>NC_134106.1:6027500-8527500 GCF_040939455.1 Microcebus murinus
CGGTAAACAGCAGCCATTGTTTAAGTCTTTCTCTGCTGCACCATCATCAACGTCCTTCCTGAGAACGGTGACATCTCCACCCGGCATCCTTCTGGATCCACCAGCTGGCACAGTATTGGTGAGGAGGCACTGGGTCACAAATTTGGTCGCAAAACAGGCCGCAGGGAGAAAGATGTGTTTGGGAGAAGCCTGCGTTTATAAGATTATCTAGAAAATGTGAACAACTGCTAGCAAAAGTGATTTGGCAAGCGTTTGAATGACTCAGGCACATTCCATTTCTAGAAAAACTACTCAGACCACTTTGACCAGGTCCGCAGCGCGCGGTTGCTGGAGTTGCGGCCATGAGCAACGCTGCCCACGCCAGGGGGCTCCGGCGCCGCCCCCAGGCGATGCCGCGTCAGCGCTCGCGGCTCCCGAGCCCACCCCCCACGGCCTCGAATTACCGCCATAAAGGGCTTCATGCAGGAGAAAGAACTTCAGAAAACATCTGCAGGCCTCGCAGCTGAGCACGCTTCCAACCGCAGAAGGGCATTCCAGGTGAGAACAGGTGCGGCCTCTCCGGGCCGCTGGCCGCGTCCCAGCCTGACTCGCCGCCCGCGCAGCCGCTCAGAAGCTCGCAGCGAGCCTCTGCCCAGCCCCCGGCTTCCTCTGGGTGTTCCAGAGATTTCCCTTTGACAAGTCACGATACTCTCAGTTACTTCTGTAAACCGACATAACCACCATGCTTTCTCATTTTTCATGTGCGTAAGAGCTAGGGGTGTGTTGACTGATTACACCCTGAAACTGCATTTTCTGTAACTTGGAGCTCGCACTGGCTGCGCACAGACCGACGCCTCCGGGAACAGGTTACCTCTCGGTGGCTCCCTTGCCAGGGTGAACAGTTTGCAGTACCAATGTTCAGATCCAGTTTCTTCTAGAACTCTACTCAAGCCTCACCATTCCAAACTTTCTAAAAGCCTAGAAACTCACGTGAAGTTAACCAGCTATGCCAATACGAATCCACTAAGTAACTAGGAACCCCAGAATGTACATTGGAAAATGGTTTCCATTCAGTCTAATAGTGAAATAGGTCAGTTTAAAAAAAAAAAAAAGAAAGAAAGAAAATTCCAAGTCACATACCAATAGCTGGATTAAGATCTATGGCTTAGCCAAACCACACAACGGTGCAATAATTGCCAAAAGTCCTCACCTATATGGTGCTTGGTCTCTAGCCCTGTCCTGAGTACAGTGACTCATTTGATCACATCGACCGTATAACATCAATACTGTCACGATCCCCAAGTGACAAATAAGGAAAGTGGACACAGAAGTTCAGGAGGTGGAACAGGACAGCCCTGGATGCCAGGCTGAGGACAAAGGGATTTTGTGAAGGGAAAGGATTTTCAGAAGCATAACAGTCATTGCACCGATTTTATAAAATCTCCCCAAAGCCACAACCCTTTCCACAGCGGCAGCATCAAACCACCCCACGCACCCGCAGTCACCGAGGCTCACTCTTGCCATCTCCCTCCTTCAGTGTGCACCGTGGGAGGCCCCCCAGGGGGCCCAGGCTTGAGACACGCAAGGCCACAAGGCCCACCGCGCCTCTGCACGCTGAGCAGCGGGGCTGCTGCGGGAGGAAGAAGGGCGCGTCCTTCGTGGAGACCAGGAAGTCAATGGCTCTCTGGTCCCTCACGGGGTCAATCCCCAGGGAAGGTCCCCAGGAGGCCCGCGCCACCTTACAGGAGTTCCTCTGGCCGTTCCCGGGTCCACCTCCCGTTGGGAACACACAGAGACAGGTCATTAGGGCAGAAAGCGAGACGATGCCGGCCAAGATCAGAGCAGGCGTGTCCCTGTGAGGACGGAGACAAGGAGCCCCCACGAGCTCACTGGGAACTTCCCCGTCCCAATCCTCAGCCACCAGCTCAACATTTTCACCCAACGGCAAAAAGTACGTCTCTCCACGAATTACTCGGAAGAAACCTAACAGAAAAACGTTGGGTTTTTTTTTTTCATCTTGACCCAGATACTAAATACCACATAACTGACACCACTCAGTGGAAGGTTCTCGTACCGTTGGCCACAGCAACGAGAGATGCTCAGATCTGGAAGTCAGAGGCGCTGAGTAACGACATTTAGGCAGCAGCGCCTGTCTGCAGGGGTCATTTTGGATATTTTTTTCCTGAGTTCTTTGAAACTAGGACAGGCTCTCTCTGACTGGTGCAATGGCAGAGGGAGGGGACGCTGACCTCTCCCGGGTCATTCTAGGCCAAAGCCTACCGGCCCTGTACCACCGATTCTCCTGATTCTCTGGATCTCACTGGGAGGGGCAGGGACGGGGACCCAGCCGCCCCACCTGCTCCTGGTTAGGTGCAGAGCTGGGCAGTGACAGGGACTAAACACACACCTTCCCAGAGCACAGCACACTCTCGGCCAAAAGGGCACGGTTCAAAGTTTTCTGGGCAAGAAAAAGTCAAACGGTGAGGTATCTTGATGAAGGCATCCAAGAAGATGAAAGCAGTCTGGTCTCAGAAACTAAACTGCCCTGCCTACCCCACCCCTTAGAAGGTTCCAGAAGCAGGCCTGTCTGCAGAATGACAGAAGCCCAGCTTCTCCCTGCCCTCGGAGAGATCCACACTGGTATGGGGGTGCTCTAAAAATTGTCTCGCAGGAAAGGCTTTGAGGATGTGGCCAGACCTGGGTGGGCATAGCGCAGGGCGCACACCCGGACCGCAGCAGGCGGTGCCATAGCACCGGGCAGGGACAGGGCACCTTCTGGCCAGGCCCAGGCAGCAGCCTCATGCACCATGAGGCTTTGGGGCACCAAGGAGCTGCTTCCTCCCGCCCAGGACCATGCTGCCTTGCAATCCCCAGAGGTGAAACTGAGTCCCGCCACCAACCAAGTTTCCAAGAACTCAGTCCCACAGGGCCCTGGCATGCTGGCTCCGGACAGACAGGCTTCTTAACTCTGGATCACCTGCGCCAACAGCCCTGGGCAGAGCACAGCCCCACACCTGCACCAGCCTGCGGCTTTGGGGTGGGGGTGGCCCTCTGCCAGGCTCCTGTCCAGGCGCCACGAGGGTGCACCTGGCCTGCATGGCGGACACTCCGGGGCCGGGCGGGGCCTGAGCGTGATGAGGCGCCAGGTTAGGGGGCCAGGGCGGGCGCCGCTGTCTGGCTGCCTGGTGCCTCCCTCTGCCCCCCACTCTCCACACCCCGCACCTGACGGGGCACCCCAGCTCCTGCGGGACACGGGGTGGGGGGCGCGGAGCCGGCCACGCAGGTCTGAGCAGCAGCCAAGCGTTCTCGCGCTTTTCCTGCCTCGCTCACTTTGAATAGGCATACACTAGCGTGCATGCGCACACGCCGTTTCACCCTTTCAAAGGCAGAAAGAAGAGCTGAGAAATAACGAGGGTCCCGTTCGCATATTGAAACGTATTAAATGACTATCCAAAGCAGCGCAGTGGCGCATCCCAAGCCCGGGTTGGAACAGCCTTCGCCCCACGGCGGGTAAATCCATAAAGTGGATAAATCGGCCCAGCCACGCACCCAGGGGTGCGGAGAGAAGCCACCGAGCCCAGACCCTGCCCACGGAGCCACCTCCGCGCCAGCGGGCGGTGTGGGTGGGCAGGAACCGGCCGCAGCATTCCTCAAAGGTTAGATAAGGGAAGCAGGTGCAGCCTACCTGGTATTTCCCTTCGTGGCTTTTGCTTGCCAAAAATGTTTACCCTTTATTGCCTGCTGCACTGTGTCTAGCGTTCCGCCGGGGCCAGGCCCTCTGCTGCGGGGCTGGATTTTTTCTCAGTGCATGGCTGATAGCAGCGAGCAGGTTTGATTCCATGAAGACCCGGGAACCATTCTCGCTGCACAGTCTGCCCTCTCAACAAGCCAAGTGAATTTTCCAGGTGTTAAATAACACTGAATAATAAATATAAAATCAGCATAAAAATTGAGTGCTGCGTTACGCCGCAGGAAAATGCCTCGCATTTTCTGCCAGGTTTCTGTAACATTTCTTTGATCTCCCAGGCTCCCAGCCCCACTCTTGCACTACTTATTTTCTTATTGATTTCTGGTGTTCTAGTGTATTACTGGAAAGTCCTAATTTCCAACTGGGAGAATGCAGGCATTTTAAATGTTACATGTGAGCAAGTTGAAGGACTGGAGAGCTTCGAGGAGGTTTTTTTTTTTTTTTTCCTTTCTACATATTTGTTACTCCAGGTGGGAACAGGGTGGCTGGTCTAATGGGGTCATCTTGTAGACTAACTTGCTATTTATTTGCCCACCTGGGCCTCTGGTTTTGTAGGTTATTTTTGTGTTTATGGCATATTTCATACCAAAATGAGGATTATTATTAATATTTTTGTCACACCATTAGTAACATGCCCAGGATGGGGGAAGGACGTGAATCTCTAATGCTGGTGTTCTCATAGTGCCCAGCCAGGGACAGGCAGGATGCCAGCCCCTGCCCCACACCCAACACTGGCCCATTAGCCCCTACTCTGGTGCCAGTCTGAGACCA
The DNA here is from genome assembly GCF_040939455.1 of Microcebus murinus. Classification (NCBI taxonomy): domain Eukaryota; kingdom Metazoa; phylum Chordata; class Mammalia; order Primates; family Cheirogaleidae; genus Microcebus; species Microcebus murinus. The sequence continues at coordinate 6,031,999 of NC_134106.1, forward strand.
GTCCTGCCTCTGTAAGCTGGTATACCAGAGTTCTGACTCTGAAATGAGGTCAAGAGTCAAACTCAGGCCTCCAGGCATTAAAATTTGGGTATTAAATTCCACCCACCTCACCGCCCAAGCCACAACTGTGAAGCATGCCGACTTGACCAGGCAGAATCTTGCGAGTTGCACAATCATCGAGATCATTGGCATAAACCCACATCGGCTCTGCAAAAGGAATTTCCAAACCCTATAGTGGGTCCCCAAACTTCTATTTGGCTTTTTCATGATTGCATTAGTCCCTTCCGTGTTAGAAATGCCACATCTTCCCCCACACTGGTCATGCAGGTTTCATGCCACCGTTCTACATGCACACAGAAATGCACATGTGACACACCAAATCCACCCACGTGGCCTCAGTGACTGATTCCCTAAAGCGACCAGGAATAGAGAATAATGACTTTGGACCACTTCTTGATTTCATGTGGTCCTTGAATCACTTCTTATATTGCTGACATAGGCATGGTTACTCTGCAGGCTAGCTAGTGCAGCGTCGGGTTCATGCTAGGTGCTCAGGAAACATTTCTTGTTGGACTCACAGGCACTGCGAGAGCCTCTCGTGTTACTGCCCCTCGCGCCTCTGCAGCTGGGGTGCTCCCTGAGCACTTGTAGGGGTGGGGTTTGTTCTGGCACCCGATTCTCTTCCTCCCTCTTACGCTTGTGTATCCCTGAGGGACCTACCCTGTGAAGACAACCCTTCTGACCAATGGAAATGAGCCTCAGGAGGGCTCCCCACGGCATTGACCTTGCTTTCTCGGAAGGCGGCACACACATGGCCTCAACAGTCACCTTCCCAAAGAACAGCACCATTTGCCCCTAATCTCCTCAAAGGGCTGCAGGGGTTCGAGTTAAACAAAAGGTGCATCCTTCAAGGGCAGTATTTGCTGAGCAAATGAATAAATAAAGAAGAAAAATAAACAGGGCCGGGCATGGTGGCTCATGCATATTACAAACCCAGCACTTTGGGAGGCTGAGGCAGGAGGATCGCTTGAGGCCAGAAATTCAAGACCAGCCTGGGCAACACAGTGAGATCCCATCTCTACAAAAACTAGAAAAAGTAGTCAGGCATGGTAGTGCAAGCCTATAGCCCCAGCTACTCTGGAAGATGATGCAGGATTAATTAAGCTCAGAAGTTGGAGGTTACAGTGAGCTGTGTTCTCGCCACTGCACTCCAGCCTGGGTGACAGAGTGAGACTTTGTCTCTTAAAGGGAAAAAAAAAAAAAAAGGAACAAACAGGCTACTGCCAATTGCCCCCTTCTTGTCTTGTTCTCTCTAGACCAACAATTGGTTCCCTGACTTTTAGACTTTATAGATCACTGAATTTAAAAAAAGAAAAAATCTGAGGCCCACACGGAATTTCTCTTAATTTTGTCAAGGAAAGCTATTTTTGAGGGACCTCTATCACCATCATTTCATAACAGAAAAGGTAGTTTTAAAGAATAAAAGAAAATCCTGTCAGTTAAATACATTTAGGAAGAAGCTCTACCATGTTTTCCTTATTTCACCTGGAGCCAATGAGAGATCGATAGAGACGGAAGCTGGGCTGGGCATAGCCAGTGGGGAAACAGCCCCTAGACCACCCCCCTGCTGGGGGCCGCACCTCCCAACCTGCCACTGCTCCCCACACCATTCCCTGCACCCCCACTTCTCTCAGTGACGGCCTCCTCCTCTCTCCCAAACTCTCCCCCTCTCTTCCATCGAACCCTGCAAAAAGCCCCCTGGTCTCTGTGAAATCACCCAGACCTGCCTCCCTGGAGCTTTCCTGAGACCCGGGCATCCAGGGAAGGGGCTGCCTTCCCTGCTGTTGAGGGGTCCCCCAAACCCACTCATGTCTGTTTCTCATCGGCGGGTTTTCATTTCCCACCACGCCCGAGCTCCTCGGCGACCGGCCCATGCCTGCTCCTGTCACCGGCTGACCCTCTTCCACTGACGGCGGGGAAAGTGAGCCCTGAGATTTCTTTGACTAGCAAAAGAACTAGATCCTTCAAAGCTAGTCACTGTCCAAATAAGATTCCTTACAACTGATGTAATAGGCCAGTTTATTTCAGAGTTTGAATAAATATCAAGTCACTCCTGGCGGCGTTGGAGGTCACCTACCACGCCGTAGGTGCGCCCAACACAAACAGCACCACAGAGATGTTCTGTGTTTTAGGCACGAAGAAGGCGGTGTATTGAGTTGTTTGTTTCCCTGCCCTAAAGTGACTCCTGCCCTCCTCCAAATCCTGCCTGCCTTTCAAACCTGGGTGCAGGTCCCACCTTCTCCTCGGAGTCTGTCTTGTCTGTCGCAGCTCCCTCGAATCTCTGACTCCTCTCCCTCCAATCTCTCTTCCACCTCTGACTCCAACAGCGCTGTGAGGCCTTCACGTTAGCGCTTAATTACAAGCCTGTCTCGTCCTGTTCACCATGGCTTCGTGTGGGCTATTCTGGTCTCCCCGAGTGGAGTGGGGTGGGCAGGGCCATTGTCTTCATGCCTTTTTCTTTTTCTGGGTCCTGCCCAGGAGGACCGAGTGTAGCACTGGGTGCTGGGAGGAGCTCAGATGTCCTCCCCAGGTGCTTCATCTGCTCTGTCCCCCTGTGTCAGTCTCCAAGGCAGTTCCTTTCCGACCAGAGACAAGAGTCTGCAGCAGAGTTGGCTGGCAAGACTGCCGTCCGTAGCCGGCGGAAGGGATTTTACCCTGACCTCGTTATAACACCGTGGAAGACTACACCACCTTCGCACAGGATTCTAGTTGTATCCACGGAGATGGAGGCAGTGGCGGAAGGTGCTGCAATTGAGTTGTGGAATCAGACCAGACTCAAGTCTTGGCTCTATCTTCTCACTCTATGGCCTCAGGCACTGAGTGCTTTGTCACTGGGAGTGTGGTCTCAGTTCTGGGCATGGCCTGGGAGCTTGTTACAAGGGATCTCAGGCCCCCCACTGAGGCCACTGGGGATCCCTCACACATTGGAGTTGCTGTGGGGGAGGATGGTTATCGTACCCCCCCTCCCCTGCACCTGCTCTTCCCCCCATAGCACACAGGGCCTCCAGTTCCCTTCGGAGGAAGGACCCTGCCTCGTGAACCACTCACCAAGTGGCCTGGGCTGGGAGCTAAGCTAACCGGTACGTGGGCTCTCCCCGGCCACGGCGGCCGATCTGTGGATGGGCGTGTGGCCCAGGTCAGGGTCAATGAGACCAGCCAGGGCTGGCGTGCGATCACTAGGAAAGAGGAGCAGAGAGGATGCTTGGGTTGTTGGGCCTGGGCACAGACCCATAGAGGGTGCTGGGGTCGCCACTGCCGTGCACAATATTATCACTACTTGGGACCTGAAAACAGACCCGTGGACCGAGTAAGGAGAGCAGTGAAGAGATCAGTACCTCTTGTGGTGACCTTGTTTGAGCCTGGGTAGAGAGAGCTGGGTCTGAAAAACTGTTTAACTGCATGACCCAGTAAATTTCCTACAACTTGAAGGCAGGCGGGTTAGGTGTCCTTACACCAGAGAGCTAAATGAGACTGCGTGTCTGAAGTGTCCAGTCTCCACTCCGGCACACGGCAGGAGCTCCTACGGGGAGTTGGGTCCTGTCACGGTGGCCGTGGTCCCTGCAGCCATCGCTGTGGAGGTGGAGCTTGAACTTGAAGTCTCCGTAGTCTCTCAATGGCTCCAATTTAAATGTAGACAAAGAGGGAAGAACTCCAGACCCGTTGTATGGACCTTTGACTAATGGAGACAAAACAGCTTTGGAAGCTCTTCTCTTGGGGGGAATAAAATTGAGACGACAAAAATTGAGGGTTTGCATGTATCTGAGAAGGAGATCGACAGTCAGCCCTTGAAGTCTGTAAGATTAGCCTGTTCTCCTGGGGGACAAGTGTCTCTTTCCTCTCCTGATGCTTCCTTCTAGCAGCCTTTCCTGCCACCCCCCAGGGACAGAGAGTGCCCATCCAGTTGGAATTTTAGGGCACTTAACTGGGCAAGCTTGGTTCAGCTCTGCTCTTCTTTTCCTGTCTGGAGTGAGCCCGTTTGTGAAGAATAAGCATCTTCTGCTGCTGCTCTGGGCAGTTAGTCATCCTGGCCAGGTGGTCACACGTGGGCCAGCCCCCCCCCATCAGCATGCACCTGTCCCGGGCTGGTGCCCCAAACTGGAGAGCTACATCAGCCTAACCTGAGGTCAGTGCAGCAAGTGGCTGAGCCACCACATGCAAAGCCATTCCCGCCAAGGTGGCCTCCACCCGGAATAAAGACGCCTCCATCTGTGCTCAGTTTCATCTCGACACGCTCAGGGCCGGGAAAAGAGGAGGCGCCCTTTTGGAGCCCTCATGAATGCCGCAGTAGTCAGCATGCGCCGGAGAGGGCGGGATGGAAACGGGGACCAGCTTTGAAGCCACCACAAAGGCCTGAGGCTGTGCTGCCAACGGCAAGTAGAGGGAAGGACAGAAAGGGGCAGACATGAGAGAACGAGGAAAGGAGACCCCCACCAGCGTGGCATTTGGAGAAGCGCTCGCGGGCCAGGTGTGAGGAAGGGGAGGGCCGAGGGGATAGGGGTTCCAGGGCTGAAGATGGGGAGCAGAAGTGTGAGCTGCCAACAGGAGGGAGGGAGGGAGGGGACTGCATAGAGATAAAAACTGACACACAGAGTGTGGATGGAATCCAGGGGGAATGTGGAGCATGGAAGAAGCAGGTAAGGACGGAACTGCAAGGACCTCTGTGTTCAGGAGGCTGGAGAAGGAGGAGCGGGGCAGGGGAGGGGGGAGCACTGTGCAGGGAGAGGACGGGGACGCGGAGAGCATGGAAGCCCAGGGAGGGCACAGCTGCAGGAGAGAAGACCCCCCAGAGGCTGCAGTGGGCCCTAAGAGCAGCCAGGTCCCCGATCCCAAAGAAGATGGAGTCATCTCTTAGGAGGCCCCTGTCCCCCTCTCCTGGGAGCCCGTGGGACGAGGAGCGAGGGCCTGTGAGGGCGGACGGCAGGGAGCCTGCTCAGGCAGCTCCTCTGCCATTTTGGATGCCAAGCGAAGACCGTCAGGGTCGTCCAGGTCAAAGTCATGGCGAAGTGTCCCAGGTGGACCCGAGCGTGGTCCAGCCACCCTACAGGGCCAGGACACAGGAGCTCTGCCTGTTGCAAGTGGAGGCCCCTCTCGCCTGCTCCCAACCCCCTGCGATGTCGCTGCATGCAGCTCTGGTGAATTCAGCTGAGATGAATCCCAGAGAGATGACTATTTTCTCAAAGTCGTGCCTTTTTAAAGCACTAAGTGGGGGGTGGGGAGGGGGGAGTTTAAGAAAAGAAAGAAATCTGCATAAAAAGAACCACAGGGACTATCAAAAAAAAAAAAATTTCTGATAAGCTGCATGCAAATCACCTACTTAAGAGCGAAATTAATGTTAACAGCTAAGGTCAAAGAATGAACTAAAGACAACCCAAATTTTTCATTCTAGTCACACCTATGACTTCTCTGTGGGTTCCAGACATGGATTCTACCAAGTGGAGCAGCAGGCACATGTGGCCCAGCCACTGAGACACAGGCCAGGCCCCCTCCCTTCCACTGTCAGCCCCCAGTGACCACGGGACAGACGTCCGACGTGGGACATTCAAAGAGAGAAATTCTCCACTGGATAATCGAGAGGCCAAATCCTACTAACCCAGCTCCCCGGGGGGTGAGATGCTTTGCAAAGGGGAGGAGTTCAACTAGCATAGAAGAAAACTCTTACACAAAGTATTTTAAAATTAGAAACGAAACCATACTTTCTGTTTTGCACGACTCCGTACCACTCTCTCCACTGGTGTTAATGAAGGATGGGAAACGATTTGTGGCATTCTCTTTTTTTATTAGAGAGGCATTCTTAACTAAAGCTTTCGAAGCGCTGAGGATATTTTCAAAGACTCTGCAAGGCCAATTTAAAGTAACTATTTTCCCAACAGCATCTCAAGAGAGAGTAAGTGTTCTACCAAAGTAATTCTTCTAATACGCTTGGGCTGAATACTTAGACATTCTAATTTTAATTTAGAACCGATCTTATTGTTAGAGACATTATGGGAAGAGGACTCAACTTGCAGTGAACTGAAAAGAAAAATCTCCTAATGCACCCATGCCACGTTGCCTGATTATTCAACTCATGTACTGTCATTACTACGTGCTCAATAAATACTCATTAAACCTTTCTCCAGTCTTAATTACTCAAAAGCAAATTCTTGCACAAAGTCCATATTAAAATATTATCGCATCCTTCCACACTAAACTAACTGGGCACTATTTGCAGATTTTCTGCGTTAAATTGAATCAGTCGTCACTCAAAGGCCAAGCAAACACATCTGAGAAGCCGTCAGCACTGAGTGATCTTCCGCCTGGATCTCGGCTGCTCAGGTGATGGTCACTAAAATGTCTTCCTGGGTGGAGTAGCAGAGAGCAAGGGCTTTCATCAAAGGGAGCTCTAGGCTTTGTGCGGCAGCCAGCACTCACTTGAGGCTGCACCTGATGTGTTCTGCTAGACCAGAGATGACGTGGCCGTGGGTTCATTGACTGTGCATTAAGCATCTCACTATACTCATGGGGCCAGAATCAAGTAATTCAGTGTGAAGAGGGAGACTATTACTCTGTCTTCACATATGCGCGTGCACACACACACACACACACACACGCATCCACACACACAAAGGTCCTGCTCTCTGCACAACTATCTCTTCCCTTATTGCTGTTAACAATCAACTACCCCTTGTTCACAGCAGGAAAAGAATTGCAGCAGGGAAATAGAAGCAATCATTCTCCTTCTGCCACTTGCAGCTGAAGCCCAGCATCTCAGCTCCGCCTAGCAGGGACACTCATACCTGCCTGCTTTAACACGGTTGTCACCGTTTTTGAGAAAAGCGTGCAGACGGAGTTTCGGCTCGCACTGCAGATTGGCTGTCATTGCTCACGTGGCTAACCCTTTGCACTCGGATGTCGAGTGTGACTCGACATGGTTAGCAAAAATTATAGAGATTAAAATGACTCTTTGAATGTATCAATAATTTGAAATATAAAAAAAAATCCAAATAAACAAGTTTTGTATGAAAAGAAACTCCAGTTTTTTATTCTACTGCCGTGCTTCGTAAAATCTGGGGTACTTCAAAAATTAAATCCCGAGTAGAATAAAGGAATCGAGCGAAAAGCAGGCGAGTGCAAAGGGTTAAGGAGTATCTTCCAAGAGAGGGAGCGGCCCTACTAAGGCGGGCCCTGTAGCATGTAGGTTTACACTTTAGTCTGAAACAGCGGGCTGAACACTGTCCAATGATGACTTTGTGATCTACCGGGCAGAGTCCACTAAAGTTGTCAGACACCTTCCTCTCTCTAAACCTCAATCAGCTCCTCAGGTTGTGGTTAACATTTCTTATCTGAGTGTTTCTGGTAACGGTCCACCCACCCAAGCACTTATGCCACATGGGGAATAGAAAGCTGAGTAGGGCCGAGGACATACCCTCCAATTGCCCACATTGGGAGGGTTCGATGTTTGTCCTGTGGCTGACCGTGTAGGGTAATGCTAGACCCTGAGAGCAGCTTACTCTGACCTGAACGGACTTCCCAGTGGAGTTGCCGTTAAGGAAATGCAAGGAGGCACATGTGCTTTCCAAAACAATGCCCATGACCTCAAATATACGCAAGTGTGTAGGCCTTTAAAATGTTCTTTGAACTATGAAGCATCCTAAACATATAAAAAAAGTACAAAGTAACAAACGCCTAAATTAAAACCACCGGTGAGATTTAATATTGCTTAACATTTTGACGTATTTGCTTTGGACCCTTCATTTTAGAAACAAAAAAATACAGCTATAGTTGAAGTCCTCTTTCTAAATGATAATGAGTATTGTTTGCCTGTTTGTAAATATTGTATAAATGGCATGTGCTGTTTACCCTTCAATAACTAGCTTTCTTCATTCAATGTTTTGTTTGAAAGAGTCACCCTTACATTTTAACTGCTGTATAGTACTCTACTGCTTGATTAAGTGGCACCTTGTTTATCCTTTGCCCTGAGATGGACGTTGAGGAGGTTTCCAAATTTTTGCTATTGTCAACAATGCTGCATGGATGTTTAGGCACATAATTCCCTCAGCAGAGGCATGAGAAATTCACTAGGGCATATCCCTAGAAATATTAATAGAATTGCTGAGTCAAAGGTGTGCCGCTCTCCACATTGGCCAAATATTACCACACTGCTCCCCAAAGAGGCCGTGCCAATTTACGTCTCCACGCAAGGATGAGTAACAGTCTTCATTGCTTCACATCTTCCCCATTACTAGGGATTAGAAGACCTGAATCTTTGCCAATCTGATGAGTATGAGATAGAATCTCACTGTTGCTTTGATTTACATTTCCCTGAGATTGAACTTGTTCCCATGGATTTACTGCCCTTTCAAGTCTCCTCCTCTGTGAATTGTCTAATCATATTCTCTGTCCATTTTTCACTTTGTTGTTTGCCTTTCCTGATCTTGAAAGAATTATTCATATACACATTTTACTTTTTTGTAACAGCTTTATTGAGATATAATTCACATTTCATACATTTCACCCACTTAAAGTGTACAGATGGCTTTTACTGTTTACATAGTTGTGCATCTATCACAATTAATACTAGTACTTTTTCATTATCCCGAAAAGAAACACTCTAGCCATCACCCCCAGTCCTCTTATTACACACACACACACACACACACACACACACACACCCGCCCTAGGCAACCAATAATATATTTTCTGTCCCCCTAAATTTGCTCATTCTGGACATTTCATATAAATGGAATCATACAATATATATTTTTTGTGTCTGGTTTCTTTGGTTCATCCATATTATAGCATGTGTCAGTATTTCATTTATTTTTTTATCATGGCAAAATATACATAACATAAAATTTATCATTTTAAACATTTTAAGTGTACAGTTCGGTGGCACTAAGTACATTCACATTGGTGTGAAGCCATCACCACCATCCATCTCCAGAACTTTTTCGTCTTCCCAAACTGAAGCTCTGCAGCCATTAAATACTACCCCGTTCTCCTCCCCCAGCCCCGACACTCGCCGTTCTACTCTCTGTCTCTGTGGATTCCACTGCTCCAGTGGCCTCGTACAAGTGGAATCTACAATATTTGTTTTTTCATCACTGGCTTCCTTCATTCATCATAATGCCTTTTAGGTTCATTCATGTTGTAGCTTGTGCTAGAATTTCCTTCCTTCCCCAGGCTGAATAACGCTCCATTGCATGGATTCCACACATTTTGTTTGTTCATTCATCCATCTATGGACACCTGAATTATTTCCGCCTTTTGCCTCTTGTGAATAACGCTGCTCTGGACATGATGTACACATATCTATTTGAGTCCCTACTTCCAGGCCTTTGGGGCATATACCTAGAAATGGAATTACTGAACCCTATGGTAACTCTGCTTAACTTTTTGAGCAGCTGCCTACTGTTTTCTTTTTGAGCAGCTGCCTACTGTTTTCAAGAATACTGTATATATTCTTGATGCTTATTTTTTTATTGGTTATATTTGTTGCAAACATCTTCTCCCAATATATGGTCATCTTTATCTTTCTTGTGCAGGGATTTTAATTTTAAAACCAAATTTATCCATCTTGCCTTTATGGCTTTTGCTTATTGTATCTCGTTTGAGATGATTTCCCACGCTGGTGTTGGAAGATATTTCCTGTACTTCCACTTTTCCATAGAAATCTATAATCCACCTGAACTGATATCTTCATATGTTGTGATTTACTTTAACTTTTTTCCCATATGGAAAACCAAGCGTCCCAAAATGGAAATGCAGACATTTCCTCCTGCTGACTCGTGATTCTTCCTGGACCAGCTTCCCCTGGTGGGGGTGGGGGGAGTCCGTTTCTGGGTTTCCCATCTACGCAGCCGATTGGCTTCCTATTCTCGCCCCAGTGCTGCACTGTCTTAATTACAGCAGCTCTTTGGTGAGCCAACATTTGGAGAGCAAATCCCACATCACACTCTTTCCTTTGAAATTGTCTCATCTGTGTTTGGTCCTTTGCTCTTGCATGTGAGTTTTAGGATTACCTATTCAAATTCCATGAACTGCACTGAATTTAGAGATTAGCAGTAAGTGTGTACTGAAAACCTGGTGATATTGTACCTTCCCATCTGTGATTCCAAGATCCCAACTCCACCTGCTTCATTTAATGAACAAGGACACCGTTGGCACCCCACAGCCACGTGGGGAATCAGTGAAAAAGCCCAGTCCAGACCCCTTGTGTAACGGCCCTGCCAAGAAGGTCAAACATGCCCCACCCCAATGACAGAGCTTTGACTTCTATTATCTTTCCACGTAAGTCCAAGCGGTAGGTCATTCATTCATTCATTCAACCAGCACTGTTGAGTGCCAACAGGCCTGTGGCTCTGGTGCGGGCACAGTCCCTATTCCCAGGAACCTGCAACAGGAGGCCGCTGGGGGGCTGGGCAAGGGCCCGGCGCCACCCCTTGAGGATTAGAATTGGCTGTGGGCCCCGCTCATGGTCCGTGAAGAGGGTCAGGAGCAGCAGCTGGAGGAAAGAGAAAGTGGGGGTAGGAGGGCCACCGGTGGGCGGCTTGTGTGTGAGGACCACGGTCACTCGTGCCAGCCAGCCCAGGAAACCAGAGCTCAGAAACCAGAACGCCAACATGTTAGTTTCTTTGCTGAAACAAAACACAACCACCGAGTTAACCAGCGCGTACTTCCTATGGCCAAATAGTTGCTCCTTGCAGACAGATTGCACTGGGAAGCCAGGTTACCATCGGAAGTTAGTGCGATGACCTCAGAGAGAGAGAAAGAGGAGAATTATTTATGGTTTGAATGTGTCCTGACATCAGGTGGACTTGTTTCTACAACAGGGCGCCGTTGGCAACCGGAGGGTAGCTGTCCCCAGGCCACGATCTTTCCCCGCAGCGGAGGGACGTCAGATCTGCATCCTGACTCCCTTCCCGCCGCTGCCGAGGTGGCCATTCTCCTTCAGAAAATGTCTTTGGACACGTCATGCCCCGAATGTGGCTGTAGTCAAAGTATGTTTGGAAGACAGACAGGTTCGTTTGCTCCTCTGGTTCGAATTACAATTGGATGCTTTAAATGAGTCATTTCTCATCGGACATTTCTTGTTCATTTCTCAATGGACAAGAAGAAAGTCCATTTGGCCAGCAAGGAAACCAAGGCTCAGAGAGGTTACAGGACTCAACTATCCAAGGCTGCCCGGATAATGATTGCCTGAACTGGATCACAACCCAGATTTTAATCCAACTGAAAAGGCGGAAATGTCTGAAAATGCAAACAAAGCAAGCGACTAAAATTTGGCACCTAACCACAACGACCTCTGTAGTTACGACGCTGGAAAGTGGAGACCCTGACTTCTACCCCTTTATAACTAGCCTCCCACGGTACCTGGTCCAAAATGTGCTCAGGCAGGAGCGTCAGACACGTGGCAGCTAAGTTCTCCCCGCTCCCCCAGGTGGTGCCGAACACAGCCAAGGCCTAGGACACTAAGCCACGTTATTTCCATTTTCCCATCAAGTCACCCTTCAGTCCACACAAGGACTCCCTCAGGGAGCACCCAGGACTCCCAGGGTCCCTTCCTCGAGGGCCTTCTGCCATCCTCTCCCCATCCCCGATCTGGAACTTTCCGTCCCCCGCCCTCATCCTGGAGCTATGTGGCAATGACCGTGATTTCTGGCCCATCCTCCGAGGCACAGGCACGTCCTCCCTGTGCATCCCGGACCCAGCACCTTTCTGTCACCAGAACCATCCCCGTCCCCTCCAGCATGGTGTCGCTCCACTCACAGAGCCTCTGCGCCGTCCCCCATGTGCCCGAAGACGCCCTCCCTGCCAGGATTTTGGAGCAGAAGGAAAACTCCATCGGACCACACATTTAGCAAGTATTTATTGAGCGCCTACAGTTTGACCTCTCTTCTCCTTGGTTTCCCCATCTGCAAACTTGGGTTGGATGATCTCTGAGCTCACTTCCGTCTCTGATAGCTCAGATTCTGGGGGCATTCGCATTTTTAAGTGCTATGGGAAGGTAGTGCAAAATAAACAATAGCTTCAGTAAAAACATATACAAAGAACTATATTCTGATGAGATGCAAGTTCTCTTATCATCGTGACAATATTACACGTGATTCTGGGTGATTTCGTTGTGGAAGTCATCCCTGCATGGCTGACAGGGGACGGCCCTAAGGCTAAAATCCCGAGCGGGAAAGGAACAGGAAGCGACACTACAGTTTAGGCTTTCTAATATATTGTTGTATGTCATTTTATGTTTTTGGCTTTTATATTAATAGTAGGAGGAAACGTGTACCGGTAGCATGTTGAAATGAGTGGTCCTTTTTCACATGCATACTACAAACAAGAGCTTTGTCATATAAGGAAATACAGCCCTGTTCATGTGAGCCCTTGTCATGTTCAAGGCAACAAATTCAGAATGTGTAGGCTGCACTGACAATTCAACTTTGAAATCTGTTTCTATTAAGGGTTGTTTCTTTTCTGACTTCTTCTGGTTTCCTTTTCCCTTCTCAGGGATTCCTGAACTGGCGTGCTAGACATTAAGAAGCTTGTGGTTGCACTTCGGAGCCCTTTAACCCCCTAAAATTGTCAGGTACATGTACTCTTATATAGTAGCTTTCATCTGATTCAAAGGGATATTTGACCCTCCAAAAAAGGTCCTCTGCTTATGCTTCTTGTTCATATGAAGGGGAAAAAAATTTCCAAGCAAGACCTGTATCTGAACAAGCCATCTGGCTGAGACAGCCTCGATTCTGGCACCCAAGAGACCTGGGTTCAAATCAGTTTGCCAGCTGAACTACACTTTTGCACAAGTGGCTTAACTACTACGAGCCTCAGTGGCCTCCTCTCTGTAAAATGTGGGTGATCTCATTTGCTACTTCATGAGGTCGTCGTGAGGATGAAGCTATTGAATATCTGTAGGCCCCAGCACCTTGCGCTCAGTGGCTGGTGGGCTGCATGCACCCCTCAACACCAGGAGAGCCCGAGCTGCCCACCCCAAGTAGCTCACAGGGGACCAGCACGTCCCACATGGCTGTACGACCAAAACGCAAGCACAATTTAGCAAACTAAACTGCTACTGAAAGCTCAGCACCTGTCCACGAGGCCAAATCAGAAGAATGAGCACAAGTGGTTTGGGGAGCAGGAAAGAGAATTCTTATTACTTTGCCAGCAGAGGAGGAAAAATGATAAACCTTCTTGTCTCAAAATCCAACTTTCCTGAACACAGACAGAAACACAGGGCTTCTAAAGGGAGGGCCCCTCCGGTCCAGGCTATTGTGGTTAACTGTTGTAATCCTCCCATCTCTGCCAAAGACAAAGCCTGCAAATTCTGCCAGCCGCCCACCTGGGGGGCCGGCACCACCTGGGATGGCTGGGTTATCTTTTAGCAAAGACTTAACCTGCCTCACCGGTGAAGGCCAGGCTGCAGTTCCCAAAAAGAGTGGGGGAAGTTTTAAAGAGACAGAAAACATTGTTTCCCCCCTCCAGGCCATTCTCTGTGACAACACTTCCATTCGCTCAACGTCTCTTTGCCTGCATGAGTTAAATTCCTCCTCGCAGTGGTTTCCGTGCCATGCCCGCTGAGAGTGGACTGAGACTCCCCGTGCTCCAGGTGTCCGGTCTCCAGACCCGCGCCCCCGTGCGTGGCCATTAGGGGGGAGCGACGGCTCCCACCTCCACCCCAAAGCCTCACTCCGACCTGTTTCTCCTTCCACCTTCGCCAGCAAAGCCACTTCCTTGTGCTTGAGGCCCCTCAGGATCCCACTTCTACTTCTTTCTCGACTTTCATTTCTCATACCTTGTCCTGAGCCACATCCTCTGTGCTAGAAACAGCTCCCACTTCCTGCCGGCCCCACACCTCCGAGCACTTCCTCTCCGCGGCTGGGCTGCACCAGGCCGTCCTACCCCCGGGCTGTGCCGCCGGGGGACATTTCTAAACCCTGCCCTGAGTGGGAAACGGCACGCTGGTAGGTTCTCCATAAAACATGCTGCGTGCTAGAGACCAGGAGGCCTGGCCCGTTCCCCATGTCGCATTTGGGGCAGCTTAGACCCGATAGTTCCCTCAAAGCAAAAGCAAAAGAAGCCCCCTCGTGTGAGTTTCTGAAACTGGGCGCCCAGCGCTGTTCTTCCCGTCGCGCTGGGGCAAGGGACGCGGGCCAGCCTTCCGAACGCAGCTCCACCTGTAACGAGCTTTCGGTCTTGGGCCCTTGACCCCCGTGAGCCCCAGTGTAGGAGGCAGATAAGACACAGTCTACACTCAAATACCAGGTACAAAGTGGGTAGCAGATTCCGTGTTCAGACAAGCCAAGACCCACAGGAAGAAAAAAGGGAGGATTCTTCCTGACCAGGGTAAGGGAGCAAGGAACATCAGGGCTGAGCTGTTCCAGTTCACATGCAGGTAGAAAGTCCTATGAGATTGGCTTGATGTGGTAAGATTGTTACTACATGTTAATAAGAAGAACCACAGTAATTATTTATGGAGTAGCTGCTTGGTCGCAAGTGCTAAGCACGCACGGCTCCTTGTCCTTGCGGACGGACCTTCCTAGTCCCGTTTTGCAAACATGGAATATGAGGCTGGGAGGCAAATGACCTCCTCCCCACCATCCCGGTCAAGCCAAGTCTGTCTGGTGCCCACACTGCTGCCACCCCCACCCCCCACCCCACAGTGCTGTTTGTGGTTCTGGAAGAAAAGCAGCACTCCACGGCTGCGGCTGTTGCCGGGTGTTGCGATGAGAGTTTGAGCCAGGAGGCCCCTGGCTTTCTCTCTCTCTCTCTCTCTCTCTCTCTCTCTCTCTCTCTCTCTCTCTCTCTCTCTCTCTCTCTCCTAGGACAGTCCTTCTCTGGGGACAGGGCAGGTCTCAATCTCAGGGAAGAGGCTGAGCAGACAAGTATCCAGGAAAAGGGGTACTCAGACCCCGGCTGGCACCAGCCTGCCTGTGACGTCTTCCCCATGGGAAAAAGAAGCCCACTTTTAGAAACCTGGTCTTGCTGAGGCTGTAATGGCACCGTGTGACCCTCAGTCACTTCCTCGGGACAGCTGGACACACCCCAAAGCATTACAGAATTCTCAGATTTGGCCAAAAGGCAGTGCTTGATTTTCTAGACTTATAAACCTGTTGATCACCCAGAAAAACAACCGAAATGCAATTCTTTTTACAGTAGTTCTGTTGTAAGACATTTTGCAGAGTCTGAGTCCTCTGCTTCAGACTGGAAGCTCTTCTCAAACTCTGGTGTCGGCCGATTAAAGCTGATGGATTTGGCCCTTGGCAGCAGCCAGGTGGACAGCGCCTGAGCTCGCCGACGGCTCACCTGTGTTTTCAGGCGAGACAATCCTGTCATTTCCCTTAAGGAAGGAGGGTTGCGTCAACTGATGAGAGCTGCAGAGTGCGGAGATGAGGGGTGGACACGGACACCCCCGAGAGGGCCATAGGGGCTGCCGGTGAAGCGATGACCGTCAGTTGGGAATGCCGCAGGGCGACTTCCTCCAGCACGTCCCTGGAGGCTGCTGTCACGGGAAGACAGGACCTCCCAGCAGCCGGGCTGCAGTCCCTGCTCTGACGGTTATTAGCTCTGTGACCTTAAAGAGGTCATTTCAATTTTTTTGCCCTGTGTCTCCTCATCGGTAAAATAGGGTTAACAACATCCACCCCATGAAGGTTTCATAAGAATTAAAGGAGATGATGTGGGTTAAGCCTTTGGCACATAGTAGGTCTTCAGCAAAGGAGAGCTGGCATTAGCATCATCACTTTGCTGAGTACCTGAAACTGGAGCAACCTACAACTAAGCTCCTAAACGGAAAATTTGAGAATAAGATTCCCCGTGGCCACCAGGAACCCCTACAGCCCAGGCAAGCCGTGCATGTGGACCCAGTGGGCCAAGCAGGGAAGACAGAACCACCCCTACCCCAACACACTAGGCCCTGAAGGCCCCTAAATAGTTGCAGGAGATCCCCCATGCACAAATTAGATGCATTTCTTACAGGAAGTTGCAATATTTAGCTTCCCTTTGATTTCCCAAATAAGTCAAATGCCCCAAATAACCACTTCCAAAAGCAAGAGCCTGAGATCTGAGTTTAGTGCTAATAAGTTGTTAAAAGATAGCTGATTTTCTTGTGGTTTCTCACCCCTCCCCACCCCATCCAG
Source organism: Microcebus murinus (assembly GCF_040939455.1). Classification (NCBI taxonomy): domain Eukaryota; kingdom Metazoa; phylum Chordata; class Mammalia; order Primates; family Cheirogaleidae; genus Microcebus; species Microcebus murinus. The sequence goes on from NC_134106.1 coordinate 6,048,168, forward strand.
CAGGTTTCCTCAAATGATTGATAGTCTCCATGGCAACCGAGGAAGTCCTGCTCACCTGAAGTCCCCGCCCACACTGGCCCGGCCAGCTTGTCGGAAGGTCCCCATGGCTCTCAGCCCTCTCCATCCCTGAACAAAGGTTATTTTGAAATGGCTTGTGCAGCTGGCTGGTGAGTACTTTGTTCCTGAAACCAGGTGCTGAGATGACAAATACTTCCCCTTAACCGTTGGACTTTATCAAACAGGAGTTGTAGGTCTGATGTGCATTAGAATAATCAGGTGGATTGAAAGGAGGAAGAGCTTGAACCGGGCCACCAGCCCGTGAGCCAAAGAAGCTCTACGAGGCTCCACAAGCAGCCATTGTTTACCCCGTGTATACAGTGGCACCACCTGAGAAAGCAGCCACGTCTTGTCAGGGCTTTAAAAAAAAAATACTTCCCTAAAATCAGCACAGCACAAGTCAGCATAATGGCTGTCACCTGCTAGCTGCTGGGACTGTGCTGAAGCCTTTTCCATGTTCAGAAGGGTTGTTCCAAGCACATTAAAGCAAGAAACACCGATGAGGGAAAATCACACTCTGTATATGGCCACGAGGCGTGCAGAGGAGGGAGGAATCAAGCTCTCCCAACCTGCGCAGTTCCCTGCCAGACAAATGACAATGGCAGGGATTGAAATTAAAAGAGAAGGGACACAATGCCCTTTTCACTTGACTTCAAGGGCAAGTTCTTTTGGCTCACGGCAACATTTGCCAACCCCTCACCTGGGATTCTCCCCAGGGACGTAGGAGCCATTTCCAGCCTCTGAAAGGAGCCCACAGAATGGCTTTAGAAATAGAACTAACCTTCTGCAAGGTGAGAAGTCTGCCTTCATTATGTGTCTTGGAGAGAAAAGAGAACCACAGGAAGCAAGACTCGAAACACACCACAAAGAACACCAACTACAACCTGAATTCATAACTCTGGACACCGAGGAACACACCTACTCTGCATTCATTCAGCCAGCATTTATTGCACTATTTCCCACCAGACACTGTAGGAGTCACTGGGAAGTGAGATGGATAATTCTGGATCGGTGCCCTTGAGGAGCTCATGTGGGAAGGACAGACACTAAACAAACAGTTACAACACCTTGGACTAGCACCGTGCCAGAGGGAGGCATGGGGTGACCTGGGAACCGACTCCTCCACGTGGGGTTCAAGGGCAGGGCGCTCTTGCCAGATGGAGACGGGTGGAGTTAGGGTTAGGAAGGATGGTGTTGGAAGCCCAGAAATGTGAGTTCCAGCCACACCTTGAGGCGCGCCTCTTACCTCCTCTGTGCCTTATGAGAATGCCCCGCCCCCCCACACACACTACAGAGCAGTGCAAAGCTTCCCGCCAAGATGTGGGAAACCATTCTGAGAAACTTTAAGAAAAATACCTAAAATCGTCACATGTGAGAGCGATTGCATATTAGCTGGACTTTTGTCCAAATCAACATGATTCCATATGGCACCATTTTTGTTCAAGACTGACTTATTTAAAAAAAAAAAAAAAAAAAAAGTACCTAATTCCCTAAAGATCTTCAGATATATTTCTGCCTTTGAATCAATTAAGGAGGATCTACTGAATGCCTCCCCATGCGCCATATCCTGTTTGACATCTATAAATAAATCTTCAAATGTGCGGCTAAGCGAGAGACTATCAGTGACACCCATCTTTTGGGTTTCCTTTTCAATTCTATAGCTTTGGTACTCGATAAGTGGGTGCAATTTCTTCTTCAAGAAAAGCTTTAGCCAATCACACTTCTCTGTGTTTTTATCTTTTGTGTAAAGAGCCTAGTTTGCAGCAGGAATACGGACCAGGGCATTTGACAAGGGAAGCAAATGCCGCACTTGGGGACTGGGGTTTCGCCATCCCCAGGAAATGGACTCACAGGCTAATGTGGAAAGTCGGGCACTGCCGATGCTTCCAACAGTTATAGATCTGAGCGAGCCAGTTGGCAAGTGGCACCAGCAAGAAGTCAGCAGCACGTCCGGGTGGCCCAGGCTCAACCACAGGGCAGAGCCTGCGCCATTGTCTGTGCCCACGTCTGACGCTGGTCCTCCTGCGGCGTCTCACGGGAGCGAGGACCAGCGCTCGGAGGGCTCCGTGACGGCGCTCTGACTCACGCCGCCCCCTTTCTGGTCTGAGTGATGGCTGGGCTCTCTTTTTCCTTAAGGGGACAAAAGAGAAAGAATGCCAAGATTACTGGTGCATTGAATGATTGAGAAATGTTTGCCATTTAACGCCGTTTCACTTCCTGCCCGACACCACAAAGAAGCTATTTAATGAAGTTAGCCCCTGCTTTTCTTAGTGCCACTGTGTGTCTGGCTTGTTTTGCCCATTTTCTGTTTTCTCAAAATTGGGTCTGATCGTGAAATGCTTGGTTTCTATTGCTTAAACAATTGCATTGCAAGTCAGTCAACTTAGGGGGAAAGGCAAGGGGTGACCAGGAGACAGAGTGGGGGCTGGGGCCTGGGAGGGGACAGCTGAGTGGGAGCAGCGCCCAGGGCCTCACCCTGCTCCGAAGGGGCCTGGCTGCCATAAGCCACCGGGCTCCTGTGGGAAGCTGAGCCCTCAGGCCCTGGAGAGACCATGAACAGTTACAGACTCCCAGAGCAAGGGCCGCCTCATTTGGCACGTGCCCCTGCTTACTAGACCCTGGGGTCAACATGTGACTTTCCCCAGCTTTAGGCAAAAAGAGAAAACCATGAATTGCTTTGAGACCCCAAAGATAGTGCCCATAACAGAGCAAACCCATGCCACAGGAATCTCATCACTGGCCGGGCGCGGTGGCTCACGCCTGTAATCCTAGCACTCTGGGAGGCCGAGGCGAGCGGATAGCCCGAGGGCAGGGGTTTGAAACCAGCCTGAGCAAGAGCAAGACCCCATCTCTACTATAAATAGAAAGAAATTAATTGGCCAACTAAGATATATAGAGAAAATATTAGCCGGGCATGGTGGCGCATGCCTGTAGTCCCAGCTAGTCGGGAGGCTGAGGCAGGAGGATCGCTTGAGCCCAGGAGATTGAGGTTGCTGTGATCGAGGCTGACACCATGGCACTCACTCTAGCCTGGGCAACAGAGTGAGACTCTGTCTGTCTCAAAAAAAAAAAAAAAAGAAAAAGAAAAAATAGAATCCCATCACTGAACCACAGCAAACTCAGGGCCAACACTGCCCGGGCCAAACTGTCTACTGACGCTAAAACCTAAGTTCTCCATGTGACTTAGAGCAGTGGTCCCCAACCTTTTTAGCACCAGGGACCGGTTTCTTGGAAGACAATTTTGCCACGGACTGGGGGGCAGAGCTCGGGAGTGATGTGAGAGATGGGGAGCGACTGTAAACACAGACAAAGCTTTGCTTCCTCACCCACGCCCTGCTGTGTGACCCGGTTCCTGAGTTTCATGGCAGACAATTTTTCCATGGACGCGGGCAGGGGAAGCAGAGCTCAGGCAGTGATGTGTTGCCCAGTTGTTAACAGGCGTACACTGGTACCAGGTGGCAGCCCCGGAGGGTGGGGACCACAGACTTACAGAATATCCGGTTTAGAATAACTACAGCTACTGCTTCTTAGGTGCTTACTATGTGCCAGGTACTGTGTACATTTGCTCATTTAGTCTTCTCAGCACCCTGCAAGCTAGATGCTGCTGTCCCTCTTTACAGATGAGGAACAGAGACGCAAAAAGGCTGAGAGATTTTATCTGGGTCGGCTGCTAATACAGCCACACCCAAGGGGTGAGAATGATTACTCTGCACCCTGTTCCAGAGCTTTCTGGTCCACCCCCCAATACCTACACTTAAGAAAGACACGTTCGTAGCAGCGTGGCCATATTTATTCACTCAGTATTTATTAAGGGCCCGCTGTGTGCAGGCTCTGGAAATAAAAAAAAATGAGTAGAATGGTCTAGAAGTGTGCTCTCTAATACAGAGCCACTAGCCACATGTGGCTACTGAGCACATGAAACGTGACCAGTCTGAACTGAGATGTGTGAAGTGTAAAAATACACACCAGATTTCAAAGACTTAGCATGAAAAAAAAGTGTAAAATATCTCAATACTTTTTCTATTGATTATAGGTTGAAGTGATATTTTAAACATACCAGATTAACTAAAATATAGTTTTAAATTGATTTCATGCATTTCTTTTTACTATTTAAAATGAGGCTACTAGACAGTTTAAGGCTGCATGCATGGCTCACGTTGCTCTGCAGGCATGCCCCTGGTGAGGATGACGAGGGAGCAGAGCTGTCCCTAGGACGCAGGCAGGCCCAGAAAGGGAAGGAGGCACAGAGACAGGCCACAGGAAGGCAAGGAAATGCAGTTTTCCTTAGGGGGGGACGGGCCTTAGGAACTCAAGTAAGGAAGTGGAGCCCTGATAAGAAGTCAGTGGTCTGGGTGGCTGGACAGGTAAACCGCCACACTCTCCGGCCTCTACCGTACAGACTTGACAACAGCCCGACAAAGTTATAGGATTGGATTGATCGTGGAACAAATGCTGGCAGCAAAACGACTGCTGGATGCAGCTCTGGCTACAGCTCTGCTTTCACCGGCTTTCACCTTGACCTTGGCTTCGTTTGTATCAAAAAGTATTCCAGATCCCAAACCTCCCTCCTAAACTTCCAGAAGTCGGAAACCCCATTAGCCTCATCTTTATAAACCCCCAAACGGTCTTTGCAGACGGCGACGTACACTCTTTGTCGCAAACTCTCGGTGTCCGTTCCTTCCCTGTCTCTTGCTAGAAGCATCTGGGTTTGGCTCAGAACCGCCCGGGGCCCAGCCCAGGTGATGGGCCATGATTGGGCTAAGCCAGTCCTTCCCCCTCCCTGGTATCGAGGGGTATGTGTCACCCTGCTCTGTGACTGCTTTGGGGCCAGTGTCTAGAAACACTGTTTTCTTAATAAAAGGGGACAGAGCAAGGCCTGAAATGTCTCTCCTGCCCCAACCGTCTCCACCCTGCCTCTGAGGTGACAGCTAGGGCGGGAGCAGCACCCTGTGCACATGAGGGGATTCTAAGAAAACAGAGGAAAGCTGGCGCTAACGTCACCGAGCTTGGGAGCAGCACTGACAGCCACTTACCTCCAGTCTTCCTGTTACGTGCGGAAAAATAAACCCCTCGCTACCTAAAGCAGTGCAGTCACATAGCCACATAAGCTGTTACTTGCAGCCTGTGACATTCCCTACCAACTTGCGAACCAAACATAAAAGGGGAAAACGGTTTGTCCAAAAACGTAGACCACTACAAAAAAAATCCCTGCCTGCGTCACTCCCTGCCCAGCAGCCCAGGTCAGCCACTATCCCGGGGAGCTCTGCGAATTCTTTCCCTTTGCGTGTTACTGTGTCCGTTTGAGAGGTGGGAAAATAAAGGTCCACATTAGCACTTATGGTTGAAGAACTGCATGAACCATCCTTATTTCTACCTAAATTCCCTGGTGAGAGTGAAGGTTTCTCTTCACCCATGCAACATGTACCATTTTTTCACCCACCAATCGTGTCTAGGAAATTTCAGAGGATAATTTATTGCTCCAAAACAATATAAAAGATAGGTCGCTATCTGTCCTCAGAAGCTTAAAAACAAATATTTCTTACTAAAAAATAAAAAACAAAAAACCTTCCTCTTCCTCCCCAGACACTGTCTGGCTGCCCACCTGATGGCGAGTCCCCCTCATGCCTCACTGTCCAGAGCCCAGCTTCGTTCAGGTAGAGACGGCCATAGGCTTGGGGTGACCAGGCCCTCCCTGACGCTAGGGGGTAAGTCCTTATTAGTCCAAGTGGGTCATAGCAATTCCCCTCCCCTTGAGGAGACAGGTTTAGGAGAAAATATGCGACATAATTCTGACTAGCAAGCGGAGAGGAAGTCTGCCGGGGACCTCCTGGGAAAGCCTGCCTTGCTCGGAAAAGGGCATCACGGCGAGCCAGGCTGCGGGAACCACAGATGCGACCTGCACTCGACACCGAGACACCCATGCTTTGCTCCCATGAGAGTCCAGGGCCATTCCAGGTGGCTGGACACAGAGCCGGGCACAGGAAGCTCTGCTCCGTGCGGCTATTCCGAGATCCGGGCCCAGGCTATGCCACCGTCAACGCGTGGCTTCCAGAGTCACCCTGAGGGTCACACCCCAGTTGGCCAAAGGGGGAAAAGGCCTGGCTTGCTTTCTTTGACAGCATCTTCTAGAAGTACAACTTAATGGCCCCAGCAACTGTCGCACTGTTGTTGGATGGCAGCAGCGAAAGGTCACGACACAACCCTCTGCCGAAATGGACAATTCTTCGTGCCACCGGGACCAAGCTCAGGTGTGTGTTTCAAAGGCCCATGCTCGGAGACGCTGCTGGGCTGGGCATGCAGACGGCACCCACATTCCATCGGGCTGACTCAGCGTGGCCACACCTGGCTGCAGGGGCCCTGGGAGGTACGGTCTGGCTGTGTGTCCAGAAAGAGAAGGACGCAGCCTTGGTGGAAAATGAAAACGCAGAGCACCGTGGCCATCGTTGCCAAGAATGTCATAACAGGGGCAGCAGAGCGTTAAATCGGAGCAGGGCCCTTCTCGGCTCGGGTCCTGCGCCTTTGCACTGGTCCAACTCTGAACTGGGCCCCGGACAGAGGAGGTGATGTTGTGTGGTGGGCAACACCCTCTCCTCCTTTCCCGGTCCCCATGTACCTACAGCCCGTGCCACCTGCTCTCCCTTTGTGTTCTGTTTTACGCCACCTTTCCCCGTAGCCCCTCGTGGTCAGGAACCACACCACACGCCTGCGCGCACTTCGGCATTTTGAGTGGCTACACGTATCACTTAATCAAATCGATTCTAAACGTTCAGAGACACCATTTCACGACGCAAAAGAAAGCACACGGATTTGAAGGTTTGATGTGGCTTTGACAGAAGCAGCGAAAATCAGTTTAGCAAATCAGGTTAAATTTGTGGCCTGTTTTCCTTGACAGCGTCTCCTAAAAGTGCAGCTTAATGACTCCATGAACAGTTGCGTTTTTATTGGATGATTGTAGTTAAAGTGCAGAAAATAACGCTCCGCTGAAATCGAGAATCTTTGGCACCACCTGAACCGAGCTCATTTGTGTGTTTTAAAACAATTTGCGTTTGGCCTCGTGCTATGTTGTTCTTGCCTGCATGGCCCCGACGGCGCCAGTGTGGGATAATTCTGCAATGACGGCTCCTGACAAGCGCTCCGGTGGCCAGTGGCCTGCAAGCCCCATCACGCAGACGCCCCCCTTTCCAGCCAGGCCACCTGACAGTGACACAGAGGCTTCAGGGGTGCCGTCAGGGGCACACCTGGCAGCTTCTGAGCACTTAGAACCCAGAAGGAGGGGACAGAGGGAGGGCACGGGCCACACAGGCTCTGACCTTCCAGGAGGACACACGGCTTCATGTGCATCTGTACATCACCTGGCGATGATGATGATGGTGTAATGATGGCCTCCTCTCAAGTTTATCATTCCCTTATTTGTGCTTGCAGCTATTTATTGCCTTTTCCTCTCGGCAAGTGTGCCTGGACCTGGGGTCCCTGGAGGCGGCTGCAGCCCGGCCCTGCACCTGCAAAGGGGAGTGGACAGGAAGGGTGCTCGCTGCTGCTGTGACCGAGGACAGCAGCCCACTCCTGCCAGTGTGCAGGGCCCAGCTCCCTTCCCGCCATCCCGCCTCTTTCTCGGAACCCAGAGATCCCCCACCCCCGACCCCACCCAGCACACACCCGGTGGGTGCGAATCCTGCTCATAAATTAATCTGTGGCTTTTAGAAGTGAGCTCGGATTTAGAAACGACGTCAGATCCATTTATCAGATGCGGAAACGCACACGCACCACACATACACGCACATGCACACGCGTGCACGCGCAGCAATCGCAGGGCATTCGCTACATATCAGGGACCACGTGAGCTCCTTTCAGGCATCATCTCACTCACAGTCCTGCAAGTGGCATCGCCATCCTCGTCTTACAGATGATGTAACTAAGGCTCTTCAGGTCGGCCCAGGTCAACAGCTTTTAAGTGGCGAGGCTGGGATGCCAGCACAGACCGAATCCTGCCCGCTGCTGTCCGCTACCCAGGACACCGGCCGGGGGGTCCAGGCAGAGGCTGGGAGGGGCCCAGAGGCTCGGGCGCAGCCAGCGCACCCTACTTGGGAGCACCGGTGTGTGGGGCCAGTGGCTGCCTGGGGCTCGGGGCTCACGCTCACACGGGCCTGCCCGTCTCTGCCCCTGGCCGCCCCCGCGCTGCCCCGGGCAGAGTCTGCAGAGCCAGAGTCGGGGAGCCGGCTTGGGAGGCCCCGCCAAGGAGACCTGGAATGAAGCATCCTGCGTTCTCGGTTGCAGAAGTATCTTGTTGAGCTTCTACTAACTTTTGTTGCTTGAATCACTTTAAAGTATTTTTTAGGTCATCCATGGTCATAGAAACCTAAGGGAAAACAGAATACTCTGAAAAAGAAAATGAAAAGTAACTGTAATTGTCTCATTGCTCAGCCATAGCCACTCTTCTTATCTTGGTGCATTCTTTCTGGCATACGTATGTATGTATGTATGTGTGTGTGTGTGTGTGTGTGTGTGTGTGTGTGTGTGTGTGTGTATGTGTCCTATATACACATATGTTTTTACCTGATGGGATTACACTCTATCTACAATTTCATATCTAATAGTTTAAACCTAACATTACAACATTGACATCTTCCTATATTATTAACTACTCTTCATGTGGTTTTACTGGCTTTAAAGTATTTTATTATGTGTATGTAAACAGAAGAATTTATTTATTCCTCTATTTTTGGCATTAAGGTTGTTAATGTTTAATTCTACACATGTATTAGTGAGATAAATTTCAAAACGAAAATCCTTGAACGTAGATCTTGGTGAACCTATCTGAATACCTCCTGAGAAGGAAGTCCTAAAACTTAAAATGCTGAATAAAAGGCTATGAACATTTTTAAGGCTCTTGATCAATATTGCCAAATTGCTCTCTAGGAAGGCATTACCAAGTTATGCTATCTTTGTTGGTTGCTTAATGAGCTTGTTTTGGATTTTATATATGTGGCAGGGAATTTCAGCTGGCAGAGCTGAGATCTAGACCCCCAGACCCTCCCCCAAGCACAAACTTCAGTATCTGTCTGCACCCATGGGCACACAAGGGAGTTTTTATCTTGCAATGAGGAGAGTGGAGGAGGTGTCGAATGCAGGAGGGGCCGGAGGGTGAATAGAGAGGTGTCTATGGAATCTCTTCCACCTGCAGGCCCCATCTTCGTGGACATGGGTGGGGGCCCTCTGGGCAGCAGAGCTGCTCCACATCTAGGGGTCCCTGGGAAAAGCCCATTCGTCTGTCTCTGCAGGAAGCCTTGCACCTTCCCAGGCCCCCTGAAGGTTGGATATTTGGGGAGCCCTTGGAGGCCTGGGACAGTGAGACACCTGCTTCTTTATTCACAGGAAGCAGCCTTGGCTGGGAAGATGGCAATGACCCCCAGTGACCCAGAGCATTTTGGAAGGAGGCTCATATTATCCCTCCAAGCCAATAGAAAACTGAATTTGATATTCATAATTTTTAATCACTTAATTGTTTTCTCTTGGCTGGAATCCATTTATCCTCAGGAGGGAGGCTGAGCAGCACACTTGTGGCTTGTGGCTTCCTTGACTCCATTAACCTTAGCTGGGGAGAAAGGGCAGTGGGGGCGCAGCCATCAAATCTCAAATCTGGCTCCCTGTTCCCAGCCCAGGATGCCAAACAGAACCTCTACCACGCCCTGCGCTTGAACTTGCCTAACGGCTTACGCGGGGGGCTGGCTGAGAGCGTCATCGTTCAGCAGCGACAAGAACAGTGTGAGCGTCACAGCAAATCACACAGAGGGAGTACGAGTTTAGCAAAATCAAGAATAGTGCTTTAATTTACACTTCCCTAAAAATATAATTGTTTATTTAAGAAAGCTCTTTGCCTTGTTAACAGAAATTAGCAAATGAAAGTGTATTTCGACTCCATAAATGCATTGAAAGTTCACAAATCTAACGTGATAGAGACAAAGTCCCATCAATACTTTGATTTATGAAGGTCAGAAATCAAGGCATGAGGGTCTTTCCTTAAAGTTCAAGGCTTGGAGAACCTTGCTTCAGAAGAGAAGTCCAAATGGCCACGATGCATTTGCCCTCATCTACTTGTTTGTGGCTCTCTGAACACCAGTCAGCACTTGCCCCATGTTCTCCGCCCACTTATCCCACATTCTAATATCAATAACAATAATACTAATAAATAGTTATTGATTATCAAGTACTTATTACTTCACTGACTCAGCTCATTTAAGGCTCACACGTCTATGATGCGGGTAACATTGTTTTTCCCATGCAGGTGATTTAACTATGGTGAGACCTCTGAACGTGACATCTACCCTCCCAACAAATGTGTTAAGTAGGCAATGCATATTGCCGGCTAGGCACCGTGTCGGACAGAGCTCCAGAGCTGATCCCTCTTGCCTGCCTGAAACTACATGCCCGTTGACTAGTCTCCCCTTTCCACTGGCTGGTAACCAAAACTTTCACTCTTTGATTCTATGAATTTGACTTTTTCAGAGACCTCGTGCAAATGGAGTCATGCAGTACTCGTTTTTCTGTTCCTGGCTGATATCACTTAGCAAAATTGTCCTCCAGGTTCATCCATGTTGGTGCATGTTGCAGAATTTCTTTCTTCTTTTTTAAGACTGAATAATATTCCATTTGTATGTATGGACCTCATTTTCTTCATGCATTTATCTATCGGTGAAAATTTGTTTAGGTTGTTTCCACATCTTGGCTATGTGGGCAATGTTATTAATCCCATTTCACAGATGAGACAACTGAGACTAAAAGAAGTCAAGTAACCCAGATTCAAACATCTGGGAACTTGCCCAAACCAGGTCATGCCCAACTCCAACTCCTACATGCTAATGCCGGATGTGTGCCAAGCATTTGCAGCCACAGGATTAAAAATTACTGGGTGTACATTTTATTCGGCACACTTTATACACAGCATCTAGAACCCAGCAACCTCATCTGGCCTGGCAGACATCCCCTTACGTGCACCTTCGTGAGGGCAGCAAAGCAAGTCAGGAGGGAAGCCCAGATCCCAGGCCAGGCAGTCAGATTCCAAAGGCCTGTTTCTGCCACTCCAAGTCGTTCTTCTCCCTGCCTGCAAAGAACACCACTGGGGGAGACTTCTAAAATGCTGAAACCCAGGCCTCACCCTGAGAGAGTCTGAATCCGTTGGTCCAGGGCGGGGCACAAGCTTCTGCATTATTTTTAAAAAACCCCTCGGGAGATTCTAATAGTTCGCGGGGCAGCCAGGGCTGACCACGCCAGGTTGCTCCTCTCACCTGCCAGGCCCCGGCCACGTCACCCAGCTCGAGCACGCGGCACACTTCCTGCCCTCGGAGGCTGCCTGGCCGGCAGGGAGCTGAGCAGTGACCAGGCAGCCTCATCCAGTGAGAGACATTTCCTGACAGGGGTGTTGGAGGCTGCCAAGGGAGGTCGAAGGAGGAAGGTCTGGGCCAACACAGTTTGGGGAGGGCATGGAACTGGCAGGAAAGAACTCTGTGGAAAAGGGGACATTTATTATGAGAGTCCACCAAAGACAAAGGGAGGAGAAAAACAAACCTGCCCCCTCGTCTCCACTCCTCTTTATTGCTAAACGGGCTGCATGAAACCACCCCCACGGACGGCCCGCGGCCCCGCTCCAGGGGGGAGTGTGCGGCGTGTGCCCGTCAGCCTGGGAGCTGCAGCCTCATAGACGGACTCAGTTCGGCCGGACTCGGAGAGGTCAACTCTCTCTTCAGCTCTAAAAAGACGAATGAAGACCTGGCTGAAGAATTGCTAGAGAAGGTCGGGCGCGGTGGCTCACGCCTGTAATCCTGGCACTCTGGGAGGCTGAGGCGGGTGGATTGCCTGAGGTCAGGAGTTCAAAACCAGCCTGAGCAAGAGCGAGACCCCGTCTCTACTATAAGTAGAAAGAAATTAATTGGCCAACTAATATATAGAGAAAAAATTAGCTGGGCATGGTGGCGCATGCCTGTAGTCCCAGCTACTCGGGAGGCTGAGGCAGCAGGATTGCTTGAGCCCAGGAGTTTGAGGTTGCTGTGAGCTAGGCTGACACCACGGCACTCACTCTAGCCTGGGCAACAAAGGGAGACTCTGTCTCAAAAAAACAAAACAAAACAAAAAAAGAGATCTGTCATTCATTCTAACTGGGAAACTCAGCCAGCGAGGCTACAAGAGTCCAGATATTCTATTTCTTGGGCCACGTGTGACAGGGCAGCCTTCACGTCCCCAATCCGCAGCCGTGATAAATCAGAACTTCCAGGCAGACCCGGGGGTCACGGGAAGTACCCTTTACACAGCCCTGGCCCCGCTGTCGGAAAGAACACGTTGGCGTCCAGTCGGCTTTCCAAGGGCCAAATCCATCACCTGCATTTCAATTCCCTTTTCTCCTCAAATACCAGCAGCGAAACTGCGCGGCCCCGTCAGGACTCTCAGCCATGGACGCTGAGACCACGGGAACTGAGAAACAGGTCGGCCTGTGGGGTGCGGAGGCCGCCGTGTGGTTTCATTTAACTAGGTTGCTGGAAAGCCCCGCGCCCACAATTACCCCCTGAGTCCCCATATCGCCGCACAGTGTAGATGTCCCGTCTGGCGCCCATTCCTGGGGATGAGGCAGCGGCGTGGGGCAGGAGCGCAGAATCTGTTGCTGAATCCGGATCCTTCGTGCAGGAAAGAGCTCCCAGGGCCGTCCCAGTGCCCCGTGTGGGAGCCGCCAGGGAGCAAAGCTGAGGGATGCCCAGCCCCGCCCTGGAGAAGCCCGCCTTCCAGCTGCTCCGGTGGAAACAAGCCCCGGGCCCCTAGGATGCCGAGTCGGAGGTGGCCCAGGAGCCCAGCGTGGGGCTGTAGGTGGCCCAGGTGGGGATGTGCAAGGAGGGCCACCTCGAGCCTGTGACACCTGAGCTGAGGTTGATGGATGACAGGGAGGACAGGAGAGAAAACGAGGTGGAGCTGGGGTGAGGGTGGGGAGCAGTGTGTCTAGAGACCTGGGGCAGCGAGGCCAGAACCCTCTGGGGGAGCCGGGAGGAAGGGGTGGGCCTCTCTGAGCCCCCGTGCTGTGCCAGGGAGGCAGAATGGTGCCCTAACACACTGGAAAAATTTGGGTGACCTTCTGGCCAAAGTGAAGCCCCATCAGACACCTGTTTCAGAAAGACCCCGCTCGGCAGCAGGGAGGGCGGGGGCAGCCTGCAGCCCAGGGGGAGGAGCCAGGGTGTCCCGGGAAGCCGGACGGGGGGCACTGGCCGATGGGAGGGACGCAGGCTTGGAGCAGGTGACTGGATGTGAGCAAGGAGGGAGGAGGGGGCTCCAGGATCACAGGAGATAATCACGGCTGCCATGTGGTGCCTGCTAATCGCCCTGCTAAACCCTTGACTGCATCACTCTACTGTCTTCACAATTCCTGGCCCTAGTGGCGGTTATTGCCTCCATTTCGCAGAAGAGGAAACCAAGACACAAGCAGCTCAGACACAGAGCTAGGAAATGCCATCTGAGGCCGCCTGTTCCCAGGGTCCCCTGTTAACCACGGCCGGGGGCACCGGGCCAGGCTGGCTCTCGGTGGGCGGCCTGAGCGGCGGTGCGGATGGTGCTGCCGGTCCCGGGAAGGAGGATGCCAAGGGAGAACACCTGAGCTGAGACACCGGAAATGGAACATCCAGGGCAGCGCTGTCCAGGGGAATTCTGTGCTATGTTCTAGAATAGTCTCTAATTCTGTGCAGTCCAATACGGTAGCTATGAGCCACACATGGCTAGTTCACACTTGAAATGTGGCTAGTGCAAACGAGGGACTGAATTTTAAACTTCATTGGATTTTAATTAACATTAATTTTAGTCCCTGCGTGTGGCAACTGGCTACTATAGCGGTTAGGGCAGACCTAGGGTTTGCAGCCAGCGAGCACTGTGCATCTAAAGCTCAGGAAGCCTCCTGTGCTAGCGATTTCTGAACAATGCTTTCCACCTGGCAGCTCCAGGGCTGCCTGGCTGGTGTCACGCGGCCCCACTTGGTTAGACAGCTAAGGCTGGGGGGGCTAAGTTAGGTCCCACATTCACGTGTGGGAGACCAGGGCATGGCACAGGAAACCCGGTTCTGGAGCCTGTGTGCTCAGCCCCACCCCCAGGCCCCATGTCTGCCACCAAGCAGGATGAGAACACAAGCCTCTGAGTTTGGGGACCGCCAGGCATGGGTGAAATCACAAGGGTGCACGAGATCACTCCAGGTGTGCGTAGAATATATGAAAAAGTGCTGAGGACACAGTGGTAGGGGACATGGAGAAGAGAAAGGGCCTCTAAGGGAGCTTGGAGGAAATGCTCCCCAAAATAGTAGGAAAATCATCCTCTCGATTCACTTTCCTAAACTGTCCACTCACTCATTTTTAGCTAACAGAAGAGAAATAGCCTGGTCCTCAGGGAGTCCATGTTCAAGGGACCACATGGCAAGGTGGAAAGAGATGTGGCCTGGGACAGAGGCCGGTGCAGGGCCAGAGCAAGGACAGGGAAACGAGCGCTCGCCTCTGGCAGTCGTGAGCAGGGAGGGCTTCTTGGAGGAGGAGACAGCAGCCGTTCTTAGAAGCCAACGCCCCTTGCACGGAAAAGTGGAATCATTCCCTTGAATAACTCAAGTGAATTCCAAGTGGAACAAACAGTCGATGTCGTCTTTTTAAGCTTTTGGAGGTGGTCTCGGTAAGGTAAATGCCTTACAGAGGATGACATGAAAAGTGCTAGTAAGTGATTTTCACAAGGTCATTATTTTTACTGGAATCATAAAATTTTGAGCAGTTCTGTTCTTATTTTTAAAAAGAAAAACTCCAGAAATGGATTAGAATGCCAAGTGAAGTTTGTTTGTTAGTTCCGTTAAAATATTACCTGCCAGAGCAAAGAATGTGCTATAATTATCATCCGTGCCCAATGCGTGCTAAATACCATCTACACGCGACCAGTGGTTTATATTCCTTTCAACTGCTCAGTGCTGCTATTTCAACCGTTTCAGAGAAATAATCTTTAGCAACTTGAATTAGAGTTTAAAGAAATGAGACTTGGGCTCAAGGATAAATAGTATCACTGCCTCGATTTCATTGTTTCAAATACAAGATTTTATTTTGAGAAGAAAGTTTAATTAAGCAGAGGTGGCTCACTAAATCCTTTGACTTCAAAAATCGTACTTTCTGCAAGATTTCACCTGTGAAATTCACAGCCTTTAATTATTGCCTCACATGTTAAAAGAGAGAACCTTTCTTCTGAATGGCTAATAACGTTATTATAAGAGGTAATTACAGATCAGATGTCTGTGTCGATAACACCAAAGCGAGTGGATGGTTTTTGAACTTTGAAAGTAATTTGTTAGGGAAACACTTTCTCCCCCAAAACAATGTTGATGTTTTGGATTTGTTGTGGTTTTCTTTTTTTTTTTTTTTTTCTGATTTTTTTTTTTCTTTTTAAGGGGGAAAAAGAGAAACATTTAGAAATCAGTCCTTTACTGGATGAATTTCTTCACTTCCCAGAAAGCAAGAAAACAATTGTTTCCTGTAATTGGACAGTTTGATTGGAGGCAGGTGGCGCTGAGCTGAGACAACTGGAGCCACAAAGCCAATTTTGGCTTCGAGCACATTTCCTTTCGTTCTGAGCTCCCGCAGTACAACATGTAAATTGGCTCCACAAAAGCCGACTATAAATTTAGTTCCTGTTTCTCTAACAAGCACCTTATCAGCGATGAAAAAGTTTTAGCAAACGGGGACAGTGTGCAGAGCTGACATGATTATAAAGCTGCCCTGAGATACCCCAGCATTAATTTCTTGAGCATGTTCTTGCTGCCACAAAACAGGGATTTATGAGCAATTCTGGAAGCAATCATAAGCCATCATTTGAAAATATGGTGATATTTTCTTTTTCCAGGTTAATTGGCCTTTGCATTGCTCGTGTTGCATTATCTCGAGTTAATATTTGCTTTCAATATTTCTGAGTGACCGGCCAAATCAACACGATTTGTCGCAGGTTTCAAACATCAGTCCTGAGAAGGGGCCAAACTTTGAGGCTTGGGGAATAAATAGGAGCCGTTTATTATTCTCTACTGCTTTTCATCCGTCTTCTGAGTCCTTTCCTCATTTCCCTTCCCACATGCCGGTGCACGCATCTTTCCCCCTGCAGGACAGCGGACAAGCAGCCTTCCTCTTTTACAGATGGGAAAGCTGAGGCCCAGAGAGGTTAGCTGCCTCGACCAATGCCACACAGCAAGTCAGGAGCAGCTCACCGTTCCAACTACACGTTTATTAATGTCCTCCCGACTGTGGATCCATAACATGAAATCAGTCATTTATAAGAAACCTGGGGGCGAGGAAAGGCAGGAGGAAACTTACATGGTAATTCTCTCCAATTTTCATCTTTGTATACTCTACACACTAGAGTGGTGATGCTTTTTAAAGTCCAGCACATTTTATTATTATTATTTTCAGGCCATGCTTAAAAACTTAGAAATGTCCATTTAATGTCTAGGTGAGTTTTAAGCTTCTTATTTATCTTTAGAACTTGGAAATAACCTTTTCTGACCCCAGTAGATTAGCGGCTGAAATTATGTCATCTGTATCATCCTCAGATGCAGTTCACCTGTGGGTCCACGTGTTCGCACAGAATTATTCCACCGGAACAGAAGGCAGGGTTTGCCGAGCGCCCCGGAATTGCAACACTCTTCGTTTGCCAAGGTGATTACATCAAAGGAAATGCCACTTCCGGGCCAGTGAGTACCTGAGGTTCCCGATCTTGCCTTCGTCCATGAGGGTCTCAGCACCCTGACACCGGGAGACAAGGGGTCTCCTGGTGTGACGAGGACACTTTTAATCCTTGGCTGAAGGCACTCTCTAAAGACATGCTAAGTCCAAAATCGGGATGATTTGTCCCCCCAGGCTATTGGAGGAAGGGTTCTCCTGCCCTTTTTCCTGTTGCAATTACCCTGCTCGGCCCAGAAGAGCAGCTTCACGTGGCAGCCACCCCAGTGGCTGCTGGTGGCAGGCAGGGAGATAGAGAAGGCACCCGCGCAGACACTGCCAGCGCTCTCTAAAAGGGCTTGCACGCTGATTAAACCTGTCAGGAGGCAGGCCGAGTTTGCACAAGGAGTGCTGGTTGATAGATAACTCAGCAATCTTGGCAACACTGCAGAACCAATATTTTTACAGAGGTGGCACTGTCTTAAACAATGTCCTCAGTGTGCAAGACACAGGCAGCACTCTTGTCAATATCCAGCAAGGGCGTCCGTTTCCCTCACCTCTTCTGGACACACAGGCTGGTGAAGGGGCCAGCAACGGGGGTGGGGGAGAGCAGGGGTGGGCGGGACACGGAGGGGAACAGGAAAGCCATTTTAACGATCACTTTCAATAATGCAGCTACCTCCCTCCACTTGGCACAGACCTGGCCAGGCCAGGATAAAACAGGTGTTGCAGTGATCAGCTGAAACCAGCCCCTCCGCCCTATTTGTTTTTCCTGCACGGCCCTCGGTTTAACCACATCCAGCCCGCAGCACGTTGCATTTGTCCTCAGCCAGACCCAAGACCAGCCGCGGCCGCGGCACTTCCCCCGTCAAGCGTGGCCTTGTCAGCAGTATCAGCGCTCCTGGCCTCCTCCTCTCTTCTCCGGCTGCTCACCTTCTCTGGAAAGTTCCCACCTAACCCCCCTCAAGGGCTTTAGCACTCTTGCCCAAAATACCTTTCTCTCTGTATAATGCCATTTCTTCCCAAAGGCTGCGCCTTATCCTGAAAAAAGAGGAAAAAAGGAATTCAAGCTTTTGACCATCCGATGCAGAGGGAAGGTTGTCAGAGCTTGGTGGTCCAGCGGGGTAAGGTGGACACAGTCTCAGTCCCCCGGCAGCACACATGTGGAGGCGGGCAGGGGGCTGAGACGGGACTGTCCCCACCAAGCGGAACACAGGGGAGAGGCTAACAAGACGGGTTCTATGCACCTACTGCAGTAGCTTCCTGGGGCTGCCACGGCAGGGGACTCACGGTCAGGTGCCTTCCCGACACCGGAAATGTATTCTCCCACAGTTCTGGAGGCCCGAAGTCCAAAATCAAGGTGTTGGCAGGGCCACGCTCCCTCTAGACCTGCAGGAAAGAATCCTTCATTGCCTCTT
The DNA here is from genome assembly GCF_040939455.1 of Microcebus murinus. Taxonomy (NCBI): domain Eukaryota; kingdom Metazoa; phylum Chordata; class Mammalia; order Primates; family Cheirogaleidae; genus Microcebus; species Microcebus murinus. The sequence continues at coordinate 6,066,334 of NC_134106.1, forward strand.
CCAGCGCCTGGCAGTGGCCAGCAGTCCGGGGCCTGCAGCTGTAGCACCCTCATCTCTGCCCCCAACATCACATGGTGTTTTCCCTGTGCTCTGTGTCACACCTGAGTCCAAGGACAGCGTGCCCGAGTCTCAGGGTGCTGCAGACCTGAGTCCCGGGATGTGGTGCACCTGACCCTGGGGGCTGTGCCTCTCCACTGCGGGGGTGCTGCAGGCTCCATGCCTGCCTGACAGCAAGTCCCTCGGCCAGAGAACTCACATTTCAGAGTCTGACAGTCGGTGGAGCGCTGTCACAACCCTTGCTCTTTTGATTCTTACCACAGTGCTATGAGCTAGTGCTCTCACTTCCATTTTACATAAGAGGAAACTGAGGCCCAGGGAGCTCAAGCAACTTACTTACCCAGAATCACCTGTCAGTGGGTGACAAAGCCAGGACACAAGCCCAGGCCTACGGACCCCAGACCTCACATCCTGTCTGCCTGAGCCGCTCACCCTACAGGTGGGAGTGTAAGTCAGCACACACTTTGAAAAAATGGTTATAGCCATACATATCCGAAGGACTGGAAATGAATGTGTTCTACATTTTGACCTGTTCAGTACCTTCTGGGAAGCCATCCAAATGAAATATCCCAGAATATGGGGCGATAAATCTTCATGCACAAAGATGTGGATAAAACTTGGAAAACATCTAAATATCCAACAATAGGGAAATAGAAGTACATTAAACTAAGTACATTTAACTATGCATTTATTAAAAAGACATTATTTAGAAAAAGATAGTAAATACATGAAAACATTATGACTTTAAATGAGGATGAAAGACTCCAAAACTGGATGTGCATTATTTTCCACAAGTTTATGAGAAACCGTTCACCGAGCACCAACTGCAAGCCAAGCTCCGTCCAGTATCAGGGACGAAACAGAGAATGGGGAGCACTTAGATCCTGTCCCGCGCAGCCTACAATCAATGGGTCAGCACAAGCATGCAAGAGAACTAACGCAGAGATAAAAATAGACCAAAACAAAACACATCAAAAGGTAATAGCAGTTCATTTCTGGTTGTGAAAATACAGGTAGTTTCTCTTTTTTTCCTCTTCTTTTTACTCTTTTGCATTTTCGAATATTCAGCAATGACTAAGTGTTACTATTTTATTTTCTTAAAGTCCTTCTCCCTCCTGTCCCTCCTCACCTGGTCCACACCCAAGGCTTGTAGAGAGACCACAGGTGCCAGGACGTGGGCCCCTCTCCGGCCGGTCGCTGTTGGGTAGCCCAGAGCCTGACGGGTCCAGGGAGTTCAGCAAGCACCCCTGGCGGGGCAGCCCGTGTGAAGAGGGCTCCGCTTGGCACAGAACAGATGTGAACGTGAACCCCAGCTCAGCCACCTCCCTGCTGCCCTCTGGGCCCTCTGCCTTCCATTCGCTCTCCTGTGGGGCGAGCACCCCTCCCCCACCCCCTCCCCTGCACAGTGATGTGCATGCCACAGAGAAGTGGCGTGAGCAATAGGCGCCCAATTAGTGAAGGTCATTATTTATCGAACTTGACTGAACCCAGGAACCTTCAGCAGGCGCCCTAGTCCCGGCGTTCTGCCCCTGCTTCCATTTGACAGATGTCCCCAGGCCCATCCACGTAACCGGCCATCTCTGCAGAGTGATGCCAGGGCGCTGGGCGGCGACGAGAGTGAGGGCGGAGGGTCTGTAAAGCGGCATCCACGTGGCCTGGGGGTGGCCGTGTCTCCTCCCAAGAGAAAGACTCCAGAGCAAGCCCCTCGTGGACGCCCCTCCGCGCGCGGAGAGACCAGGCTGAGGCTGCCGGGCCCAGGAGGGGCTGCGCCCGACCACCCACGCCCGGCACCTTCCCGGGAGGCGGCGACGCCCCGCCCGCCCGCTCCCTCTCCTCTGCGCGCCTCGCCTCAGTGGCCGGAAGAAAGTGCGCATGTGATTGGCGCCGCAGTGCGCCGTGGGACGTGGACAATGCCAGTGATGAGGGTAATTTTCAAGCGATTCGAGATAAGGCACCCACGTCTCTCTCTGACCCTGGCTGCCATTTTCTCACAATGGGCGGATGATGACGTTCGCCGCGTCTGATAGCTGCTCCCTCGGCAAGGAAAGATCAAAGCAGAGTGAGCCCAAACAAGCAGAAGACGGGCAGACTTTAGGGCTTAGGTGAGTTGCTCTGTCTACGCCGGGCGTCTCCGAATCCGAAGAGAGTCTCTCTCCTTCCCCTCCCCGTTTCCCAAATGAGTCTGCTCTAGTGACAATACCCAGGGAGAGGCACGTGCCAGCTCGGTCTGGAGCAGGCACTTTCCCCTGCGCCACCAAGAGGAACCGGGGACGGCAGGTGTCCCCCCCTCCCTGTCTGCCAGCTCTGGCCGCAGTGAGACCAGGGCCAATTTCCTCCCTGTGTTTCCAACACTGCCGAACAAGCCGCCGTGCTCTCTGTCTGCCGTGTTTATCACAACTCCTCCCTGAGCAAAACCTGCCCGTGGGGTTCCGTGGGGCGTGCACGTGCCAGCCAGCACGGAGGGGTCTGCGCACGCATGGACACCCGGGAGGCAGAGTGTCTCCCCCGTCTCCCGCACCCACAGGCGCCAGCGCCAAGTCCTCAGGGCCCAGACAGCTCGCAAGCCCCGATCTCAGTTGTTCAACGCCAAACCATGACCCGTGGGAGGTGCGTGAACCATGGTGACCAGCAGGAGAACGTGTCTGTACGCTTACTTGTGTTTTCCACCTGTGGAAATCCACACTGCGGCATTATCGCCGGGAGTCCGAGGTGAGGCTGTCGGCGGGGCTGCTTTCTCCCTAGGCCGCTCTCGGTGGCTTGTAGCTGTGATAAGGAAAACCTCATCTACTACTTGGCAGCACATCGGCCACCGGAGACCCCCGCCCCTCACGGGAGACATGCATCAGCATAATACTAACCTATCACATGACCCAGCAACTCACCTACTACCTGGTGCATCAGCACAACACTGAGCCTATTACCTGGTGCACCAACTACCCTATTACCTGATACATCAACTAACCTATTACCTGGTGGGCATTAGCAACCTGATTCCCCACCCCTCGGACTACCCCAACTTCATAAAAGTGGGGAAAATTGGGCAGACAGGGCTCAGAATCAGGTGGCCAGGGCCCTCTGAGCCCACCGGCGGATAAACTTTGATTCTCCTCCCACTCTGCGTGCGCCGCGTGGTTTCTCCTCGGACCACCCGCTGTGACACTTGCTGTGACAGCCGCCGTCCTCTCCCTGTGTCTTCTTCACTCATCTTCCTCTGCGCGTGTCTGTGTCCTAATCCCTGTTCTTATAGAGATGCCGGTCACACCAGATCAATGGCCTCATTTTAACTTAATTAACCTCTTTAAAGGCCTAGGCCTTCCTATCCCCAAATCTATCGCATCCTAAGGTACTGGGAGTTAGGACTTCTCAGATGAATTTGGCGGCACACAGCTCAGCCCGTGACATCCAAACCGCTATTTTTGCAGAGGAGCCAGCTGAGGCCCAAAAGGCCAGTGGCTTTTCCTAGATTTCAGCGCAAACTGGCGTTAGAGATCGCAGTGGAGTGCCCCTGCCCTGAGCCCGGCGCCTCCCCTGTCCCACGGCTCCTGGAGCCATGCGATCACGCCCTGTGCCGAGTTGAGTTCCTATCGGCTCACCTGTGGGAAAGCATCGGGTTTAAAGACAAAAAGCTAGGGGATCAGATTCACTTGCCAGCTGGGCAGCCTCTGACAACTCATGTCAAGCTCCCAAAGCCTAAAAAACCTCGTCTGTAAAATGGGAAGCTTAATCCTAAATGCATAAGCCTGTGTAGTCTCTACCTCCTGCAGCAGGATGCACCACGGACAGGGGTGAGGACAGGGTGGGAGGGCGCCAGGTGAGCAAGAGTATGAACAGGGCTCCCACACAGCATGGAAACTGGCCAAGAACATACTTTATACATGCTTTGGAAGTTTAATATTATAGTAATAGCCTAAATTAAATCACCAATGATGCACACCAAATTCGGTTGGCCTCTTTGCGTTTCTGTATTGTTTGTGAGAAAAAAGCAGACTATTGTTCTTCTAGAGTGTTCAAGACTACAGAGCCCCCAAATGATAGACATGTCCCCGAGTAGGTCCGGTGGCCAGCTTTCCCTGTCTTCTGTGTGTCACCTGTCGAGGAGCGGGCCACATGAGGCCCTCCAACATTCTAGAAGACAGAGAAATCCCAGGGTTCTGGATCCTGGTGCCATGTTGAGTCGTGGTGTGCAAACTCCCTCTCAGGACTCCCTGTTGCTCGCCTATAAAGTCAGGGGGAAGAAGAAGGATGTTTGCCGTACTCTGTGGCACTGGGGATGGGGAGAAAGGACACGGCCTCTTAAATGGGGGGACCTGAATTTGACCTGGCATATGGGTGGCCCCAATGGCTGAGGCCCCTCTGCGTCTTAACCTGTGATGGGGGCAAGGGAGCCCGTGCTGTAACGGGGCCTCGCAGCATGCTCGTTCAGCTCTTTGCGTGAGTGAGCATCACGTTGCGTTGTGAGTTTCCTCCAAATATTCATGCAAAGCTCTGGGAACAGGGTCTGGCACAGGGTGGGCGTTTAAAATATACGTTCGTGTCCCCCACATGCCCCGACAAGCACGCAGCACGTGCAAGGCCTTCTCCGCCCCAGCTGCGGCAGATATTCCAATACCACCTGAAATGTGCAGAGCGCAGTCCAGAAAGTGCTTCATGGCACCCAACATACAATGGGTGATCGCTCAGTGTCCTTGGCTGGAACGCTGGCTCATCTGATGCTCTGACCTCCAGAAGCGACGTGACCTGCATCGGTGACCCTAACCTAGGACTTCTGACTCCAGGGTCAGGGCTCTTGCCAGGCAAACAGGTAAAACTTTTCTTCTTCCTTTGCATGAAGTCAGGTGACCCATACAGCATGAGGACAGTGACGACATTTCGAGGCCAGGACATTGAACTTGTGGTTCGAGTTTGCCTTTGCACCGCGTGGCTCACTCCTCCTCCCAAGGTCTCCCTTGAAGTTTTTTCGTTCGATTACCAGCCTTCTCCTAGCGTGGCTCCCATTCTTTCTTTCAGGCTAAATGCTTCCAGCCAGTAAAACTAAAGGAAGGTAGGGAGGGACGGAGGTTATTATATTTCTAAATATATAAATATATTTTATATATGTATATTTCGCCCTGACGTTCTATTTTCCTGTTTCTTTAATGAGATGTGGATATAAACTGAATGTTCCCCCTGTGAGAATCGAGTACGTCTTTCAGGTTTCAGCCAGTCAGAAACCTCCAACTGCCCCAGACGTTCCCATCGCCCCTTCTCGACCCTGCCATGGGGCGTCAGGAGGCAAGGCAGGTGGGTCTGCCGTCCTGAGAGCCCCGGGGGCCGGCTGCCACCCTTCCCGGCCCACACTCCACCGCCCTGTCACCGGGTGGGCAGGCTGCTCGGTGTTCACGGTTCTCCCCAATTTGATGAGGTTTCGGACGAGGCAGACTCCTCCCTGGTAGGTGCCATCCTTCACCCTCCCCCACCTCCCGTGCGGGGCCCCGTCCCCAGGACTTCCCACACAATGCCACCCCCGCCCCTCCCCACCTGAAAGGACAGTCATGTCCCGGGCCCAGCCCAGCGGTCGGGCACCGCTGGTGTTTGCGAAAAGGTTCGGCGCGAGAGACTCAAAGGCTAAATTCAGTAATAACACCACAATTTCACCAAAAAGCATTATAGTGATTACTGAGTTATATTAGGAGCTTATTTAAGATAACATCTTATTTGCACAATGTAGTTCAAATAGATGGTTAGTGCAGTCAGCGCGATTGTTAGGCTCCCTACGTACATTAGCATAATCACTCTGGAAGCGCAGCGCCGCTTTTAAACATACGAACAGCAAAACCGAAAGCATAAATACATGTCTTTTAAGGTGATGGCACAGTTGGAATAAGAGGGTTTAGGTTTACATGTAAACAGGAATTTAGTTGTCTCCTTAGCGCAGTACAGTAGGGTGTGAAAACCTCTCCAAGACAGCTCTCCCAAGGAAACCGGATCTGCTGCCCCGAACTGCTGCATTTTATTAATAATAACTGTTTCTGTTCATCAGACACCTTCCGTGCGCCGGGAACGGTGCTGTTCCTTTCCCATCAATAGCTCCTGCGGTCTACTCCTCCCTGCAATTCCGTGAGGTCAACATCACGAGCCCCTTGGAAAGAAGACACAGTGGAGGCTGCCAGAGGCTAAATGACATGTCCGAGGAGGTCACAGGCCAGGGCGGGATTCAGACGTGTCCGGCTCCGACGTCTGGCCCTCTCCCATCTCCCACACCCTCCTGCACCCCCACCACCGCACGCGGAAGTTCAGCTCGTCCCCCAGGACCAGGAAGCCCTGGGTGAGGAGGGCTCTGGAGCAGGCCTCCAGCGGGCCCTGGAGGCCGTCCACTGCCGCTGCCTTCCAACACCGCGCTGGCCACCACACAAGCCGGAAGGAAGCAGGATGCAGAGGCCTGGGCCAGGAGCCCTCCCCTCCTGGATGTGTCTCCCCTCTGCGCCCTGCTCCCCTGCCCTCACAGGACTCGAGGAAAAGTCGGGGCAGCAAGCGGGCAGGTCCCGGGTCCCTGGTGGATGCAAACCCCACGGGCCTTGGTGCACGTTGGAGCCACCACCGCAGCCCCAGAGCCTGCCGGCCACCATCACCCACCATTACCCCTGCCCTGAGCATCCGGCGGCTCTCGTGCACACAGAGCCGTCCTCACTGGGTCCTGCCTCCTCGCTGCGCTAGCAGGTGGCTTGCTCTGCTGGGTTTTCCTCCTAACAGAGAAGCATGAGTGTCCTCACTTCACAGGAACACACCCAGCACACGAGTCCCCAAGCTTCCGCTGGGCCCCCCCAGCCCGGCACCTCAACCGGATCTCAGACTGTTGCATCTGGACCTTCTAGGTCATTCCAAAAACGGTCTAGGCCAGGTGTGGTGCTTCATGCCTGTAATCCTAGCACTCTGGGAGGCCGAGGCAGGAAGATTGCTCAAGATCAGGAGTTTGAAACCAGCCTGAGCAAGAGTCAGACCCCATCTCTACTATAAATAGAAAGAAATTAATTGGCCAACTAATATATATAGAAAAAATGAGCCGGGCATGGTGGCGCATGCCTGTAGTCCCAGCTACTCTGGAGGCTGAGGCAGGAGGATTGCTTGAGCCCAGGAGTTGGAGGTTGCTGTGAGCTAGGCTGACACCACGGCACTCACTCTAGCCTGGGCAACAGAGTGAGACTCTGTCTCAAAAAAAAAAAAACGGTCCAAATGCTGACTTTGCCATTGTCAAGACCTGTCCCTGACTCCTCCCAGCAACACTGGCCACCTTCTCCCTCCGGGAACTCAGGAGAAATGCTGACCAGTAGCCACACTGACTAATTTGAGTTCCACCCTGACCCTCTGGCAAGAAAGCTGTAGGGCTGGAAATTAACCAAGAATCATACAACATATAGTGTAGCTGCGTGTGTGTTATATGTCACATAGAATGTGAATTCACGTAATGCAACATACTGAACTGCATTGCAGAGGAGCCGGGAATCTGCTCAGATGTGAAAGCATTTTCCCTTCCGTGCACTGCACACCCCACGGTGAGGTCTACTCTGTGGTCACAAAAGCTGCTCTATGGCCTGGGGGCAGAGGCCTCATCCTTCCCACCGGGGGCTGAGGGCTGGGCACCCAGGGCCCCATGGTGAGTGTGTCCTGCTGGGGACACCCACAGCAAGATGGGACACAGGGGCAGTCAAGACCCCAGCTTCCTCGCCCTCTGCTGGGACAACTGGGGTGTGGCCCCCACTGTTTTCCAGAGGTCTCAGTGGGACTGGGCCACACAGGCTGGGAGCCACACGCCCCTCGTTGGCTTCCTTCCTTCCTGTTATGGGTTGAACTGTGTCCTCCAAAGTGACACACTGGCGCCTGGCCCCAGCACCTCGGGGGATGACCTCACGTGGAATAGGCCCTCGCAGAGGTCATTGGGGCGGCCCTAATCCAGCATGACTGACGTCCTTAGGAAAAGGGGAAATAGGGACACAGAGACACATAGGGACAGACCTGCATGGAGGGAAGATGGTGTGAAGAGACACAGGGAGAAGCCAGGAGAAGAGGATGGAGGGACCCATCTGCCAGCCAAGGAAGGCGAGAGGCCACCAGGGCAGGAGAGGCCCCTACGGCCCCGAGGGAGCCGGCCCTGCCCACGCCTGCTGCAGTCGTCCGGCCTCCAGGCCTGGGAGACAATCCCGTCCTGCCTGGGGGCAGCTCCCAAGCTCACCTCACTCAGATCTGTGTCCCTGTCTACTCCTGAGGAAGCCCACACCAAACCAGCCCCAAAACCGCATTATTTTAGCTTCTAAACTGATACAGCGAAAATTCACAAAGTGGCTCTTTGTCAGACTGGAACCCACTTAGGACCGGGACAAGTATGCGCAGCTGTGGCCGCAGCCCACGGGAGAGCAAGGCAGGGACGAGGCGAAGGGCTATGTCCAGTGACGAGGGGAGGGGACACAGGAGGGTGGGTCGGGGAGGAGAGTCACAGTCCTCGAGCACAGAAAGCTGGGGACACTCATGCCCCCCTTCCCAGCTGTGGGAAGACAGAACCCACGTGAGGGCTTCAGGGAGCAAGCGGGCGTGTCCCTGGCCCAGAACTCCCCGCAGAGAGCGCGCCAGCCCCACTGCCCCGCTCCCAAGCGGGAGCCACCGGGCTGCAGAGACGGCCACTTGCAGGGCTTCTCCCCCCAGGCCGCCCCAGCAGGACTTTCAGCCCCTTCCTGCCTGATCAAGAAGCAAACCCCTGCAGCCTCCACCCAGCCGTAGCTGGTCTCACACCAAAGGCGAAGAAGTGGTTGAATTTGCTAGAAAAAGGAGTGGCCCACAGGCAGAGCCGGGTCCTGCACCTGCCTGTGCCACCAGCCCGGCTGCAGGCCAGCCACGCCTCCCATCACGTGGCGGCTGGGAGCAGGGGACACCAAGGGTCCCGCCAGCTCTTTCAGGCTACAGCTGTGACCCTGCATATAGATAAAGAACCCTCCAAACCTCAGTTTCCCCCTCTGTGTCGTGGGCGCACATCCCTCTCAGGAACATGGTTTGTGTGGAATCAGTGAGCTAACGTCCACATAGCCCCTCGCCTGGGTGACTGGCACCTGGCAGGTGTTCTGGCCAAGTGAGGGTTCCCACCTCCTTTCCCCCTTGACCCCTTTTCCGCCATGGCAGCCTCAAGGGCCGCACTCCCAGGAGTGACGGGAGCTCCAGAACAGCCCTGTCGCCTGGCGTCTGCCCCTGACCCGTCTCGGGTAACCTCAACAGGAGTGGGGGGTTCGTGCCCTCCGTCTCCTAGCCTTAGCCTGCGTGGCTATGACCATGTCACGGGCAGGGGACATCGGTCCTGAGGGCTCCAAGCCAGTAGCAGCAGCCACAGCCCCAGCCGGCCCCGCTGCGTCTTACCCCCGCTCGGGAGTGTTGGAAACGGCTAGCAAAGGCAACGAGAAAGCCCCGCCCCCCAGGCGTGTCCCAAGAGCTTTTCACTCATGGGAAAACGATTAGCTGCAAACAGAGCACCATTCTTGCAGCTCCCGGCCTTCACCCACCGCGGGATCATTTTTAGGGTATCTAGCTCAGTTCAGCCAACGAGAGCGATGATCAACGGCCGCGGCAGAACCAGCTCTCTGCGCCCGGACAGGGCAGAGTCAGGAAGACGCACAGAGGGGACCTTGGTAACTCCAAGCCACGTGGTGCTTGTAGAGATCTGCACCCAAACTCTGAGCTCACAGCCCCCAGAAGGAAAAAATGACAGTGCCCGCTAACCTGCGTGTCTGCGTGCATCCGTCTGCTGGGCTGCCGGAACGAGACGCCACTAGGGAGGCTTAAACGCCAGAGATGCACTTTCTCAACTGTGCAACCTCGGGCAAGCGTCTTGGCCCCGTCTGAAAACTGGAGATTAGAACAGCTCCGAGCCCCAGAGCCGCTGCGAGGATCCCGCAAGGAAACACGGGCGGCACTGGGCACGATGTCCGGCACTCAGCAAACACTGACCTGCCTGTAGCTGTCATGTGTGCTAGACATATAGACGTGTCTCATTCTTGGAATGAGGGAATGTTTCTGCGCTGAGTGCACCGTTAAGAATCCTGATCACCTGTCCCAGTCTGACTGAAACTGCCGCCTCTTGGGGTATCGTCTGCCCCTCCATGGTGGACCACGAGACCATAGAGAAGCCCTAGCGGCGCTGGTGCCTTGTCCCTACCTCACAGTTATCGCTGCCCTCGTCCTTGTGCTGTGCCACCTCCTCCCCTGGCTGGAGGCCCTCAGGCCAGCCCGGTGTCATCTCTGTCCCTCTCTAGTTGCCCACACGGAGCTAGCATGGCGAGCTTGGCAGAGGAGTATTGCCAAGTTTTCTCCCGGCTGACAATTTAAGTACAAGTTTCAGTCTGATTCCTCCAATAGCCCACCAAAGGTGCATTTTAACCAATAAGCACACCTGTGTTTAGCACGCAGGAGGAACCCGCCCAGTGCCCTGGAGCTGGTCTTGGAACAGTCAGTCTTATCAAAAACATAACAAGAGGAACTCTCCAGCACATCAAATGCCCCGAGACAGCAGGCACCGCACATGAGGGGCATGTGTACGTGATCTCATTTCAGCCTTTGCGCTTTGAGGTAGGTGGTGTTAGCCCCATTTTACAGATGAGCAAACAGATGCTCGGCAAGTCTAACTCGCTAAAGGTCATGCAGCTGCTAAGTGTTTATCTGCGTTTGAGGCTCAGAAAGCAACTGCTGTCTGTTCTAGGAACCAGGAAGCCTGATGCTGAGAACTCTTAAAAATAGCCCCGTGCACTTTCCCATTTTCGAAACAGGTTTACTAATCAGGGACACGGCTGAAAAAATCCAGCAAAATGACTCAGTTCCAAGCAAAATGACATTTCTCCCCATCGCTTTGGGACAACCCCAGCCAAGCCTGCACAGCAGAGACGCAGAAAAAGAACTAGAGAAAGAGAGAGGGAGAAAAGGAGAGGCCGAGGCTGCGTTGGGGCAAAGGCCGAAACGATTCCCCCTCTCGAGCCCTGCAGCCCCAGTCGATTCTGGGGGTGCTCTCGGGCTACGACACCGGCAGCAGAATCAAGGGCGCGCTGGAGGGCTCGTTTCCTGTCTTCTAAATATACTCTTGTTCCGATGGTATCTCATCCCCTGCGTCATGGAGAAGGGCCGCCCTTTACCTTGCAAATGTCTCAGGAACACCTCAGCCCAGAGGAAGCCGGGGTGTAGACGGCTAGACTTGCTGTGTGTCTTCAGGAACCACCTGCTCAGGCCCGGGCGTGGCTGCGCCCCCTGCCCCTCCTCCTCCCCTTCCCTTCCCCCTCGCCCTTCCCCCTTCCTCTTCCCCTCCCCTCCTCGCCCCCCCATGCAGAGCGCCCCCAGCCCTCCCGGTGGGCAGTGGCCGCCCTGCAGAGCTGCTCTCTGTGAATGTTATCAGAGGAAGCACTTGAGAACCTGAGAACCCAGAAGCAAACAAACCCTTCTACACCTGCTGTCACCCTGCTTCCTCCAGGCCCCCAGCCTCCATCCAGGTGTCCTCGTGGGAAGAAAGGGCCCATTCAGGACTGCGTTCTCCAGCCGAGCTCCTCAAACGTGGCAGAGAGGAAGGAAAGACACAGGAGAGGCAGCGGAGCCTCGTGGCCAACCTCAGGGCCCAGAGAGACGCCCACCTGCCGCCCACTCTGCTGCGCCCCGGCTCGGTGACCTTGGAGCAGGCGCGATCACCTGCACGTTGTTGGGTCGCTAAGACTGTGACTGCCTCGTAGGGTTTTATGAAGACGAAATAAGATTTTGCCTTAACCCACATAACCTAGTGCGGCACTGCCATCTGGGAGCCCGTGTGGCCGCCCTGGGCCTTGTCCATTCACATCGTCTCATTTATCATTATTTAATATTTAATATTGGCGACTGTGCCGCCTCCCAACCCCCCCACACACCATTCCAGCAGGCCGCTGCACCCCCCTCCCTGGAGCACCCGGCCCTGCAGAGCCCCCTGGGACCTTGCCCGCCCCGCATGCCTGCCTCTGCTCCCCTGCCTCGCTGCTCGGTCACACTTAGTCCTTAGTGACTTCATGGTCTTTTCCCCAACAGATTTCAAATCGCCAGGCCTGGACGACGCCGTACGACGCCCGTTAGTGCTTGCTTACTCATGCTTGTTAACGCCCACTGGTCCTCACACCTAACACAGTGCTCGGCACAGAGGAGGTGCTCAGTAAACGCTCGCTGAGCAGACGTCAGCAACGGCCGTGCATCCCGCTGCCCCGGACACGGCACCGAGGCGCAGAGGGGCGAAGTGACCCGCTCCGTGTCACAGAGCCTGCCGACGGGAATTCTGAGGGAGGCTGAACCGAGGCCCGGGGGGAGTGGAGGCCACAGTTCCCCAAGGGGTGTCAGAGCTAGAGGCCCAGGAACGGAGGCGGGGCAGCGCCCACACCCAGCCTGGGGTGAGGACACGCGTGCTACCTGGGCAGGCCACGCTGCAAACCAGCCGTTCCCGAAAGCCGGGGAGGCCCCCAGCGCTCAGAGACCACGCACGGACTGCAGTGCAGATGACACTACGGTCTCTCGTGTGCAGTGACCTCCACGTCTGCCAGGACTGTTCCAGCACGTATGATTAAAGTATCTGCAAATGCTCGATCCCCACGGCAACCCTGCAAGACTTGACTCACCATCGGCATTGAGGCGAGGAAGCTGAGGCTGAGAGGAGAGAAGGCTGCCTGTCGCCACGCGGCAGGGAGTCGGTGTGGCCCGGGCGGGACCAAGGCAACTGGCTCCAGCATCCCGACTTTTCACCAGTTTGGGTTTGGTGTGATTTAGAAAAACTGCTAAGGAGGAGGTGAGGGTAAGTTCCCAACGGCATCCACGGTTGTGGGGAGTCCATTCCTGGGAGTCCTTTAGGACAAGCCATGGGGACAAGAGACTTGGGGTCCCTGCTCCATCCTCATGGCGCCCCACACCAGCTCGGGCCTGGCTCAGCCACGCTGGGGAAGGAGCTTCTGGGGGCTTCGCCAGCACCCCAGCAGCAGCCTCTGAATGTCCCCTCACCTGCCAGGACGTGCCCTCATCTCCTCCCTTCTTCCAGCTCCGTCCTGGGTCTCAGGGAGGAGGGGGAGCTCCCCAGGAGGGGCCAGGGCAGGGGCAGCGGCTCCATCTGGGCCAAGGGAGGAGTCCTCCCCCCACCCCGGGCAGCACCTCTTCTTCTCCCCTGGCCCACAGTGGGAAGGTTCCTGCCACACGTCACACCCCCAAGGTGCTGAGAAACAGAGCTCACACGCAGAGCCCAGAGCCAGGGGCCTTGGGATGTGGCAGGTGCTGGCTGTGTGACCACAGACATCAGTCACTGAGGTCCCTGGCACCAGGTAGGAAGTCGTTAGTGATCCCTGCCAGGGTGGCCCCCAAAGCCACTCCTCTGGCGACCAGACAGTACATGTGGCTTCAGCCCTTTCCCCCTCAGGGTGATGTCACTACTCCTCAGGGCATCCCCTTCACCTGGCAGCCCCCTCACCTGGCAGCCCCCTCACCTGGAAGCCCCCTCACCTGGCAGCCCCCTCACCTGGCAGCCCCTTCACCTGGCAGCCCCCTCACCTGGCAGCCCCCTCACCTGGTAGCCCCTTCACCTGGCAGCCCCCTCACCTGGCAGCCTCCTCACCTGGCAACCCCCTCACCTGGCAGCCCCCTCACCTGGTAGTCCCTTCACCTGGCAGCCCCCTCACCTGGCAGCCCCCTCACCTGGAGCCCCTCACCTGACAGCCCCCTCACCTGGCAGCCCCCTCACCTGGAGCCCCCTCACCTGGCAGTCCACGTGCAGCAATGTTAACACCACAGAAACGGGAAAAAGCTACAAATCAGGGCTTTTCATTTGGGGAGGTCGGTGGTTAAACAGTTACAGCATGCCACCGAAGCCCAGGGCAGCCGGCAAATGGGGTCCCAGCGTACACAGCCGTGTCCCCACTCTCCTCCTGTCCTCCCCTTTGTTCCAGGGATCCCAGCTGGGGACCGGAGACTTCCAAGCGGACCATCCCTTACTGTGTCACATGGAGCGCACACGTCGTAGACACGCGTGTTTGTATCCCAGCCCTACCACTACCCTGTGGTCTCCGAAACGTCATCCCCAAGTCACAGAGCTGGCTGACCTTTGCCCCCCACCTGCAAAAGGAGGCTCTCAGGGAACAGCCGGTAGAGCAGGGCTTGAAGCCCAGGAAGGCCGGCGTCACACCAGACATTGCTGTCTGTGCCGCCGTCCACTTTTGCTCGTGCTTCACCAAGCTTCCCACAGGGTTTTCTTCCACCTAATCGCTTTGATCTCTGTGGACCTCTTAGAAAAGCCTCTAGTGAAGTGTGCTTGACATCTGGCAGACTCAGGAACAAGGAGCTGCTCTTCACAGAAGTGCTCGTGAGGCTTGCCCAGCTCAGGGCCCCGCCTGCGCTGGAAGGTGAGAGAGGGCCCCAAAGCGGGAGGGCCCCTTCAAGCTGAGCACACATCTCATTTTACACCAGGAGCAACTGAGGCTTGCTCAAGGCCACAGACCGAGGTACAACAGAGCTGCGGCCTGAAGCACCACGTGTCACATGTTTAGATTGAGAGAAATGGCTGCTTTCCATAATGCCCCCAGCCAAAGCGTAATGTGTTTCTGAGTCAAACTTTTCTTGAAGAATTAACACTGCACAAACGCACTCTAGCCGTCCGGCCCCTGTTGGAGTTGCTCCATGTCCCCAGCTCTCTGCAATGGCCCACTTGTCCTCTCCTTTGTCAGATGGAAGAAGAGTTGGAAGGCATCTAGGGTTCTGGATGAAAAGTAGCTCCAAATAGATGCCTTTAAAAGGCAGGAGTGAGTTGGATGCCTTCTTCCTGCAGTGCTTGGCCATTGCCGCTGCAGGTCAGGTGGTGGAGACATAGGACTTCCCACAGCAACACCCAGGGTCTAGCCTCCGGCTCCTGCGCATCTTGCTCTGGCTCCTAATCCCTGGATGGCAGCTTTGGGTGTCCATTCCCCATCAGAAGCAGATGTAGCAGCAGCTTCTTGCTGTCAGCCCAACCCTGGGGGTAGCCTCAGAAGTAGCCACTCTTCTAGGGCTATATATCCCTCTAGGAGTGATTCCAGAGGCCTGGCTTAGAGCCTGAACCGTCCACTGATTTTGTAAAGAAACAATTCCCTGTATTAAAGCCCTTTCCATTTAACATACCTAGAGTGGTTTCTGTTTCCTGCAATGAGCTCTGACTGATATGTCCACTCTTAGATTCTTTTCGTGCTTTGTGAATTTAAGAAGCGGTTACCCGAATAACCTATGGTTATCCATAATGTCTTCCTGGGCTCTACAGTCAGCTCCAGTACATGGTCGGGAAAATACTGAAGCTCCATCCTCCATTGGCTTTTCTATTAATGAGCATCAGAATTTACAGCATGTTGGGCTTTTCCTTGTACACACAAGACAAACAAAACACACACTGATAGTTTAATCCTCTATTAAGGAAAATTTCAGAGGTTCAGACTAAAGTATACCCCACCTAAGACTTCAAGGGGACAGAAC
Organism: Microcebus murinus; assembly: GCF_040939455.1. Taxonomy (NCBI): domain Eukaryota; kingdom Metazoa; phylum Chordata; class Mammalia; order Primates; family Cheirogaleidae; genus Microcebus; species Microcebus murinus. The sequence continues at coordinate 6,081,877 of NC_134106.1, forward strand.
CTCCCATAGACTGGTGACAAGTTGGGGTATCATTCTCCCTCTGTAAAACCCAGCAGCTCGATTTTAAAACCAGGGCAAGGCCAGGGTCTTCCGTTCCTGGTGCACAGAACAAGTCCTTGAGTTATGACATGACATGTCCCCTCCTACAGGGTCATTACAGGTTCCCCACTGATGGGAGTGATAGTGGCCGGGACAATCGCCCTGTTCCTCTTTGGACTGCACCCACATGTGCAGGGGCACAAATCACTGCCCCGAAAGCCCACCTTCAGTGAGATCACCCTTAGGACCAGCAAAACCACATGTTCCTCAGCTGTCTTCCGAGTTCATCCCAGTCATCTGATTCAAGAACTAATTTCAGATCATCTTCCCATTTCTGTTTCATGTTGTGTCGTCAAAGGCACATGTCCAGTTGGTTAGCAGAATTAGAAACATACGTCAGCCTCAAGAGCAGAGTAAGGAGGGATTTTCCTGGGGCGTTAGTTTCCACACCACCTTCTGGAAGATGAGGCAGCAAGAAAATAATGCACACTCACCAAGTAAGTGCAGGAAGGCAAGGGAACCAGGCTCTTCCCAGCTCCCTTCTCCCCACGCTGGCTGGCCTTAAACCCCTGCAAGCCCCACCCATGGCCTCAGCCCCACCCAGGCTCTAGGACAAACCCAGGCACAGGGAGGTCTCCTCACCCCCCACCATCAGCCCAGACTGCCCACGCGCCCATGGACTTGGCCACAGGAGCCCACAGATGGCCTTGCTGGGGCTTCCCCAGACACTGTCTCCTTTATCAACCGCTTCAGGCTGGCATATTGCACACCCTTCATTTCATTATGATTTAGATTTTTTTAATCAAGTTTTTTTCACTGAAAGTCATATATACACATGGTAACAAAAAAGACAGAGCACAAAAGGACATATAATTACAAAACAAGCCACTCTTTCTTCCCAGATCCCACACCCTATGCCCCAGAGATAATTACTAACAAAGGTCTCCAGGGACCCTTCCCAGCAAGTCCTGTGCCTGCGCGGGGCAGACCTGGCTAACTTGGCAGCTTTTTCACACTTCCTTCCTCGGTACAGGGATCAGAGAGCCAGGTCCCTGCTCCCCCAGCCTCCCTGGCAGCTGGAGACGGGCAGGTGACCCTGTCCTGACAGCTAGAAGAGGGGCCTACAGGCATCTGGAAAGCTCTGGCTGGTCCCCTTTCTCATTCCCTGTGCTTGGGTGTGACATTGGGAACAGGAGGCAGAGTGTAAGGGTAAAAAGACAAACGTCCCGTGGAGGGGCAGCAGAAGAGAAAGAACCCGGGTCCCTGAAGACATGGTTAAATCAGCTGGACCAACAACGCCTCCCGCTGCCGACCTCCGGATACGGGCTGGAGGAGAAAAGTGAGCCCCTGTGTTTTAACCAGTGCTGGCCAGGTGATCTGTTACTCGCAGGAGAACCCGGACTAATGGACACGATTACAAGCATCACTGTGGACTCGCCTTCCTGCGAACACATGCTCCACACCGGCTTCACTCAGCAGCGTCTTTGCAATGTCCTCCACACCAGTTCATTCGGTTCTGTCATTATCCTCAACCTCTCAGTCGTCCACGTAGAGTTATGTGTTCTACGTGTTAGAAATAACCCCGTCGTCCTGCTGGTGGGCATTTCCATTGGTTGCTTTCAATTCTATCCTACTATCAACAGTACTGCAACAAACATCTCTGTGTCTGCATCTCCATGCACATGTGGGAGTCTGTACGTTGGCCAGAGACCTTGGCCGTGGACCCCAACCTCGCCCCCCACTCACTCCACAGGCTGTGCAAGTAGGACCCTCCTTGTCTCTCTCGACCCCACCGTCACCATCGAAGGCTGATGTTTCGATTCTCCTTTTCTTCCACTCACTCTGCTGCCCGGCCTGGACCCTGAGACACCCACCAGCTTGGCCACAGCCCTGGGATCCCCTGACCTGTGTCCCAGTGTGAGTGGGTGGCTCCCGGCTGGCGCTCCCTCCAGCCACCGCTGCCACCCAACCTCCCCCCAGCACCTGGGTCTGCACCCCAGTCCTGTCCCATCACCCCGTTTCCAGAGCTGCCCCCTTCTTCTTGGGTGAACGAGCCCCCTCTGGCTGACGGAGGCCGGCGAGGCTCCCACGGGAAGCAGAGTGAGCGGCCGCACCCCCCTGCAGACAGGCTACGGCCCGCTGTCAGCAGCTGCAAACAACCCAAACTTCGACCGAAACCAACCTCACGCCCCAACCAGAAGCCCACTTGTCCACGGAGGCCGACACGTGCCACTGCTGGCAGGAGGGGACGCAGGGGTGGGGGGGCACGCTGAGCAGGCACGTGGGTCTGTGTTTGGCGGGAGGAAGCGTGTCTCACCTGCTGTCAGATCCCACTGGCGTGTGATCGCCGGGCAGCCCCGCCGGCCAGGGCACGCTGAGAGCTGAAACGCACGATGCGGGTGGTCTCAGCACACACGGCCAGACACGTTTTCGGTGTAAAATTGGGTCTTCGAGGGCAGAAAGCCGTCTCATCCGATTGGCAGATTTGTGAAGCCGATTCTGGTCTCAGGCCGGCGACCCCTGGGCCACGGCAGGCGGGGCCCCGTTGAGCTCTCCCTCCCGCTCACCCTGCCCCACCAGCCGGCCGCCTGGGCCTTCAGGGAACAGCCGGAAGTGGGGTGTCTTCTGGCCCACCTAGTCCAGTCCTCTGATTTTACAGATCAGGAAACTGGGTGCAAAGAGGTCAAAAAAGTCATTCAGTCACTTAATGACATGGCCAGGGACAGAAACGCTGAGGCTGACTCTACGGAGCTTCTCCCACGTGCCAGGCACTGTCTGCGCCTGCCTCAGTGCTCACAACTCTCCCGGGGGACAGGAAGGGTGGCCCCATCTCACCGATCGGAAACTGGAGGCTGCTGGGGGGCAAGGAACTCGTTCCAGGCCACGCAGCTGGCGAGAAGCAGCAGGTGGGTGCACTCGGCCCCCTCCACCCAGGGCCCTTCGCTGCCCCGAGATGCCACTCCTAGGAAAAGAGTGAAACCCACGGGGCCAGAGAGGGAGAGAGAGAGAACATGTTCGTGAAAGGGAGGTTATTAGTAAGCAATGAAAATGCAAAAAATAAAAAATATAAAAACAAAAAAAAATGCCTAAAACAAAATCCAACAGCTGTTCAGAAAAAGTACCTTTCTCCTTAAGTAAGGGCTGAAAAACAAAAGGACGGGAGCATATCAAAGGGACACAGAGCTCCTGGAAGAGCCTCCAATGGCCAAAGCTGGAACAGTTTGAGCAACCAAGTAACTAGTATTGGATTATAACCCAGGGAATAAAATAAGTATGAGTTCGAACTGATATAAATGAACAATTGAATAAATAATGGGGAGAAGAGACAGTTCACACTTATGGAAGAATTCCAATCATTTATGTACATACCCCCTCCAAGGGGTGGAGCGTGGCCACCCCCACCCCTCTGGTGTGGGCTGTGCACTGTGACTCGATCCCCAAGGGCACATATAGAAAGGCCTGGGCGGGGGACTTTGCAGTGGAGAAGCATGACAAACAGCCTCAGCCAGGTGGCCAAGGTCAACAGCAACAGCGATCAATCAGTCATGTTGACAGGTATGTACCCTTGAGGGCACTTCACCTCTGTGGTCTTCCTCCCAAAGCCCATAACCCCTATCTAGCCATAAGAAAAGATAAGATAAGGCCCAGTTAAGCGGCATTCCGCAAAATACTTGACCAGCACTCCGGAAGACTGTCAAGGTCGCCCAAAACAAGGGGAGTCTGAGAAACTGTCACAGACCAGAGGAGGCTATGAAGATGTGACAACCAGATGCAACCTAGAGGGGATCCCGGGAGAGAAAAACAGGTGAAATCCAAGTAACCCGGGAGATTCCACTGGTGGTCCCGTGCCAACACTGGCTCCTTACGATCATGCTGTAGCATGCACGCTGTTGACAGTGAGGGAAGCCCAGGGAGGGTACCCAAACCCTCTGTATTGGCTTTGCAATTCTTCTAAATGCACAGCTATTCCAAATAAAAGGTTTATGGGGTGCAAATATGCAGAGATGTCTCACTACCCTGCCAGGACAGTCCTTCCCAGCTGCCCTCCTCATTAGACAGGTTCGGGAGGTTTCCAAAGCTTTCCCCAGGCCCTGCCTGGGATCAAGTGAGTGAGAACCCCAGACTGGGACCTGAGTGTCAGGTGAAAGGTCCCCAGGTGATTCTACTGTGCAGTTTGGGTTCAGAGCAGTCGCCAGGGCAGGGCAGGCGTCTAATGCACAGGGCTCCTGCGGAGTCAGGTAGGATTCTCCGCAAGCACCGGAGGCCCCGGAGGCTGGGAGAGAGCTCTCCAACAGGCCGCCTCTCCTCCCCCCGCCTCACCTCTGCAAGGTCCCCTGGATTGTGGTTCTCCCTCACTCCCCTGTCCTGGGTCAGCTGCTGGTGGCATCAGGTGGTTGAGGGGCTCAAATTCCCTCTGGGTGCGAAAATGCAAAGTGGCCTCAGCCAGCCAGGAAAAGAGCAGGTGTCCTCTTTCATCCAGCTGGGGTCACTGTCCCCTAAGGGGCCCCAAGCCAGCCCTTCCTGTCACACTGAGGTCCCAGCCTTCACGCTCATCCTCAGGACTTGGCTGAACTCCAGGCGGCCAACCCGGCGGCACTAACGTGGCAGCCAGGGCCCAGAGACCCGGCCCCCCAGCCCCCCAGCCCCGCGTTGCCGGGCAGAGGAGGGAGGCACTCCAGACGGGCAGGTTGGCCCCCGGCCAGCGGGTCCCCAGATGCCACACAACACACACCTGAGCAGGGTAAGAGAATAGGTGTGTGTAAACAGTATTTGAAAAAGAAAATAGCTGTACAAATACAGCGCTTGTTAACACAGGTGTTTACAGGTGGAATTAATTTTCCAGGGCTGCTATCTCCCAAGCTGCTTTGTGCGCCTCAGCTCACACCTGCGGGGACTTCCCTGCGGAGCAAAGGCACAAAGGGGAAGTGGAGAGCGCGTATCGATTTTACCACGCAGGAGGTCAGCGGCCGGCCTCAGGCCCAGCTCGTTTTCATAGTTTCCCTGGCTGGACTCACTTCCATTTTCTCAACCTGCTCTAACAGGAACCGGCCTGCTCTCCGCTTCCTGCTTGGCTTAGGGCAGTCCCAGCGGGAGGCCCATCTCCTGGGGCCAGAGGGTGCTTGCTGGCCGGCTCAGGCTAAGAGTGTCTGATCCTAGTCCCCTCACCCCCATGGGAGCCTCAGTATTTGTATTTCATAGACGAGAAAACAGAAGACCCTTGTCTGAAGTCGCAGAGCTAGTAGCTGGAGGATGCCGTGCCCATGTCAAACCTGGGCAGAATCCAAAACTGCAGCTGGAAAGGGCTCCAGATGTGTCCCCGTGGTGACATCCCGGGGGCAGCAGTGCTCTCCGTGGGACGCCCGGGGGCATACACACATGCAACTTAAGATAGTGGAGCTTATTATCTGGCACTGCCCCTCGTGGAAGAAGGTAGCACCCTCGGGGTGTGACCAGCACCAAAGTATTAAAAATTGTGGAAGAGAAACTTGATGCCAACGCCCTGCACACTTAGAAATGGTTAAGAGGGTAAATTTTATGTTATGTGTATTTTGCCGCAATTTAATTTTTTTTTTCATTAAAAAAATTCTTGGAAGAGAAACTTAAAACTGAGAACATTCTATCCACTATGGAGACCCAGCACAAAGTAGGTTACCTTCGTCATCAGTTAGCCTGTTTTTGGTTAATGCACCAGTTTTTGCATTCTGAGAGAGGACCATGTCCCCGTGAAAGTCTTTCTCTTAGCTCAGGCTTTGGATTCTCGCAGATGTGAGGCGAGTACTTCCCCAGCATCTGGGGGAAGCCCTAAAAGGCGAAATGCCCCAGATGCAGATTTCAGAGCGAGGTGTGAAGTTCTCTGGAGTCTGAAAGGCCGAGGCAGGAGGGGGGAGGAGGGGGGTGGGGAGCTGGAGAAGGGGCCCCTAGAAGGGCTTAAGGGGACCCTGATGGCACCCTCTGAAGGACCACCGGGGACTCCAGGAGTGCAAGCGCAGAGGCTGAGTGGGCTTCCTCCCCTGCCATCACCAGCCCAGGAAAGCCACAGGGGCGGGAGAAGGGGCGGCCACAGGTGCGTCTGCACCTGGAGGCTCGGGTTTGAGCCCAGGTGTCCTGGCTCCCAGTGTGGGTTTTCCATCCTCTAGGTCACTTTCTCCCAGGAAAAGGAGGCTCTCTGTGGGCAAAGGGCAGAGCCTGGCCCCCTCCAGTCCCTCCTGGCTCCTCCCTGAGGCCACCACCAGCCCCACCTCTCTCTCTGCACACAGGTGTTGGGGTGGGCCAGCCGCAGGCCTGAGTCGTCCCCGCTTGGGACCAATGACGAGAGGAAGGCCTGGGGAGAGAGAGAGCTGGATGGGAATGAGAACTTAAAAGTTCACCACGGAGAAGCTGGAAGGTTTTCCATTTGAACTACAAGTCCCTAAAAGATAGAGACTGGTGTCTAATTAGATGTTATTTTATGTCATTCCAATTAAGATGACCTCATATTAGAATTACAATCCGCTACGTTACTTGGAAGTAATTAGGATGACAGGCTGTCCTCCCTGCCTGCCGCTCTGGAAGCTCCCGGCTTCCCACTGACACAGTCCACCTCCGGCGCCTTCAAACCGAGGTCGCCCTTTGAAGCGACAGCATGGACCAGAAACGGGATGGGTGAGGGCGGAATCCTGCCCGGCAGGAGGCTCCACCCACGGGCAGGTGTCTAGTGAGCACCTATGCGCCAAGGATGCGGGTCACTCCGAGAAATGGCTCTCCTATTAATGTACATTATTCCTCTTGCTCCCTCTCAGTCAGGGATGTGCAAAATGCAACCGCCCCAACACACACACACACACACAAATATGCACAAGCACACACCCACACCCATGGCAGTTCTGCCATGTGGCCCCATGGCTGGTTTTAACCCTGCACCTGTGCACATGCTGGGCCATAGCTCCGGGCCCATCTTCTCTCCCCAGCATCAGCACGTTGCCTGGTGCGTCCTGGGTCCTCTATACAAGTGTATTCGCCTGCCTCCACCCGGAGCACACGGCGTACTGTCAGACGAGTCGTGCGTGAATTATCTCCAGCGTGGGCTCCATGGCGTGCTCCTGTCTGAGCACCTGGGATGGGCGAACTGCCCTTCCCTCCACCCGGGGCTGCCGTCCAGCAGCACAGGCGGTGGCAAGCAGAGGTGGGCAAGCTCCCCGGGCGGCCACCTCTGGACACCTCTCAAGGGCTGCGTGGCCGCCCTCCCCGGCACCCCACGGCTTCCTGTCTCCCCGGCGACTCCTGGCACCGCAATGTGGTGACATGAGCGCCCGAGAACAGTCACGAAATAAAGGGAGATGATTACTATTTAGCTCTGCCAGAGGGAAGCACCTGGGGGGGGCCGACTTTCAGGCCGAGGGGCTGGGACTTGGCAGCGGAGGGCAGGACTACTCAGACACGTCAGGCGCGGTGACAGGAGCCGGGAAACAGCCTGTCAGCTCCAGAGCGACTTCGATGGGACCAATAGACACCGCAGAGGTGAGCCCGCATGCATGCGGGGGGGCCTTGCGTCCCCCACTCACATCCTGGGCTCTGAGGACCCATGGTCAAGCTCAGGCCATCTACTAGGCTTGAATACCCCCAGGGACAGAGTGCTCACTTCCATTCCTATAGCCTCGGGACAACAGAGAAGAGAATTGGGGCTTTGATGCCTCCAAGGCCTGGATTCAAAGCCCATTTGCCCCGAGGCCCACCCCGCCCCCGCCCCGCCCAGTGCCCTCCTTCCTGGGGAAGGGTCTCAGTGCACACACGCCGTCCTAGTCAGAAGCCCAGCACCACACTAACCCCCTTGCCCTCAGACCCATGTCCAACTGTTACCTGGCTGCCCTCCCATGACCACCTGCCACTGCCAGCCACCATGGGCGTTGTCCTGGCCTTTTGCAATGGCTTCCTAACTCAGATCCTCCTCTGGTGCCCTCCATTCCACCCAAACCCATCCTCCAAACCGCTTTCTGAGCAGGAACACAGTCCTGACCACACACTTTCCTATGCAAAGTTGCCACCTGCCCCCTCGGGCCCTGCAGGACGGTACCAGGCTCCTCTGCACGGCCTCCCCGGGGCTCCATACCCAGCCCAACACCTGCTCCTGGGACATCTCCAGCCACGGCAGGACTCCCCGGACCCCAGCTTTGCCCCATGCATGCACACACACACATGCACTCACACACATATGCACATGACACACGTGTGCACCCACGTGCACTCGCACACACATGCCCTCTGGCCTTGGCTGCCAGTTGCTACGACCTCCGACAACTGTGCCTGTGACCTACAGACCAGGCCACTGACTGCACAGCCTGCAGCAAGTCACTGTCCACTCAAGTCTCAGTTTACTCATCTGTAAAATGGAAATAATAAAGTCACATGTGCCTCTCTGGCATGTGGTGAGGAGGGGGGATGTTTAAAGCTCTCAGTGAACAGTGTGCATACGGTCCCTGGGATCATGCGTGGCCTGCGTAAGGAGCGGGATAAACGCTGTTGCCTGTCCTCAGACACTAGCCAGGGCTGCATCGTCCAGAGACAGATTGGGGTGGAGAGGGGGAGGGGGAAGGAGATCGGGTGGGCAGAGGAGGGGCAGGCCAGGTTCAAAGGGTGCCCGGAGGCACACGGGTGCCCGCCTCCGCGGGTTGCCCTGCAAAGCCTCCCTGAGACGAGCTGCAATTGCCCTTCCGAAGACATGGATTAAACTAGATACACGACGAGCGCGTCTGAGACAAGGAACACAGAACCTCTTTAGACTAATTCGTTCAACACAAGCACCAAATCCAAGCCGCCTGGAAATGAGAAGGAACGAGATGGGGTCTCCTTCCTCTCTCACCAAGACCCCAGCAGAGCAGCGTGGCCGGCAGCAGAGCGGCAGGATGCCTCGTGCTCACAGCGCCACCCTCCAGGCCACGTCTCAGGCCCTGAGGACCCGGGCGGGTGGGTTTCTGAAGGAAGAGGGTTCCTGCAGAGGAAGGGCCGCTTACTGGTGGGCGATGGCCTCGCACCCCCACATGGGCCCACCAGGACCCAGGCACCCGAGGGGGGGAGGAGGGGGGAGGGGAAGGAGGGGGGAGAGGCTTAGGGTGGTGGGAGTCAGGGAAAGAGAACCACAGAGAGGAGAGAGAGACTGAGAGACACCAAGCAACAAAGAAAGACGGAGCAGAAAGAACAGGGAAGGATGGGCTGAAGATGACAGGAGGCGCCGACTCAGATAGACGGGGCGGGCATGGGGGTGCCTTTTTCCCTGTGCTGGCGTCGGCTAGCACGGTACACAAGCCATGGTGGGTGACAGTGCAGGAGTCCAGGCAGGCGGTGGGCAGTGGCACCCAGCTGCACCAGTGGTCCCTGAATCCCTTCCCGCACATGCCGTGTCACTGAAGATCGTCCTCAATGAAGCAGGACCAAGTATGGATTTCATGGCGTCCCTATACACGATTGCACATTTTAAAAACATTCCGTGTGATGAAGTGGGAAGGACACGTAAGCCCTTCTGCTGTGCTCTAAAGCGGGAAGTCGGCTAGCAGAAAGGCAGGATTACAAGCTAAACTAGCCACTTTTTTCATTTTTACTTGACAACTGACCAACTATGGTTCTTCGGACTTAGACATTTGGCAAACATCCTCTTGCAAACGAACACAGTAGGCCTGTCAGTTCAAAGAAAACACTGGCAGTATTTATGGCAATGATACAATCTGAGATTTCAAGCGAACATTGGAATTCTGAAAAACTTGTGCTTGGCTGAGAGCTTTCCCAGACTTTTCTGCTAAGATTGACCATGATGGTAATGAATGTGTCTTCTGCATGCTGCACTGACACTTGTCAACATTTAGAAGATCTGAATAACTCAGCAAACCAGTATTTTCCAAATGACGATGTAAAATCACACATGGGGGAAAGAGCCACTCGAAGATCAAGGTAGACCAACAGACTTTAAGGGTACTCAATTCCCTCTGAAGACCAGACTCTTCTCTGGAGATGGAAATCATAGCGTGTCTCGCGAGAAGGTGCTAGCAAAGCACCTGGCGTATAGCAGGCAGCTTCTGTTGTTGGGATTGCAGTGGCGGGGGACAAACTCCTGTAACCACGGCGCTGGCCGTGTGACATCAGCGTACCCGCACACACACGTCACCATAGCAGGCCCCAGATATGATCCCAGCCCTTTACACGAGGCTGGGCTGGACTGCCGGAGCCCAGTGCAGAGTGGAATTTCAGCGGCGCACTGCTGGTTTTCTAAACGTCTCCACTCACAACTGGGTGAACAGCCAACGTGTAAGCAAACAGCGGCACCACTGCGAGTGTTGGGCCAGGAGTCTGTGTATTTCCGTGTGTGTGTGTGTGTGTGTGTGTGTGTGTGTGTGTGTGTCTGTGTGTGTGTTCCTGAAGGAGAGCTGTGGGCCGTGTCTGTGCCTGACTACAGAGGGCGGAGTTAGCATTGAAAACTACTCTTTTAGCAATTTTGAAATATGCAGTGCATTGTTATTCATTCTAATCACCATTCTGTGCAAAAAATACTAAGTATGTAAAGCGAAGGATTTGTTAATTGGCTTGATTTTATCATTCCACAATGTAAACATGCATCAAAACATCACATTGCACCTCGTAAATACACACAATTATTATTTGTCAGTTAACGCAATTTAAAAAGCAGGCCTGCGGAGTGCAGAGCCGGCAGCATGGCCCTTAGCTCGCTCGTCACTGCTGCAACGGATGCTCAGAAATGGCCACAACGCGGGTCTTAGCGCTGACTCCCGATCTGGGGCTGTGGCCTCACCCCAGGGCCAGCCCCTCCCCTCCCTGGCGGTCTGGACCACGCACTGCGCCTGGGCCGCAGGACACGTGTCTGTCCCAGTGGTGCCGACACTTCGGCCCAGCACAGGCCATCTTGTGACACCCGTCCTCCCCCACGTGAGCAGAGATTGGGGTGATGCTGCTACCAGCCAAGGAGCACCACGGCCGGCCGGCAAGCCGCCCCCACCGGGGGTGGAGAGGCCCGGGACCCGCGCCCTCTCCGCCCCAGCAGGAACCAGCCCTGCCGCACCTCGATCTCCGACCTCTGTGAGACCGTACCCTGCTGTCGTCTGAGCCACTTAGCTTGTGGCACTTCGCTGTGGCAGCCCTAGCAAACTAATAAAACTGCCGAGAGCTATTATCACACCGAGTTTACAGGTGAAGAAACTGGAGCCCCCGGAGATTAAGACCGTTGTCCAAGGCCACACGGCTAAAGGATAACCGAGCTGGGCTGGGACTCTGTCCCGGCGCCCGCCCGTGCGTCTCTGCACGTATCGCCCTCCCCGGGGGACGGGCGGTGGCTTCTCCCCCACACGCTCTGGGGTGAGCAGTCCATTTTTCCAGCCTTAGCATGACGAGAGCTTTAAGATGGTAAGTGGACTTTAGCCCTGGCAGAGCCCAAGTGTGTCCCCAAAGGAGGGAGCTGGGCGGCTCGGCCTCGAGGAGCCGCAAAGTAAAGGCCCAAATTGCTGCGGGACCTCGGTCTTCCAGGCTCTCTGTGTCCCGGCGTCCTCATCAGTGAAACGGGCTGTTGAAGTTGTGAGAGGGATTGACTGAGGCCGTCCAAGTCTAGTGTGTGGCTGTGGCACACAGCAGGTGTTTAATAAGCGATTTTGCTACGGGCGTCATTATTTCTGTGCTTTCTCCCTGCAATACCAAATTCGTCTACAACCAAACTAAACCCGGAGCCTCTGCCCCAAGGACCCAGCGCAAGCCTGTCAGAATCGCCTCCTTATTCGTGGAGAGCTCCCCCGGGAGCACGGGGAGGGGGCCGGGGCCAGCATGGAGGGGGCCGACACCAGGACACGGGGACACCCACGGGACCCGTGACCTCCCTGCCACGCGTGTTCCCCCCTCCTCCTCCTCCTCCTCCTCCGCAGGCTCCCTTCTCAGCACTACCCGCCCAGAAATGGGACTTTGCTTTGTGAACCCAAGGCCCAGTGTGATCGTACTCGGGCCGGAGACCTGCAAGTCCCGAAGGCCAGGAAGGAGTCCAGGAGTCCAGGACGGTCCAGGAGCACCAGGATGCTGGGGCCACGTCTCCATCAGCAGACCAGAGGCCAGGCCCTCTCCACCTGGACTTGGGGCTGCTTCCCAGGAGAGACGGCTATGCTTCTGGCCCTCGTGGGTCTAAGAGTGGCTTCCCAAAGGGACAGGCCTCCTGGGGAGCCACATCTGTCCTTCCCCAGGCCAAGCCGTTTGCTGCTTCCCAGCCCTGGTGGGACAGGATCTAAGCTCTGTCATGCACAGGAGAACGCTCCGAGATGAGACCCTCCCACCTTCCACGGGCCCCAGATGGAGAGCGGCGGTCAGAGGTAAAGGTGGCTGAGGAGCCCCCCTGCAGGCTGCTGTTGGCCATGAGCCTGGGCACGGCACTCGTCACTTGACCTTGAGAGGTCTCTTTGCCTCTAAGCAGGAAGCGCCCCGTACAGAGTCACTGGGAAAGGCGGCCGACCCCTGACCAGACTCAGCCCCGTGGTCATCCCCGTGGCCACCCCCATGGCCCTGCAGGCTGAGGAAGGAGCTGAGTCAGGGGGGCCGGGAGGATGGGTCTGGAGAGGGAACCTGTGCCCTGGCAGGGGCCTGGCAGGGGCGGAAGGGGAGCCAGGGGCCAAGGGCCCTCAGGCACCGTCTCAGCAAGAGAATCAGGAACTGGAGCCCCAGCTGTGAGAGCCCTATCAGATTTCTTCAACTTTTGCCACTTCCCCACTTTTTCCCCTTTGCTACCACCCTTCTGCCCTGCGTGACTGGCAGTTAACCCCTTACCCACGCCAGGGCCGGCCTGAAGGCTCAGCAAAGACAGGAGCCAGAGCGGACGGCGGCCCAGCAGGTTTAGGGGCGAGGGGGGCACACAGGCCTGGAGCTGTCAGAGCCAGGGAGTTCCTGGGCCCCGGCCACCCCGAGGAGGCTCTGACGGACTTGCCATCATCCTGACTGCACAACAGGCCCCGCTCTGGGCAGCTGCCGTTGGAGGAGCAGGTGGTCCTGGCCGGGCCTGCGCCTTGCCGGCTGCATCTCCGCTTCTCCCCACGCTTGTCCTGCTGCCCCTTGTCCAGCCAGGGTGGGAGAGTGCAGGGGGACAGGGCGGGAGGGCTGGGAGGGGTAGACCACCAGGCCCCCAGTGCTCTCCTGGGTGATTTAACTCACACCCAGACAGTCTCTGCTCTGACTTGGGGAGGTCCAGAGAGAAGCAGTGAGCTTAGGAGAGGGGCAGAGCTCCCCCGAAAACACTCAGTGAGTCACCTGGGCGCAGGGCACCTGCTAGTGTGTGCGCATGTGCATTGGGGGTAGCGTGTGTGTGTTTGTGCAGAACTTTTGAACTTGCAAACACATTTTTAACTCATGTTAATCCCCCTGCTCCTCGCAGCAATCTCATGAGATAGAAACTCTGTGTCAACACACAGATGGGGAAGCTGAGGCTTGGGCTGAGTCCGTGACTGCTCTGGGATTCTCCCCCCGCCTGTGGGACTCCCAGCCCGGCCCCTGCACCTGCCCCGGAGCCCTCCTGCAGGGCGGATTGCGGTTACAAGGCAGCACTTACCTGCCTCCGGGAGGTTGATGGGAACCCGTGTGCCGTCTGACCTCCTCGCCGGCAAAGCTCTCCCACCTCGACCCGGAGCCTCACCCGCCGTCCGCGCCAGCTCCCTGCGTTCCGCCCCGAGCAGAGCAGAGAGAACCACCCACTCGACACCCATACTGTAAAAAGCCCTAGTCTTCGTGTGCTTGCAGACTTAGCAGTCATCCTGCAGTCTCATCTTCCCCCAAACTTCCCTCCCGGTTCTAATTTTTCAGTCCTTTACTCATCTCTGGGGGCAGCGGCCGGGGCGGGAGGCGGGTGGGAGGCCAGGCGCAGGGAGGGTAGAAGTGGGCAGGCGTCCCTGAGCCTGCGCTAGCCCAGCCGTGCCAGACCCGCCACTGGCTTCAGGAACTAGGAAGATCCACATCCCAGCCCTGCGCCAGGCGTGGGGAAGGCACTAGAGGAGTGGCCGGAGCCGCCCCGCACAAGCCCTGGGCCCCTCCAGCCCCGGGCCCCTCTCACCACGGTGCCCCCGTCCCACCCCCACCTGTGCCCCAGCCAAGCATGACAAGTCCGCAGTTCTCTGTCCTGGGAGTTTAGCAGCAGCAAGCCGGCCTGGGCCCCTGAGATGTCACCCTGAGACCCTGCTCCGTGCAGGTGGCCACCTGGAGGCTCTGGCCCACCCAGCTTGTGGTCCAGAGAGCTGGACAAGGGTCCCCCTAGCTCCTGGCTTGGGGCTGGGGGAGGTTCGTCACGCAGTGCAGAGCAACGGCCTAACTGAACTCGAGATAGGCGGCATCTATCATCCCCACAATCTGCAAGTTCGTCACTCTGCCTGGAAGATTAGATTAGTAAGAACCCAGTCATCGGAAAATCCAGCTGCAGATACCTAATATCTTGCTCTCTCCCGTCTGCGCCCACAGTGTTTGAGACTAACGTGTCTGGCATTTTTTCAAGCGTAGAAGCAAAGCAGGCAGCAGCCTTCTCCTTTCCAAGGTTGCCACCCTGCCGCCAGTCTCTCCCACCCTTGGCTCCTCCCCAGGTGCCTCCTCCCGATGGAGTTTTCCAGAATGGGACCCAGGCCTGACTCCAGCTGGGGTCTTAAGTCTGGGGGCCCTGGGCGCCCAGTCTCCCGGTCCCCTCCCGCTGGCTGGCCATCAACATTGCCCTGTGTTTTCTGGAAAGAAGCACAGCCCACGTATCTCAGGGTCTTCCTCTCATTTCCTCTTCCCTTCCTGACTGACGAGCCCAGCACAGCGGTGTCCCCACGTGTCCCAGCCCCCCTCCTTCCCAGGACGGGTCATTTGACAGGACTTGAAATAGCGACGGCTTCCCGTCCTGCTCACACTTTGCACACACGTGGGAGGAATCACTGACGGCGTGGTTCTCTAGCAGACCAGGGCAAAGCAGCCCTTTTGGCTGGGGTCCGATGGCCAAGACGAGCCCTCAGGAAAACGGTACAACAACAAAGCCCTGCAGGTGACCCCTGCAGGTGACCCCAGACCTTGGGGACAGGGGCCAAACTAGAGTCTTAGAGGTGACGGAACCTCAAGAGGCCTCTCAGCTCCTCAGCCCTTGGGCCTGACGTCTCCAAAGCTGCAGGTCTCCAGGGAAGTGTCCGTGTGGGTCTGTACTCCAGAAGGGCAAAGGCGGACTTGCCCGGAGCCGGCGTCCCCAGGGTCGGGAGGGCCCCGGGGCACTGCCCCCCACCCTCGTCGGGCCAGCCTGCCGACACCCCTCCACCTGGCTCTGCCCCCCTTTTCTACCCAGTGTCAACCGTGGTTGAAAGGACCCTGCTCGGGCAGGGACTGACCTCTTCTAAGGTGTTGCCACCTTCGTCATGACGTCCCCGTGAAAGGGCAGGAGAGAAGGGGGCTCCTGCCCAGGGGGGAGGTCAAACCTGAGGACGCCCCCGTGCCAGGATGCCATGGGAGGCAGGGAAGCGGGGAGCATTTCCAGGAACCACCAGTCCAGCCAGCCCCCACCTGCTGCCTGGCCAGCGGCCTCCCGGGCCTGGGCTCCCCAGGAGAAAAGGGTCCGGAATCTTTATCAGAGAGACAACCTGGTCAGGGCGGGGTTGAAAATTTCTCCTCTTAAAAATATCTGAATTCCTTTCATTCTCTGGCGTAAGTTGTCACGTCTTCTGCTCCCAAACAAACTGCCTCCCATAAAACACTCAGAACCGCCAGCCAACTGCTCCCTCTGCCCCAGCGCACTCCCCTCCTTCTGCCCCCTCCCTCCCCCTCC
Organism: Microcebus murinus; assembly: GCF_040939455.1. NCBI lineage: Eukaryota > Metazoa > Chordata > Mammalia > Primates > Cheirogaleidae > Microcebus > Microcebus murinus. Next base: position 6,097,691 of record NC_134106.1, read on the forward strand.
CCGCCCCTCCCCCACCGCCCTTCTCTGGAACTCACACCTCTCCAGCTCTGCCTTCCTCACACCTCCCTCCTCTCCACCCCCGCCTCTCCCTCTCAGCCGCAGCAGGCTGACTTAGGGCCTCTCTTCCCCAGACAAATCTCTCAACATCTACAAATGCGAACTTCATTAATTTGGGAAGGATTTATCAGTGCAGAGGTTAATTGTCTTTCCCTGACACATTTTTACTGAATACATCTGGGTGACAAAATTAATTTCCTCATTAGCTATTTTTGAAAGTGGAACAAGCTGGGGGGACTGGCTGGGGCGAGTTTGTGCAGTGTGAGCTGTTCTGGCTCCCTGCTCCCTCCCCAGGGGCTCTGCGGGAGTTCAGGCCAGGAGGAGGAGAGGCCTGGGGTCTCCCTGGTCCTGAGAGCCCCAGGGAGGAGCCTAGGAAAGGGGCCGGACTTGGCCCACCTGCTCCCGGGCCTCTTCCCTCCCCAGGCAGGACGCTTCTTCCTAGTGGACACCCAATGCGTGGCTCAGCTGACCAGGAGTCGCAGACGGAGACAAGACGCCATAAGCGGTCCAGCCCCAGGTCCCACCCGGCCGGACACAGGGAGCCAGTCCCCCTTACCCCAAGCGCCTGGGCTGTGTCCTTCACCAGGTCCTGAGCAGCCAGCCCACCTGGGCCTCTGGGTGGCCCCCAGGGCCTCTGTGCTTCTCCCCAGCGGAGAAGAGGTGGGAGCAGACCAGCCCTGGAATTCAGAGAGGCGACATCTCCGTGGGCCACCTACTGGGGATGTGACCATGGGGAGACCTGCGTTCTGGTGCCACGTAAAGCAGCCGAGACGCCTGGGACCTGCTTCTCCAAATGGGACAGGAACGACTGCCCCACGGTCCCCGCTTCCCGGTCCCACGGCTGCCCCAGCCCCTCCCCACCTCCTCCCTTCCAGAGTCACCCCCACTTCACTCTGGAGCGTTTCACCCAAGACTGCCAGGGACAGAGACGATGCCAGCGTCCAGACCAGGCAAGGCCGGGGTCCAGAGTCCCCAAGCAGAGCTCACTGTCCCCCACATGGAACCCTTCCAGGCTGAAAGGCACTTGCTTTTGGCCTCATTTTAGAAAGGGAAGAAAATAGAAACCCAGTGGGTCAGAAGAGTGCTTGGGCCAACACAGGGGACCCCAGCCTCCCAGGTTTTTGACCCCTTCCTTTCTAGGAAACAAGGCATTGGCTGCAGAGTTCAAACTGGTGCTGACACAAATTCTGAATTTCCTGTTTCTTTAAGCCGAGACACTACGAGACACTACACATGGGCACCTTCTCGACTGCCACTTCTGACCTAACCCAGAGAAATTTTCATGCTGCAGCAATTTCAGTAACAGGAAAAACCAGACCCAGGGAGCTACCTGAGTGTCACCAGCCAGTCGCCCGGGGCAGAAATAGGACAGGCTGCCAGGACCTCCCTCCCTGTCTTCCCTCCTTTCTCACAGCCACCTGTCCCTCCTCAGGGCGGCAGCAGGAGCAGGATTGTGCGGCTGTCCCACCCTCCCCTAAGGCCTCCAGGAGCACTGTCCCCTCCAGAACACCCTCCAAAGAGCAACCCTGGGCCACCGAGCACTCAAGGGGTGGCCCTCCTGACTACAGTCAGGTGTGCTGAGCCCCTCCCTAGCGACCCTTCCCGCCAGCTCCTGTCTGCTGTGAGTCTGAGACGGCATCTGCATTGTCACCGGGTTCTGGGCAGCCCTCCCTGCGATCAACCTGCCTGTGCAGGGTTCTCTGGAACGGGAATTCAAGACCTCCGTGTGGGGAGACAGGACTCTGGCAGTGAAGTGGGAAAGCAGGGAGCCCTCCGGCGGGCCTGCGGGGGCGACTAGGAGCAGGTCTTGGAGGCTCCCTGCGTCCCTCACACAGAGCCTGTGCATGGACGGAATCTGCTGTCCGGGATACGCCAGGGCCAAGGATCATCCCCACAGGGAGGATCGCAGAGCTGGGTTCTGAAGGATGAAGAGGAGTTTGCAGAGCCCATCAGAGGGAGCAGCGTTTGCTGAGGCTCTGGGACTTGGGAAGAGCCTGAGCTGCTCGGAGATGCTGCCCACGCCCTTCAGAAGGTCGGGATGGTGCACAGGTGACGAAGGAGCCCAGGTGTCTTTCCCTGGGAGGTCCTTAGCAGGAACTGAGCTGGCGGTGGCAGAATCCAGCCTGCGGGAGGCTGGGCAGAAGTCCCCGACCAGAGCTGTGGGAGCCACAGCTTGTTTCACCTCGAAACCAGGGAGCACCGGTAGTACGAGGCCTTCTAATATGATCATCTCCTCTAAGAAAGAGAGTGGAGGGGCGTTTACGGACGCCGCCAGAGGAATTCTCAGGAAACCTCAGGCCCGCCTGGTACCCCAGGCACGGCAGGCAAACCACGCTCCTGGCCAGTGAAGTGGTTTGCCCGGGAGTTTTTGTGGAAACAGAAAAGTTAGATATTGCCCCGTTTCAGAGATGGGGAAACCAAGATAAAGGATGCCTCGGGTCACAGTGCTTTGGGGCCCATGCCAGGAATAGCACCCGGATCACCCTGAACCCCACGCCTTTGATGTGGGGGCAGCCGCTGCACGCGTTTTCCTGCAGATGCACCTGGGTGGCCTGTGTCGCCTCCAAACTTGGGCATTGGTTGCTCCCAGGTGCCCCACCTGAAACCCCGCCGCCCCCCTTGTGAAGCCAGCAGACATCGAAGATCAAAGCCTGTGCAAAACGTGAGACTGGAGAGAAACCTTCTCAGTGGCGCTAGGGACGTCTCGCTAGCCCCGTCTAACTGCGGAACCAGGCTCTCACGTTTACAGTGCGCATTCCCGTCGGCGGGCGTCCTCGTCCGTGTGTGGCTGCGGGCTGCGGGTGGTTCTGAGAACAGGCGTGTGGAAGGGGCTCAGCAACTGTCCGCGGAGTGAACGGAGGACGGCCTGTCCCAGAGCCACATTTGAACAGAGCTAAATGGAAGATGGAGCCTCGCCCAGAACTTTCTGGAAGCGGGTCCTCGAGGGCTCGCCTCTCCGGGACCTGCAGCTTCCCTCTCCCCAAGTTTGTCATCTCTGAGCAGAGCAAATCCTGGTTCTGCTCAGAACTGCTCCGCAGAAGCGGGAACGGGCGGGGAGTGGGGAGTTTAGGGGCCACCCGCAAAGGTGTGGTCACCAAACGCCAGGATGTCATTGTATTCTAGGCCGCAGTAACCTCTCTCCTTCCCCCTCACCTAATTCCTGCTGTCGATGAGATGGTTCAGGTCTCACCTGCTGCTCCTGTGGCCCGTTCTGCTCTCCAGCCTGGGACCCCCTGAGGACAGGGACTCGGGCTCTGGTGCTGCGTGGTCCCTTGCTGTGTGCAGCACGGCGCCTGCAGTCCAGGAGATGGGCAGTCAATATGTGCGGAGGTCACCATTTAATTCTGCACGGGAGCATCGCTTCCATTCTTCACCACCCACTTCTACCAACAAAATGAATACACACTACCAGTGACGTCTACGGTGGCACTTCTGGTCCTGGAGCAGGCGGCAGGGCCACCCGAGAGGTGGGCAGAACCCAGACTGCAGACGCCACACCCAGGGGCCCAGCTGCATGGGGGGGGGTGTGCAATTGTCATTTCGTGAACGCTCCCAGGTGCTGCTGCTCTTGCTGGCACTGGCCCCACCCTCACCGCTCTCTAGACAGGAGCCACCACCAGTAACAACACTGCAGACAAAGACACACGTGACTCAATGATTACCAGCATTTTGGGCAATTCTGAGACTATTTCAGAGCATTAAAAAAAAGCATGGACACATTCAAAGTTTTCTGTTCAGAAGAGTCATTTGCTACATTTGGAGTGTGGGGGTCCCTTCATGTTTGCAAATACCAGGAAATAAAATGTGAAATGTGACGGCAATATCCTAACCTGTGACACAGAAAACTCACCACAGTCACACTTCAGACAGAATACGGGGCTCCCCGCGAAGGGGGCCAAGCTTGCCTGGAGTTACGTTCTGACTTCTCAAAACACGAAACCATTGATTTTGGCTTTAATGCATTCAAAAAAAAAATTCCCTTACACCCCATCCCCCCCCACACACAAGCACACAAATCAGCTTTCGGTTCACAATGAATGCGCTGTGGGTCTTTCTGGGTCTCACTGGCTGAGGCCTGGGGGGCCAGGGAGGTGCCTCCCCTCCCCACCTCCATGCTCCTTGCAAGAGTCCCTGCGTCCCTGCGTCCCCACCCGCCAGACCCATAGCTATCGGAGCCGGCTCAAAAGCCAGTAGCAGCTGGCAGGAAATGGGTAAGAAAACTGACCACAGATAAACTGTAGGGCTCTACAGAGGAGCGGCAGATGGACTCGGGGACAGGAAGTCGCGCCGTGAGGCCCCGGCCCTCGCCCGCCCAGGGGGCACTGTGGGCAGTCCACGGGCGCAGGCACCCGCGTGGTGCAGTGACCAGCCAGCCCAGCCCCGGCCGCAGCCCCTGGAGGGAAAGATGTGGCCCCAAAATGGGGAAGAGTCACCCGAGAAGTGCTGGCCTTCAGGGTCCCGGCGAAGGCAGTGGTTGTGTTACTCCGGCGGTGACATAACGTAACGACAGCAGGCCGGCCACGCTGCCAGGACAGATAGGCTGTCGCCTGAGCATTTCCTACGGGGCCCCTGCAGCCTGCTCTCGGCACGGGTCGCCAGGCACGCTGACATCGTGCCGGGGACATGGCAGAGCTCTGCCTTCCGGAGTTACAGGCCCAGCACTTTCAGTCAAATACGCCCACAGCTCTTCGGCTGATGCTGAGGGCAGACCCTTCAAAGCTCCTAATAACAGAGAAAATGATAGCCAGGCAGCGGCCTGATCCTGCCCGCACATCGTCCCGTTAATGTCAGATACCCCAGGAGGTAGGGCAGACTGTCCCCATCTTACGGGTGAGTAAACAGAGGCCCTGGGTCCCGTAGCCCGTGAGGAGCAGAGCCCAGCTTCAGAGTCTGCCCGGGTCCCTGACCTGTCCACTCTGCTCACAGCCAGCCGCCAGGGAAGTGGAGGGAAGGGGGAGGGAGAAGGAGGTGAGCTGAGCGGGGTCTCTCGCCTGGCCCTGGCCGTCGCCCAGGGGGACGCCGGGCTGTCAGTGGTTAGTCACGTAGTCCCAGTGGCCCGACATGGATGCCCACCCAGGACACCACCCCGGGCAGCCCAGTGAGCGAGCAGGACACACCCTCTTTGCATCCCTGAGCAGACCCAGGGTGCCATCGGGGCAGCCAGAGCAGCGTGGTGACCGAGGACTGCCAGCCACTGGCTTCTCTGTGACATGCTTTGTGACAAGCTGCCGTGACAGGAAGCTGCAGCATTTGCACTTGAACTTGTGACCCGGTGGCAGTCCCCCAGAGGGAGCTGGGGCACAGCTGGGGCGGGGGTGAGGGTCCCTTTCCCGTCGCCTGCACCTGCCCCAGGGGGTGTGCACGGTCCCCCTCTGCTGGCACCCGGTCCCGCGCCCGGGTTAGCAAGATGGGAGTTCAGCTGGGTCTGAGTCACCCTTGTTCCTGGAACTCTGAAGGCGGGAGAGGATGCTGTGGGTAGGCTCTAACTGTATCATCTGGGCTGGGGCCGGTAGCAGATGGTCCTTATAAAAAAAAAACATACTTCCATGTGTGCTTAAAATAGCGCAGCACTCACCATCAGCTGAATGGGGAAACGTACGAGGCAGCCGTTCACGTGGGAGTGGGCCGCGGGCTGTAGCTGGGACGAGGGGCCCAGACACCAGCCTGGGAGGCAGAAAGGGAAGGCTTGGTGCCCACTGCACGCCTGCAGGTGGCGGACCCTGACACCACGGGACCGTCCCCAACGCTGTGTGTGAGCCCGGGAGAAGCGACTGGCCCAAGAGTCCCCTGGGGAGTGGGGACAACACAACCCCGGCCTCCCCACCACCCCGCCCGCCTCTCGGTCAGTCCAAGGAGCACTCGTCTTCATCCTGGCCGTCCCGAAGACTGCCCCTGAGGCAGCCTCTCCCTTCCCGGGGCCCTGCGGGAACCCGGAGGCAAGGCCAGGAGCCTTGGGAGCCTGACCTTTCAGCGTCTGCCCCTCAGATCTGCCCCTCACCATTGAGTGTCCTAGGCAGGGCACTTCCTCCTTCTTGGCCTCGGTTTCCCTATCTGTAAAATGGACTGAAAACAGCCGCCTTCTCCAGCAGGGAGCCCAGCAGGCGGGGTGGTCTGCAATGGCACTCGGGGCTCAGTCTCACTCCCTGAGGCATGAGAGAGCCTTGGCCTTTTATCCCCTCAAAAAAAAAAAAAAAAACAAAAACCTTTCTCCTTATATAAGCCGTGCCACACTTTGGCAAGCAGAAGTAACAGCGCAGAGTCCGGGTCTGCTGTTGCCCCTCTGGGCCGCTGTGTAGACGGGGGAAGGGGCAGCAGGGAAGGCTGGAGGCTGTGGCAGCAGATAGAGCCAGGGTCATCTGCTCCGGAAGGCCACAACGGCAGCCCCCAAGCTCAGCAAATCAGAGCCCTGGTCGCCAAGGTGTCTGGGGGCGGAAGACCCTCCCAGCGGCAGGGCAGAGGGGAGGGAGCCCCAAGGGAACCGGCGATCCTCCGCTGCTCCTCCAAGACAGCAGGTGGGTCCCAGGTGGAGGGTCTCCCGAGTCCACCGTTGTGTTCTTTGCAGATAAGCAGTGTGGTGTGCTGGCTAATGTTTAACAACCAGCTCTGGGGAGAGGGATTAAAAATAGCTCTGATCCGTATGATCTGTAGCGTGTGCCAATTTCTGTGGTATAAACTCCCACTGTGGCTGGTTTCATCGCTCCATGTGAGGTTGGGAAGAGACATGCAAATTGCTGCCATGAGCTCCAACAGACAGGACAGCCTGTTGCACGTGCCCCAAGGATGTCTTCTTCAGCCTGCGCAGGGCTGAGCTCAACACCCCTCCCAGGCCCATCCAGCCCTGGGGTCTGTGGCTTCCTCCCTCTTGCCCAGGTCTGACCCACCCTTCCCAGCCCGCAGGTCCCTCCCCCTTGTGTCTCTGTCTTCATCCTCGTGCACCTCCACCCTTGCCCCCAATCTGCCTTCCACATCCCTCCAGGGTGATCCTCCCAAACCTCAGATGTGCTCAGGTCACCCTCCTGCCGAAAACTCCTGGGTACAGACCAGGGTCCCAGCGGGGCTGCCCAAGGCCAGCACAACTGGCCTTAGCCTCACAGACCTGATTCCTCTTGCACCACCCCTGCCTTTCCCAGTCCACAGGCGTGCCCTGTCCTCCCTCCAGGTGCTGGGGAATGTGGCTGGCTCTCCCCTCCACGCCCAGCCCTTCACCCCTGTGGTCCCGAGTCCAGCAGGTCCTTGCTCCCAGGGAAACCCCTTCTTCTGCTACACTCCACCCTAGGACAGGTGCTGTGTTATCTGCACCCCCCCCCAGCTCCCTGAGCCCTCTCTTCCCGGCAGGTAATACGGATGGTAACTATGCACTTACTTGTGTGGCTAAGTAACATTTAGCTCTCCCACTAGTGATGCCCAAAGGTGCAGCAGACTGGCACTTCGAGCAGGGCAATTCTTTACTCTGTGGCACTGTCCGTGAACTGCAGGAGGGTCCCTGGCCCCCCACCTGCTAGACGCCAGCTGCACTCCCAGACATGGTGACACGCATCAGAGCCCCTCCTCCATTCCCACACACCCTGGGAGGCTGGGCCACCCCAGCGGAGAACTACTACCCAGGACACGAAGGGCCGGAGGGACAGGAGCTCTGTGTAGGCTTGTCCAACCCCCAGCGCCTGGAAGGCTCCCAGCACACAGTGGATGTCCGGGAGATGCTTGTCGAATGAGCGGAGGGGACGCTCCTGCTGCAGGCTTTTGCACAAGCTGCTGACCGTCTCGGCGGATGCGACAGCGAGTTTGTGTCTGGGGTCCAGGAAGCCGTCATGCTCCTAGACAGTGACCTCAGCACCCTGGAGAAGGGGTCACCCCGTGGCACCAGCCCAGAGCTCAGTCAGGCAGGACCCAAAGCCAGCTCCTGCTTCTTCTCTCCTTCCTCCGGCAGTCCAGGGCGCAGGTGATTAGGTGGGTCCTCCCTTGAGCACGTGGCGAGGGCAGGCGCTACTCTCCTGTCCCTGGGGCTCAGGACCTCGGCTTCCGCCCTGCCTCCCGCCAGCCCTCTGCACAGCCTGCCCCGTGAGCTGGCCGAGGCAAGACACACGCAGAGTGCGAGCCGGGCGCAGGTAAGGCAGAGGACAGCTGTGGGCGGGCCATGCAGCCCGGCCCGCACGGGGCTGGATTTCCCCGCAGACCCTCCCTCGGACGGCCAGCTTTGCTCTTCCTTCCGCAGTGAGGAGCCTCTTTCCCCATCCTCCAAATTCCGGCCACTTCGGGGGACCTTCAGCATTAGCCCTCAGTTTCTTGTTCCATTCCATCAACAGGTGTTTATCAAGCACTCACTTCGTGTCGTGGGAACCTAGAATTGGCCTTTGTGCCCCGCCTCATTGGCCCTGGGCCTGTGTCTGAGGCCTCTCTGGTGCCTGGTATCTGTTCCTTCCGTCGGGTCTAACTCCGCACACGCTCCGCGCAGGGACGACGCTAGGCCCCGTCACATCGCGGCCAGCGATCCCCAAGGCCTGGCCTCCACGAGCTCCCGGCGTGTGCCGGGTCTCTGGTCATCTGCCCCGCGACTGATTCCACCCTCCGCTCTGCGTCGGCACTCTGCCCAGCCCCCCGTAGACCCTTCAGAACTGGAAGACAAGAGTCTCCACGTCGTCCAAGACCCCAAGAGAACAAGCAGAGAGCTGGAAACGGAGGACTGGGGCGCCGCACGGGAGGAGAGGTCAGCGCGGGAGGAGCAGGAGGTAGAAATCACCGCAGGCGGGATCAGCATGGGGCGGGCCCCGAAGGAAAAACAATAATAGCAATGGTGGTGCGGCTAGTGCTTTCCGATGCTGACACTTTCCTAAGCGATGTACAGGGACGGTCCCATTTAATCTTCACAATTACTGCACGGCACAGGCGTTAGTCTCGTTCCCACTTCACACATGAAGGGACTGAGGCACATAGAATTAACTAACTTGCTTAAGGTTGCGCAGCTTGAAAGTGGCAGAGTCTGGATTTGAACCCAGGAAGTCTGGCTTCAGGGCCAGTGCTCGTAGACACTACCAAGTGAGTCTGGGTGCCTCGGCTATCTGTAGCTGCATAAGGAATCTCCCCAAATTCAGCAGCCTCCCAGGACACGTGTGTGCGGGTCGGTACCTGGGAGTGGCAAGCAGGTCCCTCTGGCTCTGGGTCCCTCACAAGCTGCTATCCAGGTGGCGGCCCGAAGTCCCCCCCCCCCCCCCGCCCCGACGCCGGGGCCCGACTGGGGGAGGATTTGGTTCCGAGGTCACTGACACGGCCGTTGGCCAGAGACCTCAGTTCCTTGCAGTGTGGACGACTTGGCAGCCAACTTCCTTCGGAGGGAGGAGTGAGCAGGGCCAGCAAAGCGAGCTGGGGACAGAGCGCGGCGGGTTGCTGTGACCGCCACTCTCGCCGTAGCCTGTGGTCTGTTCTCCCCTCCCGCTCCAGGGGAGGGCAGTTCAGGGGCGCGGACGGCAGCAGGGGTCACCAGGGCTGTCCCCGAGGCGCTGACCCCGCGGGGCGGGAGCAGGAGACGGGCGACCACAGACACCGCGGTCTGTAGTTCGATTCTCCGCCCAGGAGGCCGAACTGTGTTTGTTTCAGGAATAATAATAGCCTCAAACTTGATTCCCAGCCTGAGAGGATGCTTCCTCCTGTTCCTCCCAGAAACCGCGTGCCAAATCAGACGAACCCTTCTTAAAGAGCATTGCACGCTCCGCTATGTAAAGAAACACAAGTGTATTTGTATTTCGCTGGCGTCAGGCGGAAAACTTGGCACCGTCCCTCCCTCCTCCGCTGCCTCGCCATACGACTCCAGTCAGCCCCCGGCTCCTCTAGCGCGTTTATTTTTCATCCTCCTTCGCTCCCCCACTGCCCATAGTGCGGAAACGCCCGCCGGTTCCGGCGCTTCACTATCGCAGGCAGCTGCCGAGCGCCCAGTCCTGCAGCCGAGTCGCTGCCCGGAGGCCGGGGGGCCAGACCCACCTGGAGTCGGCAGTCGAGGCTCTCGACCCCGAGGCCAGCCCGCTCCAGTCCAGCTGGGCACGAGCCTTGCGCCTTCCTACCTCCAAGCCTTCGCCCTCTCCTTTCCTGACCCTCCAGTGCTTTTCCCGCTCCTCTTCTCTGGGCCCTTGGCTGCCCTTCAAGGTCAAGTCCACGCCCTCCCTTCTCTTTGAGCTTCTCCAAGGCTGGACTTGGGAAAGAGGCGTCGTGTGCTCAGCAGCACCAGTGAAATCAGAGCACCCAGCACGGCAAGCAAACGGCCCTGAAAGTTGTCTGCGTTCTCCTCCCTGCCCCGTCCTCGCTGCCTGGTTGCTCCTCCTGGGTCACCCTGGGTAACGGTTCTCAGGGTCCTTCCCTCTGAACACCTGCTTCTAGCAGCTCCACGCCCAGAGAGCCTGCTTCCTCCCTTCCCCAAATCTCCCCTCCCTGGTCCGTCCTCACCTGTCCCCTCACGGCCAGGCCTTGCTGTCGGGACAACCTTCCCTAACCGCCCCCCCCCATGCACTTGCTGTCTTCATGAATCCCGGGGGCACCCCATCAGATCCCTCTGCAGGTTTCCATCTTTCTACCTCTTTCCCAACTAGACTTTGAGTGCCTTCCTGGCAGGGCTGTGTCCGCTTCACGTCTGAATCCAGAACAGGGCTGGGCTGGAGGGCGCGTGCATCATGTCAGGGCAGATGGAGATGAAACCCTGCATTGATAAGCGTTATTCTCTTTGTTTCCTTCGCCTGCAGAAATGCAAACATCTTCCACTTGCAGCCTCAGAGCATAAACTCAGTGGCACGTGCACAGAGGAGGGAGAGGACAACGGTGCACCACAGCTTCGTAGGAAACGGCTGAAGAGCACCTTGGAGGTGCTCGGCTGAGTCCCCACTGCCCACGCTCAGACAGTGCCACGGCGAGAACGCGAGTGCAGCTGCGAATTCAAGAGCCGAATGCTCCGCAGGGCCTTGGGAGGCCTCAGCAGTGATGCACAGAACCCCTCACAGCCGCGTGGACCCCAGGGCTTCCTGGCAAGCCCCCTGCTTCTCAGTCCCCGCTGGATGACACCCGCATTACTCACTGCACAGTTCTGTTGTACTTTCTATTCCGCTGTTCTCTTTTCACACATTGTTCAGAAATAAACACTGGTGCCCACATTGCATTTTGCTTTTAAATAGCATGCCAAGGAGGAGACATGCCCAGTGGTCTCCAAAGTCACACCCCGCGGGCTCTAGGTCATTTGCCTAAGAGGCAGAAGTTGGACCTGGCGGAAGCTCACAGGTAACGGCATGGGGGGGCGCGGGGGGCCATCCACCTGGTGTAGTGTCACCAGCCAGCGCCTCTGAGGACATCTCCTCACCGTTCACATAAGGCTGCCTTTTCTGAAAAGCAGCTGCTCCCAGACTTTTTGGTCTGAGGACCACTTTACACTCTTAAAAATTCTTTTAAAGGCCGGGCACGGTGGCTCACACCTGTAATCCTAGCACTCTGGGAGGCTGAGGCGGGCAGATTGCTCGAGGTCAGGAGTTCGAAACCAGCCTGAGCAAGAGCGAGACCCCCGTCTCTACTATAAATAGAAAGAAATTCATTGGCCAACTAATATATATAGAAAAAATTAGCCGGGCATGGTGGCGCATGCCTGTAGTCCCAGCTACTTGGGAGGCTGAGGCAGGAGGATTGCTTGAGCCCAGGAGTTTGAGGTTGCTGTGAGCTAGGCTGACGCCACGGCACTCACTCTAGCCTGGGCAACAAAGTGAGACTCTGTCTCAAAAAAAAAAAAAAATTCTTTTAAGCATCCTGAAGAGCTTTTGTTCGTGTGGGTTGTATCCGATGATATTTACTGTATTAGAAATTAAAACTGAGGAAGTTTTTAAATATGCGTCAACTCGTATCAAAAATAATAATAGTAAATTCGTTACACATCAGCATAAATTTCACATTTTAAGAAAGATAACTCTGTTTTCCAATAACGAAAATAGCAGTGAGAAGAATGGCAACAGTTTATACTTGTCCAAAGCTCCTAATGTCTGACTGAACAGAAAACAGCGGATTCTCGGCTCTGCTTCTGCCTTCGCTCTGTGGCAGTGTGTCGTTTCAGTGGAGGCATGTGAAGAAAATTCAGCCTCAAACAAATAGGCACTCGGAAAAGAGAGTGCAATTTGTAATAGGCTATTCAGATAATTGTGGCTATTCTTTAATACCATCCTAAAACTCGAAAAGTGGTAGTTTTAAGAAACTACTCCAGGTTAGCTGCAATGTTGACTCTGAAACCGTATCAATTAATTTTTTATACATGGTCATATTAAAATCCAGTAGCTGTCCCGCACTTTGAATAGATCACTGTTTTACACAAATGCATTGGTCTTGTGGCAAATATTGATTCATTAAGTTACGCACACCTATCAAATATGGGCACATTTCATTCCACAGCATAGCATCAATATGAGCACTGATCTCATCAGAAAAGTCTGTAGGTGTTAGGAAGCTATCAAGCTCACTGTGGTGGATACGAGTTTTCTAAATTTCTAATTTTTGCCCGAAAGCTTCAATTTTAAGGCAACAGATACTGTCAGTTATTTTTCCTGAAGTGACAGGCTCACTCTGTTTATTTTCAAGAAAACGAATGCCAGGTAGTTTGGGTTAGGGAAGTCCTTCCAACATCTAAAAGGCCAGCCTCTTATGGAACGTTCCGAGGACCTTAAATGTCAGTGAAAGGCGGAGAAGAGATCTCCGGGGAGGAATTCCCTGCAAACGGCTCCCAGGAGCCTGGAGCATGACCGTTCCCCGGAACCAGACTGCTGGAGGCCACGTGGAAGCCGAGAGGCCAGCCTCCTCCCCAGCCCACCTGGAAGCCTCAACCCCGGCATCTGTGGTAGGAATTATGAGGACGGTCAACACATCCTTCTGGCGGTCGGTGCACAGCACGGTGCAAGAAGGCCAGAGAACCCGTGCATCGTGGGACGGCTGTCCTAGCCCCTGCATGGTGGGACGGCGCCCAGGTGTAAACACGCCACACTCCAGCCCTGATCGCAAACATCAAAAAAAGCTGAGATGCAGAATCCTAGCCCCTTGCCGATGGCCATCGAGGTCTGGCCACATGGAAGAGCTTCATTCATACCCCGGGGGCAGCAGCTCCACGTAGGCCAAGAAAAACCAGGCCCTTCACTGTGTCCCCAGACATTTTTTGTTAATGTGTCCAGTGAATCAATCATGATTTTAGAAGAAATGTTACAATCTTTCACAAAATCAAAAAATCGGTGAAGCCATCTTGGTCATTCAATTCTTCTTTTAATGACATTCTGAAAAGTCAGTAGAATGTCTCTTTCATCCGCATTATGACATCTCTGTTCGAGGTGTGGCAGCACAGCGAGGTAGCCACCCACGGTCATAGACCTGGGAGCCGGGTCGCTGGAGTTTGAATCCCGGCTCTCTTACCCTTCAGCTGTGCGACAAGGTATCCAATTGCTCTGTGCCTCAGTTTCCTCAGCTGTGGAATGGGGCACAATACAGCACCTGCCTCCTGCTGTGAGTTCCAAATAATCTCTAACAGTGAAACTCTTATGAGTGGCAGCTGTTATTGCCGCAGGTTGGGCATCCCCAAGTGTGACATTTCTGCAGAGGGCCTGTCACCCAGGGCCTGGAACCGCCAAGAGAAGGCCTCCCTCATGGTGGCTGGCTCCCCTCTGGGCAGCTCATGGCATGCTCGGGAATCCAGGACAGTTAAAGCTGCTCCTCCTGTCTCTCTCTTCCGGTCACCAAGGAGTGACAAGAGTGAGGAGAGAGGAGGCCCAGCAATGGGCCCCGACCCCTGGACCCCTCTGCCTGGAACACCTGTGGGGCTGGAGAGGATGGGGGCAGGCGGGTGCCTGGAGCCTGCTTTTCCCCTGTAGCTGTGCCTGGTGGTCCACAGCCATCACCTTCCCCTGTGGACAGTGTGCCACAAGGGTGTGTTGATCTGACGTCTGCACTGGGGGAAGCCATGTGACAGCCCACACTGCGGTCAGCTAGATTTCCATGGAAATGGTGAAGGCCACGCCGGCAGCTCAGGTCCCCCGGCGAAGGGTAAGGGGCTCTGCCCCACTGGAGAGACCCACTGGGGGGCGGGGCAGGGCCTGGACCGTGGGAAATGGGCAACAGGGCAGTGGGCAAGTGGGAGCCATTGGAACCTTAGCCACTCGGATAGGCGTTTGCAACTGTGATGGATTCACCACAGGTGACTCCCACAGGGGTACCCACAGAGCAGGTGAGAACACCCAGAGCCAAACACACACTCACTCGAAGGGTACAGGTGCCTGTCCGAACAGACAGGCACAGCCAGAGCTGCCCGGTGGCCGCTCTCCACCCTGAGGTTCCTCTCACCAGCAACCCTGGTGGCCTCAACTTGCAGTGACCCTAGACCCAATCAGAACTTCTGTCACAAGAGATCTTTGCAACGTTGTCTGCCACTGTTTTCAAATTCAGGAACGAAGAAGGTGCACGTAGCCACATCAGAAATGGAGAACACATTGATCAAAGAAGGAGCATCGGGAGGAGAACTCGGAGAGGGGCTGCAGAGGTGAGGAGGAGGAGGAGGAAGCAGAGAGACAGGTGATCAGGGAGGGCTGGGCATGTGCTGGGAGCCACACAGTCACCACCTCATGTCACCCCAAGAGACAAGAAGCCAAAAGTATTATCCTCCTTTACAGACAAGCTAGCTAAGGGGATTTGTCATAAGTCACAAAATGGCAGGTGCACCTCGGATTCCTAAGACCTCCCCTTCCCCTTGCAGGGTGCAGGTGCTGAGCTCAGGAGCGAGGGAACAGCAGGAAGTTCCAGAGAAAGTCATTGGTAAACCCACGTTTGCTAATGGTTTACTGCCAGCATTGTACACACAGGTAACCAAAGCCCTTGTCATCCAACACAGTGACCATTATTAGTGAGCAAACTGTAGCAAACAAAGGCCGTGGTGCCAAGAATCCAGCCAACCATGACAGGCAGGGCACCAACCAGCTCAGGAGACCTGGGGTCTGAGGCCAGCCCTGCCTCCGCCCTGCCAAGGGCTATGGCCAAACCACTACTGTCTTTGCATGGGTTTCTTGCCCTACAAAATGGTGAGGTGTAGGATAGATGACCTCAACAGCTTCTGAAACTCTCTTCTAAGCAGTGTGGATATAATTATGAGACATCAGCTAGTGATACCTTGTGCATGCACCCAGGCATTCATGGAGTAAAAAATCCATGTACTCACAGTGGACACAAAAAAGATCATCGTTTACAGATTATATGACTTTATAATCAAAATTTTATTTTAAAAAATTTAAAATTATTGTCATAACTAACAAGACAGATCTGTAGGATGGCAGGGATGCTGGTGCAATGATAAAATAATAGACCAGCAGGATATACTACAGCCTAGAAACATAAATGGAAATGTAATACATGGTAAGGCAGTTTTAAAACATGGCCACGAATTCCTTGGCACTTCTTCCATTGAGAGGTGGAGTCTATGTTCCCTTCCCTTGAATCTGGGTGGGCATTGTCTACCAATTGAAGTAACTTCCAAGGCGGGGTCATAAAAGGCCATGCATCTTCCTCTTCATTCTGTTGCAACACTCACTCCTGGTGTCCTGACTTCCCATGAAAAACTCAGACACCCCTGAGGCCTCCATACTGTGAGGAAGCCCAAGCCATGGAGAGGCCAAGTGTAGGTGCTCTAGGGACTGTTCTCAGCTGAGCCCAACTTTTGAGTCATCCCAGCACCCGGCGCCCAAACATGTCTGTGGAGAAGTCCCTGGATGATTCCAGCCTCCCAGGCTTCCCCAGACACTCAAGCCTTCCCAGCTGAGGCCCCAGACACGGTAAAGCAGAGCCAAGCCATCCTGCCCAAAGGCCCCACCTACAGAATTCAGGAGCATAATAAAATGATGACTTTTCCATGCCACTAAGTCTGGAGTCCTCTGTCATACAACAATGGATAACCAGAACAGAAGACATTTTCAATCACTGAGGAAATAATGACCACTTCAACAAATGATATAAAGACATAGAAATTATTTTCATGCCATAAAAAAAAAATTGTTAATGGATTCATAGGATAAATATTTTAATTATAAAAGTATTAAAATAAAATAAAGAAAAAGCATTATCAAAATCTAGGGATAAGAAAATGTTTTATAAATATTAGCCACCCCCCCAAAAAAAAGCCCAGATAACATGAAAGAAAAGATTGATAAGTTTTATCAAATATATGTATATAAATATCTTATGACCAAAGACTCCAAAAATGAAGATAAAGGCCAACTGACAGACAGGCAGAAAGTCTTGGCAACATGGATAACAACCAAAGTATTGATATATAGAAAAAAAATAAGGAGCACCTACACATTCGAAAGGACCAAGAATTCAAAAGAAAATTAGGGGATGACATGAGCAGATAATTCACAGAGAAGAAATATAAATGAAAAGTAAACATATAAAAAAAAGTACCAAATCTCACTAGCAATCATACACATTCATTTTAAAACAACAATATCAAAAAAACCCAATAATATAATTTTTCAACCATCATATTGGTAAGAAGTGATATTGATAAGAGTGTATAGAAAAAGGCATTATTCTATTATTGATAGGAATGTAAATTGGGATTATCTTTTTGAAGGACAATTTGTTGAATCTATTAAAATTTTAAATTTCACACCCTTTATCTAGCAAGACATTTCCCATTGTCTATCCCATGGCAATATTCCCATACATCCATATGTGCAAAAAAATGTACTGTTAAAAAAATATGAAACAATGGCAATTGGCACAATGTTTGTGAAAGCAACCAATTAAAATAAATGCAAATACATATCAGTAAGTATTTGGCAAAATAAACCCTGAGCAGACATACTATGGATGACTATGCATCATTTTTAAATAATGAGGTAAACATCACAAACAGAATAGGGTGACCAGAAGACTCAGCTCTCCAGAACCTTTGACAGATGGATTTCTCATTATAAAGAAGAGTAACAACATCCAGGTATCAGAATAAGAGCTCCCAGCCCTTATTTCCTCATAGAAACATGCATTTCACAAACATCCACAGATGAAAATACCTTTATGAGAGCTCCAGAATCCAACTGAAAGGTCCCAACACCCTAGTGAAGCACAAAATACAAGAATAGCAACACTGGAAAGGGTAATAAGAGCAGTCTCACCTTACCCACACCACCCCTCCCCAAGCTGGTGCAGCTGAGCACCAAGACAGACATGCTCAGCCTGCAATTTCTCCCATGAGGGAAAGAGGGAGCAAAGTGAGCACCCAGTTTCCCGAGCCTTTCAGGGCACATCCCAGAAGGCTAGTTCTCTCTTGCCTCACCCAAAACATTGAGGAAGTTGGCCTTGTTTGATCACCTGGGACCAGCTAAAAATAAGGAAAAGGAGCTGGTGTTCTCACCAGTGGGCAGATTTCAGCAACCAGCCCATGGGCCCCATAAGCTGTCCTGCCAGCTGTCTTACCTGTGGACCCCACCAGCCAACTGGCCCACCCACGGATCCCAGAAGCTGGCCCATGTACCCCTCTGTAGTCAATGCCCCACTAGCCCCCACAGGTGGCATCCCACATTCCCCTGCAGACAGCACAGATCTCTGCAGCTAGAGTGGTTCTCAGCAGCCAGCTCAACTCTACAGGACTGGAAAAGCATCATGAGCAGACTAGAGCAAGTAGAAGAAAGAATCAGCAAACTAAAAAGGCAGGTCATTTAAAATTATGCAGACAGGGGAGAAATAAAAAAGAATGCAAAGGAGTAAAGAAAGCCAACAGGACTTAGCACTGGGCACCCCCAAGCAGGAGATGAACATATGAATTCATAAAGCACAAGGAATGCTAAATAGGTTGACCATAAAGAGATATGCAGAGACACAGTATACAGATGTTCCTCGACTTACAATGGGGTTATGCCCCAATAAATCCATCATAAGATGAAAATATCATAAGTCAAAAATCAGTTGTTTACTTTCATGACTGAGTGGCTGATTGGGAGCTGCAGCTTTCTGCCACTGCCAAGCATCATAAGAGAGTATCATACTACATATTGCTAGTCCAGGAAAAGATCACATTTCAAAATTTAAATTATAGTTTCTGCCGAGTGCATATCACTTTCGCACCATCATAAAGTTGAAAAATTGTAAGTCCAACCATTGTAAGTCAGGGACCATCTGTACTTAAATTGTCTAAAGTCAAAGACAAAGAGAAAATATTGAAAGTAGTAAGAGAAAAGTAACACATCACACACAAGTAAAACTGAATAATACTGACAGCATATTTCTTAGCAGAAACTTGGTAGGCTAGGAGGAATTGGGATGACGTGTTCAAAGTGCTAAAAGAAAAAACTGCCGACTAAGAATTCTATACACAGCAAAACTGTCATTTAAAAAGGAAGGAGAGATAAAGGCTTTCCAAGACAAAACTTAGGGAGAACTGCCTCATAATAAGGTAAGAGAAGAACTGCCTTATAATAAGTGCTACAGGGAGTTATTCAAGTTGAAATAAGAGGACACCAAATAATAACACAAAAGCTTATGGAAGTAAAAATCTGACTGGTAAAAGTAAATACATAGACAAACACAGAATAATGTGATCCTGTAATCATAGTGTAAAAGTATAATCCAAGTATAAAAGTTAAAAGACAGAAGTATTAAGAATAGCTTAACCAGAAAAATTTGTGAATGGATACGCAATATAAAAGGAAGTAAATTCTGACATCAAGCCAGGCGGGGTGGCTCACACCTGTAATCCTAGCAATCTGGGAGGCCGAGGAGGGCAGATTGCTCGAGGTCAGGAGTTCGAAACCAGCCTGAGCAAGAGCGAGGCCCTGTCTCTATCATAAATAGAAAGAAATTAATTGACCAACTAATATATATAGAAAAAATTAGCCGGGCATGGTGGCTCATGCCTGTAGTCCCAGCTACTCAGGAGGCTGAGGCAGCAGGATTGCTTGAGCCCAGGAGTTTGAGGTTGCTGTGAGCTAGGCTGACGCCATGGCACTCACTCTAGCCTAGGCAACAAAGCAAGACTCTGTCTCAAAAAAAAAAAAAAAAATTCTGAGATCAATAACATAAAGGGAGGAGTAAAAGTGTACAGTATATATAATTGAAGTTGTTATCAGCTTATAATAGACTGCTATAACTATAAAAAGATTTATGCAAACTTCATAGTAACCATAAAGAAAAAATATAGAGTAGATAAAAAAAAAGGTAAAGAGAAAATAATCACAAAGTTTATCATGACCAGAAGTCACCAAATCACAAAGGCAAACAGCAAGAGAGGAAGAAAGAAACAAAAGAACTACAAAAAAAGACAGAAAACAACTCACAAAATAGCAATAGCAAGTCCTTAACTATAAATGTAAGTGGATTAAAATCACCAATCAAAAGATATAGGCTGGCTGAATGGACAAAAAAACCAGGTTCCACTAAATGCTGTCTATAAGAGACTCATTTTAGATTTAATGACACACCTAAGCTGGAAGTGGAGGGATGGAAAAAGATATTCCATGAAAATGGTAACCCAAAAAAGTATTTATATTTATATCACACAAAATAGGCTTTAAGTCAAAAACTGTCACAACAGACAAAGAAGTTTATTGTATAATGATAAAACGGTCAATTCAACAAGAAGATATAACAGTTATAAATACATATGCACCCAAAAATCATAGCACCTAAAGGTATAAAGCATTTACAGATCTTAGGGGAGATATAGACAGCAATACAATGATAGTATAATTCAATGCTGTACTTTCAATAGTGGATAGACCATTCAGACAGAAAATCAATAAGGAAATAACCGACTTGAGCAATACTACAGACCAAGAAAAAAAGAGAGAAGACACAAAATTGGACAAATGGAATTACATTAAACTATTAATAATGTTCTGAGCCACAAAGGAAGCCATCAACAAAATGAAAAAGCAACCTATGAAATGGGAGAAAATATTTGCAAACCATATATTTGGTAGGGGGTTAATATCCAAAATATATAAGGAACTCCTACAGCTCGATAGCACAATAAATAAGTAAATAAATAGCCCAATTAAAAAATGGGCAAATGACAGTAGACAGTAGACCTGTCTCCAAAGAAAACACACAAATGACAAACAGGTGTATGAAAAGGTGTTCAACATCACTAATAATCAGGGAAATGCAAATCACAATGAGATACCACCTCACACATGTTAGAATGGCTATTAGGAAAACAAAAAAGCCTTGGTAAGGATGTGGAAAAAAGAGAACCCTTGTTAATGTTTGTGGAGATGTAAATTGGTGCAACCACTATGGAAAACAGTATGGAGGTTCCTCAAAAAATTAAAAACAGAACTACCATATGATCCAGCAATCCCACTTCTGGGTATATAGCCAGAGGATTTGAAATCAGAATCTTGAAGAGATGTTTGTACTCCCATGTTCATTGCAGCCTTGTTCACAATAGCAAAGATATAGAAACAGCCTAAGTGTCTATTGATGGATGAATGGATTTTAAAAATGTGATGCACACACACACTTACACATGTGCGCGCGCACACACACACACAGTGGAACAATATCCTTCCTTAAAAAAGATGGAAATTCTCCCATTTGCAATGACATGGATGAACCTGGAGGCCATTATGCTAAGTGAGATAAGCCAGAAATGTAGCAGAGTGTAGGGTGGTGGTTACCAGGGGCTGGAGGGTGGGGAAAATGGGAAAATGTTGGTCAAAGCACGCAAAGTTTCTGTTATGCAGGATGAATAAGTTCTAGAGATCTCGTGTACAGCATGGTGACTAGAGTTAATAATAATGTATTTTATACTTGAAATTTGTTAAGATAGTAGATCTTAAGTATTGTCACCAAAAAAAAGTTGATTATGTAAGGTGATGGATATTATATAGGTTATTAAATATAAAATGTCCGATTTCCTTAAATACTAAGTTTGGCAGTTGATATCTCTGACATTTCACTTTGCCCCTCCTTGTTTTACTTTTATTGTGAAGGTACATCCTCAGCCTTTCAAATACGTGTTTTGGCTTATGATTATCTTTCAAAAAAAATTTTAGAGCAGTTTTTGTGAAACCATGGATAAGTCAAAAATTCTCATTATTTTCGAATATGAGTTCCATTGTGGAACTAATGCAACACACACAGCTCAAAATACCAACGAAGTGTTTGGGAAGGATGTGACTAATGAATGCATAGTACATCAATGGTTTGAGAAGTTCCATTCTGGTGATTTTAATCTTGAAAATGAGCCACATGGGTGACCTGAGACCAAGGTGGATAATGATGAGCTGAAAGCTGTAGTTGAAGCAAATCCATCTCCACCTATGCATGAAGTAGCAGCAAGGTTTGATGTTACTATACAATATTGGACCATTTGAAACAAACGGCAAGGTCAAGAAGCTGGACAGATGGATTCCGCATGAATTAAATGAGCATCAGAAGAGAAATCTTTTCGAAGTTGCCTTTCTTTGCAGTCACAACATAAAGGAAAACCGTTTCTACACCATAGTATTGTTATGTGTGATGAAACATGGATTCTTTTTGAAAATCACCAGTGTTCAGCACAATTGTTGGATAAAGATGAAACATAGTCCAAAACTGAATATTCATCAAAAAAAGCTAATGGTGTCTGTTTGATGGTCCAGTGCTGATATTATCCACTACTGCTTCATGAAACCTGGTCAGTCGATTCTAGCAGATGTCTACTGCTACCAATTGGACAAAATAATGAGGATGCTTGCGATTAAGCAGCCAAGATTGGTCAATAGAGACAGGCCAATCCTCTTGCAAGACAACACTGGACCACCTGTCACACAAACAACAGTGCTCAAACTACAGAAGCTGAACTTGGAAACTCTCTGCCATCCACTGTATTCACCAGACCTTGCACCGACTAACTACCACTTCTTCCAGGCTTGGACCACTTCTTGCAAGGAGAAATAGTCAATTATCAACAAGCTGTGGAAAATATCTTTGTGATTTCATTGCCACTCACAGTCCAGGCTTCTTTGCTGCTGTCATAAACAAGCTACTTAAGATGGCAAAACTGTGTCGATAGATTAGGCGCCTACTTTGATTAATTGCACTGCTGCTTGTTTGAGATACAACAAACTACACTTTTGATTCGAAATCGGACATTTCATATTTAATGACCTAAGTAGCTTGATTATGGTGTTGCACAATATATCAAAACATCACATTGTACCCCTCAAAGTTATACCATTTTTATTTGTCAATGATACCTCAGTAGAGCTGGAAATAAATAAACAAATAAAATTGTCTAGCTCATGGAAGCAGAAGTTAGAATCGTGGTTACCAAGGTCTGAGGCAAGGGGGACATGGGAAGGTGCTGGTCAGAGGCCACCAAGTTTCAGTTAAGCACGATGGTCAGTTAAGCATGATGACAAAGCCCTAGAGACCTACTGCCCAGGGTAGTGACCACAGTGGTCAATACTGCACAATATTGTATGCTGAAATTTTTCCTAACAGAATAGATCTTATGTTAAGTGCTCTTATCACAAAAAATATATAATATAACAAGAGGGTAGGAGAAAACTTTTGGAGATGAAAATGTTTATGGCATAGATTGTGGTAATCGTTTCACGGGTGTATGCTCACCCCCAAACTCATCGAGTTGTGTATATTATATATGCATAGCTTTTGTATATCGATCAGATCTCAATAAAGTGGTGGTGGGATAATGTTACTAATGAGCTGACATCCGGCACATGCATCAGTACTGTGCGCGTGGTTAATGTGAGTCTGCCCAGACAGCGAGATCTGGGATTGGCTGGACCCGCATGGCCAGTCCAGGCTCTGGACTACGGGAATTCGCCTGCTGGCCACACGCAGCTGGCTGTGACCTTTCACGTCACTGCCATCCAGATCAAGTCTGTCCTAGCTTTGTGTGCTCGGTGACATGCCATAGCTGTGGGGAGCTGCTGCGTCTAAACCTGTGGGTTACAAAGAGCCGATGCACCATCGTCTTGGCCCCCTGGCAGGTCTGTGACCGCAGCGTGACAAGACAGCCCAAGTTGAGGTCAGCAGTCGCTAGCTAGTGTGCGTGTGTCTGGGCCAGGGCCCAAGTCCTAAGAGGTAAGCAGAGGAAGACCCAAGGCAGCCCCTCGAGGACGTCAGCACGCTCCTCACAACTCCGCTTCAAGAAGTCCTGAATGCTGGGCAGGAAACGGCCTTGCTGGGGTGGGGCTGTCTTTGGAGAGGTCCTCTACCCTCCTGGGGTGGACCTCTGCTGGTGTGACCAGGAAATCAGTGGCTCAGAGAACAAGAATGGAGCCTGCTCTAGGGTCTGGGGAGAGTCAGACCGCTGGGCCGTGGGGGGAAATAGATCCAGCTAGAGACTGGCGCTGGAAGACGAGCTTAGCACTGGGGACAGAGAAGAAAGCGTTCATGGGACAATGGCAGGGACAGCTCGTAGCTTGGCCTGGGACCAAAATCCATCCGGCCTCATGCTCCGCCCACTAGACAGCAAGTGCAGCGGCCATTCACTGGTGCACCAAGCAGTGCTCGGTACGTCTTCCCGCAGCTGGGTTCTCTTCATTCTCATAAGCAGGTGCATTTGTTTCTTCATTCAAGAAAAAAATAGGTATTCACACCTCATGGCAGCGGTGTGCACCGTCTGGGGGATGGACACGCTTGGAGCTCTGACTCGGGTGGGGCAAAGGCAATATATGTAACCTAAACATGTGTACCCTCCATAATATGCTGAAATAAAAAAAATAGATACGGAAAATCAAAGGACAGACACAGAGCCCAGAAAATGCCAGAACAAAGGCTAGTGTCAGCTCAGGGTGAAGCATGGCCAGGCCAGGCTTGAGCTGACCAGAGGACTGGGTGTGCATTTCTCTGGAATAAAAACCCTGCCTACGTGAACATGTCTCCTATTCAAACTGTCCAGCTCCAAAGGCAGAGGTGCACAGCAAGATCAGCCGCCGCGGTACTGCTCAGGATAGGGACAGTTTGGAAGCAACCTAAATGCACACAGAGGAGAACCGCTGAACAAAACGTGGGATCTATACACAGGACAAACATACTGAGGCAGCCACAAACCTTGTGCTGTCTCACAGGATTTATTGATAAGGAAATGTGTTTATAAGATGTTGTTCCTGCATGAAAAGGAAATGGTTTCAAAGCTGTACGTAGAACATGATTCAATTTTGGCGGAAGGAAATAAAAGGTGGAAATGTATGTATAGGCATAGAAAAAAGAATGGCAGTTAATACAACAAGATCCGAACAGTGTTTACATCTGGATCAGGTGATGTCACGGGTTGTTTTATTTTCTCCTTTTTCTGTGTATTTTCCAAATTGTGTGTTGTGAACATGTATCAGTTTTATGTTCTGGAACAAAATAAATGTTTTTGTTTCATCTTTCAAATCCCATGGAATCGAATTATAGTTTACAAACCCTTCTGCATTAAATTCCCTATGGGTACACTGAGGCAGCCCGAGCAGGCCGGGGAACGGGGTGCAGGCTGCCACAGCACCCTGCCCAGAGCAGCCGGGCCCTCCCTCCGGGGGCTCTCCCGGGTCCCCTCTACTCACAGAACCAAGCACAGATGGCAGGAAGCAGAGGAGGCTCCAATATGGGGAAGCTTCTCCCGGGCCAAGCCTCCCAGGCACCTTCGAGTCTGTGCCGTCCCCCTCAGGGCTGAAGGCCACCGAGCAAGGTGTCTCTCTGGCCCCCAGCCAGGCTCCAGCTGCTCCGTCCCAGGGTTTTTGTTTTTTTACGTATAGTCCTAGTCACGGTTGCACCACAGGTTCCCAGGTGCCACAGCAGAGCTTCCCAGGGCCCCTGTGGACAGCCATGGCTCTTTCTAGCATGTTCCTGGCACAGCCTCCCCTGTTCCTACCCCCGGCACTCCTATCTCAGCCCAGGAAGGCTTGTGCCCCTTCCTGGCACTGGCAGCGCTGGGTCCCTGGGTGCCAGGTCAGACCAGTCTGGCTAGAGGAGCAGGGCCCAGGAAATTTGGACCTGGCCAGAGCTGACTGGGGCCAGGGGCACACAGGGACGTCTGGGACATGAGAAAGGCACCTGGCAGAAGCACGTGGAGAACTCTGGCCGAGAACCCAGGACCAAGCCACTCGGCAGAGGGCCTTCCCCGCTGACTAAGACCGGGAGCCCTCTCACGGGCTCGGGCAGAACACTTCGTCAGCCGGAGCCAGGCCAGACGCGGCAGCCATCTCTCGGGGCTTTGGGGAACCAGCCGAGCCGGGGCATCCACCCGGGGAACACCCATCGGTCCCACCGGGGCGGCGGGGAGGCCTGATGCCTGTCACCCTCCGCCCTGGCGGTTGAACAGTGCTCCCCGGCCCCCTGCCTGGGCCTCTCTTTTCCAGGCCGCCCTCGCCTGCCGACCGGAACAGGCCTGGCGACCGGCTCACGTTCCCAGGCGAGAAAAGCCTCCAGCGGGAGAGCCACAGCCCGGCACTGCAGACACTCCATGATCCAGGCCCAGCCAAGGTTCCCAAACTCATCCCCTCCACGCCACGTGGCCTGGAGACTGCAGTCACCCCAGACACGCGGCTGCCTCCACCTGCCGCCTTTCCCTCGGGGGCCTCATCTCCTGCTTGGCTTCCTGCTGGGATCCTGCTCATCCTTCTAGACCCTGCTGAACACTCAACCATTTCCCCAGGGAGGCCTCAGACACCCACCACCAGAATTAAGCCCGCCGTCCCCCCCCACACAGCCCCACCCCAGCTGTGTGGCTGCAGCAGTTCATACCTCTCCCATAACCTGCCCTTGCCGTCTCGCTCCCACCCTGACTTCGGAAGGGTGGGGCCCACGTCTCCTTCCTCCTCATATCCCGCCACGCCAGCCCCCTCCCCTCCTGATCTTCAATGTACACAGTAGGCACACGCTGACGATTTGTTCTATGGAAGTAAAGTCATGGCCAGCTACAGACTCTGCTCCTAACCTAGCAAAATTGCAGCGCTGTTTGCTACAAAGAAATTCACAGGTTAGTAAATGCTCTCAGAGGATCCCAGACCACCTAACTCTTTGAGGGTCTAGCTCTTCATGGCATCTTATTTTTTTTTAAATCTACTTCCACTCTTGAAAAGACTCCCACCTTTCAGCCATGCGCTGTGCGTGGAGTCTGTTCTGAATGTGTGCAGTGGCTTGCCCATCTCGCCTAATCTCCCAAGGCACAAAATGAAATCAGCTTTGGAAATACAAACCCAGAAGGCAGGCGATGCTTCACTACAATGTCCCCAGAGGAGGCTCACCTTCCCTGACCACAAATTGTAGGCGAGCCATCTCCCCTACTGCGCATTGCTCCTCTAAACAGACCACCTGTCGCCATAGCAACCCTCACATCTGTCACTACCTCAGAGAGAGCGCACCTTTGAAAAGGAATCTACTTAGCAACATGTCACGTTAACTTCTGCACTTCTTAGACTCTCTCAGGAATCCAGGCCTGAGTACCCAGGGGTAAGCGGTGCCTCCGTGAACAATCTAGAAGGACCTTGCCACCGCGGGTGGTGGCTTCTCTCTCCACCTGCCCCCACCTGTCTCTGGGTATGAGTCAGGTGCTGGGACTGCCCCAAAGCCTGCATGTTGGCTCAACATGCAGGGCAGTTACACAAGCCAATTGTTACAAAAATAATAGCTACCGCTCAGGGTGCTTTGCATGCATAATCTCCCTTAATCCTCGGGACAGGCTTGCAGCAGGCACTCCCCACGCTCAGGTGATGAGGGGCTGAGAGTCCCAGCCCCAGCCCCAGCCCCAGGGCTCCAGCCCCCTCCAGAGCAGCCTGCTGCCTGCAGCACAGCCACACATGGCCACGGCAGGCCACCCGTGTGCTGTGGATCTGCTCATCTTCCCAACAACCCCAAAAGAAAGATTTTTTTTTAATCATCTCCATTTTATAGAGGAGGAAACTATCTTGGAGAAGTGACCTAGGTTGCACATGATGCCTCTGGAGTCAGAGGAGGAGCAGAGACCGGAGCCTGCTTCTCTGCGGGGAGCCCTGGCAGCTCACGGTTCACCAGCGGTTCCAGGGGCCCCCACACAGCTCAGGGGTGAATCCCAATCTCCCACTTGTTCAAAAGCTTTCCAGGCAGAGCGGCCCATTGGCCAGGCTGTCAATTCTTCTGGAATTCCACACGGAAATTTCTCTGTGTATTTTGGCGGATGAGGACTTAGGGAAGCAGTTCTCAGACTTGAATGTGCTGGATCTCGTTGAAATGCACATTCTAACTCGCAGGCCTGGGCGGGGCCTGAGCGTAGGCATTGCCAACCGGCTGCCAGGTGAGCCGGTGCTGCTGGGCTTCACCCCACCTTTAGGAGAAAAGAGACAGGCACCTCTGTGTGGAAGAGCAGAGGCATGGTGAAAGGTGTGCTGTTGCCCCCAGGGCTGTGTGTTGAGACCAGGCTCTGCTGAAGAAGCTCCGAGAAGGGGAGGGGAGCCTGGGGTACCAAAGCTTGGGTAGACGGATACCTGCACCTGCAGCCCCTCCTGGGCTCTAAGCTCATGGTTGGTAGCAGGAGTGTCTTCTCCATTTCTGAGTCCCTAGTGCCTGGCCTGGTGCCTGGAATATGCTAGATGCCCAATAATTACTGATTGAATAACAGAAGGGATGGAGGAGGAGGCGGAGGAGGGCAGTAAGGGAGGACGGAAGGGTATCATCCCTGGTCTCACTGACCACTCCCTCCAGGGCACCCACTGGTGGTCCTGGCACCCTTTCCTGGCCACTGCAGCTATTGCCACCAGCCCAGCCCAGCCCCCCCACACGCACCCTACCCCCGTTACCAGCCTGGACACCAGCTCCGGCGTTCTTGAGCACCCTCGCTCTCTGGCTCCCGCACCTGTGTCTGTGCAATCCACAGCCCTGGGCCGGACACAGAGGCTCTCGAGACACACGGCACAGCCCTGCCACAGGCCTTGCCTGCCTTGCTGACACTGTGTGCCGCTGCACCTCCACCCAGTGCTCCGCCCGGTGCTCTAGGCTCCCGGAAAACGAGCCACCAGGACGGGGAGCCCTGGGTCACTTGCCCAAAGCACGGCTCCCTTCCCTTTACCACCCACGGCAGGGTGGCCGCCACAGAGAGCCTCCAAGCGCCAGATGCCAGACCCCGCAACGGGAGCCACACATGAGAAGCCCCGGAAAGCTGAGCTAGAGAGAGGACAGAAGGAGGGCGGCCTTGAAGACCGTTCCCCAGGTGAGAAGCCAGCCTGCGTGGGAGCAGGCCTCCATTAGAGCAGCGGCCCCCAGACTCTTTGGCACCAGGGACCAGACTCGTGGAAGACGAGTTTTCCACGGACGGGTGGGGGTGGAGGCGGAGCCCAGGCGGTGTTGGGAGTGGCGGGGAGCGGCTGTAAACACGCATGTGCCCTTGTAGCTCATCCCTGCCATGCACACACCCCACCCCCCCCACCCCCCCACCCACCCACCCCCACCCCCGGTTCCTCAGTCTCATGGAAGACAATTTTCCCACAGGCCGGGGCAGCAGAGCTCTGCGGCCTGGTCCCTAACGGGCCACGGACCGGTACCCGCCCAGGGGTCGGGGGCCGCAGAATTAGAGGACCCAGCTCCCCCGTCAAACTCATCGTTTAGGGAGTAATTTAAGGAGCTCAGAATCCAACACTCGGTGACCTCAGTTACTGACGGGAAGAGAGGCAAATATCTGCAAACAGCTTCCTCACAGAAGATTTCCCTTTGGCTTTGTTTAATAATTACTATCTAGAGAAAGTCTCGACCTCACTCAAAAAAACAAAACAAAACAAACAAACAAAAAAACCCAGATGCTGCATTTGAATAGGTCTCCAGGAAATTCACGCTGAGGAGAAAAGAAAGATCACAGGGATAGAATCAAGTGGGTTATTTAAAAAAAAAAAAAATAGGCTGAAATTACAACAAATCTTAGGAACGGCTTCCTAAGATGGATTTCTCACAAACGAAACACAGGATGGGTCCCCTCCTTGGAGGGGCAGGGGCCCGACTGCTGCAGTCACTATCGTCACAGTCCAGTTGGTTTTACTGTCATGGTACAGGAGCTCAGCCAGGAGGTTCGTTAACTAGAAAGTTGGTTTGTCCCATCAGGAACACGAAAGCGGGCTGTGTGAGGGGACAGACCCATTAAGCGGAGATTCCAGAAGCCCTCCCTGCCACCCGCCAACCAGAATCTATCGCTTCCAAGTGCTCTTGACCGCAGAGTGGACATAGCTGTGGCTGCGTCCCCTTCCGCCCGACACCCTAACAGATGGTGGCTTCTGGGTCCCCTTAGGCTCCTGGAAGATTCCCCTGAGAGCTGACATGGGGCCTGCAGTCCCCGGGGCCTGGGAACCTTGGCTCAGGCAATGCTGGCACATAGCCCTGCCCGACCCTGCACACCTGCCAGGGAGCACGAGCTTCCGTTAAGCGAACCCGAATGCAGATTCCAGAGCTTCAGCTTCTCCGGAGATGCGAGGCTCTTTGCAGCGGGAGCCCGGCCACTCACACCCTGACCCTCCACACAGCCACAGGGTCGCCGCGCGCTCGGGAGAAATCGGCATGGGTTTAAATGCAATGACAGGCAAGATAACTGAGCACTGTGATTCCTCCTCTCTGTCCTCTCTTCCTTTGTTTCACCATCTTTTAAATTCCACTTTTAATCTGTGCCGAATTCAGGTATTTTCATATCCGCATAACCCGGTTGAAGTTTTTCTCTCGAACAGCGAGGGGGACAGCGAACTACACGGAACCGAGTGAAGGGTGAGGGTCGGCTTATCACCAGGCTCAGGCGGGACTCGAGTCCAGTGCCATGTCCTGCGGGTCTGCTGCGTGGGGCCTCCCTGCTCCAGGCAGGCCTGGCACCTGCAGAGGTGACAGTCTCATGGACTTCAAAGGGTTTGCAGCTTGGGTGGCTGGAAATGCTTCCAGAGGGTGTTTCCACTAAGTCAAAGAACCAACGTGAGAATTTGCTGGGGTGCCAAGAACACACTCGCAAAACCAAACGCACATTCCTCGGCCCCCCACCCCGACTCAGGTCTGGGGGGCTGGGACCAACAATCTGCGCTTTTCCAGGTAACTTTAGCAAAGTACAACGTGAGCACCACTGCTCTAAAAAGGCCAGTGCCAGCCTCTGCCATGTGCCAGCAGCCGCCCGGTGACACAGACTCACAGCCCCTTGTCTAGGCCCCCCAGGCTCCTTGCAAGGCCACCCCAGCCCCTGCATGTCCCGGCAGCCACAGCTGTGCTGTGCCCTCCTTCCTGACCTCTGCCGACCTCCCTCCTCCCCATGTACCCCTCCCTGCTCAGGGTCCCCAAGGCCCTGCAGAAGTCCCTCCTTGGCACAGGGACACCATGGGGGCCCTGACTGGCTCCTGGGTTGGTCTCCCCCAGTAATTACCTGCCAGCACCTTCCACAGCCTCATCTTGGCCTTCACTGAGCCGCAGGCCGGGCCAAGCGCAAGGTGAGTAAATGTTATAGAACAAGCAGACGGAGCTTCACTACTTTCCCCCAGGAACTCACTCACCCTGTGCTGCTCCCCATCCCCACACACAGGCTTGTGACAAAACGAGGCCCCTTCTCCCTCCCCTCTCCCTGTGAGCCTCAGCTTAAATGTCGCCTCCTCTAGGAGGCCTCCTTCGATTTCCTCCTATTCATTCAACAAACATTTCCTAAGTGTCTGCCCCGTGCCAGGCACTTCAGTGAGTGGAGAGTAAGGTGGCAGTGGTCCCTGCCTGCACCCTCGAGGGCAGGTACGTGCCACCGTGACCCCTTCCCCGGCCTCTGTCAGTGCCTCCTGACTCCCGCATCTTTAGAAGTACACAGCACGCACATGCAGCAGCGCGCACACAAACACGCGCACACACGCTTGCGCAGCCCACGAGCGAGGGCTGAGTCTCGCTCCCTGGTCAGGAGACTTACTAAGGCAAAGCCTTCCAGACAGGCCTGTGGGTTGAACAAAGCGTAGAAAGAAACCAGCCCACAGCTGGGGAACCCAGAGAAGGCTGAGGATTAAAAACTCACTCCCAAAAGGACAGCAGCGACTCTTTCTCATACCTTACTAGTTACAAAATCCAGCTCCACAGCTGTAAACAGCCAGGGGCATCTGGCTGGGGACCCTTCCCCCACCCCCAGCCCACAGCTGGGGCAGCAGGCCCAGAGCTGGCTTCTCCCGGACAGAGATGGCTTGCCAGGGGACAGACCTAGCTTCCCTGGGACAGAGATGGCTTTCCCGGGACAGAGCTGGCTTCCCCACAATGGATCGGGGCTCTACGTGAACCACAGGGCCACTCCCCTTGCAACTCATGCCAGCTGCCTGGGACCCTCCAGAAAGTCTAGAGCCTCCAACATCCCTGACACGCCCAGCCTCTCGGGGAGGCGGGAGGCAGCCTCAAAGGCCCTACACTGTGAGTGGAGCCAGCCTGCCTGGGCTCAGACGTCTGGAGCTAGCTCTTAGTATCTGTGTGACCTTGGGCACATTACTACATTGCTCTGTGCCTCGGTTTCCTTACTGGTAAAATGAGGAAGCCAATAATCATGGTGTCCCCAGTATGAGAGTGCCATGTGGATAAAAAGCAGTGACATTGGTAAGAGCTCCACGGCGCCGGGGTGCCGGCTGCACTGACGGCTGTGTTGTATGGACAGCTGCCACTCACCAGCGCCACCCCAGCCCCTCCGTCATCCTGGGGTTTATTTATTCCCCCCTGCAGCCGCTAAGGAAGCACGATCATGCCCACGTTCAGATGAGAGACCAGCGGTGGCCTGACTTTCCCAAGGCCACCCAGGTCACGGAGGCATTTGGACCAAGGATCCCTGTCCCCGAAGCTGTCATACAGCTCTGCCTTTTGCAGGTCAAAATTCCCGAGCCGGAGCCAGGCCCGCTGTGGGCGCCACGCATCCCGCCGCCCGAAGCAAGCAGCTGGCCGTGCCAGCACCCGCATTCCTCAGGTGGGGTCTGGAAAGAACCTCCGCCCACTGGGTTCCTGTGAGTGAGTCCCTGCGGGGGGAGGGGCAGGGGGAGGGCGACCTGGACAGAAAAGCCCCAGGTAATGTAAATGGAAACTCTAACCGACAGCCCTGCACCTGGTGTTTTTGCATTTCCCAAGACAGCTGAAGGGATTGAGAGTGCGCCTTGAGCTCACTCCCAGGCCACGGTCAGGTGTGGCCTGGAGGAAGCGAGCTGCAACCCACGTCTCGGGACAGCTGGTCTAGGCCTCAAAGCCACTTCATGCTCCAACCTGGGAATTCTGGGAGGGTGCTTATTTAAACCCTGTCCCTTGGGTGACCTGAGAAATGCCTGGGAGTCACCTCTGACCTCCCCTCGTAAGCCAGGCATTCCCAGCCAGGGCAGGGGACCTCTCTGGGCTCCAGGAAGGAGGGAGCGGTGTCTGCACCCCACAGCCTCCCAGGGGAGGAAAGGGAGACCCAAGGCCACTTGTCCAGGCTGCAAACTGCAAGAGTCGCCCCTGCAGACTCTCTTCCCTGCAGCCCAGTTCACATCGCTGCACACCCTGAGCACCTGGTTCCCTCTGATGACAAATTCTGGGGTAGCATAACCCAAAACACAGACAGCACAAGGAACGTGGAGCTCCAAGAGCTTACGGAACTTGCCTAAGGTCACCCGTAGCTGGCAGAACCAGGACTCAGAGCCAGGCCTGCACCCAAGGCTCTGGCACTGGCACGGAGCCTGTCTGCACGGGAACTACAGCTGCTGCAGTTTAGGGAAACCAGCCTCCATGTGTGACCAGGCATGGGCCACTCTGTAGGGCCAGAGGCCAGGGCACAAACCTAGGCCCTGGGGAAACCCCAGACACACAGAAGACAAGGTCCCTGCCCTCGAACTACAATGGTGGGTGGGCTGGGTACAACTGTGTGCAAGTGACAGCTGAACTCTGCCCAGCGGAGCTGGCCCCAGCTGTGTGCAGGCGGACAGCACGTGCTGAGTGTCGGGGACAGGGGGGCTGGGGGTGCCGTGCCAGTCTGTGAGTGCTGAGGCCCGGCTCAGGTGTCTGGAGAAGACCCGCGTGGAGGAGGAAGTGCTGCAGCTGAGACAAGGCTCCAGGACAGGGCTGCAGGCGGAAGGCAGCATGGAGGCCTCCCACCCCGCCCGGGCGGAAAGCACCTTCCAGAGACACGAGCCCAAAGCCACGCAGGGCAGAAGGCCCGCGCCTCACACACAGCTCCTGCGTCCCTCCTTGGGGGCAGCCCCCAGTCCCGGCTGCAGGGCCCTGGACTGTGTCTGTCCCCACGTGTGAGCCCCACCCCAACCAGAAAAGGCGCAGCAGGGCGAGTGTTTGACTTGCTTACCACTTTACCACTTTCCCAAAACAGACTCCTGCCCGAGGCTGTTCCCATCCAGGAGCGCTGGGCCTGGCTGGCCTGGATCACAGCCCTCCTGCCTGTTACAACCTTTCTCAGAGGGGCCTCTGGGAATGAGACAATGTCACTGACAACTCTTCCCAGGAACCCAAAGCTCAAAGGCTAAAAAGCCAAATAAAGGCCAGATGTTGACCAAGGGGCCTTGCAGTTGATAAGAAACAAGCTCCAACTCAGCCCCCAGCTCAGCTGGGGCCGACAGTCACCTGCGTGTCTTTTCTAACCTGGCCCCCCGAACTGTGTGTCCCATGGGCTCCGTCCTCTGGGGTCTTCAGGGGCGTCCTCCCCGCAGCACCCTGTCCCTGCTGTCAGGGTTCTAGTCGCTGGCGGGTCCCTGCGGACTCCCAGGCTGCAGCTGCCAAAGGAGGTGGCACTCACCCTGGAGAGCAGCCCCGCACTTGCGCTCCGACACCACCGACACTTGCGCTTGTGCTCCGACACCACCGACACTTGCGCTTGTGCTCCGACACCACCGACACTTGCGCTCCGACACCACCGACGTCATCGCAGCCTGCCAGGAGCTGCACCCACGGAAGGAGCGGGCCGGCGACGTCAAAGCCAAAACAAAGCCAAAGCTGGGTGGGTTATCTTCATCCTCCGGGAGACGTGCTCGAGACCCCCGCGTCCAGAGGCCACCCCAGGCTCGGAGCAGGCGTAGCTCCGGCTCTCACTCCCTGCTCGTCCCCTCCCTCCTCTGGCTCCCCCACCCCCAGGGAACTAAGAAAGTGGATCAGGTCAGAGCAAAGCGTTCCTCATCCTGCCATCTCCACGGGAAAAACTAATTAGTCGCCAAATATTCAGAATGGGTAATTGCTACCTGAATTAATAAGGGCAAACAGCCCGCAAGAAAACAGTGGTTTACTATTTCCGAGAGCCTACCTCTCTTACCCCGGCGTTCAGGCTCTGCCGCGACGGGCCCGCCGTGGCATGGGGCAGAACTCCCGCTGGGGGCTGGCAGAACAGGGGACACGGCAGCCCCTGCACCGCGGTCGGCTAAACACTTCTGTGGCTGAGTCACCCTTTGTCTCCTCTTGTGCACACCCGCACCCAAACACGAGTGCACACAGGTGCATGCACCATACACACACCACACATGTGTGCGCGTGACCCCACACACTCATACCACGCCTGCACACTCACACCATACACACCACCATGCGTACTTGTGCACACACCCCATGTACACACCATGCACACACCACACACGTGTAGACATGACCCCACACACTCATACCACACCTGCACGCTCACACCATACACACCACCATGCGTACTTGTGCACACACCCCATGTACACACCATGCACACACCACACACGTGTAGACATGACCCCACACACTCATACCACACCTGCACGCTCACACCATACACACCACCACACGTACTTGTGCACACACCCATGAACACACCATGCACACACCACACACGTGTAGACATGACCCCACACACTCATACTACACCTGCACACTCACACCATACACACCACCACACGTACTTGTGCACACAGCCATGTACACACCATGCACACACCACACACATGTAGACCTGACCCCACAGACTCATAGCATACCTGCACGCACATAGCATGCACACCACCACTCGTACTCGTGCACACAGCCCGCACACACCCCATGCGCACCCCATGCACACACTACGTACACCGAGATCGGCCAGGGGTTCCGAGGAGAATGCATCCGGCCAGGATCCTCACCCGCAGTTTTCAACAGGTTGCCCCAAGTCCTTCAGCTCTGCGGGGGGCGGGGGAGGAGGGTATTCACAGCACATGGCGGGTCTTCAGAGGAGGGGGAGGGGAGGAGGGAAGTTGAGCTGAAGAGGAGGCAGGCACCTAGGACGGCTGAGGAGAGACAGGCCACAGCCCCAAACCCCCGCCCCTCCCTGAGGCACTGGGACTTCAGAGTCACCACCTTGCTGTGTGACCTCACCTCGCTGCGCCTCTCTGCCCCTGGCTTCTGCCGTGGTGAAAGTGAGGTGGTCCGTGCTGCCATGTAAACAGCTCTAAGGTCGTGCCCTTAAGAGGCTTTAAGCTTGGGGTCATGACGGTCACCCCCTGCCTTTCAGCCCCTCCCCCTCTGTCCCTGCGAGGCACTCACCTCATTTGAATTAACGCTGAGGGCGCTGGGCCACAGGACTTCCCCTGGAGCAGTCAGCCAGCAAGTCACTTCCTCTCTGGTGGCCACGGTGGCTCTCCCGAGAGGTTCCGAAAGTCTGAGGCAGCTTGGCCCCGAGAAACGCAGCCACCACCCGGCCGCGCAGTCCGCACAGGAATCCCGTCTGTGCGCGGCTGGGCTGCCCAAGCCGCACTTGCCTCTCTGTGAAGCTGGGATGGGAAGTGCAGTGGATTCACAACACGCATCTGCATGCAATTCACACTCTGTTCCCCTCACTAGAGTGCCGTGGAGTCAGCCTAGCTCACAGCAACCTCAAACTCCTGGGCTCAAGCAATCCTCCTGCCTCAGCCTCCCAAGTAGCTGCGACTACGGGCATGCGCCACCATGCCCGGCTAATTCTTTTTTCTATATATTTTTAGTTGGCCAATTAATTTCTTTCTATTTATAGTAGAGATGGGGTCTCGCTCTTTCTCAGGCTGGTTTTGAACTCCTGACCTTGAGTGATCTGCCCGCCTCGGCCTCCCAGAGAGCTAGGATTACAGGCATGAGCCACCGCACTGGCCAAGGCTCCACTTCTGAATACTATTGCATTGGTGATTAGGTTGTTTCTTTTTGTTTTTTTTTGAGACAGAGTCTCACTCTGTCACCCCGGCTAGAGTGCCATGGCATCAGCCTAACTCACAGCAACCTCAAACTCCTGGGCTCAAGCAATCCTCCTGCCTCAGCCTCCCGAGTAGCTGTGACTACAGGCATGCGCCACCATGCCCGGCTAATTTTTCCTGTATATATTTTTAGTTGGCTAATTAATTTCTTTCTATTTTTAGTAGAGATGGGGTCTCACT
This sequence comes from Microcebus murinus, assembly GCF_040939455.1. Taxonomy (NCBI): domain Eukaryota; kingdom Metazoa; phylum Chordata; class Mammalia; order Primates; family Cheirogaleidae; genus Microcebus; species Microcebus murinus. Next base: position 6,134,020 of record NC_134106.1, read on the forward strand.
CTTGCTCAAGCTGGTCTCAAACTCCTGACCTTGAGCGATCCTCCTGCCTCGGCCTCCCATAGTGCTAGGATTACAGGCGTGAGCCACCGCACCCAGCCCCTCTCGGCTTTTTTTAACCAAATGACATGTTGCAAGCAGTTCTCACATCTATACACAGAAAGCTACCTTGTCTTTTTTTTGTCTTTTTTTTGGGTCATGCCCAAACAATAATTCTATTAAATGTCTGTATCATAATCTATCCAATTAAACTCCTCTTGAGAGACAAGTCTGGTATTTCCAATCACTGGCCTTTACAAACACTGCTAAAATAAATATGCTTACAGGTACTCATGTTGTAGAAATAGAAAGTTCTGTGTATATAGCTATCTCTGTATGTCTTTAAAGCTGCATGTTTGTACAGAAACAAAGTCTGGAATACTGCACACTACGCTATTAACTATGGTCACTTCCGAGAGGTGATTAGGGAAGAAAACTCCTTAAACTTTCTGTAAGCAGGTATTACTTTATAATTTTGTTTAAAGGAATGAGTGAGGGAAAAAACGAGATGAAGTCACCCTTGTTAAAACCTCTTAGGGTGGTTCTATAGGCCGGATGGAGCTGGCAGACGCAGGCACGTAGCACATGAGGGGAGGAAGGCCCGGTGTCCGGCGCAGGGTCCGAGAGCCACGCCCTGTCCTTGGAGATCGGTTCCCTGGGTTCCCGGCTCCTGGGACCAACCAGAGTGCCCTGACTGTTTATCTCATCTCAGGACTCAGTTTCCTCTCACATGAAGCGGGAAGGTCAGGAATATCAGCCCGCAAGGCTGCCGTGAGGTCAAGTGAGATACTGTGGCATTGCAGAGGGGCCGTCCTCGGCGTTCCTGTCTTTCCCGGCTTCCTTGTTCGTGGCACAGAACGCTCTTCTCTCCAAGGAGCAGAAAGAAAAACTGAGTCACACCCTTGTTCCTCTCCGGCCTCCCACACCTGAGCGGCAGGTAGCGGGGGCTGGGGGAGGGAGGGAGGGGGTGACAGTTTACAAACCAGGTGCCCTTTCTCCCTGAAGAGGGCATTCCTGATGACACCAGGGCTGTGAACCATGTCTACAGACCTCAACATGGTTAATAATTGAGACAATCCCCTTTGTGATCAATAACATGGCAATAAACCTATTAGCCAATATTTCTTTTTTTCAGGAAAAATCCGGTAAGCCCAAGAACACAGAAACGTAGTAACTGCAGGATCCTATAAGCAGGAATATTTTAAATAAGCCCAATGCTTATTTAAATGCTTATTTAAATGCTTATTTAAAATGCTTATTAAAATGCTTATTTAAAGCCCAATGCTGTCGATCAAGTTAAAGGACTTGTCCCTTTGCATGAGTCCGTCCTAGGTTAGGCATCAGGCTCCTGTGGCTCCCAAGGGACATCCAGAAGAGTCAGCAAGTGCATAGTGCCACGGGCCTCACACATTAGTCCCAGAAGGTCACCAAGCACAGGCCATCCCTGTGGTCTGTGTCACCCAACGCAGCTCCAAGGATCTCACCCTCCTCACTACCCAACTCACTTGCTGCTGCATGACCTTGGCAAACCAATGGCTTTAGCCATGTGCCCAAGTGCCTCAGTTTCCTCATCTGCAAGGAAACATCTTCTCCATGGGTTGTTGGGAGTATCAACAAGATAGAGCTGGTAGATCCAGGGCTGAGCGTGGCTCACAGCAAGAGCTCGAGAAATGCCTGTAGTGGCCGATGCTGCTAACACAGTGCCGCAGGTCTCAGGGGGCTGTTCATGCCATCAGATGAGCTCATGTCAGCGAAATGATGTGTGGACTGTGAAAAGCTGGGCAGATGTACCTGTGCATCATTAAGGACTTTTGTCCCCTCCCCGGAGCCAACCCTGTGATTCTATCCAGTGGAATCCACAAGGCTAGGATGGAAGTCACCCACAGTCACTGTCAGTCACCAAAGGATCCTCAAGTCCACTTCTCCACGTTATTGACCAGCTCCCTCCTACCCTCCCCAACTGGGCCCCTAGCCAGGCCCTCACCTGCCCTCCTTCCTGTCCCCCGAGCATTTGTCTCTCAGGTTCCCAGGCCACGCAGGAACCCCCTTTGGCCCTCTGCCAAGAAGCTCTTTGAACATCTCAAGTGCCCTGCTCCAGAAAACATCAAAGACGGCCCTTCCTATCACATCCTTAAAGCCAGTGACCTGTGGAAGTCCAAAGCCCGGCCGGCACAGTGCCCGCCGCACATGGCCTGGGAGCCCAGCTTTGATCAGCGACTCGCTGGCCCACCAGGCCCCCGTGGCCCAGGTTCTCCCCTCTGGCAGGTGAGCTGGCTCCCCCGGTGCAGGTGGCTGAGATGAGCTAGGCCTGGAGTTTGCACCTTTATCCCACTCAACAGAGTTGCGTCTCTGTAAGCCTCTCCCTCCAGTTTATTATGGGTTAATGGGTTAAACATTTTTAATTTTAGAAATAATTGCAAACAACTGAACAGCAGCACACACTGGCTCTATGTCTCACAGTTCATGATCTCTCCATGCATAAGGACAGCAATATTTTTAGGCCCTATTCAAGTTACCCACCCTGGCTGCAGATGAAATATTAATTAAAGGTTATACTTTCAGCCTTCGGAAAATGATTACTCAAGATAGCAATTATATTTCCCCCTTTTCTGTGTAATAAAACTGCACCTTGCTGTGCAGAGGAATTAATAATTCTGAACCCTGTTGTTACAGAGGCAGCATCAAAGCTGCGGGGGGACGCAAGCCCAAGAGGGGAAAACACAAACAGGCTCAGACCCACAAAGAAAGTGGGTGACTTCAAAAGAGCAGGATTCTGTATTCAGGGCTGGGATAGTTTCTCAAGGTCATTAACTGCTCGAGCTGCCTGAAAGAGTGGCCCAATTACAAAGTATGCAGGGAAACAGAAATTAGAACAGGACCCAGCTACAGCTCAGACTCCGGGTCACTGAGAATGTCGGCACGGCCCACAGCCTGGCACGTACCTGCAGCTGACCTGCCGACTCCTCCAGGTTCAACCCAGGGATTTGAAAACTAGGGACAGGCAGCAGATTCAAGGGCCAACAGTTCACAGCTTTCCAGGCAATTTCCACGGTGAAAAGACAGCCAGCCCCTAGTTGGAAAACAGCAGTAAGCATGGCTGCCGTTTACTGGGCATCTGCTATAAGCCAGGCAAGCTCAGTGAGGCAGGGCCTCTCATCTTCATTTTCTAGATAAAAGCACTGAAGCTCAGAAAGATTAGACAACGTGCCCAAGGTCACACCGTCAATGGCAGAATTGGGATTCAAGCCAATGGACCTGCAGTTCCACGAGGACTGGGCTATGCCGGTCTTGTTCGCTTCTGTGCATTGGTCTGGGCACTTAGTAGGTGCTCAGTACATTTGTTTTATTTAATGAGTGAATGATTGGATTCCTGAATCAATCATCCATGCTTGGAAGGCAAAATTCTGCAGCCCAGCAAAGTAAACATTTTTTTTTAAATTGCTATGACTTTCAATGAGTCTCAGCATTCAGGGAAGCGGGGGCGGTGGGGAAAGGGTGAGCATGCGACTTTGCACGGGTCATTCTGGTGGGCACTCAGCGCCACCCCCAATGCAGGGTCTAGCTTTTCCTCTAGAGGCACTGTCAAATATTTTCCCTGCCACAAATTATGAAATTAGTGGTATATGGTATGAAACAATTGTGGTTTATTTTGTTCTGTGACCATGTGAAAATGAGATGTTTTTCACAAAACTCCCTCAGGGAAACCTTCGGTGACCATGTCAAATCACGCCCTGACCCTGAGGGGAGGTCCCAGGGCCCTTAGTTCCAACACCTGGATGGCCGGGCCTCAGCTGGGGCAACGGGCCAGACAAGGAAAGCAGACGTCCTGACCACTGGCAGGTGGGAAGAGCCGCTGGGGCAGGAAGAGCAGAGCTGCCCTGGGCTCACTGAGTCGGGCTTGAGGCTTCCCCTTTGGGACGGGGACAGGCAGGGCTCCCAGGGGCTATGGCAGTGAAGAAGCGGCTCCATGAGGTCAGCTCCAGCATGGACAGGAACCACCAGGGGGTGGTGGGGCTGACTCCTGGGGGCGTGGAGGTCCAAGGATTCTTTGGAATTGCAAGGCCTCTGTGCAGGGCAGCAGCTGGGCCATCCTGCTGGATCCGGAAGCCCAGAGGAGCAGGAGAGGATGTGGGGAGAGGCTGCCGGGAGACCCCTGGGAGCTCGCTAGCACAGGATGCAGCTGAAACTAAGAGTTCCTTGTAGTGGGCAGGCAGAATACCAGGAGCCCAGGTCCCACCCAGGGCCCCAGGCTGGTGGCTGGAGGGGACTCAGATCTCATGAGCGTCCAGCATGGCTGGTGGTGTACCAGGCGTGGATACAAACGTCAGAAACTGCAGCCCCTGCGCCTGAGGACCATGCAGCCCAGGAGAAGGGCAAACGCATAAACAAACAGCTGCAGTTTATCCCGAGCCCGGCGGGCTGCGGAAACCAGCGCCCAGAGACTCGCTGCTCCACATGGGAGAGAGCCCGGGGCCCTCTCCTGGGCCCCTCCCTGGCCACCTCCTGCAGGGCCTGGTGTTTGCACAAAGGGCTCAGATGAAGTGTCCCCAGGCACCTCCCAGCCCTGCCTTATCAGATCACCCTCTAGGGTGAGGACACCACTACTAGAAGCTGGATAACGCCAAGGTCAGGGTGCTGCGAGGGAGGGGTGGAGGGAGGACAGGTCTGGGGATGCCTTGGCAGCCAGAGCCCACTGCCAGAGCTAGGGCACAGGGACCTAGCGCTGGCTCGTGACCCGCCATGGACACATCTACCAGTAAGTGCGTCATCGAAGCAGCATCGGCCCTGAGACCTGGGCAGGGGTGGGGCAGCCTTCTGGCTCTCTCGGCCTGCGGGGAAGCTGGGCTCAAGCCTGCTGGGTGCCCTGCAGGGGCCCTGTACTGTGCGAGGGGCTCCTCCCGCAGTTTTGGGCATTGCACTGAACCCTGGAGAAAGTTCCAGGCCTAGTTGTGTGACCTCCAACAAATCCCTGAATTTCTCAGGGCCTTGGCTTCTTCCACTGGCCTACAGGGGACTGGGCCAGCAGCGGTCTCAGGGAGGAGGCAGCATCCTGCACACCCACGCAGGCATCCCCTGGACGTTTACCGAGCCCTGGCTAAGCGCCAGGCCCTGAGCGAGGGTCGGCGATCAGGAGCTCAGAGCAGAGAAATTGTAATTACAGGACCCGGTGCAGGACGATGACCAGTCAGGGTCGGGACAGAGCACAGGGCCGTGGCCTGGGCTGCCAGAGGAGGCCCAGAGAGGCCTCTGCCCGGGCCTAGGGCCTGGGCTGGGGGTGCAGAGGAGGAAGAGGCCAGGCCAGGAGTGGGGGTGTGGCTGCGTGCAGTCCCCGTGGAGCCAGGCATGAGGGGACTCCAGGGGGAAAGGCGCCACCCCAACCCTGGGAGTCCCCCTGCACCCGGGGTTTACAGAGCCCTCCCTCTTTGAGCGCCTGGATTGAGGAAGTTGGGGTCAGAGCTCCAGACTGGAGTCCTTCTTGCTGAATTCCCCTTCCAGACATCAGAGGCAAAGAGGAACCTTCATTCAGCGACCACCTGCACCAGCACTTCCGGGCTGGGCCAGAAAAACAGGTTGTCCTGGCCCGAGGGCACAGGCGCCCGCAGCAGGTTCCTCTTCTGAGCCCGGCTGGAGCGCGTGGCTGGAGCTCAGGGCGCAGTGCGCCCCCGGGACCCACGGGGGTAGGGCTCAGGCAGCCGCCCCATGACGGCGTCCCAGGCCCCTGCCACCCCTCCAGCCGCAGGGGCGTCCTCCCGCCCCATGCAGGACAGCTGCTTCTCTCGGCACGCACTGCTCCTCACCTCCAGGCACCCAGCCGCCCGGCAGAATCACTTCCGCTTAAGAGCATGTCATTGCTTAAGAGCGTCCGTTATTCCCAGGCCTGAAGGTATTTCTGTCTTTTAGCGGCCCGGCCCTCGCAGTCGGTGCATACATGTAACCCTGCTGGTTGGACTTTAGCAGCTTCCAGCAGATGCCCGGAGCCTACTCACTGGGGGTACTTGGGGATACGGAACAAATATCTGGGGACTCCTCGGTGATGCAGGTGGGGGCCGGTAACCAGGCCTGCAGGGTGCTCAGGTGAGTGTCCGGCAGCCCTGGGGCTGCAACCTCCCTGATCCGTGTGGGGCCAGAGCACCTGAAACGTAACCAGAGCCTGAAACCCCGTCACCTTCCTGAGGAAGGAGGGGCCTGGCTGGGTTTGGGGATCTGTGAAAGTTCGGGGTTTCTGGGGCCTTTTTCATGTTGTCTTAGGATCCTTTTCTAAATATTACCACTCAAACCGCTCAGAAGTGTCTGAACTTTCCGCTTCCAAATTGGCTGTAAGTCACCTCGCAGAGATGTTTAAGAAGTGAAAATTAAAGTTCTTGACATTTGAGAAGTCATCCTGCTCAGACACGGAAGAAAAGGTCACCCCGCGACGGGCAGCCTGTGAACCGAAGATTCCGGGCTCCTGAGTGCGGGGCTCCGCACTCACAGCGACACCCAAATAGCACCAGACACCTCCAGCTATCTGCCGTCAGGCCACAGTGTCCAGGGCCCCGGGCAGGTAGTCCCGCCCTCAGCTGCTTGGCAGAGCAGGAGAAGATTCTGGCTCCCAGAGAGGGGCTGGCAGCTCTCAGAGGCTCCGTGGGGAATGGCGGGAGATGCTCCATCCTCCGTCTCCACGTCCGTCCAGCTGGGCTCTGCCTGCCTCTTCCTACCGTCGAACTCACATCTGACCCCTGGTGAGCCCAGCTGGTGCCAGTGCCGGTGCAGGGGGAGGGACTCAGGCCGGGACCGGAGGACGGAGCGGGGTGCGCAGCCACGGGGCTCTGCCGGACACTTCATCCTCACGGCAGCCGCAGGGAGCGCGTGTTGTAGAGGCTCAGGTGGACACGGGCCGAGGCCACTGGTGCCCGGTAGGACCCAAACAGAGTGGGGAGTGGTGGGGGGAGCGTGGCACAGGTGCTTCCAGAACTGCTCTCTTCAAACCAAGACAAGGTGTGGACTGGGTCAAGACATCTCGCCTTCAAATCGTAAAACAACCCAAACCTGGGCTAGGTTTGCAAATAAACCCAAAAACTGGAGTTTGGAGGCTCAAAAACATTCCAAGTCTACACACTTTTGCTTTAAAGCAAGAAAAATGAGGCTCAAAAGCAGATCTTGAGCTTAACTTCCGCTGTGGGAACAGCCCGATTCTACAGTAGGATTTGGTGTTTCGGCCTGAAGGCCCCTCGCCCACCTGGTCACCCGCAGCATGGCCATCTGGCCAGCCAGGGGCAAATGGCGTGAGCCCAGCCCTGGGAGGGCCAGCACACATCTGACCCTCTGAGGCTTTGGCTTTACGGGGGACTCAGGGCACAAGGCCCAAGGCCACACTGAGCGAGCTACAGGCAGGTGGAAGTAAGAGCTCCAACTTCCCTTCCCCCTACCCTCCACCTGGCCATATGGGGAGGGGACCTCTCAGGGCTAGGGAACCTGGCTTTTCCCCTACACAGCTCTACGTCTCAGAAGGGCACCAGGTAGGACGTGCCCTGTGGCCCCTCGACAGCACCAGCAGCCACACTCAAGTCCTGACAGCCCGAAGTGAGCTGCGCCTCTTCCACTCTGCAAGAGCATTTGGGTCTCCTTCAGCAGTGGCTCCCAGATCTGCCCTGTCCTCTCGGTCCCCAACTCATCGTCTCACTCCAGCCGTGTTCCAGCAGCCTCCCTCCTGGTCTGCAGTGACACCCAGCATGAGCCACGGCGCTCCATGTTGGGGCCCCCAACTGTGAGTGCCACAGAGCTGTGACCAGAGCTTTACCCCAAACCTCGGTGCGTTAGGGCCCAGGTATAGCCAGGTGAACCCTCCACGTCCTCCGTTTCCCTCCCCTGAGCAGGGCTTCAACCCTGACCTCTGCCCTCCTCCACAAGTCCTGCGCTCTGGTCCCTACATCCAGCATCTCAGGGCTAAACGACAGCTCAGCACACTGTGCTCAGCGCTTTATGCCCGTCTCTCCAGTGCTCGAGGCCAGAAGTCATCCCAGTTGTGCAGATTTGGAAACCACACGGTGAGGCAGGTAGGAAGCCGGTAAATGGCAGAGCCTGATGTGAAGCCAGGCCTGCCCGATGGAGCCATGTGCCCCTGCTCTTGGAGCCCACGCTCAGCGGCCCGCCCGGCTTCCCTCCGCTCAGCCTCCACAATGACCCCTGGTGTCTCCATAGCCCCATTGAGAAGTCACGGCCAGGATGAGTCAAAGAACTGAAGTGGTACAAAGGCGCCATACAGAAAGCGTGCCTGCCCTTCTGCTCTTTAAGCGACTGTGCAAGAGCATTTCCTGTGTGTATGTACATATATATATATATATATATATATATATATATATCGTACAAGTCATGTGATATGTAGCGATCTTTCCCAGGTCTTGAACTATACTCACACCACTTTCTGGCTTTCTGAAAGGACTTGGAGGGAATTGTTATATGTGTGCTTTTTAAAGTTCTATGGTGATTCTGCATTGTTGAAATCTAGCACCTTAATAAAACAACAATGATTGCTCACTTGCAATGTTTCTTGCTGTTTTGGAGGATTCTGTCTTATAAATGGAAGCTGGTTCTTATAAATATTTGGTTAATTAGCTGTACTATCTGAAATAAATGTTTTGCTCTCAGTTTTGATGGTGGGTAACAGTTTGTGAAGCAGTTTTTATATGCATTAGCCAGTGGCTTGAACATAATCAGTGCTGAATAAAAGTTGATTGAATTGAATTGAGTTATCCAATTTGGTTTTCACAATGGCCTATGAGGGGTTAGGTTTTTGAGGAAGGGAGAGGTTGCCCTTTCAGAATGAAACTCACATGCCCATAGTAACTGAAGTCAATCGCTACAAAACATTATGCAACCTCAAGTTTGTTTCCCATGCATTTCATGCTCCCATCCCCCCTCCAGAGGTGTTCATTGTCCATGCATTTGTCCAGAAATTTCCCACCTACACAAACACATACAAATATATTTTTGCAAAAAAACCCATCATCATGAGTTTTTGTTTTGTTGTTTTAATTTAATAACATATCTTAGCATGCTTTTCATACAAAATCTTCCTCGTTTATTTAAGTGTCAGTATAAGAATCCATTATACAGATGCATCATAATTTATTTACCAAGCTTTTAGGATATTACCATTACAAATCTTGTTGCAATGAGTGTCCTCTTTCACATAGCTTCACTCACATTGCCAAAGTATCTCTGAAGGGCAAATTCCTCGTAGAACAGGAGGCCTCAAAATACATGCACTTATGATGTTGATGCATAATGTAAAATTGTTACTAGGTAATGTAAAATCTAGTCTAATTTATACAACCACCAACAGTGTTTGAGAGCTCTAGTCATTCACACCCCAGTCACTACTAAAGATAATCAAACTTTTTCATCTTTGCCGATACAATTGGAGAAAAAATAGCATCTTGTTCTGACTTGCATTTACGAAGCAGGAAGTTGAGCACCTTCTCATGTGTTCACAAGATAATTGGTTTGCGATTTATTTTAAAGCGAGGCAAAGGCTCAGTGAAGTGAAGTCACTTTTTTAAAAGGTTACTATCAATAGCTGCAGAGCCCTCAGCTACACGCGATGTCGGCTCCAAATCAGTAACCCACGAAATCCCCAGTGGAGGGGCCGGCGGACGCCACCAGCTGAATGCTCAGGCCAGAACAGTTTCTACAAAATCCATCTGCCAGCTGAGCTTCGGGGGGTGGTGTGGGAGGATGGATTGAGCTGACTTGTTTGGGAACTGGACCTAACACTTAACCTCTCTGTGCTTCACGTTGCTCCTTCCAAAGAGGGGGCTCGACTGCCTGCGTGTTTGTTGACTTTTGTTAAAACACATCCACTTTTGGCACAAAAAGGAAGTTAAGTTGGGAACAAGATGGTGTGTTGTTGGAATCATTATGTCTTACCCCCACTGAGCAAATTTGTGTTTGTTCTTCCTGCTTTTGATTTTAGCATCTTTCATTTTTCTCTGCATAGGTGACACATTCATTTTTGTGTGTGTGTGGTTTTTGTGGTTCAAACCCCAAAACAACACAACCCGGTAAATTTAGAGACGTCTGCTTATCACTCTCTGCCTGGCCCCTGGCCATCCCTTGCCCCTGGCAATTACTCTTGCCTTTATTATCAATAGTTTTTATTATGAAAATAATAATAGTTTTTCCTTCATTTTCCAAATTTCAAAATATGTAATAGTGCATAGGCTTTTTCAAATGTTGTGCAACTTTTCTGGTCCACTCACTCCCACCCAGAAGGCTTCTTCCTCCCTTCTGAGAATCCCTGGATGGGAGCTCTCCAAGGTCCTGTCCGGGACTAAGACCACTAGACACACAAGAGAGGGAGCGGGGCTGCAGCTGCTGTTAAAAACAATGTTTTGACTGTCAACATTTCCCAACAGGAAAATTGCTGTTTTGTGAGTGAGCATCCCATCCCTGGGAGCATTCAAGGAGATGCAGATTTCCACAGCTATCAAGAGAAAGGAACAGGAAACTTCTTCCACGTCCAAAATTCCATGTTAAAATTCATTCATTCATTTATTCAAAGAGCATATATAAATGAAGCTTGGTACGTGCCTTGCAGCATGTTTGGGCATGCCCACAGAAAGCTGAATCAGAACTCACTCCTGCATTTAGGGAGCTTATTGTCGATCAACAATACATCCGAGTCCAGGGCTGTCATGCACAGTGGTGTAGGTTTTGCAATGCACAAACTTCCTAACTGCATAGGGAGTGTGGTAGCAGACAGACAGACAGACACATAGAAAAGATGTCAAGAGTCCATGGAGGGGCTGGAGAGCAGAGGAAACAGGAACAGCTCCTCGAGAGGCTGGTCCCGAGAGACAGCCTCTCCCCACCACGCTCCCGAGTGGCACCCCTGCTCACCAGGTGCCACAGCTGGGACCATCTCAGAGTGGGGAGGGCACTGAGGTGTGCTGCAGGTGTAACAAGAAACACGGACAGCATCCAGAGACCTGGGCACTGCCTCTAGTGGACTTGGCCATGGACAGCCACCCAGCCTCCCTTCCACTGTCCTCCCCATCTGAACAACCATGACACCTGGCCCCTTCTCGCCCTGTGGAGGCATCACACATGCCCACAGGGACCTGAAGGACCCCCCAAAAGTCCAACCTCTGCTGGAGGCCCTCTACCCAGACCCTGCTGAGAGAGAAAGCAGCAGTAATTCCATGAGAGTCCCTCACAAGACATGTGAAACATCTCTGCGAAGAGCCTCCAAGGCTGGGGCAGAGGAACTCAAAACCAGGGCAGAGCCTGCCTGTGCCCTGTGCCCTGTGCCCTGTGCCCTGTGCCCTGTCCAGGCTCACGCTGCTCCTCATGGCGAAGATGTACCCCGCGACACAGCAGGGAGGACGGGTAGAGCACGAGGGGGACATCCAGCGGGCACCTCAGCCAAGCCAGGCGCCACGCCACACGTCTACATCCATGATTCTGTCGTAAATGGCTGGATTGCATCACCCCCAACATTCGTATGTTGGAGTACCAATCCCTGTACCCCAAAATGTGACTGTCTTGGGAGTTGGAAGTTTAGAGAGGTCAGTAAGATGAAATGAGTGAAATGAGGGTGTATGGGTGGGCCCTAACCCGACAGGACTGGTGTCCTTCTAAGAAGAGGAGATTAGGACACAGACACACAGACGGAGGAGCAACCAGGTGAGGACGCGTGGAGAAGACAGCTGCGTGCAAGCCCGGGAGAGAAGCCTCAGGAGGAACCAACGCTGCAGGTACCTTGATCTTGGACTTCCAGTCTCCAGAGCTGTGAGAAAGTAAATTTCTGTAGTTTAAGCCGCCCAGTCTGGTGTTTTGTTTGGCAGGTGTTTTGTTATGGCAGTCCTAGCAAACTGATAAATCATTACGTCTTCCCTTGATATATTTAATTGTTCTTCTATTTTGAGCAATCTGTGGTTTCCTTCACTATAAGAGTAGATTAAGGGCTGGGCGCTGGGCTCACGCCTGTAATCCTAGCACTCTGGGAGGCCGAGGTGGGTGGATTGCTCAAGGTCAGGGGTTCAGGACCAGCCTAAGCAAGAGCGAGACCCCGTCTCTACTAAAAATAGAAAGAAATTGATTGGCCAACTAAAAATATATAGAAAAAATTAGCCAGGCATGGTGGTGCATGCCTGTAGTCCCAGCTGCTCAGGAGGCTGAGGCAGGAGGATCGCTTGAGCCCAGGAGTTTGAGGTTGCTGTGAGCTAGGCTGATGCCATGGCACTCTAGCCTGGGCAACAGAGTGAGACTCTGTCTCAAAAAAAAAAAAAAAAAGAGTAGATTAAAAATTCTTGTGAGAAGAAGCCATGGGCTGTGGCTCCTACCGTCATATGCAAGCACACAGGTGCACAAATGCACACACACACACACACACGCACGCACACCAGTATACCTTTCTATCCATTAATCCCCTAGAAAGGAAATGTTCCCTCCTACCAATCAAAGCACAGGTTATACTTCCTGGGTAAATCTGGATTTATGCTCACACTTAAAAATAAGCAAGCCGTCTTACAATGTGACAGGAGGGGCTCACATGTCAGCTGCCCTGCGCAGTTAAACAAGCTCTATTCATTTCCTCCTCGCTGCCCACTCCCCATGCGCCCTCTCACCCCATCCCAGGTGACCTGTCGCCTCCCAGGAAGCTTTTCTCGGTCATCATAGACTTGCCAAAAGAGTTGTCGGCCATGTGCTAGGGAAAGATAATGAATCTTCCCTTCCTCTTCAATAAATAATGATGCGGATGTGATTTTAAAAGCAGATTCATCTCGTCCACAGGAAGGTGGCCCTGGGGAGCACACGGGGACGCATCTACTTCCTGGTGGCTCTGCCTGCCAGCCTGTGGTTGCTGAGCTGCCTGGGACCTTCCTTGCACCGGGGACAGGTCCCTCTCGGCCCCAGAACACTTCTCTGCGCTCTCGCTTCCTCGCAGGGGAACACTGCAGCCGCCAAGCTCTCAGAACTGTCACGGGGACTTGGAAGCCACTTTGGTTCACTGCCGAAGACTGGGCTCTTCCGAAGGCAGCGGCTGCCCTGGAAATGAGGTTTGCGGCTCAGCCAAATGCAGATCTACCCACCAAGCACAGGAGGCATTTTGCAGTGGCTTTTGTCCTGTAAACTTTCCAAAGATACCATGTAGTCCAATGCATAGAAGCTGTGATTGGCTTATTCCTTTCTGTATAGCTCTACCCGGTGAATGTTTCTCCATTCTACAAAAATTTTTGAAAAAATACGTTATAACAACATCACTTTTACTTTTCATAATGTTACTTTATTGAAAAAAACTATATGAGATTAAGAATTAAGATTAAGAATTCAAGTCCAAAATCACCCTTAAGCCCAACCCCAGGACTTAAGCCTGTCTGCCACCTTCCCTTAGCCTCGGCCCGCTGACAAACTCACAAACTTGACAGAGGTCAAGTCCACGGATGCGTCTGCGCCCCATCATACGCTATTTAACTGTAGTCCTTATTTCCGAAACGTACCTGGTGGCTGATCCAAAACGTGGGAATGGCAAGTCCCAGCAGAGACAGCAGCACTGGCACAGCCAGCCCAGCCACACACCGTCAAGGGCCACACGGGACTGGGCAGGAGCAACAGAGTCAGGGAGGAAGCTGGGGACAAGGCCAGCACAGGGGCCTCGGGTACAAGGAGGCAGCTCACAGGGCGGGAGACAGAGCGGTCTGCACAGGGCTGGGACGTGGGGGCCAACCTGGAGTCGTGAGACCTGGCATGGGGACAGCACTTAGGAGTCCAGACGTATAGACACCACTCAATATGCAGTAAGTATGCAACATACAAACGTGTAATATACGATGAGTCTACAATATACAGTATAAGGTGAATATGCAACACACAAATGTGTCATATATGATGATTCTACAATGTACAATGTGTACGTAACATATGATGAGTATACAGCATGCAGAGTATATAACATACAATTAATATAAAACATATGATGAATATACAACATGCAGTGAATACACAACATACCGTGAAGGCCTGAACCCAGGCGGTGGGAGTGGAAATGGGGGGACGTAACCAGGACTGGGCTGCAGGCAGGGTGCTGGGCTTATGCAAGGGGGGCTCAGAAGAGAATCTCTGGTCTCTGGTTTGGGAGACCGTCAGGCCTGAGGTGCCACCTTTGAGGCAGGGAGGGGCTAGCTGCTAAGAATAATTCAACCCTCCTGGAAATACAGTTTCCACCACTTCCCACAGCCGTCCTTGGAGCTGGCCTCAGTCCTCACCGCTCCCACCACTGGGGGGTAGAGGGGGACGTGAGGAGGCACCACCTGCACACAGGTGAGCTGGGGTGTGGGAAAACACCCTGCCCAATCCCCTGTGGGGGTTAACCCGGTGGGTGTTGAGGCAGGTGGGGTGGGGGGCTCAGAGTGTCCAGACCTGGGCCCCTGGTGCTTCCTGAGACCAACCACGTTGCGGAAGCCAGAGTTCAGGTCTGCAGGGGCATCGGGGAGGGCCTGGGCGAAAACAGACACAAAGCCCAGACGTCAGAGGCAGGGTCACAGGTGGGAGGAGCCCCTGGGCAAGGTCGCAGGCCATCAGAGAGAGAGGGGTCTAGAACAGTCCGCCAAGCCCTGCCTCCTCCCAGGGCGACGCCACGCTCCCAGGAACCAGTGAGAGGCTCTAACTCCTGGTGTCCCAGGTGGAAAGCTGTCTTCCTCAGTCAGGGCCGCACCTGAGCCAGATTTCAGAATCAAAACTCCTCCAGCCGAGCGCTCTCCCCTCAGGCCAACCCACCGCTAAACAGACGCTGGGCCCCAGGCCTTTGTCAGCGACACCCGAGACCCGGGAGCGCTGGGTATTTTCACAGGCTTCCACGCCAAACAGGGAAAGGCTGCTCCCTGCTATTATTAACCTGCCAAAAAAAAAAAGCCCCTTGCTTTCTGACAGAAAGATCCCCTGAGCAGGTCTGTTTACCCACAGTTCTCTAAACCCACCACACAGGGGCCCTCTGGCCGTCCACACTGCCCCCCCCTGCCTGCGCCTGGGGTCTCCTGGTGACAAGGGTGGCTTCCGCTCTCCTGAGGGGGAGAGCACAGCACCCTCGGGGGCCACACCTGCCGAAGGCCGCTCCACTGGCCGTTCTCCTTGGAGGCCCCGGGCAGCGAGTCCCCCAGAGCCAGGGGCAGCTCCTCTGGGGGTCCTGGCACATGGCACACTGGGTTCGCCATCTTCCCTCAGACCCAGGCGCCGAAGGTCTTTACGATCACTGTGGAACTGGACCTGTCTAAGAAGCCCCCCTAGTGGCGGGTCCCACAGGCTCTGGGGCCATCCCCGTGACAGGCAGCTCAAAGGGACTTTTGTTCTCTCTTGGGCTGGGCAGAAATCTGTCTCAGGGTCACTTTGCACATAGGTCCAAGCTCTTCGCTGTGATGCAGCACGTAGAACACGCCTATCCCTAATTCCCGTGAAGGTCCCTCAGATACAGGTCTAGGCCATTGGTTCAGTGACACTGGGAGTGGAGAATAAAAGACCTTCTGTCCCCATCTATGAACCTGTGTCACTTGGGGCCAGACACTTAAATTCTCTGTTGCCCACAAACAAAGCACTGCACACTGCTTCCCCCGCCAGCACTGCGGGGAGAGAGGCTTTGAGAGATAGCCCTTAAGGCACAACGCCGATCTTTCTTTTTTTGTTTTAAGAGAAAAACGCCTGGTCGCATGCAGCCGGGTGTTTGAGCCTCAGTGGGACACAGGCAAGTAGCAGTTGCCTTCTCCACGTTTCTCCTTCATCCTTGCAGACACCAAGGTGGGGTCCCCCCGCCCCCCGCCTGGCCCTCCCACGTTTTTCTGGAGGGGGGGGGCCTGCTCAGGCAGCACCAGCAGCTGCACCTTGTCAACTGAGCCCCACCCCGGACACCACCCACAGGGACCGCAGACAAGTCTCCTCTCCTGGGGGGGCCTCACTGTACCTGAGTGTAAAAGGAAAGGGCTAGAACCCCTTCTGGAGGTCCCGTCTGTCCTACTTCCTTCCACCCAGCTCCGCCCCCAGTTTGGGGGCTCCTCCCCCAGGCCCCAGCAGTGCCGAGCACTTTCAGGGATGAACCACCTTGACTTGCGGCAGGAAATGGGTTTGAGGACTGCCCGGCCAGGTGAGCCGTGACACAGCAGCTGTGTTGACTCAGCAAGACACTCTTGTCCTTTATTTCTTGTAAAGAAAAAAAAAATGCTGCCATAAATTAAACTCATCTGACTGCTAGCCAAGAATCACTCCTTGCCCTATGAGAACTGCTCGCTGACACTATGACATGGGGTCATTCCTGAGGGAAACTGAGGACATAGCAGACCACGGAGATGGCCCCACTTCCTGACAACACCTCCTGGCTGAGGGGCTGGAGGCTGGTGGCATGGGGAGCAGGCTGGGGGGTTGTGGCGGGAGGCAGCAGGGAGGGCCGGCCGCCCAGGGTCGGGGAAGCTCCCCACAGCAAAGCCAGAGGGCCCGGCTTCCCATCTCCATTCTCACTCACGAGCTGGGGGTCTCCGCGTGCCCAGAGCACAGGAGTGGGGGCTGCTGCCTGCAGCTCTGGAGCAGCAGATGGAAGCTCTGCCACCCTTGTGCCCTAGTCCAAAGGAAATGAGAAAAGACCAAAGCCAGAATCATGATTGATGGAAATTAATCCCAATCCCCCAAAGGCAGCTTCTGCCAATGCCAGCCCAGCATCCTGCTCTGACCGTGGACAGCAGCGTGGTGGTCAGGTGACTTGGGCCGGAGCTGCAGGGAAAGCCTCCGAACAGCACGCGATGTGGCCATGGGGAGGTCCAGTCGTGCCGCCCCTCAGAGTGGCAGGCTCTGCCCGCTTGTCCATCCACCATCCATCCACCATCCATCCATCATCCATCCATCATCCATCCACCATCCATCCACCATCCATCCACCATCCATCCACCATCCATCCATCCATCCACCATCCATCCACCATCCATCCATCCATCCACCGTCCATCCATCCATCCATCCACCATCCATCCACCATCCATCCACCATCCATCCACCATCCATCCATCATCCATCCATCATCCATCCACCATCCATCCACCATCCATCCACCATCCATCCATCCATCCATCTACCATCCATCCACCATCCATCCATCCATCCACCGTCCGTCCATCCATCCATCCATCCACCATCCATCCACCATCCATCCATCCATCCATCCATTCGTTCATCCAACCAGCACTAGCTGGGAACTTCCTCTGTGCCAGGCACCGGGGGAGCCGAAATGACCAAGATGTGGCCTTGGTGGTTGAAGCCTTCAAACAAATAGAAAACAGCATTTTGGTGCATCTGCCACGAGCCAGGCATTTTGCAGATATTATTTTGCTGAATTCCCTTACCGCCTCTTTGAGATCAGTGCTATCATCTTTATTTTACATCAAGAAGTTGTTGAGAAGGATTGAGAGGTTGAATAATTTGTCTTAGTCAACCCAGGCTGCCATAACAAAATGCCACAGGCTGGGTGCCTCACACAGCACAAATCCATCTCCCCACGGCCCAGCGCCAGCAGAGCCGGTGTCTGGTGGCAGCTCTCTCTCTGGCTTGCAGACAGCCACTTTCCACTGTGTCCTCACGTGGCAGAGAGAGAAAGCAAAATCCGTCTCTCTCTTCCCTTCTTAAAAGACCACCAATCTCATTGAAGTAGGACCCTTCCCCTATGACCTCAATTAACCCCAAATACCTCCAAATACCATCACATCTGGGGTTAGGGCTTCAACATAAGAATTTGGGGGAACACAATCCAGTCTGTGACAGGCACTGGCAGTTTCAGAACAAGATTCGAAACTGGATACACCTGCCCCAAAGCTGGTGTCTCTCCACTCTGCCACACTTGCCACTAGACCCCTTCTCCTCCCCTACCACCTGCAAGTTAGAGACCCCTCCAAAACAATCTAGGGGGCTGTGCTTGGCCCCCAGCCTTGTACTGGGGACCACTAGCTCTTTGGGCAGTGCCAACATTTCAGGATCAATGGGTGCCCCTTTCCCGCCTGTTGATGAGGTTAGCATCCCACATTAATTTTACCAGTTTTGCCATATCCACCCCCAGCCATCACCATTTAAGAAGGAACGCAAACTGGGCATTGCCAGGCCACGTGCATTTTGGAGTTCTGTTTCCTTGCCCTTTGTCCTGGGCAGGTATCCACCTCCATGGGGAAGATCAAAGTGCAAATCCCCTGCCTGCCTCGCCTCCTAACAAAAACCACACACAGAATGCCCTGCTGACAGGGCAACTGTGGTATGCAATTGGAGAGAGGAAAACTTGCTGGAAAAAGAGATACCGTCAAGGCCCAACCTGAAGCCATAAAGATCTTAGGTGCTTTAACTAGGATTAAGAGAACTCTGGGCAGAAACCAACAGTTGATCTTTGGCCTGCCCCTTGGTTAACTCCATATAAGCCAAAATCCTCTGTCTCCTGGAATTGCAACCCTGGATGTCCTCAGTCAATTTACTGTTTCTCACAGCAGGAGAAGATATTGGTCCTTTGCAATTACTGACAATATGCCAAACAGAGCATCATGGGATTTGGCCTTGCTGGGCCACAGCCCACCTCAGTTTTTAATGCATGTTTCCTTTAAGCGATACTGCATGAATAGCTTTCCTAATGTGGTCAAGAGATAATACCTCAATAAGGCCAAGTAATCACTCTAGCTTGAAATATTCACACGGTGCCTCCAATATGGACTCTAAGCCAGTGTGACCAGGTAAACTGAAACCCACTCAGCTTCTGTGACCAGTGTGCAAAGCCTCCCGCGTTCAGTACGGACACACGCAGAGCTGGACACGGGGCTCTTGCAAAAGAGTCGTGAAACACTGAGACTATAAAATAGCCTGGTCCCTGGGCAACAGAAGCACAGACCGGAAGTTTGTGCTTGTCCTCGGGGCTTTCCTTGTCCTCTTAGAACCTGAATGACCCTGCACAGGTAACCCAAGGGGGCTTCTGTTTTTTCAGTCTATTTATTCCTCATATAAAATGGAAACAACGGTGCTGATCTCATAGGCCGGGAGCAGCTGGGGGAGGGGAGGCATGCAACAGTGCTGGAGACAGGTAAAAGCGCCCTGCACGCTGATGACAAAGATGCCCGAGCTGAACTCAAGAATTGCTAAACAGTATTCCCAACAGGAACATCTCCCCAGCGTCCAGACACACCCAATCCGACCCAAATCAACAGATGTTCTAACTGAGTTAACAATACAATATCTGCCATGTGCTGAGCTCTGAGCTCTGTGCAGCCAACACCTCGTGCACCCCTGGCAGCTGCCCTCCTGGGTGTCGCTATTGCAATTTCGCGGGTAAGGAAGCTAAGAATCTGGAACGTTCGGTTGTCTGCACAAGTACGTGGAGCTGGCTTTGAAAAACAGCTTCGAGAAGGGAAGAGGAGAACCAAGCACCCCACTTAAGGGATGGCAATGGCAGGGAACCCAGGTCCTGCTGAGAGACCCCAACTTTGCCCTTCTCCCTCCCACCCCCGAGGAAGGAAGCCCACGTGGCCGGGCGCGGCTGCTGCTGGGCAAGCGGGAGGCCGGCGCGGGGGGCGCTGCATCCCCACCGCGCCACTGCTCATATGGCAGGGCTGAGGCACCTGCTCCGGGCTCGTTTCTGAGGCGCTGGCCGTGCCATGGGACTCCGGGACACTCAAGGTCGCAGATGGGTTCCTGGCTAGCCGAGCAGCGCGGTGACAGAGCCAGCCTGCCTTCGCGCCCACAGGAAGAGGGGTTTTGCATCCTTGCTAACTCTTTCTTGCACCCTCGTTGGTCCGTTTTGGCTTTGATATTTAATGGTGCTTGTACATGGAATTGCCCTGCAAAGAAAATGCCTTCACTCGATTGAAAAGCACCAAACACCTTCCTTCCTTCCATGAGCTTCTGCCTCGGGACTAAACACGCTAGAAAAGACCAACAGCACTTCGCCGAGGAGGTTCCTAGCTGAGACTATGCTGCTGTTACTTTCAAACTGAGGAGAAATGTTCCCCGACAACAACGGGGATCATAAAGTTTGTGGTCAAATATTGAGAAACATCAGAGCACACCAGGGACTAAGGGCCTTGAACACCAACAGCCCTGTGTTACCTAGGTCACAAGAGCAGTATATCTTTCTAAAGTGATGCTTTTATAGGTTATCGTGGGTTTTTTTTAAGCTGTAAAAGGCCCAGGGTGGGCTTGTCGGGCTGCCCCCCACCCCACCCTAGCTGGTGATAAGGACACTGAAGCCCAGGGAGAGGCCGGGTCATGGCCAAGGTCGCGGAACGGTTGCACACAGAGCGGGAACAGCCGGAGCTTCCATCAGGGCCTGTCTGGGGCTGAATCGTGTCCCCCAGAATTCGTATGTTGAAAGTCGTAACCCCGAGAACCTCAGAATGTGACTGCAGTTGGAGACAGGCCTTTCAAACAGGTGATTGAGTTAAAATGAGGTCACTAGGGTGGGCCCTGATGCGATCTGGCCAGTGTGCACCTAAGCAGAGGCGATTAGGACACAGAGACGTGCAGAGACGACCAGGTGAAGACACGGGTAGAGCCAGGTCTCCGGAGGAACCAAGCCCGTCCACACCTCGATCTCAGACCTCCAGCCTCCGAGACTGAGGACAGAGATTTCTGTGGTCCCAGCCCCCCCCACCCCCCGCCCCCCAAGTGTGGGGTCCTCTGCTAGGGAAGCCCCAGGACACTAATGCAGTGCCCCTGTCTGCCCCCCTGTGTCCTGGCAGCCATGCGGGGTACGGGGATTTTAAAGTATGCCATTTCTGTGCACTTACTTAAATGGAAGACATGTTGGGCAAAGCACTTCTGGTTAGTAAACGTGGGAGAATCCCTTTGATATTGTTCGTACCCTGCAGATGGTGAGATAAGGTCGCAGAAACGGTTTTCCTGTGTCAACCAGTGAGCTATCTCTGCAATCAGCTCCCAAAGGAGCCAACCAAAATATTTTAGACGGCGATGACATCCTGGAGTGACCGTTTGGGAGGAGTGGTGCTCACCTTTAGGGATCAGATCAAGTCATTTGTGTGCGCAAAGTCTAGGGAGAGTCTCATGGATTTGTTTTCTGGCTTCCTAAGTTACAGACACAGACCGGGAAGGAAAACGCGGCAGGGAGGTTTCTAAGGGAAAGGTGGATGGAAGTAGTGGAGGAGGGAGTAGAAGAAAACTAGAAGGTGGAACTCGCTCACACGTGCGTCCGAGAGCCCGTGAGCGGGGACGTACTCCGGGCCAGCGTTCCGGGGGTGCAGAGCGGGAGTGGCAGCGATGTGTGGCTGAGGAGCCCGGGCCACAGGGGCCACGGAGCATGGCAGTGACACGTGTGGGCCTGGAGCCTGCCTGCTTCCAACACTTGCTGGCTGCAAGAGCCTGGGCAAGTTTCTTAACACCTCTGTGCCTCAGTTTCCCCGTTACGTTTTAAAATAGAAATCACGATAATGACTCTCTCACGGGTGCGGTAAGGATCGAGTGAGTTTTAAAATGTGCAAAGCTCTCGGTACAGGACTGGCGCACAGGAAGCCTGTTAGCCTTCTGTCGAGTGGGTGAAGTCAGACTCTCTGAAAAGCAGAGACAACAACGTGCGAAGAGTATTCTAACGCAGGGCACCTGGGGGGCTCTGGAGACCCGCGGAGGAAGCCCCTGACTCGGCCTGCAGCAGATGGGCCCCGGCGGTGCCCTGGGAGCCCACTCCCGCAGGCAGATCCGAGCCTGCTCTGGAAGAGAGAACACCTGGAGGCAAAGGCAGGGTGCTGCGGCTCCCCGTGCCGGGGACGGTAGTGAGAAACGAGACTGGCGAGGTTGCGAGTCCAGCTGTGGTGCCTTATTCCAAGAGCAAGGGGAGACGGCCCGACTGGAAGGGCAGAGATTGCAAGCAGGAAGACTCTTCAGTCCGGCAGGAGACGACAGACAGGGCTCTCACTAGGGCCAGGGCTGTGGCAGGAGCAATGCTATGAGCACATCAGACCCTTTGCACTCCCCATGCACGGGGACATTACATTTCCCAGCCTCCCAGGCAGTCGGCTCAGGGGCCAGGGGACTTAGTTCTGGCCAGGGGAAGGGGGCAAAAGAGTTGTAACCTGTTTGTTTTCAGGCTTGGCCCATAAACAGCTTGCAGGGCCCTCTCATCTGGTCTTCCCCTCTGCAGCCCGCTCAGAGTCACCTGTTCCAGGTGGCACAGCTACAGCTGGAGCAAGACAAGATCCCTGAGTGGCTCCCTGGAGGTGAGCAGCTAGGAGGCTTGCCAGCCCGCCCACGCCAGACATATGAAGCCACTGAGACCACAGGGATATTTGTTGCCCCAGTGTGGCCCAGCCCACCTGACTGCCAGGGGGACTCTGAGCAGGGGGCTGGGGAAAGCGGGCAGTCTAGGGTGACGTGCCTGGGTGGCCAGGTGAACGGTGGCACCACCAAGTAAGGCAGGAGATGCTGGATGATAAGCCATTACTTTTATTTCAGACAGGCGCGTTGGAGGTGCTGTGACGATAAACAGATGACACAGAGAAAACACAAATAAAAATAAAGTCAGGAAACAGGCTGAAGCTGCAGCTGTGGATCTGGGGGTGTCAGCTTCCGGGTGGTAGTCGACAACCGGTGGGAGGAAAGAGAACATCTGGACGTGCCGTGGCGTGCGCAGAGCAAAGGACGATGACGGTCAGGGGAAGAGGAGGACAAGGTGCCCACAAAGGGGCAGGAGGGACACTGCCACACAAGGAGGGGAATAGGAGAGGGTCCTCGGACACTGGGAGTGGGGCTTTGAGAAGGGTCATCAACGGGGCAAGTCCCGCGAAGACCAAAAAGCACACACTGGATATGGCAAATAGCGGGCCACCAACAGGCCACATGAGACCCAGAGCCATTTCATGCGACGGGGGGAGGGATGAGGCCCAGTGGACATCCTGGAAGAAGCCTGGCCCTAAAGGGAAGGGGGAGGTGAGACAGATGCTGGGCTGGGAAAGGCTGGTGCCAATGAGGGAGTGGTGGAATGAGGGACCGCCCAGCAGGGAGAGGTTACACCTGGCGCAGAGACACTGAACCCCAAGGAGATAGGGAAGGGAGCCACCGTCTGCCGAGACCTCCCAGGGCACGGCCTCCCGGCTTTCGATTCCCTACAGTGGCAGCCAAGTAGGGCTGGAGCCACCTCTGCAGCGCCCCAGCCTGCTGGGGTCAGAAACTGCTTGGCCCGGGGACCCAGGGACCCGGGGACCCAGGGCTCAGGCCTTCAGCACGCGCCCTCTTGCCAGGCCCTTGGCTGGACACGAGGAAGATAACAAGGTGTTTCCGACAGGCACGACCCTCGAGCAGTTAAGGGTCTGGGAGGCGAGACAGGGCAAGTTCAGAAATAACCCATTTGCCATTTGCGCAGACAGTGGTACGCGGGAGAGGAGCAGACAGCATGCGAGGGGCGGGGGAGGGTCCCCAGAGGAAGATACGAGGAAAAAACATTGGAGGCAGGACCGCGGGACCCATACCTGACATTAGGATGCCAGCCTCTCTTCCAGGCTCCCGAGTAAATTGCGTCTCTCCTTCGTCACACTGGGCTCCCTCCTGGGGCCCCTTGGCCGGTGCCCACCACGGGGAGTGTCCTTTGTGTTTCCTGCCTGATCAGCAGCTTCACAAACCGGATGTGGTGACAAGCGTGAAGTCACTGGTCTCCACAGACTCCTCCTGGGACCGGGGACACAGGGAGCTTGAGCAGGACCCCAGAGATAAGCGAGTGTCGACATGTCGCCGCCGCGGTCGGCAGGGCTGGCCGGGACCACAGAGCCTGCTTGACCGAGGCCGAGGCCGGCCACCCCCGTCAGCACGCCCCTCCTGCCGGCTGAAGGAAATTGCGGCAGGTGAGCGTCTGGAATCTTCCCAGCCAGCCGCTGCTGAATTCAGGCCATGCCAGAGTGTCAGAACTTCTCAAAGGGGAGGGGGACAAGGCATCTTGCTTTGGCACACAGCAAACTGAAAACCCACGCTTACTTACAGAACGTAATTTTTTTTACTATAAAACTGAAATGGGCACAAAAGTCAACCACTTTATTGAAGTATATTTGCATTTCTCAACTTGATCTCTTCTCACACTACCCTTTGGAGCCACCGGTGAGAAAACCAAGACATGAGACATTTAGATCTACCTAAGGCCACAAAGCTAACTGTGGGGGGACAGGTTCATTCCAGAAACAGCGTGGCGGGAAAAGGTGTCTGTCTGTCATTCTAGAGTAGCGCTAGTTGGCTCTGGGCAATGGATGCAGAGAGAAAAACTCTTTCCAGGAATGTGGATTGTCATTTTTCTGTGTGCGCATCAGCTTCCAGGGGTCAATGGTCACCTCCAAGGTCAAACTCGTGAGCCACCTCTCAGGAGTGGAGCCCAGTGGCAGGCCCCTTCATACCTGGAGACCTGCTCATGCTCTGTCCTGAGGACAGGTGGCTCCTTTCACTGTCTGAGCTGATGGAACGTCACAAATGGAGCTCGATGGCAGTGAGGATTAGACGCTGAGACTGGCTAGAGTTGGACGGCCAGTCCCCAGCAGGGGCTGGAGTGTCCCCCCAAGAAACCAAGTCCCCAACAAGCCCCGCTTTCTGCAGACAGCCCCTTTCCCATCCAGTCCAGGCCTGCTTCACGCTCTCTGGGCGCCAGCATCTTCCCTCGCTCCCCAGCACTGGACCAACCCCCAAACTTTAAAAGTCCCACTGGCTGCCTTCGCCCTTAAGCAGGCCGAGAGGTGAGCCCGCCAGGCCGGCTTCCAAGCCCCCACCGTCTCCAGGAGCAGTTCTCCTCGGGAGCATCGTTTGGAAGCAGGAGCCTGTGGCTCGTTCCTTTTTATTTTGGAGCTGATCTGCTAGAAAAAGGTATTTTGCGAGGCGCGACGGAGGTAGGACGTCTCCGCGGCTAGCCGCTTGGCAGACATATGGCCTGCGATCCCACCAGTTAGGAAGTGATTATTGGAGCCGCACAAACAGACTTTTTTGTCAAAGTGGAGGTGTGATTTTCTCAGGTTCTGTGAGAACACACACACATATTTTTACCAACCCAATCTGTTTTCCAGCAGACAGGTGGCCGCAGGGCCTGGGAGGCCAACCCGGACGGTCGGGAGTGAGGCAGGTGTGCCCCGGCCGTCCCCAGAGGCCTCCAGCCTACCTGCCGAGGGCCGAAGACCCCCGTTCACTCTGTGACCACAGACGGCCCCTCCGCCCTCCCTACCTGCCTCAGCCCTCACCTGTGACGGGAAGGACGGCCACAAAAGCTACCTCATTGCACACAGAGCCACGAAACAGGGCTCAGCTACTACACAGAGCCAGACCTTATGTTTAAACTCACCGTTGCTAGTTTAGTTCCCAGATCTCTTTGAAATAAATGTTAAAACATATAAGAGATGGTAGGGTGAAGACGGCGGGTGCAACACAGTCCTTAACTGCAGTTCCCTGTCTGAATCCATCGAAACCAAAAACCTGGTTTGGTTTGGTTTTAGTGTAGATCTGTACCCCCCAGTATGGCAGCCCCTGGCCACAAGGACTAAGTTTACATTTTTGTTAAATAAATTCTACACTTCAGGCCGGGCGCGGTGGCTCACGCCTGTCATCCTAGCACTCTGGGAGGCCGAGGCGGGCGGATGGCTCAAGGTCAGGAGTTCCAAACCAGCCTGAGCAAGAGCGAGACCCCATCTCTACTAAAAATAGAAAGAAATTAATTGGCCAACTAAAAATATATACAAAAAATTAGCCGGGCATGGTGGCACATGTCTGTAGTCCCAGCTACTTGGGAGGCTGAGGCAGGAGGATCGCTTGAGCCCAGGAGTTTGAGGTTGCTGTGAGCTAGGCTGACACCACGGCACTCACTCTAGCCTGGGCAACAGAGCGAGACTCTGTCTCAAGAAATAAATAAATGAAACATAAATTGTACCCTTCAATTGCACTAGCCGCATGGCAAGTGCTCACAACCACGTGTGGCTGGGGCCGCCACGCTGAACAGGGCCCATAAAGAACATTTCCACCATCCTAGAAGATCCCACCAGACAGCGGGATCCTGCCACAGACCCTCAAGGAACGACATCCAGGGGACATGCAGCGGCAAAGCGCCGGGCCCGGCTAAGCCAGCAGGCTAAAGGCGAGTCCCAAGCTAGAATGGGAGGAGGCCACGGGGCCCGCTCCCCCTCAACGCTCACAAGGTTGGAGCAGGAGCAGGAGGGAAGCCCACCTACCCTGACGCTTAAAACAAAATTCTAAACCAAGATAACAACCTTTATTTAAAGATTCAAAAAAAACCCACACCTTCTATCCTCTACCTTGACAATTCTCGACGACGTGAGGGGCCAGTGCGTTGGCTTCCTGGGGCCGCTGTAACCAAGGCCGCACACAGGGGCTTTGCAACAACAGAGGCTTGTTCTCTCTCGGTTCTGGAGGCCAGAAGCCCAAGACCAAGTGTCAGCGGGTTGGTGTCCTCTGAGGGCCGTGAGGGGGACTCTGCTCTGGGGCGTGTCTGAGTGCCTGGTGCTGACCGGCTGTCCTTGGCGTTCCCGGGCGTGTAGCTGCATCTCTGCTCCTTCTTCACACGGTGCCTGCGGGTACCTCTGCCTGCTCGTCGCCTCTTCCTACAAGGACACCGGGCATATGGCATGAGAGGCCCGCCTTACCCCAGTGTGAATCTACCTCAACTAATTACATCTGCGATGACCATAGTTCCAAATAAGGTCACATTCTCAGGTACCGGGGTTAGGACTTTGACATATTTTTTTGGGAGGGACACATTCAAGCCGACCATACAGGATCAGATGTGTGTCCTTCCCAGGCTGAGCTCTGAGCAGAGTAGGGCAGCACAAGGACAGCGCCCTGCCCTCCCTCCACCCCTCCCCCAGCCCCATCCTGCACCTGAAAGGCCTGGTCATCGCTCAGTCCAGACCTCCCGCCACTGCTCACGCCGGCCACACGGGCCACTCCAGCAGGATCTGCTGTAGGAAGAGTCCCATGTAGGTCCTGGGAGCAGGGTTGGGACCATTTAGGGAATTTCAAGGCCTCATTTCCCTGAAGTATGTTCCAGAAGGAGGGAACGTGGTCCACGCTCTGAGTGGGTGTGTCTTTTTGGCTCTTGGGAAGGGGCACAGCTACAGAGGGAACTCAGCACGCTCTAAAGCCTGTGGCCTGGGCCCAAGGTCGATCCCCCCAGAAAGAAGCCAGACTTACCCAGCAGAATCCACAAAGGGCTCAGCGGCACCCAGCGCTTCTGAAAGTGAGGGTGAAAGGAGAGCTATGAACAGAATTACTTGAAAGTTAGCTTAAGAACCAGTTAGATCCTCAAGTCCTATTTCCTACCCCAGCAGAAGACTGTAGGTTTATTCTCTGGAGAGGGTAGAACAGGTCTCAAGGCCAGGGCACCACACAGAAATAGGGTTAAGCGAGGTTTGCAGACTGAATATCGACCCAGCCCAGCCCTCGTCTCTCACTCGGCCTCCAGAGTGTCCAACCTGTCACCTCCAAAGGAAGACTAAAGGCTCTTGTGTGTGAACTCAAACCAGCCCAAGAGAAAGACCTGAAGATCCTGATATTGTTAGTCCCGCGAGGAAACAGCCCAACCGTATTCTCTTACAATGAATTACGTCCCTGACATGAGAGACAGTGACCAAAGCACAGAGAAAAGGGGCGAATTGACAGAAACGGAAATAACGCGTACAGAAGAAAACTTCAAAACGGGAAACTATGATCAATATCCTCAGATGGACAATAAGATATGTGGCATCCACGAAATAATACTCTTCTCAAAAAGAGAAATACTTAGAGAACAAAAAAGGGCAGTTAGAAAAAATGTAATATCATAAAAGGAAAGCTCATTAGAAAAGCTGGAAGATAAAACAGAAAATAGAGCAAAAAATGAAAGATTAGTTCAAGACATTCAACATATGAAAACAGAGCTCCAGAGAGAGAGAAAACAAGGAAACACAGGAACAGAAAGCACTGAGGTACAATCAAGAAAATTTCTGGGAACTGAAGGCCCCAAAGAGTGCCCAATCCCATGGATGAGAAGATGCCCTCCCCGACACAATCACCATAAAATGTGAGCACATCAAGGATAAAAAGAAGTCCTGCAAGATGCAAAAGAGGTAAAATTAGGTCTCGTGCAAAGGATCAGGAGCCAGACTAACCCAACGCTAGAATACAATGAAGCAAAAATCTGGGGAGAAATGATTTCCAAACCAGAACTCTGTGCCGAGCCAGGCTGCCCACTGAGGGCGCAGGCAGGGTGGAGACAGCGTCGGACATTCAAGGCACCAAACCAGTTTACTACTCACCCGTCTCAGGAAACTGTTAGAGATTTGCTGCCAGAACGAGAAAGAAAACCTGGTACTCCTTGATCAACCCAAAACATGGAGGTCTGAAGCAATAAATATATTGGGTTTTCTTTAATAAGCTTCCTTTCATGAGGACACATTATACACTGTCATCTGACTTAGTGGTACTCGTTTTAGGGGAGAAAACAATGACCCTATTCGAATTTCTCAAATTCCTTGAAACCAAAGTCAATCCCAAATGCAGTTTGGGTCCAGAGCTGAACCTCCTTATAGCCCACTTGCTTTTCTCTTGCATATTTTCCCTCATGGCTCTTATAAATGGCTTATTTTCCATTTCTACAGTTTTCTACCATGACAGGCAGGAGTCAGGAGAGCAGAGACAAATGAAATTATCAAATGGTCTCTTCACACCCTTTCCTGACCCCATCGTTTGTTCATCCATTCGTCTTCTAACTAAAGGTTTCTGTATGAGTCAAAGGAACAAATGAGAGAAGAAACAGAAGATTTCATCAGCGCCACCAACATGTAACTAAATTGAAGGTCTCGTCCTCATTATCCACTTTCTGCACCAGCCGGATGCGGCCCGAGGTGCCAGGTACCAGCCAAGGGTGCTGGGTGCTGGCACTGTGCACACAGCCCTGGGGGTGGCCCCCAGTCTCGCTGGCTCACATCCCGCCTCCCCTCCGCCTGCTGTCCCTCCCAGAGACAGTTAACCAATAGGGACAAGAGCCAGCTGCACCCAGGGGGAACATCGTGTCATTTTCCCAGGGCTGGGCTCCCTGAGCTTTCTGGATGGGGAAGCAGCACTGATGGGTGATGGGGCAGCAGAGCAGGGGAACCGGCGGAGATGCCTGGAGCCGGGAGCCTGAGCAGCGACCTCCCCGGAAGCCAGAGTCCCGGGGCGAGTGGCGTAACTTTCCCGAGCTTCGGTTTCCTCATCTCTGAAATGGGGATAGTGACGGTGCCAGCCTCCAGGTATCCTGGACACAGAAGGGAAGGCAGGAGACACATCACTTCCGCAAAGCCGTGGGGCTTTTCCCTCTTGGCCTTTTTTTCATGGTCCCAGAACAAATAAAATGTGACTGGAAGGTTTGCCGTTCCCGTTCCTTTGACACAGGTATTTCCAGCACTGACGTATAATTTCCTTCCCTGTGGGAGGTGGGGGCGGCCCCCACCCCTGCAGCCAGCTTGGGGCCCAGAACTCCCTCGTTTGTCCATGGATCAGACACTGAGTGAGGATCACATTCTAGAAGAGGGAGAGAGATAATCGCTGAGAAGCTTGGTACATATATTAGTTATACAGGAGGCTAAAGGTCACAGACACTATGGGGAAAATGAATACTGGGGGTGGGGACTGGGAGCAGGTTGTGCATTAGGCAGGTAGGTCAACATGGACCTCCTAAAGATGTGAGATTTGAGTAAAATCCGGAGTCCACCGTGGGGAGATCTGCAGAAAGACAGTTCCAGCTGGAGGGTGCAAGGCCGTGAGGTGGGAGCATGCCCACGTGACTGCAGATTCCTCCCCAGCCCAGACATCCGGTCGCCCCTTGACCTGACTCTGCCCCTGGCCTCTGCCAGCAGCCAGGGTGGGGCCAGGCCTTGCCCCTGGTGGCCCGAGCCCGGCCCTGCCCTCCCGGCCTGCCTGGGTGTCCACACATGACCTGCTCCCACAAGAGAGCCCTGTTACCCTGGGCAGCCCCACCCTGAGGTCTCCCCCGGTCACCTGCAGGCCTGGACTGTCTCATCCGGGGTCCCTTCCTCTGGCCTGGTTGGGCCGGGCAGTGGGTCCCACCACGGTGTCCAGGTCTGTGCCCAGCTTCTCCTCAGAGGCTGCAGTTAACCCGGTCATGCAGCTAACCACACCTGCCACTCGCCCCGGTCAAGCTCACAGCCACCAGGCACAGTGGGTGGGGCTGGAGGTCGCCCTGGACAATGAGGGCTGCCTGGATGGTGACTGGCCTGGCCGACAGGTGGGTGGACCACAGGTGAGCTGGCATAAGGAGGGGAGACAGTCCTATACCGCCCTATGAAGCACCCCACAGAGGAACGTGCACTGCTCCTGGCCCCTCCACCACCCCCACAAGGACAGCCCCTGCCCCTCCAGCCTCCGAGTCCAGACTTGCCCCCCGCCCCCCCCTGCACCACTGGTTGCGGAGACGCAGGTGCTCAACATACACGCCCTGTGCGCCTTGGTGCTCTGTGAGGTGGGCCGGGAATCTGCCGATGGTTTTTAGCAGTGGAATTATTCCTTCAAATGAAAACCCACGAAGAGCCCAGTAGACAGGGCAGAAAGGTGAGGTGGACATGAGGAACCTGGCTGGAGGAACGAGCTCCCACCCTAGTCCCCTCTCCTCAGCCAGGGCCCCCGGACCCCACAAAGCCCCTGAGGGCCCCCCAACAGACCCATGGGCTGCCAGAGTGGGGGCAGCAGCGGTTCTCCTCGGCCTGTGACTCACAACCCGGAGTGGGGTGACAGGCCCAGCCGAGAGAGGCAGCCGAGGACTGGAGTAGCTGAGTTCTGTGCGTGTGTGTGCGTGTGTGCGTGTGTGCGTGTGTGCGTGTGTGTGTGTGTGTGTGTGTGTGTGTGACAGAGAGAGATCTGGACGTCTCGGTCAATGTACAATTTCCCTCCACAGATAAACACACAGGTCACAATGAGAGCCATTTCAGCAAATGGCCATAAAACCAAAAGATAAGTAGGAAATCCCCAAACTGCAGGGGTTTGCCTGAGTGGGGAGGGGTGTCACAAAGTGCTGTCTGAACTAAGTCAAGGTTGTGGTGGCCCAGGGGCTGTGGCGGACAGAGGGGACCCCGTTCTCCATCAGCCGCCCCATGAATGCTGCAAGGCTGGGGTCAGGCCCGGCCTCCAGGACTGCAGAACGTGGAGCCTCCTGGGGACACAGCCCCTCGGGCGGGGGCAAGCCCTCTGCTCCCCTCTGTGAGCCTTGAGGAAGAGGACCACCCCCTCGGCCCTCAGCGTGTCTGTGGCTTGGTGGGAGTTGACCCCAGGCCCCGGCACCTGAGTCCCCCAGGCACCTCTCCCCGCAGAGGATGCTGCCAGCAAGCCAACCCCAGCATGCAGGCAACGGCCTCGTGTGGCACCTCCCTCTCCCCCACAGCCACTGACCTCACGGACACGCAAAAGAAAGGGAGAGTTTAAGCAGCAGGCTCCAAGCCACCCCCAGGAGAGCGGTGAGCTGGGACGGAGCCCAGGCCTTGGGTAGAGCCCTGCTTGGCCACCCTCCCTGCCTCAACGGAGTCTCAGCGCTAGAATCGCCAAAGGAGATTCCGAGTGTAGTTCCGTCCTCGACGGCCTCCACCAGGGAAGGCCCATCGAGACGAGGCGGCCACACAGCCACTCGGGGACCCAGAGCTGAGCAGCCACCGGAGGCAGCAGCGGGAGGAGGGAAGCCCTGCAGGGACCCTGGGCGCTGGGGAGACAAGCGGTCCCGCACCCCCGCCCACCTGTTGACCCCCGCCCTCCAAAGACCCCATCCAGGGACTTACCTGTCCCCTGCCAGGCAGGTTAACCAGGTCACGGCATCTTCCGAACCCGAGGAACCTCCCACTCCAGGCCGTGTGCGCCTCACATGCCCCGTGGAACTGGCAACTGCAACTGAACAGCCACATAAAGAAACATTTGTTTTTTTAATTTTTGCAGAAAAGACACTTGGATTTAAGAGACTGTCTGTCACCACCAGCGTGTGCTGCAGGCTGAGCCACAGGGAGTCGGTGGCTGCCGCAGGAGTGACCAGGACCAGCTGTCAGGGCGCTGGGGCACCCATGGAGGTGCAGCGCCCCAGACAGGGACATGACAGACAGCAGGAGGGGACACAGAAGGGCCAGCGTTTAAAGACAGCAAGGAGAAGGGGCATGATTTTAAGCACCTGCAACGCGGGGCCCTGAGCCTTCACAGGAGCCTTCTGAAGGAAGGATCATCATACCCCTTTTACAGGTGAAGGAGTTGAGGCTCAGAGAGGTTAAGACAGTTACTCACAGTCACACAGCTATTAAGTACCAAAGCTGGGGTTGAAACCACAAGAGAATGGTGGGACCGGCTGGCGGGTAAGCCAGGCAGGGACAAGGGACAGCTGAGCCTGTGCTTTGTGGCTTTTCTGCACCCTGGGGGGCTGCTTCACTCCCACTCAGCAGAGCAGTGCAGAGACAGTCCCCTAACACCTGCCCGAGGTCGCACACAGGTCTGGGTTTCCAGGGCAGCCCTTGTCCCCGAGTCACAGAGGCCCCTTCACCTCGATGGCACACTCTAGCCAGCCAAGCCGAAGTTGCCTGCAGTTTTGTTTTAATTCTGTGCAAATGAGCTCACTGAGCTCTCGTGAAACCGTGCTCGGAGAGATGGATTTCTCCAAGCCCCGGGCTCCCCCGTGGCACATAGAAGGTGCGGAAACCGCAGCCGGCACCGCTACTGGGCAGCAGAAGCCAGAGGCCACGAGAGCCGGACAGGCTCCGGAGGGAGGTGGGGAGCAGGCACCGGAGCCCCAGTGGACGCTCAGCCACCAGGAACGGGGGCTCTTGCTGGGGGGGGGGTCTGCCGCCAGGCCACCAAGAAGGAGCCGGCGCCTGTGACCACAAACCACCCTAAACCCGCCTTACAAGGGTTCCCAGAGGTGAGGACCTCCAAGGAGGCGGCAGTGAGGGGCAAGGGGCTTTGCTTCTCCACACTCACTTTGCTTCTCATCTGCAAAACGCAGGCCCTGTTGGTCTCTCCCAGTCCCGGCTTCCCAACCGCAAGTCTTGCCGACACACGCCCGTGTCCGAGGCCGGGCAGACCCAGCCAGGCACTGGTCACCCGTGCCCGGCCACCCCTCAAGTCCTCTGTCATGCATGTCCTGGGCTTCTCTTCTGCCGGGAGCAGCCTCCCTCCCCTGGCCGCGCCAAGCAAGCCTCAGCCCAACGGCCTCCGTGTCCTTGCCGCCCTGGGCCATCTGCCTAAAACGAGCCTGCACGCTGCTTCCTCCTGCACGGGGCTGGTGGCCCGGAGGCCCTGGGCGAGGGCAGGCTTCACCCCAGGCCAGAGCAGGCATTCCTTGTCATTTGTCACACTCCGCTGGGGGGGAACGTGGGGCAAGCTCCCGCCTAACACGCCCAGTTCTAGGCCCATAGAGAGCGTGGACTGCAGGGGCCCCAGCCGTCAGTATTTCATGTGAAGGGAGGAAAGGAAGTTTGGAGTCCACGTGTTTCTCTTTTAAAATTCGAGACACCAATGTGTCAAGTGGAAATTAGAACCATGGCGAAGTCTGGGTGTTCACACACCTTTCTCCACCGCCCAGGGAGGGAGGGGACTCGGCCCTTTGCCACGCGGGACAGGAGGCCAAAGCTGCTGGGCCCGGCAGCCCCGCTGAGGGACGGGGGAGAAGGTGGGCGCAGGCCTGTCCTGTGGACATTGCGTTTGGCCACACAGTCGACCTGCCACCAAACTGTTGTCTGCCCCAGGGGCAGGCGTTTGGGATAAAACAGTCACCGGTGGTGTCACCCTCCTCTTTTTAAAATTCTGGGGCTGACATTTTTCGTGTGATTTGGGAGGAAGAAACGTTCACGATGTTTCTTACACAAAGGCAGGATCGGGCCCTCCCGTTGTCCCCCAGATGCTCTCTGAGCCCCTAAGACGCCCAGGGAATGAGGGCGCACCTGGGCAGTGGAAAAGTGTTGCCTGCCACCTCTAGACGTGGTCAGGTGTGTGAACACCCAGACGTCGCCATGGCTCTAATTTCTACTTGACACGTCGGTGTCTCGGATTTTAAAAGAGAAACGAGTGGTCTCCAAACTTCCTTGCCTTCCTTCACACTAAATTCTGACAGCCCGGGCCCTTGCAGCCCACGCTCTCTATGGGCCTAGAACTGGGAGCGTTAGGCGGGAGCTTGCCCCATGATCCAGCCAGCAGAGCGTGACAAATGACAAGGAGTGCCTGTTCTGGCCTGGGGTGAAGCCTGCCCTTGCCCAGGACCTCCGGGCCACCAGTCCCATGCAGGAGGAAGCAGGGTGCAGGAGGAAGCAGGGTGCAGGAGGAAGCAGGGTGCAGGAGGAAGCAGGGTGCAGGAGGAAGCAGGGTGCAGGAGGAAGCAGGGTGCAGGAGGAAGCAGCGTGCAGGAGGAAGCAGGGTGCAGGAGGAAGCAGGGTACAGGAGGAAGCAGGGTGCAGGAGGAAGCAGGGTGCAGGAGGAAGCAGGGTACAGGAGGAAGCAGGGTGCAGGAGGAAGCAGGGTGCAGGAAAAAGCAGGGTGCAGTCCCTCCTGCTTCCCCCAGAGCAGAAGAGCCTGGGTACATCCTGGGGCTGGATTTTGGCCCCGCCACCTACTTGCTATGTGACTCTTGGCAAACTACCCAATTCTTCTGTGCCTCAGTTTCCTCATCTCTGACTTGGAGATCCTTACAGAAGCCGCCGAATGAATTCCTGGTGAGGATTTAGCGGAATAACGAGTGCGGATTGTGGCATGCAGCTGAGACACAAAGCACTCCATAAATTTTGCTAAGATTGTAACAAAAATGCAGAGTGCTCAATAAATGACTAGTGCTTGACCAAATTCATTAATAGAAAATTTGATGGGAAAGAATGTTGCCACCTGTCATAAAATTCTGATTTTTTTAAATTTTACCCTAAAGGTGATTATAGGAATACAAAGGCAATGAGTGTGATCACTCATGGAGCAATACACACAGGATCAGGAAATGTCTCTGCACATACATTATACTCTGGCCTAAAGTGTATTTAATAGGGCCCTGGGCTTCCATCACTGGTACTAATAGTCTTACAGGTGAGATGTACTCACCATTAAGGATTCAGGGAACAGGATTTTGACCCATAAAATAATAAAGTAAGTGCTAATGAATGTGCTTTATAATGGGATACTATAATCGGTTTCACTGGTTTAACTTAAAAGTCTCAAGATTTTATTTTCCAAAAACATTTACTTTGTACAGGTCCTATTCCGGCTAAGCCTGAATATGATTGCCTTCATCCAGAATGAATTATTCATTGTCCTAGAACCTGTGGGTGTTGAGGGGTTCACTGTAAAGGACAGGGGATAAGGTCCCCAAGAAAACAGAAAAAAATGCTCACACGGTTGGAATGGAGAGGACTCGGGGAAAGTGTTGGGACCTTTCCTTTGGATGCAAGAAGTAACAGGTTCCTCCCAAGGCAGCCTTTGCCCCTCCGCAACCACCACTCCACCCTGCTCTGCGTGGTGGTCCTCCCAGGATCCCTGAACACCCTGCGATCATTTCCCCGCCCCCGCACATCCGGTGAATATTAACCCTGTGCTGGTGTTTCCCAAGCTCCAACGATGTACGAGACCACGGGGCTATTTCTGAAGCCAGTTAATCCTCTGAGACAGGCAGATGGTGCTGGGAGAAGTTGCTCAGGAGCTCTGTGGCTTCACACACCCAGGTCACCCTTGCTCGCAACACGAGCCCCACAGGCTTATGGGACCCAGCCTGGTGGACATGTGGCTGCCTGTCTTCTGGGACAAGGCACAATCGGGGGGGGGGGGGATCTGCATCCATGTGACTCACAGCCAGCGTGCCCCTTGCCTCCCCGGAGCTGGAAGACCCCTGAGTGCCCAGGAAGAAAAGCCAGCAGGAGCACCAGGGACCTGGGTCCCACGGCTCTGGTCACACCTGCCGACGGAGGCTTCAGAGCTGTTCTCAGCCACCAAGGCCCCTCCAGCCCCTTCCCTCGGCCACCCGAGCCCCCTCTGCACAGCCCAGCCACTCTTCCTGCTTGCCCTGCTCACAGGGCGGCTCTGCCCGTCCCCAGTGGGCCTTCCTGCTGCTGTGTCACACGCCCTTTCCCCTCAGGAGTTCCCACAATGCCCTGGGGCTGCGTCCCCGGCACTGCCTCGCTCTAGGGTCACCTGTGCATGAACCTTTCCCCCACCTAGCAGAAAGCCCTGGGGACAGGTGCAGGGAGCGAGACACTCCGCTCCCTCTGCAGCCCTCACGCTTTGCCCACCAGGGGCTCCAAACCCGTTTGTTCAGCAGCTTCCTGAGCTGAGAATGCCAAGCCCCCTCCCAGAGCTCGTGAGGAAGGTCTGCACGTCAAGGGGTCACAGGTCGGCTGGCAGGAGAGGGCTGAGGAAGCTTAGTTCTCTGACGCAGAAGCACTGTTGAGTCATTGCCACAGTGGCAGACCAGGCGGGACGGTTCCAGAACCTTCCAGCTCACAGATCCCCTACTCCCCGTGGCCTGGTTTAGCCCCTGTACATGTGACATGGGGAACTGTTCTCTGAAACATGTCATCCAGAAGAGATGTCACCCAAGGCATTCATTTTCGATCTCTAACAAATCATCATAAACTTGGTGGCTAAAAGCGATTTATTATCTTCCCGTTCTGGAGGCTGGACGCCTGCAGTGGGTCCCGCTGGGTTAATGTCAGAGTACCGGTGGGCTGTGTTCCTTATGGAGTCTCTAGGGCTGACCTGGTTCCTCCTCTTTGCCTGCCACCCTCAAAGCCAGCCACGGCCAGTGAGTGTCACGTCGAGCAGCCCAGCGGGTGAGCCAGGCTACGCTCCCGTCTCAGGGTCCTTCACTCACCCACCTCTGCAAAGGCCCTTTGCCACAGAAAGTGCCACAGTCACAGAGCTGGGCCTTAGGGTGTGGGCATCTTTGGGGGCCTTTATCCTGCCCACCGCAGTCCGAGGAGGGCGCCTTCCACAGGACATGCTGTGACTGCAGAGACACCCAGAGCCCGGGGCCAGAGCCTGGGAGGGTCCAGATGGCCTCTGGGCCTCGCGCCGTGTCACCTCTGCAGTGAGTGAGTAGCACCAGGGGCAGCGGGGGGCTCACAGTGCGGCGGAGCCCCCTCCCAGGGACTGGCAGTCACGGGAGGTCCCGTTTTGGGCAGTGGGTATGATGTTCTTCCCGTCCCTCTGTGGGACCATCTCATTCTCGCTGGGGAGGTGGCATTTCTACTGCTTTGTAAGTCATGGAAGGGAAACCGCTGGAAAACCAGGGTTTAGGGGGAGCGCACCAGGATCTGGGCCACGCCCCCCTCCCCCCCCCCAAGGGAGACAGGACTGGAGACCCTGAGCCGCTCTGGCCGGGGGACATCCTCAGGCAGCAAGGACATCCCGGGGCCCCCAGCGAGGTGAGACTCGGTGTGCGCCGTGAGCCCTGAGGAGCCGGGCAGGCCCCGCGACACAAGTGACAACTGCTGTCATCAGAGAGACAGGGACGCTCTCCTCTCAGACCCAGAGAGAGAGGGTGCAGGGCACTGCCCGGCGCAGCCCAGACAGGAAGCCAGAGGCCTGGACGGCGCTGCACCCTCTCAGGACGGGCGGGCAAAGGCAGCGCCCCGCAGCCAAGAGGGGGGAACCCCGCCAGGTGTCGGGGCGAGATGCTCAGCGTCTGGCGGGAGGCACTTCCAGCCCCAGAGCCCGGTCCGCTCGACCACAGATGTTGAGTCTCTTCAAATCTCCAGATACCAGAGAATCATGCAATCTAGGGAGGATGACATCCTAAAATGTCATCTGGTCTGCCCCACCTGCCTGAGGAAGGTTCCATCAACCCTTTTACAGGTGCTACAAGGCCATCACAGCCACCAAGCAGGTAACGGTGGCCTTCCTCCCAAAATCCTGAGACATGGGTAGAGCCGGAGGTGGAATCTGGGCCTCCGGTTTCCTGTCCAGGGGCCCCAGGCCTTGTCCCCAAGGCTCCAGGAGCCCAGGGAGTATGTGCAGCTGTGGGGGCTCGACTGAGACGTTGGGGGACAGCAGGTCTGCCCCCTCATGCCTGGCCAGACAGTTCCAGCTGCAACGGCTTCTGCCAGCTGCTTACCCGCTCTGGCCTTCGTTTCCCCTGGAACAGAGGGGCTGGTCTCCCCACCTCTCCCTTAGCATTCGTCAAATACCAATTCCCTTCCCTCATCCCTCGCCCTCCCTCCTCCTCCATACTTAATTCAAATCAAGCCAAATTGATTCTCCTAATCAGCCTCACTAATTTCCGGTCCTGGCAGTTTCCAAAACTAAAATGCCTGTTGTTCAGAACCCCAGGTCTCAGCTTCCTGTGGTCTTCCCGTGTGGGCCGCATACCAGCGGGCGATGGAGGGGTAGGGTCAGCCCCGGGACCCCGTGCCAGCCCCGGCCCGGGCAGTGAAGCAAATGGCCTAATTATTAACTCTTTCTCCCATGCAGCCAGCCCCCACGCACATCCGCAATCCGCTCACCCTCCGTCTCCCACACGCACTGGCGCCCACACGCCAGGGCCCCGGCGTGCTTGGGCTCTGAGTCATCCCCAACATGGGGTTTCATCTCTCTCTGGGGCTATTTATCATCAAGAATCACATACGCTTCATGTGTCAACAACTCACTGGGCAGCGGAACGTCCCTCGCCTCCCCCCGGCAGCTCTGCTGGCTCCCTGCTCCGTCCTCCCCCTCCAGACCTGCAGTCCTCACCTGGCCCCCCTCCCTCCTTCCTCCCCTCCCCAGCCCTCACAGTCCTCACCTGGCCCACCCTCCCTCCAGCCCCTTCCCGGATGCAGCCCAGGTGGGCCCCGAGCCCCAGAGCACGGTCCTCCCCTCTTCAATCCTAAGCACCCCAGTTTCCTAAGGAAATTCCTGACGCTCTCCCTTCTGGGCTCACCAGAAGAAGGTGTAACAGGGAGGCCATTTCCTTCCCCCTCCTCTACCCTTGATGAACACACAAGCTGTAAACATTCTCATCACACTCGGGGACTTGGGCCTGCAAAGCTCCCCATCACGCACGGCCCCAGGTCCAATTCCCCTGTCTGCTCATTAAGATCTTCGGGCACCTGGCTCAGCACCTGCTCCCCGTGCACTTCCGGTGAGAACCCAGGCCCCACCTCCCACCTCCCACCCTCACTGCCCACCAGCACAGGTGCAATGCCCCCTCCTCTGTCCCCTCCTCGGTGAGACCGCCTCCCCTGTCCTTCAAGGCCCAGCCTCCACCTCCTTTCCTGGCGCTGGAGGGTGAGGCTGCTCCCCTGCCAGCCCGTGAGCGCCACCAGCACCGTCTCCCCTCTCAGCGACCCCACGTTACTAGCGCAGGACAGACTCGAGGCCAGGGCAAGGTCAGCGCTGCTGGGTTCCTGGGGCTGCCGTAACACAGGACAACAAACTGGGAGGCTCAAAACAACAGAAACTTATTTCATCAGTTCTGGTGGCTAGAAGTTGAAAGTCAAGGTCATGCTCGCTCTGAAGGGCTCGAGGGCAGGATCCTTCTTTGACTCTTCCTAGCTCCTGGGCTACAAGCTTTGTCATTCCCTGACTTACGGCTGTGTCACTCCAGTCTCTGCCCCATCATCCCACGGAGTCCTCCTGTCTGTGTGCGGGTCCAGGTCTCCCTCTTCTTACGTGGACACCAGTCGCTGGAAAAGGGCCCACCCAGGTGACCTCCGCTTAACTTGGTCACATCTGCAAAAACCCCCGCTTCCAAATCAAGCCGCGTGCACTGCACAGGTGCCTGGGTTAAGACTTGGACATAGCTTGGTGGGGAAACAACTCTGTCCTCAACACTAGGACCTTAGACAAGTTACTTCATCCGCCTGAGTCCAGGTTTTCTTAACTTTAAGATAACATCCCTCCCAGGGGGGTTGTGAAGAGAAATGAACTAAAGCAGGTGAAACCCGGCCGCCTCTCGGCACAGATTCCTCAACCTCTCTCTGTCGGGCCCACAAGACATTCTTACAGGTAGAACCTCAGGCCCAGCCACTGTGACAGTGACGATATTATGGCCAAAATCTAGAATCTGTGCCAATTTATTTCTTTAATTAGGGAATAACTGGCAAACTTTGCCACTTTAAAATGATTAACATTGGCCAGGTGCGGTGGCTCACGCCCGTAATCCTAGCGCTCTGGGAGGCCAAGGTGGGAGGATCACTCAAGGTCAGGAGTTCGAGACCAGCCTGAGCAAGAGCAAGACCCTGTCTCTACTAAAAATAGAAAGAAATTAATTGGTAAACTAAAAATATATAGAAAAAATTAGCCGGGCATGGTGGCGCATGCCTGTAGTCCCAGCTACTTGGGAGGCTGAGGCAGGAGGATTGCCTGAGCCCAGGAGTTTGAGGTTGCTGTGAGCTAGGCTGACGCCTCGGCACTCTAGCCCAAGCAACAAAGTGAGACTCTGTCTCAAAAAAACAAAATAATTAACATTATTATTATATAGATATATAATATGTAACATGCTGTAAAATTTATAATATAAATTTTCTTGAAACTTATAATTGTTATCAATCTTAAATAATTAAGGACCATCAGTTTAGAGCACAAAAGTTCCTTACGGAGCATTTGTCCTCCCCCTACCCCCTTGGAGCCCAGCGTCACAGAGCTGGGGACAAGAGCTCGGCCACTGGGCTGGGACTGCCTGGGGCCAGACCCTCACTCACTGCTAGCTGTCTGCACAATGGTAGGCTCACCGTGTCAGCTCTCCGGCCTCAGTTTCTCGCCTGTGAAATGGGAGCACCCACCTCTCGGGGTTGCCGTGAGGGTGGCAGGGAGCAGTGCTGTGTCACACTCAGGACGCGCCTGGCAGGTAGTGAGTGCTCGGTGCCTGCCAGCCGTTGTGAATGCTGTGCACACACTTCTCCCGGGGAGGACAGACCTCAACGTGAGCCCAGAAGTCAAGGCCGGTGGGTGTTCTCTTCTGCGCGTGAACGCTCTGCCCCGTTCCCCGGGAGGCTATCGGGTGAGAGTTAACAGGGACCCTGAAGACTCCCCAAAGCCACTGCTGCCTCACTTGGCACCCTAAGAAGATCAGGGTGGCGGCTCTTTGAGGGCTAATTGCTCAGGAGACAGCTGACATGGAGTTCAACAGAAAAAAGTGTTTCCCCACCGGCCTGCAAGTTCTAGTCGGGCCACCAACAGCAAGCTAAGGTGAATAAAAACGAATTTTGTTCTGAAAATGCCACGGCGGGGGGGTGCGGGGGTTGAGACTTTGGAGACCCCTGGGTGGTTGTGATTCTGTGTTCAGCGTTTCCCACACACCCCTCCCAGAGTGTCCGCATCACCCTCCTCCCCCTCCCCCTCCTCCCCCTCCCCCTCCTCCCCCTCCCCCTCCTCCCCCTCCTCCCCCTCCTCCTCCTCCTCCCCCTCCCCTCCTCCCCCTCCTCCTCCCCCTCCTCCACCTCCTCCTCCCCCTCCTCCCCCTCCTCCACCTCCTCCTCCCCCTCCTCCACCTCCTCCTCCCCCTCCTCCACCTCCTCCTCCCCCTCCTCCCTGCCCTCAGCTCCTCTGCCCACAACCTCCTCTCCTGAAGCATGAAAGAGACAAAGCGCCAAAGTCTTTTTCCCTTGGTGGCATTTCCCCCCTCGCATTCCTAAAATGCTCTCCCGCCCTGCAGTCCAGCGCCAGCCTCTGCTCCCTCCGTTTGCTTTGACAGACCTGGAGACTTTGTAAGAAGAGGAAACAGGAGCTGGCATCCCAGCGAGACGTTCCGTGGGAAATGGCACAGAGTGCCGGGCGCAGGTCCCCAGAGCCATTTATTTCTCCTCCATTATCACTCATTCGGCGGCGGCGGGTTATGACTTTTCATGTGTGTTCCCCTCCGCTTTAGCAGTGGTGTGTGGTTCCCTCCAGGTGGGCGTGGTGGGGCTTCTTTGTTTTGTTTGCCAGGGGAGTTTTCTCCCCTCCTTGTTGATGTTTTCTCCTTGCATAGATGGGGAAAAGTGAAAGGGCAAAATTAAAGAAGGTTTCTTAATGTCGTGGCTCCAGAGCAGTTTTGCAGAAATGCTGGTCGAGTGGAACCCGACTGGGAAGGGGTCCTCCCAGAAGGGGGGCTCTGCACGCGGGGATGTCAGCTCCTCCTCCCTGGGGGCGCCCGCCAGCTGAGAGCAGGGCCCTGCGTCCAGCTGTCCCAGCCCCAGGTCCTGAAAACACGGAAGGGCCTTTCCGGTCAGAATGTGGGGCTCCCTGAGCGCAGGTCCTGGGCCCTGCTGGGCCCGTGTCCCTCTCGGCAATGGGACATCTAGAGGCCAAGGCGGGTCCTGGAACTGATCACTGAGTGAGCAGCAGAAGGTGGCCGGGAGGTCACTCTCACCAGTCTCGCCCTGATGCTCCCTGGCCATTACGGGGCAAATTATATTTATATAGAGACAGACAGAGAGAGAGATCTCTTGCTGACATCGGCAGCAAATAAATACTATATTAGTCATGTTGTTGTTTTAAATCAGAGCAGTTGACTTTTATTCCAGAATTCCTGAATTTAGAATCAAAGAACTGACAGGATGTTGCCCATTCAAGATCCATCCAGAAATGCACCATCAGCTCTGGGTGTCTTCCCTGATTTAGCTTTTCTGAAGCCCACTCTGTGCCCTCTCTGACCCCCCCAAAACATCAGTGTTTCTCAGCAACATTGACTTTCATGAGACTCAGCAATTACGGGGGTGGGGGGGATTTCGCCCCCAAACTGCCCTTTTCCCTGCCAGGGCCTCTGGGGTCCTTAACTGTCCCACAGGGGCACAGCCCCTCCCGAAGGGATCCCCTAGAGACCACCAACCCCCCCCCGGGGAAACAGGCCCCTGGGCACCCTCGGGGCTCCAGGGGCTGCTTCCTAAAAATCCGCAGAAAACAGAGGAGGTGATTTAACTCCCCTTTCTGATAAGCTCCCTGGCTGTCTGTTGCCCAAATACAAAGGTCCTCATTAGCTTTCACTCGGGCTTTGAACTCCACACAAAACCCTTCCTTCCCCTAACTGCCCGCTGGAGCTGGCGCTGGGGCCCCGCCAGGCCGGCCTGTCAGCATTTCCTTTGTTGTCTATTTTTAAGGTGTTTATAATGGAGCCTTTTTTCTGCTCCAAGCTCGCCCTGCATAGGTGAAATCTCAGCCTGGGAGGATGTTCCCCAGCTTCCCAAGCACCACTAGGCTCTTTTTTTTAATGCCTGAGCGTAAGCTAAGCTACTTTCGAGTGCAGCCCATTTTTAGCACTTTTTAGAGGGCCTAGGTCATACTAGCCAGGCGATCGGCAAAGCCCAAGAACAAGGGGGAATGACGCCCATTTTTCCCGATGGCCCCAATTCACCTGCAAGCTGCGGTCCACAAAATTACAGGCAAGTTAAACAATTTCAATGAAAAATGCTTTTGTTCCTCGGAGGCAATATTTTAGTTGTCCTGGGTCCCAGACTAGCCCAAAAAATTTGATTTAGTCCCTAGAGTTGCTGGTCTTCCACCCTAATGATGACAGG
Source organism: Microcebus murinus (assembly GCF_040939455.1). Lineage (NCBI taxonomy): Eukaryota > Metazoa > Chordata > Mammalia > Primates > Cheirogaleidae > Microcebus > Microcebus murinus. The sequence continues at coordinate 6,177,458 of NC_134106.1, forward strand.
CCCAGGACAGGGCCAGCTTCAGGAAGAAGGGGACCCAGAGAGCATGCTCCCTCCTCCCCTCTGGACAAGGTGGGCATCCAGGGAAATTGCAGAGGGGGCCATTCGTCTTCAAGAGTGTCCCCCCTGCCACCCCTGGGCCCTTCTCTCCTTGGGCGCCAGATGCTGAACTCCAATTCCAAAGCCCACACTATAGCACCCTATCCCTAGAGGATGGGGTCAGACGCCCACCCCTTATCCCGAGTGCTCCGCTCTGGGCCCACACTGCTCTCTGCTCCCTGTGCCCAAACACTGGGCCCTGCCTGCTCAGGGCAGCTAGGAATCTAGTCCTCCGGCTGAGCACCCTTGCAGGGAGGATGCAGCAGGGAGCAGAGGTCAGCCTGGCCCTGCCACTCCTGGCCGTGCAACGGCAGACAGGTCACTTCTCCGCACACGACACTGCCTTACTTATCAAGCGAAGGCATCGGGGCCCTAGACCATCTCATACGGCCTCCTGTGCAATCGTGTGCATTTTTTTTTTTAATTATTAACCTACATGAATATCTACCCGGTAGACTTTCAGACAGCACCAAAAGACCTGATAAAAAACACCTGGGCAGTTTAGAAGAAGCTAAATCTTCTCCCACTCCACATACTCTGAAAGCTCAAGTTTTTCCTGAGAGTCTCCTCAGCAGAAGAGGCAAAAGCTGAGTGCCAGGGAAGCCAGGACCCCCTGTGTTCTGGGAGCCCCCCAGGTCGCTGAGCCCCACCTCTGCACACAGCTGGGGAAGCAGGCCTCCCCACTGCTTGTCTGTGATCAATATAATCTACATGATCAATACGGATCGCCACAGTTAAGGACTCTCAAATGCCACACAGTTTGGCCACTACCAGCCAATGCCCTTGAATTCCCTGTGCATCGTATTATCTCTGTTCTCTCATGGAACTCTGCATTGTGTGCAAAGTGATGCAATATTTCTACAGTACCTCCAAGAGACCACTGGGAACTCGCAATGTTTTTTCTAGACTTGCACCTACCATGCGTTAGGCCAACTCAGGATGGCGAGGAAGATGATGGTCCACGATACAATTTGTATAACAGGTTTGCTCTAGGCTCACTTTAAATATAAAGGTGTCTACAGTGTATTCTTAATACATTCTGGGATCATAAGTGAATCAGTCCATATACAGGCAACTTTTCCACAACTCATTATTCCACGAAGCAAATGTTCCTACAAGGATAATGAAGCATAATTCAAAGAGCAGCCCGGACTCACTTAGCACTCCTGCCAGAGAGAAAAGCAGACAGCCCCCGGCAGCCACGCCATTGCAGCAGTGGAGTGTGACCTGCCCACAGAGCTAAGCCCGTACAAGCCTTAGAATGCCGCGTGTTGCGCCAGCATCCGGGACAGGGGTGGACTGTTCCAGGCAGTGGACTGCTCAGGCTTCTCGCTTCCTTCTGCTGCTGTCCCTCCCCAGCCCAACCGGCTGGAAGGAAAGGGAACATGCAAAACCGTTGGAGTTGTGAGGAAAGACACTAAAGCCATGCCCCAGTCTGCTGTCTGGAGTTCACTCGCCCGTCCTGTACCGAGCTCTAGAAAATATCCCTCCACCAGCACGTGCTCACCACGTGGCCCTGGCCCGGCACCAGGCTGGGCACTGGGAGTCAGAATGTCGACCACGTGGTTTCTGTCGCCCCAGGGCAGATAATTGATTCCGTTCAGTGGTTCTCAACCAGGGGCGGTTTGGGCCCGCGAGGGATGCTTGATAATGTCTGCAGATGCTTTGGTGGCCACTGTGGGTGGAGGCCAGGGATGCTGCTAAACATGCTATGAGGCAGAAGACAGCCCCTCAGCAAGGTTAAGAACCTGTGCTCTCGGCGAGGAGGGGAGGAACGTGGACTCAGCTGGGGCCGACTGGCACGGTGTCCCGCATTCTGCAACTGGGTGTCAGCTAGGAGACCACGGAAGTTCAGGGATAGGAAAGCCATTAGGGTGGCTGCAGCTACACACCTCATCTCTGGGCCTCAGTTTCCCCCTCTCTGAAATAAGAGTCTTTAAGCTTGTGCCTACGAACGCCCCTGGGTGGGGCTGCTTTTGCCCCTTCCTCTCTTAGACATAAAAATCTCCTTCTTCTCACACCGTTTTAAATTAGGAATATTTGGTGGTGTGATCGTGTATGTTTAAAACCAAACAGAAATTTCCTGTTCCCCGGCACAAAATAAAATTCAAGTTTATAAAAGGGCCTTTAAAATCTCATAATCAAGCCCATTAGCCAGGCAAAATGCTCCACTTTGATTTCGTGGTGTTTAGCTTTCTTTTCTTAGCACCACTTCATTAGCGCGCTTTTAATGGATCTTCTCCAGCCTGCTTCTTGAAATTGCTGAAAAAGAAAACATACGATTTTAAAGCACGAGATACAAGAGAAATATCCCTTCCCCTTTAAACGTGGAGGCTGGGAGAGAGCAGAGTGCGGGGAGACGCCTGGGAACCCAGTTAGCGGGGCCCCGACCAGGTCCGACTGGAGCTTTGGAATCTTCTGCTGCATTTTTGCTCACTGGCCTCATAGCCAGTGGGTGCACTAATTTCCAGCTCTTTGCTGCTTCAGCGGACCAGATTTTCTTGATTAATAACAAAAGGTTTTGTTGGGATCAGAGCTGTTTCCCACCATCTCTATGCAAACCCCGGCAACACAAACTGTGAACATTAACATTTCAAGGCGCTTCCTATTAAGGATGGCAAGAAAAGCCCCTCTTGGTGGGTAAAATCCATTTTGTCCTCTCTTGTGACATCTGTTCTAACTTTTAAAGCAGAAAGGAAACTAGATAATGCCAGAGAGTCCTTTGATTTACAGTACTTGCCCTTCTGGATGCCCAGGGGCTCTCTGAAAGCCGGTAGCCTTTCCTTTCTGGGCGTGCACGGCACGGACGTGAGAATCTGCAAATTCCCTTCGCACCGGAGAACTCCAGGAGTAATTCTGAACTTGTCGTTCAAACTTTTAATTGTCTTTTTCATGATTGCTTAATTGCATTTTCAATTACTTCTAAGCCTCACAGAACTGAATCTCTTAAACTTCAATTTTTAAAAACACAAAATTTTGATGTTTATTGCTACATATGCTATTGCATTTCATCTCTAATTCCCCCCAAAGCTAATTTTGCTTTAGTGGAATGAGGAAATCGAAGCACATTCGGTCAGGCAACTGAAATACGTGCACAAATGCGGAGGAAATCCTGCAAGTGATAGAATAAAAAAGACAAGAAGAGAAGCCCTGCAGAGGCCCTGTCTCCTCCTACCATCTGTGCTGCAAGCTCTGGGGTCCCTTACATTGGTCATCCCTAAAACAAAGCTGCAGGCAGATTCCAGCCGGTTTTCCATTCACTATTCATTCAGGGGTCCATCCGCTCAGTATGCATTCAGCCAACTGCTGTGCTAAATCAGGGCCTTCTCCCAGAATTGACATGGTAATGAAGTCATGGTGCCGCTCAGTGAAAAGACCGCCATAGGTATGCCCCGCTCTGACAAATCCACCCTTTCACCCCATTGAGGCCTGAAAATTATCTCATAACATCCCAACATCTGTGCACAGGGTCCTGCCTTTTGGAGCTGGGCATGTTTATCCCGGGCCGAGCCCTGCTCACGAGAGGCGGGGCAGGCCGGGCCCAGCCACTCCTGGGCAGTAGCCCGCCAGCCCCAGGCCTCCTCCCGCCCCTTCCCACAGCCTTTGTGCTCCCAGAGCCGCTTGGCCCAGAAATGCTGATGCCTGGATGCTGCGCACCAGGAATTTCTGTTTGATCATTTTCAGGTGTTAAAGGTGGACCGCAAAGCTAAACTATTTCATGTGCACTTACTGTCAGAAAACCTTGTAGTTAGTCAAGCAAGGAAAGTCAGACAAAAATGTGGGGGGGAGGATGAAGCTGGGAGAGAGAAGTTAGCTAATGAATTTTGCTCAGACTCTAGCAATAGTCAAGCAAGGAAAGTCAGACAAAAATGTGGGGGGGAGGATGAAGCTGGGAGAGAGAAGCTGGCTAATGAATTTTGCTCAGACTCTAGCAAATGGCATTTGTTCAGCTAATAAGTGTATTTGAACTATATTTAAACTGGTCCAGGTCAATAAAATGCTTCTAACGGGAAGGGGGGAGGGGATTTACAGAAGGGCTACGCCATCTGCAACTTATATGTGTTCTGCTCCGATACAATGATTTCATTTGATTTGATTTGACATTTAAGAGCCCTTTTTGGAAAGAAAAATGAATATTTCTATATTGTATTTGCTATAACCTCACCTGACTCTGCACATAGCTGAGAAGAATAAATGTCACATTCACTGCATTGCAAACCGTTGTGGGCCATCTTGGAGAGATGGTCACCATGGAGGGGGGTGGGGGGGTGATACACAAATGGCCTCCAATGAGTGCTCACAGAGTGCATGTGCCAGCCGATTTGGGGTCTGAGCACTCAGGCTTGTTTTGTTTTCTTTCCCCGTGTCCAAATTCAAGTGATGGTTTGGATAAAACGTTCGTGACTGCATGCGATGTGCATTTCTGGCCATCGGCCGGGATGCACAGAGCGCTCCTTCATTCAGGCGCCCGGGAAGCCCTGCTTCCACTGCAGGGGACAGAGAGCCAGGCCAGTGTGACCCTAGCTGTTTTCGGTGCCCCTTTCCCTCTTCCAGCACCTTTCAAAAGCTTTTGGGTCAAGATGGAACTGTGCTGAAATCACAGGGCCTGGAAATGCATCTCTGGCAGATATTTTTCCATCAGTCACACTAGAAAAAGGAGCCCTCTACCTGCTGGCCTCCAGGAGGTGCAGAAAGGGGTGAAAAAAGCAGGAGATGGAGGAGTTAGTGCTCATTTCACGTCTCAGGGGCCTCGCCAGGAGCACGTGGTACCTCAGAAATGCCTCCCAAGTGGGTCTCCTCCTGCATTAGTCAGAGTTCTCCAGAGAAACAGAATCAATCGGACATACAGGGGTACACGAGAGGAGATTTACTACGGGAATTGGCTCACAAGACTACGGAGGCTGAGAAGTGCCCCGTTTGCAAGCTGGAGAGGCAGCAAGGCTGGGGTGAAATTCAATCCGAGCCCAAGGGGCTGAGAACCAGGGGCGCCCTGGTGCCACTCCCAGTCTGAGGCCAAAGGCATGAGAATGGGGGGCAGGGGGCCCTGGGGTAAGTTCAGGGGTGGGAACCTTTGCATGTAGGAAGCCACATTAATTTAGCTGTAATCAAACTTCAATTAGATATACTTAAAATTTTACAATATTTTGTAAAAATCTAACTACTATGTACTTAATAATTTCAAAAAATGAAAATTATTTGCTAGTTTTAAAGCTAACTAATCTTTTAATGACTTTGTTGTGTCTGCTTTTTGTTGCGAAGCATTTGAATATTTGGTTGCAGCAATGGAGGTCCCCAGTTCCAGCTGATCCTCTGGATGGGTGTCAAATCGTTTGTGACCTTAAGGGTGTCTTGATTTGGGTTAGGCAGGAGAATGCAGATTAACAGCAATAAGTGGTTGAAAAGCAAGAAAGCATTTTTCAGGCATGTTGCCAAAGACATGGGCATTCTACTGCATTTTTCCACATTTCGATTGGATCTTTCTGAGCATCAAACAGTGACTTTAAAATGTCATCTACTGAGAGCTCAACCAATTTCACTCGTAGTTCTTTAGGTGTCTTGGTGACATTAACTAGGTGAGGCTGAAATGCTAATTTGGCTGTGATGTCACGACTCTCAAAGTCAGCGAACCTTCCACTGTGTTCTCCAATTAATAGGTCTGTGACAGCTGTGTATTCTTCAAACGATTTGCATATGTCATCCTGCTCATCAGTGACCTTTGCTAACTGGAGAAAATGTTCATCTGAAATCTCCTTTTGAAGAAGTGTTTAGAAAAAAGATAGCTTTTTTGAAAATGCTTGGATTTTTGCCACATATCATATATAGACTTAGTTTCACCCTGCAAAGAAATAGTCAAGTCATTTTGTTTTAACATGACATAAGACAGAAATGTTGCATTCCTATAGAAATCCTCTTTCAATAATTCACATTGCTGATTCTGTTCTTCGCAAAATGTGACTGTCTGTTCTCACAGAGATAAAATTTTGCCTGACACTTGCCCCTGGGATAGCCAGTGCACTTTAGATACAGCAAATCCACATGGAATGCTTCATCATTCAACTGTACCATGTTACAAAGCTCATGATGGCATGCTGCATTTGCACAAATATAGTTAACAATACTTACAACTTATTGCAAAGTGTCTATTAAAATAGTAGCTTTAGCACAGAGACTTTGCTGATGCAAGATACAATGAAAAGAAATGAGAGCATCTAGATATGTTAATACTTTTTTTTATCTGTGCAATAAACCCTTCTTGTTTTCCTGTCATGGAAGGTACACCATCTATACAAACACTCACTAAATTTACCAAATTCGGTCCAACCTCACAACATTTATCTTGAAAGTTGCTGAAGATATCTATTCCCCATGCATATTCTGTTCATAAGAGTACCCAAAGTGAGTAACTTTTCATAGCAAAGAAAATCTTTTTATGACACCAATGAAGTACAAAACCTACACCAAGTCAGTAGTATCAGTTGATTCGTCCAAAGCTATTGAATAATATATATTTTCTTTTTGAAGCATTGCATGAAGTTGTTCTGTTAAGGTGAAGGCTAATTCATGCTGCCAATCAGTTATGGTTCCCCTTGAAAGAGGCAGTTGTTTGTACTTTGAAACATTGTCAGGGTCCAAGCATCCTACAACTGCAACAATGCATTATTTCACAATTTCTACATCACTGAATGGCTTCCCTTTTTTCCTGAGCATATAAGCTACTTTATAAATTGCTTCAGTGGCATCATTTCCAGGTCTTATTGCTGCTTGAAAGAATATTCTTTGCTTTTGCTTTTCATCTTTTAATTTCTGCAACACAACCTTTCATGTCTCTCTAATTTAAAATATGTGTGGTCCTTATGAGTTTTATAATGCTGATGAGTATTGAATTTCTCTAATATTGATACTGCAGTATCACAAAGCAAGCAAATCATCTTATCTTTAGCAGAAACAAGATACCATTGCAATTCTCAACCTTCATTAAAACATCTGTTTTCTTCCTTCAGCATTCTCTTGGTCTTCTTTGATATCATGGGCTGTTAAGCAGACAGAATTAAAAAAATACTGCCAAGCTGTGCACCTATTCACAAATTCCACTTCAAACAGAAAAACAGTGTGCTGCTGTCAAAAGCTGATTAACTGACTGGGGTATCGAACCCCATAAACTCTCTCCAACCAGCCTCATGCAGTAGTGGCTCCAGTCAGGCAGAGGAAGTTAGAACTAAATCATGAGCACAGCAGCCATCAATTTAGCCCATATGGCTTACTAATGGTCTAATTGTGCTAGTCAATCTAGGAGGATTACTTCATTGAAACTTATTTTATTCTTTGGTATTTTAAATATGTTCATTGTAAAAATAAAAGTATCAAAGATGAACAAAAATGTATCAATAAAAATGCAAGGATTTGTTCTATAAAATGTGGTTTCAGTCAAAAGGCCACACTTAAGGACCTAGACGGCCACAGGTTACCCAACCCTACGTAGGTCCCAGAGTTCAAAGGCCTACAAACCAGGAGCTCCAATGTCCAAGGGCGGAGAAGATGGGTGTCCCAGCTCAAGAAGAAAGAGAAAATTCTCCTTTCCTCCACCTTTTCGTTCTGTCTGGGTTTTCAGTGGATTAGATGATGCCCACGCTGGTGGATGCAGATCTTCTTTACTCAGTCTACAGAATCAAATGTTAATCCCTTCCAGAAACATCCTCACAGACACTCCCAGAAATAATGTTTTGCGAGCTACCTGGGCATCCCTGAGCCCAGTCAACACACAGAATTAACCATCGTACCACCTCTCACCCCCACCCCCCCACCCCCCCCACCCCCCGTCACCACCTGGGCTTGAGCCTCAGCATAGCCCCACCCCCAGTAACTGCAGCTTCCTCCTAACTCCCAACTCACCCTCCACCCAGCAGCTCAGCGAGGCTTCTAACACAGTACTCTGCAGACTCGGCTACACACTGCTTACTGATGGGGCTGAACCCCAGAGTCTGACGTCATTGTCTGGGGTGCAGCCTGCACCAAGAACCAGGGTTCTGGGGCACAGATCTGTCCGCTGTGGCTCCCATGCCGCAAAGCCCTGCAGAGACTGCCTGCTGCAGCACCGCCCCTGTGCCAGCCCTGCCTGGGCAGAAATCCCCCACCCCTCTGGGCCAGTTATGGATTGAGTTGTTTTCCCCAAAAAGTCGTTATGTTGAAGTCTTAACCCCCAGGACCTCAGAGTAGGACCTTATTTGGGGACGGGCTTTTCACAGAGGTAATCAAGGTAAAGCAAGGTCCTTAAAGTGGACCCTAATCCAACATGACTGGCGTCCTTATAAGAAGAGGAGATTTGGACACAGGGACACATAGCAGGAGGTGACAGGAAGAGACACAAGGCGCAGACGCCCATCTACAAGGCAAGGAGAGAAGCCCAGAACAGATTCTGCCCCACAACCGGCAGAAAAAAACCTACCCTGCCAACACTTGGATTTCAGACTTCCAGCCTGCAGAACAACGAGACAATCAATCCCTGTTGTTTGAGTGATGCAGTTTGTGGTACCTGGCTACAGTGGCCCCAGCAAACTGACACAGGGTCTGTAGGGCCAGAGGGATCTGCCCACAGGGAGCCCATACCACAGCTCTAACCCGTTCCCTGGTGCATGGGAGCCCAGAATCCATGCCCAAAGGGCCTGGTCCTGCGTGCAGGGCCCGAGCAGTCCACTTCCCTGGGTGGGACCTCCCAGGGGGACCACACCCCAAGGCCTGAGGGCAGCTCCTGGAGGAGAATGGGGAAGGAGCTCAGGTTTGAGGGCTGGTGTGTCCACAGGACACCCCAAAGACCCTCCTCAATGGCAGACAGGCCCAGAGGCAGGAAGGGCAGGGGGAGACTCTGGACCAGGGACGTCCGCTGTCTGCCTTCCCTGGGCCCTACAAATGCCAGGGTGTCCCCATTCCAGCCTGGTTCCATCACAGCTGTGTCATCTCTCATGGCAACAGCATCAGGGGCAGGCAGGGGGCAGGCAAGTCTGTCCTTGCTGTGTCCCCTTCTTGTACCAGGATGACGAGAAGCTGTGGATCCAGAATAGTATCCGTATTCCTGGATTTTCCCAACCGTCTCCCTTTCCAGGCTTGTTTCCTAATCAGGACTTGGCTGTCAGGCCATAGCCTCGGGCAGCAACCCTTTCTGAAAGCCCTGGGTTCCTTGCGGAGGCCCTCCGAGCACTGCCCAGGGACTCGGCAAGCATGGCTGCCCCGCCTCCTCAGCGTGTGACCCAGGCCCAGGAGAGGCCACCCACACAGAGCGGCGGCTGGGAGTGGAGGTGCCCCATGCTTGGGGCTGGGACAGCTCCTCTCCCGGGCCCCACCACCGCAGCCCAGACCACACCGCCTGACAAGGCCAGGCAGGGCACAGGCCACCGGCAGACTCCACCGCTCCTCCCGGCTCAGGGGGAGTGCTGCCAGCCAGCATGTGACTCGTGGGCAAGAGCCTTCCTCAGAAGCGGCCTCTCCTCCCCGAGCATTACCCGCAGCTGTGCCTGCCTCTACCCAGCCTGGGAGGCGCCACAGAGGCAACAACCCTCGGAGATCAGTTCCAGGACCCATGGGCGTCACTCCCCTGGGGTGTGGGCACAGGGCACACGCTCGCCACGGTTGTGCCGGAGCTGCCCACCTGGGGCGCGGCCAGGGCCCTTGGGATGGCAGCGGCGGCTCAGCACCTCTGCCCTTCTGCGAGGACCCTTCCCCGGCCCCTCCTGCAGCCCAGCCTAGTGCAAGGACCCCAGCCCTTCCTCGGGACCACAGGGCCACGTTGCTCCCGTCCCACACCCACTTTCCCCAGCTGAAGTCACGGCCAGCCCAGGGGAGCCGGTCACCCACTGCGTCCACTGCACCCCGGACACCCCAGGCGGGGACTCCTTAGGCCTCAGGGCCAATGGTCCAAAGGTTCCGAAGTCCCTCGGTATTCTTACCAGATACTGTTTTTTTAAAAACAAAACAAAGCAGAAACATCCAACCTGGGTCCTGCCTAGAGTCCCTGAGAAATCTCTTGGGGACACACTTCCCCATCAGGGTCCAGGGGGCCTTCTCTCTCCTGAGTGTCTCCTCCCAGGTGCGCCCGGCAGTGCTGACAGGGTCCCAAATCCTCTGCCATGACAGACACATCGGCCGCCTCCTTCCTCCTGCAGTCCGGTTTCCAAGGATGACCCCACAGTCCCCTTTGTGGGATCAGCATGTGAAAAGGGACTTTGTCCCTGCTCCCATCAAGGGGGGGTCCACCTGCACCCCGAATCTGGGCCGGCCCGCGGCTGCTGCGGCTGGTCCAGTGGGGCAGAGCCGAGGCAGTGTGGCGGGCGGGGCAGCCCCTCCTTCGCCCTCTGGGAAGACACGTGTCAGGCTGAGACACTCAGGGTGGACTTTCGGGGTGGGGAGAGAGTCCCTGGGGGGTGACAGACCACGTGGGGGCTGAGAGGAGGCCCCGCCAGCAGCGGCTGCTGTCTGCCGCCATGGTGTTTCAGGGCGCTGTCACTCCGTTAAACGGCGGTAGATACTTTACAGATCTAGGATTCCAGTCTACCAGTGTTTGTGTTTTGGGTTTCTGCTTTCTCCATTTTATGACCTCCCTACATCACTGCCCACGGCTTTTCCAGAAGTCCAGCTTATAACAGCCAGTCTGTGCACGGCAGTCTCATTACAAAACCTATTTATCTTCCTTAAATATTCCAGAATGGTAAAACTAAAAATATTATCATTAGTCTTTCCACAGCATTCTACTTCATATTTCTTTAACCTGAGTTTAAAGAAAAAGAAAATTATACATATTATATATATTTATATTTATATTTTTGTATATATACACACACATACACACATACATACAGATCATACTGAAGGTCTGCCTTTTAGAAAAAATGTCACATAATCATCAGTTTGTTTCCTTCTTTCTGTCAATATGCCCCTACCTGGGCACTGGGTGCCTCAGGACACCCCCAGCTCACTCCCCTCTTCCTCCTCACCGGGGTCCCAGCCTTTCCTAATGGTTCCTCCTTCCTCCCCAGTGTTATCAGTTGTTTGACAGCACAAGTCACTCACCGCTTATTCAATCAATCCCCCAGCCGTCAGCCAGTATTTGCTGAGTGGGCTCTGCCCTGGGGGTGGGCGCCCTCCCAGGAGCTTCCCCAGCCCCGTCCTCCCCCTCCTCTGTCCAGCCACGAGACTTCCCATTCTGTCCTTCTCCGTCTCCCAAAGTCCCTGTACTCTCAGGTGTAAGCACCTTTCCACTCTCCCCTGGCCCCACCACAAGTGGCCAGCAGTCACTGGGCCCATGGAAGGTCTGCGGTACACAGAGGAGGGGACACAGCTGTGGCCAGCTACCTTTTTGAAACTCATGGTTTATTAATACTCAGCAAAACCTTTTTAGCACAGTCATGCTACTTTAATCATCGGATGGATGCCCCTCCCTGACCACATTCTAAGAAAACCACGAAAGGCATAAATAAAGCACAGTACCTGACCTTGAAGAGCTCACCTTCCGGACGTGCCATGGGGACCTGGACCAGGCAGGCCACTGGGGCAGGACAGAGGGGAGCACAGGTGCAGTGGGGGGAGACGGGAGTCCTGAGAGGGGCAGTTAGCCTACTCGTGAAGGACACACGTGAGCAGAACCTCGAAGGAGGAGGAAATTTGCCAGGTAGAGAAGGGGGAAGGAGCTGCAGGCAGCGGCACTGGGGGACCTAGAGGCAGGAAGCCTTTGCCTGGAGGAAACAGGAAAGGCCTGGACAGTGGACTGAGGGTGGGCTGCATGGGGCTGATTTCCCTGAGCGAGTCTAGTCTTTAACCCTGGCACTGAACCTGTGCCAAGTGAAGCTGACAGCTAAGGGCACAGTGGGGCGGTCTGAGGGCCAGGGTGAGGGTTTGAGAGCTGTGAGGCCTTGAATGCAGAATTTAAGGGAGTGTCAAAGAGCTCAATGATCAAGATAAATATTTCAATGCAACATGTAGGAAATAAAAATTAATGCAAAAATCTATGGTGAACAAAAACCCAAATTTTTAAATAAAGGCAGGATCTTACATGCATAGAAACAGAGTAGAAGGGTAGTTACATGGGGTGGAAATGGAGACATGTGGGTCAAAGGGTTAGAAGTTGCAGTTAGCAGGATGAATAAGTCCAAGGATCTAATGAGGATTGTCTTAGTTTGTTTTGCATTACTATAACGGAATACCTGAAACTAGGTAATGCATTTAAAAAAAAAAAAAAGGTTTATTCGGCTCATGACTCTGCTGGCTGGAGGACTGGGGGATCTGGTGAAATTCTCAGGCTGCTTCCACTCGTGGCAGAAGGTGAAGGAGGCTGTGTGCGCGGAGACCACAGAGCGAGAGAGGAAGCGAGGGGGGAGAGCGGGAAGTGCCAGGCTCTTTTTAACAACCAGCTCTCTGGGAGCTAACAGAGGGAGAAATCGCTCACCCCTGCCTGAGGGCACTCATCTATTCCTGAGGGATCTGCCCCCACAACCCAACACCTCCCAGCAGGCCCCAGCTCCAATGTCAGGGACCAAATTTCCACACGAGATTTGGAGGAGACAAACATCCAAATTACAACAAGGACTGTAGTTAGTAACACTGCATTGTGCATCAGAAATTTGCCAAGAGAGTGGATTTTGGTTCTCTTCTCTTCTCTCTCTCTCTCTCTCTCTCTCTCTCTCTCTCTCTCTCTCTCACACACACACACACACACACACACACACACAAGGTTTAACTATGTGAGGGCTTGGAGAAATTGGATAAGTTGATTTGCTTGACTAATAATGTTTGACTATGCACAGGTATATCACAACATCACACTGCATACCTTAAATAGATACAAATTTTTGAAAAGACAGGATTAGTATTACTGATGTCTCCTTTTGTTTCTGGCTCATTTTCACAGTTCAGAAGCAACTTTTCAAGCGTTCACAACTATGGGTATTCGGGCACTTGTTTTAGCCAATAATCTCCTTTACTTTATTTCTAGGGGAAACAAGAGAAAGAAAAAGTTTTCTTGTGCCAAAATCTCATTCATTCCTATCTGGGTAAACTCTTCTGACTACAAACTCCTTCCACCTTTTGGAATATAAAAACATTCTTAATTGCACGCTCAGTTCTGGAGCTGGAAGCGGCCTTCACACGGAACGCTCTGCAACACCCTCTTCCTCTGTCACCGAAGGCCGGGCCGGAGGCCGGGGGGCGCCGGCCGGAAGTGTGGGCGGAAGTGTGCGCGTCCTGCCGGAAGCCACCGCGCTGGGCAGGAAGCAGCGATGATGAGGGGCGCTGGGCCTCCACCGCTCCCTGGATAAGCCCGGGCTTATCAAAGGAAGGTGAGTGGGGACGAATCTGGTCATTAATGGCATTTTCGTGGATTTCAAAGGAAAGGGGAGAGGGCAACTGGAACACCCCAGGATTTTCATTAAAAGCACAGCCAGAAACAGGCCAAGCAGCCCCTGGGCAGGTCCCCGAGGTCGGGGCAGCTCTGCCTGTGCCCTGGTTCCCCTTTGTAACCAGCCACATTGACTTCTTGGTCAAGCTGCCTTCTCCCCTGCCATCACTGACTCCTTCACTTTTCAAGATAATGATCATTTCGGAGGAAGTTTCTTACTCCTGGATCCTAGCCAAGAAGTGAAATTATTTTCCGAGTTTAAGGAAGATTTTCAAATTTCTCCAATTTGAAAGGTTCCTATTTCAACTCATTTTAAACAAAACTTCCCATGAGCAACAAGATTTTTAAATTGTGTGTTTCCATAAAAATGAATCATCTCAGCCCCCACCAGAGGACAGCACAGGGAGGGTGGGGGCTGCAGAAAGCACAAGAGGGGCCGCCCTGAGATTCGCTGGAGACATGGGGAGAAAGGGCCTGTCTGTGCTCACCAGCACTCTGGGGACCCCACAGCAGCCCCTGTGGTGGCCACACCTGCCATACCTGTGAGCTGATCTGTTTTCAGAACCATTAGCTGACCCATGAGAGCCAGAAGCCCAGCTGTGTGTTCAAAGCCGACAAATGCCTACTGAAGGGGAACTTAGGGGGAAAAGTTCAGAGGGAAGGGATTCCCTCTTTCCTGACCCTGAAAGAGATCCAACTGTAGCCTGGCTGGAAAGATTTAGACAAAAATCACAGAACGCAGCTGGGCGCAGGGTCTCATGCCTGTTATCCTAGCACTCTGGGGGGCTGAGGCATGCAGATCCTTTGAGCTCAGGAGTTTGAGAGCAGCCTGAGCAAGAGCGAGACCCCCATCTCTACTAAAAATAGGAAGAAATTAATTGGCCAACTAAAAACATATATATAGAAAAAATTAGCTGGGCATGGTGGCACATGCCTATAGTCCAAGCTACAAGGGAGGCTGAGGCAGAAGTATTGCTTGAGCCCAGGAGTTTGAGATCGCTGTGAGCTAGGCTGATGCCACAGCATTCTAGCCTTGGCAACAAAGTGAGAATCTGTCTCAAAGAAAAAAAAAACAACCACAGAACGGAGAGGACAAAAGGTTGCACTTCATTTCTATGGTGTGGCCAACTTGCCTCAAGCCAAGAAATCTGCACTGGACTCCTACAACCCACCTGCTGGATTCCTGAGGTCTCCTCTGAGCCTCAGGATCTTCACTGGGACAAGAGGTGGGGCTGACAGAGTTGCTGATGTGCCCTCCCTCCCATTTGCACACCATCCTGGTTCACCAAATCTTCCTCCCCTTCCCTCCCACCAAGGCACCCCCCACGCAGGCTCCAGGGATGTCCCTACACAGCGAATCTTACCTGCCACCCACTAGCTTCAAAATCACCACTGAGCACCTCCCGAAGCACTTACCTGCAGGAAGCATCCAACCCACAGGGTCAGCTCCCACTCCTGAGCCCTTTGGGATCTCCCTCAGGCCCAGCCTGAGGTCCTTCCCTAACACTTGTCGTAGGTGGCTGGGTTCTTCAGTGCCCCCTCCCTGTGCCCCCTGCCCTTTCTCCCTGGTTGAACACCCTACCCAGCACTGAAACTGCCAATAACAGTACCCACCTCCCAAACCTCTTGTGGGTAAGGAGGACATAAGTTACCACCTGACAGCCCTGGACACGGTAAGTATTATCCACTTACCTGTCATCATTATGATAATCATTACTGGGATTTCCCGCCACACCTACCTCCTAAGACCTACCTCTCTCATGCCCCGTGCTCCACAGGTTGGGCCAGGCCCCTGTTCTGGGCTTCCTGGCACCCCAGCTCACCTCACATCTTAGAACTTGGCATATTGCGTTGCGATGTACGTATATGTCATCTGCCTCACCAGCAAGCCTGTATCTTCATCTCTGTTTCCTGTGCTGCTCTACTAGTGGCTGCCACAGCATTGATGTTCAAGTTTAAGGAAGGAAGGAAGAAGGGAAAGGTGGGAAGGAGAGAGGAACGGAGGGCGAGAGGAAGATATCTATCCCATAGTGGGCACACAGACATTTACTGTCAACTTCTTCCTAAAAATACTTGATGAAGACATTAACTCAGCAGCCCGTTCTCCTAGGATCGGAGGCTCTGAGTATCACAATACTATTTGTCCCACCTGCACCCTCTCTGCTACAGCTTTCACTCACCCTGTTCACCTTCTACCAACCTGCACCCTCTCTGCTACAGCTTTCACTCGCCCTATTCACCTTCTACCAACCTGCACCCTCTCTGCTACAGCTTTCACCCGCCCTGTGCACCTTCTACCAACCTGCACCCTCTCTGCTACAGCTTTCACCCGCCCTGTGCACCTTCTACCAACCTGCACCCTCTCTGCTACAGCTTTCACCCGCCCTGTGCACCTTCTACCAACCTGCACCCTCTCTGCTACAGCTTTCACCCGCCCTGTTCACCTTCTACCAACCTGCACCCTCTCTGCTATAGCTTTCACCCGCCCTGTGCACCTTCTACCAACCTGCACCCTCTCTGCTACAGCTTTCACCCGCCCTGTTCACCTTCTACCAACCTGCACCCTCTCTGCTACAGCTTTCACCCGCCCTGTGCACCTTCTACCAACCTGCACCCTCTCTGCTACAGCTTTCACCCGCCCTGTGCACCTTCTACCAACCTGCACCCTCTCTGCTACAGCTTTCACCCGCCCTGTGCACCTTCTACCAACCTGCACCCTCTCTGCTACAGCTTTCACCCGCCCTGTGCACCTTCTACCAAAAGAGAGCGGAGCGTTGAATCTGATAGCAACATCCGCACCACCTCGCTGCACCACTCTAAACTCTGTCCACCCAGAACACCAACTATCTCACTGCAACGTGGTTCTGACGATTCCCACTAACTTGTTCAGGAAACAGAAGATCTCAATTTTCTCTGTAAGTAACGTCCTATGCATACCCTTCAGAAGAAGGCTGGGGTGTGAACTTCCCAGCCACCGTTCAACTTGACCTCTTCACTTCATGGCCTTTGTTTTCTTTCAATCTATTAGGACTAGTGACATGGGCCAAAACTGCCTGGGGATGTGGCATTATGAGGACTGCCCTGCCACTGTGCTTTCCTTGGGTTGAAGGAGCACTGGGCAGTTTTGTTCAGAGAAGGACGTGAGCAGACTAACACCTTTAGTAATCCTTGGCAACCCATTGGAGATGCGCATCGATCACCCCTGACCTTTCCCTCAACTAAATAACCTCTATGTCCTTAATGTTTCTTCAAAAGGATCATTAACTCAGCAAGTGGGGAAAAAATGTTCATAGCGTTAGAGAACACAAGGAGGGAGCTGGCTCCCTCTTTAGTGGAGAAAGGTACAGCAGGATTTGTGGGCAGGGCTGTTTTATAGGCAGGAGGAGCTAAACATTAACATTTTCATTTTAGTGCAAATTTCAGTGGCACAATCACTCCTGGGGCAAATTCTCCACTTCCTGATCAACCACTAACTAGCTCTGAAAACATTACTTTTCATTAGATGATAAATCAGAAATTTCAGGGCATATTAGGCATGCTACCCAGGAGTAAACTTCTTAAGGAGTGACATTAAAACTAATGAAAAGGAAAATGTGCTTCCCCATCCCTTTTGCAACATTCAAAACTAAGAACAGCGATGATAGGATATTTCTGAAAGCGCAGTACCTTTGGGCAACACGACAGCAGAAGATATCTACAGAAGCTCAGTCATCCTGACAATTCCCACAGCACTTGTGTCCCTGGCCGGTTGGGTTTCTGTCTTGCCTTGGGATAGGAGTAAGCCAAGATCCAGAATGAAAAACTAACTTTTACATCCTTCACTCTTATGAAGTTAACTGACCAAAGCAACAAGGCACTAGCTCATGTTTGCACTTTTCTCTCCTGCTTCTTGGGCAGCACCAGTTCAGAGTGGCTGTGCGTTCCATCATGCCCGGCCCCTCTGTTGGGCAAAGGCACAAGTGCCAGAAAATCTGGTGGCCAAGCTCTGGCTTTCTGAAGCCCAATGTAGAGTCTTCTAGAGGCAGAAAATCTGCGTCAATGAAATAAGTCAATCCAAATGTAACATATGTCTTCACTCTAGAGAAAGGGGTGTTAAGTTCAGAAATTCTTGTTTTTACAATGTCATGGATGTCATGGAATAGGTTATGTGTCTTTTATTCGCTATCATTGTATTTCTGATGAGAATAACTTCATTCATTCAATGAACATGAACTAGAACCTCCATGTGCTTGTCCCGGTACGAGGTGCTGGGAAACAATAGTGAACAGGAGACACTGAGCGGTCGAAGGAAAACAGAAATATCCACAAATGGATGCCAAATACTGGTCCTGAGCTTGCCCCTGAGTATTCTTCACGTCCTGCCAGGAGTCTGTGCGAGCAGGGTATGGCCGGAAGGAGCAATCAGTTCCTTCTAATTTTAAAAACAGCACAAAGTGGCCTTTAGGGCTTCTTTTTAGCAATAACATTTCATGAGTCTGCAAACATGACAAATTCAATGTCCTAGTCTGACAACAAGTGTCACCCCTAGAATTCTGAATAGCATCCACCCCTCAGGTCCTGGACTTTCACCTACACCCCCTGCTGCCAATCAGGCCCTGTTGGTGCCATCTCCTAATCTGATCAGGTGCCGCTGCAGGCACCCGGGACCAGGCGGGGGCAGACCAGCCTTTAGCCGGAGCCTGGATGGACGATCAGCCCCCTTTTCTTCCGGAGGCTGGCTCTGGCCTTGTCCCAGTGGGTTGGTTGACATTTGGTATCAAGCTATGGGTAACAGATTGTTTCCTCTGAGTGTGCCTACAGGACACAATGCTACCATCAGTGGCTCTGGCACACCTGTGCTGATGTCTGAGTGCCCAGGAGAAGGGGGCCAGAGGGGCTGGGCTGGACCTCTGCCCACCTTCCCAACTGGGGTCCCACACTCAGGCCAGCAACACAATCCCCTAGAGGTTTTCTCAGAACAGCTCAGCAATCAGCCCGCCCAGTGCAGGCCGGGCTCTGGTGGAAGGGGCCCAGGCAGGACATGTAGCCCTGGGGACCAGGGCAGATTTCAAAGGAAGTAACATCTGAGACCTCAAGAACAAAGAAGGCTCGGCCAGGCAATGAAGGGGAGGATGAAGGGTGTTCCGGGGAGAGGGACGGGCGTGAGCAAGCACCTGCCCTTGGTTTCCTGGGGACAGCAGGGATGGATGGTGAAGTGGCAGGGGTGGGGGGCTGGGGGACGGGAGCTGAGGCTAGAGAGTGGTCCAGGCTGACCCTGCCGGACTTCAGGCCAGTCAAGGAGTCAGGACATCATCCGGGTGGTGGGCTGAGCGTTGCACTGCCACTGTCAGCAGGTGGGGCTGGCCGGGCAGAGGGGCGGGGCTGACATCAGGTCCTGGGCCAGAGCCTAGCGACTGCCCAGAGGGAACAGGGACAGCCCCAGGGATCTGGGATTGAGGGGCAGGGAGGATATTAAGGAAGAAAAATCAGAGCTTTTTTTCTTTTTTTCCAGAAGCAAACTCAAAGGAGGCACTGTGAGTTAAAAAATAAACAGCAAAATAAAACTCTGACCGTTTGGGTCCCACACTGTTAAAAAGGTCATCAGTTACTAACTTTCTCTTGCTCCCTACAGCATCAAATAACATTTGGTGTCCCTCCACGGTGGTCCAAATCCATCTGGAGATGGCTACGCAAGTCTGTGTCTAGCTTTGCACGTCTTGTACTTCTGTGCTGGTTCTGCGTGTGTCAACTTTTCCTTCTCCCTGGGAGCCCTTGCTCGACCATTTTCCACGTCCACCTGGACTTCTCAGTACCCACTCTTGCCGATCTGGGGGCACTGGAGACACTGATCTCTTATTTTAAAACCAGAATCAGTGAGTGGACTTTGATGCGGAGAATTTTTCATTGCAGCCAACTTTTCCAGCGCGTCTGCATTCCTTCATTCCCCACGTGCTCCATGCCAGGGGCTCTCGTGTTAGGAGAACCGGATGCAAAGGGTGAACGAGCCTGGTTTGGGGAGCTTATCATTCAAGAACATTCCAAGGGCAGGAGGTGCTGTTCAGAGCACCAGGGCAGGTTGGTGGGAAGAGCACCCCTGAGGAAGGGCACACAGCCCATCTGCCTTCGTGGTGAACCCTGAGCCCAAGGTTAGAATTTCCCCCAAAACATCTCCGCCTGCAAATCTCTATTTCTCATTCCTTACTCCCAGACCCTTAAAATACTCAGTGCAGAGTCCAAAAATCTAAAAGCAAAAAACAAAACCACCATAAAGAAAACCCCAAACTCTTCCAACCTTCAAACTCCACCTTTTGACCTAAAAAGCAAAATGTTTCTAAAGCAGAACAAGCTCCTTTCAGCGGGAGAAAACTCCGAACTCTAAAAGGCGAGGAATCCAGCGTCTGTTCTCTACCACGTGAGCACCAAATACCAAGAAACCATCCCGGACCAGGAGGCCAGCCCGCACCAGCTGCTTCAAAGAGGCTGCTCTCTCCCGAAGGCTTAACACAGTGACCCCAGCAACTCGGAGGGGCAGCGGGGAGCTCCAGCGAGCGCGTTCCATGCCCAGTGCCAGACGGCCCTCGCCACGGCATTCACACCATTAAAACCCCATCTTCGGAGGCTGCCAAGTGTCAGCGGCTGCCCTGTCCCTCTTAAATAGCCATACTTTCATGCAACTAAAAAATAAAAGGGAAAGAAGGGGAAAGTTCACTAGACTCAAAAATGTGGAATAAACTGTACCTCTCCCAGCAGATAAATAAAACTGGCGCAGCCCTAGTGGCAAAGACTTCAAACAAACAGGGCTGCTTCCTCCTTGGCTCTGTGTCATCTTTGAGCTGAGGAGACGCATCCATCAGCAGCTCTCCACATAGAAGCCCACAGCCCAGGGTCTCTGCCCTCCCCGGCCACCTTCGGGGCAACAGCTCCCACTGCAGCCCCAGGGGACAGTGGCTTTTCAGCCTGGTCCCCTCATCCTCCAGTTCGGGAGTTTGGAGACCTGAACCCTTTTCTTTTCCTTGGCATGTTTCATTTACAATGATTATGCTCAACAGTGTGAATGTTTACCATATGTTGGTTGTGTGGCAAAATATTCTGGCTCCCCTAAAAAGTCAGGTCGCTGAGTCACGCAGCTAGAGAAATCTTGGGGGAGGTCGTTAGCAGCAGCTGGGGCAGCACGGTGCCCTCACAGCCTCCTGGAGGGACACGGGAGGGGAGGCAGGGCTGAGAGTTAGACCTCGGCCGGAGTCCCCAACTGCCGGAGCACAGCGGTGCTCACGGGACAGCAGAGCCGTGTTGAGATTCCCTTGGCCAGAACCTTGCTTACTCTGGAGAGAAAGCAGGGACGGAGCCCGGGCAATGAACAGGACCAAGGAAAC
Organism: Microcebus murinus; assembly: GCF_040939455.1. NCBI lineage: Eukaryota > Metazoa > Chordata > Mammalia > Primates > Cheirogaleidae > Microcebus > Microcebus murinus. Next base: position 6,198,284 of record NC_134106.1, read on the forward strand.
TTGCGGACAGAAACACTATTCAATAAAAACGAAAAGCAGAACTCAGTCACCATCAAAACACAAAGATTGCTCCAACTTAATTTTTATTAGTCCTTCATTCTCTCCAATATTACATGACTAGCTTCAAAAGTGAGCAAGCGAGTTTATTTTGATGATAAATATCATGGATTTAAATGGAATATGAGCAAGCGCAACTGGCGAAATCCTGCAGCTCTGGCAACGTCCCCCAAGGTGAGAGGCTGCCTTCTATCACGACACGGCCACTCCCAGTCACCACATGGCCAGGACTGGCGGCGAGTACAAAACGCGGCGGGCTGGAGGGCGAGGCTCCCGAGTTGCATGTGCCTGAGGATCACGGGGGATCTCGTCTCCGACGCCGGCTCCAAGGTCGCATTTCCTCCTCTGCTCTCAGCTCAGGGAATGGGGCGTGTTGCTTAACGCGTGATCCGAGGAGTGCCCAGGAATCCTGTGGAAAGTCTAAATTCCTTGGGCCTCCTCCCCACTCTGCCCCAGATTCTTACGGGATAGACAGGGCGGGGCGGGGCGGGGGAGGGGGAGAGCACGGATCCATATTTTCCAGAAGCCTCTGGACCATTCTCGTCAGGTTTTCCCCAGCAGTGCTTTCAGGAACAAAACAGCCAAGTCCCACTACCGCCTCGGCGGCTGTCAGTGCTGAGCAGGCGTGGAAATGCCGTTTATGGGTTTTCCTAGTCTACCCCACACAAGAATAATTTTCCGCACCATTTCCCCATATGGGACTGAAAAAACAGGAGCCAGGAGATGAAACTGCACAGGGAGCGGGACTGGCCACCATGACTTCGCTCCCTGGTGCCTCAGGGGCTCTGGGACCTCGGACATGTTGCCCAACATCTCTGAGTCCGTTTCCCAGGGGCCGTGGTGAGGACCGGGTGCACAGCCCCGGCCTGGCCCAGCTCGCGCCCGGCCCTCTCCTCCTCCACTGTTGTCAAGCTCCAGTCACCGGGAACAGGGAGGACACAAACGTCATTCTTCTGAGCATTATCACTCCATGAACGGGGTTGAGTGTGATCTCTCAAGGTGGAAATTGAAAAACTACTCAAACTGCCCAAAAAACTTCTAGATTAGCCAAATATCGACCCCTCGGCAGGCATGGACTTCAAAGAAACAGTATTTTTTAAAATAAATCCAGTCATGCAGGCTGACTCAGAGCAGTTGTTCTTCTTTGTCACACGTGCTATGCAATCACTGTAGTATAGAGCATAGTATGACAACACACACAGGCACTACCGTCTGGCCCGAGGACGGGGGCTCAGACACGGGCCGCAGGAGTAACCCTTGAGTAACCCTCCGCCCCAGACCTGGCCCCGAGAGAAGTGACCGTTCTGAGCTGAGTGCCTCTTGCTCTCCACACCTCTTCAGACCTTTCCACATGTTGAAACAACGAGGAGCGTCATGTTGCATGTTGTGACACTCCGTACACACCAGTATCGTGTACACGTGCTTCTGCAACTAGCTGTTTTTCTCCCATCTTTGTTTTATATCTCCTTCCATTTTACTATGTTCCCCTCTAATCCACTCACTCCCACTGCCCCATCTCACCCCACTGGAGGGCTCTACCTACTGTATTCATCCCTCCCCTATAGATGTATGTTCAGGCCATTTGCATAATTACAGACAAATGCTGCAGTAGACACACGTGCATGTTTATTCGAGTGCCCGTGACTGCAATCGTGGAGTCTGGGATGGGCACATCTCCCCCTCTACTCAGAATGTCACCCTGCATCCAGCGTGGTGGGATCGACGCCCACGCCCACCAGCAGTATTTGAGAATTCCTACCACGTCACGTCCCCACCAGATTTGGCATTGCTAGACTTTTTAACTTTTGCCGAACTCGTGGGTTGTGTTGCAGCACTGTCAGCCAAGTCCTTTGAATGGCCTACGAGGCCTTATACCAACACCACCTGCCTGCCACAATTCTGACCCCCACAGCACCCCACCACCCCTCTTTACCTTTATTCCTTAGTCCCTTCCTGGGCTGGCCACACTCCTGCCACACCAGCCTCCTAATGTCCCTCATATGCAGCAGGTGCACATGCCTTGGAATGTCTGCGCTGGCCGTTCCCCCTTCTGCAGATGCTGTTCCCTGCATGCTGTCATGGTTCTCTCCTCGCTGTCTTCAAGTCTCTGCTCAAATGTCACCTTCTCAACTCAGCCTACCAGGGCCACCTTCGTCAGAATCCCACCCCATCCTTGCTCCTGGCACTTCTCCCCTCCCTGTCTTACTGCCACAGCCTCGATCACCTTCTACACCCTGTGCAATTCACTGACCAGCTGTTCCTTTGTCTCTCCCGAAGAGGATGTAATGACCCGGTGGCCAGGGATTTTTGTCAGCTCACTGACGTTTCCTAAGTTCCTAGGAGAGTGCCTGGCACATAGTAGGTGTTCAGTAGGTACTTATTGAAAACATGGATGGATGGACGGATGGCTTCAAGCCCCATTTGAGCTACCATCCACACTGCCTGCAATTTCTGAGCTTGGAAAACCTGTCTTCTTTTCCAGCCCGAAGAAAGATCTGATTCCTCATAAGCCTGTGACTTCTCCCGTTAAAACCACCTTTGTTGTTTTACTACTGCCATGTTTTCATCAGATATGGTTACATGTTCATTAACTCATGTAAACATTAATAAAAGGACTATGAAAACAGCTTCCTACACGTTTCTTCTTGCTTTCATTCAGGAATAATTAGACGAACACACCATATACCATACGTACCGATGGGGCAATCCCCTTTACTGTGCTTCCAGATGATGATTCCTCTCTGGGAATACACCCAAATACCAGATTTCTACACCCTCACTACTCCCAATCTGCTCTGCCTTCTGAGTAATTCAGGGGTCCTCAAATAAGACAAAGCTTTGAAGCCCCTCTGTGGGACACAGTGGCCAACCATGTGCATTCTCCCCCGACATGGCCAAGGCCTCCTTCTCATCTGTAAAAGTGCTTTGCAAGAGAAGAGAGGAGGGAAAGACAAAAACCCATCATCTAACAGGTACAATTAACACTATTTAGGTGATGGACATATTTATAGCCCTGACTCAAGCCATGTATCAAAAACATCTGTATCCCCTTAATATTTTGAAATAAAAACAATTATTGAGGAAAGAAAAAAATTTTTTAATAAAAAAAATGAAAGTGCTTTGCAGAGTACAAGAGGATATTCAAAAATGCTTACCTCCTCCTTCACTGCACCCTTGTCACAACGACTCACCTATTTGGGAACACTCAACGCTGCTGAATATGACAGTGGCTTCTTGATCCTCTTCACCCTACCCAAGCCGAGCATGTTATCCTTCAAGTGGCCACTACGTCCCCTCGCACAGGAAACTCCCCCAAATCACGCATTAGTGTTCTCTCGACAGCAGAGGAGCCTGCATGCTGAAGGGACGCCGGCAGCCTCTAGGTCAGGGCTATTTTCCTCCTGGCATCCTACCCGTCTAGGTCTCCAGCCTCCCTGACCTTAGGTGTGGCCACGCTCTGAGTTCTAACCAGGGGTTCTCAACTGGGGGGGTTTGGTCCCCCCCAGGGGACATCCAGCAATGTCTGGAGACACGGTTGGTTGACACAGCTGGAGGAGAAAGGAGGGTTCTGTTGGAACCTAGTAAGTCTCAGAGGCCAGGGAACACCCTGGGCAATGTTCCTCAATGCTCAGGACAGCCCCCACAACAAAACATACCCTTCACAGCTTTGTGCCTCTTTGGCCTGCTCAAGGCGTCCCTGGGGCTGAGACCCTGCACTAATCGTTAAGAGACCTGGTTCCAACCAATGGAATGTGAGCTAACGGTTGTCAGCCAATTCCAGTCTGGTCCATAAAAACCACCACAGCGTGTTCTCCAAGCTCTTTCCTCTTCTTCAGGCTTGGTGGGGGGAGCCCAGACATGTTGGAAGCCACACATTGAATATGGTACAGCCACTAAAGTGGGCAGAGCCTGCATCCCTAAGTTGCTGCTTGGATGACAACTCTCTGCCCATCAGTTGACACTCATTTTGAAATTTGAGTGAGAAATAAATTTCTAGCATGTTGGAGTTCTGGGTTTGTTCAATGAAGCAGTTGGCTTAGCTAACTCAAGCACAGATACTTTTACACGCTTTCTTCAGTAGGCTCTCCTGTGTGGGGCTATGCTTTAGCCAGTCCCAGGAGGAGCAGACATCACCTGGGGGGCATCTGGAGCAGCCAGTCCCATTTCACATGGGAGACAAACCTTCAGGGAGCATTTCCTGGGAAATCTATTTATAACTGATCCAACGAGCTGGTTTATGCAAAGACAGGGAAGGGATCCATGAGCCTGCCTACGTCTATGAGGGACTTTTGAAATTGGGACTTTTTCAATAAGATCTCTAAAGTTTACCTCTGGCCATTCTAGTCCTATAGGACTCAAATTAGAATTTCTATACTCGACTTTCTGCAAGTTTAGTTTAAAGATGTCTTCTCCCACCCAGTTATCTTAACTGGTCAGAGCTTTGTAAAAATATGGCCGGGCGCGGTGGCTCAAGCCTGTAATCCTAGCACTCTGGGAGGCCGAGGCGGGAGGATTGCTCAAGGTCAGGAGTTCAAAACCAGCCTGAGCAAGAGTGAGACCCCGTCTCTACTAAAAATAGAAAGAAAATAATAGGCCAACCAAAAATATATAGAAAAAATCAGCTGGGCATGGTGGTGCATGCTTGTAGTCCCAGTTACCCAGGAGGCTGAGGCAGGAGAATCGCCTGAGCCCAGCAGTTTGAGGTTGCTGTGAGCTAGGCTGACTCCATGGCACTCTAACCTGGGCAACAAAGCGAGACTCTGTCTCAAAAAAAAAAAAAAAATAAATAAATAAATAAATAAATAAATAAATAAATACAAGTTCCTATTTCTTTACAGACTTATTAGATGTGCCAATCATAGTGATCATTTACTGAGGAACTTGCTAGATTTAGCAGATAAAATATAGAGACATACTTACACTTAAAAATGACTCATTGCCCATCTGAAACTTAAATTTAAATAGGTGTCTTGCATTTTAGCAGGGAAGGCTATTCACTGAGCACTTATATTCTCCCAGGTATTACATGCACGGTATCTTGAATGCTAAAAATAACACTAAGAGGGAAGCGCTGTTATCACCTTCACTTTCAACCGAGGCCACAGAATGCAAAGACCAGGTACTTTCCCTGGGTGGATCCCACCTGCTGTCGTGCACTGCTGGGATCCCAAAGCAGGCTCACTCCAAAGCTGGGACTCTTCTCACCTGCTTCAATGCACAGAAGACTGCCCGCAGGCAGGAGGAACTCCGGGAATGTTCTTGACTTCATCAGCCCTTTGAACCCTACAGAGAGCATGGTTTTCTTTTCTCAAGGGCACCAGAACATAGTAGCTGAAAAGGAACCTGAAGATGTGGTGAGAACGGTTAAGAATATTTCGTTCCAAACTTTCACGTTTCAGAACTATTGAAAAATACCTATGGTAAATAATATTTCCTTTTTAAAAGCTAGCATTTCTCCCGGAGATAATTAAATGGATGTGATACGCTTTCAGAAAATCTTAGGAGTTAACCCAGTGCGAAGATTAGGAGCACGGACTTAGAAGCAAGACAGGCAAGGGCTGGGACTCTGATTCCACCATCTCTGGGCTGTATGGACGTGGGCAGGCTACCTGGGCACCCTTCGTACCAGCAGTTTGCTGGCCTGTAAAATGGGAAGGTGCGGCCTCCATCAGGAGGTTTTGTGAGGGTCTAGTGGGGGGTGTTGCCCTCCCTTTACAGATAGGACCCCTGGGACACAGGGTGAGTCATTGAGGACACACTGCCAACAGGGGTGAAGAGGCTTCCAGAACAGGAAGGGATAAAGGAGCCAAGAGCTCAGGCTCAGGGAGTGGGGGGAGCCCTCCGCTGCAAACCCCCCATGCACCCAACCCCCACAACAGCAGGCGCAGCCAAAGAACCTCAGCACCCGTTCTCAAGAGGTTGGTCCTTCCACCTGCTGCCGTGGCTCAGAAGCAGGACTTGAGGAACGGGAGGTGCATCAGCCCACTCCTGACTGCTTCCTCGGGATCAGACGCGGCCACACGGGGATGGTGCCACTGGGGAAGAGCCGTCCCGGGAGTCCTTGGACGTCAAGTCAACAAGGCCAGGGGACAGAGGGCCTGGCCCTAACTATGAAACATCACTGCCCTACACTCAAGCTCTTCACGCCGTATGTGTTTTTAAAATGTTGAAATCGCCTTAAAACCTCGATGAAGAGAAGTGCGGCCTCTGAGCTGTTTCCATGCATCGTTTCTGCAGTGTCTGTGGCATCCAGCAGATGCTCTTACGGTTCAAACATACAATGGTCACGCACACGTGGACATCTGCGCATTGCGGGGACGCTGGCAGGAATTCCCATTGGCTACAAGAGATCCACAGTACATACCTGAGTATATACTAGACACAAAATGTCAAATAAAAGCCGTATTTCTTTTATAATTAAGGCACTTTTTGTTGGATGTGGGGATATGTTTATTTTTTAATCATTCGTTGTTCTGAGATTTTGGGGGAGTAAAAAAAAAACCCAAACAAATTATCAACCATTACAACTACAACAAATGAACAAAATTGTACTTAGAAACTTTAATATTTTTCCCCTAGTTTCTCTGCTGGAGGCCACTGTAGTCAGCAATGTAACAGACCAGCCCCAAAGGCAGTGGTTTAAGATAACAACGCATTCTCCTCCAGGCCCCTGGCCGGCTGGAGCGGGCACTCTCGCTCCGCTCTCGGGTGCGTGTGGGCAGTCGGCGGCTGGGGCTGCGCTCATCCTCCTGGGCTGGACGTCCAAGGGGCTCCCTTTACTCAGCGGGGATGGCCGGAGCGCCTGGGGCCGGCCCCCCCTTTAGCCCTTGCTGGTGTGGCCTCTTCATGCAGGCAAGACTTCCTCACAGCAGGGTGGCCTCGGACAGGTCTGCATTTGCTACATGATTGTAAGAGAGAAGCCAAAAAACCAAAAACTTTCAGACATTAACTGCCCCACTCTACCCAAACACCACGGAGAAAAACTGTGGCCCCAACTCCACCCCCACCAGCAAAGGCCGAGTGGAGAGCCAGACTCAACCCCCACCCCCCCGCCAGCTTGCTGTCAGCAGGCACCACCAGCCTGAGCAGTAGGGTGGTGTCGGTGAAGGCAGCGTGGGGAGCAGACATTCGTCCCTGCTGGTGGGGCGTGAGCTCTCTCAACACAGCATCAGCAGAGGCTACAAGTCCACCCCCACCTAGGGGTAACGAGGCACTGCTCTCCCCCCACTGGGGTGGTCTCAGAGAGAGCTGAGTGAGAACCGGGACATCCGACACCTTCTAGTGGTAAGAGGGCTTCTCCCCTCCAGTGTCAGTGGGGACAGATGGGGAGAAGGAGGGAGGTGCCTGCCCCCTCCCAGCCAGGGTGGCCTCAGCAGAGGCCTGCTGTAACAGAAGACTTAAATAAGCTCCAGGGTCTCATAGCTTAACCCCCAAAATGTCTAAGTAAAATCACTTCCCATTCCAATAATCAGGAAAAGCTTAACTTGAATGAGAAAAGGCAACCAAGAGTTGCCAACACCAAGTAGACATGGATGCTGGAATTATGTGACAAGGATGCTGGAGGAGACATCGTGAAAATATTTCAAGGAGTAATTACCAATCTGAGAAAGAAAGAGAAAGAAAGAAAGAAAGAAAGAAAGAAAGAAAGAAAGAAAGAAAGAAAGAAAGAAAGAAGGAAGGAAGGAAGGAAGGAAGGAAGGAAGGAAGGAAGGAAGGAAGGAAGGAAGGAAGGAAGGAGGAAGGAAGGAAGGAAGGAAGGAAGGAAGGAAGGAAGGAAGGAAGGAAGGAAGGAAGGAAGGAGAAAATCTTAGCAAAGAAATAGAATATATAAGAAGAACCAAGGGGAAATTTTAGAACTGAAAAATACAACAACCAAAGTAAACACTCAAAAGCAAAGTGGAGGGGGCAGAGGAAACAGTCAGTGAACTTGAAAATAGAACAATAGAAATTACCCAATCTGAGCAACAGAGAGAAAACAGATCTTGTAAAAAATGGACAGAGCCTTGGGCACCTGTGTGGCTATAACAAAAGATCTCACATTAGTGTCATCACAGTCTCCAAGGGGAAGAAGAGGAGGGCAGGGCTGAAAAAGTATGGGAAGAAAATACTGGCTGCAAATGTCCAGAGTTTGGCAAAAGAAGCTGAAAGAGAATAACCTCAAACAGAATAAACAGAACCTCAAACAGAATAAACCTAAAGAAATCCATAGCAAGCTATATCATAGGCAAACTCCTAAAAACCAAAGACAAAAGGCAGAGAGAGAGAAACAACACCTTACCTGCAGGGAAAAAAGTAATTCGAATGACAGGATTTCTCCCGAGAAGCTATGATGGATGGAAGGAGGGAGCATACACAACATGCCAAGTGCTGCAAGAAAAGAACTATCAATCCAGATTTTTTTTTTTTTTTTGAGACAAAGACTCCCTATGTTGTCCAGGTTGGCCTTGAACTCCTGGCTTCAAGCAGTCCTCCTGTCTCAGTCCCCTCAAGTAGCTGAAACCACAGGCTCTCCACACTGTGCTCAGCTCAACCCAGAATTGTATATCCAGCAAAAATGTCCTTCAGGACTGTGGGGGGAAAAACAAGTTTTCAGATGCAGGAAAACTAAGAGAACATGTCACTAACAAACCTACCCTAAAGGAATGCTTAAACACTGCTCCTGAAATAGAAAGGAAATGATAAAAGAAAAAATATTGGAGCGTCAGGAAGCAAGACAGAACAAAGGAAAAAGTAAAAATGTGAGTAAATATAATACAATTTCCTTCTCCTCTTGAATTTGTAAAATCAAACAAACGTACAGTTCCTTAATGGGTCCATGTTGGCTCACCCAGTAGTTTGCCCAGGCAGGGCTGATTTAAGAAGCCAGTTATTTATCTGAGTTTCTCAAATCGTGGTCCCTGTACCACCTGCATTGGCTTCCCCTCAGGACACTCAAAATGCTATTTCCCGGGTGGGTTACCAAACCCACCGTGTCGGAATTGGTAGGAGTGGGCCCAGGATTCTGGGCATAAACATGTGATTCTTACATACGCTAGGGCTTTAAAAGTCCTAAGGTCTGAGTTGACCTTTGGTTAATGAAGGCCAAGCTAAGTCACTCGGTATTAACTCTGGAGGAAAGTGAGCACAAAGTGCTCTGCAAATTCCTGGCTCTGGGCAATCCAGCCATCCAGGGTGAATAAAATTCAAGGTGAAGAGTGTGAGCAAAACCAGCCCTGCAGTCAAGGTCACCCACCTCTGCACCTCGGCAGGGAGCTGTCCCAGGAAGTGTAGGCTGGAGTCTAGGCCACCAGAGAGGGGTCTGTCATTCATCTCTGCCTCAGTTTCTTCCTCTGTGAAATGCAGGCGGCATCTGCCTTTCCAAACTCTCTGGGTCACTGTAAAGAGTAAAGAGGTGAGCGGCACGCAGGCTTGCAAGAGGTTAGTTATTCTCAGCCCCCGTGAACGTTTGCCCTGACCTTAGAGAGGGCCATCGTGTTGCCTTTTCCTTTGAAATAGAATGTCTTTGTGTTCTTCTCACAGACTCAGAGAAAGGCAGGCATGCTGGTTAAAGTTAACCGTATGGGTAGTTCACTGGTCTTTCCTCCAGGGTCCCGCAGCTTCAGTGTAATGAGAGGCCCGGGTGTCAGCGGCCTCTGGAAGATCTAACGACCCCGCAGAGCTGAGCAGGGCGTCGCGCGCTCTGGCAGCTCCGGTGCAAATCCCCGGCTCTGAGCCCAGGGCTGCTCCTCCAGGAGCCCCTACAGGTCTCTGCTGCTCGCTTGTAGTGTCCCCAGCTGTCCCTCCCTAAGGATACTGCCCTAGGTCTTGCCCCATCCCATGGAACCGGCAGTGGTGACACGTGACAGGCGCGCGGCTGGGGGCTTGCAGAACCCTGGAGTGCGCACTCCCTCTAACCTGGGAGGAGTAGGTATGCAAATTGTCATTTTTGTGGGGAAGGGGGCAGAATCTGGGAGTGAAAGCCTTAAAGATGCGGGAAGAGAGGGAAGTAACGGGGAGGGGGCGTGGAGAGGATGTCAAACGATTGGAAAAACAAGTCTCTCCACCAGCCAACGCGCGCAGCGTCGCGTGGGCACCGCTAGTGTGCGTGGGCGATGGGCACGCCGGCCTCTCGGGCGGGAAAGGGCAGAGCCCACAGCTCTGCGGGCACAGGACGTGCGTCCACCCAGGGCGCCCCGGCCCCGGCCCCAGGACAGAGCGCGCGGGCGCGGCGGGTGGCTGCCCCGGCGGGGCGCGCACGTGGTGCGGGGCGGGCGGGTTCCTCCCCACTGAAGTCATGGACTTGGCTCGCCGCGGCGGGGCCGGCGCGCGAACGAGGCTAAGGCCAAAAAAAAAAAAAAAAGCGCACACAATGTGTTTCTTGTTAGGGACTCGCAAGCCGCGGCCTCGGGTTTTGCCTTCGGTGCCACATTATAATATTAAGCAGCAGTTTGATTCCGGACGAGCCCGCCCTCGTCGCCGGCCGCTGCGGATTGCGGCGGACGCCGGTGGGCAGACAGGGGCGGCCGGGGCGCTGCGCGCGGGCGCGGGGGCGCACAGCGGACTGCGGGGGGTCCCCGCGGTGACCCGGTCGCCCCGCGGTGGCCAGACCCTGCGACGCAGGCCTCCGGGCGGCGCAGACTCGGTGACGCCAGCCTCGCTCCCGCCAGCTCGCGGGCAGCCCGGGATTGTTTTCCAAGACCTTATCTCTCGCTCGAGTTAATTTTCTTTTTTAATTTGGTGACCGGAACAAAAGTCACAGGAAAATCCTTTGCGAAAGCTAAACGCGGCCACGCATCGGGGCAGTTCGCAGTATTGGCAGCAAAATATTTGCAGTTCCTGGTAGTTAAATCGGCCCCTCCGCCAAACTTCCCAGACTTTGCTTTCTTTGAACGGAGCTGAAAGGTGATCTCCCTAAAAGGGGCTCGGACGTTTGCGAGCGACTGGATTCAGCACGGCGTTTTACCCGGGGCCCTGGACACCTCGGAGCCTCGGGACCGCGGGAATCCTAGAAGGAATTATGGCCGGACCGTCTGCCATTGTAGTAGCTGAAACGCTCTGTTAATGCCATTTATTAGCTGTGTGCGACAAGAATTGTAAGAAGTTGGGCAGGTCTTCAAAAACACCCAAAAGGAGAAAAATAAACATCCCTTGTTTGCTTTTTGTGGCTTTGCTCATTTTCTTCCCCTCTCGTAGTCCTTCATCTAAGGCCTTTTTAAACCCAAATTCGGTTATCTGGTTTCAGGGTTAGGTCTCCCTCTTGCCAAGGTATTAAATAAACAAGTAAAGCAAAAACTCGAATTCTTATATAATCCAGATGCTGTTTCCTCGAAAACCACAACAAACGCTGCTAAACCAGATAGCTGGGACCGGGGACGGTGGCGCCAACCCCCCCCCCCAAACACACACACACTCCCTCCCCGGTTTTAGGGCCAGCAAAGGACATTTATGTTGGGGAACTCCTCTCCAGGACAGACGATAAATGACTGCTGCTAATACTCTAAACTGCAGACCAGCACCCTTGAGGGGTCCGGATGCCATGAGCTGTCCGGGAATGTTGGCATCTGGTTCTTAAAACGGAACTTTCCCCTGGAGATAGAGCCGGGGCGAGGAGGCGTCTGCATCTGCAAGCAGCCTTGGAAGTTTCTGGCAGCTTGATGTTCTCACTCGAGAGCGGTACATTATAAAGGGGTTCAGTCTGGCCCCCGCTCTGTAGTGGTAATGAGAACGCAAACGCGGGCCGCGCTCCGCGGAGCCAGAGGACCCGGGCTGCACATCCTCCTGCCTCCCCCGGAGCGGGGAGGGGGCTGTTCTGGAAAAATCTAATGAGTTCCAAGGAAAAAGGCAGTAGGACGGTGGGGGGCGGGAGTGGGGGGTCCTTCAAAGGTATTTTTAGGAGTCTGGGATCAAAGCCATCCGGCGAGGACCAAGATCCAAAGGAATAAATAAATCCCGCCATGCGCTAAGACAGTGACCTTCTCCCCATCCACCTCCCTCGCGCCAACCCCACCCTGAACGCCTCGGTTGCAAAAGCAAATAAAATAAAGCAAAACCTTTTCCTTTGGCAACCTCTAAGCCACGTTATGCCTCCTTTAGCAAAAGGAAGATTTCTTTCTTCTCCCTCTCCCGGCTTTTTTGCTTTGTCCTCCCCCCTCTCCCTTTCCCTTCCCTGTCCTCCTTCCTTCCCAAATCACTCGAAACTTAAGACGTGCCGCGGCTGCAGGTGCGCGCGGGCCGGCGGCCCGGCCGGGGCGAACCTGGGACTGCCGGGCCTCGCAGGCATTGATCAGCTGGGCGCGCGCGCTGAGTGACGGCGCGGTTGCCATGGCAGCCGCCTGAGCGGCGCCGCGAGGACAAGGCTGCAGGGCGGCGTGAATGGGCGGCGTCACGCGCCTGGCGCCAGAGAGTCTGCTCCGGGGCTCCGGCTCCGGCCCCGCCGCGGCCTGGCCCGCGCGCCGCCGCCGCCGCCGCCGCTGCCAATTCATCACCTGTCAGGGATCACTCGGGGGGTCACGGGCGGAATGGACACAGCTGTGAGAACAAAACCGGGGGAAGAAAGGCGAGCGCTCCCCGTGGCGCCAGATGTGCAGGGAGGACCTTGAGCCTCCCCCCCGCCCCCGCAGGCTGCTCCCGCCCCCGGCTGCAGCAGGCGGGGGCTGCCAGCGCGGCCGGCGCGCCCGGCCCGGGCTGCTTCTGATCACGGCGCGGAGCCCCGCGCGGCCTGCAGGAGAGAGGCTGCGTGGGTAAGCCCTGCGCCCGGCGAAGGGAACCCCCGGGCAGCTCTCCGCTGCCCACGGGGGCGTCTCTGTGTCCCTGCGGGTAAGGGGGGGACGCCGTCTCCACCCCCGCCGGAAGCCCTTCACACCTTCGCACCACCCACGGGTCTGGCCCTTCCTGCAGCTGGGGCCATTTGAACTTTGGAGGCCTCGGGAGCAAACCCACACAGACACCGATTGACAGATCTTTAAGTGCTTTTCAACCCACCCTGAAAAAGCTCCAGCTCCATGTTCCGCCACTAAAACATAACTTTTAAGGTGACCGCCTGCAGGGCTGAGACAGACATATTAGCAACTGAGGCCTCTTTCCAATCATTAACTTATACAGCTTCATAATCCCCTTAAAATGATCTTTAAATGAATGTACAACTGGGTAGCGTGCCAACAGATTCGAATCGACACGGCCCAGCACACTGGACTCTGGCATGGCAGCTAAAGAAAGAAACGCCAGAAAACTTTCACCATATTTAGCAATTTTACTACATCAGGGTACAAAAAAAAAAAAAAAGATCATGGGAGAAGGCGCTGCTTTAATCAACTTTGCAAAGTGTACAGTAATACTGCACAACGCTCGTCGCCATCCAGCCCAGAGCCTGGCTGCTAGGATAATGAGGCTGGCACGGATGCTAACATACGGTGTCCTTGGAGAGAGCTAGGGATGCGTCAGTATCGAGGAGCTGCAATGTCCAAGAATCATAAGTAATAATTTGAGAATCCCAAAGATGTTTGTTTACATTGGCTATTATTGTAAAATAGTCAAAGTATAACATCATGAACCAAAATAGTGTCAAAACAAAATCTGTTCCACTGTGGCACGTATGTGACAGAAACACATGCACACAAAGTACATCAAAAGGCTCGAACTGTGGGGGACTCAGATAGTAAATCACTTCCAGACTTAATATCAGAGATCTTTGTTAATCAGAGCACCGTCAGGAACGGAGTTGCGAGGCTTCTGCCGGGCCTAGCGGAGGCGCTTCTCTTCTGGGCTGGGCAGGGAACCATGCACCTGCATCCCAGACCGGAGTGGGACTCCCCCAAGGTGATATCCACCTCAGCGCCACGGTCTCTGCCTCCCAGGAGAGAAGCCCTGGGGCACATTGCTGTCACGTGGAGGTCAGAGACCGCCTGGCCCACCAGCTGAGGAATTAATCATTAATTGAAGGAAAAGCCTTTTTCTCCATTATTGAGCTTTGCTTTCAGCTTCTGGTTCTGCCTCTTTCCTTTCTTACATGCAGAAGAGGTGGAGATTGAGACAAAAAGCAAATAAGATATGAATGTTCCCTCTTCTGGGGTTTTCTAGTTTGTTTTCCAGAAAAATATCATTTTCAAAACGTGAAACTAATATACTGTGGTTTTGTTAAGCTAGAATTAACGTGTCAATTAACAAAGTATTTGAGTAAATAGCAGCAAACTTTGTATTTAGATTGAGTTCTTAGAGATCTACAGAAAAAAAAAAAAAGCAAAAAAAACCCTGAAGCTCCATCCAGCACTAGTGCTGAAAAAATTCCAAACCTCATACAAGACAGATTTTTTTTTTTAAAGTGTGAGATGTCAGTCAGTGGTTTGGGCGACCTACCCATCACAAAGCTTTGACTGTTACTCTAGGTCCCAGACTGTGACACCAGAAATCACGATTCGTGCATAATTAATCACCTTACTTTGCCACCTACACTGAAGGGCACACCGGCAGCTCTTCAAGGGCAGTGTATGTAAATGTACTTTCAATATGCAAATCATCCTAATGATTTCCGATTAATAGGATCATTGCAGTAGCCCTGCCTCCTTCTTGAAAAAGGACCCGGTAAAGCGCCCAGCCTCTGCGCTCGGCGACCGACGCGAGCTGGACACCGGTTCCAACAAGAACTCCTTTTACTGCGTTTACAGGAACGCCTCCCGCGTTGCTCCGGGCTGCAAAACCCCACACCAAACCTGTCCCTGAATGTGTACGTGGGTGGCTTATTTGTTTTAACACTTTTCCTTCCTTATCTTAGAAGACAACCCAGCCTGCAAACGGGGCTTTTCGGTGGCAAACTTATTTGCGTTTTCGCTTTCTTCCGAAACGCTGTCTTTCCCGACGCTCTCCGGTGGCTTGCAGGGTGCCGTGGCTCTCCCTGGCCGCGCACAACTCGCCCGTGTCGCTGTGATTTTTAGGGCTGCTGGAGTCTCCGAGGGGTGCAGGGCTTCGCGGGGGCGCACCCGGGGCGAGGGTCCGGCCGCGCGTGTGCGACTGGCACGAAGCGCGCACCCCGGGGCGCCGGGCCTGCCCCTCCCCCGCCCGCGCGCCGTACAGTACTCTATTTACCGCCCCAGCTGGGCGCGCGCCGCGCCCCGCCCCCCCCGCGGGATTGGCTGCGAACGCGGAAGGACCGAGCGCTCGCCCCGCGCCCGCGCCTGCCAATGGGGGCGCCCGCTCGGCCTGATGGACGCGCCACCTTCCACCAATGGGGGCGAAGGGAAGCCCGAGCGTGTAGCCCCGGCGAGGGCGCATAAAAGCCGCCCCGCCGGGCTCGGGCTTCATTCTGAGCCGAGCCTGGTGCCGAGCGCAGCTAGCTCAGCAGGCGGCGGCCTGAGCTCCAGGGCAGCCCGCTCCCTCCCGGTCCCTCCTGCCACCGCGGTCAGCATGAAAGCCTTCAGCCCGGTGAGGTCCGTTAGAAAAAACAGCCTGTCGGACCACAGCCTGGGCATCTCCCGGAGCAAAACCCCGGTGGACGACCCCATGAGCCTGCTGTACAACATGAACGACTGCTACTCCAAGCTCAAGGAGCTGGTGCCCAGCATCCCCCAGAACAAGAAGGTGAGCAAGATGGAAATCCTGCAGCACGTCATCGACTACATCTTGGACCTGCAGATCGCTCTGGACTCGCACCCCACTATCGTCAGCCTGCACCACCAGAGACCCGGGCAGAACCAGGCGTCCAGGACGCCGCTGACCACCCTCAACACGGACATCAGCATCCTGTCCTTGCAGGTAAGACCTGCCCCTGGCGCCGCCGCCGCGCACTCCCCGCTCGCCGCGGCCGGCCGGGGCGGTCACTGGCGGATCCGTTGCTCAGACGGTGACTTTCAGATGAGCTAATTAACTTTCTTTTCCTAAAAATCTGCTGGAGATCGAGCTGTGCGTGAAATTTCTAACAAGTTCTGATATGTTAATGCGTCTGTCTTTGAATATGAATTGTAGCGTCAACGTGCTTAATGAAACTTAGGGTCTATGGACTACTTAAAAAAAAAAAGAAGAAGCCCTTTCTCCTTAAGATTGTCTAACATCTTGCCTTTTATCCTCTTTCTCTCCAGGCTTCTGAATTCCCTTCTGAGTTCATGTCAAATGACAGCAAAGCACTCTGTGGCTGAATACGTGGTGAGTGTTTGCCCGTGCCACCCGTTGGTAAGCTGCCTCTTGGTGTGTGTGCTTGCGCACGTGTGTTTTTGTCATTTGCTTGTGTGACGGTACTTGTGTATCTGTAAAATGTTTGATTTAGTAAATGCGTGCTTACTCCCGGCATTACCCGTAGTATAATTGTCTCACTAGACATGAAGGGGCTTGTAGCTCTGGACACTCAAGATCACACAACATTTAAAAAAGAAAATACATATATATATATATATGATGCCGAGGAAAGTGTGCATTGGCTTTTGCAGCGAACGCAACGCCCTGCCTGGCTCTTTCTGCTGTTGCTCTGGTACTACGAGGTACTAACCTCCACTGTAATTAATCTTATCGCCAGAAATTCCATAGTGATCCGCCTTCCCTAAGACTGTAGTCCTCTGGTATTCTCTGGGCTAGCTGAGGACCGCGGCCCTGTGATGTGATCCCGGACTTCCCTATCTGTTCGCTGAAGGGCTGTTTTCAATCAAATAATTGTTACAAGAAGCAGACTGGCGCCTGTGAGCACTGCTGTCGGAGATGCATGTAGGAGATTGGGTTGGGAAGTTTTCCCCTTGAGTCTCTGCTATTTTAATGTTTAATTTGCACTGTCGAGGCCGAGTGTGTGGTGTTGCGTCTGGACGCCAGGGTTTGCCCAGTCTTCGGGCGTTTGGTTAAATGTTCAAACTGTGGCTTCCTGCAGGCGCCAGTCTGGCCGCCCCTGCCCGTAGGTTACATTCTCCTAAACGTGCCTTTCTCTCCCAATCTCTTGCAGGTGTTAATGACTTTTTTTTTTTTTCTTTGCACAACAACAACAACAAATCCACAGAATCGTTTAAGGCGCTGAACTTATTTTTCAATCTTTTCACAAGGAGAACAAAAACAAGTTGAATGGACCTTTTTTAAAAAGAAAAAAAAAATGGAAGGAAAACTAAGAATGATCATCTTCCCAGGGTGTTCTCTGACCTGGACTGTGATATTCGTTATTTATGAAAAAGACTTTTAAATGCCCTTTCTGCAGTTGGAAGGTTTTCTTTATATACTATTCCCACCATGGGGAGCGAAAACGTTAAAATCACAAGGAATTGCCCAATCTAAGCAGACTTTGCCTTTTTTCAAAGGTGGAGCGTGAATACCAGAAGGATCCAGTATTCAGTTACTTAAATGAAGTCTTTCAGTCAGAAATTACCTTTTTGACGCAAGCCTACTGAATGCTGTGTATATATTTATATATAAATATATATATATATTGAGTGAAACCTTGTGAACTCTTTAATTAGAGTTTTCTTGTATAGTGGCAGAGATGTATATTTCTGCATTAAAAAGTGTAATGATGTACTTATTCATACTAAACTTTTTATAAAAGTTTAGTTGTAAACTTAACCCTTTTATACAAAATAAATCAAGTGTGTTTATTGAATGGTGATTGCCTGCTTTATTTCAGAGGACCAGTGCTTTGATTTTTATTATGCTATGCTATAACTGAACCCAAATAAATACAAGTTCAAATTTATGTAGACTGTATAAGACTATAATAAAACATGTCTGAAGTCAACACCTGAATTCTGAATGGTTTTTAAAATCTCTCTTGCTCACTTCTCTCTCTGTCTCTCATTGTTTCCTTTAACCCCTTCTCTCTAGTCCCCTCCACGTCCCCTGAGCCTTGGGACTTGTGCGCAGAGACTGTCCTCACCAGTTGTGTGGTCAGGGCCAGGATGGTGGGGGAGGGGCCGGGAAGGCCATAAACACGTAGGCTTTTCTTCTGTCCTTAAGGGACAACTTAGTTCTGTGTCTTGGGGGTGAGTTTAAACCTAAGAATGAGTTGTGGGTTGTGACTCCTAGGAGTTAGGTCATGCAAAATAAATGTGGAGTCTGGAAAGATTACCTGTCCGAGTGGGTGGGTGTTAAGACACTTCTCTGGAATCAATGAAACCGCTTGTTGATCACGAGAAGAAAAGAGGCCGGACAGAATTCAGAACATGACTTGAGTCTGAGAAGCAAAAGGCTCGCGGGGCGTCACTGTGTGGCGCGGGAAGGAAGCTGCCCCTAAGCCAGACCTGCGGCTGCCGCCCTGCCGCCCCCACCTGCGCTCCCGCGGGCCCCAGACTGCCCCTCGCCCTTCGCCCTTGACTGCTGCCCTGAACTGCAGGGGGGGTGGAGAGAAAGACCTCTCCAGTCGGAGAAAGCGTCCCAGCGCGCCGTGCCGTGTCCGCTGCAACCCTCAGGCGGCGACACCGCGCCCCTGCTTCAAAACAGATACTTGATACAGACAAGCGTTTGCAACTCATTCGCACAATACATTCATATTCTACTAATATTCCCAAACGGGAAGGCACTAATATGGGTGCGAAAGGGGAGGAGGGGGAGGTTCTGGAAGGCCACCTCGGACCAGGAGCTGGACGAGGGGAGAGGTGTCTCACCTGGGCCCGAGCAGGTGTCCGAGTGGCGCCACCGAGTCTGCGCGGGCCGCGGCGGCTGCCTGGCCCAGACACCGCGTCCGTCGCGGGGGCGCGGGGAGGGGGACGGGAGAGGGACGGGGAGGGGGCCGGGGAGGGGGCCGGCCCCAGGAGGCGGGCTCTGGCCGCCGCGCTGGGCAGGAGACCGGTCTGGACCAACCGGGGCGGCGGGCCACCTCCAGGACTGTCACCTGAGGTCCCGGTCACCTGCCGCGGGCCGCAGGCCCCGCGCGACCCGCCACCTGCGTGCAGCCGGGCCCGGCGGGGCGGGGCGGGGCCGGAAGCGCGCGGACAGGTCGCTGCCCCGACCCCCGGCCTGTCCCCCGGGAGGGGACAGACAGCAGCGCCTCGGTCGCCCCCAACCTCGGCGACTCGCGCGTCGTCTGCTCGTTCGGCCCCCGGGGTCTGTCCCCGGACGGAAGCCGCGCGGTCACCGGGCGCCGTCCGCCCGTTCGCGCCAGGACCCGGGGCCGCCGCGGCCGGGACGCGGCCCCTGTCGGCGACTCCTCCCGCCGAGCCGCCGCCCCTCGCGGGCCCGGGCGGTGGAGGCCGCGCGCCACCTGCCGGCCGGCGCGAGGACGGCAGCTCGCGCGCGCCCGGGCCCGGGCCTGGGGAACCCGCGGGGCCGTCGGCGGGAGCACGGGCGGAGACCGCCGGGACGTGCAGCAGTTTCTAAATGAGCGGAGGTAGCGCGAGGATTCCACCTCTGGCATGTGCACAGGCGTTTCCACATGTGGATCTTACTTCACCGCTACTAATTCCTAACACATAGGAGCCCCTTCTGCAAACCTGGACCTGCCGCTGAACTCCACTCTAGGTGCTGGCCCGGACTTTTAATACAGGATCACACAGGATCCCGGGCCTAGAAGAGGCGGTGACTGCATTGTGGAAGTAAATAAGTTGTAAGTCAAAATGACAGCCAGAATGCTTTCCTGTCTCTTTCCTTAAGTGGTTTTTATTATTATTATTATTATTTCATTTTTTTTTTTCTGAACTGCTTAATAACATTAATGAGGACCTCTAACATTACCTTAAAGTAACTGGAGGTGAGAGTGGGCATCCCTTTCTTATTGCAGATCTTAATGAGAATGGATCAGCTTTTCTCCATTATGTATGATGTGGCTCTAGGCTTCTGCTGCAATGTATACTGTTTCTCAGTTTCTGGAAGACCTCTTCAACTGCTAGGTTTGTTGGGTTTTGGTTGGTTTTGGGGGGAGTTTTTTGTTTTGTTTTTGAGAACCTTAAATCATAATTTGGGGTTCAATTTGTTAAAATATTTTCATTGCATTTATTTATAATTTTCTCTGGGGGACTATACTGAATTTTCTGATGCTAAGCTAGCTGTGCATTTCTAAAATAACTCCAACATGGACATGAGGTATTATTACTTTTTATACCCACTGTGGCTTCTGTTAGCCAATTTTTTTAAAGAGATGGAGTCTTGCTGTTACCCAGGCTGGATTCGAACTCTTGGGCTCAAGTGATCCGCCTGCCTCAGCCTCCCAAGTAGCTGGGACTACAGGCACACTAGGGTGCCTGGCTTGTTAACCAATATTTTATATGGAATTTTTTGGAAATGAAATAGAGCTTCAGTTTCTTTTCTTGTACTGTCCTTATCTGGTTTTACAATCAAGATCACACTAACCTCAAACAATGAATGTGCAAGTCACAGTTTACATTTAATTTTAGTTTTCAAAGGCATGGGTGTGCCCTTGGAGGTAGGCTGACATGTAATCTATCCGTTTTACAGAAACTGGACTCAGAGATGTGTAGTGAGTGGCCAACAGCATTCCACCAGTCAGTGAACAGACCATCGCAGTCCAGGGCCTTTTTAGGAATGTGAAAATGACTTCCAAGTAGAGGGCAAAGATATAGACTCTAAAAGAAAATAATACTCTTGTCAATAGGGAGCTATTTTATGGAGCTTTTAAAATTCAAGGATAATTATTAATGAGGCTCTCTGCAAAATAGGCACACACTCCCGGAACTATCCAGGTCCCCGTTAGCTGGATTCTGTACATACACTTCCAATTTCTGATGCACTTCGCTACTGGAAGGGGGGTTCCAGGCTTTGAACATCTTTCTGGGTGATGGTTCTTGCCCAGGCTTTGGATGTCTTTCTATTTCATCACAAAGATAATTTGGGGCCAGAGGCAGTAGGATGATTTGAACTAAAGTAGGCGCTATGAGGAGTACCACCTGAGGTTGCAAGAAATGAAGGGGATTTCCCCCCAGAGGACGTACATGAAAGAGAGAATGGAAAGGCTGTGTGTGGGAAGAGTGTGCACACATTCATGGGAGTCCAGCGTGGGGTTGCAGATCTCAGTAAACTAGGGCATTGGCCATTACAGGAACTGGAGACAAGGTTTTGCAATCATGTGAAGCAAAGCATTGGAACTGAGACCACCAAATAGGACCCTTGGTGGCCTGAAGTCTCAGTTAGAGAATAGAAAAAAAAAAATACTCATTAACTCAAGAAGATCATAAGGAAGCCCATGTGTCAGCCTGAGCTCAGGTGGGACTAAAAGTCTCCTTTGAAAATTTTTAACCATAGATCTGTCCTTATGGGGGATGGGGATTCTAATATATACTACCCGTTTGGTTTTAGAAATTCTTATGTTGAGAAATTAACATAAAAATGGGTTCCTGGCTGGTGATACCCTGGGGGTGCCTAGCAGTGGCAAATGCAAAGCTTCTCAGTAGAGAAAAATCCTCAATGCACACTACACAGAATTCTCACATTTAATAGTTGGGTTAAAGTCAGTTTACAACTTAAAAATTTAAAAAACACTGGAAACAATTTACTATAAGGAGAATCAGTAGATACAATGAAGAGAAAGATTGAGAACAAAAGAACAATGAAGTCGATCCAGTAAGAACAACTAAAATGATTAAAGAATTAATTTAAAAACACAAAATCATAAGATAGAGTACTATATAAAAAAAGAATAGGAAAAATTGAAAATGAGCAAAATAGAAGTAATAAATATAGTTATTGGAATTGAAAATTCAATGAAGAGTTTAAAACCCAGATTAAATACAACTAGAGAGAGAATTAATGAACTGGAAGATGGATCTGAAGAAATTACTTAGATTAGAGCACAAAGAGATAAAGATACCATAAATATGCAATCAAGGTAAGAGACACAAAGGATAGAAGGAGAAAGTCTAACACGTAAGACAGACGTTACCCATGATTTCGGCGATAGAAAAGGGTACATCCCAGTAAGCTAGCAACTTGAATGTTAGACATGTCTGTTCTTAAAAGCTTTTAGTCAAGCTAGTATTCCACATGTAAATATGTTCCAAAAATTGAGAAGAAAAATTTCAATGATACAATACAATTGAAAATGGACATACTTTTTTTTTTGCATATGTTTGGGAATGTTCATGATAAGTAAGTTAGGAAAAAAACCCAGTCTTCTGTCCACTCTAGCATAGGGACTCCCCTGCAGCCCACTTTTCCACAATGGTCCCAGCTTCCTGGCATGTTGCCTGGCAACCTCAAGGTTTACTTTCACTGGCAGACCAATCAAACTCTCTGCCCTTCCGGCTCTGAGCTGCCTTCACACCTACCGAGACACCTCACTGCTTCAGAAGGGACACCTTACGTGGATCTCACTATCTGACTCACAAAGGAAAAGTGGCCACCACCGAGGAAAGTCCTGCCTTCCCTTCCTCTTCGCCCCGCTGCAGCTATAAGTAGAAGAGACCAGCGTGTGTATCTCCGCATGTGATTATGCCATCTCTCAGACTGCATAAATAGTTAGTTTTAAATAACTCTCCACCTAGAGGTAATGCTGTCAATTTTATTTTACATATACAGTCTTCTAAATAAGTTTCATCCCTTCTGGAGGAAAGTTCTTAAACATTCACACATTCCTTCAAACTTTTCATGTTTCACAATCCTATGAAAGCAATGCAAGCAACAAAAAAGGAAAGGCCATTCTTAATGTTCTAATTTTACCAGAGTTCGCCAAAGCCTACCAGGGGGAAAAAATACTCATAAAAAATGTCAACTGAAACTTTAATCCCCTAAAGTAAAATATTTTAAAAAGTGAAAAATTTCAAGTTTACATTTAATGTAAACTGGTTGAGTTGGTCCAGTTTAAAAATGTCTTGACTGAGAGAGAAATTTCTGGACCAGTTTGCCAAGCCCTGGCTTTGAACCTGACAATGACTTTTGACCGTCCTCCCCAAACAGGAAGATGCCCATGAGAACTCTCACCGCAAACTCCATCTGATGAGAAGCATTCCAGATCACACAGGCTTAAGGATAATATCGTAGGATTTTTTTCCACTAATGGCTTCCGCTGGACAGGCTGTGGTCTGCAAGGACAAAAGGTCCACCTAGCAAGCTGCCCCTGCTAAAATAAAGGGACACTTCTTCCCACTGGTGTGTTGATGGTGTTAACACTGGATTTACTTATTAATCCATTTATTCAGCATTGTCAGATGCCTGGCATTGAGGTGCTGTGGACCCAGGGGACCAAACAGGCAGGGACAGGCAAGCTCTGTCCCTGAAGAGCTTCATTCCAGAAATGGGAGACAGCCCATAAACAGGTATTACATAGGAGACATATTAACATATATGCATATATGTGGGTGGTGAGTGCTATGAGGAAAAATAACGCAGGGAAAAAGGAGAGACACCCTAGGCTACCAGTACCGTGTTTCCCCGAAAATAAGACAGGGTCTTTTTTTTTTTTTTTTTTTTTTTAGAGATTGTCACTTTGTTGCCCAGGCTAGAGTGAGTGCCATGGTGTAAGCCTGGCTCACAGCAACCTCAATCTCCTGGGCTCAAGCGATCCTCCTGCCTCAGCCTCCTGAGTAGCTGGGACTACAGGCATGCGTCACCACGCCCGGCTAATTTTTTCTATATATATTAGTTGGCCAATTAATTTCTTTCTATTTATAGTAGAGACAGGGGTCTCGCTCTTGCTCCGGCTGGTTTCGAACTCCTGACCTCGAGCAATTCACCCGCCTCAGCCTCCCAGAGTGCTAGGATTACAGGCGTGAGCCACCTCGCCCAGCCAAGACAGGGTCTTATATTTATTTTTCCGGAAAAATAGGGGCTTATTTTCAGGGGATGAGTTATTTTTTTTAAGTACGGTACAACAATCTACATTTATTCAAATATAGTTAAGTCGTCTTCTTCTGGAACATCATCATAACTCTCCAAACCCCGAATTCCATCCTGAATTTCTTGGGACTCTATTTCCTTTAGAACCATTGGCCCCTATCTCTCATGTCGAGCAACAGAGCTCTCGTGGGGCAGATGAGAAGGGCTGCTCGTCTTCTTACCCGCTCTGCCACGAAATGCACGGGTTGTGCAGATGCGCTGCTGTAGCCACAGGCATCACTAGGTCTTATTTTCGGGGTGGGGCTTCTATTGCGCAAAAGCTTAGGAACCCTGCTAGGGTTTATTTTATGAGTAGGTCTTATTTTCGGAGAAACACGGTATTAAGGTGTCCTCTCAGCTCCAAACGCGCCCTTCCACCGGCACCTTCCAGGTGCCAGGTCCCTGCAGCGCTCAGCCGGCTCCCGCCCGGCATCGCCAGTAGGGGGCGAGCGAGCGCGACTGCAGGAGAGGACCGCAGCTGCGCTTCCGTGGCTTCCCGGGGGCCTGCTGTCTACGTGGGGCTCCAGGGGCCCCACCCCGACACTTGTTACCCTGGCCTTGCTGTGGCAGCTCCTGAATCCGGACTGCAGGGTCGCCAACAGTCATAGGACCCTCTGCCGGCTCCCCTCCCCCCGCGACTCCCGCCTCCCAGGCCCCTTCTTCCCGGCCCCCAGGAGTGACTGACACGTGAAGCTTCCACCTTCAGTAACTCCAGCCTTCCCCTTCCTCCCTCAGCCCTGGGGGTGGACTGCTTCCTGCAGTCGACCTGGGTGATACCTCAGAGCTCTGGTTCTGCTTGTTCAGTTACCTGGCTGACGCATTATACTTAGTTAACGATGTCATTCTCTCTCTCAAAGTTTGGGGGGGTGGGGAGGGGGGTCTGTCACCTGACTGGTACACTCAGCATCACTAAAGCGGACTCGGACGAGACAAGGAACCGAACCACGTGGAATCTGCGGGAAGAGGAGCTCGGGCCTTGGGCGAGGCAAGTGCAAAGCCCGGGGTCAGCAGCCGGCCTGGGAGGCCCCACGGGGGAGCAGGCGGTGGGCTGGCCAGGCAGCCAGAGGGGCGGTGGGAACATGCACTCAGCAGCAAACTGGTATTAACGGATCAACACCTAAGTGGACACGTAGGAGTAACATTTATCGGGTGTCGGGAGGGTGGGAGGGGGGCGGAGGGGATGGGTATATACAACCACAACCAGTAAGATGTGCAACGTTTGAGGGATGAACACGCTTGAAGCTCTTACTCGAGGGGGAAGGGGGCATGGGCAATATATGTAACCTTAACACTTGTACCCCCATAATACGCTAAGATTAAAACAAGTATATATATAAAAAATAATAATAAATAAATAAATTTGTATTAAAAAAAAAAAAGAGGGGCGGTGGGAGAGCAGAACAGAGAGGAAGGGACAAGCCCGGTCACGCCCAGCCTCTCAAGACAGGCTCAGAGCTTTGTCTCTTACTCTGCATGAGCTGGGACCATTGCAGTTTTGATTTTTTGTTTTTTGTTTTTTCGAGACAGAGTCTCGCTCTGTTGCCCGGGCTAGAGTGCCATGGCATCAGCCTAGCTCACAGCAACCTCAAACTCCTGGGCTCAAGCGATCCTCCTGCCTCAGCCTCCCAAGTAGCTGGGACTACAGGCATGTGCCACCATGCCCGGCTAATTTTTTATAGATATATTTTTAGTTAGCCAATCAATTACTTTCTATTTATAGGTCTCGCTCTTGCTCAAGCTGGTTTCGAACTCCTGACCTTGAGCAATCCTCCCGTCTCACCCTCCCAGAGAGCTAGGATAACAGGCGTGAGCCACCGAGCCCGGGCTCATTGCAGTGTTTTGAGCTGGGGAGAGACCAAACCATTTAGCAGTCAATTTTTTTAAATATTTCTTGTTCACAGTTCACGCACCTGTTGTTATTATTGGCTTAGTAATACTATGTCAAAATAAAGTTCTCAAAATCACAACACCGAAACTTCACATTATAAAATTTTGATTACAACTAGTTTTATCACAACTTTACAGCGATTGCAATTAATAACATTATAACTCCAAAAGAATGAACATATAGTGTGCTTCAGAGGTGACTTTACAAATGCCTATCCATGTTTGGCGTCCATCCCAGGTTGTCCCTCCTTTTATAGGGATCTCTACCTGGAAATGGGTAAAATGAAGACATTGCTCAGAGGACCTCACCAAGCAATAATGTGGGCAGTTTCTGTGAGGGGGAAGAAAAAAGCTGTACTTACCACTCTTTGAAACCATTGCAAAGTGGACATTATTAACCTGTAGGTAAATTCTGTTTGCACAAACTCAGCATATTAAGCTAATGTGTTTCCACATTTGATTTGGATTGTTTCTCTTAGGATTTCAGTAGCTGTAATTACTACATTGCAATATGCACTAAAGTTGGAAGCCTCATTTACAATACACTTCGACTGTTATCCCAGGGACTCGAAAATAAATCGTCTTTCTCTTTGTCAAAAACCTTTCCCCTTTCCAAAAATACACATTTTGAAGTTTTAAAATGTCTTACACTGGCACTCTCTTATTCATTATTCCACCTTTCATTTCATTAATTACCTGTGAGATGAGATAGTCTCATTCTATTTTTGTTATATCTGCACACGTGTGGGCAGGAGCAAGGCATGACTGGAGGAAAACACTTTCAAACACTAATAGCAGTACCTTTGTTCAGTATGACTGCGGGTGATTTTAATTTTCAATCTTACAATTTTTCAAAAGTTCTTTACCTGATACTAGTTTAATATTTTAGTAAATATTTTAGTTACTAAAATTAATCACAAGCATTAGCTGGCAGAAGGATGACTCAACATCAAGGCGACCCCTATGGAATGGGATTCCTGGTCCCTTGAATCTCCCTTCTTCGGATTTTTTTCTGATTAGTCAGAAAGTCAAGGCAATATCAAGGACTTACATGCCCAGGACTGTGTGAAGCAAGAGAAATAGAGAGGGCGGAAGAGAGAGAGAAAATTCGAGGTCTCCGCCTTGAACCCCATGGTTTTGCATCAGGAAACAACAATCACCTCAATGAAGCCATTAGGAGTGAGAGACACAGTGGATAACACAACGCCAGGTACAGGTACGCTATCACATGGGCGGAGCCCCAGGTGTGCTATCACATGGGCGGAGCCCCAGGTGTGCTATCACATGGGCGGAGCCCCAGGTGTGCTATCACATGGGCGGAGACCAGAGCTGGGGGCACAGAGCCAAGTGAGCTTCTCTGGTTAGGAGCAGAACGGAGAGGAGTGGGAACTTCTCGGGCAGGGATGGGAGGAGGCAGCAAAATGGGGAGAGAAGAGCAGGGAGCCAGCATGGGCCGCGTGGAGACAGCAACCATGTGCAGGCAAAGCCATCGTTTGTCACTTCCTGCATTTGATTCTGGAGTAAAACCTGGTCAGTGGAGAGCAAGGACCAGCGACAGAGGAAGGAAGACAACAGTTTTGGGGGGCAGAGAATGGCCCCAAGGATGTCCATGCCCTAACCCTTAGAACTTCTGAATGTCTGTCCCCTCCTGTGACAAATGGACTGTGCCACTGTGATTAAGGGCACAGATTTGAGGTGGGGAGATTATTTTGGATTCTCCAGGTGAGCCCAGTCTGATCCCTGGAGTCCTTACAAACAGAGGCCTTTGCCGTCCTCAGGGAGGAAGATGAGACGACACAGGAGGGTCAGGGAACTGCAATGCCACTGGCTTCATAGTTGGGGGCCCGAGAAACTGTAAATGCAAGGACACCATTTCTCTCCCAGAACCTGCAGACGGAGCACAGCCCTGCCCACTCCCGGGAGACCCGGGCAGTTCTGACCTACAGAATCATAATATAGCAAATGCGCATCATTTTAAGCTACTAAATTTGTGGTGATTTGTGACAGCAGCGATCGCAAACCAGCACGGGCTGTGCTCTTCCTGAGAACCGCCATCCACGCGACAGCCCCTGCGCAAAGGGGAATGCAACCGAGTTTGCAAAATAAAATCAGGACAACTAGAAGGACTAGGTCTGGCATCAGAGCACAGCGCAGTGTGTCTTAAACGGGTGTGTTTCTGTAGATTCTGATACTTTGGGGCTTCCATTAGAGGAAGGGTTGGTGGCTCCCAAAAGCTCGGGCATTGCACATACGACAACATTAATCGTTAATAACATTAATCCAGGGGGGAGGGGGCGGGTATATACATACATAATGAGTGAGATGTGCACCATCTGGGGGATGGTCATGCTGCAGACTCAGACTTGTGAGGGGAGGGGGGGAATGGGCATTTATTGAAACTTTGAAATCTGTACCCCCATAATATGCCGAAATAAAAAATAAATAAATAAAAATTAAAAAAATAACATTAATCCATTCAGGAGGGCAGAGCCCTCGTGACCTAGTCACCTCTTAACCATCCCGCCTCTCAACACTTACATTGGGGATTAAGTCTCCAACATGTGAACCTTTGGGGACACATTCAAACCACAGCATGGGGTTCCGCCCCCGAGGGGAAGAGGCGACAGGAGTTCAGGTCCGCCTTGCTGGGGGCTGGTCCCAGGGTCCGGCGGGCGCAGGCCCGGTGTGTGGGAGGCGGCACTAGCCATGGACGGAGCTAGCGTGAGGTTCGCCTGAGTGCATCGGCCCCTTGCCAGCGCTCAGTTCCTGCCGGAGACTCCTCGCTCCAGCAGCGGCAGGGGACCCGCCTGCGTCGAGGAAATTGTAGGAAGAGCACTTTCCGCGTCACACAGAAGCCCAAACCCCAGTTCGCTCCTCAAGGCCCTCCCCATCCCATTCCTACCTGCGAGCCCCACTGAGGTTTTTATCATGACACAAGGTGACATGGAGTGGATCCTAGAGCCGGGCAGGCACTGAGCACTCAGGGTGCTGGTGTGAGGCCAGCACAAGGGCCCCGCTGGGGGAGACGGCTCCACACGACTGGGATCGTGCAAGCTGCGCACCTGCCACGAGGGAACGAGGAGGACGCCGAGAGAGCAGGGGTGGGACCGTGGGTGCTTCGTCCTAAATTTGGATTCGCCCTTGTCTCAGACACACAGTGGGCGGCACAGCGGCTGGCTCAGGCACTCATATGAGTTTTCTAGGCGTTTCTAGGTCCGGGCCAGTATGGGCTCCACACTTCTCTCCAGACTGACCCGTAGTCACGTGCCCACCCTCTACATTCCAATCACCAGAACACGATACAGAGTTCATTCTAGCAGTTTCCGTGAGCAAACAAGCCTCTGTGTGCATGTGTGTGCATGTGTGTGTGTGTGTGAAGACGCACATTTGTTTTCTTTAGCGTTCACCCACCCTTAATCATGAAATTAACCAGCCCAAGTGATTTATCGGTCTAGTTCAGCCGTCCTCAAACTATGGCCCGCGGGCCTCATGCGGGTGTTTTTGCCCATTTGGTTTTTTTTTACTTCAAAATAAGATATGTGCAGTGTGCATAGGAATTTGTTCATCGTTTTTTTTAAACTATAGTCCAGCCCTCCAAAGGTTTGAGGGACAGTGAACTGGCCCCCTGTTTAAAAAGTTTGAGGACCCCTGCTCTAGTTACTTAGTGGGGTGATCTCAGTCCCCACGGCCCCACTGTGACATCAGTTGTCTCAGCAGCATTTAAGCCTGAGGTTTGGAAATGTGGAGTGGTTTGTGCAGAGTCACACAGGGAGGCAGTGGGCAGCTGGGGCTCAGACCCTCTCCAAGTCCCACCTACGTGGTGCCGTCTGCCAGCCGCATGATGACCTGCGTAGGCCCCTAGCACGTCGTGGGGAGGGAGCAACAGGAACTCCAGAGTCAGCAAACCTGACTGTGATTCCTGGGTGGGGATGTGGCTTCCGGCCAGTGTCTTATCCCTTCTGTGCACCAGTTTCCACATCTGTGAAATGGGTACCCACTTCCTTGAGTGAAGCCAGCAACGTGCCTGGCACACGACGGGGCCAACACTGGGCTCTCAGCGTTGATTCTAAATGTTGGGTCCTGCCCCTTCCCTGCTGTCCGGCTCCAGCTGCACCAAGTACATTGATAGGACAGTCAAGCCCTCAAGCGCTTCCTCCTTCCCGTATGCAAACTTCCCAGACGAAGTGAAACCCGCTCTGCTCACAGAAAGACCAAAGGCTCATCAAGTGTTGTATTTAAAAATAATTTTAGTCACGCCTTAGTTATCTATTGCTGCATAACAAATTATCCCAAAACTTGGTCGCTTAAAACAACAAACATGTATCCTCTTGCATAGTTTCCGAAGGTCAGGAATCTGGGAGCGACTTAGTTTGGTGTCCTGGCTCAGGGTTTCTCACGAGGCCAAGGTCATTTCAAGGCTCCACTAGGCAGGAGAATCTGCTTCCGAGCTCACCCCTGTGGTGGCCGGCAGGTCTCTCCTCAACTGCTGCCGGCCAAAGGTTTCAGTTTCTTGACCTACCCCTGATATTGGTCACACAGACCAACCCCAGGAGGCAGGGAGATTGCTGGGGACCATCTGGGAAGTACTTTTATTAAAAACTTTGGGTTGCAGGGTGGGGTGGGATCAGGCCAGGCCAGATGTCCTGATTCCTTGGCTGTCGGTGAAAACCCGTGTAGCGACCCCGATCATGAGTGAGCACTACATTCCATAGGTCCTACAAGCAGGAAATGCCTCTTTAAAAAATGGCTACCTTCCTGCCTCAGGCACCATTTTGGGTGCTCTGCAGAAACATTTGGTGGAAATGGCAGGGATAATTTTGGCCATGTAACTCCTCCAGGCGTATCTTGCTTTGTCACTAAAACTCTCGATTTAGGAATTATGCTGGCATTTCCTCCAGCTGCTGAAATGTCTAGATGTCAGTGGTTTATATTGGTCTTTTTTAGTTATAGCCAAGATATGTCAAACATATTTACTAGACCGCAATTAACTTGGTTTTTTAGCCCGAGAAAATAGCATATTAAGTAATCACGTTTCATTAGATCCTTTTACTTTTTCCAAATAGTACTCCCAGCCGATTGAAATCCCTGACCATCCAGGGGACCTTGAGCTGCAGCAGATAATAATGTAACATGTCCACTTCTACGAAGGCAAGGAGAATTTTGGCTTATCTCAAAGATATGTATTTTCATTATGTTCATATTTATTAAATAATGTTTAATTTATATTATTTTATTAAATATGTATTATTTTATATCATCTATATTGTATCCTTCAGATATGCCAAAATTCTCTCGGCCATTGTAGAGTGTATTTACATATGTACATAGAATGTATCTATTTCTATTCAGAAAAACCATACTATTAAATGATTTGCAACTTGGAATGATTATTATAATAATAAATGAAATGACAAGGCAAATGGGTGCACAGGTATGATAGCCAAGGAAGAAATTCAGGAGTCTTTCCCACCATATGCATGCAGCTTGTCTGCGGGAATAATTACTGAAAGGTCACCCACAATCGGTGGTGTTCTTAAGTCTTAGCACTGCAGGTGACACTCCCTCATGTCCTAGTGCCTCGTTGAAATAGACAAAAGGACCAAAGTGCTGGAAATGCAGCTAATGCCCACGGCCACTTCCACACATTTACACATAGGAAGGTGGTAGCTTTTTCATAATATCTAGATAGATAAAGACGAGGGACTTGAATCCTAAATCTTATGTTGATATGCAATCCCAAAATAGTATATATTGAAGATTTTTATACACTTCAACATTTTCTGTGTAAGGCCTTTATATTCTTAGTTATAGGCAAGAGCCCAAGTTTTCTGAGATCCCATAGCCAAATCATCAGTGAAACAGAAGAAGAAGGAAAAAAAAAAAAAAAAACTCCCTGGAAGCCATATGCAAAGGGTGGCGAGAATGTCTGCAAAGAACGCCATTTCTATTTTTTACATCTCTTCCACTGTAGTAAGGGTGTGAATTTTAACTGACATTTTCCAACTACATGAAAATCATTCCAGGGTGGGGAGGGGACGGAGGCAATTAGATACCAAAAGAGGGCTGGAGGCTGCCATGTTGAAGGAAAATACCTACTTGGTTTCAAATATTTTCCACTAAGCCCCAAGCCAACCTCACAGAAAGCCTGTGGGGCAGGGAGCTTAGCAACACCGTGCCCACCCGCAGTGGGGTGTGAGGGGGTGTGTGCACAGACTGGCCCTCAGTCTGCCAGAGGTGAAAGGAGGGGGTCATCTCAGCTCTGTTCTCCTGCCCCAGAAGATTAGCAGTTCTTGCAATCAAGCTGGGACACACCGGGCATGCCCAGATGTATCTTTCCATTCATTTTCTGCCATGATGGAATCAGTCCCTACGAACTATTTGTCTTCCTTCTCCCTGTAGTGATCTGTGACAATTTGTATGTCCCTAACATGGCTGTAAAAAATACGCCTAGTCCCACATGCTCTTCTAGAAGACCCCTGCCACTCCTGCAACAGGAAGGGACATCTATGTCTCCTGCCCTTGAGTCTAAGCCGGACTTTGTGATTGCCTCCAACAGGATGCTATGAAAGGAAGTGACCCTCTGTGACTTCCAAGACTAGTTCATAAAAAGTGATAGGACTTCCGCCTGGTTCCCTCTCTCTTGGGATGATCATCCTTGGTATGGAGCTGCCATTTTGTGAGGAAGCCCAAGCTGCAGAGAAAGACGGTGTGTAGGTGTTGCCTCCAGTAGCTGCTGTCCCAGCTGACAGCCAGCATTGCCCATCAGACATGTGAGCAAGGAAGCCTCTGAGCTACCTCCAGCCCCAGCCACCATCTGGCCACAACTGCATGAAAGACCTGAAATAGGAAGCCTGGCTGAGGCCAGTCAACCCCAGAACTGTAGAACTATAAGAAAAAAATATTGATAATAAATATCTGTAATAAGCCATTGTTGTTTTATGGCATTCCATTTGGAGTTATTTCTTACACAACAATTGATAACCTGAATATGGTCTGGAAAGGTAAAAGAGCAAATAGAATTACTATCTTCAAATATTTTTCTTTATGTAAACCACTTACAGCATTTTGAAAAACTATGTATCCACTCACACATTTTTTTTAAGTTGCCATCTAAAAGTTTTGCTATCAGTTTAAATGTCTGCAAAAGAAAATTTCATGCAAAATAGTTACAGTATTCTCTTCAATGCATCCACTGGAACATTAGCACCATTAGCACGCATATTTAAAATTTCTTCTTTAACAGTCAAAAACTTCACATTATTTTTTCTCTCTGAACTGGTTTTTCTGTTCCATTTCCCCCATAGAATTTTATTCTAATGTGATACATGTTTATACTTGAAAATTATTTATTGATTACCCTATCATACTTTCCTGTAAAAAAAGAATATACATAAATATACAGTAATTATAAATGTTTTTATTTCCAGTGATCACAAATCATTCAACACCTAATATTTTTATATAAACATTAAGATAATATTTTATAGGAAATAAGTCTCTTAATGAGATGAATAAGACTGTTATATTTTTGTAAAGAATGAGCCAGAGTTCAGCATGAACATTTTTAGTTTTTGGAAAAAGGATCCCACTTTGTCACCCTCGCTAGAGTGCAGTGGCATCATCAAAGCTCATTGCGGCTGGGTGCAGTGGCTCACACCTGTAATCCTAGCACTCTGAGAGGCCAAGGTGGGAGGATTGCTTGAGCTCAGAAATTCAAGACCAGCCTGAGCAAGAGCAAGACCCTGTCTCTACTATAAATAGAAAGAAATCAGCCAAGCAATTAAAAAAAAATAGGAAAAAAAATTAGCCAGGCACAGTGGCACGTGCCTGTAGTCCCAGCTACCTGGGAGGCTGAGGCAGGAAGACTGCTTGATCCCAGGACATAGAGATCGCTGTGAGCGAGGCTGATGCCACAGCATGCTAGCCCAGGCAACCGAGTGAGAGTCCTCTGTGTCAAAAAAAAAAAAAAAAAAAAAAAAAGCTCATTGCAACCTCGAACTCCTGGTCTCAAGCAATCCTCCTGCCTCAGCCTCCCAAGTACCTGAGCTACAGGTGTGTACCACCACACAGGGCTAATTTTTCTTTTCTTTTCTTTTCTTTTCTTTTCTTTTCTTTTCTTTTCTCTTCTCTTCTCTTCTCTTCTCTTCTCTTCTCTTCTCTTCTCTTCTCTTCTCTTCTTTCTTTCTTTCTTTCTTTCTTTCTTTCTTTCTTTCTTTCTTTCTTTCTTTCTTTCTTTCTTTCTTTCTTTCTTTCTTTCTTTCTTTTCTTTCTTTCACAGGATCTATCTCTTCCTTAGACTGGTCTTGAACTCCTGACCTCTAATGATCCTCCCACCTTGGCCTCCCAAAGTGCTAGGATTATAGACACAAGCCACCGTGCCAGCATGAATTTTACTCCTGCTTTTTTTTATTTGCATAGATATAAGTACCAAGAAACTTTATTCCCATAAATCAGTAGATGGAAATGGAAGCAGTTTTGTTGGAACAATATCATTGGTTCTTTCAACTTCTTCCAAATAATATGCTAGAAATCGCGTAGTGATTCACCATCAAACATCATTTTCAGTATTCTAGCCAAGGATGTAGCTCAGTTGCATCTGCCTTCAATTTTATTGAGAGTAAATAATTTGAAATCACTTGGCTTGAACATTTCCCCAGGCCTTTGAGTTACTCAACTTTTCCATTTCTGAGAATTATAATATAATAAAAAGGCTTCACCAAGACTGATCAAGTGACTATTAATTTTACCATTTACTCTTTTACTTGGGGCACCCCATTGAACATCTCATGCTCAGAAAGGACTGAGAAAATGGTAATATCAATCGTGTCAATAAACCTTTCCCCAAACAATATTTCTGATAGAATGCTTTTTATATTATGGGCTTTAAATACATTTTGTCAAAAGGGAAAGTTTGTATAATTATTCCAAATGTCCCCATCAAAACTAACTGGTAAAGGGTCCTCATCGTCAAACAAATCAACCAACTCAGACTTACTTTTTGTCATTAAAAAACTAACTTCAAGGGGCCGGGCGTGGTGGCTCACGCCTGTAATCCTAGCACTTTGGGAGGCCGAGGCGGGCGGATCGCTCAAGGTCAGGAGTTCGAAACCAGCCTGAGCGAGACCCCGTCTCTACCAAAAATAGAAAGAAATTAATTGACCAACTAAATATATATATACAAAAACTTAGCCAGGCATGGTGGCGCATGCCTGTAGTCCCAGCTACTCAGGAGGCTGAGGCAGGAGGATCGCTGAGCCCCGGAGATTGAGGTTGCTGTGAGCCAGGCTGACGCCATGGCACTCACTCTAGCCTGGGCAACAAAGTGAGACTCTGTCTCAAAAAAAACAAACAAACAAACAAACAAAAAAACTAACTTCATTTTTCCATTCAACATTCAAATAAATGTGTCAGTAATACCTGCTGGCAGCCCCGTGGCTGTGACTCTAATTCTGCAGGGAGCCTGGCCACGCTGACCACCGCCCCCCACCGCGCCCCCCCCCCCCCCCCCCCCCGTCAAGTTTCTTACCGGGATTGGGGGGTTCTCCCTCGGGCCGCACTTCCCAATAACTGAGGGAGGGAAGAAAGGGTGTTAAATAAAAAACTATCATTCCTGCCGCCCTTCTCTCCAACATATCTCAGTTCAGAACATCCCAACTCGGTTTTAAACATTCCTTCCCTAGTGCGGGCCTCCCCGTAGCAGAAACGTGTTTAAGACCCTGAAAGACGGGTCCTACCGCGGGTTTGGGAGCCTCCCTGCAGCCAGCCTCGCAGTCTTCAGCCTGAGGCCTCTGAGGTTTCGCCTCGGGCGAAGGGTTCAGGCCCCTCTTCGGTGAAGTGGAGAAAGGAGGTTGTAAGAGGCAGGGGAGGGTGTGCTTCCGCCCGCCAGGCACCCAGGTGATGCTCCCGCCCGCAGGTGTGCGCCCCGCCCTCCCGCAGGTGTGCTCCCCTCCGGCAGGTGTGCGCCCCTCCCTCCCGCAGGTGTGCTCCCCTCCCTCCCGCAGGTGTGCGCCCCGCCCTCCCGCAGGTGTGCTCCCCTCCCTCCCGCAGGTGTGCGCCCCTCCCGCAGGTGTGCTCCCATGCCCAACCAGCTCCGGGAAGAGAACAAGCACAGGGAGGCTGTGAAAGCGAATCCCTCACCTCTTGCAGCCTGCGTGTCTCCAGTTTGCAGACACTCCGTCTGGCACTGAGAGAGGCTACGTGCACTTCAGTATTCGCTGCTCATCCGGCGTTCGCTGACTGCTGACTGCAGCTAGCGACGAACCGAGCAGTGCACGTCCCCCCACCCACCTGAAAAATCTAGGGGTTATAGGAGTAACTATAAAGAAATGAAACCTGGATGGCTTTGGATATGTAACATTTTGTTTGTTTTCATTTTCATTTTTAACCAAGGTAATATATGAGCATAATTTAAAAATCCAAACAATACCAAAATGCTCATGATGAGAAACAGCATCTCTGGCCCATCCCATCGCACCCATCCGTTCCACTCCCTAAGGGCAACCCGACTTCAGCTCTGCCACCTTCCCTGGTTTACCTCCCCATATGTAAATAGTGTGTCAACTGCTCTTCCTGGATTTATCAAGTGGAGGCATCCTGTAATCACTTCCTACCCCAACAGCATACATAGACAGTCTTTCTCATCTTCCCAGAGTTATAATCACAACTGTTATTAAGTCAGCCATTAGTGTTTACTTTACTAAAACCACCAAGTAGCAAACCTTACCTCTTTTCTTGCATATACCTTCAGTTTTTCTGAAGCTGATTATCATATTTTCTCAATTGTCTTCTTTCTTATAAGCTTACTTTTAATTTTCCCCAAATTCTCAAATACATCTTTCACCTGTTTGTCAATACATTTTCCATGCAGTCAAAAGTATCAGTCTTTCCCCCACCCATGAAGATTTTTGTCGTTCTGCTTTGCTTCAGTCTGGCTGCATGGCTGTCGGTATGGAATGTACCTTTGCTATAATCTTGATATACTCGACTCTCTTCTCTTTGGGATCCCATTTCCTGGATTGTTTGTCTTCCTATTTCTTGGTTTACTCTTGTTTCGCTGGAGTATATCCTGCAGTAGCTTCCTCAGAAAAGTCCATGTGTGGTAATCTATTAGAGTCCTTGCATGTTTGGAAGTCTTTATTCTACTCTCTCACTTGACTGATAATTTTTTCCTGGATAGAGGATTTTAGGTTGAATGACATTTGTCCCTCAGAATTTAAAGGCTTGTTCTAGTATCTTTCAACTTCCAATATTGCTCTGAGAAGACTATTATGATTCTTTTATTTACATATGAATTATTTACATATGACCCATTTGTTCTTTTCTGTAAGCTTTTACAATCTTCTCTTTATCCCTGAGATACTAAAATTTCATATTAATGTGCTTTAGGGTGGCTGTTTTTATTCACTATGTGGAGTATTGGTGGACCATTCTATCCTTCAGTTTGGGTACTTTTTCTTATAATGTTCTGTGATAAATCCTCCTGTTTACTGTTTCTAGAACTGCCATTTGTTGAATGTTAGATTTCCTGTATTGATTGCCTAACTTTAAAAAAATTTTCCCTTGTATTGTCCTTTTGTGATTTTATTGTACATTCTGGGAGATTTTCTGAACTTCATCCTTATTCATTAAATTTAAAATTTTGTCCATCATTTATTTAATTTCCAAAAATTATCTTTTTGTTCTCTAATTGTTTCTTTTTTGTATATAGCATTCTGTTCTGGTGTGTAGTATCTTCTCTTAGCTGTCTGAAAATATTTATTGGAGTTTTTTTTTTTAAGTTTTCTTCTGCTTGTCTTTTTTTTATTTATAAAAAAATTTTTTTAGTAAGCCAACTAATTTCTTTCTATTTATTGTAGAGACGGGGTCTCGCTCAGGCTGGTTTTGAACTCCTGACCTTGAGCGATCCACCTGCCTTGGCCTCCTAGAGTGCTAGGATTACAGGCGTGAGCCACTGTGCCTGGCTTCTTTTGCTTGTCTTTACGTTGTCTCTGTTTCTTACAACTATGTTTTTTTCTTTATTTTTCCTTGGTTGTTTTAGTCATTCTTTTTTTTTTTTTATTGGAAACTTTCTTAAACTGTTTGCTGTTATTTGGATATATTCAATCATGTAGCAAAAAAAGTTACATAGAAAACACAGACGCTCTATGTTTATAAGATGGTGGGTGTCAGCTGGTGGCTGTCACTTAGGTGGGGTATGACACCCCCTAAATTCCAGGCTTCAGTCCTATTTCAGCACTCTTCAGTTGTTCTAGGATACAATGCCCCAGTCTTGTGCTTGTGGGGGTGAGGAGGGGACCTGGTTGTTAGCTTCCTGAGAGCAGAGCAGGGCATCAGGCCTCCAGCTACTCAGTGTTGCAGAATTTTACTTAATCCCCTTGTTTTAGAACCTGCGCCTCACCCTCCATCCTGTGTCACCAAGCTGGGAGTCTCTATACCAATTTCTCCAAAGAATCAATGTCCTGTAACCTCCATGCAAGGGGGCCGGAAGGGATCAAAGGGTCAGGGAAGGGGTGGTCACCTGCCATGCAGTGGAGCAGGGGCTTTGTGTGGCCATGTGAAGACTGTCGGCCAACCTCCCTATCCTCACCCCCGCTTTCCCCTTGGCTTCAAGGGGACACCCTTGGGCTCCAGGTTCTTTGAGGGCCTTGGAGGGCCCTGTGCATCGACACTCATCTTTCCAGGGCCTCCTGCAAGCCTCGGGGATGTGGCTGGTTCCTCCGCTGAAGCACTTGTCATGACTCGTCTGCTTCCTAGATTCCCAGGACAGTATTTGTTGAACCCTCCCACCTCCTCTACTGTCACTTTCCTTCCTGTGCTCTGTGTTCATAGACTGCCACCCGGGTCAGGAAGGAGAGTAAAGAGATGCACGTGGTCACTCTCCCAACCCGAACTGGCAGACAGTGACTTGTACTCAGACCTGCGCAAATGAGCGTCTTACACCCTGAAGACCCTCGGGTGGCCTCCTCTTTTGGAATTGATTTCAGCAATTAACATCATAGTTTTTTAATATGCTCAGTGGTGGATTTGATTTATTGAAATTGCCAAAAGTCATTTGGAAGAAAGGCCGGCATTAAGCAAGGCCCTTTATAGAATGTTCTATGGAATACTGTCCTACAGGTTGCTCAGGGGGAAAAGGGTTTGGGGTGAGTTAATTTGCAAGAGGCTACAAAACATTTTCTCTTCTTGGGGTTCAAAATGTATATTAAAAGTTCTAGTAAATTATGTAACAAAGCAACCTGTTTGGTTGGATTTTCTAAATGGACCACAGATCCAGTTTACATGTGTGCAACACCTGCTAACATCTTCACATGCCTGGTCTTCCCCAGAACATTCCCAGGGAAAGGCTGAGCTGAGTGACAAAGCTGGTGACGGGTTTTGACCAGAGGCTATTGCAGGCCGGGTGTGGTGGCTCACGCCTGTAATCCTAGCACTCTGGGGTGCCGAGGCGGGAGGATCACTCAAGGTCAGGAGTTTGATACCAGCCTGAGTCAGAGTGAGACCCCGTCTCTACTAAAAATAGAAAGAAATTAATTGGACAACTAAAAGTATATAGAAAAAATTAGCCGGGCATGGTGGTGCATGCCTGTAGTCCCAGCTACTCGGGAGGCTGAGGCAGGAGGATTGCTTGAGCCCAGGAGTTTGGGGTTGCTGTGAGCGAGGCTGATGCCACAGCACTCTAGCCAGGGCAACAGAGACTGTGTTTCAAAATAAAAAGAAGCTATTTCAACTCTTTCAGAAAACCCCGTCACCTGGGCCCCCGTTGTGGCGAGGCCCTGCGGCTACCTGCGCTGCGAAGCCTTCTTTGCACCATTGGAGTGTGAGCACGCTGCTGTGGATGGACTTCTCGACCTCCTTGACTAACAGTGTCACAGAGGTCAGGGGAACCAAGCAACATGTTCTTTGTTTGTGATTTTTTTTTTTTTTTTTTTTTTTTTTGAGACAGAGTCTCGCCTTGTTGCCCAGGCTAGAGTGAGTGCCGTGGCACCAGCCTAGCTCACAGCAACCTCAAACTCCTGGGCTCAAGCAATCCTCCTGCCTCAGTCTCCCGAGTAGCTGGGACTACAGGCATGTGTCACCATGCCCAGCTAAGTTTTTCTATATATATTAGTTGGCCAATTAATTTCTTTCTATTTATAGTAGAGACGGGGTCTCGCTCTTGCTCAGGCTGGTTTCAAACTCCTGACCTCAAGCAATCCACCCGCCTCGGCCTCGCAGAGTGCTAGGATTACAGGCGTGAGCCACCACGCCCGGCCTGTTTGTGATTTTGACGTGTGCACGAGTTGGGGTCTTGGGAATGTTGTCATTTTCCAGTGCAAACTTTGATACTTTGTCTCTGGGTCCCAGAGAGAACACCACCTCTCCTCACCGAGTACTGTTTTCCTCGAATGCATGCTATTTTTGTTCACTGTCCTTAGAAAGACTACAACAAATGCCAAGATTTTGATTTATCCATTTGTCATTCAAACTTATGGTATAGCTTTCAGAGAGTCTTAACCTTGAATGTAAGTCATCCCTCAGAATACATGCGCGTCTCTTGACAGTTAACTCTTCATTCTCCTGGTACTTGTCATTTGGCTAAATTCACAT
Organism: Microcebus murinus; assembly: GCF_040939455.1. Lineage (NCBI taxonomy): Eukaryota > Metazoa > Chordata > Mammalia > Primates > Cheirogaleidae > Microcebus > Microcebus murinus. The sequence goes on from NC_134106.1 coordinate 6,238,508, forward strand.
GTTTTACCTTTCCCACGATTCTGTGACTGCCTTTTTACTTAGATTGCCTTCTATACCTTCTATATCCTGTTTGTTTCTTGCCACACTCACTTTTGATGTCTTTCTTTCCAATCAAGGCTCTTCTCTATGTACTATATTTTACATGAAAACTTGACTTCACATGAACTTTGATATTTGCTCGAGATAATGTTCACTTCCTTTCAAGCCAATGCATAATAATACATTATTCTGTTTTTTAAGGCTGCTGGAGCAAAATTAATCAGGCAATGTTGAGACTAATGCTGTTGCACATTAAAACAAGTTGCAACATGCTGGAAAACATTTTGAGCCTGGATTTTTAAATTTACAAATTAAGAGTATTAGACCAGACTCCAACTCTACAGTCTCTTTGGAGACATTTAAAATGCTTCGTCTATAGTTAAGCTCAGGACTCTTTTGTTTCCATAAGTTATACAAGAACATTCTTATTAACTTACTCATTAAATTTATCTAAAATGTTTGAGATTCAGTTATGTTTCAGCCTATCGCAGATGTTCCAGGAACGAATTCTGCTAACTTGCGCACCAAGGTCAGGTCCGACCCTCGGCCCAGCACCTCGCATATAGCAATGAGTGCGTGAGTGAACACTTCCATAGTGTGTAATAAGTTTTTAAGCTTCAAGGGTTACCCCCACATGGACAAATGCATTTCAATAGACGGTGTTGAGACACTGTGCCCAGAGGCGCAGCGCTGCAGAGGAAGAAAGGAGCGTGCATTCTGGAGGACAGACTCGCGAAGACAAGGTCCATCTGTACGTTTAGTTTCCTGAAGATCTCTGGATTATTTAGGAAAAACCAGTTAAGTGGACGACTTTGGCTGAGAAATCAGTTTGCACAGGAGGGAATCGGGGTCGGCCATGGCAGCGCCTGAATGCCCACCTGGGCTGTTAGAATTTGATTCTGCGATGACAGGTGAAGGCCACGCTTGGGAGGCTCCTTTGGCGTTTGTGCCCACAAGAAATGAAGGGGGGGGGCTGGAGGCAGGTGACAGGGTCAGCGACATTCAAGATGGGGGTACTCCACAGGGAGCTGAGTAGTGATGTGGGTGGAGTGCAAACCTCTCAGATTTGGAGTCAGAAAACCCAGCTGGTTCTGCTTAGCAGCTGGGTAAACTTGAGGGGTACAGAGGTCCCAAATTCTTGAATCTTCTTTTCCCGCACCAAGAAACAGAGATAGTAATAATGTCAGTGTTCTAGAGCAGCGGTCCCCAACCTTTTGGGCACCAGGGACTGTTTCCATGGAAGATAATTTTTCCACCAGACGGGGTGGGGGTTGGTTTTCCAGATAATTCAAGCACACCACATTTACTGTGCACCTTATTTCTATTATTAGTACATTGTAATATGTAATAATTATACAACTTGCCATAGGTTGGGGACTACTATTCTAGAGGACAGTTATAAAAATCAAATGCATTATTAGTGTGTAAAAGCTATAACTTTTCTGCATCTCAGTCTTCTCATTTGTGAACTAGGGATAATGACAGTATCCATTTTATAGGATTATTAGGATCTAATGGGCTACTCAGGTGAAGTGCTACAACAAGGTCTGGCATGTGGCAAGTGCTCCAATTGTTAGGCAGATACTTATATAAAACTAAAATGTCACCAGACCATCTCAACCCACTATCTGTTCTCTATTATCTATGTGTCTATTGGTCTCCTGACTCTGGTGACTGATTTGTCATTATCAAAAGGAGAAGGGTCCTTGTTTTGCCTATTTCCTTTTCTTCTTTCCTTAGGAGACAATGACCAGAATCATTGGAGGAGAAGCAAAAACAAACAAAAAACTCTACTGCAGTAATGATTTTTAAAATAGATATATATTTCTTATATATTAACATTTATTAAGCATTAAACTGTTCAATAATATAGTATGAAGAAAAATACATATAGTGGTATTAGGATTCTATCTAACAGAACACTGACAATGACATATAAAAGGGCAAGTATATGAAAACCAGATAACAATAGCATTGCAAATAAGATGAATATATTCAACATTATAAATAAACTTTAATGTAGTGGTCTAATTCATGAACAATAATGGGATGAGGGACATTAAAAATGTCAATAGATTTTTAACCAAATATTTGATGTCGTTAAAATAGCTAGTAGGAACAAAGATGTCTGATGTTAAAAATAATCAAGACTTTTTCCTTATGACTATAATTCACATGACTATACATTAAGAGTTTTACCTTTCTAAAGCAGACAACCCTCCGAGAGACTCCAAACCCCATTTTAAAACAAGAAAAAATGATGATGATGATGATGATGTTACAGCAAATAAAGCTAAAATTAAAATGTATCTTGGAAAAATGTGAATATTGACTCATTCCTAACTGGTAAGGAACAATGAAGATAAATCTAGTCCCTAGAGTGGGCATTCTAGAGCCACACTGCCTGGGCCCGGCCCCGGCCCTGCCACTTACTAGCTGTGTGACTTTGGGAAATGACTTAACATCTCTGTGTCTCAGTTTCTCATTTGTGAAGTGAGGATAACAGTAACTATTTTATGAGGTTGTTGTGAAAATCATATTAGTTAATACATATAAAGGCCTCAGAACATTGTCAGGCATACAATATATGTCCAAAAAAGGTAAGCTGTTTCTATTACAATAAATGCATAAATAACCAAAACGAACATAGAATGAGGAATAACTAATAAATATTCAACAGAAAATGTTGAATTTTGGGGTCAGTTGAATATAAAATCATCACCAGCCTATTCTTATTGCTAAAGATACAACTCAACATAATCAAATGTAACCATGCCATATGTTAAAATAATATCACATTTCATTAAATCTGACAAGATACCATCAACTGTAGGAACTTTAGGAACTATTAAGAAAAAAAAATGTTTCCATTGATCTTATTGATTGCAAGACATACTCTAATTTCACATAGTCAAAATGTAAAAAAATGTGTGTCTTAAAATCGAAGAAAGTCTATGAAAAAACTGCAAAGTGGTCCAGGGAATTGGGCTGTAGAAGAGTTTGTTTCAAAACAAAAATGCAGACCTGAAGTCTCATTTCCCCACTGCCTTCTAAGGCGGGGGCTGTATCTCTGGGACAGGTGGTTTAGCATCTGGTTAACGATCAACCTCTGGTCCGCCAGGGACAAGGACGTGCACCGGGCCAGGGAGCCCCACAGGAACACATCCTACCACACCTGCCAGGTACAAGGAGAAGCCACCAAGAGTTACTGTCACCACTGTTGGGGATGGGGGAAGGAGACTAAAGAAACAATAGCAACAGAATATTTATGCCATAAATATATATAATCATATCTTAAAAATCAAGCAGATTCTGGGTGGGTTTGATGGTCCAGGAGTCCCTTGAATAAAAAGCATCCCAGAGGAGCTGTGAAACTTCCTCTCCTCCCTCCCGCCATTTTTTTGAGACAGAGTCTCGCTCTGTCACCCAGTCTAAATAGAGTACAGTGGCATCATCATACTTCCCTGTAGCCTCAAACTCCTGGGCTCAAGCAATCCTTCTGCCTCGGCCTCCCACGTAGCTGGGACTATAGGCACGCGCCACCACACCTAGCTAATTTTTCTATTTTTAGTAGAGGCAGGATCTTGCTCTTGCTCAGGCTGGTCTGGAACTCCTGAGCTCAAGCAATCCTCCCGCCTTGGCCTCCCAGAGTGCTAGGATTACCGGCGTGAGCACCGCGCCCGGCCAATCTTTCCCCTCTTCTTAACCTTGCCTGCAACCTGCTCTGCATTAGAAATTAAGCTTTTCAGTGCATGGAAAGAATTGGCTTATTGAAAACCACTCTTCCCTAAAACCCTTCTTTGAGTCAGGTGTTAAGATTTTAACAGACCTCACCATCAGAATAAAAACTGCACACGAAGTAAAACTTAAGAGATGTCAACAAAAATAACTGACTGCTGTTTAATACGAGATGAATGCACCACGTTGGGTCCACTGTGGGTAATCCACGTCAACGTCTAAGGGGCAAAGACTCTGAAAGGCTCCCCTTCCTCCAGGGCACAGTCACAGACTTCCCATCTCAGCAGGAGCCATGACTTAGGAAAGCCAAGGGACTGTGGGTAACAGCGCCGTGGGCATCACTTACCGGCCTGGACACGTGTGACCCTCCACCCTCTCTCCTCCCCTAAGTGTCGACCAGATGCAGAAGGTGGGCAGAGGGCTCTGAAGCCTTGCAGGATGGTGGAGCCCAGGATGAAGGAGCCCGGGTCTCCGGAGTCTCTATGTGAAATTAGTTGACAGCGAATGTGACATGAACAAAAAAATAAGCTTCCAATGTAGCAAGCCAGTAAGGTTTGGGAATTGCTGTTACAGTGGTTTGCCTACTTCCACGTGATAAAGAATTTTTCAACCACCACGTAATGACTCACTCATATATAAAGTAGTCTATACGGAATCCCAGGATAATGTGCTCATTTTACGTCAGTCTGAGTGGTCTGAGGTGGGAGATGACAGCAATCGATAGGGATGGTCGTTGGAAATAACCGGGCTCCCTGAAGCAAAGGTTGGAAACCGAGCTCCGGATGGGGTAGGTCACATCTCGGACTTTGTGATGGTCCTGGTACTATCCCAAAGAAAATGCAGAGTGGAACCGTTTAAATTTGATTCTAGAATTATATTAATTTATAAGATGGGCATCTTCATGAAGGACTAAGCCAAGTACACAAAAGGATTTAAAAACACAGCCAAGAAGGACGCACAGCCTAGCACGTCAACGGCGCTTGTCGAGATGGGCTGTGGATGCCATCCCTGGGAGTGTTTACCAAAATATGCTGCTGTGTCTCAAGAGTCCTGAAATCATACACAGAACAGCTTACGGAGCAGGCAGGTAGCAGGGTGAGTGCAAAGCGAGAGGGAAGGTGGGCCTGAGGGGCTCCAGCGCCACCTCACGTGCAATGGTATTTAGGGCCTGGGTAGGATTCGCCAGCAGATTCTCCCAGCTTAGCCCCCACATACACGCACTTGACTCACTCACTCAGCAAGTGTTCACCGACGTCCACTGGCCATCTGAAATCTAGGGTTTAGTCTAAAAGCTGTCTTGAGGTTTTTCCCATTCTACTGCTCTAAGGAATGTTTTCTGGTAAAATAGGATGAGTACATGACAACCTCAAAAAAACTTAAGACATATCAGTAGAATTTAGTATGTAAAAACAAAACAAAACAAAACTTCAGACAAAAAAATACTGAAAAAAAAAACAGGTAAGAGATAGCAGAGGGAGAAAACCACAAAGAACTCAAAAAGAAAATTTCTTTCTTTCTAAACAAAAAGTTTAATTTGCAGTAAGTATAATAATATGAAGTCTACAAATTCAGAAACACAGCTAAAAATGTGCAAGTATCAGGAATTATGATAAATTTGAAAGTAATCTAACTTTTTATCAGACATCTGCCCAAGAGGATGCTATCAGATATGAAATGTCAGTTATGTAGAGTTTATTTTACATGCTTTTTGCTATACATTTGGGCTTGTACCTAAAATTTCATAAAAGGAAAACTTCATTGGAACTAATTTACAGTCTACAACTACTGAGAACGAACAGAGCTGGCAGAGGTGAACCGATCTCTTCTCCGGCCGGCGGGACAGCAGGATTACTGAACGGTGGGCAGGCTGTGTCTTCTTCCCCCTGACATTGGCGAGGAAGCCAACTGAGAGGAGTGACTCGCGCTGTCAGGAGAAATGAGAAACGAGCTTGGGTCTACGGGCAAGGAACTAAGCTCTAGAGCCCCTGTTGCCTTGAAAGAAAATGAGGTAAATAAGTATAAAATGTTAACATGAGAAAATGACAGTGGACAATCAAGACGATCTTAATTATTTCAAACAGCTTAATTTGAATACTTTGGAGGATATCGTTCTATATTCTTTCCAAAGGTAAAATGTCATTTACTCAGTTTGATGTTATTATTCCATGTTTTGTCAAGTCCCAGCAAAACTAAGAAAGGGTTCCTCATACATACCACTAGTATAAGTAACATTACAAAAAGCATATTTAACTGGGAGTATGAAGGACTTAAGTGTATTCTTCGTAAACAAATGACTCCATAGGCAGATTCTGCGTATTTTTTGAGCTTTGAAACAGTAACACTGCCTGTATTTCACATTAAGTGACTCAGGATATTGCTAGTTTAGGTTGGTCTTCACATAGGTTTTTATTGACCTTTATAAAGTCATCCTACTAATAGTTTGGAAATAATTGTTCTTCCTTCTTGACCCGACCCCTTCATTCTTATAAATTCTTCATTTCCCAAAATGCCTCACTGTGCTGGAAATTCAGGTCGAGGCTCGTGCCACAACCACCCAGGCCCCACGCAAAAGGGGATTCTGCTCCAAGTTCCACAAAGACCCCGTCATGAAACCTTCCACCCACAGCACGGACGTGTGACACACCAGACTCTGACGCTGGCGTTAGCCAAAGTGGTGGTGTGCGGGTCATTTTACTTAAAAAAGCTTTGACCACGTAGGTAACAGTACTTAATTTCTAGCAATCACTTTAGATGTTTCTTGTGACAGTGATGAGAAATATAAATTCTCTAACGGGTGAGAACTTTTTCAACAGCCAGCTTAAAAGTGCAGGCATGCACCGCCTCACAACGGAGAGACATCCTGGGAAACTCCTCGTTAGGTGACTTCGTCCTTGTGCCAACATCACACAACGCACTTAGGCCGAGGCAGCGGTGCGGCCCACTACGCACCTAGGCTGTGTGGTCCGGCCCGTTGCTCCCGGGCTACAACCCTGGGGAGCCTGTCACCCTGCTGATTACTGTAGGCAGCTGTAACACAATGGCAAGTAATTGTGTATCTAAACACAGCCAAACATAGAAAAGGTACAGTGAGAATACGGCATTATAATCGTATGAGACCACTGTCACACATGCGATCTACTGCTGACCAAAGTGTCCTTATCGGGCACATGACTGTAGCTGACTTTGAAAACTAATTTTTTTTACCTACCTTAATTTGTATCCTCTGAAGAGCTATCTATCTCAAGAACAGCATTTTCTTCCTAGGCATGAAAGGGTTTAAAATTATGTAAGATTCTAAATTCTCTATTTAATCAGTCTCAACCAGGGATTCTCAACCTTTGTGATAAGCCATTAAAAAGCCATCAGTGCTGGCTCACTCTTATCTATAAGTTTCTATTTTTCAGTTCATTTGCATAATTATGGCCTACATTTAAAATCCTGAAGTAGGAGGGGGTAAAGAGGCCCTCCACCCTGGAAATCAGAGACTCAGTCACTTCTGACAGCCGCCCAAGGCTGCCCACCCAGCCCCACCCTGGCAAAGTATGCGGCTTGTTTCTTCCCTTCTGCCAGGTGGCAGGCTAGGTCCAGAAGGGAAGGTGGGGAATAATGGAGCACAGATATTCAGTTTCAAGTGTTTGCCAAAGAAGTTAATCTTATGGCACCTTCCCTTTGACCTGTTTGTTCTCTTCTCAGGGTCACTCACCCATCAAATGAAGCAGAATAGTGCATCTAGTTCGCTCCAGCTCTTGCTAGCTATGTTGCCGTACTCAGGAGTTAGCCAGTAACTCAGGGGTTTTTAAACTCTGGGATACTTCTAAATAGGCTGAGAATTCCTGGTGTAACTAAAAATTATGTTGGTCTTAAAATCTTTTAAATTTAGTATTTTAGCCAGAAGAAAAAAGGATTTAATTTCATTCAAAATATATCTTCTAATGGTTAGTATTTGTAAGAAACAAATCATAATTATAAATATATTTTACTGCAGGACTGTAACATGCAAATGATCTAGAGTTCTCAAGATGAGAATGTTAGTAAGTTTCCAAAATTACTTGGCTAGGCAAATAAAATTATTCTACCCACTATATAAATAAAACAAATGTAAGTAAAATATAACATGAAGACAAATTTTCCTTTTAATATCTAAAATGTTGGTTGTTATAAATGCTCAAATTTCCCAGTGTAAGAGAGGTGCTCCTGAAATACCCAACACTGTGTAAGTTGCTTCAGTTGAAAGATCAAGAAGCTTCTTTTCATTTCTAGTCTTCTCTTGCAGAGAGGTTGCTCTCACAGGTAGTACTCCACAAGGCCAAGAACAATCTGCTTAATATTATGCTACATTAACAGACCTATCTGTGGCTTTAAGTGAAGGTAAAAAATTGTTTATAAAACATAGGCTCTAAATGAGACACAATCCAAGGGATGAGCAAGATTAGAGCACCAATTTTCTTTTCTATCATATTTTACCCACCTTAAAGCAGAGTTTTGACTGTGAGCATTGCAATGAGCTACGTGTTACAAATAGACACAGATGAACTCAAGCATCGACACAGGTTCAAAAGGATGATGGCATGTGACTCAATAACTCAACTGTTTTGTCATGTTCTGTATCAGTATGAAAAAGCAAACCTTTCCAGGATGTTCACGTAATAAACTGATATCCTCCCTGGATCTAGACAACCTATCCCTGTAGCTATAGAAATGACTGTTCTGTGCTATTGGGCGCTAATGCTTCATGAAAGCACCATTTAGGCACTGGGACTTAGAAGCCAAGTTTGCTCAAAAAGGCTATTTGGGAGCAGTTCAGAACCCTCCTGCCAACTCCACGGCTGCGCATGAACCTGAAAGTCTTTAATAAACTTTAGACATATGATAAACACACACATTACTTTTTTATTTTTAATCAAAATGTGAATCATCATCACTGTAGTGAATAAAAATTCATGACTCAGAATAGCATGCAATGTTTTATTGTTTTCTAATTCTATTTGTACACTTAATATTCTAGTCTTAATTTCACAAACAGTATAAAAGAATGTGCTCCAATGATATTAAACTGCAATTACTCACCTGAAAAGAAACAAAATATTGCCTCTGAAATAATTACTAATTATACAATATTGCAAACTAACAAACACTATAAATATTAAAATGTTAAGAGTTCAATATATAATGTAAATAATATCCTGCCTTTTTTTAATTGCTTAAAACACTTGTTAAGGATCATGCAAAATAAACACTTCATTAAAATGCTAGATTACACTCAAACATCAAGGTAATGAAACACAAAAGAGCAACTATTTAGCACAATGACTGGTTAAGTAAATAATTTAATCAGCACATTAATAAAAATCCATTAAGTGATAAACATTGCAAATATAACACTGAATCTAGACAACTGCATATCTGTGACCTCACCATCTATGACCCTATCTGTAACTTGGGATATACTGCCAGAATTAATTCTACATGAACAAGCTACATTAAAATGACAAAAGAAATTTCAATACATGATGACAGGATACATTTCTAGTCCACACAATACGTAAACATGATCATTCTCTCAACTCTGCTAACAATTAATGGAAAGCATAGTTTTATAGTTACATCAGTTTTATCTTTTTTTTTAACCCCTGCTTTGTTACATGTTTTTAAACTTTTTTAAAAAATGTTTTTCCTTTCTTATGCTCCTCCTCTAGAATTAATATGCTGATTTGGGAACAGATGAAGTAGACAAATTCTGCCCTAGTAATGGAAAGCAATGATTTAGTTGTACCTAATTAAATATCTCCTTGTCATTTGTCAATTGTCACTGACCTTTTTGATGTAATTATTTCTTCATTCACTCATTCCATAAATATTTATGAGTGCCTATTATTACCAATGTCTCCTGATTTTCCAAAAAGAAAATTTGTGGGTTTTCCCCCCTCTCATTGTTAAGCTCACTAAGAAAAAGTTGGACACATGATTTAAAAGAGTTGCAGGACACACTTGGGTGGTTTCTTGCGCACAGATAGATGGTGCTGGAAGCCAGGTCTGGGATTTGAAGAGTAGAGTTTCCAGGTAATAAGGAAGTTGTTGCCCCCTCCCCCCACCTACTGTAACCTATAAAATCTTATCCAGATTAAACCCCTAAGAGCAAAATTTGTTTCTGCTTCATCTAATGCCATATCATCCCTCAAATATTTGGTGACTGAATATTCTACAAAAGGAGTCCCTAAATTTTTATTTTCTTTGCCAAATTAAGCCCTTTACATTTTATAGAATATTTCTGACCTATCTTTACACTCAGCTCAGGCCTGCCTTGTCTCAAAAGGTTTTATGGGGTTATGTGCCAATGAAAAGTATAATAATATTAGTGAGTTTTTAAGCTTCTAATTGCAAAGACAATAGAGGATGACTGGTGTACCATCTTTTCTTATGCTTCCTCTGTTGCACAGTGTATGTCTCACTGACCAAGGGCCTTCCCATCCATTAATTATCTGTAAATGAAATGTATAAAGGTGATGTGCACAGATGGAGTCTAAATTTAGGACAATTTTGTCATAGGGTATAGTAATACTACTCTGCCGTTGTGTGTTTCTCTTAAAGAATGCTTTCTCTTTCTTCTCCAAAGCCTGTGCTCTCAGAAGGGGCTACTGCATGGAGCTCTGAAGAATCTTTGGAGAGCCTTGTGTAACTCGGACGCTGGCTTCGCTTGTGCGTCATGCTTTTTAGATTTTCATTCTGAACAGCAGTTGGGTTGGGACTGGAACTAGGCCTCAGAATGACTTGAGAAGTCTCCCTGGTTCCCTCCATTTCATCAAAGTTCTGATTGGCTCTGTTAGTCGGGGCACTGTTGTTGTTCAGAGTCACAGTGCTGGGTGTGCGGTTCAGGTTGTATGCTTTCTGGCACGCAGGCCAGCTTTCTTCAGGGCTGCTGGCTATCAAGCTGCATTCGGAAGGGCTCTTCTTGTCCTCTGAACAGATGGACATCCGAGCTATGATCGGATCCTGCAGGCCACTCAAGCTATGTGGGATTCCGCGCTTGCCACTGTGGCTGTCGTCTTCCAGCTCTATGAGATTGGCCTTTTCCAGCTGGGACTCATCCGCTGCTTCATTGTGAAGAGAGTGATTGGGAGAACTTTCGTTGGATCGCACCCCTGAATCTGAGGAATCCTTTTTGTCCAGGAGGGCATCTGATAAATATTCTTTTGCTTTAATGAAGGTTCTAATTGGCTCTGCACTGTGTTCTGGAGACTTTGACACTCTCTCGACTTTCCCTTCAGCTTTTTTGTCTTTATCATCCTTGAGCAGTGGAGTATTATCTGATTCTTCCGTACCGGATTCATCTTCATCACTTGGCAGTTTCTGATAGCGCAGCCCACCTCCCTTAAGCTTCAAATCCGTCTGGAAGAGACTTGACCTTTCAGAGGATTTCTTGCCTGGGAGCAGCTTACTGCCTGACTGATCAGATTTTTCATCCTCTTCAGTGATAGGATCCAAGGGTGAGGCATCATTAGTGGACACCCCTGAGGATGAATAATCTATGACATCTCCCCTCTTCATTAAAAAGGACTTCCTTCCATCATCTTGTTTGGGTTCACTCTCTTTCCCTTTCTCTTGCTCTAGATTAGAATGAATAGAGCCCCCTGATGAACTCTGACCCATATAGTATGTGCTATGTGGAGAAGATCTGCCACTAATTGTTGCAGACCCTGTACCCCCTTCTAACTGGGACATCTGAGCAATGTATTCTCTATAGGCGTCTCTATACTCGGCCTGCACCTTATCAGTAAGCTTTGAAATTTCAATACTGGAATCCTGGGAATTGAGACTCGAAAGACTTGGGGTTCTGCGAGTTTGTGACTGTGAAGACAGAAAAAAAAAATTTAAAAATTCAAATAAGCAAAACAAAAAGCATAATAAACATCAGTTTAGAAAAGATATAGGTACACTAACAATTTTAAAAGTCATCAAAATACCAAGTTCTTTTAAAAGAATTTTATGACAGTTTAACAAAAGCTATGATCTTATAAATAATTCTACTGGTATTAGAAAGCTTTATATCAATTTTAATAAAATCAGTTTATTAATATTTAAAAGTATAATTAAAAATAGTATTAACAATAATCTTAGATTTGTTTTTGTTTTGTGATATTTTTAATTTAATTTAATTTTTTTTTTTAAGGGACAGGGTCTTGCTATGTTGCTCAGGCTGGATTTGAACTCCTGGGCTCAAGCGATCCTCCCATCTTAGCCTCCCTAGTAGCTGGGACCACAGGGGCACACCGCCACACACAGCCAAAGCACTTGTTTTTATAACTTCAAACTTTTAACTTTTATTTAAGGTAAAGTCACCTCCATTGATAAAATATAAAAAACCATGAGACCAATAGTTGGGCCCTAGTAAACACAGAAATAACATATTTTTTAAAGTTTGATTTCTAATATGAAGTTTTAGGACTAGAGTTGCTTTAGATCCCAGAAAAACTAATGAACAAGGAGTAAAAAGCACAGATTGGAAAAAGGGAAACAGAAGAAAAAGAATCAAGAAATTTTAAGAAGGGATGAGAGCAAAGGTTAAAACAAAGTAGAAGCAAAGCAGAGTCTTCCTTCCAGGGGAAGAAGATGTCCCACGTCCTTACGAAGGCCCCAGTGATCACATTCAGACTGTGAGGACAGCGCCATTCTCCATCCATTAGGGCGGCTGTTCTCAAATGTACGTGTGCACCCCTTTCCAGGGGACCCACAAGGTCAAAGCTGTTCTTATATGAATAGGAACATGTTATCTGCCTTTTCCACTCTCATTCTCACAAGAGCATCCAGTGGAGTTTCCAGAGGCCACGTGATGTCATAAGAGATTCGCCTGTGGAAGCAGGATGGGAACCTAGGAGTCTTCTATGAAGCCAGGCATTCAAGAGATTTGCGAGACAATACCGTTCTCACTAAATTTTTTGTTTTGGAAAATATAGTTTTTAAGAGTGCAAGAGAGCCCGAGATTAAAGAAAAATTTGAGAACTGCTGCATTAATGGAAGAGCTCTGAATATCCAGGTCCTGGTAGGAAATACCAAGTATAATGAAGCTAAAACTGAGGATTTCTTAAGAAGTTTTAAAAGGAACCCTAGGGAAAAGCAAAGAGCGACTGCCGTTGACACAGAGAGACAAAATGATCAAGTGTGGACTTCACTTATCGTAAAGTAAGTAATTTTTATCTTAATAAAAGGGTAATACTATAATAGTCAATGGTTTCCCAACTTACAGAAATATAGGTAGATAGTATGGAGAAAAAGATAATAATAAAGAAAAAGTATTTTTACTATCAAACAAAATAGTGTTGACAATGGTACACCTACCCAGTACTTGCTTTTCCTCTATACTGACCCTGTTAGTGTGGTGCTTCTTTGCAGCTATTTTATTGTCCTCCCTAGCTTGTTTTCGGTACTCTGCTCTGATTTCTCCTAGAGTGTTCTCCTTCTCAATCCCCTCCCCTCCTCCTCCTCCTCCTCCTCCTGCTCCTCACCTGGCCTCACTCTCCCCACTAAGGATAACCAAAGGAGGAATTCACCTACTCCCAATACCAGGTAAGAAGAAGAAAACAAATACCCATAAAAAGCATGCACATGCACTGGAAAACCAAGTGACAGTGCTCAAAGGGAGATTTGTGGCAAGTGTACCAATAAAGACGTATTTTGGCCAATGATTAATGAATTTAACAGGACTCTTGCCAGTGAAAGGCTGAATATGTCGACCACCCTCGCCGAGGCAGCCCCGCTTCTGTTTACTCTCCCAGCCATCACCCGATTGTTCCACAGGTCTCGCTGATTTCTCAATGATCTCATTTTTTCCCTTTACTTCACTGACTGTCCCTCTCCAGGTGAAAGCAGCTCCCTAAGGACATGGCGCCCTCCACCTTGCCCACTTAAGTATACAGTAAGCATTTTCCGAGTGACCGTATAAATGTCCGATATATTCTCAGTGAATTGAATAGTGTCCTTATTCTTCAAAAATAATAATACGAAAAATGACATTTAATAAATACCTGCCAACTCAGGTTACTGTGACGTGGGGCACCTTCATCTAGGCCAAGTGTATTCAACTCTTCAAAGCTGAAGTTCAGCGTGTAGGGTGCTTGGCTGGAGAGCTCAGTGTGCGGCAGCTCGCTGTGTGCAGGGCGGCGCGTGGCTTCCCCGTGAGGAGCGGGGCCGCTGCTGTTCTCAGTAAGGAAACGCGGGTCTTCAGGAACCACCTGGTTTTCTGCGTTTCTCATTTCTAGTATCTTAACAGAAGAAAGAATATCATAAATATTTACACATTGATCTTCTTCCTTCCTCCCTCCTTCCCTTCCTGAGACAGGGTCTTGCTCTGTCACCCAGGCTGGAGTGCAGTAGCGTATTAACAGCTCACTGCAGCCTTGAACTCCTGGGTTCAGGCAATCCTACTCCCTCAGCCTCCTGATAACTGGGACAGCAGGCACATATCACACCATGCCTGGTTAATTTTTTTAAATAGAAATGGGGTCTTGCTATGATGTCCAGGCTGGTTTTGAACTCCTGGCCTCAAGCAATCCTCCCACTTCTGCCCTCCAAAGTACTGGGATTACATGCATTAGCCATTGTGCCCAGCCAACAAATTATATTTTAGAAGCTTTAGAAATAGATTTTTAAAATATTATAAAATTTTTATAAAGGAAATGAGAACGCATACTTGTGGTAAGAAAATTTCTAGTGAATTTGTACTATATCTGCTTACAATTAATACTAAAAGAAGTAATGGCAGAAATTACCATATATACTACCCTTTGGTTTGCATATTATATTATTACTCTAGTTTAAAACTTAACTTGAGAACAAAGCAAAATGCAACTGGAGTGTGTCAAAGAAAACCAGAACTGGACAGTAAGTAGTTAGGATTTTATTCAGGACTATTGCAATAGGGGAAAAGAGATCTCAGGGTGGCAGTGGGCTCGACCCTGAATACAGCATGGATAAGTGGGGATTTATAGCCAAGGAGCAGGGTGGGGCCAGTGACTGGAAAGTGACTAAGAGGAAGGATCGGGTGGGCAGGTCTAGAAGGGCCGGGATGAACAGACATTACCTGGGGCAGTGGGTGAGGAAGCTGATCAACTGCCCAGGGTGATCAAGTATGGTCGGGGTGGGGCTCCTTCTAAACCGACCTAACAGGATTCTTGCAAAACTGGGCCATCCAAGCAGGATGGACAGACACTGAAGGTCAGGGCCTAGAAGAGCCTGACCACAGTGAGGTCAAGAAGAGTCTGTGTCAAGTGAAAGCATGAAGAACTGGCAGTGGCCTCTTCCCCACATTTCTGAATGAAATGTCAAAAAGGCAAAGGTTGCCAAGCGCTGCTGTGTATATTCTCCCTAACCCAGGGTGTACACAAGTATAAAATGTAGTTTTAACATTTTTTTTTAAATATGGAAAAATACTAGTTTAGACCAGTACTTATTAGTACTGGTTTTATACAATGTTATAAATAATCTTGGATGTTAAAATAATGTTATAAATATCTTACTGTGCTTCTGAAAAGGTGCCAGTCTCCAAAATTCATATTCATCTCTTTCTTCAGTTCATCAATGTTACACTGAGCTAACACGCGGCCATTTATGTTTGCCTGAGTAAAAACAAGTACAAGGACAAACAAAATGTGAAATATTCTGAATTACTGGTGATTAAGAAGTATACTTACATTTAGTTTTATGAAAGTCTTTAGAGACTAGAAAGGCTGGCCCTAAAAAAGGTTGTCATCTCATGCAAAAATATAGTAAAAAGCTGAATTTGAACAATATAACAAGCCACTCTATATTTTCCCAAGTGCCTTAAGCATTGAAGTAAAGAGAAACACTCTTCAGGGACCAACCCAAGAACCTTCCCTCCCAACTATTTCCAAAACCACCTACCCTGTCATGACCAACAACAGAACTGCTAGTTTTTCTTTTCTGGCCTTAGAAAACATGAACATGAAAAGCTGCAGGGAAGCAACAAACACATCTGTCCTCATAGGTGTGTCTGGTCACTGAGAATTTCTAAGTGAAGTGTTTCTAACAAACTTGTTTATCAGTTACAGTACATACTTTCAGCTATAAAGAACATCTGCCCACTAACTTTCTTGTCTATCAAATTCACAAAAAAATGATTTCTATCACTTTTGGTTCTCTGTAATTTTAGTTTTCCCCAAATAAGGAACATAGAGGTTTTTTTATTAATAATAGGTAGCTTGCCGATTTTATGAAATATAAAACTGCCTCTATTAACTGTGGTAAAATTATGGAATACCTATGCCTAAAATTGATAGAATGTTCAGTTTTCAAGTTAATTCTGAGGAAAAACAGAGCAAGTCTGTGGTAGAGGTCCCACTATAACAATGCGAGGGCGTTTGCAGCATGTAAGAAACTATAATAGTTGCTACGAGGGACTTCAGAAAGCCAGGGCCTGGGAGTAGGGACTGAGTGGGAAGGAAACCACCACCCTGCTGGAAACGAGACTGTCACAAAGGACTGAAGCAGGAGGCCTCACTCTTCCCTGACACGAGCCAGCCGCCTGGAGGAGTCAGTCTGCGCAGGGGAAAGGCAGTGTTTGACTCGTGCACCTGTATCAGCACGATGAACTCTGCAAGAAAACTGACGTTATCTGAAACTTTTCTGACTAAACAGTGGCTAAGATTAGTAAAATGGTATCTATATATGCTTATAATTCTTTTAAAAACTTCTTCCAGAAGCCATTCTTTAAAGTATGTAAATATCAGAGCCTTGCTTTTTGTTTTGGTTTTTTTGAGACAGGGTCTTGCTCTGTCACCAAGGCTAAATACAACGGTGTGATCATAGCTCACCTCAGCCTCAAACTCCTAGGAGTGAGCGATCAGAGGCTTGTTATTGATGTTCTACTCTACTACAGTACTCGGACATATAAAGTATAACTTAGTGGAAATATCTATTACAACTGGACTTGGTTAACCTCGTAAAGGGGAAGCCTCCTCCAAAATCTCCACCTCACCGTCCAACTTCTTAGTAGCTATTAGAATTGCAAGAATAGGATTTTGGAAGAAATAAACTTCTGCAAATACATTAGCCTGGCAAACCCAAACCTATGTGGATTCATCAGATGTGACATGATCCTAAGTCCTATATGACACAAAAATGAGAATCTGGGGAAAATGAAGCAAGTGTGGCTTACTTTAATGGAGTCATACATACAAATATTAGAATTAAAGAAAATGTAACATAAAAGAAAAGGTTCCCTTGTCCCACACTGGAAGGATGAGTTACTGTTTTTCTCAACATAAAACCCCTTAGAGCCTTAAATTTCTTACAAAGGCTTTCTTTTACTTATATTAGGTCATTAAGAAAATAACATTGTAATATAGCTACTTTATTCTCTTTTATCCATTTATAAAGATAATAGGGCAGTTCTAGGAAACAACGAAGTAAGAGTCATGTTTTCCATTTAGAGCTTTCCCATTTCAATAGGGAACCTGTCTTTGAGATGCTATCTGGAAGGGTGCTCTGTCCACAAAGTTCTGTCTTCTACACCTAAGTCCCATCCCTAGCTAGCATGTAAATGGGTACATCACCTTTTTGATTGTTGCACAGTACTGCGGCAGCATGCTCTGGTCCAGCCCTTCTATCTGTTTCAGTTTCTCACATACTGCATCCACAGTGAGTGAATTCAGCAGTATCACTGGTCCTGGGGCCGGGCCTGATCCCTAGGTAAGTCGAGGAAAAATACAGGTATGAGGAGCATTTAATGCTAGATACATTAGGTCATGTGACCGACAAACTCATTAAGTTGTACTATGAAGTAAAATAAAAATAATAAATGTGTATCACATAAGGAAAAGCTATTAGGGGACAGATTTAACCACTGTTACATCCTAATGAGTAGCTTTTATTATAGCTGATACAGCTTTGTCAAAACTACTCTTCTAAGAAGATAAAACATTCCACGAACCAAGCTTAGGCCAACTCCTCAAATGCTTATAGCCTAACCTCAAGAGAGGAGGGTGCTGTCCTTAATAAGAGGAAGGACAGAGGTTAAAAAAAAAGCAACAAAGGGGGAAAACTACTGATGCCTGTATTATAGGAACACAAAAGATAAACCTAGAAAATCATTTTTAAAGTGCCTATACTAAACACTTAAGTAGCTTTAAATGTTTCCACAGACAACAGCTGAAATTTTCAGATCTTGATCACATTTTACATCTAAGGGATCTAAAATTTACTTTAGAATCTATATATAATAATCATATAAAGATAAGCCAGTATTTCTTAACATGTGAAAGTAAACATAGTCTATAATAATTTACTCTCATTTAAAAGAAAAATCAAAATAATAAATAAGCCTAGTATTTATTTAGGAACAAAACATTTTCTGAATGTGGTGACATATCAAAGAAGGATCTGCCTGTGGTCAACGTCACCTGCATCTCCTCAATTGTAGATGCTCACACTGAGATCTAGAGGGTTAATTCAGGACTCCAAAGTCACAGAATAAATAGCTAGTTAGTGGTAGATTTGGACCAGAACACTAACTTACAGGTCTTTTAACTTCCTATTTTCATTGCTCCAACTGTCTATTTTTGATGAGGTTATATAAATTATAACCACAATAAAGAGAAGACAAATACAGAGGAAACTAATATAAAGGACAAAGACAATGTGCCAAACAATCTGTCCTGTTTACCATTACATGTAATCTTCAAACAGAAAGGAAAATTTATCATATCCTCAGGGTATGTGAATTTATATTTCCTATGGCCTTTTACCACATAAGGGCAAAAGTAGACTACAGCATAGTCAAAAATGCCTTTTGTTAAACATCCTCTGTAATATGAAAGCATAATGTACTATTCTTATTACTAACTGACAAAGATATGCATATAGTATATATACGGCATATATCTATTATAGATAAATATAAATATAGCTAGGGAATGATACCACATTGAACAGATAGCTGAGTAGAAACAGAGAATTAGGGAGTCTTAGCAAGTTTACAAGTATGACACAGGCCCATAAAAGTTTGGAAATGAATGATCTGGAATATAGTGCAAGCACATTTATAGTTTGTTTTTTAATTAAATATAAATTTTAAATATGCCATATTAATGGTCCAGGGTTCAACTGCTCCAAAAATACTAAGAGCAAAACATTTATTTTTCCATATAGTTCTATTTTCTGCCTGGCCAAGTAGAACCAATATTCAAAGTATTAATTATCCACTATCTACTAGGAAAATGCTTTCTATGAATTTTTAATAACTATAATTATTTTATCTTTCTTTTTTAAAAAGCTTTGAGATATAATTCACATGCCATACAATTCTCCTATTTAAAGTGTACAATAGAGTGATTTTTAGTATATTTATATACTTTTGAAACCATCACCCCAAACAGAAACCCCTATACTCATTAGCAGTCATTCCCCATCTCCTCAACACCCACCCCTATCTCCTGGCAACCGCTAATCTACTTGCTATGTCTAGACATGTCATATTAATGGAATCATACAATATATAACCTTTTGTATCTCACTTCTTTCACTTAGTATAATGTTTTTAAGGGTCACTCACATTATAACATGTCAGTACTTCATTTCTTTTTACTGTTAATTAATATTTATCTTTTAAAAGATCTTTAATTCTGTCTTTCAAATGCTTTTATTCCTCAACCCGTCTCCTTGCTCTGGAAGCATTTATACTTGTTTATATTTTTTTGGTTCAAAAATTACAAAAGAATGGTTTGATCAACAAAATAAATAATGATCATACAGGATTATACCTCATAGATAAAATAAATATCCGTGAGTCCATACTGATATAACTAAATAACTGAATAAATAAACGAATTAGGAAGAAGAGACAGCTTTTCCTTACAGAATTCAAATTAAAATATGTAGAAGAGGGAAACAGAAAATAATCATTAGGCAAACATAATAATGGTGATTGTACACACGATCCACTGATGGATGCTAAAATTAATCAGCTAGAGTATAAGTAGAAACAAGACATTTACAGTTTCAAAGTATCTCCCCCAAGAGATTTATTAGTTACAAAAGGAAATGTAACGCCTTATAGTGCTGAAACCTGGCAGGCGCCACCTTAACCAAGTGATGGAGGTTAGCATTCCCAGTGGGAAGACTCAGGGACATCACAGACCCTCCGCTATGATGCACTGAGAGGGAACCAGCATCATTCCTGCGGTTTTCTCGCAATGTACAACCTCCTTCCAATTATGAGAAAACATCAGACAAGCCTAAGTTGAGGGACATGTTAAAAAATAACTGACCAGTATTCTTCAAAAGTGCTAATTAGAAAGACTAAGGAACTGTCACAGATTAGAGGAGACTAAGGAGAAATAATAAAATGCAAATGAATTGAATTCTGGACCAGAAAAATGGCATTAGTGGAAAAGCTGGTGAAATTCAAATCAAGTCCATAGTTTAGGTAATAGTAGTATACCAATTTTAATTTCTGCCTTTGATAACTCTGTTTTTGGTCATTTTAACTTCTAGTTATAAAAGATGTTTACATTAATGGAATTCCGTATTTTTTGCAACTTTTCTTTAGGTGTAAAATTATTTTAAAGGAAAAAGTTAATTAAAAAATCCCCCATAACTACTTTTGATTGTGCTAAAAAGGACAAGTATAATAGATATGAACCAGATTAACTTTGTCAGCTTAGGGGGAAAATGTAAAATATTAAAGAATATTTTATTTCCATGGAGAATCTAAGAATTCAGCGACAGAGACATGTTAATAAAGATACTACACTTTTCCTTTAAAGCAAAAAACTCCACATAATGTTATTACCATCATCCTTTAAAACTTATATTTTATTAGTTAAAGTATATTTTAAACTTCACTGGGGATTATGTAGAATATATATATGACATTTGGATGACTTTTAAAAGCTGTATAAGAAAAGATAGACACACACACAGGCATAAGATCTTTGTGACTGCATCAAAACTATAGTCTGACTCTCGATTATTTGTAAGTTGGGCTTTATATAAGGAATATATTATCAATTAATGAAAATGTGCTATAATATGTTTCTTTGAATAAAGGAGAAATGATAAATGCCTGTCAGGTCTTTTCTAAAATAATCATATATAATAAAATTATTCTGAAACTAAATAAATTCTATAACCAAAACAATGATTTTGGATAGAAATCTCATAAAAGGAAGAAGAAAGAGCACAAAGTGATAAGGAAACAGTAAAAAGCATATTCAATAATTCAGAAGGTAAATTCTTATTAGAAACTAAGATACTACTTGAAAACACATGAAATAGTTGAATACTTTAACATTTATCATGCATTCTTACTTGAAATTTACATGTAGGTCAAGAACAGATCATTTCAGCTTACTGATTTTATAAATCAGAATTTATTTAAAAATATTCTAATTTGGAAAACTGAATGCAGAAAATGTTAGTTTGTTTAAACTGTTAAATACAAAATTCAAAATGCATGCAAATTAAAATTTCTCCAGGTAAAAGTAAAGCTATCAAAATATTGAAATTAACTTGAGGTAACTAACTGTATCATTTTTATATTATAAGTAGATTAAAACTACACTCTGAAACATTATCATCTTAGGTAAATTTATTAAATAAGCTCAGAATTGATTAGCCAGAAATAATGCCATGCAATGGCAAGAAGCAACTAATAAAATAAACCAAAGATATCAAAATGAGCAGATTTATAAACAGCCCAGCATGAAGTTGTCAATGATTGCTTATAGAGTAAGTGAGTAAGATTTCACTGAGAGTTTCTGTACCTGTCTCTGTTTGTTAAACCCAGAATCACACGACTTTAAGGAAGGAATAAAACAGAAGGAACAGAATGAAGGACAAGAATGCAAAGTAGCACATCAAATATACATGTATAAATGTATAATATACACAGGCAGCCCTTTGTCATTCCTCTTTTTTCCCCTTAATTTTGAACAGACCACTCAGCAGCAAAACAACAAGGAATACACGCGCATGTGCAAACACAGTTCAATTTCATTAACATGCACATGGTAATTTTCTAATTGTACTCTCAAAATTTATATTTTTTGTATCAAAAGAATAAATCACAGGATATATATTCAATAAGAAAACAAGGTAGATCAGGCCGGGCGCTGTGGCTCACGCCTGTAATCCTAGCTCTTGGGAGGCCGAGGCGGGCGGATTGCTCAAGGTCAGGAGTTCAAAACCAGCCTGAGCAAGAGCGAGACCCCGTCTCTACTATAAAATAGAAAGAAATTAATTGGCCAACTGATATATATATAAAAAATTAGCCGGGCATGGTGGCGCATGCCTGTAGTCCCAGCTACTTGGGAGGCTGAGGCAGAAGGATCACTCAAGCCCAGGAGTTTGAGGTTGCTGTGAGCTAGGCTGACGCCACGGCACTCACTCTAGCCTGGGCAACAAAGCGAGACTCTGTCTCCAAAAAAAAAAAAAAAAAAAAAAAGAAAACAAGGTAGATCAAACTTGCTATGAAAAGTCAATATTCTTGCTACATACAAGTTTAAAATTAATTTTAAAACATTTAAAAATAAAAAGGCTTAATTACTTGGGCTATCACATAATCACTTCATAAAATGAAATATCTGGCCACACTGCTGTTCATGTTCATAAATACATCTTCAAACTGTTTTGTTTCATTGGGTATGTGGCACATAGCAGGTGCACTAAGATATCATTTCAAAAGAAAGGCCCTAAGAGCCTCACAGGTCAAGAAATAATAAGCTTACTGGACAAGAACTTGCAAACTATGATGAACATAACCATTTTAGTGAGGTAGACTTTTTAAAACTCTAATTCAAAGCAAACAATCGCTGCAGTCAATTATTTTTCTGTACTTATTAGATTGGTGGAAAATATTCTTAAAATGCTTAAATGATCTATAGATGACTGACAATATTTTATCAAAGCTAATTCAGAACATTATTTTAGTGCAATAAATGCCAATATTTGCTACCCTAATATCAGGCATCCTTTTTTTTTTTTTTTTTTTTTTTTTTTTGAGACAGAGTCTCACTTTGTTGCCCAGGCTAGAGTGAGTGCCGTGGCGTCAGCCTGGCTCACAGCAACCTCAATCTCCTGGGCTCAGCGATCCTACTGCCTCAGCCTCCCGAGTAGCTGGGACTACAGGCATGCACCACCATGCCCGGCTAATTTTTTGTATATATATATTTTAGTTGGTCAATTAATTTCTTTCTATTTTTGGTAGAGACGGGGTCTCGCTCAGGCTGGTTTCGAACTCCTGACCTTGAGCGATCCGCCCGCCTCGGCCTCCCAAAGTGCTAGGATTACAGGCGTGAGCCACCGCGCCCGGCCAGGCATCCTTCTTTTAACATATTCAATATCTGGAGTACTTCATAGGACTCTTTTATGGTTTAGTTTATATTATCAACTTTGTTATAAATAGGTTTTTAAAAAGGTTACAATATATATCTGTGGAGACTTTCAAAAACACCAAAATAGGAGTGCTAAAGAAATTACAGTTTACTACAAGACACCCAAAACGCAAAAGAAAGCTATTGTTGACATAACTGGAAAATGTAACTTATACTTCAAACTACTTGAGAAACAATAATTAGGTCAAAGTTGACAGGTAAGGCTTAACACTACATTTTAAGGGTCATCATTTAAAAATACACAAGTACTAAACAACTGCAATGAACACAATTTTGTTAATTTTTAACTGTACTCTATGATTAAATGATAACATTACTGTAATATCCTTTTTGTGAAAATATCTCAAGCAAGTTAGCTGAAATTTATTAAATGTTTAAGAAAAAGGGTTATCTGAGTTGAAGTCTGGCACAAAGACCTTCAAGCACAAAGTGAATACAATTTTTCACTATACTTCAATAAGAGGAAAACACAGAGGAAATACAATTTCCAAACAGAGGAAATATAATTTTTCACTATACTTCAATAAGAGGAAAAAATTTTCCAAATTCAAACAGAATAATAAAAATCTATTTCTAAAATACTTTAAAAGGAATGAATAATGTTCAAGCTACTGCAGGGAGTCCCGGAGAGCTGACAGGAAGTACCTGTCCTGAGCCCGCAGTCTAAACGAAACCTAAAATGCCCCCAACTCCTTACCCATGGCATCTGTAACTTTCTTGTCCAAGTCTCCTGAACAATGAGAGACAGCTTGGTTGGACACGTGCTTATTTGAAAACAGGCTGTAAGTTCTAAAACAGTGGTGGAAATAAAAATTATCTACAAGTGAACCCTATCTTTTTATACTTTTTACTTGGTCACTCCAACAATTGGATCCTGTTTAATGAAAGCTAATACTTTCACTTTTAGTACCTTTATTAATCCAATAGTGTTCATCAGTCTCTGAAGGTAAAAGTTTTAGCAGCATGGTGGAAATTCTGATATTGTATTAACACTGCCATTGCAATTCTAAAGTTCTTTACAATTAAGCTTTGTGCTAATCATTGTCATGCCTTTTCAACAAGGTATAAAAGTGATCTAAATAAAGCTGTCTTGAAGTTCTAGAAATATCAAGTAAACCCTGTGGCAGAGAAGGTCAAGAAAGAATGACTTAAAGGTACTGATAACTCCCTCAGTGACCTCAAATCCACAAACTCCATGAAGGCAGGACTTTCATCATTCCTGTTCACAGCTGTATCCCATAAAATAGTGCATCTTATACTCAATAAATGTTTGCTGAACCAATGAATGATTACACAGGCATCTGCAGTACTTAATGCTAAATGATCCAGGGAAGGACGAAAGGGTGAAGAAATGCTACATTACTCCTTCCTTTGAAAAAATGCTTTTCATTGAAACAGTTACTGACAGGAGTAGTATCCCTTAAGTTAAAACAGGCTACAGCACTCTTCAGAACAACTCTTTGAGATAACAACATGCCACTGAGAGGACCTGGCCAGATATAGGCCCTCAATAATGGGTCCTTCCTTTCATGAGGGTCACAGAATGATCCGAATTCCACCTCCTATAACTTGGATGTTTACCCCTCCAAAATCTCATGCTGAAATTGGATCCCCAATGTTGGAGGTGGGGCCTAACAGGACGTGTTTGAATCATGGGGGCAGATCCCTAAGGAATAGACCAATGCCCTTCCTGGGAGAGTGGTGAGTGGTGAGTGGTGAGAACTACTCTCCTAGTTCTCACAAGAGCTGGCTGTTAGAAAGAGCCTGGTACCTCTCCTCTCTCCCTTGCTTGCTCTCTCGCCATGTGATCTCTGCACATGCCAGCTCCCCTTTCCCTTCTACCATGAGTAGAAGCAGCCTGAGACCCTCACAAGACGTATGTGCCAGCACCACGCTTCTTGTATAGCTTGTAGAATTGTGAGCCAAATAAGCCTCTTTTCTGGATAAATTACCTAGCCTCACGTATTCCTTCATAGCAACACCAATGGACTAAGAGACACCACTATTTCCTGCTGGGAACTGGACTGAAAAGAGGTAAAGGTACCAAGATAAAATATCCCTGAAAAGCTTTCAAAATTTTAAAGTATCTGAAGTATTCAAATAATCTAGAAAGTCTTCTAAATTCTAAGAAAACAAACCAATTGAAACTTGTTGAGGGAGGGCCTAAGAAGCACCAACAGATAAAAAGGCTGAGTTAATCTAAACTGATTGGAGTATTTGTACACTACTCCCACTAATGAGACCAAGGTTATTTAACCTGAAACAGTTTTAGTTCTGAGTCTTTTCTTTTTTTAGAGATAGGGTTTCACTCTGTTGCCCAGGTTGGAATACAGTGGAACCATCACAGCTCATTGCAGCCTCTAGTTCCCTGGCTCACCTGATCCTCTGATCTCAGCCTCTGAGTAGTTGGGACTACAGGCACAAACCACCATTCCTGGATTTTTTAAAAAAATTTTTGTGGAGACAGGGGTCTCATTATGTTGCCCAGTTTGGTCTTGAACTCCTTGGCCCAAGCGATCCTCTCTCCTCAGCTTCCTGAGTAGCTGGGGCCACAAGCGTGCAGCACCAGGCCTGGCTGAGTTTCTTATTTTTTGTAGAGACGGGGTCTTGCTATATTACCAAGGCTGGTCTCAATTTCCTGGCCTCAAGCAACTCTCCTGTTTCAGCCTCCCAGAATGCTGGGATTATAGGCATGAGCCACCATGTCCAGCCAGTTCTGAGACTTTAAAGCTTCATGGAGTTTGGCCTCTAGGTAGTAATAAAGCACTTAAAATATGCTAAGGCTGAGTAATCCTTCTATCAGATGTATGAGGTAGGTCTGCTTTTCCCAGGTAAGAAAGTTGAGAAGCAGAGGGGTTAAGCAATTTGTCCAGAGCAAAAAGCTAACAGCCAGGGTCTATTTAACTCAAAGACTAAAGACCTATCACAGCCAGTCTGAATGGGAACGGGGCAGGATGCATGGTAAAGACAGTGGACTGTGACACAGGTCTCAGGGATTCTAGTTCCAAATCTGTCACTACCCCCTGTGCCCTCAGGTGAGCCTCACACGCCTCATGTGCGGCACATGGAAGCTGGACTAGACCTCGAGTGCCAGCATTCCCTGGGGGACCCTCAAGGCAAGTCCAAGGTGGGGCCCATGCTTCTGCTTTTACGAATTTATAAACTGGAGCTCTGGTTAAGATTTCATTACTAAGAATGAGCTTCTGCGCTTTGAAAGTCTGAAAAACACTGGCTCTGCCTAGCACTAATATTCCGGGAAGCAATATCTTAGGTCTAATGCTAATATTTTTTTCCAGTTTCACAGATTGGCATATATTTTTCTCTATTATAAAATTATAAGAAAAAAAGTAGCATGGAGGCTGGCTTACATTTTAAATCTTCACCTTTGTGAAACAATGAATATATCTATAATTTGTTAATATCTGATAAGTCATTGGCTGGAATTCACTAGGTATAATCACTACAGTGTTCCCTAATGTGAGAAAACTCAATTATTTTCATAACGATCTGCTTTAAGAATGTTTATCAAAAATTACTTATGGTAAAAAAAGATGGGACCACCCATATTTTGACAAGAGTGTAGCTAGTTAACCCTTCATGGTTTGGCTTTTTTAAAAACCAAATTATCCTTTGTCTGTGATAACAATTTGTCCAAACACATCTGTATAGTTTCTGACTTATCTATAAATAGCTCATCTCACAAATGTTGTGCAGGGGACAGCTGAATGAGCAGAGATGGAATCAATGGGCAATCCTGTTGTCCCAGAAATACAGACTTTCCCACCACCAATCTGGAAAGCCCTGTGAGCCATGAAGGGCTAAATACTTTCCTATCAAGAATTCTCTCTTGGTCCTGCTAAACAGTACTTGACATTATTCCCATGTACAGATTCTTCACATTTCCACCACTGTTTTTCAGTTGGCTTTGAACAGGTATCTACTTACTTTTACTAGCCTTCTACAAAGCAAATTTTGCATGCTATTGTCATTGTTAATTTCTTAAAAACAAAGGAAGCTAAGTAAGCATCTACTTCACTACACTAATCACAAAACTATCTTTTAATAGTAAAAGAACAGCAAATAGTATGGTTATTTTACTAAACAAAGGCACTAATATATGCAGAGCTCCTTTACTCTTTGTTATTGGGCTTCTAAACATGTTTCAAAAATTGCATTATTTCCCCTTTTCCAAAACTCATTTCAAAATCTGCCTAATGCTCCTTCACTGGTTCCTTGAAAGAAACTCAAACACCTTTGAAAGACAAGTGTTTGTCTACATTCTTGAGCATGTGAATAGCTACTACGTTAGCAAGCCTATGTTGTTAAGGCCATCAAATTCTTCACAGTATCTGATTTTCATCAAAAATTTGCTGAGGGATTTTAGCTCAGAGAATTGCATTGTGTGCATGAATCTATGTAACAAAGGCTCTCTGACTAAACCAAAATCATTCTTGCATACAGTGGTGATAACTTAAAGATTCCTTAAACACCCTAATAGAATTATTGTGGTTTACTGTGTCTATCACTTGTGGATAATTGGAGTCACTCAAACACTGAAATGTGAATGACTTAAAAAGATTCATCAACCCCTTAGTGAAAACACCAAAATGATTCTCATTTTCTCTCTCACATTAACTCATAGGAAATTAAAGTTAAAAAACTATTGCCTACCCAAGTACACAATGACTAAATGAAGATTTTAAGGCTCAACACAAAATTATTTCTTATTAAGTACAAAGTCTTGAATAATAATTTACAAAGTGATTTCCTCTAAAAGATTTTTTGTTTGTTTTAAAGAAACCTACCTTAAGGTGTTTGCACACAAAAAAAAGTTTAAGTAATTCCCTTTCCATGCTGTGTTTATCTGGAAATACCATATTCTATATCTCAAATACCACCAACTGAACACTCCTGATGGCTGCTGGAAAAAGCCCTTCCTTATTGTAGAATAAAACCCCATCCCATGTCATTGAAAAAGGGGAAAAGTGGGAGGAAATAAAGGGCAAAGTTAAACATCAGCTTTAATTAATTCATGAACTATAATTGTTAGCACTCAGCTACTCTACATCGGCTGCCCACCACACCACAAAGGCAGAGTTAGTGAGCCGCTGTCATCACAAGTAATGCAGTCGTTACTGCTGCACAAGCAACGAGACACTAGCAGTCCACACCACAAGACTACTCTGTTACCCTTGAGGAGTCTGTGGGTGAAGAAAGCCCCTCGGCAGCATCCTCCTTGATAACCTCCTAACAACACAAAATGGGAGAGTGTGGGTGCAAAGGTGGAGGGATGAGCCAAACCATGGAGACACATGAACATGATGTCAAAATAATAACATACAACACTGAAACACTTCATGTGACTAGATTTTCCCTTTGTAACATTTCACAATTTAAATAGCAGTATAAGTTCTATACTGCTTTTTGCCTTTTAATGTATAAAAATACATTAATAGGGAATTTCTTTTGTAAATTATTAATTAAACTAAGTTTATCATCAGGAACCCCTAACATTTTGGGCACAA
Organism: Microcebus murinus; assembly: GCF_040939455.1. Classification (NCBI taxonomy): domain Eukaryota; kingdom Metazoa; phylum Chordata; class Mammalia; order Primates; family Cheirogaleidae; genus Microcebus; species Microcebus murinus. Next base: position 6,267,213 of record NC_134106.1, read on the forward strand.
ATATCTTTTGTTTTGGATTAATTAGATTCAATACTCCATTTGAAGAATTTCCCTTATCCTGTTTAATTTCTGCTATTAGATTGAAATGTTCTTCTTTCAATACATCCTTTATTTCTTATGCCATGGTGCTGACATATATATACAGATACCATATATGTATGTCCTTTAAAAAGATATTAGAAATTAGTAAATACAAAGGTTTAGTTTTAAAAGTTTTGGTAATAAACATTATATTACAAGCCAGAAATCTCTGGTTGTAAATAAGTCAACATTTATTTACTGAGACTGCTAGTTATTTTCCTTCCACAGATATTTGCCAGAAATGAAAACAAAATACATTTTATGTTATTAATAGATTATATTTCTTAAAACTATTTATAAAATAAGTTGCATTATTTTAGGAAATAACCAGATTTCTAATGCTATCTATGTTTATTATTAGATCAATATTTTAGTTACCCTTTTATATACTTACTAGGCCATTGCTCTGATCTCTGGGCAAATTCGTTTTTATTGATGGACGTGAGATGAGATGGTGGGAACTGCCAGGGTAATACCTTGGCGTGTAAAGGTATGGGGCAAAGAATGGCTATGGAAAAACACGTAACAAAAAAAAAGGGGATAAACAATCACAGAAATCAAAGTGTAATGAGATTTATCAAATGAAACTAACCATAATATACAACTGTAAAATTTTTAATGCAAGTGACAAAACAAAAATAAAAAAGCCTCACTCGTATTCTGTAAGATAGCAAACTCAGACTTAAAACATATTATTTACATTGTTATATTGTTCATTTAATATGAGGGCTTTTTAAAAAAACAAAAACAAATAAAATTTTTCACCTTACAATTTGAAACAATAATTTCTCTTTACATTTTAATATATTTACAAGCTTACCGTGTGTTAGGCTCTAAGTGATTCCGAATATTAACTCACAATCTCTTTAAAAGAAGAAATTCTTTACAATTAAGATTCTTTACAAAAAGTATTAGCTTAAATAAGACCAAAAAGGTCCAGATTATATGAGAACACCCCGGCACAGATTCCAAGAATAGTGTTACTCCAAGTTCCTGGAGTTTACCTCTAATCTCCACCCTGAAGTTTATACCCTAAATAAGCAAGTGGATTTTTTTAAAAAACAAGTAGGGAATCCACTGTTTACAGGAGATTTATAACTACAGCATGCATTTGTAAGCAGCTTCATATAAGCAGGAGGCATCAGATTATATGCGCCAAACATAAAGACTGTACTTCATGAGGTTTCATTATACTGAGGTAACACCTTTTAGACTCCTACCACTTGAGAAAAATTATTCTGCTTTTAAGACTAAAAATTCAAATAACTACAGAAAAAGTAACTAGAACTAAAAACAAGAGAAAATTTTAAATGTTTTAAAAATAATAAAATACCATTGAAACATTATCACATTATTGCTATTCATGAAATTATTGAACATAAAATCTAACTCAGCCTAGATGACCTGGTAATCTTTTTTGTTTTTTCCTCAAATAAACTTCTTCATTTCAAAACTTCAACTGGCATTAATTGAGCCATCAGATTTTAAGATTGGTAAATAAAAACTTGCATTTCACACTGCTTACCATAGTTAAATTTTATAAGGATGGAATATATTATAAAATGTCATTGTTCCACATTTGTCTCCTTGTTGCAACAGAAAAATGGAATAACAACATTCCTAGGTCTCCATGAGCAGTGTACCTAATTACTTACATGGCAACATTTTTCAAAAACTGAAAATTTAATTTAAAATCTGGAATTCCTTCATTGCCACATTTAGCTCATATGAAATTTATTTAGGCAGGCAGTTGCCTCCTATGAATACTAGTCCCTAAGTTCTCTCAAATTAGACTAAAAAGAGAGACAAAAAAATAAGAAGCTGCAATGGATCTTGGAGTACAGTTCCAGAAAGCATAATGCCATGGTTCATGCATGCCCCATTTTCCTCTGGGAAACATTAAATCATTAAAGTAAGAGCAGATAGCTTGGTCTTACTATGCCTGACTGGGTGTACCATCAATAATTAATTGTGGTTTGCTCTTTTGATCTAGAAAACTGTCTTATTTATATTAAGTAAACAATTATACATGACTGAAGATAACTTGAAATAAAACTCTAAAAATGGGCTATGGTACTTATTTGGCAATAACATCTGAGCCCTACAAGTATTTCCCCATTATTACCTCACATTTAAAAGACATAAAATGTATTAAGTACAGGTTTACTGAACGACTGTAGGAATGTAAGTTTGTCATTGTTTTAAATGCCACTATAAATTATTATACAAGATATAACAAATGGAACATTTGTTTATAAACAGAGAAACAGATTCCTTTGACCCACAGCACATTTGCTGCTGACCCTGTGTTCATTTTCTAATCAAGAAAATAAATTAAAGCAAAAAGCATCTCTAATATTCAGACTCTCTTGGAGATCTAAAACACATTAAAATTCAACATTCTTTTCATTTTTGCAAAATCATATATTTTACATTTGAACCTTACATTTTTCCTATTTTAAAGCCAAAGTATAGTTTCAAAACAATAATGGAATCCACAAGCAGAAAGCTTGTGTGACTTTTCTGGAACAAATTCTTAAAAGTAAAGCTGCCTCGACCTCCTTACCCTGTTATAGAAGGGATGCTGAGGGCCCGTCATGCCGCTGTAGTAGCTGCTGTGAGGCTGTGGTGACACCACGCCACCTGTGAAGGGCCCGTTGAAGGACGTGGAAGAGGAACACACGGAGGGGGGCTGGCTGTACGCTGATGGTGGCCTGGGAGGAGCTTCGTGCAGAGGGAGTGGGGGGTACGCAAGTCCTCCTATGCTGATCTGCTCTCTTGCAGCACGAACGTCTGCAGGATTCCATCAAACCCGGAGGTGATAGAAAAATAGGACATTAGGGATAAGTTCAATTATCACCTCCTTCTTTAGCTAACTAGACAGAGACATGATCTTATCACTCTTGCCAGGGATTCCAACTGGATTAAAGAAGACAAGAAATCTGAGTATTCCACAGAACTTTTAGTGAGAAAAGCCCAAGTACTTTACATAAAAGTCATCAACATTTGGATTCTTCTCTTCAGTTATCAGAACTATTCATTTTTCTATAATTTTTAAAGGATTTGTTTTTACTTGTGATATTCTACAATTCTTATGATTCATAAAATGTTACCAACTATCAACAACTCACACTTGTCTAATGTTAATACATACAATGCTAGCTAAGAGTATTGGGTTTGGAAACTGTGAGACTCATCCAGCTCTGCACAACAATGGATTCCATAGCCACAAAATGCACCTTTGACATCAGCCTTATAACAGGCACCTAAAAAAAGAATGTAGTAGTTTAAGGCAATCTCGTCACAATTCCTGGAAAATTCAAAAGTGGGTCAAAGGAGCCCTATTATAAAAACGTTTCTGTGTGTGTGTGCACATGCTTGTAGTGGTACCTCAAGAACTTAATCCAAAACCAACATCTTACAATCATGACTATATGTTAAAAGGAATCAAATTCCAAAGTTCCAAAGTAAAGATATGGTTGGGGTGGGGGAGCAAATTATAATAAAGTAAGTTTAACATATAACATTTTATTAATATTCCAGAAAGGATATCAAGACTCCCAATGTTAGCTGGACATGGCACATGCTTGTAGTCCAAGCTACTCAGGATGCTAAGGCAGGAGGTTCGCTTAAGCTCAGGAATTCAAGAATGCAGTGAGCTGTCTGTCACTACACCACTGCACTCCAGCCTGGGCAAGAGAGCAAGATCTATCTCAAAAAAAAAAAAAAAAAAAAAAAAAAAGACTCCTAATCTTTAATATCATCAATTCTCCTATGTAGAGCTTGGTTCAACACTTCCTGGTTTTTTCACGTAGCAGGAAAAACTTACACAACCAACTTAGAAAAAGGAAAATTTTTGAGGACTTTAAAGAAGAAAAATTAAATTTACTACTATACTCACCTGCAATAATTTCCCGTAATTTGGGATCTAGGTTTACAGTGCATGGCAAAAAGATTTTTACATCTCGAGCCACAAGAACTGGGGTCCTTGAAGACAAAAATACTTCAAAATTTCTTATATCTCCATCGATTTCAAGCAGTGGCTCAACATCTTTAGTTGTTGGAATATTCTTTGATATTCTTCAAACAAGTAATAAATGAAAAAGGTCATTAATGTCACTATTAGAAAGATAAATTCTGCATGTAACTTAAAATTTGTTACTTATATAACAACACATTACACATCTTGCTCTCATCTAAAAAAAAAAGTATAAGAAAAAGAAAAAAAAGAACCTCCCCCCAAAGTGGTATGGTTATGAAAAAAGGTAACAATGAGAGAGGTCAGAGTTATACTACCTTTAGCCAAAGGCACACGAGGACAGGGGGCTGATCAAATAGCCTGTCCAAAGTCACAAAGCTAGGAAAAAGAATGTGACTGGTTTTGAAACCCATGTTTTTTTTTAGTGGAATATCATGGTTCTTCACTTTGCAAATAAAAGAAGAAATAAAGAAGTACTTTTAAATAAATTATATAAACTAGAAAAAAGCATAGATTTTTCCTTTTTTAAAAAAGAAGCATAGGCTGGAAGCTGTGGCTCATGCCTGTAATCCTAGCACTCTGGGAGGCCGAGGCGGGAAGATCACTCAAGGTCTGGAGTTCGAAACTAGCCTGAGCAAGAGCAAGACCCTGTCTCTACTAAAAATAGAAAGAAATTAATTGGCTAACTAATATATATAGAAAAAACTAGCCGGGCATGATGGTGCATGCCTACAGTCCCAGCTACTTGGGAGACTCAGGCAGAAGGATTGCTTGAGCCCAGGAGGTTGAGGTTGCTGTGAGCTAGGCTGACGCCACAGCACTCACTCTAGCCTGGTCAACAAAGTAAGACTCTGTCTCAAAAAAATAAAAATAAAAATAACAAAGAAGCATATATGTAAGACAGAAATATAGAAAAAAGCACATTTTTTTATCAGACACAATAGCTGTTGATGTAATATGTCAGTCAGCCTTTTATTATGCAGAATGTTTTACATAGTTGAGTTCAAACAATATGTAAATTATTTTGTATTAGTATGTATAAACTATTTTGTTTGTAAATGTAAAAATAAGTAATATTCATAAAAAATACTTATTAAATATCACTATGTTGAACTATATGAAATTGCAATTTTTGTAGGTTAAAAACAGTCACACATTGACAATTCTGTATGGTTCAACCTATTTTGCCAGGCTATGTGCTGATCTGAGGCAGTGGGCAAGAATGCATCACAGAGATATAAAAGGATGGAATATATGAAAGAGAAATTAAATGACAAGGAGGTAGATGAGAAAACTAGAAACAACCCAAATGTCCACTAACAGATGGAAGAATAAATAAACAGTGGTCTATAATACAACGGAACATTACTCAGCAATAAAAAGGAATAAACTACTGAGACACACAACATGGCTGAATCTCATAATCAATTATGTTGAGTAAAAGAATCTAGCCAATAAAAAGCACATAGTTGTTATGTGTTTTTATTTCTATAAAACTAGAAAATGTAAACCAATCTAAAGTAACAAAGCAGATCAGGGTTTCCTGTGAAGTCAGGAATGTGGTGGAGGAAGGAGACAGGGAGGGATTACAAAGGAATAGGCAAAAAATTTTGGAAGTGATGGAAACTCTCCTAATTGTAGTGATGATTTTGTGAGTATACACATACATCAAACTTGTGAAACTGGACAATTTAAATGTGGCAGTTTACTATTTATCAATTATATCTCAAAAAGCTGTTTACAAATCACTGGAGATATCTTCAAAACACTTCCCAATTAATCAAGAATATTAACTGTTAGATTATACTGAGTGAGTACAGTTTTAGAGGAGCGGTAAGATTTTCACGCACTTCAAGAAGTAAAATGGGAATCTTAATTCCAATATTAGTAACAGTTATATTATTTCTTTGAGACTAGCACTTTACTGCTCAGACTCAATAGTTGGCTGGTAGCTAAATATTAAAAGTCATCTAATAGAAAATCCAGAGAACAAAATTAGCAAACGAGAACAGAATAGGGTGTTGGTAAGAAAATAAGGATAGCAATTTTACCTTAATGAATTTCAGAAAGTCCCTTTTACAAAGTCACACACACACAAAACAAGAAACAGGAAAATCTTCCAAAATGGGATTACTTTTCATAAATCAAAATGGCACTCAACCTGATTGTTAAATATATTTAAAATGAATTCATTTGCAGAAGTAGCCAAAATATCAGAGCTTATTTAAACAGTTAAAAAGGTAGTTCATCTATTTTAAGAGTTTACCACAAAATACCGGGAAGAAAGGATAGAAAGATTTAGATAAAAACACACAGCTGACAAGTCACATGAAACAAATTAACTGAATTTTAATGCCAGCGCTGCTTAAGCTTGAATGCGAGCAGTGTTCCCAGTGTGATGAACAATGCTGCTGTTCACAAGCCGACAGGCTACTGCTGGTTTCCAGATTGAAGTCTCTATTCTAACCTTCTGAGCTCAATACATTAAACTCTTCTGCTGAAAGAGATATTTATGTAAATGATAATCTTTTGGCAGTGGGCCATCAAAATCATATGTGCCTTTATTTTTCAGATATTTTTCCAAAGATTAGCATTTAAAGAATTTAAGTAACTTCACTTTTCAATTAAGAGTGAATTTAAATTTCCAGCATTATGAATCATGTGAATTAAAGTTGTCGGCAGTTAAATGGCCACAAGAAAGGATTATAAAGCCTCAGGCATCAATGAGCCCCTAGTAAGCCTAAATGCATTTTCTGTCGATGCTACCAGTCTAGCAGTACTTGTTAATGTAACATCAATATAAGTTAAAAGTATTTTGATTATAAATGACAGTGGTTTATAGAAAGTCCATATTAATTCCTTGGCAGAAATTACACAAGCTATTCATATAACTTCCATTCAAAATGAAGTTTTAAATTACATAAAAAAGATTTGTTTTAAATCAAAGTATAAACAGGTTCTTAGTGCATATTTATAAAGGCATTATTTATCATACTTTATCTAAAAGTAGTTGCCTAATGTCATTATTTAATTGGAGATTAAAAATTAAGATACATTTTCTTTAAAAATTTAAACAGGTGAAAACTCTTAAATGCATTAAAATTTCATTACCTTGAAATAATTTCAAATAGACTCAAATACTTTCTACCAGTGAATGACCAGTTATTAAATATCCTCTATGCACAGAACACTGGAGCTTCTGCGAGACAGATGGAACACACAAACAGAAACAGCCACTCAGCACTGTTGCCAAAGAGTCAGAAACAAAAGATAAAACAAAATCCATTTTTATTCCTACTACTATCTGTGGAAAAACAATCAAAAATCCTAGACACCTCAGGAGCTAGCTACACTTTCCTCCTCCAGCTTCACCCAGTTAATCCCTACCCATCCTTTGTACTCAGTGCAGCTTCCCCAGGGACCAGCTTGAGTTCCTCCACTTCAAAGCCACATAGCACACATACTTTCTTGCACATATAACAACTGAAATTCTATATTCATTAGTGGAATTATTTCCTTAACGTCTGTCTCCTCCTCTAGACTGTAAAGTCCATTAAAACTGGGAACAAGTTTGGCTTTGTTCACCATTGTATCTCACAAAAACGTCACGATGCTGTCGTTCACTAAATATTTGTAGAGTGAGGAAACTACATACACAAAATGTGTTCTTCCAAAAGAATTCTATTCTTTTACAATAAAATAATTTTCATTTTAATTATCTTTTCTAATATTGACAAAACCTTGTGCTTGGGAAAGAGTTGGTTGATCTATTTGGAGTTAATTTTTGTACATGGTGTGAGGTAGGGTCTAACTTCATTCTTTTGCATCTGGAGATCTAGTCGTCCCAGCACCATCTGTTTAAGTGACTGTTCTTTCCTCAAGTAAGTAGACGTGGCACCTTTGTCAAAACTGGTCACAGAACATATGGGATTATTTCCGGACTCTCAATTCTATTCCATTGGTCTACATGTCTATCCTTATGCCAGTGCCACCCTGTTTTGATTACTGCAGCTTTGCAATAAATTTTGAAATTGAGAAGTATGAGCCCTCCAACTTTGTTTTCTTCTAAGATTGTTTTGATTATTTGAGGTACTTTGCAATTGCATATGAATTTGAGAATCAGATGTTTCTGCAAAAAAAAAAAAAAGACTTTTGGAATTCTGACAGATATTGTATTGAATCTGTAGATCACTTTGTATAGTACTGACATCCTAATATTCAGTCTTCCCATTTATTTAGCTCTTCTTTAATTTCTTTTGCAATGTTTTTTCATTCTCACTGTACAAATCTTCAACCTCCTTGGTTAAATTTATCCCTAGGTATTTTATTCTTTTAGAAGCTATTGTAAATAGAACTACTTTCTTAATTTCCTTTCAGATTGGTCACTGTAGGTGCATGGAAACACAACTAATTTTCATGTGTTGATTTGTACCTCGCAAACTTTGATTTCTTTACTAGCTCTAGTAGCTTTCTTGGGATTTTTTATATACAGGATTATGTCATCATCGACTAGAAATAGTTCACTTCCTTCCCAATGTGGGTCATTTTATTTCTTTTTATTGTCCAATTGCGCTGGCTAGAACTTCTAGTACAATGTTGAATAGCAGTGGTGAAAGTGGGTGTCTTAGCTCAGGCTACTATTACAGAATGTCACAGACTGGGTGGCTTAAACAGCAAACATTTATATCTTGAAGTTCTAGAGGCTGGAAGTCAGGGATCAGGGTGCCAGATAGTTGGGTTCTGGTGAGGGCCCTTCTTGATTTGTTGTGTCCTCATATCAAGGAAACAACAGAGAGAAGGGGGAGTTCTCTGGTCTCTTTTTAGAGAGCATAATCCCATCCCCACCCTAATGACCTCATCTAAACCTAATTACCTCCCAAAGACCCCAACTCCAAATACTACCATATGGGGGTTTGAGCTTCAATATGTAAATTTTGGTGGGACCCAAACATTCAGTCCATAGCAGGGGGCATCTTTGTCTTATTTCTGCCTTAGGGGGGAAAATTTTTAGTATCACCATTGAGTATGATGTTAGCTGTGGGTTTTTCATGAATGCCCTTTATCATGCTAAGTTAAGTCCCCTTCTATTTCTAGTTTTCTGAGTGTTTTTATCATGAAAGTATATTGGATGTTGTCAAATGCCTCTTCTGCATCAACTGAATATTATCTTGTAATCTTTTTTATTTATGCAAGGTTGATAGTACTAATAGCTCCATGTCCTGCTTATTTGCAAATGTCACTAAAATGGTTTTTCCTTCAACATGGCAACAAATTCCAATTTGGAAATGCCAATTTGGTCTCAGCCATAACTGTCTACTATATAAAACTGTGTTTGAATAGTAACATCTCCAGTATGACCCTGTCCTTCTAATTCTCAGACTTAGAATTTTGTATGGCTTTTGTATGTTTCTGTTTCAACATTAAATCCAATGGTAGGAATACTGGTAACAACTTCTCCAACCTGTAATCCACACAAATTGTGGGGTTTTTTCCTGCTCCATCTAATCCCCAAATTAAAATCCTCATTTCCTGGGTTCCAAACAGATTGGATCAAGTGCTGTTTACCCTGACCAATCCTCAGAGGCAGGCCCTAGCCTGGCAGCAACTCCTATTCAAGCCACCTCCACTCACCTTGTTCCCCGTCTCCAGCTCCAAGCCTGGACGTCCACATCGGGCTAGTCAACTTGTTGGTCTTCTCAAATAAACAACTTCTAGTCTCATTGCTTCTATTATTATTCTATTCTCTATTTTATTTCCCTCCATTCTAACCATTATTATTTCCTTCCTCCTTCTAGCTTTGAGTTTAATTTGTTCTTCTTTTCTAGTTACTTAGGTATAAAGTTAGACTATTATAACTGAATTTCCCTCTGAGCACTGCCTTTGCTGCATCCCATAAGTTTTAATCATTCTTAAGATGATTTGCAGTACTTTGATAACTATTCCATGAGTCACCTCTCATATCATGTTGGAAAGAACATTAACCTATGGGGTAATAAAACAGTCGCTGTCCTTGCCATGGCTTAAGTAATAAAAGTAATGAAAGCTGAAACTGTCCACATGCATAAGATTGCACTGAGTGCACAAATTTCAATGGAGAAAAGAACTTGTTGGAAAAGAAAATAAAGAGGTATCTATGTGCACGCAGTGGGCAGAGCAGATTCTCAAGACAACAATGTGAACACTGCCAGGTGTTTTCACTAATACTTTCCAAAGCCTACAAAGGTATGTTTATATTTTTACAGGCAATCTATTCAGTAAATAAGCTAGGAAACAACACAGCACTTCTGTACTCTCATGCCAAATATATCATCATGACAAACCTTCAAGTGTGTTGAAGACATTTGCAAATATTTAATGTATTTGACTTATGTGTTTAACGAGGGTCTATTTAGGGTTAAATAATGTACACCATGAAAGTACTTGTCTAAGTTGCCACAGAAACCACTGACAGAGCTAAACAATGTTATCGTTTTACTTGCTAGAAGAGCATACTCTATATTTTAAAAAAAGTATTTCCCATTGAGGGTGTATATTTCCAAGATGATCTATTTAACCAAAACATTAGGTCTCCAAGATTATTTTTTTATACAAATGAAGGAAACATATAAGCATGTTATTTATTTTTAGAGACAGGGTCTTCCTCTGTTGCCCCAGGCTGGAGTGCAGTGGCACAATCACCAGCTCACTATAATCTCAAATTCCTGGACTCAAGTGATTCTCCTGTCTTAGCCTCCAAAGTGCTGGGATTACAGGCATGAGTTACCTTGCCCAGTCACAGGTAAATCATTTAAAGGACAAAAAATGTTCAATATTCGAACTCGACAGAATGTCACCACACACGCAAATGGTCTATCTGCGGGTAGGCCTCAGCTAAGCTGCAAGTGGGTAGCACCAGAACCTGGCGCTGGCAGCAGAGGCACCACCCCATCCAACACCTTGAGCAACACAGCCCCTCTGCTCCATCATGTCCACTCTCTGGGTGGTCAGTCAGTGCTGCTGGCACGATCTTAAGTTACATGTCAGCTGCTCTTGTCTTGTTTTGTGCATGAATAAAAAAATAGGGTCAGAAACTGAAAAATTAATTAGGACTAGAAATAATAGGAGGAAAAATTTTATGATCATAAAAATCCCATTCTTTATAGGTTAAAATAAAGCACTTCATTATTTTGACATAAAAGCATTCACACTCAAAAAGAAACAAGGCTTAGTGAATTTACAGTGGTGATTCAATTTGCCAGTGTGTTCAATTGACTAAGAAACTTAGTATATTCAATGTCTGGAGGGAAAACAATCTCCTCTTGAAGCTATAATATAAATTTAATACATATTTACAAGCTAGATGCTTTTCATTAAATGCAATTTTGATAAAAGCAGTAATTCTAGGGATACAGTGCCTGCATAAAATGCAACTTGGCTATATTTTGAGACAAATGAACACAGTATATACTTCAGTGTCTTCCCTTAAATCTAGACTTGATCTCAGATAACTTAGAAGGTTGTATAGTCTTTGACTGAAAAGCAACGACATTAATTTTTTTAAAAGACATAAAATGTATTTAAGAGGCTATGTCACTTATTAACTATAGGTGATTTGGGACAAGGCATTTAACCTCTCTAGACTGCAGTTCCCTCATTTCAAAGGGCCTGAGGTTGATTTCCAGGTGTGGTCTTATAACTGCTTCTAGTGCCTTCTTGTGCAGGCAGATGCTCTCTCCTCTCACAGCAACGAAGGAAAGCCTTGGCCTACACAGATCAGAGATGTCCCTTCCATGTCTGAGCTCCCTTGGTTTTTGGTGTAAAAAATGAGACACCTGAAGCATAATTCCACTTGGCTTTAAGGTTGCAATTTTAGTAACCACAGGGATGAGAAAGGACCAACAAGCAAGGAAGGGCTAGGCGCAGTGGCTCACGCCTATATTCCTAGCATTCTGGGAGGCTGAGGCGGGAGGATGGCTTGAACCCAGGACTTTGAGGCTGCAGTGAGCTAAGATGACACCACTGCACTCTAGCCCAAGCAACAGAGCAAGACTCTCTCAAAACAAGCAAACAAAATAAGCAGGGAGGGTAAAATACAAAAGCACAGAGTTATCTATTCAGATTCAACTACAATACAGATGAGGCATTGCCTTCATGCCTATTATGTCGAATCTTCTCAGTAAGGCACATTTAGGGGCTCAGTATCCCTTTTGTTATATTATATCTACTCTAACAGGAAAATACAAATTTAAAAGCTATAAAAAATTGAGAGGGAAATAAAAAAGAAGCTAATATTTGTTTAATACCTACAGTGGGCCATTCTCTGAGCGAGATGCTTTACCCAGTTTATTTAATTTCCATCTCTCAATATCCCATGAGGTATTTTTTAATTTTTAAAATGAGGAAACTGAGGCTCAGAGAGGTAAGCAATTGGCCCGAGGAAGCAGCAGCAGAGCAGGAACCAGCCAGCGCCTGCTTCCAAAGCCTATGCCCTGCTCATTGCGCCAGTGCAGACAGGGGCCACACACAGTTAATGATTTACACGTTTTTAACTCCTCAGAAACATAATAAAAAGAATGCTGCTACATGTTTACACATTAAATAAGATCAACATATAAGCCTGTGCTAATATGTCATCCTAGGTTTTTGTTTACTTTCAGTTTTTCACAGACTTTCAAATGCAGCTTCTTCTCCATCTTCATGCACATAAATTCCTTCATCATTTTTTAAAAATCCAGGCCAGCACTTTTCTGTCCACAAAACTACACAAGCCATTATACTACAACCTACATGCCTAAGCAAAAAACATAAAATCAGTCAGAAAACTGTATTACATGACCCAGGTGACAGGACCTAGTCAGAGAAGCAACATCCAACACTTCAAATAACTGTGAGATGTGAGCAATTGTAAGATACTATTTGTGATTCACCTATGAAACAATATTCCCAATTAATCCTCTTTTAAGTTTCTAGATCAGATTAATTGAAAACATCCTGCCATTGCAAAGAGTTTAAAAATTGGTAACTTTTGTATCTACTTATGATTTAGGATTTTCTCAATGTTATATTACCAAAATTAATTATAGAAACAAGTAAACATATAAACTGATGTAAGATTGCAACAGTCATCCCCAACTCTTCAATTTTTTTATTATTTTTTTTGGAGAAAGGGTCTCTGTCGTCCAGGCTGGAGTGCAGTGGTGCCATCATAGCTAACTACAACCTCAAACTCCTAGGCTCAAGCAATCTACCCACCCCAGCCTTCAAAGCAGCTGGGACTACAGGCACGCACTACCATGCCCAGCTAATTGTTCTATTTTTTGTAGTGATGGGGTCTCATTATGTTGCTCAGACTGGTCTCAAACTCTTGGCCTTAACTGATCCTCCCATCTTAGTCTCAAAAGGGCTAGGATTATAGGCATAAGCCATTACACCCAGCCCACAACTCTTTAATTTTAATATTCTTCAGATAGCCCATTTTTCTCACTAACTGAATTTATTAGGGAATGCCATAATTTGAATCAATTAATTTATACTAATTCTGATTTATTTATTGGGATTCTGTATAAGATGTCATCTGAAAAAAGGTTTTCACTGGGAACAAAAGTCTGAAAACAGCGTATTATAGAATGATACCTACCCAGTTACGACCAGGCAAGCAATCAGATAATAGCAATTCAGATGGCAAAACAGTAACTTCAGCTAGGGTAATGAGAGAAGACTTCAGTAAAGAGGTAAAAGAGGCAAAACAATTCACAATTGACTCAAATGTGAAAATGAAAATGATATCTATCATTAACAATCAAAGCCTGTTTGTTGGCATTAAGAGTTTATACTATGAGCTGGGTGTGGTGGCTCATGTCTATAATACAGTGCTGTGGGAGGCTGAGGTGGGAGGATAGCTTGAGGGCAGGAGTTACCAGCCTGGGCAACACAGAAAGATTCTGCCTCCACAAAAAATTTCTAAAAATTAGTTGGGCACGGTGGCAAGTTTCTGTAGTCTCAGCTACTCAGGAGGCAGGAAGATCACTTGAACCCAGGAATTCCAACCTGGGTGACAAGTTAGACCTTGTCTCTTAAAAAAAGTTTATGCTATGATATTTTAAAATGTTCAGATGAAAGTACATGACATCAAATCTTCATAGCTGTTTTAGGCAACACTAATAATATCATGAGTGGCTACCAAGTGATACGAATTGTCTATGCGATTGTTGCCTTTAAGAAAACTAAAAGTGTATCACATTAATCATATATAGAAGCAAATGTTCTGTAATAAAATTCTGAATAACAAGAATAGAGAATGGAGGCTCTGAATTCAAAATAAATCCTCTGAATTGTTTTAAAGCAAAACCTTTATTACATAAGCTATCTTAAAATATTTAATGTCTAATAAGCATAGAACCCAAGTTCTACAATGTTTAAGATTTAATATTTTTAAGTCTAAATACAAATTTGTAAGAAGATCAATTTTTAAAATCTTTAAAATCTTTTTTTCATATCCACCCTTTCCCCAAAAGTTAATTTAAAAGAACTTTAGGAGAAAAAGGTAGCAATAAACTTAAAAACTCTGCCATATGATTAGATAACCACTCATTTCCTTAGGGTCATGATTCTCAGTGCCGACAAATGTCCTGCGAAGTCATTAAAAAAAAAGAAATTCAACCTTTCATTAAACCTTTCATTTTTCACTTGTTTTTCTGCTATGGAAAGGGGAAAGCAAAATGCGTGACATCTCTTCTGGCCAAATGTGCTAATAATGTTTCCAGTGAAATACTCCCATCTTGTGGACTCCTTGAAAAATGCTAACTTCTGTTAGAAGCTGCTTTTGCAGCACTGATTGACATGAGCACCAAGTTATCTTAGCGTTTTAATTAGCTAGCATTTTTGTTGGATGTTACTTTTGTTTATTCTTGTATTTTAGAAATATTTTGATTTGAAATTCTGAAATCATAAACCTTTACTGAAAAAAACTAACTTCAGGAAAAAAGCTACCTGATCTCTAAAGATATACTGAATTTTTCTGGTAAATCTGAATCCTTCAAAAATCAGACATGTTTTTAAAGTATAAATATGCAAAATACTCTTATTGTATTATAATATAAACTATAAACCTGCAAAGATAATGATACTTTTTTACATTTTAAATATATATACTTTTACATATTAAAACATGTATTTTAGAGAAACATACTCCCAGTTACTCGGGGAGGCTAAGGCGGGAGGATGTCTTGAGCCCAGGCATTTGAGACTGCAGTGAGCTATGATCATGCCACTGCACTCCATCCTGGGTAACAAAGCAAGACCCTGTTTCTATTGGAAAAAAGAAAAGGAAGGGGAGGAGAGGGGAGGGGAGGAGAGGGGAGGGGAGGAGGGGGGGGAGGGGAGGGGGAGGGGGAGGAGAGGAGAGAGAGAAAGAGAGAGAAAGAGAGAGAGAAAGGGAGAGGAAGGAAGGAAGGAAGGAAGGAAGGAAGGAAGGAAGGAAGGGAGGGAGGGAGGGAGGGAGGGAGGGAGGGAGGGAGGGAGGGAGGGAGGGAGGGAGGGAGGGAGGGAGGGAGGGAGGGAGGGAGGGAGGGAGGGAGGGAGGGAGGGAGGAAAAAAAAACTACCTAGAAAAAAATTATAACCACTCAGTACACATAAAAATGGTATAAATGCTTAAACAAACAGATGCACAACCTGTGAAAATGCTAAATATCACAACTGATTTTTTTAAGCTTTCCATATAAAACCTACTATAGTTACTAAACACAATCAGAAGTGACTAAAGCATTTATTTGAAGTTTTATATAAGTTGGTAAGAAGTTTGCATTGTTTAATAGAAAAGAAACCCAAAAAAAATTTCTAAAAAAATTTCTATCGATTGTAACATTCCCACTGAAACACAATAAATTATTCTAAATATCTATGGGTGTATCAATGAAAAATTGAATAAAATATATCTAGAAATTTAAAAAATTAGTTTAGTTCTGTATTTCTAACACCTCAGACCCAGTGCCTCGCTCACAGATACAGAGCACAGGCTCCTGGCTTCCAGAAATGGGCCCGGAGAAGCTCCACAGTTAAAGCTGTGAGACCTTAGGTAACTCCCATTCTCTGCCTCCTAGGGTTACAAGGACGAGCGAATATCCCTTATCGGAAATGCTTGGGACCTGAAGTGTTTCAGATTTTGGAGTTTTTCAGATTTGGGAATATTTACAGTACTGGCTTGGCATACCTAATCCAAAAATCAAAAATCTAAAATGCTCTAAGGAGTGTTTCCTTTGAGCATCATATCAGCACTCAAAAAGTTTCAGATCTGGGGGCATTTTGGATTTCAGACTTTCAGATTAGAGATACTCAAACTGTATTAAATGTGATAATCCAGGTAAAGTGCTTAATCCAATATGTGGCACATACTGAGGGTCAGGTACTATATTATCTAGTACTTTTATTAGACTGTGCTAGCACATAATATACTCGATAAATGTTTAATAAATGTAACACAATCAAAATGTTTACCATAACAAAAATGGAGTCGTCTAAGTCACATAGCCATTCAAAACAATACTTACTGGCAACAGTCCATAAGAAGAGACTGAAGTGGGAGGGACCTGTCTAGAAGTTGCCAAATAAGAAGCAACTCTACCAGACCAGGGCATTCATGAATGGACTGTAAATATAAGAAACCTTAGAAATGTAGCCGAATGCAAAGCTATGGGTAATGCCTTCAAATACACTGCTGTGATTTTAGCATCACCTGACAAAAGGCAGAAACCACTAAGTGGTAGGTGAAATATGAAGTCACCATTCAGCCAGTCAATGTGTACTGAGGCTTTACTATGTGCCTGGCCCAGGGAAATACTAGCATAATAATAAAACAAACATTTTACCCATATTTAGAACCAAAGAAAGAAGTGGTCCAGATGGACAGGATTCTTTTTTTTTGTTGTTGTTGTTTTTTTTGTTTTTTGAAGGACAGGATTCTTTTCAAGATAAAGTGAGGCTTCTCATCTACCCTCTTTCCCCAATACATGCTTTCTTCAACACAAATGTCATTCTCTGATTTCTTCATTCTTTCAGACATACCCACTACTGCCTAAATACTAAGCACCTGTCTGGAAGCAAGGAATTCATTAATGTTGAAGAAAGTTATAGTTCATAGAGTTTACAGTCTCATTCCAAAGAAAATATTAAGAAAACACCAATGCAAATACTTACAAGAGGGTACTTAAGGCATGTGCTATGAAAGAACATACCAGTAAATAAAGGAATCATCTAATAAAGTCTTGAAGAATGGGAGGTGAATGCTTATGAAAGTCTTCCTGAGGCAGTAGCATTTCAGATGGTTCAGAAGGATGAGGCAGGAGAGAGGGAGGAGGGTGAAACAAGAGCACGGGGAACAGTGGAAAGTTAGGAGGGAGAAGGGGCTGGAGAGAGAGGCTGAGGACACTGCAAGCTGCATATGGATTTTGACCAATTATTTCCCTTTATCCTTAGAGCCCAATTTGATATGTAAAGACCATCATTTCTACTTTATACTCTCCATAACTCGAATTCAACATTATCCTAAAAGCAACTCAGTTGCTCTCTGTCTATGACATCTTCCTACACCTAGCAGTCCTCAATGCTACACAAATCGCTCATCCACAAATCGTTCATCCACTCACAACCAGGGCTTCGAACACCAGGGGGACAGATCATGCAGCTGGCAAGCACAGGGAAAGAAGGCAATTTAAGAAATGATCCCAAAAGTAGGCTATAAAGCCATCTTTTTAGATGAAAATAAAGAATAAAATGACCCTAAAAAACAAGAAACTATTATAACAGTAAGACACGCAGGGAAAATTGTCCTATAAATTCTTGCATATGTTTACAAAAATTAATTCACTTTCTTTCAGTATCCTGCAACAAGACTGTAGATGAGGTTTTTTTATTTCCTGGCTGTCTTGTAGGTGCCACTATGGGCCATTTTCTATCACTTGTTTCACATTTTTTTATTTTTCAGAGACAGGGTCCTGCTATGTTACCAGACTGGAGTGCAGTGGCTATTGACAGGTGTGACCATGGCACACTACAGCCTCAGACTCCTGGCCTCAAGCAATCCTCCTGCCTCAGCAACCTGAGTAGCTGGACTATTGGCAGGTACCCCAACGGCCACAGCTCTATCCCTCATTTCATCTTACTGTGGGATAGCCAACTACGCTCTGCATTTTTCATTTACCCTTATTTCTCTACCCAGATTCATTCCCATCCCACTCACAGCATGAGATTCTCAAAATATGCTCCCTTAGATCAATAGAGTTCCCTATCTCAGGCCAAATTGCACTGAAACAACCAAGTAATAGACACTAGAGTATCAGGGGAATGGCTACCACTTTTCAAGATCCTGCAGTGGACCCCAATCTTACCCAGGGTAAAGGCCAAGGCCTTACAACGGTCCTCCAAAAAGGGTATATGAACCCACCAGACCACACCTCCCACTCACTCCCCTCCCTGCAGACCCTCTAGCCACACCAGCACCTGTGATGTCGCTATTCCTCCAGCATTGATTGCAGGTGCTCTCTGCAATCAATAGGACCTTTGTCCAGACTGTTTCTTCTGCCTGAAAACTCTTTTTGAGAGATCTGCTTAGCTAATTCCCTCATCTCCTTCAGCCTTTGGTCAACTCCTTCCTTCTCAAAGAAGACTATACTGACCCGCTGACCTAATGTGGAACCTGCACTACTCCTCATCTCCCTAATCCTCTTCTACCTTTTCTTCTTTCCATAGAACTTGTTGTCTTTTAACATGTTAATTATTTATTTTATATATATATATATTTATTTATTTATTTTATTATTATCCATAACTCTCTGCTGGAGTGCAAGGCCCTCAGGGCTGGGATCTTTGCCAGTTTTGTTCATGCATGTATCCTAGCTCCTAGAACAGTGCCTGGTCCATAACTGCTACGCAATAACTATTTTCTGGATAATGGGTGAATTTTAAGCTTTCTTCCATTAATTTCTCTCACACCTTTGGATGTTACTAAAGTCTGAAAATAACAACAACACAAATAAGTAGCAAAATATGTGAATAGATAAACTCAAAACAAGTCAAACATGTCTAGTTTAACATATTTCATTTTTTTCCTCCAAACAATAAAAGTAAGCATGATTTGCAGGTGCATCAAAATAAACTTAAAAAATTCTGCCCTTTGCCTTATTTTTATCTATCCTTAGGAATCTGGAGTTTCAAATTAATTTCCACAAAGATAGTGAATAATGAGAAATGCACATTCAAAGGTCAATATTACATCTGATTACAGGTATCTTTGTCCATTGTTTATAGGCTCACTTTTCATGTTAAACTTGGAAAATATACTAATGCTATTTATTTCCATTTAGATAAAATGTGATTTCTATTACAGATTATATAATCTTTACTTCAGTACCAGCCTGCTTAGTTTCCTCTTCTATATGGAGACTTATCCTGTGATTTTACAAACAACGAGATCAGGCTATCTCTTTAAAAAGATAAAGATATTGATAAGATATTGAACCTCTGCATTCAGGGCAAGTGTGTTTTAAGAATAAAGATGGAAACAATAATTATATATAAGACAGCAACTGAATAAATTTTGAATGATGACAACACCAATACCTATAGACAAGTCATATAATATCAAGAACAAAGAATTTCATTAAGATTCTCTAAGCTATATATAAAAAACATCAAAACAGCATGCCTGAAAAAATGTTTGGAATAAGTATTTCTAGTATCTCAAAACCTAAATTAAGAGAAAAATTATTAGTACAAAGGATGTACCTTATACTACAAAGGAAACGAGACAACTTCACAAATCTAAACTAACTAATGTCCAATGTTTCATGCTATTCACATTCATGACCAAGTCCATGTGCAAAAGAAACAAGCCTGCGCATAACCCAGGCCCAAAGATGGGCCGGGGGTGGATGTGGTGCTGCACCAGGAGATAAAATCAGTGAGCAAGTGAAGGAGAAAAAAGGTGCTTAGTAGAAGGATGAGATGATCAGAAGAGATAAAATTATGCTTATGAAAACTCTGGGTGAATATCAGGAAGGAATATCATAAGATTTGTTTTATCATGAAAAATGTCTTAGGTAATGTATAAAAATACCATTACTTCAATAATTTAAAGATCTCAGGTAGGTCTATAAAGGCCATAAATTAGATGGCCATAGTGTCTGTTCAGCAAATAGCTATTTCAATGAAATGGAAAAAGGCTACCATTCTGACACTCCCTCAGAATCTATTCAATTGTTTTTTAAAATATCAAAATAGCATACCGAAATAAATTATGTCGCTATCCTTATAACAAAATAATTCTGACCATATCATCTAAAGATTGCTTGAGCAGGATCAAAACAGAAATTTAAAACGTTATCTTCATGAAAACTACTTAAGTTGATCTTTTAAAAATCTCTATCATTGCTTAAAATACCAGAAATAAAGTTTTATACTAAAATACTGTATTTCAATGGTTGTCTAAAAATCTGTAATAAAAAGTAGACAGAAAAATCTTTCCCTACAGTTTTTATTTTATTCCCTTTCTTCTTACTAAATGTATGTTAACAAAAAAAACCCTCAAATGATCTAGACAAAAGCTTTTAGCTCAACACATAATTGCAAGAAAATTACAATAATTGTACCAATTAAAATAATCTTGAATGAACAGTATGTCATCTTAATGTTCCAATGGTTTATAGAGGGATCTACTTAATTAGCTGAAATTGCTTTCCAGTGTTAGTATCAAATGTCATTTGTTAAAAGTTGAACAATTTAGAAAATAATTTAACAAAGCAATTTTACCAAACACCAAGAACCAACATTTTCTTTTTCAACTGAATAAAGCAAGCAGATGTGTCATCAAATTGCTATAAAAATAAACGAGGCTTTTTATGGATTAAAAAAATAAATTTTACTACTAGCGTTAAAAATACTATTTTCTGATTGTTTTTACCAAACCAGATTTCTTAATAAAATAAATGAATATCAATTATATACTGCTGTTTTTTGTCAGCTGTAAATAAAACTTTTTATTATTCAAATGACAAGCAATAGCATCAAAGAACTCAACCATGGTTAACTAGAAACAGAGTCATCTAAATTATTCTCACATATGCCAATATCTGGTTTTTCAATATGTTGATCAAATTATCTTGCTATAGTTTTTCATTCCAAATCATCTAATTATATTTAATTATTTTAAGTCAATTCCTTATGAATTCTCAAAGACTACTTATAGTATACTATCTTTTTCTCCTCCTTAGACTAGCTACAAAATATTTTTTGTAATTGTAGGCATATAAGACATACATGCTTATTTCATCAAGAAAAGAAAAAGGAAAAAAAAGCATCTCAGACATACCCTGAGTCCCACCCACTCGTGAACAGCAAGGGCTGAAGCCTAAATTAATAGCTTGCTTTAATGGTAAACGAAGTTCACATCACCTCTTTATACCTCTAGTATATAACACTGTATATTTACTTAAACAAAATAAAATATCCCCCTATAAAAATTCACTCCAAGTTATTTTTATTACATGATGAAAGATACTCCCCCAAATATTTCTTTCATAAATGCTCTATTTCATAAGCAGTGTGTCATAATTACTATTATCTTTAAACTGTTACATATTCTTTTTTGTTTATAGGATATGTTTTAATTAAATCAAAAATGTAAATTTTTGAAAATTTCCTATGAGATTCAAAATGCTGAAAATCAGAATGAAAGTTTTACAAAGTTAAGCAATTTTCTATCAGCAATAGTAGTTTTAAACTAAGAAGTTTTCTACCATCTAGAAAATAATGATTTAGCCTGATACTGATAAAACTTAACTGGCTCATTGTTGAAGCCACCATATTTTTGTTTTCCTCTAATTGCTTCAAATATGTTTATATTTTACCTTCAATCAGAACATCAATTCCACAACACTCAAGCATTTAGTGGCAAATGATATGCCATATGTAATTTACACTCATATGGTGTAGAAAAACACGTGAGCATTTGTGTGTGTGTGGGGGGGTAGATGGAGACAGGTGTATAAAATATCTGAGAGAGAGAATTAGCACACAGGAGGCAATGTGAGTGCAAATGACAAAGCAAACAAAGATTAAAATGTTAACGACAGGTAAATCTGGATACAGCGTATATGGGTGTTCTTCAAACTATTCTTACTCCTGTACCATTTTATAAGTTTGAAAATATTTTCAAATAGAAAACAATTGTTTAAATAAAAGCTCCTCAAGCCCATAAGATGCTTGTGTACTAGTCCCTTCATTCATCCCACCTCCCTAGACAGCCCCTACAACACACGAAAGCATAAAGAACAACTATGTAAGCTTCGGCTCCTAATAAAAACTCACACTAAATATATGTTAATTAAGAAAATGAACTAGTGTAGCCAAACAAAAACCAAGGGAAGCAATTAGACTTCTAACACCTACTCATCTTGGTTTCCTTAAGAAAAGAAGAGCCAAGATTTCAGGAAGATATGTTCTATCCAAATAAGGACATCCCCAGCATCTAGCAGCAGGGGCTGCAAATAGTAGATGCTTAATAAATTTTTGTTGGAAGGAAATGAAATACAGATATTTTTGGAGGGTCTTTCAAACTTTTTTTGTTTATTTCCACGTCTCTCCTGCCTCCCTCTCCTGTGTCTCAGGACACAGACTCTCTTTCACTCTTCCTATCCCCTTCACAAGACATGTAAAGCCACTCAGTCCTTAGAGTGGGAGATACCAGTCAATGTTCCTTCCTATGACCCTGAGAGCCAGGATATTTCTGCATGCTACATTCAACTAAAGGAAGGTATGGAGGCTTTCCTGAGTTCTGTTCTGTACCAAAACCAAAGACTTACATGAACTAGTCACCATGTTTAAAAAAAATGAAAGAAAAAGAAGGAAAACTGGAAAAGGTGATAATAGTCTATTTTAAATAAGGAAAACTGATGTTTTTATGAAGGCAAAGAAAAGTTGCAGAAAACGAATATAGCAATGTCTGCTACACAGATTGGTTATTAGAGTTAATAAGAAATAATTTGTATTAAATCTCCTAAATGTTAAATATGCGATTGTAACTTGTAATATTCTAAAGAGAAATGGAGAACACAAAAATGTTAAAACTTCAGACCCTTAATTTCATGATAAAATTTCAGTTTCTTAAGTGTGTCTGGCAGGGTTATAGCTTAAAGAAGTTTCACTCCTGCAACATGTCCTGAGAGACAACTGAGCACACTCCAGAGCATAGACTCTGGAGCCACAGTGCCTTGTTTCATGCCAACTCTACCACTTACTGGCTGTGAGACTTTCAGCAAGACTTACCTTCTCTGGGCTTCCGTTTTCTCATGTGCAAAATGAGAATAATAACAGAGCCTACCTCAGAATTTTAAGACTAAATGAAGTTAAAATGTAAAGCGCTCAGAACAGTGACAACTTCATAAGCAGTATATGGAGTCTGAGATACCTGGATTGAAATATCAGCTCTGTTACTTAAGAGCTATTACTTTGGCAAGTTACTTAAATTTTCTGAGCTTCAGTGTTCCTTCTAAATGGTATGGAACCATTCTAACTACCTCTCTGAACTTTATAAAGATTCAAGAATACATAAGGTACCTAGCAGAGTACCTGGTGTTAAGGAAGAGAGGTTAGGAATGCTAAGCAACCTGTCCTCCTTAAATGGGGATCCCTGTGAGACAAATAGTTCTGTTCCCAATTATTCATATTTCTTGAAACCTAGAAATATATTCCTAGAGCAATATATTACTGTTGGAACAGTAATACCAATTCAGAGAGAGTCTAAGAGTATAAAGCAGTCTCAAATGACTTCCACTATTTCTTAAGCCATCCCTCTATTTTATCAGAAATTTTTTCTAAACTCAAATCCAGTTCATTGTTCCTAAATGAAAGCTTATCCCTTTTTTGGCATATTTTTATTTATACACAAATAATAACAACAACAATCTCAAGGATAAATGAGAGTGTCAAAGGACTATGTTTATGTTAAACAGGGCTTTATGTACAAATATACCATGTAAAAAATTATTTTGGCATGAATTATTACTAAGCAGTTAAAACTTTTTAAAAGTTAAGTTTTAACTGTTTAATTATTACTGTGCTCATCTAGCAAGCACTCATAATTATCCAGCACCTCTGTTATAACAGATGCAGATGTTTATTCAGAAAACAAAACTTAATATTTTACTACACAACCAAGAGAAAAACCAATTATGTATCTCACAATAAGATGATTTCTAAAACATCGAAGACCAGATGCAATTCAACACCACTTCTCCACAGGCCTATGGTACTTATGTATCACCGCATCTACCAGAATACCGACTTGATATAGCACACAGGGTTTAAATGACTAATTTAGCACAAACAGCAAAACCTAGAGGAGCTCAAATCTAAAAACTAATACTATAACAACCCTCTACAGTTCTAAAACCAGCTATTACTTAGACAACATTAAGTAAAATATGCATATAAAAAACAGGGATTAGAAAATTATGAAAACTATATGCTGACAATACTCTGAGAGAAGAAAAATTATTTTAAATCTTAAAAGTTTTAATATATAATCGACACACTAAATCCTTTGTTAGATTTAATATTTCATTGACATTTTTAAAACAGTAGTTTCATTTCAAGGACTAACTTCTAAAACAAAAAAGAAAAAAAAAAAAAACAGTAGTTTCAATTATGCCCCATTTTGTAAAATTATTTGTATAGTTCCTTTGTATTATCTTTTTTCTAAGAGACAGTTTATTTAGAATAACAATTGAAATCTTTGAAGTGTTACAAAACAATTGATGTGTTATGTAAAACAAAACAAATTATAACTTTTGTGAATCTGACAAGAAACTGGTAACTTATAAAACTTTATATACCTGAAAAACAAAGAATATGTCCAAATAAAGTTGTGAATTTTACATGATGGGATATATACCTGTGCTGATACAACTCCAATATTATAATGGAAATAATAAGAATGATCAGTTAAATCCAGAAGTGCACATTTTATATTTAGTTTGCTTGATATGCATTAACTTTTATTTTTAACTCAACATAAGATCAAGTTAAATACAAAGAGGTCAAACAAAGTACCTTTCATAGATGGTTTTTAATGTCATTAGATCTGGAATACCTTCGGTCTCTTCTAAATATAATATGAGCCATGAAGTCCGATATGGCCACTGCTCGGTAAGGTTGATCCAGCTAGCAAGCCTATCCCAGTTGAAACTAATCTGATTGGCTCTCAGTAACCGCCCTTTTAAGGAATACAAAAACATCTTAAAATTACAAGATGTGTAATATTAGGTTAAGCAAAACATTTAGTATGTTCACAAATAATTTAACTTGAAAATGTTTTAATTTGCCATTTAATTTATACTACAAATTCAATCTAGTATTTGTATGGCTTCTAGAATCCAAAGAACTATACAGTAAGGCCTTTTAGAGCTTAAAAACAATTCTGTTTAATTCTAAAGTAAATTTTTAAATTTGATTTGCCATTGGTGAGATACACTTCTTTGGCCACATGGAGGCAGGCATATAATCTGGCCGCCACCCACAATCCCACAGTAGAACATCAATTCACCCATGATGGGCCCTGATCCTCTAAAGCTGCAGTCCCCAACCTCCAGGCTGCAGAGTTTTGTTGCACCCCCTGTCGCCCTGTACTCTCCCACCCTTTTCATGGAAAAATTATCTTCCTTGAAACTTAAGAAGGGAGGTTGGGGAGCACAGTGAGAGGTAAGTGGCAGACTGGGGTGAGGGAAGCTTTGCTGCCTGAGCTCCACCTCCCTCCCTCCCTCTCTCCCCAACCTCCCACCCCACACTTTAGTCTGTGGAAAAATTGACTTCCATAAAACCGGTCCCTAGTGCCAAAAAGGTGCCACTGGTTTAAGGTCCACTGATAGGTTCTTAGCAGACTGTACTTTACAGCTGCAGTCCCCAACCTTTTTGGCACCAGGGACGGGTTTCATGGAAAACAATTTTTCCATAGACCAGTGGTGGGGGATGGTTTGAGGATGATTAAATGCATTACATTTATTGTGCAGTCAAACCTTTCTGCTAATGATAATCTGTATTTCACTCCCCAGAACTAGCATCACTGCCTCAGCTCTAGCTCAGATCATCAGGCACTAGATTCATTATTAAAATCAATACTGACTTCATTAGGTTTACTTAATACAAATAAGGCTGGTATTCAGCGATGTAAACATATAACCACAATAGATCCCTTTGTCTTTGAAATTAAATTGCTTTGTTACAGTTAAAGCTTATTATCCACCATAGGCAATAAGAAACAAAAGTCACCTGTCACAGAAACAATATTAAGTAATCTTCTCATGGTCTGAGGACTGATGTCACTGAACCAGTCCTCGGTAACCAGCAGTTTTGTGAGATCAAAGGACATCTGTCGAGTGATTGTCCGCTGCATCTGCCTTCTGCGGTAAGTATCCTGAAACAGCACATCATCAATGAGAATGAACCTGCACTTCGAGTCTGAGAACTGAAGTCTTTCTGAGAAGTTAAAAGATGCTTATGATAATAACAAAAAGTTCAAAATATTAGTCAAAGAGAAATATTTATAGAGTAGTGATTATTATCCCTGAGGCTGAACTTTTATACAGCAGTTACAAAGTGATGTTAGCAGCAACTATATCAAAAGCTATGATTTAGCTTCAGATGCATTTTGATTTATAGTTGTATAGTTAGAGAAAGCTCAATGCCTTTAAAATTATAAGCAAAATTGTATAAAGAGAATTATATTCAAACTCTATGGGGGCTCAGTATTTATAGAAACCCTGAAGTAATACAGCAAATAAGCCTTTGTCTGATTTTAAGGATTCAGCATTTTGATTTTTAGGTTATTTTAAAGTGTGTGACATTCATGTCAAAGGAACAGCTGCTCTAACTATCACTCCACTGTTGAGGTGGGCTAAGGAATTCTGTCTCCCAAGAGGAGGAACAGGCACACCAAAGGCGTGTCCTTGTCTAAGGTCACGATGCAACCACGGGGTGCCCAAGAGTCCAGACTGCCAGGACAGAAGTTCAAAATGATAAATCATTCCTCTGAATTTAGTGTCATTAATTGTCATTCATCATAATAACTTTGCATCCATACCTATAAACAGTATAAGCATAAAATCGAAATGTTCATGAAGATTTTTTTTTAGAGTAAAATGTTCAAATTTAATGGTAGCCAGTTAGAAAAAACACAATGCTAATGGCAGCCCAACTTAGCTGTCCCTAAGTGGAACTATTACCACAACTCTCCTGCAAGTGGACATCTTCCTGTCATTTGTATATGAACACATACAAGAACAAGGCCATACAGACAAGATGGGAGAGGACAGGGACAACTGAAGTGCTAGAAGAGAAACCCAAAGTAGCTGGGAAGGGTACAAAAATCTCTGTGTGCCTATAGACAAACATTAGGGATGGAGGAAGGCCAGTAGGAAGACAAAGCCTGGAGTTTTCTCACTACAAACCTTTCTCCCCTACAGCTGTGGCAGCAACAGTAATAATCTCAAACTGACCAGGAATGTACACAGTGGTTCCCAACCATGGATGAAAGTATCTGGCAAGCTTTAAAATCTCACTCTCAAGAGATTTCCATTCTATTGGCCTGGGATCTGGAACAGCACTTAGGCTGAGAATAGGCTGAGAGAGGACAAGGGACCTCTATGTGATGTACAGTCATTAGGGCTCTAGGTACAGACAGTCCCTGAAACACCTGAAGCTGACAGGAAATTCAATGGTAACACTTTTTTGAAGAGCTTAATACAATATTCACAAAAGATTATTTAAGTGGCATCACCTTAACTTTATTTGCATTCAAATAAATAGCAATAACATACAGCTCAAAACCAATGGCATCTTACCCGTCTATTGAGGGCTGTCTTGCTACCAAGTTTTGTCATCTCCCCAAGGCTGTTTTGTGAAACTCTTCTGTCAGCATCTTCCTGTATCCCTTAAAGAATTTATCAACAGCATTGTTTACTGTAAAATTCTGTTGTATATTTAGAGACATGAACTTTCAACAATATTTTTCAAGGTAAAAGGAAAGTTACCATAAAAAACTAAAAAACTATTTCAAACTCAAAGTACTTTAGGAGCTTGATCTTTACCTGCAGTATCCGAGCATGGAATGTCCCCGTTTGTTGTTGAAGTCACAAGAAATTTTCTTGCATTGCTTAGTCCACGACTATTAAGGAAAACAGGCAAATGAACTATATTGCGCATATAGTCATGTCCATTTATATTTGAATCACGAAGCACACTATTGAGGTTCTGGTTAATTGCCTTTATGATAATATGTGGATCACTTGCAAAAATGGCAATGAATGGGCCTTTCGAAAACAGAACTCGGACCTGTGGTAGAAGAAATGTATACTTGTGACATAAATTTTAAATTATCTGAAACAATAAGACAACTCTTCAAAATATGTGCTGTCTTTTGGTGACTATGTTTTTTTTTTTTTAAAATAGTATTGCTTTTTCATCAGAATTTATACTATATGAAAGCAAATTTTATTGACAGCTCAGTCTGGGCTTGCCACTATCTGAAAGTGACTAAACCTGAAAAGAAAACAATTAATACTGTCCTACTCTGAAACGATTATAGTCTGCGTAAGAGGTAAGATCAACACACGTTGGAAACACACATAAAGTGCTGGGCACACTGGTCTCTGCCCCCAGTTAAGCCCCCTGTTGCTAATAACATACCTTATAGAGCTTCCAACATACCCTACTTTAACAAAGAACTCTACAAATTCTGTGGGTTCCCTAAATTATCTCAGAGTCTAATCATAACTATCTACAAAGAAAAGCTGAAGCCATGCTATGGACTTAAGAGATGCTCTATTCATTTTTTTCCGACACTACCATTAAGCTAAAATTATTTAAATCTTTTTGTAATGAAACATTTATTTTTGCTACGTTTCTGTTTAAAGAATGGCTGTTTTTACAAAAGAAAAATCACAAGAGAAATAAGTACTAATCAGATAAAACCACGGTTTCCATTCCATTTGAGATATTTCATGAAGCCATACATCCTTTCAGCTGCCACAATGTAACAATGACAAGTTTCGAGACGGTTCAAACATACAGTGTCCAGCATCTGAAGGACTTTGTCCTGCTCACAGGCATCTAATCCATCAATGATAACCACCAGCCTGGTCTGATTCTGAGTGAAGCTGTCAATTGTTTTTGCCATCCTGGCCATCAATTCCACTTCACACTTAAGAACCTGCACAAAGTAAAGTACAGAAAGCACTTAAGATAGAAGGTTAAACACATTTCTTATCATAGCACAATTCACAATTGCAAAGGTATGGAATTAACCCTAAGTACCCATCAACAGATGAGTGGAGAAAGAAAAAAATACACACACACACACACACACACACACACACACACACACACACCACGGAGTACTACTCCGCCATAAAAAGGAATGAAATGTCTTTTGCAGAAACTTCTATGAAGTGAAGACCATTATCCTAAGTGAAGCATCTCAGGAAAGGACAAACAAATATCACATGTTCTCAGGAACAAAAGAAATTCAGTCCTTGCTGCCAGTTGTAGTTCTCCTTGAAACTGTACTGAGCACATAACAACTTAGAAAGTGACTACACATAAATTATTGCACTTCACCCTCAGAATAACACTATAAGGTAGATACTGTCATGTCCATCGTGCACTGTCATATCCTGTGCAATGTCACATGTCCATTTTAAAAAGTACAAACTGGGTCGAGTGACTTACTTGCCAAAACCACATATTCTGAATGTCAAAAGCCTCAGATTTGAATGCAAATCCAAACGATGGAAGACCACACTATCATTGGCTCCCTATGGCACCTGACCCTGCTCAAAGGAATGGACTGCAGAATTCTATAAAGTTCCTCCTAGTTTGAAAAGTACAGTCCTACTTTATACATTTTGGTGGTTCAATCCATTGTTTTTAAAAACAGATCTGCTTACTTGACTGGGCTCTAGAAGAATTTATATTATTAGATAACAATTGTCATCTGTGGAATAATCTGCTAACTCCTTTGACTAACTTATAACAGCCTATTTTATAAAAATATTGTAGTTATAATTTTTCTCACTCTAAATATATATTTTCACAAAAAAAATCTGAAATAAAATTTAAAATAAATACGAGGACCTCTGTTTTCTCATTCCACGTACATGTAAGTATCTTACAAGTGGCTACTCCTGATTATGCATGCTTATGCATATATCATGTACATATCCTATTATATATGCTTATACATGTAAGTGAAATTAATGACAGCAATGATACAAGGAATGGAGGGAGGAATTAGGATCATTTTATTATAAAATACATGATCCATGAAGCAGTATAATATTATTTGAAAATGAGCTTGGATTAGCTGTAGATGTATACTTCAAACTCTAGGGCAACCACTAAAAAAAAGTTTTAAAAAAAGGCCGAGCACGGTGGCTCACGCCTGTAATCCTAGCACTCTGGGAGGCTGAGGCGGGTGGATTGCTCAAGGTCAGAAGTTCAAAACCAGCCTGAGCAAGAGCGAGACCCTGTCTCTACTAAAAATAGAAAGAAATTAATTGGCCAACTAAAAATATATATAAAAATTAGCCAGGCATGGCGGCCCATGCCTGTACTCCCAGCTACTTGGGAGGCTGAGGCAGAAGGATTGCTTGACCCAGGAGTTTGAGGTTGCTGTGAGCTAGGCTGATACCATGGCACTCACTGTAGCCTGGGCAACCAAGTGAGACTCTGTCTCAAAAAAAAAAAAAAAGTATACCTGATATGCTAAGAATGGTGAGAAAACGGAAAAACACTCAACTGAAACAAATGTCAGGGGAAAAAAAGTGAAAGACAAAAATAAGAACTAAAAACAAGGGTAACAAATAGAAAGCAGTAACAAAAATGGTAGATACTAATCTAATGCATACCAATAATCACTTTAAATGTCAATGTTGTAAAGACAACAATTAAACTCTTAGACAGAGATTGTCAGAGTTGATCAAAAAACCAGACCCAAGTACATATTACCTACAAGAAATCCACCTTAAATAAAAGGACAAATAGATTAAAAGTAAATGAATAGAGAAAGATATACCAGGCTAATGCTAATCAAAAGAGAGTAGGAAGAGCTGTATTAATTTCTGACTGGAGACTTCAAAGCAAGGGAAGTTACTGGAATTAAAGAAGGACATTATATAATGATAAACGAGTAAAATCTTCAAGAAGACATAATAATCCTTAACATTTATACACCTAAGAACAGAGAATCAAAACACATAAGGCAAAAGCTGATAGAACTGCAAAGAGAAATAGATCAATTCACTATCACAGTTGGAGACTTCAACACCACTCAGAAGTGGACAGATCCAGTTGGCAGAAAATCTGTAAGGACACAGTTGAACTCAACAATACCATCAATCAACTGGATATAACCAATAGCTACAGGTACTTCATCCAACAACAGCAGAATACTCATTCTTCTCAAGCTCACATAAGCATTTCCCAAGACAGATGACATTCTTGGCCACAAAATACACTGTGACAAATTTAAAAGAATAGAAATCATACAATGTCTTCTCTCAGTGGAATTAAACTAGAAATCAAAATCAGAAAGATAACTGGAAAATCTCAGAATATGTAGAGATTAAAAAACACACTTCTAAATAACACATAGGTCAAAAAAGAAATCTCAAGAGAAATTTTAATATGTTTTGAACTAAAAATGAAAACATAACTTATTAAAATTTTTGGGATGCAGCAAAAGAAGTGCTTAGAGGAAAATGTATAATACTAAATACATAAGATATATGTATTATACTATAAAATGTATAACACTAAATGTATTAGAAGATAGGCTGGACACGGTGGCTCATGCCCACCTATTGAAAGAATTGCCAACACAATACTGAAGAAGAACAAAGTTGGAGGACTGATACTACCCAACTTCAAGACTTACAAAAAAGAGTAAAGTCTAGAGTAATCAAGACGGTGGTATTGGCAAAAGAATAGACAAATAGGATCAATGGAACAGAACAGAGAACCCAGAAATAGAGCCACACAAATACAGTCAAATGATCTTTGATGAAGGAGTAAAGGCAATACAATGGAGAAAATATAGTCTTTTAGACAAATGGTGCTGGAACGACTGGATATCTACATGCAAAAAAAGGCCTAGACACAGACCTTACACACTTCACAAAAATTAACTCAATATGGATCACAGACCTAAATGTAAAATGCAAAAGTATAAAACACTTAGAAGATAACAGAGGAGAAAATTTAGATGACTTTGGGCTTGGTGTTAACTTTTTAGATACAACACTAAAGGCATAATCCATGAGAGAAAGAATTAATAAACTAGATTTCATTAAACATTTCTGCTCTGCAAAGACACTGCCAAGAGAATGAAAAAGTGACTCAAAGAATAGGAGAAAGTATTTGCAAAAGGCATACCTGATGAAGCACTGTTATCTAAAATATACAAAAAACTTTTAAAACTCAACAGTAAGAAAACAACCTGATTAAAAAAATGGGCCAAAGATCTCAATGGACAATTTATCAAAGAAGATATACAGATGGCAAAGAAGCCATCTCTTCATTATCCCTGAGAAGATGTTCCACAACATGTGTCATCAGGGAAAAGCAAATTCAAACAATAAGATACCAATACACACCTATGAGAATGGCCCTAATCCAGCACACCAGTAACACTAAATACTAGCAAGGATATGGAGCAACTGGAACCCTCATTCATTGCTGGTGGGAACTCAAAATGAGACAGCCACTTTGGAAGACAGTTTGGTGGGTTCTAACAAAACTAAACATACCCTTAACATATAATCCAGCAACTGCATTCTTTGTTATTTACTCAAAGGAGTTAAAAACTTAAGCCCACACAAAAACATGCACACATACATAAGTTTACAGCAGCTTTGTTAGTAACTGCCAAAACTTCGAAGCAACAGAGATGTCCTTCATTAAGTGAATGGATAAATGAATTGCAGTGCATCTAGACAATGGAACATTATCTGATGCTAAAAAGAAATGAGCTATCAAGCCATGAAAAGACACAGAAGGAACTCAAATGCTTATTATTATATGAAAGAAGCCAATCTGAAAGGGTATGTACTGTATGACATTCTGGAAAAGGCAAAATTACACAGATAATAAAATCAGTGGGTTGTCAGGGGTTGGGAGAGAGGGGATGAACAGGCAGAGCTCAGAGGATTTTAGGGCAGTGAAACTACTCTGTATGATACTATAATGGTGGATACATGTCATCATATATTTGTCTAGACCCACAGAATGTACAACACTAAGACTAATCCCTAAGGTACTATATGTTTTGGGTGATTATAATGTGTAAGTTTATCAACTGTAACAAAGGTACAGCTCTGGTGGGTGATGTTGATAATGGGAGAGGCCATGAATGGATGGGGGCAAAGGGCATATGGGAGATCTCTTTTAAATAATAGTCTTGAATGAATTAATTAACATATTAACTAAACTAAAATAAATGCAACACTTTTAACATTTAGAGAGTATATGCCCTAAAACCCAAATGGGCATGGTAGTGGTGGCATATTCACATTACAATTTTTTCTGATAACCAATGAGTGCTTACTTTCATGAATCCTTCACTTTTCAATTTGTGTAGTTTGGAGGCAGCATTATGGAGGCGTTTTCTTTGAGAATTCAGGAGAGAGTCCAGCACTTGCCACCACGTACGACAGTTCAACACAAATGCCAGCCCCACTACAGATGCGATTGATATGAGGACAGCATTCACTGTCAGATGTTTGGGGTCAACTCTGAATATAGTCAGAAGAGTAATTCCAGCAATAACGCAGCCAATAATAAAAAGGAAGATGACAAAAGATGGGAGGCAACATGTTTTTTTCCATTTCTTTTTACCTATAATACAACAAATGGTTTTAACAACTGTTAACATATCAAATATCTAGAAAATCCTTTACAGGCATGGCATCTGATGAGTCTGATATTCAAGTTGTGTTTTCATGAAAATAAACTAAACATTCATCCCACCCTCAACCCTTAAATATGACACCCAAAGAAGAAAAAGGAAGGAACTCCTACCCTGAGTATCTTCAGTCTTGAATACTCGAAAAAGCCTGGTTGCCAAAAAGCCAAACTCTCTTTCACACGCATCCGAGAGGGTCGCAATCATTTCAGCCAGCGAAGTCTCTCCACCTACACTGGACAGCCTATTGTAATCTGTAAACAAAAACCTTGTGGAAAAGAACAAATAAAACATTACTCAGGTAGCAAGTAACAAATAACTTTAATATATCTGTATCCTATATTTTCTTTATGTCTCTTTCAAAATGTTTTTTAAGTTCCAAGGAGAGAAAAGAACTTGTAATTAGGTACCTTCTACTTATAATATCTTATATACTTTTTTTAGGAAAAAAAAATAATAAAAAAAGTTAAATGCAGCAGAGTTATATGAAGTAATTCTAACAAGGGCAGAAGGGAAAAAAGGTATGAAAGAGCTTAGACTAGGAATATCAGACACCAACAGATTTCACAATATGGTGATTAGGTGATGCCCATGTTGGGATGTGACCACACAGAGTTTTTCAAAGTTTTCTAACAGAGATTACAACCCTGAGAAAATATTAATTACAATCATTAAAGAATTGTAAGCCCAGTAATGCCATTTAAAAACTCAAGTTTTAGAATGTCTTATTTATAGCTTCAACATCTATCAGAGATTTAAAAATAGCTGTAAGATATTCTTTTCACAATTGTTCTTCAAAATAACTGTATTTTGGGGGTTTTAGTCTCTACATCATGATTTCTGCATGAGTTCCTTTTTTCTCTTTCATCTCTAAATTAAACTCTAATCTCAACCCAGTAGATAAGCATTGCTTTCAAAATACAATCTAGTATTACACTGTACTATATTGTGTGGTCTTGACTGATGCTATTTTAGTTGTTCCAACTTGTAAAAACATATGATCTCATTAATTTTGAGAGTTTTTCTTATTTTCTGTAAAAATATTTCCCCCAATTATTTTATTCTACTCTGTATGTTTTCCTCT
Organism: Microcebus murinus; assembly: GCF_040939455.1. Taxonomy (NCBI): domain Eukaryota; kingdom Metazoa; phylum Chordata; class Mammalia; order Primates; family Cheirogaleidae; genus Microcebus; species Microcebus murinus. The sequence continues at coordinate 6,302,339 of NC_134106.1, forward strand.
TAACTTTTTCATTTTTGAATCCTTTTCTTAATAATTAATCTCATATGCTAATTACTTGGAAGCTTTCCCCTTTATTTTCCTCTCATATTCAGTTTTGATATTTCATCTGGTTTGGCCTATTTATTTTCATCTTAAATTACACATTTTAATTTTAAAATTCTTCATCTTTTAATGCATTTTTAATTTTTTTTCTACCTTTCTATCAAATTTCTTTTGCTTTTAATTTTCTTTTTTTTTTTCATTTTACTTTCCTCTGGAGCCCTCTACCTTTCCTTTACCCCCTGACTTAAGTGTTTATCATCTTTTCTGCTTTCTAATAAATTTCCTATTGAATATGAATAATACTTTCAGATATATAAGTATATTTCCAGAGGTGAGGAAAGAGCAGCTCAGAGAAGCAAGCTGAATTTCCCGAGCCTATATGCTCAGATAAGGAGGGGCCGGGCCTCCAACCTGGATGAAGTAGGCTGGTGGCAGGACCTCATCCTTTATCCAGTCATCTATTCAGAGGGTGTTCCAAATGACAGTAACAGGTGACATAAGGGGAAAAAATGGTTTATGTCCAAATAAAATTTGGCAAATAAAGTTAAACAGGTTTATTTATAGAAAAGTATCTCTGATCCTTTAATATACAACAGGAATATATAAAGTATTTCCCAATGTATTTGATCGCACATGTTATTTTCACTTTTTTCATTAAAAAGTTCAAGGTACCAACGTGTTTCTCAACATACATTGAGAAATGATGCATAATTATAAACTTTTAAAGTGAAAAAATTTTTTTACTGAAACTTATTAAAGGTTACTTCTGTCAAAGGGAGCAACTGACCTCACAGGTAAAGCTTTAGTAGTTTGCTCTGGCAATTCAGGCGGATTCACAAACATCAATTTAAGGAGGAGTTCCAGATAGCCAATATGTCTTGCCAACCTAGTGCTGAGGACCCAGGCCCAATTCCAACTCTCTCCTTCCCGTCGTCCACCAAAGTAAATGACAACTGAAATGCACCATTGTAAAAAATTATCCAAAACAGTCATTAGCCACGTAGCTTCTTTCCTCTACACAGTAAAATATCAAGTAATGACAGCTAAGCAGACATCACTTTTTGTGGTCCCCATATTATTTCCTAACTACTTCTCAAATAATTCAATTAACCTATCCTAAGATATAGAAAATATGTGAAAAATGAAAGGTAAACTAACTCAAATATGATCTAAGAAACATAATCAGAAATATAATGCCTTAAACAGAAACATATCTGTAGTTCAGATCCAAATGCAAATGACTGGGTTTATCAGTATTTGCAATTGGTGAAGTTACCAGTTCCTCTAATAGTAAATCTATTTCCTTTCTTGCAAGTGAAGATACCCCCAAGAACAGGGAATTATATATATATTTTTTACTTTGCTTTTAGATAAAAATAAAAATTACAGTCATAGTCAAAATGCTTAAGAGCATGCCAGTGATGGCTTGGAGCCTTCTTTTCAGAAAAGATTTAAATATAAATCATTAATTATCATATAAAAAGGCAAGTATAAAAAAATTAGAGTCCTGCTTCAATATTAACAAGTAGTCTACTCATTTATATGCTACTCTAGCCCAGTAGTGACAATGTTCCTCTAGGCCAATTTATAAAATAGCAAAAAGATCAATTTTCTCACTCACTTATAAAAATCACATATAGGTTTTAAAAGACAGATATAAATAACGTTTCAGTAAAATACTGAGTCTTGACATTTCTTACATTTTTTAAAATGCCAAAAAATAAAGACTTACTAAAGAATATATATAAGAGAGCCAAGAAGCTCAATGACACTGCTATTCCAAGATTTGGGTCGACTGCGAAAGCAAACAATAAACCAAGCCCTCCACAAAACAGCAGGGTAAGAAATACTATGAGCCATGAAAACTGAAAAAGAGGTTCAATCTGTTGTCCTGCGAAAGTCTTCATTTCATCTGAAAGAGAAATATGAAAAATTTTATTCCTATTTAAGAAATATAACTTTTAACTCAATTTGCAATGTTCACATTTTCAACAGAAACATTCACTGGGCATTTACTAGGTCCCTAGATAGAACATTGCTACTTACCACTTTAACCAACATTCTCTTGCCAAATATTAATATAAACATCTCGTTCCCCAGGGACACAGCTACCATTCCCCTGTTTCACATTGAGGATGTGTAAAATCTCTTTTCATATTCTTCCATTTGTCAAGATTTTGTTGGTATTTAGTTTTTATGGTTTATATTAGACAGCAAGGTATTGTTCCATATGCAAAAATGAAAATAAAACTCTGTGTCTTCAAAGTACTTATCTTCACCATTCCTCTCTATTCCTCCTCCCCTCTTCTCCCTCCAATCACATTCAAGAATATTGTTCTTAAAGGTGTGTGTTGAGTCCATATGAGCCCAACTCATCAAGTCATTCTTCATATAAAACTTGGGGAAAATTTTACAGGCAATGCTGAAAACTGTCCTTGAAAAATGAGTAAGATTTTACCAAGTAAAAAGGGGTGTGTGTTGGGTAGGAAGTAGGGGGGAAGCTGTCTAAGCAGCTCCTAGCAGAGATAGCAACTCTGAAAAAGTATCCAGTCTATTCCTGGAAGAGCAAATAGTCCTCTGTGACCACAGCACACACAAGGTGCGTGCCAGAGGTGGTGCTGGCAGGTGGAGCTGTGCAAATGGACAAGTTTGTGAAGGGCCTGGAAAACCTGTTGCCAGGGTTTCATGTGGTGTTCACAGACTGGCTTTGTTTTAGAAAGAGAACTCAAATGACCGTGTGGAGGAGGCGTCCTCAAACTACAGCCCGAGGGCCACATACGGGCCGCCTAGCACACTTATCCAGCTCTCTGGGTGTTTTTGCTGCCACTGTCTGTCCTGCTTAGCAGCCGACTCATCCTGGGCCCACAGTGTGCACTCTCCAACGGTCTGAGGGACAGTGAACTGGGGCCCCCTGTTTAAAAAGTTTGAAGACCCCTGGTGTGGAGGATCAACCAGAGGTGAGTAAAACTCTAACAGGCTCACGTCAGTAAACTGTATAACACAACACACATGCTCATACAGAAAGCTCTGCCTTTTCCTTCACTTCAGAAAAAGGCTCAGAGAAAAACCCTGTTATATATACAGACTTTGCATGAGAAGGCCCTTTACCTTCCAGTTTCTTGAGTAAGAAAGATTTCCCACTTCCCCACTGTGCATACAATCCCACACAAATGGGAGGCTGCATGGTAGGCTCACTGAGAATATCTGCTAGGGCACTGCTGTATAAATCATAACCAAGCATGTCACCATCCGTTTCGGTAGGAGACAAGTGTCCTGTAATTAGAAACACAAAATATCCTTACATTAAACAGTGGACTTTACTATTAAAAAGGAATATCCATTCTCATTTGTTATTCAATTAAAAAGAAAAAAAACTTATTTTAAATGTTTAGACCTATAATATTATATTTAATAGAATTTAGGTTACCTATCAATTACAAGAGGTATCACTTTTATGTACAAGAAAGAAAGAAAAAAAATTCTGCTAAATTTTGACACAATACTTTCTTATCCATTACTTACAGGACACATTTCAATTTCATAGATGTTAAAATGCATTATAGAATAATGTGTATTTTAGAATCAACAAAAGATAATTAAAACACAAACTAGTCCATAAGAATTTAACATGAGTAACACCCACGTAAAGAAAGTTACAAACGTTACTAAAGAACATGATAGATATGTTACTAAAGAACATGATAGATACGCTGAGCCTTTCTGCCCACTATGTCTTGAGGCAGAAAGGTTCAGCAATGCTCTCAAATTAATCTAACACTTTAGGGCAATTCTAATTAAAACCCACAAGAATCGTTTTAAATTGAAAAGCAAGAAGAAATTGCAAGAATACAAATAGCCTATGATTATATTAAAAGATCTCAATCTCACTAATAAGTTTAAAACACAAATTAAAATGAGAATTTTTTTCTTACTGATCTGATTACCAAAGATTAAGAGGCTGGAAATACTCCCATTCCCATCAACAAGGTTGTGGGGAATTATGCTACCTTATATTGACAGCAGGGGAACAAATTTTTACAACCATGTAGGAATAGCTAAGAAAAAAACTGTAAAGACTACCAAAAGGTAGTTGTCTCTGGAGAAGAATAAAAATATTAAAACTATAATAATTAGAACATTGCAGAACTCGTACAGGATATTAGCATAAGTGGCACTTAAAATAAGGGAGAAAGGAAAGGATGAATTAGCAAGTGGTTTTAGGAGAGTTTGACCATTTATTTGTTAAGATATAAATTAAATTAAAATGCTACACAGACGGGTTTGGTGGCAGGTGGCTGTAGTTCTGGCTACTCAGGAGGCTGAGGCGGGAGGATCACTAAAGCCCAGGAGTTTGAAGCCAGCCTGGGCAATATAGCTAAAAGCATTAACATACTTAATAGCCTCTATTAAAATTAAATTTCTGAAACATCAAAAAATTAAATATAAAAAATAAAACCATAAAAATACTAGACAAAAATATAAGAGAAACTTTAAAAAATCTTTGTTGGAAAAGTCTTTCTTAATATAATATCAGGACCAAAACTATAGTAAAAGACCAAAGAACAAACTAGAAAAATGTATAAATTTTAGAGAGACAATAAAAACACCATGACCATAAACCAAGAGTAAGCTAGGAGGAGGTGAATACAAAATATAGGATGGTCCCAAGATTGATATTCATAACATATAAAGACATTTAAAATCAATTTTTTTTTTTTTTTTTTTTGAGACAGAGTCTCGCTTTGTTGCCCAGGCTAGAGTGAGTGCCGTGGCGTCAGCCTAGCTCACAGCAACCTCAAACTCCTGGGCTCGAGTGATCCTTCTGCCTCAGCCTCCCGGGTAGCTGGGACTACAGGCATACGCCACCATGCCCGGCTAATTTTTTTTTTTATATATATATCAGTTGGCCAATTAATTTCTTTCTATTTATAGTAGAGACGGGGTCTCGCTCTTGCTCAGGCTGGTTTTGAACTCCTGACCTTGAGCAATCTGCCCGCCTCGGCCTCCCAAGAGCTAGGATTACAGGCGTGAGCCACCGCGCCCGGCCTTAAAATCAATTTTTAAAAAATATTAAAAACTAAAAAGTGGACAAAGGATGCAAAAAGGGAAACTGCAAGAATACAAATAGCCTATGAATATATTAAAAGATCTCAATCTCACTAATAAGTTTAAAACACAAATTAAAATTAGATCTTTTTTTTTTCTTATTGATCTGATTAGCAAAGATTAAGAGGCTGGAAATACATCAGCAAGGTTGTGGGGAATTGTGCTATCTTATATTGCCAGCAGGGGAACAAATTTTTACAACCATATGGGAAAGTCTGTCAAAACTGTGGGCAATGACTTGGCAATTCTACCTCTAGGAATTTACCCTAAGAAAATAATCCTAAAAATAAGAGTCAATGAATACGTGTACAAAGCTGTTCACTGCAGCACTAGTTGTTTGTTTTTTGGGGCTTTTTTTTTTTTGGAGACAGAGTCTCGCTTTGTTGTCCAGGCTAGAGTGAGTGCCGTGGCATCAGCCTAGCTCACAGCAACCTCAAACTCCTGGGCTCAAGCAATCCTTCTGTCTCAGGCTCCCGAGTAGCTGGGACTACAGGCATGCACCACCATGCCCAGCTAAGTTTTTCTATATATATTAGTTGGCCAATTAATTTCTTTCTATTTATAGTAGAGATGGGTTCTCGCTCTTGCTCAGGCTGTTTTGAACTCCTGACCTCGAGCAATCCTCCCGCCTCGGCCTCCCAGAGTGCTAGGATTACAGGCGGGAGCCACTGCGCCCAGCCAACACTAGTTGTTAATAGCAAAATAAACTAAATATTCAGCAACAGAGAACTCAATGCACTATCAGAATCTATGATGAAAGATTATGTAATTAAAATATGATATAATTCAGTATTCAAAACTTATAACATAGCAATGACTCATTTTTTTAAAACTACATACTTAGTATAAAACATTTCTATAAATGTAAAGAAAAGCCTGGAGTGTCATTCAAACAATGATCTCTACAAGTTGGGAGACAGGGAACAATGGGGAAGTGGCTCTTTCTGTTATATTCATGTTTTCATTCTTAAAATGTGATGAGGGTGCATTACTATTTTAATCAGAAAAAATATTTTAAAATAGAAAAACTCATAATGAAAGAGAATCATATTTATAAATAAGATATAAAAGCTAAACTGGGAGGTGATGGCATTCTACTAAATCCTGTTGGTTTCTGGGGCTAACATAATTTTTGAAATCTAGTAAAAAATTGTTTCATATTTCAAAACAGCACATATGAATGATAACATTCTCATGTGCATTCTTGTCAATCAAAAACCATTTTAAGCCAAGCATGGTGGCTCATGCTTGTAATCTCAGTTATTCGGGAGGCTGAGGTGGGAGACCCACTTGAGCCCAGTTCAAGGTCGAAGTGAGCTATGATCATGCCACTGCATTCCAGCCTGGGTGACAGGGCAAGACACTGTCTCTTAAAAAAAAAAATTATTTATTATGTTAGTACCATATTCAGGGCATTATACTAGATGTTACAGAGGACACAAAGCTAAGAAACAGTGAAGAGCTTGGGATCTGGAAAGGGGAAAATCCTAAAAGAAATAAAGGCTATATGTAGTCAGTATAAAAAAAGAAAAATAAACACAAGTGCTTAAGTATGCTAATGAGGCAAACATTTTATCTGGTTAGGCAGATCAGTTAAAGTCACTGAGAAGGGAACAGGTGACATGAAATGAGCCTTGAAGGAGAGCGTTCCCTGTAACAAGAGAGCATTCCTGGGATGGAGAGGATGGACTGAGGGGGCAAAACACAAAGGCAGAGAACAAGACATGCCAGGGCCACACACAGAAACAGAGAATGCTGTGATAAAAGCACAAAGTAAACTTGGGCAACAGTGGGGGAAAAGACTTTCAGAAAAGTTGGCCAGATTTTCAGAGGTCCATAAAAGCTGACTGATGACTCTGAATGTACTTAATTTAGAATGCTACAATTCGGGAGAACTTTAGATAGGGAGAACAACTTTCCCACATTAAAATCATAACTTTCTCAACTTTGATATTTTCTAGTTGAGTGACAATGCAAAAGTGCCTGGCCTCTTATTTTTCATATTTTTAAGATAGAACATTCTTTATTTAAAAGCTCAGTTAGGAGTAAAACTCAATACTTACTGGCTCCAAATATTTGAGTTAAAATGCTTTTCTGATGGCTACAGTCAATATTGTAAGGAGTCTCGCCTGCTTTGTTGGGCCTATAAAGTAATCGCCCATCTTTGGGATTTCTTAAAAGAAGTTCTGCCAGTTTCCGACTCCTTCCACGAATAGCAATATGCAAAGGAGTGTCTCCTTTCTGTAAAACAACAGGATGAAACTTGAACTTCCACATTTTTATATTTTCACATTTTCTACATATATAGAGTAACAATTTTCATGTTCTGTAAAATCATAGAAAATCTGATCCTTTCATATTTTTCATTTAGAGCACACACAAAATATGAATTTTTATTTCTACTTTCCCCACAATTTCTTTCTCCAGTTTCTTCCCCAGCTTTTCACAGATATCACTCCTCCCAACTCCCTCCAGAAAGAAGGCCATTCTTCTCCCCTTCCCTCAACTCACTGAGAGGAGAAGCAACAGGCGTCCTTCCTCCTTGCAGCTCCTCCCAGGCCATGGATCCACTTGGTTTGGATCTACCCATCACCCAAATATTCACTGTCCAAAGATGTCAATCACCTTCCTCAACTAATTTATATTCTATTTCACAGCTTTCCTCGTTTGTCTAGAAAGCCCCACGATCCATGCTTGAAATCCCATCTAACGAGGCATTCAGACAGTTCCTGTGACCTTTGTCGACCTATTGCCAGCTATGGTGAGCCTCAAATTTCGTTGCTTTACATTCTCCACCTTTGAGTCTTTTATGTAATATCTGTCCTCTGACTGCTACAACCTCTTCCACTCTCCTCACCTTTCGCTTTTCCTTAACATCAGCCCACCTTCTTCCCTTATTAGACTCTCCAATCACATTAGTGTTCACATCCGACACCAATAAAAACTAGTATGTAAAAACCAAAGAAGCCCTCTTCACTGTGCAAAGTGCTCTCCCATTTATGAACATTACCTCACAAACACCTCTACTGAAGATAACCAATGACTCAAAACTTAACAAATTATATACTCAGTTCTCACCCACCCTGATCTCTCTACGGCGCTACAAGCAAATGTCCTGTGCTGTTCTTTCTGTGGCTTTCATGGCATGACTTCATCTTGACTTTTCCTCTAGATTTTCTTCCCATGTCCTAAATGTGGCACAATAACTATATGTTCATTGAGCTTATGTATGTAAGGCCCTGTGCTGGACACTCTGGAGAACACAAAGATAGAAGACAGAACAGTTCCTGCCCTTAAGGAGCTTATGCTATAATATGAAGAGAAGGGATAAACGCCTGTAATCCTAGCACTTTGGAAAGATCGACTGAGGCCAGGAGATAATGATCAGCCTGAGCAAGAGCGAGGCTCTGTCTCTACAAAAAATAGAAAAATTAGCTGGGCGTGATGATGTGCGCCTGTAGTCTCAGCTACTTGAGAGGCTGAGGCAGGAGGATCACTTGAGCCCAGGAGTTCAAGGTTGCAGTGAGTTATGAAGATGCCACTGCACTCCAGCCCAGGGAATAGAGTGAGACCCTGCCTCCAAAAACAAACAAACAAAAAACAAAAAATAGTGTTCTCTGCACAGATGCTTTTTTTGTTTGTTTGGTTTTTCTGCACAGATGCTTTACCTTATCTACAGCAGACACTCTGGCTCCTTTATCTAGCAGCAGCTCCACTATTTCAATATTTCTCATCTTGGTAGCCTTGATAAGTGGTGTTTCACCATCCTGTGGGCACAGAGAAGAAAGTTTAATGTATCAATAGCTTTACACCTAAATGTTTATCATGCAAATGCACTTGACAAAAAATATCTGACTCTATTAACATTCTATTATTTAAAATATTCTCAAGAAAACATAGTTTAAAAGCTAACAAAAAAGGTGCCTTTCCTCGCACAACCACCTGTTTGTATCAAAATAACTTTGCATCCCTTATCTAGTGTGAGGTGTCTCCGCCTGCTTATAAACCCCACTTGGCATCAGTCCCTGCACTCAGCAGCAGTGGCTGCTCCTGTCAACCACCAGGTCCCCCCTGCTGACGTCTGGGGCAGCCCCTCCAGAGGCTACTTCCCATTCTCACCATCTCCCCACCAACCAACCCACAGTCCAGCCTGTCAACAACCAGGCAGGCCAGTATCTTGAGCTTTTCAGAAATTTCATCACTTAAGTTCTCTATAAACCTAAAGACCTGTGTATAACATTGGAAACCATTTAATACAAGCAGGATGCCTTCAGAAACCCCAAAAGAGTTTATGATTGCTTTCAAAACCAAACCAAGGGAAATAAGAAGAGACCACAATTCAGTGCTGAGTTAGGAAAGATAAAAAAACTGATTGCCAGCCATAGGTAGTCACAGGGGCTAACACAGGGGTCCAAAAAAAAAAGATCAAGGAATGACCTACAAACCAGAAGGTATCCCAGAAACTTTTCTGCCCTAGGGTACTGGAGGTGCTGTCACTCATTTAGAAATATACTGGTCCAGATCTCCAGTAGATGAAATATTGTTTAATAACCTACCAGGATTTTCTTACAGGTGCCTACATAATTTTGCTTTATTCATTAAGAATTCCTGCCATTTCAATCCAGAATTCCAATAATATTTTCCCCATGGAAAACAACTATACATAAGGCTAAATACAATCACCAAAGTCTTATATAATTTTTTATTTTTCATATGATTTCAGTAAAGTAGGCTACAGTAGCTGGTTTGGGGAATCAATCATCAGTCACAATTGTCTTTTAAATGGAAATGTGTTCTGGATTCTCAATAACAGAAACATAAAAGAATCTGGAGGAAATAATCTGCCCACAATTTATGAATAGCTTATATTGTACTTTCTGAAAAGTATTTAATTGAAGTGAACAAATTACACACTATATTTTGCTATGAATAAACAAATCCTGAAAGGATATAAAAGTTATTCCTCAACTTAATATAGAATATTACCAATAAAATCAATATAACTCTAACACCAATCAAAAGTGATTGAAATAAAATGAGCAGAATATTTAGCATTAGGTATTGCTAACAGAATAGAAATACCATTTATACCTTTGTGCATATTTCAGTATCAGGATTGCATTGTAAGATATCTCTCACCATTGTTGCATTTCCTTTCTCAACAGCCCAATACAAAGCAGTTTTATTGTCCTATATAATTAAAAACAAAAATTAGCAATCATTTCATATAAGATACAATATTTACAACCCCTATTTGTAAAACATCTTTTCTGTCAAAAAGCATTCGAACAGGCAGCATGGTGGGAAATAATATCAATCTTTATGCTATCTTGGATTTATTTTTGAGAATTCTTTCTGAAAGAAGCCTATGATAACTTAACATTGCTTGACTTAAAAGGCAGCAATCCCATGTAGTTAATAAAATAAACTACACTTTTGTAATGCAAACAGATTTCAAGAATATGTACTGGGTTAGAAGTCATCAATGCCTGAACTCTGTAAACTCAGACAAGTCACTTAAATATCCTGACTCTTGGATTTTCATCTGTAATATGGTATAAGTATACCTGCCCAGTGTTTCAGAAGATTTTCATCTGTAATATAAGATATTCGTCCAATGTTTCAGTAGATTTTCATCTATAATATGGTATAAGTATACCTGCCCAATGCTCCAAAAGATAATGCATGAGAATGTATTTCACAAACATAGGTATTACTGTTTTTATCATTTTTAGCTTTCTTAATCTCCACTTACCCTGCACCCCTATACTTTCTTAATCAGATTCTTAAAAATCCTATCTTGCTCAAAAACCCAAATTTGATCCACACAGGCCTTGAAAGTATAGCTAAAGAACAAAAAAACTGATTGAAACATAGGAAAACAGGATTGACAGACACAAAGTAGTTAGGTAAAAGTCTAAATAGGTGATCTGGAAACCATCTTTTATTGAAAACATGATTTTAACCCAAAAGATAATGAATGACTTTCTGCTGCTGCCACATTAAGTTTCCTATACCAAAATTTCCCTCATGGAGTTAGTTCCCTGCTACACTATCTGGCCAACTTCCTTAGGGTGGCCCTCAAACGTCTCTGGTCCCATCTTCCTTTCCATTTCAATTTCTCTACCACCCACCTGCCACCCCACTGTCAAACTGATTTACTCACTAGCTATGGAATACAGTCTTTCACTTTACAATTTTATCAAATGTTCTTATCCTATTACTACTGCCCTTGCCTGAAACACTCAGCCTTCCTTTTCTCTACCTATCTAAATCCAACCCATCTTCAAACTTAGCTCAAGTTCTGCCTTCTTTCAAGTCTCCTTTCTTAACAACATCTTTCCCCACCTCAAGACTCATACTTGAACATTTCACTAAGCAATCAATCATATACCATCTTGTGGTTTCACTTTTTGTTTAAAAAAGGCATAAAAATAAACATAAACTATAAGTTTCCAAATTAAAATATATATTTGTTCCATTTTTTTATTGTTTCAGTATATTATGGGGGTACAAATGTTAAGGTTACATATATTGCTCATGCTCCTCCCCACCCCTCGAGTCAGAGCTTCAAGCATGACCATCCGCCAAACATTGCACATCTCACTCATTATGTTTATATATACCAATCCCCTTCTCCTCCCTTAAAAATACATATTTCTTAGGCCGGGTGTGGTGGCTCACACCTGTAATCCTAGCACTCTGGGAGGCCGAGGCGGGCAGATTGCTCAAGGTCAGGAGTTCGAAACCAGCCTGAGCGAGACCCCGTCTCTACTATAAATAGAAAGAAATTAATTGACCAACTAAAATATATATATACAAAAAATTAGCCGGGCATGGTGGTGCATGCCGATAGTCCCAGCTACTCAGGAGGCTGAGGCAGAAGGATTGCTTGAGCTCAGGAGTTTGAGGTTGCTGTGAGTGAGGCTGATGCCACAGCACTCACTCTAGCCTGGGCAACAAAGTGAGACTCTGTCTCAAAATAAATAAATAAATAAATATATTTTTCTTTTATTTATTATTGAGACTCTGTCTCAAAAATAAATAAATAAATAAATAAAAATACATATTTCTTAAAGGCAAGTATCCCATGTTAATTCCCCTAAAACATTTTGCATAATATTTATTAGTTTGATTCAAAAATGAATTTGAATACAAGAGATTTTTTTTGGCTAAATACAAGGAAAAAGTGGGCAGAAATGTAGACTGTCCAACAACAAAATGAGTTACCCAGAATATTTTTTTTAATCTAAAGTTCTTTAAGTATTAGATAAATTCACAACTATGGGCAAGGCTTTTATCTAAAGTTAATAACCTTTGTAGCTCTGTGAACTATGACTATCTTAAGCAAAGTCCATAGGCACTACCATACCAAGTGGTCCTAGCTAAAGCAAGCAGAATGGGGAAAAAGGAAAAGAAACTAAAATGAGAATGAAAGAATAGCATATGGATAAAGAAGACAAAACAAAGGGAAAAAACTAAAGGAAATAAATAAGTGCCATACACTCAACTGTTTCAATCACTATTCATTTCAGGATTGAATATATTTGTATGTTAGGAAGGGAAGTACATTCTAAAAACATGAGCTTCTTTTTGGTTTCCTTCGATCTAAATTTAACATGACATAAATACAGAAATTTTATAATGGTAGTGAAACTTAATAATAATATACATCCATTAAATGTATTAGGGATAAAAGTTTATCTCCATAGGAAAGTGGGAAGAATAACATTATCATTAGTGGACATATACAACCAATCATACTTAAAGATAACAGCTGTACTATAATCACACATACCTGTCCTCTAATGTCTATATCAGCATATTTTTGGAGAAGTGCTCGAACAATTTCAACATGACCACCTCTGACAGCTCCAATCAACACAGTATCTCCACTCTAAAAAGACAAAAAACAAGGTGACTTGATAGAGAGAACACATAAGCACTGTTTTGAAGTTAAGGCTAATCATTTATTAATATAACAGATTTTTTTCGACAAATTTCTTGGGAAAAAATCTATCTCTAATTAAGAGAAAAATTTTAATTAACTTATATTAATACCTGATATTAACAGCCCTCAGAATAAGGACTCCATGCCTCAAATAGAGGACACTGATATTCCATTTTTAAAGTTTAGAAAGACAAATTATTCAAAACAAGAATCTATTCTCTTTGAAGGTAATCTTCCATTACAAATGTAAATTAAATAAAATGACACTGTGGTTATCAATGACCTAGAAGAACATTTGGAAATTACACAAAAATCCCTTTGAATAATGCTGCATGAAAAAGCCATGGATTCTCAAGAGGGAGCTGGTAAAGCTAAAGCTATCGGTGGGTTAATTAAGGGAAAGGCTTGTTTCCAGACCAGCATCCATGAATATCTAGTCAATTTGGCAGGCACAGTGCAGGAGTGCATAAGCCTGATTCATTTCCAGGACAAAACTTTGACAAAGTTGAGAACCTCTCTCATGAACACAAAAGAGATGCTCATGAGGACATCTCTTTGCCCTAAAATTACATTCATCAAGCAACAATCATTTTTTTTTTTTTTTTTAACATTAGGCATACAAGCTAAGCAACAATCATTTTTAATTACCGCTTCCCAATACTTCAAATACTAGAAATAGTTATTTTGGCAAATAGCATAAATATTTTATTTACTGCTAAATTACAAATCAGTTGTAGGTTTTTGGGTTGGGGCTCAGGAGCTGCAGTTCAGTTCAATCCTTAGAGGGCCCCAATGTGCTATAAATCGAGAGGCAGGTCCTCAAAGGTTGTTAAGTTTAGCACCACAGTGTAGTGTCTTAACTGCCACATTAATAGGATAAATAAACCCAAGGCTGACAACTCTGAGTTGAGAATGTTAGCATTAACATGGGTGCAGACTAGTAAATTAATAAAAGGTTACCAGTATTTCGCTGCTTACAATGTGCCATGCAGCATGCTAGGCAGGGGAAACAAGATAGACAAGGTCCCAGCTCTGGGAGAATTTACAGTCTGGTGGTGAAAGATGATATACCGGAAACAAAAAATTAGACAAATGCTATGCAAAAAAAGTTAAAATAGGGTAATGTGATAGAAAGTGACACAGTAGCTACTCTGGACTGAGTAGTAGAAGATGACCTTTCAGAGGAGGTAACATTTAAGCTGAGGGAGATGACAAGGAGCCAGTATTTGAAGGTCAGCACCCAGCTGAGAGCACAGCTGCCGCAAAGTCCCCAGGGCAGGAACGAGATCAGTGAGATCAGTATGTTCAAGAGGGGAAAGGCGCTAACATGTCTGAAACCTATTGAAACAGGGAAGAGTGGTATAAAATGAGGACAAGAGGGAGGCAAAGACAATGCTATGCAGTGTCTATAAACTAAAGAGGTAATGTTTATACTAAATGCAGGAGGAAGTCTTGGATGGCTTTAAACAAAGGGGTACATGAGAGATTTATTGTTTTAAAGACTGCTCTGAGAACAGGGTGGAGAATAAATAACCCAGATGCAATGCTATTGCTACAACAATGAAAGACAGCGGCTTGAGCAGGGGAGGTGATAGTGGAGATGAAGAGAAGCGACAGATAAAGGAGATGTTTTGGAGTCAACAGAACGTGCTGGAGAACTGGATGGGGCAGGTGAGGAAAGAGAGAAATCAAGGCTAATGCACATGACTTGGGGCTTTAACAACAGAGCAAATGGTCACACTACTTGCTGAGATGGAGAAGACTAAATGAAAAGCAGGTTTGGGATGAAAAAAACCAGGTCATCTATTTGCCTTAAGTTTAAGAAGCCAAGTAAACATTCAAGTGGAGAGTTCAGGTAGAGTTGGATATTTAAGTGTGAACCTCAGAGAAGTTAGGACAATAGAAAGAACTGTGAAAATCTTAAGGATAAACAGTGGTACTTAAAGCCCTGGAACAATGACTAACCTGAGTCATGAACACCACCTTCAGTGATGTACATCAAGAACAGTTACAGATGTACATGTGACATTTTCAGTAACAAAACTTTTTGACAAGCATAAAATGGACATTCTTCAAAAAGATTGAATCATTTTAACTTATTAATTTTAAAGGTAGAAATGAAACCTATCTTAAAACAAGTTTATCTCATGCATGAAGAATCCTGAAAGGTGGTAAGAGGCAATTAAAGCAACCCTCCATCCACTTCGCCACTAGAAGGCAATATGAACAGGTAACCTACCCTGTCAGGTATGTTCACATATGTTCCAGCATCCAGCAGATCCTGCACAATCTCCGTATGTCCCTCCTTTGATGCAATCATCAAAGCTGTATTTCCATCCTTATCTGTTAAATTGACATTTGGATTCCTCTTTAAAATTTCTTTTACTGATTGTGTGTAGCCTCCTTTTACTGCCACAATAAGTGCAGTCATTGAATTCTAAAAAAGAAAAAAGCAAGCCCAAGAAATTAGTATAGTCTAGAAAATATAACGATGTATTCCATAATCATAAAACAGGTGTTTTCAAATAGATGTCTATTATTACATTCATTTCTGACAATAAAATGCCAATATAAACAACCAGACATATACCAAAAATGGCCAGGAGGCATATTTTGTTTCTGAAGATACGTTAATTCTCTTGAGCCATTATAACTATTATTATCATTTTTTAAATGATAACCTGAAACTGACTCACAATAAACAAACCCTCTCACTAACACAATTAAGTATAAAATAGTTGGCATGGTGACTAAATTAAACACATTCTAAATTAAATAATCCAGAGTAAGGCAAATTAGACTTCAAACTAAGAATTCTTTATAATAAAACTAATATGAAAACCTGAAGTTAATGAATTAATAGCTATAGGTATTTCAAGAAAAGTATAATATATACTCTGTCTTTTACAGTGATCTAGAAACTACACTTCAAAAACTGTGTTAAGTCATTCTTTTAAAAACTGCATATCTATTTGATAGCAATAAGTCACCTAACAGAAGAATCTGGCTCATTACCAGACATGTTAAAATTGCTTCTTGAGGAGGAACGGTGGCTGACACCTGTAATCCTAGCAGTGTGGGAGGCCAAGGTGAGAAGACTGCTTGAAGTTAGGAGTTAAAGACAAACCTGAGCAAGAGCAAGACCCTATCTCTATCAAAAATAGAAGAAAAAAAAAAAATAGGCAGGTGTGGTGACACGCCTGTAGTCCCAGCTACTCAGGAGGCTGAGGCAGGAGGATCACTTGAGCCCAGGAATTTGAGGTTGTGGTGAGCTATGATGATGCCATGGCACCCTAGCCTGGGCAACAGAGCCAGACTCTTGTCTCAAAAAAAAAAAAGCTGCTTCTTGAGATGCTGATTTACTTTAAGATATCATATGATTTTCTTATAGAAATATTTCAATTATTAGATCAGCCCCCAAAACAGCTTTTCAAATCTTGTAGCAGTCAGTTACCAGAGAGACAAGCCAGTCATCCACTTGACCAACTGTCCACAAAGAGCAAAAGTGGAAGGTATGATGTTCACAGCTGCCTATGGATCATGCTGTCTCCACATGGCACGAAAACAATACACATAGTTTCAAGTTCGGTAATTAGTAGCTTCCGCCAACATGGAAAACAGGAGAACTGGTTGATATTATACCAAAAAAGTATGATACAAAGAGTTTACTCTTGTTTAATTATAGCCAGAGACTTGGAGGTATCTCTTCTCAGAATTCTTTACAGTCCATCTCACATAATATAATAATTCTACAAATAGTCATCTATATTATTTTAACTGTTTCCTGTGTATAAATGTTGTTTCCTTTAACTGTATTACTGTAAGCTCGAGGGAAATGCAATTTGTTAGGCTTCCCCAGTTTCCCTGATACACTTGGCAAAAGGGGGTACATAGTGATACTCAATAAGGAATTCATAACTGCTAGTCAGTAAGATGTCTTTAACCAATTGTTAAGCTTTCTAGGTTTTGACAGCTGATTTCTGACTTTTTAAAATCTGTTTATTGGCCGGGCGCAGTGGGTCAGGAGTTCGAAACCAGCCTGAACAAGAGTGAGACCCCATCTCTACTATAAATAGAAAGAAATTAATTGGCCAACTAATATATATAGAAAAAATTAGCCGGGCATGGTGGCACATGCCTATAGTCCCAGCTACTCAGGAGGATAAGGCAGAAGGATTGCTTGAGCCCAGGAGTTTGAGGTTGCTGTGAGCTACGCTGATGCCACGGAACTCACTCTAGCCTGGGCAACAAAGTGAGACTCTGTCTCAGAAAAAAAAAAACAAAACCAAGCACAAAAGGCAAAACATGTTAACAAAAGATACTCTCATTGCTCTAGTCACTTAGGAAATTGCAAGGGAGCAATGAGCTAGGAAACACAGACAAAAACCAAAATATAGTTATGTGCAACACATTTCTGCCAATGACAGACTGCATATACAATGGTAGTCTCATAAGATTATAATACCATATTTTTCCTATACCTTTTCTATGTTTAGATGTACAAATACATACCACTGTATTACAAATGCCTGCCTACAGTGTGTAGTACAGTAATTTGCTGTCCAGGTTTGTAGCCTAAGACCAATAGGCTACGCCATATAACCCAGGTGTGCTATGCCATCTAGGTTTGAGTAAGTACATTCTAAGACTTTTGCATAAGGGTAGAATCACCTAATAACACATTTCTCAGAATATATCCCCATTGTTAAATAACACATGACTGTATACATATCATAATATCATACTAATATTGCTAAAAGTTATTACTTATACGGTGAACTAAGATAAAATCTTAAGTCCCCGAGCTGACTGAATGGACTCTCTCTTGGCAAGGGGACCTGAGAAATACCCTAAAGCTGAGTTACTGGTCATGAGAAGGGAGGTCAGACATGCCTTGTCATGCCCACCTCCTCTCTTGTTGATATCCTTTGTAACTCATTAACAGGCCTAAAGCTATACAAGACAAAGCTTAAACCATACCTGCAAGTCATCAATTTACTTAACAAATCACTTGAGTCTGGGTATATGTCCAATGGTATGTCTCTGATTAATAGACTTCCTTAACTTAAAACATTCCAAGCCTTTAGACAAAGTTTCACTTCTTTAACCAATTACAAATCAAAGAATCTTTAAACTCACCTATAACCTATAATCCCCTGCTTTGAGATGTCCTATCTTTTTGGGCCAAACCAATGTGCAACTTACATATATTGATTTATGACTATACTGTCATTCCTGCCTTCCTGAAATGTATAAAACCCAACCACGGCAAGACCACTTGCTCAAATCTTCTTGGGCATGGTTCTCCAGGCCATGGTTTGGGTCTTTTTCCATTAACAATACTTTCAGCCTCACAAAATTTATATGCATTAGCAATAGATCCTTAAAATATATTTATAGTATATAGTATTCATAATGTAACACACTTACGATAAAAGAAAAAAAAATGCATGTTTTTCTAAGTCACTATCATTCAAGAATTAGAGGGAAATTTTCCCAGACATATATTAATACTAAGGAAAAACAGTCTTTCTCTTAAAATCAAAAACATATCTATATCACCAGGAGTTAAAATATAAGATACTTACAGCTCCTTCTTGATCAACATCAGCTCCCATGGCCAATAAATGTTTCACGCATTCCAAATGACCCTTTCTTGCTGCCCAAACCAAAGGGGTGGTTCCATACTATGAAAACAAACGATAAATTAAAAATTATCAGAGGTTACTAAAATAAACTAGCTCTTAACATGAATTTTAATAAAAATCATACTCTTGAGTATTCTTAGATAACTGCACACACTAATCATAACTTTAATCCTAGATAAATCCTATTTCTCCCAATTTATTTCTCCTAAACAGATGATTAACCACCGCATGAAATGTCTTTTTAACTTTTATGAGTGACAATAATTATGTCACTTTTATGAGTGACAATTTTTCCATCATAAAGTCATACAGCCCCAAATTTTCAATTCACATATCTTTTTTTTTTTTTTTTTTTTGAGACAGAGTCTCGCTTTGTTGTCCAGGCTAGAGTGAGTGCCGTGGCGTTAGCCTAGCTCACAGCAACCTCAAACTCCTGGGCTCGAGCGATCCTTCTGCCTCAGCCTCCCGAGTAGCTGGGACTACAGGCATGCGCCACCATGCCCGGCTAATTTTATATATATATATCAGTTGGCCAATTAATTTCTTTCTATTTATAGTAGAGACGGGGTCTCGCTCTTGCTCAGGCTGGTTTTGAACTCCTGACCTTGAGCAATCCGCCCGTCTCGGCCTCCCAAGAGCTAGGATTACAGGCGTGAGCCACCGCGCCCAGCCTCAATTCACATATCTTATGAAATAGAATTTAATGTCCAACAGACTGATTGTAGGTGAAAATAGTAACAACTAAGTGCCAAACAAGCTAAATTAGTTCCAACTACTTTACATAGGTTAACACTCAGAATCCTTACCACAAGAGTAAGTGCAATTCATAATACCTAACATTTTCACAGATGAGGAAACTGAGACCCTGAGATGTTAATCAACAGGCCAAAACACAAAGCTATCAAATGGTGGAACAAGAGAGACCCATGAACCCAACAAGTCTGGCTTTGGAGTCTGTGCTCTTACCCACTGCCCCCAGCCAAAATCAACCTCTATACATGACAACTTCAGCCTAGAGACTGCACCCAAAAGCACCTTTCTCTGAAACATGATTCAAAAGGTATCAGAGAATGTAAATCATGCACAAAGGCAATGCTGTACCTTTGGGTCTCTGGCAATCAACAGACATATCAATACCCACAGTGACCTTTAGGTACCTGGGAGCCCACAGAAATTAACATTTAATGAACATCTACTCTCTACAGCAGCCCTGTCCAATAGAACTTTCTGTGTTGATAGAAATGCTCTATAATTCTGTGCTGCCTAATACAGCAGTCAATAGAGTCAAATATGACTATTAAGCAATTGATATATGGCTAGTATGACTGAGGAAATGAATTTTTATCTTATTTCATTTTAATTAATTTGAGTCTAAGTACCCATATGCGGCTAGGGGCTACTATACTGAGCAGTGCCATGCTATAAATTATGTCAGACACCCCAGCAACCACGCTGTTGAAGGTTGTAGCCCTGGGCGCTCTTCCTTGACGGTTGGGACCTCGTGACAGCCAGAATCACGAGACTGCCAATACAGCACATGGGAGCAGGTGCCTAACAAAAAGGAGGAAAGTAATAATGAAAGGGAAATAGTTGTTACAGCCACTGTCTCAAAGGAGGCTTAAGAGAGACGGAATAAGGAGTAGGGGAGTAAATTCCCAACTTCCCTCCTGCATCTGTAGTCTTCTCCTAGAATTAAATTCCCTTTTCTAGCCTCCTCCTTTGTGGATAACATTTTCTCTGGCTAAATTGCCTTCCCTAACTTTATAAATCAAGATCTCAGATATCCTGAAAAATAACACACATAGACATTGACCCTTTATAAAGCCTTTTTAAAATATACTAATTATAATTAAGTTCTCGTCCTTTGAACACCTATTACATTTGATTTTTGCCCTCTTATAAAACTGAACAATACAAGATTACATGCCATAATTTCTATTCTTTCTCCCACCCCATCACATTAGCCAGCTGGTCCTCATCCCTATGTTCCACCGACAATCTCACCTTTCATCATGAAAAAGATTTTCTAACATCCAGCAAGACCATCTCTCACCTTGCTTCCTGTCTACTTCAAAACAGCTCCGGAGTCAGCACTCAGAACTACCTCAATAAGGCTCTCTCTTCTCTTTTTCTCAAATTCTGGCCTCTATGCCCCCTAAACCTAATCTCTTCATATGTATTCATGATCCTACCACCCTCCTGTTTCACCCAGAACCTCACTTCATCTCCTCCCACATCTTCAGTCTTTTCTTCTTATTCCCTCTTCCCAATAGGTCTCTGATTTAGGTCCTTTCAATTTAGGTCTCTCCTATCCTAATAAACTTTTCCAACAAGCTATCCCTTAAGATACTAGTTGTTCTTTCTTTCAAACATTTCAAAATAATTTATAATTCCTTACCAAAAGCCCCTTAAAAACTAGTTTCTGCTATAGACATTCAAAAACCACTATCCCCGAGGTCGCTGATAGTCACCTAAACCCTAGATCTAAAGATCTACTAGCCAGTTCTTTCTTTTCTTCCTGAAAGCCCTGCAGTATTCTGAACTAAAGTGACTGTCCCTTCCAACTTGAACTTTCAATTCATTCATCACCTTCGACGTTGAGCCAGCCAAATTCTGCCACCTCTGCAGACACTCCTAATAATCAGCCCTTTGCTCAGAGCACTGCAATTGCAATGCTACTGATCCCAGTTACCAATCCAACTCACAACTTTCAGAATCACCTTCGTAAGCCCTTCATCACCAGCAGCCCAAGCCTCTATCCTGCAGATGTCCACAATCTCGCAGGTGGCCTAACTACAGGTGCCCCACCACTTCAAAGTCAACACATCTGAAAGAACTTTTTCATTTTCCTTCTCAAAAAATTAGTTCGCACAGAAACCTCCCTAGTTCTGTCAGCAATAAAAATATTCTCCTAGTCTTCAATCCATCCCACAGGGCGCTACCAAACATTAATTTTTGTAAAACACCACTTTGTGCCAATCTACTACTTAGATTCTCCAGTGCTCTTCTGTATCTTCAGTGGGGTGTCCAAGGCCCACCTGAAGGTGGCTCCACCTGTGGCCCGGCTTCCTCTCAACTCCCTCCTCAACACTCAGCCCAGCTCCACCCACACCAATCCACTCAAGCCAGCTCAACACACCACACAAAGGACACCCTGGTGCTTTTGCTCTCATTTTCCCCTGTGGCCAGTTCATCTCCTCTCCTCCTCTTCCCTAACATAAGCTCTATCCTTTCTTCAAGATCTAGATTAAGTCTCACTTCTATCCAATCTTTACTGACTGCTCAGCCATGAGTGAATTCTCCCACCTTAAATTCCTAAGTCACTTGACCCTTAGCCTTTGCATTTTACATGTCCCACTGATGTCCCTGCTTCTGTGAACAGAGATGACTTCTTCTTTGTTTTTATATCTCTTATGCTAAGTAAAGGCATAGGGCACTAAACACAGTAGATGCTAAACATTTTCTCAAAATGCTAAAGAATGACAGGTTAGTTAGCATAATACCTGATTCTGGAGAGCCTTGAAGGCTAAGCTAGATATAAATATTTTTCTATAGGCCAGGAGAAAATAAAGGTTTCTCCATGATATTAAATTGTCAAATCAGAAACACTGACAGAACTTGCAGCCATTTTAGACACACCTCAAACCTCAGTCAACTTGAATTAGCAAACAGTATAAAAAGCAATATTCCTAAATGCCATATTATAAATATCTGCAACAGCTTCCTTATACTCCGCATTAAGCTATTATTTTATGCAGTATTTTTAAATAAGGCATAACACGCATAAAGTGCAAAAAATACACTAATTTTCATTGTACTACTTTGAAGATTTTTTACTTTTGTATCCACCTGTATAACCACCATCCATATCAAGATAAGGATGATTTCCAACACCCCCATAAGGTTAAGCAATACTGTTTCACTTAGAGAAATTTATCCACAGAATCTATTCCAATTACAAAAAACAAATATTTAAATAACAGCTATTTTTCTGTATTTAGCTACACTGTTATTAATCTGAAATGAATATAATTACCCCAACGATGTGTTAAGTTCTAAGACAGCTAAAAGAAATAATAGAGGTACAAAAAGAGAAAAAAAAGAAACATTCCTTATCTTTATGAAACTTATACTCTAGAAGTAAGAAATCTGCAGAAATCAATCATTACAAGGCAACAGGTTACATACACAATGAAAGTATACACAGACAGAACTGACAGTACAAAGGAAGGAGCACCTAGGTTAAGGAGACTTAACAAGGAAGATAACACCTCAAATGAGTCTTGAAAAACAAATCAAAGTTCATTAGACAGAGGAGATAACATTTCTAGCATAGGGAACAGAATAAACAAAGTACAGCATATATGAAAAGGAATGGCAAGAAGGGAGCCTGAGAAGGTTGGCCAAAGCCAAACTGAGAAGCCTGCACTTCATCCCGAAACAGTGAAAGCCATCAAAGCTCTCCAAAAATAAGGGAGAATAAGATAACTAGGTATGTACTTATTGACTATTTGAGGTACGTGTTAAAGATTAAAAACAAAAAAAGGATAGAACAACATTCTAGGGAGCTTTCTAGAGGTGACATCAAATGAGCTGAGGCGGACAGATGAAAAGCAACTAAGGCAGATGAGGAAGAGAGGCACGGCACGCTGCAGAAGAGCACCTTGCACTCGGGACGCTACGATATCAGATACGTATCTACATAAAATATATTAATATATAAAAACATAAAATGCTTATAACTTGACACACTAAGTGGACATAACATGGACTGGAACCTGGGAAAATTGTGCTGACCTACCTTATCAGAGCAGTTGACTTTAGCACCATTTTGCAGTAAAAGATGCACTATATCTGCATGGCCTCTCCCTGCTGCCCAAATGATTGGGTAAACACTGTACTGCTGGGATAGATAGGTAGGTAGGTAGGGAGATAGGAAGGTAGATGGGTAAGAAGGAAAGAAGGGAGTAAGGGTGGGAAAGAAACAAAATGTTTTAGGTAGACATTCAAAACATATTTGCTAAGTAAAGTGAATATCAAAGGAAGTAACACAAAGTAATATTTTTTTTAAAAAAATCAAGTAACAAACTATTCTCCTCTTTAAAAACACTCATAATACAATACATAAATGGTAACTGAGATGCACCCAACCTTAAATAAACACATTATGAACATATTTATAAATTCAACACATTAAAATGTGATTATCTAGCCAAGAGGCAATACTAATTAGAAGAAAGTAAAATAAGAGGATTGTGTGTATATATAACAGAATATACAGAAAACTGGTATGGTTATTTGATAAATGTCTCTTTTCTTTAAAGAAGTTCAGTTTGAGAATGCATAATTACAAAAAAACAGAAAGATGACTAAAGATTTCAAAATCTCTTTTTGAAATGTTATATAGTTAGTATTTAAACTTTATGAGCTGCCTTTTTGTTGGACAAAAATTGAGAAATAAACTTACTTTAAGAAAAAAATTCTCATTATGTTTTGAAAGCACATTCTACATTATTATTGCTTATAAGATTCAGAAGATTCAGAAAATTTCTATCCTCTTTGAAGTCAAGTATAATCAGCCTTAAATATTCCCTAAGAATACGTACCATTTAATATTACAAATAAATTTCTTATTAACACTTACCAGACCAGTAACACTTGGATTGGCACCATGAGAAAGAAGCAACTCTACTACTTCAGTACGGCCTTTATAACATGCCCACATGAGAGCAGTCCATCCTCCCTAGAGGAAAAAGAAAGGGGGAGAAAGGGAGATAAAATTTGGATCTTCTTTGAGCATAAAAATGCCACTAATGACGTTCTTCTTATGAATATCTTTATAAACCAATGTTTATATTATGAAGATAATACTACATGCAGTTTTAAATTTCAGAAATCCCCATATAAATATACATTTTAAAGTAAGCCAGAAATAATCCCTTTCATCACTTTATGCTTTAACCAGATGCCAAGGTCAAATAAGAGCTAAGTGATAATTAAGGATAACATCTTGTTAAACTTCTAATGTGTACAGATGGCATATCTAAACAGAATTACATTGTAAAATAAAAACAAATCTGTAAATATTATTCTGAAAATTTAAACTTCAAACTGATAAGTATTTTTAAACTATATGATGTCCCTCAGAGTACAAAACGAATCAATTTTCTCAAAGTTCTAAACATTCATTTATTGAAGGGGAATGAGGTGTTTTTCACACTATTTCAGAATTTTAAATTCTGAAATAAACTAAAAATGATGACTAAGAATATTCTTAAAAAGATACATCATAACACCTGGGTTCCAAAATATTCTTAAGGGTCTTTTCAATGTCTAACCCCAAATCCTAAAAACATTATTATGATATCACTTCACACATAAAAATATAAGATTTCACACACATCTATTATTGTTAATAAGATTTCACTTAATTAAGAACATATTGTAAAAAACATACATACCATATCACGGTGCTCCAAGTTAACCCCACATTTAAGTAGTTCTTCTACAATGTGTACATGCCCTTCTTTTGATGCAGATATAAGTGCTGTCCAATTATCCTTGAATACATACACAAAAATGTTACCATTTTAAAACCAAAAATAACATTCCAAAGTGAGGAAAAATAAATTTGAATTTACATACCAAATGATCATACCAAATTGACATGATTTGATCTACTCTAAACTACTCTAAAACAATACTGAAGTCTCTTAAGAATTTATCTGTCTACTTATTTCACTAATAATGGTGTAGAAATGGTTTCACAACTGTCCAGTCTTTGCATTGGACTTCTAATCATACACTGTGTTTTGTAAAAAGGAGAAAAGATGAACATCAAAACCTCAAAGCTAATCCTGTGGCTAGCAACTAATACTATAAATTGAAATCTAAGAGGCTGTAATCTAATTTTAGAGCATATTCACATGCTAAGAAACTAGAGAGATCCCATATAAGTTTAGAAACTGTGAGAAAAAAATGAACTATTCTCCTTTATTTTTTAAATAAAGGATATAAGTATCCTATTTTAACTTTTATTCATAATTGTAATTTAATTCAAATGCTCATTGAATTAAAAAAACAAAACAACACAGATGTAGCTGTGTGATCCTCAAAAGCAATTCCAAGAAAAACAGGGAAAATTAGAGGAAATATAACCTCTTGGAATGGTGATTCCCTCAGAAGTGATAGAAGAAGGGACCACATCTTTCTGGCTATTATCATATGTAATGATATTTATTATAAGTTACCATTATGGGGTGTTACTTAACAACATGAATCATACATGGATATATTCTAGGCAGGCAGATAACTGTATGTGTACGTGCTCTCTACTCCACTAGTGCCAGCTGTATACAAAAAACATAAAGAGCTGAGATCCTTCACTGAAAGGAAAAATTTCCCTCCTGTATTATTTACTCTTTTAAAAAACTGATGTAGTCCGTTAGGCGACATTGAGATATATCTGAAAGTGCAATTTTTAATCTACTACTTCAGAATTACTTCTTAAAAACAAAGAAACAGCAAAGTTAAGGAAAAGAAAATGAAGACAAATGAGTACATTATTTTAATATATACCAAGTCTTCCAGATTGCAGTTAGCTCCATTCTTAATTAATTCTTTCACTATTTCCAGATTGCCTTGTTCAGCAGCTATCATCAATGGAGTCTGGCCACACTGGGGAATATGAAAGACACAGGGAACTTATCAAGATGCTGCACTTTTACTGAAACACCACGGTTAAATATACCACACATATTTTCATAAAGGTATGTTAAGCACTTACTGTGTTTACTGTATTTGTTTAATTTAGAAAAAGCTTTGAATTTTAATTTTCAGTTTACTAATAATTTAAAAGTCAAAGAGAAAATAAAACATAATTTTTCTTCCTACAGTATTAGTAATCTGTTTCTTGGCATTGCAAATTCATTTAAAGTAAACATGCATAATACTAGGATCTGGAAAGTAATTACCAAAATATATATAAAATCTCAGAATACCTATGGTAATCAAATTCTCTAACAATACAGTTAGAATATAATATATAGAGTGTGTTTTTAACATATATATGTTTTATTTAAAACAGGACTAGAAGGGGAAAAAGTAAAATAATAAATAAAAATACAGGTGGTATATAGAATACACATATGTAGTTCTTTAAAGCCTTCTCTTATAAACTTAATGGATTAAAGTAAAGCCCCTGCTAGTCAAATCAGAGTTTCCCAGCTTTGTGCGAAGAATGAGTCACACGAGTACAGAGACAGTGCTCCCTGAGCCCTAGAGATGGGAGCAGGACCCAGGCAGCTGGATCCCAGGACAAGTCACCTCTGGCAGCAAGCCTCACCTACTGCAAGTGCAGTATCAACATGATCAATTTCTGTAAGTGCATGACAAAAAAAAACATGCAGAAGCACCAGGTTAAAAAGTGATAATACTAAAGGTCCTAAAACAATTTAAGGTAAATGAGAAAAATTTGCACTAAAAATTAAGGTCAATTACACAAATATTTAAATGTAAGCACCTACTTACTATGTGTGTAACAGTGTGGGGGAAAACATCGAGATTTTTTAAAACACCAATATGACATCATTCCTCTGCTTAAAACCCTGCAATGTTTTCTCACAGCTCTTTTGGATAAGAACCAAAGTCATCAGGATAAGAACCAAGGTCATCAGGAGCCCTGAATGATGGCAAGGGCAGAGCAGGCCTCCATCTCAGCCCAGTCTGGACCATTCCTGCCCCCCTACATGTGCCCTCATGCTCTTTCCCACCTCCTTACTGATCCCCTGTAATTTTCCCTTCTACACTAATCCTTGTTCATAATCATATTTTTGTGCAATTAACAACTGATTATTGTCTCTCTCTCCTAAAGCCTCTAAACTCCATGAGAGTGGGAAACATGCCTGTTTTGCTTATGGGTTTGATACCGTATATACCCAGTGTGAGGGACAGTGACTGAGTAAATGAGTGAGCAAAGACTCAAAGACTTTAAAAATCTATTAGGAGGCTGGGCATGGTGGCTCACGCCCGTAATCTTAGCACTCTGGGAGGCCAAGGCGGGCAGATTGCTCAAGGTCTAGAGTTCGAAACCAGCCTGAACGAGACCCCATCTCTACTAAAAATAGAAAGAAATTAATTGACCAACTAAAAAATATATATATAAAAAATTAGCCAGGCATGGGGTGCATGCCTGTAGTCCCAGCTACTCGGGAGGCTGAGGCAGGAGGATCACTTGAGCCCAGGAGATTGAGGTTGCTGTGAGCGAGGCTGATGCCACAGCACTCACTCTAGCCTGGGCAACAAAGTGAGACTCTGTCTCAAAAAAAAAAAATCTATTAGGAATAACATACAAACAAATAATTCTAATAACTGGCAAAATACAACAAATGCTATTATAAGACTAACACAAGAGTTAAACACAAATACTGGTTTAAATAAAGTACAAAAGTAGATCATGTTAAATATAGACATTCTCATATAACGATGGATACTAAATTATATGTGGGAACCACATGCCATTTAACCAGAGTCATTAGGGAATGAGGTATTACACATAGACAGATTTTCCAGGTCAAAACGCGTATCCATTAAAAGCATTAAAGTTGATTATAACTTTTATGATAACCATCATTCTTAAAAGCAAAAGCAATGTGCAAACACTGCTACCTGTTAAACAGATTACCTTAAACATTATGTTTAAGATTCTGAGTCATGACTACACACATCCATTATTACACCATGCTTGCCTCTGTCAGCTCTCAGTTCTTTGGCATACTATCTACGGCATCCTTCTCCCTGCTAATCTACTGGGAAAAAAAGCGATAAAAAGTCCCTAGTATAATATATAAATTAAAGCCAACAAACTCTGAATCCTTCACCCTGATGACACATGAATTTTACACCATAGTTTTCAAAACTATAATTCCAAAGACTCAGAGGGGCTTTCTGTTTACTTCCTGGGGTCACAGTTACATTTTATATAGTTCACACAGATAAGTATTTCTAGAGAGTGAAAGAAAACATAATATAAATGTGTATAAATATCTATAAAACAAATAAGAAACAGGTTTAAATGTGATTATCTAGGAACATGTCAAATAAAAGACTTGAATAGTCATAATTTTTCTTGCAGAAACTATTAGTTGTCTACCCAGTATCTAGGACAGGATTTTGCTGGGGGTGACAATGAGCTCAGGTCAAAATCCCACGCTGTTCAGACACACTTGCTGCTGGAAATAACCCTATGGCCCTGCTCTGGCTGGGCCTCCAGGGAAAGCTCCATAAGGGAACTAACTCAGCTGGTCTGCACCCTTTTTCCCTCTTCTTGCCAATATGCAGACACAATGAGGTAGCTGAGTCAGCATGTGATGGGAGGTCATCCGCTCACAGGGAGGGGGGGCCAGAGAGGCAGAAGAAGCCTGAGTCCTTGAGGGCATCCTGAAACCACCACATCAGCCTAGGAATGGCTCTTCCAGCTTGTTATTATGTGAGAAAAATAAAACTTTAATTTGTCTAACCACTGTTTTGAGTACTGTCACATGCAGTTCAAAGCAATTCCTAACTGATACATATTTTATTAGCTACATTATTCCAAAAGATAATGGTTTTCAGTAAAGGCTGCCATAAAATTTTATTAGATCCTCGAAGATAGGATAGTTACCTGATAAGTTGGGCCTTAAAACAAAGTCTATATTCAGATTCTCCTAGTTCTTGCTTAACCAATCTAGTAAGTACAGTTTAGAGCTACAGAGTAATTTATCATATCATGACAACTGTATTCTTCCACTTGAAAGTGAATCAATAAAGACTCCTTCCATACCTAACTCCACACATTCTAGCAAATCCCATGCCTATCTCTTTCCAAAAAACATAAGATTATATAACCTACATAACCCCTGCTCTCCTACTTATAATGACCTCAAGCCAAAACACACCCAAAACAAAACAGAACACTATGCGCCAACTGCAGTTCCCCACAACAGGTATCATACCTTATCTCAGCTTCCCAGAAGACTTCCATGCAAAAACATCTATCTACCCTTCAACCATCTTTTCGCTCTTCCCAATTTCTAGGTTCCCATTTCTACTTATTTACATGCATTAGACCTAAATAACCATTGCCTTTTAAAGCAGTTACCTTTGGAGGGTATATACTTCTTCCAATAATTGTAGTGAAACTAAAACATTTTGAAATCCTCCTTTGAAATTTCCTTTAAAATCTATTTATAAACACATAACAAAATCTATTGCTTAAATTTAAACTTCCAGTTCATTTTTTTAAACAGGAGAAAAATGTCCAGCCTCAACGCTACCCCCTTGTACCAAAGAGAACAAAGAGAATGACTTTTTACTATTTTCAAAAATAAAATAGGCCGGGCGCTGTGGCTCACGCCTGTAATCCTAGCTCTTGGGAGGCCGAGGCGGGCGGATTGCTCAAGGTCAGGAGTTCAAAACCAGCCTGAGCAAGAGCGAGACCCCGTCTCTACTATAAATAGAAAGAAATTAATTGGCCAACTGATATATATATAAAAAAAAAAAAATTAGCCGGGCATGGTGGCGCATGCCTGTAGTCCCAGCTACCCGGGAGGCTGAGGCAGAAGGATCACTCGAGCCCAGGAGTTTGAGGTTGCTGTGAGCTAGGCTGACGCCACGGCACTCACTCTAGCCTGGGCAACAAAGCGAGACTCTGTCTCAAAAAAAAAAAAATAAAATAAAATAAAATAAAATAAAATAAAAAACCCTTTACTACTCTACAAAGGGCAAAGATTAGCGATCACTATGAATATTCACAGGCCAAGAGGTTGTCGGGGTGGGGAACCTGCAGCCTTGGGGCCACATATGACCTTCTGGATCTTGAGTGTGGCCTTCTGACTGAATCCAAATTTTATAGAACAAATCCTTTTAATAAATAAATAAAATAAAACTAGATTCTAGTTTATAAATAAAGTAGAAAGAAAAGAAGGAAACTAGAGTTACTGATTGCGGCCAATTATGTGCTAAACACAGTATCAAGAAATTTTAACCACATTATTTAATTGATCTAATATTTCAGAATCCTTCTCAAAACTGATAACTAAAACACATTAACATGAAGTTACTTAAATACTTTACTTTTAATAAGGGGAAAATCCCAACTTTTTATAATTCTATAAAAATTAAATTTTATAAGAAGTCGTAGAAGCAAAATGCTTTAAAAAAAAAAAGGCCTTGAGAATGCTGCTACTTTATCTCCAGACTTCACACTGAGCCATAACTGAACAATCTCAACTAGTTCCAAATTATTATTTTAAAACTCCAATTTAAACTGGTACAATGTTAAACTAGATATAATGATAATTAATATCCATTAAATGCTATCTCATGGATGATCCTAAATTAAGCTCTATGCCAAATATGCTTCGCCCCTTATGGCAATAAGATTAATATAATTTTATGCTTATTGATATACTATGTTTTTCCT
The DNA here is from genome assembly GCF_040939455.1 of Microcebus murinus. Lineage (NCBI taxonomy): Eukaryota > Metazoa > Chordata > Mammalia > Primates > Cheirogaleidae > Microcebus > Microcebus murinus. The sequence goes on from NC_134106.1 coordinate 6,333,546, forward strand.
TCCAAGTGAAGCTATTTTCTCAGTATTCTATTTTCTCATTCAGAAAATGTCTAGAAGTAAAACAATGTTTTTAAACTATCACATTGTTATTACAAACATGCTAATATATGCTAATAAAAACAATTATTTCTATAATTCTTTTATAATAATCTCCAATTATAAATTTTATACCTTATCTATTTATAACAATTTTTGACTATTCACAATCATAAAAGGCTGCAATGATGTTGTTAACTAACCAAAACACATTTTGTTTGATACAGAAACACTGGGAAGAAAGAGGCATCATCATTAGGTGAACTTTCTTCTGAAGACTCAAAGAAAGGCAGTGGGTCGTAAACAGATTATAGTTTGTTTAAAGTCAAATAGGGGAGGGTTCAAATTTGAGTTCTACTAGATAATATCTTGGATAGGTAACTTAGGAATTAAGTCATAAATAACAGTATTTATTCTTTATACAGTTGCTATGCAAATACATACAAAATATATACCATTATATTTAAATATTCAATTAAAACATTAGCTATCATATTACTGCAATAAAATTTTTAGATCAACATTTCATTAATGACTGAGTTAACATTTAACAAAATTAGGTACCCAATATCCAAAAACAGTTACAATAAATGTCAATTCCACATTTTTAAAAACATTTCTGATATTTACACATCCATGTTATAACAGCATTATTCACAATAGCCAAGGGATAGAAGCAACCTAAATATCCATCCAAAATGAATGGATAAACAAAATGTGCTACATATATACAGTGGAATACTGCTTAGGCTTGAAAAGGAAGGAAATCATGCTATAACATGAGTGAACCTTGAGGATATTATGTTAAGTGAAATAAGCCAGTCACAAAAAGACAAATAATATGTGAGTCCACATATATGAGGTGTCATTAGTCAAATTGGTAGAAACAGAAAGTAAAATGGTAGTTGTCAGAGGTTGGGGAAATGGGAAAGGGAGAGTTGTTTAATAGATACATAGTTTTGATTTTACAAGATGAAAAAATTCTGGAGATCTTTGCACAACAAAGTGGAAATATTTAACACTACTGAACCGCATCCTTAAAAATGGTTAAGACAGTAAATTTTATGTGTTTCTTTATAATAATTTACAAAAATTTTTGTGTCTACACAGATACATGTATATGCACATATATACATACATATCAATCCATATACATACACACATGTGTAAAATAAAAATCTTACCTAATGGCAAAAAAATTATACTTTATTGAAAATATATACAGTTCTGAGAAACATGATTATTTTCCTTAAGTTTTATAAAACAAACACATACTTTGCCACTTTTTAATATAATATTTATACAAAAATTTATTAGTACCTAAAACATGCTAAATAATGGTCAGCTTGGCTATTCATAAAATAAGATCAACTTTTCTTTACTCATATTATTAAATAAAAATATCTCATTTAAGTACACATTTATTAATGTCTTATTAAGTATAACATAACCTACTTAACTCTCTCTTAAAGAGGAAGGATCTTTACAATCCCATGTTGTGTAGAATGAACAATCATGGAAGAGAGTTGGGGGGGTCCATTAAGGAAAATTTCAAAAATTCCTAATTTTGCCTGGTTAATCAATTCCTAGGAAGATAGAGTCTAGATGCTAACATTTCTTAGCAAAACTTCAGATTTCAGTAATCAAACATCCTGAATACTGATTATTCCATCAAGGAATAAAAAGTCAATGATAAATCTAAATTCAATATTCAATCATTTATGTAAGTTAAAATGCACTCCAAAAACATGGCATTTGAAGTACTTTTAACTATGAGAAATTATACCATAAGTACAGTTCAACATTAGTGAGGGTGAGAACCACCTATTTCTTACCTCTATCCTTAGCACAGTGCCTTGTACCCAGTAAGTGGTCAACAAATCTTTGTGAAAGAATTTAATTTTACACACATGGTCTTACCTCATTTCTCTCATCTACATCTTTGCATTTTTCAAGAAGAGCTTTCAGAGCAGGAATGTTTTCTTCTTCTACATAATTTATTACACTCTGTGATATCAGAACCGACATTTTCACAGAAAGTTGTAGTGATCTTTATTTCAATACCTGTTAAAATTAGACAAAGTACACATAATTTGTGGTTCAGGAAAAAAAACTAAGTTACTATTAAATATAGTATCATTCTTAACATTGAACTCGAGCAAGTACACCTCCAGTGGTAGAAGTGAAAACAAGGCTCCATAGCTCAGCTGTCAAATGCTGACCAGATGTTTCTTCCCAAGATTCACACTCATCTCAATGTTAACTTTTCCGCACCCCAAACTCTAGATCCATCCCCAAAGCCTCCATTATCACCACCTCAAATACAAGGAAGTGCTCCACTGCTCCTCCTACTGTCTCCATCCAGTAAATGGCAGCTCTGGGTCCATTCCTCCAGGACCAAAAACCTTGGAATTATGCAAGACTTACTTCTTCCACTTACATCCTACATTCAATCTATTAGCAAATCCTTTTGGCTCTACCTATAAAATATATTTCACATTTGACTACTACTCAGCACTTCCATCACTACCACCTTGGTACGAGCCACTATGACCTCTCACCTGGACCACTGTCATAGCTTCCTGACTGGCCTCCCTGCCTCCACTCTGCCTTCCCTGCAGTCCATCCTCTATAACACAACCACAGTGACTTTGAAAACATAAGCTAGGCCAGAGCTACCAGAGTCTGGGGGGTGGGCATCGGGGCAGCTGGGGAATGAAAAGATGTCAGACAAAGGGTACAAAGTTTCAGACAGACTGGAGGAAGTTCTAGTGACCTACTGCATAGCATGGTGACTAGAGTTAATAATAACGTACTATATATTTCAAAATTGCTGAAAGAGTGGACTTTAAATGTTCTCACCACAGGCCGGGCGCGGTGGCTCACGCCTGTAATCCTAGCACTCTGGGAGGCCGAGGTGGGAGGATTGCTCGAGGTCAGGAGTTCGAAACCAGCCTGAGCCTGAGTGAGACCCCGTCTCTACTATAAATAGAAAGAAATTAATTGGCCAACTAATATATATATAGAAAAAATTAGCCCGGCATGGTGGCGCATGCCTGTAGTCCCAGCTACTTGGGAGGCTGAGGCAGGAGGATCGCTTGAGCCCAGGAGACTGAGGTTGCTGTGAGCTAGGCTGATGCCACGGCACTCACTCTAGCCTGGGCAACAAAAACGAGACTCTGTCTCAAAAAAAAAAAAAAAAAGTTCTCACCACAAAGAAACGATAAGTATGTGAAGCGATGGATATGCTAATTAGCCTGATTTGATCATTTCATAATATAAACATGTATCAAAACATCATGTTGTGCCCCATAAATAAAATGCTTGTCAAGTAACAATTGCATTAAATTAAAAAAAAAACACTTTAACATGCATCAAAACCACCTGGAGAGAGGCCAGGTACAGTGGCTCAAGCCTGTAATCCTAGCACTCCGAAGCCGAGGTGGGCAGATTGTTTGAGCTCAGGAGTTCAAGAGCAGCCTGAGCAACAGCGAGACCCCGTCTCTAGTAAAAATAGAAAAAACTAGCCAGGAATGGTGGTGCATGCCTATAGTCCCAGCTACTTGGGAGGCTGAGACAGGAGGATCACTTGAGTCCCAGGAGTTTGAGGCTGCAGTGAGCTATGATCACACCATTGTACTCTACCCAGGCAACAGAGTGAGACTCTGTCTCCAAAAAAAAAAAAAAAAAAAAAACAACACCTGGAGAGCTTTTACAACAGATTCTGGGTCCTACTCTCAATGATCCTCACTCAGTGGTCTGGGTGGGGCTACATCTTCCACCAGCTCCCAGCAGATGCTGACAGAAGAATCACACTGTGAGTAGTACTAAGTCAGAATGCATCCTTTTTGCTCCCACACTTTCTAATGGCTTCTCAAAGTAGTGAAAGCAAAATCAAATGTTTTTACCTCAGCCTAGTTAACTCTACGTGGCACAGCCTCTCACTTCTGCCACACCTGACCTCAGCTCCCACCGCTCCCCATCATCCCTTGGCTGCCTAACCATGCTGGGCACTGTCCCTCCCTGGGTCTCTGCACTTCTCCTTTATCTGCCTAAACTTCTCTTCCCCCTTACTTCCTTTTGGAAGCCTCATTAGAAAGTCTCACCTGGCATGTGATATATATAAGACAGTACCAACCTCACATGGGCTCCACTGCAGCTTGTACTCCCATATCCTTGTCCTGATTTACTGTTCTCCATCAGATGACACTTGTCACCATCATAAAAAGGACACATTGTTTGCTTACTGTCTGTCTACCACAAGTAGACTTTTAAGTTCTCACAGAGTAGGAACTTTATTATATTCAATTAGACATATGAATGCAAATAAACAAACCTCAATCCATACCTTGCACCATACACAGATGCTAACTCAAAATTGAGCAAATGTGGTATCTAAAAGTACAAAACTTCTAGAAGAAAACATAGACTATCTTAGAGACCTTGGATTAAGAAAGATTTCTTTGATATGACACTAAAAGCACCGTCCATAAAAAAAGAAAATAACTAAATCAGACTTCATCAAATTTAAAAACTTGCTTTGTTAAGAGAAGGAGATAGCTTGGGACTGATGACTCCTATTTTCCCTCCATTTCCATCACTCTTGAATAGGAATGTCTATCACTGGTATTCTGTGCATGCATCCCAACTGTACTTGGAGCAGATAACTTATCTCTTATGTTTCACAGGTTCACTGATGGAATGGAATTGTGCCTCCAAATGGACTACACCTGACCTAGATGATAACATTTAGAACTTTTTTTTCTCTTTTTGAGACAAGAGTCTTTCTCTGCTGCCGGGGCTAGAGTGCAGTAGCGTCAGCCTAGCCCACAGCTACCACAAACTTCTGGGCTCAAGCGATCCTCCTGCCTCAGCCTCCCAAGTAGCTGAGACTACAAGTACGTGCTACCACACCCAGCTAAGTTTTTCTATTTTAGTTGCCCGGCTAATTTTTTCCAATTTTTTAAATAGAGATGGGGTCTCGCTCTTGCTCAGGCTGGTCTCAAACTCCTGACCTCAAGCGATCCTCCTGCCTCAGCCTTCCAGAGTACTAGGATTACAGGCATGGGTCGCCATACCCGGCCAAGATTTAGAACTTTTGAGCTGAGATTTAAATGATATCTAGACTTTGAGCTAATGCTGTAATGATATGAGATTCTGGGGGGCCTTGGTATAGGTGAATATATTTTATGTGTGGGAAGGAAGTCTGTCTTTGGGGGCCAGAGGGCAGAAACTATTGTACTGTATAATTCTATTTATATGACAATCTGGAAAAAGAAAACTACAGAGACAGAAAACAGAGCAGGGATGGGGGGGGGGGGAGTAAGACGACTACAAAAGGGTGCAGGAGAATTTGGGGAGTTAATGGATGTTCTGTGTCTTGACTGTGGTCATAGTTATACAATCACATGCATTTGTCAAAATTCAAAACTGTCCACTAGTCATGAACAAATCTTGGTTTTTGATTAAAACAAAAGTCTACTAAAAAGGGTGAATTTTACTATATGTAAATTATACTTCTATATACTTTACTTTTTAAAAATCCTCAAAAAAAAAGGTTATGTTATTTGATCCAATAATTTCACTCCTAGGAATTCATTCTAAAAACATGAGAAATGTGGACAAAGATTTTAAGTATAATGCAATTTTGTTCATAAGAACAAAAACTTAGAGATGGGCATTATATAAATTATGACATATTCACACAGCAGAATAATATACAATCATCAGAGGTGGGAGGATCATTTGAGGCCAGGAGTTCAAAACCAGCTTGAACAACATAGCAAGACCCTCTTTCTCTATATAAAAAATAGAAAACTCAGCCAGGCATGATTGGCACACACCTGTAGTCCCAGCTACCTGGGAGACTGAGGCAAGAGGATCACTTGAGCCCAGGAGTTTAAGGTTGCAGAGAGCTATGATGATGCCACTGCACTCTAGCCTGGGAAACAGAGCAAGACCCTGTTTCAAAAAAAAAAAAAAAAAAATACATATATGTATATATATCAAAATGTTTCCCAAAAATATATGACCGAAAAATGCTTATGATATAAGAAGTGGGGGGAAAGATTACGAACTACATATACAGCATCTCAACTATTTAAAATATACACATTTTTAAATACTGAAGTGCAACAGAACAAATGGCAAATGGCATTAGTATAATTTTTATTCTCTTTGGGATATTTATTTCCTAAATTTTCTAGTACGTGATATTTGTACCATTAGAAACCAATAAGAGACTTTGGGTTCAAGCCTAATACTCCAGTAACCAATACCCAGAATCAGCTCTCTCTCTTTATACCAGCCCCATCCCCACAGCCCAGCCAGGCTGAAGCACTCAAAATTGCCCCCACCTGCTATACCACACCTGCCTCTGCACCTGCCTCTGCCCAATTTCTTCCCTCCACTTAGAACACTGCCCTGGTGTCCACTCTAGCAAAGCACGCTGCTCTCTGCAGAGTCACAGTCACCACTTTCTGTCCAGTTCACCTCCTAACACCTGAGATCAGCCAACCCCACGCTCAGCACCTTAGTTCTGGCCTTCATCGTCCATACTAATCAAGACTCTTAAGGCTGCAAGAGACAAATTTAAACTAGCTTAAGCAAAACAGAAAAATGTATTTTAAGGATTCTGGTTTATTTCCCACAACCACAGTATGGGAAATGTAGGTGGAACCTGACCTCAAATGCAAGCAGAATTCTCTTTCTCTATTAGTTACTCTACTCTCATTCTAGACCAAATTCTTCTACACAAAGAGGAAGATAGCTTCCCACAGCTATCTAGCCTCAAATCAGACAGTTTCTAACACCAGAGAAAGCAGTCTACTCTTTGTTCCCAGATCTAAAGGTCTCAGGAAAGGACTGACAGCCCAGACTGGGCCAGTTGCCAACCCAGAACCGATCAACTATAGTCACAAAGTTGGGAGGAGGTTACAAGGTCACATAGTATTGCCACTGTTTCCAGAAAAGAGGGAACAGTTGTGATCTAAGGCATCAATCCTAAAAACATCTACTACGCCATCTCTCCCCTGAATCAACTTGACAGGCTATCAACTCATGCCTCCTCTCTCCAGTTTCGCCCCTCCAATTCATGTCGTTCCCCACCCACTTCTTGAAGCACCCAATACAGAGCAAAGCTTTGTTCTTTGAAGTCCTCTCCAAATCACCTAACATAAGCTCAAACCCTATAAGACTTTTCTAACAACCTCTTAGAAAGATTCCCTCTAATAGTTAGTGCCCTAACGCATACTCCTTTCCCACAAGAAGTTAATGAGACCAACTTTGTTCAACTACAGGCATGGTGCTGGTGGTCTCTGACTAGAGGTCATGGACAATGTTTAATAAATTTCACTGAATAATCAATATTAAAATATCATGTTTGTGGGCACATATATAAATACCTAGAAAATACAAAATAAAATTATAATATTAAATCCATATTTGTTGATATGTAGTAAAACCTATGTTTGTCATGTTAAAGAGTATGTGTATAGTATGATTCTACTTGATAAAATAAACATACACCTGTATATGTATAAATTCAGTGTATGCACATGAACAAGGAGAAAAGTGTGGAAGGACACACATCTGGCTGCTAAAATTGGTTACTTCTCTTCTTCACCCTTCACCTCCAGGCTAGCTGCTTGACCTCACTGTCTAAATCTTCCCATCTTCAAATAACTGCACAGTTACACGCAAAGGGATTAAAATGGTGCCTAACACATACAAGGTCAACAAATATTAACTATTTTACATAATAATAGATATTGCCGTTTCTTAACCACCCTTTCTTAGTAGATTCCCCTAACCTAGATTGGAATCTATTAACAAGCAGGACTAAAAGGAGGAGATGATTAGCTTTGCCTTCACACATCCTTGGGCTGTATTGTTTTACTTGATAAAATAAGCCAACATTCATTTTCATTAGAAAAAAGAAAAAATGTTTCATCACAAGAAATCTGTGCAGCTTCTCATCTTTCATACTTCAGTTTCAATGTTACCTCTTTGAAAAAGCCTTCTTAAAGGGCAGCTCAGTGCAGACTCTAGAACAAGACCCCTTGGCTTGCCTCCTGACTTTACAACTTACTATCACCTTGGGCTAGTTTTTTATTTTTTATTTTTTTATTGAGATATAATAATTACACATTTTAATGGAGTTTATATGATATTTTGATACATGTATACAATGTGTAACGATCAAATCAGGGTATTTAGGATATCAATCACCTCAACATTTACCATTTTTTTGTGCTGGGAACATTTCAAACCTTCTATTTTGGAAAATACAATAAATTGTTGTTCACTATAATCACCCTACTGTGCTATCTAACACTAGAACTAATCCCTCCTATATGACTTATGTTTGTAACCATTAAACAACTTCTCTTCTTCACCCTTCGCCTCCTGGCTAGCTGCTTGACCTCACTGTCTAAATCTTCCCATCTTCAAATAACTACACAGTTACACACAAAGGGATTAAAATGGTGCCTAACACATACAAGGTCAATAAATATTAACTATTTTACATAATAGATATTACCATTTCTTAACCACCCTTTCTTAGTAGATTCCCCTAACCTGGATTGGAATCTATTACAGGATCCTTTTTTGTTCCTTCATAGCACTTTTATAAACTTGTAATTTACACATTTACCTGTTTAGTAGCTGGTCCCTCTCACTATTATGTAAGCTTTATAAAAGAAAAGACTGTTCTATAACAAATACCCAACACCTAGCACAATTCCTGGCCCATAGAAGACACTATATCTCTTGAATAAATGGGCGTCATTTGAATCTATTGTCCATGCCATTTTTTGCCTACTGGGAATATAAGGTTATACATTCTTGACACTATTTTTGAAAATGGCAGCTATAGTCAATAGCGATGCTAGAAAAAAAATCTTCATGTTGTAGTAAGCTCATTTATAGAAATTGCAAACAAATCTAATAGGATGACAAAACTTTTTTGGTATTCAAAGTGCTTTCACCAAAAGGCCAAATGGTTAATAGACACAACCTATAACTTCTCCCATTACAAACTATACCAAGCAACACTAGTGACCACGTTGCCCAATGCTTACTAATTTGTTTTCCTCCAGATACAACACAATCAATTCCTGAATGTGGCCTCTCCCACAGTTTTATCTCCAGCGCCTCTCCTCCTCCCTTCACCTAAGTCTAGCAACACTGACCCATTTGCAGTCCCCAGAGCCTGCCCTGCAGCTGACACTACCGGGCCTGGACCTCACCACTCCATACAGATGCTAGAGTGATCCTCCTAAATCATAAGTCTTCTTATGGCCATTCTGTGCTCAAAACTCCCCAAGAATTATCCTCTCCCTCAAAATCCCAGCTCCCTACTGTGGCCTATAAGGCCCTGCTTGATTTATTCCACCCCTTCCCCATCTCCCTGAGCTCATCTCATGCCACTCTTCTTCCTTCTTTCTGCTCAAGCCTCTGAATTTCTATTCAGATGTCACCTGATTAGAGCATCCCTGACCACTGTGTATAAAATAGCCATCATCCCCTCTACCATCATCCCCCATTCCACAGCCCTACTTTAAAAGTCCTCTATAGAGCACTCAGCATCACTCCACATACCAGGTACTTTTTTTGTCTGCTCCCTCTACGCAAGCAAATGTAACTCATGTAATGAGAACGGGGACAATCTCAGTTTTGTTTGCCGCTGCATCTCCAGCACTTAGCAAAGTGCCTGGTACACTGCAGAGCCCAATACTTGCAGAATGAATGAGCATGCCCACGCAGATTCAACTACCTTCAGTGCCTGACCCAGCTTTAACATTCTTAAGGAGCCAAAACACATCCTTCAAAATCCAGCTCAGGGGTCACCTTTGAACTCATCTATTAAGATCTGTCTCCCCTTTGTTTTTGCACCTCCAGAATCTATTATAGGTCTAGAACAAGTAGAAACTCAATAGGTAACTGTGAAATTGAAAAACTGCGTAGGTATACTAAAAATGCCCCTTCTGAAGGACTTTACCTGCTCACAGTCCCTGCTACCCTCAATAGCCATGTTCTCTGCCATGGCCCATAACCAGGACGGGCACATGATCTATGACATGAGACTGCTCAATCAGCTTCTTCTCTCTAGAACTGGGAATTAGAAACCAGAGACTGTGCCTGTTATTGTGGGCCATGTGTAAATGATACAGTTTTGAGACAGCCAAGTCAGCAGAGAGAACACAACAGATTAAAGACTCACTCCTAAGTAAAAGAACAGGTGTGGCCCCTGAGAGATGCAGCACATGGTGCTGCCTGGGATCCTGACTTCTTGCTGATTCTCATTCAGTCACATGTGCCTCCTTTTCCTTGAGGTAATAGATTAAGTTTCTGGTACTTGCTTTCTGAGCAGCACTAATACAATAGCACATAAAGTGGAGAAACTGACCATAGGAACAAGGGATAGCACACTCATACATGATCCTAGAAAAGTTAATCTCCCAACAGTCTATGTGACCCAGCCTGGAAAAACACAAAGAATCAGAGCCCTGGACACCTGTCAGAGAATCACTAAAACAGACAACCCATAGAAGAGGGACCAAGCAGTGGTAATGGAAACGTGAGAGATATTAACTTGAACAATATAAAATATCCAATATTTGACCTTTCTGACCCACCAAATATTCAGAAGAGATATTCTGGATATAAAAATAAAACTAATCATGTGACTGGAGAAGAAAAAGGACAGGCTTAAGATGACTAGACATCAAGTACAGGTGACTAGAGAATGGTGTTGCCCTTAGCAAAAGAGAAGTAAGGAGGACGAGTAGACTTTTCTCTGCATGGTTATGCCTCCTTCCCCACCACCCTGGCTGGGTGAATGGGGGCTGTGGGTGCTTTGGACAGGATGAATTTGAAGTGCTCCAAAAGAACTAGGTTGAAGAAACCCACCCACAACTCGGAAAAATAGATCTGGAAATCATTCAAAGTGTAGAACAAGGATTTGCAAACTTGTAAGCTTCAAAATTATTTGGGAAGCTTGTCAAATACACATATCCCTTGCACTCCTCCCCCAGAGAAGCCCATTAGGTAGATCTGGGGTGGGGCCTAGAAACTGACATTTTAACAAGCACCCCAGGATGATTCTGATGAAAGTAGTCCACCCAAGCAAAGCTAAAGGAGAACAAAGAACACAACTTGCTACAGCATTTCCCAACCTTGGCTCTGCACCCGATACCCTAAGGTGCTTTTAAAAAATGTAGATATCTGGTGCTCAGTGTTGTCAAATGTGGACAGGGACCCACTGAGGGTAATTCCTGAGCCACACCCCAGGCCAAACAATTGGCAATCTCTGAAAGACTAACAAAGGTACATTTTAACAAGTACCTCTACGGAGCAGAGATGGCAGCATGAATAATTAACAAGAAAAATTTTTCATTGGTTTAAACCTGTCAAAACAACTTGAAAGAATAAAAATTCCACCACTGCAGGCTGACAAAGAAATTCTTTCCCTATAAATAAATCATGGCAACGTGGAAATCGATGACTTGCCGATATCTTGCCAGGCGTTTAAAAGGCTACCCAGGACAATGGAGCAATGGAGCTCAATATGAAAGCAAGAGAGAAAACAATACCTCCTCACCGATGGAAGCCCAGAAAAGAAACACAGAACGACTGCCTCAGAGGCACCAACTAAAGAGATTCTCCAGCTGGTGGGTGTGCCAGGGGCTGCCCGGCTAAAGAACAAAAACAACTGTTTCACTAACATCCTTCACCCCCACCCCACCCCACCCCACCCCAACCCTGAGGGGCCACTCTGCCCCGAGAAAGACTGACCACCTGAGACAACGAGTCCAGAAAACCTACCCGCACTCCAGCCAAGTGAACTCGCCCCGAAAGCCAGACCCCGAGCGCCCGGGGCTCCCCTGCCCGGCCGTCCCCGAGAACCCCTCCCGGCTCGACCTCGCTCCGCTCCCACTCCTCCCCTCCCCACCGGGCCCACGAGCCCATCCCCCGCCCGGCCTGGGCCCCGCCCCACCCGGTCCATCCCCCACCCCGCCCGGACTCGCCCCCTCCCCACCCAGGCTGCACCGCCCCCCCACTTTGTCCATCCCCCCACCCCGCCCGGACTCGCCCCCTCCCCACCCAGGCTGCACCGCCCCCCCACCTTGTCCATCCCCCCACCCCGCCCGGACTGAGCCCCGCTCCCCGCCCAACCTGGGCCCTCTCTCCACCCGGCCTCGCCCCCGCCTCCTCCCCCGTCGCGCGGCAAAGCCCCGCCAGCGGACCTCCACACTGACCGTCTCACAGCCTGGCCCGAGGACTGCGCCCTCAGCTCGGACGGAATGGGCCCGCTCGGCCGCAGGCGGTGTCAGAGGAGCGCAAAGGAAGAGAAGGCGGCTGTAACAGCGTCTCCCTCACCACGCCCGGCGGCCATATTCCTCCTTCTCCGCAAACTGACAGGTCACGTGGCCGCGCGCTGGGGCGGGGCGTTGAGTGGCCACGCCCCTGGGGCGGGGCGGGCACGAAGGAGGCGGGACTGGAGCGCTGCAGGCGCAGCAGGTGGGCGCCCAAGTGGCTGAAGGATGAGTCCCCCTTTGGGCCTCCAAATGTGTGTATTTTTTACAAGTACCCCAGGCAATATTGTTTTCATTCTCAATATCACTCCTCTTATAGTTAATTCATAATCCCTATTTACCATTATAATCAAGTTTATTAAGAGAAATAAACCACAACTATAACTTCAGAAGACATTGCACACTCATTACAAACGAAGGCCAGCTCAAAAGCCTTCCCGAATCCACAAGCCAGATCTCTCAGCCTTCTCTGAGCGCCTGTGGGTTTACACTCCTGGTCTTCCAGAGCGCCCACAGCCTCCCCTAGTCCTCCCTCAGCCTCCTCTCTCCTCCCACCGCCTCCCTCTGTCCTCCCTCTGTGTTCCCTGTCTCCCCAACCCCGCAACCTTCCTCTTGGAAATGCTCTTTTCCCTGGGCTTCTGTGACTCTAATTCTTCTAGTTTTTCTCCCATTCTTCTGGCTGCTCCTACTCAGATTCCATATCCCTTAAATTTGTTTCCGGAGTTCTGCCCAAAGTTGGACTTGTCACCCTCCCCATTCAATATGCTCCTCCCCTTGTATCTCTATTCTCAGAAGCCCTGCCTCCTCCCCCATCCACCGGAGAGTTGGAAGTCACCCTATACACTTCCTCCCCAGTCATCTCATCAGCCCATCACCTGCCTGTAGCCACTTCCATCCCCCACGATCTATTTGAAGGCTCAGAAGCTCCCAGCCAGGACTATCCCAATAGCCCCCAACTACTCTCCCTGCCTCCACCCATGACCCCGTTAACCATTTCTCCGTGATCTTGCTACATCATGTCACTTCTTTCATTGAACTGCTCAGTAGCATCTATTTCCTAGAATAAATTCCCAGATGATGCTTAGTTTGCAGGCTCTTCAAGTGCTGGCCTCTGGCAGACTTCCCCAGTGCTGTGACTACTGTCCCCCTCCCAGCTGGCCACCCCGCCTCCAAGGCCGGCAAATATTTAGACTTCCTGGAACTTTGGAGCATGCTTCTTCTCATCTCCATTCTTTTGCAAAGTGTTTCCCCACCTGAACATTCTTCTCGGCCCTGTCCAACTGATTCCAATGGACAAATGCTATTGAAGATAGAGGTTAAAGGGTTACCTCTTTTGCAAATTTTCCTGGTGGACCTCAAGCCAAGTCTGTGGATCCCTCCCCTATACTCACCTTCTTTTTTTTTTTTTTTTTTTTGAGACAGAGTCTCGCTTTGTTGCCCAGGCTAGAGTGAGTGCCGTGGCGTCAGCCTAGCTCACAGCAACCTCAAACTCCTGGCTCAAGCAATCCTGCCTCAGCCTCCCAAGTAGCTGGGACTACAGGCATTCGCCACCATGCCCGGCTAATTTTTTGTATATATATATATTAGTTGGCCAATTAATTTCTTTCTATTTATAGTAGAGACGGGGTCTCGCTCTTGCTCAGGCTGGTTTTGAACTCCTGACCTCGAGCAATCCGCCTGCCTCGGCCTCCCAGAGAGCTAGGATTACAGGCGTGAGCCACCGCGCCTGGCCTATACTCACCTTCTTACTCCACAGAGCCTAGAACACTGCAAGGACACAAAGTGTGTTTAGTAAAGCACATTTAACCTGGCTGTTTGTCTTTCCCCCCAGTCTAAGACTGACTCCATCCTCATATCCTACCATACCTTCAACCCCCCCCCCCTCTTTAGAACATTGCCTGGCCTTAGAAAGCCATTACCAAAGAAATCGCACTCTTTCTGACTTCATTCTAGGTTGTGGGGAATTGTTTCACCATACCAGCTCCCAATGAAGCCACACTCCTTGTTGGCTTTTTTCATAGGTTGCTAGGTAGATGCACCAGTGCATGCTATACAATGGTTCCCAACCTGCACACATCACAAACATCTGTGGACCTTTTTATTTTTATTTATTATTTAATTTTATTTATTTTTTGAGACAAAGTCTCACTCTGTTGCCCAGGCTAGAGTGCCGTGGCATCAGCCTAGCTCACAGCAACCTCAAACTCCTGGGCTCAAGTGATCTTCCTGCCTCAGCCTCCCAAGTAACTGGGACTACAGGCATGTGCCACCATGTCTGGCTAATTTTTTCTATATATTTTTAGTTATCATATTAATTTCTTTCTATTTTGTAGTAGAGACAGGGTCTTGCTCTTGCTGGTCTCAAACTTCTGAGCTCAAATGATCCACCCGCCTCAGCCTCCCAGAGTGTATTACAGGTGTAAGCCACTGCGCCAAGCCAAGATACATTAAAAATTTAGGTCAGCATGTCATTTAACAGCAGTAGATTCAACTTATTTTATTAATGATTAATGAATGGGGAAGATGTGCTGGAGGGATGAGAGAAGGTATTAAATAGTCTTCTCAGAGAAGGGAAAGCAGAGTGGGTGACATGGAGACTTGCCTGACAGTGCTGGGCATTGCTAGGGTGAGACTATGCAGTGTGACTACGTCAGCTACCCAGGCAGAGGTGCAGGTGCAGTGGAGGAAGCCAGTCAGACGGAAGAAGTGGTGTTGAGCTTTGCCGGGGGGTCTGATGAACAGAAACAGGAACAAAGGAGTTGAGGGCACATGCGATTGTAGAGTGGAATTACAGACCACAGTCTCAGTAGGATCCTCAATAGCATGTGCGCTAAGTTCGATGGAACAGAAGTATGGGTGTCAAAGAGTCGATGGAGTCTGTATACTGGAGGAAGTGAGATGGAAAGGTAGGAGGTGGTTGAGTGGAATGCTGGCAATGGAGACCATCAGTAACAGCGAAGTCTAAAGCATGTCTACTGGTAGCCTATGTAGAAAGGGTCCAAGATCATTGGAGGACGGCAGGTCACGGAACTGAGAGGCCAGAGTGTTGGAGGTTCTCCTATAAGGATATTGAAGTCCTCAAGAATTGTGTGTTGTGTTTGAGTGACAATAACCAGATTCTAATATTTTCTAGTTGGGAGTGACACAGGGAAGTCTGCAGATGACAGCAGCAAGGAAGAATGGTTCAATGTCTCATGTCAAAAGGTCCACATTTAGGGCCTGAGCCCCTAAACCCTGGCATTTTAGGAAGGAAGAAGGAACAATTGTCTGCATATAATAAGGAGGAAGGAGTATACTTACATCCCCTGTGGGCCCAGTGATGGTGGGTTGAGAGAGAAACCAGCTGTCACTTAAGAGGGCTACACGAGAAGCTATGTCCTCAGGAAAGACCTGGGTTTTCATTACAGCAAAAGGTGAATGGTAGAGTTAGAAGAAATAGGGGCTTCTTTACTAATGCTACTGCCATGAACTCCCAGGGAAAGTTTAGGGAGTTGGGTTGGAGGATGGACAGTGCAGAGCTGCGTGGGGATAGCAAGCTTTCAATTAGGATATTGATAAATGCAGAGTAGATTTGGCAAACCTAAATATACCGACTGCTGTGACTCTGGACAAAGAAAGAAACTTCCACGCGATCATTGCAGCAGCATTAGGTTCCAATTGTTTAGCCATGGACACGAGAAGTTCCAATAAAGAGCACCGTCATATACTAAAAACACCTTCTCACATTGTGGTTTATGGTCCACATTCCTTATGGAATAAAATGTGAGGATCATATGATTGTTGATACAAAGTTCCCTACTTCTCCATCACTAGTCAGTTTCTCTGAGCAAACTGATTCAGAAAGTCAGATGATAAGTCATACAGACTGCTTCCTTATATTAGTTGCAACTTGAATTATTCCATCAGCTACTCTTCTATTATTCTGGATAAAAGTTAATAAACATTTTAATTTTTTTTACAGCCCTCCTGTCCCCCTGAAAGGTTATTTCAGGAAAATACTGCGCACCAGGGTAGAGGAAGAAGAATACATGGCATGGATCCTCTTACTGCTTCAGAGTCTACAAGTGCCACTTGACAACTTATATGTTAAATTCCAAATGAAGTTTACAAAACACAGTACAGATTCATGGAACATTTCCTGATTGGTGACAAGGGAACTGTGCCCTGATGGTGAAGCAGGCAGAAGAGGTGGCCAGGATGTGGCATGGAGAGGAAGTCCGGGCCAAAAGAGCAACAGGTATGAAGACTAGGAGAGAGTGCCAGGTGGAGGCACAATGACTGCACGTGGCTGGAGCACGAGGGTGAATGTGTGTGTCTGGAGTGCAGTAAATTGGGAGAGAGAAGCATGACAGAGGGTAGGCAGGTGTTAGATCACAAATGTCTTTAATGCCCTACTTAAGAGTTTGAATTTAGCATAAAGGTTTTGGAGAACAGTATCACTTTTAAAGCAAGGGAATAAAATCTAATTGTGACTTTAGAAAGATGATTCCAGGCTGCATTTTAGAGAAAGAGCTGAAGGAAGACATAGATAATGAAGTCCAGAGAGAAGTCTGTTGCTATGAACGAGATGAGAAATTAGGAGGCAGGGACAGTGGAGATGGAGCTACCCCGGAGGTGGGGCTCAGGTCTCTGATTTTGGGAACCATGGAAAAAGTGACAGGGAGTACAAGAGGAATTACAAGCTCTAGGGGTGATGGAACAAGAGGACAGGTTTAGTTTTGGACGTTCTGAGCTGGAGGTGCTTGTGAGAGTTTCGGGCGTAGGTTCGGCCGGGAGCTGCATATATGGTCAGGTAAGTGAGGGGGAGGAAGCGGAAGGGCTGGAAGTAGGGGAGCTAGGGAGAGGGAGATGAGTAGGTAAGTGTGTGGTCTGGGAGGAAGAGGAGGAAGAGACTGTGACTGATTCTCCAGAGAGGCAGGAGAAGCAAGGGAGGGCAGTTACACAGAAGTCAAGAATTTCAAGAAGAGTAGTTAACACAAATGCTACAGAGATCAAGTGACATAGATTGAAAACCACCAGAATCAGCAATAAAAAGGCCAAAGATGAACCCCGTACAAGAGGTTCAGCAGAGTGTTGGGGACGAGTGAGGTGTTGACTACCTTTTTTTTAAGAGGCTCTGTTGTAAAGGGTGAGGGGTGTGGGACAGGTTTCCATCACTTTTTAATCGCACCCTACACACCGCCGGAGGCTTAAGCCTAAGGCAATGTGAGTATAATCCCATATAATCTTCTGGAGGCTAATGACTCATGCTGTAAAGAAGTGTGGAGTGGCAAACAGGAACTCAAATCTCCACGGTCACTGGGTGCTGGGCAGCTGACTATCCCACTCTTGGCTGTGAACAGCTGGCATCTGAGCTCAAATCTCAGGCCTGCCTCTTAAAGGCTGCTCTTGGGTGACGGCAATCAGAGAATGGCATCTCTTTCCCGGGCACAATGCACCCAGCTCTGCCCTGGCGGACCCATCAGGACCCGCCCCTCTGCCGGTGGGGAGTCTCAGCCTATACCTAGAGATGCTATTGGTACTGCTGCGGAAGCTGTGACAAAAAAGACCCAAGCACAAATCAAAGCATACTTGAATAAAAGACACACACACAAAGTTAAGAAAACAGAAAATATTTCACCAATAAAGAGGAATGCAATATTTAATGACTTAAAAATCTAATCTACAAACGCCTAGAAAAGCTACAAGAAATGTAACACAAAATTAATTTTTAAAACACATAGCTAAGCTCACAAAAAAGAAAAGCAACCAAATGAACAGCTGCCCAGAGGCTCACATGGACTCGTCATTGCTTCTGAGGGGAAAGGCTGGGGGAGGTAGGAATGCCGACCTTATGTGCAACATCCTTTGTATGAAAAAAGAAAATTGAACCTCATGTGGCAAAGCGGTAACACCTGTTCAGATGGGGGGGGGGAGTGTCTGTTAGATTGTTCTGTTCTGGACTATACATTTGAAATATTTTATAAACCCTTTTTAAAAAATTGGCTAATTTGTTTTCTATTATTCCTTTTTCTAATTTGGGGAAAGTTATTGTTAAACAGATACACATTTACCATACAACATATTGTTGGTGTGTAAGATCTAAACTTGCATCATTCCCGTTTTTTTATTCTATTTGTGTAGATACTTTATAAAATGCTCTTTTAAATTTTATTTAGAGACAAGTTCTTGTTCTGTTGCCCAGAATGGAGTGCAGTGGTGCAATCACAGCTCACTGCTAGTCCTGGGGTCAAGCCATCCTCCTGCCTCAGCCTCCCAAGTAGCTGGAACTACATGCTCGTGCCACCACACCCAGCTATTTTATACACACACACACACACACACACACACACACACATATATATATATATATAGTAGAGACAGGGTCTCCTATGTTGCCCAGGCTGGTCTCAAATTCCTGGCCTCAAATGATCCTTCCACCTCAGCCTCCCAAAGTGTTGGGATCATAGATGTGAGCCACTGTGTCTCTCTTTTATAAAATTCTTGCCATAGCTTTTCCTTCTCCTCTAACTCCCCTCACATCATTTCTCAGACCAGTAAAAGAAAACTTTCCTTAAGAGCCCAAGATCCAAGTCCTCTGTGGAACTCTCCCTCCCTAGTGCAAAGGCACTTGGGTCTCTAATAAAGCACTAACTGTATTAACTGGTAACTACTTACTAGCTCCTTGAGGGCAGTAACTTATTCTTGTTATCCATCACGTGGGTAGGAACTCCATATCCACACTGCTTGTGGTCATGGTCCAATTTCAGCAAGGCCCCGAATGTCAAAAAGGTATTAACTGAAATCTGGCGCAATATGCTAAGGCCTTCCAGAGAAATGGCACTACGACTGGTCTTACTTGCAGGTATGTGCAGCCCAGCACCTTTGCACAACAGTAAAACTCAATAAACGTTTCCCCACAATTGTTCACAGCAGCATAAAGAAGAGCGCCCAGGCATACTCCGAGGTTCACCTAGGTCTATAATCATAGTACAGAAAGGGAGTATTTAGTGGGAGTTCCAGCGCTATGTTTCTCAATAGCAAAACCCAGATCCAGACATGACTGCCAGGAAGGGCCAACTGCAGGACTTGGAAGGTCAGCTCTTCCAAGTCAGTGTCGACTTCACTTGGAAAGTCTGTTTTAGGAGTGAATACAGTACACTATATGCTAATTTAATGTTGTTTTACTTTTCCAAACTGCTTATGACAACAGTTTCTTTTAAATAATTTAAGAAATTAAAGAGTCAATTACTTAGATTTAGATTACCATATTGAAGAATTCTTCAATAAAAAAGACCATTGACTCTCACGATAGTCCCAGTATTCAGTTCTATAAATGGAATTAAAAGGCTCTTAAATCAGCGCACACACACGTACACACTTTTTAAACTACCGTTTAATCAGTTTTAAAGACACACAAATTAGAAAAAAACATTGATACGTAAGTTTAAAACACCTTTAAAACTCAGCAATAAGCCACCAGTGCAGCTCTGAGGACAGACTAGAAAGGAGCGGTTATGAAATTAGCACATCACAGTTTAACTGACACAGTGGTAGTTTTAATTTACCATACAACAAGAACTAATTTATGGATCTGTTCAAAAATAACACTTCTTTAAAAAAATATTTTGGAATAATAAAAACAGAAAGCACAGAACACCACAATCTATTCTCAGCCCGGGAAGGCAAATGTAAATACTGTCCATTCTGGCTGCTGGAGCTGGGCTTCTCCTTGCATTTGGGTGACTGAGGTTCAACTACTACTAGGCAGAGATCAAGATACAACTTTTAAAGGCAGGCAGGAATGAAATCACACATGTTCATTCTGTATATGGAAGAACTTCTCATTTCACCTGAAATATTTTCATTTTCACCCCTACTGCTGCGCATCACGCCCTCCTGACTCCAAGGGGTGGCTGCGAGGACGTGAGAGAAGATGGAGTAGACTGGTGTGGAACACGCTTGTGTCCAGCGTTTCATTCCTTTTTCCTTGTGATAAAAAGTCAGAAGCAAATGTACTTCATTGCTAAATCCATGTACACGGACCAAAAACACTTAAAATTGGGAAAAAGGCATATTTTAAAAGTCTGTCAAACTTTCAACATAATGATTGCCCTTTAATGGGAAAAGACAGGAAGTAGTATTAATAAATCAATTTCTCAAAGTTGTTAACCCAAAATAAAGACTGGGCAGGAAGCAGTCATTTAAGACTCCAGTAAAAAGCAGCCAGTCACTTTTTCCATTTCAAACATGTCATTAAGAAACTGTTTAGTCATTTTACTTATGTTACTCTGTAATGTTTGGTTTTTCATCATAGTATTTCCATGTCTTTTTACAGTAGCAAAATCTGATAAAAACAAGGCTGCAGGGACTGCCTTGCATCACTGAGCAAGCTGGACAGTGCTGGCTGGATCTTTACACTGTCGCCTATGGAACAGACAGTCTTGGGGTTTGTGTGTGTTCTGCCTTATAAAAGTTGGATTAAAAGAAGAGTTTATCAGTTTTAAAGACAAATTCATTGGCATAGAAATGTGTCTTTAGGCTCTGTTTCATAAAATTCTCCCAATCAATAACCTATGGAGCTTGTCAGTTCTTTACCACTGGGGTCTGTATAATGTTAAAAACCTATTAAAATAAATATTATTTTAAAACATATAAAAACATTATTAAGCAGCCTACCAATTAAAATGTATTTGGCTGCATCCTCTGTACAACAAGAACCTCAAAAAGCAGCTTCATCATTGATTATAAGAGCATTCCTACAAAATACCAACGTGGAAAATTTCATTTTAAAATTTCTTCTGTAATGAGAGTTACAGATTTTAAATTCTATAAATAGATTTGACTACTTGGTGTTGCAGAAAAACACTGTAGAGACCCTCTACATTCTAATATCTGAAACTCAAATTTCAGAGTTTCTCTCTTTTTCTAATTGGAAATCTTTTCCTTCACCACTAGGAGCATGCAATGATACAAATCCACTTTTACCAAGGGCTGTAGAAAACTGAAATTTCAGCATCTAAGGTTAAGTGTATAAACAAGATCAGCCACTCACTAAATGCACACTGGGTTAAGTGTAACAGTTTTATAAGGTACTTGAGGGCAGTTAAGATTACATTTCACAGTGTTATTTAGAATTCTGCACCTATGTTAAATCTGGTGTATTAAATTTCCGCCAGGATGGGCTACTAATGCCTGATAAAACCCCACAAAATACTGGCTTACATCTAAAACTCTGGACAGATCCTTAGCTGACACAGCAATAATAGGCACCATTCCAAAACAATTATTCCCTCAAGTAATGTTTTCTTTCAATTATAATGTACAACTCTTAAAACCAAGTAATAATTATGAACAGTTAATAAGGAAACAAAAGAATAAGTATAAATGTTCAGATTTGTTCATGAATATACAAATTAAATATTTACAAAGCATGAATTTTAAATAGGAAAGGCTTTTGTCCTAAAAGTGTGACCAAGTCCTCAAGTAAAGTTTTTACTTATTTTAATGGCAACATTTTAAAGCAGTTGTTTTCTGTAGTTTATAAAATAAGGTGTGACTAAATTAAATATGCTTTAAATAAAAATTCTGAGAAGTTATATGGTGGCAAACCCTGTTCAGTAGCAATTTGTATAAAATATTTAATAGCATATATCTTCTCCAATTTTACATAACACAAACAGAAACCAAACAAAACAGAGAAAGCAAAAGGAAAATTTTTTTTTCAGTAGAAATTATTTAACTATGAAAGATTAAGGGCTATATTCAGTAGAAAAGATATGTTGCCATGCCCACAGACTTAATGGATTAAAAGGTTTTCCACCATTACCATGACAACCTTTTGAAAAGTCAGGGTTTTGAATCTAAGTAGTGAAAATCTATGACCAAGATGATAGTTTTGATTGTGAATCTGCCCAAGTCCTTGAATCCTCCAGACCTTACTAATGGCTTCGTTCATGATACACAAGTGGTCCTGGACTCTTAGGAGCTAACCCCTTTGCTTATGGCTAAGGAACTTGAGGTGGACAGGACAGGTGACTCCTCCAAGTCCTATGGCTCATTAATGACAGAACCAGAATGAATATCCAGGTCTCCTCCCAGGTTAATCAGTGCTTAAATGTGACTTACCCTCACTTTTTAGAAACCTTTTTATTGCACATTTTCCTCAAGTGGTACGTGTGGCAATCCTGTGTGTGTCATACATGGTGGGGACCAATAATAAAAATACTTTTGAACCAAGTAGACAGTGGTGGCTGATAAGCACTGGCTGGACATTTTTGAAGCCCAATAAATCTTCTCTATTATGCTGGATATTTTAGAAGCTAAATAAATTTCCCCAATTACCCTGAGTTCCAATAAAAATGCTTATTTTAAAAACAGAATGAGCCACTTGTAAATGGTGACAGCTGAGACATACCAAATTAACTGTTACTGTTTCAAGAAAATGAAACTGAAGGAAGAATAATTATTTTTGTTCACTGTTTTCCCTGAGTAGTCTATAATAAACCAAAAGCATAAATATGATGTTGATTGATCATCTCTGGAGTGGTTTCATGATACGTGAAGAGTGGAAAAATAATATAAATATATACTGAATCCTATTCTGATAATTAAAAAAAAGCAAGCCCATAATACAATGAATTCCTTTATATTTAACAGTAGTAGATATACCAGTTTTAAAGTTTTCTACTGTAAGTACCAGAAACAAAATATTAATCTTTACAACATTCCAAGTAGATAATTCATTTTATAGAGCACAAAAAATTTTGTTCTGGAGAAAAATCAAGTTGAGAATTAGAATTATCTCTTTAGTTTTTCTTCTAGATTGCATATTTATGATTATTTCTCCAAATTAGAGGAGAGCCATCCAAAAACCATTTTATAAAAATAACAAGTTGATTCAGAAAGATGAAAATCAGTCAAACTAGATATGTAATGTATTATCTTCAAAGTAATTGGAGAACTGATCAAATATCTTGCTTTCTAGACGACAGTGCTATGACTATAGTCTTTGGGCAAGATATAAGTTAACAGTGATTTAGGTTTACAGGCTGAGAAATAAAATATATTCAGGTATAGAAATAAATGGTGATTATCTGTAAGTGGCTAGATAGGTTGAAGAACAAAACACCTGTAAGTTTTAATTAAGCCTTCTCATTCCCACTTATGACATGCCTAGGCCTGTCTTTTAAACTCTGAATTTCTTTACTTTCTCTTAATAGTGATCAATTCCTCTGCAGCATTAATTAAACTGAGGAGACATTTTGGGGGCCAGATACTTTCTATGAACATTCTTTTCTATCCGCTCACGTTATGGAGCAAGCTTAACTTCCACGTATGGGAGAATAGAGAAAATTTATTTAGCTTTCTATTCTTTCCTGAGAGGGAAGGGTTAGCCTCATCAGATGGAAAAAAAATTTACCTTTATAAAAATAAAAATAGAGGAGGATATCTCTAAAGTTCTAAAAAGATACATTGACATTTTTGCTGATTAAGACCTCAAAAATTCCAAGTGCATTTGCTTTTCTTTTCTTCTTTAAATGAAATATTACATAGCTTAAGCTAGATTGTTGTTTTTGTCCTTAACTTCTTCATTTGAAAATTTATTAGTGATCAAAAAAAAAAGTGAGAAAGAGAGAGAGAGAGGGAATCTCACCATAGATAATTTGCATTTCCTTAAAAAATTTAAGGCAAAAAGAAAAATAAATTCAACAAAAGATTAGTCAAATAAGGGTGAAGTCAGGCCTTCCCCATCTCCTCCCACAGGGCTGAGAGTGTGGGGCCAGCTTCACTGCCTACCATCAAATCCTACTCTCCTACTTTTAGCTACTGCAACCAACATAATAATATCCTCGGATTTATAGGAGACACTGAAGTCATTCAAGGCAACATTAATCATGATAAAAATGGCCCATAACATAAAAGCAATTTTTTCTATTTACAGAACCTAAAACTCATTTTAATGAATTAACAGCAAAATTTTAAGGTGAGAAGTTAAAAATTTGAAAATGAATTCATATTACTCTCAAAAAATGCCTTTCAGATGCAATGACTTCAACTTTTCATTTTCCTAAAACTTTGCCAAATACAAATTAAACTGTCACAGATAAAAATTGATTATATTCAGATAGTAACCATACCTAGCAATTTCTCTTTCAAAATCTTTGAGTAATCTACCACTATTATTTTCATACTCCTTTCTAATTCTATATAATTTATACTTGATACATTTCATTTAAAAGTCCAAAGCATTACAAAGTTATGCTTGAGGCCACACAGTGCTTTTTGCATTCCTGCCTTCATTTCTCATTCTTTCTCTCTCTCTCTCTCTCAAAATAAGCTTAAAATATCACATTACCAACCTTTAATTATGTTTAAGAAATTGCTCCTTGAAGGGCTCTCTGACTGACACAAGATAATTAAACTCTAGCAAAATAAGCTACGTATAATTTGGCATATGTTACTGTTTACAGTTTCACTATGGATTGTAGTCATTTGAGACATACTTTAAGAAAACCCTTCAAATACTGAGATGTTTATTGCATTTTTAAACTATCCACATCCTTAAATATCCTGTTTCAAATTCTTCCTAAATTCCTTTACAGCACACAATATCAACTACTGCAATAGTGTTCACACGATATTACACTTGAAAATACCATTTAGGTACAATATTTTAGGAAATAGAGGGCTTAAGGCAAGACATTCATTTGGAAAAGTTAATTTCTTTCAATCATCCAGATTGACACGATTATTTTTCCACCTCTTCAGTGCCTTGGGATACGCAACGTACATTCAGCAACAGGGCACAAATGTGACCCTGTGGACGTATGCTGAGGTTGTGAGTGCCCATTGAAATATGGAAATATTTTTATATAAGGCGTGGCCCACAGGAACGTGTCATGGGAGGGGTTACTTCACTCCATTTCCAGTCTGGTATATAGGAAATCCCCCACCTATAACCGTCCCATTTCCCCTCGGTTAAGCTCTTTTCGAACAAACACAAACCCCTTGAAAAGGTGCTAAGATTGGTTTCTGTTAATATACAAAAAATAGCCGTCAGAGCCTTTCCCCATCACTGCTTTAGTGATGAATGTCTGGAGGCTACTTCTTGATTCTGATTGCAAACATTGTTTGTTGTGGAAAAACTGTTCTGTCCCAAAGAATTTTCTCTTCCATCAAACTTTTTGGATTGTGAGAGCTGAACATTTTCATGTGTATTCTTTCCTCTTTGAGTTTTTTTCACGGGTAAAAACAGTAATACTAAGAGACCAACAATGTGCAGGCAGTAATACCAGGAGCTAAAAAAAGAATGAAAAGAATTTATTTTATTACATTTTGATAATAATCCTTAACAACTGCACACTTGTCAAAATGTCACTCACCATCCTCCCCCCCTTAGAACGTGTTTATTTACTGTGTGATTCTCTTATTTTGCCCCCTCAGGACAGGAAACTCTACAGGCCAGGGGGTATTTATGAAGGCTGGATGGCCACGATACTAGGTATCCTTCTTACTCTGCCTGTAGGGGACATGAGGTCATAGCTAAACAGAACAAAAAGGTACTTATTAATAAGTGACAGCAATCTGAAAATCTCTCCAATCCACGGAGTCAAAAGGTGAGTAAACAAAGAGTACTCAGGTAGTAAAGACTTTTACTAGTCTGGCCTTCTCTGCTATTTACTATCTGTAAGTTACACATATTCCAACAAGGTGAGTAAGAGATAAGCAATATTGTTTCTTGATGGTTACTTTCATAAAACAAAGGTCAAATTATTAAAAACCTTATTAGAAACATCATCCCCCATATAAAATACATACCAAATGTAACCTAAATGCTTCTATAGCTGGAAATTCAAGTGATTCTAAACAAAGTACCTGGGAAAGAAAATCTAACCAACAGCTCAATCACATTTAAAAATATGTAATAATTCTGTTAAAATAGAAATTTTAACAAGATTTAATGTTTTACTGTATGCTTATCATCATATCTGACTCAATAATTTATGGACCACACACTCTGTCATTCTAAATGTTAGAGTAATAAAGAATTTATGAAAGATTAAAGTTTTTGATCTCAAGCATTTCACTATCTAATATAGGGGGGTGGAATTTGGTGAGTCAGAGAGTAGAGACTAAGCAGATAAACAAAAATATGGAACTCGAGACAACAATTTCTGTAATACAGAGATCACCATGATACCAATGAAACATAAAAGAGTAAAAAGGAAGCAAATAAATAAAATGTAAGTCATTTTCTTTTAATTAAAGAAATTAAGATAATTAATAATTGTTTGTAAAGAACTGTCTTTTCCAAACAGATTGAGGACGATTAAGCTATGAAGTTCTTCATCAAACCTTTATGAGAGATTTGAGACAGTGGTTATACAGCTGGTATTTCTCTGTCTAAAGCACATTCTCATCTGAGGATGGAGTGGAATGAGTCATTCTACAAAGAACTTGAGACTCCTTGGTTTAGGATTAAAAAGTAACTGATAATGCATTTAGCGGCAGGAAATGAGGCTATGGTATTATTTTTCTGTTCTACCAAGCAAGAAACTTTTTTTAAAATATAAAGTTATTCCCACTGAAAATTTTGTTAGAGCAATACTTACCTGTAAAACATGAATGATGGTTTTATAGAAAGAAGTACAAATGGCACAACTGTGTAACTTATTGCTATTTGAGTTACTATCCATGTTACAACATCATAAAATAATTTAAGTTGGGGAGGTTCGATGAAATAATGTCTAAAGTTATTTCTCATCTGAAATAAAACAAAAATATTTGCTGTATCTTCAAATTAACATGATTTATGAAATTACACTGTTGATATCAACTGTTTCAAAGACATGGAATAACTGAAACTCTGCTACATTGGTGCTGGTAATCTAAAAAGGAACTACCACTATGGAAGAAGTTGGTTCCACAAAAACTAATACAAACATGCATGAGAGAGAAAGAGAGAGACAGAGAGCAAGAGAGGATGAGGAAGCACAAAGGGAAAATGAAAACAACGGGGTAAAGTGCATATAGGAGTTCTTTGCAACTTTTTTATAGATTTCATGTTGTATTAAAATAAAAGTTTTCCCCAAAAAGTTAAAAGCTACCCTGCCTAGAGCTTCTTAAATCATATTTAGTAAATTACAGTATATAAATCAAGTTTAATCTACTTTCAAAGTTACTTCTTGTTTAACCCTCTGTATTTGTGAAAGACAAACAGGTATTCTACACTATGCTTAAGTCAAACAGCACTTACTTAAATAAATGACAAACACACACACCATTCAATAATGGAAGCTGGGAAGAGTGTTTCAAAAAAGAGTGTTTTCTAATAGCCACTATTTCTTCAATGCCTTTTTTTTTAGTTTTTAAAACAGTCAAAACATCTCAGTTTTGAAATGTGCAAACTGACACAAACAGGATTTTTTTTTCTATTTTATTCCTCACTCTTCTTGCCTTATGTTTACAGGTGAAACATGCTCCACTATGAAGATGCCACAAGAATTGTTCAGAGATGAGTTAGTGACTGATTACTCTTTTTTTGTTTCTATTTACTTACTTACCTACTTATTTATTTATATATTTATTTTAGAGATGGGTCTCACTGTCACCCAGGCTGGAGTGCATTGGCACAATCACAGCTTACTGGAGCCTTGAACTCCTGGGCTCAGGAGATCCTTCTGCCTCAGCCTCCAGGGACTAGAGGCATGCAAGGTACACGGTTAATGGCTCTTCCATACTAAGGCCACCATTCCCAGTGGCCAGAGCAAATCCTGACACCTACTATCTCTTGCTTAGCTCACTGACCCAACAGGCACTCACTCTCGATCTCATTCTGTCCACCAATGACAAACCCATTTTCATGAAGTATGGCTTTCAGCATTCCCTTCCCACGCTTAAAAACCTTGCCTGACTCTCTGATATTGCAGACAGAATAGGACTATGCTCTTTCCCAGCTTGGTGTTTAAGTTCTTCTATTATTTCCCTCCTCCCTTACCCCATTTGCCTCTCTAGAATTATTCACTATTTATGCATACATGAATTCTCTGCTTCTATTAGATTTACTTGCCATTCCCCAAATATACCATGTGCTTTCAAACTTGGTTTGGCTAACATCCTTCCCATGCCTAGAATGTCATCTTCTCCCCCATTACACTCCACTCACTATTAAAATAACATTCATCTTTCAAAGCCCAGATCCAAATACTTTCCTAATAAGGCCAATCCTAGTCAACCCAACCAAAAGAGATTTCTTTCATCTCTGAACACTTACTATCTATAATAACCATAGAATCTATCACATGTGCCTTGTGTGATGCATGAGTCTGCACACATACATACACACACACACACACGCTGTATGTATATATACATACATACACCTCATGTTCTGAATTAGACTACAAACTACCAGAAGGTATGGTACTTCTGAAGTACTATACCTTCTAAGTTAACACTTCTTGAAGTTTCCCTCATACACTCTCCTTAAAATTGAAATAGTGAATATCTCCTAGTTTGTTAAATAAAGCTCTCTTACCTATAAGTGCCATAATGAACTTGTTCCAATACCTTTTTTGTCATGTCGCTTTCCTCTGGCTTTCAAGGACTTTTCCTTTCCTCTCCCATGTCACCAATCTAATCTCTCAATTGTTTCCCAAAGTAATATTCCAGGTTCCAACCAGGCAGACACTCTAAAGAACTGTGCCCCACTTCTAATGTGGTATCTACCACCAGGGACAGCTCATCTATTCATCTTGGCCTATTCATGGTCTTCTCTTCATCTAAAAGCCAACTCAGGGGTTAAAGCTTTCTGGAAAACTGCTAGAATAAACCTACCCATTCTGATCATCTTTATTTAACTCAGTTTTTACCTCTCCTTCAGAAAACTCCGCAAAGACAAAGTAAGAATCTGTGAGTGCCCCCATGTGTAAAAACACGTCTTCTCCTCACATGGCGCCTAGCACACAGTGAGTATTCAGTAAACATGCACACAGTTATACACTGCACACCTAGTAGAAAATACAATGTTGTTCACAGTCAAAGATATAAGGTCTACCTTGTAAAAGAGATTTAGTCAGCTTTCATAACAGTTCAAGTGGACCACTGAATTATAAAATAAAATTCTTGATACTTACAGCTCGTGCTGCTAATGTCATTAACACCCCTGTTAGAAATGTTAGATAATATCCTGGGTATACCCCATGCCAAATGGCAGAGAGAATGAACGTCTGGATGGTTGGACTGAAGGAGGCTCGTTCATAACACACCCTAGAAACCAAGAAAAACACAGAGAGCCAAGAAGAGTGAGTGACCTGTGTTTACGAAGCCCACAGTGATCATTCTTTCATTACCTGACAGGATTTAGGGTAACCAGAAAAACAAATACAACTTATCTTAGGCAATAACTTAATCTGTGATCTCAGGGAGGTTATACTAAATAGCTATTACGGGTCAAACTTAGGAAAACAAATTTAATTCTCATCTTCTTACTGGTATATGTAATAACATATCACTTCTAGTGTTTGAGAGTCTATATAACTTACAAAACATAAATTTCTAATAATATCAAAGTTATTTTCATTCTATATTATTACTTTCTTGAAAAACATTAAGCACTTTTAACTGACCTAATTACACTATTCTTTCTGGCAAATAAACTGTGCTTAAAGTTTTCCTATAACAGGGTAGAGAACTCAGGAGAAAATAAGCTTTTCCTAAGGTATCAAAATTTAAAAGTACCAACAAAAAATAGCAAAACAGATTAGCTCAGAGAATTGGTAGCCAGCAGGGAGACTGCAAGGCACCATAAAGTGATGATAATATATGCTGGCTATCTCAAGGAATAAAAATATTCAATTTGTCATTGAAAGAAAGATGCCATAAGAGAAGGCTGCACAGAGCCCTACCATTACAGGGTCAGTATTTTAGGAAATAAACTCAAGATAGGACAATGTGCTTACAGGGACAATGACAGAGACTCCCTGGGCGTTTCTGTGCAATCCCCAGCTCTGTATTTCACACCTGTCACTCCAACTGGGCTGCCTGCGCCTTGCCCTTGTCCACTGGACACACTCCTGACAAGAAACCCAGCACAAACATCAACTACTTCCAAGAAGTTCTTCCTCACTCCCCTTTGTGCCCTCACTGTGCCTGCTCTCTCTGCCCCTAATCCTCACTACAGGAACAGCATGTGTCTGATTACACAGCTGTGTCTTGAGCAAAACTGTGAACTCTTTCAGTTTTAGGGGCTGGGCCTTTTTGTCCTAGTCATCTTTGTATCCTGTACATAACATATAAAGATCTGCTGAATTGACACATTTAAAACAGGAACTGTTCCAGCAAACCCAGGGCATATATATATAGTGGCTGTACAGGACTTTCTGATTTAAACCAGTTTGCTTGTGAATGAGAATAGGTGCTACAGAGGAGGTCCCTGGAGATCAGATGTTGGCAGAGGCCTTCAAAGGCAGGCTGAGAGGGCAGGAACAGCTGCGTTTGAGACTCAAGCCACAATAGTTCTGATTTGATGGTGCCTTGCTTAGGAGGATGCTAACCGTGTTCCCTGGGTAACACTGAGGGCACAGTGTCACTCAACACACTGTTAATTTAATTAAGAATCTGAACTCAGCGAAGCTCAACCCCAAGAACTAGATGCCAAAGCACATCTAAAGATTGTTCTTGAAGGAACATACCTTTTGAGCCAAAGAGCTGTCTGAATATTCCAATTATCAAGAAACATCTTAAAACTTGTTGACATCTGAAAAACAAAGGAACTTTTGTCTTTGGGCAACAAAATAATGAAGCTTTAAATATAAGTAACAATATATTATCATGCCAAAAAATCAAAATTAAAAATGACTTAACAATAATGGTAGTGTACTGATTTCTCTTTCCTTAATACAGTTCTTATAGTAACATCATTCTACATAAAAGGAGTTTATTTATTGTTTGGAACATCTATGAGGTAAATGGGTTATCACCATTTTCTCCTACATGTTAACACTTACAAGAGTTGTCATGGAATTATCCTAAAGAAATTCCTGAGAGAGACAAACGCCCTTTCAACGGTGTTCCCTCTTACACTGAAGATTAGAGCACTGCCTCATTATCTTCCTCTCCCGCCAAGCTCAGCCATCATTCCGAGTGAAG
Source organism: Microcebus murinus (assembly GCF_040939455.1). Lineage (NCBI taxonomy): Eukaryota > Metazoa > Chordata > Mammalia > Primates > Cheirogaleidae > Microcebus > Microcebus murinus. The sequence goes on from NC_134106.1 coordinate 6,365,033, forward strand.
TGGACACCCACAGCAATGACCCACCCGGCTGCCGTCTCTCAGCTTCCTGGCTACTCGGAATCTTCGCGCCACCTGGCTCCGCGCTACTCCTGAGAGAATGGATCTGCACACCCATCTCCCAGACCGGGACTTCCTACCTTCCCAGCTTCCTCACTCAAGTTACTGCCACTAAAGCTATTCTTTGATCTTAGAGGAAACCAATCTTTGTTCTCTGGGCCCATCTTCTTTTACCCTATATGTCATTCTCTCCTCATCTGGTCTTCAATTCCTTCTGACCATTTTAGATTCTGTGGTCCCTTACTTACTATGCTTATCAGACTCTTGATGATTTTGTTTCTTTTTCCTTTCAACTCACCTACCTATCAAAATCCTAACTCCAAATCAGCCATATTGTCCACCTTCCCTACTAGTAACACCTGCACGCTGAGTACAGAATTATCACATAACATTCTAGACTTTTGTCTTAAGTTCATGGTTCTCAATTTCAACCAGATCCTCAGCCTACCAAACCATCCTTGTTTTCCTAGACGGTTCATTCTCCTCTTCTTGAAAACAGATATTGGATTGAATCATTTGAAATTAATCTTTTTTTTCTCTTGTAAGTCAAAAAGTAGTAATTATCATCAATTTCATAGGGTTCAGCCTAATACTTCAAAAGCTCCCCGTTTGTGCCTCTGGTTCTATCACCTCCTCCCTCCCTCACAACAGGTAACTCCTACTTTATGGGGATGACATAAATCATCAGACTCCAAAGTCTTACCATCAAAACCCCAAACTCAGTGGCACACACAGACCCTGCGCTCTTTCCTGTCTCCTTCCTTGGGGTCAGTCTCTATACTTCTTGTCTACCTCATATTCCTCTCTGCTTTCCATCTTCTCTGGGACCTCATTCGTCAATCAGCCTCTCTGTCCTTCAACTGTATTTTCACATTCTTCTTCATCAAATATTCTCCTAATCAGTAAACATGTTTCAGTCTACTTTAAAACAAAATTAAACAAAAGGCTTTCCTCAATCACCAGTTCTACTCAACTACTGCCCTATCTCCACCCTCCTTCCCTTTATGGGGAGTGAACTCCTAAGGTTGCCTTTGTGCCTACGCCTCCCCTGAAATTGTTGTTTACAAAACCATGAATGATAAGGGCACTTACCACTCCTTATCTTACTTGATATCTCAGCAGCATTTAGCACTGAAGACCATTCCCTCTTTCAGAAAAATTAACTCCTTTCTTTACTTGTTCTTATACCACGCATTCTCAACGGGACAATATTGCACCCAAGAGGATGAAAATTGGTTCTTATGGTGCCAAAAACCTTTTTTCACGTACAAAGCACATACCGTGTTTCCCCGAAAATAAGACAGGGTCTTATATTTATTTTTCCTCAAGAAGACACCCTACGGCTTATTTTCAGGGAATGTGTTATTTTTTTTAAGTACGGTACAACAATCTACATTTATTCAAATATAGTTAAGTTGTCTTCTGGAACACCATCATAACTCTCCAAACCTCAAATTCCATCCTGAATTTCTTGTGACTCTATTTCCTTTAGAACCATTGGTCCCAATCTCTCATGTCAAGCAATAGAGCTTTCATGGGGCAGATAAGAAGGGCTGCTCCTCTTCTTTCCTGCTCTGCAATGAAATGCATGGGTTGTGCAGATATGCTGCGTAGCCACGCCCAGCACTAGGTCTTATTTTCGGGGTAGGGCTTATATTGTGCAAATGCTTAGAAATCCTGCTAGGGCTTATTTTATGGGTAGGTCTTATTTTCGGGGAAACACGGTATACACATATCATAAGTCAACAGACAGCATATCTATGCTATTAAAATTTCAAGAAGGGGATGACAAAAGAAAAAGTGTCTCAAAGTCTTCTTAACGTCGTAATAATGAACAAAAAGTTAGAGACACTGCCATATATCCATCACCCAACTTCAACAATTACCAATTTCCCCATCCCCTTCCCCATTTTTATTACTGACGTTGTTAAGAGTATTTCAAAGCCAATACCAGACATCTTATTTCACCTGCAAATAGTTCAGAATTTATGTCCAATAAATAAGGGCTTGTAAAAAACCTTAATCAGATCTAATAAAATTGATAATAATTCTTTAATATCATCTAATACCCACTTTGCATTTAACATTTAAATATTCCTGATTGTTTAAAAAATGTTTTTCCAGTTGGTCTGTTCAGTCAGGATCCATAAAAAGGTTCATACAGTGCATATGGCCAAGTGTCTTTTTAATCTGTAATAGCTTGGGTCATATGTGCCACAGAATTCCCCACTTCTGGTTTTCCATACTCCGTATCCCCTCTAACTTTAGAAGGATCCAGAGACCTGAGTCAGGTTTACTTATGTTGGCAGCCTACTTCAGAGATGGCACTGTACTTCCCCTGGCATCACATCCGCAGACCCTTCATACCTGACAGTCTGTCCTCTTTTAGTAACGCTAAGGCTCATGGGTGAGTCCAGCATGATCCATTCATTATAAAGTTCCCTGTCAACCTTTCACTTAAAGTTTTGGTAATTTCTCCTGTTTGGAATAATCCTTTTCACAAGCTAGTGAAATAGTTTTGCTCTGCTCTCTCTGGCTACTCCTCCTGAATTGCCTTCCCTTGCCCGGCCTCTAAGTGTTGGTGCTCCTTCAGGGACTCTCGTCTCATTTCACCCTCTCTCCTAGGCTTGAAATGCTACATGCTGAAAGTTCCCAAATGACCATCCCAGGTATCTCTGAGGCTCTGATCATTCATGTGCCTGCTGGACAACTCAGTAAGTGTAAAATTTGAACACATTATCTTTCCCTTCAAACCCGTGCCCATTCTTTGTTCCTTCTCTAAAGTGAAAAGTATCACCAATAACCTAGTTTTTTAAACCAGGCATCTGGGCCTGATTCATAATTCAATCTTTTTTGCTGATACCAATTTGTCACCAACTTCTACTGAGTCTCTTATACAGCTCTCCAATATGTTAAGTCTTTCTAGCCCCACTGCCAGTATCCTAGTTTAGGTCACCAACATCTTGGATTAACACAACATCCTCTTAACAGATCTCTCTGCCTCTTGAGGGCAACATGTTCATATTCTACATGCCAGATCATTCTAAAACACCTATATGATCACCTCCCTTGCCTATATATATTACCCATCCACAGTGCTCTGCTTCTCTTATAAGAAAGTTCAAAACTCTTTTTTTTTTTTTTTTTTTTTGAGATAGGATCTCACTCTGTTGTCTGGGCCACAGTGCAGTGGTGCAATCATAGTTCACTGCAACCTCAAACTCCCGGGTTCGAGCAATCCTTCAGCCTCAGCCTCCCAAGTAGCTGGGACTACAAGTGCATGCCTCCACATCCAGCTAGATTTTTTTTTTTTTTGAAGAGACAAGGTCTTGCTATGTTGCTCAGGCTGGTCTCAAACTCCTGGCCTCAAGTGATTCTTCCACCTCAGCCTCCAAAGTGATAGGATTACAGATATGAGCCACTATGCCTGGCCTCCAAACCCTGAGAATATGTGTGGCCTGGCCTCTACTTCTCCAGCCTCTTCTTTCAGTACTCTCTATACCATGAGCCACATACCTGTTCTCACCCCCTCAGGTTGCTCTCTCTACTTGGAGTTTCTGGCTATCTCCTACTTATCATTTGCAACTCAGCTTAAGACATTATTTTCTGTGGGAACCTCTTCCCTGAGCCACCTAATATAAGCTGGATTCCTATCTCAGAAACACACACATGGTCCCTCTAATCATCACCTATTTTTCTGTACTCTGTAACTCTTAACTAGACCAAAGCTCCCTGAGGGCTCACATTGTACCTAACTCCTTCACTCGCTCTTCAGTAATTGGGGCACATGGTTCATGACCAATAAATATTAGCTGAATAATGAGTATTATTATTAAAAATCCTTCAATATCACTCTTAGGACATCACATCATGACCTATGAAAGTAAACTATGGTACTTAAAGTATCATATGGTAACTATAATAATTTCTTAATGATTTACTACTACTAACCTCTATTTGCTGAATTCTCAAATTGGAAATCAAGTCCCAACGAGCTGCTCCATTTTTGTCATATCCTCTGAAACCAAATCCTGCAGCATTATTAATAGCATCAGCTGTAGCAAACAAAGAAAAATATATTAAGAACCTCTGTAACAATCTACCATATTCTCCAAAAATGGTGTATGTTATTATATATTGTGATCATTTATTATTAAATAGTAAAAGTAGGTTCATTCTAATTTTTAGGAGAGGTCAGAAACATTATCACATAAGACGAAAATAATGACCTCATCCAGAACAGTTTAGTTAGCCAACAAAACATCAGATATTAAGCCGAAGTTGAGGCAACGTAGAGTTTAAAAACTGGGAGGACCAATGGGCTAATGGGGAAGACTCCACATAGGAAACACTTTCCAATACTAGAATGCTCCACTGAAATACAGTGGAGTAAGCTCAGTCATCTGTCAAGAAACCGCCAAGGGGATGTTTTGCCCTGGGATCACCGTGTTCTTTTTAATCTCATAATGGATCTCTACTATAGAAAAGAATATATAAGCGAGGTATAATATTTTCATTCCATATTTTTTCTTTATTGGTTCACCAGAACCCACTCTATGTATTAATATATGTCTCCAGAATTTGTTTTCTAATCCTTTTCACCACAATGCTCAATAAGTCAATTTTGCTCTATATGCCTATTTGATTAAACTTTAAGGAAAGTTTCTGCCTCAAATGAGCCTTTTTCTAATCAGCTGAAAAAGTGTTTATGATTTATGCTATTGGTGTCATGACTAAAGAATAGACTGAAACCCATCAAAACCCATGGATATAATATGCCTACATGGACATGGATCCTAAATTGTTTCATGGCTTACTAGTGCTTTTTAGTAAATCAAACAAGACTTTTAAAAGATTATACCTTGGGGAAAAAGGAATAAAATAAGCACGATTCATCCCCTGTCAGGTTTAATGAGGTCAGCAGCCTTTGGTCAAATAAATACAAGCCTTTAAGGTAAGCTTATCAATATAGTCACATTCATATTCAATAGGATTAAAAATAAAATCTATTAATAATATGGGCTGCACACCAACCCAAATGGCTGCTGGAGAACTTCTTCCTCCCTCATGGCTGCCACCACTTCTGATTTCCTCACTTACTCCATCTCTCCATCTTTTTTGCCTACTGCGATCAGAAAGCAACTTAACTCCTAACCAACTTCTCATCTGACAATAGGGTGTGGTCAACAGCGACTCAGAGAGAACTGGGGAAATCAAACTGCAGCATCAACCCTCCATGTACCTCTGTCCCCCCAACTCCCATCACAGCCTGCTCTACCTCAGGTAACCTAACTCCTGAGAAAGCTTCCACGTTGTCATTAACATGAAGATGAACTTAGCAATCTGTGATTCCAAATAATTCACCATTAACATAAATTTAAACCTTAACCTGTCCCTACATGGGCTAAGTCAATATTTTCTAAACTTGAGTTAAAAGGGGAAAACTACTGAGATCCCAATAAATCATTTTTTGAAGTGGTAAAGAGGACACAGCCACAGGGATGAGACTAGAGGCCTGATTCCTGCTTTGAGAAACACTGAATTAAGAGATTAAACAGTCTAGGTAGCCACTTAGTATCAACAAAATTGAAACTTAAAAAATGCATATGTGGACACTAACATCAGCAAGGTAATTATCCACATGATCCAGAATATACTTACATTGTTCTTTAAATAATTATCATCAAAATGCACAAACCAAATTAAAGAATTTTGGAACTCTCAGATTCCCAAAAACACATTTTTGGACTTTCAGAAGTCATTAAACTCCAATTTGAGAACCAAAAAGTCAGTGGGGCTTGGCACAGTGGTTCACGCCTATAATCTCGGCAGTCTGAGAGACTAAGACAGGAGGATCACTAGAGCCCAGGAGTTTGGGAGCAGCCTGGGCAACATAGCTCATATCTATAAAAAACAGAAAAAAACACCCAGGCATGGTGGTGCATGCCTATAGTCCCAGCTACTTGGGAGGATAGGACAGGAGGATAACTTGAGCCCAGAAGTTTGAGGCTACAGTACAGTGAAGCCGTGTTTCAAAAAAAAAAAAAAAAAAAAAAGTCAGTGGAGAGCAGAGATGAATGTGTGCACATGGGTGCCAAGCCTTTCAATCAGCTTCTCCACTGACACAACATCAAAATGTAGACTTCAGGGTTTAACCATTACTAGGACCTAAACCATTACTTGCATTGATTAAGACAGTACAGACATAGTATGAGTATTTATTGAACTGAATAACCTTATAGACTCATAGCTAAGAATTATTTAAATTCTTTAAATGTAGTTCAAATTGTTACTCATATATTATATATTTTAATATATTTCCGTAAGGAGGAATCAGGGAAAAAGAATCAACTCACATTTTCTTGGTTTTTCAAACCAAATATTGGGGCTAGGGGATCAGAAGTCCCCTAAGAATCATTTTAATTGTCATAACTAAGAAATAATTAATGAAAACTCATCATTTTTCCATATTTACAAAGATCTTATGATTTCCTCAAAAGCCATATGAATTCAATGACCTTATTCTACTGCCAGTAGATTTTCAACAGTTAGAAGTCCAATCAAACTGAAGAATATGCAGAACTCTTCTATAACACTAGTGGTTTAACAAATAGGTCACATTTCTTAGAAAACCCTAAAAATTCTAGGTTGGTGTGGAAAATTCCTAGTTTCAATTGAAAGTCAGAATTTAAGTACTATAGAAATCTTATTTGGTATTATTGATGTTCATATTTGGCTAGAATAAAAACTTTCAATCCTTAAAGAAGTATTAGTTTAAAACCTATACAAGGTAACATTATATATTTTAATTGACTATGGAAATGCCAGGCCAAAGTAACTTTTAATGATGCTACTGTGTGCAATTGTATGACAAAAGACTAAAAACACTGATTCCAGTCCCAAACTATAGTTCATGCAGTCAATAATAAAATGTCAGTTCCCAGGCCTTTTTCTTGGCCTTGTCTGACTGATGTGCTTCTTCATACATCCATTCAAATATTCGTCGAGTACCAAATATAAACAAGTCGAGCAGGACACAAGAATAAAGGGGTTTATAATCTTGTGGGTGAGATAAAAGACAACACATATGAAGAGTTTTCAATTTATCCAGTGAAGTGACTCTCCATTTCAGTCCAACCTCCAAAATGTGGCCAGAATTATCTTCTTCAGACATAGGATCAGGCCACCAACCTGCCTGAAGGCTCTCGTGGCTTGTTCGGCAGAGCAGGCAAGGTCTTGTGAAAGCCCTGTTTCTCCTTCCCAGTTCCCTCTTTCCTGCATGGCCACTGCTACACCTGTCACAGAAAGCAAGGCACTTCCATGCCTCTTCATTCACGAGTGCAAAACTAGCCACTTTCCACTTGCTGAAATCAAGTCAATCTTAAAGGCAGAACTGAATGCTATCTTTTTTCTAATACTTAATCTACCTGCCAAGCATAAATGACTACCCACATTCAGTGCACCAATATCATTTTATTGCTCATAAAGTATTAAGCATATTATACTATAGTTAATAGTCTAATATATATCATAATGAAGGGTTTAATAGCATATTATAGTTTAAGCATCTTGAAGGTAGAGGCTATGTCTTATACGTATTAGTATCTATTTTGGCTAGCACAGAATCTAGCATATAACAGGCACACAATATGTATCTGTTATCTTTTCATTGATCCATTGACTTATTTCAACACATAAACAGAAAAGTCTATTCACATGTTACTCACCTAACGTCCATGCAAAATAGTATTTGGGTCTGGCAGCCAACAGAGAGACATACAGATAGGTCACCTTTGTTGGCCATGAAGCTGTAGCTTGAAAATGCTCATCAATGTTGTACTCCACAGGCAATGTTTTAGAGATGGTCAAGTGAAACAATAAGGAAAGTCCACAGACTAACAGCTTCTGAATAACTGCAACCTGTAAAGTGTAAGATGAAATTTCAGAAACTTCACCCATACTCCTTTTAATTCATTTTACATATTATCAACAGATTAGTCTTCTGAATGTAGCATCAATCTATAATTGTCCTGGTCAAAAATCAAGAGCTTCACTGCATTTAGTATTTAAAGACCTCCAAGGTCTCACAGTATGAACATTTGCAAACTTATCTATAAGTACTATCTAAGAATTATGGCTCAACTCATATTAAAACATCAATTTGTGTTTTCACAACTTCCAGGAAATAAAAAAATCTAAAAACAGGTATAAGTATATAGGTGTGAATGGAAGTGGATACCCAAAAATTCATATTAATTTATTTTGGTAGATTTTATATGAAAAATGACATTTTTTACATTGTGCTTTTTTTTTTTTTTTTTTTTTTTTGAGACAGAGTCTCGCTTTGTTGTCCAGGCTAGAGTGAGTGCCGTGGCGTCAGCCTAGCTCACAGCAACCTCAAACTCCTGGGCTCAAGCGATCCTACTGCCTCAGCCTCCCGAGTAGCTGGGACTACAGGCATGCACTACCATGCCCGGCTAATTTTTTCTATATATATCAGTTGGCCAATTAATTTCTTTGTATTTATAGTAGAGACGGGGTCTCACTCTTGCTCAGGCTGGTTTTGAACTCCTGACCTCGAGCAATCCGCCCACCTCGGCCTCCCAGAGAGCTAGGATTACAGGCGTGAGCCACCGCGCCCGGCACATTGTGCTTTTTTTACATTTTCCAAATTCTAGGCATTTCATGGACATTAGTTTTACAATAAACAATCTATACAACTCTTTAAATCTGAAAGTTAATATAACTTTGTTCAAAAATGATAAAACTAAAAGAGCTACACACGAGAACACTAAAGATTTATATCAAAGACTCTGATGAAAAGAAGAGGCTATTCTTTGCAATATTATGGTAAGGTTAAATTACCAACTCATAGCATTTTGTATTTTTAGAAGGCCAGAACATTTCAACCTCATTTAGTATAAAAGAGATTATACACACTGTGAAGGAAAAGAAACAAGTAGAAAAAAGAAAAGGCTAGATTCAGATGAAGGTATGTAACAAAATGCCTCGGTTTACAGTCCCTGATATAATAACCAAACAATATTCAAATTAACTGAAGTAACTCATAAATGAAGATCCATATTTTAACACACTATGTAACAGTGCCAACAGAATGGCTCAAAGCATATGCTATATTCATTGCACTTCTAAAAAAACTGTTTTATTTGTAGGTTGCTCTTGCTAGGTGGTACTGACTATCCAAGGACTCCTTGTGGCAATTGTCATTATTCTCATTTTCCTGGCTACCTTTTTTTTCTTTTTCTTTTTTTGAGACAGAGTCTGGCTGTGTTGCCCAGGCAAGAGTACCTGGGCTAGAATGCCGTGGCATCAGCCTAGCTCACAGCAACCTCAAACTCCTGGGCTCGAGTGATCCTTCTGCCTCAGCCTCCCGAGTAGTTGGGACTATAGGCATGCACTACCATGCCTGGCTAATATATTTTTTCTATATATATTTTTAGTTGTCCAGATAATTTCTTTCTATTTTTAGTAGAGACTCACTCTTGCTCAGGCTAGTCTCGAACTCCTGACCTTGAGTGATCCTCCAGAGTGCTAGTGGGCTACCTTTTAAATCTTTCTCTAATAAACTAAGGTTATCTTTCTTCAATCTTCCCCCAACTATCTTACCTATACATTTGAATAAAAAAGATTTTAAAAAGGTAATTAGAGAAAAATTATAATTATAAATGAAGGGAGATGAGAACAGCCATACATTAACCTAACAATGAGATATATCATTTGAGTAATGTAATAAGAAATACTGTGGCCATTAAACTACACACAAAGTTTGTAGGTCTCAGTTTATTTTATTTTATTTTTTTTGAGACAGAGTCTCACTTTATTGCCCAGGGTAGAGTGAGTGCCATGGCGTCAACCTAGCTCACAGCAACCTCAAACTCCTGGGCTCAAGCAATCCTGCTGCCTCAGCCTCCTGAGTAGCTGGGACTACAGGCATGCGCCACCATGCCCAACTAATTTTTTCTATATACATTAGTTGGCCAATTAATTTCTTTGTATTTATAGTAGAGACAGGGTCTCGCTCTTGCTCAGGCTGGTTTTGAACGCCTGACCTCCAGCAATCCGCCTGCCTCAGCCTCCCAGAGTGCTAGGATTACAGGCGTGAGCCACTGCGCCCAGCCTAGGTCTCAGTTTAAAAAGAAAAAGAAAACTAAGGTAACATAAACCTGATCTCAGCTACCAAGGGCCATGCATACCAATGAGAATCCCAAAATAGGATCAGTCAAGGCAGGCATCAGGTATCATGGAAGGCAGGATGGATGGGGAGAACTAAATTTGGGAGGAGGGCTAGTAGAAAGCCAGGTATAAACAAGTTTCTATAGCCTCTCTGCTTAGTGAGGTGGATGATACGTGTGCTTGTAAAAAGCCACCTTCATATATATATATATATATATATATATATATGCCTTATATATAATATATATAAGAGATGTATTATAGATATAATTATATGTAAAATAAGTACATATTACTATACATAAGATATATTATAAATGTAAAATCACCTTACTTCATATATATATATATAAGATACATAGGTACATATCTCTTAGTAGGGTGGATACCCCCACCATTCTAGCAGGAAGCCAGAGAATATATATAACCACAGAACATACAGGTTAGGAACATGGGTCTGGAGCAGGGCTGGGGTAGGTGCTGGAACAAAAATGTGGAGAACACAGAAACAGCCATATCCTGAGAGGTGATATGACCAGCCCCCTTCTCCTGCCCAGCTCCAGAGTCCCAGTAGTCAACTTTGTGTGCCACAGGAAGAAGACCAGAGGATCAAAAAACAAAATAGCCCCAGAGAAACAACATATAGACATCATGGCAGAGACTGATGGGGGTTGACCAGGAGCCATCCTCCCTTTCCTACAGAGCAAAGGAATTTTTACTTGTGCACTTGGAAGTCTAGTTGAAGACGACATGTCACAGCCTCTTGAGGAGCTCAACGTGGCTGTGTGATTATGTGCTGGTCAATGGGATGTAAACAAAAGTAATGTGAACAGGGAAAACAGAGCTTGGCTCTCCAATGCCATGGGGCTGCCCTATTATCCATGCACAGCTTACATCTGAGTTGTCATGTGACAGACCGTTATTTTGGTCCTTGTTTCAGCAGCTAAACCTCTGTCTTAACTCATAAAGACAACTGGGAGGTCACCAACAAAAGAGGCAGCTGGCTACATGACTATCCTACTTTAGATCCTAAGAGTCTACAAACCCCACTGGTACACAGAGTGCTTACAAATGCCTTTAGAGGGATTTATGAATAACTACTACTATTTGACTCTGTCAACTATATGCATATGGAATTTAAATAAAAATATATTAGAACAATGAGATAACCCATTAAGAATATCTGCCATTAGCAACAACCTCTGATTTATGATGTCTGTAACCCAAAAGAGGAAGAAAATGACATTTTATGAGAGTGAATCTCTTAAAAACTCAGAATAAGGTGATAGAAGCAAAATATAAATTTGTATTATTCTTTGTTGACTTTGATTTACTACTACTCACGTGTTTATATAGCACTTGATATTTTTCAAATATTTTACAAAACTATTTGCTCTTTATATCATCTCTAAAATGGGGAAGACACTAAGATTCTCCTTTTGCAGAGAGGGACCCACACACAGTAAGTGCTGTGCTATTAATACAATGATAAAGCTGAACTGGTAACTGAGAGCTCAGCGTCTTGATTCCTAGATTTTAATTCTCCTCTCAATATTCCAGAATAAACTTCTAAGAAGCTGTCTAAAATTATCTTTACTGTCTCTGAGGGCAGTGAGACCTCTACAGGTTGAAGTGATCAGCCTGGAGATACCAGTCTGAAATTCAACCCAATTTGATATGGCATTTCCCAATCAACACTTAACCAATAATACAAAGTATGAAGACAAAAACCCCTTTTTGGTATAAAATACACAATGAGTCACATAGTAGAAAAGAGGGAATATAATGGCTTTTGTGAATGGGTGCAAGTTTCTTCATTCACTCTTCATTGCCCACACAAATGGAGGATGGTAGGTTTGCAGGGAAAAGGGGGCTTTGCTCTAAGCCCCACATTCAGAGAAAACATTAGTTCTTTCTCTTTGTCTCACAGACTTTCTGCCTGGCCTATTACTTTTCATGGAACATTTAGATTCAACCAGATCAAATCCAATAGAAACTTAGCCTACACAAAGACTCATAGCCTTTCTTTACGAAGCAGCATCTCATGAGTTCCAAGTACCTCAGCAGTGTGAAAGAAGAAAGAAGTAAAAACTATGTTCAGTTGTGAGGCAATTTAGTGCAGATTTTGGATCCAGACTGAACTGGTTTGAATTCTAGTTCTCCTATTGCCAACCTGGGAAATCCTGGTCAAATTAGCCACTGAGTCTCAGTTTTCTCATCTGTTACAATATGAAGTAGAATAATAGCACCTACTTTGTAAGACTACTGTGAAGATGGAAAGAGTAACTAACTACATGTGAGGTGCTCACAGCAGTACACGTAGCTCTGAGTCGGGTGGTGCAAAGGCAATGTATGTAACCAAAGCGTTTATAACCCTGTAATATTTTGAAATAAATAATAATAAAAAAAACAGTGCATGTGGCAAGAGCTGTCAAAGTGTTAGCTATTAATCTCTTTATTGTGCGAATTAGTAACAGTTTCGTGAAAAAGGTGATACTTTAAGAAGACCTTTAAAGATGAGTAAGATTTCAATAGGTAATGATTAAGAAGAAAAGCAGAAAAGGAAAGGAGAACACAGAGTATTTGGAATTTGCTAGAACATAAGGCATAGATTAAAAAAAAAAAGGCCCGGAAAATTAGGTTGGCTAATTCCATAAGAAGGGCTTTCTTGTAAAATTACTCTATAACTATAAAGCATCATTCTCATTAAGGAATTCGGCATGTAGTTTCTTAAGTAACCTTATTTTTGTTCTTTAATTATGACTGTACTTCTACTAGCCATCACTACTAGGTAGAATGTGAAGAGTCGTTTATCTTGAAAAATGTTTTTAAAGATATAGGTAAATTCAAAACATGGAAATATTAGTATTTTTAAATAAATAAGACTAACCAACACATGCTCTAAAGGCTCCAGATAAATCTCATGACCTTACATTTGGAGATGGCTCTGTTTTTTCACATTGTATTTCTTCCTTTCCATTTTCACCTGATTGTATCATATGGTATGATCTGCCTTCAATGAAAGTAATGTAGTCTTTGTAAGAGCAGAGTGGGCCTGCCAGGATACCCATGAAGTTACAGTTGTAACTTAAATACTCCAGTAGGCTTGGCATGCGCCTGCAACAAAAAGACATACAACTTGTGAGAGATAAGCTTTCAGAAAATCTGATAGAAATAATAATCATCTACACTCACTACTCTTACCATTTGCAAAATAAGACAATCTTTAATTGTCATTTGCATTCCATACAGTAAGAATTTAAAAGATGTGGATGTAGTAATGCTCAATAGTAGTTTTGAATAAGAGTTTCTACAGAGATCTTTATGAACAAATATGAAGGGTTTCTACTTAGATTTCTCACAATAAAACAAATCCAAGACAGATCTGCTATCACAGAAAATATCATCTCTTACTAGTCAATCACTTGCTCATTTAATAAATGTATGCTGTGCACTGTGCCTACTGTGCTCCAGGGTCTGGAGATACAGCACTAAACAAAACAGAGGAAAATTCTGTATTAATGGCACTCACATACCAGTTGCAGAAAATAGATAATAAAAAATACACATAAAATATTTCCAGAGATGCTAAGTGCTACAAAGAGAAGGTATTTTTATTACATTAAGATGTCAGAGAAGGCCCCTTTGGTAAGGTGACATTCGAGCAGAGACAAGGAGGAAGTGAGAGGAGTCATGTGGCTGTCTGTGACAAGGATTCCAGGCAGAAGGGATGATGAGTGGGAGATCCCTTAGCTGGGCACGGCCGGCAGTAAGGAGGTGGTGAGGCTGGAGTAGACAGAACCCAGGGAAAGGATGGGAGGAGAGGTGGAGAGCTGCGGTGGAACCACGTGGGGCCTGCCTTTTAAACCATGGTAGGAACGTCAGGTTTTATTCTGCATGAGTTGAAAAACCATAGTAGGTTTTAAAAGACCTATGTTTCAGGCCGGGCGCGGTGGCTCAAGCCTGTAATCCTAGCACTCTGGGAGGCCGAGGCAGGCGGATTGCTCGAGGTCAGGAGTTCGAAACCAGCCTGAGCAAGAGCAAGACCCCGTCTCTACTATAAATAGAAAGAAGTTAATTGGCCAACTAATACATATATATAAAATTAGCCGGGCGTGGTGGCGCATGCCTGTAGTCCCAGCTACTCGGGAGGCTGAGGCAGAAGGATTGCTTGAGCCCAGGAGTTTGAGGTTGCTGTGAGCTAGGCTGACGCCACGGCACTCACTCTAGCCTGTGCAACAAAGCGAGACTCTGTCTCAAAAAAAAAAACAAAAAGACCTATGTTTCAAAGCATCACTCTGGCCCCTGTGTGTGGACCCATCAGGAGTGGGGAAGCCACCAGGCAGGTGACAATGGCTGGAGGAGAGGGGCAGTACACTCTGCACATACCCTGGTAGCAGAGCTGGGGTCTGCTGAAGGATGGGCTGTTGGGTATGAGGGAGACGGGAGTCAAGGATGTCTCACAACATTTTTAATTCAATTGCTTTGAAATCTGCACAAATGGCACATGGCATCTACTGGTAACAGGGTAAAATGGTTAGTTAACACAGGAGACTATTTAGGCTTTCTGTGTTATCTAAATGAATAAGGAGTATATATTTTTATAGCTCCATTAATCAAGTCTACAGTCCGCTGTCAATTATAAACTATCACAAATAAAAGAACTATACCTGGAGATAGTAAGTAGGATTCTCGAACATGTTACAATCCCTTTTTTCTCTCTAAATATAAGTTGTCTCCTCTAAAAGCATAAACATTCTTTGTGAACAAGAGTTGAAAGAATATTTTTATATATAGTATGCATCATTTTTAATTTATTTTTTAAATAGACAAGGTCTTGCTACATTGCCTAGGCTGGACTCGAACTCTTGGGCTCACGGGATCTTCCTGCCTCAGCCTCCAGAGTAGCTGGAACTACAGGCACAACCATGCCTGGCTCAGTACATATTGTTTTTATTGAAAAAACAAAACAAAACAAAACAAACAAACAAAAAAAAACCAATAGAACAACATAATGTTTCCTGCACATCTGATACTATCTAGGTTACCCCTCAACCAAAACTCCTTTTTTAATTTTTAAGAATTTTTTCTCTACATTTTAAAATGTTTTATCTTAAATATTTTCTTTTTAGGGCTCATAATTGATGACAGAAAATATTTCTGATAGATTTTCTCTTTCAGTTCTTTCTATTTAATGTTGAAACAGAGCAAGCACCAGAGCAAGTACCTGCAATCACAGAGTTGGAAGAGTTCCTTGTACTCCAGCAGCAGAGCTCCATTCTCAATACCAATCATTTTAAGACCAAGTCAAACTATGTAACACACATTTCAAGGACAGGAGATAATTTGTAACCACAAAATTGGCTGAAGGAATTTTTGGCTCAACTGTTATATCACAAACAACAAGTTATTTTATGGACTGAAGTAATGACCCATAATATTTGCTATTAAAATGAGAACTTAGGTCTAATTATTATATTTCATTTATAATCTTAAACAAAAGATTCACTCATTCATTTATTCCATCAACATTTATTTGACATCAACTATGTGTTATCTCAAGTGAGGGCTTCTCAACTACAGAATTACTGACATTTTGGGCCAATGATTCTTTATGGTAGGGGACTTCCTTGTGCACTGCAGGTGTTTAGCAGCATCTGTAGCCTCTACCCACTAGATGTCAGTAGCATCACCCCTCCTAGTTGTGACAACCAAAAAATGTCTCCAGAGATTGTCAAATGTCTCCTGGAGGCCAAATCACTCCCAGTGGGAACCACTATTTAGGTGATGGGAACATTTGCAGGGTTAGGGAAAGGGACAATTAAATATATTATGTAACATCAGACAGCAATATGTATTATGAAGATAGACAAACCGGGACAAAGGGACAGACAGCCATGGCAGGGAAGGGAGGGGATTTCTGACAGGCCTGTGCAGTTAGAAGTGGACTGAGGGAAGGAGGGAGACTGGGGGAGCATCGGGCCTGTGGGGGCATATGTGCTGCAATCAAAAGTGTGTCCTTCTATTCTAAATTACAGGGGAAGCTATTGGAGGAGTTTCATCAGGAGAGGGGAATAATATAATCCAACGCACACTAAAAAGATCTCTGGCTGTGAAGTGAAAAGTAGGCTGCAGAAGGCATGAGAGAAAACAGAGAGATCAGTTAGGGAAGCTACTCCAGTAGCCCAAGTAGAAAATGAGGGTTTAGACTGGGACCAAATGAAAGGGAATGATGAGAATCAGTCAGATTAGAGATTAGAAAGGGCTACCTTGACTTGCTGGTGGATTTGCAGTTAAGGAAATGAGTGTCTGCCTAAATTTTTCCAAGCTACTACTGATAAATGGCATTGCTATTAGGTAAGTGGGTGACAATGGTGAAGGAACAGAGCAGGGGACAGGGAGGGAAGTGGGAGATACAAATCAGAAGTTCTGTTTTGAATATGCTTTATTTGAGATGGCTGTCACTAGCCATGGAAACATGTTGAAAGGACTGTTGGATATGACAGACTGGAGCTCAGGAGAGAGGGTTGGGGTGGGAATACAAATTTAGGAGACTCCAAACATGTAGATGGTCTTCAAAGCCATGGACTGTCTGTGATTAACTGGAGAAAATTGAGAAGTCCAGGGCTGAGCTCTGGTGCACATCAAGTTAGTGGTGAGGCAGAGGCTTCTGCAAAGGAGGCAGAGAGAACGAGCCAGTTAAGGGTGGAGGAAAATCAAAAGAACGTGTCCTGGAAGGCACATGGAAGAGATATTTCAGGATGAACCAGTCAACTTGGCCAATGCTGCCAAGAGGCTGACCATCAGGCAAACTGAAGCCGGTGGCAAAATGTGCCAAGACTGAGGCAACTCTGAAAGAATGATTTTAGACTAAGAGTGGGAATAAAATCCTGACTGCAGGGCACTGATGAGAAAACGGGAGGTGAGGAAGTAGAGAGAGTGTAGACAAGCTCTCAAGGAGTGTTATTCTAAAGG
Source organism: Microcebus murinus (assembly GCF_040939455.1). Taxonomy (NCBI): domain Eukaryota; kingdom Metazoa; phylum Chordata; class Mammalia; order Primates; family Cheirogaleidae; genus Microcebus; species Microcebus murinus. Next base: position 6,382,259 of record NC_134106.1, read on the forward strand.
AATGTGGAGTAGTTGAGTGGTAGCTAGAAGGGAGTGTGGTATAAAGCAAGCCTTTTCTTCTAAGTTGGTGGGAATTATCCAGCAGAAGGAGAAATTGATGATTCATGATGCAAGAGACAGGAGATTAACTGAAGCAGCAAGATCCCTGAGGAGGTAGATTCAGAGTAGAAGTGAAAAATTGGCCTAGATTAGATACCAGGAAAGAAAGTAGAGTGTTTTGTTACAGACTCAGGTAGTTTGGTAGATTTCATGGTTGCAGAATGAAGTGGGGCTGCTTTTATTTTTTCCAAAAGATAAAATTTTTCTACCATCCTGAGTACGGGGGAGGGAGTGTTAGAAGTCTGGGGAGAAAGGAGAATAAATCATTTTACAAGAGAGTGGGAAAGTGAGTAGGCTAAGGAAATGTAGCAGAATTGCTGGCAATACTAAGGACTGTAATTTTAAATTTGGGGTAACAAATTCAAAATAAGTCCAGTCAGCAAGACTGAAATGTATTTCTACTCAGCTTCCCTCCACTGTTCAGGTAGGTGGAGAGCTGGATTTAACTAGCTTTGGGATTTATGAGGTGGCTATGTGAGAAGAAAGGGGGAAAGAGGAGCTGAGAGTCCATAGTGAGCAGTTACTGGGATGGCCCAAGGGCTCCTAGAGATCACGAACACAGACCAAATTAGCCTCTCATCAGTTAAGTATACTCAAGTACATATTTACTGACCCATAAAGACTATAGAGAATATCAAAATAGAATTTTTTTTAAAGTGCCAGTGTCTTGCTATGTTGCCCTGGCTGGAGTGCAGTGGCCAGTTCATACCTCACTGCGGCCTCAAACTCCTGGGCTCAAGCAATCTCCCTGCCTCAGTCTCTCAAGTAGCTGAGACTACATGGGTGCACCACCACACTGAGCTCACAAGAGAATATTTTTACAGATGAAGAAAATATAAGTAAATCCCCAAGACATGTTACCTGGATCAAAGACTTAGTGTAGGTCTATCTACTATCACAAACTTAATCTCATTATTCTATCAGCTACACTGGTATTACTTCTAGATTTAGAAACAAGGTACTCCATAGGAAATTTTCTTTAAGTAAAATGAGTATTTGAGCCCTAATTATATTAGACTGAGATTAAATTCTGCCAAGAAATTAAGCCATTTTTGCATTAGTCATCAGAGTATCTATAATAAATGAAGTAGAAGCTTATCCCAGAACACGTTCCTCAAATAATAATGAGAAATATGTGACTCGTTCTTCATGTTGTCAAATGTGGCATCTACATGCTATATTAATGTACTATACCTTAGCCCACTATCTGCCATTACTGGTCTATAAACAGTAGCTGCTATGATTACTAGTAACTACTACATGGCAGTCATGAAGGCTGTACCATGTTCCTGTTTTCAACGAACTCAGAGTCTCATAGAGACAAAAAAATTAGCAGATAGCCTTGTGGTCCACAGGAGGTGCACAGTGTACAGTGACACAGGCAAGGTGCTATAGGAGCCTTAGGAGGGATGCCTAGGCCAGCTGAGGGAGGTGTGCAGAGGTAGCAAGGTTTGGTTTTCAGAAGTTAGTACCTCTAGAAGGACCAGTAAGCCTTAGCCAAATAACCAATATGCGTTCTAGGCAGAGAAAGGCGAAACCCTAGCAGGATACGATGCAAAGCACATACCTTACAGCCAAACCCCTCTGTGACGGAGTCAGTTCTTCATCCTTTCGAAACATACCTGAGAAGCAAAAATAGGTACTTTGATCAATTATGATTTCCATCAAGAATGGTATTTTTTCCCATTCATAGTTTCACTGCTTTCCTCATTTGAAATTCATGCTCTATTCCCAATTTTGACAGAATGATTGTTCCTCTCTTTCCCATGGCAACATAGACACAATCATGTGAAAGATCTCTAAGATAAATAATATATTGTCAGGAAACAAAAGTCACTAAAATCTAATTCCTCTCTAAAGGAAATTATTAATAAATTTAAAAATTCAAATTTATTATCCTTAATACTAAATGCTATAACTTTTCAAAAGGAGGCACTAAAATTCTTCTATTATTGGATGATTTAAATGATTTGAGGTTTATGATAAGGATCATCACAGCCTTATTCATAATAGCAAAAAAACAAAAAAGTAACAACCTAGATATACAACAATTAGGGAATGAGAAAGTAAATAATTATATATCTACTTTTGACAATTATATAGAAAAGAAAACTATGCCTTATAAGAAGATAAAGTGGATCAAATATTAATAAAAAAGGTTGGCTTGGCACTGTGGCTCATACCTATAATCCCAGCACTCTCACTTGAGGCCAGGAGTTCAAGACCAGCCTAGGCAACATAGTGAGATCCCCATCTCTTAAAAAAAAAAAAAAAATTAGCTGGGCATGGTGGAAGGTATCTGTAATTCTACCTATGATTGTGCCACTGTACTTTAGCCTGAGCAACAGAGCAAGACTCTGACTGTCTTTTAAAAAAAAAAAAAAAAAAAAAAAAAAAGGTCTGGCTCTGAGGAATGTTGGAGGAGGGACATGGACATCCTTTATTTTTTATTTGTGCTTATATGTATTTTTCAAATTTTCTTCAAAGAGCATATACCTAATTTTTGTAATCAGAAGGGGAAAAAAAAAAACCACTTAAGATGATTGATAATGAGGAAAAAGTAAAACATCATCAGGAGGTAAGCCCAAAAGGATAATTGCTACCTTTGATAATTCTACTTTCTGTTCCTGTATCAGATACTCACATTATTGTCTACCCTTTCCTAAAAAAATAAGAGCTATCTTTAGAAGTGAGAATCAGTATTTTTTTTAAAAAAATCTCTTTATCTTTCGCCATGCAAGTAGCATGTTAACAGCTTCATTTGTGATTTCAAGCTTTGCTATATATGAAATATTTTAAGTTTAATTCAGCATTTCTAAGTGTTTGGTACAATGTGGGGCTTTTGGTTTAATCTGTCATCTTGACCAGAGAGGCTATTATCATTTTAGAATTCTTAACTAACCAAGGAGAGTAAATATGCAGCTTAAAGGATGGATTTTCACAGAACAAATCTGTGTTAAAAGTCTACATGCGCAAGTCCAGCCTCCCTTCTCAGTTCAAACTTTGGGAACTTGCCAATAGAATGCCCAAAAACCAATTAAAGACAAGATATCACTTTTTTAAAGCTAGAAGTCTATCCAAGTACAAATTACACAGTCCCACATATGATGAGAAACAAGAAGTCTCTGAACACCAACACGAAGTCACACTGTAGGTGGAGATTGAGAGCCCGCTGCTGCGGGCTAATAGCTGATACAGGAGTTGTGGTATTGCTCTTGTGCTGCTTAGTCACCCTGAACACATTGCTTTCTCACTGTATTGACAGTATGTCATATTTTTTACTGGTAAGTACTTACGTGTGAGTAAGTATGAAAAGATGACTGCTTATCAGTTGCATGTAAAATCAGAGTCAGGAAAAACCACCACAGACTGTGGCTGACAGAGTGACACCTTTACTCTCTGATGGTTTAGTGTACATAAACTTGGTTTCATGAACAAAATTATTAAAAATATTATACAAAATTACCCTTGGGCTATGTATATAATGTATGTATGAAACATAAATGAACTTTTTATTTAGACTTGGGCTCTATCCTCAAGGGATCTCATTATATATATGCAAATATTCCAAAATCCAAAACACTTCTGGTATCAGGCATTTCATATAAGGGATATTCAACCTGTACAAGTACCCAGCTAGGCTGACATATTCCTATTATGAAGTGACATCAATGAAGCTGCTAGCAAGAAGACCAGCTACGCTATCCGTAAAAGCCACACTACAAGTCAGACCAAACATACTACCAGGTTGTTTTAGTCATCCATCCTAAGCCCTCAGCAATTTCACATACATGATTCAAAATTAGAAAGGCATTCTGGGAGGCCGAGGCGGACGGATTGCTTGAGGTCAGGAGTTCGAAACCAGCCTGAGCAAGAGCAAGACCCCGTCTCTACTATGAATAGAAATTAATTGGCTAACTAACATATATATGGAAAAATTAGCCAGGCATGGTGGCACATGCCTGTAGTCCCTGCTACTCGGGAGGCTGAGGCAGTAAGATTGCTTGAGCCCAGGAGTTTGAGGTTGCTGTGAGCTAGGCTGACACCATGGCACTCACTCTAGCCTGGGCAACAAAGCGAGACTCTGTCTCCAAAAAAAAAAAAAAAAAAAACTAGAAAGGTAGGTGGGCTCTGTTATGTGAGGATGATGAAACATCTTAAAAACCATGTCTAGAATTTTTCCAAGATAAAATAACACCTGCTCCCTGAAGCTGCAAGTATGAATGATGCTACTTGGCAGTTCAGAGATAGTTATAAATACATTCGGTTTCATCTAGGTGTGGTCTAGAACCAAAAAGATTGGGCAGAAAAGAATTAACATAGTTCTAAGACTGCTATCCTTAGAAGGGCCTGCTTGTTAAGGTTAGCTCAGGGTTGGTGTCTGGAAACGTGGCTGGTAAAAACAGTCCCCTACACTGATATAAAATATTCCCTATGCCTAGACTGTTTGTGCCAACATTATGGTTTATTCTGAACACATGCTTCCTTCTTGAGAGCCTGGAATTTTGTTACATGCTAGGCAATGGGTGCCTATGTAAGCAGCCCCCAATAAAAACTGGGGGTACTGAGAGTCTAATGAGCTTCTCAGGTAGACATTTCACAGGTGTTGTCACAACTCATTGCTGGGGGAATTGAGCATGTTCTCTGTGACTCCACTGGGAAAGGACTCTTGGAAACGTGTGCCTGGTTTCTCTAGACTTCACTGCAGATGCCTTTGCTTGGAATCTTTTCACCATAATAAATCTTAGCCATGAATTCAACTACATGCTGAACACTATGAATTATCCAACTAGGGGTAGTCTTGGGGTCCCTCAATACACAGATAATAAGGCCCTCCTCTGTAAGACTAGCTGAGAAAACACAGGACAGGGTTTGATCCCTCCCTTGGGCATACAGGGGCAGGTGGTGTGGGGGTGTGGCAGGCTTACAGCACACTGTCTAGCAGGCTGTACTGAATCAAACTGGAGGAAGAACCACTTTGAAAAGCCAAAGAGTGTGAATTCCTCAAATCTTGTCAAGTTAATCAAAATCCAAACTATTCTAAAGAGATAATTACCATTAAATCCATTTAAAGAACAAGTCACAAAATGGAGTCCTATTGTACTTCTAACTCTGAGTTGAACACATATTGTCATCAAATGCTTCTAGGCCCACAGACAAAATCATATCCCTGATCCATGGGATATGGATTTCCTATATTCTCCTTCCAAAGTCACAGGAGTAGCCTGTGATCAGCACAATGCAGAAGTGTCAGTGCCCAGAGCAACTGTCTGCTTTCACCTGCAGCATTTCCTAGTATGTCTACAGTCTAGTATCAGGGTCTGGTGAGTTCTACCCATTTCATTGTTCGGGATACAAGAACTACAACATACTATACATAAATTATAACCTATGAAAAGACCCTCCAGGATCATTGATATCATAAGCTCACAAATGAGAAAACTGAAGCAGTAAGAAGCAGAAATGGAATCTGAGCCTACATTTGCCCACCCTCCTTCCACATGGCCACGCTGCCTCCTGTATGGAGAATTTTCTCTCAGTGGTGCTTCTCTATTTTTCTGAAGGACAAAAACAGAGCTGCTGTTTAAAATCCACACTTGGTTAAACAAGTATTAGAAATTTTTAAAAAAGTAATTATCTATCTCCTTCTCTCCACCCCCTAACCCCCCCTCCCAAAAACTAAGTAGCTAATTTTGTTTGTTAGAAGCAAAAGGGAAGAAGAGGAAAGATACTCCTTTCTTCACAATATTGCCAAGGCTGGTTCTGACAATCGGAGGGAAGCCCAGCTGGGGAACGGGCACTGGACAGGTGGAAGTGCACCGCGGGGCTCAGCCCATCTCAGAAGCTCCCAGGCCACATGCAAATGACTCTTCTAACAGGGATGCTCATTCTACCTTTGAAGAAATCAGAGCCTACATCTTCTAGCATTTCCTATGGCTAGATGTTCATTCACTAAAGATATAAATATTTATAATAAAAATATGTGTAAATACATAGTTACGCATATGTGTATATAAAGGAGAGGAGGTTGGGGAAATGTACAAATTATAATAAAAATTTAACACAGATGAAGGAGGAATTAATAAAACTTGATTTGGACAAAATGTCTATTTCCTTTATATTTTAAATTGTAACTAATGTGGGTCATGTGACTGGCTCATAGAATTTTACTTTTTGTCACTGAATTGAATTCACAATGAAGATAAAACACTAAAGGAAAATAAACACACTTTAAATAACCCTAAGCAGAGATAAATATATTTCCCTATCTCACCTCTATCCTCCATCCCTTTCCTTACTCTAATAGACAGCAGAAAGTTATGGTAATATTTCAAGCAAAAGATTATTTGAATAGAATTTTTTCAGCAATAAAAAATTAATTTCAAAATTCTTACCATCATGAATCTCATAAGCCAAACTAGTGATCTTCTGGGTAATGATCATCATTGGGCTGTGACAACATAAAACAATATAGTTTAAAAGAAGAAAGTTAAAACAATACTTATGATGTATGAAAAGAGTTTACAGGACTACAAATCTTGAAATTTTTAACATAGACCTCCAAGGGTTTTCAAAGAGATAACCCAAGGGCTATGTGTTTGGGGAAGGAGATAGGGAATTCAGGCCCTCTCCCTTGCTTTAAAAGAAAAAAAGAGAGAGAGAAAGAATAAAAGGACCCTACCCCTAAAAGAAACCTTTCAAGTGAGTCCGTGGCCTAGTCCAAGCTCATTGTTTTACACACTATGAAACAGGCGAGAAGCACACAGGCCTGAGTGCACACAGGCAGGGCCTCGTGAGCTGGACTCAGTACTGCCTCTAACTAAGCATGCTGCCTCCTGCCTCAGGACTGAATGTAAAGGTGAAAAGTTAAGTTGCCTGCAAAAAGGGGAATGAGTAGAAAATAAAAGGAGTATGGCTGGGAAATGTGAGAGGTAGGAACAAATCAGAACAAGGGAAACAGAGGAAAAGAAAAAGGACAGCCTTCCATCTCCCTAGTCTAAAAGCTAGACACCCAGAGGTTAAAGACCCTAAAGACAGCCATCTAAAACACTGAAATTATGACATATTTTAAAGAAAGGAGGACTTTCAAATCATATTACAAGAAAATGGCACTATTTCCCATACTTTATAATTACTATAAATGAATGAATAACTTAGAAAGAAAAAAAATACAGACACCAGAATGCATTTGACCCTTTAACTTATTACATTAGCTTACACACAGTATGAAAGAAAAATTAATCGTAAGTTATTTTTTAATATTTTGAAACTGGGAAATCGTGTTTTGCCTAAAGGGAGAATGCGCTCTCTCACGTTCAGAGTTCACGTGTTTCGTGGAATCCTTGCAAAAGTGTGGAGCATGCAGAATCATCCCCATGTCCAGCCAGGGAGAGATGTCTGAGAGGTCAGCCACACAGCCAGAGTGGCAGGGGAAGCTCTGACCCCCGCAGGTCAAGTGCTGACCTGTGCCCAGCCACCAGTCCACACTGCTCAGAGCACATTCCTTAGTGCCCACTGCCATCTCTGGCAAAACAGTGGTGTCTTTCACATGTCAAGCAAGGAAGTGACTTCTCACAATGTCAGCATATGGCAGCAAGGGTTTGTTTTAAACGTTCCCACCACTGGAAATTAGATTCACAGACCTGGGCCCTTGAGAACTTGCAGTTCGTTCTCCCCACCTAACAGGCACAGTCTCATAAATGATGACTGTTCTTAAACCTGAAGTACTTAAGGGAGGAGATTCCTTAGGTTTCCTTAAAGGTCAATTCTTACATTTACACCTGGTCAATCCCAGGACATCATTCCTCAACCAACCTAATCCCCCAGGTTGCTTTCAATACCTGGTTGCTGTTTCTGCTTTGTGAGATATCCGTTATGCCCTTGAGGATTATAAAGATGCCTTATAATTTCCATTTCCCTGAGGCAAAATAACCATTTTTCTCACCCTGCCTAAATCTCTTCAGAGTTTAGTTCACCAGTGAATTACAAAATCCCCTTCAGTTCTAAATTCCAATTCCCATGTAGCCTTAAAACATACTAAAAACTGATAAAATTAAAATTTTTTCAACTCAGTGATATATTAAGCTCTAAGGTATATATATACAAGACGTTAAAAAATGGAAATATGTGCTTTTTGAGTGTATGTCCTCATTGTGCCCACCTGTGCCCCTGCACACTCATCCAGGTGCAAAGAATGCAGGATCTCTTATGCAAGCGAGCTGTGCTGGGAGAATGGATGGTGTGTAGCTGTGTCCCTGATTATGGGAATTGAGCTCCCTAAGAGAGACAGAGAGAAGGCAGGGAGCAAATCTGAATACTCCAGACTCTCCAAATGTTGCTCCCTCCACTCAGATGGCTCTTCCTAGAACTGCTTTGCAAGGATAGCTATTTCTTCCTTCTTCAAGTCTCAGCTTAAAAGTCACTTTATACAAGAGGCCCACTGAACAACTCCACCTCAAGTAGCTCCTCTCTGCCCAAACACACACAAACACTCTCATTTCATCTCAGCTTCTTGTTTGTTTCCTTCAAGGTGTTTTCACATTTGTAGTTGCTTTATTTATCAAAGTACAGTGGTTACTTAAAAATCTCTCCCCTTTTTAGAAAGTTCATGAGGCAAGGAACCTAACAGTCTTGTTCACCACTCAATCTTCAGCATGTAGCACAGTGCTTGGCACAAAACATATGCTAAATAAATATTTTAAAACTATCAAATAAACTGAATGTAAGCATCCAGTCAAGAGCTATTACTCCTTCTGTAGGTTGATCATACTCCTTCCTATCTGTGCTTTAAGCATTTATCATAACATATTGCAATTATTTGTTTACTTTTTTATAAAAAAACATGAGCTACTCAACAGGGAGAAAGCTGCCTTATTTATCTCTGTGCCTTCAGTGCCTGACACCTAATACATGCTCAAATACTGACTGGTTTACAAAAATGCCTCCACATTTTTTTGTTTCACTTACTGGTGATCATTACCATACAGCCCCTTTGGTTTTTTTTTTTTTATTTTTTTTTTATTTTATTTTATTTTTTTTGAGACAGAGTCTCACTTTGTTGCCCAGGCTAGAGTGAGTGCCGTGGCGTCAGCCTGGCTCACAGCAACCTCAATCTCCGGGGCTCAGTGATCCTACTGCCTCAGCCTCCCGAGTAGCTGGGACTACAGGCATGCGCCACCATGCCCGGCCAAGTCCCTTTGGTTTTAAACGGGTGGCAGCCCTAGCACCTCTGGCTCAATCTGTTACCAAGGGGATGGAAATGTAAAAACAGAATGACAGCCGGGCGTGGTGGCTCACGCCTGTAATCCTAGCTCTCTGGGAGGCCGAGGCGGGCGGATTGCTCAAGGTCAGGAGTTCGAAACAAGCCTGAGCAAGAGCGAGACCCCGTCTCTACTATAAATAGAAAGAAATTAATTGGCCAACTAATATATATATGTATAAAAAAATTAGCCGGGCATGGTGGTGCATGCCTGTAGTCCCAGCCACTTGGGAGGCTGAGGCAGAAGGATTGCTTGAGCCAGGAGATTGAGGTTGCTGTGAGCCAGGCTAACGCCATGGCACTCACTCTAGCCTAGGCAACAAAGCGAGACTCTGTCTCAAAAAAAAAAAAAAAAAACAGAATGACAGAAGACAAAGTTATTACAGTGACTATGAAGGAGCCTGTTATGGATGAAAATAAGGAAAGGATTACAGGAAAAATTCAGAAAGGGTTGAGTAGATTAAAGAGAGCTCAGAAAAGCAAAGTGGAGGGGAAAACAGACAGGGGAGTCCAATATGGAGCCCGTACATGACCAGGAGACAGAACAGAGCAATGGGAAAGGACAAGCCTCATCCCACCATGGCAGAAACCACTGTACAGAAGACCCCTAAAGAAAAACAAGTCAACTGTGCACAGAGAGATCAACTGCATCGGGTCTTCTTAACAGCACATTTTGTTCATAAATACCTGTTTCAGGAGAATTAGGGTGACTCACACCATTATTTAATTTACACCTTTGTTTACATTTTAATTATCTGTTGACTTTGTTTTAATGGAACTTCCAATATCCAAGCACTTCCCAGGCCCTAGGAAAATCTGAAATAACTTGACAGGCATCACAAAGAACCTCTAATATTTCCCTAGGATGGAGGCTAGAAGCTGGAGAAGGAGGACAGGGGAGGTAGAGGCTTCAGGACTTCCCGAGTGAGGTCAGAGCCTTGGACAGAGCTTCCTCTTCCTTCTATAGCACAACACCACTATGTGTAAGTGGTATTATAAATGTTTTCTTTCAAAGATACTCTGCTAAGAATGTGGAAAAATAAGGAATCTTAACTATTTAAAATAAATACTTCAACTGATGAAACAGTTTCAGTTAATATAAAAAATTCATCTGAAGTAAAAAACTAAAAGAACTCTAGACTTTCTGAAACAAGGGAAAAAAAAAGGAATAAAAACATTTTAAAACACAACACACTTTTTCCTCTATAAAGATTGAGAATAGTAGGATTTGGTTCTATTACACAGTAAAACTCAAATGCAGTTAAACATTATCAGAGAATGCATACTACAACAATTACTTTCTTGATTGTTCCAATATCTCTAGGAGGCTGCTAAACTAAAATGATGTTTGTATAATAACACTACAAAGCAAATACAAGCACCTATCAGATAAATGGTCAGCTTGCCACAAGACGCGTGTTTCCCACCAACAGAGGCAAACTGTCAATTCCTCATTCTCAGTCATTTCTAAGTGCACAAGTACCCTTCCATTCACAAACAACAAGATCCACTGAGACCAAATGAACTCCATTTACCTAATGCCAAATGCATACACAGTAAGAGATAATGGAAAAGGCCACTGGTCTGAGTCATTCATCCATTCATCCATGCACTCTGTCACTCAGAACACAAGTACTTAATGAGCGCCTAGTAGGCACTGAGGCTCTAGGTGCTGGAGAAACAGCGTGCAGAAGACAAACTAAGTCTTTGCTGTCATGGAATTTATATTACATTGGAGAAAGAGAGATTATGAATGAACAAACAGGTAAACACAGAGCCGTATCAGATGTTGCTATGTGCTGTGCAATAAATGAAGTAGGGTGAGAGGAGTAGGGAGTGCAGGACACAGGTGAGACGGGCCTCACCCAGAAGGTGATAGTTAAACAAAGAACAAGCCATGTGGAGGCCTGAGGTAAGAATTCCCCGGGAAGGGAGAAAAGCAAGTTCAACAGCCCTTAGGTAGACGTGTGACTGGCATGCTGGAAGATGAGTACAGAGGCCAGTGTGATTGAAACCAGGGAATAGGGAAGACGGGAGCAGAAGCTGAAGACAGCTAGCAGGAGGTCGGATCTAGCTCTGTAGGGTGCTGGGAGGACACCAGCTGGGATCTGAGTGAGACAGGAAACTACTGGAGGATTTTAGGCAAAGAAGTCACTTTGTTTTCTATGGATACATTCTTACTCCTGGTTAAAAAAAAAAAAAAAGGCTGTGGGTGCCAGAGGTGGGGGCGAAGGAGGCAGGTGAGGCAGGTAGGTGAGGATGGTGGCTCACACCAGGGTACCAGCTCAGGAGGTCTGGAGTCAATTCTAGATATATTCTGACAGTAAAGACAACAGGATTTAAGGACAGTTTGATAATGTGTTCGATGCAGGGTTTGAGACCCGATGCCATCAAGGTTTTTGACCAGGGTAACTCAAAGGATGGAGCTGACTAAGAAGGGAAATGAGAACGAAGGCATGCCTCAGTGCAAGATGGACAGCAGGGTGGAGACACAGTGAACAGGCAGCTGGGCACAGGGGTCAGAAAACTTAAAACCTGACTCCACTATGTATTAATTATAAAAAATTGGGGAGTTTTCTAAAAAAAGTTATTGTCTATAAAATGGGAATAATAATGCCTCTGTGTAGATTAAATAAGTAGCATTATGACAATACCTTAAACAGTACCCCTTCTCCTTACATCCACACCTTCATTTAATAAATACTGGAATTGCTATGAAGCCTATGGCACGGGAAGGATACAATAATTAAATGGGAACTGCTGTTTCTAAGAAGCTTTTTCTCTAGAATAGGAGAGAATGTGAATAACTATGTAAAAAATAGGTATGTGAGTAACTATGTAAAAAAGTGTTAGGTGCCAAGTGAAGTATTTGAAGAAATGAGTAGAGAGATGAGAAATAACTTCAAATTGAGAGAGTTGAGGGGAAACAGCTCAAACAAGAGGTACTTCATCTGGGCCTTTCAGGTTGGGGAGGCTTGGACACGCAGATGCGGTTGGAGGGGTGTTCCAAGCAGAGACCAGGATGAGCAGAAGAAGTACAAAAGAAGACAGAACCAGCAAGACAGGGACACACCGTGGAAGGCTTTGCAGGCCACTCACCAGCTTTTCGGTCTGAAGAAAACACTGCATATTTCTGATAAATGTTCTACCACACTGCTTTGTGACCATACATAAATTCAGGGGAAAGGCTCAGGTAGGGTGGGGAACAGACAATTCAAACCATAAATACAGCCATGTCTATTTACTCTTGATAACTTGAACTGCTAGCAGCAGCTAGACAGAAAGCTTCCTGAACCAAATGTAGGTCAAGGGCTTGGAGACACTCCCATAGGATGGACCAGGATAAATGGAACACTAAAGTTTCAGGAGCAGTTGAATAATTCACATCAACCCTATTTACAACATAGCTGCTGGGCACAGGGGGAAGAGTGAGTACCCAGGGCAGCAAGGGGCCTTCCACGACTCATTCCATATAATACAAAAGATGTCCACAGTCAGACTCCGGACTTGGATACAGCTTTTTGAAAAGGAGTGATAAAAATGACAATCACACTTATAGCTATTAGACCAAATGGCCTAAAACTTCTTATGCTTGAAAGAACTCTCACCGATACAAGTACCTAGCTCAGGCTCCAGGCACCTAGCAAAATGCACAGCACATGTTCAATAAACTTCGCTGAAAAAACACATATGACTAACTAGTAGTAAAACATTTACTAAACATCTGATACCACTTGGTTAGCCCTAAGATACATTCTTGACTTGAATGCACAATTATTTCACATATGAGGGCTGGTTGTCTGGAAAGTATTTTGCCATTATTAATATAATGAGAATGGTTACATGGCTGGATATTTTCCAGACAGCCCCTGTATATCTTTTCTTTGGTGTGCCACCGTTTAGGCACCACAGAAATCAACATATTCCAATCAGAACTCACTATCTTACTGCCCAAAAATCTGTTCTTGCTTCCAGCTACAATTTATTTATATACAAATGAGGCAAGGATTCATGTTTCTTTTCTCTTTCCAAATGTCACAATACCATTATTGAGGAATGGAGCCAGGCTGTCTCCAGTGATTTATAATCCTACGGTTATTATTCTGAATTTTCATTTCTTAGATCCATGCATAGGTCTGTTTCTAGGGCCTCTATCCTGGCTTCTTTGATTTATCTATTCCTACGTCAGTCCCACAATATTTTAATAACTTCTGCTTTACAGACAATAGTATGTTTTTATATCAAGTTCCTACTCTCAATCATTTATTTATCTAGAAAAACTTTTGAATCAATTATCTTATGTCCCCCAAAACTGCAATATTACCTGTATTATACTGAAAAATTAATGTAACGAGAATTTTACATCTTTGCAATACTGAATTTTACTATCCAAATAACCAAGTTATTTCTCCAGTTACTCTTCTATGTCTTATAGTAAGGTTTTATAGATTTCTACACAGAGGTCCCTGTATACATCTTTTCACACATATTTCTAGATATTTCATAGTTTTTATTGCTTTTGAAACTAAGATTCTTTGCCTATTATATTTCTAACTGGTTATACTGGTTATTGTTGATATAAAGGAAAGCTACTTACTTATTTTATACTTCTCTAGTATCTATTTTCTGAGGCTAACATGAGCGCTAAAAACTTTAGTAGCTTTTCAATCTTTCTGCAAATACATACAAACTTCTATTAAGAGGCAAGTCCCTTTTATCTCATCAATATTTTAATGTATCTTGAATTTCACAATTTATACAAACACACACAATCTGTTTTTCCATACCTTGTGCAAGTAAAACTGTCCCACACAAAAGAAGTTTCATGTTAATTCCTCAGCAAGAGCCTGGGCTTCACTTCTTATGCTTTCTAGCCCCCGAGCAATGGGACTGCACAGCACAAAGAGTGAGTCACTTTATTCAATTCTACCTTCTTCAGACACCCAACACTTCGAATAGCTATGATATGTACCTAATGAGGATCAAGTTATGGTCTTCTCTGCTCAAGTGCTATAACACACTCACAGGTTCCCAGTGCCTGAACACTTCACCAAGGGGAGAGTCTGCCTCTTAATGGCTCTCTTCTCCTGCATCCATTAAAAAAAGGAGCCCAAAAAGAGCCCTTCCACTTAGTTCTGGCACAACGGTTCATGCCACTGTGTGCTCTCTGTTTATACACTACCCTCCCCTCCCAACCAACTTAATCAAGAAGATTCCAAGGAGCCTGCAAGAGGTGGAGCCTCAAGAAGGAAGGAGCCTGGTTCCCTGCTGTATGCAGGCTCCCTCCTTAGGGGGCTGTACAGAGAGTAAGAAACTAGCTTTCATTATGCTAAGCCACTGAAATCACCTTAACAGCAGTTAGCCTATCCCTAGCTAACACAGAGAGATATTAGGTAAAAGGCTTGAGATTGACAAGAATTTGAGATAGCAGATGAAGGAAATAAAGAAGGTTTGACTAAGATCAAATCAAAGGAGGAGGCCGTGAAGGTGCGACAAATTTGTACTGACATCAATCCATATGCTTGTAAATAAATTCAATTTGGTTGGGTTTAGTTACTTTTTAAATCTGGTGCTTAAAAAAAAATAGAAGGAGCAAATATTCTTTTTTTTTTTTTTTTTTTTTTTTTTGAGACAGAGTCTTGCTTTGTTGCCTAGGCTAGAGTGAGTGCCGTGGCGTCAGCCTAGCTCACAGCAACCTCAAACTCCTGGGCTCAAGCGATCCTTCTGTCTCAGCCTCCCAAGTAGCTGGGACTACAGGCACGTGCCACAATGCCCGGCTAATTTTTTCTATATATATTAGTTGGCCAATTAGTTTCTTTCTATTTATAGTAGAGACGAGGTCTCGCTCTTGCTCAGGCTGGTTTCGAACTCCCGACCTCGAGCAATCCGCCCGCCTCAGCCTCCCAGAGAGCTAGGATTACAGGCGTGAGCCACCGCGCCCGGCTAGGAGCAAATATTCTTAAATGAAATATTATAATATATGGGATCCCAAGATATAAACTAGAGAAACACAGAGCAGATGTAGTTAAAGCAAGACTTTGGCTTGGTTTTGTTTATTTGTTTGTTTGTTTGTTCTGGATGGAATCTCCGTTCATCCAAGCCTATTTAATAAAAATCTGTGTAGTAAAATCCACTTTAATCACATTAGGGAAAAACAGATATTTCATCTTCTAAAATTCTCTTGTTTCATAGGAATGATTTTTCTCTGAGTTCATACAATTCCGGTCCGTTCTCTTGCACAAAAAAAAATTTTCAGAGGTACCATGATTTGTTTTTTGTTTTGTTTTTCCAATATACTTATCTTTAAATTGGATTTACTGCTCATTTCTTATGCTGTCCAAATGACTCAAGAGTAACACAAAAGCAGGCCTTCTGTCTTGTTCAACAGAAAAAGTTATCAGGCCTAACATAAAAAATATAAAGGTTTACTTTCAATTTCCCCATCTGGTACCAAGGTGTTAGCAGCTATTCCTTTACAAAGATGGCAAGCAACTTACTTCACAAGGGCTTGTGCTGCACTTATCTCAGAACAGACATTCAACCAGTTTTGTTACAGGACAAAGAAACCCATCTAGTACCAGGATGACAAAGAATCCCCTCTGAAGGAACAAAAACCAGAAGTTATTTCCACTACTCAACTGAATACTGATACTGAATGCAGAACACTGCACAGAAGTGAGATGCACAGAAGTAAAATAAATGCTAAAGTGTTTTCTCTAGGAAATTCAGACAGACCTTGCTCAAGGACCTTTGAACCAAAGAAAGTCCCATTAGGTACTAAGAAGCAGAACAAGGGATGAGCTCTTATGATAATAGAAGCTGGTAAATGATTGTACATAAAGGATTCAGGAATGGAAGCAGGCAGTAAGGTAGGTGGGCAAGCAGGGAAGAAGAGAGGAAGGGAAGGAAGGAAAGGGTAGCAAAGGTGCAGGCTCACAGGGGACTGACTTTCAATAGTTATAAATGATTGCAGAAATTTCTACCAGAATTAGAAAATGCTTTCAATACCAAAATGTTGTAAGAAATTTAACTGCTATACATTTAGAAATTTTACATAAGACAATATAAATAAAGCACGTGTTATTTTTCTGACTTTCATAGTATTATAAAAGACCACTTAAAAGAAACATTCTAAATTTAGAAATTTTGAACTAAAATGTTTCATAATAGCTTTTCACTTGCACTACTAAATGCAACTATATTTTGTCATTTAATTACCATGTTTGAATAGACAAACAGGCTACTGAATCAAAGTTTTAATCTTACCCTGAAAAATCAGCAGAGTATTGTCCATAATCAAAGATATAAACTCTAGTAATTTGGCACACTGTGAGGTATCCCAAAGCAAACACAAAACAATATCTGGAAAACAAAAATAAACTAGATTAGTAAAAATAAAAGATTCATTTTGTTAAAAAGTACATTTTAAAGTAATTTATTCACTACATGATATGGTTCAAAAATTATACATTACTAAATCTACTCTACAAGTAGTTTTTTTAAACAAATTATGAAAACTCTTTACTAGTATCTGCTTCAGTTTATTTGCCTGCCACCTTCAATGGTAAATCCATTTATCGCCTTTATTCATTTCCTTCTGAAAGACATCCTCTCATCAAATTACGTATTTGAAAGTCATGATCACAAGCATAAAAATGTGATTACTGGTATGAATTCTATTTATTCCTCTTTTCTAGAAAACAAAATTTAGCACAAAAATGTGTGGTTAAGATATACATTAAACAAATTCTTAATAGGATTTTTTAAACTTGTTCCCAATAGTCTAAAAGCATACATTCTTAGTATAGACCAGGTGGCATTTATTCATATTTTATACAAATGAACAATTAGTGATTTTCATAAACTTAAGATGCTTGAGATAGAGTTACAATAATCAAAAACACAGTGTGAGAAAAAGAATTTACTTATCAATAGAAGAAACTAGAAACCCAGAAACAGATTCTAGAATATTAACATTGCATAAAGATAGAGGCTGCAATACAATTATCAGGGAAAGGATGGATTATCACTTAATTAGATAACAATCTGGATGGGGGCAAGAAACTTACGCCTTCATCTCATACTAAAATAATTCTAGAGTAGGGCATGGTATCTCCTGACTGTAATCCTAGTTACTTGGGAGGCTGAGGTAGGATAATTGCTTGAGGCCAGGAATTCAAGATCAGCCTGGACAACATAGCAAGATCCCATCTCTACTAAAAATAAATAAATAAAACAATTCTAGAAGGATTAAAGAATTATATCGAAACTATGAAACGACAACAATTAGGAACTATGGCTCAATGTACAAAGGCATCATCAATAGGAGGAGCCTATTTCTCCAACCACTTTGAATCTGGGCTGGCCTTCTAACCACACTGTAGATTATGGCAGAAGCAATACTTTATTAGTTCCAGGCATAGCCCATAATGAGCCTGGCAGTTTCTACTTCTTGCTTTTTGGGAGCTGGTTGTCAGGAAAGAAGTGTGACTATCCTACGACCACTGCCTGCAGAGATTCTGGAGGATGAGAGACCATGTGGAGAGAGAGACACAAAGAAAGGAGAGAGGGAGGGAGGGAAGGGTGGACCAAGTAGTGGTTAAATACGTGAGTAAAGACGCTGATTCCACATCAAAAAGAGATGACCTAGCCAGGCAAACCCTTCCTGAATCTCTGACCCACAAAATCATAACATAATACAGTACACAGTACATCAATATGTTTTAAGCAACTACGTTTTTTTTTTTTTTTTTTTTGAGACAGAGTCTCACTTTATTGCCCAGGCTAGAGTGAGTGCCGTGGCGTCAGCCTAGCTCACAGCAACCTCAATCTCCGGGGCTCAGCGATCCTACTGCCTCAGCCTCCCGAGTAGCTGGGACTACAGGCATGCGCCACCATGCCCGGCTAATTTTTTTTGTATATATATTTTTAGTTGGTCAATTAATTTATTTCTATTTTTTTTTGGTAGAGACAGGGTCTCGCTCAGGCTGGTTTCGAACTCCTGACCTCGAGCAATCCGCCCGCCTCGGCCTCCCAAAGTGCTAGGATTACAGGCGTGAGCCACCGCGCCCGGCCAAGCAACTACGTATTAATGTAGTGACATAATTAGAACAGAAATTGGTGTACTAAAACACACAGCACTGGCTTTAAGATTGGACGGTGAGTAAAAGCAGCAAGAGTCTCGAGGAGAGAGCCAGTTTAGACTTGAAAGACAGGAAGTAAACTCCAACTAGAGAAAAAGTAGCCCATATTATACAGTAGTAGTAACTGGGTACCACTGCTGCTTGCAGTCACACGGAAAACAGAAAACATACCTAATGAATATGACAAATGGTTTCTTTTAGTGCATCTGATAATGTATGGATAAAAATAAACTAAAAAAAAAGTATTCTGGTTTTGAGCAGAATATAGGAAAGGCCCAGGACAGTCTTTCCAATCAGTGAAATATTATTAAAGTAATCAACATTAAGATAAAGTCAAAGGTAGTCTTTGATGCCCCCTCAGAAAGATTTAAGGGCAAACCTTTATAGAATCCCTCAGATAAGAAATAGTTTCTAAGAATCCTAAAGGCATGCCTCTTACAACTTTCCCTAATATACAAAAAAAGTTTTTTTAAAGAACCTTAAGGGTGCTATCCACTGTGACTCTCAGATCAAAGTAGAAAGGAGACTGTCTAAAAGAGACTAGTGGATATGGTTTCTATGTAATGTAGTAGATTCTGATTAGGAAGCCCCACATAGTTTTTTCAAGCAGTGGTCCACAACCTTTTTGGCACCAGGGACTGGTTTCCTGGAAGGCAATTTCTCCACGGACCGGGGCTGGGGTGTGGGGCTGTCGTGGGTGCGGGAGTGTGGTGCAGAGCTCAGGTGGTGATAGCGCAGCCATTTCCTAACAGGCATGACTGGCACTGGGGCGTTACCTGGGGGTTGGGGACCACAATTTTAAAGGACTTAACTAAGATTGGACTAAAAGGGAGAGAGTTCAAAATGAAATTAGATCTTTAGGTTCCCAATTATTTACCCATTATTAGCAGGCTAAGCAAGCGATTCAACTGCAAAAACTGGTCATTTCTTCTGAAAAAGGAAGGCTTGCTCAGGGTGTGGACTGAAGAACCCAGGGATAGAGCCAAGAACCACTCAAGGGACTATGTCTGGGCCCTAATCAAGGAACTAGTAACATGCATCTTTCAGGATTTATCAATTGCTATGGACCAAGGCTAAGTGTCTTACATGGCTAGGTGTCTACTGCAATTATCCTATCCTTGTTCATCACTGGATACTGGGTTTGTGAGGGGCAAAAAGCTTGCCTCCTAGTTTACTGGTCCTCAGCTCAAGAAGAACTTTATTTGAGGAGCCATTTCAAGAGGTATCAGCCATACTAGATCTGACTTAGATGACAAGAGAGAACTTGAGTTTGATGCCTTAACAAGATGAGACTCTGAGGATCTTGGAAGGGAATAGGTATATTTTTTAATGTAGGATATATGTGAATTGTGGGGGCCAGCTGGCTGTCTCCCAAGACTGCTGCCATCAATAACAACACTCCCCATCCAACTCTACATCAAGAATTGGAACACAGTTCTTGCTACTAGATGTTTATTCCCTCTAAACCTCATGTAGAAATCTGATCCCCAATGTTGGAGGTGGGGTATAATGGGAGGTGTCTGGGGCATGGGGACGGATCTCTCATGAATAGCTTGGTACCCTCATGGACATAATGAGCAAGTTCTCACTCAGTTAGTTTCCTCCAGAGCTAGTTTTCAAAAAGAGCCTGGCACCACCCTGCTCTCTTTCTTGTTTCCTCTTGCCACTGATCTCTGCACAAGCCAGCTCCCCTTCACCTTCTGCCATGAGTGGAAGCAGCCTGAGGTCCTCACCAGATGCAGATATCCAATCTTGAACTTTCTAACCATAAGAATCATTAGCCAAATAAACTTTTGTTCCTTTATAACGTACACAGCTTCAGGTATTCCTTTATAGCAGCAATATATGGATTAAGACAATTCTCTTCCCCTTGAATCTGTGCTGGACTCAATGCCTTGTTTTACCAATAGAATACAGTGAAAATGACTTCCTGAAACTTTAAGGATATGTCACAAGAGATCTGCAGCTTCCTCCTAGTCTTTCTGGAATATCTGTCCTTGGTACACACTACATCAGAGCCCTGCCATCATGTTTGGAGAAGCTATGGGCTCCAGTCAGCAATCCCAGCTGATCTCCCAGACATATATACCACCCTGGATATCAAGCAGTCAAGCTTCCAAATGCAGCCTTAACCAACATTTAATGGAACACATAAGACCCCAGCAAAAGCTGTCTAACCAAGTCTAGGCAACACACAGAACCATGAAAAATGAAAATAAATTGTTAAGCCATTAAGTTTGAGGTGACTACTATGCTGCAAGATAACTAGAATAATTCTTTAATAAAAATGTGGTACACTAAAACTAACAGTAATTTAAAATAATAGTAACAGTAAATTAATAGTAATTTAATAGTAAATAGTAATTTAATAGTAAAATAATAGTAATAGTAATTTAAAATATTCTAATTAAATAGGATTTATTAGCATGTCATTAACTTACTTTTTGATTTATTTTGAAATGCAAATAACCTTAAAGTCCACTCTCCTTAAATTAATCTCTAAATTTAGCATAATAATCCCAATCAAACTCCTAACAATACTTTTGGTGAAACCTAAGTAGCTGATTTTCAAGGTCTTCTGGGAAATTAAATAAACATATGATGAGGAAGACTTGACCTATCCCAGTAGATAAAAGAATATGCCATGGTGATTTATAATGTAGTATTGTTTCAGAAATAGACCAAAAGATTAACCAAACAGAAGAAAGTAAAAAAAAAAAAACCTCATTGTTCAACTGAAAGTTTTGTTTATTATAAAGTTGGCAGATGAGATTAGTGGGAAGATGAATGAGGTAAACAAGGGTTAAAAAAAAATAGCTCTTGTTTCAGAAATATATAATAGTTTACCAGTTCAAACAACAGACATGTAAGTACAAAAATCCAGTCAGATAATTAAAAGATCTAAATGTAAAAAATAATACCATAAAAAGTAATAGAGTAAGACATAAAAGAATTATCCTCAACATCCTGGAGTGGATGAACCTTCATAAGCATGACAAAAATCACAAATGCCACAAAGATAAAGTCTGACAAATATTTGTTACATAAACATTAAAATTCATATATGACAGATGACAGAAAATTCAGTATGTAACAGAAATTATTTCTGACATACGGTATGCTAATATCCCTTATAAATAAATTCCACAAATCAACAAGAAACAGATTAAGAATTCAAGTAGAAAATAGAAGAGAATGAACAAACTGTAGAAGAAAAAAATTATAATAGTTCATTTAGAAAAATAAATGAGACTCAAGGAATAACCACCTGGAAATGAGTATCAGAATGATAATATCTGTCAAATATACAATTGACAAAAGTTTAAAAGCAGATAATGTCCAGGTTGGCTAGGGAAACACAGCTGACAGGGATAACATTTTCAACAGCCTTTTTTCGTTA
Source organism: Microcebus murinus (assembly GCF_040939455.1). Lineage (NCBI taxonomy): Eukaryota > Metazoa > Chordata > Mammalia > Primates > Cheirogaleidae > Microcebus > Microcebus murinus. The sequence goes on from NC_134106.1 coordinate 6,404,160, forward strand.
GGCAATTTCATAGTATACATCAGAATTTGTACATACTCTTTGAAACGCCAAGTTCACTTTCTTATCTCAGTTACTACCATTATTACAAAGTTTTGTAATGTAAAGGTTAGTAATACAAAGGCTTGTGATGTCACCATGCAATTACTATCTAATGATGTGCTACTGAGCATTTCGCCCCAACTACACATTCAAGGACTTCAAATTGGTAGCTTTCAATTTACTATAGTGGAAGTATTCAGACCATGGAAATTGGCAAACACTATAAATCTCATCCACTGCCTATTTTTATAAACACATTTTTATTTGACCACACTCACTCCCATTTGTTTATATATTGCCTATGGCTGCTTTTGCCTGGTAACAGCAGAGTCAAATAGTCGCAACAGCAACTGTATGGCTCTCAACCCCTAAAATATTTACTATCTGGCGCTTCATGGAAAAAGTTTGCTTACTCTAATTTAGAATTAAAGTGGTAAAGAAAATGATAATAATGTACATTAAGCTTCAAAAAGTGTGAATAGAAAGATAACCCAAAAACAAAACAAAACAAACACACCACACAAAATACCTCATTTAACATAAACAAAAATATCAAACAACATTCATGTCTGAACATTTGTTTGCCAATGATGTAAGCAACTACTTTATTGAATTGGATGGTAACCATTTATTTGTAGTCGACATTATCAAATTATTGTTGAACTACAACCAAAGATTAGCCATAAGAATTCGGCAAAATAATCAACAAAAGCATTCTGTGTGAACCAATTGGCTATATGGAATTTACAATAAAGAGTATTGTATATTTCATTATTTATAATAATGGCAAATCTGTTACATTTATAAAATTTAAACCCATGTCTGTATATTTATACATATGTATTTTTTCCTAGAAAGCCAGTTGTTAAATATCTGCCAACATACCCCTGACTAACCACATGTGGTTACTGAGCTCTTCCAACGTGGCTAGTCTAAATTGAGATAGTAGTCACTGTAAAATATACCCGACATTTCGAAGAGTAAGTATAAAAACAAAGAACTTAATTTTTTAACTGATTATACTTTGAAATGACAATATTTTGAATATATATTACCTAAAATAAAATATGTTAAAATTAACTTAATGTGCTTCTTTTTAGTTTTTAAATTGTGACTATTAGAAAATTTAAAATTATACCTGTGACTCACAATGTATTTCCATTGTACAGTGCTAGATAGTTTTCCTAAAAAGGGGGAGACAGACACAGCTGGTGTGGCTTTTCACACTTTTGCCATTCTTTCTGCCTAGAATATGAATCTGATGGCTGCTGCAGCAACTACCCTGCATCCAGAGGGTAAGAAGCTAACAGACTAAGCACAGCACAGTGGAACAAGAGAAGAACCGGGTTCTTTAACAGCATTGCTGAGCTACTATTATACACTGGCCCTGGACAACCTAACTCAAGTAAGAAACTTAGCTGGTGGAGTATTTTTCTGTCATCTGCAACTGAACGCATTCTTAACTGACAAAAAGCACATCAAACTTTTGTCATCTTTTCTTTTGAGTTACAGTGCAGGCAAGAATGTTGGGGAAAGCCTTTGAATTTTTCAAGTTCACACATTAGCAGAGAAAACAGACATATAAACCAATATGTGCACAGTATTATTCTAAGTGTTATGGTCATGAGTTTCACTGAATGTCTTCAAACAGAAGTGCACAGCTTTACTGAAATTCGCTTACTATAAGTACACAATTCAACAGCTTTTAGCAAATGTGTACAATTGGGTGACCATCACTGCAATCTAGTTTAGAGAATTTCTACCATCCCAAGAGTTCCTTTGTGCTTACTTGCAGTCAATTTCTACTTGTACTCTCAACCTCAGGCAATCACTGATCACTTTCTATCTCTGGATTTGTCTTTTGTAGCAATTTCATGATTCACAATTTTATGGTTAATAAATAGAACCATATAATATGTAGTCTTTTGTATCTGACTTTTTTCACTTAGCATGTTTTTGAGTTTCATCCATTTTGCAGTATATACCAGCAGTGTGTTTCTCTTTTAATTATTGAATAGTATTCCATTCTTGCCACATTTTGTTTATTCATTTACCAACTGAACATTTGGACTACCTGTAGCTTTTGGCTATTATAAATAATGCTGCCATGTGTGGACATATGTTTCTGTTTCTCTTGAATAGCACCTAACAATAGAATTCTCAGGATATATGGTAAGTCAATGTTTAACCTGCAAGAAATTACCGAAATATTTTCCAAAGTGGACATAAACTTTTTATGTTCCCAAAAGCAATGTATGAAGGTTACATATGATCTGTATCTTCACCAATGCTAGGTACTGTCAGTCTTTTTAATTACATCCATTCTAGTGGATATACAGTAGTATCTCATTGTGGTTTTGTTTTGTTTTTTTTTTGAGACAGAGTCTCACTTTGTTGCCCAGGCTAGAGTGAGTGCCGTGGCGTCAGCCTGGCTCACAGCAACCTCAATCTCCCGGGCTCAGCGATCCTACTGCCTCAGCCTCCCGAGTAGCTGGGACTACAGGCATGCGCCACCATGCCCGGCTAATTTTTTTTTTTTTTTTGTATATATATTTTTAGTTGGTCAATTAATTTACTTCTATTTTTGGTAGAGACAGGGTCTCGCTCAGGCTGGTTTTGAACTCCTGACCTTGAGCAATCCGCCCACCTCAGCCCCCCAAAGTGCTAGGATTACAGGCGTGAGCCACCTCATTGTGGTTTTAATTTGCAATTCTCTAGTGACTAAAGCCACTGAGCATCTTTTCATTTGCATATTAACCATGAAACATCTAACCAGCAATTCTGTTCATTTTTAAATTGAGTTGCCTTATTATTGAAGTGTGAACATTCTGCATATATTCTATATACAAATCTTGTACCAAATATGTTTTGCAAATATTTTCTCTTTGCAGCTTGTCTTTTCATCTTCTTAAAGGAGTCATTTTGAGTTAATTTTTATGTATGATGTGAGGTAAGGGTCTAGGTTCATTTCTGTCCATACAAAGATCCAATTGTCCCAGCACCATTTGTTGAAAAGCCTCTCCTTTCCTAACTGCCTTGGCGCCTTTGTCAAAAATCAACTGACCATATATATATATGAGTTTATTTCTGGCCTCTTAATTTTGTTGTAATGATTTATATGTCTACACTTACAACATACCACAGTGATGGATTAATGTAGCATTCGAGTAAGTTTTGAAACTAGGGAGTATAAATCTTCAAACTTTGTCATTCCTTTTCAAAATTGTTTGGGTTATTCACAGTCCTTTGTATTTCCATATGAATTTTAGGATCATCTTGTCAATTTCTACCAAAAAAAAAAAAAAGCCTGCCAGAATTTTTGTTATGGATTGGATTAAATCTATAGACCAAATGCCATCTTATTAATGCCATCTTAACAATAAATTCTTATCTCAACCCATAAATATGAAATACCTCTTCATTTAATTTTTCATTTCTCACAGGACAGTTTTGTAGTTTTCAAGTGTACTTGCAATTCTTTCATTAAATTTATTTCTAAGTAATTTATTCCTTTTGATGCTACTGAGAATGGAATTGTTTTTATACCGTCAGTTTCTAAGATAGAAATATAATTGATTTGGGCCAGGCATAGTGGCTCATGCCTATAATCCTAGCACTCTGGGATGCTGAGGCGGGTGGATCGTCAAGGTCAGGAGTTCGAAATCAGCCTGAGCAAGAGCGAGACCCCGTCTCTACTAAAAATAGAAAAAAATTAATTGGTCAACTAAAAATATACACAAAAGAGTACTTACTCATCATTCTTCTACTTCAATGAGAAAAAACATTTAAATAGAAAGTAGGAAAAGAAAAAAAGTAATTCAAATAATTCAGAAAACCTTTTAGAAGCAAGGGCAACAAGAAAGACTATGTGGGTTACAGTTCTTTATATCTCACATTTTGGCTCATAATACAAAAAATCCAAGAAATGGGAAGAGGAAAACAACACCACCATGCTGAGCAAAAGCTGAGCTAGTCAAAGCCTGATAGAAACTGGGCCCTGGAGGAAGCAGCACACACTCCAGTCTGCCCTCCAGCCATAGACAAAACGAAATGGTCAGCTTGTGAGCAGTCTATTTCAGTTGTGTTCAATTATACATCACAGTCCTCTAAAACTATATATCAGGCGAAGTTCTGAGGATACAACATTGAACAAGACTCAGTCCTTGTCTCGAGTTTGGAGTCTACCATAGGAAGCGAACGTGTACTGGCCGACCCACGCACGGTACTCACCAGGCGCCCCTCCACTGTATCTGATACACGGGTATTTTCACATTTTCTATCTTTGAAATCAAGAGTCCTTTCAAAATTGGTAGCATATATGGCCGGGCGTGGTGGCTCACGCTTGTAATCCTAGCACTCTGGGAGGCCGAGGCAGGCGGATTGCTCAAGGTCAGGAGTTCAAAACCAGCCTGAGCGAGACCCTGTCTCTACTATAAAAATAGAAAGAAATTAATTGGCCAACAAATATATATATATAAAATTAGCCGGGCATGGTGGCGCGTGCCTGTAGTCCCAGCTACTCGGGAGGCTGAGGCAGGAGGATTGCTTGAGCCCAGGAGTTTGAGGTTGCTGTGAGCTAGGCTGACGCCACGGCACTCACTCTAGCCTGGGCAACAAAGCGAGAGACTCTGTCTCAAAAAAAAAAAAAAAAAAAAAAAAAAAAAAAAAATTGGTAGCATATAAAACTTTTTAGTGCTAAGTAAAATAATGGTATATCTTATAATCAATGGCATCTTATAACTAATGGAATATAGTATCTCATTTCATCTTTACTACATTACTGTGAGGTAGGTATTATTAATATTATTACTCCTAATTTACAAATGAGGAAACTAAGGTTACAAAGACCAAGTACCTTGGACAATGTGACAAGCCACTGGACAGGTAAGCAAGGATGAGAAGGCAGTGTGGATCTAGAGTCTGGAGCTGAGCTGCAGTATTAAATAAGTATGCGTGATATAGTGCAAAAATGTGAAGTATACAAGTTGTACAAGGTAGAGATGATTCATTTTATTAAGAAAACAGGGAAAGGGCTTAACCACAGAGGTCACAGATCAATAGGCCTCTGAAAGACCAGCAGGAATTCATGTTGGGGGCAGGAGGCAGCCTGCAAGTACAAAGGAACCAAGTGTAGAACAGTAGAGCGTGTGTGTGTAACTACAAATGGTTCATTATGGCTGGGCCTGACTTAGCTAAGGAGCCAGTGCTGTAAACTGAGAGTGGAAAGGAAAGCAGGGGCAGTCACAAAGGGCGCTGTGAAGCTGCCAAGCTAAAAGGAGCCAATCCGGGGTCTGAAGCAGAAGAGAGGCATGATCAACAGATATGTTAAAAGATCATCTGGGCAGCAGAACGCAGGACAGACCAGAGGCCAGGGGGACCAACTGTCAGAGTAATGCAAGGGAGCCCAGATATGAAATGGTACCTGGACAAAAGAATAAGTGCAGCTGAAATCAACAACGGAAGTGGCACATAGGGAAATGATAATAGCTAATAATCACCACCATCTACTAAGTGCTTACTACATGCCCTGGTCCTGGTTGACATGCTTTACAAGTGTCAAATCCTCAAAACAACCCAAGAGGAAACTGAAGCATAGACAGTTCATAGTGAACTGTCTGTAGATGTAGAAATAAGCAAAAGGAAGAAGTGAGGATTTATTCCAATTATCTGGGTTGGCTCCTTAGATGGAGAATGATGCCACAGAGAGTGTAAACAAGGAAGAAAAGATCTGAGGCTAAAAATGAGCTTGGTATTAGATACACTGAGTAGGGTACAGAAATGAGCAGGACAAGACACAGGGCAGGAATGCTCTCTGCCCAGGAAGGAACACCTGCAGACTATCACGCCCATATCCTGCTGCCAGTGGTCATTTTCCCAACTCCTTTTCCTTCCTTTCTGCTTATTCTTAAATCTTTACATCTTTTAGGATTATCTCCCAAGAATTATCTTTATCTTCATCTTAAAACTTTTAATGATGTATTTATACTGTCTGCTAAGTGTGCGAGGACAGAGACAAAGTGAATAAAGAAGGTGGCTAAGATTTAGACTAATCTTTGAAAAGAATGGGAAAGGGAAATGAAAAATAATTTTCAAAAGAACCATAGACTTAAGTGAAGTAGGAAATCATGAATCTTTGGTAGTTCCCATCATGTTGTGTCCCTCTCAAACACTTGGCTGCCCAAGCACAATAGAGATCTGTGTCCATCCAAGACTGGAAATCTGCGTGGTGCTGCATGGAATGCCAATGAGGCAAGGGAGCTGGGAGCGCCAGAAGAATCGTAGAGATGGTGTGTAACAGGAAGGGGTGGTCAGAAAGACACTAACCAGGAGCACAGGGAAAGGTGGAAATGGAAGGACTTCACCTCTGACACCCTCCCTAGCCTCTCAACTTTCATATCTCTGTCACCCACCACAGTGCCAGGCAGATGCCCAAACTTGGGTGGATCCAGTTGAAGAAAGAGAGTAAGCAATCTCAAATATAGAAAGGGGGGTGTCTCAGCTGGCTACAGGAGTTACAGATTTCACAAGCAGAGTGGCATTAGACAAGGAAGTGGACAGCAAGGGCACAAGGACACACAGAATTCTGATGTGGAGCTCAGATCACCTCTATCGGAGGCTGGTGGGTCGTCCACCATCCAGATGATCAAGGAAGACCACAAAGCCAGCTACCATGGGGCATGAACGAATTCTGGAGCAGTTATTCTCAAATTTTCTGGTCTCAAGACCCCTTATACTTTTAAAAATTATTGAGGAAACCAAAGAAACATAACCCACATAAAGAACAGCCATTGTTATTTACCATATTAGAGATTAAAACTGAGATTTCTAAAAATATCTATTAATTTGATGCTAATAAATCCATTACATAACAGCACAAATAACATTTTTATGAAAGGGAAATATATTTTCTAAAACAAAAAACATTAGTGAGAAGAATGGCACTATCTTATATTTTAACACATTTATGTGTTAGTGTTAGTGTTAGTGTCTGACTTAATAGTACGTACTGGATTCTCAAATGTTTCTACTGCAGTAACACACATCATGTAGATTCTGGAAAGCCCCATTGTGTACTCATGAGAGAATGAAAGTGAAAAAGGCAAGTAATGTCTAAGTGTTATTATAAAAATAGTTTTGACTTTACCACCTACATCCTCAAAGGATCTCAGGGATTCCTAGGGGGTCTCTAAACTAGACTTTCAAAAGACTGATCTAGAGGATGACAGATGACAGCAATTTGGAGACACAAAGAGCAGAGCAGCCAGACAAGCCCCAAGATTGGAAGAGTAGTAAACAGAAAAGTACTAGTAGGGAGGTGGGAGAATTTCTACCTGACAGGTCAGCAGACATAAAAATTAAGATATCAAATTCAACAGGCATCTTTTTGTTTTGTTTGTCAGGTGGGGATGAAAAGGTGCAATAAATGAGAATCACTATCCCAGTCCTCCAAATATCCGATCTAACCCTTTTCTCCAAAGAGGTGAGAATTACTGCTATACTAAGTACTATTACTACCGTGTTCCCCGGAAAATAAAACCTATCCCTATAAAATAAGCCCTAGCAGGATTTCTAAGCATTGGCGCAATATAAGCCCTACCCTGAAAATAAGATCTAGTGATGGGCGTGGCTACGCAGAGTATCTGCACAACCCGTGCATTTCGTCGTGGAGTGGTAAAGAAGACCAGCAGCCCTTCTCATCTGCCCCATCGTGACAGCTACTATCCCAGAGGTGACCGGAAAGGTGTGGGCAGCCCCACCAACAAGGTCAGCTCCCCGTGTCAGGTCCTGACCATCCTGTGCATGCTGCAAGCTGAGGCTTTGAAGGGAAAATAACACAAACCCTTAAAATAAGCCCTAGGGTGTCTTCTTGAGGAAAAATAAATATAAGACACTGTCTTATTTTGGGGGAAACACAGTAAATAAAATATGTTCTGTTAGATGTATTGGGGTTAAGGGAAATGGTTAAGAACCATTGATTTACCTATGGCTCTTACTTTTTACAAGAAGCATTAAATGAAGCCCAGATAAGAAACTAAGCCAAGAATTAGAACTAAGAGCTATAGTTTCCCAATTCAACGTTCAAATTAAGATTAATTTATATTATTTGCATATACACCAATTCATAATGAAGGAAAATAAAATAGTTGGGACACTAAAACTTTCCCATGGAAAATTCACATACTGGTAAGGCTGGGGAAGAAATGGGGTTTAACAGCTGGGTACACAGAACTTTAGCATTGAACAGACTTGGTTTCAAACACTGAGCCTAGTAAGTACTATTTGTATAAACTTGAGGAAGGTACTCAAGCTCTCTGAATCTCACTATTCTAAGTGTAAAGTTGAGATAACAGTACTACAGCCCAGGGTAGTTGTAAACAGCAATGGGAATGTACTTCAGCAGTTAACATTGTATCTGACATAGAATTAGTGTTTTAACAAATGTGTGCAATTAATGGTAATTTAGCTATTAACAATAGTTTATTAATAATTAAAGCTGTCTGCTATGCTGCGGTCCCCAACCCCTGGCTACAACCCAGAACTGGTCTGTGGCCTATTAGGAACCAGGCTGAGCTCCACCTCGCCCCCACCCCAACCCCCAGTACATGGAAAAATTGTCTCCCATGGAACTTAGGAACCAGGCCACACAGCAGTACGTGAATGGCAGATGAGCAAGCAGAGCTTCATCTGTATTTATAGCTGGTTCCCAATGCTCCAATCACCACCTGAGCTCCTCTCAACCCTACCCCACCCCTCCGATCCATGGAAAAATCGTCTTCCACGAAACAAGTCCCTAGTGCCAAAAAGGTTGGGGACCACTGCTTTAGAGTTTTCACTGTATTCATTCCTTAACTTTTGGTATTTCTTTTCATTGGCTTTTGTTTTTAATTCTTCAACTATTCTTAGGAAATCTCAAAGTGTTGAAGAGATAGCAAAAGATCACATATGAAATAAGAATTTAAAGAAAAAGACTCAATTAGATTCATGATAACACACTATCTAAAGTATTTAACATCTTGATCACTATTTTCATGAGGGGAGAAAGGACTAGAAACCACGTTTTGCTCTTTTTCTAATTAAGAGGTCATCCAGCACAGCCCTCAAGCTAGGTTTGACACACCCAGATGATTTCCTCTTGGCTGATACATAAATGCTTCCCAGCATGTGTTCAACAGACAGTTATTGAGCACCCAGTGTGGGCCAGGGCCATGCTGAGCACTCTGTGCTTCCACTGCGGCTGGCACCATGGCATCACGTCACCCACCCACTTGACACGAGTGCGAGTTCACAACCATGAAGCAAGGTAGAAAACAGTGGACAGGCAGTTTCAGCAGATAGTTCTATAGGGAGCAACATATTACAGGGCACGTTTTTACCACTGAACAAGGGGACTGAAGATGAGGAAAATCACTAAGTGTCTAAAGTTGTCATTGTTTCCCAAAAGATCTAATAAATCTTGACATTTAGGGTCAACACTGTATACCTAGGATACTTTTAGTAGAGGCACAATAGTTAGAAGATCAAAGTCACTCTAGCTAGGCTTCTTCCATTTAATCTCAATGGAGCACCAGTGTTTCCTTGGGGTCTCGAGTCTTTCAAAGATGAATGAAATCGTCCCTGTGTATGTTTAAAAGCATGTAAGGATTAAAATGAGAACAAACTGGAATATAAGAAGATAGTGGGCCGGGCACGGTGGCTCACGCCTGTAATCCTAGCACTCGAAGAGGCCTAGGCGGGTGGATCGTTTAAGCTCAGGAGTTCGGGACCAGCCTGAGCAAGAGTGAGACCCCATCTTTACTATAAATAGAAAGAAATTAGCCAAACAACTAAAAATAGAAAAAAATTAGCTGGGCATGGTGGCGCATGCCTGTAGTCCCAGCTTCTTGGGAGCCTGAGGCAGGAAGATCGCTTGAGCCCAGGAGTTTGAGGTTGCTGTGAGCTAGGCTGACACCACAGCACTCTAGCCCGAGCAACAGAGTGAGACACTGTCTCAAAAAAAAGAAAAAGAAGATAGTGGAAAAAAAAGAATAAATGTAAGCAAGGGATAAAAAATTTTAAGTATAAAACAAGAAATGAGATCCTTACATGAAATATAAATACAAGTGCAATTACTTGAAATGGCAGTCAAAACTTTGAGAAATAACAGACAGGTTTTTAAAAGATCATTTGAAGTTTTAAATAACCATAAAACATAAAATGGCATGTTTCTATCTTTGTATATTATTTTCAATCAATTCTCCTCTTCCTCCCTCCAATTTACTAGAGAAAAAACTTAATTACTAAGCTAAATATGCCTATGAAGGAATAATTTAATTACAGTAACTCTGTAGATCAAACACTTTAGCATCTCATGTCTTAAAATCTAAGCTACAAAAGTACTTTAAGCCTGCCTTCTAAACATTTTAAAGCTCTAGTGTCTAAGAAAACTTTTGACACAAGGGTAAAGCTTTACATACTAGCCTAAATAATAGGCATAAATAAATAAATAATTCAAATAAATAAATAAATAAAGTCCTATGTTCTAAACATTTGTCAGAAATCCAACAGGACCTGGACATTCTATTACCTATCACCAAATAACTCCCTATGAGAATTGAAAGTATTTAAAAACTTTACTTTCTAAGCACAAAATGCCAAAAGGGCAATGTATTCTTTTGGATAGAGATATCTGCATATTTGCTTTGAGGATGAATAATCAACACATACAAACCCCTGCCTCTGTGCAGGAACCCCTGGGGCTCCCAATACCTTTCCTCCATCTATTTAGGGTATTTTTTTTAGGCGTACATTCTCATAATCATAATGGTTAATGCTTAGAAGTATAATAATACAATGCAATGGTAAAAAGCCTGGGCCCTGGGTGGAATCAGACACACCTACTTCAAATCTCAGACCCACCACCTACTAACTTCTGCTTCTTGGTAAAATAGGTATACCACACATACCTCCAAGGGTTATTGCTATGATGGAGTGGTAATCATGTGCTTAGCACAATGACTGATGCACAGTAATTACTGAAACATTAACTATTATGAAGATTAATCATAGTTTCCCAATGCAAACCCAACTTTTAGCTTGTACATACTACTGCAATAGCAAAAGGGCCAATATCTTTATTCCAAGAAACTGAAAGGCTTTTGAATGCGGTCCACACAGAGAATAAAATTAAAACTCTAAAGTTCATTCTTCTTCCTGCCACATTTTATTCTCTCTCAGGGGATCATGGTATTGTCCTCAGTGAAGTTAATATTTTCCCCAGAGTTTCTGCTAAGCCACTACCCACTTCATGAGGACAAATTTTCAAATGACTTAAGGCTTCTGCCTGCCAAATTGCATTTCCAAAATCATCCTTCATTCCTAGTAGAGTTAAGGCAGTTCCTGATGACATTTTAACCTAGGAATCCATATTGCAGAAGTGTTGCTAGTGCCAGCAGATAACAGGTGAAAGTGGACCCCAATACCATCAGCTCTTCAGGGTCACAGTCAGTTGAGACAAAGACCACATCAACCCAAACCGCCTCTTCCTTCCCTAACCCCACCCCACTTTCGCTAGTCACCATGTCTACCACCCTCTGGAGAGCCTAAGAGGAAGAAAAGCAAGCAGGAAGAGAGGCAGAGAACACTAACAGAACACTGTTATGTCAACCCATCACGCATGCCACTCAAGGTCAATAGTGTGAATGAACAGAATTTGCTTAGAAAACTCTTATATAAACACTAGGAACCAATATCCAACCGAAAAGAGACTTAGAAAGACTCAAAAATAAGAATTCAACAAATATTCAATGAAACAGAATACAACAGATTACTTACTGAGCTTCTATCATCTATACACTTAACAATGGGATTTCAAAAAACACTAAATTATCCCTGCAAGGAGTTCATATTCTGGAGAAAAGCAAAAAATGAATTGCAGTACATGGTATTAAATATGATAGATAGTATGAATGCTTAAAACAAGGTTTGACATGACAGTATCAGGAGGAAGAAAAACCCAGCAAAATATTTTATAACTAAGAATGACCTTTATTTATAAATTCATTTTTTAGAGATGAGGTCTCGCTACTTTGCCCAGGCTGGCCTTGAACTCCTGTGCTCAGGCAATCCTCCTGCCTCAGCCTCCTGAACAGCTGTGACAAATGACCTTTGAAAGGATTTCATCCATAAGTCTTCCTGGTAGCCAAACCCTTTATTCAAAGAACAGTTTACCTATACTCCCACAAAATGAAGCATGTAGGCACCACACTCCTCAATTAAGTCACTGATTTAATCCAATTTAGGCCCAGAAAGGTAAAGTGACTTGGCCAAGGTCCTAAAGCTAATAAAAATTTAGCAGAGTTGAATTTAAACCCATATATATATATCTGACCCCAAACCACCACTGATCATAAAATTAATCACTAAGGCTACCCAGTGTAACTCAAGAGTTTGAATTCAATCTTTTCTCATGTCCTAGCCTGCTGTTCAAGTCTATCATTAATAAAGCAGATGTCTGAGGAAAATATCTTAATATTTCCTAATATTTTAAAGTAATATTACTTTGGCCTAATTATACTTAACACCAAATATCTGTACCCTGTTTCTGACTGTTTTATTCTACTGAATATACTCGGTTGGTGGCTGACACATAGTCTGGGTTTTACTACTTTCCAAGTTAGTTCTTCCTCAGCACATCCTTTCTCCTTTGGCAACAATCACACTGCGACGGCAGTTTGACTGTAAGCTCCGTGAAGTGACACCGTATGTCTTTTTTATTCATCACTGGATCCCTGCAGCAGCATAACAAATACTGGTTACAGGAATGACCGTCGTGATGTTCCCAACTCAACTGTGCATTTCACAGGGTAAGGACCACACCTCTGTTACCTTAGAGTTTCTGGAAATACTGTGGCACACAATATATGTTTGTTCACATTGACGGGTAGCTGCGCCATAGGATGCTAGCTTTTAATTCACTTTCCTACAGCTCTCACGGTATCATCCTATACATAGCCTGGCAATCCAATAGATACATGCAATTTTACTGTGTATACTTACATCTTTTATGTTTTTTCTTTAGGTCATTTATCTTGTGTTTTTTGGCTTGCTTTTGTTTTTGTTTGAAATGAGGGTCTCACTAACCTGCCCAGACTTGGTTGGTACACCTGGGTTTAAGCAATCCTCCAGCCTCAGCCTCCTGAGAACCTGGGATTACAAATGGTCATGATAGCACCCAGTGATCCTGTTGAAAATTACTTGCCAAGATGAACAGGCTTTTCTATTCTTCCCATTTTAACTGCCCCACATTTCTGCTGTTTATGTTTAAATAATGGCAGTTCTCTTGTACTGTGTTCCAAAAATCTGAGACTATTTTTTGGAACTCAAAACAAATCTTTCCCATGGAAAATTTAAAAATCAAAGAACAAAATACACAAAGGACACTAAGGTTCCCACATCCATCCATAAAAGCTTATTTAGCACAACTGAATACCACAAAACCCAGCCACACTGTGCTACCTTCTCTAGGGAAAATGCCTTCCTAATTCCAACTGGGTATGCCCGAAACACATTTCTCTCCCCTTCCTCTTCCATGACCTAAACAGACAGGCTCCCTGTGTTCCTTCACCCCTTCCCGTATCCCCACCCCTCCCATTTTTTCCTGATTCCGCTCTCCCTCAGAACAGAGGTAGAGCCGTCCAGCAATAGATGGTCCAGGTACAAGAATTAGGCACGAGACTTTGCACCAAGGGCACAGAGGACTCTACAGTGGCTATCCACACAACTCCCACAGGCAGGCCCCGAGACGGAACCCAGCGGTTCTGAAGGAGGCAGAGGCTGTGGCCGGGAAGCAAGAGCTCTAGGAGGCTACTTGGACAGGGTTTGCTGTCATGCATAAGTCACGTTATCACTCATTCATTCATTCATTCATGCATTCAGTTAATATTCATTGAGAACATACAATCTCCTAGGTACTGTGATACATTCAGAAAATAAAACAGGCACAGCATGACTGCTGCCACGGAATTTGCAGTCTATGAGGGCAAAACACATTACTCAGGTAACTCTCTAATACATTATTACTAAAAACTGAGATAAATTCTCAGAAGGAAAGAAACACAATTCCATGAGAGAGTGTGTGGTAACAAAGCACCTCCTCTAGACTGAGACTTCTAGGCAAGATTCTCTAAAGATATAATGCTTAAAGTGAAATCTGGAATATAGTAGGAGACAAGCTGGGAGAAGGAAGGAGAACACTCCGGACAGAAGGAACAGACTAAACAAAGCCTGTGGAAGAAACAGAGAAAATGCTTTCCAGGAAAGGGAGGAAGCTCAGTCATGGGAAACTAGGCAAGGGGTTGGTAAAAGGTAAAGAAAAACAGGCTGTAGCCTAAACTCACTCTTTTGACAAGCATTTATTGAGAACCTATCATGAGCCAGGTACTTTGCAAGGCCCTTGGGATAGAGCAGTATATAAGACAGACGGGATCCATACTCAAAAAGCACTTACACGCAAGTGGGAGGGACAGACCAAGAAGTAAACAACCAAGATAATTTTAAACAGTGATATGTGCATTATGATTGCCACCACTTAGCTGAGTTTCTATGTGAGGGAAGTCCGTGCACACAGATTATGTCTACCACTGGAGCGTTATTTAAATGTCATAGTTGTGACATGCATGAAGGCACATACAACAAGGATTGTTCCCATAACCAGATCATACATTTCTTAGGAGCAAGGAACATGTGTGTCTGTTTTCAGATTGTATCTATTAGATAAATGTTAGATAAAAGAAAAATTTAGTCCTGTCTACATATGGAACATACTTGATATATTTGTTTCCCATGTGACAGGACAGGGAAACTATTACACAAACAATATACTTCTGCCAAGGAGGAAGAGGGGCTGGCAATTGTGCCTTGCAATGTAACAATATCACCCCCATCCCTCCACGCCTGTGCACAACCACTCTCCCTGACCATATATGCCTATATCCCTTCACCTGTGCTGTTCACCTGCAAGGAAGTCCTTCCACGCTACCTCTTCAGCTACTTAAGGCCCTTGTATCGCTTGTATCAAATTCATGCACCATGTCCTCCAGAAAGGTCCTCACTGAGTTTCTTGCTCCTAGCTGGGCTAGCTATTTCTACAAACTCTCCTCCACCAGAGATCTCAGGACACAATATTAAAACATGCGTTCACATGTCTCCCAACAAACTGAACCCCTTGAGGGAAGAAGCCACAAGACAGCACCTAGCACATACAAGAGGGGGACAAGGATGGTCTAATAAATTAGACAAATGAATGAACCAATAAACAAATAGCCTGATTTCATAATTTATGGCCCTTACTGGAATTTGTCTACCATAAAACCATGAAGTAACCGGTCTACTAAATTGAGACTAATATCCATGCATCTCAGGGAATTAACCTCAATTCTCTTCTTTTACACTTGACATAGTCTGCTTGTTTCCCCACCCCATGTCTTAAGCCTGAGGCACATGCTTCACAGCTGAACCCAATGGAGGCCGGAAGCCCCAGCAAAGAGGCCCTCAAGTAAATCCCCCGATCACTCCTCCCAGCCAGGAGTTAAATGTAATGGGAGTGCTGAGGCCAAAAGAAACTGAAGGCTAGAGTCAGACGGGATCAACTCCAGGTAGGGAACCCAGGGGGAAAGGTATCTTGGGACAGAGGGATGAAAGGAGACCCCAGGACAGGGATTTTGGGGCTGGGGCAGTGGGGCTACAGCTACAGAGAGACAGCCCAAAGATGCCCGTGCACCCTCCGTACCGCACAGGTCCCAGGAAACAGGCCTTGGTGGCTGCTTTCCAGAGCACACAATCCCTGGAATAGGGAGGTCATCTGAGGTTGGAAAAGATACATGGCCATTTTCCCTGAGGAATCTTAAAACATACACGAACACAGAATAAACTCTGGATGTCTCTACATAGCATGATATGAAATCCAAGAGAAAGAAACTTACTTATACTTCCTCATACTACCTCTGGAGAAAGATTCACCTCTGTCTGCTGATATCAGTAATTCCTTTAACAGCATACATTTTTCATTTCATAAAAAGAGATAACAGGCAAATTGCCCATGACAGATAGCATGAATGAATTTCAGTCAAACAAAGTTAAATTACTTAAAATGGCATGCTCAGCATAGAACAGATGGATGTGGGTTCAAATCCACCATTTCCCAGCTACATGACCTCAAACAGTCACGTAATAACTCAGTGTCCATTTGTTCACTTATGAACTGAGGCGCCATCACCTCTTGTGCAGTGAAGCACTCAGTGGGCACACAATCAGCCCATTCTCCTCTTCTACATTTTTTTTTCTTTTTCTGAGACAGAGTCTTGCTCTGTCACCCTGGCTACGTAGAGTGTGGTGGCGTCATCATAGCTCACTGTAACCTCAAACTCCTGGGCTCAAGTGATCCTCTTGCCTCAGCCTCCTAAGTAGCTGGGACTATAGGCGCACACCATGACGTCCAGTTAATTTTTCTGTTTTTAGTAAGATGGGCTCTTGCTCTTACTCAGGCTGGTCTCAAAACTCCTGACCTAAAGCAACCCTCCTGCCTCAGCCTCCCAGAGTGCTAGGAGTACAGGTGTGAGCCACTATACCTGGCCCTCTTCCACATTTTGATGGGTTATAAGAAGTGGTGAGGTATTGTGTATCCAAAGAGAAAGAATGGATGAAGTAAGGCATAAAAGACAAAGAAAACAGAGGAAGTCAAGCTGAAATTATAGAACTTCTTAATTTTATTTAGAGCTCTTTAAAGATTTGTGGGGAAGAAAAGGTATTCATAAGTATCTCATATTCTGTGGATCCGGAAGCTAGCTCCCCCTGTGCTTGTCAGGAATCATCATCAGAAGGAAATTTAGAAGGCATATGGCACTATCTCCTACAGCATTCAAACCAAAATGTCCCCTCAACATCTTATATCTCCAATGACAAATGCAATATTCCACAAATCACACTGGTAAATATTCTTGCCACAACTGAGGCTGTCTTTCCTTGGGCAAAAAAAAAATGTACCTTTTTGTATTTCATCTGGCAGTATTACATCTTAGCACTCCAAAGAACAAGCACATATCTACTTCCTTCTAACATTTACAGGTAGCTATCATGTCTTCCCTTCAACATCTAGACATCCTTCCTTTGAAGGCATGTTCCTTTGAGAGTCAATGTTCCTACTGACCCTTCATTGTTACAATTAAACTCAGAAAAACATGAATGTGTATACACATCTAGAAATTTGATTAAATGAAAAAATATACAAAATCCTTGAACCAATTTTCAAAACTGTAACTCAATTGTAATACTGTTCTTCCTTCTTGCAATTCCCTCTATAATATTTATCTTTTTAAATAGCTTTAAAGTAAAACGTACATGCCATAAAACTCACTTAAATGTACAATTCAATGCATTTCAGTAAATTTACACCACAGTCCAATTCAAAAATCCATCCGTCACTCCAAAAATTTCCCTCATGCCCATTTTGCAGTCAATCCTCACTCCCATCCCCAGTTCCTGCCTGGCAAGGACTAATTTACTTTTTGTCACTACAATTTCGCCTTCTGTAGAAATTTCATATAAATGGGATTATATAAACTATAGTCTGGTTCTTCTCACTCAGCATGTGGTGTCTGAAATTTACCCATGTTGTGGCATACAGCATGTTCCTCGTCACTGGTCGGTAGTATTCCACTGGATAGATGTACCAAGGTTTATTCACCAGCTAATAAACATTTGGGTTGTTTCCAACTGGGGTTATGAGGAACAATACTGCTATAATAATTCACAATGTCTATGTGAATATGTTTTCATTTCTCTTAGAGTAGAATTACTGTTATGGTAAGCATATATTTAACTTTTCTAAGAATTTGCCAAACGCTTTCACTCAGTGGCTGCCCCAATTTCCATTCCCATCAGCAATGTGTGAGGGTCCCACTCTCTCCACATAGTCACCCACACTTGGTACTGTTTGTGTGTGAAGCAGCATCCCATCATAGTTTTTTTTTTTGTTTTGTTTTGTTTTCTTTTTTTTTGAGACAGAGTCTCACTTTGTTGCCCAGGCTAGAGTGAGTGCCATGGCGTCAGCCTAGCTCACAGCAACCTCAAACTCCTGGGCTCAAGCGATCCTTCTGTCTCAGCCTCCCAAGTAGCTGGGACTACAGGCATGCGCCACCATGCCCGGCTAATTTTTTCTATATATATTAGTTGGCCAATTAGTTTCTTTCTATTTATAGTAGAGACGGGGTCTCGCTCTTGCTCAGGCTGGTTTCGAACTCCTGACCTCGAGCAATCCGCCCGCCTCGGCCTCCCAGAGAGCTAGGATTACAGGCGTGAGCCACCGCGCCCGGCTATAGTTTTAAATTGTGTTTCCATAATGAGTAATGACGCTGAGTATCTTTTCATATGCTTAATTTTCATTTATATATCTTTTTTGATGAAACATTTGTTCAAATTTTTTGCCCTTTTCTTAATTGGGTTGTATATTTTCTTAATATGGAGTTAAAAGAGTTATTTATATGTTCAGGATACAATCCTTTATCAAATACATATTTTGCAAGTATTTTACCCTAGTAATAGTGGCTTGATTTTCTATTTACTTAACATGTCTTCTGAAGAGTGAATTTTTTTTTTATTTTAATGAAGACAAAGCATCAATTTTCCTTTTATTTTCTTTGTGCTTTTAATGTCTTATCTTCCCCCAATCCAATGTCAAAAGTATTTTCTCCTATTTTTTCCTACAGGTTGTATAGTTTTTGTCTTCACATGTAGGTCTCTGATATACTTTGAGTTAATTTTTGTGTATGTTCTAAGGCGGGTGTCAAAATGTATTATTTATTTATTGTTTGCATGTGTATATCTACTCATTATGGCACCAGTTGTTGAGAAGATAATCCTTTCCCCCAATGACCTGCCCTAGCACATTTGTCAACAATCATTTGACCATATTTTCTTCAACTGATTTATACATCTCTCTCAACACTAGTAGTACATATCTTAATTGCTGTAGCTTTATGGTTAAGTTTTGAAATGAGGTAATGTTAAGTCATTAAACTTTGTTCTTCTTTTTGCGCTATACTAGGTCCTTTGTATTTCCATTTAAATTTTAGAATCAGCTTGTCGATTTCTACAAAGAGCCTGCTGGAATTCTGACAGGAATTGCATTGAATCTATTGTTCAAATATAGAAGAACTGCCATCTTAGAAATATTGAGTCTCCCAATTGATAAACATGATGTATCTCTTGATTTATTTAGGTCTTCTTTAATTTCTCTCATCAATGCCTTTTATTTTCAGTCTTGCACTTCTTTTGTTAAATTTATTCCTAAGCATATTGTTCTTTCTGGTGCTACTGTGAATGGATTTTTAAAATTTTATTCTTGGACTGTTCATTTTTGATATTTAAAAACAACACTGACTTTTTATTTGTCTATTTATTTATTTTTTGGAGACAAGGTTTCACTCTGTTGCATAGGCTAGAGTACAATGGTGTGATCACAGCTCACTGCAACCAAAAACTCCTGGGCTCAAGTGATCCTCCTGCCTCAGCCTCCCTAGTAGCTAGGACTACAGGCGTACACCACCATGTCCAGCTAAATTTTGTTTTTCTTTTTTTTTTTTGTAGACACAGGGGTCTCACTATGTTACTCAGGCTGGTCTCAAACCCCTGTCCTGAAGCAAGCCTCCCACCTCAGCTACCCAAAGTGCTAGGATTATAGGCATGAGCCACCATGCCCAGCCCACACTGAGTTTTATACAATGATCTTATGTCCTTTCATTTTAGTATTTCCTTTATATTGTTTTAAATAGGTATTTTTCACTTTAAGTGTTAAACATCAGGCCTTATTTTACTTCCTTTTTACACAAAAGCTATACCAAGAGGAAGGCAAACATTTCAACCATCTTTTTAGAAAACACTTGCTTCAGGACAATTAACTTGTAAAAAGTCATTAATAAACAAATTTCATATATTCCACTACTTGTGCCATAGAAAGTTTAAAATGACCACTTAGCAAACTTAAACTTGTATTTTCCAGGCTACCACCTGTATTTGTAAATGAAAGTTTACTGAAACACAGCTATATCTGTTTACATATTGTCTATGGCTACCTTTGTTCTAAAACAGCAGAGTGGAACAGTGACAGAAGCTGTATGTCCCACAGAGCCAAAAACATCAAACCCTGCTCTCAGAAATGCTAGGTGATATTTGGTGAAGTTGAATTACTTCTGTGTTAAAGAGAATTAATATCCTAACATATAGTGCTATAGACTGTTTATGTTCCCTGCAAAATTCATATGCTGAAACCTAGTCTACGAGCACGCTTAGAGGCGGGTACTTAGGAAGATGATTAGGTAGCTAGTACAGAGCCCTCATGAACGGGATTAGTGCCCTTATAAAGACAGCCCGAGAGCCCTCTTGCCTCTTCCACCACGTGAGGTTAGAGAGAGAAGGTAGCTGACTATAAACCAAGATGCAGGCCCTCACCAGACACCGAATCTGCCAGCACCCTGATCCGGAACTGCCAAGTCTCTAGAACTATCTGAAATAAATTACTGTTTATCAGCCATCTAGTTTATGGTATTTTGTTACAGTAGCCCAAAGTGGCTAAGACAATAGGATACTGTATCGCTAAATATTTCTTTGTCTCTATTATTTAAAATTTTCAATTTTTTTCTCAAAAATTTCAAAGCTTTTATGGAAATACAGACTAGGAAAAAGCAATGATTTCTCAAATAGATTAAGTGTTAAATATAGATTATCTAGATATGGAACAGAATAATAAAGCATACATAAGAGCATTAAAGGAAGCTACAAAAATAAATTTTATATTATATTAAAATATTTTAATTTATGCATGGATCTGTTAGAGCCAACACAATAACTAAACTCATAAAGATCATAAAGAAAAAAGAGAAAAAGAAAAAATTATAAAGCAGCAACATGCAAGAATTTTAAAACTGTTAAGTACCAAAGTCCAAATCCTTCATTTTAGAGATTTAAACCCTGCATACTCATAGAAATATAGTCCATGTACCTGCGGTACCCAGGCCCATGGACTGGTACTAGTCTTCAGCCTGTTAGGGAACCACTCGCAGAGCTCTGCGGGTCACCCCATCCCAGCCCTATGGGAAAATTGACTTCCATTAAACTTAGAGGGGAGGGCCCCACACAGCAGGAGGTGAGTAAGCAAATCTTCATCTGTATTTACAGCTGCTCCCCAAAAACTGTCTTCCATGAAACTGGTCCCTGGTGCCAAAAAGGTTGGGGACCGCTGACGCATACCATGTAAAACTAGACTGAAGGAAATAAAACAGATTGCATTATACACAAACAATAACTTTGAACAACACACAAGAATGCTCTAAGGCCCATCTAGTGTATTTGGGTGAAATTCTTAAGGTCTGACCTAGTAAACATTTTAAATTAATGTAAAGGTCTAAGAGAAAAAAAAAGTATATATAGATAACAAGAAAACAAATAAGAAAACGTCAAACAGAAAAATACATATGAGTATAAAGTAAAATAGAGGAGAGCTAAAAAAAAAAGATCAAAATACACACTTTTCAAATTAATTAACCACCTGATATTTACTGCCAACAATAGCAATTCATATCACAAACCCTTACTTACCCTAATTTGTTCCATTAATATTCCAACACTGAAATTCTATTCTAAATATCAGCAGTATATATACAAGTAGCATTTTCTCCCTGAATACTTACTGCAAAAGAGTAACATTACTAATTTTATACAACTATATGTCTCTAAAGCAGCATTATACAACAGACTTTTCTGCTATGATAGAAATGTTCTGTATCTGCACTGCCCAATGTAGTCGCTTCCTGAGCACTCGAAATGTGGCTAATGTCACTAAGGAACTGAATTTTAAACTTTAATTAATTTAAATTTACACAGCTACTTGTAAGCTAGAGGCTGCCATGGTGAACAGTACAGGTCTAAAGTATTATAAAGTTAACTTCACAGATTGCAATTTCCTTTCAGAAAAATAAACAATTTCCTATTACCAGATATGAATTTACTAACCTTCCAACTAAAAGCATATTACTTTTGCTTTAGACAGTAGTATATAAATCCCCTGTTTTTAGTAATCTAACTAGGTTTTTCTTCTACTGTATAGATTGAAAACGTATCTTTTTCATCAGATATTAATTGTAGTATCACTTTGAACCTGTCATTTGTACAAGATTTTAAAAATAGGGTCACAATGGTATAAAAATTGCTTCATCTGAAACACCAAAGTATTCTTTCTCCTCTTTTAAAAATTAAAGTCAAAACATCAAGAACCTGCAAGTGTTGGTTTACTTAAGAAAGAGAAAAGCCTTACAGGTAGTGTCACTAGAAATTGAGAAGACACACATCACAACAAAGGAGATAACTGGCAATGCCAAACACAGAAGACACAAAATAGAATGAGACTCAGAAAAAGATAATCAAAAGCTATAAGGTCTGATTCCTTATGCAAAACTCTTGTAGCCATGTGCTTAAGAATTCAGAAATACAGTGCACATGTCATACATCACATCTCAGATAATAAGGAACAGCCCAGCAGGATCCGCTGGTACACTCTGTCCCTGAGTTTTCAACCAAACACATTTTACCCATCTCTATTCCCAAATTTATATCTCTGGCCCAGCTACTCTGCTCCAACTGCATGCCTACATAACTACCCAGCTCCTACTATGCCTCACAGATACCGTAAAGGCAGCAGTCATTTACTTAGCAAAAGTTCAGAGAGTTTATTACATACCAAGCACTGTTTAGCGGCTGAAATGCTGTCCCCTTAACATGCTTCTGCACTTGCAGGGCTTCCTACCCCAGACAACTGTGCTTCCATCTAGCCTGCTGTTTAAGCCAGAAACTCGGGAGTAATCCTTGAGACCTCATTTACTACCTGCACCTATCAATCATTCAGTCCTTCGAAATCTCTCTCCAATCTATTCACTTCACTCCATCTCTCCACTGCTATCAACTACAGTAGCAGTATCCAACCTTTTTGGCACCAGGGACAGGTTTCATAGAAGACAATTTTTCCATGGACTGAGGTGCAGAGGTGGGGTGTTGTGGGGGGGAGGGGTGCAGGTGGTACAGAGCTCAAGCAGTGATGTGTGGCCCCCTTTCCTAACAGGCTACAAACTGGTACCGGCCGCAGCCCAGGGTTGGGGACCCCAGACCTACAGAACTAAGTCAGTGGTTATTAACAAGAGGCAATTTCACTCCCCAAGAGACATTTAAAAATATCTGGAAACATTTATAATTGTCACAACTTGAGGGGTACTACTAGCATCTAGTAGGTAGAAGCCAGGGACACTACTAAATATCCTACAATGCAGGTCAGTTCTGAACATCAATGAATTATCTGTCCTAAAATGTCAACAGTGCTGAGGTTGAAAAACTCTGCTTTAAATAAATAGAAGAGTGATGCATACCAATGATTTTATTTTTGTATTTATGACAATTCTTCTTCAAAATGTTAGCACAATTCAGAGTTATTTTTGGTATAATAAATTAAAATTCCATTTTGATCCAATTCTATTAAAGTTAAATACATTTATATGTGGACAAAGTAAATACTTACTTGTGCATGTTTTCCACTCCTATTATGATCATGATACAGTAGGAAACTCCACTTTGTACAAGAAAATGTAAGGCATACCTATAAAAAGTAAGAACATTGTTACAAGAGGGATACCCAGTCACAAACAAGTCGAACTAATTTTAGGTTAAAAAGTACTTATGTACAATATAGAACATTCTCAGAAAAAATAAGGAATAAAACCTCTAATATCTAAAATTCTGTAAATACCCTGGAGAAACCCGAGAAAAACTGGAAAAATAAAATCAACTCCTAAAGCCATGCTCAGTGCCCCAGCATTCCACGTCTCCTAGCTACAGGAAAGCTGCGTGGGGTTATGTGGCTCAAGGATTACAGCTTTCTTCATAACTCAAGGCACAATGATTTAAAAAAAAAGGAGTAATAAATTATGGATTTCAGAATAGTCCTCAAAGAACATCAGTTGTTTTCCCAAACTAATTTCTCCAATCTCAGCTTTGTATTGTCTTTATCTTTTTAACAATATTGATCACAAACAACAAAGTATTAAATATTAGAATGTACTAAAAAAAAAACAACAGTACACTCAAACCTGTTTATTCTCAAAACATGGTTGCTCTAGCCAAATAAACTTTCTTATATATATATCTAGTCATTCATGAATTTGCTGTAATGTATCTACAACACATTCTGGCAAACATGACACAGTATTTTCTAATAGTTTAATATTCTAGAAATCCACCATTAAAGGAGAGAACTAATTATCCACTCATTTCACAAAATTTAGACAGAACACAATTAGGTTGTCTGGGATTAAAGTCAGTCAAAACTATCCTTGAGATTATGTGTATGCACACATATACTCTTCCAATTTTCTTTTCCCTTTGGTGTTATGAACAAATTTATGATAAAATTTTCAAACCATCATGCATGATTGAAAGGGTAATAAGGGTATCAACATATGATTAAAATTACTTTTAAATCTCTATAGAATAAACTGGCATCTTCAACATAAAAAAGTTAATTAAAATTTTAGACACATTTTTTTCTATAGCAATATTATATATTATATATCAGTAATAGGCTCCAAGACAGGCCTGTAGAAGAAACTCATTTTATCTACTGTGCAGAATATGTCAATCTGCCTGTCCCACCCCCACCCCAAACACACACACAACACACAGTGAAAACCATGTTGGCCTGGAGTGCTAGCACGCACAGGACTATGACGAAGCAGAAAAACCTATGACTATAAATGGAAACTGAAGCTAAGGAAAAAAATACACGCTTTTCATATTAATTATCCACCTCCCATTTATTGCTAACACTGACAATGTGAAAGAGGACTCCTAGATACTTATAAGGGCTGTTTACATTGAGAGTAGAACTCATTAAAGGTGCATATCTTAAACAAGAAAATATTTCTGAAGACTTGGGGGGAAAATTCTCCTTTTCTACAAGTAAATTTCCCTGAAATATGAAGGATATATCACAACTTCAGAAGCAAAGAATCTTACTTCTTAAGCAATGCTACAGTGCCTTATATCACTCTACGGTGCCCATTCTCCTGGCATCACCATTCGAGTGAGATGCTTGGCCATCTTTTGGGTGCAATAGAGTATTTGGGCAGTCTCCTGTTGTGTAAGCTTTTCTTATTCTGACAATACGAGATTATCAGTAGAGGGTGGATCTGCATTCACCTCTGTTTCATTGACTTCCATGAAAAGCATCAAGTTGCTCTTTTACTCAATTACAACACTGATGATATTTTTCATAATACAATTCTGATCTATTCTATTCATCCTCATTGGTAAAATCAGCATAATAAATACCTATTAGCCACTTAAGATTTTTTTTAGGATTAAGAGATGATATGACAAAGTATTGACTGGGTTATCTAACACACAGTAAGCACTCAACTAATAAGCATTATTGAAAAGTAAAAATTAGAGACACAAGGTATCTGAAATTAAGTCTATTACAATCCAACCCTTACCATTTCAGAGTTGAAAAAACTAAGGTCATATACTTAGTACTCTAACTGACATTAAAACTCAAGTTGTTTCTGGGCAATTTTTCCACTGGCTGATTTTTCAAGTGATGGAGTGGGGTAAAAGGGAATCCCATGGACTGTGTATCATAATCTCACAAACTACTTAAGCAATTTGAAAACAAAAGAACACTTTATCATAAAATATCAGTTTGTTTTAGATATCACATTTTACTTATTTTGAATTTAAAATCAGACTAAAAGCAGATATAAAATTTATTGTTAGAAAAAAAGAACACAAGTTTTAAAAAAAAGATTGAACCTCTTCAGTTGTTTAATCAATCTTTACTGAATGTCTACTTTCTGAAAGACACTATACTGGACACTGGAAATATTAATACAAGAGTTGATGAGACAGTTTCCATCCTTGAAGAGCTTCCAGTTGAGAGAGAAAGACACAAATAATAAGGTACTTCAATATTGTATAATAACTCTAAAAAAAAGACTGAATACACAAAAACTTCCAATCTGGATCACCAACTAGATGATGGTCATAAAAGACGACTGACCCACAGTAATTTCCACACTCACAATGACAATCCATTCTGCTCTAGTTTTACAGATTTCAGGCCTCACAGTAATCATTGGTTCCACTTTACAGCTGAGGAAAACGAAGCTAAGAGGGGTTGAATAACATATCCAGAGACACACAGCTACCAGAGCAAGGAACCCAGGGATGCAGGCCTGTCTCACTTCAGAGTCTAAGCTGTATTCCAGGCCTGTATTGTTATGAATGTTTTAAATAAATAAAGTATAAATTAATTAGCAGTTAAAAGAAACTTGCAGATGATAGTTTTAAGAAAAGAAGGTAAGACCAAATACAAGTAGGTAAAATGATCAATTACAGACAGACCTCATTCTATTCACTTTGCTTTACTGCACTTGCAGATAGTGAGTCCTCTCCAAATCGAAGATTTCTGGCAACCCTGCATCAAAGTCAGCACCATTTTTCCAACAGCATGTGCTCACTTTGTGTCTCTGTGTCACACTTCAGCAATTCTCATGATATTTCCATTTTTTTCATTGTTATTATTACATCTGTTATGGTGATTTGGGATCAGTGATCTTTGATGGTACTACTATAATTGTTTTGGGGCATCACAAACTGCACTCACATAAGACAGTGAACTTAAATGATGAATGTTTTGTGTATTCTGACTGCTCCACTTACTTGCTGTTCCCCCATCTCTCTCCCTCTCTTCCAGCGTCCTTATTCCCTGAGACATAATAATATTGAAATCAGGCCAATGAATAACCCTACAATGGCCTCTAAGTGTTCAAAGGAAGGGAAGAGTCCTATACCTCTCACTTAAAATCAAAAGCTAGAAATTATTAAGCTTAGTGAGGAAGGCATGTCAAAAACAAAGACAGGACAAAAACTAGGCCTCCTGCACCAGTTAGCCAAGTTGTGAATGCAAAGAAAAAGTTCTTGAAGTAAAATAAAAGTGCTACTCCAGTGAGCATACAAATGATAAGAAAGCAAAAGTCTTATTGCTGATATGGAGAAAGTTTTAGTGAACTAGATAGAAGATCAAACCAGTCACAACATTCCCTTAAGCCAAAGTCACAACATTCCCTAATCCAGAGCAAGTCCTAATTTCTCTTCAATTCTGTGAAGGCTGAGAGAGGTGAGGAAGCTACAAAAGAAGATTTTGAAGCTAGCAGTTCAAAGCTAGCTGGTTCATGAGGCTTAAGGAAAGAAGTGGTCTCCATTATATAAAAGTGCCAAGAATAGAAAGAAATTAGCAGGGCAACTAAAAATAGAAAAAAAAATTAGCCAGGCATGGGGCATACCTGTAATCCCAGCTACTTAGGAAGCTGAGGCAGGAGGATCACTTGAGCCCAGGGGTTTGAGGTTGCTGTGAGCTAGGCTAACGCCACAGCACTCTAACATGGGCAACAGGGTGAGATTCTATCTGAGAAAAAAAAAGACCCCCCAGAAGCAAAAAGATTCTCAAGGCTCAGATGATCATTAGCATTTTTTAGGAATAAAGTGTTTTCTTTAAATTAACAAATGTATATTGTTTTCCTAGACATAATACTGTTGCACACTTCAGACTACAGTATAGTGTAAACAAAACTTTTATATGCACTGGAAAGCAAAAATATTCACGTGACTCGCTTTATTACAATAATCGTTTTATTCTAGTTGCCTAGAATGGAACCTACAAGTATCTCTGAGGTATGTCTACATATTTACAGAGTACTAACATATTTTCCAAAAGGAAGGTTGTGAAAACCAAGAGCAGATATGATTGCCATTGAGCCTAAAAACTAAGTGCTGAAATTCAAATCAAAAGAATATTTTCCCATTAGCTAGTTCTAATTACCAGAAAGTTATTTTACATGTGGTATAGAGGCATAAACTATCCCTATTCCCAAAGAAAGGAATACAAAAATATTTCTCCTTTAAGAACAGAGAACTCATTTTTAAAAACAGAAATCCTGGTTATGGCATATAATTTGAAACATTTAGGACTATCTGACATTATAACACGGCGTCGAGTTACTTATGGCACTGTGTTATAAAGCATCGAAGAAGGCTTCACAGCAAAAGAGAATACTTCCTCAGTAGATTTGTAAGCAAAGAGATTCATCCCCATCTTTGGCAGTACCAACATGCTACACAACTGTAGGAGACACTATTTACATTTTAATCTTCTGTCTCTACAGAGAACAAAGCCAATGGTGTCCCCTGGAGTTGGCCAATCTGAACTGCAAGCCTTCCCCAACCCTTCTTGAAAATATACTACCCAAATATATACTGAATACTAAAGTTATTTGTGGATGAAATGTATAGACTTGGATGTGCTTCCATATACTATTGAAAACTAAGGTGGGGGGAGGATAAAATAAGAATGATGAAATTTTAATAACTGTTGAAGCTATGGGTAATGGGCATATGAGGGTTTATTACATTACTCTTTGTACTTCTGTGTCTGAATAGCTCATTAATAAAAGTTTAAAAATACCCCATGGCATGATTTATGAAAAGTTTAAACAGTATCACCTGAGACACCTCAAAAAACTGTGATGATACAAATTTGATATTGAGAAAGCAAAAGACCATACTTAGATCTTATGTAAGACATCACATTTGAATCTCAATACTAAACCCTTATCTACCATGGGCAGTGCCTATCAGAGGTAGTATGGTAATATGGTAGAGACTGAATTAAGTTACCCTTAATAGATTTTTTCACAAGTTTCTAAGACACATTTGCAAGTACCAGAGGCAAAAAGTTAGATTAAGAAATAATGGGCCAGGCGCGGTGACTCATGCCTGTAATCCTAGCACTCTGGGAGGCCAAGGCAGGAGGATTGCTCGAGGTCAGGAGTTCAAAACCAGCCTGAGCAAGAGCGAGACCCCGTCTCTACTATAAAATTAGAAAGAAATTAATTGGCCAACTAATATATATATAGAAAAAATTAGCCAGGCATGGTGGCGCATGCCTGTAGTCCCAGCTACTCAGGAGGCTGAGGCAGGAGGATTGCTTGAGCCCAGTAGTTTGAGGTTGCTGTGAGCTAGGCTGACACCACGGCACTCACTCTAGCCTGGGCAACAAGGCGAGACTCTGTCTCAAAAAAAAAAAAAGAAAAGAAAAGAAAAGAAAAGAAATAATGTATTCCAACTCTCATAATAATCAAAAACATCATAGAAGAAACACAGAAGTATTACCAAAGTCCCACAGATTCTATACCCACAACAAAAACTACTAAAGCACAGACCAAGTGAGTGCATTTTCATCCACTCAGAGAATTTTCAACTCAGTAGAGTTGCAGTAGAGCAAGCCTAGAAATCCTTATCTGTGAGTGGGTAAAGACCAGAGCCAGTGAGCAAGCAGCATGCACACTCACTCAGGAAGAAATCACAAAGAAGGGCTTCCATTGAGAGTCCCGCTGCCAAGACAGCTCTTCTCCTGACTTCCTGTCATGCACAACCACAGTGACCTTTAACAAACAGGAGGTATAGTATTTCTGTTGTTAAAGCTCTCAGGGTGGTCCTGACAACTGGGAAAGGGAGCTAACTGAAGAAAACACACACTCACAGAAGGGTCAAAATAAAAGCTTTCCATCTAAATAATTCTTCCCCACCAAGAACAAACAAATGAACCAACAAAAGGCCTCTTTCACTAATGGTAAAATCTAAAAAATGGCAATAGAATTCTATTTATGGGCTTTACCAGACTCTTAAAAGCTACCTGAACAGAGAAAAAACAAGCAAACAGAAAAACATATTAAATTGTTTATCTGCCTTAGATTTTAAAAAAATATGCAAAATAGGTAAAAAGAACTACTCATGACAGAATAAAATGTCTCTATATCCTTTTTTCATCTGTCCTTGTTCATAAATTATAAATAGTAAATCCTCTTAAAGAGAGAGCCCATTCCCCATCTTTTATTTATTGTCCTTCTTTAAAAACAAAAATTTTTTAAGCTGACCCGGAGAGAACTTCTTAAATAAATATAAGAACAAAACCCTATATAATGTATCTTTCTACACACTCAATTCTCAAATATATCCAAATAGTCTTCGTTTTAAAATGATCGAAATTACTTACCATCCAAAGCAAAAAAGTGCAAGATAAAGGCCCAAAAGGGTAGCAACTACATGTCTTATAAAAGAGCTAGTTTTGCTTGAACGTAGATAAGTTCGAAACCAAATGGCTGCTAGCAAGGCAAAGAGTTGGCACACTACAAAGTTGACCTGTAAAGAAAAATTAAAATTTTGTATTAGCAACACAGACACGAATTTTTCATTTGATGTTACATTTAAATTCCCAGGACAAAAACAGCAAGGTTATATAAAATCAAGATCTTCCAGTTTACAAAAAACGAAAACAAAAATCAGGGGCCTTCCCAGCGATGAGCCTCCAGGTCAAAGTGATAGGCAATGCCCAATACTGTCTGTGCTACACCTGGCAGGGGCAGGTGGTGTCCACAGGTAGGTAGAGGGGAGCGGGAGAGAGAGACAGGGATGGACACCTGGAAGAAACTGGTTTGCAACACAGAGACAAAAAACATGGCACCCTGCGGGTTACAGGGAAGAGAAACTTGTCTTAAGGACTGAGGCAACCCTGTAAGTGGTGGAAAGAAAAGCCCCAAGTTTCCTCACAAGGGATGGGGAGGTGACAAGCTCTGGAGCTCCCCAAAACTAAGGGAACAGGAGGCCTGGGATCTGGCGAGGTGTAAGACCTTCCCCAGGTAAAGTGAAGGGGAGTCTGCTGTGGTCTAAACATGACCACTGTAAACAGCGGGAACCAGATGCTTAGCTCTGAAGGATCTCAAGGATTGGGGGGGGGGGCAGGAGAGGGAAGAATGATAAGAGATGAAGCAGCCTTTAAAAAGCCTAAGTCCACCAATGTCAATTTTTAAATTTCCTCATAACTTTCTAGGAATGACGCTGTTCTTCACTTGCAGAAGAGAAAGACTGCTGCTGCTCTTTTCTCTCCAAGTAAAAAAGGCTGAGAATAAGAATCTCTGATGGTAGGTACTAGATAAAAATCTCCATTTCTCTCTTATGAAACATATTCTCATAGAATGTTAAGGAAAGTATGTCTTGAAATCTATAAATAAAAGAAAAAATCCAACCGACATTAGGAACCTACAAAAAATATACATTTTTTTAAAAATCACTGTTTCAAGCACCTAAATTATCAACAAATCACACTATCTACATGGAAGATCCTGGAAACATGTAGATATTGCCATAGCGATTGTCTCTGCTTAAAGACACAGACAAGGATGTTTTTTCTTACATTATAAGGAAAAAAACAGTTGAACATTGCTGCACATTGCCTAAGAAATCAGTTCTTCAAAATAGACTCAATACAAGCAAAATGTCTAACAAGTTCTAGCACTTTCTCCCTCCTAAAGGGTTCTAATAGTATTTTTAAAAATTAAGCAAAAAGAAAAACATTGGAAAACATCAGTATTCTTGATATTAATAACTACTCACATCTACAGTGAGCAGATCCTTCTTACAGTTTAAAAACTTTTTTCAAATATCTCTTAATTTCCTTCAAATAGCTCTTAATTTAATTAACAGACATGTAGATAGTATCTACTATGGGCAAAGCACAGGAAATCTAAAAATGCCTAAGTCCCAGTACTAGCCCGGATGGCTGTAGAATCTAATAGAAAATGCAAATGTATACACAAGGAGCTTCAATTTCAACATTAGTGTCTTTTTAAAGGTTAAGCAGAAAGCGCTTTAAGAACAGCACAAAGGAAAGAGCCTAAGGGGTGATGTCACAAAGTAGGTGACAAACAAGCTGGGCCCAGAGCAGCAGTTCCTGATCCAGTTGATCTCCACAGCCTTCTGAGGAGATGTTCTCTCCTTCTTTCCATATCTGGATATTTATATAATATAAAACAAAATATTTAGAAGCATTCTAGGACCACATACATATAGAATTTTATAGAATCTTTGTAATTATCTATTTTCTACACTGTCATCTTTCAGATAAAGAAAATGAGATCAGGCCTCACTCCAGACACTGAATCAAAATTCCTGTGGGGATAGGCCCAAAGTCCGTATGTTTAAAAAAATTAAATAAAGACACAGGTTTTTAGAATCCTCAAGTACAAGAAGCACTATGTTGGACAATAAAGGAAAAGGCGATCTAAGGAGAAAAACGTGAAGAAAGCACTTGGACATGAAAGTGCAATGAGCACAGTGTGGGCAGGAATGGAGGGAGCTGAGGTTGAATGGGGGGGTTCGGAAAGTGAGGGGATTTGTATTAATATGTCACGCTAAGGCTTTTATAAATGAGTTCACAGTGATGAAAAGCCATTGAGGATTTTTAAAATAAGAAAGTGATGTGATTGACTCTCTACTTCTACAAAGGAAGGAACTGAACAAGGAGTATGTAGAGCGGGTCAGGAGGCTGCTGTCCCAACCTCTTTGAGCAAGCAGGGCCTGGAGCAGCTGGAGCAGAGGAGAGGGCCAATTCAAAGAGCACTGGTGCTGAAACTGTCAGGGATGGTCCCTAGATAAGGAGACTGGGAATGGAAAAGGCAACACGTTGTTGATGGATGATGATGACATTAATTGAGATCAGGAAATAACGGAAAGGAAGAGCAGTTTAAAGGGCAGGAATGATCTACTCAGGTATGCTCAGCTTGAGAGTGCCCAGCAGACAAGTGTGCACACTCCAAACTCAGTTTGGAAACACAGGTCTGGAGCCAGCAGGGGAAATATGAATATGGGATAATGGATACAGTTGAAGGAAACCTATAGAAAGACAAGAAGCTGTAGGGCAGAATCTTAAAGACCTGTAATGGACATGTCTAAGACCAAGTACCAGGAGCAGCAGAGGAAGCAGAGGAGCAGTCTTCTCAGGAGTGTAAGAATGAGTGGACCTGGGGTGGTGTGTAGGGGTGGGGGTGTCAAGAAGCAGTGGTCATTGTCAAATGTCACAGGGCATAAAGCCCACAAATAGCCATCTAATCTGGCAATTGCAACTTTATTGGTGACCTCGAGAAGAGTAGTTGAAGAGGATTGTCCAGAGGCAGAAAGCCACATTGTACAGATGAGGAAACTAAGTCTCAGTGTTTAGGTGACCTATCTAAAACCATACAGTTTAAGAATAATTCACACACTTATCCACCAAATGCCAGGATAACTGTGCAGGAGAGATGAAGATGCATGGTATGTGGTCCTGCTCCAAAAGAACAAAGGGAGTGAGTCACAGATACAGAGCTAGAAGACCAGGAGGAACCTAGAGGAAGGAGCAGTCAAACCCCTGCCTGGGGGGATGCCTCCCAAAGGTAAACTTGGTACTTGGGACATGTAACCAAACTACAAAAGATAAGAAGGATTCGGACAGTCAGACAATGGCGGGAACTCAAGGAAGAGGGAGCAGCATAATTCATATCAAAAAAAAAATCTGTACGACGTTTAGATGGGAAAGTTCAGGCTGTCAATTTACTACAAAATACTAGAATACGTACACACCCAGACATGCAAATAACTATTGTAAAAGGTCTTCAATGTACTGGGCATCTACCCAAAAGATCAAAAGTCACTTTATGAAAAAGACACCTGCACTTGAATGTTTATACCACCACAATTCACAACTGCAAAGCTGTGGAAACAACCCAAGTGCCCATCAATCCATGAGTGGATTAATAAAATGTGGTATATGTATACCATGGAGTACTACTCAGCTTTAAGAAAACAATGGTAATCTAGCACCTCTTGTATATTCCTGGATAGAGCTGGAACCCATTCTACTAAGTGAAGTATCTCAAGAATGGATAAACCAGCACCACATGTACTCACCAGCCAATTGGTATTAACAGATCAACACCTAAGTGGACTTATAGGAATAACATTTATTGGGTGTCGGGCAGGTGGGAGGGGGGAGGAGGGGATGGGTATATACAAACCAATGAGTAAGATGTGCAACGTTTGAGGGATGGACACGCTTGAAGCTCTTACTAGAGGGGGAAGGGGGGCATGGGCAATATATGTAGCCTTAACACTTGTAACCCATAATATGCTTAAATGCTTAAATAAATAAATGTCTTCAATGTCAAACTTTTCCAAACCAAAACTCTTAGTCATTCTTTTGTGCATAGGGATTAGGGCTGGGGAGGCAAATGAACACTGGAGAAGGAGAGAGCAAGAAAGACCACGCAAGCGTGTGCCTCCAAAAGTCTAAAAAGGAGTTTTTGCCCAGCAGACTAACACGGCTACAATTTATGTGCTGTACTTCCGTCGTGCACTGGGTACTTCACACCAATTATCTCATTTAGTCCTCAGAATAGGTGTATTTCACCCATTTTATTCAACCAACTTATGTACTGAGCTCAAGGTCACATATAATAAGAGGAGGTGCCCAGACCCAAACCCAAGCCTGACCGACTCTTGGCTCTTCCACAGCTGCCTCTCTGCAGGGCTGGCCTCTACTTCCAGAGAATGTCTGAAGACCAAACCCTGTCACCATAGGCAAGATTCTAAACAAAGATGTCATCAGCTACCAGACAACATCCTATTTTGCAAAACATCAACATAAGGCTACTTTTTATATACAATAAACATGATCAAAAATATCGTGTGTGAAGTTAATATACGTTTGTTTTAGTTTGTTATAGGTCAGGCAGGATGCAGTAAGAAGCAAGGATTAAAAATCTTAGCTAACTGAAGATTTATGTATACCTCATTTTATACAAAAGAAGACTTTCAAAAAAAGTTGAACATAAAAATACCTATGAAAGTAATAGTTTTAGATATACCACAGAGGTTGCCCTTTAAGGTGGTTGTTTTACATGAGGTGGTGAGGAAAACATTTTCCTCAACACCAAGTGATTTGGCTCAACTTAACAATTAAGTTAGTGTCTAGGGACAAAGTTTGAAAGCCTACTTAATGCTCAGTAATTTATGCCACTTCAAAGTAATAGCAACAAGATTAACCTATTTTTAAAGATTTTCAAAGAAAATTTTTATAATGCCCCAAAATAAATTTGTAAAAGCATTTAGGTAGTTTAAAAAGCATTTTCAACTTAGAACTTACAAAAATCAGGAAGAAAAAATCAAATAACCTCATTAAAAAGTGGGCAAAGGACTTGAACAGAAAC
Organism: Microcebus murinus; assembly: GCF_040939455.1. Classification (NCBI taxonomy): domain Eukaryota; kingdom Metazoa; phylum Chordata; class Mammalia; order Primates; family Cheirogaleidae; genus Microcebus; species Microcebus murinus. Next base: position 6,439,403 of record NC_134106.1, read on the forward strand.
TTTTCTAAAGACGACAGAAGAATGGCCAACAAACATATGAAAAAATGCTCAACATCTCTAATCATCAGGGAAATGCAAATCAAAACCACAATGAGATATCACTTAACCCCAGTGAGAATGGCCTTTATCAAAAAATCTCCAAACAATAAATGCTGGCGTGGATGCAGAGAGAGAGGAACACTCCTACACTGCTGATGGGACTGCAAACTAGTTCAACCTCTGTGGAAAGCAATATGGAGATATCTTAAAGCGATACAAGTGATTCTACCATTTGATCCAGCAATCCCATTCCTGGGCATCTACCCAAAAGATCCAATGACACTCTACAAAAAAGACACCTGCACTCAAATGTTTATAGCAGCACAATTCATAATTGCAAGGCTGTGGAAACAGCCCAAGTGCCCATCAATCCAAGAATGGATTAATAAAATGTGGTATATGTATACCATGGAGTACTATTCAGCTCTAAGAAACAACGGTGATATAAAACATCTTATATTTTCCTGGTTAGAGCTGGAACCCATACTATTAAGTGAAGTTTCCCAAGAATGGAAAAACAAGCACCACATATACTCACCAGCAAACTGGTATTAACTGAACAGCACCTAAGTGGTCACATAGGTACTACAGTAATAGGGTATTGGGCAGGTGGGAGGGGGGAGGGGGGCGGGTATATACATACATAATGAGTGAGATGTGTACCATCTGGGGGATGGTCATAATGGAGACTCAGACTTGTGGGGGGTGGGGGGAAATGGGCATTTATTGAAACCTTAAAGTCTGTACCCCCATAATATGCCGAAATAAAAATTAAAAATAAATAAATAAATAAAAAATAAAATAAAAAACATTTTCAAAGAGAAAACAGACATCATAAAAGACTGGTAGATTTTTACAATATAGAGATTTAAAGACTGTGTATGGCAAAATGCAAAAAATAAAAAAGTAAAAAGACAAATGAAAAGTAAGGGAAAATATCTATAAAACTTATGATAGAAAAGACCATTATTTATGTAATATACAAAGAACTCTCGTATATCTAAAAGAAAATTATGAACTACCAAACAGAAAACTGGGCAAAAGGCACAATTTACAAATATAAATATCCAATAAAATCTGAAAAATTTCTCTCTCAATCATAGGTAAAGTGCAAATTAAACCGTCAGTGAGGCACTATTTTCACTTAAGTGCTGCTGAGGAAATGGAGCTGGCAACCTACCTTGTTGATCTGACTGTGACTTGATGCAGCTCTTTAAACGAAATTGGACAGTGGCCATCAGAACCTAAAATGTAATATCCTTTACCAAGAAATTCAACATCTACAGGTTTACCCAAGATAAAGTGGTACAAATGCACAAGAGGGTTATGCATACAAAGAGGTCCAGTACAGCACTGTCCGAAGCAAGCATGAACAGTGTTCATCAACAGGGGACTATTAAATAAATGGTCTATTTCACATCTGTAGAAAAGCAGCCATTTCCATTTCCCATCAGTAGGAAAAAAGCTAAATTACTCAATTATTGTAACTGGGGTAATTGGCTTTCCTTTTGGAAACAATTAAGTTACACCCCAGTTTTCCAAACTGTGTTGCTAATGTTAATTGCATATTTACTGTGCTAAGCACTGTTTGGAGGTGTGAGCACACGCCCCCTCTATGCCTGGCCAGTGTAGAGCACAAAAGACTGACAGCACTGTACCCTGACTTGATGTGATAACTAAAACTATATATGTCCTAGACAAGAAGGAGATTATATAATGTAATATAAATAACAAGAATATCAATTTTATGTAGTAAACAGACTTACAACATAAAAATTTTAAATTTATATGTAATAAAAAATACTAAAAACACTGTAACAATGTGGAAGAAAAAAGGACATATATACACATATGATATGTAACAAAGGGTTTGTATTCAAAATATAGATAGTACTAAAATACAATAGTAAAAACATAAATATCAATTCAAAAATGGTAAAGGAAAATAACACAAGTCATAGAAACTAAAACTCAGATCAAATCATTTTTCTTTTTAATGTGGTGAAAAGAATTACATAGGTCTGTTATGTTTTGACATGGAAGATCACCAAGAAATACTGTTAAATGAAAAACACACATTGCAGAATAGAAGAAACACCCAAACTGTGTACATTCATGCATTAAACACACTTTCCTACTCTGTACTTAAAATGAGCCTATAACGTACTTTCCATGTGCTAGACATTAATATGGTCTCCATGTAATATGTTCATAAACACTATACTTCACTGATTGTAGATGCTCAACAAACACCATAAATGTGCCAGGCAGAGTGCAGTGCAATGTGCTCTACAAGGACAAGGTCATGTAATCCTCATGACCACCTTGCACAACCAGGCACCCTTATGCCAGAGTGGGTGCTTTAACAGTGTGCTGTTCTGCTTTCATATGCACAGGCCCAGAAAAGCCAGACATTAAACCATTAGATGCAGCCAGCTCTAGAACGAGGTAATAGAGAAGGACATGGGACTTGAAATACTCCAATACATCCAATTCTGTAAGTACAATGAAGCCTCCTGGGCAAACCTTTCCTTTCTGACCCTATTCCTTCCATTCCCTTCCCCAAGAGTAACTACTAGCCTTAAGTTGGTTATAGTATTCTCATGTATATTTTTATACTTTTACCACTTACATATTTTACGTGTTGTATTGATTTGAATGTTTCAAATTTTATAAAAATGGTGCAAAACTGAATGTAGGCAATTTTTATTCATGTAACACTATGTTACTAACATTTATCTATACACATAGCTCTACCTCATTTACTGACCTGTATTGTATTCTACTGTGTGAATACCTGGAATAGGACTTACAGGTCAAGCAACAGCCACTTAACGAGATTATTACTAAATTGCTCTCCTAAGCAGTTTGTACCTATTTACACTCCCACTAGCAGTGTGAGTTCCACTCACAACAGCTGGTACTGTCAGCACTTACTTTTCCCAAGTTAATAAACGTAAAATGTTACCTATTTGTTCATCTGTACTTCCCCTGATCAGTAGGTAGCCAAGGTGACCGTTTTACATATGTCTACTGGACATTTAATATTCTGTTTATATTCTTTGCCCATTTTTCTATCATAATACGTTTTTCTCACTGATTTTTTAAATTTCAAAATATTAAGGGGGTAAAATGTTTCTGTTACATGAATATCTAGTATAACACAAAACTGGGTCTTTTACTGTACCTGTCACAAGAATAGCATTCATTGTTCCTGACAGGTAGGTTTTTACCCCTTACCCACGCTCCTCCCTGTTTGGTTTCCATTGTCCTCTACATCTCTTTGTGCCTGTGTGTGCCCACTGTTTAGCTTCCAATTATTAGTGAGTATATGTGGGGTTTATTTTTCCATTCCTGAGACTTCACTTACGATAATGGTCTCCAGTTCCATGCAAATTGCTGCCAAAGACATTATTTTATTCTTTTTGCTGGCTGAGTAGTACTCCATGGTATATATACATAACATTTTCTTTATCCACTCAAAAAATGATGGGCACTTAGGTTGATTCCACATCACTGCAATTGTGAATTGTGCTGTGATACACTTGAGTCAGGTGTCTTTTTAATAAAATGACTTCTTTTCCTTTCAGCAGATACCCAATAGTGGGATTGCTGAATCAAGAATGGTAAGTCTACATTTATTTCTTTGAGGAATCTCTATACTGTTTTCCACAGAGATTATACTAATTTGCAGTCCCACCAATAGTGTATAAGTGTTTCTTTCTCTCTGTATCCATGCCAGCATCTGTTGTGTTTTGACTTTTTAATGATGGCCATTCCAACAGGGATAAGGTTGTATCTCACCATGGTTTTAATTTACATTTCCCTGATGATTAGTGATGGTAAAAATTTTTTCATATGTTTTTTGGCCATTTGTCTATCTTCTCTTGAAAAACTTCTGTTCATGTTTTTTGTCTAATTTTTAACGGAGTTGTTTTTTTTTTTTCTTGCTGAACTGAGTTATTTGTAGACTCTGGATATTAGCCCTTTATCGGATGTATAGTTTGGAAATATTTTCTCCCATTCTGTAGGTTTTCTAATTACTCTGTTGATTATTTATTTTGCTGTACAGAAGCTTTATAATTTAATTAAGTTCTATTTATTTTTGTTACTGCTATATTTGTCTTTGGAGTCCTAGTCTTAAATTCTTTACCTAGGCCAATGTCTATTTCCTACATTTTCTTCTTCAATTTTTATGGTTTCATGTCTTACATTTAAGTCTTTTATCCATCTTGAATTAGTTTCTATATATGGTGAGAAAAAGTGGTCCTGCTTCATTCTGCATGTGGCTATCCGATTTCCCCAGCACAAGTTATTAATAGGGCTTCTTTTCCCTACTGCATGTTGTTTTCTGCTTTATGGAAGATCTGTTGGTTGTTGGTAGATGGTTTTATTCTGGGTTCTCTATTCTGTTCCATTCATGTATGTCTCTACTTCTATACCAATACCATGCTGTTCTGGTTACTATGACCTTGTAGTATAATTTGAAGTCAGGTAATGTCATGCCTTCAGATTTGTTTTTTTTTTTTTTTTTTTTGCTTAAGATGCCTTTGGCTATTTGAGCTCTTTTTTGGTTACAAATGAAGCTTAGAATTATTTTTTCTACATCTGTGAGATATGAGGTTCATATTTTGATGGGGATTATGTTGAATCTGTAAATTACTTTGGGCAATCTGGACAATTTGACCATGCTGAGTCTACCAATCTATGAGCATGGGATGTTTTTCCATTTGTTTGTATCATCTATGATTTCTTTCATCAGTGTACTGTAGTTCTCCTTGTAGAGATCTTTAACATCCTTAGTTAAGTATATTCCTAGGTAATTTTTTTTGTAGCTATTGTAAATGGTATTGAGTCCTTTATTTGACTCTCAACTTGACTGTTATTAGTATATAGAAATGCTACTGATTTGTATACATCAATTTGTAACCTAAGCCTTTGCTGAATTTATCAATTCTAGGAGTCTTTTTGTTTTTTGAGACAGAGTCTCGTTTTGTTGCCCAGGCTAGAGTGCATGCCGTGGCATCAGCCTAGCTCAAAGCAACCTCAAACTCTTGGGTTCAATCAATCCTTCCTCAGCCTCCTGAGTAGCTGGGACTACAGGCATGCACCACCATGCCCGGCTAATTTTTTCTATATATATTAGTTGGCCAATTAATTTATTTCTATTTTATAGTAAAGACGGAGTCTCGCTCTTGCTCAGGCTGGTTTCGAACTCCTGACCTCAAGCAATCCGCCTGCCTCGGCCTCCCAGAGTGCTAGGATTACAGGCATAAAGCACCACACCCGGCCTTTTGGTGGAGTCTTTAGGGTGTTCTAGATACAAGATCATATTGTCAGCAAACAGGAATAGTTTGACCTCCTCTCTCATGGTTTGGATACCCTGTACTTTCTTTCTGTTGACTGACTTCCCTGAGTAGGACCTTCCAATACTATGTTGAATAGAAGTGGTGACAATAGGCACCCTTGTCTTGTTCCAGTTCTTAAGGGGAACGTTTTCAACTTTTTCCCACTCAGTATGATGTTGGCTGTGGGTATGTCATATATGGCTTTTACAATTTTGATGTATGTTCCTTCTACACCTAGTTTGTTGAGGTTTTTTTTATCATGAAAGGGTGCCAGACTTTATCAAATGCTTTTTCCCCATTTATTGAGATGATCATATGGTCTTTCCTTTTGCATCTGTTTATGTGGTAACACATGTTTACTGATATGCACAAGTTGGAACCATCCATACATCCCTAGAATGAAACCTACATCATCACAGAGAATTATATTTTTGCTATGCTATTGAATTCAGTTTGCTAGTATTTTGTTGAGGATTTTTGCATCTATGTTCATAATGGATATTGGTCTGCAGTTTTCTTTTTTATTGTGTCATTTCCTGGCTTTCATATCAAGGTGATGCTGGCTTTATGGAATGAGTTAAGGAGGATTTCCTCCTTCTTGATGCTATGGAATAGGGTAAGTACCAATTCTTCTTTGTACATTGGTAGACCTTGGCTGGCAATCTGCCTGGTCTGGGGCTTTTGTTTGCTGGGAGATTTTTTTATTACTGTGTCAATCTTGCTGCTCATTATTGGTCCATTCAGGATTTCTATTTCTTCCTGGTTCTGGCTTAGGAGGTTGTGTGTTTCTAGAAATTCATCCATTTCCTCTATTTTTTATACTTTGTGTGCAAAAAATTTTCGTAGCATTCACGGATATTTTGTATTTCTGTAGTTATCAGTTGTAATGTCTCCCTTTTCATTTCTGGTTGAGATTATTTGAGTCCTATCTCTTCTATTTCTGGTTAATCTGGCTAGTGGTTTATCTTTTCAAAGAAGCAACTTTTTGTTTCATTGGTCTTTTTTTCTTCTTCTTTTTGGTTTCCATTTTGTTTAGTTCTGCTCTAAACTTTGTTATTTTTTTTTTCTTCTGCTAGTTTTGGATTTGGTTTGTTCTTCCTTTTCTAGTTCCTTGAGATGTGACTGTAGGTTGTTAATTTGTGATCTTTCAGTCTTTTTGATGTAGGCATTAGGCTATGAACTTTCCCCTTAGGACTGCTTTTGCTGTATCTCACAGATTTTGAAAGCTTGTGTCCCCTTGTTATTCAGTTCAAAGAATCTTTTGATTTCCATCTTAATTTCATCATTGACTCAAGGATCATTCAGCAGCAGGTTGTTTAACTTCCATGACTTTGTGTAGATTTTGTGTGTTTCTCCTGGAATTGGTTTCTATAGTTTTATTCCACTGTGGTCTGAGACAATACATGGTATGATTCAGAGCTTTCTGAATTTGCTGAGACTTCTTTTAGGGCCTAAGATATCATCAATCTTGGAAAATGTCCCATGTACTCATGAGAATAAAGTATACCCAGTAGTTTTTACATAGAATATTCTGTAAACGTCTGTTAGGTCCATTTGTTCTAGAGTCTCATTTAAGTCCAGTGTTTCTTTACTGATTTTGTGCTTCAATGATCTGTCTAATTTTGTCAGTAGGGTGTTAAAGCTGGGAATTAAGATGCTACTATCTATCTCTTTGCTTAGATCTAGTAGGATTTGCTTTATGAATCTGGGAGCTCTTATGTTAGGTACATATATTTTTAGAATTATTATGGCTTCTTGTTGAATTGTTCCCTTTACCATTATATAATGGCCATCCTTTTTTTTTTTTTTTTTTTTACCATTTTTTATTTAAAGTCTATTTTAACTGGTATGAGAATGACTACACTTGCTCGCTTTTTTTCCATATGCATGGAATATTTTTTCCATCCGTTTATCCTGAGTTTGTGCAAGTCCTTGCAAGTTAACATGTTTCTTCAGACAGCATAAACTTGGTTTATGTTTTTACATCCATTCAACCAGTCTGTGTCTTTTAAGTGGGGCATTAAAGTCCTTCATGTTCAATTTTAGGGTTGATATGTGGAATACCGTTCTGTTCATCATATTGGATAATACCCTGTTGTTTTGTTTTCCCTCTTGTGCTACTGTTTTATAAGAGCTATGAGCTTTAACTTTCAGGTATTTTTACACTGGTGGGTATCTATTGTGCTTTTCCATGCATTTTTGAGCATTTCCTGTAGGGCAGATCTAGCAGTGACAAATTCCCTTAGTGTTTGCTTATCTGGAAAAGTCTTTGTTTCTCCATCATTCATGAAACTTAGTTTTACAGGATATAAAATTCTTGGCTGACTATTTTTCTGTTTAAGAAGACTAAAAATGGGGCCCTAATTCCTTTTGGTTTGTAAAGTCTCTGCTCAGAAGTCTGCTATTAGCCTGATGGGTTTTCCTTTGTAGGTAGCTGTTGCTTTCATCTTGCAGCTTATAGAATTTTCTCATTCATTTTGACTTTGGCCAGTTGATGACTGTGTGTCTTGGAGATGTCTTACTTGCTATGAATCTTCTTGGTTTTGGATCACTATCTTGTATCCAGATATCTGAATCTCTGGCAATATCAGGAAAGTTTCCTTCAATAATTCCCTCCAATAACTTTTCCATGCTTACTGCTTTTTCCTTCTTCTCCCTCAGGGATACCTATAATCCCTATATTGGCTTGTTTCACACAGTCCCATATTTCTTTTTTTTTTTCCCCTTATAGCCAATGGACATAGTCCCATATTTCTCTGGTTATTCATTCTTCTTCGTTCTTTTTTCTACATCTTTTAGTACGTGGGTTAGTTCAAAAGCCTTGTTTTCAGCCTCTGAAATTCTTTCTTCTACTAGGTCTAGTCTGTTGTTGAAGCTTTCTGTTGTGCTTTGAAATTCCCTAAATGACTCTTGTTTCTTTAAGTTCTGTTATATCCTTTGTTATGCTGTCTAGCTCTCTAGCAACTTTTTCACTTTTTTCATTAATGTCCTAAAAAAAATTTTTTTTTTTTTTTGGCTTGTGTTGGTTTTCAACCTTCTCTTCAATCCCATTCATCTTTTTTGCCATCCATATTCTGAATTCCATTTCTGATGTTTCAGTGATTTCCTTTTGGTTGGGATCCTTTGCTATAAATTTGCTGTGATCCTTTGGGGGTGTCAAACTAACTTGTTTTTTCATGTTGCCAGAGTTCTTTTGCTGGTTTCTTCTCATTTAGAACCTCTTCTCTCAGCTCAGGGCAGACAGGTTTGTGACACACCTGTTTTCCTTTGCTGGGAATTCTACTTAGTGAGAAGGAGGAGAGGTCCCTTGACAGAGCTTTTCTGACCTATTCCTGAAGACTGACTTGGCAGGAGAAGGGTAGATGCACTGAGAGCCTGTAATGCAGCTGTTCTATATTGTCTCATTCCCCCATCATTGTCAAAGTCCAAGCTAGTGAGGGATGATCTTCGTGTGGAGTGGGGGCTTGTTCCCCAGACCACTGCTGAAAGCTCAGTGGGTGTGGGAAGTCCCTTTCCACATAGGCTGGCATTGCTGGAGTTGTTCTGCCTAGGTCTCCCTGTGCCGGTGGCAGTGGCAGCTGGGCAAGACCATCTAGGCAGTGGTCACAGGTGTCAGGACTGTAGGGATTACTCCACCCAGGTCCAGGTACCACAGTGGCTCAAGAATAGTGGGACCCCTGGGAGAGTGTTGGACCTTGATGGCAGTTCCCAGGGACACAGCTACAGAGCCTAGGAGTGGCACAAGAGCCACATGGGTGGGGCTGTGGAGCCACAGGGCCTGGCAGCAGAGCAGAAACTGTGTGGGTGGGTCTGCAGGCCTGGAGACAGCACAGGAACCTCAGAGTTGAGTCCATGGGTTTGAGGAGCAGTACAGGAACCTCTGGGGCAGAGCTGTGGGGCTGGGCCACCTGGCAGCTGGGGCTCCCCCACTGCCCAGGTCTCACTGAGGCAGTTGCTGTGGGACTCCTCAGATGGTATCCATGGTGATCATTTTGCTCAAATTCCCTGTGAGGGTGAGGGGTACTTGGCTCCCAACCATGGGATGTGCAAGAGCTTCTGCTCTCCCTGTTCCCTCCCCAGCTCAGCCAGGGTGATGTGGAGGCAGCTGAAGCAAAGCCAAGCCCTGTGTAGAACAGGCACTCTGGACCTAAGAGCACAGAATGGCCTCAGTTGCAGCAACCCAGGAACAGAAGCCATCAGGTTCCTGCTGTGCCCACTCTTCAGTGCAATGTTGCTGCACAGGCTCCAAGCAGCTCCCTCATCAGTCAGGGATGGGGGGGTGGTAAAGGGGCTGTGAAAGCTTGGGCTGCAGTGTCCACAGGAGGAGCATGGAGCCCTAGGGCTCTCTCCTCCTATCCTTTCCCCCATGTGGATGCCTCCCCCAGATACTTTCTGATCTTGCCAAGTGGACTGCCCTGTCACATTCTTCTTCACTCAGTGTCCCTGGTCACTCTCCAATAATGCACGGTGCTCTCTCCCAAAAGACCCACCTATAGGTGGGCAACCACCTGCAACTTTTGATCCTCTCCTTGAGAGCTGCTTCTAGTCTGCCATCTTGCCCTCCCCCTCCAAAATTGATTTTTTTTAAAAAAGAATTCTTTATGTATGTGAAACTGATATTTCACAAAAGTATCTCTCAGTCTATGGCTTGTCTTTTATGTATGATGTCTTTTCCAATAGTGATTTCCTTTATGGTTTGTGCATTCTTTGGCTTTTGCTTTTTGCACTATACATACAACTGTATTATATGACTATCTGGACATTTAAAAACAGTTCAGGTGTGATCATATCAGTGAGTGAGAGAAACCAGGAATTCTGAATATTCTTCTTATAACAGTAAAACATTTATTTATACTAATTTCTACTTAAACCAAATATTTTAGTGCTCCCAGTACTAGCATTTTCTGATTCTGTGTAATAAATGTTATTACATTTCACAAAATCTAAGTTACTCTCAATGCCCACATGAGATCAGTGTTATCTCTGCTTTACAGGAACCAGCAGGCATGGCAGATCTGGGACCTCAACCTCTGGGCTTTCCATCTTACACTTTTTCCATTTGGTTCCAACGTTGCACCTAATCTCATCATTTTATCATTTTTACTATGACTACCTAGACTTTAATTAATGTATGGCTAAGAAAACATACAACTGTTATCCACAAATTCACATTCTGTCTACAACAGATAGTGTATTTTCTCTGTGTTTTTAAGCTTTAAATTTCCTTCCACTTATTAGAACACAAGAAGGGAATTTCTGGGGTGTTCAAAATGCATATCAAGCTATGCATTTATCACTGAGCAATTTTCCACTGTTGAATATGATAGCCACTGGTCACATGTGGCTATGAGCACTTATATGTGTTTATTCCAAATTGAGATGTATTTTAAGTACTAAATATACATCAAACTCCAAAGATAGAGTATGAAAAACAAAAAAAATATATAAAATATCTCATTAATAATTTTATATCAATTACATATGCAAATAATGTTGAATATACTGGTTAGATAAAATATATTGTAAACATTAATTTTACCTGTTTCTTTTTAAATTTTTAATGTGTCTATTAGAAAATTTTAAATTATATGTGTGGTTAGCATTTGTGGCTCATATTGTATTTCTACTGGACACCACTAGTACATCTGATTTATTTTATTTAAAAGTTAAAAAAATGTTTTCCTTCTTATGAAAAAATGGCCACACATGCCAAACAAGAGCTTGTTAATTACCTCTACATCAGAATTAAGCATTCTACAATAAGCCAACAATTAATAAATTTAGAGTAAAAGAACAAATTTCAAGACAACTCAAAGTGATCCTCAACAAATCAATAAAAGCAACCCAAAACATAAATTGCTACACTCACATTTCTATCAATGAAATATAAAAATATGCTCTAATGTTTTTAAAATAATAAATAAGTGGATTTTGGATAACATATTTATATTCTTAGCCAGTCTTTCTGAGATCCTGCACTGATGGGAAGGGGGAGTGGGCAAGAGTGAAGCATACAGCCCAAGGCCAAAGATCAAAGGGGCTCTGAAAGCTCCACAGGGAGAACCACCTTCAGACTCACTGGCCATGGGCTGGAATCTATCTGTGTTAAGTCTAGCTGAGTAATAATCACCTGGACAACCACTTAGAAATAGATTCTTAAATACTGGTCCCAGAATTTTTTATTCTCCAAGTCGCAAATGGGACCTTGAATTCTTTTTCTTTTTTTTTTTCTTTTTAGACTCCCCAGGCAAAAACTCACGTGCAACTATATTTGGAAAACGAGTGTCCTCATAAACCAACCTCATCTGCCACAAACCAACCTCAAAGTTAAGTAGAGATAATAGAGCCCAAAGGCAAAGGAAAGAACCACTTTTTAAATCTTTATGATTATAATACAAATTAAACCCAAATAAGACACCATCATACACCCACCAGATTGCCAAAATTTTAAAGTCTAACAATACCAAGTACAGACTATGATACAGTGGTATACTGTATATATACTGTGGTATATTCATACCACATGAAACTACACAAAACAACCACCATGAAAGAACTATAACTTCTCACAATAAAATAAAATGAACTCCAAACACATAATGTGCAAAAGAAGCATACATCTCTTGAATCCATTCAGAAGAATACATATAACATATAAACATATTTCATAAAAAGTCCCAATAAGGAAGCAATGAACCATATTGTCTGGGGATGCCTACATAACAGATAAAACTATAAAGAAGAATACGAAAATGATTATCAGTAAAGTCACTAAAGTGATTACCTAATGAAGGGACAGAAGAGGTTACAATAGGAAGAGACAGACAGGGAACTTTTGTGGGCTGGTAATCTATTTTTTGCCCAGGGTAGTTATACAGACACTGACTTTTTAGTTTTTTGTTAAACTTTATGTACTGATTATAGGTACTTTAATAAACAGGCACAAAAAAATATGTAATGGCTCTAATGAAACAGAGGCTTACATAAGTCCAAAGCAGCTATTCCTATTCAAAGAGCTTCACTTGACTAAATGGAAAGGCAAACAACTCTTGGATAGGAAGACACAGTATCACAAAGATGTTAATTGCCCAATATGTTAATCATTAAATTTAAGTCCATGCAAGAAAAATGTCAACATGATTTTTAAAAAAGAAAAATTGATTTAAAATTAATATAGAAATAGAAACACATAAGAGAACCAGGAAACTTATAATGGGGGTGGGACTTCCCTTTCAGAGGAGAGTAAAGCATCTTTCTTAAAAGCTAGAATGGGCTGGGCATGGTGGCTCACGCCTGTAATCCTAGCACTTTGGGAGGCCAAGGCGGGCGGATTGCTCAAGGTCAGGAGTTCGAAACCAGCCTGAGCGAGACCCCGTCTCTACCAAAAATAGACATAAATTAATTGACCAACTAAAAATATATATACAAAAAATTAGCCGGGCATGGTGGCACATGCCTGTTGTCCCAGCTACTTGGGAGGCTGAGGCAGGAGGATCGTTGAGCCCAGGAGTTTGAGGTTGCTGTGAGCCAGGCTGACACCACGGCACTCACTCTAGCCTGGGCAATAAAGTGAGACTCTGTCTCAAAAAAAAAAAAAAAAAAAAAAAGCTAGAATGATGAACAGATGAACAGACAGATCAGTGAAATATAACTGGAATTCAGATATAGATTCAAACACATAATGGGTACTCAGAATATGATAAACATAATATTTGAAAAATGTTCTGAGTAAAATAAAAGAACTCAGGAGCAATAAAAAAATTAGAATCAATTACATTACATAAACATTAAAAATTCCCTCTTGGCAAAAAACTACAAGCAAAGTCAAAAGACAAACAAAAAAACTTAAAAAGAATATTAATATAAGTCATATCACCAAGACCTTATTTCCTTAATTTATCTAAAGCTCCTAAAATCAATGAAGAATAACCACATAATAGAAAAACAGGCAGAGCAAAACAGGTGTGCTCAGTTCTCAGCAAAAGAATTACAAATTACTCATTCACATGAAAAGATGCCCAAACCATAATAAGAGAAATGGAAATTAAAATCAGAATAAAATATCATTTTCACCTGTCAGATAAACTCCAAAAGCAAACTGTATTGTCAAGCGTATAAGGCAACAGGCACACTGACACACTACTGGTGGAAGTACATACTGATTCAGTGTTGATAGAGAACAATTTGGAAATGTGGGAGATGAACTTACATTTATGTATATGTATTGCTGCACTGCTGTAATAGGAAAAACTGGAAAAGATAGGGCACTAGGTTAAGGATAGTATATTAAGTCAGTGGAATGAATGCTCAACAGCCATCACAAAACATGAGGCAGCCCTTAAGTACCAATGATCCTTTAGATATCCCATATCTAAAGCAGCAGACCATTTTCCCTTGTTACGAGAACTCAGAGTTTGTTCAGTAACCAGGCAGCCATTTGCCTCAAGACCCTCCCCTAGTCCCAAGGGGCAAATAAAGACTGGCAAATAGAGACTGGCCTCAGCCCATCACTGCCAACAACTAATTTAGGAAACGTACCTGTGCTGCAATTCTTAAAAAACAGACACAATAAAGATACTTGCTTTTTGCCTATGGACTTCGCAATTTACTTGAAACACACTGAATGGGAAAGGCACCTGGGAACCACGTGAGGAGCCGCCCGAGAGAAATAGGAAAGCAGAACAGAAAGGTTAAAGAACCTAGGGTTTGATGACATTGCTGAGCTACTGAATTAACCACTCCTGGATGCACTATCTCTGGAATTCCATGAGGTAATAAATATTCCCTCTGGAATATCTCTGGAAGGGCATCTGGTAACTGGTAGCAATGGCTGCCCCTCAGGGTCATGGATAGGGTAAAAGGGAGACTTATTTTTCACCATGTACCCCAGCTCCCTTACTATTTTGTACCATGGGCATTTATTATCTATTCCCAAATAGACATTTTTTAAAAAATGACACATGCTTGTTTTCAAATTTCCAAACAAAAAACTGAGCACCAGGATTTAAGATAGTAATTAACTCATCTCCCTACACTGAATCTGCAATGCTAGTTTCATCCCACTAAATTTTATGCAATAGCAACCATACCTTAAAGGATATTAGCATTTTCAAACATTTCTAGGCTACAGAAAAACGTTTTCAAGCAGAAAGTAAATTAAACCCCACTACTATTAATATTAGAGCCAACTTTGGTAGGATAATACAAAACATTTAATTCAAGACTACAACCTCCTCATAAATAGTGAAAATGAATTCAAACCTGCAAATTGGAGAAAAATGCCTTTTATAAGCCGTCATAAAAATATACAAATTAATCCTAGCACTCTGGGAGGCCGAGATGGACGGATCACTCAAGGTCAGGAGTTCGAAACCAGGCTGAGCGAGACGCCGTCTCTACTAAAAAAATATAAAGAAACTAATTGACCAACTAAAATATATATAAAGAGAGAAAAAATTAGCCAGGCATGGTGGTACATGCCTGTAGTCCCAGCGACTCGGGAGACTGAGGCAGGAGGATCGCTTGAGCCCAGGAGTTTGAGGTTGCTGTGAGCTAGGCTGATGCCACAGCACTCACTCTAAACTGGGCAACAGAGTGAGACTGTCTCAAAAAAAAAAAAAAAAAATATATATATATATATATATATATATACACACACACACAAATTACCTAGCAAAAAATAACATTCTGCACAAAATTCAAACTGAACACATCCAAAACTGAATTCATCACTGCACCTGCTCCCTGACCTATCTCTTCATCCTATCAAATTAGCCTCTCTCCTCCTAGGCCCCCAGTTTACTTAATGGGGTCACTTCTACCCAGCTCCTCAAGCCAGAAGCTCTGAAACCTTTACTCATATTTTTTGGGCTTCCAAAATACTTTTACAGTAATTTCTCTAAGCGCTTATATTAAATTGTCACTTACTGGCCTGTTAGTCTTACTTTCCCTTTAGACTGTGAGCCTCTTAAAGCTTGGGAACAAATTTTATTCATCTATGCATTCCTACCAATCCCTGAGTGGAGTGCCTGGTTCCATCAGTGCTTTTAATTTCACCTCAAGAATCTGCTTAAAATCAAGGGGAGCTGTCTAAGAGTGTAACAGTTCATATTTATCTTTCAGTTTTCTTTCAAGGGCTTAAAGCTCTTAATTGCTTCGATTAAAAAGTTCATAACTAGAAATTTAAAATACATACAAGATACATAAAGATACATTCTATTGAACATTTAATAAACACTTCTTATATAGGTAAAACGGATGAACAACACAGACATGGCTGTCCCTGCACTCACAAAACTTACAGGCCAGCAAGAAGACAATTAAATGAATACTAACGATGATGACCACTAAATTTTATGTTTGGTAAAGGACTGGCATCATGCAGTCAGAAAGTAAAGGGATTTATTTGGCGTGACTCTCTCAAGACTGTTTCCTATCTTATGAATTACATGGCTACTGCCCATCCTAATCCCACATAAACCAAACACACTGGGTTCAGCCAGGGGGGAGCCTTATTCTGCAAGGACAGCCCTGTACGTCAGACACATCCTCTTCTCATCTCCAGACAATGGCACAGAGAACTGCCAGGGTAGAGCCCAGATATCCCATAAACTCCTATTCCTTGCTAAAGCTGATGTTATTAAAAACAGCCAGACTCCCAGGGGGTGATTAACTTACAAATCCCTAAGTGTATTCTCAGATCATCCACAGAAACCAAAAATTAGTGAGCTTTTCCAAATATACAGAAACAGAAAGCAAGTGATTCAATCAAGACACCACAGAGATTAAAAGCAGTTATCTTCTACCTACCAGGTTCATCAGAGCTTACTTCATTTTGATCTCAGTCTTAACCAAATATACAAAATTCCTGAAAACTAAGAAGGAATTTATTTATGCTCCCTTGTGAAATTAAAAGGTACTAGATTAACTGCATCTACAACTGCTAAACTATGAAACTCAACTAAAGGTGATATACAGAAATATAGTCCAGCTGAAAAATAAATAAAGCTCAACATACATCCCAAAAAATCACACAGAATAAAAACACAAAGGAAGGACAGGTTTGCTTCCTAGCCACAGAACTGTCAAACTTGCTCAGACAAATGAGTAACCAAGAAGTTCATCCCTGAATAAGATAAAAGGGGATGAATACAAGAATAAGGAACTCCTTTTATATAGAGAAGAGTTGGTGGCGGGGGGTATGAATATATGTGTGTGTGTATTTAAATGTTTAGCCTCCTAGGTGGTTACAAATAATACCAGCAATTCAGAAGACCTACTGAAGGGGAAAACAAAGTAGTTTAAATTCATAATGACTGGATAAACAAATCTGATATATCCATACAATAGGATATTACTTGATAATAAAAAGAAATGAAATATTGACACACATTATAGCACAGATGAATCTCAAAATAATTATGTTGAGTGAAAGAAGCCAGACAAAAAGAGTGCCTACTGTATGATTCCATTTATATAAATTTCTAGAAAATGCAAAGTAATCTATAGTAACAAAAAGCGTATCAGTGGTCACCTAGTGGTGGAGGGCAGGAGAGGCAGGAGGGGAATAGCACCAAAGGGCACGACTAAACTTTCAGAGGTCAGAGATACGTTTATTATCTCTATTGTGGTAAAGGTTTTATGGGTGGATACCTATGTCAAAACATCGAATTTTACACTTTTAATATGTACAGTTTATTGTCTGTCGTTTATACCTCAAAAAAGCTGTTTAAAATGTTTTTAAAAATAAATAAATTCACATTGACCATCTTTGGGTTTAACCAAAAACCTTATAATGTGAGTGACACTACTTTTACTTTTGAAGGATATTTCATTTAAGTTTCACATCACGCTTTGTGGGCCAGCAATTTTGGAATGAATACAGATGTGGAATACTTAAATGTCTATATTACCTCCCCATTGATCCTTTTCCTGGTTTGAAAGAAGCTAGAAGCATTACAGTAAAAACTCCCATCATTTCAAGTGTCTCACAGATATTCTCTGGAACTCAATAAATGTCTGATTTTCAGAACACAAGGGACCTTAAAAGACCATCCAGTCCAACTTTCTCAACTTAAAGAAGACAACTGAAGAGCCCACCCTGTCCCAGGGAGTTCATCCAGCCCTAAAGCTGTGAGGTCAGCTGTATATTGCTGATACCTAACTTTGCAATTTCAGTCTTGACCTCTCCAACGAACTTCAGACATTTACTCAACTGCCCACTAAATCACCTCACTTGAATGTCTAGTTAAGTATCTAAAACTCACTGCGGCCAAAAGGGAACTGCTGACTCTCCTCACCACCAACTCCTCCTCCCCAAGCTCACCCATCTCAGTAAATGCACCATCATAAACTCAGTTGCTCATCTCCTACCTTCCACATGGAATCCATTCTTAAGTCTTTAACCGTGTCTTTAAAGGACATCTCCAAAGCTGCTCCAGGCTCCATCTCCACTGCTGCCATCATTCTCCCCTAGACAATGGCTCCTTAGGTCTCCCGATTTCCTCTTGCCTCAGTCGAGAACAGCAGCCACAGCCATGGGACCATCAATCCCCAGACCTAAAGTATTCTAACAGACTGCCCACCATGATGAAAACAAAAATCCTAACTCCTTGTTCTGCCCTAAAAGAATGAGGCCACCTCCAGTAGCCTACAACAGTCTACAATATTTCTCTGACTGACTATACTTCAACCACACTGATCTTCCCCAACACACCAAACCTATTTCTACCTCAAGGCCAAGACTTGCCTCATTTCCATCCCTGGAATACACACATATTTCACCATTTGCATCTCAACTCAAATATCACATCTTCAAAACTTTCCCAGATCTCAAAATCTAAAGTGGCATCCCCAATCACTTATCACAGACCCCATTTTACTGTCTAGTAAGTATCTAAAACTGACTAATACTTTACAGTACTTATCACTATCTAAAATTATCTTGTAAATTTGCTTACCTACTTATTATACTTGCTAATAAAATTTATTTACTTATTAATTCATTCATTCCTGCTATGACTATCAGAATCATTAGCACAAATAAGAACTTTGATCTTTTCCTAATTTAACTTAAAAGCATTCATCTCCAGGCACCTAGGTGCTACTGGGTAAAAAGCAACCACTCTTTAAAAGAAAAAAAAAAAAAAAAAAAAAAGGTCAATTTTGATCCTTCTGTTCATAAGCATGACGACTGGGTTTCATGCTCATGTTTGAGATGTGCCTCCCTCAACACTTTTTATGACTTGGGCACATTTCTCCTCTGACATTAAAAAAAAAGAGGTTAATTTTAACTGTCCTATTAATTTTACAAGGCTTCAAATTATGATTCTAAAGTACTGAAAAACTCACTGTATTCCTGGCCTACCTCACTATCATCAGATTTCAGTTCAATACAGTATCCACTGACAGATATGATGATTTAATTTGAAATTATACTGCCTCCCACTAAAATAGTATGCTTTTTGACAAGGATCATGTAAATATAAAAAGTAATAACTGTTAATGATTAGCTTGGTATCTGAGACACCTTGCCTCTAGGATATTTAGTCATTAAGCACCTATATAATACACTATCTAAATGAGCCAATTTAAGCATTTTTAATTTCTTACTTTTCTTTTTCAGAATTTAAGTTTTCAGACACTGCTACCAAAAAAATTACAACCAATTTATTTTGGCTCTTGATGTCACACACTGTAAACGATCTTGCAGTAAATCATTTAAGATAATCACTGGAATGTACATTTCACAAGGACAGGGATTTTTATCTATTTTGTTTATCGTATCCCCCAGCACCTATTTCTGGCATGTTATCAGCTTAACATAGACCTATTGTTAAATACTTGCAAGTTCACATTTCGTTTTATCTTATGCAGCTCACCATATTATCCCAAATTTAGAGGGCACTGCCAATGATATGTGTAATATCTTCTTGCTATTGCTTGATGCCATTATAATACTAAGCATAAGCTGAACAGTAATTTCAAATCACAAATATCTGACTTTCCAACTACACAGCAACATGTCGCAAATTGATGGCAAGAGATCAACACAGATTCTCTCACATACAGTGTGCTGAGGGGGCAGAACTCAACAAGGAGTCATGGCACGCTGACCACACAACTAAAACTTCTAATGCTGTCTGCTCTAGGCCTAGGAAGAAAGCCACAGATAGAAGACCACCTGAACACCCAGACTTCAGACTGCCAGATTAGCAAAGATTTACACCAACCCTCAGGTGAATGTTCAGTAGCTTTACATAGCTGATAAAGAAGGCCACCATAATTAAGCAGTCAAAGGCTGCAATTATGAATCATAGAAAAGTAGCTCAGTTTTGAGGTGTGTTGCAAGAAATTTATACTAATGATATTTAAAATAATCAAGTTTGTGAACAATTTACTTTAATATAAAGATTATCTCCAAAACACTACTCTTTACCTCACATTTCTAAGAAAAAAAAAAAAAAAACAGTAGAGATGCAACTAGTTTGCTAGGAACCACACATGACACAGTGTACACAGTGGAAATATGTGCCACATGAATGCTATCTATCACATCACAGCAGGCTGACAACTGCAGATCTCAAGCAACAGCTCACTACCACCTAATAAACCCTAAATACAAATCCTTGCTCCAGCCTTGACCAAGTAACCTCTGGCATTTACGATCTTTTTAATGTCATAGTTTCCTAATATGAAAATAAGAATAACCCTTACCTACATTTGCCAATTGTGAAATTTATAAAGAAAAAGAAAAATGAACAAACATATACTTCTGATCCTTTGATCAACACGGTCTGCCCACCTGGCCAGCTGGATTGAGGTGGAGCAGGTTCAGCCCGTCAGGAGAGCTCCAGTACATGGCAAGAAGACATGAAAATAGGCAGTGATTTTAAAAACAGAATGTTTTATAAAATTATTATGCATTATACCACTTCACATTCACCAAGATGCCTACAATCAAAAAGACAAATAACAACATCATCAAGAATATGGAGAAACTGGAACCCTCACATATTGCTAGTGGGAATGCAAAATAGTAGTTACTTTGGAAAACAGTTCCTCAAAATGCTAGAAATAGTTACCATAGGACCCAGAAATTCCACTCCCAGTTATACACCCAAGAGAACTGAAAACTTAAATCCACACTAAAACTTCTACACAAATGCTCCCAGCAGCAGTATTCGTCATAGATAAAATGTGACAACTCAAATGTCCATCAATGAATGAATAAATAAAATGCAGTATATATATCCCTATGACTATTATTTGGCAATAATAATGTGTACTGACACACGCTCAGACATGGATAAACTCTGTAAACATTATGCTAATGAAAGAAGCCAGACACAAAAGACCACATATTATATGATTCCACTTATATGAAATGTCCATAATAGGCAAATTTATAGAGACAGAAAGTAAATGAGTTGTTACTTAGAGCAGAGAGGGCTGGGAAAAATGGGGAGTGACAGCTAATGAGTACAGTATTTCTTTTTTGTGATGAAAATATCCCAGGTTAGACAGTGGTGATAGTTGTACAACTCTGTGGATATACTGAAACTACTGAATTGTGCACTTTAAATGGGTAAGTTGTTTGGCAAGTGAATTATATTTTGATAAAGCTATTAAAATATATTGTGCATTACCTTTAACAATATAGAGCTGTCAATGATCAAATGACATCTCTGAGCAAGATGAAGTATGTAAATGTTGCCACCTTAGCACCCCCATTCCATGTAGCTCACAAAGCCCTGTCACAGCCTCCCAGACCCACGACCAAGAGGTCTCCCTAGGGTGTTTCTGCCAAAGCTACCAGAGAAGGTGCTCTCTCTTCCTGGGATCACAAGTGAAGCTGGTTTCAACTGGAGCTGCCTGCAGCCACCTCCCACCACAACAAAGAGAAACTCTTCTGACAGGAGAGAATAGGCCAATACTCAAAGAAAAGCAGAATGCGGGTGGAGGGTCAGATAAGGAGGGAGACGGAGGGAGAAAGAAAGAGACAGAGAGATGAAGAGGATAATATTATTGGAGCATTTGCATGCAGCCATACTAACTAGTTTCTGTAATTTGCTTTCAGGAGAGTCTTAATATGTCATTTCATTACAAACTCTTTTCCTATTTAACTGATGAACTTTCTAAGGATCTATGCACAAGTAAAACTAAATCCTGGGCCTCTTTGCTTAATAAAAAGACATATGAAACATTGGGAAGAGCACACACAGCTCAATAGTTAATGAAGTCAGATAGACTTAGGTTCAAACGTGAGTACTGGGCTTACCAAGTGATCTTGGATACACTACTTAACTTCTCCAAATCTTTATAGTTATCTCTTCTGTGAAATGGAAATCCTGGCTTTGGTTTCCTCACAGGTAGGCTGCGGAAAGAATTAAATGAGATAACCCATGGAAGCATCTCAATACTGTACCGTGTTTACCCAAAAATAAGACAGGGTCTTATATTTATTTTTCCTCAAGAAGGCACTCTAGGGCTTATTTTCAGGGGATGTGTTATTTTTTCTAAGTACGGTACAACAATCTGCATTTATTCAAATATAGTTAGGTCATCTTCTTCTGGAACATCATCATAACTCTCCAAACCCCGAATTCCATCCTGAATTTCTTGCGACTCTATTTCCTTTAGAACCATTGGCCTCAATCTCTCCTGTTGAGCAATAGAGCTCTCATGGGCAGATGAGAAGAGCTGCTCATCTTCTTTCCCGCTCCGCTACGAAATGCATGGGTTGTGTAGATACGCTGCGTAGCCACGCCCATCACTAGGGCTTATTTTATGGGTAGGTCTTATTTTGGGGAAACACAGTACCTGACACATGTAAACAGCTACCATTACTAGTAAACTCATGATTTATCACGGATATACTTTTAGCATAGAAAAATTTTGTTTGAAAGCAAAGTAATTTGAATAAAACTAGTAGATAAGGCCTGGAAAAATTGTTACTATGCTTCAAAAAAATATTTCTCATTCATTTGGAAAGCATTATCCTTAAGGTATGTTAGACACTAAACCTAGTAGTAGTAAATACATTAGCCAGAATCCAAAATGTTAATTCATAAAAATCAATTCCAGTTTTTAGCTAATCTTGGTTCAACACAGACTTTTGTCAGAATAACTTTTTCTTAGCCTTCAGTCTGTAATCAGTTTTGGAAATCAGTCCCCACTTGCAAATAGTCAGTTCTAGAGAACTATTTAGAATGCCAGGCAAAGCATGCTTTGCTTCTGTGACTCTGTGCATATTACTGCATCTACCTGGGGAAATTCCCTCCATCCATCTACTGCCTATGTGGATATCACTAACTTAGCCTAGACATAAGTTCTCCCCTAAAGTGATCCTATGATCACCCAGCTCTGAGGTTATTTATTCATTCAACAAAGATTTACTGAGAACCTACTACGTGCAGGGTACCATACTAGGCGCTAGACATGCAAAAGAGAACAAAACAGGTACTTCTCTGCGTCATCATGGGGACTTGTTCCCTCCTCGGTAGAACACTAACCACACTGATTTCTGACTTTCTAATTACTTCTCTGTAACCCCTACTAGAGTCTCTACGGCCCCCAGGCCACCTGCAGCCCACGGAGGACATTTATCTGGCCCGCCAGGTGTTTTTGCCACCGCTGCCTGTCCTGCTTAGCAACCGAATCATCCTGGGCCCACAGTACACATGTGTGGAATGTGCGCCACACTCTCCAACAGCCCTCCAACGGTATGAGGGACAGTGAATTGGCCCCCTGTTTAAAAAGTCTGAGGATCCCTGCAAGCCTATGGTCCCCCACCCCCAGGCTGCGAACCAATAGCGGTGAGTGGCCTGTTAGGGACCAGGCTACAAAACTCAGCCACTCCCACAAGGAAATTGTCTGGGGACCCGTCATTGCTCCCCATCATCACCTGAGCTCCACCTCCCCCTCCACCCCGCCTGTGGAAAAACTGTCTTCCACGAAACCAGTCCCTGGTGCCAAAAAGGTTGGGGACCACTGCTCTATGCAACCTCAGGACAGGGACCTTATTGAATCGGATTTTCACTGTACCACACTGTTTTGAACAATAACTCATGAAAAAAATGTTACACAAAATGAAATTTGTGTCTGCACAGTATAACCACAGTACAGCTACTTGCATGGTCAAAGAGACTAACGCATAGCAAACTCTGACGTGTACTGAGGCACAGACTTTACAGGTCACTCCCAGCGGTGCTGAACACACCTGTCATTTAGGTCCTGGCTGCACCTAGAACTTGATCCAAATTACATGATATAGATAGGATATAAAATATATATTTATTGTTATAAATATATATTAGATGATATTTTCTATTGCAAATAAATTTACATAAGGTAAGGAAGAATAAAGTTGCAAACAGATTACCTGACATGGAAATTTCTTAGGTGAAATGCGCCAATTCACCTAAAAAAGCACAAACTACTATAACTCACCCAATATGAAACAGATAATTTGAATTGCCCCATAACTGTTAAGGAAACTGAATTTGTAATTAAAAATCTCCTGAGGAAACAAACAAAAACCTCTAGACCTAGATGGTTTCACTGGAGAATTCTACCAAATGTTTAAAAAAAAATTAACACCAAGTTCACACAATCCCTTGCAGAAAATAGAAGTGGAAGGAATACTTCTCAATTCAATAAAGCGACTATTTCAGACAAGGAGACTAGAGAGACATGAGAACTAAATGCAATCTGTGATTCTGAACTGGATTCCATTGCTAAACTGGACTTGGTAGAATAGCTGGTAAAACTTGAATAAGGTCTGAAGATCTGATGGTAGAAATGTATTAATTTCCTAATTTTGATAGTCATTTTGAGATTATGCAGAAGAATATCATTTTTTATAGAAAAATACCATGAAAGTATTCAGAAGTTATGGGGCAACAAATCAGCAACT
This sequence comes from Microcebus murinus, assembly GCF_040939455.1. Lineage (NCBI taxonomy): Eukaryota > Metazoa > Chordata > Mammalia > Primates > Cheirogaleidae > Microcebus > Microcebus murinus. The sequence goes on from NC_134106.1 coordinate 6,463,706, forward strand.
TACTCTCAAATGGTTCAGGAAAAAGAAAAAGTTCTCTAAATTGTACTTGTAACTTTTCTGTAAGTCTAAGATTTTTTTCAAAATTAAGGAAAATTATTTTTTAAACAAACAATATAGGATATCTTTATGATCTCACCATATTAAAAATTTCCTAAACTACGTATAAAAAATTGCAAATCGTGAATAAAATGTTATAGATTCAATAACATGAAAATTGAGAACTCTATAAAATGGAATATTATCCAGCCTTTAAAAGGAAAGAAATTTTGGCACATGTGACAACATGGATACACTAAGTGAAATAAGCCAGTCACAAAAGGCAGATGCTGTAAGTTTCCACTCATACGAGGTATCTAGCATAGTCAAATTTGTACAAACTGAAACCCAGAGGCTGGGGCTAGGAGAAACGGCGAGTTGTTTAATGGACAGAGTTTCAGATTTGCAAGATAAAAAAGTTGTGGAGATCTGTTGTTAAACATTGCGAATATATCTATCATTACTGAGCTATACACTTTAAAAAGGTTAATACAGTAAATTTTACTTTTTTTTTACCACATGCACATATACATTTGTTGTTAACACTATGAAGAAAAGCAAGGAAATGACAAACACAATACTCTAGAAGTCACTCCTCTCTGTGATGAAGATCTAAAAAGGACACAGAGGGACCTTAAAAAGGTTTTCCTTACGCTGGAGTCTGAGGGTGGTATTTATCATCCTCTAAAAGTACATGGTGATTGTATATATTTCTCCTGCAAATCCAATTTTTGAAATCAACTTGCCAGTAAAGGGAGGATGAACTAGTACAAAAAGCTCTAAAAATAAAGAATTTGGGGGAAGGGAAGGAAACCATGGATTCTCCCAATATTGCTAACTTAAAATTCTATTTTCTAAATAATAATGGATCAATTTCTATATAGCAACTTAAACTTTAATTGATGAGTGGCCAAATGTTATGTAATTTTACATAATTACCAAATATCTTTTAAATATGGAGCCAAATAATATAAATCCTTCACCCTCCCTACTTTCATCATTGACACAGGATGTCAAGACAGGACAGCCAATCAGCCCCCACTGGTCAGAGAAGAGTCCAAGCGAGATTGGAAGCAGGAAGAGGCGCGGAGGGCCGGCGTTGTGCCCAGAAAAGGACGAAAGCTGGCACCTGCATCAGAAGGCAGCTTGTGCAGGGCCTCCCACTCCTGACTGATTTCCCTCTGAGAGAGAAAAATGTAATATGCTGGCACACTGGCTGTCTTTGAGGCTTAAAAATATATGCACATAATTCCTCGGAAGAAAAACTAAAATTTCCAATTCCTTTTCTCAATAGTTTTAAGATACCCAAATCAAAGTCTGAAGCTTCCACTGCTTAACTGGCTATATTAGCTGGGACTCAAAGTCAGACACAGAAAGGCCACTGATGCTGACTGAAAATCACCTATATCACCTATATTTTTATTCACAATGCTTTGAGGGGGGAAAAAAGAGTTTGATTTTAATGTTTTTCATCATTCTAATCAAATTACCACAGGTTCTTTAACTCTAGCAAACCAAATTCTTACTCTGAAAACACAATGGAATTCTTTAAAGATAAAATGTGTGACCCCAAATAGCATCTTGAGCCATCCCCTATACTACCCTAACCTCCAGACTCACATCTTCAACGATCTATACAACATTTCTACTGAAGATCTAACAAGCATCTGAAACTTAACACAGCCCAGAGAAAAGTCCTTTTTTTTTTTTTTTTTTTTTTTTTGTGGGACAGAGTCTCACTTTGTTGCCCAGGCTAGAGTGCCATGGTGTCAGCCCAGCTCACAGCAACCTCAAACTTGCTATGTTGCTCAGGCTGGTCTTGAACTCCTGACCTCAAGTCATCTTCCCACCTCACCTCGGCCTCCCAGAGTGCTAGGATTACAGGCACTTGAGCAACCATGCCAGGCCAGAAAAGTCTTTCATATCCAACCCTTCCCACGCTTCAAAAGCCACTTCTCTTCCAGTCCCTACCGTGCCCCAATTATCTGCCTGGCTGTTTAGGCCAAAAACTTAGGAGGCATCATCCTTCATTCTTCTTTTTCTCAAATCCACATTTAATCCATCAGTGAGTCGCTCAGCTCTACCTTCAAGTATATTCCAAATAAGACCACGTCTCACGACACCCAGTGTTACCACCATCACCCAGCCCAGACTACTGCCACCACAACACAGCTGCTCCCCATGTCACTCCTGCCCTCCATGCACTAATGAGATCTTTTTTAAAAGATAAATCATTCCTCTATTCAAAACATCCATAGCTTCCCCTATGCATGGGCCACTTAGAATGACTCCTCCCAAAGAGTGCAATATGGAAAATTGGGGTAAAAAAGAGAAGCTTTACAGTGGAGAAATCTAACACTACCCTCAGCCAAGTGATCAAAATTAACATCAACAGTGATCAGTCATATTGAAAGTACATACCTTTGATATATGTGATGAAAATGATACTTCGTCTCTTTGGTCTTCCTCCTAAACATCCATAATCTCAGGCTAATCATGAGAACAATATTTGACAAATCCCACTGGAGGGATATTCTACAAAATCCCTGACCAGTACTCCTCAAAGCTATCAAGGTGATCAAAAAAATAATAATAATAATAAGTCTGAGAAACTGTCACAGTCTAGAGGAATCCAGGGAGAAACAATGATAAAATATAATGTGGTAACCTGCACAACAACCAGCAACACAAAAAGGACCCTGTTATGGACCCTGTTTGTGTCCCCTCTACATTCATACATTGAAGCCCTAAACCCCAATGTAATGGTATTTGGAGATGGGACCTTTGGGAGGTAATTAAGGTTAGATGAGGTCATGAAGGCGGGGTTGGTGGGATTAGTGCCCTTACAAAAAGAGACATCAGAGAACTCAATCTTCTAGCAAGAACGCACCTAGAAAGGGCCACGTGAGCATGCCACAAGATAGTGGCCATCTGCAAGAGAGGAAGAAATTCCTCGCCAGAATCCAACCATGCTGGCGCCTTGACCTCACACTTCCAACACCCAGAACTGTGAGAAAATAAATTTCTATTGTTTAAGCCCCCTGTTTACAGTCTATGTTATTTTGTTACGGCAGCTAACTAATATAGACCTTAAGCAAAAACTAAAAAAATTAAGTATAGAGTTCAGTTTATAATAATGTATTGCTTCACTGGTTGTAACAAATGACCGTACTAATATAACATGCTAACACTAGGAAAAACTGGACTTAGATATATGCAAACTCTGTACCATCTTCATAACTTTTTATAAATTTAAAATTATACTAAAATAAAAAGTTTATTTTCAAAAAATCTGACTGCTTCCAATATTTAAATTATAAACAAACGTCTCCTAATCTTTCACTCATCACCTAATACCTATATTTTGCTTACCATACTTGCATTCAAATGGATTACATAGGACATGAGTTACACAAGTGTTATCCATTTGTTAAAATTGCTCAAACTGCACATTTAAGATCTGTGTGCATTTCACCATATGTAAGTTATACTTTCACAATTTTTTAAAAATATGCGAATGCCAACATGAAAATTCTGATTGCTTCCCAGCTTTTTGGCTAAGATCAAGTGTAATAAAAACTCTGATGAAATAAAAGTACCCTTGAACTTGGTGGCTTAAAACAATATTTCTTTTGCTCTTTAATCTGCAATTTGGGTAAGATTCAGCAATACCTCATTGCTGCTCTACTTGGCATCAGCCACAGACTGGAATTATCTAAAGGCTTGCTCACTCACATGCCAGACAGCTGATGCTGGCTGCCATCTGAGATCTCACCTGGGGCTACAGATTCAAACACCTACACGTGGCCTCTTTATGTGCTCTAGATTTCCACACAATATGAGTGGGTGGGTTACAAAAATTTGCAATTCAGTATGTGTCCAATTCTGTTACAATACACTCTCTCTCTAAACAAAAGTTGCCTCTGGATTGAAGAATAACAGGTGATCTTTAAGTTTTCATATGTATATATGTTTATATTTCAGAAATTTTATACAATGAAGATGTATTACTTTCCAAATCAGATACAAAATACACAAACCAAATTCAGTTCCCTACTAGGGTACATATAATACATTAGTGAAAACACAAATGAAATTGGAAATGCACAAACGTCAAACATACTTACATGTTACAAAGAAAAATCAGCTCCCAAACAACACAAATATTATAAAATACCTAATTTCACCTCATGTTTTTAAGTTACAGAAGAACTGAAGTTTGGCTCTGCCCTCAGCTACTCAGCCCAAATCCACTGTTTTGCTTTCTTTGGGGTCTTGGCCTTCAAAAGGCCAAATAGCCTGATGCCTCCTTCCTGATCATTTATATTATGGCATTCCTAAACTTGTGGAGATCAGTTATCATTTGACAACCTAACATATCATCATTTCTAACCATCGAAATAACACACAATAATACAAACAATGCATGTCATTAATATTTATTAAGCTATGAATATTAACTTTCAAATACATATAGAGAAGTATTCTACATTTAACTTGGAGTGAAAATCAGTCATATGATTTATATCTTAATGTTCTATTAGTTAAAATATAAACTTTTTTATTATAAGTGTAAGATAATATAATAACTGATGAGTATAAAAACTATTAACAGGGAAACAAATGAGTCAATGAGTACTTATAAAGGGTTCATTTATATGGTAAGTTTAGGAAGAACATTATATCCTTTGAGTCAAGTATTTTTAAAGACAATAAAAGATTAGATTATTTCACTTCTAAATAATTTCATATACTAACTTAAAAAAATTAACTTTAAGAACTGTATTTGATTTTTAGTTATTTAGTTCTATTTAAGTCATGAAAAATGGCCTTTTGTAGACACTCTATTTGCAAATGCTACACACCTGGCCAGGCTCAGTGGCTCACGCCTGTAATCCTAGCACTCTGGGAGGCTGAAGCGGCAGATAGATTGGGCTCAGGAGTTCAAAACCAGCCTGAGCAAGAGCAAGACCACATCTCTACTAAAAAAATAGGAAGAAATTAGCTGGACAACTAAAAATATATAGAAAAAATTAGCCGGGCATAGTGGCACATGCCTGTAGTACCAGCTACTCGGGAGTCTGAGGCAGAAGGATCACTTGAGCCCCAGAGTTTGAGGTTGCTGTGAGCTAGGCTGAAGCCATAGCACTCTAGCCCAGGCAACAGAGTAAGACACTGTCTCAAAAAAAAAAAAAAAAAAAAAAAGCTACACATCTTCTGAGAATGAATTAAAAGCAGAGTAATTAGCTTTGCCATCTCAATTTCACAAGGAGAAAAAACCCTAAACTCACATATACTATTCATAATGAATCATACATAATAAATATATATAAGGAGTATGAAGATAAAAAGAAAACCGGGGTATCTAACACAACTATTGTACTCACTAAACCTAAAATCAAGTCTTAGAATGTTTGGGGAAGATAGCTATTGTTTTGACTCAATAGAGAGAAACAAACATTTGCAGAAATGATTAGAGGACACTGTCAAATCATTTTCAGGAATTGAAGACAAAGAAATCTTTGGGATTTATCTGGATGATATTCAGCTTTAACTCAATGTTGTTTTTAACACTCAGCCATTAGACCCATGACCACAAATATAATTTGATAAACTCGTATTTAAATACAATTTTAGGCCAGGCAAGGCCTGTAATCCTAGCACTGTGGGAAGCGGAAGCCAAGGCGAGACGGGAAGATCACTTGAGGTCAGGAGTTCAAGACTAGCCTAAGCAAGAGTGAGACCCCATCTGTGCCAAAAATAGAAAAAAAATAGCCAGATGTGGTGGCGGGTGCCTATAGTCCCAGCTACTTGGGAGGCTGAGGCAGGAGGATAACTTGAGCCCAGGAGTTTAAGCCAGCAATGAGCTATGATGATGCCACTGCACTCTACCTGGCGGGACAGAGTGAGACTCTTGTCTCAAAAAAACAAGAACAAAAATCTTCAATAACACATTTCCAGCATGTCACACATGTTCTTCAGCTATATACTCTTTGACACCTTAACACACAATCAGCCATCTCAAGTAAAATGAGTCCTCTGAGTCTAAAGAAGTGATATTTGGGAATGCCTCATAGTTTCTATCATTTTCTCAACGGGATTATTTATGAGAACATGCTTATTACTAAATCAGCAATTTTATTTTTTAAGTACATTTTAGTAAATAACAGAGGCAAAAAGCAATAAATCTTCAAACAAGTATATCAACACTGCAAAACTCAAAAGAGGGCAACACTTGGAAAGTGAGCTTTTCAAGATGTAGGGCTACACCATCCCATGAGAGCTATAAATGTTCATCATGAGCCCATGAAGTCCGTATTAGAAGATTTGTGGGTATTGGTGCCTAATGTACTAATCTGCAATTCTTCATAAGCCAACCATGTTAAAAAAGAATGGGAAGTCTCCAATTTTCTAAAAGGTGACCATGGACCAGGCACAGTGCCTCAAGTCTGCAATCCCAGCACTTTGGGAGGCAAAGGCAGTAGGATCACTTGAGGCCAGGAGTTCAAGACTAGTCTGAGCAACATAGCGAGACCCTGTTTCTACAAAAAATTTTCAAAATTACCTGGGCATGGTGGTGCATGCCTGTAGTTCCAGCTACTCAGTAGGCTGAGCCAGGAAGATCACCTGAGCCCAGGAGTTTGAGGGTACAGGGAGCTATGATCATACAACTGCACTCTAGCCTGGGTGACAGAGCAAGATCCTATCTCAAAATAAATAAAGAAAAACTGATCATGAAAAAGTGGGTTTATTCAGATCACTTCTGATTTATTCCAGGAAGTTTACAAACACCTAGATGACAAACTGTCTAATAACTACAACTATCCAGAAATTAAACTGGCTGCCTTAATAAAGGGAATACATTCTGCTTCAGCAAAAATGTTCAAGTAGAAACCAAATGGCCACCTACCAGAGATTTAGCAGAGAAAATTTCATTTCACAGGAGTAGTATGCACAAAAGGTACAATGACAGCCATAGCTAACATTTACAGAATACTCATTATGCTGTATGTCCAGATAAAGTGAGGCTCAAGTAACTCACACAGCTTGTAAGTGATGCTAAGTGATAGAACCACAATTTAAACATAGGCTGACTCCTGAACCCATGACCTTGGTCACCATAATCTTAATGCATGAAACATGTTTTTTTTTTTAATTCACTAACCCTGCCCACTCTACCCTCTGCTCTCTGAAATTCAAGGCCTAGCACAAAGCCTGGCAATCAATAAATACTGAATGAGTAAGCCTACTCCTTCTCTACGTTGCAAACACTGTTTTCTTAACTAGAAGTTATACTTTTGCTCTGGGATTCCAGGAAAATTTATCCTTCAAGATTTCAGCTCGAACATTACTTTGCCCTGAGCAATCCAACCCCCTGACCAATTACAGTTGTTTTTCCCTAGAAGATTGCAGAGTGTGGTGCAACCTGTCCTATTCCTTCCTCCCTTGTAACAGAACTATAGCTGGGCATGGCTCCAGATACATTACATTTCCTAGCTGCCCTCCACCCTCACCCCAACCCATCTCCTTGCAGTGACCTGGGGCCACATGACAAACCTCTCAAAAAAGGGGCGTGAGCAGAAGTGATACATATGTGCCTTCCCTAGCCAACAACCTATGACCATAGGAATTCTTTATCCTTCTTGCCTGCTGGATGACTGAAACTCTTCAGCAATAGCATCACCTGTGAACTTTTTAGACACACAAATTATCAGGCTCCAACCTAGACCTACTAAATCAGAAATTCACCCAAGCTCAAGCTGAAAGAACAATGCCCTACCAGGCTCCACCAGGCTGATAACAATAAGACTGCAGGTAGCAGAGCAGAGCATCAAAAGGAATATAGGTCTTTGCACGACCCTATGAAGCAGAACTACCTGCTGATATGGACCACTTCCAATAGTACCCTCTTATCTGTAGGGGGGAGGGGGGGTATGTTTCAAGACCCTCCCCCTCTAGAGAATGCCTGAAACCATGGAGAGCACGGAACTAGTATACAAGCTAGTATAGGAAGGCTGTTGGGAAAGTATCCAGACATTGTTAATATCATGAGAACTGTAACGTGGTTGGATACTTTCTGGACAGCCCTGGTATGCTGTTTTTTCCTATAAGTACATACCTACAGTACAGTTTAACTTATAAATTAGGCACAGTACGAGATTAGCAACAACAATAAAATAGAACAATTATAACAATATACTATAACAAAAGTTATGTGAATGTGGTGTCTGTCTCACTCAACTGAAGTTTTCCATTTAATAACATGAACCACAGTTGACCACAGAAAGTGAAACTGTACACAAAAACCATTATATGAGAAAAATAAACTTCTATCATCTTAAATTCACTGACTTATTGTTGGGACTTTCTCTTGCAGCAGCCTTATCCAAAATAATCCCAACATATTTGTCTTCTGACACACATTTACACACTGTAAATATTAGTATTTATCAGTCTTTCTCTTCCCACTAGACTAGAAGCTCAAGAGCAAGAACCAGCTCTTATCCATCTTTGTAGCTCTCCAGGGCCTAATGAAGATCTGGCCTATACTATACACTCAATAAACAATACCTACTTATCCCTTTCTATCTTTACTACCAAATGGTAATTCCCAACATCTAAAGTGATTCCAATAACCCATCAAGTTTCCTTTTAAAAAAAAGTTCTACAATCACCAACATTGACTATAAAACTTTCTAATTCTACAATTCTCAGAATGATGCCAAGTTTTTTAAGGTTTGTCCTCTATACTACTGCTACATAGCTTACTTGATTCCAAGTTTCAGAGAAGAGTCTTGATTTTGATAACAATCTTACAATAATAAAGCATCTGGCTTTCATTTTTCATACCTAACCCTGTAACACTGTTTACTGAATAACAAAGACAGCTAATTTACTTGCTAACCCATGTTACCAACCTAGCCAAAGCACGCTGACTTGTACTACCTTTCTCCTCCTTTTTATAAGAGCTAAAACTCCAATATCATTCATTAGTCAAATCTGGAAATAGGGGACAAAATAATGAAAACTAGTTTAATATTTACATTATTTTCTAGCAGTTTCTACTTTCAATAAAACTAATACAAAAAGGAAAACAAACTAAGACCAGCCTCTCAGCACTATTCTAGTGTATTTTGTCTTTTTTGAAATGGTCCCAACATTATTTCATCTGTAATACTCTTAAGTAGAATTTTTTAAATCTACTCAGTGTTTCCTACCCAATGTAATATTCCTTAAAAAAAAAATTACTTTAGAGTCCTATGAAGTCTGAGTCTATGCCAAAAATCTTGGAACAACATATTTCTCCATTAATTTATATTTTCTTCTTTTTTTTTTTTTGAGACAGAGTCTCACTCTGTTGCCCTGGCTAGAGTGCTGTGGTGGCATCAGCCTAGCTCACAGCAACCTCAAACTCCTGGACTCAAGCTAGCCTACTGCCTCAGCCTCCCCATTAGCTGGGACTACAGGCACGTGCCACCATGCCCGGCTAATTTTTTCTATATATTTTTAGTTTGCTAATTAATCTGTTTCTATTTTTAGTAGAGATGGGATATTGCTCTTGCTCAGGCTGGTCTTGAACTACTGAGCTCAAACAATCGGCGCGAGTTGGCCTTCCAGAGTATTAGGATTATAGGCTTGAGCCACCACGCCGGCCTAATTTATATTTTCTATACCTTAAAAAGAAACTATATCTTTAGAAATGAATCCCTCCAATACATACAAAAATTGAAAAATACATACAGTTCAACAATATCTAAAATTCCACTCTTCAATTTTGATTAGTATATCAGAATTTTCATTCAAGTGTAATGGAAGGCTGAAGCTCAATGTTTGGAAATTTTGGCTTTAAAAATATATTCTTTGGTAAATTTGGAAATTTGGCCTTTAAAAATGTTTTCCAAGAACAAAAGGCAAAGACGTAACTAGTCTCATCACACAGGAAATGTTCAGGGACTACAATTATAGCACCCAGGATATCTTATACTAAGGACCCCTTAACTATCTCCAAAGATACTAAGTACCAGCTAAACATTCCTCTACCTTCATCTTCTTGGCTCTCCTCAGACACCAAAAATCTCTGACACTTCTATTCTTGGGATGTAGCTAATATGAACAGCTGTGTCAGTCCTAGTATTAGAAAAGGCATGCTAACACTCACAGCAAAGCATGCTGAAGATTAAACTCCCAAGTCTGAACAGTTATCACAAGATGAAACAGTGTGGCCAAAAATCAATATATACTCTAGAATATATTGACAGGGGCTTAATAATTAAGACTTTTCCAAGTATTACTTTATTCCCCATTAGGTAGACTTATTTTATTTAAATGCCTCACACCATAAAATAGTCTTGACAATATAGAAAAATTAATAACAGTAATACCGGGTCTGCAAAAAGAATAAAATGATAATATGAAATTCCAACCTTCCACTTTAATGAGGTATTAACTTTCAAGATTATTGCCAAGATGTGATCCTCCCCAAATGAAAAGAACTAGTCAGATAAAATTTAATTGGAAACCCTTGGCCAATTTAAGGATACAATTACTAAATTTTAAGTAATGCATTTTCAACAACTGCCTGACATGGCTTCCAAGCATTCTATAGACCTCATTGCCCTGCTCTGATTATAATCTCATTTGTTAACATTCCTTTTAAGTCTCAGGACAGAACAGCATACTTCAGATTGGACTGACCATCATAAACTTTACTAGATACTGCTGCCTAATTTCTGGTGGCCAATATGCTAAATCTGGCCTAGGTATGTTGTTAGGGCTCAAAAAATGAAAACTTAAAATTTTGGCCAAAGTTTTAAAAATCCTAATTTCACCAAAAAAAAATCCAGATTTCCATCTTCCCTTGAAAAATCAGCTTCAACAGTACCAAGTCAACATTCCTTTATAGCCATTAGCAAAAGTGAGTGGGGGCATTCCCTTTAGACTAGGCATGGACTTTTAATATGGTCATGCTGTCCACACCTCAGAAAATGAATGCATCTGCATTTATATTCATTTATGTTCCTTGCCCAGCACCCTCTAGGCATTTGAACTTGGATTTAATATTGGCATTAGCTACTTCATTTAACCCTATGATCTGGTCAGCTAAGCAACATCTTACAATAAACAAAAACTCTCAAGGATTATTGATAAAAATATATTGCTGGGCCAGGCACAGTGGCTCATGCCTGCACTCCCAGCACTTTTGAAGCCTGAGACAAAGGATTGCTTGAGTCCAAGACTTTAAGACCAGCCTGGGCAACACAGGGAGAACCCGTCTCTACAAAAAAATAAAAAATTAGCCAGGTGCTCTAGTGCACACCTGTAGTCCTAGTTACTCCAGAGGCTGAGGCAGGAGGATTACTTGAGCCCAAGAGTTCAAGGCTGCATGAGCTATGATTGTGCCACTGCACTCTAGCCTGGGCGACAAAGCAAGACCCTGTTTCTCTAAAAAAAAAAAAAAAATTGCTAGTCTCAGGCAATTTTACATCCATACAATTAATTTCTAGACCTTCACTGCAGGTCTGTACATCTTAAAATGTAATATCATTAAATTAGATGCATTCAATTTTAATTACTATTTATTGAGCACCCAGTAGACAAGTAGTTTTGAAACTAGTGGTTTTGCAAAAGGCAGAGCCTCCCTCTCGCCATTCAGTTTTAACGAGGTAAGTATCACTTGGATGTCTTTCACTATGTATTATAGTTCTACCTATAATTTAGTTTCAGAAAGAAAAGAAGTCAGAATTTTTTCTTTGTATAAGCAGGTAGCTATCTATTTTATTTTAATATACATTGTACATGTAACTAAACAATTTAAATATATATAAAATTATAAGTTATCTATAACTCTGACCTTCCATGAACACCTAGTCTGGCACAGAAAATCTGCAAAACCTAAAAATGTTTATACAGAATTACGGATTAACACAGTGTTACATTTTGTCCAATGCCTAGACAGGAGCAAGGCAAGCTGGACGAAGAGAGGCCTGGGACTTTCCAGGAGTGTGGTGCATCTGGTTGGCAGCAGGACAGCCCCCTGGCTCAGCAGAGCATTCCTCACTCCTTCAGGACACTAGTTTACCTGCTCCTTTGAGCAGCCCTGGGAGGATCTGCTGATGACTCACCTGCTGTTGGCCAAAAGCCAGGATTGCCTTGGATTGGCTGGGATAGCTAGAAGACATGAGGGATGCAAAGATATTCCAAAAGAATCTTTTTGGAAGGCCCTACTAAAAACGGGAAGGGACAGGACACTAAAAGTGGCAGTCCTTTGTTGGCCAAAAGCCAGGCTTGCCCTGGATTAGATGGGATAGCTAGAAGACATGGGGGATGGGAAGATATTCCAAAAGAATCTTTTTGGAAGGCCCTACTAAAGGGGAAGGGGCGGGACACTAAAAGTGGCAGTCCTTTGTTCTTTATGGATAAAGACAACTGTGTAATCTAAAGGCTTCTTTCATCTGAAACTCTTGAAGAAAACACTGATAAAGCTTCTCTTTCCAACTACCCCTTATCACCTAACACTGTAATCATTTAGCTGAAAACACTGGTACCTCCCCCATAGTTATCTTCCTTTCTTTTTGAATCAGCCTTTCAAGTAATCTACTTGAAGAAAATAAAAGCCAGCCACAAAGGTTTATATCACTTACTTCTACCTAAGAGACATCTGCTGTGCTCTCCTTTGGTAGGCATCTTAATGTTCAAGGCTCCACAGCCAGTAAGAGACACAGACTAGCTGCCAGAGAAAGTATGTCACAGTGACTAAAACCTGATTTTGGGAGCTCAGTCAGCCGAGCAGCTCCTCAGCCAGCGAAGTGGGCCTCCACAGATTCCCTGGCCTCCAATTTGCCGTCTAGCCCAGGAGAACATGAGTGCCAGTGGAAGATGGGGAAAGTACAGAGTTCCCAGGAAAAGACCCCTGGAAGCACTCAGCCCAACCACCTCACCAGACCTCACCCCTTAGAACCTGGCTTTCCTAACCCCCTCAGCCAGAACCTGCCTCTCTACCAGGCTACCCACTCCAAGGGCCTGCAGTGCTTTAAGTTCAAAAATCACTGCCTTGGAGTGCAGTCACTTTCCTTGTTGTGCCCTGTAGGTTTGTTACACACCGTCTAGAGTACACTAGACATTAAAATACTCGTAAAATAGATGACTGAAAATGCTCTACTCGATCCTGAAGGATCTGAGGGATGGGCTGAAGTCCTATACAATACCGTGTCTTCCCCAACCCCTGGAAAAGTACTAAACAGTCCATAATACCCAAAGCACCTGTTCTGCCCTCTGCTGGCATCATCTCCTCAATGATAACCACACTCTCTGGGTGTGGCCTACTACGTGCCACATTTTATAGGCAAGGAAACTGAAGTTTACAAAAGGTCAGTACCTTGCTGAGAGCACACAGCTAACAAGTGACAGAATTTAAGCCAGTCTATGTCGTCATCACTCTAGTCCCACATACTCTATGCCAAGAATGGCCCTAAGCAGAAGGGATACAGAGATGAGTAAGAGGAGGCCCCTATTCTTAAGGAATTTATAGCCTGGTAAGGAAACTTACAAAATTAAATGCTCCAGATGCTGTCACAGCAGACTGAAGTGGGAGAGGGCAGAAGGCAAGTGATACAAAGGCCCTAACCAAAGGGGTGGCCAAGCAAAGATTCTAGTACCACTGCTTCCTGGAGTTGGAAGGATACTCACATTTGACAAGAAGCCAGTGGAAAGTGGCAAGGACCCCACAGGAAATGTTCCCATTAACTCCTTCCTAAGAAAGACAGATCAGGATGACACTGGCCTTCTGCTTTGCAGAAACGGGACAGGCGCGTTAGAGCCCAGAGCCAAGGTGTGAGGCAGAGTAGGACTACCAGTCGTATCTCTTCTCTCAGTGCTTCCCCATAGCACTGGCCTCATTATCCTGAAATGCTGCACAAGATGTAAGAAACAGCCCTTTGAAGGGGTTCCAAGTTATCAGCCCACCTGGAATGCTTGCAGCCTGAGGTAGAAGTATTATACACACTGAAGAGTATGTTTGTGCAGCATGTACAGCCATATTATACATGCAAGACACCCAAGATAAGAAAGGATGTGACAAATCTTAAAACACTTCATCAAGAAGGCACAGATGTTAGCTGAATATTGAAAAATAAGGATTTACCAGGCCAAAAAGGGCAGAGGGGATTTCAGGCAGAAGAAATAGCTTAATCAAAGGGAAGGAGTTAAAAGGTAGGAAAATGTATTCAGGAAAACTTTAAATAATTGAGTATGCAAGTACTCCAAGCAGCAGCAAGCCAGGATTTAAATCCAGCTCACAATTCCACACACATGGCTCTGGGCAGTTTACTTTGCATGTCTGGAAAGAGTGTGAGTGTCTGTGGGGGTGGAGGGTTTCATAAGCCACCCTTTAGATTCTAAGCCTATCAGACAGCGTTCTCAAAGCTCATGGTAAGAACAGAATTACCATATCGTCCAGCAATCCTACTCTTGGGTATGTATCCAAAGTAAAGGAAATCAATATGTTGAAGAGGTATCTATACCCACACATTTGTTTACTGCAGTGCTATTAATAGTCAAGATATGGAATCAACCACCATGTCCATTAGCAGATGAATGGATAAAGAAAATGTGGTATATAGACACAATGAAATGCTATTCAGCCATAAAAAAGAATGAAATCCTGTCATTTGTGGCAACAATGATGAGCCTGGACGACATTATGTTAAGTGAAACAGGCCACCGAGTGTTCTCACTCACATGCAGGAGCTAAAGTAAGTGAGCTCATTAAAACAGAGAGTAAAACAGTGGTTATTAGAGCCTGGGAAGGATAGGGGGAAGGAAGGATAGGGAGAGGGTTGGTTAATGTGTCCAAAATTACAGCTAGATAGGAGGACTAAGCTCTAGTGCTCTATAGCACTGCAGAGTGACTAAAGTTAACAATAACTTATTGAATACTTTCAAAAAGATACAAAACAGAATTTTGAATGTTCCCAGTACAAGGAAATGATAAATGTTTAAGGTGATGGAGATGCTAATTATCCTGATTTCATCATTACACATTGCATACATGTATTGAAATATCACTCTATATCCCATAAATATGTACAATTATCACATTTCAACTAAAAACAAAAGGGGGGGGAGAACGGGATGGAGCAGGGCCTCTTACAGGGCAGGCCAAAAGGACCACTTGGCTCAGACATCACATTCAGTAAGGACTCCATATTTAGACTGCTGACATTTTCTACACATGAGATTATACATATAGTCAGTCACAAGAGATACAGTGACCGGACCGAAAGGAGATGTGTACATCATTCAACTAAAAACTTGTCCTATTTCAAGGTCATACTGCCTAGGGTAGAGTGCACTATGAATTTTATTTTTCCCAAATCTTGTGACTATATTATCAATAGCACAATCACACTTCATTATATTGTGGGGGTTAATTTGTTAAATGCAAACATTTTTTTAAAATATCTCACATTTTAAAAAAATAAAAAATAAAAAAATAAAATATCTCACATTTTAATAAGCTTTAATATGAACAGCCAAAAAAAATTGGTCAAGGCCTCTCTCTACCTGTGACAGTGGTGGGGAATGGAGGAAAGTATTAATAGAAGCACCATCAAAAATGCAGATTTCCTGGCCCTCATTAAGTCTGGGCAGAGCCCAGTAATGCACATTTTTAATAATCCCATGTGATTTTTGATATAAGTGATTTCAGAGCCACACTTCAAAAAGCATTGCACAAGCAATGTGGAAGCTGTGAAAAGTTTTTAAGCAAGGAAGTAACTGACTAGTACTGTATTTCTCAAAGTTTGCCACTGGATTTGGCTTTTAGTACCAGAAGCAAAAGCATGCTTACAATGGTTTTAAGAAAGAACTGGAATTAGAAAAATGGGCATAGCAAGCCAACTATTCTTTCAAAAGGTATGACTGGGAAGAGACAGATGAGAATATGCATAAAGGAGCCTGACAATGGGTTTTTTATTTGTATTCATAGAGAAATGAGTAGTATCGTAGTAATCATAATGTTCTGGAGAGTATTTAAATGTCCCTCCAGATCCACTCTTCACTCTATTCTGTGTCCCCAAAGCATCCACTTGTCCTCTGAAGCAGAGCTCAGCAGGAGATCAGCAAAAAGGAAAAGTCTCTCTCCCCCCACACCCTCCCTCAGGTTCACTGCAGGTTGACCAAGCCTCTCAACTGGAGGCCACAGCTCCTCCCTCCTGTCAAGCAGCCTTGCCACTAGCTGCCCCCTTGGAGTTCTGTTCCTTCCTTCCTCTGCCCCTCTAGGGCTGGTGCAGCTGGTGTGGAAACAGTACTATTCCTTGCTGGTTTCCCTAAACCTGCACAAACACTGTAAATAGTTTATAAGTTACCTGGCTCACTTAGTTACCTAATTCAATCTATCTCCTACCAGAACCCTGAATGATACACATAACAGTAAGCAGAACAGCGCCAAATCCAAAATGCTCTTGCAGCTCAAATAAGGAGGCAGACCCATTAGATGAGATTTGGGAAAAAATCATATGCAAGGTGCAATGATACAGATTTGGAAGAATGGTTATGATTTTGATAAGCAACATCCTTGGTGCCTGTTCTGGTCTCCTGAATCCTTATTCTGTCTGTCCACACATCAGCTGCCCTGTCCCCTTTATGCACCCAACATACTGACAAAATAAAGCCTGACTTTACTTTCGCTTATGTTATTCATAACGTCATTAAATGATCATTGTGCTGAGGGTCATATTTATGGCTTGCTTTATTTTGAAGGACTCTTACGAAGTTCTATTATGGTAGAATCCCAACTGTTAAAACCACTGTGTTTGAGTTGTTTTGATTATCTCCCTGGAAAGTCAGCCCTGACAGACCCGATAAACAGAAACTAAGATTATCTGTACCTACAGAGGCAGTAATATAGGAAGGATAAAAAAGCAGGGAGACAAACAACTTTTGAAGCAACAAGGAAGGAGAAAAACCACTTTGACTCCAAATTCAAAACTAGACTTTAATCCGAGTTTAATCACTGTGCAGGCCTATGTCTAAACCTGAACCTTGTATTTCCCTTCCTAAAACAGAAGTCCTAAAGATTAAAAATGGAATACATATGAACAGATGTTAACTTCTCAAAATAAAAATATAAATAAATTCCAGATATTTCATAATTTGTAAAAAGGAAGGGACTGTGCAATGAACATCTCCTAGGAGCCTGGCATTTTACGTAGATTATGTGTTTAATCTTCCCAATAACCTACAAGTAGGTACTATTTATTATCATCTTTATTTTACAGATGAGAAAATGAGGACTTAAAGAAAAATATAGTAATTTGCCAAACAGCACAGGACTGGCAAAGTCTGGCTGCAGACCTAATCATGCTGTTTCCACTACACCACTACCCTACTACTTCCTATTCATAAAGGGAATGGAATAAGGGAAACCTGCATTAACTGCAATTGTCATGACATGTGATTTTTTTGCTTAGTTGCTTCATATTAAACACAGAGGCAGTTTCAACTTTTTTTTTTTTTTGAGACAGAGTCTCACTCTGTTGTCTGAGCTACAGTGAGTGCCATGGCATCAGCCTAGCTCACAGCAACCTCAAACTCCTGGGCTCAAGCGATCCTGCTGCCTCAGCCTCCCAAGTAGCTGGGACTACAGGTCCACCATGCGCTACCATGCCTGGCTAATTTTTTCTATATATATATTAGTTGGCCAATTAATTTCTTTCTATTTATAGTAGAGATGGGGTCTCGCTCTTGCTCAGACTGGTTTCGAACTCCTGACCTCGAGCAATCCACCCGCCTTGGCCTCCCAGAGTGCTAGGATTACAGGCATGAGCCACCGCGCACAGCCTCAACTCTTTACTGTTGGAAAATTTCTTCAAAATTTAGTAGTCACTTTTTTCCCTTAAATTTGCATTTATTTTCCCTCCAACTTAGTCCAAAAAGAATTTGGAGAAGCTTCATCAGCTAATAAGCCAAGCACAGAATCACAGAATTTTAAAGCTAAGCCCAACACACATTTTACACAGGAGGAAACTCATTTATGTAAAGTGGCACATCTAAAATTGCTAACTGACAGGGCCTAAAATACAGATTCAAGATTCTTAGTCCATGCATTCCTGATTAAAAGGAATCTTCCACCACGGACTGTGTCAGTATCTCCAGAGTTCTCATAAAGACTGATACTTATTACGAGTGTAAAAAGCAGACAGGAGAGACAAATGAGTTAAATATTTACATCCTAAACCTAGAGTATTCAAATGGCAAGTTTAAAATAAACTTCTGATCTGCTTATTTTGCTGCAATTCACCTTTTTCTCCTAAAAAGTCATATTCTTAAATGGCTTAATACTAAGAACTTTACTTATTCCTTCATCTATAATATGGGATTCATCACGGTACAGACTTGTAGGACGATTAAAGTAGTTATGTTTTAAATAAACTACTCTTTTCCATAACACATTATTTCACTTCATTGGTTGTCTCCACAGTCCCCAATCTTTCTGGCACCAGGGACCAGTGGAAGACCATCTTTCCACATGGGGTCGGGGAGTGCACAGACAGGCATTCAGGCAGTGATGAGAGGGATGGGGGAGCAAAGGCTGTAAATACAGGTGAAGCTTTGCTTGTCCCCCATCGCCACCGCTCACATCCTGCTGTTCAGCCCCTAAGTTTCATGGAAGACAATTTTTCCGTGGGGGGGAGGGGGAGGCATACAGAAAAGGTCGATCAATAAACTGACCAAAAGGACACAAGGACTTCATAAGCCTCCACACTTCTCTCTCTCTCACACACACACACACAAACACACCCCATTTTTCCTATTTCAACTATAACCACCAGCACTTCAGTGTTGGCTTCAAGGGCCTTTGGAAGTTCTTGCTCTCTACTTCCCCCTCTAAAAATGTGTTGACAGCCCAGATCTAAAACAACAATCTACCACAAATATTTGCCACATGTTAAGACTATGAACTAAAATTGACCTTTTTCATTCAAATGTTTAATACTATACACACACACACCTGAAGCTAAATACCATGAGTTCTACCTGACTTCACAAGGTGTTGTGAGGATAAGGTATGTGAAAGAGCTTTGAAAGCTGTAAAGTGTTAGGCATTATAATTATCACCTGACTTTGCAGGACTAGTAATATAACAGTTCCTCCTGCCCCCAACCATCTTCTTCCTCCTCCTCCAAACCTTTCAAAGTATCTTGATTCTCCCTGCCCAAAGAGTTCAGCACATTATGTCTAAAACAATGACCCATGCCCCAGAACAGGGCTATTCAATGACTCTATACAGGCCAAACTCATCCCTAAACTGGCCTTTGCCAAGTATGCCATCTTGGATATCATATCACTAGGGAAATTTAAACCAATTTCTTAGTAGTAATTACAGCATCATAAGAAATATGGACAGAAAATGGTTAAAAACAACAGAAAGAGAGAGGGAGGAAGACAGGAAAGTCTGGTAGCTCAGTGTTAGACAAGTCAAATGTAACAGAACATATCATATGTTAAGACTGGGAAAAAAACACTAAAAATTAAGTTGATTTGGGACATTTAAATATTCTCTCCTTTCATTTTGGTACTCACTTTGGAGTCTTAAAAATCCAGTACATCATGGCTGGCACGGTGGCTCACACCTATAATCCTAGCACTCTGGGAGGCCGAAGCAGGAGGATAGCTCAAGGTCAGGAGTTTGAGACCAGCCTGAGCAAGAGTGAGACCCCGTCTCTACTAAAAATAGAAACAAATTAATTGGCCAACTAAAAATATATAGAAAAAATTAGACAGGCATGGTGGCCACATGCTACTCAGGAGGCTGAGGCAGCAGGATTTCTTGAGCCCAGGAGTTTGAGGTTGCTGTGAGCTAGGCTGACGCCACTGCACTCTAGCCCAGGCAACAGGGTAAAACTCTGTCTTGGAAAAAAAAAAAAAAAATCCTGCACATCAGCAACTAATAAAGAACACAATTATGTTCAATGCTATCTGATATCTTCAAGACAGCATGTTAAGCCCTTTTCTTGGCACTGCTCTCCCTTAGTTCAATTCCTTCCTCAAAACCCACTCTCCATATATCCCTTTAATAAACTTTACCCTAGAAATAATCATCATCTGGAAAGCAAGGCCAACAAAGGGGAAAGGTCAGATGCTAGACTTCTTGTCTTAAAAAACATCAGGTAACATCACTCAATAATAGATTTTATATTTAAATTTAAGGCCTACCAAACAAATACTATGGCTACCTCAAGGTCAGTCTGGAATTCTCATTTAAGATTAAACAAACTAGGAGCCTAAAGCAACATCTTTTGCTCCTTTTCCTTCACCGGCCTCAGCCTTATTGCAAAACACTTCCTCCTTTCTCTGCTACCTTGCTCTACAAGGTGCATTCTTATATACCACACATACCAATAGTTTCTATCATTTCATAAATCCTTATACTCACTGTAGTAATAAAAAAGTTAACTTTTTCTTACCCTGAAGTCCTCTTCTTCCTATGACATCAAACAACTGCTTTTCAAATTTCCTAATTTTTCAAAACATTGTTAATTAGCACATACCAAATTAACATACTAACAAGTTATATTTTTACACTTTCGTTTCCTGATTTGTCTTTTTCCTGTTGAATCACACTATTTGATTACAACCAATTCTTAGGTTTTCTCTTAATTTTGACTAATTTATGTGTTATAAAAATGTCTTACTGTGCTCGATTCTAAAATAGCTAAATGACTATTTATTCATCTAATTTTACAAAATGAGCTGTTATTTATTCCAAGAGCTTCATCAACAAAAAGTCAACTCTTAGATGCTTCAAAGAAACAAATGATTGTCACTGTGAAATGTTAAGACCTCCGTGGTATTAATCCAATATTAATACTTAGAGAAGAAAAACAACTCAAATACAGTTATGTGTCGCTTAATGATGGGGATATGTTCTCAGAAATCCATACTTAGATAATTTCATTGTGGTGCGAACATCACCAACTGTATTTACACAAACCTAGATGGTATAGCCTTCTACACACCTAAACTATATTGCTCCTAGGCTATAAACCTGTACAGTATATTACTACACTGAATACTCTAGGCAATTGTAACACAATGATATGGATCTGTGGATCTAAACATACCTAAATATAGAAAAGGTACAGTATAAACGATAAAAAATGGTATATTTGCATAGGGCACTTACCACGAATGGAGCTTGTAGGACTAGAAGTTACTCTGGGTGGGTCAGTGAGTGAGTGGAGAGTGAATGTGAGGGCCTAGGATGTTACTATACACTACTGTAGACTTTATAAGCACTGTACACTTAGGCTACATAAACTTATAAAAAGTATTTTTCTTTCTTCAATAATAAATGGTTAATTTAACCTTGACTTACTGTCACGTTTTTACTTTATAAATTTTTTAATTTAACTCTTTTGTAGTAACACTTAGCTTAAAACACACACACATTGTACAGTTGTACAAAAATATTTTCTTTATATTCTTAATTCTACATGCTTTTTTCTATTAAAAAATTTTTTTACTTAAAAAACTTTTTAGTTATAAACTAAGACATAAACACACACATTAACTTAGGCCTACACAGCGTCAGGATCATCAATATCACTATCTTCCACCTCTACATCTTGTCCCACTGGAAGGTCCACAGGGGCAATGACATGCAAGGAGCTGTAGCTGTCATGTCCAATGGTAACAATGCCTTCTTCTGGAATACTTGCCTGAGGCTATTCTACAGGTTACTTTTTTCTAATAAACAAAAGGAATACAGTCTAAAACAATAATAAAAAGTATAATAAACTTATAAACAAGTAACATACTTATCATTATCAAGTATTATGTACTATACATAATTTTATGTGCTATAGTTTTATACAGCTGGCAGTTGAGTGGGTTTGCTAACACCAGCATCACTACAAAAACGTGAGTAATGCATGGTGCTACATTACCATAGCTACAACATCACTAGGCAATAGGAATTTTTCAACTCCATTATAACCATATAGGACCACTGTTGTATTCGCAGTACCACATTGACCAAAACGTTATGTGGCACATGACTGTATTATACAAATGGGTATACAAATTCAGGGTTATACATGGCAATACAAATTTAGAGTAGCCCCAACATACCAAGTTAAGGCCATTAGCCAATAAAGAAGGAAAGTCAAAAATATTTTAAATCCTGTCACTTTCCCTTGATTCTCCTGCTTATTTCAGTACTGAAAAAGACTTCCTCTGGATTGCTGAGATGTTTAATGCGTTCACTATTATTAAGTCACTTTAAAAGGTGACAAGCATTATATACATTAAAAGGTTTTATTAGCACAGTAAGGAAAATATTTCATCATGGTAAGGGAAGGGCATGTCTATGGCAGAGAGAGAGAGAATATATGTATCTGTCTCTCAAAAAGAAATGTAAAGGTATAATAAGCCTCCCTTGCTCATCAGCAAGAACATTTTTTTAACAAATACCCACTCTGTATATTCTAGTACACTGACAGCAACCTATTTAAGTCGGAGGTGTAATACGCTAAAAGGTCACACACTGCACTTCAGGTTGGAAAACAGTGGGAATCCTCCACAGAGCTGAGACGACAAAAACCCCCAACTTCTGATCTTTATTAATAAACAGAAGAATATTTTCTTAAAAATACAGGCTAAATTTCACTACTAGAACTTTATTAGAATGACATACATTGTAACTACTGTTCAAGATATGCTGGGGGGGAGGAGGTACTTTATTAACCAAAACTTATGACTGAAATATAAGTAAAGAATTCAGATTTCAACAGAAGGCAGAATGTTTTAATTCTGACACACTTAAGTCTATTTAAAACAGTAAAGCACAAAGCAGCTAGTATCATAATGTTAGCTTTCCAGCTTGCTGTTATGAAAAGCAGTCCGGACATGGAGAAATCCTGTATTATATATAAATGAAATCTCTGAAGACTAAATAACAGCAACACATCCGAGCCAAGGACAGGGAACCAACATCCCTTGTGAAGCACAAACACTTTTAGATCAAGTACTCTAGAAACATTTGCAAGTAAAATTTCCAATTACCTTTAGCCTGGGGCTAGGGCATTATCTAAATATACCCCATCAACAACTCCCCTAAATCTCACTCTCACGACACAATACTCCCAAACTTTCTTTTCTGAATAAAAATGGCGCTGCTTTTCCCATCACAATACAGTTTATTTCTCAGTAATCCCTAGGCCCCGGCAACAATCAAACTCGACTGGCCTCATTTAAATGCCACCCTTCCCTAGACGTCGTCCAAAGCGTTCCGGAGGGCTGGAGGAGGAGGCAGGGTGGCTGTTTCGGTCCACAAGGTTGCAACTTTCTCAGGCAGAATCCTGGGATTCGCTCACTGACTTTTCCTCATCACCTCTCTGCCTTCCCCAAACTGTTGCCTCTCGGTTTCTCTTAAACCACACTTCGGCGCAAACTGTCCCCAAAGTGCGGTACCGCCTCAGCCTCGCCGGCCCCTCACGCCCATCCACGCCGTCTCCGAGGCGCCCTTCACACCCGGACCCAGGCATCGGCCTCTCCGGAGGCTGCCGGGCGCCACGCGCGGGCAGGGCACCCCCGCCGGCCTCGCGCCACGGCCTTGCGCGCCCCGTCTGCACCCCTGCCCATGTGCACCGCGGGCGGCGCCGGGACCCGGGCGCCGGGTCGGAGCGCCGCGGCCGCGGACGGCAGGGGCAAGCATGCACTCGCGCACGTCTAGATAAAGAGCCGTCCCCGGCGGGCTGTCGCCTGCACCGCCGCCGTGCCCACCCCCGCCAGGGCCGGGGAGGACGCGGGCGCACGCCGAGGAGGGGGCAGCCCGGAGCGAGGGGCTCCGGGACAATAACGGGCTTGCCGCCCCCTCCCTTCCAGGGAGGCGGGCAGAGTGGCACCCAGGCGCCCGGTCCCAGCCCCCACCCTCCTCCCGGGCGCCGGGCGGGTGACACGGCAGCCGAGAGGGGCGGCGAGGGCGCGACGCCCCAGACGCCGGGGCGCCCCGGGGTACCTGGTCGATGGGCAGCTGCACGGCGTTGCTGAGGGGCTGCAGCAGGGTGGAGCCCGTGGTGCTGGTGGTGGCCATGGCCGGGCCTCGGCGCTCCGCCCGCCGCGCTCTGGCCGCCCGCTCGCCCGCTCGCGCTGTGCCGGGCGACGACGAGGATGGGGATGCAGCCGCGCGTCCGCCCCTGGGCCGCCCGCGGTCGGAGAGCGGCGCGGGGAGGGCCGGGGAGGGGCCGGGGGCGGCGCCCGCCTCGCACCTCCCCTCCGCCTGCTGCCGGCCGCCCGCGCCCGCCGCCCCCGACCGCCTGGCACCGGCGCGGCCCCTCCCGCCGACGCCCCGCCTCGCCCCGCCGCCCCCGCCGCCCCCGCCGCATCCCCCGCCCCCGCCGCATCCCCCGCCCCCGACTTCCAGCAGCTTCCAGCGCCCCCTCCCCACCTTGCGCGCTCTCGCGCCAGACAGCCCCACGGCCCAATCGCGGCGCGGCGCCCCGACGACCGCAGCCAATCAGAGGGCGCCGGCCGCGCCGCGCCCCTCCCCCGTGCCGAGGACCCCGACCAGGGGCCTGGGCCGCCGCCGGAGGGCGGCCTGCGGCGGCGTGAAGCGCGTTCCCGAGTGGGGGGCGTGTGAGGGCATCTTTGCCTCCCTTCCCCTATATTTCTACTCCCTGGAGAGTGTAGCGGCCCCCTTACCCTTCTTTAGGAGGGACAGTGGACAACAAAGGGACGCGAGGTGGCGGCCAGACAAAGGGGCGATGTGAGGGACGCGATGGAGCCAGTGCCTGGGGAAGTTGGGGACGAAGCTGGGGGCTCGGAGCAGTAGGACTACAGACCAAAAACGTGATCTAGCTGACAAATCCCTTTGTCTTTGAGAGTGCTGTGTAAAAGCCCAAAGTTGAGGACACTTCCAGTGTGGTCTGACCCTTCCGTCACCCTCGAGCCCCACCTGGGCCTTGCAGGAGGCGGGAGCGGCAGGGAAGCAGGTCACACCTTTGCTGTGTTAACGTTTATTTTCTTTAATAGCCAGCTGCCGTCATCAAAGGTCCCACAGACCTCCTGAACCAAGTTATTTCTAAGCATCTGGTCAACCTTTAGCTCATTCTCCGAACTTGAATTCTGTGTCCACATGCCTTCAATGGGGCGGGGGGAGGGGGGATTGTCATATAGTCTATTTGCCCCAAACTTAATAAAAGTAAATCATTTGAGCATCTTGAAAATGCAAACATCAACTTTTGTTCAGAAGACTTTAAAAGAGCAAATATGCCAGAGTAGAGTATCAGGAGAGCTCAAAATTCAAGGATTTGACAGTTTGAAATTTTGGTAGAAATAACTAACGTTTATTGAGGATTTAACCGCATGCGATTCCCTTATGAGATAGGTAGTATGGTACCTCAATTTCAGTCAAGGAAATTGAGTCACAGAAAATTTACTTCATTTGCCCAAGATCTCACAGCTGATAAATAGTTGGAATCCAAGTAATCTACATCCAGAACTGACCTGTTAACACTAGGCCTTCTTATTCCTCACACTTAAACCCATCTGGAAATTCCCATCAGCTGTCAGGTGTAGCATTTACTTGATGACTATTCCAGCGTCTTAAATAATGAGACAGCACAAATATAAATGCACTTCAGTAAACCAGTCGTGGACTTCAGCTGACTCTGAAAAGGAGGCAGTTGAAGCTAATAAGTACAATCTCTTCCTGCCTAATATTCTTCCATTAGTTAACCCTAGGTTGGTAGATTATCAGCCTAAACAGAATAGAGGATAAAAGGAAGAATCAAAAAAACAGGACCATCATTCCCCTGGGGTAGTGTTCCAATGAGAGTTGTAATCAATTAGAAAGCAAACCTATTCAATGAGCTGCTTATTAAAATATATTATCCCAATAATCTGGACCTTTCTGTTAATGTAATCTTAGAAAAAAACTATTTTTTCCTTTTCTTCACTTCAGAGGAGTGTAGAGGAAGTGTACAGGTGGCTGAACATATAAACTGAAGGAAAAATTGAAATACCATTTTAAAAACTTAAAAGGTGGGTGTTGGGAACATATTGCAACCTAAAGTAAGCAGCATAAAGATACAATCTCTGAGCTGGAACAAATAATATCTACAAAAAAGAGTTTCCTTAGTCTGAATTTTTTTTTAGTAGGACATGATAGAACATAGTCTCTATTTGGGGGTGACTATATGCAATTATTTAATACCTATTAATAGAATAGGGAAGATTTTAGCTATCTGGGAAAATTTAGCTGTGTAAAAATCATAAAGCTACAGGTAAAATACAGTATAGCAACTATTAATAATAGCTTAGAATGAAAACAAGACCAGGGTTTTTTGCTGTCTCTGCTATTTATTAGCTACAAGATCTTGGAGAAGTTACTTAACCTTTCTAAGCCTTAGTTTCCTCATACATAAAAATGAGCATAAAAATGGCACCACCACTATATGTCATCATAAGATTAGAAAAGTGCGCCTATATGAAGAGCTCTGAACAATGCTTGGTGCATGGTAAAACTTAAGAAATATTGTATTAGAGTTCTCCAAAGAAACAGAACCAATAGGATTATATATAGACATGTAGAAAGAGATTTATTATGAGAGTTGGGGTCAAAATTATGGAGGCTGAGAAGTCCTGCAATCCGCTATCTATAAACTGAAGGCTCAGGAAAGCAGGTGGTATAGTTCCAGTTCAGACCCAAAGGCCTGAGAACCAAGGGAGCCAATAGTATAATTCAGTTTGTGTCTGAAAGCCCTAGAACCAGGAGTAACGATATCTGAGGGCAAGAGAAGATGGATGTCCCAGTTCCCGCAGAGAGACTGAATTCACCCTTCTTCCACCTTTTTATTCTATTTGGGCCCTCAGCGGTTTGGATGATGTCAGCTCCCGATGGTGAAATAGGATCTTCTTTACTCAGTTTGCCAATTCTAATGATAATCTCTTCTGGTATGTTCAAAGGCATAGTCAGAAATAATGTTCCACCAGCTATCTGGGCATCCATTAGCCCAGTCAAGTTGACACATACTATTAATCATCCAAGAAATTTAATACAATTCTGAAAATTTTTCCCATATTAAAAGTGCCACATCTTCGTGTTTTTTATTGAAGAAACTGGAAACCAATATTTTCAGCTTATAACTCAGTGATGTTAGCATAAATTGTATGTAGGCCTCTGACCAGTATCTGCTAATTAGAACAGAAGCTCTTAAATGGAGATGAAAGGGGGAAGAATTGAACTAATTATACATAATGCCTCACTGTCTTTACCTCAGATAGCATCCACCCTATGAAAAGGGATTCTCATGTTCTTAATTCTTAAAAACATTGACATTTATCGAGTACTTGCTATGTTCAGGGAACTGTGTGGGATGCTGTAAAGAAGAAATGATGATTATAATCAAAAGAAGAAAGTCATATTCGCAAAACAGAGAGAGTAAAGTGTTAAAAGAAAAGTACCAAGGAAGGTCATTTTTTAAATGTTAAAACCAAAAGAACATATCTAGACGAAAGAAAGTTAGCTACAAGTCAAAAGACCTGAACTCTAACCCTAACTTTTCCACCAAGTAGCTGTGAGCTTCAGAAATTGGCTTAACTTCTCTGTGCCTTAAGTTGTACATTATCAAATATGGATGATGGTAACCATTTGTCCTATCTCATAGGAGTGTTGTGAATCTGAGCATAAAATTAATAATAGGCTAAATTATTTTTAAAGCTATTAGTACTATTAGTATGAGAAATAATAACTAGTAATAAAGGCATTTCAATACAGCAACCACATTGTTAACAAGAGTTGATAACTCAGATCAAAGCATGAGAACACTGAGCAGCGGTTACTGTAATAGGATGGCAGAGTAGCAGTGTGCTTGCCCTGGCTTCATTACCCCTGCCTCCTGAAACGTCTGTGATAATTAAAGCTTGCTAAAATGAAATTTTCCCTTCTCAACTTATTTCTAACTTTGAATAAATCACTCAGAAGAAATCAGTGATCTGCCAAGCTGCTTTTGTTTCATAAAAATGGTCGTGTCATGAAATTAGAGCTCTTAGGCAATTATTTTGCCTATTCTATGCCCCTATACCCTGGAATAACTTTGATGAGGCAGGGCATTGAACCATACACATAACAACCCCAGTTAACTGATTGGCATCTTTAAGCACTTACAAGCTTACCCTAACCTAAGACCAAAAAATGGAATAGAAAATGTCACTCTTTAAGATCGACCACGGTTGAATCAGTAAATCACAGAGTAGGCTAAACAAGAGGTAGGGAGAAGTCCTGGCTGTACTATTTTCTGGCTTTACTACTGACATGGACCATTACAACAAGTCACTTATCTTCAATTTCATTGTGTATATGTTAGGAAATTTTTAAATGATTTCAAATATTCCCTCTTCCTCTAAAGTTATATGATTCTGGAATTTTTCCATCTTCCGGAGCCTACAGTCAGTCTAGGTTTTTTTGGCTAAAAGATGCAACCAAAACTATTATTCATCGGTTTGAGAATAGCATTGCTTTCTAGTTGCTATACAGATTGTAAGAACTACCTCTAATTTATTATATCTCTAATCAATCTTCCTTCTTTAAAATGTCTATTATTTCTCAGTGGCCTGTGAAGATTTCTGTTTTATACCTGTACATCTCGAGGAAACATTTCATTTTCCTCATAGATTTATTTGGCTTTTTTATCTTTATGTAAATGAGTCAAATCTCAATTAAAAGAATACCCCCTTCATGCTTATTTCCTGTAACATAAATATGCAATCTGTAACCCCTGATCCCTAGGTAGAGAAAAACAAAGTACAAACTCATGTTTGCATAATAGTATTTGTGTCTAAATTATGAAACATCCTAAACATAAAGCCCTGTAACCACCCCAGGTTTCATCATAATCACCATCATCATTAGCAGCAGTTATTGCATCTATTTGGGGCATTGCACTGGGTAAGAAGGTGTCGTTTTCTCCGTTCTGCCTAATATTTCAGGTTCTTTCTGTTTATAACTGTAAGACGAGTCCCCTTCCTGATAGATGTTGACATACTACAGCTTTTCTAAACAGCCTTGTCTGGCTGCTGGGGGAGGAGTCACAGAAACCCTTTTCTCTTGCCAGCTCTGTAACAAAGAAAAAGCTGGAGCTTATTCTCCAGCCCACCAAAGGGTTCTGTGTGGTCCCCAGACGCCCATCGTTTTCAGCAGATGTCCCTCTTTGTGGGTAAACAGCATATTTTGTCGTCAATATTTTTTGCTTAAACCCTTCCTCCATTACTATCATTGGTTAGATGCTGCTTTTTGGCCCACAGATTACAATACCAATGCCAGAGCCCAAACCAGTAAAGAATTCGGAGCGAGAATCATCTCTACCCACGAAGCCTGTGGTTTCCACATCTAACTGGTTCTCTTGCCAAAGAACTTGCTCTCCAAGACAGGTGACTCTTCTGGCTAAACATGCGGTACCTGCTAAGGAATGGCCTTATAATCAGATAATGCCTTGGTTTCGATTTCATCAAATTATCTTTTAATTTATTTTCCATTTGAAAGCAGATAGTTATTCCCTCTTATTTGGGATTCTGTGTATAAATTCTGGCCTAGCCCTAAAATACTGTATATCAAAAGGCAGTTGTTATTAAAACCCCAAAACGTTAAAATTAAAGGGAAACCTAGCTTGAAAGAGATACCAAATGCTCCCAATGAAAGTTAAATTTATAAATACTGGGTTGCCACTTCCCAAGTGAAGATGTAATCAGGTGGAAATACCCCCGAAGGGAGTATTTCTCCATTTGAAATATTGTCCTTACCTTTTCTGAGGCATTGGGTGGGTAGGATTATAGAAAGCATTAGGTTAAAGAACTTGGGCACTGGAATAAGATTGCCTAAATTTGAAACCTACTTACTTGATTTTGGGCAAGTTACCTCACTTCTTTGAGCCTCAAGCTTCTCACCTATAAAATTCAAATAATAATGATTTTTTGTGCCATTCAAGTAATTTAATACGCTTAATATCTTATCACATTGTAAGCTCTCAAAACATATTAGCCATTATCACATCCATCATCATCATCATCACCATTATTGCAAGATTTACAGATCTGATGGTATGTGATCATATTTATCACAGGTATCACATACCAGATAAAAGGGTACATTAAAAACAAATTGTTGCTTTAGTCAGCTTATCCCTCCACATTGAGAGGGAGAAAAACCACTGAGGGATGTGGAGTATAAGAGGGACATTAAATGATTTAATAAATTCTTGGCCTACCTCACCTGAAAGCATTAATAGAGTTTTGCACTTATAAAAGTAAATAGGATGGCAAAACTTTTTCTTCTTAAATGCTGAAATTCACTGTGGTTAGATTATTTTGTTTTTAGCTTTCAGTATTTATTCTGAGTCTTTACAACCTACACAGTAGGAAAAGGATTTTAAAAAGACAAACAGTAATTTACATCAGGACTTCACGGGTAAGCACTAAACAAATGAATGCATAATTTATAATTTGGAGTTCAGTATTACTTTTTGGCACATTTAAAATTATTACTCTGATTAATGAATTTGAAAATTCCAGGCACCATTTGATTTCACCCTTGTGTAAAGTACTTCTCTAAATACCATCTTTATTCCACAAATACTTATCTGTTTTTGGTTAGCATCTAGCTGGTAACCAATGAAATTATCCTACATTATCTAGGACAGGAGCAAGGAACTTGATCTTACTGCATAAAGCTACTCTCTTCCTCTTTGTGCGAAATATATTCAGCTACTGGTCCCTAGACACTTCTCTGAGAGAGCACTTAAAATTGTTCTCTTTGGAGTGTCATTGAGAAATAAATTAAAAGACAAATAAAATCAACTCAAGTATTAATATGTCTGATACAACCCAACAAGATATTGCTCTCCGTGGGGTCCCAGGACCATCTTTGTCAGAATCCCTCAGGATGCTTATTTACAACCCAGATCCACAGGCAGAAGTGAACACATAAAGAATCATAATTTCTAGGTCAGGGCCCTGGAATCTGCATGTCATACGTGTTTATGGTTAATTCCTAAGCACACACCGAAGTTTAGGAACCACTGCTTTTGGCCTTTAATATCTCTTATTTTGGTAAGAACTTCATTATGATTAAGAAAATACAGAAATAATTCACTTGTGCTGTTTCTTATATCACAACAAGTAATTTAACGAGGTTTTATTAAGTGTCTTTTCAATTTCCAAATAACAAATCCATAACCCTTTTCCTGTGTTAAAATGTTAAGTTCACTGGTATTAAGTTACTACTACTAGTAACTATAACAACTAACATTACTAGACCCATTTTTGTTATTAAATAAAATAAAAATCAATGCTCAGAGTCAATTTATTGATTGTATGTGTGTAATAAAGATATAAATATTCCTCTATATTTCTGAGTAACTAAGGTTTCTTGCAAATTTCAGAAACTTGCCAACTTTGAGATCTTGTATTTGAGAGCTAGCATTGGCTAGATATACCATTCAAATGACAGTGCATTTGGACCAGGAAGACAGTTTGGAAGTAAAGGCAATTCATGTAGCACAGTGTTCAGTTTTAAGAAATTCATCTAGATTAAGATCCATAATAGGCCGGGCTCGGTGGCTCATGCCTGTAATCCTAGCACTCATGGGAGAACGAGGAGGGCGGATTGCTCAAGGTCAGGAGTTCGAAACCAGCCTGAGCAAGAGCAAGACCCCGTCTCTACTATAAATACAAAGAAATTAATTGGCCAACTAATATATATAGAAAAAATTAGCCGGGCATGGTGGCACATGCCTGTAGTCCCAGCTACTTGGGAGGCTGAAGCAGGAGGATTGCTTGAGCCCAGGAGTTTGAGGTTGCTGTGAGCTAGGCTGACGCCACGGCACTCACTCTAGCAACAAAATGAGACTCTGTCTCAAAAAAAAAAGCTCCATAATAATACATGTGTGTAACATCTATGCCAAAGGATGGTATATCTGAGGTCTTCTGTGAAGAAAAAGTAATCATAGACAAAAATTAAGACTGTCAAGGAAGAAAATGAAAAAAGGAGCAAATAAGATGTTTTAGAACAGGACAGGCATTTCTTTTCTCTTGCTTTTATTTTTTGGATTTCATTTCACTTTTATTTTTATTAAAGTAATACATGTACAATTTTAGGCCAGGCACGATGGCCCAGGCATGTAATCCTAGCACTGTGGGAGGCCGAGGCGGGCGGATCATATGAGCTCAGGAGTTCAAGACCAGCCTGAGCAAGACCGAGACCCCATCTCTACTAAAAATAGAAAGAAATTAGCTGGACAACTAAAAATATATACAAAATATTAGCCGGGCATGGTGGTGCATGCCTGTAGCCAGCTACGTGGGAGGCTGAGGCAAGAGGATTGCTTGAGCCCAGGAGTTTGAGGTTGCTGTGAGCTAGGCTGATGCCAGGGTACTCTAGCCAGGGAAACAGAGTGAGACTCTGTCTCAAAAAAGAAAAAAAAAGTGATGTTTATAGTGCTATTTCAGGACTTTTTCATTTTAAACATTATAAATTATCAGCCTTACTGTGGATGATGAGAATACAACTCTTTTTCCATTCTTCCTTCAACCCTATTCCCTATGCTCCCAGTATAATGATATCACTACTTTGCATTAAATGAATATTTAGTATTTCCATTATTATGAATTTATAAGTTATAGGCATTTCTGTCATTGAAAATTGTTTCAATGAATAAATGTAAAAACATGAAATAACAATGCATTTCACACATATGAAAATTTCATGTTAGGATAAAGGGGATTTGTACAATAAAACAGGAAACAAATGTGAACAGGCACTCGGAACACACCCAAACGTATGCACAAAGATTGCAGCCATCAACTAGCTCACTGTGTGCCATTGTTTTCGTAATTCCTAAATCAACCACTTATGAAATATAAGTGAGAACATTATGAAATATAAGATCCATCTCATGTTTCTGATTTTCACAATATCAGTGCCAAACTCATAAAACTATCTTCATCATTGACTCAAAATGTTAAATGTTTCCAAAATAAAAAGGAAATTTAATTCTTATAGCCTGCTGAGTAGGTTTTGCTAAAATAGTGGATTGCATCTACTTAAGGAAAATCTGTCACAATTTATATTAAAATAGCATAAGTAACAAAGAACACTAATTAAATGTTCTTTGTTACTTAATCGCTTTGTCACTAAGAGTAATGTCTACACATATTAAAGTATCCATTTGAACCATGTTCTAATTAAATAGAATATTCACCCTAAATCAAACAACTTTACATATCATAAAACATAACTATCAAAGACTATGAATTCATCTATAAGAAGTTTCCAAATACTTGTTCCCATATAATTAATATTTGTGCATTTACTAAGAATTATAGTTTATTTACAAAAGAAAAATAAAACACACATGCATTTTTATAATTTAAAATATTTCATACTACAAATCAACAATGTTCAGATTTAAGTTTTAGAACAAGTTTACTTTTTCCTAAGTTATATATATATCAAGTGAATGAAGTAGACAAACTTGTTGTAGTATTTCCAAGGCTAATTTCTTCTTATAGAGATTTGAAAACATAAACCTTTTCTGAATAAAGATATCTGTCAAGATTTGGAGTGTAAACTATGTTTTAAAAGAGACATGGTCTTATTCTATTGCCCAGATTGGAATGCAGTGGCATGATCATAGCTCACTGCAGCCTCAAACTCCCGGGCTCAAGCCATCCTCATGCCTCAGCCTCCTCAGTAGCTGGGACTACAGGAGCGTGCCACCACCCCTGGATAATTTATTTTTATTTTTTGTAGAGATGGTGTCTCAAAATGTTGTCCAGGCTGGTCTCGAATTCTTGGCCTTAAGCAATCCTCCCTCCTCAGCCTCCCAAAGTCTTGGTATTACAGGCATAAGCCACTATACCTGCCCATGGGGTATAAACATTTTGTCAGGCAAACAATTTAGTGAAAAAAATTGACCTTCATTTTAAAATAAATGCAATCTCATAACAAACACTTGGACTTCTAAGTTGAAATACATCTTGAATTTCTATAAAAAAACATATGTTTTATTTAAAAGGGGGAGTGTGAGTTATAAATTTACCAACATATTGAAAATGCATTAGTTTTAGAAAAACCAATACTTTTTCTGAAGATGTAAGCAGTGGGTTACAAAGTGAACATGAATTTCAGAAAATATTACTTCTCCCCTTTATTCTTATAGAAAGTGAAATACATCTTTGACCTTGGGCAGTGGTCTCATTTGATGATATGGATAATATATTTGATTTTTTAAAATAGAAACCAAGCATTTCCTCCCCAAGCCCCAAATCATAGATCTTTTAAGAAGTAATAATCATATAGCCAAATAAGCCACCACTCCTTACTATAACGTAGAAATTCTGAGCAATATTTTCACCCATGGCTATTTTGATATCTGCAAGAGCTTTAAGAACTTTGGCACAAGCTAAATTCTCATCAGCCTTTAAAAAATAGCAATGAGAACAACCACAATGTCAATCATGGGATGTTCTCCACTATTTCCAACGTAGGCTTAATTAACCAATACGAAGCACAAGCATAGCAGTGCCGCAGGGAGAGAACCAAGGCTCCAAGGTGACACAGGATTATGCAGGACAAAAATATTCTTTCTGCAGCCATGACCATTCTAACTCACTACCCATGTTCCACCTGGAGAATGAAACAAAAGTGATTCAACTCCAAATGGATAAGCAGAATTATCTTTAATGGTCCTAGTATTAGAAATTTTAGGAACACTGCTTTTTTATTTAAAACTTCTACAGGTGGCCAGATTAAGATGAAATCAACTCATCAATATAATTGGGCAGCTCATTGAGTTGTTTGAGAATATTGTAAAATGCATACAAAATTCATTAAATTAAGATTTCTCCATGTATTGCTTATTGTTCATTGATTCACTTATTCACAAAATATTTATTGAGTTCCTAGAGGTGTCAGGTACTGTATTAGTCAATGAGAATATCAGAATGAACAGAAATATTAGTCCTCTCAAGATTGGAATATCTTTATGTGTACCAAGGAAATGATAGGAATACATCTAAGTGTTTCTGTGAACTGCAACCTCCTTTATTATATGGCTAACCTCAATGTACATGCACCACTTGCATTTTATTCTAATACACGTTATAAGAGCTTTGACAATTGCCAAGCATGTTACTCGATGAAACACAATTTTTTATTATCTGAAATTTTATTTCTGGATATCATAAATAATACTTAAGATAAGATACATTTTGTTACTATATCAATGGGTCAAATATTTTCAAAAACAGCTGACAGCTTTTGCATTTTTAATATAGTTGGTAGGTAAAGTAAGTATAAAATACACAAGGATCAAATTAAAAGAGAACTTATTTTATTTTGAGACAGAGTCTCACTCTGTCATCCAGGCTAGAGTGCCAGGCAGTTAGCCTGGCTCACGGCGACCTCAAACTCCTGGCTCAATCGATCTTCCTGCCTTAGTCTCCCTAGTAGCAGCTGGGACTATAGGTGTGGATCACTGTGCCCAGCTAATTTTTTTTTTCAGTTGCCTGGATAACTTTTTCTATTTTTAGTAGAGACGGGGTCTCACTCTTGCTCAGGTTGATCTCAAACTTCTGACCTCACGCAATCCTCTTACCTCAGCTTCCCAGAGTGCTAGCATTATAGGCATGAGCCACCATGCCTGGTTGAGAATTTATTTTAATAAATAAAATAGAATGCATCCTTTTATGTCTGTTATTTTACTCTTTTAATAACAAAATATATATTTAAACTGGACTTCTTATAGCTTCAATCCAAAAACTGATAATTTTAACTACTCTTTCAATACATTTTAGCAAGTTTTCACCCTGAGAGTAGGGGAGAAAGAAGACTGAAACTCTATGGGCCTTTAATCAAAATCATTAGTGGCAAAAATAAGATAGGAAATGAGGAATTATTAAATGAACATTATACTACCAGAACCTCAGGCATGCTTGAATTATCTTCACCTAGTATCTTGCAAATGTTTCATGAGCCTCAAAGAAAGCTGGTGGAGTGTGGATAGATTGATATAAAACCAATTTAACTACTGAAAAAGACAACTCAAGTGTGTGGGGTCAAAGAATCAGCTTTCTCAGTGCCTCAGTCTAAAATCATTATCATGGTATTCATGGGAAAGAAAAATGTCACCAAACTAAAACAAGAAAAGGATCTATGATCAGTTCAACAAATGTATGTAAAATGTCACTTCTAAGAGTTTTGGACCCCCAAAATTGCTGAGTTTTTTAAGTTAAAAAATTGTGTTTATTTAGAAGCATTCAGGATGTCAACAAAACAGCTGCAATTGTTTTTTGTTTTGTTTTGTTTTGACTTGCAATTACAGAGTGGTTTTCAGTTAACAGAACAACAATTATTTCATATAAGCTGCATCAGAGACAGCTGAAGATGAACAAACTATTACCATCTCCATATATAACTAATCTGTGTACCTTCAAGAACCCACTTTAAATTTCTATGCCAATTTACAAGCCCGATACTGTACCAGGGAAGTTTCGTGGCTACTAAAAATACCACCAGGACAGGGCTAGCTAAAGACACATTCAGTAGTGTGACTATACACAAAAAGACATTGCACAGTTTAAAAACAAATCTTACACAGTCTTACATTTCAATTTTTTTTTCTTTAAAAGGAGTGAGTTTTCTATGTGGGGTTAAATGCTTTATAGACAAGAAGAAAAGCTGCATAGAACCAGCTTCTCCCCTTCTTCCTCCTCCTCCTCCTCCTCCTCCTCTGCCTCCTTCTTTTTGAAAAACAGTCTCACTCTGTCACCCTGGCTAGAGTGCAATGGTGTCATCATAGCTCACAGCAACCTCAAACTCCTGGGCTCAAGCGATCCTCCTGCCTCATACTCCTAAGTAGCTGGGGCTACAGGCACACACCACCACACCTGGAAAATTTTTCTATTTTTTATAGAGGTAGGGGTTCACTCTTGCTCAGGCTGGTCTGAAACTTTTGGCCTCAAGCAATCCTCCCACCTCAGCCTCCCAAAGTGCTGGGATTACAGGCATGAGCCACCCCTCACAGCCCATCATCATCTTCTTTTTCATCCTCTTCCTCATCCTCATCTTCCTCCTCTTCCTTCTTTTCCTTGCTTTTTTCAGCCTTGACAACTCCTTTTTTTTTTTTTTTTTTTTTTTTTTGCTGCAGTAGGCCTTCTTTAGCTCAGTATATAGCAATATTCTTTTGTATCAGCTTTGCAGCCTTTACATAAGGCTGCTTGTTAACTCACAGCAGTTAGCCCACATCTCTCCCAGCTTCTTTGCATCATCATCAGTAGATAAGCTGGGATGTGCTCTTTTAATTTGGAGGCAATACTCATAACCAAATAGGAAAAAGATGGAAGGAGCCTTCTTGGATGCACTGGGATCCTTGGACTTCTTTCATGTTTCTTCTTTAGGAGGGATATAGGTTTTCATTTCTTTTGTATAACCTTTGCCATGTCTTCGGGTTTTCCTTTCTTTTTAGCAGATACAGCTTTCCACTTCCCTGAGCACCCTTAGAAAACTCTTGAGAAGTTGACCAAAGCATTTGGATGCTTCTTCTTGTCCTTCTCCTGGTAGCTTTGCACAGAGAATCCATATGATGACATTTTGCCTTCAGCTACAGGCCTCCCCTTTGCCTGTATTTAGTTATTTTTCCTCAGCAGGGCACAGAGTCACCCAGTGTCTGCCAGGCTCTCGCTTGCCCTGGCATCGTCTCTGTGGAGCTCGGTGTCTCAGTGTACCGTAATGGCTGTTGAATTGTTTCGAATAGCTGCAGCCTGGTATGGTGATATTAAGCATTTTATATACATACACATATACACACACACACACGCATATATACATGAACTCATATCCTAACTCTAAAATCTTTTACATGCTGTATCTTGAATATAAAACTGCTTCAACATAATTAAACAAATATTGAACCATTGGTTTTAGAACAAGAAAAGCCCTCTACCATCCTTCAATATAACAAATGGGAAAATGGAGGCAGAAAGATGTGTGTTAATTTGCAAAGTTCACAGAGCAATTGAGCGGCAGAGACTTCAAGCCAAATCTTTGTTTGCATCCAGAACTTTCCAGACCTCGTGCAGAGCACCCACCGTGTGCCAACGTGCTGCAGGGGCACAAGAGAGTTACAAAGAGTCTACAGAGGACTCGCCATGCAACTGAGAAGGCAAAATACAGACATCCACACCCAAAACAACCTGAAACAACTAAGTGGCAATACAAAGTTGTACATGATAATTTAAAAAGCAAAAACAAACAAAAGAGTAAGGTGCTATGGGCATTCAGAGAAGGTAGATAATTTAGGTTTGAGGATGAAGAAATAGTTTCATGGACTATATCTTAGAATGGGACAACTTTTTCTTAACCTTTGTTTGGAAACAATTTCAGCCTTAAAATAATTACAAAAATAAAAATAGTTCAAGGAACATTTGTGTACCCTTTATCCAAATTCAGACTCACCTGTTTGTTGTCAACATTTTACCCATTTCCTTTATTATTTGCATTGACTGTTTATTTACTTATTTATTTTATGCACACATTTTCCCAAAGCATTTAAAGCTAAATTACATACATTTCCTTTACATATTTTTTGAGATTAGGATATTTTCTTAAATAACTGAAATACAGTTATCGACTTCATAAATTATATTTGTACATAATGCATTTGTCTAATCTACCAATCTATAATCCATATTCTAATTTTGTCAGTTGATTTAATAGCATTTTTTAATTGTGAGGTATTTTTCCCATTATACACATTACAGGATGCAGTCTAGGGTCAGGTGTTGCATTGAGCTATCAAGGCTCTTTAGCCTCTTTAATCTGGAACATTTCTGTGGTTTTTCTGTGTCCTTCATGATGTTGACACTTTCGAAGACTACAGTTCTAGTTTTTCTTTTCCTTCATTTCATTTTGTGCTTATCTGATATTTCCTTTGATCACATTGGGGTTCTGGGTTGTTGGCCAGAACACTGCATAGGCGATGTTGTAGCCTTTTCGGGGTGTCACATCTGGTGGCCATGACCCCATCGGTACTTTGTAGATGATGTTCATTGTGATTACCTGGTCAAGGTGTTGTCTAATCTTTCTACTCTATAATTATTGTTTATTTTTCTTCCTTGCAACCAATAAGCAGTTTTATTAGGGCTGGCACATTAAGCACTTACAAATATCCTGCTTCTCATCAATTATTCCCTTTATACTTAGCAGCCGTTAATTGCCTGATCCACTCTTTATAATGATGGTTACAAAACTGGGATTTTCCAACTCCAGCACTCCAACCATATTTACCAGTCATCCTCCCTCCTTCTCTTCCATTATTTATCTGTTTCTCATTTTTTCCTTCTTCCTCCCTTTCTTTCTTATTTATTGTTGATCTAAACTCATGAATTTCTATTTTTTAAATGATCTATAATTCTTTATTGTACTTAATTATTTGGGTGGGCAAATGGTCCCAGATTTTGCCAATAGGATCCTCTTCAAGCTGGCGTCTGTGTCCCAGGAACATGCCCGCATAATTTTTTTTGAGCACTTTCTCACTTTGGGGCATACGGAGCCTTTTCTGGAACAATCAGTTCCAGGCCCATATCAGAAGTACTCAGCTCTGAGGAAGGAAACAATCTAGAAACAACCTATTTCCTGTACTCAGGAATTCTGAAGAGGGGTGAAATTTTGCTAGGCAGAGAGAATGGGAACTAATATTTTAGCATATTCAATCAAGGAGTGAATATGATAAACACAGAGGGAAGATTTCACCTTCCCCCTTGTATTAATAGAGTTCTCCAGAAAAACAGACCCAGTGGAATATATAGAGAAATATAAGAGGAGATTTATTTGGGGAATTAGCTCACGTGGTTCTCAAAGCCAAGAAATCCTGCCATATGTCATCTGCAGGCTAGAGACCCAGGGAAGACAGTAGAGTTGATCGGTCTGAGTCTAGAGGCGTGGGGAGCTCCAGTGTCTGGGGGCAGGAGAAGACGCAGGCTCTAGCGCAAGCAAAGAGAGAGAATTCACCCTTCCTCTGCCTTTTTGTTCTATCTGGGCCCTCAATGATTGGATGATGCCAGCCCACATTGTGGAAGATGGATATCATTTACTTGGTCTACTGACTCAAATGCTAATCTCTTCCAAAAACACCCTCACAGACACACCCAGAAGTAATGTTTTACCAGCTATTGGAGCATTCCCTAGCCCAGTGGACATAAAATGAAGCACCACACCTCCTTTGCATCAGTTTTCTATAGCTGTGTAACAAACTACCCTCAAACATACTGACTTAAAATAACCACCGTTCTATAGATCTTCATCTGGGACAAAGCTCAGTGGAATGGATTGTCTCTGATCCACATGGTGGCAGCTGGGCAGAACTAAGAGTACAGGATCCAAGATGGCCTCTCTCATCTGTCTGGGTTTGGCCAGTTGCATCCCTGTGCTGTTATTTATCCTCTGTATGTCCTTTAACTTGATAGATCTAGAGCCTTATTCAGATTCAGAGTTTTTTTGTTTTGTTTTGTTTTTGCCAAAAATCTTTTGGAAGTGGTAGTATGCAGTTCCTATTGTATCACGTCAGGAAACACAGAATATTTGGATGTTTCCTTTTCGGTGGTGTTAAGACTGTCCAGTGAGTTCAAGTGTCAGTGGCCTGATCCTTCCTTTACATTGTTCCACTATCAGCCTTTGAATTAATGGTTTTTATTTTCAATGCTATGCTTTGATAATTCGATGTCATCGGGTCTGTAGCTCCTTTTATGTTCCCTAACTAAAAGCTAAATTCTGTCCAGAATTATATCTACGTAATGCAGTAGAGTAGAAAGAGTAGGTAATCTTCATCTCAATTTATTCAGTATGTAGCTGACTAACCACCAATAAGTCCACTCTTGGGTCTCACTTTCCTCACCTGTAAAATGAGGACATTGCTAGATGATCCCTAAGTCATTTTCTAACTCTGAAATTTTGTGGCTATGATTCCCACAGACTATCATGGGAATGGTACTGGCTCCAGAAACAGCATTTGACCTTTCCCCTTGTACGCACAGCTTCCACTTACTCCTCTGTAGAGATAACTTCCAGAGTAAGAAACCTGGAGTGAAAAGTTTTGTTGTTCCTTTTGACCCATGAAGAAAATTTGGGTGCTCTAGCTGCTGAGGCTGTGAGTTCTGAGCAGTGAAACCAGTATTAGTACTGTTCAGGCAAGGGGAGGAACATCACCAGGTAATCGAGCCTTCTGTTTTGTTTTTTCAATGACAATTAATATTTAACATTCAAGTCAATTAGGTCTTTTAGAGATTTCAAAGAAAACAATCTTGAGTGTTCTTGTTCAGAGAGAAATCTATTAGCTGACTCTGACTTTTTGCACAGTAAGTACAGTGTTGTTACCATCTTTGAATGCCTGAACTTTTTGCTAGTGACAGTCTCTCTACTTCAAAGCCTACTGCATGTGTGGCCTATATTTCTTGACATACATAAACAGAGTAGTGCACTTTGTGCTTTATTTACCTTACATGTATATGACTTACAATGTAAATATGCTTACTATATATCAAGTAACTAACAGTACCCTCAAATCAGTAATTTAATGTGCACACAGGCAAGAGAAAATATAAATTATGGTTTTGGGTTTAAAAACAAAAGCAAAAACAAATGTTGACGGAGCCATAGGAGAGGTGACCAGATTTCCTCTACCTAAGAATGATTGAGTTTATAAACTAAAAGCAACAATATTCATCTCTGTCACATAACATTTGTCTGCATTAAACCAAATCAACAGTCTGCCTACCTCTTGTGAGCTAGATTGTCCTTCAGTGTCCGGGAAAAGTGTTCCAGTGTTAGCCAGCAATATAATCCCTTGTTTCATTTTGCAAATCTAGATGCCCTGAAAGATCTAATTTAAAAACTCTTCAGTTGGGAATTTTCCATCTTTTTATCACTTAGAAGACAGATTATATTTCATGTTAAATTCTGACCATCATAAGCAGAATTAGAATGTTAAAATGGAGGTCTGAGACTCAGGGGGAAAAAAAAAACTGAATTCATTTTTAACCTACCTACGACTCAAAATATGTTTTGGAGAATGTTTTATTGTTTTATTATAGAAGTTATTCTTTTGAAATAATTATAATGAACATACACTAAGGCAGTAAGGCTGCATTCAGTTGAAGTTTATCTTTCACTCCATCTAGCAAAATATTCCTTCTGCAAGCATGGAAATTTTTTTTTCCTGAAATTTGCTTAGCAGGAAGAATACCTGCTGAAAACAACACTCCTGATTAAGACTCTTGGTCATAAGGATTTTAGCTGATAATGTGGAGAAATGCAGAAGAAATATAAAATCTTGAAAAATTGGGCTACAAGTCCACATTTTGAATGTTATACACTCTGCTGTTATTTCCCGAAATGTGACACTTCATGATGGAAATAATGATTGACAAAGGTTGATCTTTCAGTGATTTATAACCTCCCCATGGTGACATTAAGCATGGGATGAACCTGCTAGCTGGGGGACGGAGCACTTTGGAGGAGGAGGTATGAGAATCAGGTCTTAAATGCTGAACTGGGCTCTTGGTAATGAACCCAGCGTTTCAGAATAGTACCTCTAAGAAGGTGTCTGGGTATCTTTTAGGAGAGAAAGGAAGGGAAATGAATTGGTGTACATGAATTTACATTTATATCCTGTCCTCTTTCAAGATGGATTTGCTGCAGAGTACCAGAAATGTTATGACTATAATAAACCATTAATACAACAAAAATAAAATGACCAACTATTAGTGAGGGAGCGTAAGGAAAAATCATGATAGAAATGTTGGGCTGAGAAAGGCTACTGCAAATAAGCGCAGAACTAGCTCTGAGTGTCTCCAGGATGGAGACAAAGAGGGAAGCACGACTGG
This sequence comes from Microcebus murinus, assembly GCF_040939455.1. Lineage (NCBI taxonomy): Eukaryota > Metazoa > Chordata > Mammalia > Primates > Cheirogaleidae > Microcebus > Microcebus murinus. The sequence goes on from NC_134106.1 coordinate 6,506,675, forward strand.
TCATGTACTTCTCATTGTCTTAGGAAATGAAACATTCCAGTTCATCATGAAACAAACTTTCTCTGGCTCTGGTAGCTAATGGCGACCTCTCATGTGGGTAGATATAATACCGAATAGCTTATTGGACAATGTTCCCCCAGTAGTTTCACAAAGAGGCCACAGAAGTTCTCTTTCAGACTGTTTCTTACCAGGCCTTTGCAGTTGAGACGTGCTGTGAAGCTTTTCTTCCAGGATGAAGGGATACAAGTTGAATCCAAGCTTTCTAGAGATTTGACTTCGTACAGGGATAAAACTTGGAGAACCTTGAGGAACAAGGCCCTTGGCAATACCAGTTGTCTCAGCTGGGTGTTTGACATAAATTGTGTTCAGACAATTCATAATTTAAATCTCTAATAAGTAGGTGAAGGACAGGTAACCAGTATTGTAAACCGAAGGGAGCTCCAAATGCTCCCGTTACCAGTTCCGTAAGCAGCAGAGAGCCGTTTTGTGAGCACTGAGGAGCCTGTGTTCTCCCCAAATGGAAGACCGTCCCCCCTACCCTGGGGTGGGCCATAGACACAAGCAGGTACGTTAGTCATATAGATCTTTTATTTTTCAGATTTGGCTTTTTCCACTGGAACATTTGCAAGTCAATTTTACATCAGAGTGGTTCTAAATTGAATATCCCTGGAGGTTATTTCCAACTTCTCTATCATTTAAAGTGCATCTTTCCAAACCTTCCTTTTAGTCTGTTTTGATATTAGCCTTTCCACTAAGTGGTTTCATTTACACACTTTAATGGGACTTCTTCTCCATAATATGCCAAAAATTATCTATAGTCTCGTTATTACAAATTATGCAGATGCTACATCTGAATATTCAACGTGACATATTCTGGAGAGATGATCAGTGATCAGTGATGTGCCTTGTTGGGGTTGTGGAGGCTTCATCTCATTTGCATGACTTCTAGCTACCATCTTATTTCTCTCCCAGATACAGGTACATAGACAAGATCCACTAGGATTGAAAGAAGTGAAAATGCATTCTGTGTGCAAAGCGGATTGTAGGACACAGCTACGAGTGGAACAAGATAACTGTCATTGCCTGGAACAGCCCCCAGCCCCCAGGAACGCACACCAGATTGTAGGGAACTGGAACAATCCCTTTAAGTAGAAAGTAAATACATAAGGAAAGCCACCAGATGGTCTAACACTCTGTCAGTGACTTTTTTTTTCCCTTTCCCTTTTCTTTTCATGGTATAAAAGACAAGACAGGAGTCCTTTGCAAGCACAGAGATGTACTTTGTCTTGCAGCTGCCCCAGACTACCTTATATGTAAGTTCCTCTTAAATAAGTCTTTGACTGCCTACCAACCTGGACTGGTCTGCCTCTTTCTTTGGGCTGAGCTTTCTCTCTGCTTACAGAGGGTGGTTCTCACTTCTGGCAGGGAGTTTTCCCAACACTTGTGTTTTCCAATATGGTAGCCATTGCCCACATGTGGCTATTTAAATTTAAGCTAATTAAAATTTAAAATTCCATTCTACTTAAAATTCAGTTGCACTAGCCACATTTAAAATGTTCAATGGTTACCCATAGATAGTGCTAGATATTAGACTGAGCACAGAGATAGTGAGCGAGTGTTTTCATCATCTCAGAAAATTCTATTGGACAGCACTGCTCCAAGAAATAAAATGGATGGGCTATTAGAATAAGAAACAGCATCAGTGTGGCCAGATGCAGTGGCTCACGCCTGTAATCCTAGCACTCTGGGAGGCTAAGGAGGGAGGGTTGCTTGAGCTCAGGAGTTCAAGAGCAGCCTGAGCAAAAGTGAGACCCTGTCTCTACTAAAAATAGAAAAAATTAGCTGGGCATGGTGGCATGTGCCTGTAGTCTCAGCTACCCAGGAGGCAAGAGGATTGCTTGAGCCCAGGAGTTTGAGATTGCTGTGAGCTAGGCTGATGCAACGGCACTCTAGCCCAGGCAACAGAGTGAGACTCTGTCTCAAAAAAAAAAAAGAAAAAGAAAAGAAAAGAAAGAAAGAAATAGTATCAGTGAAGTCATAGTTAATAATGGAATTCGCAACAGTCAGAATATACTTGAGATCCAAAGAGAAAGGATTTGGGTTTAACAAAAAACAAAAAAATGGTTAAAACAGTAGCTCATCTGGGACAAGAGGTAGAATTAATTACAAGGTTCATCACCGTCAAGATCAGGGTTCAGGAGGAGGAGGATCATCTGGCCAAGGTGGAGTGGGGACAGGACACGCCTAGAATATATTTGGTGGGGGTTTCTACTTACTGCACAAAGCATGTTCTGCAGTCCGTCCACTCAGAAAAGTACACGATAAACAAAGTCAGAAGGTTTTTTTTTATTATTATTTTCTGGTCTCCTCTGACTCATTAGTATCCTAATAGCCCTAAGATACACCCAGTGAATTCAGTAGTGTTTTGGGGAAACCCTCTGTTTTAGCGCAGCGTGGAGGGGAGACCCCCCAATTCCATGCCACTCGCTGCAGCCCTGCTCCCCACTCCCACCCACCCCGAACATCTTGTCACTCACGGCACTTAGCTCAGGCTCCACGGCATTCCATCAGCCAACAACATGTTCTTGGTTTGAAAGGTTCTCACCTATCTGTTTATTACTCAGGTGTGACCTCTCCTTCTACCAATATTTCATGTCCTGCTGAACATATTTGCCCATAAATTGTGCCCCGCATGAATGGTAGCACTGCAGATATTGCCGGAGTATCATGTAAGCATTTCAAGCTGGATGTCAAAAATCGAGTTTTGCATCAAGGAGGGAAAAAATGGTGGCAAGCGCAGAGGTTGACGATAAGCAGGCGATGAAGGGTGTTGGAAGTCTTGCAACATCTCAAGGCTATCATACAATAGCCTGGGAGGAAAGACCAAGCACAGGAACAGTGGCTGGAAGTGCCCGTGGCCTGGGCATGCAGTGACTGCGAAGGGTGTGAGGAGAATGTGAGCACAGTAGCCCGTGCACAAGGTCAGAACTCATCTTCACAGCGAATACACTTGCTGACCCCAACACCTTGTGGTGCTGATTTGTGTACAGGTCCCACTTCCAGAAATGCAGCCCAGGGCCTACATGTAGAACAAGTGGAATTCTTGTGATGCAATTGCTCCCATTTGCTGAACGCTTATTACTATGTGCTGGGGACTAGGCTAATCACTTTTCGTAAACTATCTCATTTAATCTTGACAACAACACTGTAGGGAATTTTTATTGTCATATTTTACAGAGAAGAAACTGAAGTTTAGCAAGAACAAGTCACTTGACCATGATCATACCTCTGGTAAATTGTCGAGCTAGGCCTCAAACAAAGTTTACCTTGGGAGTCTAAGCTATAACATCGTATCATGGTGTCTGGTATCCAGTTCAACCTTTTCAACTTGTAGCCTCTAATTTCCTGCATGTTATCGAGGTGCATTTTAACAAACTATTTGAACTGAATCATGGTGGGCATAGTAAGGAAGAAGGTGTGCCTGAGAAAAGGGAGTTGGCCAAAGCAAAGACATTGTGTCTTAGAAATATTTATCTTCCTTCTAAGCTTGTGGGAGGATTGGTGTCAGCAGAATGACCCTGAAGAGGCAGAGATGGGGAAATGCCCAGTGCATTAAGATCTTCTCCTTCAAATAGCAATAGGAAACTCTCAATGCTCCACTTTTACACCCTTCAAGAAATATTTTGCACTAACTTAACCTTTTGACAACACCTTCCAAATTTTCCAACCAACCTATCATGTTGTTAATTCTTTTATCACCAATATCTCTAAAAAATGTTTATTCTTTTACTATGTCCACTTTATCAACTTAGCCCAGGTCTGATCAGAGGTATATCAGTCTGTCCTTGAACATAAAATAAGAAGACAAAGCACCATTTTATATGTTGATATCTCAGAACCAGCTTCTAGAAGCTACTTATACTCTTAGTTCCTCCCTGGAAGAACAAAGTATTATCAAATACCTCAAAGTCAAAATGATTTCTTTAGCGTTCAGAAAGTTAATGCCAAACAATTCCACTTCATAGATTAATTTGTTCAAATGATTTGGAAGTTGTTTATGAATGACTTATTGTACTAAACTCTCCCAAATGAAGTCTGGCTCATAGTTGTATTTTTTACCAACGTGCTGCATTAAAGTAGAAGTTGGTGTCTGATAATCAATTTCTTTCCTTAGAAACCTTGTAGGCCTTTCCTATTTTAGAGAGATAATCTTGGACTTCAGTCCAGTGATAGTTTGGACATTTAAAGAGATTCAGAATAGTAGCAATTTGTAAGTGTATGACCCGGCAAAGCTACCAAAGCACCATTGCTTGCTTATTTTCAGCATTTATTAGGATATATGTGTTGTTTGAGACACTTGGGATTTGTCAGTAAATAAAATAAAGTCTCTGCTCTTATAAAGCTTCATTGCAAGGAGATATTAACAATAACTATTTGGAAAGGTACACTTTAAATAATAAATTCAAATATGGGAAAAAATTGCAGAGATTTTATATCCAGTGGTATGCTTGTGTTTAACAATTGGCTAAGGAAAGAAAAAAAAAAAGAGAGAGAGAGATAGAGACCTGACTTGTAGTATTTGCAGATTTCTGTGGTGTAAATACTGCAACCGTGGCCAATTTCAGCTAATAACAAGATGTCACTGAATACAGAGTTAGGAATAGATGTGCAAACACAACTCCCGGGAACTGATGTGAGCCAACTCCAGCACACCATTGGATCTGAATCAACTTTGCATAATTTATATCTTCAGACAGCTCAATGAAGAAAGTCAGGAATTGGTTAAAGAAAAAAAAAAAACCAAAAAACTAAAATACATAAAAGTTTTACTCATCAAATAACATGCTAAACAGAAGAATCTCTTATCTTTATCCTTGTAATGTGTGATATTACATGTTTTATTAAGGAATAATAAAATTCAAGTAACAGGGAACAAGTTCTACTAGGAGGAGAGAAAACTATAAAAGCTCTATGAGTTTGTAGCTTCAACCCATCAAAAAATTTCTTTCCAAATACCTTGTTTTCATTCCAAAAACCTTCACACTCATTCTTACCTAAATTGTGCAGTTAACAATTACAAAATTTTAGAAATATGTTTTCATCAATTAATAGCAATTACCATGTATTTACTGAGTGCCTAATATGTATCAGATATTTAATGCTGTATTTAATGCTGTAATGCTGATATGTAATGTCTGTACAAGTCTGCAAAGTAGCCATTATCCAATTTTTAGAGATAAAGAAACTGAGACGCAGAGAAGTCGAACAATTTACCTAAAGTCTCCCATTAATAAACTTCCAACCTAGGATTCAAATCAATGCCTGTCTGATTCAAAAACAACATATTTTTTTCATGTTGAATGCCTTTGGTTTATGAACAGGTTCAAAATAAAACCTAATTTCATAAATGCTTGATTTAATTCATCAATTCTCCAGGGATTTGGGGTTTAGGACACACCTCTAAGGTAGGAGGTGATTTTAAAGCAATGGAAGCAGATCCCCAATAGAGGTTTATGCTTTAGCTACTCCTAGAAACACCATGACAACACAGCATACCTCCTAGCACTGCAGGTGGGACTGCCGGTGTTTATTAATTTTATGGTGGCTCGTAGGTTGCTTAATATTATAGTTGGTGGGCACCTGGCTGTGCAGGGTCAACTCTGGGCAGTGAAACAAAAATACCTCTCCCTAATCCTGTGTTTAAGTAGCTCAGGGCTTCCTGCACAATGCCACTCACATCCCCTCATATAATACGTGGCACAAAGACTCTGGATCACTTTAGTGAACCCTCAAAAGCAATTGATGTTTTGAGCAATTATAAAATGATAGAATTTTATAACCTTATAAGACTTTAGAGATTATCTGGTTCAACCCTTTATGTTAGAGACAAAGAAATTGAGGCTCAGGAACTTCCTGAAAGTTCTCCAAAAAGTTGGCATACCAAATCAGGCACAGCTCGAGGTCTCTGGACGCCAAGACCGACGTTCTTCCCACCATGCCATGTGGTGCTCCCTGATGCTGTAACCAGCACAGGACAAGTCCCCAAGGACCACACCTTCTACAGAGTTTATTACCTTACATTTAGCAGGTAGAACAGTGTAAAAAGCTCTCTGGGCTTTGACAGCATAACTAGTAAAGGCTGCAAAAATAGTATTTGTATGAGATTTTTACACAATTTTACATGCACTATATTTGCTAATAATAATTCCTTATATGTTTATAAATTTTATAATTTATGGAATACTTTTAATGTATCATCTCATGAATTAAGCTTACTAAGTAGCCAATGATTATTATTCTGACTTCATAGATGAGGAAACTGAAGTTCAAAGAATTTCAATGCCTTGCCACACAGTTGGTGACAAAGATGGGACCAGAGCCTAATATCTGACTCTTAATCCAGTGCTCTTTTCTCACAATATCTAATAAGAGGATTCAGAACAGCAGACTTTAATGAATTGATATCAAAGGCACAGAGCTCTAATTTAGGGATTTTATCCAAGATTATACATACACTCTATGGCAGTTGGTCCAAGACCTAAATATTTCACGAGATATTCTTCCAACTACAACATAGGACTTCCCTGACCTTTGTTAATCCTGTGAACAGAACACTATTCACATATACCAAAAACATACCAGTGTCTCCAAATTTGGCAACTCTCACTCTGCTAGGCAATGCAACTGGAAAAATCTAATATCTCAAAGGCATTTGTGCTCCAGCCAGATTCAAATCTTGTGCATCTGTGGGTTTTTCCACCCCTTGTATAATGGGTTTGAGTCTTTTTGGAAGGTGTCTCCTCACAAGCAGAGGTAATAGACACTCTTTCTCTTCTGAGCCTTATGATGAAATAATTATTTGGCAGTTAACAAGCAAAATCTTTCCTGCCAATTTAGAACTGCACCAAGAAAAGAGTTGGGGGAAATTCCAAGATGCAGTTCAGATTTTGAGCTTCAAAATGTAATATGAATTATAAAATACTCTGGTTAAAAGGAGAACATTCCATTTTCTTATGAAAGTGGGACAGAATCTTAGTGTATCTTCTAGAGAGTATGTGATTTTCTTTTTTGCAAGTGTCTAGAGAGATAAAATTTCTATATTTACCTTGAGGAGATCATCATATAATTTAAGGTGGAATGATCTAGGTTAAATGTCAGAAGAACTTTTCTTTTGTTATTTAACTAGAGGATAATACCTTGTTTTACTATCTGTGAGTGTATCAGAAATATTTACTTTCATAAATTCCCAAAATTTCATTTATAGCTTTTGAATTGTAAAGGATTCAAAGCAGAATTCATTATTTCTAATGCAAATATGTAAGAAATACATGGACAGTATATATGTGGAACTACAGGAAAACAAAAAAGAAAAACACCACCCAAAGGCATCTAATATATTCTTAAGGGTGCAATTAAAGCAGTTGAATAAACAATCTTTCTTTTTGATTGCATGCCTTTTGGAGATAGCATTTTACTCTGGGCCAGCTATATTATGGAAGTAATTCTAACCTTCTTCCAAATCCAAATTGTGTAGCATCTGCCATCCAGTATCTCAAGATATCCCAGTACCCTGGCTGCACAACATGTACAGTGTTTATCTCATGGCTCAAGTTATTTTAATGGTCTTCTTATATATGGAATTTAATTGTCTTCCTATATGAAATTTAGTTTTTAGGCTGCAATTTCTAAAATAGATATATAATACTGCCTTTGGACACTTCACTCATAAAGCACATAGGATCGGCTCTGTTCTGATGTATATAGAACTGCAAAAGTCACTTTAACTGGTGTGAGTCTGAACCTCAAAAACATTTCTTGGTAAGTACTGAAACTCTGTAAGTAGGCAAGGAAACCACAAGATTTACTAAGTACGCGAGATTATCTCAATGAAGCATGCAAATATTAGATCTGAAATGAATACGTTGGGCTAACCAATAGTTTAGATAAATAATTGAATAATTGCAACCCATGACAATATTTTGAAACACCTCCTGGAATACTTTGAGAACTCAAACTATATATCAAGTGAGGTAATTACAAAACCTGCATAGAAAGCTGGCATTTGACTTAACTCTGCATGCCAAAAAGCAGGTCTGCTTGTCTAAAGACTTTGTTGAATTACACATCCTCTTTCTCTTTGCCAGTTTGTTTGTTTGCCAAGTTTTATTGATTACTTGGGACTGTCATTTTGAACTCCAGCTTTTGAGGATTTCCTATCGATAATACCACCTGGCTCTCCAAGAACTTCTTCATTCTGTGTTTCGAAAGTCATCAGGTTTTAGGGGTTTGAGATTGAAAAGACTCAGAAAGATCTGACTCTTTTTGCTACAATATGGAACTCTGTCCAAACAACTGAAAACCCAGTGGCATTTTTCACCTGCAGTAAAGAGCGACTCCTGATTCAAGAAAAATGTGTGAAATGTGCTAGACTGCTCTCCCAGGAGGGCAAAATCCTGTATTTGCTCATTATACTGGTTGTGTGACTATCACTTATGCTAACATCATCTTGAAAATAAACAGCAGAAAATTCACAGCCTTCTGTATACTGACTTTCTTCCGCTGTGCCTCTAGTCTCTTTTTGCCAGTCTCCTTACTTTTGGAAACTCTAGAAAATAATTCAACAGGGGATTTCTTGTTATAAGATGGTAGATTGAAAGATGTTCCCACCTCCTTCTCTTGAAAATCATCCACAAACAAAGAAAACAAACAAAAAAATAAATAAATAGAAGTAGTAAACACAAATTCTATCTTTGATAAACTCAGGAGACTTCTGAAACCCCAAGCCAATATATGAAGGCTGATCGTGCGGAGAGCAGCATCAGGTTCTTGAGCAGTGTGGAGGACAGGGAGCCTGGGAAGGGGACACTGATGACAGATAGCTCTCACCTGCAGAGCACGCCAAAAGACTCAGAACTGAGCGCCCAGAGGTGGGGGTAGTCAGGGAGCTCTGCACAATCGGCGGCTGCTGTTCAGAGGCTGCTCCGGAAATGGGAAGGCGATTGTGCAGTATCACCCCCACCTTCCCCTGTGCCTACTGTCCCCGAGTCTGGGGCCCTGTCACCTGGATGGATAGGGAGGAGTCTTTTCAAACTTTTTAATAAACACTGCTTCAGCAGCGCCCCTGCCTCGCCGCTCCTCACTGTCCCTTGCAGATTACATGGTGCTTTACTAGGCAACTGAACTGCCCTGGCAAAAGGTGCAGAAGATACTGGTATTTTGCTTTTCCCTGTCCCCCGCCCCAATGGCTTGCCACCTGATCACACTGTGGTGAGGCCCAACAGTCCACAGTCTCCTATTCCCAGTCCTACCCATCCCGGTGTGTGTGCTCACATGCGTGTGCACACACACACACCTGCCATGCAGCTTTTCTGTGTCCCACTGCACAATATGAGATTTAAGGATCGCTAGACAATTGAAGAGATGTTTCCACATAAAAGTATCAGGCTAAAACTAACCAAGGGAGGGAGGGAGAAAAACATCACCCAAAAGCACCTGATATATTCTTAAGGGTGCAATTAAAACAGCTAGATTAACAATCTTTCTCTTTGATTACATGCTTTCTGGAGGCAGCATTTTTCTCTGGACCAGCTATATTATGGAAGTCACTCTAACCTTAGAGGTAAGAGGAAATGAATCAATGTTAATATCCTCAGAGAGATGAGAAAAGATATTGTATCCACAAAACAAGAACAGAAAGTTAATTAAAAAAAAAATACCAGGCATAATCAGATGAAAAGAAAGATAATAGTATACATACTGAATAGTGAGGCAGTCAAAATTTGCTATAAAACTATATGAGGTTTTCAATAAATAGTGCTGGGACAATTGGATATGCACATGCAAAAGAATGAAGTTGGACCCCTACCTCACACCATAAGGAAAAAATTAAGTAAAAATTGTTCATAGATCTTCATTTTAGGGCTAAATTTATAAAGTGCTTATAAGAAAAAATAAGAGTAAATCTTTGTGATCTTGGATTAAGCTATGGTTAATGGATCTGACACCAAAAGCATAAACAACAAAAGAAAAATAGATAAATCGGATTATATCAAAATTAAAAATTATTTTCCTCAAAGGACACCATCCAGAAAGTAAAAAAGAGAATTTACGGGATGGGAGAAAATATTTGAAAATAATTTATCTGATAAGGAAATATAGAAAGAACTCTTACAAATAATATATTAATTAATAACTCACAACAATGAAAAGACAAGTAACTCAATTTAAAAATGGGTAAAAGATTTGGACAGATATTTCTCCAAGGAAGATATACAAATGGCCAATAAGCACATGAAAAGATGCTCAACATCTTTGTCATTAAGGAAATGCAAATTGAAACCACAATGTTTGTCAACACTTAAGTGCATATATAGTCATAACATTCATCGGGTGTCGTGCAGATGGGAGGGGTGAGGAGGGAATGGGTATATTCCCACCTAATGGGTGCAGGGTGTACGATCTGGGGGATGGACACACTTGAAGCTCTGACTCAAGTGGGGCAAGGGCAATATACATAACCTAAACATTTGTACCCCCATAATATGCTGAAATAAAAAAAATCACAATGAGATACCATTTCATACCCACTAAGATGACTAAAATAAAAAAGACAGACAAGTGTTGGCAAGGATGTGGAGAAACTGGAACCTTCATACACTGCTAGTATTAATAGAAATGAGAAATGGTACGCCTACTTTGGAAAACAATTCAGAGTTCCACAAAACATTAAACATATTTAATATATGACCCAGCAATTTCACTCCTAGGTATATACCCAAGCGAATTGAAAACATATATTCACACAAAAACATGTACATGAATGTTCATAGCAGCATCGTTCATAACAACCAAAAAGTGCAAACAACCCCAATGTTCATCAACTGATGAATGGATAAACAAAATATAGTACAGGCATGCAATGGAATATTATTCAGCCACAGAAAGGAATAAAACTCTGATACATGCTGTAACATGGACAAACCTTGAAAACATGGTGAGTGAAAAAAGCCACACACTAAGTGCCACAAATGGTATGATTCCACTTACAGTGACCAGAATAAGCAAATCCACAGAGACTGGAAGTACACCAGTGGTTGCCTAGGGCTGGGGAGGGGAAGAACGGGCGGTGACTGCTCATGGGTGCAATGCTTCTCAGCAGGGTGATGAAAATGTTCTAAAACTAGATAGCAGTGATGGTTGTACACCTCTGTGAATATACTAGAAATCGCTGAATTGCACACTTCAAAAGGGTGAGTTGTAGGATATGTGAAATATTTCTCAACAAAGCTGTTACACAAAAAATTGTTAGGAAGATGAAGGTAGGGGAGGGACAATGATGGAGCTAACTCCTTATCTACCACTATCAGACATTGATATATTACATCTAAACTTTATGAATCAAAAGAAGGCTGATTTGAAAATTATTTAAAAATATGGAAGAATAGGCCTGGCGTGGTGGCTCACGCCTGTTAATTCTAGCACTCTGGGAGGTCGAGGCAGGAGAATCGTTTGAGCTCAGGAGTTTGAGACCAGCCTGAGCAATGGAAAGACCCTTGTCTCTACTAAAAAAATAGAAAGAAATTAGCTGGACAACTAAAAATATATACATACAAAAAATAATAATAATAAGCCGGGAATGGTGGTGTACACCTTTAGTCCCAGCTGCTCTGGAGGCTTAGGCAGGAGGATCATCTGAGCCCAGGAGTTTGAGGTTGCTGTGAGCTAAACTGATGCCACGGCACTCCCCAGGCAACAGACTGAGACTCTGCCTCAAAAAAAAAAAAAAAAAAAAATGAAGGTATATTCTAGAAGAAACAGCTGACCGCAAGCTGTCTACAGGTTACAGACGACCTGGCGTATGGAGTTCATACTTAGGAATGGGCTCCCAAGGCTCCCCATAAGGGTAGGTTATAATTAAATAATTAAGTGAATAATGCGGAAACTAATTTCTTTCATGCATGTAAACAAACCTGCGTGGTGTAAGCGGTGGGTGGCTCTGCATCTTTACGCCCCGGGCTGGTGTCATTGATAATGCGGTCGCCTGCACACAGCGTCACATTCATCTTAACTTTTTTATTGGATTTTGTGAGTCTGTGTTTACCCTGTGACCGCGTCTCCAAAGTGCAAGTCCACCGCAAGGCCAGGTGAGCCTGCAGCGAAGAGGAAGGTGAATGCGATGGAAACAAAAGCAGAAATAACGAGGCGTTTCAGAGAAAGGCCAGGCCCAGCACTCACTGGGGAGCGTCAGGCTTCGGTCGCCCAACCAGCAGAACAGAGCGGGGAAGGACACAAAGGGTAGGGTGAGAATAATGGACACGGGCAAGGCAGTGCTCCAGCGAAACCATCATTTATTACTAAGCAGCTAGTGGATTAATTACTGAAATGGAAAGGTTATTATTGACTTGGTAAGAAGATCAAAACAAACGTAACATTCCCATTCGCCTAGCACCCATGCAACATTAGGTGTTAACCCTTAATATACTTTTCTGAAATTTCTCCTGTCTCCTATCTAAACTTTTTGGATGAGTGTGTTTTTCTGTTTTGTTTGTTTGAATTAAAAGAAAGAGAACAGTAGTTTCTGTGACTTATTATTACAGTACAGGGGTATTATTATTATTATTACAGTATTACACTGTATTACACCACATAAGAGCCACTGTAGTACGTACCGTTGTTACTATTAACTGTTACGCGCTGTTCATCAGGGATCTGAGTTTCATACAAATCGGACCTAAGGTGTCCCAGGAGCGTATCTTGCCCGTGACCCGGGGACCGCCTGTACTCACTTCTGGGAAGCCGGGCTACAGAGGAAAGACAGGCAGGGATTGTTCTCTCTGATTGTGAACCTTCTAAGACTTTTGGAAACATTTTAAACTATGTGCCTGTGTTACTGTTGATAAAAGTAAAATGTTTGAATGCATGCTCAACATTACTAACAGTGCTATGATAATAGCATGGATAATTCAACTCTGCTTGCGCCTGGCTCCTAAAGCAGCAGGCAGAGGGCTCAGGAAGAAGGGCCGTGCCAATTAAATATCCGGGCGGCGCGCAAAGAGCTTCCCCGAAAGCTTTCAACGAGCAGCAGGGTGGCATGGCCCTCACTTGCTTTCTCCTCATAAAGAAAAGCCTTGCAGCCTCTAAGAATGTAAAAGTACTTCAGAGTCGGCTTTAGTCTTATCCTGAGAATGCTTAGTTCATGACGATTCGAAAGCGTTATATGAAAAAGGCAGTCAGCCCTGGGTTGGAGACAGCACGGAGCACCCCTTGCTGCGCCACTTCGTGTTAAGTCTCTGCTGATTTCTGAACCTTCGTGGCTCCATCTGCAAAATGGAGACGATCAGCTCCCAAACAATCGCTGTGATGATTGCAGAGGGCATCTAGCACAGCACAGCAAAGTGCTCGAAAATGCCATTTTCATTCTTTCATTCATTAATTTGGTCAAAATTTAAATGAACCATGATTCAAAAAAAAAAAAAAAAGTCCCTCAAAAGGCAGATATAATCAGTGTGATTTTTTTTATTCTGTGAAAGAAAAACAGAATTATACTCCACACATTGCAACTCATGTTCTAATCAAGGGGAGATTGCTAAACCATTGTGTGACTTCACGGTTCTTAAAGTTTCTCCTAGAGAGTCAGAATAATTCATGAGAATTATTAATAATTTGTGACAGCTCTAGAATGCTTTGGATGCCTCAGTTAGTTACTGTAAATACAAAGTATCCTTAAAGAGAAATGTTATGTCCTCCAATCTCCTCTCTTTGTGCTCCCTGGCCCCTGGGAAGCACACATAGAACTGTACCCTGCAAAACTCTCTCTTTTGAGGCCAGGAGACCTGGGCTGACAGCCGGCTCCCTCTGTGCGCTCACACTGCGCAACCTTTCTGAGCTCTGACTGGCTCATCTGTAAATTTGAGATAACGTATCATTTTCCCCAAAGCTACTAACACGTATTATAACTTGCCGAGTTGTTTTATGGATTAATTGACCTGTTGTGTGTGTGTGAGGTAGTGTCAGCCACGTTAAGAACCCTCTCAATAAATATTCATTTTCTTCTTCTGACTTTTTAATAAGTGCACCTCAACCGCCTTCGTTCCTTACCTCTCAAAGAACTTTAACTATCTTCCAAGATATGACTTCACATTATTGTTAGCTCTTGCTTCTCATTTTGAGGGATTTTGATAGTCTGTCCAGATAATTATCCTGTCTGTAATAATTATTGAGATAGCCTCATCCCGTCCTTCCCTCCTTTTCTGTACTTCACATACAGACAATAGTGATAATGTAATCGTTACCTTTGTACGCCACAAAAATCTTAATATTTTCATATATTTACCTCAGATATATCTTTCTTTAATCATAGAATAGAGTTGAAACCCTCTATTTTGAAGTTGGAATACATCATTCCTAGGCATAATGCTTTTTTTAATTTTTAAATTAAATTTTGTTTTAGAGCCTGTTGCCCGGCTGGAGTACAGTGGCTTGATCACAGCTCACTGAAACCTCAAACTCCTGGGCTCCAGGGATCCTCCTCCCTCAGCCTCCCAAGTAGGTGGGACTAGAGGGGTGTATCACCACACCTGGCTAATTTTTTTTGTGTAGCCATAGGGTCTTTCTATATTGCCCAGGCTGGCCTCGAACTCCTGGCCTCAAGCAATCCTCTCTCCGCAGCCTCCTAAAGTGTGGGATTACAAGTGTGAGCCACCACGTCTGGCCCATTCATGTTTTTAAGCTTTCATTACACATACATGTATATATCTATAATACATTAAATTGTTTTGCAAATTATTAAGATTAAAGTAAGTGTGTCATATTCTACATGATGATCTGTAACTTGCTTTTTTCATTCACATTGTTTTTGAGATTTATCCAGTGGATTCAGTTTAGTTTCTACATAAAATTCCATTGTATGAATATGCAACAATGTATTTGTGATTCTATGACAGACATTTAAGTTGTGTCCACACTTGCACTACTACCAACAAAGAATGTTTGGTAACTGTGAATGTTTTTAAACAATGAATGTAATGAACGTTTTTAAACAATTCTTTTGGCCGGGCATGGTATCTCCCACCTGTAACCCTAGCGCTTTGGGAGGCTGAGGCCGGAGGATCGCTCAAGGTCAGGAGTTTGAAACCAGCCTGAGCAAGAGCAAGACCCCGTCTGTACTAAAAAAAAATAGAAAGAAATTAATTGGCCAACTAAAAATATATAGAAGAAAACAGCCGGACATGGTGGTGCGTGCCTGTAGTCCACAGCTACTTGGAAGGCTGAGGCAGGAGGATTGCTTGAGCCCAGGAGTTTGAGGTTGCTGTGAGCTAGGCTGACACCACAGCACTCTAGCCCAGGCAAAAGAGTGAGATTCTGTCTGAAAAAAAAAAAGAAAGAAATGTGTGCATGTAGCTGTTATACTAAAAAGAACCAGGACTAAAAAGAACCTGCTAAAAAGGTTTTCTGCTAAAAAGAACCAGGACTTCCCTAACATATGGCTGATTACAAGGCTAGGGTGGGGAAAGTATAATATGAGCCTGGATCACTTTGTTATGCCATAACAAATAAAGAAGTACTGAAACAATGAGAGGGGCATGTTAAAAGGACACAGGAAACAATATGAAGGAGCGCCCACTGACCAAAGACTGGGAAAAGTTGAGCGTCAAGATCAATAATGATAACCATGGATTATAGCTGGACATCTTGGCTCATGTTTGTAATCCTAGCACTTTGGGAGGCTGAGGTGGGAGGATTGCTTGAGGCTAGGAGTTTGAGACCAGCCTGAGCAACATAGTGAGACCCTGTCTCTACAAAAACAAAAAACAAAACAACAACAAAAAAAAGAAAAGAAAAGAAAACTGGCTGAGCACAGTAGCTCACACCTCAGCAAGAGTGAGACCCCCACCTCTACTAAAAATGGAAAAATTAGTCAGGCCCAGTGGAATGTGCCTGTACTCCCAGCTACTTGGGAGACTGAGGCAGGAGGATCACTTGAGCCAGGAGATTAAGGCTGCAGTGAGCTTCAATGACACCACAGCACTCTAACCTGGACTGAGATCCTGTCTCAAAAAAAAAAAATTATAATCCATTGAGTAAAATAAGAATCCATTCATCCATACCAATTAAAGAAATAAATAAGTATTAATACATAAGAGGTAAAGAAAAGGTCTTCTAATGTAATTAGTAAATGTAAAGAGAATGGTGGAATATTACCATTTTGAAACTATCATATGAATAATTGATTTAGGCAAGAATCATCAATGAATGCTCAAACTAGTTATGGTATCTCACCACAAATCACTACCTTTGACAAAAAACTCACTAAGAGCTAGACAACTTACGGTTAATCAGCTCAGCTCGGCTCGGTGGCTACGATTGTGGTGGTTATCCCCATTTACAGCCTAGGAAACTGAAATGTAGACACTAAGTAACCAAAGCCACATGCCCAGGAGACAGGATTCAAACCAGTAGGGCACAGCGAGAGTTGTCCCTCTTCCCCCGTGCTGCCTGGGCTGGGGGTCCTGGGGTGACCCCAGCTGCCAGGTGACCTGGCTCTCTGGTGTCCCAAGCTCTAGTGGGAAGAGATGTGTGGGTGTAGGTGACGGTCCAACCTGTAGGGGGTTGGGGGGGGACACAATGTGGCTTTGGAGGTCCCCGTCGCCATAGCAGCTAGGCAGAGGTGTGACACGGTCAGGGCGACACCGTTTGTGTGGGCCAGTGTGCAGTTGTCCTCACTGCACATCCCCCTAAGCCAGGCTCAGGTCTCTGGCTTTTCCTTTAAAAGCAGCATTAGAGGAAGATGACGTTACCTGAATTAGCCAGATACTCATCTCATCTCTACAATTATTTCGACCCACGTAAACACAGACCGAAAGGACTCCAGTCAGCGGAAATGCTGCGTCTCTCTCTTCCAAACGCAGCCAGCCCTCGTGCTATCTGCACATCGGGGCCTGCTTACAAAGGGCCTCGGGTTCAGCTGTCGGTGTTATCTCTGCCTGGGTCATATAAATAGCTACAGAGATACCCTGACAGGATTACAAGAAGATTTCCATCATGGGACTTGCGTGGTTAAGCACAAACATTTAAAGTATACCTCAATTTTTATAATCCTGTTTCCTAGCTGTAATTATTCTATTTATTTATTTTTAGTACATCGGGAGCCTCAAAAAATGGAAGTGACGCAGGGACTGTCTCTCTCCGGAGTCCCAATTTGTATGTCTGCTTCCTGCTTTAGAGAGTAATTTCTCTGGGGTTTCTGAGGTCACATGATAGTCAATAGAGTTTGTTGAATAAAATAAAGATCTTGTGCTGTTAATCCTTCCACCGACAGATCACCAATTTTAGATGCCCTGGAATAACACCACCAATAATAAGGAGAAGAATTCTATCAAGGAACTGCTGGATAGCAAAGGGAACGTCTAGCAATAAACAGTCGAGATGACTAGCTGGCTTTGAGCCAATTTGATTAATATTTTTGCTAGAATGTCATTTTTTCTGATTTTGAAATCATCTTACTTACTAATTTTCATGCTGCTTTGTTTACCTGCATTTAAGGTGGCATTTTTATTTGGGAATTGCTTATTTAAATGATATTGTAAGTATCTAGTTGAATATAAAAAATATTAAGTTCTATTTATAAAATGCTCTTTGTTCTTAATGGGTAGTTTTATGTTTTTCTGTTGGCTTAAAAATTAAAGGAACATCATATCTTAGAGTAAAACAATTCATCACAGTAATTAACACAAGAGGGGAGGCGCACACAGGATGATCATACCCTTGGAGTTCAATGTCATTGAGAAGGACAACTAGCGTTCCAGGTGCATGACTAGTGTCTTAAGGACTACGCATCCCTCCAATGACCTCCAGTGTCAATATGTCTGAGATCTCTGAAACACACACTCAGCGTGACAGGATCAAATTTGGACAAATCCATAAGGCCTTTGCACTTCTGTAATTTAAAACATCTTTGCTATCAACCGTCCCCATCTCAACTACTCCCAAATTCTGATATCTTGTCAGGTATTGGAGAGAAATTAAACCAAACTACATGTGTTCTCACTGTTTTCCCTAAGCTTAGATAAACAAACATAGTGTCAACTAATCTATATAATATCCCCTTTGTAGTAAATTATTACTATTATCTCTTTATCACTAGCGAAGAAATTATTTACTTAATTAGAAGGTAAGTTAGAGACCCAAAGGTACCTTTTAAAGAAAAATTTTAGAAGCATTTTTTGGGGGGGGGATCTATAATATACCTGGAGCATTTTGTATGAGAACCTTGTAAGGTAAAATTCCCATTTTACAGAAGAAGAAAATGACACTGAGTGAAATTGTTTACAGAGTTTGACAGTGAATAAATGATACCACTGGTATTTAAATCCGATTCATTCTGTCTTTCCTATGACACTGCCCTTCAGAACTTTCTCCCACTCCCTGCCCCTCCAGATGCCTTCCCAGATGGTAGTAAGTCACCAGACATTGCTTCTGTGACTCTGCAGAGTCCCAGAGAGGAACGCCGAGATGACACTATGCATCAGCGGTTTCAAGAAGCAGCGTATGGGAACTGAAATGTATCTTCTCTGTTACTCCCAAAATTCTCACCTGGGCTAGAGGCTGGTTGCCTTAGATCCCGGTCTGCTTCCTGGGATGCAGTGAGCTTAGCGAGGCAGATTCTGTCTGCAGGTGAGGCCATGGGTGGGGTCAATTTGTTTCAGGGGATAACAGCATTCCCACTTGCCACGAATCTAGGCCACATCCTCATCCTGTTTTTTCACAGTGATCAAGTTAGTGGCGTTTCCATCACTCTGGGTTCTGTGTCTATTTCTCAGCTGAATTCAAGTTCTGGGAGGAAGCATTCTGGAGAAATGCTGTGTATCTAAACCCTCTAAAGGGCCAACAGGCGTGAAGCCTCGTTGGTTGCACAAAGCGCCTGCAACTGAAAACCGTGAACTCTTGAATACTCTCTCCCTCTCAGTACTCTCGCACCTTCACTTACCTGGAGGAGCACCTTCCGTATAATCTGGGCTCTGGGTTCGGCTCCAAGGGGACTGTCTGTGTCACAGTCAGCTGGGAGGTCTGCAAGGAGGGTCCCTCTGTGGTTCCACACTGCCAGTACCTGGCACACGGAATGTGCGCAGCAAGCGTGGATTTGGTGAGTTAAGTGCAAGGGCTATAGTGCACTGCCTGGAGCAAAGAGTAACACAGGTGTGCGTTTTGGAAGTGCCTTGGCATCAGCAGTGAATCGGAAAGTGTTTCGGCTTCTCCTTCAGAACACAAACAAGCAAAATATGTGGTTTCTGAGCCCATGGATCTCGCTGTTCTATTTGTGTGCACAGAAAAAAATAGTAATGACTCGTGAGGGCGTATGACAAATGCCAAATAACTTGAACAGATAGGAAGTGCTATGGATAATCCAAAGAAGAGCGGTCTCCATTGTAAAAGAGAGCTTCGAAATAAGTGGGTTTTGAGAGACGACTGGGGTTTAAGAGAGAGAGTGCAATGAAGATAAGATTTAAATGAACAACGGTGTTGTCGGCAGGGGAATGAGCAGAGAGGGCTTGAAAATACAGAGGGGATGAACATAAACTCTAGGAATAAAAAAAGAAAATACAGAAGACAGCAAGCAGGTTGCAGAAGGGTTTTAATTAAGAAGCAACAAGAAATACAGATAAAAAGGTGAGTGAAGGCCAAGTTATATAGAACTCTGGACACAGTTCTTAGGAGTTTGAACTTCGTTTCACAAGAAATAAGCATGTACGTTAGGATTACTGTGGCTGCATGTAACATAATAAACTGAGGCTAGTTTCAAAGGGAAAGGGGATTTTTTTTGAGACAGGGTCTTGCTCTGTTGCCCAGGCTGGAGCCTGGTGGCCTCATCATAGCTCATCACAACCTCGAATTCCTGGGCTCCAGCGATCCTCCTGCCTCAGCCTCCCAAGTAGCTGGGATTACAGGTGTGAGCCACTATGCATGGCTGGAAAATGAATTTTTTAGAGAACTCGGGATATCTTGCACATGTCAATAACCTTATATTATCTTGTTATTAATATATTGAATTGAAGTTTTAGAATAATCTTCCTTCAAGATAGAAGGGAAAAGTAAAGAGAAGAACGATAGATACAATGTGGAGAAAAAGAGGGTGGCGGCAAGGACATTCATTAGATGACCTTGAGCGCAGTAAAAGAATAGTCGAGATCGTTCTACTGCAGTGGTCTTTTGCCCCCTCCCCATTCCTTAGGGCACCTTGATCAGTCCCAACAGGCACGTTTTTCTGAGTGAGAGAAGGACGGGGTCATCACAGCTGTCACCTTTCTGTGCCTGTGCGACCAGGGCCTTGACAGCTCCCTACCGATGGGAAACATTCTCACAGGAAGAACTTTTCCCCCTTTTCTTCCCACTTTGTTCCATTGTCAGGACACAAAGTACTCTCATCGTGTCTCATTCTGCACAAAGCAGAACAAAGTTGGGCAATGTCATTATTCTTAAAAACCAAAGGAACGAACAATACACGGTATGACGGACAGTCAACAGTTTTTGTAGTGGAGTTTCTATAATTGTACATCTCAATCTTATTTTGTTTTCAGAGTTAATTCAGAGGGTGAACTCCATTCTGCCTGTTAATATTAGAATACGCAGCTGTAAAAGCATAACGTGTTTAAAAGCTGTGGGTATAGGTCAGACAAAACCAACATTACTTTTATTTGTTCAAAGAAGATAACAAGAAAACATTAAAAGGGAACATTGAGATCAGAGAGGAAAGCAGTTTGGGAAATGTGAATGAGAAAATTTTCTCATACCTTTTTTTTTTCTTTTAAAAACAATTATGAACTGGTACAACTTTATAGGAAGAAAAATGAAAGATTAAACTGCAATAACTTATTTCAATTTAATTCATATTATTCCGATTTCACTTCTAATCCTTTCATGTACGTCTATCAACTTTATGTTGTCATATATAAGGTGCACCTAAGATGTTGTGCTGTGGGTTTTAAAAAATTTTTATTTTGTGTATGTCCAAATATTGACATTAGTTAGCACATTCATCATTTTGACATGCCTATAGCATCCTATCATGTTGACATAACCCCTCCATATTTGGGAGTTGGAGAGGGAGCCAGAGGGTTCTCATAGTTACAAGACTTTTCCCCAACTCTAACTTGACCTGGTGTGTGTGTGTACACGCCCCGCAAAGTAAGGCGTTGTGAAGGAAGAGCAAGGAGCGTCCTCAGATGAAGGATTTTGTTATGGTCAGTTTTGGTAAGGTCTTCGTAACTTCTGCTTTTAAGTTTTGCTTTACCACAAAAAAATCCAAAAAGGAGCAAGATTACAATTCATTGAAGACTGCTGGAAGAGTGCAGGGAAGAAATCTGTGCGCTGGCTGTTTAGTTACTATCTATTAGCTCAAAACTCACCATTTCACCCTCTGTGATGCTGGAGCCCGGACTCTGGGTTAAGCAACTTCCTCCCTCTCTTGATGGTGTCAGCCTAGGAGCATAGCTGGGGAACAATTACTTATGCCAGCTTAGGACTTTGCCTTTGTATATAGTCTCGCCCTGCATCCCAACGCCACCTGGAAAAACCTTTGGAGGGTTTGAGGGATCAGGGTTCCATACTTCATTGTATTCACACAGGTACCTCCAGGCCATCTGCCAGAATGTGCATTCTTTCTAGGCAGGGCATTAACTTTAGACACTGGAAAAGTAGCTGATAAGACAGTGGAAGGTACTACATTAATTTCTCAACCTGGCCTTCCGTCTTCCCAGCACGATAACCCTGCTTCCCTCTGTCCCTTTTAGAAAGACACCTCTCAGTGTCAATAAATAAACTGTCTTTCATGTCTTGAATATCTTCTTTAATACTTTTCTTAATTGCAGTTTCTGATGCCTTCGGGAAAAATATTATTACTAGATTGGATCTCACGCAGTTATCTAGAGTGGCTCATTTCACTGGCGTCCGTATTATTCGCTTGTACGATTTAGCTGTGATTTGGGTTTTTCTGCTGGTGTGTTGTCAGCCCGCTGTCTCTTTGCAGCAACGGTTCTGCCCTTGACAGCTCCCACTGACGTCTCAGGTTTCTCCAAGAACATTTATAGAGAGCTCAGTCCTTCAGAGGTACATGGCATTCCTTTTCAACAGTCTTTTTTCATTTTCTCTCTTTTATGGAAGTAGCTAATAATCCGTTCATTCAAGGTTTGTTTAAGCGATTCTGCTGCGTCTGCCACTGTAGGTGTCTTCTCAGGGTTATTTTTCATTGTTTTGAGTATTTTTATTCATATTTTCCTTAATATGTTCAATCTGGCATGACGTTACTTTTCTCTTTCTGGCAAATGTTCTCTCACTCATTATAGTTAAAGGAGTATGTTTAAATAACATATCCATCTCTTTGTGCTACACTACGGCTGATCTTGATTTTCTATGGTTAGGTCTATTTAAACAAGCCATGTCTTGTTTCCTTACGCAGGCAACAAAACACTAATCTTATTATAACTTTACTTTGTCTAATTTAATCTTCAACTTGGCAAGATTCTGAAATATTTCACTTGCTCAATTTTCTAGTGATATCAGAAAAAGAATTTGAATAAGACTATTACAACAGTAACATTCGTTGGAGAAAATAATCCTTACCATTATTTGGAACTCTTTGCCACCAAAAAACTCTGGAAGCAAAATGTGGCAGCAAAGAGTCAGTGACAGGCCAGGCTCATGGCTGTAATCCTAGCACTCTGGGAGGCCGAGGCGGGTGGATTACTCAAGGTCAGGAGTTCGAAACCAGCCTGAGCAAAAGTAAGACCCCGTCTCTACTAAAAATAGAAAGAAATTACTTGGCCAACTAAAAATACATAGAAAAAAATTAGCCGGGCATGGTAGTGCATGCTTGTAGTCCCAGCTACTCAGGAGGCTGAGGCAGAAGGATTGCTTGAGCCCAAGAGTTTGAAGTTGCTGTGAGCTAGGCTGTTGGGAGCTGTCCCAAACACAGGAGAGTTAAAGTGTGGTTGCTGCCCGGAACACTGGGGTCCTTAAGACACAGCACCTGGCGCCTTAACTCATAGCTCTGACATTCTTAGCCTTTCTTCTAGCTCACAGAGGGTGCTAGAGATAACAGTAGCAATTATAAAAAGTCACTAAAGTAATCCTGTGCACACAGCCCTCATAGCGTATAGCCCCCCCTAGGCCCTGCACACTCCTTTCTCAGAATTGTTAATTACGCTTGGGTGCTCTTTCCTTAAACTGTCTAAATAATCATAGTTAAGTATTTATAGCTTTTTTGATATCAGAAAAAAGTTAAGTTATAGATTAAAAAACTACTTAAACAAAAAAAAGGCTATCAAAATAACATAAAATTAAAAAAAACAAAAACTGTTTTGTTTTCTAGTTTAATAAAAACATATACCACCTATTCCTATACATTTTACTTCCCCTTTATTCTTATCTATATAAATACAACAACTAAAATAAACAAAATGCAACAGTCAACAAAAACTCCGTCCTCCCGTCCCCATCTTTTTATTATCTCTTCATTTCTCAGCCTCGCCCCCTAACTCCAAGTGCCACACGTCGCCAGCTGGCTCCAGCACTAGGCTGATACCATGGCATTGTATCCTGGCCAACAGAGTGAGACTCTGTCTCAAAAAAAAAAAAAAAAAAAAAAAAAAAAAAGAGTCAGTGACAGAGAGATGGGATACTGCAAAGGGAATCTGTCTTTCACATAGGTGCCACAACTGGGCAGTGCCTACTGTGTCCTTCAGCGCCGCTGTCTAAGGCACGTGGCAGCTCTCAAACCCTGTGCAATGCTGTAGTGTATTAACTCTGTTGCTTCTCCGTCACATTCTGGGTGTTATTTGTAGGCAAATACCTGAGAGGCAACATTACCAAACAAAGAAACATCAGTTGTTAAATCATGGCATCCTAGGGTCAAAGCAAAACCTACTGTAAGACTTTTGCTACTTCAAAAACAAACAAGCAAGCCTACAAGTGCCAGGCACCTCTTGTTCTCCACTTCAAATCATCTTACCCGGCCATGGCTTCAGGGGCCAGCTTTGCCCTGATCGTGACCAGCTTTGCCCAGGTGCAACCTGACAGGGTCTCGCCTAAGGCCCGCTCATCTCACCACTTGCCTCCTGCCTTCACTTGCTGGTGGGGGAGGACCGTGAGACCGCACTCAGGCACGCACAGCCCACAAGTGGGGGGCCCTAACACCCCGCTAGACAAGTCAATGGGGTGGGGTGTGGGAGCCAACACATAAATATCTCTCCCTTTGAGCTTTCTGCACATTTCTGAGAGGCATTTCCTCAAGGCTCTCATGAGCCTCACATGCTATGATCCCATGAGACTGAGGGCTGATCACCTCCAGCGAGAGTTGTTGGGAAAGCATGATTAAAGCAGAACTTCCCAGGCCAGAAATCCTCTCCACAAAGGTAACAGAGAAAGAAGACAAATTTACTGTTGATTAAGAAATAAACCACAAAATCATGCACTCCACTAAGGGATTGCAAAGACAGAAAGAAAGCTCGCTCCTGGTATGGTCCAGCAGATGCAACACATTTCATGCGTGTTCTCAAGATAAACAATATCTACTCCTCAAGTAAGGGGACGTAATGGCACCGTTTGTCACGCATAGTTCATCCTAAATTCACCTGGTAACTGGGGTGACCATCTGTGTAAGAGTATTATCTTTATCCAGTGGAAAAATAAACTTCTCATATCTTTATGACAGGAAATAGTTTTGCATATTGGGCAACGAGCCCACAAAAATCAGGCTCCTAGCCTCCCACAGGGCTGCAGAGATAGAGGACTCTCTTTTGATGTTTGCATTTTAAAGGGATAGCTCCCACTTTCTCCTCTAGAAAGATATTCCCAGACCATAAATGGGGGGGGGGGGAGGCTAGCTGACAAAAGCCAAAGCTAGTCTTCTAAGGGATATTTGAGGAGGTGAGAATATACTTACAATTACAAATTGTCCAAGGCAAATGGTCCGAAAAAAGAAGCAGGGAATACATTTCCTCATTTTCAACAGAGAGAATTAAGCCTCTTATTTGGGGACTTGGGGGAAGAAATTCAGCTTTTATTGTTAGAATTTGACAGGCTTCAAGTACTTGTGATGGAGGGATTGTAACATTTAAAAGTCCACCTAGGCCAGGTAGGGTGGCTCATGCCTGTAATCCTAGCACTCTGGGAGGCTGAGGTGAACAGATCATTTGAGCTCAGAAGTTTGAGACCCCCTGTCTCTACTAAAAAAGATAAAGAAATTAGCTGGACAACTAAAAATATATAGAAAAAATTAGCTGGGCATGGTGGTGCATGCCTATAGTCCCAGCTACTCAGAAGGCTGAGACAGAAGGATTGCTCGAGCCCAGGAGTTTGAAGTTGCTGTGAGCCATGATGATGCCACGGCACTCTAGCCCAGGCAACAGAGTGAGACTCTGTCTCAAAAAAAAAAAAAAAAAAAAAAAAAACTAAACTAAAAAGCAAAGAAATTGGGGGAAGTATTTGTCCTAAATTAAGGACAAAGAATTAATACTCTTAATATATTAAAAGAATGTGTAAATTAATAAGAAAAATGCCAAACCCCCAAAAGAAAATTTCAAATTTAAATTATAAATCTTTTTTCCATCAGTTATTAAACATTTTAAGCCATTTTAAACTGATTATAAGATGCATCATGATGCTATGAGCCATTCTAAAAGGAAAAATGCTGCATAGTAAACCATAACCTATAGTTTTCACTTGGTGTACATTTTTCATTTCATTCATTGAATTCTTCAGCTCCAGAATTTCTGTTTAGTTATTTTATGATTTCTATCTCTTTATTGATCCTCTCATTTTGTTCACATTTTTCTGATTTTTGTTGAGTTGTCTCTCTGTGTTCTCTTGTGGCTCACTGAAATTGCTTTAAAAAATTCTTGAAATTTTTGAATTCTTTGTCAGGCGATTCATAGATCTTCATTTCTCTGGGATTGGTTACTGTAATATTATTGTGTTTCTTTGGTGGTGTCATGTTTCCTTGATTTTTCATGTTCCTTGAAGTCTTATGTCGCTGTCTTTACATTCAAAGAAGAAACAGTCACCCCCTCCAGTCTCTACAGACTGGCTTTGGGAGAGAAATGCCTTCACCAATCAGTGTGACTAGGAGTTCTAAGACTCTTAGACCTTTTCTGTGGATGCTCCAGCTCCACAACTCTTATTCCCTAGGGGATGAGGTACAAATTCTTAGGGTGGTATGCCTTCCTTCAATCCCACAAAGCCAGGCCAGGTACTAAGAGCCTCCCATTTGTTTTCCCTAGAAAATGCTCAAGTTTTTGTGCCTTCCCCCAATCCTGCAGAGTCAAGCTGACTGTGCGAGACACACATCATCTGCAGGGGGTGCTGAGGGAGCCAGTTAAAGGGTGGAGCACATGGAGCATTGGGGTGTCATGGGCCAGTTGTTGGGGGGTCCACAGGCAAGGTGTTCCAAGTGGCTGGTGGTTGGGCCTCCTGCCATGTAGTAGTCAGTAGGGTGCCTGGTCTCTCTTCCCTCCTCCCAGCCTCTCTCAACCACTCAGCTGTGCTGATCACTTTGGTATTCTGGATGAGGCAAAAAAGAACTGGATCTCTTGGGCAGCATCCTGTACAGATGGGGGAGTTGGGTGCTCACTCATTTCTTTCTCCTTTTCCCGCACTGGAGAAATCATGAGCCAAGGAGGTCTCTCTTAGCATTGAGCTATGCCACGTTGGGGGAAGGGATATAGGTAAAGTGAAACCATTTTTCTTTCCCTCTTCAATGCATCTATTCTTTGATTTTTTGTTCCAGTGGTGTGCTGTAACTTCCCCACTGGACTCACAGACTCTCACAAAGGCACTCTCATCCATAGGTAGTTGTCAAAATTGAAGCTTTCACAGGGAGATGATGGCAGAAAGCTCCTATTCCACCATCTGGCTGATATCACCTATGTCCCAAATATAAATTAATCTCTAGCTATTGTAACACTTTCATGGGTTGAGTACCAGCAACATACAAGTTTTGTCTTTTTTTAAGCTTTTATTTTAGAGGAGTTTTATGTATATACAAAAATTGTGAAGATAGTACAGAGAGTTCCCATTTACCCTACACCTAGTTTCCCTCATTATTAATAACATACATTATTAGTAAGGTACATTGTCACAATTAATGAACCAATATTGACATATTATTATTAACTAAGTCCATATTGTATTTGTATTTTCTTAGATTTTACCTAATGCATTGTTTCTACTCCAAGATCTCATCTAGGATATCAAATTATACGTATGTAATTGTGCTGGCTCCTTGGGCTCTTCTTTGTTGTGAAAGTTTCTCTGACTTTCCTTTGTTCCACATCTTTGACACCTGTCCCCTATAGACTGTCACCTGCAATGTATAATAGCAAAGACAGCGGGAAACAACCTAAGTGTTCAGTAAAAAGGCAATGATCAAATAAAATACAAACTAGCTGTGAGAAGAAATATCATGCAGCCATTAAACATTATGTTTTTCAAGAATTTGTAATGATCTTGGAATACTGTATACTGATGCTATGATGTCACAAGGAAAAAAAAGCAGGATGCAATTCTCTGTATGCAGATACTCCAATTTCCACAATAAAATTCTATGTGTGGGGCCAGGCATGGTGGCTCATGCCTGTAATCCTAGCACTCCGGGAGGCTGAGGCGTGTGGATTGCTCAAGGTCAGGAGTTCAAAACCAGCCTGAGCAAGAGTGAGATCCCATCTCTGCTAAAAGTAGAAAGAAATTGATTGGCCAACTAAAAATATATAGAAAAAATTAGCCAGGCATGGTGGTGCATGCCTGTAGTCCCAGCTACTCGGGAGGCTGAGGCAGAAGGATTGCTTGAGCCCAGGAGTTTGAGGTTGCTGTGAGCTGGGCTGACGCCATGGCGCTCTAGCCTGGGCAACAGAGTGAGACGCTGTCTCAAAAGAAAAAATTCTATGTGTGCATAGAATAAAGCCTGAAAGAATATAACACAAAATATCTACGATAGTTCTTCTGAGCTGATTCTACTTTCTTCTTAATCATCTTTTTATTTTTACGTTTTCTATAATATATTAAAATTTTTTTAAGTATAAAATGTTCTCCTCTCTCTGCCAAAAATATTTTTATATGTTAGTCCAAAAGAAGAGACTGTCCCTCGTGAAATATAATGTACTTGAAATTTCTCATAGCTCTAAAGATAAAATCAAGTATAACAGATTTTTTAAGGAGGAAGCAGTTTTAGCATACTTTTTCAGATATAAAATGATTTGAACTTCTCCATGACAGAAAGTTTGACTCAATTTCTCACTTGCTAGATATAAAATATGAGTACAACCTAAGCTGCGGTAACAAAAAAGGTTCTAAAACACAGAGGCTCCAGAAAGTTAAAAGTTTATTTCTTTCTCAAGTAACAGTCCCAAGGTGAGCAGTCCACGATTAGGGAGGTGGATGCCCCAGGTTCCACTCCTCTGGTGTCTCTGCCACCTCCTAGGGTGCTGTCTTCATTGCGTGGTCAAAGCTGACTCACCGCTGTTCATGTCCATGTTCTGTGAGAAGGCAGAGAGAGAAACTCCAGGTTTCACTGCTTTGTCTCCCAGGGGTGACTCAGAAGCCATTCGGAGCACTCCTGTTCACGTACTGTCAGCTCAGACTTAGTCATTGGACCACACCTACCTGCAAGGAGGCTGGGAACTACAGGATCTAGTTGAGTGGCCACGTGCGCTGCTAATGCTCTTTGCTCTTCAACAGCAGTCCCCAATGGTTTCATGGAAGACAATTTTTCCACGGATGGGGAGGAGGGTAGGGGGAGCTCAGGCAGTGATTTGAGCAATGGGGAGCAGCGAAGGAAGCTTCCCTCATCCCCCCACCTCACCTCCTGCTATGTAGGGGGGGGTACCTTCGATCCTAAGTTTCATGGAAGACAATTTTTCCATGAACCTGGGGTGGCAGGGAGGTGGCGTGGAGCTGGAGCTCTGTGGCCAGGGGCCCTAATGGGCCACAGACCAGTACTGGTCCAAGGCCCGGGGGTCGGGGACCGCAGCTCTTCAAGATTCCATCCCTAAATACAAGAAAAGGAGGAGGGGCTGGGTGTGGTGGTGTGGCCTTGTA
The DNA here is from genome assembly GCF_040939455.1 of Microcebus murinus. NCBI lineage: Eukaryota > Metazoa > Chordata > Mammalia > Primates > Cheirogaleidae > Microcebus > Microcebus murinus. The sequence continues at coordinate 6,535,757 of NC_134106.1, forward strand.
ATCCCAGCTACTGGGGAGGCTGAGGCAGTAGGATGGTTTGAGCCTAGCACTTGGAGACCAGCCTTGGCAACATAACGAGATCCTATTTCAGACAAAAAAAGAAAAGAAAAGGAGGATGGGCTCTACGCCAAGGTTGTCAAGACATCTGATAATAAGCTCTAGAGTGGAGACTTCTGTGGCCAAAGCTCTTACCTGCAAGTGTCCCCATCCAAGTTCCTCTTTCGCATGTCCCTGTTTCCTGCCCTTCCCCCATCTCAAAGACTGAGATCTACTTCACATACACAGACAAAACCATTCTATTCCTAAATCTTCCAACCCCCAAACTTTGAGTCCTTCTCTTTCTTGGACAATACGGTTAATTCCCTTCAGGGCATAGTCCTTCCAAATACAAAACCCTGGGATGGATGGTTTCCAGGGTGTCCTACTCTGTTCTGGAATATTCTCTTCTATCCTGTCAAATAGTAAAAACAAACAAGTGACTCTCTCTCTCTCTCTCTCTCTCTCTCTCTCTCTCTCTCTCTCTCTCTCTCTCAGGGAAAGGAGAGCTCAGGCATCCAGAGGATGGGAGAAATTTTTTACTTTAATTTATTCCAGATGCGTCTAGCCCAACAAAAACAAACTGTAGGCAAATATCAATAGATCTCCATCCTACATTGAATTGTAAGTAAATCTCTATGCTACACATGTGTTATGGGCCCAATTTTATCCTCCCACCCCCAATCCTTATGTTGGAATCCTAACCCCCTCCAGGCCTCAGAATGTGATCTTACTTGGAAACAGAGTCTTTACAGAGGTAATTAAGTTAAAGAAGTCATTAGGGTGAACTTAATCCATTATATCTGGTGTCCTTAAATGAAGAGGAGATTAGGACACAGGCACACACCAAGGGATGACCATGTGGGGACACAGGGAGAAGACAGTGTCTACAAGCTAAAGAGAGAGGCCCCGGAGGAAACCAACCCTGCCGATGTCTTATCTCAGATTTGCAGCCTCCAGAACCGTGCAAGAACAAATGTCTGTTGTTTAAGCCACCCAGTCTACGATACTTTGTCGTGGTGGCCCTAGTGCACTAATACAACATGAGATTGTGGCAGGAGGTTTGTAAATGTTTGCTGATTTATAATTATTGATTACTAGCAGAGAGATTTAGCTCACGTCCTGGGGGCTGTGGGCCTGGCCTTCTTGCTGAAACGGAGCTGGGCAGGCTGAAGACAAGGCCCACGCGCGAGGCCCGGCGAAAAGGAGGCTCAGAGGAGCCTGACGGAAACTCGGTCAAGGTCAGCGTGTTTGTCAGCGGGCCTGTCTGTGATAACGAGTCACAACAAGAAGCTGCTGTGGAAATCCTTTATCATTCCACTTCTTTCAATTTCTACGGAAATAACATGAAAACTGTCGTTTTCCAAGAGAGAAAAAGGCTGGGAATCCAACAACAGGATTCCACTGCATCCATTTCAGGCCAGTTACCTGCACACCCCACGGTGAAAACGGGAAGACAGGCCCGAAGTGGCTGATGCTGAGGTTGGACCGATGGCACTACCGGGGCAGCAGTGGCCTTGGACCTGACCGGGCAGGGCAATTGTCCCCGTTCAGACGTTCCTTGGGCAGTTTTGGACAACCCAGAGGAGTTGATGTCACGGAAGGCCCCAGGGCTGACCGTGGCCAAGAAAGTCTGAGGACTATTTCCATCCAGGGTGTCACCATGTTTGCTCCTCTTCTGTCTGTCACCTCATGCTAGTCACAGCAGCTGTGGGGCATTTCTGTGGGAAAGGCTGCAGCATCCTGTTTCACTGGGACATGGATCTGTGTGAGGTGAGAACGCTATGTTCGCAGAAAATGTGGCAAAAACAGTGGTGGTGTTCCTCCCCCCGAAACTTCACTGTTTCTCAGAGAGCTATTTATGACAAAGGCTCCAAACCTAATCGGAATGAGGTTACATAAACACTTCCTTTGCTCCTATACATGTCCCTAGGACTAAAACTAAACTGTAAGAAAATTAAATAATGATGAAAGGGGAAGGAACGTTAAGAACCACCTGGTTCGATGATTCCTTCTCCTAGCTGAATTAGAGACTTGGGGAATTTGAACATCTTCACCTGCCAGGGCCCTGCCCCTGGAGATTCTGATTTGATTATCTAGGGAGAGGAGGACACAAGGGGCTTTTAAAAGAAACACAGATTAAAGATGCCCCCAGGTGACTTTAATTGTCCAACCAAAGTTGAGACCATCGGTCTATTTTAACTTCCACATTTTGTGGATGTGGAAACTGAGGCCCAGAGAAGAGCAATAAGCTGAGCTATGTGAAAGGTCACACAGCTAATTAGCGGCAAAGCCAAAAATCAAGCTGGCATTCTGCAGTGCCGCAAGTGGTAAGAGGTTTACTTAATTTCACCTGATAACCTCAGTTTACTTACAGCCCTAGCAAATACATGCAGAACAAAATCTAGAAACTGTTAACCAGTGTTCATCTAAATTCACTCATGATTTGCATGTGTTGATTGAAAGAATGTGAGGTTGACCAAGAGTAATTGCGAACAAGTATCAAAAGGTATTTTGATGCTTGTGTTTAATACTTTCTAAATATTTATCATTCTAAGTGTCAGGTCAAATATGTATCATTATAATATCATTATCTGAAGATAACTGATACTAGAAGAATAACTAAATAATAGAACGGGGACTAAATTTTCAGAGAAAATAGTGAAAAAAATTTGACTGAAACTTCTTCTCAAGAAATGAGGATATAATTTATAATTGTGATGACATTCTACCTCTTAGAATGAACAACGAAGGAACTAAACATTAGTTGCTTTTATTGCCCTTATTTCCCCATAACAACCAATCTTATCTTTTACTTCCCATTTGCCTTTCAAAAAATGATCTTAGGCAGCAAAAAATAAATGATCTTAAAGAGAAGCACAGTCTGCAAAAATTTTCCAGAGCTTCCTGAATCTTCCCCATGGTTCATCTTAGTCCTTTGTTATTCAAATCCTTCTGCCCCACATACTTGCCTTTAGTCATCCGCTGACCTTCACTGAGTATCAAGCATTCTGCAACCTCACTTTGTCAAATTCATGAAAATCCCACATCTTTTGAAAAGCTTACAGTATCACTACACAAGCAATTTGCAGGTGTTTGCATTATATTTTCATATATAATTACAATTTGTGAGACAGGCAGATAATGTAGCTAGAGTTATCAGGGATAGATGCTCATATTAAGTGGGAGTGAGATTTGTATGGGGCCTGATTTTACAAAGGGTCAGTTCTTTAGTTATTTAATGAATTATGTCCTGATATAACAAAATATTAATAGTCTTCCTGGTACATGTCTTAAAAAACCGTGGTGGCCTGAATAATGATTGTTCAGATAATGAGGGTGCCCTGCACCAGGTGATACGTTGTCTGAGTGGACTCAGATGAAAACGGACACCTGCCCCCTTTGCAGGTGGAAGAAACAGGCTTAGCATCCCATCCATCTGTGGTGGCCCTTCCCTGCCTCTAGAATACAGCTCCTAAGGCCCTGACTACAGTGATTAGTACGTCACCATGCCGGGTGCATTGTTATTCCTCATCTTCTCCCATAAGTGAAAACTCCTTTTCTAAATGAGTCCTTTCTCTCCTAGCCTGGTGTCCTGCAGTTGTTCATGCAGAACTGGTTCTTCCCTAGCCACCTGGAGAGCTGAGCTGGCGATCACAGCTAAAAAGCCTGTGCTAGTGACCTCTGCCCTGCCTGGAGGACTTGACATCTGTGGGCGTCACCTTCTTACTCAGATTCACCTGCTCGTTGTTGGCAGGCGTGGCAGTTGTAGCCATTCGACGTCTTGATGCTTCTCCTTGTCCTGTGCTCTCAGCAAGAGGCTGCTGAGCAGTGGTCTGCCCGAGGAAAAGCAGATGGGAATGTGTCCTGAGGACAGAAACTAGAGGAGGCTCCAAAGCTCCAGCTCCCCTTGCCTGTACCTTGAAGGGACAAAGCAAAGACATTTGGCTCTATGGGGGCTCAGAAAACGACACCCCAATGTGAAAGCCTAAGAAGCAGCCTCAGAAGCAAAGTCTCTCACTGAGCTCCTCCTGCCCTCCTGCCTCTCACCCCTCGCTCTCCTCCAGGCGAGGAGCTGGAATCCCTCTTCCCCAGGGCAGCTCATAAAAAGCAGAACCTGTTTCCCCCAAAGCCAGCCATAAAGCCTACAAATATCACTGTCACTCCCTCCCTCGCTCTCCGCCCTTCTGTGTACTACCTGGCCATGAAGAAATGAAGACCCTCATTCCAGAGGGGTCCAGCCCCATACCTGGGAGGAAGAAACGCTGTACAAAAAGGCCAAGAAGAATCTGGACAGACAGGCCTTGCTGAGTTTCCCCACCCAGTCTGTTAGCATGAGGTCACACCCTTTTAGTCTAATCATCCTTCTACACTGCTGTCTAGATAGAGTTCATTGAACCCAAGCATAAAAATGGATAATTTTCCCTGTGTCTTTGGGTCACTCTTTCTGAAGGCTTTCACGTCACATAAAACTATATCAAATGAATTTGTTACACCTTGCTCTTGTTAAACCGTCCTGGTTACAGGGTGGCACCCACAGCCCCTAGGACGGGAGGAAAGGGGTCACCCGCTCTCGGCCCCTACAGCTCCTACCCCTCAGTCCACAATGAGCTGAATTTCTGTGGCTGCAGTTGCTCTGTTGCCCAGAGGGATTTCACAGCATTAAATAAAATGTGCAGGAGGCCGTTGCTTTGGACCCAGCTCCTGCACTGAGCCCAACAGACCGAACCAACACAGTCACTCGAGCTGAATCTTGACACTAACAAGCCTCTGAAAGGAAGTTGTTTGTTTGACCTTCCAAAAAATCAGGAGAGAGAGAGAGAGAGAGAGAGAGAGAGAGAGAGAGAGAGAGAGAGAGAGGGAGAGGGAGAGAGAGAGAGGGAGAGAGAGAGAGGGAGAGATAATAGCCAAATCCCCAAACAGGCCAGTTTAGCCGGGGGGATAAGAAAGTGCCCTCTGCTTTGACTTTCATAAGGAAAGTCACCTGGAAACGACACCCCCCCCACCCCCCCTGCTTTCTGTCCTGCGTGTCTGCTTCCCCCAGCCCTTCTCTGTCTGCGAAGCCAAGCGCCTCTGCTCAGCTCGGCGGAACACTCATCCTCTCTCATAGCGAGAGGCGTTGCACAATTCTAGAACTGCAAATCAAAGCCAATTAAGGTCTTTAAACGAAATGTGTTGCCGTTTCGCCTTTTTTTTTTTTTGAGACAGAGTCTCACTTTGTTGTCCAGGCTAGAGTGAGTGCCGTGGTGTCAGCCTAGCTCACAGCAACCTCAAACTCCTGGGCTCAAGCGATCCTCTTGCCTCAGCCTCCCGAGTAGCTGGGACTACAGGCATGCGCCACCATGCCCGGCTAATTTTTTCTATATATATTAGTTGGTCAATTAATTTCTTTTTATTTTTTTATAGTAGAGACGGGGTCTACGCTCTTGCTCAGGCTGGTTTTGAACTCCTGACCTTGAGCAATCCGCCCGCCTTGGCCTCCCAGAGTGCTAGGATTACAGGCCTGAGCCGCCACGCCCGTGCCTGGCCTCATTTCTCCTTTTGACAGTGGGAAGATGGTTCCTACGGAGCTGCAGCAGGGGAGCTGGGGCGGGAAGCCTGGCCCCGCTCAGTGGCGCAGCGGGATGTGCCGAGCATGGCTCTCTGTTAATCCAGAGGCACGGTAAACGCTCTGTGTGCTGGGGCGGGGCGTACCAGTTCCTCCCCTCTGGGGAGGAGGTGAGCATGGGGCCAGAGTCTCGGAAGTCAGGTACAGGCAGAGCACAGCCTCTCCTCTAGAATGGCACAGACACGCTACTCTCGCCTGGTGGGGCTCAGGCCGGAGCGACACCGTCCGCTGGTTAGACTGGGGTCCTGGGAAAGGCACGCTTATGTCTGTGTGGCCTGCTGCCTGTCATCACGACCTCCATGCCCTTTGCCATCAAATTAAGTTTATAATCTCTCCCCGCTGCACCTGTCGTCAGTCACACTGCCGTCCTTTTGCGATCACCACGTCTCGAGGTTTAAGAGCACAGTTAGGAAAAGGCGCGACTGTTTCCCATTGTTGAACCTGAGGCCCACGAGCCTTGCGGGAGGAGTCCTCTCGTGCTGGCCGGTTGGGCCACACGCTGTGAGTGTCGCTGTAGGCAGCCCGTTAGCAACTCAACACTAGGACAAACACACAAGGAACGGGTCTCCTCGCTCTTCTCGTTTCACGAAGGCAGATATTTACTGAACGAGCCTCTGGCTCTGCCAACCCACACACTATTAACCTCGATGACACCAGAAAATGAAATCCACAGAGCAAGCCAGGGCCTGTGACCAGCCAGTTGAGATGACTGGGCAGGCCTGACTTTAGGCTTCATACAGAGTCACCCCGTCCCATTGCTGCTGTCAAAGTTTGTCTCCCAGCCTGGAGGCTTTCCAAGGGCTGTGAGTCCAATTTTCTACTTTGACATGTGAAAAATCATTATGGGTAATACTGCAAATTGTTCCACAGATAGTTGTGGGTCATATGCCAGTGTAATGGCCTATGAATTGAACAAGATTGCTCTTATAGCATTGAAAGGCCTATATTTATCTGTGGGGAAAAAAAGACTAATGAATTATTCCACCCAACCTAGGTGGTATGGAACTTGTACCATAGGCAACGTGATCCCAGTTAACTCGATTCATAAAAACAGCACCATTTCCAACACCATATTTCAGAAAACGATTCTGTTAAACAGTTTCCCCATGCATGGAGCCCTCGAAGTTCTGAAAGTAATTCAAAAGCTATTAGGCCTTAAGCACCAAAGCTGCATCTATAAACTGTGAACCATTAAAAGCCCAAATAAAAGGCCATCGTGGAAGGACAGGTGCGTTAATAGGCAAGGAACGTGTACAATCCCAGGTAATTCAGTCACTATTAGTTAGGACATAAAAAAAGATTGAAGACAAAATAGCCAGGCTTCATAAAGACTCATGCCCTGGGAGAGGCTTGTTGGTGTGTGCGGGGGTTTGAGGAGCACAGGGAGGTGGGCAGTACTCGATGGCCGGCAGGAAGTTGAGGGGCTTCACCTCTTCCCTCACCCCCACATCGAAAGGCAAAGACTAACCTTGCTGAGAATTGAGGCAAGGTGCACTAAACACGGGTGTGGAAATTGCATTCAGAGGGAGCTAGAGAAAAGTGATGAAACTCACACAAATTCACAAATGGGGATGGGGGGAGTCAGAGACCCTCGGCAGGTGGGTGAGCACCAACCCGGCCCACTTAAACTCCCATCGAAAGCGAATTCTTGGAAGAGTCAAATAGCACCTAGCTGAAAAAGCACTATGGTAATTCAGTCATATCAGAAGAAGGACTTTTGGAAATTGAAATAATTTTCAGATTTAGAAATTCAATAGTCAAACTACAAAGACAGTGTTCACTGAGACCTGCACCATGATCAGCAGCACATGAACTTGGAAGGGACAGATCTGGATTCAAGCCCTAGCTCTACCACATCACGACCTGCATGACCTTGAGTGAGTCATTTACCCTCTCTTAGCCTCGATTTCCTGTTCTGCAGGGTAGGGATAATTGTAGTGCCAAAGCATAAAGGAGTTGTGCTATATTTTGGGAGGTTGTTTTGTATTCTGCCTCATGGACCACACCGAGCACAGTAACCAGAATTGACTGAGATTCTTAAATCTGCACATTAATGTTGTTCACTAGTAGTAGAAAATCTCAACTAATACCTCTTGAGATATTATCTTTTTCTATCCACTCTTTTCCCTCTGGACTCTGATTAAATTTAAGTTCAACATTCTCACTTTATCCCCTCTAAGTCTTATTTACTGTTTATCTTTTTGTCTCTCTGTGATTCATTCTTGATTTCTTCTGATTCAATTTTCATTTCATCAATTATCTCTTTAGCTGTGTCTAATTAGCCACTAAACCCATCCACTAAATTTAAAATTTTGGCTATTGTGTTTTTAATTTCTAGAAATGCTATTTAGTTATTTTTGAAATCCAACTATAGTTTCATCTTTCTAGAGATATATCTAAGCTTATTTTTACTTCTTTAAATATAGTAAATGTATTAGTTTCCTATTACTATTATAACATGTTACCACAAACTTAGTGGCTTAAAACAACACGAATTTATTATCTTATAGTTCTAGAAATCAGAATTATGGAATAAGTTTCACTGGGCTAAAATCAAGGTATTGGAAGTCCTTGCTTTCTTCTGGAGGGTTATGGGGAGAATCTATTTTCTTTCCTTTTGCAGTTTCTTGAGGCTACATTCCTGGGCTTGTGACCCCTCCTCCATCTTCAAAGTCAGCAGTGTAGCATCTTATCTCCTCTCTGATTTCTGCTTCCGTTCTTGCATTTTTTTCTCTCTGACACTGACCTTCTTGCCTCCCTCTTATAAGAACCCTCGTGATTACATTGGGCCCACTCACACAATCCAGAATTATCTCCCCGATCTGAAAATCATTAATTTCATCGTATTTGCAAAGTCCCTGTTACCATATAAGGTAACATATTCACAGGTTCCAGAGATTAGGATGTGGACATCTTTCAGGGTCCATTATTCAGCCCACCACAGTAAGCATACTTATTTTATAGTCTGTGTTCACTAATTTCAAGATCTAAAAGTATTTGTAGGTCTGTTTCTGTTGTCTGTTTTTCAGATGGTTCTCACAAATGTTGCTTGCTTCATTATATGCTTGGGTGGTTATGTTTGACTGTGTGCTGCTCCTTGTATTGGAAATGTATTTTTTAATGTATTTTTTAAGAAATGTATTTTTTAAGAAAAATTTGGGGACTGGAATGAAGGTGCTTCATCTAGAGAGGATGTGTGCTTGTTTTTTCCATGTGACCCATACTGGACCATTTTAAACCAAGATTATGGCTTGGACATTCCCCTGATTAACCAGACCTAGCCAATCCTTGCTAGGGCTGGCTTACTTCTGGCTCAATCTTACTGCACAGGTGGATCTCAGTGGGGCCCCATCTCATTGTGGGGAATCCCCACCTCATGCTGCCCGGAGCTTTGATTTCTCTGTTACCCTGTGACACCAAGAAAAAGAGCTCAAGGGACTTTTCTGGTCAGTTTCTGGGTTTCCATTCTCCTTTCAACTTTGGCCTAGTTATTCTTTACTATCTTGTCAAATCTGCGGTACCTTTACAAAAAGGTGTCCAATAATAATTTACCTAGCATTTTTAGTTGTTTTTATTAGCAGTATTTGGCCTGAAAAATAACCCATCATAATCAGAAATTATTAATAAAAGTCAAATCTCCCATCTGTAATGATGAATGTATTGCACACTCAGCATATGGCATTGACCATATTGTTTACAGGGGTCCTCAAACCTTTTAAACAGGGGGACAGTTCACTGTCCCTCAGACCATTGGAGGGCTGGACTATAGTTTAAAAAAAACTATGAACAAATTCCTATGCACACTGCACATATCTTATTTTGAAGTAAAAAAACAAACGGGCAATAACACCCGCATGTGGCCCCAGGGCCGTAGTTTGAGGACGCCTGGTCTAGGATGAAGCAACGGAAGGGACTATAAGCCCAAGTAGCAAGTTCCCAAGCCCAGGACAATTCAAATAGGGAAAATGAGAACTGAAAAATAAATCATGTTTACTGTGGAGCAATCGTTTCAAATCAGATGTTACAAAATGCTAATGATACCTGGCATTGTCTTGGAGGATAAAAATTAAAAAGAATAAAAGAGTAAAAAGAAAACAATAAAATGCTAATGCATCTATGTAAATATCCTTATGGTTATTACTAGAGAAAGAGCCTCATGTCCTTCACACATTCCTTTATCATTATTCAGCAGATATTTTATTGAACACCAATTATGTATCAATTGCTCTGCAGGGGACTAACCACAGGAAGAGGAACAGAAACAATCTCTGACCTTCAGGAGATAGCCAATTGCTCGGGAGAGCAGACAGGGAGCTGCTGTCACACCGTGCGGTCTGTGTGCAGTGATAAGGGGAAGCACACAGGAGGGGGTGCCTCGCCCACGCTGAGGGCTCAGGGGAGGCTTGTTGAAGAAAGGATGCCTGCACTGCATCTTAAGGCCTGGCAAGAGCTGTCTGGGAAAGGTTGGGGTGGCAGGAGAGGCTATCAGGCAGAGGGGATACCATAAGCAAAGGCCCAGTATTAAAAGACGGTGTGTGTTGGGGATGGGGGGGTGTCAGGAGCCCAGGTGTAGGCAACTGCAGCGAGTACTGCGCTTAGATCTACCCGAGCAGACCCCTAAACTCAGGCCCTGAGCCCCCAGGGGCCCCATGCTTTGCAACGCCTCCTCAAAGCTTCCTAAGTCCCCCCAGTTACTGCAATTGACCTGGATCTGCAGAGCCAGCCAAGAAGGGTGCCCTGAGTCTAGACCAGGGACTGTGTGGGCCCTGTCTTCATTCCTTCCCTTCGAGTTGCTCTGCAACCCTCCAGCCAGCATGGGAGGTTGAGCAGACACCTTGTGGAGCTCCAAGACTCACATCCAAGGTGTTGTCCCCAGGGCCCAGGCTCCAAGGCAGCCGCCTGGGAAACAGGCTGCTCCAGCTGGCCTGTACCACGTTTCATAGGGTCTTGAGGTGGGGCCACCAGAACGGTACTGACTCACACTGGACGTAGGATAAGTTCAGGGCTCTGAGTTACTAAGGATCCACACTGACCTTTGTGCTTGAACCACATCGGAGTGCCACGGGTTGGCTCCTGCCCTTCCGTGTTCCAAGCACATGGAAACCGTAGGCCTCCAACTGCAGCATCAAGGAGGGCAAGGTGGCGGTGGTGGCATCCTTTACCTGTGCACCCACCCAGGGTGGCCACCCCACACACACTGCAGACTGTGTGCCACATGCAGGGCAGTCCTCGAGGGGTGACAGCACCTATCTCCTCCAAGGGCTTTGGAGACCTTTGCTCCACAATGTCAACAGCCCTTCTGATCCATGTCTGGTTTTGCCTCCATTTTCCAAATAGTGTCCTTTCTTGCCTCTGATCATGGGGTGACAATTTGTTTTCACAGATCAGTCTCCAGCCATGCCAGATGAGGGATGGACACTCTTTGGGTAAATAGGGCCACTCTGTTTGCCCCTTGCCTAGCCTTCCCACTCCTGTTAGTGACGGTTTGTGGAACGGGCGAGGTCAGCATTGGAAGAGGTCACATTCTAGGAATGCAGCAATCATGGCCCAAGGTGACCAAGAGAAGACATGGCTGAAAAATGTACGTCACACCACGAAATTTCCAACAGTGATTTTAAGATGACCAGAAAACATTTTCTTACACCCTCTGGGTGAGACTTGCATTTGTGGTCATCATAAACACAGCACAGTGACAGCCTTTAGGGAGTCACTGGAAGCCAACATCCGCACGGGCCATCACGGAGGATGCAGCGTCATGAGTAACGGTGTGCCCAGCGTTGAACAAATGACATCAGGGAGCCAAGGTGATCTATAGTTTCCATACTAACAGGTCCCAAAGAGCCATGGCATGGTGAGCAACAGCAGTGTTGCGACTCTTTCCGTATGATAGGGAATGCGACACGAACCAGCGAAGGCACATTTGACAATGAAGAACGCGAGGCCACGGCTCCCGGACCTGCTCGGGAAGAGATGGAGCCTGGAGGCTTCGTATGCGCTAACTAACTAGATGCTTAGCAAAAACATAAGGCCCTCTTTTTCTGCCAATAACTTACTGAGAAATCAGTAAAAAGTTATATGGCCCATGAATTTTGTAATACACTTTTAATCAAATCATTTGTGTAAACAAAGCCCTGCAGAAACGCATTTGAGATCTAGATGGGTCCAGTTCAGATGAATGAAACTCGAGGTGCCGGTGGGATTCCACGTGCTCTGCAAAACCTGGCCGTGTGATGTCAAGACCGAGCCTACGCAGAGAGGCTCCGCCAGCGGTGCACAGGCGATGGCAGAAAATAAGAGGGAATGTGAGATTCTTCCGGAAGGGAGTGCAGAGTGAGAACAGCAGTGGCAGAAACAAAATACGCTGAATTTGTTGACCTTGGCTGTGGCTATATTCTACTCCTGCTCCTCACAGCTCCGGGCTAAGGGGATAACAGCTTTAACATTATGCGTGTTGCATTATGCAACTTAAGTCCCTGGGATTTGTTTGCCAGCTAAGAGAATGAATGTACTTCTCATACGTAAGCAGTAAGGACAGGAACACGGCATCTATATTGCATGAAATATCTTGAGGGTAAAAACCCAGGACTAACTCGAACGAGGACATGAGAAGAAAAACAAAAAATAATCTCAGTATTTTGTTAGGAAATACCCAAGAGTTTAAGCATTTTGTCCCTTAGGATGTCAGGTGCAGGTAAAAAGCTCCTTCCTCTGGATAATGATGCCTTTGGAAGGAGGTCTACGACATTTTTTTCGCTTTTTTTTTTCCCCCTTCTTAACAATTGGGTTCTTTACAAGGGAGTCTAATTTAAGTTCTATTTTTGGCTATGCTACAGTATATGCATGTTAAAAGCCTTACTTATTTTAGGTAAAAATAACAATCCCAGGTTAAGTAAAGTAGACTTTACAACTGTAGATTTGCTTAAAGTCAGGAACACACAGTTACTGTTGATACCGAGAGAATTAACTATTCACATTAGTAAATTCCTCAGCCTTTAAACCCTCCTAGGATCAAAGTGGAATACAAATAAATATGAATAAAAATGTGAACAATTTTTCCACTTTTCAACTCACTGGCCTTTTTAACCCGAATGTCTGCATAAATGTTAAGTAGTCATGCTGGGAGAAATGTTTTCCTCAGTGACTTTTACTGTTAGTATGGGACACTAAGATGTACACCCAAGAATGGGGAACAAGAAACCATAGCTCCCCCAAAGATTGTTTAGATTGTTTTCTTTCAAAGACAGCCTAACAACATGAAAGTAAATTCTGGAGGAAATACTCATAATCTCAACCGTCCTAACTAATACAAAACTATTTCCCCCTTTATGTGCATCTTCTATGCTTTGCCACATACGAACATTGCCATGTTGTTGCCATCATACAATGCTTATACTTCTGCAGTCTGCCTTTAAAAATTCATATCATAAAATACTTTGATGTTTATATATAGTCTTAAAAATAATTTTTTTGGAAGGCTGCATGCTGATAAACTCATTTTTTTTCAGACATTCTCTTGTGGCCGGATATTGAAGTCACACATAAGCTTTTGCTTCATTAGAGAACACGGCAGTGAACAGACATCAATATTTTCCTTTACCACAACGCTACAGTTTAAATGCTTGTCCCCTCTGAAACTCGGGTTGAAATGTACCCCCAATGTGGCAGTATTGAAAGGTGGAGCCTTTAGAGAGGGTGATTGGGTCATGAATTAATGGATTCGTGGGTCGTCGGGGTCGAGGGACTGGTGGCTTGAGGACGAGAGGCTCAAGCGATCATGTTAGCATCCCAGCCCCTGTGCCCCGAGGAGTTCTACAGAGTCCCCACCAGCAAGAAGGCCCTCGCCAGATGCGCCCCTTCTACCTTGGACTTCCCGGTCTCCAGACTGTGAGATATAAATTCCTTTTCTTTATAAATTACCCGATCTCAGGTATTCAGTTATAACAACAAAAAACAGACTAAGACACAGTATATTGCTTTCTTTTTGTTTGTTTGTTTTTGAGACAAGGTCTCGCTCTGTCACCCGGGCTAGAGTGCAGTGGCGTCATCATAGCTCACTGCAACCTCAAACTCCTGGGCTCAAATAGTCCTCTTGCCTCAACCTCCTGAATATCTGGGACTACGGGCACGTGTCACCAGGCCTGCTAATTTTTCTATTTTTGGTAGAGACGGGGTCTCACTCTTGCTCAGGCTGGTCTCGAAGTGCTGGCCTCAAGTAATCCTCCAGCCTTGGCCCCTCGGATGGCTAGGATTACGGGTGTGAGCCACTGCGCCTGGCCTACATTGCTTTCTAATAAGGTCGCACACCACCACCAGCTATTTGCTCCAGTTTCGTCTTGTCTTCACCAGCATGCAGCGTTATTGCTTTTCACGTTTTGAAAATTCGGTGTAGAAAGTTCCCCCAAGTTTATTTTGATTTGCATTCCTTTGGGAACTAAGGAGAAGGAATATTTTTTGCATGTGTTGGTTTATCGGTATTACAGTGCTGAAAATAAAGAAGAAAATAAATACATAATAGAGTCATTTTCATAAACTAACTACATCGATTCTACCTACTGACTAGAGGAGATTTATTGTGTCCCTATCTGTCAACTTCATTACTTCTTGAACAATCATAAATCCATATGTCATCATGGGTTTTCTCCCATCTCTGTCTACCCTTGCTTCATCTAAGAGGGTGAGGTCTTCTGATTACCATGCTTGGTGTGGTCCATGAGGCGGAATACAAAACAGCCTTCCAAAATATAGTCCAGCTCCTTTATGCTTTGGCAGTACTATTATGCCTACCCCACAGAAAAGGAAGTCGAGGCTAAGAGAGGGTAAATGACTCACTCAAGGCCATACGGGTAGTGCTTTGGTAGAGCTAGGGTTTGAATCCAGATCTGTCCCTCCCAAGTTCATCTGCTGCCAGCCCGGCTGATCACAGAATTAACCAGCCCCAGATAGTCCGAATGAACAGCTAGTTAAAAATTACTTCGACCCTCTCGGCAAACAGAAGTCTCGTATTAATTCTCAGTAGTGTTATTGTGCTTTTCAGTGGTGAGTTCAGTAGAATACAAGGCTCTCTTCAAAGGCAACTCAATGGCGTGATCTCATAAAAAGGGAGGCGGGAGGAGGCCTGAACTCTTAACCCGGTCTGGACCCCCTCTCCACTGCCGCTCAGGAACCAGACAGAATTAACTCTTGCTGACTGGTTTGGTTAAGATTCAAGAACCGCTGATTCAATCCAAAAGTGCATTCGCTGTGATAAAATCTACTGGACAAGTCTGTTGATGTGCAAATTAACAAGACACACGACTCTTTTAGTTGCTTCGTCTTTGAGTACTTTTCCAAACATTCCTTTTGGGAGCTAATGCGTCTTTTAATTTTTTTTTTCTTTATGCCTCTTAATGAGGTCCTGGTTACAATCTGATTCATGGGAGTCACGCTAAACAATGCCGCTCTATAAACGCAGTAATCTGATAGGTGATTAGTGGCTGAGCCTGGCCACAGGCACCAGTTCGGCTGGATTTCTTTCTCCCTTTCAGGGACTGGATGGGGCCGACGATTCTGAACAGTTCTCTAACTTTGTGATTGGAATATTTAGGGCTTACTTAGGTTTTTAGTGGGGTGTGTGCACTAAAATACTTGAGATTCCAAAGTATACTAATAGGAACTGTGAACTGGAGGGAATTAAAATGCTTGATCTCTTGTAAAATATTGAATCTGAGAGTGAAGACTATCTATGACAGCTCATAGCAAATGCTATTTAAATCCAGCATTCCTTTAAAGTCTAGCTAATAATCAGCTATATGATATGGAATATGTAATAGCAAAGTGCCTTGTTTGCATTGATTTTAATCCCAGTCCCATCACCGACTATCTAAGTGACGTTAGCTCCTGATAACATTAGACATTTATCAAACCTCTAGTATGGGCCAGTCACTGAACAAAGTGCTTATTTATGAAACATATCTTATTTAATTCTCACATCCTACAAGGTAGAAACTATTATAATTCCCACTCAACAAATAATTTAAAAAGGTCGCCTAGAGAGCCCAGTTTGTCCAATATTATGACGCTATAAAGTGACAAAGGCAAACATTTTTTTAACTTTAAATGAAAATATAACACATACATAGAAAAATGCACACACCTTAAGTATATAGTTTGATGCATTTTTGTTGTACATTTAAAGCTTAATAATAAGAGAACATAATCTGTCTTAAATTCTTTGACTTTTTAAGACTTGTTCTATGACTTAGCATGCAATTAAGTTTTAGCTAAAGATCCATATGCACTTGAAATCAAGCGTATTCTGTAGCTGTTGGGGTATAATGTTCTTCTACATCATTTAGATCAAGTTTGTTATGTACGTTTTTCAAGTCACCTATATTTGTTCTAATTTTCACCTATTTTATTCTATCACTTACTGAAAAAGGTATGTTAAATTTTCCTGCTATGGTTATGAATTTGTTCACTTTATAATCTGTTCAATTTTGCTTCTTATAATTAAAAATTATATTATTAAAGAGCATACAAATTTTTTAATTTGCTATATGTTCCTGGTAAATTGAATATTTTGTAATTAGGCTATGTCCTTCCTTATCTGTAATAATGCTTCCTGACTTACAGTCTGCTTTGTCTGACGTTAGTATTATAGCTTGAGGTTGAGGAAGTTTCCTTCGATTTCCAGTTTGCTGAGAGTTTTTGTCCTAAATGGGTGAATTTTGTCATGTGTTTTCCTGCATTTGTTGAGATGATCACAGGGTTTTTCTCCTTTTGTCTGTGGTATGGTGAATTATGTCGATTGATTTTTCTAGGTATAAAACATGTATTCATTCGACAAATATTTGCGAGCAGCTATTTCGCCCAGGCCCCACATTGGGTGCTGGAGACACAACTCTGGCTGGGGGAAGGTCCAGCCTTCACGGAGCCCGAGTATCAGTCCAGCCCTTGGGCTCGTAGGTGATGTCATCAGTCATCGCCAGTGCCCCATGTCGCTTCTGGTTTGAGGAGCTTGCTGCCAGGACCCCCACTGACCTAAATCTTGCTCTTCTCTTGAACTTCCAAGGGAGAACACGTTAATCCCCAGCTAGCCCCGAGAATGAGGCGAGTCAGGAGATCTTGGCTGGGGGAAACAGAGGCTAGACCTGCAGCTACTACTGATAAGTTAAACTTTGATTCCAGTGCCTGGGCTGTGATGCCATTCCTAGGGGACACAGCATCTTGTCCCTGGCCCATCAAGGCTAGAGAGAGGGGGTCTCAGCCCTGGTGCTCGTGACTTTCTTCACCAGAGAGGGAGGGAGGGGGTGACAACCCCCTGAAGGCTTTCAAAAATTGAAAACAACAACCCCATCATCCTTTTTCATAAAAAAGAATTTTGTTATTAGAGAAAGAATACTGAACAATATCAAAGAGGCACCCAACTGTGGCAGTGACCAAGGCCAGCGTCCCACCAGTCTTGGAGATGGTGACTATGACGTCCTCTGTGAAGCCTCAGGATGCCCTTGACACCCCTTCGTGGCTGGCTCCCCGCCCGTCTCCATTCCTGCTAATCCTCTCTCCAAGCAGAGCCAGGGGGCACTTCCTGAGCTAAAAATCCAGCTTGAAATTCTCCACGTACAGGCTTCTCATGACCTTCAGGATGAGACTCAGACAGACTCCGAGCATGGCAAGCACAGGTCTCCAGGACCCCCCTGGCCCCCGCTGCCCAGCCTCCCCTCCCACCATTTCTGCCTGGCCCGCCCCGGATAGTCATTCACACAAAACCAGCCCTTCTTCCCACCTCGAGCCCCGCAGGGTCACTTGGCTACTGCCTTCAGGTTCAGGTTTGTCAAACATTTGCCGAGCACTAACACCCACGCCGGGTCGGTGCGGCCCGTGCTGAGCTGCACAGGGCCGGTGGAGCAGGAGTCTCAGAAACAACAGCTGAGCCGCCGAGGCTCTGCTGGGCCCCTCCTGCGCAGGCAGCGCTGGTGTCTGGTGTGCGGCTGCAGAAGGAGCTGGTGGCTCCCCAGCAGGCCGGGGGTCTCTTCCCCTAGCTCTTCCGCTAGTTCTCTGCGGTCCTGAAGTCCTCCTCTGTGAGGCCGAAGGACCCCTTAAGGGTCACCTAGCCCAGACCCTTACCCATCTCCTTGGCGTCTCTCGTTCCCGCTCTGTGCGTACACAGCTAATGCTTGCTGAAAGCGGGCGCCCTCATGGGAGAATTTACTCTGATTTTGAGCTCCAAATCTTCAGCTTTGCATGTGAAAACGAATGGTAGTGTGTCCAGCAATAGCAAGAGAGTAGGAGGGGCCAGGGGTGCATTGCAGTCTTGGTGACATGTACAAAGCCTTACAGTAAGGAGGCATGTGTAGTAACACGTGGAGAAGGTAATAATGGTATGCGTTCTTTCCTTGCTTCTCAAACTCGGGTCGCTGGGGCCTGGGGAGCTAGGCCAGACGGCCACGTGGCACATCTTCCTGGTGGGCCGACTTTGCTCAAAGAGTTGGGGTGCGATCAGCAGGTTAACTGGTCAGTGAGTGATGGAAAACATTACTTTTCTATAAAAGCAGACATGGATATGTTAAAGAGTAGGATACACAGACATTGCACAAATCCTAAAACTAAGATGGGAAACTTCGGACAAATGGGATCGCTTGGGGAACCTGGATACTGCTCTGAAACAAACCTCTGCTCCTCTCTGAAGTGGGGGAGGTTTGAGCAGAAGGGTAGGATGGGCTCGCTCACAGTGGCCGCCCGGCAGCCCCATGGGGGAGCAGCGATGGATGGAGACAGCAGGCGCCAAGGTGTGACTGCCCACTCCCACGAATGAATACTTCCAACTTTGCTATTCTTGTCACTCACGCCTTTTAACACTCCACAGGCTAAAACCGTCCAGTGGACACAAACCAGCCCACTCCTGTGGCCCTAACGCCACCCTAACGTGGTCTGGGTCTGGGCAGTACCAATGTCCCCACCCCATCCCGCCCCAGCAGGGCGAGAGCCGAGAGAACAGCGGCGCCGGCCCTGGCAGCCCAGGCCTACTTGATATTCCGAGGAGGAAGCCAGCAGTGTCCGAATCCTCAGCTGAACCTGCCCGGCTGCCCTGGAGGCTGGAGGGTGCTTGGCAGTGCGGCCAGGAAGTGAAATGACCAACAGTCTCCGCAAGGCCAGCGCTGGCCTCTGCCGCCCGCTCCGTGGAGAAGCTCAGGGGGCCAGAGACAGGAGGCGGCGGCTGCGCTGGGTGCCTTGTAGGTAGCCCAGCCTGGGGTGCTGAGGGACCCAGCCGCCCCACGAGGAGGCCCGGCCAGGGCTTACCTGCCCCTGGTGGCCGCTGGCTGGGCTGGGCACTGCCACCCTCCCTGCGCAAGTAACTTCCGTGTGACAGCAGATGAGGCTGTCAGCCTTGAGTCAGATCCCTGGAGAGTGAGGGGTGGGAAGGAGCCCAGAGGAAGTGGGGAGCACAGACGTGTGGCAGGTGGGCCGGACAGACTGCTGGTCACCCACATTTCCTGGGAGCCTAGACTTGTGGGAAAGACTTAAACCATATTAAAATCGCCAAGCATCAAAGTGATACAAGTGGATCTACCATTTGATCCAGCAATTCCACTACTGGGCATCTACCCAAAAGATCAAAAGTCACTTTATGAAAAAGACACCTGCACTCGAATGTTTATAGCAGCACAATTCACAATTGCAAAGCTGTGGAAACAACCCAAGTGCCCATCAATTCATGAGTGGATTAATAAAATGTGGTATATGTATACCATGGAGTACTACTCAGCTTTTAGAAACAACAGTGATATAGCACCTCTTGTATATTCCTGGATACAGCTGGAACCCATTCTACTAAGTGAAGTATCTCAAGAATGGAAAAACAAGCATCACATGTACTCACCAGTAAATTGGTATTAACGGATCAACACCTAAGTGGACATATAGGAGTAACATTTATCGGGTGTCGGGAGGGTGGGAGGGGGGAGGAGGGGAGGGGTGTATACAACCACAAAGAGTAAGATGTGCATCGTTTGGGGGATGGACATGCTTGAAGCTCTTATTCCAGGGGGGGAGGGGGGCATGGGCAATATAAGTAACCTTAACACTTGTACCCCCATAATACGCTAAAATAAAATAAATAAATAAATAAATAAATAAATAAAACAAAAAGAAAACAAACAAACAAACAAAAAATCGCCAAGCAGAAGGGATCTGAGAGGTGCCCTGTGCACCGATCCCCTGCACTGATGAATAAATGGGGGGGGGTCGTCCCTTGGTGGAGATCTGCTCATGGCCAGCCTGGAAAGGAGCGGCCATGGCAGGACAGCAGGCCTGCTCCCTGGGTCCCCAGCAGCTGGCTTCTGACTTCTCACAGCTCCTGCTGGTCAACAAGGAGCCTCTCCGATGTTATCAGAGGAAACTCCAGGGGCAAAGGACCTGTGACTCAGCCCTGGGAAGGCCGAATGTGCTGAGGTGGCTCTGGCCTGCCCAGAAAGTGCCAGAACAGGTAAACAGCAAGGACAAACACATGGAGGAGGCCCTGGTTGCTCTGACCCATGGGTGTCAAGGGTCAAGGGTGGGGGGTGCACATCTGGGAAGACACCAAACTGGAGGACCAGAGCAGGCCCAGAAGCAGGGCGTGGAGCTGGAGCCCCGAGGTGCAGGCGGATGGAAACCAGAGCAAGCAGGTTGGGTGGAGGTGGGGGGCGGGGCTCTGCCCACAGCAGGTGCTGCTCTGCGGGTGGCCGCGCCCAGATGAGCCACCGTGCCCACAGGAGCCACCATGCCCACAGGAGTCACCATGCCCACAGGAGCCACCGTGCCCACAGGAGCCATGCAGAGGCTCTGCAGGGCTGAGAGCCAGGAGCTAAAGACCACCCGTGCCCTCTTCATTGAGGGCAGCAAGGACAGTGAGAGCAACTTGAGACACATCGACTGTATCATTATCCCCAACGGAGAGGGAGTTCTTTTTGAAATTCTACCTCTGCAGCTGTTTGAGATGCAGACACCTAAAATGGCCATCTGGGGATCACTGGGCAGGCGCGGTGGGTGGTAGGGAGGCATGGGGGTGGCCAGAAGCCCCCAGGGAGTCTCTGGGAGCTGTAGGGTCCCTTCTCCAGCCCCTCAGGCACTTCCTGCAATAAGACTCCAGCCTGCCCAGCAGCCCCAGGGATTGTTCTAGAGCTGTGAGTGGTCGCCATGGTTTGTGGGCACTGAAATGTCAGGAATGTCAAACTCGGCAGGCATCTTCCCTGGGGCTGTGGGGGGAGCTGTTTAAAGGAAGTGTCATGGCTGTGACTATTTATAGTGCATTAGCCTGTGCTCATGCCTGGCCCCTTCCATCCCCTCTGTGAGTGTGCACGTGTGTGTGTCTGTGTGTGCATGCGTGTGTCCGTCTGCTCCCAAGACTTGCCTTATGGAGCGAGCAGTCCCGGGTTCTGGGTTCCAGCCAGCCCTGCCCAACCACGCCAGGTGGCCTTAAGCCTGTGGACTCATGAACACTCTCTGGGCCTCTCTTCTCTCACCTTTAAAACAGACTTTAACCCTTTTGGGGTTGTCTAAGAATCAAGGGATATAATAGATGTGAAAGACAGCTGTTTAAAATTACTTTTTAGAAAGAAAAAGTATATGTACAGATTCATTCATTCAATGAACGTCCCTTGTGCCGGGCGCTGAGAAATTAGCAGTAAGGAAAAGAGCATCGACATAGCCCTGGCTCTCAGGAGGCTGACAGTTTAGTAGGAAAGACCTGAATAATAAACACTAATACAGAGATTGTGCTCGAAGTCATAAAAGACGAGAGCAGTGCACCCTGGGAGCGGGACTGAGGGCCGTGTATAGAGAATAAGCTGCAAACACAGGGGTTTGCAATAAGACCAAGATCCTGGGAATTTGCCCCAACAGGGATGAGGCTGATGGTATGGGACAAGGTCCGAGTGTGCAGACAGACCAGTGTCAGGAAAGGCACAGGGAAAGGGGGGCCCGAGAGGCAGGACAGGTGGTGCTTTGGGGGAGCAGTAGGGCCTTCAGAAGACAGCTCCTAGAGAAATAGGGTACCAAGGTCAAAGAGGACTAGCCACAGGACTCCCCGCTAGGGGTGGGGCCCCAAACCTCTGTGTCCAGGCCAGGCCAACCCTTGCCCACACGGCACAGCTGGCAGCGGTGGGCGCTTTCCCTCTCCTCCCCACGCCCAGCTGAGGTCCTCTCAGCTCTGGCCCCAAGCACTACCCGGGGCTCTAAACCCGACTCGGGCTTCCCTGCTCTGTGCCCCATACTGCTGCAGGTCAGAGCCCCGTGCCAGCCTCCTGAGCCCGCCACACGCCAGCCACACCTTCTCGGGCCTTCCTGTGGGCCGAGCAGCGAGCAGGACTGGCTGGGCCTCCTCATACGCCTCTCATGGGGCACCCGGTGGGTTTCAGAGTCTGGGACGAGGATAATTTTGAGCCAGATGGAGGCTCAGTGATCCCAGACCAGCGAGCCAATGTGTGTTGAAGGTTGAATGAGAAAAAAGCCAGTGGTTTGAAGGTATTTGGAAACACGGTGCCCTTTCCTAGTCAATGAAACGCCAGAATCTCCGATGCGCATGGAATGGCTACCCCCGAGATAGCTTGTTCCAGAGGGACTTCCAAAGGGTTAACAGACTCACACACCCCTAAACGGGTTTAACATCTTAGCCCTATAATCACAGAAGGCAAATGTGACCTGGCTGTTGGCATTCTCATGGACACCAAATGAGGCTGTCATTTAACCCCCATAATAACACTACGGGGCGGGTGCACTTTGAGTCCGTGTCAAAGCAGACGACTCAGAGTCCGCGGGTCCCGCCTTGCCAGCGGGCAGAACGCAGGTGACCACACTCACAGCTGCTGTAGGCCGCAAGCCGTCCTCTTGATCTTGGAGTTTGGCTTGGACAGTTTGCTGTTGGTTAATTTCGTTTGTGTGACTAAGACTTTGAAATGACTTGGCTCCTCTTTTGTGTTTGCTTCCATCTTTGCAGGATTTGCTAAAGGTTGATCCCGGGCTCTGGCTGCCCCCACGTCATTCTCTGGCCACTTGCCTGTTCTCCTGACACTGACACCACAAAATCCCACGCTGAGGAGGGGTCTTCTGCAGCTGGGGGCCTGCCCGGGAGTTGCGGTGGGCAGCCAGCCGCTGTCCTTTGTCATCGGACCCCCACTGGGAAGACAAGCTCAGCAAGGATTCCGGGAAGAGGCTCGGGCTAGGAAAAGAAACGATGTTTCTGTAGAGGAACCAAATATTCCAAGATACCGCCATTAATTAAGAAAATCTAGGGCAGTAATACACAGTCCCCGCAGTAGTTTCTAAAACCATTGTGTTAGGCTGAAGCAGGTATTACAAAGAAATGCACGATGTCATTACAAAGGCTTGGATGACAAGCATTCTTAGCTTGTCATTCATCTCTTTCTTACCTCTGAAAATGCTTTGTGCGGCATTTGGGCTTCCACTTCATTTTTTAAATTTTTTTTAGGCTATTTTATTATTTTATTTTTATTTCAGCATATCATGGGGATACAAATTTTAAGGGCTTCCACTTTAAATGCATTAAGCTGTGTGGTGCTCTAAGAGCACTTTAGGGACCTTGCAGAGACCCTCTCTGTAGATTTGAAACTACAGCTAAGAAAATTTAGTGAAGTGGCATGACTCGCAGAAATCAAACAAGACTATGCAAAAAAAATATGACTTTGTTTTTCTACGTTACTAGCTCCCTCTCTTCTGGGGCATTAATCACTAATCTCAGTGGTGTTGTCGTTCCTGCCTCCCTTTCTCTGGGGCTCCAGTAAGTTCCAAGGGCAGGGTGATGGCGGTGGGAATTGCGTGGCAGTTCTGAAGCGACGGGGAAGGGGATATCGTGTATTCGCTGCCATCTTTTCACGCTGGTATCAACTAGTTTCAACTCGTGGTATTAACAGAGACTGCCCCATCTGACCCGTGGCCAAGCGTCCACACGAGCTGTCCACAGGGCCTTCTCCTGGCCTGTGTCCACTCTCCTGTGTGGTGCGAGGAACAGAAAACTCTGGGAGGTGGACAAACGTCCTGTGCCCCTGGTCACCGCATGCCATCTCTTCTCCCAGAAGCCCTTACTCCTGAGTGTTCGTTACAAACTTATTTGGGATTTCGGTGCCTCCTTGAGCACTCAGCCTGGGGCATGGCCCCTCGGCCTGTTTCCCCAGAATCCGTGCGCCTGAGCCCCACCTTCCCCGCCCAGTTCCCACGGACCCAGGCCTAGGCGGAGGGGAGGAGCCCGGCTCTTAGCGTGTTTTCCCTTCCCATATTTTCCGTCAGATATGTTGTCTATGCCCTGAGTCCTTTCTGTTCCTCTAAAGACATTGGTTTGGTTTGTTGTTTTTTTTTTTTTTTTTTTTTTTTTTTTTTTTGAGACAGAGTCTCACTTTGTTGCCCAGGCTAGAGTGAGTGCCGTGGCATCAGCCTAGCTCACAGCAACCTCAAACTCCTGGGCTCGAGTGATCCTTCTGCCTCAGCCTCCCGGGTAGCTGGGACTACAGGCATGTGCCACCATGCCCGGCTAATTTTTTATATATATATTAGTTGGCCAATTAATTTCTTTCTATTTATAGTAGAGACGGGGTCTCGCTCTTGCTCAGGCTGGTTTTGAACTCCTGACCTTGAGCAATCCGCCCGCCTCGGCCTCCCAAGAGCTAGGATTACAGGCGTGAGCCACAGCGCCCGGCCTGTTTGGTTTGTTTTGATCTGAGTTTTTAGACGTCACTTATACGCAAGAAAACGCATAGGTTTGAAGTGTTTTGAACACGAGACAGAGCATTTCTGCCAACCAAGCAGGTTCCTCCATGACAAGGCCTAGACTTTTAAAAACAACCAAAGCCAAAACGGGTTCCCCCTTACTTTCCTCTCCGCTACTCTGCTACCTCCCCTGCTGAGGTAACAAGAGCACCCTGGTAACCTGTGGCTACCTAACAGGGCCCAGGTATATAAAGATACGCTGAGGGCTTGTGGGGGGACGGGGGGAAAGGGCATTTATTACAAACCTTAAAATTTGTACCCCCATAATATGCCGAAATAAAAAATAAACAAATAATAATTAAATAAAAGATACGCTGAGGGCGAGGAGACCCATGAGGTCATGTGCTAAGACAGTATCTTCCCTGTTAATCACCCAGTGACAAAGAATTACCCTCATGGCACTCGGGCAGCACATTACAGGGTACCGAGAGCTTTCACACTATTCATCTCAGTTACCCTTACAATGACTTTCCAATTATCACGCCCATTTGACACATGAGAAAACTGAGGCTCAGAGTGAAGATGTGATTTTCTGATGCTTCGCAGCTGGTGAGATGTCAGCGATGAGCCCGGATCCAGGCACTGTATTTCTCATGCACTCATGCACTGTATTTCTGTTTCCATGGAGTCTAAGCATTTCTAGCCCTCGGAATAGAGCTTGGGGAGAGGCAGTCACTGATGCAGGAGGCTCTGAAGGGCTCCCAGGCCCCCTCCCCTAGCTCAGACCCCCTCAGGTTCCCCAGGACAGGGTTACTTCCTTTTACTCTCTATTAGTTCTTTCTGTGTGTTAAGGCATCCAAGACTTCCTTGGCAAATTGCCCCCGTAGAGGGTGCCAGGGAGACAGGGCCTGGCAAATGTACTTCAAGGAGGAAAGGAGCATTGGAAACGATGCCAAAAAGACAGTGGCCCGGAGCATGGCGTGGGGCTGGACTCCCTGGGCCAAATCTGGTCTCTCTCCCTTACGAGCTGTGTAACTGGGTATTCTGGTAACTGAGCAAACCTCTCTGTGACTCAGTTTTCTCATATGTAAAGAGAAGGCAATACTAGAAGGGCTACTGTGAGGGTTAACATGAGATCATGCAGGTAACACGGTTCATGCCCTGCGTGATACACAGCAAGCATCAATGAATGCTAACTAGAGCATTGGCAGGTGGCTGCAAAAATGCACAGTCACGAACAGTTCACTGGTGTGTCATTAACACTGCAGAGCGACTACATGGCTGTGGTTGAAGCTAAATAAAACGCAGAGCCAAATCTCTTAATTTGCTTGGGAAGGAAGAATTGCGATTTGGGACATACGCACAGACCGGTTGTTCTTCAGTATGTCGGAGGAACAAAGAGAAAGCTGAAGGTTTTATAAAAAGGAGAAAGGTTACATATTGTTCTGAAAGTTCGTTGGCATGAGTAACGTTTTTTGGGGGGGGTTGCAAGCTCTGGTCGGTGAGTGATGACAGTGGGTGAGGCTACTGCTGGTCGCTGCAGGTCGTTTCAGTAGCTATTAGATAAAGCCGGTTTCAGGTTACAACAGGCAGTTTCAGCAGCCAGGCTTGCACGGGATGACAGCCCCAAGCACACTTATTTGCTGCTCTGAGAGCCTCTCTGGCTCCCACTCCGTTCCACCACGCAGCCCCCGCCTCTCAACTGCTTTAGTTGGGTACCGCAAGAATGACCCCATTTGTGCGATCAACTTTCTCACTGTTTTGTAAATCCCTCAGGAAAGCTTCTGGGAATGACCCATCGCGGCCAGCTGGAAACGGAGGTGAAGCAGCGGGTAGAAGCCAACGACACCCCATTCTGCAGTGAGATCAACCAAAGCTGAGCACTGACCAAGAAGAGTGATGCTGTCCCTGAGAAGCGGGCCAGTAGGAAACGGAACTGTGAGCAAAGCCGGGCACGTTCGAGGGTGCTCGTTCTGGCACCACTTGCCAGGCAGGGAGACGTGGTGACATATGGCTGCGAAGGGCCCCTCGGCCGGGGTGGGGGGGGGCAGTCACCCAGAGCAGCTCCTCCCAGATGGAGACAAGGGCTGCCACCGAGGAGCAAGTGAAGGTCAAAGCCACAGTGTGGGGCTGAGGGAGGGGCCAGGAGCCTCCCCATGAGGTCCAATGGCATGATTTGGAACAGGGCAAAGGGAGCCTGGAGGGGCAGTTGCGAGTTGTGCAGAACTGGAGAAGACCCACGTCCGTGTGGGGTCAGGGCGGGTCCCTGCCTGTGGCAGCCAGGCTGCAGGGCACAGGGCCTCACGTCTGCAACCAGGCTGCAGGGCACAGGGCCTCACGTCTGCACCGGAGCTGGAGGTTCGAAAGCAAAGGGCCTTTTGGAAGCTGAGGAGACCTGGTTTGCAATTTTAGGAATTGTTTTGTTTTGCCTTTTTTTTTTTTTTTCTCATTAAGAAACTGGAATCTGAAAGCGCCTTTCAGCTTATTGTTAAAAATCATCAGGACCTGAAAATTAGAGGCGGTGACTGAGATTTCAGCAAATTTAAACTCACTGGAGCGAGGTGGAAGAAATTATGGGCAGCTGACTTAGAAAATAGAGAAAGGGAAGACTGGCCGTGTTGGAGAACACAGTGCTGCCTCTCCCTGTGCTAACCCGGGTCACAGGTGACCTTTCTCTGCTGGGACAGAAAGGCCAGTTCTGCGTCTAACCACTGTGCTTTGGGGTCTGACACAGCCTGGCCCAGAGGAACACTCTCGACAAACGCTCGTGGAATGTGAGGACAAATGACCGGTCTCAAAAGCCTAAATCCATGAAGGTCACAAGAACTCCCCCGGGCAGCTCATCACTTAGCACTGCACAGATAGCAATTTTCTAAAAAACCCATAATCGTAATTTCTTATCTCTGTCTTTCACTTTTTAGTTTGCTGTTTTATGGCGTCTTAAACCATCCCGCGATTCCGCGGACATGCAGCACAAAGAACGGAGGAGCAATTCTGCCAACAGGCAGGATACAGATCAGAACTGACATCCGTGCGACCTTTTACAGTTCACAGAGTGCTTCTGTCCCATTCCAGGGTCTTCAGCTTTGCAGGAGACTGAGCTGAGGGACACGGGGAAGGTCATTATCTTAGAGACACAAAAATGACCATGAGAAATCATTCACAAGTAAAACCACCCGAGTTTCGTTACTCCACCAAGCCCTCACTGTTTCCAGCACCCAGGTGAGTAGGTGATGTAACTTCTCCACCAAAGATTGCAGAAGAGGCCGGGCGTGGAGGCTCACACCTGTACTCCCAGCACTCTGGGAAGCAGAGGCAGGGAGATCGCTTGAGATCCGGAATTTGAGACCAGCCTCAGCAACAACGAGACCCCGTCTCTACTTAAAATAGAAAAAATTAGCCGGGCATGGTGGCGTGCACCTGCAGTCCCAGCTGCTCTGGAGGCTGAGGCAGGAGGATCACTTGAGCCCAAGAGGTTGCTGTGAGCTAGGCTGATGTCACTGCACTCTATCCATGGCAACAGAGTGAGACTCTGTCTCCAAACAACAACAACAACAACAAAAAACAAAAACATTGCAGAAGGAAAAGGAAAGGAGTAAGAGAGAAGAAGCCCAAACCTAGACGACTGTCTGCAGGGGCTCTTTACTCAGAGGGGAGCTGGGACTGAAATCTGTCCTGAGCATGGAAAACTTGGACCAGCACAGCAGCCAGTCAGCACCGTCCTAAGCTGAGAGGTTCTGCTGGGTGACTGGTCCCCTTGGAGGGTGACCGTGGGGCATGGAGGGAGGCGGGATGAGGGTGGGGTGGCAAGTTAGACTGTCGCCTTATCTCCTGGGCCTTCCCTTGGTGCAGAGAAAACAATTTCCCTCTTCACAGGGTGGGGAGAATTAATTAATAGCTGTAAAGACCTTTACGGGCCTTGTCGAAAGGTGCTCTACTTAGCCAGGTTTCAGCCGCCACTCGTTTCTATCTTGGCACAGCGTCTCCGCCCTGGAAGATGCCAAGCGCGATTGCTCCATGTGCTGTTGTCGGGAAGAGCCGTCACCGGAGCGTCTGGCTTGCGCAGTACCTATCTGCATGTCCGTCTCTGCCCAGCACCCCAGACCCCTGCAGGGAGATGGCATCTGTGCGGGGAGGCTGTGGCCCCACCCGGGCCCAGCCCAGCTCCACCCCAGGAGGAGGCAGCTGCCTGGGAGGTGTCATTTGACAAGCTCCGGAACAGCCTCCCACATCCAAAAACAGCTCTCCCATACCTTGTCGTGGGGGCCAGAAATTACACCGCTAAAAATCCACTCATTTGGGTTTGGGTTGCTTTTCTGAAAGATCTAGGCTGTGGGAATGGGAGGAGCACAAGCCCCGGAGTCAGAAAACCTAGTTCTGAGTTTTCTCCCTTGGTTTGCTGCTGGCTCTGCCCCCACTGGCCTGGTGACCCGGATAAACCCATTCTCTCTCTTCCTTGCTTTTTTCCCATCTAAAACGGCAAGGCTAATGCCTGTCTCGCAGCGCTGCCGTGAGGATCAGATGAGATAATGGATGTGAAAGCTAAGTGTCGCAGAAATGTAAGGAGCATTATTATTCCTAAAATGCTAGTCGGCCGGGCCAGATAATCCCTGGCAGGGATTAGCTGAAGGCTCACCAGGCCCAGGCGGGCACCTGGGGTGGACGGAACAGAAGGGGGGGGACAGTGGGCAGACACCCCAGGAAAGGAAAGGGGAAGGACCCTCACCGCTGGCATAAGTATGAACGTTTTGGTGGGGGAGGGGCTCGAGGCCTTTCCCCTCTGCCTGGACAACCGTTGCACTTACAGGGAAAGTGCCACCCAGGACATTCAGGACGAGGAGTGACAGCTGGTGGACACCCACTCAGTTAAAGAACCAATAAGAAAAATAACTGAATGTGGCTGGGTCTACGCAGACAATCACTCAGGTAATTTAGACAAAGAGGCCCAGTTTTGGCACAAGTAGCCCATAGACGTCAGACCAGAGTAATTACTTTTTTTGTCAGAATTTCCTGGATAATTTCCTGCCTTTGTTTGGCTGAAAGAACCTGGCCTTGCCCGGGGAGCCTGCTTGCCAAACGCGGTTGGGCCCTTAGAGATGAAAGACACGGAGTGCACTATTTTCCATAAACACGTTGGCACATGCATTCGTTATTGCAAGGGAGGAAGTCGGCCCCTGGCTCCACCTGGGAGGCGGCGGGGAAAAGAGAGGACAGATCCTTGCAGGACCACTTTTAGTGCTGCTCACCGGGACGTGCTGGGATTCAGGCTCTGTCCTGGGCATTTTGCATTAAAAATCTCATTTAATTTTCACAACAGGCATGTGAGGCAGAATTCAGGAATGGAAAGAACTTGGGTTTAGGAGCCAGACGTTGGTGGATTTGATTCCGTACTCTGCCGTTTCCTGGGTGAACTGGGCAGGCTGCTTACTTGTCAGAGCCTCAGTTTTCTCATCTGTTAAGTGGAAATAATGGTGGCCTTGGCGTGTTGTGAGAGGTCACTGCGCAGCGGCTGAGGTCCCCTAGCTTCACTCGAGAGCAGTAGGAGCACCTCCACGCTGACCGGCTGGGACCCGTCCTCACTGCAGGAAGAGCGAGGGGCCCACAGAGAAGGAATGTCAGAGGCCACAGCAATGAACTCAAACAGGAATGGCACAGACTGGGGACCAGCAAGGAACCTGGTGACGAGAAAACAACGGGAAGATCAGATGAGATAAGGGACTGGAGTATGCTTTGAAATGCCAATGCCTATGTAAAGGGGACAGCTCCTTGCTTCTGCAATAACAGAATCCTGGAACGACAGTTAGGGGGGTTCCTGTTTAGGCTTCTCTGGGTTGTAGCCAGGAGGAAGGAAAACAAAGGCCGAGGCAGAATCCCGGTCAGTGACACACGCGGAGGACTATGGTTTTAGAAGAGCCAACTCTGGAACCGTCCCCTCCTCCTCTCCCCACCTGTTCTCAGGACCCGAGGCCGCAGGGAAGCAGCTCCCTTGCCCCAGCAGATGCAGATGCACTTGACAAAGAGCCTCCAGTTAACCAGAGCAGTGGCATGGCGGGGCTCGGGCATCCTGGCCTGGTCCTCCCTTGCCTTGGGCCTCTGTCTTCCTTCTGAGGGCCAGAGCCCTGCCCAGGCAGGCTTTAATAAGAAGGAGAGCCCCTGCACCCCTGCCCCAGACCCCAAGCCCGGCACCAGGCAGGCCACCACAGCCCAGCCTGTCTGGCCTGCCACATGGCATGTGGGTCGTCTTGGCACAGGTGAGGTGCCACAGACTGGAACTCGCTGGAAGATTCCCCCATGCTCCTGGCTCAGCGCTTCCAATGTGCTGAGTCTAACGTCCCTCGCTGCCTCTGAAGATGGTCCTGTGACCCGAACAGGCTAATAACGAGCTGGTGATTCGATCCCCTCCAGACAGAAGGCGAAGGCTGTGCCTCCTGGGCAAACATCAGCTGACCCCGGAGGCCCGGCTCCCAGCCCGCTGGGAGAAGTCACACGGTCACACTTCTCCAAACAACTGCTGCTGCAAGGCCTTCAGAGAGCAGCTCATTAGGTTCTCACCTGGCCAACTCCGACCTGCAGTCACGAGCTCGTGGCCCGGCTTCCTATTCCCAGTCCCTCTGGGGCTCTGCTGCCTCCCTCGAAGGTGACATTTGAGTTCCTTGATCAGCATAAACAAGAATTCTACTTTCTTCAAATAACTCCAATCGATAGAAAGATCCACTGTGTACAATGCACTGTGCCTGCACCTGATGGTAGAGTCAGGAAAGAAACGTTACGTGCCCTGACGTTTAGGAGTTAAGAACCTACTGGGCAGGTGGTGGAAGACGTCACAGTTAAGTGGCCACCAAAACAGCGATCGGAAGGCCGGGCGCTGTGGCTCACGCCTGTAATCCTAGCTCTTGGGAGGCCGAGGCGGGCAGATTGCTCAAGGTCAGGAGTTCAAAACCAGCCTGAGCAAGAGCGAGACCCTGTCTCTACTATAAATACAAAGAAATTAATTGGCCAACTGATATATATATAAAAAATTAGCCGGGCATGGTGGCGCATGCCTGTAGTCCCAGCTACTCGGGAGGCTGAGGCAGAAGGATCACTCGAGCCCAGGAGTTTGAGGTTGCTGTGAGCTAGCCTGACGCCACGGCACTCACTCTAGCCTGGACAACAAAGCGAGACTCTGTCTCAAAAAAAAAAAAAAAACAGCGATCGGGACATGCATGGGGTCAGGGAGGGCTTCCTGGGCGAAGTCGTCCATGAGCTGGGCCTTGAGGGGCAGGTGAACAGGAAATGCAACGGGGCACAGGGAGCTGCCATTTCACCCCGCTCCACGGCACAAATTTCAATCTGACGATGCCGGGTGCACGGAAGATGTGGATCCGTGGGTTGTCTTTACCGGTTGGCCGTGGGAGTATAAATTAGCCACTCTGGAAAACCGGTGAGCAGCTCCCGGAGGAACACCCACATACCCCGCGACCTGCGTTTGCAGTATGCATGTTAGAAAAACTTTCAGGCAAAAATCTTCACAGCAAGACCGTTCAAGTGCCCAAGACCGGAGGAGTGGATAAACCCACGGAGGCACATCCACACACGGGACGTCGCACAGCAGTCCAGACAAACGAACTGCAGCCACACAGAACAGCTCGGGCGATGCTTATCGACTTACTAGTAATCGAGAAAAGGAACTCCCGAAAGATTACACACAGCGCCACACCCTCTTAAAGAAGGTAACGAGAGATAAAATTTAATGTGTGCATTTTAGGAGCACGCAGAATGGTGGGAGGACAGAAAAGGAAGATGAGGACATCACAAACTTACGTTTTCTTTGCCCAGACCTTTTAATTTAACCCTGACTTACAAGGGTGTTCAGGGAGAGACTCGTGCTAGAAATCCCAAAGGTGGTTGAAGAATCCCACAGCAGGCCTGTCCCCAGGCCGGGCCTGAGGAGGTGGCAGGACAGTGTCCCCTTTGCCCAGCACGGTGACAGGCCATGGGGACGTAGTGGTAAGGGTGGAGCTTCCAGAACTCCAGGGAAGGCGAGAGCAGAGGGGAACGCTCACGGAGCACGGAGAGGGGCACGGGGGCGGGGAGAGGGGCACGGGGGCCGGGGGGGGCAGGGGTAGGCTGAGCTGTTCTGCCAGCTCCCAGCCGCCCTCGCAGTCAGGGCCAGGAGGCCGAGGCTGGGGCTGCAGGGACCGCGACTGAGACCCACGGGGTGGAGTGTGTCGCTGCCCGCCGTGGGCACGCGCAGCCCAGCCCAGCACATGCACAGCCCCTCACACGAAGCACACGCCCACCCCTGTGGCCCGGCCGCCTGGAGAGTTGCCTGGGACCTAACCGCAACCCCAAGGACGGGGGCGGGGGCTGGAGGCAGTGGTGGGGAGCACAGGGAAGAGGCCTGATCTGTTCGAGGTCGGCCTCCTGCCACCTGATGTTGTGGGGACCGGGTAGGCACCGAGACCAGCCCCAGAAAAGTAAAGAAAAGCAGCACGATGGCAACGTGCGGTGGCTCTGGGGGCAGGCGGCCTGAGTCAGCACACCGGCTGCTCCTCCACTTAGGAGCAGGGCGAGCTCGGGCAAGCCCCTTGATTTCTCTGTGCCTCAATTTCCTTGTCCACAAAATGGCATCACGTAGGAGCAGCTGGTGTAGATTAAGTGGGTACGCACGAGAGCTAGTGGGAATGACACCTGGCGAAGAGCGAGTGCCCCCCCCCCCAGGTGTCAGCACTGTTCTTTCATCTGTGCGATTGGTATTTCTTGTCCCCTAGAGTTTGAGGACAAAGATGTGCACCAGCTACTCTGTGCTCCCCCGTCTCTGCTGCTCCTCCCAGCCGGGCGGGTGCTGCTGCCCTGGGAGCGGGTGTCAGTGCCCACAATGCTGCCAGCCTTCCTCCTGGGTCACATCCCTCCCATTCACACCCGGAGGAGTCTCTACCACCCAGCCCAGAACCCTGAGTCACCAAGCACCCTCTCCACCCCTACAAGCCCTATAAACATATATAAATGGCCCGCCCAGCCCCGCCGCTGTCTCACACTTCATCTGGGCTCAGCTCCAAGCCTCTCCCCCATCCTGTTCCCCAGCCTCCCTCCAGCTCAGCCTCTGGGCTCCAGGCTGCTCAGCTTGTCACCAACCTTAAAAAGAAAATTTCCCTTAACCCTCCATAGTTAACATCCTGTCCTTCCTTCTCTGCTTGTTCAAACCTCTTAAAGAGAAGTCTACGCTCCTGGTCTCTCCTGGAGTTTCTCGCATTTGCTACTCGGTTGCAGTCTGAATTGTGCTATACCCACCCCCCAGCTCCCTGAGACAGTCCCTTGTCCCATCAGAATGTGGCTGTCAGCGTGTGTCTCTCCAGCCCTCTCTGCCACGGTCGGGCCTATAGATAACTCCTCCTTCTCAAAGCTCAGGAGTCCACCGGTGTCCATGGTCCCTTGTTTCCTCCTACCCTGGGACCAAAGTTTCCTCTAGGACTCCTTTCATTTGCCCCCTAAATGAAGAGTCTGTCTCTGGCCCCATCTTCTTCCCCTTTACTCACTCTCCTGGGATAATTCAACTATTGACTAATTCAATATTTGCTCCAAATATTTGCTGATGACATCTGTTCTCATGTCCACCTCCCTTTCAGAGGTCACCATGTGGGTGCCCCACAGTCACCTGAAGCTCACTTGTCAAAAATAGAACTCATGGTCGTTCCCCAAAGCACACATCTCCTCTCCTATTTAATGTTTCTTTACTTGGAAGGCCTCCATCCTCCCAGCCAATGTAGGATTCACCCTTGGTTCCTTCTTCACTGGCGCTATCACCAAGTCCTGCTGATTTTATTTCCAAAATATGTCTTCTCTCCATTCCTACCATTACCCTAGTTGGGGCCTTAACATCTCTGGCTACCCAGTGTCT
The DNA here is from genome assembly GCF_040939455.1 of Microcebus murinus. Taxonomy (NCBI): domain Eukaryota; kingdom Metazoa; phylum Chordata; class Mammalia; order Primates; family Cheirogaleidae; genus Microcebus; species Microcebus murinus. The sequence goes on from NC_134106.1 coordinate 6,569,959, forward strand.
GCAGCTTGGTACCCTCCTCAAACTCACCCTGTCCTCCAGAGCCAGAATGTTCTTCCTACAGCCCAGGCTGTCCTGCTCCCACTCCGCCTGGGAGAAACGTGAGCTTCTGCACCCAAACGTACAGGCCCAGCAGTCCCCCATCCCCTCACCGCACCCTACTTCCTGCCCTGCCTTCCCCAGGTGGAACAGCCCCTCCCCCCACACACCCCACCCGCCCCTTTCTCCTCTCCTTGCCTGGACTGGGGCTGTGCCCTTGGGCTGCTCCCTGCACTTGCCCACCCCCGTACCCAGACCCCGCAGCTCACCCTCAGGGCCCTGGCCCAGGCCTCACCTCCTCCAGGGCACACTTCATGGCTCTCCAGGTGGGTTGGGTCCCCCACCTGATCCCCAGATGAACCCCCCTCACTGTACTTTCCACGCCGTGTTTCCGTCGCCGGTCTGTCTGCCCACTGCCCTCAACAGACGTGGTCAGGAGCTGGTCTTCCAGACTGAGGCCCCACAAGACCCAGCGCAGCCAGCGTTTGCTGGATACATGAATGAAAGGCCTTGTGAGCCTCTTCCCGCTCTGAGCTCACTTATTTGTCTGTTGACTTTAGAAACTGCTAAACTTTTGAACTGGAAGCAGGAGAGAAGTAAAGATGGAGAAAGAATGAAGCCTGAGCGGGGATCCACGCTGTGGGAGTCTCAGCGCTGTTCCAAGCAGGTCTGGTGGACCAAGAGCTCCTCCAAGGTGGTCCGTGGGCAAGTCAGGCCTTGCTCAGAGGTGGAAACAGCGAGCTGAAAACCAAGTTCACCTACTGAGCCTCCCGTACAACTGTAGGAAACAGGTTTCCATTCTCTCGGCTTCTATTTCCCATATAGAAAATGAAGGTAGCATTTCCATTGTGTGATTTATTTATTGAATAAGTACTTCACATACTGATGTGGCTGCATATCTCACACTGTAAATGGCAGTTCAGCTCCAATGTGTCAAAAAGCAAAACAGAAAGCATGCAAAAAAAAAGAAGAAAACAGAACTGCATATTTATTCTAGCAGTGGAGCAAAGATAAATTTCTGGCTCTTGAAAAATTGAGCCTGTCATCAGACAAAATAGATGGGTGTGAATAAGTAAATCATGCAATGGAATATATATTTAAAAGAAAACAATATAACTGCAAACAACTCACTGCCAAAATAATTAAAATTGGTAGAGATGCATAGTGCACAGGTTGAGATGCCCCTCCAGGAAGCGAGCAAAAGACAGTCCAGGTGGTCTGCTCAGGGGCCCTTGTCACAGCCCCAGGGAGCCGTGGCGGGGCCTGGAGAGAGGCCCAGCCTCAGCGATGAGTCATAGTCCACACATCCAGCTTGCTTCATGAGCCTGCATCTGTCCCTTCATATGTAAAATGGATATAATTATACCTACTTTGCAGGATTCTTATGAGGACAAATTAGGGGGCCTGTCACCATAGTGAGCATTCAAGAAATGGGAATTATTACCATCATCACAGGGGAAAATGCACAGCATCACTGGCAATTAAAGATGTGGAAACGGTGACAATTTAAAGGTAACATGACTAGCTATTAAAGTAGGAAAAGATATTCAAGTTCACAAAAAGACTCAAACAAATATATTAATAGCCAGTTTATCTACACAAATACTGGAAAGAGCCCAGATGTCCATTAGCGGATAAACACATTGTGGCACATCCGTGTAATGGAATACTTCCCGGCAATAAAAAGAATGACCCGCTGATACATGCAATGACGTGGATGAATTGCAAGATCACCGTGCAGAATAGAAGAAGCTTCACACGAAAGATCTCACACGGTGTCATTCTATTTGCGTGAAATTCTGGAGCAGAGAAAACTAATCTATGGTAGAAAAAAATCGAGGTAGTGATTGCCCCAGATGGGGCCAGGGACTGACTAGGAGAGGGCACAGGGGGATCTCCAGGGGTGGCAGGAACATTCTCTATCTTGCTGGGGCTTTGTGTGTGCGTTTGCCAAAGCTCGGCGAAGCTGTACTCGAGACACGTGCACTTCACTAGGTGTGAAATTTACCGCTCAAGCAAAAACTAGAAACCATACTGAACTCTAGTTAATGGTGCAGTATTTGGGGGAAGTGTACCTGTTCTGCAATTTACTTTAAAATATATAAAAAGTAAGAGGAGTTACTGGATGGTAGACAGGTGGATATGTGATAAAGCAAAGATGGTGAAATAGCAAGGGTAGAATGCAGGTGGTGAGTGCTCACTATAAAATTAGTTCAACTCTTCTGCATGTTTGAAATTTCACAAATATTAGGACAAAAAAATTACTGTGTGTAGGACACTGGTGGAATGGTAAATTCATACTGTGTGGCGGCCCTGAAAACACTGTGTTGATCTTTCTGTACACATTCATACACATTCATGCCACGTGTATGTGTTTTGACCCAGTAATTCCCCTTTGGATGCTACCCCCCAAAACTGTAGGGCAGAGCTCTGCAGGAAGACAGGCATGGGGCTGAGGTGAAAGTAGATGACCAGAAGCTGAAACTGAGCAAGAATGAGCGACAGAGACGCTGGAAGGCTGAGAAGCAGGTGGCAGAGAAGGAGCCGAGCAGAAAGAGCCCAGTGAGAAGCGGGTAAGCCAGGCTACGGGGCCACCCACCCGCCACTGCCAACTCTGGGGGTTCCCCAGGGGAGAGCCCGAACCAAAATGATACCATAAGATCCGCAGTCCAGCCGCCTCCAGCAAAAGGCTGGCAGAAGACTGGAACCCACACAAGTTCCACAGCGACATCTCACTCGCCTCATCCACCTGCAGTCACCTGCAGCCTGGGGACCACCCGACTGACGTCGCCTCAAGTGGCAGGTAGATCCTGGGGGAACGCTCCTCCTCTGTGACCTTTGAGGAGAAGGGGTCAAGTTGCAGGTCATGGCCAATCCCAGGAATCAGAAGAAGAATGTGTTCATATCGGTAACAAATGGCCGCGGGAGACATAGCTGGAGTTCAGGAGAATCCCGGGAAACCAAGGAGGGTGAGCTGCACATCACGCCCCACAGGGTCACACTGCTGTCTTCCGCCGGCATAAGCTACTCGTCCTCACTTCAGCCTCGAGGATACCAGGTCACTCACTCATGAGCTCTTTACATCTTAAAGATATTAACTCCTGAAAACACACACATGTATACTAGAAGAAAAGGTAAAAAGACGGTCAGAGAATATTGGTAGAATAGACAGCAACTTCAATGTGCACATTAGCTTCACACTTAGCGTTTTTAAAATTTTATTGATGCATGGTAGATGTACATAGTTTTGAGGTACATGTAATAATTAAACATGCATATAATTTGCAAGGATCAAATCAGTGTACTTGGGATATCCATCACCTTAAATATTTTTCTTTTCTTAATGCTAGATACATTCAAATTATTCTCTTCTAGCTATTTTGAAATGTGCAATAGATCATTGCAAACTGTAATCACCCTACTGATCTACTTAACACTAGGTCTTGTTTCTTCTATCAAACAAGACCATATATTTGTATCCATTAACCAACTTCTCTTTGTCCTCCCCTCCCTCCCACCTTCTTGGCCTCTGGTAAACACCAATCTACTGTCTATCTTCATGAGATCTAGTTTTTTTAGCTCCCACATATGAGTGAGAACATGCGATATTTGTCTTTCTGTGCTTGGCTTATTTCACTTAACATAATCACCTCCAGTTCCATCCATGTTGCTGCAAATGACAGGATTTCATTCTTTTTTGTGGCTGAATAATATTCCATTGTGTATATATACCACATTTTCCATTAAAGTGAAAAATAAATCCAACTTAGGTTGATTTGAAGTCAATATGATCCTTCCACATTGTGGCTACTGTGAATAGTGCTGTAATAAAAATGGGAGTGCAGATATCTTTTTGATATATTGTTTCTTTTCTTTTGGATATATACCCAGTAATGGAATTGCTGGATCATATGGTAGTTCTATTTTTAGTTTTTTTATTAACCACCACACTTTTTTCCATAGTGGCTGTACTAATTTACATTCCCAACAGTGTATGAGGGTTCCCCTTTCTCCACATCTTCCCAGCATCTGTTATTGCCTGTTTTGTTTTTTTTTGATAAAAGCTATTTTAACTGGGGTGAGATGATATCTCACTGTTGTTTTTTTTTTTTTTTTTTTTTTTTGAGACAGAGTCTCGCTTTGTTGTCCAGGCTAGAGTGAGTGCCGTGGCGTCAGCCTAGCTCACAGCAACCTCAAACTCCTGGGCTCCAGTGATCCTTCTGCCTCAGCCTCCCGAGTAGCTGGGACTACAGGCATGCGCCACTATGCCCGGCTAATTTTTTTTTTATATATATATCAGTTGGCCAATTAATTTCTTTCTATTTATAGTAGAGACGGGGTCTCGCTCTTGCTCAGGCTGGTTTCGAACTCCTGACCTTGAGCAATCCGCCCGCCTCGGCCTCCCAAGAGCTAGGATTACAGGCGTGAGCCACAGCGCCCGGCCCTCACTGTTGTTTTGATTTGCATTTCTCTGATGATTAGTGAGTGATGTTGAACATTTTTCATACACCTGTTGGCCATTTGTGTGTCTTCTTTTGAGAAATGCGAATCTAGATCTTTTGCCTATTTTTAATCAGATTGATTATTTTATTGCTAGTGAGTTGTTTGAACTCCTTATATATTCTGGTTATTAATCCCTATCAGATGGGGAGTTTGCAAATATTTTCTTCCATTCTGTGGGTTTTCTCTTCATTTTTTTTTTTTTTTTTTTTTGAGACAGAGTCTCACTTTGTTGCCCAGGCTAGAGTGAGTGCCGTGGCGTCAGCCTAGCTCACAGCAACCTCAAACTCCTGGGCTCAAGTGATCCTACTGCCTCAGCCTCCCGAGTAGCTGGGACTACAGGCACGTGCCACCATGCCCGGCTAATTTATATATATATATATATGTATATATATATATATATATATATATATATATATATATATATATATTAGTTGGCCAATTAATTTCTTTCTATTTTTTATAGTAGAGACGGGGTCTCGCTCAGGCTGGTTTTGAACTCCTGACCTTGAGCAATCCGCCCGCCTCGGCCTCCCAGAGTGCTAGGATTACAAGCGTGAGCCACCGCGCCCGGCCTTCATTTTGTTGATTGTTTCCTTTGCTGTGCAAAAGCTGTTTAGCTTCATGGGATCCCATTTGCCTATTTTTGCTTTGGTTGCCTGTGCTTTTAGGCTCTTACTTAAAAAAATCTTTGCCCAGACCAATGTCCTAGAGTGTTTCCCCAGTGTTTTCTTCTAGTAGTTTCAGAGTGTCGGTTCTTGGACACAGGGTTTTTTTAATGCAGTTGCCAACTGGTGACTCAGGGATCCAGACTCTGCTATCTCATCTCCAGTGTGTGACCTCCTTGCTCACAATGGAGGGAGAAGAAAGACACAGGTGGTCACTCAGGGGGATAATGACCAGGCCTGTAAGTGGCATGCTTCACTTCCATTTATATTCTATTGGCAGAACCCAGTCAAATTGTCCTAATTTAACTGCAAAAAAAAAAGGGGGCTGATCTTCTTGTGTGCAAGAGAAGAAAAAAAGGATCTTATTTTACTCTTAGCCCAGGCCCAGATGCAAAGCATCTCACCACTCCCGCTGCTGACTTTGAAGTCTCACGGTACATTTAGAGAGAGCCATCGGTGCAAGTAAAATGTAAATGTTCAATGATTAAGACCTGAAACCAGGGAGGTCAGTCTAAACAACCCGTCCCAGATACCAAGCCGTGTGTCCCCACCCTCTCAGGAATGAAGACAGACGCGTGCGTAGGCAGCGGGGGACAGCTTGCTCCAGATCATCACACAGCCTTCTTCTAGAGCGTTAGGACCGGCAAGGGGTCTTCAAAACCACTTCATTCTACTCCCTCATTTCACCAATGAAAAGAAGCTATGAATCGAAGTTTGTGCGACTTTCCTATGTTCACACAGTGAAAAAGCAGCAGCGCGCCAGGACTAAAGCCCACACCTATGGACCCTTGGACTCCTGACTCCTCCAGTCTCAGATCTGTTTGCGTCTTATGCATCTTTCCAGTACATTCCTTTCTCTGCACCAGCCAGAGAGGCAGGCCTAGAACACGGGCCAGCATGCACTGGTGACGTGGGTGAATATTTGTAAAATAGCTGAATGTGGCTCGGACACGCAGTAAAACTTCCGAAAACTCATCAAGTTCAAATTCAGAGTCCCTTCGAGATGCATGAGTTTAAGGAGACGTAGTGGAAGGGTCATTTGTGGAAAAGACGCATCCAGTGGAAAAGCAGACTAGGCCTCCTCGCACTCTGCATTCTGCCCGCAGGTCAGCCGAGACCGACAGACTCGAGTCAGGCCTGTTTCAAGCAGGTCCCAGCCTCCGTCACCAGGAAGCAGTTACCATTTGTCAACTGTTGATTACCTGTGCCTTACAGGCACTTAGTGCTCATCTGATGCGCTGGGCAATCCCACCAGGTAATAATCATTATCCTCGTTTGACAAATACAGAGGACGAGGCTCAGAGAGGGGTGAGTGACCTGCCGAAGATCGTGCACCTAATGGGCGACCAATCCAGGGCTTGCATGAAGTCTGTCCAGTGTCACAGCTTTCCCCTTTCCACTCTGCCAAGCTGCATGTGAAGAATCCAAATGATTTTGGCCAAATTAGGGTCACTCCTAAGGAGCCAGATGATGTCTGTCATCCCAAAACGACGCGGCAGATGGCGAAAGATGGAGTCGTTACACTTTCTTGGCTCTCCAGGTGAGAGCTCCGGTAGCAGCTCCCCGCTCCGTAGATCTGGGGGCCGTCCTAGGCTGCTGTGGGAAGAGGAAAGCAGTCCTGGCCGCTGACTCATGGGTGGCAGGCTTCCACAGCCACTCTCAAGTCCAGCGGTGCCAGCCTGGGGCCTGAGCCCGAGTTGAACCCTCTCACCTGAATCTTCCGCCAGCTCAGCAAAAAGAAACTGGGAGAAGAGAGGGCAAGAGGCTGGCGGCCCAGCACTCCTCTCCTCGAGAGTGCCTTTCTGTTGGTAGCAGCCTCTCTCTCCACCCTCGCTCCAGCCGGACACACAGAAGGACACACACCTGTCCCCCGCACATGCAAGGGCCCACACGCACGTGCGCGCGCACACGCTGCGCTGCTCCTCCCGGGCCTGCCTTACAGAGGAGAAACCCGAGCCCGGGCAGATCGATAGTTTCTCCGCATCCTCCACGACGATCCTCCGGAGGCCACATTTGGCCCCTAGAAAACAATCGCATGAAAATGACTGATAAATGAAAACACACGTCCACACAAAAACCTGCACAAGAACGTTCACAGCAGCATGATTCGTAACAGTCCCAAAGTGGAGACAACCCGAGTGCCCATCAAACGATGAACGCGCCAAAAAACGTGGTCTGTCCACGGAACGGAGTATGATTCAGCCTTGAAAAGCAATGAAGACCTGACACAGGCCGCACCCCGGGTGAACCTTGAGAATATTCTGCTGAGTGAGAGAAGCCAGACACAAAAGGCCAGGTACCGTGAGACTCACTTACATGACGGGCCCAGAACAGGCAAATCCATAGAGACGAGAAGTTGATTAGTAGCTGCGTAGTGAGGGGTATGGGGTGTCGCTGCTATAGGGTGTGAGCTTTCTTTTTGGGGAGGATGAAAATATTTTAAAACTAATTGTGGTAATGGTTGCACAATTCTAAATACAGTAAGAACCATTAAATCGCACATTTTAAGTGGATTAATTGTATGGTATGTGAATTATATCTCAGTCAAGCCATTACCCAAATAAGTAAGCAAATTATAAAGTTCCCTAGACTCTCCAAGGAAGTTGCACAGCTGCCTGGAGTCTTGCTAGCACGTTTCACTTTAAGAAGCTTCGGGAAACATGAGAAGCTAAAACGCAAGAAACCGGCTATCTCAGGCAATCTTGCTGAGTGAGCCGCAGTGAACGCCCACAGAAAGCCCGTCTCAGGGAATACACTGAACACAAGGCAGGCCCAGCATGGGTGCCAGGACCCACCGCAGGTCCCAAACAGCCCTGGGTTCCAGCCTGACTCTGCCACCTCCCCGCTGTGAAACGGGAGCAGGTCCCCTGAGACAGAGCCTCACCTGTAACGTGGCAGTGGTAATGATAGGGCTATGGTGTGACTTAAATTAACACTTGCACGCAGTGTGCATTCCAAAGGTGGTTGTTAGCATGATAATCATGACACCACCCGAAGGCACGACCTAGATAGTTAAAACTTGGCGGACACGAGGGCAGCGCCTGTGTGTTCTCCTAAGACCTTCGTTTCGGTGTTCCAGGCATCCACGGGGAAGGTTTCCCAGGGCACATCCCAAAGTGCGCAGGCCCCGTCTCCTCTTGTAGGAAGCCCCAGAGCAGCGGAGTCCAGACGGCAAATTCACACGAGATATCAGATAGTGTGTCATGACAACGCGTAATGCCACTCTGTCATTTATGTGGCTTTGCCTAAGAGATTCCCCTTGTTAGCTCATGTTTTAAGTGGTCACCAGGTGTGCACTGCTACCAAATGCAAGGTACTGGGCTGGATTCCGCACGGGGCCCAAACGGGAAAAACTGAGATCTTACTCTCAGGGAACCCAAAGCAATTCCCTGACATAGGCAGAGCTATCATCTGCATGTCCATTTTACATATGGAGAAACTGAGACCCAGGGAAGCTAAATGTCCAGTTCAAGAGCTTGTGGCTATTATAGCTGCTGGCAGCGTTGAAACTTAAGCCTCAGGGGCCCTGACCTCCAGCTTCGTGTGGTCTTCCTCTGGCTGTGCGTTCTCTCTCCGAGACATCAGAGTGTGGGCTTAAGACTGTCCATGGCACCAAATGCCCCACAAATAACCAAGCAGCGAGGACCACAGGCCGATACGGAGGCCTTGTCAGGACCTGCTACGTGTAACCTTGCAGGGCCCAGTGCAACGTGGGTTCATGTATCACACGCCTGGTTCACGTATCACAGAGAATCTCAAAACGGCAACAGCAGAGCTTCAAACTGAGCCCGGGGCCTTTCCACGTGCAGGTCCCTGTGTGACTGTGACCACCACAGGTCACACCCCCCTGACGCCAGCCTGTCACACGAATACCTGGCACAGAGCCAACGTATCCCTGAGCAACTCCACTCCCCGGCTCCAGCAAGAAGTGATTCTCCTGGCCGGGGCGAGAGCGTGCCTGACCCAGCATCTGGGCACCTGCCCCGCGAGTGCACCTCTCGGGCAGCTGACCCAGCACCCGTCAGCATTCCCAGCTCCGCAGATTGGCAGTCTCTTGGCTGACACTGCAGCCCCCTTCTTTGCCTGAGAAACACAGTCTCGCTCGCCAAGGTTCAGCTGCAGTGACGCGTAGATCCGTTAACACTCCCTCCTGGCACCGGGGAGTGCAAATACCTACTTAAAGCTGAAGGGCTCTTTGGCAAGGGTGTCAGAGCTTCATTTTTCTTTAAAATTTTCTTATGTTTTCTCCCCAGTTTGCAGTGCCTGGAGCTGTCTTGCAGAAAGCAACACACTACCCCGCCACTCAGCTAACCTTTCTTTCCACCCATCGCGCAGGCCTTGCTTTTTCCGACTCACAGGTACACAGGAACCGCAGACAGGCCAGACGCTACCAGACTCTCATGCAGAAGAGCGATCATTTGGTATCAGCTAGACACCGGGGGCAGACAGAAGCGAGTCTTGGGTCTTCTGCAAATGCAGTGAAGTAGCTGCGAGAGTGAAGCAGGTCATTCTCTCTCTCTCAGGGCTTGAACTGTCTTCTAGAAAAGGCATGTTGATTTGGGGGGCGCCTCAATGGGAAGTTGGCGAGCCTCCTCCCCAAGGAGCAGGACACGTCGACTCGGTCCTCCCACAGGTCGTCAAGCTGGTCATAGGCTCCCTCGTCCACACGGAGTGACAAGGGACCCTCCGTAGCGGAGGTAGCCCAGCACGTAAGCAGAGTCCCACATCCGGAATGGAAAATACCTGCACCCCGGAACTGACGCAGGAAAGTGGGATATGGCACCGCTGCTTGTCCTCCTTTGGGTTGCGGGTGGCCTTCAGAAGCAGGGTTAAGCTAAGCCCCTAAGAAGTAGCTTATGGGAGACGAATGCTAGCACCCCGGGGTAAGGATGGCAGGACACGCGCGCCTATGGAAAGCAGAGGAGGCCGGGCGTGGTAGCTCAGGCCTGTCATCCTAGCACTCTGGGAGGCCGAGGCGGGCGGATTGCTCAAAGTCAGGAGTTCAAAACCAGCCTGAGCAAGAGCAAGACTCTGTCTCTACTATAAATAGAAAGAAATTAATTGGCCAACTAATATATATAGAAAAAATCAGCCGGGCATGGTGGCACATGCCTGTAGTCTCAGCTACTCAGGAGGCTGAGGCAGAAGGATTGCTTGAGCCCAGGAGTTTGAGGTTGCTGTGAGCTAGGCTGACGCCACGGCACTCACTCTAGCCTGGGCAACAGAGTGAGACTCTGTCTCAAAAAAAAAAAAAAGAAAAGAAAGAAAGAAAGAAAGCAGAGGAAAGCAGTGCGTCAGATGAGCGGGGCGGTGCCGACCGCCGTGTGTGAGTCCGCCTGTGCCAGGCTCCCGCCCCAGCTGGAAGCCGAGGAGTGGCAGGGACCCCGTGAAGTGCCTCGAACAGCTCACACCTCATGGAAATTGTCAGAAATGAAAACCATACCAGAGTAATGAAGTGTCCCATGGAAGAAGAGGACCCAAGCCCTTGTGGAGGGGCCAGCCTTTAGGCAATCTATTTGTTTAAGGAAAAGGAAAAAAATGAAAATGTTGATATTTTTGCTAAGCTTTCTTTGAGTATTCATTCTGTCTATAGGATGGAGAGACAACTTCTTAGTGAGAATTTCCCCGGGCTGTTGCCTCTTCTGTTCATCTGTCTTGCTGCTACGTTTGTCTTCCTAAACCTTGTTCGGTGCTGCGTGTGATTTCTGGGATCACCCATAGGGTGCAACTAATCGCTCTGCACTCAGAGGTCCCGTGTCTCTTTCTAGCCCAGCCCTGTGTCAGACGTCGTGTGCAAGGTGACTGTCCATTTTGCCTCACCAATCCTCACGTTGTAGTTATTGCTCGTAACCTTTTCACCTGGTAATCTGTTGTAAATATCCTGCCAAAGCTTTGCAATGACATAACACAAATATAAACCTTCCATCTGAGACATCACCCCACATCAGCTAGAAATAGCTAGATGACCACATCACGCCTCCTTCCACAGATAAGTAAGGGAAATATTGGCAGTGGGGCATATGTAACAGAGGGAATGGCCTGGAAAAAAAAAAAAAAAAACCAGCAAAAATACTGTCTCTTTAAAACATCCTCCACTCCTTTTTGAGAACTAACACCTGCACCCCTGCCTCAGGCCAGTGGGTGGGAGGGTCCGGGTGAGTCTTTTGTTCTTTGTGCTACAGGAGTTGGCTCAGCCGCTACTGGGTGAAGGTCTCTGGGTAGAGGTCACGGAATTGTCTTCAGCAGAGATAGGATGATAAGAATCATCAACTGTAGTTGAACAGAAATTGTCCAAGCTGAGAACCTGCCCTTTCGAAGCTCTGTATTTCTGCTGATTATTAAGACGATGGCATTTTCAGACAGTAGTCTCCATCCTCCTATTGTGCCAACAAAGTAGTAAACATCAGCTTTCCTTGTCCTCAAAAATATAAAATAAAATAAAATAGAATTCCTATCTCCCGGACCTCAGAGTGTGACCTTATTTGAAAATATGAGTTTGTTGCAGAAGTAATTAAACTAAGATGAGGTCATGCTGGAGTAGTGTGGCCCTTAGTCCAGTATGGCTGGTGTCCCAGTAGGAAGAGAAGAGACACAGAGATGGGGAGAGCCAGGTGACAACAGAGGCCGAGGTCAGGTGATGTGTCCACGGCCAAGGAGCATCAAGGTCGCCGGCAAAGCACCAGGAGCCAGGAGAGGGCCCGTGGCAGAGTTTCCCTCACAGCCCTCAGAAGGAACCAACCTTGATTCTGAACTTTTAGCCTCCAGAACTGCGGGAGAATGAATCTCTGGTGTTTTGAGCTACGCAGCTTGTGGCACTTTGTTGCAGCAGCCCCAGGAAACGAATGCACCGCCTTTATCTGAAACAGGACCCAGCTGTAGGGCTGGGCGGTCTCTGGGGTCCCTTCCGCCTCTGCATTTCTGTTATGCTGACCCTGAGCCCATCCCCCCCTGGTCCTCAGATTCACACTCGCGCTCCAGCCAAACTGACCCAGCTCTTTCTGTTGCCCCTTCATTCCAAGGGGGTTCCTAGACCCCAGCCCTCCACGCCGTCACCCTCTGGAATCTCCCTCATTTGTCACTGGCCTCTTCCACAGTCTCGCACACCTGCTCTGTGTCAGGCCCCGCTCTGGGAAGCGGGACACGATGCTGAGCAAAGGCAGACTGGGGTCTTGGGCTCACGAAGGCTGCATTCTAGGGGGAGACTGGCTTTGGACATGCGGTCTTACCATGGCAGCCACCTGCCAGGAGGGGCCCCCGCGAGTCTCACTTCCTGATGCCCACACCTCAGGGAGTCACCCATGGTGACTGGAGAAACCAAATGTGGTAAGTCGATACAATGGAGTGATATTCAGCTATAAAAAGGAATGAAATTCTGACACATGCTACAACCTGGATGAAGTTTTGAAACATGCTAAGTGAAATAAGAGGCACAGAAGGACAGGTACTGCAGGGTCCCTTGTGCCAGGCAGTAGGACAGGCAGGATTCGCAGGCACGGAAGGTAGACTAGAGGTTACCAGGGCCAGGGAGAGGGGGAGTGGGAGTTGTTGCTTAATGGGTACAGAGTTTCTATGCAGAGTAGTGGAAAACTTTTAGAAACAGATATGGTGGCCAGGTATGGTGGCTCACGCCTATACTCCTAGCACTCTGGAGGCCGAGGCGGGCGGATTGCTCAAGGTCAGGAGTTTGAAACCAGCCTGAGCAAGAGCGAGACCCCGTCTCTACTATAAATAGAAAGAAATTAATTGGCCAGGCCAGGCATGGTGGCGCATGCCTGTAGTCCCAGCTACTCGGGAGGCTGAGGCAGGAGGATCGCTTGAGCCCAGGAGTTTGAGATTGCTGTGAATTAGGCTGATGCCACGGCACTCACTCTAGCCTGGGCCACAGAGTGAGACTCTGTCTCAAAAGAAAAAAAAGGACAAGTACTACAGGATCCCGCATGCCAGGCACTAGGACAGGCAGGGTTCACAGGGACAGAAAGTAGATTAGAGGTTACCAGGGCTGGGGAGAGGGAGAGTGGGAGTTATTGCTTAAAGGGCACAGAGTTTCTGTGATGAGTGTTGGAAAACTTTTAGAAATAGGTACAGTGGCCGGGTGTGGCGGCTCACACCTGTAATGCCAGCACTCTGGGAGGCTGGGGCGTGAGGAACGCTTGAGATCAGGAGTTCCAGACCATCCTCAGCAAGAGAAAGACCCCATCTCTACTAAAAAATAGAAAAAACCAGCCAGGTATGGTGGCTCATGCCTGTAGTCTCAGCTACTAGGGAGGCTGAGGCAGGAGGATCATTTGAGCCTAGGAGTCCGAGGTTGCCGTGAGCCAAGCTGACGCCGTGGCACTCTGGCCCGGGCAACAGAGTGAGACTCTGTCTCAAAAAAAAAAAAAAAAAGAAAGAAAAAAAGAACAGAAATAGATATGGTGATGGTTGCACAACATTGTGACTATAATTACTGCCACTGGATTGCACATCTAAAAATGGTTAAAATGGCATAGTTCGTTATGTATATTTTACCAAAATTTAAAAAAAACAAGGCTGGCCTGTGTGACCAAAGCAATAGGGCAGAAATGCCAACATGCGACCTTCAGGTCAAGGGCACAAAGGCATTGTAACCTCCGCCTAGGTCTCTGGGCTCAACTGTTCTGGAGGAGGCCTGTGCCATGCTGGGAGGACTCGCAGGCAACCCTGTGGAGAGGCCCATGTGAAGGGAAACTGAGGCCTCCTGTCAATCATCGGCACCAACTTGTCACCTTGGAAGAGGACCCACCAGGCCCAGCAAAGCCTCCCTGGCTGACTACAGGCTCGTAGAGGCCAGAACCACCAGCAAAACCTCTCCTGAATGCCTGGGCCACAGACGCCATGAGACATAACAGACGATTATTGTGGGGTTTTAGCCAACATGTTTTGAGATTATTTGTTACAAATCATTAAATCACTAATACACTCATCAATAAATGTGTGAGGACAAAGTGTAATAAGGACAACAAAAATACAAAGGGTTAGGAAGGAGAATATGGTGGAGTGGTGATAGCCCCTCTAACAAGAGGGTGGGCTTCGCGTCTTTGTATCCTGTTGGAGTCTGTAAAGATTACTGTGTCAGCGGCTGAATGAATGCCTTGAGTCTGCCCTGGTGAATTCTCAGCTATTCAAATATTGCCTTTGACCCATTTCTTCCTCCTCTGCTTTTGTGACTCTAGGAACATGTGTGTTTGATCTTTTCACAACGTTCCATAATTCTCTTAAACTCACTTCTGCATTTCCTCCCTCTTGTCTCTGGTCTGGGTGATTTTCTTCTCATATCCCTTCCAGTTATGTCTTTCCTGCTGTCAGCCTCAAATTCAAGCTGAGTTTTAATTTCAGCTGCTGTATCTTTCAATTCGAGATTTTCTCTTGGTTCTTTTTTTTTTTTTGAGACAAGAGTCTCGCTTTGTTGCCCAGGCTAGAGTGAGTGCCGTGGCGTCAGCCTAGCTCACAGCAACCTCAAACTCCTGGGCTCAAGCGATCCTCCTGCCTCAGCCTCCCGAGTAGCTGGGACTACAGGCATGCGCCACCATGCCCGGCTAATTTTTTTTCTATATATATATATATTAGTTGGCCAATTAATTTCTTTGTATTTATAGTAGAGACAGGTCTCGCTCTTGCTCAGGCTGGTTTCGAACTCCTGGCCTCGAGCAATCCACTCGCCTCGGCCTCCCAGAGTGCTAGGATTACAGGCGTGAGCCACCGCGCCCGGCCTCTTGGTTCTTTTTGATACTTTCTAGTTCTCTGCCAGAAATTCTGAATCTTGCCTTTTAATTCCTTGGGGAAGCTCATCAAGGCTAATTCCATTATCAAGCCCCCCTGGGCGTCTGTTTCTATTGTCTGGTTGTCTAATTCTTCTCCCTAGGTTTTCACTCCTGTCTTATCTTTTCTTACACCAGGTTTCTTTTACTGACTCTCAAAAGCTATGTGTAGAAAATTACAGAGATAATTGAGTCTCTGGACTATGTTATCATCATCCAGAAAGGATTTGTTTTTGCTGCTGGAAAGCAGCGAGTCCTCTCTGTCTGCCACAGTCTGCCACAGTCCAGGGGCTCCCAAGCCGTCTCTCTTGACAGCACTTTTAACGACAGCACTTCTAGGCCAGAAGAAATTCACAGAGGTTCCATTTAGTTAGGTACAAGCAACTGAAGTACTTGTGTTCTAACGACTTTGTAAACATGTGAAAACTACTTACACAAACCAAATTTAAAATATTTTATTTCGCCCTTAAATAACCATAATCACTTACCTCGGCTGCGTGTGTCCCTGTCGGGCACTGCATATTTTGGGGTGTAGTTTCCTCATTTAGTTTCCTTATGCTCTCCTTCTTGCATAAGGAAACTAAATCTGATCTTCATTAGCAGAAAGACAATAAATGATGCCTAAAATAGAAAAAAAAAAGAAAAAGTCAAGAAAAAGTACTGAAACACATTATTAGAAATATGGTGGGAGATTCCAACACGGTTAAAAGAGTTTGAAAGTGCTTGCCTCTGAAGAGTGGGCTTCAGGTGTGAAGGTGTGAAGCCAGGGATGGCTATTTTTGCTAGAAGTGTTATAACTACTCGACCTTTACAACTATGTATATGTATTAGTCCGATAAAACAAAGGAGGGAAGGCTTTGCTTTATAGCTGTTAAAGTAACGAGTATTTAAAAGTAATTATCATGAAATTAAAACACCAAAAGTCCTGCTGACAATGTGAATGTGTGCAGGCCTCGTGGTTTCGTTTCCGGAACATTTCGAGAGCCATTCAACTGCTGGCACCTTTGGACCAATTCCCTCACTCTAGAGCAGGGATCAGGCAGACAATGACTCACGGGCCTGCCACCTATTTTTGTGCCGTCCACAAGCTAAGAATGGTTTCTACATTTTTTTAATTGTTGAAAAAAATTAAAAGAATAACATTTCTTGATGCACAAAAAATGATAAGGAATTCAAAATTCAGCGTCCACAAACAAAGGTTGGTCCTCCTGCAGCTTGCCCATTCATTTGCCCACGGCTCATGGCTGCTTTTGTGCTATAAGGGCAGCCTCACCCGAGACCATATCTGGCCACGAAGCTGCAAAAACTTACTGTCCGTCCTTCGCAGGAGGAGCCTGCCCGCCCGGGCACGGCGTGAGCGTTGCGCAGTGGGGCCGGCTCGCATCCTCGCTCCCCTGATCACCAGCTATGCGGCCTCGAGCGAGTTACCAATCTTGTCTGTGACTCAGTTTTCTCATCTGTGAAATAGAGCCGTTATTAGTAGCAGTCCCACAGGGCTGCCGTGAAGATTCAATGAGCCACCAACGTCCATCAGAGCAGCAGCTGGTACTTGGTGGCGGTTCACTGCCACTGTTCCCCCAGGGAAATCACCCGGTGAGAGAGACCGTGCAGACTTCGCACAGCAGGTGCTACCCAAGGCATGGCCCCGACACCTGGGTGTCCTCTGGCTGCAGCAGAGGCCCTGGACCTGTCCATGAAGTCACAGGTAGTTCTGTTGTGCTGCGACACAGACGTTGGTAAAAATCACTGTGCCCTGCAGAATTGTGTGATTAAAAACCACAGGGCGGCCGGGCGCTGTGGCTCACGCCTGTAATCCTAGCTCTTGGGAGGCCGAGGCGGGCGGATTGCTCAAGGTCAGGAGTTCAAAACCAGCCTGAGCAAGAGCGAGACCCCGTCTCTACTATAAACAGAAAGAAATTAATTGGCCAACTGATATATATATAAAAAAAATTAGCCGGGCATGGTGGTACACGCCTGTAGTCCCAGCTACTCGGGAGGCTGAGGCAGAAGGATCACTCGAGCCCAGGAGTTTGAGGTTGCTGTGAGCTAGGCTTACGCCACGGCACTCACTCTAGCCTGGACAACAAAGTGAGACTCTGTCTCAAAAAAAAAAAAAAAAAAAAAAAAACCACAGGGCTCATGAGGAGAATAGAGTTAGGAACTAGGTCAGTAACCCATCTAAAAAAGATAGGAACATAATGAAAACATTAGCACAGTTTTACACATGTTAAATGGTTAAGAAATACATAAACGCCGCAGTAAATATGGTACTTTGCCTTTAAAAAGAGCTGCGGTCTGTTCAAGGAAGTGGGCGCTGCAGGTTGTGAGCCAGGGGAAGAAGGGTGATCTGGAATTGGGGGAAAGTTCTAGCAGCAGAGGTGCGTGGGTGTGGCTCGAACACACTCAGGGAACTGGGAGAGGCCTGGGTGTGGGCCTGCACTTGCGTTTTCCTAGGCTCGGATCAGCCGGGGGCCGTTCTCTGGGCTCACCTCGTGCTTCTGAGGACAAATTCGTGCAGAGCAAATGTGAACTTTGAAATTCATGTCATGCTCCAGTTGTCCCCTAATCTATCAGTTGTGTTGGAACAAATTGCCATTTGAAAACAAGCAGTCTAGCAGAACTGAATGGACTACATCCCTTGCGAACTCCCAGACATGTTTGGGGAAGGGGGACTTTCTAGGAGGCGGTGTCAGCAGGCAGGGACTTGGAGCCCCCGTCCCACTCCCCAACCGGGACAGCAGTGGCGGTGCCAGGAGGCCCCACGGCTGCATTCGGCAGCCCCGCCCCAGGCCCTCAGCATGAGCATAATGGCCCACGCCAGGTGTGCAGCCTGCTGTTTACCAAGCCCTTCTGCACACACAGGGTGCCTCCCAGCAGCCTCGGGGGGACAAAGGGCAGGCCTTTGCCCATTTGACAAAAGGTGGAAAATGTGGCTCAGAGAAATCGATGACTTGCCCAAGACAGAGCCCACCAATGGAAGAGAGCACTTGGCATCCCAGCCTTCTGCTGACCTCCGCCTGTCCTCTGCGGCGACAGGACTGGGTGCCCTCCCCAAGCACCTCGGTGAGCCCCAGGTGTGGGGCACAAGAGCTGTCCAGGGGCGAAGGCTGCAGCGGCTCCCTCTGCTGCCAGAGCAGTGGTGCGGGGAAAGCCAGGCCGCCTGAGGCCACCGGCCCCACATGGGCTCACCTCCGATTCTGACCCTGTTTCTTCTTCAAACGGAGAGGCCCAGCCCCCCTCAGCTCTGCATCTTTCAGAATCATACCCAGCAGGCCGGGCGCGGCGGCTCACGCCTGTAATCCTAACACTCTGGGAGGCCGAGGCGGGAGGATTACTCGAGGTCAGGAGTTCAAAACCAGCCTGAGCAAGAGAGAGACCCCGTCTCTACTATAAATACAAAGAAATTAATTGGCCAACTAATATATATAGAAACAATTAGCCGGGCATGGTGGCACATGCCTATAGTCTCAGCTACTTGGGAGGCTGAGGCAGGAGGATTGCTTGAGCCCAGGAGTTTGAGGTTGCTGTGAGCTAGGCTGATGCCACGGCACGCTAGCCCAGGCAACAGAGTGAAACTCTGCCTCAAAAAAAAAAAGAATCGTACCCAGCAAGGTTAAGGAATGTTCCAGCACAGCCAGGACACTAACTTCTTTGCAGCAGGATTACAGCATTTAATTCAATCGTGAGTCAGACAGAAGCCTCTTCTATGAAGAAGAGAACAAGCAGCTTGCAAGATGTTTGTGGAGCTTAACTCTGACTCGGTGGCAGGCAGTCGCTTCTATTATTAAAACATGCCTGACTCCCACCCCACATCTGCCCCCAGCCCCCAGGCTGGGTGTGCCCAGGGCCTGCACCTACACGGAGTCACAGCACTCAGTGCAGTCACGCGCCCACCGCCCTCCTCTGCACGGCAGCTCCCCAGCCCCGTCCAGACAGGACACAGCCTGGAGGAAGCCCGTCTGCGATGAGAGGCCCCACGACCAATCACCAGACAACCGCACGTGCCCTCCAGGGAACAGGCCTGCCCTTCCGGAACATACTTCAGAGACCTGAGCATCCGATACCCACCTGGGCCAGTGGACCCTCACTCTCTCTCACACACACTCTCACATGCACACACTCACCCACACTCACACTCACACTCGCTCTAGCAAAGAACCTGGGAAGCGGGAAAGGCCTGGATACATTTATAACCAGATTCCAACGTCACCTGCTTGGAGCATAAAATGAAGTCACATTTCCTGCTTTTCAGATTAGATCATGTCTCTCTAAGACGCCTCGGGGTCATCCCTCCATGACAACTCCAAGACCGCCAAGCCCCTTCTCAGTCCAAAGGGTTAAGCCCCGGTCGTAGCACCTCGGGGAGACAACGAGCGATCTCGGGTCTGTTTTAGTGGCCACCAACAAGGGTGTCACTGTTGAGAAAGGTGGCCCTACAGCCTGGCGCAGTCCCCAAGCTCGTGGCCAGGCGGCCTGGAGGTCCGAGCGGCTAGGCCAGGTGTCGGCCCCTCCTGCCTTCCTGGCTCCTCTCCGCCCCGGAGGGACCCGCATGTCAAGCCCATGGTGACAGAGCACTGCACGCTGACTGCTCTTCTTAGGGGTGCCCAGGCGCAGCCCACGCTGTGCTCAGAACACCACCAGCTAGCTGCCCAGCCGGGTGGGCTGTGTACTGGTATGTATGTGTGTGTATATTTATTATATATGTTAGATATATGTGCTGATTTGTAAATGTGTGTGTGTGTACATACTGGTATATACGTGTGTGTATACTACCATGCATGTATGTGTGTGTATATATGTTAGATATATGTGCTGATTTGTAAATATGTGTATGTGTATATACTGGTATATACATGTGTGTATACTACCATGCATGTATGTGTGTGTGTGTAGAGGAATGTGGGCATGTATATATGTATGTATATATGCATGTATGCATGTATCTGTATATATGCATGTATATATGTATGCATGTATGTATATATTTACCAGTGTGTAGGATGTATATGTGTGCTGTATGTGTGTGTATACTGGTGGTGTATGTGTGTTTGCTAACACGCACACACAGGCAGAATGCTTTTGGTGGGCCACACGTCCTCTGGTTCCCAGTCCCCACCCCTCCCTTTTGCCCTACACTCATCCCCACTGTGAGCTTAATTTGCTCATAAGTGTGCGGGCTCCGACCCTGCAGCGCCACCTCCTGGCCACTTCAGTATTTGCAGCAGAACCTGACTGGCCACCGCCTCAGAGGGAAAGATGAGGCAGAGAGACACCCAGAGGGAAGGGACGCTCCGAACGAATGAGGCCCCAGGACCACAGCCTTCTCACACGGCCCCAGGAGTCCACCTGCAACTCTACAGATAGATGCAAAAGGGCTGGCGCCTTCAAGAAGTCAGGGAGTTCTTGCTTGATGGCTTGGGATTAAAAGAAAGAAATTAATTAAATAAATAAAAATAAGCCAGGGGTTCTCAATCCCAAAGCTGGGAAGGCTCAATCCCAAAGGGATACAAGTCTTGGTGACCCCAGGAGTGTCGGGTGAACTTGCAGCTGGCCTTGCACTCTGCAGACTGAGGGGGAGGCCGCCCCAGTCCCACACTCCCCACACCCGGTCCCCTGGCAGGTGGCACCTCTGACCTGGGGACAGCCCAGGGTGAGGGAGAGTTTTGCTTGCAGGGTGGAGGGGAGGGGGTGGGAGCAGTAATCCAGGGGGAGGGGAGGGTCCCAGGGATGGGGATGCTCGCAGCTCAGGGGAGTGAGCCGGCCCCAGTGGGATCCTGGAGCAGAAGAGAGTTCTAGAAGAATTGAGCCAGGCATGAGGCCTGTGCATAAAGACCCAGGACCCTCAGGGTCCTCAAGGTGGCTGACTGGGGCAGGGGTGGGCTGCTCACAGCGGTCGGAGCTGAACAGGCCAAAGCGGGGGTCTGTCCCCAGCAGCACCCCGGGGTGGTCAGTCAGCGAGCTCAGCCCTCGCAGCGCTGCCCGTTTCCAACACGGGCTCTCTGGCTGCCATGATGTCCCTCCTCGCCTCGGGCCAGCACCTGCTTTCTCACGAGGTCCCCCCGCTGGTCCTCACTCTGCCGCCCCCCCAAAGACAAGCCCGTCTGTCTGCGTGCAGCCTGCTGCCCTCAGGGCCGGGTCGGCCTCCCGAGCTTCCCGCCCTCCCTCCAGTTCTGCCCTCCTGGCTGGGACTCTCAAGCCGGGGCCGCGTCACTCCTGTGTCACCCTGGGTCTCAGATCCCTCACCTGCACAGTGGAGACGTCAGACTGGATTGTTTAGAGGCTTTAACACTAATGGGGGCTTGGACAAATAAGTAAATAAGTAAATGTCTGATCCAAATACAAAAATGTATGGCTAGATGTAGAAATATAGGCATAAATGCACGCACCCATGCACACATGCACACATGCACACGCGTGTTTATCCACACAGGTACAGATGTATTGCACTGGGCAGATCTGGGACAGTGATTGCCCACAGCACTGAGCACAGCTCGTGTCTGGATTCTGACCTCACATCTCATTCTCCGCTGAAGGAGCTGGGCTTCCTGGGAGAGAGGCCGACTCCAGGGCCGGGGCAGGGGCGGCACAAGGTGAGCCTGGAATATCTTCTTGAGCCAGAAAGCAAGACAGCGCTCACAGAACGAGGGGGCCTGTCGCAAGGACACCGAGGCAGCTTCAAGGGGCTCCCCGTTAGCCAAATCTGAGACGATCTGACCATCCAATAGATAATGATAGTAATGAATTAGAGCCCACTGAAGGAAAGAGGAGTCCACACTGACCGAAATGAATACCTTGAAGGTCCGTTGAGGAACAAGATAGTCACAGTTTCCGCAAAACACCCCGCAAAGTATTTGTTCATTAACTTGACAGCGGAGAAGCCTAGCGACACCACTTAGCCAAGGAATCCCAGCGAACATCCTCACTAATGGGACAGACTGAAGTCTCGCGCCAGTCGAATGGCACTTCCGAGATATTCCCGCCAAGGACGGATAACCTGGGAGCGGACCCCACGGGAGCAGCAGACACGCTCAAACGGAGGGACACAAAGCAACTGGCCCTCCATCTTTGCGGGTGTCAAGGTCTGGCAGGTAAAGACTAAGGAACAGCTTCAGACTGAAAGGAGACTAAGGAGCTGTGACAATCAAATGCCACCTGCCAGTTTGAACTGGGTCCATTTACTGGGAAGAAATCACAGGCCACTGGGGGACTCGATGCACCATGTTAACTTCCCGGTTGTGAGTGGACGTTGTGTTAGACCCGCTGTCTAGGAGACAGTCCTTATTTACAGGAAATACTGCAAATATCTCCAGCTTTTCAGATTAGATCATGAGGGAGGTGAGGGAGTCATGCAGGTGTCGGTAACTTACCCTCAGTGGTTCCAGGAAAAATATGTTATTTGTGCTGCAGGTGAAGCTTTTCTGTAAGTTTGAGATTGTTTTAAATTTTTAAAAAAGTATTCATACACCCGCAAACTTATCTCTGGTAAATTCCTGAGAAGAGCAGGACTCTCTTCCTTCAGTGAGCAATTTTTTTTCTTTGTGAGACAGGGTCTTACGCTGTCACCCAGGCTGCAGTGCAGTGGTGTCATCATAGCTCACTGCAGCTTCAAACTCTGGAGCTCAAGCGATCCTCCCGCCTCTGCCTCCCAAAGTGCTGGGATTACAGGCGTGAGCCACCGCACCCAGCCCAGTGAGCGATTCTAAACAAGAAAACCTCCTTAGCCTGCATATACCCAGCGTCAGACCCTGCCTGGCTCATGAGTGTGCTTCTCTGGCCCTGCCCTGTCTTCCCTGAAATCCTGGCAGGATTAAAGCCAGGGAAACATAACATCAGCCTAGCCACCTGGCAGCCTAGGCCTGAGGAATATTGACACAAGCTGGCTTTTACCGAGCTTTTACCATCACTTGTGATGGGTTTTGGAGTCAAGCTGACCAGAGATTGAATCTTGGTTCATATTACCGTGTTTCCCTGAAAATAAGACCTACCCATAAAATAAACCCTAGCAGGATTTCTAAGCGTTTGCACAATATAAGCCCCACCCCGAAAATAAGCCCTAGTGATGGGCGTGGCTACGCAGCGCATCTGCACAACCCGTGCATTTTGTCTCGGAGTGGTAAAGACGACGAGCAGCCCTTCTCATCTGCCCCATCGTGACAGCTACTATCCCAGAGGTGACCAGCAGTTGTGGGCAGCCCCACCAACAAGGTCGGCTCCCCCTGTCAGGTCCCGGCCATCCTGTGCGTGCTGCAAGCTGAGGCTTTGAGGGGAAAATAACACATCCCCTGAAAATAAGCCCTAGGGTGTCTTCTTGAGGAAAAATAAATATAAGACCCTGTCTTATTTTCGGGGAAACACGGTAGCTATGTGATCCTGGGCAAGTTACTTAACCTGTCTGAGTCTCAGCTTACTGCTGTGTAAATAAGGGCAATAGTGTCTCTCTTGCCAGGTTGTGGTATGGATTAGAGAGAATTGTGCAGAATGCCAGGTACAGGGACGCTTCCCAGACACTGTGCCTTTGACAGTCTGCCTCAGAATCCCCTGGGGACTTCCCTACTAAACACGGATTTCTGCAGCCCACTTCTGGAGAAGCAGATCAAGCTCCCCTGTCCAGTTTCAGTTCCACCTGCTTCATCTCTCCCACCGTAGGCTCAGACCAGACCAAACTATTAATATTTAGAGTTTCCCAAATGCACTCCAGTACTGCCTACTACCATGCCTTCCTACACACCCATCCAGAATGCCCTTCCCCTTTTGACTGAGAAACTCCTACTCATCCTTCAAAACCCAGCTGAAATGTCTCCTCATTTGTGAAGCCTTCCCCAACCCCCACACTTCCCAGAACTCCCTTCTTTGACCAGCTGTTATTACGTCAATAATGAGTATGATTACCTTTCACATGTCACATAAAGTTTGTCTTTTAACAACAACCGTGCCAGGGAGTAATTATTAGTGCTGTTTTCATGTTTACATGTGAAAAACCTGAGCCTCCAAGAGCCTGAGTAGCTTGCTTGCTCCAGGTCCCACAGCCGATACTGGACGGAGCCAGAACTTGACCCTAGATGCCCAGCCCAGTCTCTAGCTCTTGGCATTATTTCTCCCTTCCGCGGGGTGTGAGCGCTTGGTTGCAGGGCCCATGTCCTCTTTGTCTCTGGGCCTCATCAGCCAGTACAGCGCCTGATGCACAAACAGCAGGGTGCGCACATGTTGGTGTCTGTCTCCTCACAACAAGCTTTCCCTGGGCGGGGTGGGAGGTAGAGCCGGCCCTGGGGCTGGGTAAGCCCTGAGCCTGGGGACTCAGGGTGCAGTGCTGCTGTCTACCACCAGAGGGCGCCGCCGTGCCATTTCAGGTGCCGCCACCTCTGCCCAAGCAAGTTGGGGTTTCCCCGTCCGGTGTGTGTCGCCGGCTGTGACTGTCGGAATCTCAAGCTTCAGAGTTCACAGATGAAGGAATCCATGCACAAACGACTGAACAAAAATAGGGAGAGCATGAAATTGATACTAAGGAACAGGCCACCTCCCTTCTCCCGGGGACAAGCGTCCTCCCTGGCTGAGTACGGGTCAACTTGCCAAGGCTCTCGGGAGACGCAGCGTGGCCGGGCTCTCTCCTGTTGGAGGAGAAGATGCCAAAGGTAGAATTTGACCCCAGACAACTGAGCGCCACGACGGAGCGCACCTGTGCACTCGGCCCTGGGCTGGGCGTGCAAAGGCCCCGGTGTCCATCCTCAAAGCAGGGACCCCAGGGTCCCCCAGCAGCCTCGGGTGCAGGTGTCATGCCCCACTGACAGGTGTCACGCCCCACTGACAGGTGTCACGCCCCACTGACAGGTGTCAGGCCCCACTGACAGGTGTCCTGCCTCACTGACAGGTGTCACGTCTCACTGACAGGTGTCAGGCCCCACTGACAGGTGTCACGCCTCACTGACAGGTGTCAGGACCCACTGACAGGTGTCCTGCCTCACTGACAGGTGTCACGCCTCACTGGCAGGTGTCAGGCCCCACTGACAGGTGTCACGCCCCACTGACAGGTGTCAGGCCCCACTGACGGGTGTCAGGCCCCACTGACGGATGTCACGCCCCACTGACGGATGTCACGCCCCACTGACGGGTGTCGAGCCCCACTGACGGGTGTCGCGCCTGCTGACAGGTGTCAGGCCCCTGCTGACAGGTGTCACGCCCCACTGACAGGTGTCACGCCCCACTGACAGGTGTCACGCCACACTGACAGGTGTCAGGCCTCACTGACAGGTGTCACACCCCACTGACAGGTGTCGTGCCTGCTGACAGGTGTTGCGCCTCACTGACATGGTACACAGACACAGCTACAGGTTTCCGAGCCCAGATTTGGTGCACATGGCCCAGCAAAGCACCCTGACACACACTCCTCTCTAGAAGCGCAGCTGCGGCACCAGCGTGCTGGCCTTTCGAGGCGGATGACTTACGGGGCGCTCGAGCAAGTGGAGGTCTGAGAATGGGCCTGTGTGAAAGGCCCAGGCCTGGGCCAGAGCGGGCCCCAGACAGCAAGGCGCGCGGGGAGGGGAGCCGGGGTCTCTTCCTCACAGCACCTTCTCCACAAAGACTCTTCGGGGTTCAGAGCGGGGCACCCTTCTTCCCCCCGCATTCTGCCCCAGACACCTCCCTTCTCTCTCCGCACCTCTCCTGGGAAATCCCTCCAAGTCCGCAGCCGAAGTATCTATCAGAGACGCCCCTAAGGCACCAGCGCTGAACATACAGGCAAAAAAATAATAGTGATAAATGACTGCCACGATTACACAAATCTACACGTCACAAGATTGCAAAAAACTCCACATACACACACGAGACAGCAAACCAGTGAAATCTGAATATGCTCTGTGCATGGTGCCAGTGTCCAATTCTCGGTTTCGATACCGTGCTATAGTTATGCTAGATATTATCATTGTGTGGAACCGGAGGAAGGGCACGTGAGACCTAATTGTACATATTTTGTAATTTCCTCTGAATCTGTAATTATTTAAAAATAGAAGTTAAACATAAAAGACGCCTGCACGTCTGTATGTTTACTTCCAGCCCACACCTCTGTCCACGTGTGCCCAGCACCTTGGCCACTCCAGATGCCCCCAGGTTCCTCAGCCCAGGACAGCTGGAAGGCACCCATCATCCGCCCCCAGGCCCCAGCACACCCCCAGGGACTCCAGGCCTGGGACTGGGGTCACCTGAGCTCCACCTGCTCCTTTGCCCCAACGCCCACAGTTCCCGAGCCCAGTGGCCTCTACTTTGACCCCTTCTCCCCATCCCACCGCCCTGCCTGCTCAGACCCCTCGCCTGGGGCCTAGACCACTCGACTGCCTCCTTGCCCCAGGCCTGTCTCCGCACCCATCCAGCGAGCCCTCCTAGCACAAAGCCACCATCATTTCCCCTGCGGGGTGCAGCACCTGCTCAGCCGTGCTTTGGTCCGATTACACGGCAGACAGAGAATTCACTAGGCCGCGTCAGCTCCACTTCTCCCACGGAGGCATGAATACACAAGCTTTCGGGAGCGAAGGAGAGCAGAGACATTGGACTAAAGACAGAGGGAAAGCCGTGGTCACAAGAGAGATTGTGTCTAATCAGTCAAAACCAAGTGGCAAAACCTGAACCTCTGGTTTTGAGAACGAGGTGGAGCTTCAGAAAGAGCCGGAATTTCGACTCTCGGCCCCACCATCTACCAGGTGTGAGGCCTTGAGCAAGTTACTTCTCTCCCTGAGTGTCTCTTCGGGGCCACAGGGATAAGACTGCCTGGAAGTCGTGCCTCAGATCAGACTCGACGACAGCCATTTCACATACTGAGTTCCGTGCCCGGCGGGCCCTGCCACCCCCCGCCCTCCCGTCTGCGTCCTCCTTTGGCTGGGCGTCCCCAGCAACAGTTCTCCCCACTTGGCCGAGCGCTGCAGTCTGGAATTTTTCTAAACTTGTACCTCAGTGTCTCGCAGACTAGATGATGTGACGGAGTTTGGAATCTGGAGACGGTTTGAATCTTGGCTGCGCCAACGCTGGCAGCCAGGCGACCTTCCGCAAGTTACTCGCACTCTCCAGCCTCCGTCTCTTCCTGTGGAAGTGGGGCGGACCATACCTGCCCCACGGGACTTTTGGAGAGAAAGTGAGGGGAGACTTCTAGATGGAGCGGATGTTTTAGTTTGAAGAGCCAGATGGGTTAGGGCAGCTGGGTGTGAATCGGTGCTGCCCTACCACCTGTGTGACCTTGGGCAGGCCAAGTAGCCACATATGCCTCGGTTTTCTCATCCATGAAACGGGCGCAGTGATAGCGCTCACCTGCTGTTTAACAACTGTGGACTGAGCTCATCCCTGCAGAGCGCTTGGCACGGCCCCAGCACCCGTGAGTGTCGTGTCAAACGAGCCATTGCCGTGGCCCTCTCAGCAAGGGTAGGATAAGAAAGCTGACCTTTCTCCAGCCAGATCGTGGGACAGAGGGGCACAGAGTGGCCTGGAGACAGCGCCAGGTGGGAGGCGATGAAGCCTGCAGGGGGCGGGGGCAGTGAGGGGGGGATGCTGGTGGGAGCCCTAAGTGCCTCTGCACCTGCCAGTTCCGAGGGTTCTCACCACCACTAGCTCGGAAGGGAGAGAGAGGCAGGAATTCCAGCTGCACTTTCAGACCAGGAAATGGGCTCAGAAAGTGAGGTGACTTTCTCAGCTCCTAGTGGCCAGGGCCAGCTCAGAGGCCTTTCAGGCCGTGGGCCAGTCTCTTTCTACCTCTCACCTTTGCCCTGGGAGAAAGGCCCAGAAGCCAGGAAAGGCAGACATGAGTCTGAGACCTCAAGCCTGGGAAGCTGGGAGCCGAGGCAGGGAGTTGGGAGGAAGAAGCTGTGGGTTGGGTTTGGGCCACGCTGAACTTGAGAAGCCTGTGAACTTCAGGCTCCCTGCTGAGAACTCCTGGGCCAGGCCTCTGGTGCTCCCCTCTCCCGTGACCCTCACCTATGGCCTCCTCACCTGCGCCCCCCTCACCTGTGCCCTCCTCACCTGCACCCCTCACCTGCATCCCCCTCACCTGTGCCCTCCTCACCTGCACCCCCTCACCTGCATCCCCCTCACCTGCATCCCCCTCACCTGTGCCCCTCTCACCTGTGCCCAGCATCTGCACCCCAGACTGTGCCCCAGCCTCACAGCCCCGAGCTCTGCTTCCCCAAGTCCAAATCTCACTGCAGCCCCAGAAACCTGGCTCCTGCCCCCACCACTCGCTAGTAGCCCTAAAATCCAAGGACCTTCTCTATCTGCCTGCTCCCACGGCCTGTCAGCATGAAGCTCCCGGCCACCCCTGGAGCTCCCTCCCACATAGTCTCCTTTTAACTGCCTCTCCGCACTCTGCCCAAGCCCCCACACAGTGCGGTCCTCGCCCCACCACGCATGTGCCGTGACTGTGACCGTGCAACCAGTGCCTCCCCTGAGGGCCAGCGTGGACGGAGCGCTCGCCTGACCCACCGGCCCTGGCTCCGTTCTCCAAGGGTCCCTGGCTTTGCCCTCTTCACCTGTGGCTGGTAGCAAGACGGCGATTTCAGGCTCCATAGCCACAGACAACTGTAATCAGAGAAGGAAAAAGAAAGAAAGAAAAAAAGGAAAAGAAGCTTCTGGCCAGGACTTCAGGCAGGAGCCCTGACTTTCACCTTGACTGGACCTCGTGGGCCACGTGCCCAACCCCAAACCGATGGCCACGGCCAGGGACTGGGATGTGCGGGGAGGCTTGCACAGCCAGGGCCCCCAGCGGGGGCGGCGCAGGCCCCCCCCCAGGCGCACAGGTGCCCGGGCAGAAGGGGGGACGTGAAGAGCGAGCACTGGTGGGCGAGCAGCTGTGTGGACTGTGGCCACGGCGCTGTACCTGGCGCCCGGCTCTGGTCCATCTTCCACGTCTGATCACACCATTCAATGAGGTGAGATGGCTCAGTGGCCCCTCATGGCCTGCGAGATCTGGCCCTGCCTACTCCAGCCCCGCCAGGCACCGCCCACACACCTGCACGCGATGCTATTCCACCTTCCTGTGCGCTTCGGGGACACAGGCTGCTGCTGCTTCAAAACCGAGTTGCCCCGTGCCAGATCCCTTCTTTCTAATCATCTATTTCCTCTCTTGGATTTCCATGGACCACTCCATTTCTGTTCTTCCCGATGGCAATAATGTTAATATATCCTTTTGGCGGTCTTGCAAAATATTGTGTGTGTGTATGTGTAGATGCCTATAAGTAGTATTGTTTTATATCTTCCACTCTGTTTCTTACCATTTTCTCTCAACACAGTGGGGGATTTTTTATTTGTTTGTTTTTTTTGAGAGAGAGTCTCACTGTATTGCCCAGGCTAGAGTGCCATGGCATCAGCCTGGCTCACAGCAACCTCTAACTCCTAGGCTCAAGCGATCCTCCTGCCTCAGCCTCCCGAGTAGCTGGAACTGCTGGGACTACAGGCATGCGCCACCATGCCCGGCTAATTTTTTCTATATATTTTTAGTTGGCCAATCAATTTCTTTCTATTTTTAGTAGAGACGGGCCTCGCTCTTGCTCAGGCTGGTTTCAAACTCCTGACCTCGAGCAATCCACCCGCCTCGGCCTCCCAGAGTGCTAGGATTACAGGCGTGAGCCACTGTGCCCGGCCCAGACTGGCTTTTAAGTGTCTGATCTGCTAAGGCGCTGGCTGCACTGCCTGGGAATGACAGTCCCCACACAGCCCTTCAGGCAGCATCAGTAGCGAAGGGCAGGGAGGGTCAGGGGCTTACCCAGGCTCCAGCAACTGCTGCCAGCCAGGGAGGGGACTCCTGGGGCCCCTGCGCCCACCTCAGTCACGGCTGCCACTGCTCTACTGATTGCCTAACTGGGAATTTAGAGGGTTCTCCCGGGAGTGTGTGGTGCTCTTGTCTGCGAAACTGTGGCACTGAGAACCCCCTTGGGAAGAGCAGGCTGGGACAGGTTCTGCCTGTAAAGAGCAGGTGACACTAACCAGGCAAAGTCCTTGGGGCCACTTTCCTACCTCCAGGGCAGCCCCCTGGTTGCAGGGGATGGGGGAACCCTGGTGACTTGCAGTGGCTCTGGGCTCTGCGCTGGCCTGGACAGTCCCCACCAGCTCCTGCCCACCCCCTGGGAGCACGAGCCCACCAGTGGGCTCCCCGCCCCCCCCCCCACTCCCCATCAAGCCAGCTACAGAGAAAACGCAGCTTCGATGAGCAACCCAAGCCGGGAGGAGGCTTCCACTGGGAGAGACTAGGGCTGTGGACATCATAAACTGGACCTCTCTCTGGAATAGGCCAGGGATCGCTGTAATCCTGGCCTTCCTACTTACAAAGAGTGTGATTTAGGGCAACTTACTTACTCTCCCTGTGCCTTGGTTTTCTCATCTGTGAGATGGGGACAGCAGCACCTACTTCACAGTGGCCGTGGGGATTAAATGTGAATACGTGGGTTAAACTACAGCCGGCATGTAGGAAGGACCGTGATTGCAAAGCGTGATTATTCCAGCAGCCAGTGTAGGTGTTCGGGTGCAGGGGACGGTGCCAGGTCAGTCGAGGGGAAGGGAACTAGTGTCTGTCAACCCAGCAGATATCTGTGCAGAGCCCAGCTCTCAGGCAGTGACCAAGGCTGGCCCAGAACGGCCCCTGCTATCTGTGAGCTCGTACTCCAGTGTGGAAATTGGACACTGGGGGGCAAGCAGGGGCTGACGCCAATGAATATAAAATTACAACCCGAGGTGATCCACACTCTTCGGGGGCGGAACAGGGTTCTAAGCATGGACTGATTGGGGCTGGGTGCAGGGTGGGCTGGGCTCTCTTTGAAACAGCTAAAGAAATGGGAGGGTGCGGTGGCTCATGCCTGTAATCCTAGTACTCTGGGAGGCCAAGGCGGGAGGATCTCTCAAGGTCAGGAGTTCAAAACCAGCCTGCGTAAGAGCGAGACCCCATCTCTACTAAAAATAGAAAGAAATTGATTGGTCAACTAAATATGTATAGAAAAAATTAGCTGGACGTGCCTGTAGTCCCAGCTACTCAGGAGGCTGAGGCAGAAGGATTGCTTGAGCCCAGGAATTTGAGGTTGCTTTGAGCTAGGCTGACGCCATGGCACTCTAGTCAGGGCAACAGAGTGAGACTCTGTCTCAAAAAAAAAAAAGAAAGAAATGGTGGCTCAGAGAGGGTGAGCAACTTGCCCAGGGTCACACTGCCAGGTGGGAACAGATTTGGGAGGGTCAATCCATCCCAAGCCCATCAGAATGGGACTCACTCCCCACCTGCCCTACTGCTCCTCAACATGCCGACCCCTAGCATTTTGGCTCTAGCAAGGTCATCATCAGTCTCTTTTCCCGCAAGGGGACAGTCTCCAATGGCCGCTGAGACAACCTGCCTTCCCTGCCCCCCTGCAGCTGGCTGTGGTGTGGCCCTGGCAGCCCCGGGAAGGGTCTTGGGGAAGGCCAAACTGTCCAGGTGCAGAGAAGAGCCGGCAGCTGGCCCTGTCACTCAGCCTGGGGATGAGGAGGTGGCTGCCTAGGACCTGGAAAAGGACGAGAATGCAGCAGCTCTCGAATGGCCACACCTGTGCCCCAACACCGTCTGGGAAAAGATGTAGAACCTGAGGGGAAACTCTAGAGACAAATCACACTGCACAGCAGGCTTGGGAGCACAATATTCAGAACCTATTGCTCCTTCTGCTTGTCCCAAATCATGAAGGAAAATTCTATTTTCTTTTTTTTTTTTTTTTTTTTGAGACAGAATCTCACTCTGTTGCCCCGGCTAGAGTGCTGTGACATCAGCCTAGCTCACAGCAACCTCAAACTCTTGGGCTCAAGCGATCCTCCTGCCTCAGCCTCCTAAGTAGCTGGGACTACAGGCATGCGCCACCATCCCCGGCTAATTTTTTTTCTATATATTTTTTTTAGTTGGCCAATTAATTTCTTTCTATTTTTGGTAGAGACGGGGTCTCGCTCTTGCTCAAGCTGGTCTCGAACTCCTGACCTTAAGCGATCCTCCCTCCTCAGCCTCCCAAAGTGCTAGGATTATAGGTGTGAGCCATGGTGCCCAGATGGAAAATTCTATTTCCAATGGCTGTCTCTGGGGCATATTTAATCTATTATTCGTGCATGGAATATCAGAGTGCAGTGCCTAGGTGCCAAGCACCACTCGAGGCCCTAAAGCTTCAGAGGAACAGCCAAGACCTCTGCCCCCAAGAGCTCTCCAGCCACGGGCAGACACATGCCAGCAGCTGATCATCCTAAAACAGCATCCACGTTCAGGATTGAGCCCTGCACAGATATCACGGCACCTTGACAGGGGACCTACCATTCAGCCAGGGAAATTCACACAGGTTGCCTGGAAGTCGAGATGTCGGGTCGAATCCTAAATATTAAGGAGGGTTTGGTCCAGGACAAGAGGACAGCCCCAGTGAGAACTCGAGGCATGAAACAGGGGCCCGTGTAACGAAGTTGTGGGCAGGTGTGCACCAGGAGCAGCGAGGTGGAGATGGGGCCACACACCAGCCCTGTGAGCCCTGTTCAGGGGCTGGCCCGGGGCACCCTTTTTTGGAGGTGGGTGCAAGGGGTATGGAGACAGATTGGGTGGTGATGAGGGAAAGGAAGGAATGAGAGTGACCACCTGGAATTTACCCCACATATATCACAGACAGGCATGAAATAATGTTCATTAGAGCATTTTTTGTAACAAAAACTAAATGCCAATCAGTGGAGATATGGTTAAATACTTGTGGTGCATGGAATGCTACACAAGTATTAAAATAAAAGTTCTTTACGAACTGTGGCAGGACACCCTCCAAGAAATGTATAAAGAGAAAAATGCAGATTATAATCTATTATCATTTTTAGAAACAAAAAAAGGTGGATGCACTAGACAGCCTCCTCCGTGGTCCCCAACCACCCTGACATCTGCTTGTGCAGGTGATGTGGTGACACTTCTAAGGCCAGGTCAAAACCGACCCTGACTGTAGTCACACCTGCCCTCTGCCACCCTCGTTCCCACTCAGTCCAAGGGTGGCTACTGCCTGGTCAGGAACTGCCTGTGGAGAGGCCCAGGCAGCCTGCAGCCGTGGGGACCCGAGCCTCCCAGTGCCCCGAGTGAGCAGAGTGGACACTCCCAGCACCAGCTTGGTTGTGGCCAACGAGAGACCCTAAGCCCGAGGACCTGGCCCAGCCACCTGCTCTCCTGACCCACAGGAACCTCGGCATAGTGGACGCTAAGCCACAGAGTTTTAGGGCAATTTGTTATGCAGCCACAGTGACTCAGAAGCGGGAAAAATATATACGTATGTCTGAGGATGCCCAGGAAATTGGTTTCAGGAGAGGGAACCATAGGTGATTAAGGTCATTAGGAACTGAGGCGAGAGAGGCTCTTTGCAGTCATACTCCAGTACCTTTGAAATGGTGACCCAAGAGAACATATTGCCTATTCAATAAACACAGATATAATGTAGAGAAGAAAAAGTTAGGCTTTCCCTACAGATAGGGGTCATGGAAGCAGGGGGTATGGACACCTCGATGCCCGGGTCCTCAATGCCAGCCTCCCCGGGACTGACCGCAAACTCATCCAAGACAGACGGATGCACGGAGGTGCTAAGAGCCCACAGACAGATGCTCAGTGCTCCCTCCCGCCACGCCCCGCCCAGGACACCCACCCCAACACATCATACCCTCGCTGCACCCCCGACACACACCCACCCCCAACATACACACCCCAACACACCATACCCACAATACACCCCCAACAAACACCCACCCCCAACATACACACCCCAACACACCATACCCACACTGCACCCCCGACACACACCCACCCCCAACATACACACCCCAACACACCATACACACACTGCACCCCCGACACACACCCACCCCCAACATACACACCCCAACACACCATACCCACACTGCACCCCCGACACACACCCACCCCCAACATACACACCCCAACACACCATACCCTCGCTGCACCCCCGACACACACCCACCGCCAACATACACACCCCAATACACCATACCCACAC
Source organism: Microcebus murinus (assembly GCF_040939455.1). Classification (NCBI taxonomy): domain Eukaryota; kingdom Metazoa; phylum Chordata; class Mammalia; order Primates; family Cheirogaleidae; genus Microcebus; species Microcebus murinus. The sequence continues at coordinate 6,603,928 of NC_134106.1, forward strand.
TACACGCTCGACAAACACCCACCCCCAACATACACACCCCAACACACCATACCCACACTGCACCCCCGACACACACCCACCCCCAACATACACAACCCAACACACCATACCCACACTACACCCCGGACAAACACCCACCCCCAATATACACACCCCAACACACCACACCCACACTGCACCCCTGACACACACATCCCCAATATACACACCCACACTAAACCCACGACAAACACCCACCCCCAATATACACACCCCAACACACATACCCACACTACACCCGACACACACACACCCCCAATATACACACCCCAACACACCACACCCACACTACACCTCCAACACACATCCACCCCCAACATACATACCCCAACACACATACCCACACTATAACCAACACACACACACCCCCAATATACACACCCCAACACACCATACCCACACTGCACCCCCGACACACACCCAACCCAACATACACACCCCAACACACCACACCCACACTGCACCCCCGACACACACCCACCCCCAATATACACACCCCAACACACCATACCCACACTATACCCAACACACACACACTCCCAATATACACACCCCAACACACATACCCGCACTATACCCAACACACACACACCCCCAATATACAAACCACAACACACCATACCCACACTACACCCCCAACACACACCCACCCCCAATATACACACCCCAACACACCATACCCACACTGCACCCCAAACACACACCCACCCCCAATATACACACCCCAAAACACCATACCCACATTACACCCCCGACACACACCCACCCCCAATATACACACCCCAACACACCACACCCACACTACACCCCCAACACACACCCACCCCCAATATACACACCCCAACACACCATACCCACACTGCACCCCCGACACACACCCACCCCCAATATACATACCCCAACACACCACACCCACACTGCACCCCCGACACACACCCACCCCCAATATACACACCCCAACACACCATACCCACACTGCACCACCGACACACACCCACCCCAAACATACACACCCCAACACACCATACCCACACTGCACCCCCAACACACACACACCCCCAACATACACACCCCAACACACCATATCCACACTGCACCCCCAACACACACCCACCCCCAATATACACACCCCAACACACCATACCCACACTGCACCCCCGACACACACCCACCCCCAACATACACACCCCAACACACCATCCCCAAACTGCACCCCCAACACACACCCACCCCCAACATACACACCCCAACACACCATACCCACACTGCATAACCAACACACACATAACCACACTGCACCCCCGACACACACCCACCCCCAACATACACACCCCAACACACCACACCCACACTGCACCCCCGACACACACACCCACCCCCAACATACACACCCCAACACACCATACCCACACTGCACCCCCGACACACACACCCCCAATATACACACCCCAACACACCACACCCACACTGCACCCCTGACACACACCCACCCCCAATATACACACCCCAACACACCATACCCACATTACACCCCGGACACACACCCACCCCCAATATACACACGCCAACACACCACACCCACAGTACACCCCCTACACACATCCACCCCCAATATACACACCCCAACACACCATACCCACACTACACCCCCGACACACACCCACCCCCAATATACACACCCCAACACACCATACCAACACTGCACCCCCGACACACACACCCCCCAATATACACACCCCAACACACCACACCCACACTGCACGCCCACAAACACACCCCCAATATACACACCCCAACACACCATACCCACACTGCACCCCCAACACACACCCACCCCCAACATACACACCCCAACACACCATACCCACACTGCACCCCCAACACACACCCACCCCCAACATACACACCCCAACACACCACACCCACACTGCACCCCCAAAACACACCCACCCCCAATATACACACCCAACACACCACACCTACACTGCACCCCCGACACACACCCACCCCCAATATACACACCCCAACACACCACCCACACTGCACCCCCGACACACACCCACCCCCAACATACACACCCCAACACACCACACCCACACTGCACCACTGACACACACCCACCCCCAACATACACACCCCAACACACCACACCCACACTACACCCCCAACACACACCCACCCCCAATATACACACCCCAACACACCATCCCCACACTGCACCCCCGACACACACCCACCCCCAATATACACACCCCAACACACATACCCACACTGCACCCCCGACACACACCCACCCCCAACATACACACCCCAACACATACACCCACACTGCACCCCCGACACACACCCTCCCCCAATATACACACCCCAACATACCATACCCACACTGCACCCCCGACACACACCCACCCCCAACATACACACCCCAACACACCATCCCCACACTGCACCCCCAACACACACCCACCCCCAACATACACACCCCAACACACCACACCCACACTGCACCCCCAACACACACCCACCCCCAACATACACACCCCAACACACCACACCCACACTACACCCCCGACACACACCCACCCCCAATATACACACCCCAACACACACATACCCACACTGCACCCCCGACACACACCCACCCCCAACATACACACCCCAACACACCACACCCGCACTGCACCCCCGACACACACACCCACCCCCAACATACACACCCCAACACACCATACGCACACTGCACCCCCGACACACACACCCCCAATATGCACACCCCAACACACCACACCCACACTGCACCCCTGACACACACACACCCCCAATATACACACCCCAACACACCATACCCACACTACACCCCCAACACACATCCACCCCCAATATACACACCCCAACACACCATACCCACACTGCACCCCCGACACACACCCCCAACATACACACCCCAACACACCATACCCTCACTGCAACCCAACACACACCCACCCCCAACATACACACCCCAACACACACATACCCACACTGCACCCCCAACACACACCCACCCCCAACATACACACCCCAACACACCATACCCACACTGCACCCCCGACACACACACCCCAATATACACACCCCAACACACCACACCCACACTGCACCCCTGACACACACCCACCCCCAATATACACACCCCAACACACCATACCCACACTGCATCCCCGACACAAACACCCCCAACATACACACCCCAACACACATACCCACACTATACCCAACACACACCCACCCCCAATATACACACCCCAACACACCATACCCACACTACACACCCAACACATACACACCCCCAAGATACACACCCCTACACCATACCCAGGTTGCACCTCCAACACACACCCACCCCCAACATACACACCCCAACACACCATACCCACACTGCACCCCCAACACACACCCACCCCCAACATACACACCCCAACACACCACACCCACACTGCACCCCCGACACACACACCCCCAATATACACACCATAACACACCACACCCACACTGCACCCCTGACACACACCCACCCCCAATATACACACCCCAACACACCATACCCACACTGCACCCCCGACACACACACCCCCAACATACACACCCCAACACACATACCCACACTATACCCAACACACACCCACCCCCAATATACACACCCCAACACACCATACCCACACTACACACCCAACACACACACACACCCAATATACACACCCCAACACACCATACCCAGGTTGCACCCCCAACACACACCCACCCCCAATATACACACCCAACACACCATACCCACACTATACCCAACACACACACACCCCCATTATACACACCCCAACACACCATACCCACACTGCACCACAAACACACACCCACCCCCAATATACACACCCCAACACACCATACCCACACTATACCCAACACACACACACCCCCAATATACACACCCCAACACACCATCCCCACACTGCACCCCCAACACACACCCACCCCCAATATACACACCCCAACACACCATACCCACACTGCACCCCCAACACACACCCACCCCCAATATACACACCCCAACACACCATACCCACACTATACCCAACACACACACACCCCCAATATACACACCCCAACACACCATACCCACACTGCACCCCCAACACACACACACCCCCAATATACACACCCCAACACACTATACCCACACTGCACCCCCGACACACACACCCCCAATATACACACCCCAACACACCACACCCACACTGCACCCCCAACACACACCCACCCCCAATATACACACCCCAACACACCACACCCACACTGCACCACCAACACACACCCACCCCCAATATACACACCCCAACACACCATACCCACACTGCACCCCCAACACACACCCACCCCCAATATACACACCCCAACACACCGTACCCACACTGCACCCCCAACACACACCCACCCCCAATATACACACCCCAACACACCATACCCACACTGCACCCCCGACACACCCACCCCCAATATACACACCCCAACACACATACCCACACTATACCCAACACACACACACCCCCAATATACACACCCCAACACACCATACCCACACTGCACCCCCGACACACACCCACCCCCAACATACACACCCCAACACACCATACCCACACTGCACCCCCAACACACACCCACCCCCAACATACACACCCCAACACACCACACCCACACTACACCCCCGACACACCCACCCCCAATATACACACCCCAACACACCATACCCACACTGCACCCCCAACACACACACACCCCCAATATACACACCCCAACACACCATACCCACACTGCACCCCCAACACACACCCACCCCCAATATACACACCCCAACACACCATACCCACACTGCACCCCCAACACACACCCACCCCCAATATACACACCCCAACACACCATACCCACACTCCACTCCCAACACACATCCACCCCCAATATACACACCCCAACACACCATACCCACACTGCACCCCCGACACACACCCACCCCCAATATACACACCCCAACACACCATACCCACACTACACCCCCAACACACATCCACCCTCAATATACACACCCCAACACACCATACCCACACTGCACCCCCGACACACACACCCCCAACATACACACCCCAACACACATACCCACACTATACCCAACACACACCCACCCCCAATATACACACCCCAAGACACCATACCCACACTACACACCCAACACACACACACCCCCAATATACACACCCCAACACACCATACCCAGGTTGCACCCCCAACACACACCCACCCCCAATATACACACCCCAACACACCATACCCACACTATACCCAACACACACACACCCCCAATATACACACCCCAACACACCATCCCCACACTGCACCCCCAACACACACCCACCCCCAATATACACACCCCAACACACCATACCCACACTGCACCCCCAACACACACCCACCCCCAATATACACACCCCAACACACCATACCCACACTATACCCAACACACACACACCCCCAATATACACACCCCAACACACCATACCCACACTGCACCCCCAACACACACACACCCCCAATATACACACCCCAACACACTATACCCACACTGCACCCCCGACACACACACCCCCAATATACACACCCCAACACACCACACCCACACTGCACCCCCAACACACACCCACCCCCAATATACACACCCCAACACACCACACCCACACTGCACCACCAACACACACCCACCCCCAATATACACACCCCAACACACCATACCCACACTGCACCCCCAACACACACCCACCCCCAATATACACACCCCAACACACCGTACCCACACTGCACCCCCAACACACACCCACCCCCAATATACACACCCCAACACACCATACCCACACTGCACCCCCGACACACCCACCCCCAATATACACACCCCAACACACATACCCACACTATACCCAACACACACACACCCCCAATATACACACCCCAACACACCATACCCACACTGCACCCCCGACACACACCCACCCCCAACATACACACCCCAACACACCATACCCACACTGCACCCCCAACACACACCCACCCCCAACATACACACCCCAACACACCACACCCACACTACACCCCCGACACACCCACCCCCAATATACACACCCCAACACACATACCCACACTATACCCAACACACACACACCCCCAATATACACACCCCAACACACCACACCCACGCTGCACCCCCGACACACACCCACCCCCAACATACACACCCCAACACACATACCCACACATACCCACACTATACCCAACACACACCCACCCCCAATATACACACCCCAACACACCACACCCAAACTACACCCCTGACACACACACCCCCAACACACATACCCCAACACACCACACCCACACTGCACCCCTGACACACACCCACCCCCAACATACACACCCCAACACACCAGGGAAGGGGGACGAGTGCTGCAGTCAGTGAAGGGCATGGCCCCGATCACCTGTCCCCATATTCTCCCGGGTCACTAAAAGCAAACCCAAGCCTGGGGACTGATAGAATTGGTGAGGGATGCGAGTGTTTTCCTGTCCGAGCAGAGACTGAGCCTGAGCTGGCCGGGATGGGTCCAGGGCGCGGATCCCAGCCTCAGTCGCCCTGCAGGGCACTCTGCCACCCAGCAGCTCCGGCTCCCCAGCGTGGGGAGAAGAAGACTGAAGGAAGGGTTTCCCTGTAGCTCCTCCTTGTCCCTAAAGCCTCATCACAATACTGACTAATGCCTGACTAGCTCAACTACTTCCCCCATTAGGGAAACCAGGGTAGTGACATAGAGCATCCTTTTTGTGGAGTTTTACTGACCAGAACAGGGATGTCATCTTCACGGCATCACCTGGACCCCAAACGAGCCAATGCGAGTTTGGCTTTTCCCGGATGGCAGGGGGGAAACTTAACAACAGCAGGTACGGAAGACCTCGCAGAGACGGCCTGACCCCTGCATCTTCCTTCCCGACTCAATCCCTAAGATTCAATCATGACAAGCAGATTTTGATGAATCCCCAGGCAGCAGCAATCTGTATACATTACGTCACGTGATCCTGTCGGTGGCATTAGCCTCTGCATCTAACAGGGCTTCAACGCCCTTGCATACACTTATCCAAGGGGCCTGACAGCTGGGGGCTCCTCCGTCCCAAGCCCGCCCCGTCCCCACCGTCTCCGGGAATCGCTGGGCCTGTCCTGCAGGGGCGAGAGGCCCCCGGGCTTCCTCCAGGGGCAGCTTCCCGGCCTCCTGCTGGGCTCCGGCAGTTTTTCGTCTCCATCAGTGTAACAGTGTGCTTTAATGAATGGACTTTCGACAGCAATTCATCAATTAGTTAAAAATTGCATCAGATCGATTTTCCCCCGGGGTTTGGCTGGAACGACTTCTCGGAAGAGCCGCATCCGTCTCCGTCCGCCGGCTTTGTCACGTCTGGGGCCAGAGGGGAATAAATCTGTCCGAAGCCAGGGAGAAGTCCCTTCTGCCTCAGGGCTCCTTTTGCAGGTCATTTTTAAAATCAACAAGTCAAACACTTTAGAGTTTAAAAAGGAAACAACTTCATTCAAAGAGTCTCCAACTGTACGGTGCCTGTTGTCCTACGGGGGTGGGGGGTGGCGACTCTCGGAGTTCCAGGCCTGACAGCTCAGATGCTGAGCAGAACGGCAGGATGGCAACCACTCGGCAGGCAGGGTGCCAGCTGTAACCCGGGGGCTCAGGAGGAGCCAGTAGCTTCTCCTAGATGCTTGACCCAGTAATGTGGTCACCAGGCCACACTGGCACCTGCTGGGGAATAAACCAAGTCCAGGGTGCTGAGTCCCTTTCTCCTCCTGGGCTATTATTGGCCATTGGCTTCTCTTCTGGGCTGGTATCTTGTGACAGTGATTGAGAAAGAACAACTCAATAATCATTCTTCCTTTCTTCCTTATTAACCGCACCCAGATTTAATCCAAAGAAGCAATGTGGCCTGTTGAAAAGCTAAATGTCCCAGCCACTCTGCAATGGTGCATGGTCCTGGGACACAGTTCCTGCAAAGCAGATTCAATGAAAGATCTTGGGTGAGGCCTCCGGGAAATCCCCTTCTGCCTTTTAACCTTTCCCCTCCTTCCTGGAACATGGACATGAGGGCTGAGCTCCAGCAGCCATTCTGTGACCACAAAGGGCAACAAACCCATGGCGGGTGTGGCTGTAAGGGAGGACACAGGGAGACTGGGTCTCAGACCAGCTGCCAAATCCATCCGAGACCACCCTCGGGTGGTCTTCTTTTGCATAAGAGAAAGGACTTCTTTTGCATAAGAGAAACAGACATCCCTATCTTTAAGCCACTGTTAATTGTGTTATCTGTTATTTATAGTCAAATTCAGTCCCAAGAAGCTGAAAAGGGAGTACCCAAATCACATTAAGGAGGCATCCAGATGATCACAGCATGTTAAATAGGAAAAGATTCTTGGAAAGCATCTTGTCCAACTTCTTCTTATCACATACAGGGAAAGAGGCCTACAAAGAAGGGACTTGCCCAAGGTCACAAAGATAGCGTCAAGGTGGGGCCTCCCCCCAGGCTCTTTCCGTTCACCTGTGTGCTCCACTCCCGCCTCCCTCTCCACCCCCTCCGTCCCACTCTGCCTGCAGAGGCTGGCCTGGTCCCTCTGGCCTGTGTTTGGGCTTAGCCAAGGGGGAGCCAGGTAGGAGATCAGAAGGAGGAAGAGAGTGAGAGCAGGGAATTTACCTCCAGTGGGTCACTGTGAGCTGGCTGTGTCTCAGGGACAGGTGGCCTTTTCCACTCTCACTTCCCACATTCTGGCAACTCCCTGCCCTCCCATGGTCGGGCCTGCCGGTCCTCACCCTGGAGTCTGCAGCGTCCAGGCTGCCTCCCCGCACCCACTGTCCTCTGGGTCCTTTGTGAACAGCCCCTGTGTTAAACTGTCTTTGGAATATCACCCGTTCTGCCAGCTGGGTGACCTGGGGCCACTCCCTCAGCTTCCTCTGGCCTCGGCGGTCCTCTGGCCTGCCTCTTCACGGAGCTGTCTGTGGGGCTAAGACACAACGGTTGATGTGTGATGTGGAATATAATCCCCATGACCATCAGTTCCCGGAGGTCGGCTGGAGCTGGGTCCCCCCTTCCCACCCTCATCGCTGCAGGACGGATGGCCAGGAGGATGAGAGACTGGACAGAAGGAGAGCTGGGCTCCCCGGCACGCCCCCCTGCAGCCTGGGCAGACGCCGGCGCTGTGCTGGGCCCCAGCGCCTTGGCCTTGCCCTGAGAGCTGAGCGCTAGTCTGAGCCCTCACGGTTTCCATCCCGCCGCCCGCATGTCCCGCACACTTGACCTTCGCCTGCAGACACTGCTCAGCCCCCGGCAGGGTGAAAGTGCTCGTGGGAATTCAGAGGAGAGAACAATCTGGCAGAAGGGCTGGGTGGGGGTCCTGACTTTGAAGGACGGTAGCAGCGCTCCGCAGAGGGACCCCTGAGGGGGAAGGGAAAGGTGACGTTTTGGCAGCAGCGAGGGGCCTGGCCCGGACTGAGTCGGGGAGGCAGTGGGGGAGGCTTTCTGCAGCGAGATGGTGTTGTGGGGAGGAGCTGAAAGTCAGCATGAGGCTGCGGACCGACAGGAGAACAAGAACACCGATTTAGCCAGTAAGTAAACAAATAATCTGAAGGCTTTCGGCGGAGGTGAGATCGGAAGAACGAAGACAAGCGACTACTTCTCACGCGTGAAATACAAGCATCCTTTGGGCCGCTGGTGCTGGCTGCACGTGTCTCCCGGAAGCCACCTGGCACTGACCCAGGCGGAGGTGCGGCAGTTAGTCCCAGGGACCTGGAAGTCCTCATTTGCTACTGAAATCTCTGCCTCGACATGCTTTAAATAAACTGGACTAGTTTATTAATCTACTGGGCTAGACTTCAGTAACTTTGTTATGAATACAAAATGATTTTTTTTTTTGAGACAGAGTCTTGCTTTGTTGCCCAGGCTAGAGTGTGTGCTGTGGTGTCAGCCTAGCTCACAGCAACCTTAATCTCCTGGGTTCTCCTGCCTCAGCCTCCCGAGTAGCTGGGACTACAGGCATGCGCCACCATGCCCGGCTAATTTTTTCTATATATATTAGTTGGCCAATTAATTTATTTCTATTTATAGTAGAGACAGGGTCTCGCTCTTGCTCAGGCTGGTTTCGAACTCCTGACCTTGAGCAATCCGCCCGCCTCGGCCTCCCAGAGTGCTAGGATTGCAGGCGTAAGCCACCGCACCCGGCCCAAAATGATTTATTTACTTTTTAAACAAACCTTGTTTTTAATGATTCAAATAAATTACGCTGGTAAAAATTCAAGTAAAATGTGTATGAAATTAAGAATTCCCCTTTGATCCTGTAGCTCAGAAGTAACCACTATAACTGCTTTATTTTCACCTTTTCAAATTTTGCTATGCAAATGTAAACATATCAACATACGCTATAGTTACTAGCTTTTTTAATTGAAATCTTCATTGAGATAAGTGCGGATTCACAGAGTCTCGAGAGATGCCATGGTGTTTCCGACACTGGTAACGTTTCACAAGACTATAGTGCAACCACACAAACCAGGCCCTGATACAACCCGGTGATCTTTGTCAGAGTTTTTACAGTTTAACTTGCATTCATTTGGGTGGGTTTGGGTGTGGATTAAGTTCTGTACAATTTTATCGCCTTTCTATGTTCACATATCCACCACTGGAGTCAAGATACCAGAGCGTTCCAACACCACAAGGATTCCTCCTGTTGGCCCTTAATAACCACGCCCACCTCTCCCCAACCCCTTGTCCCATCCTTTTTGAGATTGGTTTTCCTCACTCAGCAGAATTCCCCAGAGATTCGGCCAAGTTGTCGCATGTATCAGCAGTTTGCTCCTTTCCACTGCTGAGTAGCATTCTGTAGCGTGCGTGTGTCATGGTCTGTTCAGCCATTCACAGGGAAGGACGCCTAAGCTGATTCCTGTTTGGGGCTATTACAAATAAAATTGCTATGAGTAATTTGTGTACAGGTTTATGTATAATCATAAGTTTTCATTTCTCTGGGAAAAATGCCCCGGAGTGCAATTGCTGGGTCGTCTGGTAGTTGCATGCCTAGTTTCTTAAGAAACTACCAAACTGTTTTCTAGGGAGGCAGTACGATTGTACATCCCACCAGCGATGTGTGAAAGATTCAACTTTCCTGCGTCCTCATTAGCATTGGGTGTTGCCGCTGTTTTTTATTGAATCACCGTGGTAGTTTGTAGTTTTCTAAAAACAAAAATAGGATAAACAGTCGTACACTTAGATTTGTATTACTTTACTGGCTGAATCACATTCCATTATATTACATATCATTATTTAACTATTTTCATATTGTTACTCGTTTAGTTTATAATATTTTGCTACTGCAAAAATCTGTTATTACTAGCAGACACATGTACACATGAGTATACACATACCTCTGGACATTCTATATTATGCTTTATGTCAGTGCATATAGACATGCATTAGATAGATCTATTGCACATTTTTGTATGTATTTTTATGACTAGATTCATAGAAGTACAGCTGCTATGCAAAAGGCATACACATTTGAAAATCTGATAGATATTGCAAAATTGCCTTCCAAAAAGTTTGTACCAACATATGCTCTCAATAAGATTGCATAAAAATGTTCATTTCCCTATCAACTCTCCAATAGTGAACATACTTCATTAAAAATATTTTTCCCGGCCGGGCGAAGTAGCTCATGCCTGTAATCCTAGCACTCTGGGAGGCCAAGGTGGTAGGATCGCTCAAGGTCAGAAGTTCAAAACCAGCCTGAGCAAGAGTGAGACCTTGTGTCTACTACAAATAGAAAGAAATTAATTGGCCAACTAAAATATATATAGAAACAAATAGCCGGGCATGGTGGCGCATGCCTGTAGTCCCAGCTACTCAGGAGGCTAAGGCAGAAAGATTGCTTGAGCTCAGGAGTTTGAGGTTGCTATGAGCTAAGCTGATGCCATAGCACTCTAGCCCAGGCAACAGAGTGAGACTCTGTCTCAAAAAAAAAAAAATTTTTTTTCCCCAATATTATAGATAAAAAATGGTCTCTCATTATTATTTTTTATGTGCATTTTTACTGGTAGAGATGAGCATATTTTCACAATATCATTGGTCATTTTAATTCTTTCTCTTATTTTGTTATGCTTATGCTATTTAATTATTTTCCCATTTTTCTAGATTGTCTTTTCTTCATGATTTATGCTTTAAAAAACTTAACCCAAAAATTTTTAAAAATTCCCTCTTATAATTTTATAGTTGCTTTCCACATTTAAATTACTAATTTATTTAAAATTTATTTTTGTTTGTGACTTGAGGCAGAGACTCCCCCTCCCCGGGGATGGGCTCAGCCAACCTGTGCAGGGGACAGGCGGCCTGCACCCCTCTGTGACTTATGCTGCCTCTAGAGCTTTCCCCAGGACTGAGCCAAAGCCACCCTCCAGGGCCTTTGCTGACCCCACACCCTTGCTTGGCCTATGTCCTTCCCTGAGCGAGCTTCCCTGCCCCCTACTGAGTTTTACTGGGAATTCTTCTCACCAATCCTCATCCCGGGGTCTGTTTGTGAGAAACTCACCATAACACAGAAGTTAAATGTTATCTTTTCCAAGTGGATAGCTAATTTCCCCAATATCCTTCATATCTATATATATATATATAATACATACATATGTATTATATATATATTTTTTTTAATCAAAATAGACATGATTACCCAACATCCTTTATAGAATGATTCAAACCTCTCCACCGATCAGGAATGCCACAGTTATTCGATGCTGGCAGGAGTAGCTTCTGGCAGAGCCCTTTACTCCAGGCACCCACAGAGAAGGGCGGGCAAAGCCCTCAGAGTCCTGCAGAGTGGCTGTCCAGGCCCCTGGGGACAGATGTCACAGCTCCCACCAGAGTTCTCCCACGGGGACTCTGAGCGTCAAGAATTTCCCAATGCAGTCCATATGATGTACCTTAACACAGGTAGGTCCAGAGCCTAAAGGACTTGTTTCTTTCTTTCCTTTTTTTTTTTTTTTTTTGAGACAGAGTCTCACTTTGTTGCTCAGGGTAGAGTGAGTGCCGTGGCGTCAGCCTAGCTCACAGCAACCTCAATCTCCTGGGCTCACGCTAATCCTCCTGCCTCAGCCTCCCAAGTAGCTGGGACTACAGGCATGTGCCACCATGCCTGGCTAATTTTTTTCTATATATTTTTAGTTAGCCAATTAATTTCTTTCTATTTATAGTAGAGACGGGGTCTCTTTCTTGCTCAGGCTGATTTCGAACTCCTGACCTCAAGCAATCTGCCTGCCTTGGCCTCCCAGAGTGCTAGGATTACAGGCGTGAGCCACCACGCCAGGCCCTTGTTTCTTTCAAGAACAATATAATAACATTAAAGTAAATTTTTGAGGCAATAATCATAACCTCACTATTCTAATACAAAAACTATTTCCACTTCTGTGTATGTCTTCCACTCTCTGCCACGTGTCAACATTGCCATGTTGTTGCCATCATACCTACTTATACTTTTGCAGTCTGCTCTTAAAAAATGACATCATAAAACTCTTTGAGGTTTATGTACACTCTTAGAAATGATCATTTTTTTTAAAAGGCTACATGTTGAAAATTGTCATATTTTTAGACATTCTTTTGTGGTTGGATATTTTGGTCACATATAAGCTTTTGCTTTATTAAAGAACATGGCAGCAGATAAACATCAATATTTCCTTTACCAGAATGCTATGGTTTCAATGTTTGTCCCCTCCGCCAGCACGTTAGCGGGCTCAGGCCCTCCCTCCCCAGGTGATGCCTGCACCACTGTCCAGCTGTGCAAAGTCCCCACCAGCAGGAAGGCCCTCACCAGATGTGGCCCTCAACCTGGGACTTCTCAGCCTCCATAGCTGTAAGAAATAAATTCCTTTTCTTTATAAATTACTCAGTTTCAGGCATTCTGTTATATGCAACATAAAACAGACTAAGAGATCAATAATGTGTTTGTGTTTGTGGTGACCCAAGAAAGTCTCCTATAAGTTTAAAATTCCAGAGAAAATGTGGAGAATGCATATTTTAAGACATACACTCAGGTATGCAAAAATCTATCTTGCTTTAGTTTTAGAGAGCTAGACTTAGTTGCTATCTTTAGCCCCCATTCCTCTTAGTCATAGAAAATAAAATCTTGCCAATGTGAAATTTTTTTCAGTTGACTCACGATAAAATTAGATAATTTATGTGTTTCTGCTCCCTGCTTTCTCCCTAGAGTTTCAGCTAATTTCCGTGGGGCATTTTTAGCATTAGGGCACGAGGGGAGGCATCTGACTCCCTCTGTGCTGGTATCACAAATACGCCTGCTGCCCACGTGTGTATTTCTGTAGGACACTCCCATGCAGGGCTAGCCGTGTGCCTACTGGACACGGTTCTCCATGCCTCACAGATACCAACCAATGTAACCTTCACAACAACCCTACCAGGTGGGCAACAATATTAGTCCCATTTCACAGATGAGGAGACTGAGATGTTATGTAACTTGCCCAAGGTCACAGACCTAGAAGTGGTGGGTGTGGGATTCAGGCTCATGTATTCTAGCAGCAGAGCCTGTGCTCCTAACTGCTCCGCCCACCCAGCCATCAGTCCTGAGGTTCCTACCACGTTCCTCCTTCCAGGCCATGAGGGTCTTCCAGGACCTCCGATTCTAACTTCTAGACACACGAGGAAAAGCCTCTCCACGCCCAGGGGCAGGGGCAGGGGCAGGCTGGAAGGCCACTGCAGGCCAGGCTGTCCAGCAGCTACAAGCAGCCCCTCTGCCTCCCTCAATCATGAACATATCTGGAAGTTTCCTCAAGCCCTATCCCACACTGGGGCTTAGCCTGAGGAGGGTGGGGGCAGGCCCACAACGGTGCCCCCCTCCCTGGTGTGCCAGGAGGGTGGGAAGAACCTCTTCTACCTAACCACATGCTTCTGCCTAACCACATACTGTTCGGAACCCTCCTGCCCTGTCCCACACCGCCCTCACAGCTTTTCAAACTTTAAAGCTTTTCAAACTTTAAAGCCCTGATACATGTTAGAATCACATGGGGAGATTTTTTTTTGTTTTAATATTGGCATCTAGGCCTCAGCTCCAGAGATTTTGATTCAGTTGGTCTGTGCTGGGCCAGGCACGGGTATTTTTTTTAAATCTCCCAGCTGGTTCTAATATGGATCCAGGGCCAAATATCACAGCTTTAAAATCGAGAATCTAATACCTTTGTTCTCAGGTTCTGCTATAACAATTTCCCCGTGCAGCACAGAAGCCTCGCGTCTCTGGAAGGTGAGCCGGGCAGTGGCGGGGCGGTGGGCGGCAGCACGGGAAGGCTGGGGAGTGGGGAACATGGTTCACATAGCAGACAATTCTTTCTCTGTGGCCCTACAACAGCTGAATGCCCTGCCTATATTTAGGGAATTTCCCGCCCATGAGTCTTCATGTGAGAAAAGCCCCCTTCTGCTTCTAGAAGCTGCGGGCCAGCTAAGCACGTCCCCGGCGTCCCTCGCAGCCTGTGCGTTGCACGTGGCTTCGATCCTGAACTGGGGATTCATAAGGAAAGGAGCAGAGAGAATTCTCTCTGGCAGTGGCAGCAGCTAACCATGAGGTCAAATTTCCACCCTAGTGGTGGCATCCTGGCACGTCCACTGGCCAGAGCCGGGGGCCGCAGTGTCCTGGGAGGACTCCCGCTGCCCTGCAGTTTGGAGCAGCCTCCAGCCGTGCAGCATGGGCCTGGCCCACCAGCCCTTCCGGAGAGTCCATGAATCTCCCCTCGCCTGCAGACAAACCCCGTTCTACATCGGTCAGCCGGATTTGGGTGCTGTTTGCTTGAAACAAAGCACCTGCCTGGTGCAAGAGCCAGAGGCAGGGCAAGGAGGAATTTGGTCGCCCCTTCAGAGCACGGCCCAGCAGTGCCGCCCGGCTCTTCCTGAAGCCTCTCCCGGCCTCCGGAGCCCCAGGCAGCAGGGGATGACAGCCCCAGGCCTGCGCATGAATCCCCTGGGATGCTTGGTGAAAATCAGATTCTCGGACCTCACAGCAGACCGACTGTGTCATAGTCCGGGTGTTTGGAGGCCAGAGTTTTACATTTTCAATGAGCTCGTCAGGTGACGCTTGTGCACGCCGCAGTTTGAGACTCGCTGGACTAAATGGCGAGTTTAAATCCTCATCATGGGCCTGCAGGGTTAGCTGTAGGAATAGAGCTCTCATGTTGAAAAGCAGCTGAAGACCACCAAGGACAAAGCCTTCACTTCCAGAGGAGAAAACCAAAGTCTAGAGAGAGGAAGGGATTTGCTAAAGACCAATCAATTCACAGAGGATTCTAGAAGACAGAGCACTGGCTCTGGGAGGGGGGGACCTTGCGGTCATCAGTCAGGACCCACCAGGGTTAGGAGACAGGAGCAGAGCTGGCTCACAGATGACCGTGAGGCGATCTGAAGACTGGCAACCACAGGAAGCCACTGTCACCCTGGGGGACATTGGCAGAGCGAGGGCCAGGTCATGTGGCAGAGGATAGGGCCACAGCACTGCCACCTGCTGCAGCTGGAGCCGTAGGGACCTGTCCTAGCTGCAGGCAGGTGGCCCTAGGCAGAGCTGTGGGAGAAATAGCCTGGCTTCTGCCTTCTCCCTCCCTCCCGTCTTCCATCAGAGCTTCCCACCAGCCCGGCACCCCGGAAGGCAGCCGACACCCGAGCCTGGGAACCCAGCCTGCAGGGATCGGAGCCTCTCTGTACCCGCAAAGGGAGGAGGCAGGGAGGGATTGAAGGACTGCAGGCCACGACCCGAGCATCTCAAGAGCTGGTTCTCCTTTGGTTTCAGAGGGGAAACGGAGGGCCTTCCTCAAATTAGTAAATAGCAGAAATGGACTAGAACCGGTTCTCTTACGTGCCAGCCCTATATTCTTGGCATGAATCACAGCAGAGCAGGCAGCTCCTATCTGCTTCTGGTGTGGGCTAAAGCAGCTATTTCTCCCGTGGCCCCTGGGCCAGCTGCTCTTGAGGCATTTTAAGATTTGAAGGGCGTGGGGATCAGGGATGTTGAGGATGAGAGTAGAGCGCAGGTGACAGGTGGCCCTCCCCTACTGCCTAGTGAAGAGGCCACTCCCCAACCTAAGGGCACTGTGCAACATAGAAAAATAAAAGAGACTAAACGCCTCTTGCCCTGAGAATTCCATGCCACACCTGAGATACTGTGTGACCCCTGGGGCCTCATAAACCCTGGGCTGGAACTGGGCTTGTCACCACCTCCTTCCTGGTTTGCAGGTGGAGCAAGGTCAACCTGATGGATATTAGGAAAGTAGAATTCTAGAAATCGAGGGTTGGAAGGCTAGAGCCAGATCGTGAAGTCAGTGTCCTTGCTCACAGAGCGAGGCGATGCGATTTGCCCAAAGCCACATGATGGGTTAGTGGAAGTAGGAAAGTTAGTCGGGAAGGGCACCTGAGCCTCCTCCTCCTCCGTGGCCTGTGCTTCCTCCGTGGCCCGTGTGAGCCAAGGTGTGACCTTTCACAGCCCGCCGGGCACAGCCGCCGTCAGCGGGCAGGGCCCGGCCGGCCAGAGTGAGCCCTGGGCGGGGAGTCCGGAGGCCCCCGTTCTCGGCTCGGCTCTGCTGCCTGCCTGACCCTGGGGAAGTCATTAAACGCCAGTGCCCTCAGGACGCAGTGACCCTAAAGTTTTCTTCCGGCTCTAGGATTTAATGAAATCTGTCAGCCACTTGCTGCTCTGCCTGCCTTTTATCAACAATGTCTGTTTGCAGAACAAGAGCCTTTCATCTCAGTGTTGTGCTTTCAGCTCTGTCCACTTGACCCTCGTCAATACTCGGCACAACAATAAGCCAGCGCCTTCCAGTCTGTGTCCCTGAGCACATCATTAGCTGGCCGGTCACTGGAAGGACGGCATTCTCCGGGCTGTGCCGTCAACTCTGACTTCAAAGACACAAGGACATGAACACTTCACACAGTTTCCTGTGAGTCGACCGACTCTTCTACCACTGCGTGAGATACGTCTTTCATATTTAATCTAGGCTATTTGTTTTCCCATGAGATAGGCAGAGAGGTAGAAATTCTGAGCATTCTTTTACCAATAGGACATTTATCTCGAGCTGAATTTCATCCAGGAATGTCAAAATACTTTACATCCTGAGACCATGATCTAAAGGTCTGGAGAGAAATCAGGGTTGGCCGGGCCCAAAGCACCAGAAATCCCCACTCAGCAAATAAGTCATTAATATTTGCCTCCAGGCCATAAGTTAGTTGTCGAAGCTCGTTTTCTTTAAATCTTCTCCTGATGCGAGGAGGTAACTCACTTGTGGTGGGCATTAAATGGTTAAAAGCAAAAGCGCAAAGAACGCACTTTCCTATTTTCTGCTAGAGTGTGGCCCAGCCTCTGCAGAATAGAAGGAACAGGACACACCACGGAGGAAGTTCTCTTCCTGCTGCTGTCGGGAAGCGGTCCATTTCTGCCAACTCAACAAGGGTTCCCAGGGTTAGATAAATAGTCCCTCCTGCAGGCAGGAGACAACTACAGCATGAGTGGCTGAGAAAACCTGTAGGGACAGCCAGATGCCCAAGACAGCAGCTAGGGAGGGGCCCGAGGAGCAGAAGAGCCATGTGAAGGGAGCCAGGGAATGAGCAGGACAGAGGGGCTGTGTGGCCCCTCCAGGGTGGGCCACAGGGCAGCAGACCCAAGTCACAGCAGCCGGGCATAAACTCTTAGACAGACTTTCTAGACTGCAAAGGTGGGTATACACACACCTGGGCAGCCCTTCCACAAGGATTCCAAAGAATTAAGCTCTATTTAAAACATTCGTTGCAGGCCAGGCCCGTTGGCTCACACCTGTAATCCTAGCACTCTGGGAGGCCAAGGCGGGCAGATTGCTTGAGGTCCAGAGTTTGAAACCAGCCCGAGTAAGAGTGAGACCCCCGTCTCTACTATAAATACAAGAAATTAATTGGCCAACTAATATATATATAGAAAAAATTAGCCGGGCATGGTGGCACTTGCCTGTAGTCCCAGCTACTTAGGAGGCTGAAGCAGCAGGATTGCTTGAGTCCAGGAGTCTGAGGTTGCTGTGAGCTAGGCTGACGCCATAGCACTCACCCATGGCACTCACTCTAGCCTGGGCAACAAAGTGAGACTCTATCTCAAAAAAAAAAAAAAAAAAAAAATTCGTTGTATGTGATGCATTATATACACTGTGTGTAACACATACATACATACACATGGCATCCATTGTATGTAACACATCGTGTGCATGTGTACATGCCATGTAATACACACACACAGCAATTCTCCTGGAGGAGGTTTGCTAGGGAATCCCCCAGGGATGGACACCTTGTGAGGGAGGAAGGAAGCAGGACTGGGCAGGGGAGTCCCACTGTGATACAGGATATAGTCACAACAGGTTCCAGCCAACCCTTTGACCCTAGAACTGGGATGGACCTTCAGCGTTGCCTGGCCTTAGGAATGGCCTTGAGAAAAGGGGATGGAGAATGCAGACCCCTCTGATTTACCAATCACTGGACACGGTCGACCTCAAGAAGGTTTTGTGTGATGGACAGCGATGTCTGAAGCACTCAGCTGAGAGGTCAGTCGCCACAGGGAAGAAGCGTCTCAGCCCCAAAGGGGCGTCTGGGCATCTAGAGTCTGTTGAGATCAGCACGTCTTTTTGTAGAAATGAGCAAGCTGATTCAAAAATTCATACGGGAATGCAAAAGACATAGAGTAGCCAAAACAACTTTGAAAAATAACCCAGTAAAAGGACCCACAACGCTTGGCTCATTGTAAAACTACAATAATCAAGACCGTACAGTCCTGGCATCAAGGTAGACAAACAGATCAATGAAACAGAATAAAGAGTCTAGAAATAGATCCACACATATGTGGTCAAATAATTTTTTTTAAAGGTGAAGGGGCAATTCAGTTGTCATTTCAACAAATGGTGTTGGCCCGACTAGACATGAATAGGCAAAAACACAAACTTCAGTCCATACATCACATTGTATTCAAAAATTAACTCAAAATGGATCATAGACTTAAATGTAGGACCTTATACTATACCATTTCTAGAATAAAACATAGAAGAAAGTCTTCGTGATTTTTGAATTAGCAAAGATTTCTTAAATATACACCAAAATCACAATCCATAAAAGAAATATTAATAAGTTAGGCTTCTGCTCTTAGTAGCACCCTATTAAGAGAGGAAAAGGTAATGCATGGATTAGGAGAAGATATTTGCAAATTATATATCTGATGAAGGACTGGCACGAAGAATACATGCGGAACTCTCCAAACTTCATAATAAGAAAACAATAACCCAATTTTTCAAATGGACAAGAGATTTAAACAGATACTTCGTCAAAGAAGATATAGAGGCCGGGCCCGGTGGCTCACACCTGTAAGTAATCCTAGCACTCTGGGAGGCTGAGGCGGGTGGATTGCTCAAGGTCAGGAGTTCGAAACCAGCCTGAGCAAGAGCGAGACCCCCTCTCTACTATAAATAGAAAGAAAATAATTGGCCAACTAATATATACAGAAAAAATTAGCCGGGCATGGTGGCACATGCCTGTAGTCCCAGGTACTCGGGAGGCTGAGGCAATAGGATTGCTTGAGCCCAGGAGTTTGAGGTTGCTGTGAGCTAGGCTGACGCCATGGCACTCTAGCCGGGGCAACAGAGTGAGATTCTGTCTCAAAAAATAATTAATTAATTAATTAATTAAAAAAATAAAGGCACCAGTCATATTGAATTCAAACCCACCCTAAGAACCTATGAAAAAAATATTTTTTTTCCTTAAGGCCACAGTGTTTTATTGTGAAAATAGAATAAATACTTCAAAAACAAAATTATCCTTTCTAATGAAAAATGTGTTATTTTTTATTGTTTTCTGTGCATGAGTTATATGCCATTAAATTGTCAATATGAATTGTAACAAAAAGAACATCAACAAGTAAGATTTTCAGGAACCAACTGCAGGGTTTTGCCCAGGGGCCCGCCCATCGCATAGCATATATACTACAGCACGGCGGAGCTGCCTGCACACCCCGCGGCTGCCAAGGTGAAGAGATGTGGAGTTACATGTGCTTCATATGCTTTTGGGCCCTGCACAGCTCACCCGAATCCTAGCCTGTAGTGAGGATCACGGGATGCAGACATAAAGCCTCAGCTGTGGCGCCTGGCGCATTTACGATGGGTCAGGACCAGTTGGTGGTGAGTCTACCACAGGGGTGGGGTAGCGGATCCTAAACCATTTTTTGCCTGTTCTTAAACATTTCATGTTAACTTAAAATATGCATTCATTCACCCGTATTTCTAGTAGTTGCACCTGATTAGAGTTTCCCACCTCTGCTTAGAGTTCCACATGTAGTGATTCACCCTCAGTAAATCTTTTTCTTTTTCTTGTTTTTTTTTTTTTTTTGAGACAGAGTCTCACTCTGTTGCCCAGGCTAGAGTGCTGTGACGTCAGCCTAGCTCACAGCAACCTCAAACTCCTGGGCTCAGGCGATCCTCCTGCCTCAGCCTCCCGAGTAGCTGGGACTACAGGCATGCGCCACCATGCCCGGCTAATGTTTTCTATGTATTTTTAGTTGGCCAATTAATTTCTTTCTATTTATAGTAGAGACGGAGTCTCACTCTTGCTCAGGTTGATTTCAAACTCCTGACCTTGAGCAATCCTGCCTCGGCCTCCCAGAGTGCTAGGATTACAGGCGTGAGCCACCACGCCCGGCCATCAGAAAATCTTTTATCTAAAATAAAGTTGTTGTTTCTAGATAACTCTATTTACACCCTTATATTTCACTGGTCACATATGTATCACTAAGCCATGTAATTCACATAAGGAGCACTGCGGGAATGAGAGGGGTTGCTGGGCATGAGGCTCTGGGACGGGAGCGGCGCTGCGGGGAGCCTTAGTCGGTGCCTTTGACAGAGGGACAGTAGGCGTCCAGCCGTCAGCCAGAGGAAGAACAAGTCACTATTATCTGATGCACTCTCTATATATTATCTCATCTAAATTTCACAGTCGCCAAGTTAGATCCTTGATCCATGTTACAGAAAAGGGAAGTGAGGCTCAAGGATCTTAATTAAATCTTTGGCCCCAAATCACAGTCAATGGCAGGGATTCCAACGCCCTTGTGTTGGACTCCCAAATGTGTGCTCTCTTCACCACACCATACTTCTGCTGCACAGAAATGAGAAAGGAAGTTCATCATCCCACAGGGTTTATTTATCGCCTGGTCAATAGTGAAGGATTCTCACTGTTCTGTCTTCTAATTCCCAGCAGCCTAAGTGAATAGAGTGTGGCAGAATATAGAAAATCCTATGTTTAAGGGAAGTGCTCTTCCAAAAAGAGCCAGTTTGCAGGCGTCCACCTCTGGGGACATGGCATCACCCCCTTCCCAAGCAGCCCCTATGCGGGCACGGTCTTGCCAGCTTGTCAGATTGGCCGGCGCCTGCCCCTCGCCAATGGCTAAAGAGTTTGGGTGTCATGGCTGGCCAAGCCCAGCACCAACCCCCACAAGCTGTGTTTCCCAAGTGGGCTCCAGAGAGATCAATAAAAACCAAAGACGGCTGAGTCCAAGGCTAAATTTAATTGCTGTTTGAGAGTATTTTTAGCCAGAAAAAATAGAAGACCCACGTCGCACACGCTTGGTCCCTCTAGACGGTTGCTAGTTCACTCGGCCCGTGCTCACTGAACACACAGCCAGCCTCACAACGGCCCGGGCTGGGTGCCGGGGACATAGACACCAGCCGGGCAGTCCCTGCTCCCACGGGCTTCCCAGTCTGGTGCAGACGGACAGGTGAACAAGGAAAACACAGAGCAGTCAGCCACCAGGTAGAGGTGAGCTCGAGGGGCCGAGGGAGCTTCAGAGCAGGACAATGACCCCAGTCTGGGTGAGGGGAAGAGGGCCCAAGAGCCCCCAGAGGAGGCCAAGCCGAGCTGAGCCTGGGAGAGCCAGTAGAGAGGGTGGGGAAGAAAGTGGGGTCCTGGGCAGAAGCTCAGAGGCACGGTCCCCTGGCATGTGGACGGAGCCTGGCAGGCTCAGATCGGTCCAGGTCACCTCTGCCTGCACGTTCCCACGCCCCATTAACTCCGGTTCAACATTTAGATTCGGCGCAGAAGTCACTTCCTCGGGGGCTTTGTCGAGGCGTGAAGGTGCAGGGGGCTCAGGAGACTGGCTGGACTTTGCTCGGGGCTCTTCTCTCAGCCCGCCGGCCTTGGGGTCTTTGCCCCACGTGGGTGACTTGGGAGAGTCGGAGAGTCGCCCCGAGAAGAGAAATGAAACACGACAGTGAACCAATCTAGGAACTCACGCTGCGTTCTTCCAGACAGAATAGGCAGAAAGTGCTTTCAAATTGCTCCCCCCGACACCCCCATCATCTAGCTGCGAACATCTGCATGCAAATGACTCCGACACGTTCTGACAAATAATATTTACATTTGGAATCCAGCTGTCGAGAGAGAACAGCTGCTAACAGGTACTCAAGGGCACCTCTAAGGCATGCTTTCGGATTTCAGAAACATCATGTGAGCCCACACTGTTTAAACTGTGTTCTCATGGAAGTTTCAGACTGAAGCTTCTTTGTTCCTGCCGAATGACTCACGGGCGCCCTTTAACAGGGGGGAAACAGACATGTTTTGATGGGGAAAATACATAAGGAATGCAGTGCATTTTTCCAAACAGCCATCAGACCATCTAATCTAGGCCAGCGAGGGCAAACCCGCCGAAACTTTCAGGCTGACCTTGTCCTGGGCCGGGGCACCCCGGTGAGGCGCGTACTGACCGAGGCGGGGAAGGGAAGGCCAGTTGTCCCAAGGCGACTAACCTTCCTGGGGTTCCATGTTCTTCTAGTCTGCTGTTTTTCTGGGCACCTCATTTTCAGTAGCAGTGTGATGTAATCATCTTAAAGACAATAAGAATCCATTTATACATCACTTAATATGCGCTAAACACAGCTGTACGTAATTTCTTTAATTCTCATAGGGTTTTAGAGGAAGAACCGAGGCACAGAGACAGTAAATAATTTGCCCAAGGCCACACAGCTTCTAAGTGACACAGCTGCGGTGCAAACCAGGTAGCCTGGCTACAGAGTCTGGGCTCTGTGTGGCACAAAGCGCTTCCCACATTTGAATCCAGGCTGATCCCCTTGCGATCTGTGTGCCCTTGGACAAGCCACTTACCCTCTCTGAGCCTTGGTTTCCTGCTCTGCAATGTGCGGTTAAGGGTCTCTGGCACTGCTGTGGGAGGATCAGCCGCTGGAGTGGGCCCTCAGCAAACACGAGCGGGATCTGAATCCGGGGCGAGAGCCACGCAACCTTCACGGGCCTTACCCGGCTGTCCCCAGAACCGCTTCCGTCTCTGCAAGGCTGGGTGAAATAGCAGGAAAAGCAGGCAAGGATCCAGCAGGCCTCCAGGCCTCAGCAATTCATTGTTGTGAAAACGGTCTGAACTGACAGTGTCCCCCATGTGCATATGCACATATATGGGCTCCTAACGTGCACACGTGTGAGTGCGCGCGCAAGCACACACACACACACGCACACACACACAACTAAGCAACAGGAATCCGTCAGCACCGACCTGCACTGCACCCCGCTAAGCATAGAGAAGTGCCGGACATTTACGGGCACTATCAATCTCGTGCCGCTTATATTGCCTTGGCTTTGTGACCCCAGGGCCTGGCTTTGAGTCCTGGGACAGACACGTTTCCAGGAAACGTGGGTGGTTTGCAACCCTGGGTCACTTCTCTTTAGTCTCTTTAAATTGGGGGAATCCCATGTCGTTGATCAAGAGGAACCACTGACGCGATCGCAGCGGTGAAAGGCACAGGAAACAGCCCTCTGGCGCAGGGCCCCGATTCCAGGCAAGTAAGTGGGGAGTTATTCTGGGCTATCGGCAGCCCTGCTCTTCCTGGACTGCGGCTTCTCAACGGGAAGGAAATACTTTGCAGATAGGGGTGGGGGTGTCGCTACCCGAAAATGGCTCCCCTCCTGGTGCAAGTGCTCGACTGATTCTACTCCTGTGTGGCATTTGCACTTACCTCCTCTGTCCCCACCCCAGGCTGAACAGTCCTGGCCTTCGGTCCCCCAAGGGGTTTACCCATGGGGGCTGCTTTAAACGGACCCATCCTGCTCATATAAACGTGTGGGGATCACACAAAAACCAGGACTCCAGGACTGGCCTCAGCACCTATCAGTTGCCCCCACGCCTCCCACCATCTCTGCTTCTTCAGCCTCCACTTGGCTCTGTACCCAGCGCCGGCTCACACCTCTGGCACCCTAGGATGTGACAGCTCACGGTGACCCCCCGGCTCGCTCGAGGGAGCCCTGCTTCAGATACAGACTTTCCAGTCATGCAAGCCAATGCATTCCCTTCTTCATGCCACGGTCTTCCGAATGGGGTTTTTAATCTCTCAAAACGTGAAGAACCCTGACTAATACGGATATATTTCATAAAGTGTGTTGAATGCCAAGCTAAACAGTTTGATCGTGGATTTGGTAGGAGGAGGGGAGCCCTTGAAAATTTTTGAGTAGATAAGTGGTCTCTTCGATGCATCCAATCAGCCAATACACACATTTGGAGCGCTGCCGTGTGTGCTGTGCTGGACCACGGCTAGCCGCCGGTGAACACCAGGAGTGTGCCTCCTGCCCTTGAGAAACTCACTGTCTGATTTCACTCAGTAAATAATTTTTGGCTGCTGATAATGTATAAAACACTGTGTTAAATCCTCGTCAACATGAAATGCTTAATTCAAGATAGTGGCCAAAATCGTGCTGTTGGGAGGTAGAGCTGGCTGCACCAGTGTGCAGGCGACCCAGTAGACTGGACTGAGGTGGGGACATCCTGCAGGGGCAGCTGCCAGAGCCCAGCTGCAAGGGCAGGGGTGGTGTCCCTGCCAGTGGGCTGGGACTTAAACATGTCGAGTCTGGACATCTGTTCAAAAAGCAGTGAGAAATGCCACGGTGCGTTCACAAGTTGTCGATTAGCAGCGATGGTGTTTAGGACAGTACTTAAGAATCAGAAGACTGGATTCCAGTCCCAGCTCTGCTCTTTCTTCTCTCTGTGACACTGAGCGCATTGTTTCGCCCTTCTAAATTTCAGAGGGACAGTAACGATGCCCTCCTTGCTCTGCCTACCTCACAGGACAACAGAGTAAAATTTTGTAAAGTATACTATGTAACAGTTATGACAACTGCTATAAAAATGGATACACTGTGTAAAAGCATTCAAAGTCTCCGTGTTAACATAAACAATGTTAACTGCTTGGATTAGAACCTTGGGATCATCAACTTTTCCTGGGATAACTATAAAGGCAATCGGAATTTGGCTCCTAAATGATGGCAATAACTCAGTCTCAGTCGGGCCCGCCCGAGCCCCTTCCCCTGGAAGCTTGCTGCACGTTTTCCCTCCCGCCACGGAGCTGCCCTCCCAAGGCACAACCTGTCACTAATGAAAGAGACAGGCATGGACTCGGGCGTTTTAAAACTTCATCTGTCACAACAAACAGAAGTCAATTATCTAACCCCAGAAATCGTTTCCCCAGATGATAGATGGAAGCTATTATCGGGTCCTTGGCAAAGACCTTGCCAGACTTCGATGTTGCCTCCCTGGCCGGCCGGGCCCGGCTGCCTCATTCTCCCCGGGCCCACTCTCTGGGCTTCCCAAGGGCACGTGGGCCCCAAGTGGCTCTGCTGCAAGCCCACGACCTACTCTGTGGCCGTTCCAGGTTCTTTTCTCTAGTTTGTGACTTTTGCCGAATCATCTGGGAGCAGGACAGAATAGTGGAAACTCAGAACTTTTTTTTGTTTGTTTTTCATGAGACTCAGTCTAACTCTGTTTCCCCGGCTAGAGTGAGTGCTATGGCGTCAGCCTAGCTCACAGCAACCTCAAACTCCTGGGCTCAGGCGATCCTCCTGCCTCAGCCTCCGGAGTAGCTGGGACTACAGGCATGTGCCACCATGCCCAGCTAATTTTTTTAAATATATATTTTAGTTGGCCAATTAATTTCTTTCTATTTTTAGTAGAGACGGGGTCTTGCTCTTGCTCAGGCTGGTTTCGAACTCCTGACCTTGAGTGATCCACCCACCTCAGCCTCCCAGAGTGCTAGGATTACAGGCGTGAGCCACCGTGCCCGGCCACTGCCCCTCTTCTGAGAGGTGTCCGGGTGACTGGATCCCTGTTCCCGGCCTGGCGCTCGTCGGGGACTCTGGTGAGGAGGACTCTGCAGAGCCTTCCTCAACAGTATGGACCCCAGGTGGATTCGGCATATTCTTCCTGTAGATAAATAGAAGACAGCTGGCTGCTCTCCATTCTGATTCACGAGTCTATTTTTTTTTTTTTTTTTGCTGGTGGGGAAGATGTGATGTGGAGCTGGCTTAGTGTGAATGCTACGCCACATGTTTCTAGAAACTTAAAGGGACACATTCCTTTAGCACAGGCGCTGCTGCCTCACTGTCTGCAGCAAAGGTGGGGTCTGCACTGTTGCCTCCAGCAGCTACAATCAGATTTAGAAGATTGTTCAGAGAAAGGCGCGGGGACAGCGGGCAGCCTGTGGGCTTTGGGGTCAAGTGACCCCAAGTTTACAGTCCCAGCTCTGTCCTTACTGGCTGGAGGACTTTACCGCATGCCACAATTTCTTTATCCATAAAATGGATGTTAGAATCATTAAATAAAAATTATGCATGCCAAGCACCTAACACATAGTAGGTGCTCACAAATGTTACTTCCTTTCCTTTTTTGATGTCCAAAAATATTTGACCCCAAAACAGATTCTAAGGCATAGACAAGAATAAACTGAGCCTATAGTTTTAGATAAAGATGCAGCTCTACCTTTCTGTGGTTCAAAGTGGCAGTTCTTGCTTCATTTATTATTTTCTCAGCTATCTTAGTCCTGGAGAGTCATCGTCGTCCTTCATAAGGCCACTGAGCCAGTGACATTAGGGGCCTGGGCTCTCTCTCTGGGCACAGTGTCTACCTGGCTACCTGGCTGCTCCAGCACCAGTCAGATAATAGCTGGGCTCCCCTGACCAGCACATCTCTCCTCCTGTGCAGCTCAGTCCTCAGGGATCCGTCCCTCTGGTCTAGGTCCCCAGCAAGCCAGGAGGGACAGTCTAGTTGCCAACATGGCAGGAACAAATGCTTTGGACCTGAGTCATTAGAAGGCTCTCCTGTAGGAAACTGGTCCATCTTCTCCAGGGTCGTTCCTTTTTTTCACCACAGGTGTTCTCCTATCCTAAAGTCACTTTGAGAAAGCCTTCTGAAGACATGGGAGCTGCCATAGTCCTTTTCAGCACCAAACATGCTTCTGTGAAACAGACTGGTCTTCTCTCCTGCGCCACACCTGCTCCAGACCCAGGCAAAACTATTATCCCTTTTTATACGAACTATCAATTGTAATAGGTTATTTACCTTAAAGGGATCCTCATCAGGATATAACTGATGATTATCTAATTCACATAATAAACTCAGTTCAATAGATGGCTATGAAATAACAAAATTTAAAGCAATCCTGTGTCAGAGGTATTTTTGGAAGCATAATAAGTTTGAACTGCAAGTAACTGACCCCATAGACATAAATAGACTCGACCACACTGAAACAGCACTCACGACAATACCATCCGCACATTAGAAACAGGATCATAATTGGTTTCACATAAAACAGATCTCCAAAGAAAATGAATCATTTCCCACGAGAGCCCTGGGATAGTCTTTAATTGAACATTGCTTGGAAGAGGCAGGACAGCTTGAGGGCCAAGTGCTGTGTCACACACAGGCTTTAATATTTCACCCACATTTCACCTTGCACACTCACCCCGCCCCATCTCAAGGTACGGAGTCTCTACTGTAAGAACTGCTATGATAACTGGCATGCTACAAAACTCCAAAGAATTGTGACAAGCCAGCAGTCTGCCTTTTTGATTGCTGCTCAAGAATGGGCTTCACATTTTATTGCCTATAAAGATAAAATCAAACATTGCTTTTGGTCCTGCATGTTGCTCTGCTAATTTGATATCCTCCTACCTGTGTGTGCTTGGATGGTATGGGGCCACTTGCTTGCCTCTTAAATTGCTGCCCACTGGGGCAGGGGCCAGGACTCTTGATTGCCAAGAGAGATCCAAGCGTAATTAAACCTTGCTGCTCTTCCCTTCATCTGCACCACCTCCTGATGTTGATATCCTTCTAACACTCGGAGCTCAAGAGCAGCTTTAGAACCACCATCGCAGGGTGCAGCGAGAGGGGGCTCTCATCCCCTCTTCTGCATTTCCAAATCCTCTCTAAGCACCTGATGCAACCTTTCCTATTTAGCTTAGTACGTGGTGCAATAGGAATTACAATACATGCATAATAAGGGCTTTGTAAGGACACATGTAATGTAGATGGCACATTGCCAGGCATGCACACAAAAAGCGATGCTTAATAAATATGTTGAGTGAATGAATGAATCTCACTTTTCACCAATGTGCACATAGGCACAAAAACTGCTTGTAACCTCAGCAAGGGTGTTTACTGCTTGCAAGAGTCCAGAGCCTTAGCCCCCAGCATGGGGTGGATAATGTGAACCAAATACCTCTGTCTAGCTGATGTTAAAACCCTTCCCCTCAAAACAAGCCCATTCTTTTTTCAGTCAGTTAATCCTAACTGAAAACTGCTAGAAGCTACTTACAAATTATAAAATAAACCAAGTTTATTACATCTTCACTAAAGACACACCCTAACTAGTTTATCAAAACTGCATAGCATCTTCACTGCTTCCAGACCATACTGAGCTATTTATGTGACTGGGAGAAGGTGCCCCTTCCTCCAGACTCTCTGCTGCCCTCCCCTCCCCCAGCCAAAGCTGGATGATGACGCTGATGGGAGGGGCCCCAGGGCCCCGCCCTGTGCACTGTGCATAACCCACCCAGGGCCACTTCAGTGAAGCCCATCAGAAGTTCAGACTTCCTCATCAGCCCTCTGCCCAGACTTAGGTACAAAGCCAAGGGTTTCCCCACCACAAAAGATTGGAAGGATGTTTACAAGTCCTCCTTTTTTCCTTTAGGAGCCTGTTTGCTGAAACGTCCTGTGTGTGAAAGAGACAAGCATCTGGGGCAGTTGAAGCCCTTGTGAGACTTCTGGGTCTAGGAGGAGGAGATAGGACCCCTCCCAGGGAGAGAGAAGACATGAAGCACCAGGAAGGAATCACATGGGTCTTGATGTGCCTACCTGGACCTGGCACAGGGGAAAGTGCTGTATGAAGTTCAAAGATTTCACGCTGAGTCTGGAAGGTGGGAAAGAGTTAGCCGGCAAGACGAGGGGCAGAGGGCCTCCCAGAGGGATGGACAGGCTGGTGCTAGGGCACAGGGGTGAAAGTCATTTGGGAAGCTATGAATGGTTTGGCCTGTTCCCCAAACTGCAGCCAGAGAGATATTTTGAAAATGCAGATTTGCTTGAAATGATTCTGTGGCTCTTCACTAGCCTTATGTAAAGTCATGGTCTTAATCTAGAATCATCTAAGCTCTTCCATGACCAGGCTCCTGCTTGCCTCTCTGGCTTTTCTGCTGTCACTCACAGGCCACGCTATCCCTTGATTGGCATGTGAAAACACTAAGCCCTCTCTCACCTTTGACTCTTTGCACAAACTCTCTCTCACCACCAACTTTCAGCTCACGTTCCTCGTTGCTCCCTACCTTCTCTGGGTCAGGGAGCCCTCCCTGGGCCCTAGGCTGGGTGACGTCCCCAGTATGTTCACCCACTGAACTCAATTGTACCTTCTTGTTAAGAGACTGCCCTCCCCTCTAGATGGCCAGCACTAGCGGATCAGGGACTGTGGATTCTTGGAGCTGGCACAGGAGCTAATGCATGACAGGAACTGAGAATGAGTGAATGAATGAGTGCATGCGTTAAATGTGACAGTATCTCTGGATGTAGTTGAAGTTTGCTGGGAAATTAGGCTGAAAAGCCTTATATAGCACACTAAGGAATTGGGATTTTACTCCCAGACTGTGGGGAGCCACTGAAGGATTTTTAAGAGAGTGCCGTACTAGATTTGCATTTTTGAATAATCACGTTTGGGAAGATAATTCTGGCACACACGTAATCAGGATGAATTGGAGAGTTGTCTAGGCTGGAGATGGGAAGCCTTGTTATAGCACCACATTCACAGAAATGCAGGGACGTGGGGACCAAGGAAGGGGAACAGCTCTCTGGGTACTGTATAAGTGGAATTGTCAATATCTGGTGACTGGATTTGCAGGATGAGGGAGGAAAAGGACTTTAGGAGGGTGCCAAAATTTCTGGTTGGACAAAAAGACGAAGAAGAAGAAGAGCAAATTACATTAATAGAACCATGAAGTGAATGATCAATTCACTTTGGGTGGACAGGGGTCTCAATTGGCAGGGGTCTCAATCAATCAACGCCATGTTTTGTGTTGCTTCCGGTCAGCCTTTCTGAGCAAGAAAGCTGGAGTGTCTGTGGTTCCTTTGCCCTGCTGGGGGACTCTTAGACCTAGAAGTGCGAGAACCACAAGTGTGAGACCACAAGAAGAGTGAGAACCACGGTTTGCAAGTCAGGTGGGCTCTGAGACCCACTCCACCAAGGGCACCGGCCCCATCCTATTACAGCATCGGCTTTTGACCTGACTCAGGGTGGGGAGGAGGCATCCGCAAGGAGCGCTCTTTGCTGCTGTGAGCTCCAGGCTGAATTGCCACGTCTCATTCTGAGCGGGGCACAAAGGAGGCATTGATCGCTGGCAATCCTGCCCCCAATCCCTCCTTACTGCTCTGCTGTGCCTCGACCCCAGCACTCTCAGACTGACCCTGGGTGCCCAACCAGCCATTTCCGAGGGTCTGGCCCAGCCAGGGGTCCTCCTGCCACATTCTGGGCTCTGCCCAGTAGCAGGCTCAGAACAGAACCCTGGTGCAGACTGGAAGCCCGGCCCGGAGTTGCCATGCTCCAAGCCGCGTGGAAAGTCTGAGCAGGGCCTGAACACACTGCACAGCTCGCTTCTTGGCGCTGGCAAGTGGGATTCACCAAATTGCAATGCAGAGTCGCCAGTGAGGTCAGCTTTGGCCGAGAACCTCAGGCAGAGTGGGAGAGTCCGGGAGAGGAAGGAAGGGGACGCCGCAGCAAATGTAGCCAGGGTGTAGCCCTGCTTTAAAAACACCAACTGAAAAGGAACCCCGGGAAGAAGACGGCCTGGCTCCAAATCCCGAGGGGGCTCACGGTCTGATATCTGAGCCCTGGGCTGCCCGAAGCAGCTCACTGGACGCCACTCCCCAACCTTTAACTAGGTTAAAAGGCCTGAGAAAACAACTCCTAAACCCTTGGCAAAGAGTCACACGTACGGTCTCGCAGACCCTGGGAATTCCACAGAACTGAGAAAATGAAGTCTCTGTTTCGAGCCATGACTAGGTCTCTTATATGACTAAGGGTTATTACTTCTGCTTAGAGTCAGAAAAGTGTCCACAGCTCCAAATCCTATGGGCCGACCAACCACTCTCTGGGTGGTGGTTAAGCAAGCACTTTCAGAATTAATGCTGGGCACTTTCAGATCCCTCGGGACATTTCTGCTCTCCGACCGTGGGTTTGTCAGTGGTTCCCCAGAGACTTGAAAGAGTCTGTGTTCTATGGAAGGGATTAGCTCACTTATAAACTCACTCGCCTCTGGATTTGCCCCACACATTCATACACTTGCAAAGAAATCCAAAATCCTTGGGCTTGAGTCTCTCCTCTAAAAAGACAGATAAAGCTTCATAAACTTGCTTTATGTAAAATTTCCTCAAGCACATATTAAAAATACAGATTTCCAGACTCCTCCCTGAAGACTGATGCAGTAGGCCTACGGTAGGGCCTTCGGAAGCTAGGCTTTTAAAAGCGTTCCTCATGATTAGGCAAGTGTCGGCAATGCCTCTGAGCCTAGAAGCACCGGAGGAGGGGGTGGGTC
Organism: Microcebus murinus; assembly: GCF_040939455.1. Lineage (NCBI taxonomy): Eukaryota > Metazoa > Chordata > Mammalia > Primates > Cheirogaleidae > Microcebus > Microcebus murinus. The sequence continues at coordinate 6,636,985 of NC_134106.1, forward strand.
ATTTCCACCACGCCCCCAGCAGGTGAGCCACGAAGCTGGCCCGTGTGACTGCAGGGACCTGTGCCCGGCATGAGGACAGCAGCGAGGAAGGCTCTCGGGGGGAGAAAGAAGGGCTCCGAGCAGGCTCGCGAGGTGGGGGATTCGAAGTTCACCGGGAGACCGTCCCTGAGCAGAATGTTCTAAAGGAGGCTGCTGCTGTTCAGATGGCGTCGTGACGACAGGACTGTTTGGACAGGACCTGGTTGGGGACTTAGCGAAAGGATGAAATAAATCAGACAGTCGAGAGAGTTAGGAGAAAATCTACCTGGGGGGAGGTCGTAGAGGCCCTTGACACCCAGCCCATCGTGGCAGCAAGCAGCGGATATTCCATTTAGCTCAGGGCGTCTGTCTCTGGGCCACCGGGGCCCCGTTCTACGGCTGAGGAACACCTCTCAGGACACCTGCTTTGCTTGTGTTCTCCCCTCTCGTGGGGCGGCGTGAAGGCCGAGTGCCTCTGCAGGCACCGTGTCACCCTCATCTCTGTGTTCCCAGAGCCCAGCACAGTGCCTGGCACACGGGCACATCAATCCGTGAATGTCGGCCGACTAGCTTTGAACTGGATTCCTTTGTATCATTTGACTTTAGGGCTCCCGGCTTTGTGATGGAGATGACCAACCGGACCTTCCTAAGAGATCTACAGCCAGAGCAATAGTTGATTCTAATTTTGTCTTTACTGCATCAGGAAGTGCTCAGCCCTGGGAGAGGAATCGTGGTGTACCCTGACTTCATCTCAGCGGCTTATTCTCAAGGCAAGCTTTCTGTAGCCCCTCCACTCCTCGGGCCAGGGCCTGCCTTACGCCGTGGATGGGCTGCAAGACTTCCCTGGACACAGGTTCAATAACCGAACCGCCTGGATGCTGCCTCAGAGTGCGGGCTCTTCCTGGGGGCCCCCCTCGCCCTCCCCAAGTCTGCAACACGCGCTTTAGTCCCAGCTGGGCTTCATCAGCGGAGTACTGACCAGCACGAGGCTGCTCTGACAGCTTCAATTACCAGCTGGAGGAATAAAAGCAAAACTCAGGGGAAGAGACGTCAGAGGCGGAGAAGCAGCAGAGAGTTGGGCCCTCCGGTGGCATGGATGATGTGAGGGAGTATGTTTTTCTTCTATGTTTTAGCTCCGTTTGGGGAGTTTGCGTCCTGAGAGATTAGCAAGGCCTTTTTTGACCATTTTTTTTTTTTTCCTGACCACAGGAAGATTTATCTGTTATAGAATCACATAAAGTTTTCAAAGATGGGACATAAAACATGAGTAATAATACATTTTATTGAGCAACTACTCTGTTTCAGGTATTTTACCTAGATAATCTCTAATTCTTGTATCAACCCTGTTAGAGTATGTGATAGTACCTTTTTCTCCCCATTCCACCTTTCCAATGAAAAAGCTGAACCACCCAGAGCAACTCACTCAAGGTCAGAGAAGGTTGCAGGGCCGTGATTTGAACTTTGGGCTCTGAACCCTGGAAATCTATACTTTAAAAAAAAAGTCTTTAATATTTTTATATCACTAATTCATGTTTTTTTTTTCCTTATAGCAGCTTTACTGAGATATAATTCACATATCATGGAATTCCACCACTTAAAATGTACAACTAAATCATTCTTAGCATATTCATAGAGTTGCGCAGCTATCACCACAATCAATTTTAGAGGATTTTCAACACCCAAAAGAGAAACCCTATCCCTTTAACTATCACTCTTTTGTTCCCTCATTCCCTTACCAGCCCTAACCACCCCTAATCTACTTTGTCTCTATAGTCTTGCCCAGTCTGGACCTTTATATAGCTCCATATATGAATGGAGCTATATAATATGTGGTCTTTCATGATTGGCTTCTTTCATGTCATACAGTTTTCAAGATTTGTCCATATTATAGCATGCATCAGTACTGCATTCCTTTTTTTTTTTTTTTGAGACAGAGTCTTGCTCTGTCACCCGGGCTAGAGTACTGTGATATCATCCTAGCTCATAGCAACCTCAAACTCCTGGGCTCAAGGGATCCTCCTGCCTCAGCCTCCCAAGTAGCTGGGACTACAGGTATGTACCAACATGCTCGGCTAAGTTTTTGTTTCTATTTTTAGTTAGCCAGCTAATTTTTTCTATTTTTAGTAGAGATGGGATCTTACTCTTGCTGAGGCTGATCTCGAACTCTGCCCTCAAGCAATCCTCCTGCCTCAGCCTCCCAGAGTGCTAGGATTACAGGCATGAGCTACTGCATTCCTTTTTACAGCCCAATAATATTCCATTGTTTTATGGGTTGAATTTTGCTCCCCCAAACTAATAGGTTGAAATCCCAACCCCCAGTACCTCAGAATGTGACTTTGTTTGGAAATAGGGTTGCTGCAGATGTAATTAATTAAGATGAGGTCACATTGGGGTAGGGTGAGTCCTTAATCTAATATAAAAATGAGAAATTTGGACACAGACACACACACAGCGAGAACACCATGCATGTGAAGATGGAGGCAGAGATCGGGGTAATGAGTCTACAAGCCAAGCAACCAACAGAAGCTAGGAACGAGGCCAGAACAGATCCTTCTGCACAGCCTCAGAGGGAACCAACCCCCGCTAAGACCTGATCTCTGATATCCAGAATCTAGAACCGGGAGACAATAAATTTACATTGCTTAAGCCACTCAGTTTATGGTAGTTTGTTGTGGAAGCCTTAGGAAGCTAAAACATATCGTATGGCTATACCACATCTCGTTTATCCATTCATCAGTTCACGAACATTTGGGCTGTTTCCACTTTTTGGCTATTATGAATAATGCTATCGACATTCATGAACATGTTCTTGTGGGAACATGTGTTCTCCTTTTTCTTGGTACATATCTGGGAGTGAAATTGCTGAGTCATATGACAGTTCCATGTTTAAACTTTTGAGGACCTGCCAGACCGTTTCCTAAAGTTGGCTACACTTATCTTACATTCCCAGCAGCAGTGGGAGGGTTCCAGTCTCTCCACATCTTCACCAACACTTGTTGCCGTCTATTTGATTCTAGCCAGCCTAGTGGGCATGAAGTGGCTTGGCTTTGCCTTTCCCTGACAGCTAATGATGCTGAGCATCTTTCCATATGTCTGTGGTGATTTGTATGTCTTCTTTGTATATCCAAAAGTCTATTTGGATCCTTTGTCCATTTCTTAATTGGGTTGTCTTTTTATTATTGAGTTGTAAGAGTTCTTTAAATATTGTGGATATGAATCCCTTATCACCTACCTCACTTACAAATATTTTCTTAGCATCTGTGGGGTTACTTCACTTTCTTTCCTTTTTTTTTTTTTTTTTTTGAGACAGAGTCTTCCTCTGTTGCCCAGGCTAGAGTGCCATGGCATCAGCTTAGCTCACAGTAACCTCAAACTCCTGGGTCAAGCAATCCTTCTGCCTCAGCCTCCCGAGTAGCTGGAACTACAGGCATGCACCGCCATGCCCGGCTAATTATATATATATATATATATATATATATTTAGTTGTTCAGATAATTTCTTTCTATTTTTAGTAGAGATAGGGTCTTGCTCTTGCTCTGGCTCGTCTTAAACTCCTGACCTTGAGCTTTCCCCCGCCTCAGCCTCCCAGAGTGCTAGAATTACAGGTGTGAGCCACCATGCCCGGCCCTTCACTTTCTTGATGTGTTCTTTGAAGTACAAATGTATTTATTTTCAGAGTCCAATTTTCTATTACTAATTAGCATTTTACTCACTTGCTTTGCCTCTACACTTGCCCTTCTACAATCATTTCTCCAGGAACGGCCAATGGGATGTTTTTTGAGTATAGAGCAAATCATGCCAGCCCCCTGCTTGTAGAAAAACCATACCCACAAAGAGTTCTAGGGCCAACATGATCTCGGGCCTGTCGACCTGCCCAGCATCAGCTCATACCATCTCCCTCTCAATCACAACACTGCAGCTGCTCTGGCCTTCTTTCTCGAAAAGTCTACTTAATTCCAGCTTCAGGGCCTTTGCATTTGCTGTTCCTTTGTAATACTCTCGTCTCTGATTTATGCTTAGCCTCTCCTCCTCATTCTGGCCTCAGCTCAAATGTCATTTCCTCCAGGAAGCCTTCCTGATTGCCTTCTCTAGTGTAGCTACTCTCACCCCACCCTGGATATTCTGTATTACATCATTCTGTTTCATTGCTTTCAATAGGACTTAGGTGAAATTATTTTATCCGTGCACTTACTATCTGCCTTCCCCTGCTAGCATCTAAGTTCTGTGACACCAGTGACCTTCTCTGGCTTCTGCATTGCCACATCCTGGTTTGGGGGACAGTGCTTGGCATCTACTAGGTATTTAGTAAGTATTAGTTGAATTAAAGACCATTTTAGTATAGCAGCAACTAGACAGACTATATTATATAGCATGGCGCTTCAGAAATGAAAGAAACCTTCATAAATCTTAGCATTGGGAAAAACTTTAACCCTTTTGGTTTTATTGAGACCCATGAGTACAGTATAGTTTACATAATTTGGCATACTGGGCTTCTGACATGACAGGAAAACCAAGTCCTTGCTTATGGTGTATCCTTTACGTACACTAGAAAAATGCTTCTTGATTTTATTCCCTGAGGATCCTGTTGAAGTGCAGACTCTGATTCAGTAGGTCCCAGGTGATGCCGATGCCTCTGACCCAGGGACCACACTTTGAGCAGCAAGAGGTGAGGGGACAGGTGCTCCTTGGCTCACACATGTGACAGCATCACACCACCACCACCAGGTTGAGACTGGAGCCATACGAGGGCCCCCGATGTAAGGGAGAAAGACTGAGATATTTCAGTCGCTAATGGGGAGGGGTGACCCAGGCCAATCACCACTGCCCTTCCCAAGCACTGCTTGAATTCCCTCTATAAATGTATCTTTACCACAACACTTGAGTGGACAGAGAAGATCCCATCATGGGGAAACCAATGGCTTAGCGTATCTCAAACCAATGGCTTTTCCTTATATTGAATTAATATATTTTCTCTCATCCTGTTGCTGAAAGGTAGGCACCTCCATGGTAAGCAACTCGACTTTATGAACATTTATGGAGCACCTACTGTGTACCTGCCCTGCTTTGGAGCTAGACATACAAAGGTAAATAAAATCTAGTGACAGCAGTGGGAAGAGAAAACAAACGTTCTAGTCATGATCTAATGTGAAATGTCTACAATGAAAGCACACAGTGCTTTGGGGGAACCTAGGCAATCCATTTGCAGGGTGAGCTGAGACTTATCAGCGCAATAGGATGAGTGCTCCCGTTTTGTCTGACTCATAATCTGGCTGAAGCAATTGCTTTACAGGCCAATAAGAAGAGAGAGGGTGTGGTGTGCAGGGAAGCGGGGGGAGGGGAGCCCTGCACAGCGGGCTGAGCACTGGACAGGGTGCTTCACCCCATCCCTCACAACAGCACCAAGCTGCGTCTAAAGCACTAGGGAAGGCCGGGCGCAGTGGCTCACGCCTGTAATCCTAGCACTCTGGGAGGCCGAGGCGAGCAGATTGCTCGCGGTCAGGAGTTCAAAGCCAGCCTGAGCAAGAGTGAGACCCCGTCTCTACTATAAATAGAAGTAAATTAATTGGCCAACTAATATATATATAGAAAAAATTAGCTGTGCATGGTGGCGCGTGCCTGTAGTCCCAGGTACTCGGGAGGCTGAGGCAGGAGGCTCACTTGAGCCCAGGAGTTTGAGGTTGCTGTGAGCTAGGCTGACGCCACGGCACTCATTCTAGCCTGGGCAACAGAGCGAGACTCTGTCTCAAAACAAAAAACAAAAAAATAAAGCACTAGGGAAGCAGAGAGAAGATGGTGGTTCTGCCTAGAGGGCTCAAAAGAGAAGTCCTACAAGGGAGATTTAGGTTTGATCTTGAAAGATGATCCGAAGGTTGTTAGAAGGATGAAAGGAAGATGCTGCAGGCAGAGGTGTCGGTGTGGGGGGCTCGTGGCTGGAGAGATCTGTAATGGACTCAGTGAACCATGAGAGAGACCCTGTCCCATGGGAGACAGATGCCCGGCAGGGAGAAATCCATTCAACTTAATAGTTAGGAAGGGCACTGTGACTTGGGAAAAATGGCAAGCTTGGTGTGGTTTGAGAGGAGCTGGCAAACTTTTTCTACAAAGACCAGATAGCAGGGCAAATATTTGAAGCATGTGGGCCATTTGATTCCTTCCTAAACTATTCAACCCAGGAGAGGCTGCTAAGAGGTAAAATGAACAGTGTAGTGAGTGTCAATAAAACTTTATGACCACTCAAATTTCATGTAATTTTCATGTGTCATGAAATATTATTCTTCTTTTGATTTTCTTCAACCATTAAAAAATGTCAAAGCCATTCTTAGCTCAAGGACACTACAAAAACAGGCTGTGGTCTGTATCTGGCCTCTGGGCCACAGTTTTCCAACCTCTGGGTCAAAGCACAACTGGAGAGGGTAATAATAGAGGAAGCTGGGGAAAAGGCTATGGCTAAGGAGTTTAAACCTTATCCAGTGGCCAAAAGGAAACCATTGGACATTCTTCAGCCCAGGGAGAACGTATGCAGATAAGCACAAGTGGACTGCTCTGCTACCTAAGACGGGGACTACAAAACCTAAGAATGAATAAATTACTGCAAGCACTCTTTGAAAGCTTTAGCAAAACCTATTTACATACAGAGTGCTAATTAAACTTTTTTTCCCCTTTTTCATTAAAACAAGCCACACCCTTTGTTGGCACTTGGTTATGTTGTTCTAAGTATTTGAAAACAACACATGGCATTTTCTTAATTACTCTAAGACAAATAATTTTTATTAACACAAGTTGCCTTTGCTCATATAGTTCAATTTATTGAGGTTTTATCCTATATGTCTTTAATTCCATAAGCATGACTCAGAGTTGGAAGGTCCAGTGCCCTGCCTCTTGGCAGGGACAACACAATTACACTCAGAAGTGAGCTGGTAAATGTTTAACAATCTCCTCCCTCAAAAACATGTATGTGTGCACATACGAGTTTAATTTTTACCGATTTAAAAGATGCATAGCGCATAATTTATATGTAATTGTAAAGTATACACTACTCCTTATTAAATTCCATAGAGCTAGTTGATTCTCACAGAATGCTTTCATTATTTTTGCCAAATGCTTGCATCCATAGTCAACCTGTGTCTGCAAATTCAGCTATGATTTGACAAGATTGTGAATAAGTGCTTCATCACTGCCCAATTCAGCAAAGAAGTTACTCATGTCATTGATAAATGAGTGTAGTTCCTACATGAATATTAGTTCACATTTTTGTTTATGTTAGTAGGACAAAAGTGTCCCCTTTAACAGCACAAGATATGAGGAAAAAAGAAAAGAAAAATAATTATTTTAAATGAAAAATGACAAAAGTGAAACAGTAGGGCCGGGCGCGGTGGCTCATGCCTGTAATCCTAGCTCTCTGGGAGGCCAAGGTGGGCGGATCGTTTGAGCTCAGGAGTTCGAAACCAACCTGAGCAAGAGCGAGACCCTGTCTCTACTATAAATAGAAAGAAATTAATTGGTCAACTAATATATATAGAAAAAATTAGCCGGGCATGGTGGCGCATGCCTGTAGTCCCAGCTACTTGGGAGGCTGAGGCAGCAGGATCGCTTGAGCCCAGGAGTTTGAGGTTGCTGTGAGCTAGGCTGAGGCCTCGGCACTCACTCTAGCCTGGGCAACAAAGTGAGACTCTGTCTCAAAAAAATAAATAAATAAAATAAAAAATAAAAAAAAAAGTGAAACAGTAGAGATGTATACTATAACCTCATTCATCTGTCAATGACATGAGTGACCTCTTTGCTGAATCACATAATAGTTTGCAAGTATTGGGAGGATATTTCCTCAAAAATTTTTACTATTCACGATGTAATAACTACAGGCATGATATACTTCTAAGTTTAATCTGCATTATTAACATTTTCTCTATGACTTTATTAAGTTTATTAAGTTAGACAAACAACAAAATAAATCAGGCCTTGATTTTTATAATTTGCCAATTTTCCCGGTGTAAACACTCCCACAAATGAAAGAGTGAAGCCACCCAAAATGTGGAGTTAGGAGAGACGTTCACTAGCATACCATTATATAATATTTCTACCACAGAGATACAATCAACAATTTGCAAATTTCCAGAATATTTAAGAATCATCTCTCTGGAGACAGCATATACTGATTACACCTCATTTATCTAGAACTGTCTCTTGCAGTTCAGCAATGAGAATGTCATCTAAAGAAACTTCTTTTTAAAACAAAGAATGGACAGACCTCAAGTATCATTCTGTAAAATTAGTGAATCAATTTGCTTGTCATCTAAATCTAAAATCTTAACAAAATGACCACATTCTCAAAAATTAGCTGTAAATGTCATCTAAAACATACTCAATCTCAAAAGTCTAGGACCAATGATTAGAGTCTCAGTAGTAATATAGCTAGCTCTTGTAGTATTTTCTCTCATGTCCAAACTAACAAAAAACATGGAAAATGGAATCATGAATACCAGAGTAGGGAGGTGCCTTAGAAATTAGCTAGTCTAATCTTTTCTCATTCCACAAATGAGTTGACTGAAGTCCAAGGAGGTTAATTTACTTATTACAAAGAGGCAATGCTATTACCAAAAGCTAAGTTTTCATTTGTAAAATAGTTTCTGAGTGCTAATTTTGTCCCCAGTGTGCTAAGGCAAGATAACTGTGGTAAATGTATTTAACTTGCTCTCGCTTTGGGGATAAATGGGTCCCTTTGGCAACACTATTTTTGGGAGAGTAGTGTTAAGCTGTGGAAAAGAAACTTTCAGTTATGCTTACATACTCACATCACTAGGGCGTTTTGGTTTTGTTTCTATTGTATCACACTGTTTACCACAGTTCTTTTAAAGCACAGATTTGCCCGTTCCAAGAGTAATCATTTATAAGTTAATACCAAGTAAACTGGGCAAGTCTTGTGTAAGCCAGCTGACCCTCAAGCAAATTTCAGAGTTAAGAACATATTTTATACCTTGATCTGAGAGTGAAAAAAAAATCTCAGGTTCTTGTGAACTCCTGGAGGCAGAAAATTTCTTTGGAAAATGGGCTGTTGGCCAATCTCAGTGGGCTGCTGAAAATTTCATTTTTGAGAGTTTCTTTCTTCTCTGGAAATGATGCCTGCTACACCATATTTTCTTTCTCTTTCTTGTTCTCCTCCTCTTCCTCCTCCTCCTTCTTTTCTTAAAATATTAATAATATAGGCCTACAATAGTCTCTTATCTGAAACCCCTAAGGCCAGATATGTGTATATTCAGAATTTTTCAGATCTTAGAAAGGTAATACATGGCATATAGTGTATATTCTGAATCATCCTCAGTTTGGTCTGGGGTAATAGTCTATAATCAAGCACATTTATATTTTACAGCAAAATAAATATTCATATGAAGTGGGATAAACAGGACTATACATAGCTGCATGTCAGTTCATTTCCAGTAAATTTTACCACTGAGAAATATTTTTAAAACTAGCTTTTAAGGGCTTTTTAGATTCAACAATTCTGGAAAAGGGAATATAGGCCTATAATGACATCATCAGCATTCTCTTCTTCTCTTGATGTGTTAAAAAAATGTGTTTGTGGGCCGGGTGCAGCGGCTCACACCTGTAATCAATCCTAGCACTCTGGGAGGCTGAGGCAGGAGGATTGCTCAAGGTCAGGAGTTCAAAACCAGCTCTGAGCAAGAGTGAGACTCTGTCTCTACTAAAAATAGAAAGAAATTAATTAGTCAACTAAACATATATAGAAAAAAATTAGTATGGGCATGGTGGCACATGCCTGTAGTCCCAGCTACTTAGGAGGCTGAAGCACCAGGATGGCTTGAGCCTAGGAGTTTGAAGTTGCTGTGAGCTAGGCTGATGCCATGGCACTCTAGCCCGGGCAATAGAGCGACACTCTGTCACACACACACACACACAAAATGCGTGTGTGTGTGTATGTTTAAGCTACGTTCAACTTTAATTTTATTGTTACTTGTTGGAAGCTACAAGTCTTGTGTAAGCCAGCCGACCCTCAAGCAAATTTCAGAGTTAAGAACATATTTTATACCTTGATCTGAGAGTGAAAAAAAAATCTCAGGTTCTTGTGAACTCCTGGAGGCAGAAAATTTCTTTGGAAAATGGGCTGTTGGCCCATTCTTGATATAATAACCTCAGAGAGGCATTAGCTATGTTTTGTTCTGGTCTTGCTTTAATTCAAGGCTTTTGCAATGGGAAAATTTGATTTCTAAGGGATGAGGGAGGAATACATCACTTTAGGGTTCTAATAATCTGATGTCTTCTTTAGTCTACCAATGGACTTGGTAACTACTTGGTTATTTGTATATGACCAGTCTTCTAATCTACTTGCAAGATGCAATGCAGCTTTGTAATTTATTTTTTGAGGCTACTAAAAGTTCCTATAGGAACCTGAAAAATTATATTAAGCTATAAGAAACAAGAACAAGAGTTGCATATAAAGAGAAAACAGAGAAGAACACCAAGCTCAACTTTGTCCTTATAGAAGTCTTGATGAGTCTGATTAATGCTGTACTAGATGCTAAGGAAAAATACTACTTTGTCTTTTTCAATCCCTCATAGCCTCAAAAAGACTAGCCTTCCAAAAATGAAGACTTGAAAAGTTATCCAAGATTCTCTCCCACAGTAAAGAACAAAAAGATGGTAGCTGGAAAACTAGGTAGCAGGGAACAGGATGTGCCTGGTACAGGAGAGGATGTGTTAATATAAATAACATATACAGAACTTGAATTGTAGAAGGTGGCAAATACAGAAAATACCCAAAGATGTCAAAAGAGTGACAAACATAAAGGTAAGAAAGAAGCAGATAAGTAGTTTTTAAATTGTAACTTGTTGCTTAGTGCAATGATGAAAGCTAGCCACTAATATAGCTATTTTAGAAAGTTAAATTTCACATGCAGTGCTACTAAAATACCAAAAGCCATACATAATGTCTGACCCAAGCTGCCACCTCATATAGCAAATTCTTACATGCGAGCTTAAAAAAGGTTGTTTGACTGGTCCACTGTCCTGCAGCGTCAGGAGACGGCTTTGTCTGACATATTGAATTTCCAATGTCTCTCACACTTCCTCCTTTTCAGATGCACAAAAGGTTTTTGTAAAGTTTCTCTTGGTTTTATTGCTGGCAGCTACAGAAACCATGCCACATGCCTGGTGTAGAGTTATATAGGGTGTGATTTTATTTGACCAGTGTCTTAAGAGCTTCTGGATTTTAAAATATAACTATGAGAATTTCCTTAAGAGCTGTAAATAAAAATCTGTACTAACTCTTTACTGGACCAGTTATGTATGAGACTGGCCGGTCGTTGCACGTTCTCTCTGAAACCATGATGAAAGAGCTCCTCCTCCTCCTCATGCACTGCCTCGGCTTCCTACAGGAATGCCACTTCAGAGTGTTTAGTAACCTTAGGCTGGGCCCTGGCCTAGTACCCTAAAACTATTTACAACTAACTGGGAATTGCTATAATTGTACAAGCTCAGGAAACACGACTGGGACATGTAGGAGGGGGTTCGTAAGCACTCCGAAGCGCTCCTTCAAGTCAAGGGACATGGGTTTGAATCCGCATTCGGCCATTGATCGACCTTGCGCCCTTGGGCAAATCGTCTTCTATATAAGTACCCACCTCTTTCTCTGCCTCCTAAGGTTGTGAGGATTAAGTGATTATACGTAAAGCAGACAGACTCTCACTATAAGGTCACTTCTTATTATCGTGACCGAATCCCGGGAGTCCCGGGCTGCAGGGGACTCGCCGCGGGGAGTGTCCCCGGGCGGAGGCGTCCTCCTGTAGGGGGCGCGCTCCTCACAGTTTCCTCAAGGGCCCGGCCTGACCTGCGGTTTCGGTGGGGAGCCCGGAGGGTTCCACGCCAGGGGTGGGGTTGGCACGCACAGGGCTGGACTCTGGCTCGGCCCGGAGTGTCCGAGCGCACCCTGCACGTGCCCTCGCGGACCCCGGGTCGGAGCCGGGGCCTCGGGCCGGCCAGGGGAGGGTCGGTGCGCGGCCCGCCGGCCGGCCCTGGGGGCGCGCCCTCGAATGCCGGCGCGCCGCGCGGGGCCCCGAACGCCGAGACAATGCGGCGCGCAGCGGCCAGGAGCGGCTCGAGGGCCGGGGCGCGCGCCGCCCTCCTTCCTGCAGGCTCCGCTTCCCGGCGGCGCGGCGGCGGCGAGCGCGCCCATTGGCGGCCCGGCCCTCCGCGCCGCCCCGCCCCGCGCCCGGCCGGCCGCCGCCCCCGGCCCGGACCCGCCCCTCTCCGCGGGAGGCGCTCGGGGCCCGCGGCTGGGTGGCGGGCAGTTCCCGCCGGCTCTGCGCGCCCGCTTCGGGGCTCGCTCGGAGAGGACGCGGCGGCGGCGGCCACGGGAGCCCTCGGCGCGCGGGCTGACGGGCCGAGCTGCGCGGGGCTGCGCCCGCCCCTGCTCCCGCCGCCGAGCCCCGCGGCGGCCGATCCGCGCCCTGCGGCGGCTCCGCGGCTCCCGCGCCCGGCGCTCCCCTTTGTCCCCGGGCCGGAGCGGCGGCGGCGGCGTCCGAGCGGCGGTCGGAGCCCGCGGCGGCGGCTGAGGCGGCGGCTCCCTCGCGGCCGGCCGCCCGCGCGCTGAGGCGATGCCGGACCAGATCTCCGTGTCGGAATTCGTGGCCGAGACCCATGAGGACTACAAGGCGCCCACGGCCTCCAGCTTCACCACCCGCACGGCCCAGTGCCGAAACACGGTGGCGGCCATCGAGGAGGTGAGCGGCGGCGGGCGGCTGCGGCCGCAGGTATTGCGGCGCCGCGCCCCGGACCGGCTCCCCGCCCGCGGCGGCCCGCGCCCCCTGCCCGCGCGCCCGCATCCGCATCCCGGGAAAAGTTTCTTTTCCTCCAAAGCCGGACGTGGCCGGGCCAGCCCTGCCCGAAACAGAGGCCCTTTGTTCCCGTGTAGGTGGCTCCGAGGAGATGGTCGATGGTCACCTTGGGCCTTTTTAAGAACCCCCACTTCTCCGCCCTCATTTCCCTCACGGGGTTCCCCGGCCTGGTCCTTCCCCGCCCCCAGCTGGGCCAACTTTGGCTGGAGAGTCGTCGGGGTCGGCGGCGAGCGGGGTTCCCCTGCGCCCGCCGCGGCCCGGGGTCTTTGCTCCCCCGCGCCGACCTCCCCAACTTGTTCTAGAAGTGGCTCGGCGGGGGAGCTGTGTGCTCGGAGACCCCGCTGCAGCCCCGGAGCCCCGCTTTGCGCGACCTTCTTGTCCGTCCAGGGGATCCCGGGCTGCCCGGGAAGGTGTGCCCACCTTAGTCAGGGAGGCCTGGCCGCATTCCCCACAGTCCCCGGAGAGAGGAGTGCAGGCGAGGGTGTGGAGAGTCGGCGCTTTTAGGTCCAAAGGGTCTTGAATAGCCGCTCCCCAGTTACCTGTGCCTTACCTGCTTGAACCCTGAATGCCTCCCTTCCCCCTCAACCTGGAAAAGGCCTAATTTTAGTAAAGTGCTTTCAAGGTGCAAAGTCATCATGCCTATAGCTGCTAACCAGTAAGCTCTCCAGATCCTGGGGAGAGGGAACACTTCGGAATGAAGAAAGAAGCTTAGGTTGAAAATTAAAGTAGCTTGCAGCGCCAGGAGGGACAGGGCCCCCAGTTGGCTGTGGTTTGGGGCAGATCCTCACCTCCGTCCTTACTTCGCTTATCTGCTAAACGGGATTAGTAATGCATCCTTTTCAGGATCAGAGACCTTGTGAGTCAAGGGCTGCTTAGCACTCTGCTTGGCTCATAATAGGTAACTGGTTTACAAACCACACGTGTGGCAATTGTGAATAGGTGATTAAATGTCTCTTGGCCAGAATGTCAAGTTACAATTTTAAAATTGGGCATTGTAGATATTTTATTAATAGGAGAAAATGCCTGGGCTAGAGTGAGTGAGGGGAGGCCACCAAAGAGCTTTAAATTAAGCAATGTCCTTAATTTTTTTTTTTTTTGGTCCATTCGAACAAAGCATCTGCTGTTAGGAATTGCTTGGGGATGGGGAAGTCTAGAATGTTTTTCCTTAATGGAAAAATTTTTTTCTTTGTACACATAAACAGTCAATAATAGGCTAAATCAAAAGTAACAGATTCAAAATTCTGAATGGTAAGTGCTGCCAGGTATCCTTCCTCCCTCCTTCCTTCAGTCTCTCTCTCTTTCTCTCTCTCTCTCTTTTTTTTTTTTTGCAGAAAAGACCTGCATGTGGATCTTTTGTAGTGAATTGAGTGAACCCCAAATCATTTAATTCTACTTTTATTAGCAAGGCTTAAAAAAATGAAACCTTCAAATGAGGCAGATCTGGGTATGAAGTTTTTTTTTCCCAAAGTGCCTGTTTAAAAGCAGGAGGAAAATATTCACAATGTTTTGAAACTAAACCATTAATAATGTTTGTAGAATGGTTGTAACCAAAAAGGTAGCTGAATATTTCTTAAGGGAAGGGAGCTTTGTACACAATGTCTTAAAAAAAAAAAAAAAGCTTGATTGTGTTTAAAGTTCTGTTGCTTTTCCCCACTGCAGTTTGTCAGTTAAATATTACTAACACTGGCAGATGTTAGAAAGCCAGGCAAATAGAAATTGCTATTAAAATTGGCATAGCCTTTCTCTGATTAATTTTAGTTTAGAGTGTATAATTCCAAAGCTCTTTTTGTATGCTGCGCAAGAGATTACCCAAGAGCTCAGTTACTGAGCAGATTAAAAAGAGACTGGATTTGGTCATTTTATTAAATTGCAAGCTTGCTTCATGTTGCCATCTAAGAACAAGAATTGGTTCACATCTCAAAAATGGGAAAATAAAAATCATTTCAGGTTTATCTCATTTTAAGCAAATTCAGTATATATGCTATGATGATGGTATGTGTGAACTTGGATTTATACATTTGGAAGTTGTTTACTTTCTGAATCAGTGTGGATTCCTTTAAATAATGCTGTTTTTTGTGGTGTTTTAATGTTCAGTTTCATTACTTCTATGTATGGTTTAATAACATGATGCCCACAAAATTTTGATTGTAAACATCTACTTTTCATACTGAGGGGAAATATGAAGTGGGTATCATGCCATAAAAATACTCATTGAACAGAAATAAAATTTGCAAGCCCTTGGTCCTGTGTTCATATAGCTGAGTCATGTTAGTAAACAAACAAATTTAAATTCACTAACCTTTGTGAACCTATTATTTCCAATGTAGATTATGTCTGAGAAAAATCATTTTACAACTGAAATGTACTGTTTTGATTTGCACACCCGTGGCTGGAATATTAGTAATTATCAGGTCCCTACCCTATACTATGAACCTCATATCTGTTGTATTTAGTCCTCATCCCTGCTTTGTAGGTGAAGAAATGGAGGCTCAGAGAGATTAAGCAGTGTGCTCAAGGTTATAGAGCTAGTAAGTGGAATTTGAACTTGGCTCCATTCTGTTTTCAGAAACTGTGCTGCTGCCTGTTACTTTTAATAATGCTAAATTCTCTAAATTACTTCATCAGATTGACTAGGGTTCAAGTTCTGACTCCACCACTTGCCAGTGGTGTGAACTTGAGTGAGATGCCTAACGTTTTCTCATTTACCTCAGCTTTAAAGTCTGGGTAACAATGCCTGTCTACTTCAGAGGATTGTGGTTAGGGTTTAATGAGATAATGCAGAACGCAGTTCTTATCAAACAGTCGGTCACCAGAGCATGTAGTTAATCCACGACCCTGCTGAGGGCGTTTGGAGTGAGGATGAGATTTACCTGAGGGGGAGAGTCAGGGAAATGGCTGAATGGCTGAATGAGTAAGCCAATAAAGAGCTACTACATACCTATTAACTCATGTTTATTCTTAAACCAGTTTGTTGTCCTAGGAGCAGGTGAGAGCAGAGCTGTTTAAAAATTTTTACTTAGTGACCACTTCTCTGGGTGAAGTAATTATTTTGCACAATTTTAGCAAAGTTAGCAAAGTGTGGTGCTGCAACTGGAGTCTGCCCTGTGCTTTTGGAAATAATGGAAAAAATAAGTAATTGTGGCATAAATCTGAAGAGTGAAGGTCCCACCCCCCTTTTTTTTTTTTTGGTTTCTTTGAGTCTCTGGGCACTTCGAAATATTCTCAAAATAAGGACAAATTGTATACATACTTGGAATATTCATGTTTCTAGTTAGACCCTCCTTTATAGCACTATCCATTCTGTTTTGCTTATTTGGCATTGATGTAGTTTTAAAAATAAATTTGATGTTGACTCTTAAGTATTAAAATTTAATCTGCTTCCTTCCGGGCCATAATTCTCTGCTCTGTTGTCCTTGGTTACCTTGGAAATCTCATTGCCGTCACAAGCACAGGGTTTGGACTGCAGGGTGAAGTGAGCATCTGGGCGTGCAGACTCCCAGGGGCTTGCTGTGCATGGGGCCAGACCCCTCCCAGCAGCTACAGTGGGAACTGAGCCTACGTGCTTTTTAGGCAAGAATATGATTCTGACTCTTAGCCCTTTGTGATTTGTTCCAAAAACAGCCCCTCCTCCCAGATTAACAAATTTTGGATCTATTGTCAGAAGGACATCACCTTCTTGCTCAGTTCCTTTGGAAGTGAGCTTTTATGGGTCAAACGGGGTACCCTTTTATGCTGGGTTCTGAAATCTGAATTTATATATTTGAAAAATTTTGACCCAGTTAAGTAGGGAACAATCTTCTACTCTTATGTGTATCCCCCCTTGCTGAATTCAATTTCTCTCTTATGATTAACAGTAAAAGTACTATTACTAGTCATCATGGCTTCCAGACCCTGCCGTTCATTTAGGATTTATTGAGTCTTTCAGTGTGATAGGCATTGTGTTTGGTGGTGGGAATAGAATGCCAAGAAGAATATGGTTTTGTTTTTTTTTTAAAAACATAACCTATAGTCTAGTGGGAGAAACAGACCTCTTGTAAACAAATAAGTACAATACAATGTTGTGAGGATTTGTCTTAAGGACGTCCAGCATAGTGTGGCTGCACGAGGGTGGAGGCCGTGGTTAGGGAGGGCCATGTGTGATGTGTGATTGAGTCTTGAAGTCAAGGTAGTCATCTGTGGGTTACCACATGCTGTAGTCACTAAGGGGGTTCCTTATGGTCTTCTGTACCTGCCTCCCTGCCTTAGGTAAATATTTATCCACTCCTGAGGTGGTGCCAACTAGGCCTCTGTAGTAGGATTTTCACAGTCACCAATCCACAGAGGGCTGCTCAGACCCAGACTTCCCACATTTCTAGACACAGGTGCCTTCCTTTGTGGAGCATATACATTCCAGACCTGCGCTGTCCAACATAGTAGCCTAAGATGAAAATTCAGCTCCTTCAGCCATACTAGCTGCATCTCAGGTGCACGTGGCTACTGTGTTGTTCCTCTCACAAGGAGCACACGCATCACTGGGGAGCTTGCTAGAAATGCAGAGCCTCAGATCCCCACCCTAGACCTGCTGAGTCAGAATCTGCATTTTAATAGCATGCCCAGGTACGTTATCTGAAGTTGATCCCTGTTCTAGACCTGGAACGTGGCTGCAGGTTGGAGTCAGAGTTGCTGAGGGCATTTGTGGAATAGAGATGCCTGGCCCCACTTCCTGAAATTCTAGTTTAATTGCTTTGGGTGGGGCCTGGAGCCTTGGCATGTTTAAAAGGCTCCTCCCAGTAGGGTTGATAATCACTGATAAACAGATGATTGTGTAATGTAAATGTCAAGTAGTAACAAGTGCTGTAAAGAAAATTTATGCATAGTACAGGGATAGAAAGTGATTCTGGAGATCAGGAAGCTGAAATCAGGAAAGGCCCCTCTGCAGAGGTAATATTGGAGCAGTCTGGAATGCAGAGAGGAAGCTGCCCTGGGAGATCTGGGAGTGGAGGAACAGCTTAGGAAAAGGCCCTGAGATGCGAATGGGCAGGAGCATGGCAGGACAGGAAGAAGGCCAGTGCGCAGAGAGGAGTGGGTGAGGGAGAGACCTGGGAGGTGGAGGGAGGGGGGCCAGTTCATGTGGGGCTTTATCTGTCTCAGGGAAGGAATTTGGATTTTGTTCTGGTGTGATGGGAAACTCCTGGATTTTCAAAGACTTCACTGTGGTTGTTCCAGGGAAAACAGACTAGCAGGGTACAAGAGGAAAGAGGGAGACCAGCTGGGGGTTGGGGGGTATTGGAATCATCCAGGCAAGAGAGTCTCAGACTAGGTGGTAGCAGTGGGGGTCGGGAGTGGTCCAGTTGAGTTCCATTGTGCAAGAAGAGCAATCAGAACCTGCTGACAGACTTTTGTTGCTGTGTGCTGGTGGTATAGAGGGGAACTGAGCAGAGTTCCTGCCCCAGAGGAGGCAACAGTCAAGTTCAGGCCATCCAGGGCCGGGAAGACTGGACCATCCAGTGTGATTGTGGTGCTGTCTGGTGCTATTTAGTATCAAAGCCAGCTGCATCCTGCTGACATGACTGGTAGAACTTGGGATGAGGGAGAGACTGAAGCATAGCTGCATAGACTGGGGCCACAGGGGTCTGTCTGTGCGTGCCTCCCCTGCTCTCTAGGCAGGTGATAGCAGGTTGTGCTGCTTGAGCATGTCTGATGCCTGGGATGCTGTCCTCATTTCATCTACCCAAACACTCCTCTTTCCCTACTAAAAAGAGGTGATACACTCACCTGCATATTGTTCCATGATGTGAACCTGCCTCCTTTGCTTACCTCTCTTTTGAGTAATGTGGTCTCACAATGGGTTGCTAGTGTCCTTCCAGGTACTTTGTACTGTGATCATTTTTATCATGCCAGCAGTGTTCTGGACTATAAGGACTGTGTGTATGGAATGCTTGGGCTGTATGTATTTTTATGATGAAGGGACTTGACTGGTTGCGTTTCTTCATTCATAATGTATATTGGGCACCTAGCACATGTCCTTGCCAGGTGCCAGGGTTGTATAAGTGGGCAGGACTAGCTCCTTCCCTAGAAAGTACTTAATAATCTCATGTGTTGTGGGCAATTATAATTTATCCTCTTAACCATTTTTGTGCCATGGTCCCTTTGACACTCTGATGAAGGTGGTGTACCTCTATTCAGAAAAATATTTTAATGCATAGAACAAAATACAATTTCAAAGGAAACCAATTATAGTTATACCTCACTTAAAGTTGGGGATGTGTTCTGAGTAATGTGTTGTGTGAATGTCATAGAGTTTGGCTACACAGACCTAGATGGTATAGAATACTTCATACTTAGGCTGTATGATATAAACTATGGCTCCTAGGCTACAAACCTGTATACCATGTTACTGTACTAAATACTGTAGGCAACTCTAACACAATGGTATTTGTATATCTAAACATAGAAAAGGTAGGATAAAAATACAGTATTATAGTCTTATGGGACCACCTGCTTGTAGGCAATTTGTTGACTGAAACATCGTTATATGCTGCATGACTGTATATTGAAATTCAGTTAGCAAAATATTTTGAAAATCTGTGCCACACTAAAGCAATCAATATCAAGATTTAGTAGTTGGTCTAATAAATAACTTAATTTTTAAGTATTGATGAATGTAAATAATATTGACATATTTTTAATACCTATAAATGTGATGTTAATATATCATAATATATCTTATTAGAATCACTGCTAATTCAGAATTGCATAGAATACTAAATTTCAATTAGATGCTAATGAAATTACACATATAATTCTTTTTCCAGTGAACTTCCTGAATTCAAACTAGGAATTCCAGGCTTGATGGGAAGATTTTTTTTTTTAGTTAATTGTTTTTTGGAGTGATGGGTTCTTTAACAACTCTAAACGGGCTTCATAATTACTATACCGTCATTGTCATGAATTGGTTCTGAGAGTCTAGCTGAGAAGAGTTACACCCTAGGCCAGTGTTCTGGAATTATGAGGTAGTAAAGGTGTTTAAAGTGCTCTTGGGGGTGTGGCAAGCCATCCACTGTGGGGCACCCTGTATTCTTTCAGGGTTAGGCCGTGGCAACTTCTCTTCTGGTCCTGGGGTTAGTTCATATGCTTGTGCATGCCTCGGAGTGCAGCAGAACTGCGAGTTGAACCTTGGGAATCATGTAGTGAGGACCCTGGGCTGGTGGCCTTTGCAGGCTAGCTCTTCTATTATGCCTTTCTTGTTTGTCTAGCATGTCACATGTTGCCCTTGACTCTGTAGGGCGAGCTCCATTGTGAAGCGATGGAAGATGCAAGGGCACCTTCCACTTGGAGTTTTAAGGGAGCCTTTGCAGTCTGTGTTGTTTTTGGTGAGGTTACGTATTTGAAATGATGCTGCTGTTGCATGAGTGTGTTTGGCACATCCAGAACATGGTTGAAGTCAATGCAGTTGATATTGGAGTTTCCCCACCTTGTCTTTTCTAACATTTATTGGGCACTTATCGTGTGTAAGTTCTTTACATATGTTAATTATTAACTCGTTTAGTTATTACAAAAGCCCTATTGAGGTCCAGAGAAGTTAGGCCGCTTTACCAAGTTTGAAGACCTCGGAGGTGATGAAGCCAGCTTTCAAATCCAGCATTTCGACACCAGCTTCTGCTATTGGTTTTAGCAGCTGGCTGCCTCTGTAGAGCCTGTGCCAGAAAAGGCCCTTGGTGTTGATTCCTCTGTGACCAGCATGAGCTCTCTCTTGGTGTTGGTTTTAGTAAGTTGCACCTACTGCATTTCTTGAGTGGGTCCTTTGGATAAATCCTTGTGGCTACTCTGCCTCCTTTCTGCCTCATCTGTCCTCCTTGCCACAGAAATTGTTCCTCTTTACTGTCCTTGCCATTCTGCGGACGTGCCCAGCCCTGCAGAGCAGGGTGGGGGGCACAGGCTTTGCTCGCATCCTGGCAGGAGGACCTGCCCTGCTAACGGTGTTACTAATGATGTCATCTTTCCACTCGATGCTGAAGATGGCTTTACCAATAAAATCGGGTGGTTGATGAAGACAGTTCCCTCCAATGATGAATTCCTTTGTCTTTTAGGATTCTAGCCAGCCAGTCAGGATTTTGGAGGCCTCTTTCCCTAGCTTCTCAGAAGAAATCATGTTTCTTATTAGAAGATTCTTTAAAAAGTAGCAGTAATGACAATAATAGCTGTCTGTCATTTCTTTGAGCCTTAATTCTGTGTCAAGGACTATGTTGTGTTTTAAATTGATGATTTGATCCTCACAACAATCCTATGAAGTAGGTCTTATAGGTCTGTGGTCCCCAATCCCTGGTACACCAGTCCGTGGCCTGTTAGGAACCAGGTCATCACCGCCTGAGCTCCGCCACTCCCTCCTGCCCCCCATGCCTTCTCCCCATCCGTGGGAAAATTGTCTTCCACTGGTCCCTGCTGCCAAAAAGGTTAGGGACCACTGCTGTAGGTAACGCCAGGTCTCACGCTCCACTGCAGCGGTTGGTGGAGCAGGAATCCCAGTCCTGTGGCCATGAGCCCCAGTGTCTGCACATCCTACTCCTGCTGGTCATTTACTGCCCCACCTGCCAGGCTCCTGCTGGGATCCCTGTTGCCTGTGAAGCTTCCCTTTAGGCATTCCTGTGGGTTTCTTTAGTGCAGGTTGGTAATTGTTGACCTTCTGCAGGCCAGTCCCCATTGTTGTTGACTGAGAGAATGTGACTGGCAGGAGAGGGCCATCAGACTCCAACCCCTGGGGAGGCACTTAGCATCAGAGGTGTTTATTAAGTGACCTTAAGTGCTAGGAAGTGAGTTAAAAAGCACTGATCTGGTCCCCTTAGAGCTGAGGGACTGAGAACACTGTCATGGCTGTGTGTAAAGGACTCGGAGCCACGCAGCCAGTGATGAGACCTACAGAGAATTCCCTCTGCCAGCAGATCTGTGTTCTGAGAGGTGGCCATTGAAGGGTGAATCATGGATGTGGCATGTCTAGGCAGACTCAGGTAGAGAGGAGTCAGCACCATGTTCCAGTTAGGGGACTTTGGAGAGGTTCTGAAAGGGAGAATGTTAAGTCCTTGTACTATATTGTCCTGGTAGCCCTGATTTGTTAGTAACTAGCTCTTGGAACTGAGAAAGGTAGCTTCACTGGTCTTGCCTCAGTTGCCTCATTTGTAAAATGGAGGGTTGGATGAGATGCACTCTAGCCTTTCTGACTCTTAACCTGCTGTGTCAACTACTATCTATAACACCGTTCACCTGCCTCTTGCCATGCTTTACTTTTTCTGAACATCTTCTCCACTTTTCTCTTTCTCTTGGCTATTTATGTTCATATTTTTCAAGAGGTTAGAGGTCAAAGTGAACTTTACCTCCTCCATCCCTACCTTCAAAGATCTCACCCCACCCCCCATATCACTGGAGTCAGTGTGGTGGTTGGCCCTACAGCTGGAATTGCATTGGGCGCATTGCTGGTTTAAGTTCTGGACAAGTGGGACCGTGAGGTTTGCCATCCATCTTACTTTGAAGCAGTTTTTAATTTAAAAAAAATTTTTTTCCAGTCTTTGCTGCATGCCTTGGTCTCTTGATCATTTGTGCTTTGCTTCTCTAGTGAAAAGCAGGTTTGTGTTATGGTCACAGAGTTTTGTGGTCATTAAATAGTGTGGACTGTTGAACTTTAAGTAAATACAGATTTTCTTTTATCTAGGTTCGGATAAATTCTTAGATCTAATTCTTAGATCTAGTTTCCCTAGATTTTGGGAAAGCCAGTATTCTCACCATTGGGAAGATGTGCTCTTTTACGAAGTGGTAATTGTCACAATTTGCCCTATAGGTTTGATTGTTTGTGTGGTGGGGTGGAAAGACCACGGCCAGGGGTAGGGAGAGCTGGAGTCTGCTTCTAAATTGGCCTACAACCTTTACTGTCTGGTCTCTAAGGTGAGGGATTTGGGCTCAGTGCTCTCTGACTACCCTCCCCAACCAGAAAATTCTGTAGTTCTGGGTACCACACATATTGGATTAGAAAAGGCCCTGGAATAAATGATAGGAATAAAACCCAGCAAGGAATGGCTAGTTTATAGTCCTGAAAAAACAGCATAGTTGCTGAATCATACTTTTAAGTTGAATTATTTTTTGAAACTTTTCTCTGGCTTCCTGAGGTACTTACTTTTTTGTTGTAGTTGCTGTTTTTTTTTTTTTTAAATGAAGGTATAATTCACATACCATAAAAATCACCCTTTTAAAGTGTCCAACTAAGTGATTTTAAGTGTATCCATAAAGTTATTTAGCCATTACCGCTATTCAATTACAGAACATTTTATTTAATTATTTATTTATTTTTATTTAATTTTTTTGAGACAGATTCTCACTCTGTTGCCCAGGCTGGAGTGCTGTGGTATCAGCCTAGCTCACAGCAACCTCAAACTCCTGGGCTCAAGCGATCCTCCTGTCTCAGCCTCCTGAGTAGCTGGGACTACAAGCACATGCCACCACGCCTGGCTAATTTTTCCTATTCTTAGTTGCCTGGCTAATTTTTTTTTCCTATTTTTAGTAGAGATAGGGTCTTGCTCTTGCTCAGGCTGGTTTCAAACTCCTGAGCTCTAGCAATCTTCCTGCCTCAGCCTCTCAGAGTGCTAGGATTGCAGGCATGAGCTACCTCTCCCGGCCAATTCCAGAACATTTTCAACACCAAAAAGAAACCCCGTGCCCAGTAGCAGTCACTCCCTGTTCCTCTTTTTCTAGTTCTTGACAGTCATTAATATACTTTCTGTCTCTATGGATTTGTCTATTCTGGACATTTCTTATATGGAATCAT
This sequence comes from Microcebus murinus, assembly GCF_040939455.1. NCBI lineage: Eukaryota > Metazoa > Chordata > Mammalia > Primates > Cheirogaleidae > Microcebus > Microcebus murinus. The sequence continues at coordinate 6,660,637 of NC_134106.1, forward strand.
ACAATATATAGCCTTTTGTGTCTGACTTCTTTTATTTAGTCTAATGTTTTCAAGATTCTTTCAAGTTGTAGCATGAATTTGTACTTCATTCCTTTTTATGGCTGAATAATATTCTATTTTATGGATATAACACATTTTGCTTATCCATTCTTCAGTTGATGGACATTTCAGTTGTTTCAACGTTTTGGCTTTGAGTATTCTTACATAGTCTCTGTGTAGACATATGTTTTCATTTCTCTTGGGTGTGTGCCTAGGCCTAGAATTGCTAAGTCATATGGTAACACTTTTTAACTTTTTGAGGAGCTGTCAAAGTGTTTTCCAAAGAGGCTGTACCACTTTACATTCCCACCAGCAACATATAAGGGTTGCAATTTCTCCACATCTTGTCAACACTTGTTATTGTCTCTCTTTTTGATTACACTCATCCTAGTGGGTGTGAAGTAGAATCTCATTGTGGGTTTGATTTGTATTTCCCTGATGGATTAGTCAATGATGTTGAATATTGTTTCATATGCCCATGTCTATTTGTATATCTTCTTTGGAGACATACCTATTCAAATCCTTTGTTCATTTTTGTATTGGATTATTTGTCTTTTTATTATTGAATTGTAAGAGTACTTTATATATTCTGGACATGCCCCTAATCAGATACAAAATTTGCAAATAATTTCTCCCAGTTTGTGGATTGTCTTTTCATCCACTTAATGATGTCCTTTGAAGCACAAAAGTTTTTAATTTTGATGAAGTCCAGAGTAGCTATTTTTGCTTTGGTTATTTGCTTTTGGTGTCATATCTAAGAATGTATTGCTTAGTATAAAGTCACAAAGATTTATACGTATATTTTCTTTTGTTTTATAGTTTTAGCTCTTACGTTTAGGTCTTTGATCCATTTGAATTAATTTTGGTGTATGATGTGAGGTGTAGAGGTCCAGCTTCCTCCTTTTGCGTGAGGATGTCCAGTTGTCCCAGCATCATTGGTTGGAAAGACTGTTCTTTTCCTCCTTCAATTCTCTTGACATCCTTTTTTTTTTTTTTTTTTGAGACAGAGTCTCACTTTGTTGCCCAGGCTAGAGTGAGTGCCGTGGCATCAGCCTGGCTCACAGCAACCTCAATCTCCGGGACTCAGCGATCCTACTGCCTCAGCCTCCCGAGTAGCTGGGACTACAGAGGCATGCGTCACCATGCCCGGCTAATTTTTTTTTTTTTGTATATATATTTTTAGTTGGTCAATTAATTTATTTCTATTTTTGGTAGAGACGGGGTCTCGCTCAGGCTGGTTTCGAACTCCTGACCTTGAGCAATCCACCCGCCTCAGCCTCCCAAAGTGCTAGGATTACAGGCGTGAGCCACCACGCCCGGCTTGACATCCTTTTTGAAAATCAGTTGATTTTTTTTTTTTTTTTGAGACAGAGTCTCGCTTTGTTGCCCAGGCTAGAGTGAGTGCCATGGCGTCAGCCTAGCTCACAGCAACCTCAAACTCCTGGGCTCAAGTGATCCTTCTGCCTCAGCCTCCCGAGTAGCTGGGACCACAGGCATGTGCCACCATGCCCGACTAATTTTTTCTGTATATATTAGTTGGCCAATTAATTTCTTTCTATTTATAGTAGAGATGGGGTCTCGCTCTTGCTCAGGCTGGTTTAGAACTCCTGACCTCAAGCAATCCTCCCTTCTCGGCCTCCCAGAGTGCTAGGATTACAGGCGTGAGCCACCTCGCCCGGCCAATCAGTTGATTGTTGATGTATGGGTTTATTTGTGGCCTGTCAGTTATATTCCATTGATCTTTATGCCTATCCTTATGGTAGTACCATGCAGTCTTGACTACTGTAGGTTTATGGTACATTTTGAAATTAGAAAGTATGAGTCTTCTAACTTTTTGTTTTTCTTTTCCAAGATTGTTGTGGCTATTCAGGGTCCCTTGCATTTCCATATGAATTTTAGGATCAACATGTCATCTTATTAATTAAAAAAAAAAGCCAATTGGGATTTTTGTGGGGGTTGTGTTCAAATCAATCTGTAGATCAATTTGAAGACATCTTAACAGTCTATCTTAACACCTTCCATTTAAGTCTTAATTTCTTTCAGCAGTGTTTTATAATTTTCAGTATACAAGTCTTAATACTTGTTTTGTTAAATTTATTCCTGGCCGGGCGCGGTGGCTCACGCCTGTAATCCTAGCACTCTGGAAGGCCGAGGCGGGCGGATTGCTCAAGGTCAGGAGTTCGAAACCAGCCTAAGCAAGAGCGAGACCCTGTCTCTATTATAAATAGAAAGAAATTAATTGGCCAACTAATATATATAGAAAAAATTAGCCGGGCATGGTGGCGCATGCCTGTAGTCCCAGGTACTCGGGAGGCTGAGGCAGGAGGATCTCTTGAGCCCAGGAGTTTGAGGTTGCTGTGAGCTAGGCTGACGCCATGGCACTCACTCTAGCCTGGACAACAAAGCGAGACTCTGTCTCAAAAAATCAAAAAACAAAAAAACAAATTTATTCCTAAGTGTTTTTTTCTTTTTGATGCTATTGTGAATGGAATTGTTTTCTTAATTTCATTTCTGGATTGTTCATTGCTAGTGTATAGAAATATAATTAATTTTTGTATTTTAATCCTTTTTTTTTTTTTTTTGAGACAGAGTCTCGCTTTGTTGCCCAGGCTAGAGTGAGTGCTGTGGCATCAGCCTAGCTCACAGCAACCTCAAACTCCTGGGCTCAAGTGATCCTCCTGCCTCAGCTTCCTGAGTAGCTGGGACTACAGGCATGCGCCACCATGCCCGGCTAATTTTTTCTATATACTTTAAGTTGTCCAATTAATTTCTTTCTATTTTTAGTGGAGACCGGGTCTCGCTCTGCTCAGGCTGGTCTCGAACTCCTGACCTTGAGTGATCCTCCCGTCTTGGCCTCCCAGAGTGCTAGGATTACAGGTGTGAGCCACTCTGCCCGGCCCTTAATCATCTTTAAATGCCCGGTGGTTTATACAGAATAGGTGTTCGATAACTTTATTGAATGATTGACTTTGGTATTAAAAAGAGTTTTATGTACAGCTGAATTTCCTTTTTTTATTTTTTATTTATTAATTTTGTTTATTTTAGCGTATTATGGGGGTACACGAGTTAAGGTTATATATATTGCCTATGACCCCCTTCCCCCTCAAGTAAGAGCTTCAAGTGTGTCCATCCCCCAAATGTTGCACATCTTTGTGGTTGTTATACCCATCCCTTCCTCCCCCCTCCCACCCTCCCAAAACCCAATAAATGTTACTCCTATATGTCCACTTAGGTGTTGATCCATTAATACCAGTTTGCTGGTGAGTACATGTGGTTGAATTTTCTTATATTTAATTTGTTTTATTTCATTCCTTCTCATTTGGGCTCTGACTATACTGAGAAAATGGGAAGATTTGCCTGCTTGGTGTTTTACTGCAGAGTAAAGTTAGCGGAAATGTCACTGGCATTTGCCCAGTGGGTTTTAGATGTTTGCCTCATTTGGCCACAGTGTTGGTAGTCGCTTGGGAGGTGAAGTAGGAGCCAGGCTTTGTGTTCTCTGCAACAGCATACTCTTCATAACCCATTGTTTTTACGGGTTAGTATGCTTTGTTTTGGTTGCTTTCTATAAACATCACCTTGATTTGTTTCCCTTGGGAGACTGTTCACTTATTGACAAAAGGTAATTATTGAGATTCCTGGTTTTCTTCTTGCCTTGTAAATTGTTTTGTTTGTTTTTCTTTTTGGCAATAAGAATGAGGTATGTTTCCTTCTGGAGTGGTTGGGCTGTCAGAACCTGTAGCTTTTGTTTGCGTTGGTTGTAGCTTGCCAGGTCTCAAGCTTTTGATGTGGGGGTGGTACTGCTGGATTTGTTTGCCAGCAAGGAGAGCCCACGGGAGGAATCATCGCTAGGCTAGGCAATGAGATTCCTCACTCTTTTCCATCTGTCTTCTCTCCCTCCCCTACGCTCCTGGTTCTGCCCTTTCCTGGGGACCAGGATGCTTATGCTTCCACCCAAGCAGTGTCCAGAGCTTAAAATTCTCATCCCCTCTCCTCTTCTTTTCCCTTTCATTTTCTCTTGACCTTTTCTCGGTCTATTTCCAGACCCTCCCTGGCTCTGTGTTTTGTTTTTAAAAGAGGAGACTCAAGAGTGCACAAGAGTGCAGCTGTAATTTGGGATTTTAGGCAGAGGCCTTCCTCCATTTCTCAAATCACACTTGAAGGCGGCCGCTTTGGTAAAGACATTTAAAGTTGGTCTCCCTTCCTACCACCCAGCCTCCCCTCAGTTGTCCAGAACTGGGTTTGTTATTCTAGCTTTTAAAAACGATTTATTATCTTTTATAGCAATGTTGGAAGGAGCTTAATTTTTGAAGTGCACAGTATTCTTCTTTATGGTCAGAGCAAAGTAAAGGAGGTTTGATTGATCTCACAACAAAATTGCTTTAGTCAGGGTTGGGGAACTTTTTCCTGTAGGAAGCTACGTTAGCTGTAATGAAATAAGGCTACATTCAAGAAACTTCAATTAGATAGACTTAAAAATGTACATTATTTTGTAAAAATCTAACTACGGTGTACTTATGAGTTTCAAAAAATGAAAATTATTTGTTAAAGTTAGCTAACCTTTTAATGACTTTGTTGTGTCTGCTTTTTGTTGGAAAGCATTTGAATATTTGGTTGCAGCATGGAGGTCCCAGTTTGAGTTGATCCTCTAGATGGGTATCAGTCATCTGTGACGTTAAGGGCATCTTGATTTGGGTTAGGTAGGAGAAGGTAGATTCACAGCAGTAAGTGGTTGAAAAGCAATAAAGCATTTTTCGGGCATGTTGCCAAAGGTGTGAGTATTCTACTGCATTTTTCCATATTTCAACTGGATCCTTCTTAGCATCAAACAGTGACTTTAAAATGTCATCTACTAAGAGTTCAATCAATTCCATTATAGTTCTTTAGGTGCCTCGGTGATATCAACTAGGTGAGGCCGAAATGCTAATTTGACTGAGATGTCATGACTCTCAAAGTCAGTGAACCTTTCATTGTGTTCTCTAATTAATAGGTCTGTGACAACTGTGTATTCTTCAAATGATTTGCATATATCATCCTGCTCATCAGTGACCTTTGCTAACTGAGGAAAATATGCATCTGAAATTTCCTTTTGAAGAAGTTGTGTTTTGAAAAAAGATAGCTTTTTTTCAAAATGCTTGGATTTTTTGCCACATATCATATATAGACTTAGTTTTACCTTGCAAAGAAATATTCACGTCATTTTGATTTGACATGTCACACAGAAATGCTGCATTCCATAGAAATCTTGCAATAATTCATATTGCTGATTCTGTTCTTCATAAAATTTAACTGTGTTTTCACAGGAGTAAAATTTTGGCTAATATCTGTTCCTGCAATAGCCAATGCACTGTAGAATAATACACAAATCCACATTGAATACCTCATTGTTCAACTTTAGCATGTTATAAAACTGATGATGCCACCTTGCGTTTGCACAAATATGGTTAACAATACTTAAAACTCATTGTGAAGTGTCACTTAAAATAGTAGCTTTAGCACAGATTTTGCTGATATAAGATACAATGAAAAGAAATGAGAGCATCTGGACTGTTAATACTTTTTTTATCTGTACGATAAACCCTTCATATTTTCCTGTCATGGAAGGTGTACCATCTGTACATACACTCAATAAATTTACCAAATTCAGTCCAACTTCATGATACTTATATTGAAAATTATTGAAGATAAATATTCCCTGTGTTTTGTTTGCAAGTATTCAAAGCAAATAACTCTTCATAGCAAAGATAATCTTCTGTTATGACCTGAATGAAGGATAAAACCTGTGCTGAATCAGTAGTATCAGTTGGTTCATGCATAGCAAATGGTTTCAAACTCTTGACCTCAGGCGATCCTCCTGCCTTGGCCTCCCAGAATGCTAGGATTACAGGTGTGAGCTACTGTGCCCCACCCAAAGCGATTGAGTAATATCATTTTCCTTTTGAAGTATTGCATGAAGTTGTTCTGTTAAGTTGAAGGCTAATTCATACTGTTGATCAATTATGGTTCCCCTTGAAAGAGGCAGTTGTTTTTTCTTGTTTTTTTTTTTTTTTTTTTTTTTTTGAGACAGAGTCTTACTTTGTTGCCCAGGCTAGAGTGAGTGCCATGGCGTCAGCCTAGCTCACAGCAACCTCTGCCTCAGCCTCCGGAGTAGCTGGGACTACAGGCATGCACCACCATGTCTGGCTAATTTTTTCTGTATATATTAGTTAGCCAATTAGTTTCTTTCTATTTATAGTAGAGACGGGGGTCTCGCTCTTGCTCAGGATGGTTTCAAACTCCTGACCTCGAGCAATCTGCTCGCCTCAGCCTCCCAGAGTGCTAGGATTACAGGCATGAGCCACCGCTCCCGGCCCAGGCAGTTGTTTTTACTTTGAAAAGTTATCGGCATCTAAGCATCCTACAACTTCGACAATGTATTCTTTCACAATTTCTACATCACTGAATGGCTTCCCTTTTTTCCCCAGTATATAAACTACTTTGTAGTTGCTTCACTGGCATTATTTCCAGGTCTTATTGTTGCTTGAAAGAATTGTCTTTGCAGGGCACTCCCCCCACCCCACCCCTCACCCACCCCCATGGCTCAGGTCTGTAATCCTAGCACCCTGGGAGGTGCTAGCACCGAGGCAGGGTCCTAGCACCAGGGCAGGAGGATTGCTTTAGCTCAAGAGTTTGAGACCAGCCTGAGCAAGAGTGAAACCCCAGCTCTACTAAAAATATAAAACTTAGCCAGGCGTGGTGGTATGTGCCTATAGTCCCAGCTACTGGGAGGCTGAGGCAGGAGGATCACTTGAGCCCAGGAGTTTGAGGTTGCTGTGAGCTAGGCTGAGGCCATCACACTCTACTTAGGCCAACAGAGTGAGACTCTGTCTCAAAAAAAAAAAAGAAAAAAGAATTCTCTTTGCTTTTGCTTTTCATGTTTTAATTTCTGCAATATTACCTTTCTAGTCTCTCCCTCTAATTTAAAATATTTGTGGTCCTTATGAGTGTTATAATGCTGATGAGCACTGAATTTGTTTAATGTTGATATTGCAGTATCACAAAGCAAGCAAATCATGTTATCTTTACAGAAATAAGACAATACTGCAATTCCCAATCATCATTAAAAAAAGTATTTTCTTTAGCATTTGTTCTCTTGGTCTTCTTTGACACCATGGGCTGTTAAGCAGACAGAATTAAAAAATACTGTCTAGCTGTGCAACTATTCACAAATTACACTTCAGACAGAAACATAGTACACTGCTGTCAAAAGCTGATAACAGACTGACATACTCAACTCCCATAAACTCTCGCCAACCACCCTCTTGCGGTAGTGGCACCAGTCAGGCAGGGGAAGTTTGAACTAAATCATGAGTGTAGCAGCCTTCAGTTTAGCCCTTATGGCTTACTAATATTTTAATTGTGCTGGTCAATCTGTGAACAGTATTTCACTGAAACTTATTTTATTCTTTGGTATTTTAAATATGTTTATTTAAAAAATAAAATATAAAAGATGAACAGAATGTATTAATAAGAATAAAAGGATTTGTTCTGTAAGGCCACACTTAGGGACCCAGAAGACCATGTGTGACCTTAAGGCCACAGGTTCCCCACCCCTGGCTTTAGTCATAGCTAATATGAAATTTCTTAAGAGCTCCTGTTTTATTTGCTCTTTTAATTTATGAACCTCCTTGGATCCTTCAAGCACCTGTCCACTAAGCCAGTGAGGCCTGATATGTAACATTCAGGGCTTTATTTCTGTCCATAATACACCATGAACTGCTATAGGATTCTGACACTGTTAGATTTTGGTTTGAATTAGGGAGTAGCCATGTCAGCAAATGTATGTTACAGAAATTTGTTATTGTTTTTTTTAAAAAACAGGAGTTTGAATAAGCTGGCCAACCATAGGGCATGCATTAGAACTTGGAAGTAAAAAAAAAAAAAAAACAATTAAGAAGAAAGTAGCTGTGATAAAATCCATTTTGTTTCTCTGTAGATTAGGGTCATGCTATCCTCAGGCTCCTAGAAAAGACCATGCAGTGAAATAGGAACAATAGCAGGGACCCAGTGCTCGATAGCCAAGGCCCATGGGAGCGAGGGAGAGAGAGGAGAGTTAGACTAACTCGGAGTAGTTGGGGCTACCTCTTATGCTAGGAATTGGAGGGTCTCACTAAGCTACACCAGAATGCGCTACTTGATGTATAGGTTGGTCACCAAGAATAGTCACAATACATGTCCTCTGCTTTGATGGACTGGGAAGCACCTATTGCACTAGGAAAGTTTCCATGAAAATAGTTTTTGAATTTTGCTGTGTAATTTTGATGAGCTTGAGTTCACTGAGAAAATTAATTTGTATAGAACAGCTCCTTCCTTTAGTGTTGACCCAAACGAGACATTTAGTATGTCTTTCATGTTGGAGTTTGGGCCATGGCAGAATGGTGTAGAGGTCTGTTTCTGGGACATGTAGCCTCATGTGAGTACAAGTCTGAGCAGGCCCGTAGGTGTGCAAGTTAAGTGTACAAAGGGAGAGAGAAGCAGCCTGGTGAGTGACTTCTGCTGAACATGTGGTTTCCTGCTTGACCTCAGAGTACTCTGTCACGTTGTTTTTGGGTTCAGCTTCCCAATCTAGAGTTCCCCCTGTTTGAGGTTCTTAGTTTTCATGTGGGACCCCCCTCCCCCCATACCAGACTGAGTATGCCTAGGGTTAGGGACTAAATATTATTACTGCTCTTTGAATCTAAGCAGGGTGCCTAGCACCCATAGTTCTGAGAAAATGTTTGCTGAATGTCAAGGCCCAGGTAATCTTTTTGATTTTTGTGATTTCATACCTTTCCCTTTAAAAGAATTGCTATATGTTTGGAAATAAATTCATTTTGATTTGCAGAATCAAGGTTGTCATGCCATCCTTTGAAACAATTAGATACACAGGAGAATCTTTTAAGAATTATCGAAATCTCTGCTCTGTAAAGCATCCCACTTAATATCTAATTTCTTCATTGAAAAACATATTAATCATGTTTTGTCTTCTGTAAAACCTCCCTTAACATTCCCCATTCATCAGAACCACTTTCTTCTCTGAATGCTCAAAGCAATTAGTTACTCTTTGACTCACTTTGTTCATCCCTTTTTATCCATCCATCTATCCTTCTGTCTGTCCATTCATCTGTCCATCCACTAATCAATCCATTTTTGAGACCGACTTGGAACATCTATGCTCTGAAGCATAAAGTGTCCTATATCTGGGCAGTGTGGTGGTCTTCCACATGGCTGTAGGCAACCCCTGGTCTGGGGGTGTGGTCCTCACTTCTCTTGTCTTAAAATGGGAATCTCATCAAAGGAAGACACAGGAGGGCTTGAATCGAGGTGTGCAAGTTGGGTTTAAGGTGCTCAGAGTTGTTTCTGTTTGGTCAGTGCAAAGGTCAGCAAACTGTAGTCCATAAAAGTAAGCTCAAAATGTTGTTCATAGTTCTTAAGGGCTGTAAAAAAACAAAAAAACAACAGAGACTGTATATGTGACCTGAAAAACATAAAGTATTTACTGTCTGGCCCCTTCATTGAACATAAACATCCTGCTTGCTTCAGTGACAGGTATTTGCTACTTCTTCCCTGGGGAGTTTATGTTCAATGAAAGCAAGTACTTCTGACCTTTCCTTTTTGGTCTCCGTTGTACCTCTTGAGTAAGTCCAGGTGACAAGCAGGTCAGAGCTGGATTATGGAGGGCTAGGAATGTCATTTGGGAATTGATTCAGGAGGCTGTAGGGAAATAGCAAAGGCTTTCTACAAGGGAGGTAACATGAGTAGAGCTGGACTTGTGGAAGACTGATCTGGCAGGGTTGGGAGAGAGATGGGGCTGGGGAGGAAGGCCAGAGGCAGGGAGACCAAGAGAAGGCCTTGGCCACTGCCAGGGGGAGGGTTACAGGAGTCTGGATTAGGATGTTGGGAGTACAAAGGAAAAGACATATCACGAGACAGTTAAATGACAACTCATTTGCTTACTGTCTTTCAGCGTATGGTCATCACCTGGGGTGGGTTGCTTTGTGGCAGGTTTGTCCAGGCCTCCTTCCTCCCTTCATCAAGGCTCTGTAGAGCACCTGTCCCCAGCCAGGCCTGTTGGGAGTCTGCAGAGTTCCTCCCAGGAAGGAGCCCAGGAGCTGGAGGGAAGGAGAAACAATGGTTCTGCCAGGGGGATGGTAAAGAAAACCCAGGTGGGACTTGGCATAAGCTCCTTGAAGGCAGGGATTGTGTCCTGTGTGCACAAAGGGGGGCTCAGGAGGTTGACTAATCTCTGGCAGCTGGCCATATATGTAGAGTATAATGCTGTATACCAGAAGTGAACATTATGATAAAAATCTTAAAAATACAATCTTGTCTCTACCTTTTAGGAACCTACCATTTAAAAACAAAAGATCAACCATTCATTCATTCATTCAATACCTGTTTATATGAAGCACATTATATACCTGTATATACCTACCCATAGTAATTACCCAAATGCATATTGTAGGGAGTAGGCTCGTTCCTTGAGGCCATGCAGGACTCAGCACAGGTCTACCTCCCACCTCTCTTGAACTTTAATAACTTCAAAGGCATCTTCCAGCCTGGGGACTCTGTAATTTAGAAAGTCTAGCCTGCTGCTTGCTGTAGGCTGTCTAGTAAAGGGGGAGATACTTGGTGGCTGGCGCTGGCTGCCAGCCTCTGCCTGAAGGTCCTCCCTGGCTGCCAGGGGAGGACTATCCTGTGTCACTTCTTCCTTCCCTCTCAAGCCCTAGAAGAGAGGACTCAGGGAACAAGTCACAGAGAGCCTGGAAAAACTGAGAGCCTCCTGCCTATGTCCTGAAGACGTCAGCAGTCCGTGCAGGGTGCTCTTCCCTTGCTTAGTGTCACCAGCGCAGGAGCTCTCACTTAGGGCCACACAGCATGGAGGTCTGGAGCAAGGTGGCAGCCGCTCCCTTGGTGAGGAGTCAGCCGCTGGAAGGGATTCCTACATACCTGGAGGCATGTGCAATGGAGCTGGGATGTGCACCACGGGGCTGAGACAGATGGTTGTCACGGGAGCCAGAGGTGTCACCCAGCCAGAAGAGTGCGGGAAGCGGTGCCCAGACCCAGTCCAGGTGTCCCTTCTGCACCCGGTGAGGGGTGCGGTTGGTGCCAGGGGCCATAGGATGGCAGAGGATGCCCTCCCCTCCAGTGGATTTGTAGTCCTGCTCGTCTAACGTCAAGCACGACTGCTGTGCCTGGGAAGTTTTCATTTCTCATAGGCAACCTCCATTATCCCCACTTTCTATACTTTTAGGGCCTTGGCCTCAGCGGCGGCAGCCCCTAATCATATGGGACCTGCTCTGTGAAGGGAGGGACTTGGGGCTGTGCCTGATACATTTGAGTCTTGTACCATCCCCTAAGCTTTGCTCATCGATGAATCTCTATAAAACAAGTGCACCTTTCGCACAGGGGACCTGTTTCCTGTGTTTGTGTCCTTATTTCTTGAAACCAAACTGATCTCCTGAGAGCAGAAGCGATTTTTAATTTTTAAAATAATAAGCTTTTACTCTTATTTTCACTTGGCTATTTTCAAAACACTGTCTGGGTAGAGCAGGCCTTGCGCACATTTTATAGTGGAGGAAATAGCCTACCAGAGGTTTAATGGCTTCGTAAAATAAGATATTTAGGAGATGGCAGCCCAAGACTTTGAATAGGATCTTACAGCTCTTATCAGTGAATGATCTTTCTATTACCCAGAACCAGCTGAGTATCTGGGAGGTGCTCAGTAATAATTATTTTGAGTTTTTAAAAAAATATATGGGTACTGTATTTGTGAGTACATGCGCTTGTGCACAGATTCTTTATGCTTAGAAACATCTTTGTCCAGTCTCTTTATAAAAAGAGATTTCAAGGGTTCTATGTGCATTGTTTGTTACGTGTTGCTGTCTTTAGAAATGGCTAGAGAGGACAGCTTATTTAGAAGTATTTGCGTGTTACATCAGAAGAGCATTAATAGTACTGGGTTACTATTAATACTAGTGGTATTAGCTGTTCTGGGAAAAGGTACTGCTTATTCATAATAACCAGATAATAGTAGCAAGATTGGAGAGTAGAGTCCAGATAACATTATGAATGTGTGTGTAATTATAATTTAAATGCTATGGGGGTGAATCTTTTAATAGAAGCTTTTAAGCATTTCTAAATTTTAGCATAAGGCATAATACATGGCATGTCTTTGATAAGGATGTACTCTTTGGCCATATAACCTTGGAGAAGTCATAATCTTGAATTATTTATCATTAGAATGAATCATCCTTTTGAGAGAACCATATCTTCCTTCAGTGTTAAAAATATGTTTATGTCATCTGTCATAGTGAGTATTCTAGTTACAGTGTATAATTCTTTTTTTACATTCTGCCCACTCACTTGGTTTTATCCTTGAGAAAAGGATTTTAGATGATAAGTGGTACCCAGTCTTTGAGTCTGTGATCATAATCCCTATTTTTTCCTCATTCCTTTTGGTTGCTATGTTTTGATATTTGATCTTTGATCCCTTTCTTTGGGAAAGGGTGACTGGGTGACTTCAGGAGGTGTGAACCCATTTGTGGCTGATACATGGTGTATTTTCCTTATGCTTGACAGAATAAATGTTACCCTTCCTCCTGAGCAGAGTTCATGTGTTATATCCAAATGGATGATCTCTTTCCATCTGGCTGTCAAACAGGCAAAAACCGATGGTGCCACTGAACATTGGATTTCTCAGAATCTGAAGGGACAACAGAATGTGTCTGTGAACTGGCACACCCAAATGCAAATTATTTCTGTTGCTACCTAATGTATGTAAATTTATGCTGCACAGTTGACAAAGAAATTATGAATGGCACTGTTCCTACATATTGCCATATAACTGAAATTTTAGTTTTATCATGACAAAGTGAAGTGAGTTTATAGTCCTATTTCCTGCCAAATTTTTGTGACATTTCCAGCAGCTCCAAAAGCCCCTCATGGGGCTACAGCCCAGAGGTGGAAGACTAGGTGTGTCCTGGAGTCAGTGCTGCCTGGCGCCCTTCTTGTCGTCTTAGGATATGGAATCCCCTGGGCTGGGGGTGGGACGTGGACCACTGGGGTAGACATGACTCGGCAGAGAGGAGGAGTTTTAGTACAGATCTGGGGGTGTTGAGACAAGGAAAGCAGCACTTTGGTGGAAAGTTATGTTCAAAATTACATCCCCCCTGGCCTCCACTCCCACCTTCACCACATTTAAGTTCAGGGACAGAGAAGCCAAGCAGATTCAAAGTCAGATAGATGGGTGTGCCAGCAGAGTGGGTTGCAGGGCAGTTGGCATGGGCTGGAGGGGACCCCACTCAGTTTGTGTCATTTCATGTGGACTTTGCAGTTGCTCTGGGAACGTTGCTCTGGGCTGCTGGACTGCATTTTGTGTGTGGTACCCGCAGCAGTGAGCGTTAGTCCCATCTCTGTTGCCTTCACCTTGTGAACTCCCTGGCGCTTGGACGGAGGGTTTCCCTGTCTGTTGATGAACCAACTTGAGTGGTGTGTGTCCAGCCCCTTACTGAACTGGTCACTGGATGGGAGTGTGGTAGGGGAGATTGGAGAGGCGGCCACCTTCCTTGGTGAGCTGCTGGCCTGGTGGAAGAGGCCCAGGGGGAGGGTGGGCCGGGTGGCCAGCATGGAACTGGCTGATTTCCTATAGAGGCCTGAACCTCGGCTGGACTTGGAAGGATGGGTGGGCATTAGGCAGCCACTGGGCACAGGGCCTGGCACACAGACCACTGGAGGGTGTTTGTTGAGTAAGTGGTGGAATAATTGATAGCAGGAGGAGACCAGTGAGAGTGCTGTAGCGGGGGAGGTGGGAGGAGTGTGCCTGAGCCTGAGAGGGGGAGACAGGCTGCTTGGAGAACACTAAGGAGGTACAGAGCCCTGGAGGTGTGTGCTCCCCATGCCTGTGTTCCCCATAGATCGAAGGGGTCTTGGGCCTGGCATGATTGCTGATTTCTGTGGCTCTGGCAGTTGTCAGTCTGGGCTGGGGTAGAAGTGAATGTGTGGAGTGGGGAGGGGTCCTGGCCTTGCTCCAAGAGGTTAGGAAGGTGTTGATTGAAAATAGCTTCGTGATTCCTGCAACAAGAGATGATTATTTTTGCTTCCTCTGCATCCTTCATGGAAGGTCTGCCTGTTCTGTTCAGGCACTGGGGTGTTCACTGATGTGAATAGAGAGAGAGTCCTGGATTTCTAGGAGCTCACACTTTGGCAGTAAACAGATACATAAACAAATGATTACCATGTGGTTTGATAAATGTGGCAAGATACAGAGGCAGTTGCTATTGGCAACGCCAAGTCAGTCATAACCTTCAGTAGTGAACAGGGCTCGTTTGCTCAGTGCCTGGGTGGGGACCCGGAGGACCAGTGATGGGGATGCGGGTGGTCCAGCTGCCACTGCAAACTGCCACAGAGCAGTGCAGCCCGACCCCCATGGTCACCAGGCCCAGGCCCTGGAAAGTGTCTGGAACTTGCAGGAAGCAACCGTGCTGGGACTGATTCCCCATGGGCAGCCCTGCAACTGGATTGCAAGCTGCATTCCCGGTGGACTCAGCCTCCTGCTGGAGAGGTGGTGGAGGGAAGGAGAGCCGTGTCCACACGTGGACCTAGGTTCTGCCAAGAACCAAGATGCTGGGTGTGGTGCTTCATCTCCAGAGCTGCTTGGCGAGGAGGATGGTCCTTGTTTTCCATCACAGCCGGGAGTGAGGGCAGATACGTGCAAAGCAGGGAAGTTTTTCCCTCTTAAGGGAAGGTTGCTAGGGAAATGCCTGTATTTTCTAGTCATTGGAGAAGCCCTGTCAAGCAGACCGGATTTGATGAGAACAGTGGTGTTAGGGAGCAGCGATATTTTCGGCAGCAGTAAGTGCTCGAGCATCGCCAAGGGGTTCCATGTGACCTGGGAGTGGCTTGTTCCATGCCGGTAGATGGGCCAGCTTCTTGCCTCCTGGCAGCACACACCCTTGCCTGTTTCCTGGAAGGGAGATGCCGCGCAGGCTGGCTGGTTTGCGGTTCTGTGTTGGTCACTTTCCCTGGCCATTTCCTTCCTTTTTCTTCATACGCCAGTCTGGGCAAGAGGAATTTCCTCTTCCTGCCAGTGGGATGGATGGGGGTGGGGAGGCAGTGGTTGGCATTTCTGTCTGCTGGAAGGGTTTGCTGGTGTGAATCCTTCCCTCTGCTCCTGAAGCCAGGGCCATGTCACCTCCAGGGGCAGGTGATAGTTTCCCTTGACTCCTCACTTGGTTTTCAGGCTCTGCTCTCTCCTGCTGCCCACCTGAGCCGTCCTCTGACCCCAGGAGGGACTTGGGCTAGGGCTTACTCAAGTCACTTCTAACTCCAAGCCCAGTTTTAGTGAAGGTCTGGTGTGTTGGTAACAGCTTAAGCTTTGACAGACTTGAGTTTGCATCATGACATGGTGCCTGCTCCCGAGCAGTGAGATGCCGCTGAGTGGTCGTTGTTTGTGTCACATGCCTGCTACTGCCTTGAGGCCAGGCTCTGCCTAACGCTTGCTTAGACACCTGGGTGCCGCCACAGCCCTATTCTGCTCTCGCCGATGCTTTTCCCATCACAGGCTCTGTTCTTGCTCATAGATTTCCCCAGAGCAGTGGGCCTGCCTGCCTGCTTGGCGATTGGGTGTCCGGTGTCCCGCCCAGGTCCCCACGCCCTTTCCCTCTGCTTGTAGAGTTGACTGCTCCTCTGGCCCTCCCTGCCTATTCTGTGGGTTCAGCCCAGCACACCTTTCTCGGAGGCTGCGTTAGAGGCTCCCCTATGGCTTTGCACCCCCAATACCCCTCTCACAGCTGATGGCCCTGTGTTGTATTCTGATTAGCTGTTCACCTGTTTCTCTTCGCCAGCTTGTGACCTTGGGAGCAAAGAGACCTGGTCTGACTTGCTTGACCCCGTGCTTAGAGAACATTCGTTGAAGGGGTTAACTTGCTACTGTCTGTCCACCCGGCTACATTTTTCCCAGAGTGGAAGCCAGAGTCCTCTGGACGAGGGGTCCTCCACCAGCTCCCGTGGTCTACACTCTCTGCCTTGCTCTGCTCTGCACACAGTATGGGGTTTCCCCTACTGAGCTTTGCGCTTGCTGTTCCTTCTGTCCAGAACCATTTTCTTTCCTCCCGGATCCCCTGCATGGCCCTCTCCCTTGCCTCCTCCACATGTCACCGTCCCCACAGGCCTGTGCTCATCACTATGCAGGTGATGGTTCCTGCTACCGGCCACAGCTCCCTGGCCTGCTGTCCTCCACAGCACTCAGCGCCTCCTCACATAGCAAGTAACTTGTTACATTTTTGATTTATTTTCTCTCTCTCCTTCCCCCTGTTAGATCATAAGCTTAGTGATCATAAGCTGGGGGGTGAGGGGGCAGGATTTTTGACTCTTATTTAGTGTTGTATCTCCAGCACCCAGAGTCATGCCTGTCACTTCATACATGCTTTTAAACATGTTTGTCAAATGAATAAAACTCACCAGCAACTACAGGTTAGATAGCAGGAGTGCGACATGGTGTTCCTAGTAGCTGTGGTGTTACTGGTTCATTGACAACTTGTTTTTCTAGCCACAGGGACTTGATTCTTAGAGGGGAAGAGTTTGGAAGTTGAATTAGTGAGTGCAGGTCCCTTAAAAAGTCAGAACGTGTTTTAATGTGCCCTTGTGTGAAAGGAGTTGCCCTAGGAGGAAGGAACTCCAGGTTAGGCACATTCCTGGCTGCAGTTTTGTTCTGTATCCATCGCCACCAAGGGCTCTTGAGATTCCTCTTTTTTATTTTATTTTTATTTTTTCTCTGGTTCTTGATTCAGGAAGGATTCCCTTTATATTTCCAAATTGCTGCCTTTTAGGAATGGAGAATGCTGCCAGTCTGTGTTATTTCTTTTATGGGGACCAAAGTAGTTCCGCGTTTGAGAGATCCAGAGATATGGCTTTGAAACTGTTTGATTCATCTAATTATCGTCCCGGAGTGCTGGGAGGTTAACCCTGGCAGGTTGCTTTGGTGATAGTGATCGATGTCTGTGTGACAGTTATAATGAAGGCTGGTATTATGTTGGGACTTTGAAGAGTCTATCAGATAGTGAAGAAATTGAGAAGCCACTGTCGTGCTGAGGTCTCCAAAATATAAACATCCTCTGAATGAAGGTCCAGATTAGAGGGTTACCTTGATGAGAGGCTTTCATGCTTTTTGTGCTTTTTTCTTTGTAGTCCCTGGTAGTTCTATTTATAATCTCTTTGCTGACACAGTGTTTTATAAACTGTTCAGATTCCACTTTGTTACTAACACTTGTAAAACGTGTATGGTGGCCTGGGACCAATATGGTTTGTAGGAATGGTGGATGGATAGAAATGGCCTGTTCCCTTGAGGAGCTCATATTGTACCTCAGCCTGTGCATGATTGTAGCATCTGCTTTGGAGCCAGCTGGATCTGGTCTCAAATATTGATTTCACGGATTGATAGCTTTGTGGCCATGGGCAAATATGCTCATTTGCTTACTTTTATTTAACAAATATGTATATTGCACTTACTATGTGCCAGGCACTAAGTGCTTAACAAATGTTAAGTATATTTAATCCTTATAGGATTAAGGATCTTATAAGGGTAGGTCTTCTTATCCCCATATTTAAAGAAGAGAGGAGTAGGACACAGAGAGGAAGCACCTTTCCTGAGATCAGTGAGCAAGGAAGTGGCAAAGCTGGAATTTCATCCCCAGGTGCTCTTGAGTTCACACTTTTCATCAAGACACTATCTGTGCTGCCTCTCTGCTTTCTAAGCTTGCACTTCCTCATTTGTAAAATGGGAAACAGTAATAACCAGACTGCCGAGGGATAGGATTGGGAACGCAGTGAGAAAACCGTGGAGAACATTTGGCCAGAGCCTGTGGCACAGTGAGGGCTGGAGCTAGCCGGGAGAGGCCACTGCACACAGGTAGTACCAGCACAAGGTGACAGCAGCAGGCGGCTTCTGGAGGCCCTGATGATGGTGGGGAGTTCAGAAACAGGGAGAAGTCACCTCAGAAGCTGTCATCATCTTGAAGGACAGGGGAGGGGATGGATCAGACATCTGGGACTTGACCACCATCTGGGAAGTGGGCACCGTCCCCATTGTGTAGCTCCAGAAGCTGGGCTCTCTCTGATCAGTTAAAAAGCCCAGGTCTGACTAAGTAGGTAGAGCCAAGGTGGTACAGGAAGATGGATTTGCTGGAGGGTCCAGTTAGTTCTGCACAGTGGGGGAGGCCAGCTGCTCTGGGACCAGGAACCTACTTCTGGCTTTGCAAATGCTTGATTAGCTTTGCATGTTGTCTTTTTGTTCTCTCTCTTTAGAAATGTTCTCCCACACCTTCCTTCCAGTAGATTTCTAGAAATACCCTATTTTTCATGACTCACTGATTGGACACATCCTGTTTGGGGAAGTGTTGAGAGAGGAATTTGAGAATGGTGTGGTGTTTACTCCTATTGACACATGTGCAGGCAGGAGGTGGCTCTTCTCTCTGCACTCCAGAGATGGGCTGAATTTCCCCAGATGTGGAGTTTCTCTGCCTTCACCTGACACGCCAACTGGAATTTTTCCTTTTGTGTCCTAAGAAGGGAGCTGTGTGTGGCTACAGAGTGGCTAATGATGGAATTAATCAAATTAGGGACGGAGCCTGTAGTTTTGAACCTGACTGAGTTAGATGACCTTTTGAACCAAACAGTTGGCCAGTCTTCCTATATACCAGTGGGGCAGTGATGGAGCTGGAGCCAGGTGCCCCTGCACAGTGTTGCTTTTAGAGCTGCCTTTATAAGAGCAGCTTATAGGTAGCCAAGGCGGCTTTGCCTATCAGGGCAGATGTGGAAAGTGGAAAGAATGTGGAAAGTCAGCCCTTTCCTTTGGGTGGCTCTGATTTTACCCATGGCTCTGTTCTTTCACTGTCAGAGTTAGGATGTTGCTCATTCTTGCAGAGGCCGGATGTTTAAATCATCCTGCAGTGGTTCTCTTTTGTATGACCTGAGGCCTCTTGGCAGGCTGACAGGAAAGCTCCATGCATTAGGGAGTGAACGGGGCAAAATAGGGACGTGGAGGAGGGAGAGTAGAGGAGGGAGAGTTGTAAAAGCAGCAGGGAGAGTCATGAGGAGGCCAGTGGGGCTTCAGAGGGGGCAGTGGGGCTGGGTAGCAGTGGCCGGCAGCCCTGGTGGGGGGCAGAGTGAGAGCTGCGTCAGCCATGTGAACCCTGGGGTTGCCATGGGGTAGAGGCTGAGGATAACCGATTGGAGGATAATCGGCAGTGCCTTCCCGTGAATGGCGGGGTGGTGGGATTAGGCAAGAGCAGAGCTGCTCTACCTGGGCAGTTGTGCCTCCCAGGGGACTTCTGGCACGGTCAGGAGACGTGTTTGGTCATCACAGCTGGGGGCGAGGGGTGCTCCTGCATGTAGCAGGTGGGGGCTGGGGATGCTGCTAAGCATTACAGTGCACAGGACAGCCCCCGCCACACAATCTTGCCCCAAGTGTCCCCAGTCGTGAGGTTGAGAAACCCTGGGCTAGAAGGTTGTCAAGTGACGAGAGGTTTGGAGGGCAGGTCAGGGAGGGACGAAGGGGTGTCCTCTGCACCCTAACTGCTCTTGGGCCCCAGATCCCTGGTTAAAAAGGGAGGGTCTTGGTGGGTCTGAGTCTCTTTTTAAGTTGGACAGGATGAAGATGATTTGGAAATCTTCATAAACTGAAGCTTATTGGTAATCAAGTGCTGTGAAGTAAAAATCATGATTTTAGGCACAGGGATATATTAAGTCAATCGAGATTGTCAAAGGGTTGGATTAAAATGCTGATTCTCTTAGATACCTGACATGTTCTCATCTTTGCCTATATTATTTTTTCCTGCCCTTTAACCTTGTGCTGTGCAGAATGCCAAATAAAGTTTCTTGGGGGGTATGTTTTGATATCTTTTATGTTATGAAGATTAATAAAATTAAAATTTATTAGTACTCATATAAAGAGCTTGAACTTAATTTACCTTAACAATAAGTATCTGTAGAGAAATTCTTAATTCAACATCTATAAAGTAGAAGCGCTTTTTGCTGGAGATCTAAAGAGAAATTAAAGATTGATAGAATTTAAAAAAATTAAAAGCAACTATTACCCCCATTATTATTTGTATATATGTGTAGGTGGTTGATTGTGTATGAGAGAGATACAATGCATTTACTTTTTTTTTCCCCAAACACCCTCCGCCTTTAAAATTTGGAATTACCATTTACTCTCAGCATAGTTAAAATCCTTTTTCCCTTGCTTTTCTTTCTCCTTTCCTCTGTGGGAGGAAAGGTATTTATTTTCTTCTGAAGGTATGTTGACTGTTTCTAGCTTATTTCTTAATTAACCTTCTATCTTAAGCTGAAGAGCTTAGACTTTATTGTTTTGCTGGGAGCAACGAAGGGCTTTTGGGTAAATGGGACAGGGCAGGATCTGAGTGTCAGAACGATCCCTCCGAGGCTAGAGTGGGAGGCAGTCGGAGGCTAGTGAAGGTGGTTGGTTTGGAGAGGTCTGAAGAGGGGGGCTAGTGTCGAGGGGAGGGGTGGTAGGAACGGTTGGAAACAGGCAAGAGGGGCATGTCTCTGGCCTCTTGGCTGTGGGGGCTGAGGAAGGGGTGAGAATCCAGGAAAACACCTGTTTCAGGCTTCAGTGGGTAGAAACTTTAAACAAAAGGGGGAAAATCCCTGTTTTGTACATGCTGCTTTGATGGTTAATGTTGCTTTCTGGCTTGTGCTTTTTAAAAACTAAGTGAAAATAGAAAAGTTTTAACAGAGCCTCAACTCTTGAGGCTGAATTAGGACATTTCTCCTTTACATTGTGAATTTTAAATACCTTTGGAAAGATCAGGTTGATTCTGCGATGGGTAAGGTGAAGATGTTAAAGGTGAGTGGTGTTCTGTGTCTGATCTGTGGGTCCAGAGTGTGGTTCTGTGGGCAGGTGAGTCCTGTGTGTGCTGAATGTGGTCAGTGTGTGGGAGGGGACACAGCTCTGGCCTCCCCACTGCTGGGGCTTGAATCCAGGGTTCAGCACATACTAGTAGTTACCAGACAGGCAACTTAGTGATTTATGCATAGAAGTCACAAATTCAAATTACATAGTGTTTCCTTAATTTCTGTTTTTAAAAACTCATCTCCTTCTGGTCTTTGTTAGAAACTTATATGTTATCTTGAACGAATCACTTCCTCTTTCTGGAGCCTCAGTTTCCTCATCTGTAATACCAGAGGCCTAGACTTAGGGGAACCCTTGATATTTGACAACACTCTAGGATCTTGTTAAACAAGTGTCCTTTATTTGTCCACCGTGTTCCTGGGCTACGGCCACATTTACTCTGTAAAGCGTTGTCTTACCGGCCTGTGCAGAATCTTGATCCCTTTCATCCAGCCTCCTGTGGAAGCTGTTTCATCCCTTGCATTACTTGAAATGTCTTCCTCAAGGACATTTGTTGATACACACATCTCCCTTGAGGTGGGGAAATAACAGCCTCTGGACTTATTTCAGGTCCCAGCATAGTGCTGTGTTTGTGTGGGCAGGAGAGGCAGCAGGATGGCAGCCTATAAGCTGAGGGGTGTAAGGTGTTTCCTTTTTTGGTCAGTTTTATTATGGTGTAATTTACATGCAGTCCAATTCCCCATAAGAGTACACTTAGATGAACTCTGACAAATGTACACCTACATCATCACCACCACAGTCACGATATAAAACACTTCCACACCCCCTGCTAACCTGACTTATTGGTGGTTCTGGGCTTTTTTGTAGATTGCTTAGCGTTTTCTACGTAGATAATCATGTCTTCTGAGAACGCCAAGTTTGCTTTCCTTCTTCCCAGTCTGTTTGCCTGTTTTCTCTTGCTGTCTTGCGTTCTCCAGGCTTCCCGTGCAGCGTGACGAGCAGAGGGAGAGTGGACCCCTGGCCTCGTTCCTCTCAGCCCCTCGCTGTTCAGAGGAGCATGGTGTTAGCTGCAGGGGCTTTGTGGCTGCCCTGTAGCAGGTTTCCTTCTGTTCCTACTTTGCTGGGTTTTTGTCATGAATGGGTGTTTAATTTCATCAGATGCTTGTTCTGCACTGACTGAGATGACCATATGGTTTTCCTTTTTTAGCTTGTTAGTGTGGTGAATTACATTTTTAACACTGTGACTACTCTTTGGTATGGAAGCCTTATGTGTAGGATAAGCACAGATTTTGTGTCATTATGTTGGGATTTGAGGATTAACTGTTCTACACTTCATAAGGATGTAGTATATTCGGTTATTGACAGCAGCTACTCTAGTCTCTCTTGTGGGGTCTGATCTATTTAATTATAACTGTTGACTTTTTAATTCTTTTATTATATTTTGGATAGAATGACATCATGTATTTGGGGATGGGGGGAGATACTAATAACAAACCTTTCTGTGGTCTTTGTTATATGCCAGACACCGGTCTAACAAGAGCTTATTATTTCTTATAACCCATATGTGTAGGTACCATTTCCTTTATTTTACAAAGGAAGAAATTTAGGTCCTGCTTCTGGGAAGGTGAGAGAAGTGAATTCCATTTCTGCTAACTTTAACTGAGTAACATTTATACCAACCATTTTGACCCATCTCAGTGGTACAAAACAAACCCATTTAAGTATTAATAGCAGCTGCATCATTTTTATAGAAGATACTAATTGAGAGATTTAAGTAACTTTCCCAAGGCCTCATAGCTGGTAAGAAGCAGGTCTTCTGTTTCCAAGTTTTCTTTTCTCTGTCTTACTGATTTTGGGTGATTTATGGAAAGGAATCAAGTCATAGTGAAAAAGTTAGATAATTTCCTAGAGCAACATGGACAAAACTTTACCAGTTGGTCTTCACAAACTTGTCTAAATACTATAGTCCCCCCTTATCCTTGGAGGACATGTTCCAAGACCCCCAGTAGAAACCAAGGATAATACTGAACTCGATTGCCATCCTTCGGAATACATCTCTGTTCGTATCTTTCTACCCACAAATTTAACACTTTTTCCATGTTAACTAAGCACTTACCACACACTGCAGCCATAAATTCTGCAGTTTGAAGTGCGATAGCAAAACTAGCATGGATTTATTTTTTTCTTCTTAACAATTTCATGGATAGAAGACCTATTTTTGCTGTAGATCTTAGCAACCTTAGCATATGATATTTTTCTCTTAAGTCAAGAACTTTTACCTTAAAGGAAGTACTTCTGGCTTTTCTTTGACATATCTGAATAGCCAGCATCACTACTCTTGTGCTTTGGGACCATTATGAAGTGAAATAAGGGCATAAGCTCTGCAATACCATGACAGCTGATCTGATAACCAGACGGCTACTACGTGACTCATGGCCAGGAGTGTCAACAGCATGGAGACTCTGGAAAATGCGATGATTCACGTCCTGGCGGGATGCATAGGATGGCGCAGGATTTTATCATGATACTCAAAATGACGCACAACTTAAAATCTATGAATTGTTTGTTTCTGGAGTTTTCCATTGAATATTTTTGGATCATGGTAGACTCAAATCATGGAGAGTGAAACTAAGGATAAGGGGAGACTGCTGTATCAGGATGAGAACAAAAGCATATGCCAGAATGAAATATTATTGGCTCACATATTTATTGTATAGGACAACAGTCTTCTTTCTTAATTTGACATATGTCCAAGAAGATATTTTACCAGTATTATGTAATGATGTTGCAGAATTTTGGTTGAACTGTTCAGGTGCCTGTAAAACATTAATTCTTTGTTTTCCTGATAATTTTCAGTGAGGGTTTCTGGTAAGTCATTATCCTGTTGCCATTTCTCGTTCCAAGCTATGGTGTGATTCTGAGTTGCTTTTGCATAGTCGGAGTTGGGTGTATACATAAGTATATGAGAATGAAATTAATTGATTTCAGTAAATGCTCATGCCTCAGAAAAAAAAAAAAAAAGTATTGTTATTTTCCTGTGGTGGACATGTATATTTTCAGCTCAGCCAACACTTACTAATCACCTACAATATGCCAGGCACTATACTAACTCAAGGAGAAGGAGGACATGGAAAGAAATGGCATTTTGATCTGGACCTCAGAGGTTGATTCCAACAGGTAGAAAGAGTGCTGAGGGCTTGGCAGGCAGAGGATTCCATGGTTGTACATGTTAGGGTCCCAATAAGTTTGTTTCGAGGAGCATATTAGATTAAGAACTTTATCATTGATGGACACATGAATTTTAAACCTGATTCTACTACTTGGTAGCTTTGTACTTCTAGGCAAGTTGGTTAGCTTCTTTCAGTACTAGTCTCCTCATGAAGAAAGCAGGTGAAGGTGCAGCATGTATTTCACAGGTATTCAGTGTGTGTGTTTTATATCTTGGAAGTGAGGCTAGAGGACTGTTCTCTGTGCTAGAATGAACCTTTTTTTTTTGGCCAGACAGTAGTGGAGGGCATTCTTTGGACTGTGATCTTAGGAGAGCATGTTTTGGTGGTTTGGAGATGGAGATCTGGCCTGGTCCGTGGAACGTGTGGGTTCAGTCTCTTGCTGAGATTGTCAGCAGCTTTCCTGTCACTTACCCCAGTGCCAGCACATGTATTGTGTTTGGTCAGTGTTTGTTGAATAAGTGCACTAAGGTTTTACAGCAACCTCTGGTGATGCACTTCTGGGAGCCTTTTATTCTAATAGGGTCACACCTTGGGGAATTGGATGCTATAAACCATGAATAGACTCAGCACCCTGTAGCAGCTGTGTCCAGCTTGTTGGTGATGGGTACTTGCCGTGCCCTTAGCGTGGCCTGGAGTTGGCACTTTGTGCTGGACCAGTGTGTGAGCTGTGTTCTTCTGAGTCTTCATTCTAAAGCTGTTGGGCAGAATAACTGGTAGCCAGGTCACTATTAGGAATGTAATCTGAAAGCCTGCAGCTCCTTTTAATACCAGGATAGATTCAAGGAGACAATCCAGTTGATCACCGTTTTATTAGTTTTTTTCTCTTTCCTTTACTGCTCCAGTCTCTTTCTTTTTCCACCTCCTTTGTGGGGGAAAATTGCCCTCTCTAGGGAAGCTTAATGTTGGGGAAGTAGGTTTTTGGATTGTACAATGATTGTCAGGTGAGACTATTATGTATGTTCAGACCATTAGGTGTGAGACGTTGGTGTACATTAGCTTCTCCTTTGAGACAGAGGCCCAGTAACATAAAAAACAAAACACATTTTTGTACAAAAAAAAGAGTCATAAGCAACCATGCGTGCTTTCTTTATTTTGGCCTACCCTGAATGATGGCTGTAAGTATTATTGAGAGAAGGCATGTGGATTAACAAAGGTTTGTAGTTTAGTTTTCAAGAACAGGAATGTTTTGCCCTAGCGGGCCTTGATAACTTTTTATAATGCACATTTTTGTCCACAGATTATAATCGTTGTTGGTTTAGGAACTCAGATGGAAAGTGTGACTGAATCAGAGAAGTAACTGTTGAAATGATATTTTGTTTAAAAGCATCTGCTTGCTGCATGTCATGCAGATGAATTTAATTAAAATACTTCCTAGGTCTAGTCTGGTGGAATATCAAAGATATAATTATATTTTGCATGAAGATTGGAGAATGAGGTAGTGTTTCCACTTATAGAAGCTGAAGCTCATTCCGTTTATACCTAGATTAAGTTGAGGCAGAATGAATGTATAACTATGTCACTCTGGTGTGCATTCATTCATTTGTTCATTTACTCATCAGTTTGATTGTTTACTATGCCAGTTGCTGAGGATTCTAAATATGGACCTTCCAAGCTCACAGTCTAGTTGTGAGGGACAGATACAAACAATTAGGAAATAGTGTGGTAAAAATAGCCAGCAATTTAACACTGGGACTCTTATCAAAAAAAAAAAAAAAAAAAAAAAATAGCCAGCAAATTTTGTTCCTTCCCCACAGTGAGAATTGGAGTGTGTGTGTTAGTTTTTATAAAGTATGTATATGAAGTTTCCTTTGGGGAATTATTAGAAAAATGACTTTTATATATACTCATCATTAGAAGAATTTGAATAGATTTAGACCTTCAAATGTAGAGTACCTTAACAAGCCAGTAACATTAGGATTAAGTTAAAATGCTTGCCTTTGGAAGATTAAGTGGAAGTTCATCTGCATAGGCAAAGTGGGCTCTGTAAAACCCTGAATGAAGTTCTGTGACTAGAACACAGAACCCTTAATGAGAACCCATGCATAGCTCCTAGCACAGAGTGTGTGACACAGTTAACACTCCCGGGAAGAACTTGACACACACGATACCAGACTGAGTTGTAGAGCATTTCCTGGTAGGCTCCTCTGCCTCAGTGACACTGGTGTTGCCGGGTTGAAGGACAGAGTCACCACGGTTGTGCCACAGTGTCAGTGATGGTTAAGTACTGTGCCCTGAACACTTTCCTAGGTACTCAATAGTGTTTATGGACGAGCAGAAGGTAGACTGAATGTGGACTTATTTACAGTATAATAAGACTATGTGATGTGAAGGCAATCCAGTTTCACTAGATCCTTTATTTTATTTTATTTTATTATTTTATTTTATTTTAGCGTATTATGAGTACAAGTGTTAAGGTTACATATATTGCCCATGCCCCCTTCCCCCCTCGAGTAAGAGCTTCAAGTGTGTCCATCCCCCAAACGTTGCACATCTTACTCATTGTGTTTGTATATACCCATCCCTTCCTCCCCCTCACCCTCCCAACACCCGATAAATGTTACTCCTATATGTCCACTTAGGTGTTGATCCGTTAATACCAATTTGCTGGTGAGTACATGTGGTCCTTGTTTTTCCATTCTTGAGATACTTCACTTAGTAGAATGGGTTCCAACTGTATCCAGGAATATACAAGAGGTGCTATATCACCATTGTTTCTTAAAGCTGAGTAGTATTCCATGGTACATATACCACATTTTATTAATCCACTCATGAATTGATGGGCACTTGGGTTGTTTCCACAGCTTTGCAATTGTGAATTGTGCTGCTATAAACATTCGAGTGCAGGTGTCTTTTTCATAAAGTGACTTTTGATCTTTTGGGTAGATGCCCAGTAGTGGAATTGCTGGATCAAATGGTAGATCTACTTGTATCGCTTTGAGGTATCTCCATATTGCTAGATCCTTTATTAAGGCACCATAAACACAATGATTTAGACTTGGTTACGGAGCCTTTCTGTGGAGAAGACTTGCTTATTTTACAGGGTGACATGATGTTGTTTGAGTTTAATTGCTTTTAGCCAGTCTGTGTGACTGAATCAGAGAAGTCACTGGCCTGAGTTTGGATGTGAACTTTTACTTCTTATTGGTAGTGTGGCTTTGGGCAAGTCACCTTGTTACCCATTTTGCAGGATGGTGGGGAGAACTAAATATAGTAATGCATGTGTAGAACATAAAAAGTTTCAGTATAAGGTGGTAATAATAATATTATCTTTACTATTCCAGATTCCAGGAACTATGCTTGAGTTTGGGTACAGAGAGCCAGGCTCCTCCCATGCAAGTTGTTGAGGGCATTTCTATGACTGTGGGATGGAGCTGTTGATGCCAGCGTGTCACTGCTGCTCCTGTGGCTTTCTGTGGGCTTAGGCCGACACCAGGGGTAGGGTGGGGGCTGCCTGGCACGAAGGCAGCCTGCACAGCCAGTTAATTACCCTGTGCTTCCTTGGGTCCATTTATTTGCTAGGTGTGGAGTGTTTTGTAAAAACAAACCCTAAAAGATTAGTCATGCAGTTATTTATGGTCATTTCTCAAAGCAATGGCAGTTACCTTCTATAACCTACACTTAGTTTCTGAATCTTTTTGGCGTGTGTTGCTCAAATACCACCTCATGTCTTCCTGACTTCCCTATTTAAAATAGCACCACTTTTCACTTTCTCTTTGTTCCTTCCGTCAGAAAACACCTACTGGGTGCTGGTGCTACATGTGTGAACAAAGCACATGAAAACACCTGCCTTGTGCAGCCTACGGTGTTCTGCTCTTTTCTTCCTAGAGGTCATCAAAGTCTGATGTTCTATGCTGTGCATTGGCCTTTTTACTGTCTCTCCATTAGAATGACACTGGCCGCTCCCCAAGGGCGGAGACTATATTTTGTTTGCCACCAAATCCCCAGTGCCTGGGACAGAACTGGTTCTCAATAAGTATTTTGATGTTGTGGTTGTTGGGGCAAGAAAAGTGAGTATCACATTTGATTATATGGTCATGAAAACCTTAGAAACTAGCATACAGAGGGGACGGTTATTTAAGTGTGGAAGGTCCTAAGACAAAGACAGGAGGGTGGTGTGATCAAAGGTGGGCTGGAGCTTTGGATTGGCGGGCAGGAGACCTGGCTTGGGGGCTGTGGTGTTGCCCCCCATAACTGATTGACTTTGGGCAACTCTTTATATTTGTGAGTAAAAAATGCATGGGGTTCTCTGTAAGGTCTCTTCAAACCCTACTCCGTAGGCACTTAAAAAGAGGTGGACTTGGCCAACTTTTTATTTCCACGTAACTTTTCAGTGACCATTTCCTATGCTGGGCAGGTAAAGCTGTGTGAAAATTTTCATCATTCAGCTGTATGTGAGGTTTCATCCTGTGTCCAGAATAAAGAGAACTGGGAGCTGTCTTCAATTTTGTCATCTTTAGTACAATGTACCTTTCTTGCTTTCCTGTCCTTAATGCTCTTGGTGCTTAGCTGCACATCCAAGTTGTTTAGTCCCTTGAGGCTCCTGGGGTGGGAAAGGCTCGTGCCTGGAAGTTAATGGCTTCCACACGAGCCTGTGTACCGCTGTGTGCGGAAAAATCATGCAGTGATATTTTAAGTTAAGGAGAAAGGTCTTCTGCCTGACAGCAGTCTGTGTGGTCAGGAGTTTTGATGGCACAGGCCGCAGGGATCTGGTATTGGGGTGGCAGCAGCTGGAATCCTGAGGAGGATGAACTGTCTGCTCCTCAGTTAAGGGACTGGCTTGCCCTTCACCAGAGGCCGCCATTGTGGAGCGATTCCAAGTCACCAGATGCCCGGGGAGTCTCAGACGGTCCCCGGTCCTCATTTGCACAAAGCGAATCAGTTTAGCAATTTGCCTGCCTAATAGGATATTGGCCTCATGGACCTTATTACCTCATGGGCTGCTTTCTGTTCATAGTTTAGCTTTTTGATTTGAGCACTTCCATGGGCTTTCTGGCTGCTTCTGTTATTAATAGAAGGGTTTTGAAGGTAACCTGGCACAGTGGGAGGAGCGTGGATGGGCACTAGCATCCATATTCCAGGGTCCAGATCCCACATCTGCTGCTTACCGAGTAGCTCAGTGTTGTTGGTCTTAAAAGCTCCTCTGGTCCTCAGTCCTCATTCTAAAATTTGGGAGTGACACTAAGACATTAATTAAATGAAGCAGTGTTTAGAAATCACCTAGGCTGGGAGTGAATGGGGGAAGCTATTCCTGTTATTTCTTGCACATGCCAACAGTTCCTATCCTTAGGTAGTCTCTGGCTGTAAACCCCACGTCTCTTGGGTTTAAAATCTGGTGCTAAACTCGGCTGATCTGGGAAACTGCCACTCTTTGGCCCTATTCCCCACTCCCCTCTACACACACAACACTCTCTGATAACCTCTTTATGATGTATCCTCCCAGCTCTTAGGCATAATTATGCCCCACTTATCCAGAGGTCAGACTTTTAGCAACCTCTGCCATCTGGAACATAGCCAGGGACTGGAAGTCAACAGAAAAGGCCTCTGAGCTCAGCTGTCCTAGAGTTGGGGCCAGACACTAGGTGGAGACGGGCTGATGGGAGGCGGGCCAACTGACAGCACTGAGACATGGCAGGTGGCCCAGAGGACAAGCACAGCAGAGCAGGGCCTTACAAGTGGCAGCCAGCAGTTCTGCATCCTACACTAGCCATGGAGGATAGGCAAGGCCCATGGGAATCTTTGGTGCTCCCAGACCCTGAGTATCAAGGCAGAATTATTAATAAGACTCAGCATTCTCAATTTAATAAAACAAGAAAATATATTATTAAAATTTGTTTTCCACCCAACATGGTTTTAAGACAACTCTTTGATATTTTGGTGTCATTTATTTCTGGATGATTAATGTATGTGCAACTCTTCATTTTTCAATTATGGGGAAAATACTAGAAAATAGAGGATAGAACATGGGCCTTGTCACAGTCCAGGTGTGAATCTTGTTTATTCCTGCCACCAACTTGCTAGATGACCCACGAGAGTTAACTTTTTGAGCCTCGGCTTCTTCATCCATAAAACAAGGATCATGGCAGAGGTGTGGCACGGTGGGCAGGACACTGAGAGGCATCAGATACACGGGCCCTCACTGGTGTGGGAATTCCTCCGTGTCCTCCTGTTTACCTTACCATTGCCTCCACTCATGTCATTACATGTGCAGGTCAGTTATTCAGCACATCTCCTTACCCCATTTGACACGTAGGTTGTATATTTCAATTAGAGTATAAATTCTAAGGTTGGGGACCCACAATTATAGTTTTTTAGTATCTCCAAATTCTTACTGATGTGGGCACTGCCTCTGCTATTGATTCTGATGTGAACGCAGTGTTGGATGGCAAAAAGGCTGGCCCTCTGGCCACCTGTCACAGCGAATCTCTGTGCCCTGGATCCAGAAGGATGTAATTTGTGATAAATAATACCATCATGTGACTTGTGCAATCCCCCTCCCCACCCAAGACTTAGAACCTCAGACCCCTAGAGTTTAAGGTCTAGAAGAGATTTTTTTTTAGCATTCTTGTGGACAAACTGCATGTTTTGTGGCTGGGCCAGCCCACGCTGGGGCTGAGGGGTTGTCCCATTGCCAAGGCCACACAGCCAGTCAGTGGTGGGGCCAGGGTGTCCCTTGGGGTCTGCTTAGCTCAGGCTCCTTTCCTCTGGTGACAGTAGTAGCCCAACGCCTTGTTCTTCCTGCTGCGAGGCTTCAGTCTCAAACTCCACCGTGTGAGGACCTTGAATGCGGTGTGAACTTGGGGTGAACTAGGTCTGTGCACTGAGGTCTGTGGCTCAGCCTGCCCGGGACCTCTCTCTGTCTGCCCCATGCTGCCCTCATGTCTCCAGAGGGGACGGCGGTGCTTTCCTCATATAGTAATTTTCATTTCTCTGATGATTGTGGTGTCTAATGGGTTTCATACTTATAAACACATGTGGGCTTGCCTTGTGCTCAGATGGAGAGTAATTTGAGGGATATCGTAGGGCTGTGTCTGCCCCAGACGCACCCCTAAGAGGCTGCCAAGGTTGTCCTGTAGGAAAGATTGCTGAGATCCTATGGATAATTCCTGGCAAGGAAATGACAGGCTGACTCATCACATAGACTGCATATGTATCTGCAATTTAGCGGGGTGGGGCACGTAAGTGGTGGTGTGGAGGGCAGAGTGTTCGCAGCCGTGGGAGGCTGGGCGCTGGGCCAGAGTTGCTAGCACCTGTGGGGACGCTGCTGTCTTCCTTGTGTGGCAGACAGGTGTTCTCAGGCTGGCCGAGTGGAGGCACAGCCACCTCTGGAGGCGGGCAGGGCTTCTTGGGGGCGCAGAGGATGCCCAAGGGTGTGTGCCCAGAAAACACTGTTTGGTTTCCAGATTTTTGTTTTGTGCTGGTCCCACAGGATGTGTGAGAACGGTAGGAATGTCAGGCTGCTACCTCTGCCCCATCAGAAGGCCGCATGCCATGGCAGAAGGAGGGCCAGGTTTGGGGTCCAATCTGGGTTTACATTTCTCCCCATCTGTATCATTTTCTTATTTGGAAAATTTACTTACTCTCTTGAGTCCCAGTTTTACCATCTGTAAAATGGGGAAGATAATACCTACCTTAACTGCCTCGTAGGGTTTTATAAAACTGAAATAATCCACGTGATCTCCTTGGAAGCAGAAGCTCGTCTTAATCATTTTTAGCACTTAACATGCTGTTTGACACGAAGTGGGCATTTAACATTTGTTGGATAAAATTCTGTAAACTGTAAGGACTGTTACACACATGGTAATTATCACTAGTAATTCACCTAACGGTATTCAACCGCAGACTTTATGCTCGGCACCGGGGAAAGAGCACGACATGTAAGCCACTGTTGTTCCCAGGGCTCTGAGACTTCTCGTTAGCACCCTTGTGCCATGCGCGACTGGAGATGGGGGTGACGCAGGATGCCAGACGTGGGACCCTTGGGCAGGGATGGGGCCCTGGATCTTTAATCACTTAAGAATCCTTGGAGGCGTAGAGTGTTTTCATATCCCACAGCGGGTATAGAAAGGTGTCTGGCCTCCAGGGAGAAGGCAGCATGGTGGTCTTTCATTTCAGCTGAGGTCACGAATGACT
This sequence comes from Microcebus murinus, assembly GCF_040939455.1. Classification (NCBI taxonomy): domain Eukaryota; kingdom Metazoa; phylum Chordata; class Mammalia; order Primates; family Cheirogaleidae; genus Microcebus; species Microcebus murinus. Next base: position 6,692,923 of record NC_134106.1, read on the forward strand.
GTCAGATGCAGTTGGGAGCAATAAGTGCTCAGAGAGGAACAGGTAATCAGCCGTGGCGCTCAGGAGTTCTGAATGAGAACAGGGTGGCAGGGAGGTATCTCAGCCTCCCAGTTGGTGCACCTCTTCCTGTTAGTGTGCCTTGTAGTAGGGTTAAACTGTAACTGCGGGAGGAAAAGGGCTCTGGGGAGGAAATTCAGCACAGCCGCTCTGGGCCACGTCTTAGCAAAGGGCTGAGCCCACGTGGTGGAGATAGCGAAATAGGCAGGACTGGGGCCTTACCTTCAGGGGACTTAAAAAACTGAACTGTGACATTAGGCACAGAGAGGGTAGGGGGGCTCACAGAGCAGGGGCGTTTGGCTGAATCTTGAAGGCTCTGAAGAGTTTGGAGATAGGGGTTAGAAGTGAGAAAACGAACAGAGGCGTGGAAACCCTGATCAAGGGCTGGTGAAAGAGGAGCAGGGCCAGAGCACTCATCCTACAGACGGAGTTTTATTCTGTGAGTGGACATGGGCCCTGTGGCTTTTCCCTTTTTCACTGTCCCCATAGAGGAGGAGGCTGAAGTCATAAGAGCGAGGTGGGCAATGGGTGTGGGAACCCGCCTCCTCGCCACCCTCTGTGCTACGTCTGGCTCAGTGCTCCAGTGTGGCCGCCCTTGGGATGCTGCCCTCCCCATGGGTGCTGGAGGCTTGGCAGTCTGGCTGAGTGTGGCTTGCTTCATGGGTCTGGGCAAAAAAGCAGAGCAGCTCATCTTTGGTGTCCATTGAGTGTGTGTAATGACTAAAGGAAACAGCCGCATGCAGTGGCAGGCACCTGTAGTCCCAGTTACTCAGCAGGCTGAGGCAGGATTGCAGGAGCCCAGGGGTTTGAGACTAGCCTTGGCAACATAGCAAGACCCTGTATCTAAAAGAAAAAAGTTAGAATTTATACTTTACTAAAATGCATGGCCTCATCTAATTTTTTTTTCGTTTCTCCACCCCAGCTGGTGAGTCTGGGACTCAGTGATCCTTGGGAGATGGAGGGACCAGTGGGGAAACTCACCATGTTGAATTCATCGGGACAAACATCCTTCCTAGGGACCTTTGGTTTTGTGATGGAGAAATGGGAATTACAGTGATGCCAGGGGACAGACATTAGCAGGAAAGGAGGGTTGAAGGCGAGTTTACTGGCTGTGGTGAGCAGGAGTAGACATGGGCCTCAGGTAACTGAGAAGAGGTGTTAGGAATAGAAAGGTGTGTGCCAGCATTGCTGGTTTTTTCCTTTCCTTAATTTTTTTTAATTTTAATTATCATCTATAGCTCATTGAGTTTCTTTCATCAATTTTTGGTAGTAAATCCCATATATTAATACTAGCAGATATTAGACTGGCAGCCTGCAGAATGCTTTCCCTCTGGGAAACATGGAAGTGGGGTGCTCCACCATGCCAGGAAAGCCACACTCTGCATGGATACTGGCCAGTGTGCCACGAGGAGGCCAGGGGGCCACACAGGGTAGACGGGGGCTGCTAGAGCTGTGCTGGGGCTGGGTCACTGAACCTGGGGGGGGCAGGACAGATGACAGCTGGAAGTAATTGGGAACCAGTGACCGCAGGAACAGATACTTTGAAGGCTTTTGGAAGATACTTAACAGAATTGAGGAACACGAGCAGATAGATAGTGCATGGGTCTGATTACTGGTCCTGTACCCGAGGATCTTGACTTTTAGTAGTTCACTCCAGCCCTCAAAAACCACCTGTGTAAAAAAAAAAGATTAAAAAGTAAATGTAAAATAATTTTTAAAAGAAAAAAAAATTTCTTTCCATATTTGACTGAAATAAATAAGTAGAAAAAAGATTAAAAGGTAAACGTAAAATAATTTTTAAAAGAAAAAAGAAAACAAAAAGCCACCTGTGCTTCCCTGAGCCCCACCAATCTTGAGGTAACAAGTCTTTTTTTTTCAAAGTTTTAAAAATCAGCTAAAATGAGGTATGCTCTACATACAGTAAAATCCACCAATTTTAAGTGTGCAATTCAGTGAGTTTTGTTAAATGTCTTAATGTCTACTATGTTATGACTGCACCACTGCAGTCATAACATAGTAGAGTACATCACTGCAGGACATTCCCTTGTGCCCCCATTCCTGGCCCCTGGCAGTTGCTGGTCTGCTGTCTGTCACTACAGCTTTGCCTTTTTTTTAGAATTTCACAGTCATACAGTATGTAACCTTTTTTGTATGGCTTCGTTTCGCTTAGCCTAGTGCCTTGTAGATTCATCCATTGTGCTACATATGTCCTTCAGTTACTCCTTTTTATCGCTATATGATAGCCTGTTATATGGATATACAGCAATCCCCCTTACCTGCAGTTTTGCTTTTTGAGGTTTCAGTTACCAGCTGTCAACTGAGGTCTGAAAATATGATATATAGTAAGATATTTTGAGAGAGAGAGAGAGAGCGATCACAGTCACATAACATTTATTATAGTATATTGTTATAATCATTTTTATTGTTAATCTCCAACTGTGTCTAATTTATAAATTAAACTATCATAGGTATATATGTGTAGGAAAAAACATAATACATGTAGAGTTGGGTGCTATCTGCGGTTTCAGGCATGCACTGGGGATCTTGGAATATATCCTCTGGGTCAGGGCGACTGCTGTACCATAATTTGTCAGTTCACCAGGGGCATTTGGGTTTTTTCAGTTTTTGGCTATTATAAAGCTGCTGTGAACATTTGACTACAGGTATTTGTGTAGACACAGTGTTTTATTTTTTGACTTAGGTAAATACCTAGGAGTGGAATTGCTGGGCTGTATGTTAAATATATATTTAACTTTATAAGATGCCGCCATACTGCTTTCTAAAGTGTATCGTTTTTCATTTCCACTGACAGTGTATGAGAGCTCTGGTTCCTTCACATCCTCAGCTGTTGGTGTTACCAGCCACTTTAGTGGGTGTGTAATGGGATTTCATTGTGGTTTAATTTTCGTTTCCCTGGTAACTAATGATGTTCAGCATCTTTTCATGTGCTTATTTGGCCATTATATATCTTCTTTGATCTGTATGTTTATACTTATAACATGTAAATTATTTTTAGATCATGAAATGCATCATGAGAGTAGAGATTCTAATGCGTGTTGAATGCCTCTCACTGGAAAGGGCTGTTCAAGAGAAAGTGAACATTTAATTAACAATAATCTGAAACAAGATTCTGAAATATGTACTCTGTGGAATAATACTGTAGGTATTTCTGGGAGCTGCGATAAATCATTCTTATAGAAAAGAATATAAAGGTTCCTGCAGTTTACTTTAAAAAATATTCTCCTATAGAATTTTAAAGAGATGGCCTCATAGATCATCTTATTATTGTGGAATGATCTATTTTATGTAAATAAATAATGGAGCTTAAAGAAGTAACACTCTGGTTCTGTGTGTTCATAGCCATGGATTTGGTAGATGGTGTCCTTAGAGATTGGAGTTCAAACTCCCTCCTAACTTTACAGAGGTGAAAGGAGTTGGTGAGATTATGGAAGGAATTAGGATAGAATTGATAGGGGACGGGGGCAGTGGTTCCCCAGAGGCTCTTCTGGGTTTCTGCCTAAACTCTATACTAGTTTTATCTTTGGTATTTCTAATAATTGTTAAAAAAATTTTTCAAAGAAGATTTGCACTCTAATATTTGCATCCCATAGCATCAAGGTGATATTGCTCAAACATTTTGCACTCTTGATAAGCATTGGGTTCGGCCACAAAGTCATCTGATTGATTTGTGTGCCTGTTAAGTAGTATATTAGATGTTGAGAGACTTAGGAACTGGAGTTTATAAGAAGGTTTTACTCTGTAGTTGCTCTGGTGATATAGTTCTAAAGTTAGGCTGTTTTTAATGCTCCTTTTGATGAACCATTCAGGTTGACATGCGTAGACCTGAATTCACAGAATGACCAGTGCGTCACTGTGGTCTTCCTAATCAGTGACATGTTTCCAGGTTCAGACATATTCACAGGGATGGCAGGAGAAAAGCTGTTCTAGGGTCCCCAGCGAAAAAAAAAAGAAAGAAAGAAAAAATAAAAGAGTAAGTTATCTTGACAGCCCAATTAATTCATTTAATGAATATTTATTGAGTGCCAAGCCTGGCTCTGGGGTGATGAAGACAAAAAAATTAGCGCATTGGTGGGTGCCAAGATGTTAAAAGTCAGCGTTTAGCGTGTGTATGTGCATGTGCTGCCTTCAGTTAAGTGTCAGGCAAAGTAGCACAATCGGCTATATGCAAAGAAATTAATGTTTAACATGTTATGCTGTGACCATATTGTCCATGGGCTTACAGATAGTTACTGTAAGTTTCAGGTGCTTCTTGTTTAACATATTTGAGATGAGGACTACAAGGAGATATTAGAGGATGTTAGTGGTAGAGAGTTGGAACAAAATTCAAAGCTTTTGAATTTTGAATTTAAAAAAGAATATGTGGCCATCTGCTTCTATTTATACGTGCAAATCAGAATTGTCTCTGTCATTGAAATGAAAGTACAGGACACGACATCCAACTGCAGATTTCAAATGAATGAAAACAGCCTCGGTGGTCCCACTGATTCAGTTTTGGGGATGTGATGTTATACATTTGAATAATTTGTATTCTGGTAAGAGACCTTTTTAATCCATTGCACACAGAGGAGTTGGGTTTAAGAAAAGTACTGACCAAGTGAAGGAAGCACATCACTGTCCCTTAGTGTTTGTCCTGTCCATTTTCAGTCCTTGCTCCTGTCTATCCCGATTCTTCCATGCAGACAGCCAAGTGCTGGGTGGTGCCCCCTCTGCCTCATTTGACCTTCCTGCCTGGAGCACCTCTTGCCCTGCTAGCAACTTGTCACTTTCTTCAGGATGTGACTGTTACCTGCTACAGGATATCTTTCCCTAACAGAGCCTGTCACAGGGCCTTTGGTATAAACTAAGGAGCAGCATTGCACACTTTCATTCCCTCCACGTTCAAGGAGCATTTATACCTGTCAGGCTCTGAGCTGGTGCTGGAGACTCTGATAAGACATGGTCCCGGTCCTGGAGAAGCCTGTAGTCTGTCTTTGTTCTCTGGGGTTCAGCTCATGAGAAATCTCAGTTGCCTCAGGAAATTTCAAGTATTTGAAAGCAGGGACTGTTTTCCTAGTAACCTCAGTGGTGGGAACCTGCCTAATCAGCATTATGGAACAACCACAGGTGTTTAAAACTTTCGCCCAAGATTAAAACAGCTTTATTTTCTTGGTTTGTTGTTTCTTTCTTTCTTTGTTTTTCTTCCTTTTTTTTTTTGAGACAGAGTCTCACTTTGTTGCCCAGGCTAGAGTGAGTGCTGTGGCACCACCCTAGCTTACAGCAACCTCAAACTCCTGGGCTCAAGCAGTCTTGCTGCCTCAGTCTTCCTAGTAGCTGGGACTACAGGCATGCGCCACCATGCCCTAATTTTTTCTCTATATATTAGTTGGCCGATTAATTTCTTTCTATTTATAGTAGAGACGGGGTCTCGCTCTTGCTCAGACTGGTTTCGAACTCCTGACCTCGAGCAATCCGCCCGCCTCAGCCTCCCAGAGTGCTAGGATTACAGGCGTGAGCCACCGCACCCGGCCAATTTGTTGTTTCTTGACTTTTTAACAGTAGTTTACTTTGAACAAACTAAGGAAACAGCACATGATGTCAGAAAGAACAACTGGCTAGGAGAAAGTGAAAGTAATTTTTGAGCAGAAAAGGAGAATACAAAGGTGGTATCTTGGTTTATCAGTACCTCTGTGGCCTTGGAAAAGCTACGTAGCCTTTCTGAGCCTTGCCGTCTGCATTGTTGTAACATTGCCTGTGTTACCCGCTGCCCATGTTGGAGGATCGTGAGCCGTGTGTATGCAGAGGCACTTCGTATTAAAAGCACTGTGTGGATGGACGGCTGTGGTTACTGCTGTACCTCCACCACTGTTGGTGTTGGCGTGTGTGTACCCTGACTTTTGAGTAAGTTGTACTGATACACACTTTTCATTTCTTCCCATCTATTTTGAGAAATCGAAGCCAGGGAAATACAGTGGAATTCTTGGTTAAAAATTATTTTCTGCCATGACCAACTGTTTGTTTTTACAGTTGAAATAGGGTTATAGTCCCATGTTCACAGTATTCGCAGTTATCAATTGCCTTTTTTTTTTTTTTTTGAGATTTTAGGGCAGGAGTCCTAGTTTCCTCTGGAAAACTAATCTATATACATAATATATGCTCACATATATTTGAGTGTAATTGTAATATTTGTTCCTTGGAAAGGTAACTAAAGTGCGAACTGTTTTAAAGATGGCACTTTCCTAGAATTTTATATCTGGAACCTTAGAGGAGAGATGACTTACCTAAGGGTACAGTGTTAGTAGGTGACAGTCTGTATGGTGTTTCTTTTCCTTGCTGCTGCACTCATCCTCTCATTGTGCACGATCTATTGGTTTCAACACTATAAGTAGAGTTAACCTTCCTTGATGCCTGGGTCTCGTGGCCGGAACTTGAAGAACCTTTGTAAGCTGCTGACTTTCTCATAGGCTGTTGCAGCTTCCTCAGGTTTCTTGAGGAATAGTAGTAAATACTTTGTATATATTGGCTTCAAATAGAAAGCATTCTGGTCTGAGAAACATAGATTGTCTTCATTTTATAGTTTATGCCTTAAGTCTTTCTCTCTCTCTCCCTCTTTCCCCCTCCCCTTCATTCCTCAGACTACATACAGAGCGGCATTAAATGAAGTCTTTGTCCTTGGGACTGGGCATTTTGGAGTATGTAGTTCCATGTTCATTGTGCTGATTGGTTATGGCCTGGGGTTCTTGTGCCCCTGAGTGATGGCCCTGGGGGAGCACTCTCCAGGGACTGCAGCACACACCAGTGGGCACTGTGTCCTGGGGGGGACATGGACAGGACCCTGGGCCCACCTTCTGGCCTTTCTCCACGATGTCTGCAGGCCTGAATGTTCCCTTAGCAGGGAAAGAAATTGTTCCAGCCGTGGTCCAGCTCGATGGTGGGAGGTTCAGCCTCCTCCCTTGCTTGCTGTGGCCCAGAGAACCCTTTCCCTCGCTTCCCTCTCGTTCTGTTAGCTGGGGTTTTGAATTTTCTTTTCTTTGGATGGAAAACAGACAAAGAAAGTAAAACTAATGGGCTGAAGCTGTCCCTTGGGGAGAAGCATTCATCCCTCAATGCTGAAAATAAATAGTACTTGCTGGACCTCAGCAGCCCAGCCAGGAGCTGTTCTGCCTTCTGCTGCACTTCCCGTCCCCTCCTACCCTGTCCTGCAGTGACAGGGGCCCTGCCCTTCCTTGCCTCTGCCCTTACTCTTGGCCTCGTGCCTGCTGCTTCGTCTGTGCTCTGCTGTCCCAGGCCGAGCCACTCCTCTTTCCAGGCTCCTGCCCTGCCTGGCCTGCATCTCTCTTCTGGGCCACACCTCAGCTTGTCATCTTGTACTCCTGAGGACACAGTTATTTTCAGCCAAAAACCTTAAGGAAAAAAAATGCACAGGACCTTCCATACCTCCTGGTGGTCCCTTGCCTCTATCCCCCCCTTGCTCCTTCTGAAGCCCAGGCCCCTGCCCTATGGCTGGGCCACCATCAGGAGTGCAGCTCCAGCTTGGGGACCCCATTCTGTCTGGGGCAGCAGAACTCAGCTTTGCGTGTGTGTTCCAGCACAGAGGTCTTTCCTCAGATGAATGCTTCTGAGGCTGACAGGTAAAGTAGCCCTGCACGTTCGGGGCCAGACCCTGCGAGCAGGAGCTGATGGTAAACTTCCTCACACCTTCTTCTTGGCTCCCTTGTACCCTGGGCCCTGGAGGGTCCTGCACAGTCCTAGGTTTAAATGGAGTGGAGTGTAGAACCCAGTTCTAAAACCAGGAGTGGGTGGCTGCCTACTCCCTTCTCCCCTACCCAGGAGCTGCTGTGGCTGAGGGAACCCCACTTACAAAACAAGCTCCAGGCAGGCTGGCCTCTCTCCCAGAGCCAGGCACTGATCAGATGGCCTTGCTGTTCAGTCCACTTGGAGGTGGGAGAGGAAGGGTCCTCTGCTAACCTGGAACAGTCACTGTATCAAGTAGATATTATTGCTCCCATTATTGGGATATGAAAACTGAGGCTCAGGAGATCTAGTAATACGCATGTGGAGGTGTGGGAACAAAAACCCCTTGTCTTTTTCTGTACCAGTGGTTTTCACAGGAAGCCTGCATTGTGAGGATGATGCAGGAATGTGGAATATGTTGTCAGGGCAGGAAGGGTGCCTGGGTGATTCCTGTGCACCCCAGGCCCTCCCCGTCATTGCACTGTTCAGATTGTAGGAAAATAAAAAGTTCCTGCCCTGAGATGACAGATATGGTGGTGGGAAGCTGTGGGTAGGAGATGCAGGAGGGGGCTCAGGATCACCCAGGGCTTTAGAGGCACATGGCCGACTTGCACCGACACCCTCCTTTTTTCAGAAAACGATCTCTGCTGCAGACAGAGGTGGGCTTTGTGCAGAGCCTCAGCAAGACTCATGGTTCCTTCCTGCCTTTCTTCTCCCTTCCCCATTCTGGGGTTTTCTTTCCTCCTGCTTCCCATTCTATCATAGGGGAATGCGGCCAGGTTTGGGTGGGAAACAGGAACTGAGGACTGGAAGATTGAGAAATGGCCAGACTAAAGATAGCAGTGATTTAATTCTCCCCTTGAAAAGCCCAGGAATAGCCCAGGATTGTGTAACCTGCACATACACAAATGATGACTTCTGGCCCCAACTCCTATCCACTCCTCTGGCCCTAGAAAGATTGTGAAACACGCAGGTGGTTGCCTGAGCTGGTCTGGGGGCTTTGTCTGTGCTCCTGGTGGACTTTAGGTACTAGAGTGCTGGGGGCCTTTTGCCTTGCTCTCGGGGAGGCTGGGGCCCGCTGGGGCTGAGGAGATGGCCCCAGCAGCTTTCTTGGTGAAGGGGCGAACACCAAGAAATAGCATCTCTTGGTGTGGAATAGCAGCTCCATGTGCCTTTAGCCCTGGCCTGGACTAGTAGAAAAGGGTTTAAAGGAAGTGTGGCTGTCAGTGGTTTTCCCCAGAAAGCAGCATCAAGTATAGAATGGGTGCTGCCTGTCTGTGCTGCCTCTGGCTAGGGGTAGGGTGGAGGGAGCGTGTGTGCGTGTGCGTGCGCACACACACACACACACAAATGCACACAAGGCACATATAGACTTGTGCACACACATAACATAGGCACATACACATACATACACACAGAGGCACACATTTATGCGTGCACACACATGCATACAGAGGCACCCACTGTGCATGTGTGCACACATACATACACACGTCACACATATATGCATGCACACACAGAGTTCAGAAGCTGCCCTCTGCTCCTCCTCAATTTGCCGCAGTTCTCCTAACCTTTCGTGAGTTCAAAGCCACATAAGTGACCTTGGGCAAGTCATTTAAACTCTTTTTCTTCTTCTTTTAGTTTGGGGAAACAAGTTGTTATAAATATTGCAATTAAGACAGTGGAAGTTAAAGTGCTCTGTGGAGTGTAAATTGCCTTGTCATACTTGGAGTTGGACCTACACATTTGCTGCCATCTTTTTGTAACTTAAAGGTGTTTCTCTTCTAGGCTGAGGAGCTTACCTGAGTGACACAGTAGTTCCCTTCCTGAGGAGCTCTTGGAGGACCTTGGTGGGGGTCATCCACCACTGCCCATACTTCAACAGTGTGGCTGCTTGTGGGGACAGAGCTTGACCAGGCTGGACTGCCATGGTCCAGGGAGAGGCCAGGATATGAGAAGAGAGGCCTGCTGGGAGCTTCATTTTCAGATGGGGTCCCCTCAGCCAGGGAGGCTGGTTAGAGGAAGAGAGCACGGGCATCTCACCCCTGTTCCTTTAACTGTAAACATTAACGAGAGATGGCGAGTTGGCCCAGAGCATGTGGCCCTGCTGCTTGCCATGTGGCCCTCCTCTGGGGGAATCAGAAACATACTGGGAAAAGTTTTGGGGAAAAAAAATTTTTTTTAAAGAGACAGAATCTCCCTATGTTGCCGAGGCTGGACTTGAACTCCTGAGCTCAAGTGATCTTCCCACCTCAGCCTCCCGAGTAGCTGGGACTACAGACAGGTACCTGGCTGAAGTTTGGAAAATATAAATGTTGATGGAAAAAACTTACTTGTGGAGATGAAAGGCTGGCGTGACCTATAAAGGTATTTTGTTCTGAAGAGTTTTTTCACATTACAGCCATTATCAGACCTGAAAAGTATTCCTCCCAGTGATGGGGCAGTCCTGGGGGACGGTGTGCTCTTAACAGCTGCCTGAATTGGCAAGGTGTAGACCTAGCCCCTCTGAGAACCAGAGGATGCGAATCATCCCTGTTAGTTATTGAGTGCCGACTGTATGCCAGACACTCTCTGCACAGATGATCTTATCCTTTGAGGCAGGTATTGTTATTCTTAATTTATACATGAAGAAATGGACGTCATGAAGTGAGGTTATTTTTCTTAGGTCATTTAGTTAGTAAGTGGAGCCTGGTTTAGAACCAGATCTGACTGACTCCAAACCAGTGATTTTTTTAACCATTGTACTCCTCTCCAAAGGGACCCAGCACTGGTTTTTCCTATTCTTAATGCACCTATTGCTTAAAGCCTCTGGTCACAGTTAAAGATGTACTTTTTTTTTTTTTTTTTGAGACAGAGTCTCACTCTGTTGCCTGGGCTGCGTCATCCTAGCTTACAGCAACCTCAAACTCCTGGGCTCAGGCAATCCTTCTGCCTCAGCCTTCCAAGTAGCTGGGACTACAGGCATGCGCCACCATGCCCGGCTAATTTTTTCTATATATTTTTAGTTGGCCAATTAATTTCTTTCTATTTTTAGTAGAGATGGGGTCTCACTCTTGCTCAGGCTGGTTTTGAACTCCTGACCTTAAGCGATCCTCTTGCCTCAGCCTCCCAGAGTACTAGGATTACAGGTGTGAGTCACTGCGCCCGGCCACAAGATGTACTTTTTAAGGAGCAAATAAAACACAAATGTGACAGCCAGGGGACAGCAGGACAGGGACAGAATCCTCAGCATGGGTGTGGTGATAGCATCTCCAGGCGGGCCACACACAGGAAACAAAGTCCTAGTCTCCTAGCTCTCCTGTCTCCATGCAAGGTTCAGGCAGAAAACTCCATTTATCCCACGTCTCCTCTCCCCTGTTTATTTTATTAAAGTCAAGTTCATGTGGCTTGAGCCTTGTTTCCTGGGGAAATCAGCCTGGCTTAGGATTCCATTGTCTTCTGGGACTGGGAAGATGTGGAAGGCTGACCTCATTTCCAGCTGAAGGTCACCTTCCCAGCCTGGGAGCCAGGCCTCCTGCATGACTGTGACCAGGGCCTGAGGGCCTGGCCCAGTGCTGGGCTGCAGGCTGCCCTTCAGTGCTGGGGTCTGCACCTTCTGGTGTAATGTCCCCTCTTTTGTTTGTGATTGTTCTCCTGAGATGGCCCATTTCCTGCCTTGAGTCTGCTCTCTTTTGTCAGCCTGAGGAGGCAGCGGTCAGAAACATGGGTGCCACAGGTGTTGGGGACCTCAGGCTGGGCCCTCTTGTGCCGCTGTGGCTCTCCCTGGAGCAGGGGGGTCCGGTGGCCCCTGCCCAGAGCCACCCAGCACTTGTGCCTTTCTGCTGTGTTCTGCAGCAGCTATCTTGCCGAAGTGTGGCCTTCTATTTCCCACTCCCCCAGATTTCCCAGAAGCTTTTCTTTCCCCTAAGTAAAAATCAGGATGTGAAGCTTTTGGACAGAGTCGGAGTTCAGTTCACTGTCCTCTGTTTCCGTTTCTCTAAAACAGTAATTGTAGTGAAGCCCGTGTTAGCGGCTGGGTGTTCCATTGACATCTCCAAGGGACAGGCTTCCTGGGGGCGCTCTGGGCACTTGGTTCTTTAAACATTGTGAATGTGAAGGAACTCCTTGTTAATACGGCATTTTTGCATAGTGCGTGTGTGTTTAGAGCTACATGGGTTCTTTTTTCACTTCCCATATTTGTGCCACGTGACACCGTCCACTTCAGGCGTAGTGAACAGCTATCTGGAAGGTAATCATGAGTGCACATGGTCTGCATGGGTATTCTCCTAGGCTGGGCATTTTGGGTCCTTGCCCATTTTTTTCTCTTTTAAAAGTACTGTGGAGAACTTCTTTGCAGAAACAACTGTGGGGAAAGGAGGGAGGCGTATTTCAGCACTTGCCCTTGGGGTGGCCGGTCCTGCTGTGGCCTCCCCACACCCGGTGCCTCCTTCTGGCTGTTTCTCACGTGTCTGGGACCTGTGATAATTTCCATATTTTGTGAGTCCTCAGCTCCCTAGACCCAGCTTCTGGTGGCCACTGTGGCTGGTTTGCACAGTGCTTTGGGAACAGCGCTTCAGCCCGGTGGGTTGGGTTCTTATGCTGTTCCTTTTTATATTCCACAGAGCTGTCTTCTGTTCATCATTTATTTGTCTTTACCACCCAAGTTGCACGTGAATACACCCTTATTGTAAATATTTCAAACAATTCCAATAATTGAGTCTCCATTCACAGTCACCGCCTTCTCTCCTCAGGTAACCATTGTGACGGTTCCGTGTTCAACTTCCACGGTTTTTCTCTGTATATACAGTTGGCCCCCACATCTGAGGGTTTCTCATTTGAGGGTTCCCCCAGTCTCGGATTGAAAATATTTAAGGAACAAACCCAATAAATAATACTACCAATTTTAAAAAGTATAGTATGATAACTATTTACATGACATTTACTTGTATTTGGTATTATAAGTAATTGAGAGATGATTTAAGATGTACAGGAGGATTGTGCAGGTTAAATGCAAACACTGTGCTGTCTTATATGAGGGTCTTGCGCATCCTTGGGTTTTGGCATCCACTGGGGTCCTGGAGCCAGGCCTCCATGAATACAGAGGGACAGCTGTAGAGAAATGGGCAGATTTGAGTATTTTTCTTTTCTTTTCTTTCTTTCTTTCTTTCTTTCTTTCTTTCTTTCTTTCTTTCTTTCTTTCTTTCTTTCTTTCTTTCTTTCTTTCTTTCTTTCTTTCATTTTTTTTCCTTTTTTCCTTTTTTCTCTCTTTGGTTTTGCATCTTCTGGCAATGAGTATTTTTCTTTACTGTTTAATGTGTTCTTTTGGCACATTTTTGTGCTCACATTTAAACAAATCCTCAATATTCTGCTTGATGGGAGAATAGAAAAAGATAAAATGTAGGATATTGGTGTACATTTCATTTTCCTTAATGTTAAAAAGTTTCAAAAATAATGTACTGATGCTAATGATAGTTTAGAAGTGGAGAAACAAACACATCCTCCACCTTTCCCTAAGACAACAATGAGGATTTTCTTCTTATATCTATATGTACACACACATACACAGTTTATGTGTATGATGCTAAACTTGTCTATTCTCTATCTTTTGTAGCAGTTTATTTTTTTTCTGGCTTTTATAATACAGTTTCTGTGTGTGTGTGCTTAATTGGTTTGATAAATAAGCTTGTACTTGCTACTTACTAAGATGGAATTTAAAAAATGATTGTCTTTTTATCTTCTGCAGAGCTGCTTGTATTGTGTCCTTAGAGCCACACGCCCATGGGCCGGCTTGCCCCTCCCTGCCACGTGGCCCAGCTGGCGTGGGTGCACCTGTGAGCACACCAGCCTTCCTCTGCAGAGGCATTCACTGTGCCTCCACTCCCGGTCTGTCCAGGGTGGGAGCAGAATCCCAGAGATGAAAACTGTTCAGGAGACAAATAAGTGTTTCTTTGCCTGCCCTCAAGGGTCACATACTTTAGAAGCTCAGAAAAAGTTATTTGCAAGATTAGATCAAGTAGTTTAGTAAGATTGCCCAAAACTGCCTCCCAGGATCGCTGGGAAGCAGCTGATATGAGAGTAAAGCCCCAGGCTGGCGCCACCAGACCTGGGTTCAGTTTTCTTTTGTCTTGGGCTTCTTTCTGAAGGTTTAGCAGTAAGACTAGAGCATCCCTATGTCCCTTTTACTTACTGTGTATGACCAAAATGCTAGGATAATAAATTACCCCTGAGGGTTCCCTGTCACTTGGGCTACATTTTCTGGCTCTTCCCCCAAACTCCAGGTTTTTTTTTTCCTTTAAAAAATGCTTTAAATTTACTTGTATTAGTATAAGTATTAGTATATCTCATTTATTGTATTTGTCTGCATTGCTATAAGAGAAATATTCGAGGCTGGGTAATTTATAAAGAAAAGAGGTTTATTTGGCTCACAGTTGCCGGCTGTACAAGAGGTCTGAAGCTGACATGTGCTCTGGTGAGGGCTTCAGGGAACTTTCACTCATGGTGGAGGAGGGGGACAGCTGGCCTGTCACATGGTGAGAGAGGGAGCAAGAGGAGGGAGGGCACGCGACCCTTGAGGGCACACTGTTAGACATCCAGCTCTCTGGGGAACTGATGGAACTTCCTCATTACCACAGGGACAGCACCAAGCCATTCATGAGAGATCCTCCCCGTGACCCAGACCCCTCACACCAGGTCCCCCCTCCAACTCCTGGGATCAAATTTCAACATGAGATTTGCAGGGGACAGATATCCAAACCATGTCATATACATATATTAAAAGATATATATATGCACACACACATGTATACACACACACACATAGCATTTAAAGAATTAGCATTATAAAGCCATCACTTGGTCCCCTAGCCACAGCCAGTATTCCAAGAGCGCCTTGCAGGCCCGCCCATCGTATCACCCTCAGAGGTTGCCACTGTTCTGACTGTTACACCATCTTCTTGCCAGCAATATATACATCCCTAAACACAAACAGTTTAGTTTTGCCTGTATTGCACGTATTCTTTTGCTAACATTTTTGTCACAGTCGCTTGTGTTTTGGGTAGGTGAAGTTTTTTTCCTGTTGCTACGTAGCACTGTATTGTATGAATGTACGACAGTTTTTCCATTTTACCATCGACAGACATTTGGGTGTGTCCGGTTTGGGGCTGTTTTGAAGAGTGTTATGAACATCCTTGTGTGCATCTTCTGTTGCCGATGTGTATATTCTACGAGTAACTTCAATTATTTTAGATAAAACCAAAATGCCCTTCTCATTTGTCCTTATGCACACATTTTCCACAGCTGTGATTTAGCATGGATATTTATTTGATCTTAATTCCTAGTGACACCTGCTATTCTTCAGGCCTGGCTTTATTCCCAGAAGGAGGTAGGTCCATTATTGCTTGGCTTTAACCCGAGCCTGCAGAACCACAGTGTGAGTCTGTGCCTCCCAAAAGGCTTCTGGAAATATCTGACACCATCATTAACATTCTGTGTTATTTTCTGAAAAGTCAGATGTGTGATGACACAGAGCTGCCATCCTAATGTGTGTGTGTGACTCTTATTGGCAGAGTGACCCTTGGGGCACAGATTGGGGTATGTTTTATTTTGCTTTGCTTTTGTCTCCTGTCTTTCAGAAATGTCACTTCCTCTCAGGCTGGCCCTTCGTCAGTGGAACAGGGGATATGAGATGGGACAGGAGGCCGGAGTGTGCAGGGTCTGCCCGAATGGGGATGGCCTACGGTCTGTAGCCCCCTTCCCTCTCCAGGGCAGCATCTTTGGGTTCCAAGAATGAAGCACCACCTTGCTCCCATGAATTGAGACCTCAGGGTGCTGGGATCAAACTGGCGCTCTGTAGCAAGTGCCCCCGGGGTTTGGACCCCTGTGGATCCTTGAGGCCGTGGTTGGCACACTTTTTCTGTAATAGGCCAGATAGTAAATATTTTGGGCTTTGCAGGCCTAGAGGCAAAATCAAGGATATCATATAGGTACTTAGGTAATAAGAGAGAGAATAAATTTCCACCAATTCTTTATTAATCAAATTTAAAATAAGGGAATACAGTGTTTTAGTAATGCAGGTTTACTAATGAGCAGAGTAGAATTCTTTTGGGAGGATAATATTTCTCTTAACCGGAGTTCAGAGTTGGTCTTCACATCAATTGGGAATGGCCATCTGTACGAATCCTTAGCTCTTGGCCATAGAAAAACCGGTCCACAGACCATTGTTTGCTCACCCCCAAGCCAGGTCACCTCCTCAGACAGGGCGGACTTGGGCCACACTGTCCATCCTCTCATGACATAGGATGGAGACACCTGTAGGGTTCTGTGGGGACTCAAGGTGGGGTGCGCCCCACAGGGAGAAAGGCGTGTCATATGCTAGGCCCATGGGGGAAGAGGGCAAGGGCATCCTGGGCGAGTCAGTGGCCGAGGGACAGCCTTGGGGGTCATGCAGAGGCCAGCACACAAGCAGCCGGATTCTGCAGAGTCGCTTGGTGACTAAAGAGGACCCAGTGGCTGTTTGTAGAATGGTTGGAGACTCTGAAGAGGTACTTTTAAAGTGGTTGAAAATAGTTTATTTTCCTCAGAAATATTTGGAACACATCCCCACGGTCTTGTTTATGTGACACATTTACTCTGTGAAGCCTGTTTTACGAGCTAAAGGTCAGCTCCCGCCCAGCTCCTTGGGGTCTGTTTGGCCAGACTTGAGCTGCTGCATGGTTCCTGCTTAGGTCTTTACGGTCTGTTAGGTTTTCTGCCTGTGTTTGTAGTGTTTACATGTAAGTTCTGGTAAAAGTTGTAGCTTTTTTTCCTTTCTCCTGAGCTTCAGTAGTTTTTTGAGGGGATGGTAGGGGAGAGGGCGGTAGGCCAGTGCCTCACCTGCTTGGAAATCCCAGCCTGGTGAGTGGACATCTGTGTTTTCTGGAGACTCTCAGGTTCTGTTATTTTTGTTGCTTTAAGATTCCAGTGCTGTGTTTGCATGTAATTGACACAAGGCTTTTTCTAGTACTCAGTCTTAAACAATCATTCTAACTTCTCTCCCTGACTAAGTTTAATCTTAATTATCCATAAATATGCACCATAGGCCGGGCGCGGTGGCTCACGCCTGTAATCTTAGCACTCTGGGAGGCCGAGGTAGGTGGATTGCTCAAGGTCAGGAGTTCGAAACCAGCCTGAGCAAGAGTGAGACCCCCGTCTCTACAAAAAAATAGAAAGAAATTAATTGGCCAACTAAAAGATATAGAAAAAATTAGCTGGGCATGGTGGCGCATCCCTGTAGTCCCAGCTACTCCGGAGGCTGAAGCAGAAGGATTGCTTGAGCTCAGGAGTTTGAGGTTGCTGTGAGCTAGGCTGACGCCATGGCACTCTAGCCCGGGCAACAGAGTAAGACTCTGTCTCAAAAAAAAAAAAAATAAAAAATATGTACCATAATGAAGGGTGTGTTTTTGAGTGGGGAGGTAATTACTTTTCCCTCTTGCAGTTTTAATTAAAAATTACCTCTGCCTTTATTTCCAACCTCTACTTACCACTGTGGAAAAGCAGCAGTTAGTGTTTATCCACTCATCCCTGAATTCAGAAACATTGCTTCCACTTTAATAACTGAGGTTGAAGACTCCGTAAGGTGGTATATTGTTATAAGACTTTTATGTAGTAAACGATTGGAGAGGGGTGTGTCCCACGATGGAATGTGAGAGGAAATTCGTCAGAGTTCAACTGTGTGATAAAGTATGTGTCATCTGTGATCAGCCTTCTATGCTGATGCATACCACCCCTCCAATCTCCACGTTTCTCAGCGTGATTGAGCCACACTCCTGTAGACACGAGATTGCTCTGTCCTCTCTGGGAGTATCAGAGGCAAGAGAGTGGAAGCAGGTTGAGAGAGTCAGAACAGATCCCCCTGGCTGACTTTCCAGAGTGGCTGCTGCCCAGCGCCAAGCCCAGATGGTTTTGAGCTTCGAGTTCCAGCCAGTTCCCTCATCCTGGGGTAGCCTCTCCTGGAATCCGCTTCCTGGCTATCCTGATCCGTTACCCTCTCAGTGGCCTGAGCAACCTTCACGCACAGCTCTCCCCTCTGGCAAGCACCGTTGCCTGGCCTTTGAGCCCTGCCTGTCTTTTGATCTCAGTCATTCACTGAGCTGTTTTTTGAGTCGGTTCTATGGCAGGCTCTCTGGTAGGTGTGAAGGATACGATGACCTTAGAGTAGAACATTAAAAAAAGTAAAAAGAAAAGCAGTAAGATTGATTTTATTAATATTTTATGTGACCTAAGAAAGATGTCCAAAATATTATTGTTTTAACATGTGGCACTAGCCACATTTTAGGTGCTCAGCGGACACATGTGGCTGGTAGCTACCAGAGTGGACAGCACAGGTCTAGAGCAGAGCCCGTCAAGTGAACAAAGTAGTTCACTGTACACAGTGAGTCCTTTGTGTTTGTGTAGGGGATTATCTTTTGCTAGAGTGTAAACTCCACGAAGGTATGGGCAGTGTCCTATCTTACCATTGTATCGGGCTTAGTACTTGGCACATAGTAGGTGTGCAGCAGATTTTATCAGATGAAACTCTAGTGCTCGGTGCTGCAGGAAAACCTAGGCTGAGTACCTAGTCCATATGAGGGAGCGGAGGAGGGTATCAGAGGCTCTCAGGAGGACAAAATGCCTCTGAACCAGTTTGCGAAAGGAGGGGTTTGGGGCTGAGAGGAGGCTGGGAGGGGTTTGGGGCTGAGAGGAGGCTGGGAGGAGAGAGGGCACAGATGCTGGGAGTAGAGGAGTGGACGGCACAGCGAGGGGAGCAGCAGGTAGTTCACTATGACAGGAGCTCAGGGCACAGGTGAAAGTGGGAGAATGTTGGGAGGTGATGCTGGAGTAGCAAGTACGGCTCAGAGAGTTAGGTTTTTAAAGCTTGTTGTTCTGAGGATATCATGAAGCCTTTCAGTGGCCAGGCTGGGAGATGCCCCTCGAACCTTCATTGTGTGTTTTTCTTCTTTGTGCATGAGGTTTCCTCCCTTTACACCCCCTGGCACATGGAAAGTGCTGAATAGGAATATTGGCTGACCTATGGTGCTCGCAGAGAGCCCAGCCTGCTGCTGTCCGCCAGTATCTTCTGCTGTGTGTGGGAAGGTTTAGAGAGAGGAGCAGTTTTTATCATTAGAATGCGGTCTGATCCTGTTCTAGGCAACTGCACAGAGCGGGCAGGACCGAGCTCTGTCACAGTGCGAGGCCTGATGTTTCTTAGATCAAGTATGTTTTTCCGTGATGGGCCCTCTTCCTGGGATTGGGAGCTCGATGAGCACATTGAACATGCACCTTCCTATGCGCGAGCTGTGCTCTCCGTCACAGCCCTGAGTGCACCTTCAGTCTGTCTGCTGGTGCCGGCAGAGCCGGGCAGGGCCTGGGGGTAGGTGCCTGAGTGCAGGATGTTATTTGCTGGTAGACTGGGGAGGAAAAGCAATGAGACTTTGAGAGAGAGTTCAATAGTTATTTCCATGGGCTAGTTACTGTTCCAAATCCTCTTTTATATCTCAAAGGAAGGTTAGGAATGGATTAGAGAGAACCACTTAGGGAAACAGGAGTTAACTCTATATAAGAGATTTTGACTATCTTGTATCAGTCCTTATCTTCTCTTTTCTACAGTATGGCAGAAAATAATGCCTTTTAAAAACAGACCTTTTTAGTTTTAGGTTCACACCAAGATTAAACAAAATTAAATGCAGAAACTTTCCATATATCCCTCTCCCCCTCCCCCACAGCACCACATCCCCCATTGTTAATGTCCCCCACCAAAGTGGGACACTCTTTACACCCAGTGGACCTACACTGACACATCGTTCTCACCCAAACCCATACTTTAGGGCTTACTCTTGGTCTCGTACATCCTGTGGGTTTGGACAAATGTGTAACGACATCATTATAACTTCTCTCTGTATCGTAACCACTCTGTCAAGTGTCTGGTGCCTTGTGATCGTGTTAAAATTGTCAGCACTAGTGACATCTGTTTTTAGCATCCAATAAAACTGTCATTGTGACCTTAGAACTAGGACTAATGGTAATACTGATACTGCTATTGAAAACAGACTCAAGAGGTGATTCAGGAAGGCTCAAGTCCAGACTCCATTTCTCTGCTCTGTTTCAGGGGATAGGCTGTTGCAGTGTTTATGATCAAAACTCACAATGGGCAGTTAACAACTACTGCTATCAAGTGTCTCCTACGTGCCAACCATGAGGCTGGGTGCTTCATTTAGTCTTTACAGGAAGCCTGGGATTGGTGTCACTGTCCCACTTTACAAGTGTTCTCTCCCTCCCTTCACAACTAAAAGTTGACACTGTTTGTGCTTGTATGTTGTTTAATTGGGTTAGAAGGAAATATTACCTTTGTATCTTTTGTGAAAGCAGAGATATGATTAAATCTGTAGGTGTGATTAGTCATTGAATAAATAATTGTTTGAGCACCTACTATGTGCTAGGCATATTAAGTGCCATATACTACTATTACATGGTAGTGGGTCTATAAGTATTTGCTGAATAGTAAATACATAAGTGTGTCTATTTAATTCATTCTTGCAATGTTGGTATTGTTACCACTAGTTTCTGGAAGAGAAATCTGAGGTTTGGAAAGGATTAGGAACAGGCCTTCTAACACAGCTAACAAACAAATTGATATCGGGTCTTTCCAAATCTAGAGTGAGTTTGCCTCTCACTAGACCACGCTGCCTCTGGCTGGGGCAGGTCTAGTCCTGCAGGGTAGCCATCTCTTGGAGCCTGCTTGTCCAGGTACCCCGCGGGGTGGAGCACTCTGTGTCTGCCACATTGCTGTTCCGTCCGTAGGGGAAGGAGCACCAAAGGCATGCTGGGCAGACAGGCACATCCTGGAGCCTTGCTGGTATGCAGAGAGAATGAGATGTGGTGGAAGCAGGTTTGTTCAGGTTAACCCATTTCATGGCGGAGGGCTATCATCCAGCAGGTGCTGGGGGCAGGAGGCAGCTCGCTGCTTCAAGAGAATGAGGCTTGTGAGGAGGAGCTGGTTTTAGTAATTGCCACCAAAGCTGTTCTTCCATGCAAGTTGAAAACCAGTCTTCCACATCATGCTGAGGATTTGTCCCACAGAAACCACCCCCGGGGGGCCTGGCTGAGCCAAAGCCTCACGTGGCCGCTTTCTGGTATTTGTGGTCTAAGTGAAAATGTTCTAATGAATCTATTCTCTATATTTTAGGCTTTGGACGTGGACCGGATGGTTCTCTACAAAATGAAGAAATCTGTGAAAGCAATAAACATCTCCGGGCTGGGTGAGTATACATTCTTCCCTGGGGGTTACTGTATAGAAAACATTGCATTTGAAGTCCTGGTGCTGTAATACTGACCACCTTTAATGAGTTAATGAACTAAACTCCTTCTGGGCATGCAAATGTAGAGGTAAGTTGGGATGTTTATTTTTGATAAGAGTGTTTCGTTTTGCCGCTCTTATTATTGAGGTGTAGGGGTTCATCCTCCATCCTCCTCTCCACTCTCTGTCCCCTGTTGTGCCTCTCCTGGAGTACAGTCCTGCCCAGCGGGGCTCACTCCTGCCTGTTATTTGGTTGGTGGTATTAATCATGTCAGGGTGTCCTTTCCATTTCTTTCTTATCCAGGTCTTGCCTTTTCTAGTTTAGGAAGAAAATGAATAAATATACAAGCATAATCAGCTAGTTAAAGTAATATATGATCTAGAATTATAAGTATGTTTGGAAAAAAACATAAAAACACAAATCTTATAAGTGGTGGAAAATATTTCTAAAAAGTCACTAAATGATGATACAGTTTTACTCAGAAACAAAAAAACGGCAGCCTTGGGAGACAAGAAACCGTGAGGAAGCCTGAGAGATTGAAACAGGGCTGAAGGATTGCTCGTGGGAGCATGCCCCTACCAAGGTGCAGGAAGAGTTTGGGTGCTGAGGTCCCAGGGTCTGTTCCCACAGCAGCCGTTGGGCCCGCTGATGTCTGTACCACATCCCTCATCCTTATGGTGTCTTCCTTTAGCGAAAGTGGTAATTGGAGCCGGAGGACAGGGAATGCCTTGGGTGGTCATAATGTCAGGAGGGAAGTGGAATAGTCTGGAAGCGCACATCCCTCCTGACATTCGTTCCTCACCACCCCCGCAGTTGTAATAGTGTGAGCACAAGCTCCCATAGCCACTCATAACTTTCCCTTGATTAGGGCTGTGCAAGCCATCATCGTGAGGAATCTAGAATGATCCCTAATGCAAGATGATACTACAATTGAGCGTTGCCAAGTGTATTCAGGAACCAGTTTAATAAAGATATACAAGAACTCTACATTGACAACTACAAAATGCTGCTGACCTAAATTAAAAAGACTTAAATGAGGAATATATGATGTACGTAAGTTGAAAGACTATATTGTTAAATGTCATTCCTCCCCAAATTGATCTCGAGATCCACCCCAGTGCCAATCAGAATTCTAGCAAGGGGAAATTGACAAGCTGATTCTAAAATTAACATGAAAAGGCCTCTAGCTCTTTTCTTCTATAAAGTGATGGAGGGACGGGGGGAATAATTTTTATTTCTTTGAACACTTTTTATATACCTTATGCTTTCTACATGTTATGCTAATCTTGACAACAACCTATTTTTGTTATATAAACAAGGAGTCTTTGGATTAGCAGGTTAAGGATGTTCCCAAGTTGTCTAGAGGCAGAGCTAGGGCCCTGCTTGTCTTTCTGCTGATTCAGGGCTGCGTTCAGGGGCCTGCTCTGTTTCGAAGCTACCACATCTTTGCTGTGTCTGGCATACTGAGTGCCTATCTTCAAGGCTTCAAGAAATCATTTAGAAACAGGATGCTCAGTTTTGTTGACAAGTACCAAATCCAAAAAGTATCTTGGGAGATTTTTTTTTTACTATGTTCACTTGGGCATTTTGAGTTTGTAATTTGAGGGATATTGTATATATTATATAAAAGATTCTGGTCGGATTAAAAAAAGATGTTATAGTCATATGTTGAAAAAGCTGTTCTTATCAGAAATAAAAGTGAAATAATCTGCTTCTTGTGCAAACATTGGCTGTGTGACTACTGCTAGTCCAGAAGAGGGACTTGGTGTGACTCCCAGGGCTAGGCGGTGGTGCAGCTTATAAACAAACATGCATTGGAAGGGTGTTTTGGTGTCAGGAGGCTAGCCTTAAGAACTTCACAGCACTTCTGTCTAATTTGCCTGCTGACCTATATTGCTGAGCATGTGCCACAAACCTCATTCCTTTTCCTGCTCCCCTATCCCCAGAGTAATTTCCTAAAATGCAA
Organism: Microcebus murinus; assembly: GCF_040939455.1. Lineage (NCBI taxonomy): Eukaryota > Metazoa > Chordata > Mammalia > Primates > Cheirogaleidae > Microcebus > Microcebus murinus. The sequence goes on from NC_134106.1 coordinate 6,715,966, forward strand.
CCCCAGTGATGTTATTTCTCTGCTTAAATCTCTGTAGCATTTTTTCATTGCCCTCTTTGAAGTTCATGGAAGTAAGTTGCAGAGTATGAGAGAGATGAGGAAGGCCTCTGTGGGCTTCTAGAATGGTAGAGAAATTGGGAAAAAGCACAGGTGAACAGGCTTCTTGCGCTACAGACCTATCCCAAGATTGTGATATGCTAATGTGGACTGTGAGAGGATATTGGTCTTAACCTTTTCCAAGTTCACCATCTATGAAACTGCCACGGCCTTCCTTGATCGCTGCCCCCTTAGGCCTAAGGTGAGTAAATACTGCTGAACACCAGCCAGGATCCAAGCTCCTGTGAGTCACCTGGACCCAGGCCACCTGTCCAGAGGCCCCTCCCGACTCCTCTGTGCCTTTCTTTGAAAAAGCTTGCAATTTCCCCAGCGGGTCATGTTTTGTGCCTTCTTCCCTCCACACATGCTCTTCTGTCTGCTTAAAATGGCATTTGCCACTTTATAAGAGGACAACTGAGGCCCAAGGGAGTTGAGAAGTTTGCTGGAAGTCACAGAGCTAGTGAATGAGAGGGAGGGCCCGTGTCCTTTCCAAGGCACCACATACACAGCAGGCTGCCTGGGACCTTGGAGGGGGTCTCTTATTTTTGTCATCTTTTAGTCACCTATTATGCCATGCCAAGTTTGAGTTATTGTAAGGTCATGGGTCTGAGTTTTTTTAAAGCCAGCGTATTGATCTGAAATCTTTATTTCAGAACAAGTGTTGTCTTTAAAAAAGTCACCTGAGGAAACTTTATACTTTTTCCCTTGATGCTGTCATCGTTCACTCTTCTCTAGAACTGCTTTTAGTTTTTGGAACTCTTCTCTAGAACTGCTTTTAGTAGTACATTCTTTTGAATATATTTAGTAGAAGAGTCTAAAGATAGATTAATTTTTTTTTTTTTTAGAACTAGATGTCAGAAATAAGTCAGGCAGATTTTAAGAGACTAAGCTGTGGCTACCGCAGTTGGCTAGGTGTGTCATGACTATAGAGTAGTCATTGGCTCTTAATGCAGTGAGTTTCAAAGGAGAAGTTCCCCACCGTGTTTGATCATGAAAGTTAAAATCCCAAGGCAACTCCTTATATGGGAAGAACACTCATTTTATGTATGATTAAAAGAACAGTGGGAATAAGTTAGCGTTTATGCCTCATCCTGCCACATTCCTGTTCTTGTCTCACATTCCTTAATTTCCTTGGAACCAGGACTTTCCTGATCTGCTCCAGTGTCCCTCACTCCAGGCTGGACCTCCCACTGCTTTGTGACCATGTGGTGGCCCTATGGCCCCACCCATTTCTGTCCGGTTGAGACTTGATCCAGTGTTAACCTTCTCTGCCTCTCTCATGGATTAGTGTCCTCTTGGTGCTATAACAAATTATCACAAACTGAATGGCTTAAAATAACACAAACTTATCTTTTAGGTCTGTAGGTCAGAAGTCTGACTTGGATCTCACTGGGCTAAAATCAGGGTGTTGCCAGGATTCCTTCCTGGAGGTCCTCAGGGAAAATCCATTTCTTTATTTTCTAGCTTCTGAAGGCCACCTGCATTCCTTGGCTTGTGGCCCCTCCATCTGCAAAGCCAGCTGTAGACAGTGAGTCTTTCTCATATTGCGTTGCTCTGACACTTAGTTTGCTTGTGTGCCATAACAGAATACCACAGACTGGTGGCTTAAACAACAGAAAGTTATTTTGTTACAGTGCCAGAGGCTAGAAGTCCAAGGTCAGCATGCCAGCGTGGTTGGGTTCTGTGAGGGTTCTCTTCCTGGCCTACAGATGGCTGTGTCTTCTCATCACATCCTCACAGGGCAGAGAGAGAAAGCAAGCAAGTTTTCTGCCGTTTCTTCTTATAAGGGCACTAATCCCATCACCAAGGCCTCACCCTCATGACCTCATCTAAACCTAATTACTTCCCAATGGCCCCATTTCCAAAGACCATCACATTGCAGGGTTTAGCTTTAATATATGAATCTGGGGGGACACACATAATCCCAAGGCAAACACTGATCCTTGTGTCCCCCTCTTCCACAATTAAGGACACTTGTGATTACATTGAGCCCACCCAGATAGCCAGCATAATCGCCCTGTCTCAGATCCAGCTGATTAGCAACTTTAATTCCGTCCAAAATTTCAATTACCTTTTGCCAGGTAGCGAAATATGTTCATAGGTCCCAGGGATTAGGATGTGGACATCTTTGGGGGCCAGGTGTCCCTACTACACCTCACCTCTGAATTCTTAAGATTTGAGGTTGAATCAGTTTTGACTCTTCTGTTCAGCCAAAAATTAAAGAGTACCTAATACACAGGGACTGTTAACCCTTTACATATTACTCTTTATTGTTCTCTACTAATTTTTTTTTTTATTTTTTTTAAATTTTTTTTTTTTTTTTTTTTGAGACAGAGTCTCACTTTTGTTGTCCAGGCTAGAGTGAGTGCCGTGGCGTCAGCCTAGCTCACAGCAACCTCAAACTCCTGGGCTCAAGCGATCCTTCTGCCTCAGCCTCCCGAGTAGCTGGGACTACAGGCATGTGCCACCATGCCCGGCTAATTTTTTTTTTTATATATATATCAGTTGGCCAATTAATTTCTTTCTGTTTATAGTAGAGACGGGGTCTCGCTCTTGCTCAGGCTGGTTTTGAACTCCTGACCTTGAGCAATCCGCCCGCCTCGGCCTCCCAAGAGCTAGGATTACAGGCGTGAGCCACAGCGCCCGGCCTGTTCTCTACTAATTTTGTGTCAGTCTTTGTCTCTTAATTAATTGCAAGCTTTTGAAGTCAAGGGCCAATTCTGGGAGACAAGGCCATTTAGGATAAAGAGCATATAGATAATAGAATCCAAGGATTAAAAGCTAGCAGTGTCACTCAGAAAGTCTGTGACATTAGACAATTGTTTAATCTTAGCCTCAATTTCCTCATATGTAAAATTGAGAATATTAAAAGTTCATAGGCTTGTTAATGAGCATTAACTGAGATAACATGAAAAAGTGACAAGTGTAGTTCTGGACATATACATGACAAGCATGGCAGCTTTTCCTGTGTGTTTCTTACAGTGCCTGGCACAGTGTGGGCAGATGCATAGTAGGTGCCCAATAAATACTTAGTTGTATGTATATTATTTTGCTTTTGCTATAGGTTCTTAGACTGTCATCATAGTGTAGGAGAAGCAAACTTACAATTTTAGGTATAAACAGTATATATATTATGACAGACCTTGTAGTCTGCTATGTGAGGATTTACATGGATTTATACAGATGGGGGATTTAAGATGCCTTAGAGGAGTCGGCAAACTATGGCCAGCCACTTGTGTTTTTATGGCCTGCTAGCTTAGAAAAGTTTTTACCATCATACCATGCTACCTACACAATAATCACAGTGTTGCCTCAGTAACCCTCAATATGATGGTGTTTGGAGTTGGGACCTTTGGAAAGTAATAAGGTTTGGATGGGGTCATGAGGGTGGGCTACTCATGATGGGATTAGTGTCGTGCAAAACCCTAAATATTTACTGTCTGGCTTTTTAGGAAAAAGTTTGCCAACTCCTACATAAGAGCAAGTGGTTTTAAACTTCAGAGTGTATCAGAATCCCCTGGTGGTCTTGTTAAAATAGGAATTGCCAAACTTCACCCTCAGGGTTTTTGGTTCAGGAGGTCTGGGATGGAGCCTGAGTATTTCAAAAAAGCTTCCAGGAGGTAGCGTTGGTCTTTGAGAGTAATACCATCCTAGAACCTTCCCCTTCATCCACACTTTACACATTGGAATGGGCCCAAAGGGTGTCAGTATGACCCACATATATACAAATAATAGTTTTCTTACACAATAGCAAGTATGTTATGTTTGTTCCTAGTTTTCAAAAGGTTGATATCCCAGCCAGATGTATTTTCTGGCATGTCTTGTATACAGGTTTATAAAAGCAGTTGTTATAATGATTTGTTGAGAATCTGTTTCTACAACAGTTTTTCCTACTCATGATGAACTGCTAGCTGACCTCTTAGAAAAAAACCAAACAATCAACAGTTCATATTTATTTGAAAACTCTCACTAGTCTAAAATTTCCCAAGCTCTATCTCAGCCCAAAGGTGTTCCTGCCCGGGAAGTAGAGGCTAACATTTTTCTGCTGTGTTTGACATGTCTGTGGGTGGAAAAATTCATCTTTATCAAGAAGGAAGCAAAAGACTTTCAGTTTCACTTCCCTAGGAGTAGTCTGTCTTAAAGACTTGGCAGCGCATTCTTGCTGAAAATGGTAGCCTTTCTTTACTCTCCATCTGATTGTTCTAGAGAAATCCTCATGTCCTTGAAATGAAAAGTACAAAGAAAGAAATACTAATTTCTCCTCAAACCCCTCCCATCTTTAACCTACAAAAGAACATGAGAATTCAACAACTCTGTGTTTCTCCCTGTTATTTGCAAAGTTAGCTAGAATACAGTATTAAGCTTAAAATTAAATATGGAGAATGGTTTCTATGGTAGATGTGATATAATTAGAACAGGGCAGTTCAAACGAAATATATGTAACAGTTTAGGAAGTAAAGGTTTATTGTGCATTAAGAAGATATTACTACTATATCTGGCATGATTTTCTACCTGTTACATGAGAAAATAACTAAATCAGAATAATCCTCATTGTTTGGCAAGAATATGGTGGAACTGGTGTTCTGCTATGTTGTTGTGGCATTGAAAACTGGCACACAGCGTTTTTGGAAAGCAGTTTGGCAATGTACGTCAAGAAAAATAAGAATCTAGACCACAGGTTGATCATCTACCTTAACATGATTTGATATGGCTTGTAATTTACTGTCCAGCTGAAAGTATCCATGTTAAGAAGAAACTACAAGTGATCTTCATATCTATTATTTTAAATATTTTTGGCCATTTTTATGTACCTTTTGGTTCAGGCATTATTTTGGGGGGAGGGGTTGTTTCCAAAGTAATAAAGTCATATAAAAAAAAGAAAGAAAGAAAAGAAAAATAAAAATCTAGGCCAGGCGCGGTGGCTCACACCTGTAATCCTAGCACTCTGGGAGGCCGAGGCGGGAGGATCGCTCAAGGTCCGGAGTTTGAAAGCAACTTGAGCAAGAGTGAGACTCCGTCTCTACTAAAAATAGGAAGAAATTAATTGGCCAACTAAAAACATATATAGAAAAAATTAGCTGGGCATGATGGCATATGCTTGTAGTCCCAGGTACTTTGGAGACTGAGGCAGAAGGATTGCTTGAGCCCAGGAGTTTGAGGTTGCTGTGAGCTAGGCTGATGCCACGGCACTCTAGCCCAGGCAACAGAGTGAGACTCTGCCTCAAAAAAGAAAAGGAAAAATCTTTATGTGGAAAGAGATCTATGCACAAAGATGTTCACTGTTGTTGCACTGCTTATCACAGTGAGAAAACTGAAAACCTCTCATAACTAAATTAGCATCTATCTACTTGATGGAATTATGTGTATATAGCAACATGAAAAAAATGATTGATAAAATTTTCAGGCAATAAAATTCAGGATACAAAATATATGTGTACCATATCCATGATAAAAAAACTAGAAAATTAAATGATGATAAAGAAAAGAAAGTATATCCTTATTGATATTCATGAACTTGAGGGTGGAATAGTAACAGTAATAAAAATCTGATGCTCATGGAGTATTTGTTAAAGGCCAACTGCTGTGCTGATAAAAACTTTACATATATTTAATCCCCACAGCAACATTGTCAGCTAGATGCTGAGTTGCCACATGAGTTCCCTGAGGCACAGGGGAGTAAGCGGCCCAGGGTTATATGGCTGGTGATCACAGGAGCTGAGATTCAAAGCCAGGTGAGCTTCTCGCTCTCTGTTTCTGACCAGCCAGCTGCACTGCCTGGTGCTTGGTGGGATGAAGCTGGGGATGCACTGTGGAAGACAGCCACGCAGTCTCGTGTGGGAGCATCCGTGGTGCATCCGGCCGAGCCATCACAGTCCTTCTGGAAAACCCCAGGGGGTTTTGGTTGATCACAAGTTCAGTATGAGCCGGTATATGTCGTATGCGCTGAAGGCAAGTGAGTTCAGCGAAGTCTGTAGTGCTTATGAAAAAGGAAGGTCGTGGTCCCAATATTAAGTTGTAAAAGCAGCATTTTGAGAGGGACTTCCCTGTAGGAGGGACCTAGGACTCTTCTTTTGGAAGGGGTAGGAGAGGGCATATTTGAAGGGCTTTCTCTGGGGTGAGGAAGTTAGAAATATTATTTGTTCCTCTCTAGATGGGAGTTTAACAAGAACAACTTCCGACTCGAATGTGAGGGAGAAGGTAACTGGGTGAGCAGCCGCAGAAGTTAGGAAGGTCCTCACCGCAAGGTTCCTGCAGCAGGTTGATGGCCTCTGTCTCTGAGGAAGTGGTAGAGGAAATGAAGAGGACTCGAAGACCCTGGAAATGTCCTCCAGTTGTGAGTCTCTGAGAGTCCCACTGTCTCATGTCTGCTGGTTAAGAGTAATGGTTGGAATTTCGGTGGGTAACTTGTGGAATCCTGTCAGCCGTGATCAACGTATTAATCACGGAAGGTAGTGAATCTGAAGGAACGCAAAGGCTTGTGACTTGAAGTCCAAGCATTAACATGAATCATATTTAGGGTCATCTTGTTGTTTTGGTAGGAAATTTATTCTCATCTGGGCTTGGGCTTTTTCACTTGGTGTGTTGGGTCTGTGGAGTATGGCTTTAGGGGTATGTGCATCCCAAAACTATGCAAAGTTATGTAAAGGTACTTTTTCCTGGAGAGATCATCTAGAACATTCTTCTGGTTTTTATTGTTGTCTATGATAGCCAACAATTTAAATAACCACTAATGGAGCCAAACCCCCATGTTTTACAGGTGGATACCGTCACCTAGTTGGCTCTTTGCCTTACTGTAAAACACTGGCCAAACATCTCTGAACCTGTTTCTTCATCTGTAAAATCCCGCAGAGTTGATGTAAAGATGAAAGATTATTTTTATATATATGTAATCTCCACACCATGAATAGCAGCTATTGTTATATGAGGCCTTAGAGACCATTGACATTCCACGGGCTGCTTGTCCCTGGGGGATGAGGGCTCTGGGGTCTCGTCAAGCCGCAGGACGTAAAGTCTCTAATGGCTTATAGTTCCCATTGTAGAAGTGTTGATCCGTTTCCCGGCTTTGAACCCCAGACACCTTGGAGGAGCCCGTCTCCTTCCTGCATTTGGTCCTAGAGCAGCCCTCGGATGGAAGTTGCTCTGGTTCAAGGGGAGTCAAGGGGAGTCAGGCAGCCGGCTGCTTGGTTTTAATCTCATCCCATACTAGATTCTGAAGGAGGAAACTCCTTTAAGCTGTAAGCTTTACCTTCTCCAAGAAGCCTTAGCTGTCAGCAGCCCCCAGAAAATGGACTCTTTTTCTCATAGAGAGCTGTGTTTCCTGTAGTGCTGAGTAATTTATATCACAATGGGTTGTTTTCACACGTTTATTTTTGTCTTGCTAAGTTGTGAGTTGGCAGGTACCAAGCTTTATTCATCTTTCTTAAATGCAGATCTCATCATGTCTCTTTAAAGCCTTCTGGCGGCCTTCTGGTACCTGGGTGAAGTCCTTCCGCCTCAGGCCCCTCACCAGCCTCCCCTGCTCTGGCCTCCCCAAGCACCTCGAAGTCCCCCACAGCATCATTCTGTTTCCTCCATGTCCTCGCCCCGAACTGACTGGTTTATGAGTCTTGCTGTCTTACTGAGGGTTTGCTCCTTGAGGGCAGGGGCTCTGTTTTATGAACCTTTGTGTTCATTAGTGCTTGCTGCATCCTGGGCTTTTAGCATGATTGGATTTTATTCTTTAGTGTCCGGAGACATTCTTGACCCGTAATGGGTACTTAGGAAATACAGAATGAATGAATATAAGTGAATGTTGATGTATTCTCTGCTCTGCGCCTGTAATTTAAAGGGATCGAAAGCACCAGCATAAAAAAAAAAATGTGCAGTAGATCGTTGTCCACCCTTCACCCTCTCACCTGCCTTCCATGAGTATCCCTGCACACGCAGTGGGCATTTCCCAGGTAATTGGGGTTGTATTGAGTTATTCACACAGACTTTGAGCCATCATTGAAAGGCAGGATCATTAATGTGCGGCAGGATCAAAGAGGATGAGGTGATCACAGACAAGGTTTTCGTCTCTTAATAGCCAACCCACACCTTGATCTAAGAACTGCATTGTCTGTGCCAGACAGAACCAAACTGGATACATCCTGGGGTGCCATCCACAAGGACTGGCTGTTCCTGAGCAGTCAGGGTCGGAGGGGACGCCCTAGGAGAGACTTAATAGAAATGAGTTTTCAGTGAGGTTTGGACAGTGGCAGGGGCCTGGACTGTTGGGGAAGGTGGAGGAAGTGGCAGGTGGTGAAGCTCCATGAGAGAGGCTGGGCAGCTTGATCAGGAGCTCAGGGGACTCCAGGTGGGAAGGGTGTTGTCGTTGAGCCCTCTGGTTGTCAGAGATGACACAGGCACTCGGTTCCAAAGGCTGTCTCCCTCGGGTCACCTTGTTTCAGGAGAAGCTCTGGTAGAGAAAGAGATTTTTAATAGGCATAGGCACAGATAACTCAAATCATCTAGCAATTGGAGCTGATACTTCACGTTTCTTTTTAAAATTTTATTTGTTCTTTACATTGTTCTCTTACTATAAATATAACATAAACTTGGTCTAGAAAATTCAGAAAAGTATCGCAAAATCTTGACCTGGGCCAGATCTCACTGTCCATGTAACCAGGAGAGGCTCAGGTGAACACGTGGTCTGAGCCCACCAGTGGCTTTGAACACAGCTCTGCCTCCTACAGCTGCATGACCCTGGGCTAGTTCACACTCCCACAGTCTGTTTCCTCCTCTATAAAATACACACCTCAAAGAAGAATAAAATGACATCAGCTGGTACCTGAGCGGGGAGGCTGAGGCAGAATAATTGCTGGAGCCCAGGAGTTTGAGGCTGCAGCTAGCTGTGATTGCACCATTGCTCTCCAGCCTGGGTGACAGAGCAAGACTCTGTCTCTTTAAAAACAAAAAAGAAAGAAAGAATAATAAAATAACTTCTAGAAAGCTCTTGACTTAGTACCTAGCACATAGGCTACAGTTTATTAAGTGCTTGCTATTTTTACCACCACTGTTAGCGTTTTGATGTATTTTCCTTTCAGCCTCTTTCTCTACATTTTATAAAATTGAGACTAAATGTCCAATTTTGTGTCCTGCCTTTTTTTTTAAACTTGGCATTCTGTTCTCACCATATTCCTATATTATGATTTTAAAAGCTGACATATAATATTCCATTTTGTAGATAATACTGTTATTTAACCATTTCCATACTGTTAGAGCTTTATACATTTTCTATTTCCACTCTATAAATTGTTCTGTACACACCTTGCAACACCTTGATTATTTCCTTAGGACAGATTTCTGGAAGTGGGATTATGCAGTGGCAAGATGTTTTTAAGACTTTTGAGAGAGATTTCCAAATTGTGAATGGAAAATATTTTTTTCAGTCAGTTATTTGGGATGACTCTACAAGTAAAGTTCTTAAAATGGTCTCTCCTATGGGATGTCCACAGGGTAGAGACCTGTTAAGAAATGAAGATTGTATTAGACTTTAAGAAATTGCTTTCCCATGAGATCATGGGCCCAAGTCAGACTTGAAACAGGTGGTGTACGGGGCTGACAGCCCGAGGAAATGGTCTACTTTACAATGAATTGTGCAGAATATCTTACTGTTTATATTGTGGTGTATATTTAAATATTAATCATCATGTCATCTAGGGAGTGTCTTTTCAAAGCTGCTACCGTGGAGAACGTATGGCTCTCCTTAAATGCCCCTTTTGCTGAGCTGTGTGGATGGCTGGAATGTTTGGGATCAGCAGGTGGTTTTTCCCTCTGCCTGACCCCACATGGATCAGGGCTTGGAGGGTCCTCGGTGGGTGAGCACTGAGGCTGGGGCTAGGTGGCCGTCAGGCTGGTGCATGTCCCCCTTTTCTCTCTCACTGGTTAAAGCCCTTGGTATTTGGGTTAACAGTACGTATTCTTGACTAGAAGGCTGTAACATTCATTTGTCTTAGCCTAGAGCCAACGATAGTGACACTGTCATGAGCAAATGAAGAAACGGTTCCCAGCGTGGGAGGAAGAGCATTGGACTGAGTCAGGAAACCCGAGTTCTTGTTCCAGCTCTGCTGCTAACCCACTGTGTGACCTTGAGTAGGTCGACACCCTTTCTGAGCTTTGGTTTCCATGTATGTGGAGAGAGGACCCCCCTCCCTTTCAGGATCCTTCAGAATGAAAGGACCCAGCAGAGGGCGTGGGTAGCCCTGAGAAGGTGGAAACGGTGAGGCCTGTGATGGTTTGAGAGTTGAGAGATGGATGCAGGCAGGGACTTGGAAACAGACAAAGTGTCAATAGTGTGAACACATGGGACTCCCTGGTGTTCCCCTAGGGCTGATGCCTTCCCGTTTCTACTCTCTGTTGCTTCTCTACTTGGCAGTTCCTGCCGTCCTTGGAGCCCCAGCTCAATGTCCTCTCCGTACCCAGCACGGTGCCTGGTGCATTGCAAGTGATTAGGGTGTGGAGTGATAAATCTTTCCCCAGGCATTCATCCCAGCTACCATGAGCATATGTGTCCTCATATCCCACCCCAGCATATTGCTACACCCCCATTGCAGGGCTGGAAATAGTGCGTGAAATGTTTGAGATGAACGTTCAGTGCTAGAAGGGAAATAGGCTGTGGGACCCCCTTGTCCTCTGGCAGCGCTGTGTCCATGTCTTGCTTCCTGGCTGTGCTGTGGGCCGCACTGACCTGTCAGAGCTGTATCTGTGTGTCTGGCCCATTGAGGAAGAGCAGAGGGGCCGCCTTTTATCCTTTTTGGAGCCTGCAATTTTTACTTAAACCATATGCACTAGGCTTTCTCTTGATAGTTTTTTAAATAACAGAATTAAGTACATGAAAAAGCGCACAACAAAGGCTAATCCTTGCCTCTAAACTCAGCGTGTGCACATGCTTCCTGGCTTCATAATAGGTTTTTCTGCAAGAGTCTCTCATTTCATTCCTTTTCGTGGATTGGTGATTTGTGCAGTGAGGTGTGGGAGACAGGAGGGTGCTGGCTTAGAATGGAGGGGAAACGAGGTCTTGTCCTGATGTGGTCTCTGTGACGTAGACTCTCCCAAGTCCCTCGCAGGTCAGAGATTCTTGGATCTGGATCATTATTAAGAATTAGAATTTAAGTTATATTTGAACAAGTGGGGGTGAGAGAGTGAGCTCTTTTTAGAAAAACAGCTTTCACAATACTGTAAATAAAAACCGATAGACCCAGTTTGGGATCTTTCCAGAAACGTTATTCCCAAGTTATTTATTTTAGGTTCCTATTTTAAGGTTGTTTTTGGCAAAGGAAAACTAAAGGCATTCAACTACTTTCTGTTCTCTAGTAGGAAAATCTCCAACTTTGGGTGATCTGGAGCAGAAGGTCGGTCAGTTACCGTGTATTAACAGAGGGTCTGCAGTTCTTAGGGTGGGCACTAGGCTTGGTGTTGTAGGAGGACACAGAGACAGAGGGCTTATGGGCTCATGGGCTCTCATGAACGTGAAGCAAGAAGCTTCACGTTCATCTGCAGGGTGAAAAATACATCTAAAAACCTCCAGCTAGACCAGCGTGAAGAGGTTCCCCTGACCTAAGCTGGGACATGAGAAAGTAATGATTGCAGTGGATCAGAGCACTTTAAATATAACGCTGTGAGATGATGATGATGGTGATGACAACAAGACGAAAACCTCATTGATCACCTTGGTGTTGCTGGGGATCAACACATTAGTTTGAAGATTTATAAGGGAAAGAATTTTTTTTTTTTTTTTTTTTTGAGACAGAGTCTCACTTTGTTGCCCGGGCTAGAGTGAGTGCCATGGCGTCAGCCTAGCTCACAGCAACCTCAAACTCCTGGGCTCCAGTGATCCTTCTGCCTCAGCCTCCCGGGTAGCTGGGACTACAGGCATGCGCCACCATGCCCGGCTAATTTTTTTTTTATATATATATCAGTTGGCCAATTAATTTCTTTCTATTTATAGTAGAGACGGGGTCTCGCTCAGGCTGGTTTTGAACTCCTGACCTTGAGCAATCCGCCCGCCTCGGCCTCCCAAGAGCTAGGATTACAGGCGTGAGCCACAGCGCCCGGCCAAGAATTTTTTAAAAAAGAAGAAATCCTAACCTCCACTGAGTAGTCAGTTCAGGAGCCCAGAAGGAAGGATTCTTGGGAGTTCTTTCATATTTCTTGCACTAGTACAGGAAACCTGGGTTTTCTGTTTCTTCTCCATGCAAGGTTGGCCGACTACCTCTGGGAGAAGGTGGGTTTCTCTTCTGCAGGTTACCTGGACCACGAGGCAGCCTGCCTGGTGCAGATGACGGATTTGGCTCCTGGCTTCACCTCTTGCCAACTGCATGGTCTGGGGCGAAGGCCACTCAGTCCCTGAGAAAGCAGGGCTAGTGGTAACCCCCTCCTAGCATTGTCAAGTTAGATGGAACAGAAGATGAAAAGTCACATGCTAAGACCCTTCTCCTGGGTATTCACTCAGAGCAGCATGGAGGGTCCAGTCACCAGTTTGAGGGGCACTGCAATGTTTCCGTGGAGTCTCTGGCTTCTCTCCTGCTGTGCTTTAGCAGTCACACAGCCTAGCACCTGGAAGGATGTGACCAGGGCCCTGCTTCTGTCTGCTGGCATCACTGGGAAGGCTGAGTGAGAGAGGAAACGGGAGCATGGAGGTTGTCTCCCTGTTTCTGTCACCCAGGGGTGTGTGCTCAACGCCAGACGCTTGTCTGTGGCCATCGGCTCCCTTCTCACACCCACCTGACCTGCCTGTGTCTTGACCACCAGTTTTAACATAGTGAAAAAAGAGTGTGTGGTTTGAAAGGACCTACCCTTTACTGTTAACCACATGTTCTAGAATGAGAAATAAGTAAAATACAAGGAATTGTTGCTCCATCTGTGAAATGGAACTTTGAAAATCTAAAAATTGGGTACTTTTGGTTTTGGCAAAGCAAACTTATTTTTAGCTATGAAACAAACATCAGTGTAGCAGAGCAAAATAAGAAAAGATTTGGGTCTCAGACAGATTTGGGTTTGAACCCCAGCTCTGCCACTTTGTGGCAGTTTTCAAGGATGAGTTTTTTGATCTCTTTAAGCAACGATTTCCTATTGGCATTATGAGAAATAATACATGTCTTATGAAATTTAGAAAAAATACATATAAAGTTTGTGCTCCATATAGATGACATGGTTGGTGGTGTTACTGTTGTTAGTGTTACTGTTGTTAGTGCCATTGGTTATGCACCGAGTGTGGCTGAACTGAGTATCTTTACCTTATTCATTGACTCTTACTGGAACCTTGTGAGCATCTCACAGCAGGTCTTCATCCGTTATGTAGCTGATGTGGCAGGCCCGGTGTAACTGTGACTTACCATGGTCGTACAGATGGTTACTGGCAGTCAGAGGACTGGGGCCCACATCTCCTGAGGGTTCTTATCACCATGCTACACACTTTTCAGGAGCTCTGTGTATGCATGTGTATGTGTACACACGTGTTTGAGTTTGTGTCTTAATTTATTTGCTGAATATAGGCTCAGAAATGCACTTAATTTGTCTCTAGGACTCTCAGGCCTTTTTCTGGAATGTTGGGGCCGGGGAGGGGGAAGGAAAAGGACTCAAACAGTAAATTAATTTTCTCTTGTGTTTGCCGGATCCACACTAGAACCCTGTAGGTGGGAGAGCAGACCATCCATGGAGCACGGGGATTGGCTCAAGGACAGGAGTGTTCCTTCCTTTGCCTGGTGGTCAGACCCAGCCCTGGTGTTGGGTGACAGTGTTTTTACTTCCCTGAGGAAGAACTTGGGAGCTATAGAGGGGCTTTCAGGATCTGTTCCTTGGTGAAGCTTATTGCTAAGGCCATCTCTTTCTGGTGGAGTTTATATCCAAGTTTGCACCATGCGTCTGCCTGCCCTGCTATGCCTGTGAGTGGTTGTGTTTTCTAATTGAACTGATGAAACATAGAAATTAGGTATCCATGCAAACGGAAGTTGTTTTGTTATAGATTGGCTGGTTTCATTTGAAAATTTCTGACCCAACAGTGAAGGAAGTACATTCGACCACATTAATGTACCAGGATTACCTATGTCCCCTACCCTCACCCCACCTGCATTTCTCCATCAGAGGTCTGAGATGTGACTGGTGTCTAGAGTTCGGTACAGATGCGTGCAGGATTTTGATGTCCAACAGGGACTGAAAACGATTGAGCTGCAACCCAGAGTCCAGATTTTTACTCTTTAAGGTGGCTGCTTTGAGGCCTGATGCTGGTGAAATGCCATCAGATGTATGCCCAGGGTTTGCTTTTTGTGTTCAGACAACATGTGTGTTGTCTTGTATTTCAGGCACAAAAAGAATACAACCTAGTCCATATCCTCTGAGTGCTTCCAGTGAATGGGGAACACATTTACCAGATAGTTTGAATATAACATGCTAAATGCAAGGATAGGAGAGGTGCCAAGCCCAGATCCCCAGGGCTTCGGGCAGTCATGGAAAGCTTCCTAGAGGAAGCATGAGTGTGTAGGATGAACGGGAGTTGGGGAGGGGAGGGCCCCTGGACGGAGGGTGCATCCTGAGCACAGGCGTAGAGCTGGCCTTTGCTGCAAAGACCTGTGTTGAGAAGAGAAGTCACTGTGGTATGTACCTGAGTTAGAGGCCTGAGCTTCAGGGTGGAGAGAAACGGGTCTCTTGTTGAATTAATGGGAGTGGGCTGAATGTGTTGACTAGTGACTTCTGCCTCCGTTTTGGCCGAGGTGGAGTCCTCAGAGGTGTGGAAAGGTGAGTATCACTGGCAGTCTCGTCTAGTATGCCGAGGACTGCTTCATGTGGGCCAGGGCTTCCCCTCTGCTCCCCAGGCTTGTTCTTTGGGATCTGTCACTGGCACCAAGGGCTGTTGTCCCAAGAGCAAAGCTGTTTCTGTTCCTGTTTTTCTCAGATTTTTATTCTGATGTGTTCAATTGTATTCACAACTGAGCAGAACCTGGTGGGGAAGGAGGATGGCATGTGGAGACACTGACAGCCCCTTCTGTGTTGCTGTCACAGCTCATGTGGAGAACGAGGAGCAGTACACTCAGGCTCTGGAGAAGTTCGGTGGCAACTGTGTGTGCAGAGATGACCCGGATCTAGGAAGTGCATTCCTGAAGTTCTCAGTGTTCACCAAGGAGCTGACAGCGCTTTTCAAAAACCTGGTAGGTGTTCACTGTGTGCGTGCAGGTCTCCGTGTGTGAAATGCCCACAGGTACCTCACTTGGAAAGGTAACTCAGTAGAGGATGCCTATGGTTTGTTTGATAAACTAGGAATAAATTTCATAGTTCCTCTGGTACCTAAAAGAACTGTATTTTCTATACACATTGGTTCAATTTGTAATAAAGTTTAAAACTGTAATTTTTAACCTTAACAAGACTTTTTAAATTCCACTTGGCCTTTGAAATGTACAGGCTGTAGGACAAAATGGGTAAATGCACTCATCTGCTTAAGGGCCTCTGACTTTGATTTTTAATAGTTTCCAATCTGTGTAGAATAATAGTCTCTGTTTCTGGTAATTATAGTGGGCATTTATACTTACAATATTTAATAAATATGTCTCAGACCCGTCTTACAAAGCAAGGTAACCTGTAATCAAAGCACAGAAATTACCATGAGGATTTAAAGGTCTTTTATGCTCCCAAATGTAGAGCCTAAAAAAAAAGCAGGGCTGAAAGAAACGTCTGGCTTTTTAAGCAAGTAGAAATACTGCCTGTGGTCGGTGCTTGGTGATGTTGGGAGAATCGAGTCTTTCTTGTTGCTTGGCAGCTCTGTGCAGTCGTGGCGGGAGCAGAATTCTGAAGAAGTGGGCAGCCTGGGAGGGCTGTTGGGACCCTGCCCGGCTGGGGTGGACCTGGGGGTCACCCGAGCCCCCCCTTCCTGTTTTTCTTCCCCTGCTTCTCCTGAAGGCTGTGGAAGACCAGGTGGAGAAGCCAGTGCTGCGTTCTATGCAGATCTCAAACAACAGCGTCTTTTTCATTTCTCCTGTCAGGAAGCTCATAACAAGTGAAAAAAATAGCTCATTCTTGAAATGGCAATGATGGTGGGTTTGTAAGTGTGGCCTTAGAAGGGCAGGAACAAGAGAGCATAATGTGTGGGTTCACAGGAAATGGAAAAGAACAGGCTCATTAAGGCTCTTGGTCCTTCCCCCCACATCTTCACTTGTAAATATTTCTGTTGTAAATAGTAAAAATAAAAAGCTGTTGCTCTGCTGAAGTTTTTTTTGCTCAGAGGAATTTGAAATCTCTTGGGACATTGGTCAAGTTCATCGTCCTTTGTCACTGCCCCAAATAGCGTGGCGGCTGCACACAGAGCCCTGGAGCCCTCTCGCCTGCCTCGGCCCTGATCCCTGGGTACTGGCAGGCGTGCACGATGGGCTCTCACCACTGGGTCAGAAAAGATGGGGCGGTTTTTTTTAAACTGAAGAAACTGCATGGTTTCAGGGTAAAGACTCTATAGTCTTTAGATAGACTATAGATCAGGGGTCCTCAAACTTTTTAAACAGGGGGCCAGTTCACTGTCCCTCAGACCGTTGGAGGGCTGGACTATAGTTTAAAAAAAACTGTGAATAAATTCCTATGCACACTGTACACATCTTATTTTGAAGTAAAAAACCAAACAGGCAAAAACACCCGCATGTGGCCCAGGGGCCATGGTTTGAGGATGCCTGCTATAGATGCTGACATGGTGGCAGCTCCTCATGAACAAGTCAGTTGGCTGCCTGGTCTCCCAGCCCCTCGGGGGATAAGATAGCACCTTACTCCTCAGTAGAAGCGAGCAGCCTCCGAGTGGGAGAGGCTGGAATGAGCAGGAAAAACAGCTTGGAGGAAACAGACAATGCAAAGAGCAGAATAAAACTTTAATGAAACTGCATCTAATTTCTCAGAGAAAGTAGAAGACATCAGATCTGTCAGGGAAGAGCGGGATGCAGCTTGTTAAAGGAGGCCACAGGAGACAATTATGTAAGAAAATACAAAATTAAAAATCCAATGAGAAGGGTTGGGGTAGAGGAAATCGCTCAGAAAATAGATCAAGAAGACCAAAAAAAAAAAAAAAAGATTAAAAAGTGGGAACTAGATAAAAGACAAGGTTTAATCCTTAAGGTCCATCATCCACCTGAAAGGCATTTCAGAAATAGAATAGGGAAGAGAACGTCAGTGCATCATCAGTGCAGCAAAAGAAGGATGGGGTCTCCAGACTGAGGGGCTCACAAGTCCCAGCACTCCCCAGGGCATCTCAACGTGAAATCTCAAAAGACCTTAAGAGCTTCCAGGAACCGCACAGAGGAGTCAGAATCACAAGATGTTGAACTTCTCAACAGCAACACTGGAAACTTTATGGAGCAATGCTATGAAAATCCTGAGAAAAGTAACTCAACCTGGAATTAGACCCAGCCAGCTGAACATGAGAGTAAAGATATTTTCAGACATGTAAGGCTTAGCTCCCATGTGTCAGTTCTCTGAAACTCCCAAAGGGTGTGCTCCAGCGAAATGAAGAGGAAAGCTAAGAAAGAGGAAACAGAGAATCAGAAAACAGGATCCAAAGCGGGCAAGCAAACAGCAGGAGGGGGTCCCAAGAGGATGGCAGAGGGAAGGTCCCGCAGTAGGCTGAGCAGTTGACCTAGAAAGCAGCGGCCCAAGGTGGCTGTGGGGTAGGAGCCAGGTGGGGGGAGGCCTCTGTTCTGCCCCTCGCCCCCAGGCTACTAGCTCCTTTGTTCAGCTGATCTCTAGACCAAGATTTTCTCCCAGCTGTAAAAGGTAGATAATAATGCCATACCTGATTTTGTGGATAGAATAGAGCCAATTGGTTGCTCTTATACATTTTAGCTCATTTAATCCTTATAACAGTCCTGTAAGGTGAATCAGTGTTATCCCTACTCTATAGATTAGATAACTGATGCCCTGGGTGGTTTAGTGTTATCCCTACTCTATAGATTAGATAACTGAAGCCCTGACATCTCCCTTGGGAGTCACGGAATCCTTGACTGCTTTCAGATGTGTGCCTCCAGGTATACACAGGCCACCTGCAACATTCCATGCTGTGAAATCCAGATGAAACTAGCTT
The DNA here is from genome assembly GCF_040939455.1 of Microcebus murinus. Taxonomy (NCBI): domain Eukaryota; kingdom Metazoa; phylum Chordata; class Mammalia; order Primates; family Cheirogaleidae; genus Microcebus; species Microcebus murinus. Next base: position 6,734,126 of record NC_134106.1, read on the forward strand.
GTACTCAGTTATCAACATGGGCATCTACACAGTTAAATAAAAGCAGCCCTTCCTTTTCTTTTCCTGCCAAAGCAGAAAGCAGGGCAGGGCCTGGATGTTTTGACTGCTACATTGCTCGCCACCCTAGCCTTGCCACTTGCAGTACTTCAAAATTCACTGCAAGACCTCGTGGCTGTCCAGCTTTCCACAGCGAGTAAAGATGTCAGCGGCCGTGGTCTGATGCGCACCGTGGCGTGGCAGGCTCAGGCCAGGCGTGGAGGAGAGGCTGCCTCCTTGGCTCCTCGGGTCAGCTGCGCAGGGCAGTTGATGTTACCGTCATCGTAGTGTTGAGCTCACACACACGTGAAGTCACCTTCTGGGCCCTTAACTAGTGAGCGACGGAGTTGGGATTGAAATCCAGAACTTAAAACTCCAAACCCACGTTGTTCCCATTGTGACGTTTACAGAGACCAAGGCTGTTGTTAACTCCTCGTGGGGGTAGGGGTGGGTTAGTGTTGGACATAAGGGAAAAGCGTAAAGAGAAATGCACGATCAGGTCGTGCCACCGAGTGCCACAAAGGAGCCTGATGACCTCAGTTTCCTCATCGTAAAACAAGGATGGTGAGACCTGCCCACTTCCTGGGGACAGCATCAAGATGACATGAGTGAGTGGAAAGGGTTTTTGTAAATTAAAAATGCAACACACAGGTGGCATTTTAGTGTTGTTATGATACGTGAACTTATTTGATGGTAGCTGTAAGTACATGTGCATCACTTTAGTTTCAGCTTTCACTTTATGGAGTCTGGCTTATTGATCCTATTTCTTGGGAAGGATCAGAGAGAGAGAAAATCTCTTATTTTAGCCAAAATTAGCACTCACCAGGCCTGATTTTTCCAGGCAAGTGCCAGTATGGAAGCTGTGCGACCATAGGAACGCCATGTGGCAGCTCCTGAGAAGCTGGGCTGAGTGTGAGCTGATTATAGGAGAATTCTCCTTTTTTGGAATTTTGTATACCATCCTCCTTCCTATTTTTGGTCACATCTGTCCTATCTCATATTTTCCAAGCCTTGCTTTTGCTTTCTCTCAGGGCATTTAAAAAAAAATCTCAGTTCTGTATGGCTAAGCATCTCAATGCTACTCCTGTCCAGAAAGAATAACAATTACCACCTACCTGCTTTGAGGCATGAATGCTTACAAAGCAGTTGGAACATCTCCAGAGAGAGACCAACTTCATACAAAGCGAGATTTTCTTACCAATGGTGAGAATCTCACCTTCAGAAAGTCTATGGATTTTCTCTGCAGTTATGCAGGATAAAGGGGAAAACAAGGCAGCTCCAGAAATATAAGATGTGTGAAATCAAAGTGGTTGTAAAGTGAGCCCAGTTGCTGGGATTCTTTTTCTCTTCCCAGGTGGATGTGAGGATTCTAGAAAGACTTGCCCAGGGCCGCCTCTGTGCTGAGAAGTGGCTTTCTAGTGAAAGGCCGCATTGCAGGACGGATTTCCAGAAGGCTAATGACAGATGTGTAGTCTCTGTCTTTGCCATCAGAGAAGTGGCAGCAGAAGATGTTTACAGTGCACAGAACCCAGTCTGTGTGGATACCAGTGTCAGCTGAAAGTAGGGGCTAGTGAATGCTGAGCCAGGGATGGGGTTGCGTTGCGACATCCGGTGACCTTGGGCTGAGGAATTTCACTGCACCCACATTGAAAGAGGAACCTGAAAGTTCTACGCAACAGCATGGAAATAAGTCATCACCTTTTTAATGCAAATGATCCGAGTTAGTAGACATTATAGCCATAAAGGGAGCTAGTCAGGTTCTGTTGGGATGAGTGGCAGCTTGTGGCTTTGTATGTGCTGTGCCTGGCACAGAGGCGTCCTTTCCTGGCCACATTGGTAACGTTGCGGCAGTAGTCTTTGCCCAGTGCTGCCGGGCTTGGGTTAAATACGATCTGATTCTCCAAATTAGCAAAGCTTGTCTCATCACTTCATACAGAGATCTTACTACCAGAGGTCCTCACCCTCAGTGCTTCCGTAGACTTCCCTTTAATTTCTTCTATTCAAAATGTTTTATATTTTAAAATGTCTTACATTCTTTCTACATGAAACGGGTGATGATCATAACTTCGTCTTTTGGGGAAGAAGATTTAAGTCACTGTTTTGGGCCTAAAGTAATGAGCTATGCTGAAATCCAGAGACACCCTCAGTAGCTTATGGCATATGGGACTGTCTACCCTTAGATTTCAGAATATTTGACTTCCATTTCCAACATTTGCATTTAAGATTCTGACTCTTTTCCTGTTAGTTGCCCTTTTTCACTGCTATCAGTGCTTGCCTCTGATGTCTCTTGTTCTACCATGCTGTGAACTGAAAAAGGAGATCACATGGCTTGTTAGACTTGTATGCAGATTAGGAGTCCATAGGCTGTGAGTGAGGAATTTCAAGTGAGGGCTTGAGGGCTGGGGCTTTTCTAGCGGGGTAGAGAGTGTACATGGATGGACCTACTGACAGTCACTTTGGGCACCTAGAAACCTCTGCCAGTTACTTAGACGTGTGGCTAGACATGTGGCCTTATTTACAATTGGAAATTTCTGTCTTAAAAGTCAAGACTTCAAGACTATGCTACTTTCTGTACTCACAAATCCCTAACCAAAAATAAAATCCCTAACCACATTCTTAGTTTGATCAAGACAATGAAGATTAATAAGGCTGATGTTAGAGATCCATGTTTTGGTTGTAACACAGCTGTGTAGTTAATGTTTAAATTATACTCTGATACTGTTTCTTTTGGGGTTGGGCCATGTTACCTCATTATAACCACTGTGATACATTGACTTCTAGTGGTCAGAAGAAACAGGAAAAGCCATAGTGGGAGAGGACAGGGTAGCAAGGCTTTGGATGTGGGGAGGAAGAGCTCACAGAGTAACGACTGACTGGGTGCCTGCTGGGGACTGTCCCCGCTCTGGTGCTGCATGGGGCAGTGAGCCTCTGGTAACTCCTGTCTAGGTGGGAGACACAGAGATACTTGCAGCGTGTGCTCTGATAGCCCCTGACAGCCTGCGGAGCTCTGCGGGTGCAGCCTCAGAAGCAGGGAGCAGTGACTCCAGTCCTGGGCCTTGCATCCTTGCATCCCCGGGAGGTGGAAGGGGGTGGCAGGGAGTTCCGTGGGCTCTTATTTGTGTCCTTGAGTCCCTCTGCATACAAGCATGAGGACAAGGTTTAGAATCAAATGTCTTTACAACTTCCCAAATGTGTCTAGGACATGCTGTTTCTGTTTGAAAGTATTAATGAACTCAAATGGATTTTGTCATTGTGTTTTCTCAATTGCTGGCTATTAAGAGGACAACTATTAAGAGGAAGGAGCTGGTGGGCTGCATCCCAGCAGAGATGCAGAAGCCCAGCATTGGTGGCTTCAGTGACACAGGCTACAGGGACTCGGGCCTGACTTTCTGTAAGGGCAGAAGACAAGCTGCAGCTGAAGGAGTAGAGACAGCAGGTATTCACTATTCTAAGGAAAGGTTGATAATGGAAGAAGAAAGCCGGGAGGGAAGGTTTTCTAGGGTGAGAGAGGCTTGAGGCTGAATCGAGGCCCCAGGGAAGAAGATGGTAGCTGGTAGAGGCCGATGGTGCAGAAGAGAGGGACTCTGAGCTGTGGGGACTGTGTGTCCCCCGTCACCTCCTGTGAGTGATGGGCTCAGCTAGGAGTCAAGCCCCTGCCTCTCTAAGCATAATCATCAGTGAGTTTATGTAGATAAATCAACGTGCTTGTTTGTGTGCATTTCCCTTGCCTTGAGCATTTTCAGCTGTTTATTAATCATTCCTTAAAATCTAAAACCTAGCAAACCACATCAATAAGTGTATATTCTAGGTTCTAGTCTACAAAGCACTTGACACAGTTTGTTTCCTTGGCACCCCTAGAGGACCTGGCCTTGCACTCACAGAGCACCATTGGGATTGCCTGGGGCTTCTTGGAAATTCAGACTCCCCTGGGCCTGCTGAACCACTGCCTTCAGTTGCCAAAGAGCCCCAGGTGACAAGCTTGAGAAGCATTGCTGTAGGGCAAAGGTTCTAAAAGTGCAGTCCCTGGACCAGCAATGCCTGGAACTTATTTGAAGTACAAAATCAGCCTCAACATCGTAATTACAGAATTTCGGTTCTCCAACTTAAGTGCATGAGTATCACCTGTGTGGTTTCTTAGACCACACCTTGTTGGGCTCCACATCCAGAGTTTCTGATTCCACAGGTATGGGGTAAGGCCTGAGAGTCTACCTTTTTAGTACATTTCCTGGTAGCACTGACCCTGGAGCCTGGGCTGGTGCTTCTGACTCTTACCCTTGGGGAGATTGGGACTTAGGCTGCCCCAGGTCTCACTGAGGGCAGAGCAGATACTTTCTTGGACTCTTGGAGGTAATAAATTTGAAAAGGTGCTTTCAATTTTGGTTGATGGCCTCACTAAATACTTTAATGTCACACGGAGTTTAGAAGTGTGTGTTGCCTGACCCCCAGATTCTCCTGTGCCGCCCCCTGCCTCCCTGAACCTGCCTTCAGTGGGTGTCGGCGTGTTGTAGGTAGGCCTGCTGACATGCCCGAGCTCATCATTTACTCTAGTGGAGAAAGGAAAGAGGGCTCTATTTTTCCTCCACTTGGAACCTGGAAGATCAGAACAGTTGATTGCCAGAGAAGCAGCGTTAAGAGCAGAAACCAGGTCAGCGATTTCTCTCCTCACTCTGGTGTGAAAGTTACCAGTGTGCTTTGGCAGCTGGTTGGTTTTGATCTTTCAGTTTGTGTTAAACACTCAAGATCAACATGGGCTTCCTCCCTTCTTTTTAATTAAACTATCAGGGCAGCTATGCTGCCAAAGAGGCAGGAGTGGTGTGTGCATCTGTTCAGGAGGGCGCTCTGTGAGAGTGCTTAGGCGCGACAGTGCGTGTGCGCATGCGTAGACTTTGTGGCAATACTATCTATAGCCCAGGGGAAGCCTCTTTACTGACAACAAAAATGAAAGTCACTTGGAAGATTTTTCCTTTTTTAAGTTCCCTCAGGCAGCTTTGTGTAAAAGGAGCTAGAAGGACATTTGATGGAGACAGTACCTGGGGTGGTGGCATGTCCTCAGTCCCCGCTCTCCTGGCCTGACCTCGGGTCAGATGTGAGCCATGTTGCCCTATGAGGGCAGCAAACTCTTTAATAGGGAAATGATAGGAATAGTCTGGCTTCAGAGCTCTCAGCCCAACTCTGCTACCTACAGCCGTGTGATTTGGGGGCAAAAAGGATGACAAGCCTCTCTTTGTTTCCGTACCTATAAAGTGGGGATAATAGCACCTACTTTTCAGAGTAGTTGAAGGATTAAGTGAGATTAAATGGCTGTGTGCCATTTGGTGGCTTATTCGGGCCAGTTTACCTAGTACCTTCTGCTTCTTCGAAAATGTTCTGCCTGGGTGCCCATCCTTTCAGGTAAGCAGCCTTTGGAAGGAACACAGAGAACTCATCTTTGAACCTGCCAGGCACACTCCTGCCTCAGGACCTTTGTGTTAGCAATGCGCTCGGCCAGGAGTACACTTCCACCAGATTTCCACGCGGCTTTGCTTCCTTCATACATTGCTCGAATGTCACCTTATGAAAGGCCTTCCTGACCACTATTTCAAAGAGTCCCTGTCCCACAAGTCATCATGGCATTTTTATTTGTGGTATCTGTAGTAGCCCCGAAACTGGAAACTACTCAGATATCTATCAGCAGGTGTGTGGATAAATAAATTGCAGTGTATCCATATGATGGAATAGTACTTAGCAATTTAAAAAAAAACTTTTTTTTTAATTAGTTGGGCGTGGTGGTGTGCACCTGTAAGCCACAGCTACTCAGGAGGCTGAGGCAGGAGGGTGCTTGAGCCCGGGAGTTTCAGGTTACAGTGGGCTGTGATTGGGCTACTGTACCCCAGCCTGGGCGACAGAGCAAGACTCTGTCTCTAAAAAATTAAAAGGGAATGAACTATTGATACAACACAAAAGAATCTCAAAGTAATTATGCTCAGTCTCAAAATAATTATGAAAGAAGCCTGATGAAAAGAGTATATAACACGTGTATATAACACGTGATTCCATATACTGCATATAAAATTCTAAAAAGTGTTGCAAAGTATTCTGTGGTGACAGAAGCAGATCAGTGGTTGCTGGGGACAGGAGGTCGGGGTGTGAGGAGCTGGGTTTGCAGAAGGGAAGGGGCACAGGGAATCATCTGGGGTGATGGGAAACATTCACTATCTGGATTTTGATGATAGTACATGGGTGTATCCATATGTTGTAATGTATAAAATCATAACTTTTAATGTGTGCAGTTTATTGTATGTCAGTTCCATCTCATTAAAGCTGCTTAAAACCTTTCTAAAGCCATTCATCAAGAGCATTGCTGATCAATAGAATTCTTTGCATACATGGAAGTGGTTTATATCTCCTTTATCTAATGTTAAGTTGTCACTAGCCACATGTGGCAGTTGAACACTTGAAATGTGACTAGTGCAACTGAGGAACTCAGGCTTTTTTTTTTTTTTTTGAGACAGAGTCTCACTTTGTTGCCCAGGCTGGAGAGCCATGGCGTCAGCTTAGCTCACAGAACCTCAAACTCCTGGGCTCAAGCAGTCTTACTGCCTTGGCTTCCTGAGTAGCTCTGACTACAGGCATGCACTACCATGCCTGGCTAATTTATTTATATATATATATTTAGCCAATTAATTTCTTTCTATTTATAGTAGAGATGGGGTCTTGCTCTTGTTCAGGCTGGTCTCGAACTCCTGACCTTGAGCGGTCCACCCGCCTCGGCCTCCCAGAGTGCTAGAAATATAGGCATGAGCCACCATGTCCAGCCAGGAACTCAGCTTTTAGCTTTAAGTTTAATCAGTTTAAATGTGAAGAGGCACATGTATCTAGTGTCTGTCTTACGGGCCAGCACAGGTTCAAACCTTACATCCTACTTCATGCACATGTCCTGGGTCTTGGGCTCCCACTTCCAGAGGTGGCTGGAAGCTTTCAGCCACTTGAAGGCTGTTTTGTGCACGCATTCTTACTAACGCTGAAACCTGCTGAGGATGCCCCTGACTGCAACAGTGAGGCATTGCCTGAGGTCTTTTTGCAACTTCTCACCCTTTGGCAAGGAGATATTTCCTGGCCTGTGTAGAAGGTGGTTTGCCTTTCTTTGAAGCTTTGGATTTTCCTGTTTAACTCTATGATTGACCAGCATTTGCTCAAGTTGAAAGGAAAAACTCAGCGGATTTCAAAATGGTGCCTTTTCTACCTCTTAAGTTTCTGATAAATTGGGCGTTTTCAAATAAATTATATGTCACTTGTGACTCTCAGGTAAGACTTATTGGCCAGGTTTTATATAGTAACAAAATGCTCCTTTTAAGGAAAAGCTGATTATCCTGAAAGAGAGTTGGATGATATTAAGGGTTTTGTAGGAGACCCTGGAAATACCTGTTATATTCTAGATCCATGAGGCTGCAGCTGTGAGGATTCTGCCCAGTGACCGCTGGGTGCTTCTCAAAAGTACCTATGACAGGAGAATCCTGTCCAAGGTCAGGCCTCTGGTTGGATCCTTTTGGGCACAATCATTTGGCAAAGCAGAATTACTCACTGCCTGAGTAAAAGAGAAGGCAGCTACAGCTCCCTGGGGTGGGGCTGGGGCCAGATCAGCAGCGGCTGGTGACCAGTGACCAGAGAGCAGGCAAGGTGGTGACCCATGAGTGGAAGTGACAGAGCTAGTGGCAAGGAATTTTAAGACCAAAACAAACACAATGACCAGGAAGGACAACACGAAGAGATGGCTGTGTGGCTGGCTCTGTTTCCCCCCCTCCATCTTCTTGTCTTTGTTTGCTAATCAGCTGTGGCCTTAGCATAATGATTTTGTTCTTGGTATCTAATAGGCTTGTCTGCTGCCTGCCCCACTGACTGAATCATTTTATTTCTACTTGTGAGATTACAGACCTTTGACTACTTACTCATCCTGTCAGACATGTCCAGGTGAACTCAGGAAGAGCGAAGACAGGAGAGACAGGAAAAAGGGAGCACTGTTATTTTAAAACATTGCCTATTTGTTGGTCCATAGTTAATAGTAGTGATTTAAGATTAATAATTTGTATTCAGGTTGTACTTGTTGTTTCAGAAAGCCATTTTACATAATGTATTTGTTAAAAGTAAGTTAGAGTATAAAAGAAAGCCCAGTGCTTGCTTGGCACTAAAGAAAAGATTCTGGTTAGGTTACCCAGGGATAATTTAATTCTTCCCATAGATCATAAAAATTTCATTACTCATAAATTGAGGCTGGAGCTGCCTGAGCACAAGGGATGTGCAATAATCTTTTGGCTGTGGTTTTCATCTCTCTCGGCCGCGGTTGGTTCAGCTGTAGGCCTGAGGCTGCCTGGACACACATAGTCAGGGGCACACGCGGAGCCTGCCCAGCCTTCGTGCCCAGGGCACACCTGGCCTAGCAGAGACCACAGCAGCCGTTTCCTGGAAGTTCTCCCTGAGTCATGAGTCCTGTGTGCTGTGTGGGTTGTGTCGAGGGCAGATGGGTTATGTCCAGGAGTATGGGAGCTGTATTAGTAAGGCCATGACTGATACTCTATTTATGTTTGTTTAAGAATTTGTTTTAAGAAAACCCCAGCTTTATTGAAGCATATTTTACATATGGTAAAAATCACCATATGTAGGTGGTTTCTAGTAACTTTACTAAGTGGTTTGACCATCACCTTAAAGCAGTTTTAGGACATTTTCTCCCCTGCTAAGATCCCTTGTATGCTCTTATAGTTAATCCCAGTCCCCCCAGCTCCAGGCAACCACTGATCTACTTTTCTTTCTCTATTGTAATAATTTATTTTCTGATTAGAAAAGTAATAGTTTTCTATTTTGGATAATTTGAATAACCCCAAAGAGAGAAACTGACAATGAAACCAGAGCCCCCTCGGTTGGCTGGGTTCTCAAGCCCCTCTTTCTAGCTGCTGCTTCCCGCATCAGCACTGCAGCCCACCCTCCACGCTGTTCCTTTGCCCAGGCCACCCCACCCCCATTTTGCAAGGCAGACGCCCTCTGTCTTTTGAAGATCATTTTCACACCTCCTGCCCAACACGATTTCCCTCCTGTCTAGGCAAAAGGTCATTTTCTCTTACCTGTAGTTCCATAGTGTTTTCCTCCTGGCTCTCAGAATTTTCACTTGGTAGTTGACATAAATACGGAGTTTATCTCCCTTATTGAACCCAAGTGGAGAGGCTCTCTGAGGATCACGGTCCTCTCTGCTCTGTCTTGGTCTCCTAACTCCTCTGTACCTCCTATCTTCCTCTCCTGTCGTGACCTGAGGGCTACGTGTACCTCATTTGTAGCATCCCTCACAGTTGTGATTATCTGTTGAATGTTCCGTCCACCAACTAGACTGTGGGTCCTGTCCCCGGCGTCCAGTAGGCAAGGTCACACTCACTGCTGAAACGAATGAAGAATGAAAGTGAGCTGGCCAAGTGTGATTGGGTATCCATAGATTGTTCACTCTTCCCTACTTGAATATTTTGCTGTAGGTATCAAAGCTTACCTCTTCTCACTCTAATATCTGTTATCAGTACCTAAGTTCTTTTTTTTTTTTGAGACAGAGTCTCACTCTGTTGCCTGGGTTAGAGTTGCGTGGCATCAGCCTAGCTCACAGCAACCTCAAACTCCTGGGCTCAAGCAATCCTTCTGCCTCAGCCTCCTGAGTAACTGGGACTATAGGCATGTGCCACCATGCCCGGCTAATTTATATATATATATATATACATATATATATATATGTATTTTTTAGTTGTCCAGCTAATTAATTTCTTTCTATTTTTTTAAATTTCTATTTTATTTCTTTATTTTTTGAGACAATCTCACTTTGTTGCTTGGGCTAGAGAGCCATGGCGTCAGCTCAGCTCACAGCAACCTCAAACTCCTGGGTTCAAGCAATCCTCCTGCCTCAGCATCCCAAGTAGCTGGGACTACAGGCATGCACCACCATGCCTGGCTAATTTTTTCTATATATTTTTAGCTATACAATTAACTTCTTTCAATTTTTAGTAGAGATTGGGTCTCCCTCTTGCTCAGGCTGGTCTCAAACTCCTGAGTGCAAACGATCCTCCCACCTTGGCCTCCCAGAGTGCTAGGATTACAGGTGTGAGCCACCACGCCCAGCCTTCTAAATTCTTATTTGAATTAAATAACAGATAATCTCAGAACAGACACAGAAACCAAATTGTGATGATGTTCTTCCCTGCTGCAGTGATCTTGTTTTTTCCACTCACTAATGCTGCGTAGATTCATACTTACACACCTCCTTCATGAAAAACCTACTAGGATTCTTCCTAGAAATAGGATTCTTAACTTGTGAGCACCTAACTCTTTTTCCTCCCATCTCACCTATAACTGGATGGTTCTGGTGTCTTTGGCTCAGCCTGCCACCCTAGCAGCTCTGCTCCTCCCTCTCTGCTGTTTTTGCCAACCTCTTTCTTGCATGTGCCTTGTCCCAGATGGCACAGCATTGGCCCCCAGCCAGGTAGTGTTCAGGACTGAATCGACCTGTGCTGGTGACTCTGAACGTGGCTTTATGTGATCATCTAGATGAATAGGCAGCGTCTCAAAGGTTGGTAACTGGTACAGTTACCCTTCTTCCTAGGCTCAGATTGACTGCTTAAAACCAAAGTCACTATTTCATCACCCTTCATTAACGAGGAGCCACTGATGTCTGTACAGTGTGAAATACTCTACTGTGGTGTGTCTTAAGAATTTTTATTCTTTTTTTTGAGACAGAGTCTCACTCTGTTGCCCCGGCTAGAGTGCTGTGGCATCAGCCTAGTTCACGGCAACCTCAAACTCCTAGGCTCAAGCAATCCTCCTGCCTCAGCCTCCTGAGAAGCTGGAACTACAGGCATGTGCCACCATGCCCGGCTAATTTTTTCTATATATTTTTAGTTAGCCAATCAATTTCTTTCTATTTTTATTAGAGATGGGGTCTCACTCTTGCTCAGGCTGGTTTCGAACTCCTGACCTTGAACAATCCGCCTGCCTCAGCTTCCCAGAGAGCTAGGATTACAGGTGTGAGCCACCACGCCGGGGCCAAGAGTTTTTATTCTTAATGCGTATATATTACTTCTTCCTCTGTAAGGGCAGGCATTTCATTCATCTTTGTAGCCATCTGTTGCTGTCTGCAAAATAGGTACTCAATAAATACACCTGAATGAATGAATTCACTTATGTATTTGCTACGTAATGTCTGGTTTAAAGGTGTTCACAGAACTAAGGTTGTTCCTGAAGCCCCTGTAGATTCTGTCCCTTAAGTATTATATGCTCAGAGAGGTATTCAGGGATATTGGTTTATCCCACCAGTGTTATTCATCTACTCTCAGCCAACCTCTGTGCGAAGAGTTATGGGGAACATAAAATGTAATTCAAGGGGATGCTGCCCTTTAGAACTTACGGTGTGAGATTGGTAAGATGATTACAGGAGAGAGGCTACCAAGTGCCTTAAGATATGTAGAAAAAGGGGATGTGAGGGCGATCTGGCCGTGACATCTGCCAACCCATTGTTCGCCAGGGTTGATTCAGCTGATCTGGCCAGCTACACGCGTGTCCCCTTCCTCCCTCACTGTTCCCTGTGCATCCCTCCCAAAGCTGCGTGCTTGGTAGAAGAGGATGACCTTCCCCAGCAGAGGAGGACCGTTGTTTGGTCAAGCGTATACGAGTAGCTGCACTCCCCTGCTAGAACCTCCAAAAACAAGCTCTCAAGAAATATGGAAAAAGGAAAATACTGGAGGAGTTTGGAGAGAGAGGGGCCTCTTTCTTCTGTGGAGGTTGGGGTTGCTTAATGGAGAAGGTGGGCTTTGAGTAACTCCCGCTGGAGAGAAGGCTGTGAACAGTAGGGACAAGGGGTGATGTTTCAGTTGGATGGAAGAAATTGAGCACAAGCATACAGTCAGGGAAGCAGAGAACAACAAAGTTGGCCGAATATGAAAATGGAGAGTGGCAAATGAGGATGGCTTGTTGGGGGGTCTAAATGCAGGAATAGGAAGTGTAGTCTTTGTTAGAGACACGACCCCAGATAAAACTGGCAGGACTGTGAAGGAGGGATTGGGACAGGCCCATGGTGGCAGGAAGCAGGGGAAGCTGTTGCCTTAGTCCAGAGAAGGAGCACAAGGTCCAGGGAGGCAGTGGACACGAGAATGGCACGGAGGGACGTTGGTGGGAGGACAGGCCATAATAGAGTTGACTTTCAGCAGCTGGTCGAGTAGGTGCAGGACGTCCAGGTCACGGAGTCCGAGACGACTCTGAGGTGTCGCGGGAGGGAGGATTTAGAGGAATGAAGAGCTGCAGGAAGCAGGGCTGGCATGGCAGAGCTGGCTCAGCACTGGAGAAGGGAAATGTGCACTGAGTGGTAGGGACTGTGGCGACATCTGCACTCCTCACTCCCATTTCTTCCTACCGTGGGTAACAGTGGGAACCCAGGTGTGCTTGTTCTTGTAAATTATTCATCGGCCACTGGTCCTCCCAGTCTGTAAGACCTCGCCTTAAACTGAGTTTTTCAATATTTCAGAGTTCAAGTCCTAAGACTAATCCTAGCAAGTCTTAGCTGATCACACCGTACCTTGGAGGAATGCCAGGTACAGGAGAAGTGTTGAGTTGTTTAATCCTAGAGGGAAGTTACCCCCAAAGCAGTCCTTTCTCAAATGACAGTCGTGAATCAGTCATGTACTTGGCATAACTGGTCGATGCAGCGATTATTACATACCTTATCAATATTTCTCACGGGAATGTCTCCATTTAAAAATTTAGTATGCTAAATAGCATATGGAAATCAGATCCCATATTGCCTTTAAAATGGTGCCTATATTTTATATTCTTATTTAAGGTATTTAAAGTAATTATACTAAAAATAAATTATTTTTTTGCTCAATTATAAGAATGAACGTGCAAGGTCCCAGAGCCCTTCCTCTTGTCTGTCTGCTTCTGTAGGCCTGTAATCTAGGTGCAGGCAGCCCAGGGTGGCATGGAAGACACAGGGCCGCAGCCGTGGGAACTGGCAGTTGCGTCGATTTGAGGGAGTGATCTGAGCCCAGGGAGGTTTGAAAGTAGGTCTTGAGCTCATTTTGCGCGTGCAGAGGGGAATCTTGTCCAGTTTAGTAGCTGAGTCTGTGAAGGCCCTTCCTGCCTGAAGCTTTGCATCTTGACTCACGTTGGACTTGCCCGTGCAGCCTTGCTGGCCCTGAGTGGGCCTGTTTGCCAGGAGGCGTCCACTCTGCCTGAGCGATCACCGTGGCAGTCAAAGTCACCAGTCTCTTGCTTCAGGGAGAACAAGGGGCACCTGGGCTCTTGCCTTCCTCTTCCCGTTTATCTGCTTTCCCCAGCAACACCCCCTCACACGCAAGCGCACCTTCTCACACACGCACACCCTCACCCATGTACCCTTACCCGCTCACACGCACACCTTCTCTCCTACATGCGCACACCCACCCATGCACCCTCACCCTCTAACATGCACACCCTCACTCATACACACACCCTCACATACATGTACCCTGACCCTCTCACACACACGCCGTCATTCTCACACATACACCCTCACATCCACACATAAGCGAACACCTTCCTCACGTACACACGCTTACTCACACACCCTCCCTCCTCCATGACACACTCACACTCGTTTCTTTCCTCATTAGCACTCAGTGTTGGCTCATCTTGCTTCACAGCAGACAGACAACTCCCCCCGTCCCTGTGTTAGGAGCTTGCCGCAGAGACTGGGGTCCGGAGCACAGACCAGCGTGGATGGGCTGGGCAGTGAGTGAGAGCTGGGAGTGGATGTTTCCTTTTATCCCAAGCTCCTGAAAGTGGTTCTGTCGTTGATTATTTGGAAATATTTTTCTTCATTGTAATGACTGTCTTCTCACAAACTTTATAGCTTAACAATATAAGATTATTATTGTACAAAAAAAAAGATTATTATTGTGAAAATATACAGACCTAGCCTTTTCATTAGTTGTATATTCATTTGTAAGATCAAATCATTACGAAGAATTTAAGGCCAAATACGATAGTCATACCTGCACCAGCCAGGTTTTAAGTGGAGGTTAATTATTAATAGTACCTGATGTTGTCTCTAACATCCTTGTTGTCCTTCCTTGAATAAGAAGTTGAATAAGAATATTCTCTTTGTTTTTGTTTTTTAGATTCAAAATATGAACAACATAATCTCCTTCCCTTTGGACAGTTTGCTGAAGGGGGACCTGAAAGGAGTGAAAGGGGTATGGCTCGAAACCATGACATCGGGGCAGGTTTTACATCGTGTGGAGCCACCGTGACCTGGCCTGTTGGGGCAGCGGCCATGCTAGCACATTCTTACCTGGACGGCAGGGCTTTTTGTTATCTCCACTGCTTTGATTTGCTGTCTTGGGACCACCTTTCTGCAGAATAGTGGTGACCCCTGGCCTTTCTGGCTGTCCTGTGGGCACAGCAGACTCCATGAGGGGAGGAGAGTGGGAAGGGAGAGAAACTACTATGTTGGAAACTATAAGCAGTTTTGGTCTCTCTCAGTTGAGCAGGGAAACCTGCGAGAGAAATTCTGTTTTTCTAGTTGGTGTGCTGTGGATTTACCACCAGGAAGGGATCCTAGCAAGGATGCAGTTTCCTGATGGGAAAAATCACATTCGTAAGGCGAGAGCCAACTTCATTTTTCTGTCCTCCAGAGTGCTGGCTGTGTGGGACGTGCCTTGCCACTTATAAACATGAGGCTGCGAACTGTTTCAGGAGGATGCGAGTGAGCAGCAGTCAGGGCGGGAGGGTGTTTGGGTGTGAGATGCTTTGCTTTTGCACATCTTGGGCCTGACAGATGCACGCTGTGAAAGGGAGATGATTGTGGCTGCGTTCTTGGGAGACTTGAGTTCTTTGATTAGATCTGCACGTGATGGTTGGGTCACATCTGGCTCAACTGGAAGCCCAGTCTGGCCCGTGTCGGGGACCTCTGCAGAGGCCTCTCAGTGTCTCCTTCACAGAGTGTGCTGAGAGAGCCATTAGGACACCGAGGGACATACCCTACTGTCCCTTTGGGGGCCCAGTGAACAAGCAGCTGAGTTATCCCAAGAAATGGGAGGCAGGGGCATCCAGGCAGAGAACAGACACAGGCACGTACACGGAAGCAGGAATCCACGAGGCACGTCAGGGGCCCGTCCATGGAGGACCTTGTATGCCAGGCTGTGGCCCTTAGGCTTTACTGTAAGACTGTTGAAGAGCCAAGAAATAAAAAGTAAACAAAATAAAAGAAGAGGTTTCTGTCTTCCAAAAGAACCCTGTTGAAGGGAAGGTAAATAGGGGGAACCATTTGAGAAAATTTCTAATGGCTCAGGATTTTTTGAGCCAGGCTTTCTCAGAGAGTGTGAAGTCCTGAGTTCAAGATCTCTCTGAGTGCTAGTCGGAGTCCCCAGGAGAATGTGGGTGACCTTTTATGTTCTTATTGGGCTCAAAGCATATGTTGAGATTCACATATTAGTAAAAGAGTCCCTTTCTTTTAGAGAGAGATATTGAAATAATTGCAGATTAAATGTTATCTTTTAGGATTTAATTTCAGAATAAACCTAGGGCAGAGAGTAAGGTACAAGTGACATGGGGTAGGCCAGGAGTGTTGTACAAGGGTCATGGCACATTGCATAAGTTTCTGTACTTCTGTGAGCATATGTTATATTCTAAATAAGTATTTTAAAAAGAAGGGAGAAAAAGAAATTGCCCCCCCACACACTACTTAAAAGTGTGTACTCTAGGTTCTTTATTTTTCATGAGCTTACGCACATCATTTATTGCAGAAATTTATGCTCCTTTCAGGACTAGTCTAGGGATAAGTTTATCTTGCACAGAAGTTAATAATTAGTCCTGCTTAATTTATTACTCTTTTTACAGGATCTGAAAAAGCCATTTGATAAAGCTTGGAAGGACTATGAAACAAAAATGTGAGTGTTCTCATTTTTAAAAATATGCATAGGTAACTTGAGATTTCAATTTTAAATCAAGTTTTTATTGCCTAAAGGGATTGTCTAAATAAATATTAATCCAGGAAAGAATTTACCTAAAACCAAGTTGCTGTGGTTTGTTATGATAACAGATGCTTCCATACTTGGTGTCTGCATTCAGTGATCCTTGCTGCTTTGAACAAGTTTTCTTTCCCTTGTGCTCTTTCTATAATGTCATGAGTGTTATAGAATGTTATTTTCAGGAAGGTTCATTGAGGGAAGTTAAGGCCAATTTCTCTCAGGAAGTGGAAGTGTTTCTTTCTTTCTTTCTTTTTTTTTTTTTAATAATTTTTATTGATTTATTTTTTGAGACAAGGTCTCACACTGTTGTCCAGGCAGGGTACAGTGGCACAATCATAGCTCACTACAGCCTGGAACTCTTGGGCTCAAGTGATCCTCCTACCTCAGCTGGGACTGTAGGTTCATATCACCATGCCTGGCTAATTTTTTTATTTTTTGTAAAGATGGGGTTGCCCAGGCTGATGTTGAACTCCTGGCCTCAAGTGATCTTCCTACCTTGGCTGGAATTACAGCTGTGAGCACCACGCCGAGCTCATTTTTGTTTTTAAACACTTTCTCCATCATATTACCGTTTATGACAGTGATGCAGTTTTCAGACTTGATCTTCCTGGTGTTTTGTGAAAACTGTATGCTCTTAGCTTTGTGTCTGTTTTTCTGAGATACTGGTCCTCTCAGTTTTGTAGGAGGAGAATTTGTTCAGCAGCCATCTCCTTCAGCTTTATATGCTTGTTTTATCCACCAGTAAAGACTCTGAGGAATGGATTAATTGATTCTTAGATGCATACCCCAATTTCTCCTAAAGAGAGGACTGCCACTGGTTGACTTCAGGCAGTTATTGTGACATTTCCAATCAGTTTCTTATTCCTAGAGTGGAAAGAGTCAAGCTGGACAGAACTGAGCTAGCAATTGTTGGGAATAATGGTCTCAATTTTTTTAAATACTGGAGAAATAGAAAAAAAAATTTTTTTAATGCCTTGTATTTACTTTATAATTGCTGTGCCTTAAGCAATATGGAGTTTTCTGAGTGGAAACAAACTTTCATATGTAACTATCTGGTAAAGTAAGAGTTTAAGAAGAAAATCATTTCGGTTATAACTATCAGTATTTAAGTGGGTTTCTTGTTTGTTTTTTAAACCAGCCTTGGGTATCTTTTCAGTAGTGAAGGATCACAGAGCTGAAACCAGTGAACACCAAACTTTTGATACTTAGACTCAAATCCTTGGGAATCTTAAATTTCATACCTGAAGTTGCTTGAACCCCAAGTTTTGGAATTTCACGGGGAAGCACAGGTGGAGTGTCGGGCTCGAGTGCCTTGGAGACCTGTGCAGCCTGGAGAGGCTCCAGCCTCTTGTCCCAGGCCTGCTGGCATCTGTGTACTAGTTGCCAGTTCAGTGAAATATATGGGAAGGATCAGCATATTCCTCCTTTACAACAGGAAACCAAGACTCAGTGGTTTGCTGCTGGTCAAACAGTAAGAGAGTGATTGAGCCAGGCCAGGAAACGGGTTTCCTGATGTCCATTCATCTGCACCCCCTGCCTGCCCCGAGACACAGGAAATGCTTCTGTGCATGACTGGAGCAAGGGCAGAAGGGGGTTTCTGAAGAACTTTGCCTGACAGTCCTCTGGTTCTGAAAGGAAAAGGTTTGAAAGAAGGAGAACGTCAAATTCTGTAACATCGAGACACACGTAGATAGATTGGCGGCAGAATTACTCATGAAATCCCAGAGTTTAGGAGGAGGGAGCAGCACCCTTTAAAACTTGAAGTAATTCTAGGATAAATAAGGAGAGTAATTCTTTACCTGTTAGTGTAAAGAAGAGATTCATTTGTCCCGAGAGGCCTTGTGATATGTGACAACTAGGTTTAGAGGTCTTTAAAATTCCTGGGCAGTAGTCCCATACCTGATGATTAAGAGAAATGACCAACATCTACACTGTGTCCTTCTGCCTTTGTGGTGATGTTGGGGAGCCTTGGAGCTGTGCAGTTCTAACCCTGGGGACATCGTGGGCTCTCCAGTCACACTCCTTCCTGGATGCATGAACATGTTCAACAGCATCCCTTCCAAGGGGGCTTCTGTTTGCATTCTTAGTCCTCCAGATTGTTACGTAGCTACTGTGTGCTCCAGGCTAAAGAAACAGAGAAATTATACTTCTTGCCTGTTTTTGGACACTCCAGGCCCCTGCTCTCAGTGTTGGGGAACTCTCTGGAACCCATTTAATGGTTGTAGCCCACGTCATCATTGAACAACTCTTAAAGAACATGTTGTGTCTTCTAGTGTCTACCTTGAGGCCCTACAGAAAGCGCCTCTTCCCTTGTCTTCATGGCAGTCCTTTGTGGGTTTTTTGAGTGCTTTCTGTCCATTTTGTTAGTCTTCCTTTCTTCGGAATAAAAATTCACTGTTATTTTAAGCCCCTCTTAGCAGATATGATTTTGTGGCTCCTTTTACCCTGGTTGCTCCGCTCTGGCTGTGCTCCGGCAGGTTAGTTATACCCTGAACTGCACACGTGACGTTTGGGTAACGTCGCTCAGGCGTGAGATAAACGTGGGAAGGAGAATGAAGCTAAAAGCATGAAAAGGTGGTTTGTTTTCTTCTCCAGTGATGAGCGCTGTCATAAATCAGGGCAGGAGAACGGGCGTGGCTTTACTAGGTGAGGAGAGGGAGGAGGTGAAGACAGAGACGGGGAGAAGGTGTGGGGAGAGGAGTGGGAGGTAGGGAAGTTCCCGTGGGACTGCTTGAGGGCAGGTGAGCTCCCAGCGCTATTGCTGACGGAAACCTCTGAGGCGTGTGCAGACTTTCCACCTGCTCTGACCCAGAGGTGGGTCAAAGTAGGTGCCTAGGACGTATTTGTTGAATAAGCAGGGGGGAGGCCAAGTTTGACCTTTTGTGATGACGCTCATATCCCTCCCGTCTTGAGATGTGAGCTGAGCGTTGGTCTCAGCAGGCTGGGTATGGGGTGGCCTCGGCTGTCCAGTTCGGAGTGTCAGGTCGAGAGGCATCTTGATGAATCCTTTCTTCTTTCACATGTAGAACAAAAATAGAAAAGGAGAAAAAGGAACATGCCAAGCTCCATGGGATGATTCGTACTGAAATAAGTGGGGCTGAAATTGCCGAAGAGATGGAAAAGGAGAGGCGGTTCTTCCAGCTGCAGATGTGCGAGGTGAGACGCGGGGAAGCGGCAGGCGCCAGGAGCCGCGGCTGGCGAGGTCCACGAGACCATCTGTCTCTGACTTGAGTCAGCGCTTCAGAGAAAACACCAAATGTATTATCGGACTGCATTTGTTCCTGCACTGACATTTTCTTTTACTAGGGGCATCTTAGTCTCCTCCAGGGTGATATTAGGTTACTTTAACACCAGCCTTTTATTAAAAGTAGAGAACAATTTAAAGAATGTTCTTTCTGTCCTCATACATATAGTCTCTCAGACTCACTTCCCCTCCCTGGAACTTAGCTAACATACTTACTCCTTGTGGTTTTTTCTTAAGACACAGTCTCACCCTGTTGCCCAGGCTAGAGTGCCGTGGCATCAGCTTAGCTCGCAGCAACCTCAAACTCCTGGGCTCAAGCGATCCTCCTGCCTCAGCCTCCCAAGTAGCTGGGACTACAGGCACGCACCAGCATGCCTGGCTAGTTTTTTCTATTTGTAGATGTTTGGCTAATTTCTTTCTATTTGTAGTAGAGACAGGGCCTCTCTTCTTGCTCAGGCTGGTCTCAAACTCCTGAGCTCAAGCAATCCTCCTGCCTCAGCCTCACAGAGTGTTGGGATTATAGGTGCAAGCCACCGTGCCCGGCCTCCTTGCTGTTATTTAAATAAGGTGTCTGGGTTCCTCTTGTACCAATGGAGTCAGAGTGACCAGCTTAAGGTTGGGGGTGAGAATTCAACTGTAAAATAATCCAGCTTGAGAGATGACAGTCCATGTTGTCCTCTGTGTCAGTGTGTGATGCGTTCTGGGAAGCCACATCACCTGTCTGGAGCACTTCCTCCCAGACTCCTCCTGCTAAGGGTGGGGTGCTCCTCCAGCCCAGAGGCCCAGGTGCCCTGGGGAGCTCCTTTCTGCTCCACCCCATCCTGCAGCCTCAGCCCTGGCCTTGGGCAGGGGAGGACAGCAGCGCAATTGCTCTCAGAGCATTCGCTGAGATCAGACACCATCAGGCTTTTGCCTGCAGACTTTCTGATTTCTGTGTCTTGCTTGTAGGTGCGTGTTTACAAGTGGTGTGCAGACAGCTCCCACCTCTGCCTGAGGGTTTACTGCTCCTGGCTGTGCCAGTGAAGCTCCTCATGCAGGATGGCATTTGTTTCTGTCTCACAGCAGTGCCAACTTAGGTTTTAAATGTACAAAGTGCACCGGTGGTATTTTTGACAGGCATTGAAACTGGTTTCAGCAGCTCTTGATTCCCTGTAAAGCAGTCAACAACAAAGCTAATTCAAAGTTTGTTTGTTAATTGCAGCAGGAGCTAAGCCTTTATAAATATATATCTTAGAAATATCTTTGAGTTTTCATTTCCAGAGCAAAGTCTTAAATGAACAGCAGAGGAGAATCAGTCCCAAGAACCAGGGGTGGCAGTTGAAAGCTTTAAGGTTTGTTTTGCCTGACATTAGTAGAGCCACATGTCTAAGTATGTTTTCTGTGGCTATAATTGAATACCTGAGACTGAGTAATTAATAAAGAAAAGAAATTTATTTCTTATAGTTCTGGAGGCTGGGAAGCCCAAGGTTGAAGGGCTACCATGTCTAGGGAGTTCCTTCTTGCTGGTGGGGACTCTGCAGAGTCCCAAGGCAGTGCAGGGCATCACAGGGCAAGGGGCACATGAGAGATGGCCAAACTGGCTGTTGTAACAGACCCACTCTTGTGATAACTAACCCACCCACTCCCTCCATAATTCATGAATCCATTGATGTGTTAATCTATCCTCATGACCGGTTTACTTCCCAGAGGTCCTGCGTCTCAGTGCCGCCACACTGGAGACCACGTTTCCGACACATGAATCATACCAAACCACACCACCGCTCCAGCTTTCTTTTGGTTACTATTTGCCAGGAATATCTTTTTCCACCCTTATATTCAACCTATGTGTATCTTTGAATCTACAGTAGGTCTTTTGTAGATAATGTATATAGTTGGATCATGTTTATCTAATGTGGTTTGATAATCCCTGCCCATTAAACAATGGGTTGTTTAATCCATTGACATTTAATGTTACTGTTGATCTGGTTGGATTTACTGCTGCTGTTACTTTTTGTTTTTATGTCTTACGTCTTTTTTCTTCCTCCTTTACTGCTTTGTTTTTCATTAAGTAAATATTTAGAAAGTTAACTAAACTCAAAGGGTTATTGTAGATAGGAGAATGGATTTTTATGCACATTTTTTAAATTAATAGATCATGTATAATACTACATTCCTCACCTCCTTCATATAGTGATGGAGAAGTCAGTGAGACAGTATGAGCCAGGAATTAGAAAACTGCTGTGTGTTATACAAACACAAGGTATTATTTCATTTGTTTAAGTGCTGTAGTAGTGTTTACAAAGAATTGGGTGAAATTAGGTAGCAGTGTTTTACAAAGAGTGAATTTGGAAAGGGTGTATGTATGTGTTCAGGTTCTGCCCTTTTTGTCTTGTAAGGTTGAAATCTATTTACCTAAACTCTGCAAGACTACTTAACATGTTTACTGAATTGTGAAATTCAATCAGCATGTTGGGAGCACAGCCTTGACATGATGGGGTACTGGTTCCTCACTTGGCTCTGTCATTGCTTTCTCAATGTACGCCTTGCACTGATCACTTCTCCCCATGTCTGGGTGAGTGGATCATGTGGACTGGCCTAATCGTTTATTTTGTTGGAAACACACTGTGTAGTTGGATGTATGTAAGTCACAGCCTGAGCCGTCTGTTGAGGCAGTCCTCAGGTGTTGTGCCCAGTCTGTACTGAGCAGGCACTGATGTTTTGCAGTTTGGCAAGAGCTGTGCTGTGTGCACAGGTAACAGCACAGGTGGGCTTGCCTAACGGTGAACTTGGAGTTTACAGAGAAGACATCTGATGAAGATGTAGAAGTTGACCAAATAGTCATGGGCTATAAAGAGCTTTCTGTGAAAAAGAATATTTGAAAAACAGTTACTTGAGAACCCAACTCTGAAGTAAATTAGCTTGTCTCTGTTAAAATTAGGTTGTCTCTGTTAAAATCATTTTCAAATTGTTCGTTTCCTCGGTTCTCAAGCTTTAAATGGTTGATGTTATTCAGGTGTTTAAATTTTTAGTTGCCCAGGATCTAATTTAGAAGAGTGGCTTTTCAGCCTTTTATTTTAAAGCTGTGGAACCTTTTCTTCTAAATGAATTTTATAGAGGAATTCAGTATGTCAAATAGGTGATACAGACCTTCTGTGAATGGAGAAGGTGTGAAAGATTCTCTCTTGCTATTTTATAATTTTTAAAATTATATATACCTTTTAAGAAAATTAGTCAATATACGAAAATATATATATAAAAGGAATTAAAAATTGCCCCAAATTTTACTTACCAAAAGATAACCACTTTGACATTTAAATATCTTTCATATATCCCTATGTATACACTCATAAAAATAAAATAGATCGTTCTCTGCTGAGGCTTTATGTATTATTTTCCCTCTATAGCATGTCATGGACATCTCTTCGTTTCAGAAATTCTGTTTTATTGGCTTTCTGGCTGCACAGTATTTTTGGATGGATGCATCATACTTGATGAAAGAATTCCCCATTCGTTACATTGGGATGTTGCTATTTTTCACTTTTACAAATGAGGCTGCAGTGAATCTTGTTTTCTGTTCAGCTTTGTAAACTTTTATGATTATCTTCTTAGAATAAATTCCTGTGAGTAGAATTTCTAGGTCAATAGGCATACACACTTTAAATTTTGATACATTGCCAAACATTTTATTCAATTAACAACAAATAAATACCAAAAAGAAGCATGGAGAGGAAGGAGGACCTATAGACAGTTATTATAGGGAAAGGAAACTTCATAGCTTATAATTTCAGGGCAGCTTCCTACCTCTTTACTGGACTGCAGGCAGACATGAGAGAGCACCTGAACTTGTCCCTCCTGTTGCCCCTCCCCGCCAGCTGAGAGCCTGTGCATGGGTTAGCAGCTTTTTCAGGGACATTTCATCTCAGAGAGATGTTCTCAGAGTCCTTTACACCGTCTTCTGACAGTGGAGGAGACAGGGAATTACAGAGTCCTTGTTCTGTAAACCTGTAAGAAAGAACAAATGTATTTCCTGATGCTGCTTTTGTAGCTCCCTGGGGCTCCCTGATATCTTAGTGGTCATTAATGAACTCTCCATGTTAAAAATGGCTTCAATTCATTACAGTCACTTTTTTTTTGAGTGTAGGGAAAGTGTCTCAGGAGTAAAGACATGGTGACAAGGGTCTCAGCTGCAAAAGATTAGCAGTTAGCTTGCTAAGGAAAGGGACCTGGGACAGAAGTGTGTAGACAGGAAGGTTCAAGACGATTAGAAATCCCATTCATTCTCACCATTCTCCTCCCTCTGTGCTACTAGAATGAAGATTTCTCCTAGCAGGTTAAGATAAAATGTCTTATTACTAGGAGTTCTTGGCACTTACACAAGTAATTAATTACCTGACCATCCGATAATTCATATAGCTCCGATCCATTAATGAAAGAAACATTTAGTTATAGCATCCAGAAGATATTAAGTGTCTACCATGAGCTCTACCTACTTGTAAAAGATGTCAAAGAAGTAGAAGAGACTATCTCAGTCCTCAGAAGCTTCTGTTAAACTCATATTCTGTTTATTTCTGTGACATTTCTTTTTTTTTGTTTTTTAACAGTATCTGCTGAAGGTCAATGAAATCAAGATTAAAAAGGGGGTGGATTTACTGCAAAATCTGATCAAATATTTTCATGCCCAGTGCAAGTAAGTTATTTTTCTTTGTTACGGATGATATTTTAGATGTTTCTCTGTGTATGGCCACTTCTGGTAGATCTCCATAGTATGGAGAAAAGTAAACACTCGTTTAATAATCTATAGTAAAAGGAATGAAGTGCTGATGACTGCCACAACATGGGTGGACCTTGAAAAGATGTGCGAAGGAAGCCAGACACAAGAGGCCACCAGTGTACGATTCCATTTATTTAGAAGGTCAGGAATAGGCAAGTCCATAGAGACGGAAGACAGATTAGTGGTTGCCACAGCTCGGGAGAAGAAGGAAATGGGAAATGACTGCTGATGGTCTAGGGTTTCTTTTTGGGGTAATGAAAATGTTCTGGAATTAGTGCTGATGATTGTACAACTTTGTGAATATACTAAAAACTACTGACCTGCATAATTTAAAAGGCTGAATATTATGGTTTTAGAAGATTAAAAATTAACGGTATGTATACAATATAAAATTTAAACTCTACAGTAATCATCAAGTATGTTTATTTTTGCTCTTTTTCTCGAGGGGAAAACTAGTTGATCTGTCCCATGATTCTCAGATATTTTTTGTTTGTTAAAAAGGAAATGATATATGTTAATGCGGTATGTTAAATTAAGAAAATGCTTTCATGTATCACTTATCCTGTGGGGCCCATGTCTGCGAAGAACAACGGAAGGTGTCAGTAGAAGAGAAACTTCCATGCTCAAGGACTGCCTAGGGTACTCACTCAGCGTCAGCCCTTCACAGCCTGGCCCTCATCAGCTGTCCTGCTTCTGCTCCTGGGCCTCCGTCCCTGACAGAAACAGGCCCCTGGCTCCTCCAGTCACTCACCAACAAACTTGTACTGAGCACGTGCTGTTTGTTAGGCTCTGTCCTAGGTGCTGGAGATAAAGTGATATGTGCTCCAAGAATTGGGAGTTGAGCTTCAGCAAACACATTTATAACTGGACATTTACTAAAGTGGTAAAAAGTGTAGGAATCTAAGAAAGAATATAATAGAAGGGAATTTAGGGAAAGATTTAGTATTGGGATTTTTTTCTATTTTGTTCCCTGTTGTCTCTAACAGCCAGGACACACAGCCAAGCCAGGGCTCACAGTAGGTACTGAGGTGCTACATGAGCCCCAGGCCTCTTGGAGGAGGCAGTGTTCTGAAATCTGAAGGCTGAGGAAGAGCCTGGCAGTTAACATTCTGAGGGAAGTGGGGAAAGAACAGTCTAGGCAGAGTCAAAGTCTTAAAACAGGAAAGATGGCAGGGTGGTGTAAGCATAGTGAGTGAAGGGAGAGTAGCATGAAATGAAACTTGATAGAAAAGAGACATGGATGGCCTTAGATGTCTTGTTAAAGTTTTTAGATTTTATCCCAAATTTCTTGGGAAGCTCTTAAAAAGGGTTAAGCAGAGGACTCATTTGTTTAGAGCTCCTACCTACCATGTGCCAGACACCTTAAGGTTCTGAAGTTCTTACCGTCACGGACCTTAGTTTCTAATGGGGGATGCGGGAGACAAGTAGGAAACACATGGCCAAATATTTAGCTCAGATTTTAGAAAGGCAAAACAGTGTGGTGAGAGAGAGAACGGTGGTGTTTGGAAGCAGCTTCTGGAAGGCTTCTCTGCTATAACAAGGTTACTCTGCGTGTTGTGGAGAAGAAACCATCTGGGGCAAGAGTGGATGTGGGCAGCTGGGCGTGGTGGCATACGACTATAGTCCCAACTACTGGGGAGGCCGAGGTGGAAGGATTGCTTGAGGCCAGGAGTTTGAGACCAGGTTGGGCAACACAGTGAGGCCTCGTCCTCTTAAAGAAAAAAAATTAGCTGAGTGTGGTGGCCTGTGTCCCAGCTACTCATGAGGCTGAGGCAGAGGGTCGCTTGAGCCCAAGAGTTCAAGGCTGCAGTGAGCTGTGATCACCCCACTGCACTCCAGCAGAATGGAACTATGTCTCTTTAGAAAAGAGGATGTGAACAGTCACTTAGCTACCCAGCTCCTGTCCCAATACAGTACATAGAGGACAGTGGGTTAGCTGGACTGGTAACAGTGGGGGGTGGAAGGTGTGGACTGATTTAGAAAATCTTTTGGACATTGAATTGACACATCTGTCTACCTGTTTACCTCTCCCTGAGCAGACCATGTCTCAGGCCAATGGACCTTGTACACATTGTTCCTTTTCCTAGAATGTCATCCTGTTTCCTCTGTGCTCTCCCTTCTTCTGATCTTCCTAACACCTAACTCATGTATCATTTCCACTGTGCAGTCATTCTTGTCTTCCCGGTGGAATTACTTTTCTGCCTCCTGTGTTGCCACCACACTCTCTGCATGTGTCCATCCTCTGTGTCACATCTCTGTCTGTCTCCCACTGAACTACTTCTTAAGGCACCATGTCGTTTATTTATTTTTTCCTATCTACATTGCATGCCATATTTACCTGGGACATATTTACAGCAGTGACTTGCACTTTTGAATCAAACTGAGCTCTGCTTTGGAATTCTTATCACAGCTTCGATGACATTGCATGAGCAGTTGAGGTCAAACTGCAAAGGAAGATGTGCTGAGTGGTTCATCCTAGAGCTCCAAGCTTGGAGAAAGTCTCAGAGGGTGGAAAAGACCTTGAATTTGTGGAATTGTCAAGATGAATTCTTTTATAAAGACTCAAAATTCTAACTTTGTGATTAACATGCAAATTACTTCTTCAGTTCTTATCCATATGTGAGGCAATTTAGGAAGTGGGTTGCTTCCTTGCTGATATTTTATTTTTAAGAAGAAGCTATTCTGGGATTTCCTTTTTTTTTTTTTCTTTATTTTGCCCAAACTGATCAGTTGGGTAGCAACAGACCACTTGTGGAAAAGTGAACTACTTGGCCTTTTATGGACATGAGCTGGGTAACCTTTAAAAATATGAATCTTCCATTACTTCCTTTTTGGATGATTGTGTGTGTGTACACTGCGTGCTCTTCAAATCAGTTGAGCAGATTCAACTTTTTTAATTCATATTTTGGGGAAAAAACGTGGCTTCTGAGTGACTCAGCTCCTGGACGAGAGGAGCTGGCAGGTGTGTGTGCAATTTTATATGTGGGAGTGCTTCATGTTCCCTCATTGAACACACCCAGTCTCCACTTGTCGCCCCAAAAGCACCGTGTCGCCCGAGGGGTGCAGTGCCCTGGTGGGCAGAGGCTGCCTGCTCAGCCAGTGCTGCTTCTGCTCACTGCTGTTCTCCGCAGGGTGGAGGCCACAGTGTACAAGCCAGATCCTAGGAGCCGTGTTTGGGTGCTCATCCTTAAAACTACTTAGATATGCATTATTTGGCTTTTGACTCATTTTTGCTTTTTACTTTAAGCGTTCTTGAAGAATACTTTATGTTCTTTGTCTTATTATTTCATTTAAGAAAAGAATTGACATCTCTCCTTCATTCCTGGAATATTCTGAAAATTTGTCTTATCAGCCTTTGCTGTTGAAGGTTGAGGATCCTGTTCTTTAATGGAATCTAGAAATAGGGCAATCCTTAAAACAGTAATAATAACACAAACAAAGATGGCCATGTTCTCAAAGGTGGTAATGAGTGTGGAGGTGACGAGTTCTCCAATACCTGGTGAGAACTACTGTGACCAGCTGTTGCTCGGTGCACTGGGGGTACAGAGTTGATGAGACTGAGCCTTGGGGCCCTGGAGAAGTTTGCTCTCAGGACAGGAAAGGGCAGACCGGTCAGTAGACACCAGGAGAGGACTCAGCATGGTTCGGTGGGGCCCGAGGGTGGGAGAGGCCACCCTGTGTGGTGGGACCTTGAAGAGTGCATCTAAGTGGACATATTTTAAATGGGTTGAGAATTTGGTGAGGCAGGCTAGAAAATGTTTAATAGGAAAAAAAATTTGATTTGATAATGTTGATGGTAAAATTCTTTGACTGAAGCTTAGAAAAGTGTTAGTGGGCTCAACTTAAGAAAATTTGCCAGGGACTCGAAGAATGTATTGGTGACTGCAGTTATTTAGCAAAGCAGTGGCACTGCTCCTTGACACCCTCTCCACCCCTGCAACCCACACCAGGGCTTACTGCATTTTGACAAGGATTGTACAGAAAGACAGGGGATTTGAAAATCAGAGGGAGAGGTTTTTCAGGTGGATAGATGTTTAAGATGAGCTTAGGCTATTGCAAAGGTGAAATCTAAATCTAAATTCATATTGTTGTTCCGAGTGTACCACCCAGTGTCTTGTTGGAAACTGTGTGACAAGAAACATGTCTCGGAGCACCTGACTCCACTACAAGGTGCTCTCACCATAGGGAGAGTTGCCAGGTTGCAAAGGTTCTTGGAGCTGAACACCTGTTCCCTCTCCCCAGGGGTATTTTTGTGTTTATCTCCTGTAATATTTTTTCTACTTCTTATCTTAGTACTATCTTTCTCGTGTTCTCTCATTCTCGTTCTCTCTCTCTCTCTCTCTCTCTCTCTCTCTCTCTCTCTCTCTCTCTCTCTCTCTGTCTCTCTCTCTCTCTGTCTCTCTCTCTCTCTGTCTCTCTCTCTCTCTCTCCCCCTCTCCCTCCCTCCCTCTCTCCCTCTTTCACAAGAATTTGAACTTACTAAGGAAATAGTTACATAAAGAAAAAAATGGAAATAAAATATAAGAACCAGATGAGTTCATGACAAAAGGGAGAAGCTCAGTTTCTCATTCCTGCATTCTGCAATTGTCCGCACAAATTTGCTTTTTTCTTTTTTTTTTTTTTTCTTCGAGACAGAGTCTTGCTGTGTTGCCCAGGCTAGAGTGAGTGCCGTGGCATCAGCCTAGCTCACAGCAACCTCAAACTCCTGGGCTCAAGCAATCTTCCTGCCTCAGCCTCCCGAGAAGCTGGGATTACAGGCATGCACCACTGTGCCCGGCTAATTTTTTCTTTATATTATTAGTTGGTCAATTAATTTCTTTCTATTTATAGTAGAGATGGGGTCTCGCTCTTGCTCAGGCTGGTTTCGAACTCCTGACCTTGAGCAATCCGCCCGCCTTGGCCTCCCAGAGTGCTAGGATTACAGGTGTGAGCCACCGCACCCGGCCAAATTTGCTTTTCAATTGAAAAGAAGCATGCAGTACACTCTGGCCACTGTGCTGGGAGTGGACGGCGCAGAGATGTGTAAGTCCTGGTATTTCTGCCCTAACCATGGCAGTAGACTGTGGCTAGAGCATGGTAACACTCTGACTCAATTGCTGTGCCAGCTGCATATCCTACAGGGTGTCCCAAAAGCCACCATACATAGGGAAAATGGGAGATTGTAACTAACTGTACCTTATTTACATAATATTCATTACAAAATTTTTCCTTCGTGTGGAGACTTTTGGGACACCCTCTGTATTCGGGGGTGGGGGGAACAGGTAAAATACAGGAAAAGGAATATAAAATAAAGAATTATGTGTATATCTAAAGATTAAGTAAGAACGTTCTAACAACCCAGGCTCCATAGCACCTAATAACTAGCTGGTAATGGTACATAACCCACGTCGTGTGTGTGAGTTTTCCCTCTCCGTCCTCCTCGGAATTACTGTATTCCGTGTCCTGCTGCGCTGTTTGCACAGCCCCTTCGCTTTGTGACATCCTTGGTATGGGGAAGTCCCACAGGGCCATTGCTGGGATTAAAAGAAGTAAATATCACCTCACATGGCACGTGTGAAACCCAGGTCACTTTTTAAAGGTAGTCTTCTTGGTATCCAGTGGGGGAAGAGTGGGGGAAGTTGACAACTCTCTTTCCTTTGTTAGTTAATTTCTTCATTCAGCAAATACTGTGTGCTTGAAATGTGCCAGATTTTGTGGGTACTGTCCCTTCCCTCATAGAATTTCAGATTTAACGGGAGAATTATATTTTAAATAACCATAGTCACGAATACATAGTGCAGTTTTGGTAGGCGTTTTGAAGGAAAATGTGAAATTCTTGGAGAGACCGTAAGGAGACCTCCTTCAAAGTAAGGGATTATATAGAAGGCCTCACTAACAAGGTGCTATTTAATGTAAAACTGGAAGAATGAGTGGGAATCAGCCAGGTGACACAGATACACTGCAGGGAGAAGCTTGCAGAGAACAAAACCACATATGCAAAGGGCCTGAGGCAGGGAGAATTTGGCAGCCATGGATGAATAGAGAGAAAGCCAGTGTGTCTGGAACCAAGTGAATGAAGGGAAGAATGGTGTGGATTGAGGCTGGAGCCATAGGCAGGGGCCACATCACAGGTACTGTCAGCCTTGTCATGTTGTGAACTTTCTCCTGAGATCATTGAGAAGTCTTTTCTTCATTCCTCTCAAGTGTGAAGCACAGCACACTTCAGAGGCAGTGCTGAGCACGCGCCGAGTCGCTATGGAGAAACCTGTCTAGCTTCTGTTGTATTTCCTGAATCATTTGTTATGTATGACCTTACAGCACTGTGTTCACAAGTTCATCGTGATCTCAAGTTCTCCATCCATGGTTTCCTACTCTGCCCACAGGGATCACAGCCGTTCTTGTGCATCAGAGTTGCTCGTTCTTCTCTGCCTGCCTTCTCTTTTCCACTCAGCTGTCGCCCATTGAGGATAATCCCTTAGTGCCTTACTCTTGTTCCTTCCATCTGGATGCTCAGAGACTCCTGAATCCAAGCCCTTGCTGTCTTTTGTCAGTAGAATCCTCTTTCCCCTTATAGATATCAAATACTTAGGCTTATTGCAATTCCTTTTCTAGTCACTTCTAATTTTGAGTGTCATTTTATTCTTGGTTTGCCTGGTATTTTTAAAGTTCTATTCATGCAGTGTTTTCCCCCAGGAATTACATGACTCTAGTCACTTTCTTTTAAAGAAGTTTTTTCTCCATCTAACAAAATAGTTTTCTCTTTCATATATTGCAATCTCTGTTTTTCCCTTTCCCCCCTAGTTTTTTCCAGGATGGACTGAAGGCAGTGGAAAGCCTCAAACCTTCAATTGAAACACTTTCAACAGATCTTCACACGGTGAGTAGCTTCCCTCCCATAGTGGTGTTGAAACAATTTTTATGCAACAGACATTTTCATTTAAATGTGGCTTCTGTGTAATCCTGTGTCTGCATACCATGCTACCCAGGAATAGCCTTGTCATGCCGCGTAGAGCGTGGAGTTCCCACTTCTGTCCTGTCTTGGTTGGAGGGAAGGGTAACTCACAAGGGAGGCAGGTGCCCCGTTTGTGTGCAAATGCCCATGAGCAGTAATGTTTCTCTGTGCCTCAGTCTCCATTTTCTGTTTTGTTCATTTTTCTTTTTTTTAAAGATCAAACAGGCCCAGGATGAAGAAAGAAGACAGTTGATACAGCTTCGAGATATTTTGAAATCAGCATTGCAGGTTGAACAAAAAGAGGTGAGAAGATTTAATTTTGAAATATCACTGTTTTATCCCTGCAGCTTGGAGGCTTTGGGCCTGGTGAATGTGAATGTCGTGTCTTCTAGAAGCTCATAGTTCACTGCAAGGCTGTGTCAAGGAGCACTAAAACATTTAGTATGTTCTCTAAATTTAGTTCTATAAAAACCATCTTTTAAAATATGTTTCTTTTGGAGGGGAAGCATTTACTAGAGGCATGGCCTTAATGGCAATGTGTAAATGTTTTTTGCTCTCTCACTTGCTAGATGTGTAGCTTTAGTGGCTTCATCACAGAGACCACATGTCATTCGTGCTGTTTATTCTGTAGCTGGACCTTATGGTTTCCCTGCCCTGATGTGCTTAATACTTGGCCTTTGTCCCTTTGGGCGTAGGCACGCAGTGGATGACCATCTGGGGCTCCTCCAGCCCTGGGTTGTGTTCTGTAAAACCCGAGGAGCTCGCTTTTCTTACAGCTGCATCCTGATGGGCAGAAGTCCTCACTTTGTCTCGCATCACCTCCTTTATATAATGACACCCGTGTGCTAATGCATTAGATAATAGTTTGTGCTTTGGAGGGCTCATTAAAAACCATTAAAAATTACATTTTAAAGATAATTATATTTTCACTACAATGTAGGTATTATAATGTGAATTCAACATAAATTCACTCCCTTGTCAATAAAAAGAATGTGTCTAATCATATATATAGATTTTAGATCAATTAGTGAACTACTTATCAGAGCTTAAAGTTTACTTGTGGTAGTTTGGTGCACTCTATTTTGTTGTAAGTTCTTGTACTATAACTGAATATTGTTTTTCTCCCAAATGCATTTACCTTTTGTGACCGAAGTCTAGGAGAGTAAGTAGTTCAGTATTTTAATTAATTGGAGAATTCTGCATGCTTTGTTTATGAATTTCAATATCTATCTGTCTATATATATATATATTTATATATATATATAATCTTCCTAGTATATATTAATGGCTAGTAGCATTTTTAATTTTAACCCCTCCTCTTTCATTGTAGTAGATTTGTTAAAGGCTAAAAAGACTTTGCATTACGAATATTAGTGAAATGGACATCTTCCAGGTTTACAGTTTATACTTTTGCTGCCATTCCTTCATGAAGATGAAGCAGCTCCCCCTCTCCCCGACGCCCCCCCCCAACACACACACACACACACACACACACACACACACACACACACACACACACACACACACACGGCTGAATCCTACATACCCTTCTGGTCTGAAGCCCTGCCTCCAGAGCGCTGCCTCTGATGTTCCCAGCCCACAGTGACCTGAGTTCACAGAGCATGTTCTGACTGAAGCACTCATTCCAATCTCAGCCTATTCCTTTTTAGATTGTTGGCTGTGTCTTAAATGCACAGTTGCCTTTTCTCCAGCTAGACCTCGAGCAGCCTGAGGATGCCCCTGTGCCGCCCCACTCATTGTGTCGGCTCTTGGTAATATGGGCTGACTGAGTGAGACCTTGCAGAGCAAGGTTACGTGTAGTGCCAGAAGTTACCCACAGCATGCTGACTTCCTCCTAGACTAGAAGAATATGTGTCCTGCCGCTTTGATATTCCCAAACGTGGAATATAAGCACGAAAAGAAAAGGGAAGAAAAAGAACTTGAAGTACAGAGCAAATAGTGGCCTAATTGAAAGTAGAAGAGGAGTGCGGGGTGGGACCCGGCGTGCCATCCAGGCAGGTGCTCCCCAGCGCCCTGATGGACGTGGCTGAGAGCCACTTTGGTCTGAGCAGGAGGATCAAACCCATGAAGCAAAGCTCAGGTTTCAAATAAGGAAGAGCAGCTGCTGGAGTGGAGTTGCTCTCTGGGTACAGTGCAAGGGCCGTGTTTGCTTTGGCTGTGCGGAATTAGGAGGTTTAGGAAAACTGACTGTTGGGAGAACTGGTTGCTTAACAGCTTTGCATAAAAGTATTACAGATTTACCAGCACAGACCAGAAGTCTTTTATGGCTTGTTGGTTTTTTGTTGGCCAGCCCGTCTGCCCTGACTGCACAGAGGGGTCAAAGGAACCTTCTTTACTGGTTCTCTCTGGCTTCATGTCTGGCCGGCTCCGTGCCAAGACCTAGCTCACTGGTCTGCTGTTGTCGTTGTGTTTTCTGTGTGTCATGTCTGCATTGCTTTTTGGTGAATTCAGTGAATTGGACAATCTATGAACACAGCTGCAAGTAATAAGCAAATGTTTATTCACATTTAAATTTTATGTGTTTTAAAATGATTTTTATGATGGAAGTTCCACTTGTGTTCCTCTGATTACAATGAGAATTGACCAGGCGGGCATTGTTTAGGCTCTCATTCCCTCCAGTTGGCTTCTTTTCTTCTGTGACTTAGAAAACCAAAGGTGTTAGATGATTTTTATTCAGTGTTATAAAAATTCTAAGTCTGACTGTTTAGTAGATAAAAATCAAGTTATGTGCCTGAGTGGTTGGTAGAAGCCAGTGCTCCTCACTCTCTTCCGGTAGATCTCAGACATCAGTCATTTGAAGAGATGAAGAGTATGGCCATTACAGTGTGGCCATACTCTGTGTGGGCTATCAACATCATCATCTTCTGCCTTTCCCCCATCAACATCATCATCTTCTGCCTTCCCCATCCCACCTGCATCCATCTGTTTGGAGCTCTGCTTGGACAGACCCTGCTGTGATGCTGGCAAGTCCCTGCCAAAGTTCCTGCCATTACAGTGTGGTGGCTTCAGGCTGCTTTTCTTTGTCACCCTGTGGCTATGTGCTGGTGTGGAGACTGTGCCATTGTGGTCCCAATGACCCCACACCTCCCAGTCACCTGACATTCATGCTTTGTTGTTGATATTTTCTGCTCTTCATAAAGAAGATACTACTGTTTGATTTTTTCATTCTTTTATTATGAAGATTTTCACACTTACAGAGAAGCTGAAATATTGAACACCTGTGCATGTACCATGGCGTTTGACTTTTGGGAAAGACCCCATCTGAAAAGTTAAAACCCTCAGTACTGCTAATTTTGCATGATCTTCTTCCCCCATCAACATCATCATCTTCTGCCTTCCCCATCCCACCTGCATCCATCTTGGAGCTCTGCTGGGACAGACCCTGCTGTGATGCTGGCAAGTCCCTGCCAAAGCCCAGTCATTGTTGTGCAGGCTCTTCGCTGTTTGATGTTGAGAGCCCAGACTTGAGCTACTGGGGAGGGTCAGGCTCTGGGGGAGGGTCTCGGCAGGTCCAACTGCTGAAACCACTGTGATTTTTCACTCTGCAGATCTCAAATATGGTCTGTGCATCTCTTCTCTCTCTCTCTCCCCCCTCCATTCCCTACCCTGTCCCCCCCTTCCTCCTTTTCAAGCATCCTGTCTAGTAGGATGTGGTTGAATAGCTTGTGCCATCCAGGTAGCAAAGGTCCACTGCAGCCATAATTTTCCTCTGACTCTGGCTTTCCTGTCTGGGTTTGCCAACTTTACCTTGCCCAATTCTGGCCTCAGTCAGAAACCTCCGCAGGTGACCACTTGTTGCCTCCCCTGCTGAGCTCCTGGATGGCCTGGCTTGGTCGTGGCCTTCATCAAGTTATGTGCCTGAGTGGTCGGCCTCAGTAGAGGACCTGTTCATTGACTCACACATTCAGCTACCCTTTTGTCCACTGTTTCTTTAAACCAGCACTGCACATACCCCATAATAAGATAGACACAGTTGTCACCTCTTCAAGGGCCCATGATCTGGGGTGGGGACAGAGAGGCAATTAGGGGCACAGTGTGATGAGCACTAATGCAGCTCAGCTCCAAGAATTGGTGTCTGCCTGGTGTGGGATGGGCAGGTGCTGTTGGGAATGACTTCCCAGAGGCTGTGATGCGTGAGCTGGGGCTTTGGAGGATGATTAGGAGTTAGCAGAGTCCCAGGAGGTGGAGACAGGTAGTTGGCCTGCGTAGCTGTCTAGTGGAGCAGAAGAGCATGGATCTTACTGTTTAAATCTTAGGTCTGCATTTTGGACCTCTCTCCATGCCTTGGTCTCTTCACCTGTACAATAGGAATTATATGGCTCACTTCAGAGGGTTGTTAAGAGATCTAAGAGATCCTTTCTGATCAACTTAATAAACAGGAACTAGTTCATCCATTCATTCATGCATTCAGCAAACATTGAGCTCTTTGATGTTGAAGATACAGTAGTGACCAGAAGAGACCGAATTCCCTACCCTTATGGCGTCACACTCTCAGTGTTGAACAGGAATGGGTTCTGCTGCTGTCTCCAATATGACCCTCTGCCCACATGGCCTCCTTATAGACCTGTCCTCTGTCCTCATGGCGCTGACCACTCTCTACTCCTGCCTGCTCGGGTCCAAGGGCGCCCTGTGCAGCTCCAGGCTCCTCCCCCTGCCCCTACCTTGCTGTGTCCACGCACTGGGGAGGGACCTGCTCCTCTGCTGCCAGGGCATTTCCAGCTTGCCTCATTTTTCAGGTTTTTCCAAACACTTTTCAAGTGTGACCAGTAATCCTTACAACCACCTTGCAGGGCAGGCAGTATTCCCTCTTGTTTACAACTTGAGTCTGAGAGAGAGGATATATGTGCTTGCTGGGGCTCACACAGTGGGGGTGGAGCCAGGATTTGGAGCTTGGTCTGTTCCATGTCAGGCCTGTTATTGTTCAGCTATGTCATGTGACTTTAATATATCATGTCAGAGTCTTTTAAAAATTATCCCGAAATAACGGAGAATAGGTGGTAATGAGATTTGAAAACACTATTCTGAGAGCAGCGCTCGCGGCTTGCTCAGCACGTGGGTGGACACACCTGACACACCCTCGGAGGGTGGGGACGAGTTGGACATCACAGCCCTCCCCAGGCAGAGAAACTTTAAGCCTCCAGAGATGGCTCCTCGACAGATGAGTCAATCACAAGAGTTGTCTGAACACATTTTCTGAGAAGTGGACAGAGTGTAACAGTTTTTATGATATTCTGGAGTGGTAGACAGCTCAGAGATTATTCTGATATTATGAGTAAAACTGTGTAAGATATTTGTAATACAGGCAACACCACCCTTTTCCTTCCATTCCTGAAGATTTCAGATACTGAGTCCACTGTTCACCTGGGCAGATCCTGTCTTGGCAGGAACAGGCAGTGCCTGGGACCTGAGAATTGGTCTGGAGGATGTATGGACATTGATAGAATTTTATGAGAGCCTTCTGAGGTTCCTTAAGGTGCCTGCTTAACCTGTGTCCTTCAGACTCACAGTCTCCTCACATGGAGGCACTCAGTCAAGTCTTGGTTGTCTTTGTTCCTCTTAGGGAAGTACAGAGAGTGTTGGAGAGTCTGTGAGCATCAGGGCAACTCTTGGCAAGTTGCCTTTCTTATCTGTTAGGTGGTTCTCATGTTCGTTCTCTCTGTCTCTCTGTCTCTCTCTCCCTCCCTCCCTCCCCTTCTCTCCCCCTCCCCCTCCCTCCCCTTCTCTCCTCCTCCACCTCCCCCCCCCCTCCCTCCCTTCCTCCTCTTGAATTGTATTCCATTAAATGGAATTGGTCATGCAGAAGGGCTGGCTTCTTTTGTCCTCCTTCACTTGGGCCAGGTGTTTTTTTTTTGTTTTTTTTTTTTGAGACAGAGTCTCGCTTTGTTGTCCAGGCTAGAGTGAGTGCCGTGGCATCAGCCTAGCTCACAGCAACCTCAAATTCCTGGGCTCAAGCGATCCTTCTGCCTCAGCCTCCCGAGTAGCTGGGACTACAGGCATGTGCCACCATGCCCGGCTAATTTTTTATATACATATCAGTTGGCCAATTAATTTCTTTCTATTTATAGTAGAGACGGGGTCTCGCTCTTGCTCAGGCTGGTTTTGAACTCCTGACCTTGAGCAATCCGCCCACCTCGGCCTCCCAGAGAGCTAGGATTACAGGCGTGAGCCACCGTGCCCAGCCAGGGCCAGGTGTTTTTAAACAGGTTAGAAAGGCTATTCTTATTGGGTCACCTAGAAGTCACCTAGGGGATGCTGAAATAGCACTAAATTAGCAGGTTCAATTTTATGTTAAATAGATTATATTCCTCTTCTTTACAAATGTTAAAATTGTGTATGATAGCTTAGTTTCAGATTTGCTTGCATGCATTACTTTCTTCTAGAAGGACCTGGTCTCACAAAAGAATAGGGCAGAGTAATTTCTTCCTTAACTTCCAGTATAGGGTCTGATTCTGTCAAAAAGAAGAATTTCCTTTATCTTGTTCATAAGACCTGCAAGTAGTTCCTATTAATATGCTTGGCATGAATGCTATTAGCGGTGTTGTCACGTGATTTCACCACTATTTTGTGCAGGATTTTTTCCTCCCCAAATCAATAGACATATTTCTTGGTTGTGCAGTTTAGTCTTTTGACAGGTTTATTTTTAGTCCTTCACAGAGATTCCACACAGGTGAGCAGTATTTCTTCGTTCTCCTTCCATTGCAGTGCTCCCAGCAATGTTGAGATCTGGGTTTGCTCTGAATTTCTCGTGCTGGTGTACTGCCCTTGAGAGGGCATGGGAACTGGCACCAGTCTCGCCTGGGAGGAGCTGCTGTGTGCCCTGTTTGTCCAGAGGCCGAGTGGTGTGTGAACTCTCTGTGGAAAATGAGATTATTTCTCCCATTTTGGGGTCTGCTTATTTCAGAGTCAGTTGTCAGTTCAGTAACAGAGTGCTTAAGCATATTATTGATTGCTCAGATGAAGATAGTTAGGTTTTTTTGTTTGTTTTGTTTTGTTTTTTGCAGAGTTTAAAAAAATCAGTGCCAGACACTCGTGCCCCTGGATTGGAATACTTAATGTTTCGGTGACAGTACTCCCCTGCGTCTGCAGATTTAGTCCAATCCCCACCACAATCCCAGCTGCTTTTTTGCAGAAACTGACAAGCTGATTCTAAAATTCACATGGAAATGTGAGGGACCCAGAGTAGCCAACGCAATCTTGAAAAAGAGCAAAGTTGGAAGACTCATTACTTCCCCATTTCAGAACTTACCGTGTAGTTATAATAATGAAGACAGTGTAGTCCTGGCATTAGAAAAGGCTTATAGATCAAAGAAATAGAATTGAGAGTCCAGAAATAAACCTTTACATTTAGGGACAAATTCTTTTTAACAAGGGTGCTGAGACCATGGGGAAAGGTAGATGCCTGATGGATGGCATTTTTGAGTCCCTGGATGTGAATCTTATGTTCTTGTTTTGGTGTTGCAAGAAAAAATTTCTCTAATGTATATTTTTAAAAGCCCAAACATTCAGGCTTAAGTTTCCTTTATGTACTGCTTTTTAATAAACTTGGACCTGGACAGGATTAAACACAAATTTCTGTTCATTTTTTAGGACTCCCAACTTCGCCAGAGTACAGCTTACAGCTTGCATCAGCCTCAGGGAAACAAAGAACATGGGACAGAGCGGAACGGCAACCTCTACAAGAAAAGCGATGGGTACACGAAATGGTCTTACTAGAGTTGAAATGTACATTCATTGTCTCCTGTGTCCAAAATGTCTAAACTTTTATTATTTTTCCCATTTATCCACAAGGATCCGAAAAGTGTGGCAGAAAAGGAAATGTTCAGTTAAAAATGGTTTTCTGACCATATCCCATGGTACCGTAAGTATTCTCTTTTACTCCATGGTGTCTGCTTATGGTTAAATGAAGTTGGTGTTGGAGGACTCAGTGCAGTTAGAACAAGAGTTGTTGTTACAGTATTAAGGGTGCGTTTTAAAGAATTTGTTAGAAAAGCGTGTTTGCATTCTTTCTCGAGTCAGTACACCTGCATTCTGTTTATGCTTCTCCAGTCAGGTGGAGCCTTGTTAACTTTCACTGCAGAGACAGGAGTCACTGATAAGCCAGCTTGTCTGTTTAGAATCTTGTGACTTCCAGAAACCACAAAACAACAATCTGCCCCCCCTGCTATCTTTGTTTCTGGAAATCGAACTTCTCACTTGGAAGATTTCTACTTTTCCATTAAGGGAAAAACATTTAAATGGTCAGGGCTTTGGGAATCAGAAATCCAGGAGAAAAGAAGATTTCAGGAATTTTATTATAGAAAGCTCACATACTGTGCCCAATCTTAAGGCCTCTTTCTTCCTGTTTACAGGACCCCACAAGAGAAAAACAGAGCCCTATATATTGAGCTTATGGAAGACACAGGATAAAGTTCCTTACCAACCCAGCTTTCAGAGACCAGGAACAGACACAGACCTCACACACCCCATGTTCTTTACACAGTGACATTAGGCATGTTATCACCTCTCTTCGTGTGGCCGGAGCTGGTGAAAACCACATAGACTGGCAGACAGTTTGGGAAACATCTCAAGGCTGAGTTGGTTGCCGTTTTGTTGGTAGTGAGAATGTTGGTGGTGGTTTGCATTTCTGTCCCCCAGGTGGAGGCCTAGTGG
This sequence comes from Microcebus murinus, assembly GCF_040939455.1. NCBI lineage: Eukaryota > Metazoa > Chordata > Mammalia > Primates > Cheirogaleidae > Microcebus > Microcebus murinus. Next base: position 6,773,758 of record NC_134106.1, read on the forward strand.
CATGTGCACACCAGCAGCCTGGGTCACATTAGTGGATGGTAGTGATTGTTGTGCCGCCTCCTGTCCCTCTGGTCCCCTGGTGAAGGCAGAGCTGGGCAGGAGCACAGATGGGCTTTAGGCTCCTATAGAAACGTCTTCACTCCACATGGGGTCCAGAGAAACAGCCCTGTGGTACTTAGGAGTAGAGAAATAGAGTAAAACCCCACTTGAAGGATGTCACAGAAATAAGGATTATGTTCCCCTGGGGGTCCATTCATTTTTGCTGATTTCATTATGGGGAAGGAGAGAGACTCAAACTCGCAATACAGCAATTGTAGTCTGTGGGGACCTCTTGGTGACCTCTGGCCTAGGAGAGTAAACATGTCTTTTGACTGGACACATAAAGGCCATTTTCTTTTTCCCAAAATCCAGCTGTCACTGGTTGTATGATCACCACCTTACTCCTTGGACTAGACAATTTGGATCTTAATGTGACATTCCTTCCATATGAATATATGCATGAGTGTGGAGGCATCATTTCTAGACTAATGGAAGCGAATTTATTCAGCCATCACTGGTTTTTAAAATTAAGAATGTTGGACTGGATGAGGCTGGGTTCCCTTCTTGATCAAAATACCTGTGACTCTGTCTGTGGTTTACTTTCAAATTGGTGTCAGCTCAGTTGTTTGTTTTAACTCAGATTGATTGCCTCTGCGTAGAAATGGTCATAGATTAAGACTGAGTTTTAGTACATGCTCTTACAACTCAAGTCAGGTGGCATGTTTGCTTCCTTGAGAATTCTCCTAGACCCAGGACCTCAGTTTAAGCCATGAGTTGGCTCTCCCTCCACGCCAGATGAAAATGAGCCTGGTGGCCTTTGCTGACAGCATAAACTTCACTTTGAGTCACTTCCATGTGACTTCTTGGAGCCCAGAAGACATGGAGGCTTAGTTTTCTTTATGTTGTGATGGATTGCCCCAGTTTTTAGCAGATAGTACAGTTATAACAAGCATCACTAGGATGCTGACAGCTCAGCTGTTGCACAGCGTGCATATTTATTAATGAGTGCTTTGTGTTTCAAGGGGAAGCCCTCCTCAGGGAATCTCTGATTCTGGGTGCCTCTTCATGCGTTGGCAGCTGTTGCCTGCCATAGCTGCAGGCGTGGCGGGGGTGTCTGTCCTCATCCCTACCCCACTACCTTCCAGGAAAGTAATAGGTTAGTTTTCCAGCCCTCTGTTCACTTGCTGAGTATTTCTTTTCTTGCCTTTCCTTATTTGCCGTTCTGTTCGCTCTGGAAGTCAGACTTCTGAAGAATCCTCATATTACTGCATCTGCAGAGTGTTTGCACGAGGTGGTGTGAATTAAGCAGGACTGAGAAAGAGGGCGGCAAAATGCCTTTTTTGTTTGGTTTGGTTTAGTTTTGATTTGACTGCTTGTGTAGCTTACCTGCTTAGCCAGCAGCTCCTCAGTATTCCAGTTTACCATCAGAGAAAGGCAAATTTCCAAAGACTTGGCTGAGTAAATGGGACTCTAAGAGCAGTGTGTGGTGCATAGCTGAGAAGTGGGTCTTTAGGAAGTGAAAGCACACAGGGTGCATTTGCACTGTTAGGAAAACCCTCCACGGGAAGCTGGTAATCTTTGTGAGATGAAATTGGTGTATTCTGTATTTGAGCAGAAGGATGAGGATAACATCCGGGATGGATTCAGTGAAAGCCCAGCTGATATTCCCTGTTCCCCAAGCCTAATTGTGTTTTCTGGCACTGGGAAGGAATCATCCTTGGGATGAAAGAGCTCTAATTAGTATCTTCTTTGCCAAATTCACAGCATTGCCATGCCACCAGGGCTGGGGACTCTGTTATACTGGAAGAAATGTCCACTGGCTCTTACACAACCTAAAATTTTTAAAAATGATCATCAGCCATGCAGATAGAATATAACTTTTTTTTTTTTTTTCTTACTCGTACCACCTCTATGGAAAGAATATAACTTTTAACAGCCTGAAAAATTGGGAAAAAATAGAATGGCATGATTAAATGGTAGAATCACAAATGATCCATGCCTTTGTCGTGAATGCTAAGGCTATTGAATCTTTTTTCCCCCACTTCTTTCTGAGTTTTCTTTTTACTAAATCAGAACTTCTCAATTAAGAATTTCTCAATTAAGTTCTCAAGGAATACTGGTATCTTGTGACTTAGATAAAACTATTCTATAGTTGAATTAAACGATGGTACTTTTTCTAAATTGCATCAAGGAATTTAATGGATAAAATTTTCTCTTATAAATTTTCCTTACAGCTTTGCTGTTAACTAGTACTTAATCTGAAAGGACAAATAGCAAACAATTATTAATGTGAAACTTAGAACAGCTGATACTTCTTAAGATCAGCTTATATGTTTTGTGGACCCATTCTTGTGGTTGTCATTTTTTAATATGGAGCCACATCTGTGCCTTTATAATTATTCCTATTTCAAATAAAGACACTTATTTTTCTATATTTTGTGGTATTTATGTCCTGTGAGGTGAGAAATCTCCTTTGACGGTAGTTATCTCAGTGGAGAACAAACAGCTTTTCCCAGACCTCAAGGAAAAAGGAGGACTGCAAGGTGGAGGTGGGAGGGAGAATGGGTAGTGATGATTTGCAGTGAGAGTCCTTGCTGCTCCTGAAGATAGGTCCAGGTAGCGACCACCAGCCCTGGATACCCACGTCAAGGACAGGGAGGGTGGCAGTTCAGCGCTCGAGCTCTGGAGCTGGGCTGGCTTGCTCCAACACTGGCTCCCCTGCCCCCATGCTGTGTGACCCTGTCAAATTATGTAGTCGTCGGGCTAAATGGTTCTTACCTCAAAAGGCACTTAGGAAAATTAAATGAATTAATTCATGAGAATGTTTAGAACAGTGCGTGCCTCATATAAGTATTTAGTAATAATAGCTAAGTAAATGTAGCTATTTTATTAAAAATCATTATGTTGTTCATGAAAGTGCCTCTATAGTTATCAAAGTGCACAAACCCCTTTTAATGTTTCTGTATCTAAGACTCTGTGGACTCCACAGTTTTGAAGTGGCCATAAAAATTGCACATATACAGTTTTGTGTCATCACAGGAAGGAACAGACTCCATGCATGGTTTGGGCTCCCACTTGTCACTATAGAAATAGATCATATGGTGCATTGGTTCCTGCACGAGCCAGGTAAAGTTCCAAAACTGGCGGTGCTTTTATTTGGAACTGTCCACTTTGGCAAGGTTAGGCAGAGCTTGGAGTCTTCTAATACTGATTTTTGATGATCCAGGAATTCTATTAGATCCGTTGTACTATGGAGAATATTTAGTGACTTCTGTGTAGGAGATGAGATCAATACATCCACCAACTGGAGAGTCCAGTATAATGCTGTTTATCCAATTTCTGCTTATCCAAACTTGTGTTTATCAAACCTAAATTCTTCACACTGCAAGGATAGGTCCAGTTTTAATGGAGACTCCCTTTCATTCTCACCCCAAATCTGTGGATTCAGTGAGAGAGCATGCTGGGTCTGTAAACGTGTTTGGGTCTCACAGGTCTGTCCAGGTATTGATGCATATGTGTGGGTGTCTGGATTCCACATCTAAGCTTTTTATCCTGAAGTAACTGGTAGCCACGGGGGGGGGGGGGGCCACAGGAACAATGGAAGTTTAAGACATTCTTACTTGATCTTTTCCTTCAGTACCTTGGTAGGTAGGTAAGATAAGCCCATTCATAACTAGTGATTTCTCCTAAGACTTCCAAGACACATTTTGCCATTCAGAATTTTTGTTTCTAAAATTAGCACCTTACCCTCTGCCATTTGCTTTTTTGGAACTAAGTATGATTTTTTTTTTTAACGTGATGAAATAGACATTTTTGGCATACCTCTGACAAAAGTGTGTTGTGAGCTCTTGTTTTTTGCCATTGTGTGTTGGAGGTTACTTATATGAATGAAGTGTGTTTTGTTAAAATGCAAGTGACAGAGATGGTTGGCATTTAGGAATGTGACTCTATTATCTGTCATCACTTCAGACAGTAGGGAAAACTGTTTCTCTGCCATTTCTGTGCTGTGAGATTACTTTCCCTGGAAGTGAGGTTTACACTCAGAAAAACACTGTTAACAATCACCAGAAATCGAGCCGGGTGCCCAGGTTACCTGGCAAGCCCTCTGTGTCATTAGGAGGAGTCAGAACTGAATGTTTAGGGCTTTAGCAATGGATTATGTTGATCTTCGGGAGTCCACTGCCAGTGGCCTCGAAGCTGGTGCTGCTGGTCCCCAGTCTGGGTTTGTGCAGGCCTCCGAGTGTGCCCTTACAGGTTGCCGGGGTTCAAGGACTCTGCAGTGCGCCTCTGCTGTGCTTTCCTGCATAAAGTCTGCATTTTGAAAGCTGTCTTTGCCAACTAGTAAAAAGCCTGCTCTTGCTGTATTTTCAAGAGGAATGATACTGTATGATTTTCCAGTCCTGCTCACTCATCCTTTTTTGTTTGTTTTTAAACAGGCTAACCGGCCTCCAGCGAAGCTCAACTTGTTAACCTGCCAGGTGAAGACCAACCCCGAAGAGAAGAAGTGTTTTGACCTTATTTCACGTAAGAGTCTTTCTGAGTGCTGCGCCACAGAGAAATTATTTTAAACCCTCTTCTGGGGCATGAGCCCCATTTCAAACACTGCATTTTAAAGAATTGGCTTTTGAGGAGAAATGCCCCCTTTTCAAGGGGCATACACGCTCTGCGCTCCCACTGTAACTGTTTGCTTGCCAGCCTATCCTGGTGAGGTTGGACTTTGAGGACTGGCCCTGCCCGCTGTGGGCTCTGTAAACCTGGAGACCTGCTCTCAGCTCTCTGAGCCTCAGCTTCCCTATTTGTAAACAAGGATATTATACAAGATAAGTCCCCAAGCCTAAAATTCCTTCACTTTAAAACAAATTTTTAAAAAGGACAGTTCTATTGTCAAAAACTTGCATAATTTGATTGGTGTTAGAGATGCTATGAAACTAAAATGATGAAGTCATCAGTAGACCCCTTGAAACTTCATTTTTTGAAATTGTTTTGTCTTCCCGCATAATTACTCTTTCTGTATACTTTTCTTTTTTGTGGCATCCACAAAAGAATCACCACGAAACTATCTATTGTGGCGAAGGTTTATTAGCACCCCCTCATAAAAAGAAAAGTCCTTGTGCTGCCTAAAAGAAAATACGATAAACCTTTTGTCCTTGGTAGTTCTTTGTGGCAATGTTACCATTTGAAGGAAGAAAGGGCCAGTTTTCCCTTTGAAGAGGAAATCACTAGCGATTTGGGTACAAGAGTTACCTTTGCAGAGGAAAACACTAGATTGTACCTTATAGGCGGGTGGTGCTGTCCCTACTTGCCTCAGTACCCCTGAGCAGGAGATGGCTGCTTTTCCACATGTCATTGACTTATATTATTGAGGGCTAGGAAGTCATTTATCACGTGACTTCATGTTCCACGTCCACTTTGCCCAGGGTGGTATCCTCCCCACATTTCCCCTTTGCACACGCTCTGTGTCATGCTGAAGGGAGGGCTGAAGACCATGATGTGTGGAGAGGCATTGTGTGGTTATTGTTCATTCTGTCCTTCAGACTCTAGACTGAATTGTAAAATAATAATTAACTTTATCCTGCTTCAAATGCCCATCCCTACGTAGCTTAGTATGGTCCACAGATTCAGTTATATTTTCTCATCAAACTTGCCCTCCTTTCAAACAAGATGTTATAAAATGCTGAGTATTGGCCATGGTTTAAAATGTGATCACAGGCCTATAGTCCTAGCTGAGGCAGGAGGATTGCTTAGGCCCAGGAATTCAAGTCCAGCCTCAACCACACAGTGCGACCCTGTCTCTAAAATAAATAGTTGTGATCGCTGCCAGGTTATCTGCCTCCAGATAGCCACAAAAGCCTGAGTTACAGGGAGAAAATTTGGTGGTGTAATCTGATGTCCACCAGTGGCTAGGGAAGACCCAGAGGGTGTTAGGCCTTTATGTTTTCTGAAATAGTAACCCACGTGTTACTCTAATAGTAAAAGCGCCCTTTGGTAATCGATTAGCACATAATAGTGAACTGAGATTGGCTGAGCCTTGGCCGCAGGTGGAGGTGGGGGAAAGGACTTCTTCCCTCAGCTGCTCCTGGGGCCTCTGACTCTCCCTGTGGAGAGATTGCGGCCAGATACCAAATGGCAGAAGCATTTACTCCCAGGTATTCCCCAGCCTATGCGTTTTTAACAACATGTCTGGTACCAGGGAGGATCGATAGTGGGTACGTGTGCATAAATCCCTTCCAGACAATAATCACTGCATCTCTCATACGTGTGGGAAGGTGGTCCCGTGTAAATCCGGCTACACACAAGTGCTGTGACAAACTGCCATTTGCCAAGATCCTGCTGGTGATTTTGCTGCATCCTGACACATAATAAATACCTACAGGAACGACTTTGAGCCTGTGATACCCAGAAGGGCTCATCAAGCCCTGTTAGAGTTACTGTCTTGAATTTGCCAGAGTCCATTGTCATCTTTGAGAAAAGCTCTCCTCTCTCCTCCCTCCCTGCTTGTCCTCCTGTGGGTAAAATGCATCCCAGTCCTGCAGATTCTTTGTCCTCTGCTAGTTTTCAAGAGGTGCTACTCCCCAGGAGCATCTGCAGAGAAAGCACTTTGTGTGCTGCTGTGTGGGTTCAGGTGGTCGTGAGATACTTGAAACATTGCATAACAGTGGAAGCCCGGGTTTGGTGGGCATCCTGGGAGCATGAGGGATGTGGGGGTAGGACCCAATCCTGCCTGACTCAGCAGAGGCTGTTTCTGCCCCTCTCAAATTCATCTTCTACTTCCTGCCAGGCTAGCAGGGTGAGTGTCCCCAAGATACCTTTGAGCTTTCAAGATACAGGGTGGCTGGGCACAGGCAGCAAGGATGCTAGTTCAGGCATGGTTCTAGTAGGCACCTGATGAGTCGTCCCCACCTCCTCCTCCTCTCCTGATCAAGCTGTCTTGGAATCTGCCCAGAGAACCCAGGGGAGGAATAGACTGGCTGGCTGGCCTCAGTTATTTCCTGCAAGATCATCCTTTATCATCCTTTACCCTAAACAGGGACTTTGTTTTGTTTATGCCTGATCAAGTTGTAAACAGGCACTTGCTTCTCAAAAAGGGTATTTCTGTGGCAGGGACTGCCCTCCTGGGAGCTTGTCCAGTGACTTGCCCTTAGACTGACCCCACCCTTTGAAAATCCAAGTCCTGAGCCGTTATTGTTGAATCACACAGGCACCCTGGCTGGGTTGGAAGGAGCAGAACTGTGAGGAGGTCCAGGGCAGTCCTCTGAGTAGGATGGGGCCCAGAGGGAATCAGTGACACTAGGCCCACACAGCAGGTTAATGGCTTGTTGGAGTCAGATTTTCACAGGGGTATGCTTCCAATTCTCCAGTTTTCACACATTAGAATACAGAATTCACCAAAGGAAATGGGCCCCCCCTTATCTCCTCAATTTCCTGCCTGAGCTGTGCCTGGCCTGGCTGTGCAGTGGCTCAGACACAGGGCACTGGCATGAGTGCCTCCATGACCATCTGGGGCTCCCCCCCCCCCAGTGGGGCCTGGATTGTGGATCCCTCCCCCGTCCCCTGCCGCCCCCCTGCAAGATGAGGCTGTTCACGTCAGGTCAGTCCTTGGAAGCCGGACAGAATGGCCTTGCCCCTCCCTTCCTTCAGCCTGGTTCAGCCACTTACATTGGAATCACAAAGTCAAGTTCATTTTGCTGGACTTGAATATTTCTCTTCAACCTTGTTCCTCTCCTCAGTAACAAATAGGATAGAGAAAGTGTTGCTCTGTTTCTGCAGGCATGTAAAAAAAAAAGGCGGGAGGGGTCGGTGGCTTGGCCAGGAGTCAGGAAACCTGAATCCTCTGCCACTGGCTGCCCTTGGTTTCGCCACCGTAACCTCTCTGAGCTTCAGCCTAGTCTGGTCAGCTCACCAAGAGTTGGTCTAATAACCAAAGTGCCCTCAGGAGTAAAAACCACTTCTGAAGGTGGTGTGTTTGCTGACTTTAGGGGCACAGATGTTTGCTTTGTTTCACTAAGAAACACCACGCTGCCATCTGCAGAAGCTGAATCTCCTGCCCTTTTTTGCCCTTCTTAAAATTTTCTTTTCTTTTCTATTTTGTTTTTGGACTGATTATAGATAGAGAATTTCCATATCTCTCATCCAGCTTCCCCTAATGTCTTAGGAGTTATCCAGTAGTACATGGTGAATGTTAACTACCATGGTTATCAAAACCAGGAAATTAACACTGGTTTGATGCTATTAACTAAAAATTGTGCTCAGATTTTACCAGTTTCCCACTAATGTCTGTTTTCTGCTCCAGGATTCTATCTATGACCCCATATCACATTTAGTCTTTATTTTATCCTGGTCTCCTTCCCTCTCTATCAGCTCTGTTGCCTTCCCTGGTCTTTATGATGCTTTTTGAAGAGTATTGATCTTTCTTTGATCAAATGTCCCTTGATTTGGATTTCTCTGGCTTCTCTTCCCCCATGATTGGACTGAGGTTATGCGTTTTTGGCAAGAACAGCACAGAAATTAGTCTCTCTCTCTGTCTCCCTCTTTCTTTTTCCTCTCTTTCACACACACACACACACACACACACACACACACACACACACACAAACACACGGGTCAGCAGCCTGGCAAAACACTTGTAAAACATTGCTGATGCCAGCTGTATGTGAGTGTAGGATTTTATATCCAACTATTATTTAACACAATCCTCTTGCCTTAGCTGTATTTGTAATACAGGACTCCCAGAGCATGTTATTCTTAGGCTTCCTCATGCTAATTGTTGCTAGGAAAGCCAGAAAACTTCTGAGATATTCTCTTTAGGAAAGGCTTTTATTATTCAAAGGTCTTTAACAATTACTTTTTGGGGGCCAACTCTATAGTGCATTTTAAATATAAAGCTTTTGAGAAGATAGTGGTGGTTTTCATGTAATAGCTGCCCAGGAAGCTGCATCTTTTTAGACTTGAAGGGTGGAATAGGACGAGTTTATTAATTTGCATTACAAAGCCACTATTACCAAGTGAGGGCAGACCTTTGAAGGATGTGAGAAAGTGCTTAATTTTATACAAATCATTAATTTCCTAGCAGAGAGCTAAGATTATTCTTGAGATTAATTAGAAACTGCTTTGTTTTGGAATTGTGTATGGATTAATGTCTGGGCTCACAATTGACGAAATTCCTCTTGCTACGCAGATGACAGGACTTACCACTTTCAAGCAGAAGATGAACAGGAATGTCATATGTAAGTTACCTGGAGGTGGGACTTGGGCTGCACTCAGCCATTGTTCTTGGGATTGAACACAGTGTCGCTCTTGTTTTTCTAGATGGATGTCTGTATTGCAAAACAGCAAAGAAGAAGCTTTAAACAATGCATTTAAGGGGGATGACAATACTGGAGAAAATAACATAGTCCAAGAACTGACAAAGGAAATCATCTCGGAAGTCCAGAAGATGACAGGCAATGACGTGTGCTGTGACTGTGGAGCTCCAGGTGACCAGGGGCCTCCCCTCTACCCCAGGCTCTAGGACAGTTAAATCCCATTCCGATTCACAGAATCCATTCATTGATTTTTCACTTTCATTTCAAACACGAAATTAAGTGCAGCTCAGCCTGAGTTCATCCCATTACACAAATGCTTAATGAACTGTGTGCAGACCACAGCGGGGAGAGGGGTGGGAAGATGTTTGCCTGTCAGGCCCCAGAGCAGGACTGAGTATAGATGGCCTGATGCGGCTGAAAAGATTTAAGTGCTTTATGAGAAATGAAAACTGAAGGGCACAGTAAGGGTCAAATTAAGGTCATCCTGCCATCCCACCAGCTCTGAAAAGTGGCATCTGTATGGGCTTCTGTGCCCGGGATTTGCTCCATTCTCTCTTTGTCCTACTTTTTAGAACTTCTGAAGTAACTTTACACTACTGTCTACTTCTGTGACCTTGGACGAGCCACTTACTTTGATAAACATGAGTTTTCCTATCTGTAAAGTAAAGGCACAGGTCCCTTCTAGCAGTCACATTCTGTGAAATGAGATGTTTATTTTTACATCTGGGTAAAGCATATTAGGGGCTTCATTTTTAATGGATGTGTAGTGTCACTGTTGATTTTAACAACTAGTGTTTTAATAGATTAAGGAGTTGACTTATTCTAATTAAGATGGGATGGTGTTAGGGGCCAGGGAAACTACTTTTCTGAACATTTGTAAAATGAGAAAAATTAGGGCTTGGCTACAGCAGTCGGTTACCTTTTCATTCCTCTAACTCTATGACAATTTTTATAAAAATACAAACACAACCAAAATAGAGTGGACAGTTGAGAAGTGTCATCAGGTTCCTGTTATCCTGAAAGCTATATTTGGTCTTAGATCCATTAAAAAAATACATTTTTGACAGTAGATAGGTAGATAGGGAGTAATAAGTAGTGAATCATGCTCTTTCTTGAGAAAGGTTAAAGACAGTGCAGGACTTGGATTTTTAAACACTTTCATAAAGGACTTGAAGCTACATAATTTGTTGTTTTATGCTAAGGCAATTCGGGTGATGTAAAAATACAATATAAAGTCACCTAAATGTATGCACATAATCCCCTAAAAGCATAATAGATATAGTATAGCAGTCCTAGGCAAGTGCAAATACAGATGCCCCAGAAGATTTTCTAGCATGGGTAAAGTTTTTTATAAATAGGACATTTTTTAAATAGCTCCACGATTACCTGGTGACCAAGGTTGTGAAAATTGACCTGCTGTGAAATTCTAAGGACTACAGTCAATTCTGAAGAGTTGTACTTGTGGGCTGTGATAATGTACTCAAGTAAATTCAGCATTCATCTGTCAAGCATTCCGGGGGTTCCTACTGTGTGCTGAGCACATAGTGGGATACTTCAGTGAGTAAGTAAACATGCTGAGGGGAATGTGTGGCTTTGAACTCAGTTAAACACAGGGCTGAAGTCTGCTCTGCACTCAGTCATGACCTTGAGTCTGAGTGTGGCAAAGCTGCCTTGGCTGTATAGTGAGATAAACATCCCTGTCCTGGTCATCTCATGGGGCCCTTGTATGCATTAAAGGAAACAGCATACAAAAGTGCTCTGTGATTTCTGGAGCTCTTACAATGCGAACTGTATTATTGCTGCTACCAAAGTGCTGAGCACAGCATATCCTAAGCACCTACTGTATGTTCTCTATTATTATTATGGCATGTATAGACAGCCTGTTCCTTTATAGTACTAGACTTTGGTTGGTCTCATGTTTTTCTCTTGCTGCATGCTACCCATGTGAGCAGGTTGGTGATGGGTGTGGTCTGTATTCAGCACCTGCCTTGAGGAGCCCAGGGTCACTAGGGTGTGGTATCCTATTTACTTTTGCAAACATAGTACCTGTCACTTAAGTGAATGGAAGGATGGGGAGATGGAGGCAGAGGGACAAGGAGGGGAACAGACTTGTGTATATGCAGATCGTGTGTAAATTGTTAATAATTACTGGTGAATGAAGGTTCCAGCTCTGTTAAGGATCAGAAAATGCTCATGCTCAAAACTCACATTCTGTGGCTATCCAGGAAGAGTTCTGGTCCTAACCCTCTTACTGCAAGCTCAAATTTGCCCCATTTCCTTCCGCAGATCCTACGTGGCTTTCTACCAACCTGGGCATTCTGACCTGCATCGAGTGTTCCGGAATCCACCGAGAGCTAGGGGTTCATTACTCCAGGATGCAGTCCCTGACCTTAGATGTATTGGGAACATCTGAGCTGCTGGTAATTTTTAAATCCTTGCTTTTGCGTTGGGAATAAATGAACTAGAAGCTAAGTTTTTATCTTGGCATTCTAATCCATTTTGGTTTCTTGAAATTCCAGTGGGTTGCCAGATGGGTTTGGGTAATTAGCAATGCAGTGATAATTCCTGATTGTCAGCTACTAGTAGTTAGGGGCATTTCTTGTTGCAAAATTTTATTCTTAAGTGAATAAAGGAAAGTGAAATCAAAAAAGAGTGTTGAAGGCCGGGCGTGGTGGCTCACGCCTGTAATCCTAGCACTCTGGGAGGCCGAGGCAGGTGGATTGCTGGAGGTCAGGAGTTCGAAACCAGCCTGAGCGAGACCCTGTCTCTACTAAAAATAGAAAGAAATTAATTGACCAACTAAAAATATATATACAAAAAATTAGCCGGGCATGTGGTCCCAGCTACTTGGGAGGCTGAGGCAGGAGGATCGCATGAGCCCAGGAGATTGAGGTTGCTGTGAGCTAGGCTGACGCCATGGCACTCACTCTAGCCTGGGCAACAAAGTGAGACTCTGTCTCAAAAACAAAACAAAACAAACAAACAAAAAGAGTGTTGAGACTGGTGTAAGATTCTGCTAGAATGGAATAGGGTGGTAGCATAGTCCAGTCCACCTCATCCATTAGACATATCAGAATGCAAAGCCTAAAGACAGCAAAGGATTCTGTCTCTCTAAGTTGCCAGCCCATTCCCAACAAGGCTGTGGTCACTGCCTGCCTCATCCCCCTTGGACACTCCCCTGCCCCACAGTGTCTCCCTCGAGAGAGATGCTGGTCTTTGTTTTTACTGCCTTTGTTCCTAAAAATGACTTACCATTCTCGATTCAGTGTTTACATGTAAGCCATGGGATGGAGAGAGGGATGCAGAGGTGGAAACATTTTCTCTGAAGTAGCTTTCAGAGTAGAGAGCCTGTGGCCCCACAAGGTACATAGACTTAGGATGTGCTTTTGGCCACCTAAGACATGAGATTTTTTTTTTTTGAGACAGAGTCTCGCTTTGTTGTCTAGGCTAGAGTGAGTGCCGTGGCGTCAGCCTAGCTCACAGCAACCTCAAACTCCTGGGCTCGAGCGATCCTTCTGCCTCAGCCTCCCGAGTAGCTGGGACTACAGGCATGTGCCACCATGCCCGGCTAATTTTTTATATACATATCAGTTGGCCAATTAATTTCTTTCTATTTATAGTAGAGACAGGGTCTCGCTCTTGCTCAGGCTGGTTTCGAACTCCTGACCTTGAGCAATCCGCCTGCCTCGGCCTCCCAGAGAAGCTAGGATTACAGGCGTGAGCCACCGTGCCCGGCCAAGACATGAGATTTAAGGACTGTTTCCAAAGTCCATAATTGCTGGCTAGAAAGCAGTGCTTGAAATTCTTCCTTGAGGGCAGTTGGGTGTTGACAATAAATAGTAAGTGGATATTGATTACCATTGATTTTAACGTTGAATTTAAAAGTTATATCTAGAGGATTTAACGTCAAGAGCAATAGTCTTGACAGAAAGTCAATTATCAAGGCCCATATTCTTCTCAGGGTGCCATCAATCTTATTGATGATGTCTCTGGGTGCAGTGTGTCTGAATTGCTAACATACTTTGAACTCTTTTATCAAATTCTTCCAGTCTTTCCAAGAAATTCCTTTATGGCCTCAAAAGACAGAGTTGGGAGAAACTAGACTAGATCCTGGCAGCCCAGTTAGTAACATTCCTAGTTACTTAAAACTAAGCTAGACTTAGCAAGACCCAAGCATGCATTCTTGGTTACATACTATAATTATTGTTAGTGTAATAATGCATATGACTGACATCTTAAAGGTGTGTACCTGTGCATGCGGTTTCTCTTGGGTAACTGATGGCGGTGTAACTTTGAGATTATCACAGTATATTTTTAAAGAAACAATTACTTCTCAGTAAACATTGGTGAACTAGGGCATTTGCTACTTTTACTGATTTTCTTAAAACAATGGGAAACGTCGGATGATTCATGATGAAATAATAATTGCTTATTTTATACTAGGCACTTTGCAAACCACTTTCTCTATGTATTAGTTCATTTGACCTTCACAAAAACCGGATGACCTTGGTATGTTATCCCTACTTTACAAAGGAAGAAACTGAGGCTTAGACTATTTTAATATGCACAGGGGTATGTGGCTATTATTGTGATAGATCTGTGGCGAGTCCCCCTTTAATCTGATTCCAGACTACACATTCCTAACCTTTAGGAGCCTGGGACATGAATTGGCCTTTCTGGCGTGTTGTGTTTCCATGTGGTAAACACTTGAACATCACTACTGTCCCTGCTAGTTGCATACCCCCCACTAATGTTTAACAGCCACCTCTGGGGCACAAAGAACCCTGGTTTGCAGCCTCTTCTCATGGTATAAATACTCCTACCACAGTAAACTTCAAGCTACGTGTATGAATTACTGAATGTATGTAAAGTTAGACAGAGATGTTTGATTATACGCCATTGTGTAGTTCACCATACAAATACAATGGACACAAATAACTTTAAGAACATACATAGGTAATAGTAAAATAATAAGGAAGTGATGAGTTTTGAATATCTGATACCTTAGTTTTTAATATAATTTATTTAGCTATGAGTTTATATACTGTAATTTTTAATAGCAGCCGTGTTTAATAGTTGGCTCGTGAAATTCCTGAAATTTTAACAGTTGGCTCTCATGAGCTGGTAGAAGCCTGACCCCACCCCTCCATCTGTTAGGACTGCTTAAATGTGCCTCAGGAATTTAACTAATGATCTTCACGAGACTCTATTGCCTACTAAAGAGGAAAACACCAAAGAAAGTTGAAAGGAATGTTTTTCCATCTTGATGAAACAGTGAAGTGACTTCTAATCCCTGGTTCAGATCTCAGTTTCTGTTTTCCAGAGCTTCTGTCTATAAAGTTTGGCCAACTCTCAACCATGATGAGAAATCGGGCATTTCCTGCTTTATTAATACCTGCAGATATTTTCTAAATCTCATCTGTCATAGTTACAGTCTCTCTCATCTCAAACTTTTCTCCTCCGTGGCTATTAGAAAAGCAAAAGGAGAGAAAGCGCCGTGGTGTGTTGTGTGGGATTTATCCTCCCCTCACCATACCCTGCTCTGGCTGGTCCTCTGGTGGCCCACAGGAGGTGGACATCTCCCCAGTCTTGTGAGCTGTCCGTGTGACATCGTGTCTGAAACCTTATTCCTCAGCCCTTCAGTTAGGCAATAGGTGGAGAGAGTCAGGTATTAGTATTCATCTGTAAAGCATAGAAGTTTCAAGCCTTTTTAAAGCCACTTGGGTTGCATTATTTTGCTTAGACAATCATATGCCTGAACAGAGGATTTGCTAAGTCTTGACACACACACACCTCCCCCCCCCCCCAGTATTTAGAATTATGTCTGGCACATAGTAGGAACTATTAACTGTTAGCTATCATTATTATCTTCTTCTTCAAGATGATTTTATCAAAAATGATCACATGCCCTAACGTGTGATTCCGCAGAGAGACCGCATAGGGCCTGTGCTGGTTGTCTGCTTCGCTGCTGAACCTTTCTGATCCATAGAGCTGTGTGCAGTTTCAAAGCCTTTGGTTGACTTGTTCATCAAAGTATGTTTTCTCGTGCAGCAAATGTTGATGAGACCTCTGGTACCCTGTGAAAAGAGATTGGTGGGTGCAGTCTGGACGAGTTGTCTCACAGGGGTCGGATCTCTCATCTTTTGGGTAAATAGCAAGGACAGCCCGTGCCTCAGGGAGCTTTTTTTTAAAAAAATTATTTACTGTTTTTTTGTTATATATATTATAGTATATGTGATGTTTTGGTATATTTATATACATTGTAGAATGATTAAATCAAGTTAGTTAATATATTGATCACCTCACATGCCTATTTTTTATGATGAGAACACTTAAAATCTGTCAGCAGTTTTTAATAATACAATACATCATTGTTAACTATAGTTACCATGTTGTACATTAGCTGAGATTTTGTATCCTTTGACCAACATCTCCCTCCTGCCCCTGCTGCCCCCACTGGGTTACCATCATTCTACTCTCTGCCTCTATGGGTTCGACTTTTTAATATTTCATATGTAAGTGAGATCATGTAGTATTTTTCTTTCTGTGCCTGGCTTATTTCATTTAACATAACATCCTGTAGTTTCATCATATTGCTGCAAATGACAGGATTTCCTTCTTTTTAAATGTCAAATGGTATTCCACTGTGTATATATATCACTTTTTCTTATCCATTCATTCATTAAGGGGCACTTTGGTTAATTCCCTCCCTGTCTTGGCTATTGTGAATAATGCTGCATTGACCAAGGGGGTATAGATATGTCTTCAACAAAATGATTTGAAATCTTTTGGGTAAATACCCAGAATTGGGATTGCTAATTTGTGTGGTAGTTCTATTGTTAGTTGTTTTTTTTTGTTTGTTTGTTTTTTGTTTTTTGAGACAGAGTCTCACTTTGGTGCCTGGGCTAAAGTGCCGTGGCGTCAGCCTAGCTCACAGCAACCTCCAACTCCTGGGCTCAAGCAATCCTCCTGCCTCAGCCTCCCAAGTAACTGGGACCTACAGGCATGTACCACCATGCCCGGCTAATTTTTCCTATATATTTTTAGTTGTCCAATTAATTTCTTTCTATTTTTAGTAGAGACAGGGTCTCGCTCTGGCTCAGGCTGGTCTCAAACTCCTAACCTTGAGCAATCTGCCCACCTCGGCCTCCCAGAGTGCTAGGATTACAGGCTTGAGCCACCTGTGCCTGGCCTAGTGTTAGTTTTTTTAAGCAGTCCCATACCGTTTTCTATAATGGCTGTCCTAATTTACATTCCTTCCAACAGTGTGCAAGGGTTCCCTTTTCTCCATATGCTAGCCAACACTTTTGTCTTTTTCATAAAAGCCATTCTAACACTTGTGAGATGGTACCTCACTCTGGTTTTAATTTTAATTTCCCTGATAATTAGTTATGTTGAACATTTTCTCATATACCTGTTGGCCATTTGTATGTCTTCTTTTGAGAATTGTCTGTTCAGGTTCTTTGGCCATTTTTAAATTGGGTTGTTTTCTTACTATTGAGTTGTTTGGATTTCTTTTTTTTTTTTTTTACTATAGAGCATTTTTAATGGAGAAGTATATAGTGGATTTCTTATACATTTTGGATGTTAACCCCTTATTAGAGTATAGATTTGCAAATATTTTTTTCCATTACACAGTTTATCTCTGTTGATTTTCTTTGATTTGTAGAAGCTTTTTAGTTTGGTGCAATTCCATGTGTCTATTTTTGCTTTTGTTGTCTGTGAGGAAAGGGTTTTTTAATGGCCTGAAAGAGTCAGTCAGCAGGTATGTGAGCAGGACCTGGTTTGACTGTGTTTTCACTTTCTCTTGGCATTGAGTCCCTAAATAGACACATGCTCACCCCATAAATGTCACTCCAGTCCTTCCATATGGCCTCACCATGTTCATCATGATAAGAGTCTTTTGCTTAATTCTGTAAATTATTTTATGGCCTCAGGTTTGCAAATAGTCTCACCAGATGACATGGTGTTTGTTTCACCATTTCCTTTTTAATTTGTTTTTGTTTCAAAGCACATGTGTTTTCCATGTTAATTGAATGGATTTCAGCAGCATCCATGAAGGTGGCTGGTTAGTAATCTTTTTGTCCCTTTACTTGTTTTTAGAGTCACTTCTTAGTCAATGGAATGGAACTTGAGAAATTGAAGTTTTAAGTTGATCAGTTCTGGGGAGTCATGCCATCTTTACTTTTTTGGCACACACTGGCTTGATATCCTTAGATTTTAAAGCAAACCTGTTTTTAGAAAACCTTCTGGTAAGCACAGATTCTGAAGGGAGAAATTTCTACCTTAATATAAAAGATAAATGATTTCAGCATTGATATTTCAGGTCATAATGACAAACAGTATCATTGGCACTAGGATACTACCATCATATGATACATTTCAATATCCTAAGTGAAATTAATAAAGGATATCTTGATATTCTGAAATTGAATTGAATTTTACCTTAGCAAATATTTACTGACTCAGCTCTCTGTTTCTTGACTTTCTCCTGTTTCAGTTCTCATGAGGCTGGTAATAAGCTGTCATGTATTAAAGCAGGTCAGCCCACTGCCAGGTCTGAAGGAGAGTGTGTAGAGAGGAAAGCCCCACAAAGACCAAGAACTTACTTACAACTCATAACTGTTGCTTCACCTGAGCCACGCAGGATGCTAAAAGTAATTGTTTAAGGCAACAAGAAATTAACTAAAACTATCATTTGTAGAATAACTGTTGGGCTCCAGGCATTGTCGAAGGTGCTCTGTGTACAATATATCTAACCTAAATAAGAACTCCATTTTAGAAATGAGGCCAAAGAAGGTTTTTTTTTTTTTTTTGAGACAGAGTCTCGCTTTGTTGCCCAGGCTAGAGTGAGTGCCGTGGCATCAGCCTAGCTCACAGCAACCTCAAACTCCTGGGCTCAAGCGATCCTGCTGCCTCAGCCTCCCGAGTAGCTGGGACTACAGGCATGCGCCACCATGCCCGGCTAATTTTTTATATACATATCAGTTGGCCAATTAATTTCTTTCTATTTATAGTAGAGACGGGGTCTCGCTCTTGTTCAGGCTGGTTTTGAACTCCTGACCTTGAGCAATCCGCCCGCCTCGGCCTCCCAGAGAGCTAGGATTACAGGCGTGAGCCACCGCGCCCGGCCTTTTTTTTTTTTTTTTCCCAATATATTTTTTTTTCCTTTTATTCCCTTTCCTCTTTTTTTTTTTTTTTTTTTTGAGACAGAGTCTCACTTTGTTGTCCAGGCTAGAGTGAGTGCCGTGGCGTCAGCCTAGCTCACAGCAACCTCAAACTCCTGGGCTCCAGCGATCCTCCTGCCTCAGCCTCCCGAGTAGCTGGGACTACAGGCATGCGCCACCATGCTCGGCTAATTTTTTTTTTTATATATATATCAGTTGGCCAATTAATTTCTTTCTATTTATAGTAGAGACAGGGTCTCGCTCTTGCTCAGGCTGGTTTCGAACTCCTGACCTTGAGCAATCCGCCCGCCTCGGCCTCCCAGAAAGCTAGGATTACAGGCGTGAGCCACCGCGCCCTGCCTTGGCCAAAGAAGTTAAGAAGCTTGCCCAGTGTGACTGAGCCAGGGTTTACACTCCAGACTGTTGGACTCCAGGCCTGTGTCCTATTCTTTTTTGAAAATCATGGCTCTGAGCTTTTTTAAACCACAAATCCTAGTAGAAAAAATTGAGCACCAAAAAATATATATATAAACTTACAATTATACCTATACTTACTAAGAATATTATATACTTTGTAAGATATATCAAAAATAGAAATTTTAAAGGCTCAGATAAAAACATAATATGTAAACTTCTTTCCTGCACCCCAGAGGATCCTTTTGGCCAAGCCACTTCACCTGTCTGGACCTGTATCCATCTGCATATCGAAGGTGTTCCAGGTTCTCTAAGCCTTTCACCCTTCTGGGATTGGAGGGGCCCAGTGAATAACAACCCATTTCCCTGCACACATTTGGAACCAGTTGAGAGATAGATAAGTTAAGCAAATAGAGATCTGATTCAGATCTATTGTTGGCAGAGGCTGAGTTGGTTGCCATGGTTCACAAGGTGGGTGACAGTATGCTGGCCTGCTGACCCACCCAGACCAGGCAGCATGACTCACCTGCCCCAGAAAGCCAGCATGGAGGAGGAGCTGACCATGGGATTGTCTCATAGGCGGGATGCTAAGGGCAGCAGTCAGAGAAGTCTTGTTGTTCTCATGTGCTCATTCCTCTGCTGGGTGAGTCAGATTAGAGAAAGGAGAAGAAAGTCCCTGTGGGAGCATGAAAAAGGGAACAGGAGGTTTACTCCAACCCACCCCAAACTCTAAAAACAATTTCTAGGTAAAACCTAAGGCCTCTTTGTGGCTCAGTGGGCCCTGCCTAGGTAGGTGCTAAAGGTGTGCAAAGTGTGCGATTCCGTGTCTCTGTCTCAGGTGCTGCCCTCAGGAATGGAGACTGGCCCATGCAGAATGACTCTCCCTCATGGCGAGTGCTGAGGAGAGAAGTTCTCCTGACCAAGGGACTGCTCTTATCTGGACCTGACATCTCTGTCCTTGTAATGCTCGGGGCAAACTTCTTTTCCAGCTCTCGTTGCATTGTGTTTCTGTCTTATTAATTTATCCCTGCCTCATCAGACTGAGCTGCTGAAGAGCAGGCTCACGCCCCATGCACAGACGAGGGGCTCAGGTTACATTCACAAGGTGGCAGGAAGGGTGAGGGACTGGGCTGCAGCCTTGCTGCCTTAGGTGCTGTGGCACTTAAACACTCCTGTCTCTCCTCCCACATCCAGTCTAGCTTGACTTCTGCCTCCTCACAACCCTCAAATTCCTTCTGGGTAACAGTGAAAGGCACAGGATGTGAGGGCACAGGTCGACACCCCATCTTCCGCCCCCTCGGCTTTTGCCCACCCAGCCTGCTGGGCACCACATTTTCTTGACATGACCCTACAGACTGTGTGCAAATGCTTTGCTTTTTTTGGTGGTTCTGAAGGGGTTCTCTGTGTGCTGAAATATAAACTGGAGCTTGGCGGAACCATGAGGCAGCACTTTTCTCTAGTGTTGGATGAGTGTGACGCATGGATATAGTGGCTCCCTGGACCAGCTGTCCCCTGGTAAACCTGCCAAGTCCAAGCAGAAGGGAAGCAGTTTTCTGATTCCTGGAGAATTCTCCACCCTCCCCGCCCCTATCTGCTTAGCACAGATGAGGAGGCACCAGGGTGGTCTCTGGCACATACAGGGTGCCACTTTGGCTTCTTCGGTCACTCTCACCTTCGGGAAAATGTTATGTTCCGGTAGGGACGGTGTCCACATTGTAAGATGGGGCATTTGAGCATGCCTAGCTATAAACCAGGAGCTCCAATATTGAGGTTCAGTCCTGGATCTGAGACCTATTGCCTAAGGAATTCTTCGCAGGGCCTTAGCTTCATGATACGTGGGTACTTGTCACTGTAAGTGGTGTGCCACCTGACCGTTAGCCTGTCCCTGGGAAAATTGCAATGCAGCATCGGAGTTTTTGCCTCCTGACAATGGTTTGAGGCCCCAGAGCCAGGACAGAGCAAGGGGAGATAGAGTTGGTTAGCATTTGGTGCTTTGGGCCATGTAGAAAGCTTTATTTACCTATCAAGGACCAGGTAAAATTAGAGAAGCTCATCATACAACTATTAAGCTACCCTACTAGTTTAAAAAATTTCTTCCACATCCTTCTCTATCCTAGCCCACTGTTTGCTATTATTTGCCACCAGGAAATTCCACCATATCTAACCCACATCCCTTTGGCTGTTCCTTTAGCCAGTTTCCCCAGGAGGGAGACCAGAGGCAGCTGCAGTGCCCCCCACCCCAGCATCTCTGTTAACCCTTTGTCTGCATAATTAATTGAGAGTAGAAACATCAGAAGTGTCACTACTCCCAAACACATCATTTTCAACATGGAAATTAAAATAGCTATTCCCTCAAAGTGCTGGACTCAGGGCTCCCTTCTAGTGTTGTTTTATTAAACATTTAAGGATGTGACCAGGAAACTGACCTTGGGTGTAGGAAATGGGTTGAACAAATCCCTGCTCTTCAGGAGATCCTAGTCATTCATTCATTCATTCATTCTAAAGAATGCTAGTTGCTGCATTGTCAAAGTATCGTAATATAAACCATGATCTTTATATCTGCCACAGGTTGAGTATTCCTTATGTGAAATGCTGTATTCCTTGTCTGAAATCCTGAGACCAAACGTGCTTCAGATTTGAGATTTTTTGGGTTTTGGAATATTTGCATTGTGCTTTACACTTAAGGTGACAAAAATCTGAAATGCTCATTGGAGCATCATGTCTGTGTTCAAAAGTTTCAGATTTTGGATTTTCAGATTAGAGATGCTCAACGTGTGTATATAAAGGACAATGCCTGTATTCAGTATGTGTTCAGTTAGAGTGTGTTAATTTAATATTTAAATGTCACAAGATTGATTGGCAAGCAATGATTGGAGCTGACACACTACATTTTTAGTGCTTCAGTTTACTGAGTGTTTCCACCTAAATTGTCCCATTTATCATTATTGCAGCCTGCGGTAGGTGTCATCCCATTTATTGATGAAAATTCTGACACTTGGGTAAACTGACTTGCCCGTGCTCACACGGTGGTAATAGAACCATGATTTGAACCAGAGTCTTGGCTTCCTGGCCCAGTGGCTAGAGCCACCTGGTAGGTGGCATAGATAAAGGTCGTTTGGGACATGTGAAACAGATCCACTCCATGTGGAACACGGGTTTTTGGGAGGTGTAGGGGTAAGGATAGAAACCCACACTGGGCCAAGTCACTAGTTCTCCCTGTCTCTGTCTGTACTCTGTCCAGGGGGCGTTTATGCTCCTCTGTAATAGGCATACTGCTTATCTTTAATTGATACCTTTGGGCTTTGGGTTTTGTCCATCTTCATTAAAGGCAAACCACTTTATTGCTCTATTTCTTAGTGGCCATTAAATAAACCATCAGATGTATGAGTAATATGTAGCAGTGGAATGTATTAATAATTGAGTACCCTGAAATAGACTTTTATTTTTGCAGCTTGCCAAGAATATTGGGAATGCAGGCTTTAATGAGATTATGGAGTGTTGCCTACCAGCCGAGGGCTCGGTCAAACCCAATCCAGGGAGCGACATGTAAGTATGAGACGGGCTGTTCTTTTCTGAACAAAGATTTGCCTTCTACCAAAGTCCAGGAGGGAGGGGACTGACAAGTATTGGGTGCATCCATTGCTGCTTCTTTAGGGAATAAATTAGCCTAAATTAGGTTTTCTTGGTCACTTTAGCCTTTTGGATGACCAAATAGAAATTTGTGCCTTCTTTTTAGGAAGAGGCCAAAGGAAAGCAGTGTCTACATGGTGGTGGTATGGTGAGGCTCACTTGCCACTGTGTGTGTAATACCCTGGACTTTGTGTTGTTGAGTCACTTTCTCATCTTGGTTCTCTCTGCATAAATTCTGAGCCATGGATAGGGCTAGTTGTCATAGATACGTGTATTCTTCTCTTTGCCAGCATCCTTGCAAGTGTGGGGTTTTCTTCAGTCCTTTTTGGTGTGTGTGTGTGTGTGTGTGTTGTACTGTTGACACAAAACTTGACTGAGAAGTTTCTGTGCCTCTTCATGCATCCATCCAGCCCACTGAGGCAGAGCTTACAACAGGGAATTTCCTTGCCAGTTTCATCAAAGTGTAAGTCACCAAGATCACACTGGTCTTTGAGACGGAGGTGGACAGAAAGACCAGTGGGTCTGGGCAGCATGTGTCCTGCCCACCTTAGACTTCAGCCCTGCTTAGTGCAAGGACGAAATGGGGGGGGACTCTGGGGTGCTTTACCTGCTCTGTAATGATGCAAAGTGAGGCAGACTGAAGGAAGGAGAGAGAGAGGTCACCAGGCCAATTAAAAGAGACAGTGCCTGCATTTGAGTGGTGAGGCTGGAGCAAGGTACTCTGGCAGGACAGGATAAAAGAAAAACATGTGATAAGAGAAAGTATAAAAATTCATTTCCAGAGACAACATTTTCCATGGAATAAGCTTGAAATAGAATTAAAGGCACAGGTCTTTGCAAAGGTCATTGTGTAACAGTGAACAATGTCTTTAAGAATGGTTTTACAAATAGGTGGTAGTGTATGGGCCTTTTGTAAAGGCAGAGAATTTTGATTTTTGGAACCATTTTGTGGGATGTGTCTTTAGGAAAGCGAGGCTGCAGCACCTGTGTTCTTTTGAGTTGTGATAATGTGACTTGATGCAGTGAGACACAGCTGAGACTTTCTAAAGGAGTCAATAGGTGCCATGGCCAACACTGGCTCTCTCAGGTATCAGATGAGCCGTTTGCTTGGTGTTGGATTAAAGGCAGTGTGTATTTGAATCCTGTAACAAGTGTTTGTGGTGTAGCATTTCCTTGAGATTAGATGATGTGTGGTTTTAGATACCATGCACAAGACTTACAAAGTTATTATCTTTTCTTGATGAGGATCTAAGTTTCAAATCTGTATTTTTACCCAGACTCAGGCAGTAGGGACATACATATCCTCGTCCCTACCTGAGTCCTGGGACTGGGTTAGGTTATTTAACTTTCCTGAGCTGGAGCCCCAGTTTCCTCTAATATGGAAATAGAGATAACACTCCACCCTCCCAGAGGCTTTGGGGGAAGTTATCAGGTGAGGTCAGACATGTAGCACTTGGTTTTCATGATGCATTGGCATTGGCGCCTGGCTGGCTCTTGCTCACATGGGTGATGGAGGCCACACAGGTACCCTGCACTGATTGTACACACTCTGAAACTTGAGGTCCTTCCGGGTAGTTACCCAGAGGTGAACAAACTCTTCCTGGGAGAGCCTGAGGGTCCTGTGTAGCAAAGAAATTGCCATGGCCCAGCATGCTATGTTGAATTACTGCCGTATAGTTGACACCTGCTCTTGCCACTTATTCATCTCACGTTGAAGGTTCCTGTCCCCCGGAAATGCTGTAATATTGGTCACTTTTAAACAAAGTATATGATAAATCATTTCTTCTAAGTACCTTACAAAAGCAGAGCATTTCTTCTGGGGCTAGATGATTCTAAAAACTGAATACTCCCAAGGAGGCAGAGGCAGGAGGATCTCTTGAGCCCAGGAGCTAGAGGCCAAGTCTGGGCAACATAATGAGACCCTGTCTCAAAAGAACAGGCCAGGGGCAGTGGCTCACACCTGTAATCGCAGCACTTTGGGAAACCAAGGTGGGAGGATCACTTGAGGCCAGGAGTGTAAGACCAGCCTGGGCAACACAGTGAGACCTCCTCTGTACAAAATTAAAAAGGGAGCTGGATATGGTGGCTTGCACCTGCAGTCCCAGCTATTTGGGAGGCTTATGTGGGAGGATTGCTTGAGCGCAGGAGTTTGAGACTGCAGTGAGCTATGATCATGCCACTGCACTCTAGCCTGGGTAACAGTGCCAGGCTCTGTCTGCAAAATAATTAATTAATGTAGAAACGAATAAAAACGAATACTACCTATTTGGAACCCTTCAATAGAAATGTTCTATTTGCATTGAGGTCCTCCTCCCCAATCTTGGCACTATGGAAAAGGAAGTTTACATTCCCCTTTCCTTTTTTTAAAAATAGGGGTGGATGGCCAGTGTTATGGTAAAATGCCATCTCCTTTTGTTCCTCATCAGTTGAAATTAATTGCTTGGCTCTCTGTGCTCCTGTGGCATTTGGCTCTATTTTAGAACATTTTATTCCACTTTATAGTATACCTAGGTATTTATTTACATATAGTTTTCTGGTGAATTGCACCTTACTCATTTTTGTATTTATTTCTGCATCATCAGGGTTCAATGAGTATTTAATGAGTCAAGTCAGAGAAATAGTCTCAGCTCTATGCCTACTTAAATAAGCTAATATTTTGCTTTCAGATGAAAAGGAATGTACTGTTTCTAGGTTTATCTCAGAACAACACACTATCTGCAGATAAATCTGTTGCAGGGGAAACCAAAGACACCCTCTAGTGGCCCGTGAATTCCCAGAGGGATTTTGGGGGTGTCGAGAGAATGTAACTAGGCAGGGAAAGGCCAGACCTGTATCCCCCACAGAGGCCAGTCTGTCTCTGTCTCTGACCCGAGGCCATTCGGAACTCTGTCCTTCAGAAGCATAAGGAAAGCTCCTCCTGAATACCAAATGTGTCGTTATTTTAAGTTCATTGCTTTTCTCCAAAAGGCTGTCTTAAAAAAAAAAAAAAAAAGGCAGGGCATTGCATTGGCAGAGCAAACCTTCACAATGCCAGGGAAGCCGGAGTGCAATTAAACAGCACTGCGCCTGTGTTTGTGGAAGAACCACCTTCAGGGGCCTCAGAGCCCTGGGCAGATGAATAATATATGAAAAAATAATCACAGGAAATCCAGCTTATCTCTGCCCCCTTCCTCCAGGGGTCGCAGTAATGACTTTCCCACAGTGATTACTGAAAGTGCATGAAACTTGACAACTGTACAGTCTGACTGCCTGTCACAAGAGACGTTTGAATCATTGAATAGGCTGCCCAACACAACATGTCATCAAGTTGGGAGGCCCCGAGGGGAGAACCTACATGAGTAAAAGAAGTCTGCCCCCAGCGAGCTTGCCAGCTGCCTGAGAAACAGAATCAAATTTCGCCTCTGTGGATAGTAAGTCCTCACTTAACGTTGTTGTGGTAGGTTCTTGGAAACTTCAACATCAAGCGAGACAACGTATAAGGAAACTGTTTTACCATAGGCTAATTGATATGAGCAAGAGTTAAGTTCCTACAGCGTATTTCTGGTCACGAAAGCATCACTGAACTTCTAAATAAAGACCCACAGCAGTTATAATATTGAAAAGTGAAATAAATGTGAGCTATACATACATTTTTAAAAGATGAATAAAAATTAGTAAGAGAATTATTTACCCACCTATCTCAGTTCAGGGTCTTGAGTGGTCAGAGTCTGTCTCAGCAGCTCAGGGCAGGAACCGGCCCTGGACAGAACTCTGTCCCGTTGCAGGGCATGCTCACACACACCCACACACTCATACTGGGACAGTATAGACCTGCCATTTCACCTCACATGCATAGCTTAGGGACACTGGAGGAAACCAAAGTACCAGGAGAAAACCGGTGCAGGCATGGGGAGAACATGCACACTCCACACAGACAGTGGCCTGGTTGGGAATAGTTTTCTTACCAATGTTATAACAAAATGACATTAAGCAGTGTTATTCGAGGACCTACTGTCCTTATCTGCAAGGCAGAGATAAAAATTCAGCACTGTTGTGAGTGTCCAATGAGATGACGTATCTCCACTCGACTCCTGTGAGGTCACGCGTGCAGAAGTCGCCCAGACCGCAGTCAGTGTGGTGTTCATGTTAGCACCTGTGGGCAGGGGAGCGTGTGCTGCAGGAAGTCAAGGCACCAGCCTTAACCCAGGCCCTGCAGGGTGAACAAAACGGAGGCCAGAGCAGGAGGGATGCAGCGTGATTAAAAGTGCTGGAGCAGGAGTTCACCAGGTGCCCCTGGAAGTTCTTCTTGGGCTGTGAAATGTGCTGTCTGCTCAGTGGAGCCAGGGCTCTGGGATGAATTTTCCCCTGCTGGCATCACACAGACCAGCCTGTCCGGGAGCAACATGCACCCAAGGGCAGCAGTTATGAGACCCAGCAAATGCTGGCAGGAGACCCTGCCCACCTGGTTCCATCTGGGCAACGTGGGTAATGGCCTCTTGTCCTAGGCTGGCCTGTCTTCAGGGACTCTAAGGTAGGCAAGATCTACTCTCTGCCTAGAGTTCCATTCATTCCCAGAGGGCTCAGACACCCTTTCAGGGGGTCAAGTAGTCCAGCATGGAGTTGAGGCAGGTTCAGAAAAGTCCACAGCTACTGTAGCAGCTACAAGTACTCGGCATAGAGTGGGCTGGGTAAGAGGGAGGACAGCAGAAGGGAACTGTGTGGGAACACCAGCCCACAGGGAGCAGGTACATGTGCCCTCGGTTTATAGGCAGTGGTGCGTTACAGATTAGTATAACTGGTGTGCTCCTGCCTGGTCCTTGCCCTCTCAAGACTCCATGTGTCACTTGGGCAGTGAGTCATCCTTCAGTGAGAATCGAGATGGCCAGGCTACTTGGATCTGCCTCTAGGTTCTGGTTCTCATGGACTGGGGACCCTGCGTTTTGTAAGCACCCCATGGTCTGAGGCCCACACTTAGAAAAATGCAATCTTTAAGCCTTTGATGGGAACCAGAAAAGACTTCTGCCCCTCCTACCCCTTCTTAGCCGGAGCCTGTAAGAAAAGAGAGTGCCTAGGTAAGAGGATCTGCAGGGGGAGGCTATCAGTAGTAGCTGGAGCCCCCACCCTCCCCTGGGAGCTTGGAATTAACTTACCCCCTCCTGAGCCGTTGACAGAAGGGGCTTAGTGGCTAAGCAGGAGTGAGTGCAGATACAGCGGGCACTGAGCCAGGAAGAGCTGACCAGCGGATGCTTTGCCCTGCACCACTCCAGCCCCCTGTCCATGCAGCGCCAAGTGTTATAGTAAGTACAGCTGGGCTTTCTAAAATGCTGTGCTCAGTGATTCAGTGTGGAATCTCGTTAATCCTGCAACAGCCCTCAGAGTAGGTGTAGTTGTGATTCTCCGCGGTCCCCAACCCCTGGACTGCAGATGGTACCAGTCCATGGCCTGTTAGGAACCAGGCTGCACAGCAGGAGGTGAGTGGCAGGCTTCATCTGTATTTACAGCCACTCCCCATCGCTCACATCACTGCCTGAGCTCTGCCTCCTGTCAGAGCAGCAGCGGCATTTGAACCCTACTAGAAACTGCGAGGGATCTAGGTCGCACTCTCCTTATGAGAATCTAATGTCTGACGATCTGAAGTGGAGCTGAGGTGGTGATGCTAGCTCTGGGGAGTGGCTGCAGACGCAGATTATCATTAGCAGAGAGGTTTGACTGCACAGAAATCAGTTGCAGACTAATACCAAAAGCCTATTAGTGAGTGGCAAGTGACCATTAAGCTGCGTCTGGTGGCAGGCTTTAAGTCAGAATCTGGCACTTATTTTAGTCTGCACGTGGCCTGCCTATTATTTTATTTACCACTTCTGTCTGCGCCTCTTTCCCACACTGCACACTTGCCCCAGTTACAGTGTTGCTGAGCCCACAAGCTCACCCTAGCAAAAATGAGTAAAAAACAAACATCGCTAGACAGCTTTTTTGAAAAGAGGGAAAGACCCAATGATGAGACAGCAGAAGATGCTAAGACTGCCAACAAAATGAAAGCTGCATTTAAAAGAAAATACCAAGAGTCCTACTTAAATTATGGGGTTCATCGCAACAGGTGATTCACATTCTCCAAGCCTGCTTTGTATAATAAGTGGCAACCAGCTATCCAGTGAAGCCATGAAACCTTCAAAACTGCTTCATACGTAGAGACCAAGCACCCTGCATTAAAAGACAAGTCTTGGGAGTTTATCGAAAGAAAAAATGAACAGGAAGAACAGAAACAATTATTGAAGGCCACCGCTTTATCAAATGCGTCTGCCCTAAGAGCATCATTCTTAGTGGCTAATGGCATTGCAAAAGCTAAGAAGCCCTTTGCTATTGGCGAAGAGTTGATCCTGCTGCTGCTAAGGGCGTTTGCCATGAACTTTTAGGAGAGGCTGCAGTTCAAAAGGTGGCACATGTTTTTCTTTTGGCTAGCACCGTAACTGTACAAATCGATGAAATAGCAGAGGATATTGAGACACGGTTGTTAGGATTAATGAGTCACCATGGTACGCAATCCAGGTTGATGAGCCCACTGATATAGACGAGGCAGCAAGCCTTGTTTTTGTGTGATATATTTTTCAGGGGGATGTGCATGGGGATGTGCAGGAGGATGTGCATGTGGACCTTCATTGCCAATCAACACCACAGCTGCAGAACTATTCAAGTCTTTGAATGATTCCATATCAGGAAAACTGAATTGGTCATTTTGTGTCTGTATGTGCACTGATGGAGCAGCTGCCATGACTGGACGGCTTTCTGGTTTCACTACTCAGGTCAGAGGTGGCTTCTGAATGTGAGTCTACACACTGTCAGCCTTAGAGAAATGCTGGCTAGCCGAAAAATGTCACCTGAACTAAACAACATTTTGCAGGATGTGATTAAAATTATGAACCACACTAAAGTACATGTCCTTAACTCACATCTGTTCGCTCAGCTCTGAGAGGAGATGGACACAGAGCACACACGTCTTCTCATACACAGACGTGAGGTGGCTTTCTGAAGGTAGATCATTGGCCAGAGTTTTTGAGTTGCGAGAGCTGCTCCAGAGATTTCTTTTAGAAAAACAGTCATCACTAGCAGCACATTTCAGTGACACAGAATGGGTCGCAAACTTGCTTACTTGTGTGCCATTCAACCTGCCGAACGAACTCAGTCTGTCACCTCAGGGGAGAATGACAACTGTGTTAAAGTCAGCAGATAAAGTGGTTGCACTCAAAGGCAAATGGAATTAGGAGCTAACAAGTGAGCATTGGGATTTTTGACATGTTTCAAACATAACCAGAGATTTTGAAAGAGACTGAGCCAGGCAGGGCCTTCTCTCTCCCAGCTGGTGCATGATCACCTATTTTAGCTTTTCAAAGAGATTGAGCATTACTTCCCAACCACAGAAGACCTCCAACCTGGGAAGGAATGGATCCTCGACCCATTTGTGACTAAGCCAGGTGAATCTACTTTGTCTGTGCTAGAAGAGGATCAACTGCTTGAGATGGCAAATGAGGGTGGCCTTAAAAGTGTGTCTGAGACAACTTCAGATTTCATACGTTCTGGATTGAAGTCAAGGTGGAATATCCCAGGATTGCCACAAAAACGCTGAAAAGCCTGCTTCCATTTCCAACATCCTATCTTTGTGAAGCAAGGTTTTCTGCAGTGACAGCAACCAAAATGGGGGTTACAGAGTAGACTGGACATAAGCAACACATTTTGGGTGTCACTGTCTCTCATCACCCCCAGATGGCACCGTCTAGTTGCAGGGAAAAAGTTCAGGGCTCCCACTGATTTTGCATTATGGTGAGTCGTATAATTATTATATATTACAATGTAATAATAATAGAAATAAAGCTTATGATAAATGTAATGCACTTGGATCATCCCAAAACCATCTGCCCGCCTCCAAGTCTGTGGAAAAATTGTCTTCCATGAAACTGGTCGCTAGTGCCAAAAGGTTGGGGACTGCTGGTGATTCTCACTCTACAGCAGAGGAGGCCGAGCAGCATCACACACGTGGGCAGTGGTGGCCCCGGCTCATCACGACTCTGTCCTTCCTCGAAGCTGCCCATCAGCCTGTGTACAATTCGGGCTCTTCCAGTTCACCTTACCATGCCCAACCTGAAATATCAGTGCATTTCACACCTTCCGGAAAGAACGGCTTCTCTCTCCTTTGGCAAGAGAAGCCAAAGGGAGAAAATTCTACCAGGTTATTCTCTCTACATCCTTGGTCGATTTATTGGCTAAAATATTTTCAGTGGAATTTGATTTTTCCTGACATTGCTTTCTTTCTTTTTCTTTTCTTTTTTTTTTAGCAGCTTTATTGAAATACAATTCACATACCATATAATTCACCCATGTAAAGTTTACAGTTGAGTGGCTTATTGGTATATTCACAGAGTTGTGCATCTATCACCAAAGTCAATTTCAGATTTTTATCACCCTCCCAGAGAAAGCTTCATACCTGTTGACTCCCACTTGCTCATTCCCCTGCATACTCCAGGCCTGGGCAGCTACATTGTGTCTTTACGTTTGAGCCAGTTGTTCACAGTTCATGTCAATGGATCATGCGAAATCTGGTCCTTTTGTGACTGACTGCTTTCTTTTAGCACAGTGTTCTAAAGGTTTGCCCTTGTAGCATGCATCAAAGCTTCCTTCTTTTTAATTGTCAAATAATAATACTCCATTGTGTGGGTAGACCACATTTGGTTAATCCATTCATCAGCTGATGGATATTTGGGTGATTCCTTGACTTTTCTGACTTGATTGTCACAGGTAATTTAGCATTAACTGTGTCTCTCATCTGTTATTTATCATTGCTACTGTTTGTTAAGATCCTTGGAGTAATTGGGGTTGTAAAATGCTTAGCATGCTCTTGGGCAGGGAGCTGCTGTTTCTTACTGTCCCTCTCTTGAGTTCATCAGCACTTTCCAAGGTCCTAGGACCTACTGTGTGGTCTGTAGATGTGTTAACTCATGTATGTCTTAAAGTTCTATGAGGATCAATCGTGTGTGTTTTGACAGATAAAAAAACTTGAGACCTAAAGAGATAATGTACCTGTTCAAGTTTGGACTGTCAGTCTGTAGTGGGGTGGATTTGAACCCATGCTCCTTAGGTAAAGTCAAGTCTGAGCATGCTGCCACTTACCAGCCAGAAAATAGAACACAAAGAAGACTGACATCTCATTTTGTTTCATCTGACATCTAGTGAGTGGGGGCCCTTTATGGCAGGCACATAGTTCCTGCAAAAGAGAGAACGTTGTCTGTGTTCCTGAGGAGCTCACTGGGCAGACAGGCGGCAGGCAAACCTATGGGGGAGAGTGTTGGAACAGAGGTCAGGCAGGGGGGCCCCGAGGGCAGAGGCATTGGCCTTCCTGGAGGAGACAGCCCAGGAATGGCCATGGAAGAACCTGGATTTCAGGCCAGAGGGACTGGGTGAGAGAGATGTGCAGATGTGTATGAGGTGCTTAAAGGTCAGGAGGGGGCAGGGACACAAGGCAGAGACTCAGGTGGGCTGCAGGAGTGCAGGGCCTGCCCTCTAGCCAGCTCCCCCTCAGTGCGGGGGCAGGCCCCTGTGTGAGGCCTTGGTGCCTCTCACCTTGGAAACTAGAGGACTTCAGATGCTTCTCAGAGGTGCCCCGGGGTTTGCATTGAATTCAGGTACAACAGTGGCACCATGTGGCAGCCGCTCCGCCATGTTCCAGGGCCAGTGCTGCCCACGTGGAGGGTGGAGCAGAGTTTGTTGGAGTGTCATAGATGGGTGCATGAGGGTGGGTGCAGTAGAGGCCCTTGGTGAATTAAAAGGCAATTACGTTTGGTTTCAGGAATGCAAGAAAGGACTACATCATGGCCAAGTACATCGAGAGAAGATACGCGAGGAAAAAGCATGCAGACAACACGGTGAAGCTTCACAGCCTTTGTGAGGCCGTCAAGACAAGAGATATTTTTGGATTACTCCAAGCCTATGCTGATGGCGTGGATCTTACGGAAAAAATCCCACTGGCCAATGGACATGTAAGAGTCCTTTCTTTCAAAGGAAAGAGAGGGGAAACCATGGTGGGGGTGGGGCATTGTAATTAGAAATGCTGGCCAGGTGCAGCGACTCACGCCTATAATCACAGCACTTTGGGAGGCTGAGGTGGGAGGATAGCTTGAGGCCAGGAGTTTGAAACCAGCCTGGGCAACATATTGAGACTTCCATCCCTACAAAAAATTTAAAAATTAGGCAGGTGCAGTAGGACACACCTGTAGTCCCTGCTACTTGGGAGGTTGAGGCAGGAGGATCGATTGAGCCCAGGCGTTCAAGACTATAGTGAGCTATGATGATGTCACTGCATTCCAGCCTGGGTGACAGAGCAAGAACCTGTCTCAAAAAAAAAAAAGAAAAGAAAAGAAATGTTGTTTTTTTTTAAAGCCGTGTAATTCTCTGGAAGAAGATAGCACTAAGTTCTGTCAGAAGAAATCAGGGTTGTTTTCTTTAACGGACAAACAGTAATTATATGTATTTATGGGGTATAATGTGATGTTCTGCTCTGTCTCCCTTGTGGAATGATTACATCAAACTAATTAATATATCCATCACCTCACATACTCATCGTTTTTTCATGCTAAGACATTTAAAGTCTACTCAATTTTGAAATCTACGTTATTACTAACTGTAGTCACTGTGCAGTGCAGTGATCTCCAGGACTTTCTCCTCCTGTCTAACTGAAACTTTTTATTTTACCAAACTGTACCACCAGCTCTGGAAAGAAGGCCCCTCCTGGGGTGGAGGGGAAGGTGTCTTCTCAGAAGCCCAGGTAGCCGGAAAGGAGCCCATCTTCCATGACCAGGTTTAGCCTGAGCCCTGAGCCTCTGTGGGCAGCCCCGTGCAGTCAGGCTCCGTGTCAGTCCCCGAGGAGGAGAGCTCTGGGGGAGTCGCTCCCTGGAGCTCAAGGGAACAGAGCAGGGAGAGACCCCCTCTTCTGGAGGGAACTCTCTTGCGAGGGTGAGCATTACTGTCAGGCGTGGGTCCACAGTGAGCTGCCGGCACCAAAGGGGTTGGCATGTCTTCTGACTCTTGCACACAAAGGCCCTGTGGACACACACTCGGCCCCCTGCAACTTCCTGACCTCAGGCCCGGGCTCGCCCCTTATCCACAGAGCTTGCTGTGTGGGGCTGTTGTGTTTGCAATCCAGGACATCATGGGGTTCTGCTGTGTCCTCTCAGGCATCCTGGGCAGGGGCACTTTAGGGCAGCAGGATCTTCTCCCTGGTGACAGACACACATGTGTGGGATGGGCCTGCTGTCCCCTGCTCTCTAGAGAGGACTCATGCGAGGCAGTCCAGGGCAGAGTGTGCTCAGCACTGCCAGGGGTCTGTGCAGGCGGGGTAGGAGCTGCCTGCTTCTGCCTCCATCTCCTGTCCTATGACTCTTTCTGGCCCTCCAGTTCTCTCACCCGCCTACCCACCTGAAGCAACTCTCATTTGTCTCCTCTCCCTCACCTGCCTAACACACTTTCAGAAAAGGCAGTGATGGTCACATACCCCTGGTATGAATTGAAGACAGTACAGGTATTAGCATTCACAGCCTTATCTGTAAGTGTAGAATGAAAAACTTTAAGCCTACTTGAGAAACATACGTTTCTGTTTGCTTGGGGAACAAGAAAAGGGATTGGAGCATAGAAGGCTGGGGCACCTTCCTGGGTTCTTTGAACAAGACTCTTCTTGCAGGCAGTCCCTCGTGCTATTGATGCTGAGATGGGGACGCATTGACTGTGAGGACTTTGAAGTGAAACCCTGAGTCTCTCATTTATTTCCTGTGGAGTAAGGAGAAATAGAACCAATCTCTAAATTACGTGTGCCCAAGAGCAGAGAGTTTGCGTGGAGATTAAAGAGGCTTTATATATCTTAGAGATAGGTTGTTTTTCAGGGTTTTTTTTAAGAGACTGGATCTCACTCTATCACCCAGGCTGGAGTGCAGTGGTGCCATTATAGCTCACTGAAGTTTTGAACTCCTAGGCTCAAGCTTTTCTCCTGCCTCAGCCTCCCAAAGTGCTGGGATTACAGGTGTGAGCCACTGTGCCTGGCCTGCGATAAGTGTCTTGAAGGAAAGAATAAAAAACTTCTGGAAGACAGATACACGATTTCACTTGTGTTGGACACAAAAGCTTCTGTTAGAATTCTGGAATGTCTTTGGTTTTCAGGAGCCAGATGAAACAGCCCTGCACCTCGCAGTCAGATCTGTGGATCGGACTTCTCTCCACATTGTAGACTTTTTAGTTCAGAACAGGTAGGTGTTCTAAAATTAAGGGGAGGTTTGTTTCTATTCCTTGGTATTTCTAAAAAGAAATCAGATGCTGCTGCTTTGCTTTAGTTGTGTTGCCAGGAGAATCTTCCCAGATCTAAACAGGAATTATTGGAAAGAGAAAGTGCTGCCAGCTGTGGGTTGTTCCGTGGCAATCCTAAAAAAGCCCTGGAGTGTGAGAATAGAAACCCTTGGTGGTATCTGCAAGATCCAACTTCTAGTGTCTGGGCTCAGGGAGACAACAAGTAGATAGAGGTGCTGCTGCATTCTGAGGGAAGTAAATGGCCATTTCTAATCAAAGTATAAACACAACTTCTTGACCTAAAACAAAATGCCCATCATCCAGTGTTTTGGTTCAAGATCTCTGGCTTAGGACAGTGGCTACCATGCAGGTCTTTACTTCCCTCAGACCTCTCCTCTGCTGCTCAAGACACTGTGCTTGGGCAGCATGAGGCCCAACTCACAGAGGACAGGGCGAGGATCGCACCTGTGCAGAGGGTGGTCACGGGTCCCCGGCACAGTCTGCTCTCCAGGGCTCGTCTCACGTCTGCCAAGCATGAGCACCTTTTTTATATAACTGGTTTTGTTTTGCTTTGGAAGAACTTTTGAAAATCTTCTCAAGATGCCCCCTCAGCCTGTTTTCTGAAGGTAGTTCCAGGGCAAATAGGCTCAGAACCTGAGCCTTGGGACTCAGGACTTTGGAAAAAAGCAGCTTTTCCCCTCCCAGCAGGAGTATCAAATAATAAGATGGGAAAAGGCTCGGCCCCATCCTTCAGTGGGACAGGATGGGTGAGTCATGCAGGCTTCCTGAGGCCCTGCGTCCAGCCCAGCGGGGCACAGTGGCTCTGGGCATGGCCCATGGAGCAGGAAGGAGGCTGGGGTTCCGGGCTGGCCTGGGGGGGTGCACTGTCCCACCCTTGGCGCCCCTGCTCAGCACTCTCATTTTGGCCTCTTCTGTCATCACTTTGTTATTTCCCTGATCAACTCGTGCCAAGGCCTCCTTGTCCACACTGGCAGGGATGATGGTTCCATGCCGCACTCACTTGGTGGGATGGACAGTGTGTCCCATGTCGCACCCCCCTTGGGGATGATTTAGAGAAACCGTTCACTCACCCAAGTTCCCTGCTGGGCAGTCCCTGGTCCTGGGCCTGTGACTCACTCACTATTCCTTCTCTTTTCCCTGTCCCTGTTCTCGGCCAGCGGGAACCTGGATAAACAGACGGGCAAAGGCAGCACGGCCCTGCACTACTGCTGCCTGACGGACAACGCCGAGTGCCTCAAGCTCCTCCTGCGCGGCAAGGCCTCCATCGAGATAGGTGAGCATGGGGTCCGGCCGCCCTCTGGCCTCCACCCCATCTGCGGTTCCCACGCTGCTGTTGGAACAGTGCCGGCACTTCGGACCCCTGTCAGAGCTGAGGAGGAAAGGCCACCTCTGAGGAGAAGGGGCCTGTCCCTGCCTGTTCCTCAAGGCTGACACAGTGTCCGCATGGATAGGCAGTATTCACCTACCTGTCTCTCAGACTTTGGGTGCTTTTACAGGCATTTTACAGATAGGTGAAGGATGGGCCTTGCAGCTATCACTGATGCTGGGTGAATTCGGACAAGGTTTGGGAATTTTAACCTGTTCACAAACCGTGGACCTTCTCATCCCCACCTGAGACCAGACTTAGTCCCATCCCTCTGGGTTTAGACAGCTCACTGGATAGATATGCCATCCATTGCCCCCTCATCCACCCTAATTCTTACTCAGCCTGCCTTCCTCCCTCTGTCGACAACCTGGACACACTGATGGCCAAGGCACGGTTGTTACCATCTCATAAGGAAGTATTTTTGAAGAACTATTGAACAAAGAGGACTAAGAGTAGGGGAAAAAAAGCATATATCTCCTTGAGGGCCAGGCTTCTTATTTTAAATTAATCAAACCTCATTGACTGAGACTCATTTAGAAGAAAGTACAAAATTTCAAATTTATAGACTGCTCAAAAAAAGACATAGGTTTACTACATTCAAATGTGTGGAACTAGGTTAGCGGTGCCTTCGGTCAGGTTTATGATGAACTGCTTTATTCGACAGCTTACAGTTTCGATATTGATTTTAATTAGTTGGCTGCTTTAAGAGTTTTATTTCTATTTCTATTTTCTATTTCTATTATTTCAACTTTGTTGTTTAAAATTTTACTTTCTATAATCACCTGCAGTTCTATACAATAGTAAGACAAATTCAGTCCCACTGGGTCAAACTAAGTGCAGATTTCATTAATTGGGTTCAATTTAATTTAGTGCTGCTTTGCTGTGCCTTTTGTGAATTGTCCCTAGATGTCAGACCTTTGCTGGGTTTTGCTATAATGCCTCCTTGCCTTGCCCTTGACTTTTAGCCAACGAGTCAGGAGAGACACCGCTGGACATCGCCAAGCGCCTCAAGCATGAGCACTGTGAGGAGCTGGTGAGTCTCTGTGCCACGTGGTCAGGGCAGGGGGTCCCTTCTGGACAGTGAGCTGGGCCTGTCCTCCTTGGGGAGGGTTTGCTCTGAGCCCTTGGCCAGTGTCACTGAGCAGATCTCAGTGTCCTATGCGGGACCAGCCAAGAATCGGCCCAGCTTGGGAGGTCTTTACAGAGGAGGTGGCCGCCCCTCGTAGTGAGACGTGGAATATGGTTGGTATTTGCTGGTGGGATACGTTGACAGCACTGGCATTGTCTGGGCAATCCGAGCAGAGGCCCAAGGCCGGCCACACTGCCCATTCTCTGGCGTCTTAAGCTCTTTGCACATTACTTTGCAGCATCGCAAGGCTGGCTTCCTTACTGTGTTCCCTCCCACCAAACAGTGGGTGTCATTCTGCACCATCTTTTCCTTTCCTACTCTAGAAGAAGAGGCAGTGTGGACGGTGGGAAGAGCCCACCAGGTCAGGTGGCCCTGGGCGTGCAGGGGGCTCCATCTCTGTGACTGGGGGAGGACAGGCACGCTCCCCAGGCTGCTCTGCATCTCAAGGCAGAGCCGGGCAGAGTCGGGCATGCCAGTGTGCAGGGTGGTGGCGAGAGTTACTGCTGAACTCTGTATTGGCACACAGCGAGTACTCCATAAACAGAACCAGCAATAAAGGCTGTGCAAGTGTAATAAGATAAGTCACAGGTGCCGTTTCTGTGCACTGTGTTGTGTATCCATACCTCATTTAACCTTTATAGCTACCTTATGACATCATTTCTACTGATATCGCCATTTTACAGATAAGGAAACAGGCACCTTAAAGTGAAGTAATGTGCCCAAGGTCACACACCCACCACCTGGCTATGGGGAAGAATTAAGCCCTAAGTCCTAAGACACCCATTGTGTGTAATGAATTAACATCTCTTCTGTGCACCCAGAGTGGAACTGGCCAGCCACCAGCCTTGAGAGAATTGAGGAAAAATAGTCGTTCAGGTCATTTTGTGTAGGACTTAGTCCTTTCATGCTGGTCAGAAGGCGGGGTTAACAGTGAACGAACGTTCTCATCCTCCCAAGATTGAGCTTGCCCTCGCGTAGCGTTGATGCCTGCAGGCTGGTCGTCACCCTTTAGATCTCTGTATCCCTTGCCTGTGTCCCGCACTTCACAGTTTACAAAGCCCTCGCTAGGATTTACCAGGTTTGAGTTTCAGGGTTCTCTATGAGTCAGGTAGAGGGAGGGGAATTAACTTGACACCCAGAGATTTCACCGAGTTTGCCTTGGCTCAAAGGCAGGCTGCTTGCCCCTGGGCGCGTCTCCCTGTGCTGCCCGGTGGCCGTCTGTGTGGACACCGTGGTTGGTGCCTGCTTCACGTGGCCAAATGCGTGAGCAGCAGCTCTGACCACCCCTTTGTTCCCTCAGCTGACCCAAGCCTTATCTGGAAGGTTTAATTCTCACGTCCACGTTGAATATGAGTGGCGATTGCTCCATGAAGACCTGGATGAAAGTGATGATGACATGGATGAGAAATTGCAGGTCTGTATCGGTTACCTACCACACGTTAAAAGGGTTTGATAAGCTCCGTTCAGAGAAAGGTGGGTACCAGTCTGTAATTAAGGCAGAAAACTGTTCTGTGGAAAATAGAGCTTGCTTTTTTGCTTTCATTGATCTCTGTAGGTTTTTGGTTTTTCCCTTCCCGGGACTACCTGCTGGCTCTCAGCTCCTGCACATGTTAATTATGTACTCATAGGCAGCTGCTCACGTTTTGCTATGAAAGAAAAGTATGAGAGAGCCTTTGAGTCCAGTGACTTTTAGAGGAAGGTCACTTGCTATGGGATCATGTTATAAGGAGCCAGGTTCCCCTGGTTGATCTTAAGAATTTCAGCTGAACGCATTGAGCAGCCCTTCGAGCTCATTGGGTCCAACCCCTTCCTTTATCAGATAGGGACGAGGCTGCCTCCAGAGAGAGCTTGGCTCAGCCAGAGTGAAGCAACAGTTTAGCGACAGCCTGGGACTAGAACGAGGGTCCCACCTCCTGTCCAGCTCCCGTCTCACCACAGTCACCACCTCGCACCCCTGGGGGACCCAGGAAGGTCTCCGCCTTCACACGGGTCTCAGGGCTGAGAGACAAAGTGTGACTCCAAACCCCATTCTGAGCTGCGGCCTGTTCCCTCTCCGTGTCAGCCGCATGCCTGGAACGTGTTCTGTGTGGAAGTTAGTGGGAAAGGCCATGTTAAACACTTCTGTGGTTTAAACTTCTTAAATTTTTACTGTAGGACTTTAGAAAGACTGTCTCAATGGCATTTCTGAACCCACTGGACTATCCCTGCTCATGGAGCAGTTAATGTCCATGCTTAACGTTTCTTAGGACACAGAGTAAGAAATTACTGTAAAGTTAACTACGAAACAGTGTCAAAGTGAGAAGAGCTAATTTCATACTTACCTGCCTTACAAAAAGAAAACTTGACACTACCTGCCCCCAGTGTGCCTGTTCATCAAAGGGAAGTGCCTCACCTTCCCTTTTATAAGCAAGTGGTAAAGCAGGTAGCAGAGTCCAAGTAAAAGAACAAGAGCAGGGGCTCTGGCGTCCTCGGACTCGCCCACCCACCTC
This sequence comes from Microcebus murinus, assembly GCF_040939455.1. NCBI lineage: Eukaryota > Metazoa > Chordata > Mammalia > Primates > Cheirogaleidae > Microcebus > Microcebus murinus. The sequence continues at coordinate 6,813,609 of NC_134106.1, forward strand.
ACTGGATTTCCAGCAGAGTGTGGTGAGTGTGGTTTGTTGGAATTTAGAAGGGTGTGTGAGAGCACTGTGGGCTGCTGCGTTCTGCACACCTGCACCGCGTGTGAGTGTTGATTAGGCCAGACCCTAGAATAGATGGGTGGTCCTGTGAGGGGGCGGAGGGATGTCACAGCTGATACTGAGCTGTGCCAGCCCCCTGCTAAGCACCTGGCTCTGCGCTGGAGAAGCAGTTAAAGTTAGAGCCATATAATAGATGAGAATGTAGGAACGTGGGTCAGCGAGGTGACGTGATTTCCTCAAGATCAGAATGTTTGCTATGAGAGTTAGATGTAAGTTACCTGAACCTCCATTCCATGCCTCCAGTTCCAGTAAAATACATGACTTTCAGGTAGAGCAGGGGTGGGCAAAGTCTTAAAGGGCCAGGTAGTAAAATTTTTAGACTCATGAGCCTAAAGTATCCCAGTCCTTGTTGCACTAACACAGCTCTGCCAGCATGGCTCAAAAGCAGCTGTGGGCAATATGTAAATGATGGGGCATGGCTGTGGTCCAATAAAAACTTTGTTTATAAAAACAGGTGGCAGCCCACAGGCTACTGTTTGCTATCCCTGATTTGGAGGAACCTCAGGAGTTTCTGTTCATGTGGGAAGAAAGCATTGATCTCTGCTGAATTAGCCATATAGTGTTGGAGAGTGATTGCAGGTGGGTGGCCAGAGCCAGCTGTGCTGTGGTGTGACATAAGGCAGCATGTTTAAACAAATTTTTTTTTTTTAGACAGTCTCACTTTTTTGCCTGGGCTAGAGTGCTGTGGCATCAGCCTAGCTCACAGCAACCTCAAACTCCTGGGCTCAAGCAGTCTGCTGCCTCAGACTCCCGAGTAACTGGGACTACAGGCATGCGCCACCATGTCTGGCTAATTTTTTCTATATATTTTTATTTGGCCACCGCACCCGACCCAAGAAAGCATGTTTAGGAAGGGGAACTTAAGAGAGAATGCAGAGCCAGGTTGAGGTAACTGTGGCTAGTAAGATGAAACAGCTTATTTTAAATCCTTCACAGAATAGGGAAGGAATTATAGTCTGTAAATTATGGCTTTTTCAGGGAGTTTTCAATTACAAGACTCAAGAGGTTTTAAATCTTGTAGCTCTCATGCAACAGTCGAGAGCTCAAATGGTGCTGTGCCACGCAGAAGTGAATGCTAGCACCAAGAACCGTGTCTCCACCTCACACACCTCTGCTCTGACGTTGCTCTGCAGCCCAGCCCCAACCGGCGGGAGGACCGGCCTGTCAGCTTCTACCAGCTGGGGTCCAACCAGCTTCAGTCTAACACCGTGTCTTTGGCAAGAGATGCTGCAAACCTTGCCAAGGACAAGCAGAGGAGTTTCGTGCCCAGCATCTTGCAGAATGAGACCTATGGAGCCATCCTAAGCGGCAGCCCACCTCCCACCCAGCCTGCAGCCCCCAGCACCACCAGTGCCCCCCCACTACCCCCTCGGAACGTCGGCAAAGGTATGAGGATGTGAGCTGTCCCCTATGAATGCAGAGGGTCTTGTTTCGCTTTGTGCTTTGGAAGTTTGCACTGCTTTACCCACAACTAGGTGACATTTGGGCTCTTTTGTTTTGCATTTATTTTCTAATTGCTTCCTAAAGGGATTCCATCATTCTTATGATGCCAGATGGTGGTGGAGTCTCATGGCTGGATTCTAATTCTAGGCAGAGGTGTGGCATCTGTGTGCTTGGGTAGTGTGGGGACTGCCCCAGGGCAGCCCAGGGAACATGGTGGGCTGCTGGGGCCAGGAGCTGCTCTCCCACAGATCTCCTCTGCATTCCTTTCTCTACTTTGCTCTACTTGCTCCCCCTCCTATGCCTTTGTTCTTCCCTTTTTTATTTCCCTTCTGCCTGCACCTGGGCCAGCTTGTGGCACCTGCAATCATTTCTTATCCCTGATCCCCATGAAATGAAGGATAAAAAGATACTAATTTAGGGAACAGTGCTCAGCCTGATTGTAAAATATGAAGCTGGCCCTGTGGATCCTACCTTAAGAACAAAGAGCTGTCCCCACCTCAGCTGCTTTGTCAGGACAGAGGGTCTGATGCAACAGGTGATATTTTCGGTTTTTATAAATATGGAAACTGAAGCTCCCAAAGCTGAATAATTTGTCCAGTCCTGAAGACCAGCTGGCCACTGTGCTCTCTGAAGCAGGTCCGGCAAGCGACTGTCTCAGCTCTGGGGCTGCCAGCCGTGGCCTGTGGCCCTCAGGGTCTCCCATGTGAAGGAGGGGCTGCTCCGGCTTTGTTGAGGGGTGGCCTAGGAAGGCCGAGAGCCCCCAGGAGGAGCATGGTGTCCAGCGCTGTGGCTGCTGCAGCTGCTGTCCGTGTCGTGCTTATGCAGCATCTGATAGCCGGGAGGGGAGGGCAAGTGAGTCACGGTAGTGGTGGCCGGGAGACCTGGCTCGAGGGGTGCACAGATGGCTGCAGCCATCCCGCTGCATGTGTGGCTGGCCCCTCTTCCCCTGCCGTCCTGGGTGTCTCCAAGACCCGCCCCCACAGCTCTGTGCTGGTCCCTCACGGAGGCTCAGAGAGTGATGGTAAACCTGTTACTGAATCACACACCTCAGGAGCAAACCTGCCAAGGGCAGGCCCAGAAACCAGCTTGCTCAGTGCCCCACACACCCCGCACCCAGACAGTGTCCGGCCTTGTCCCTGAGCGAGGAGGCAGCTGCAAGATCAAGCCCCACAGCTGCCGCCTGCTCCCTGCCACCCTCCTCCTCCCGAGTCCTGTAGACGGGCGTTAATTCTGTAAGGCTGAGGGTCAGCCTGGTGTGGTCATCTTCATTTCCAGTAGTGGCTTCTACTGATTGTGTGTGTCACATGAGGAGGGATTTTATTTTGCTCTGGGTCATGGAAAAGCCACGGTGAGCTCTTCATCTTCATGTCTGGGTTTCCTGAATGAAGTCTTGGAATTGGAGGGTTTTGATTTTTTTTTCTTCTCTCTTTTGCCATTCTTCCTTCTAGCTTCAGGTCTTCTTTCAAAGACGTATTAATAGATTGTACCTCTTACCTCCCCCCCCCATCCCCGCTCCCGTGTGGCCTATGGTCTAGGACGGAATTCCCACATGCTCAGCCCTGCACTTCGAGGCAGACCTTGCTTGCCGTGGGAGAGTGCGAAGGCTTCCTCTGGACCCAGTGGCCAGGCCCTGGGAGGGTGCGCGCCCCTCTCATTTCCAGTCCCAGCCTCCACATGGGCTGTGCCCAGCTCTGACATGGAGTCACACCTTACACCTGGGCCCCATGTACCCGAGCTTGGAGCTTTGTGAGGCAGAGGAAGGACTTGTAACCGGGAAAATGCTTTCTCTTTTGTGGGTCACCTAACCCTACCTGGTGTCATCTGCCCTTCTCTGCACCAGCATGGGCTGGGAGTGGGTTGCTGCTCCTGGCATGGCAGGGACACGGGGAAGACTCGGTGGAGGGACAGAGAGGAGCAGAACTTCCCTGTGCTCCGGTGCAATGCTAGGGAGAGATCGTGATGGCTATTTATTTCCCTCTTCAAACAATATTTATCTTTGAGGGCGACTTCTGGGGCCCCCCTCTCTTGGGACCCCAGAACCTCATCCACGAGTGTATAATAAAGCCCCGTGGTTTGCCCCCCCCCCAAAAAAACCAAAAAACAATATATTTGAGTAATAAAATCAAGAACTTTTAAATTTCACAGTCAGATTGAGAAAGCCAGCTGGGAATATTCCCTGAAGCATGTCTGGTTTAGGGTGTATCAGTATCTGTCTTCCAGATACCACAGACAAGGATTAAAAAGTTCATCTTGTTTACTATTCTAGAAGGGTCATAGTGACCATTTCACAAGGGAGAGGATCAATAACGCAGTGTTTTGTTTCTGTTTTTGTTCTGTGTATGTGCATGTGTGTGCGTGCATGTGTGTGTGTGCATGCGTGTGCGTGTGGGTTTAGTTCAGACAGCCTCCTCACCTAACACCCTGTGGAAGACAAACTCTGTAAGTGTGGACGGTGGAAGCCGGCAGCGATCTTCGTCAGATCCGCCAGCTGTCCATCCACCGCTGCCCCCTCTTCGAGTGACATCTACCAGTACGTTTTTTTCTTTTTCCTTCCTTGCCTGTGGGCTTTGTAGATCTGGATGGCAGGGGGGCGTCCTCAGCAGCCGCACCGGGAGAGAGCCACGGGGCTACACACTTGGCTCAGGCACGTGTCGGGTGCGCGGCGCTGTGTGGCCACCCGTGGCTCTTCCAGCCACTTCCTCCCCCAGCTTCAGACTCCCGTCTGCCCCCCCCACCGCACCCCAAGGTAGCTCCCTTCCTCTGTCTTCTAAAACATTTTAGCAGCATTTCCTCCTTTATGCACTACCCTGGAGTCTCCTTTTCCTTTGGCCATTGGTGATTTTCAATATTTGGGGACAGTCCTTTGGTTCATAATCTAGCATGTGTTTTTTTTCAATGTCAACAGGTGGTTGAAAGTCTCCAAAACCTTGGGGAGGGGACCTGCAGGAAGAGGTTTTTAGGAAGAGGGTTTTCTCCAAAGCGCAGAGCCAGGGTGTCTTTTTTTTTTTTTTTTTCTTTTTCCATATCAGTGGAAGAAGCCCCGGATGCTGCCCTGTCGCCTGCTGTATCAGCTCCAGGGGAGGAGCCCAGCATCTCGGGCTTCTATAGCTTCCAAAGCATGAGCCTTCCCAGGGCGAGCTCCTTGTAGCTTCCTTAGAATCAGTTAAAATAGAGAGCAGCGTGGCCCAGGCACAGGGAGCGTGGGGTGTGCACTGCAGCAGAGCCAGGGATGCTGTGCTAGGAGGTCGAGGATGGCCACGCAGAACAGCCAGGGGGGCGCACAGTGGCCAGAGCCCACTTTCCTGCCTCTCTATTTGATGTCCCTGGGACTGGATTTTTGTGCTAGAATCTGCCTTCTGACTTTTCCTTTAAAATGGAAAAAGGAAAGAAGAATGAAAAAAGAAGGCCGGGCGCGGTGGCTCACGCCTGTAATCCTAGCTCTCTGGGAGGCCGAGGCGGGCGGATTGCTCGAGGTCGGGAGTTCGAAACCAGCCTGAGCAAGAGCGAGACCCCGTCTCTACTATAAATAGAAAGAAACTAATTGGCCAACTAATATATACAGAAAAAATTAGCCGGGCATGGTGGCTCATGCCTGTAGTCCCAGCTACTTGGGAGGCTGAGACAGAAGGATCGCTTGAGCCCAGGAGTTTGAGGTTGCTGTGAGCTAGGCTGACGCCACGGCACTCACTCTAGCCTAGGCAACAAAGTGAGACTCTGTCTCAAAAAAAAAAAAAAAAAAAAAAAAAAAAGAAAAAAGAAGAGACAGACTCTAACTGGATCCCTTTGTTTTCTCCCACCCTAGTCCCTCCCTGGCAGCTGTCCCAGCAGGGAGGAGCCCACCCTTGTGTGTTAGCTCCCGTCCTGAGGCAGATTGCCACTTCTAACAAGGACACAGGTTGATGACCAGACACTCAGAGAGGGCTTTAATGCTCATCGGAGAGGGAAGAGACTGGGGGAAGAGACTTGGCCTTGCTCCAGTTCTTACCAGCTTCGTCACCCTGGGTGAGGTCCCCTCACCTCTTGCAGCCTCAGCGCCTCACCTGTGCGACAGGGATGACCATAAACCTCTTTGCCCTGCGCACTTCACAGATTGTGGGGCGTTTGCTAAGTCAGCTGCTCCCTCTGGCCACAGGACAGCCGAGGGGAAAGAGTGGCCCTAGGAGGCCCTGGGCCCCAGCAGAGGCAGCCCACCTGCGTCCTCCTAGGGCCGAGAGCAGGAGGCTGTGCTGGCTTCCCGACAGGGAATTCTAGCTGAGGAAGTACTCACTGGCTAATAGAAAAATCTTCACTGTGACTTTAGACTTGCAGCTTGCTTGTTAGTTTGGAAAGGACTCTTTGCCCCTTCCTCAATAATACGGTTTTCTGAAAATCAGCAAGGAAGCAGCGGCAGGTTTTTCCTTAGGAAATAGCAATAGAAAGAGGCCTCCAGGGAGAAGGCTGGAGGGGGAAGCCCTGGGACTGACCCCTGCGTTCTCTCATTTTCTCTCCGCAGATCCCCTGACACCCACGCCGCCTCCTCCCGTAGCCAAGACGCCCAGCGTGATAGAAGCCTTGAGCCAGCCGAGCAAGGCCACCCAGCCCGTGGGCTCGCAGAGCAAGCCCCCGCCTCTGCCCCCACAGCCGCCCAGCCGCCTCCCGCAGAAGAAGCCTGCTCCCGGGTAAGCCGCGCCTGGCCAGGTGGCCCGCCCCCGCACCTTGCGTGCAGGGAGCTTCCAGATGGCAGTGGCCTTATAACTTCACCTGCTGAGGTTGCCGTAGAACACTTGTAACCCCGTGTTCCTGCTGCTGTAACATGTGAAGACAGGTGTCACCTAAAACTAATTCATCAGGCCTCAATTCATCAAGAATTTTTAAACTATAAAAAATTTCTTACAAACGTGCATCTTAAATCCACTTAATGAATTTAGAACTGGGATTTTTTGAGGTAAAGTCCTCAAGACATGGGACCCTCAAGCCTCCTTGCTGCTCACGGGCAAGGTTATCTGGAACACAGACCCTCTGCAGTGCAAGGCGTAGATTTCCTGCAAACGGGGACGTTCTTCTACACAAACACACTTCCACCAGCAAAATCAGGAAATTAACATGGATGCCTTGGACCCAATTCAAGTTTAGCCATTTGTCCAAATAATGCCCTTTATTGCAGAGAGATGCGATGCATGGCTCTTCTTCCGGATCTTCATGGTGGGAAATGGTGCATTTTAGAGGAAATGGTACTTAGGGGCCAAGCTCTGGGTGCTAGGTGGAGTGTCACTGCTCCTGCCAGGCCCTCTGAAAAGACTGAAAGGCAGGGTAGTTCCACACAGGAGGTGACTCGTCGGTGGGGACTGATACTGTGGGAGGTCTCTGCCCTCCGCGTGTCTGGTGGTTGACGCTGGGCTGCTGGCTGGAATACCGACACGTGTGTGGCCTCTCCATGTGGCGTGGGCTTCCTCACCGCATGGAGGCTGGGTCCAAGACAAGTCCCCAGAGACAGGCCTAGCCCTGGCAACGGGCACACCGTTATTTCTGCCATCTGTTCTTGGTCAGTGACAGAGCTGGATGCCGCCGGGGGCACAGAGGACTGTGGAGTGGCAGAGGGAGTCACATCCAACCTCAGTAAAGAATTTGGGGGCAGTGTTGTACAGTCACCATGGGGCTTATTCTAATATTTTCTGCACTTGTAACTTCTGTGGGTGAGAAATCCGGCTCCCAGATTTACTTACTTGATCAGTTCTCCTTATGGACAGACCTCCCACCCCGCCTCCTCTCCCTACTCGGGTCTCGCTCCAGTTCCAGGACCCCCTCGGGTGCCGAGCTCTGACTTCCCGCCACAATGCCTTCCTCACCCACGCAGCTTGGACGCTGCAGTCAGGCCACCCTCCCCGACGTGCCCTCCGTGGTGCCCTCAGGCCAACTTGTCCCCAGCCACTCGATGGCCCTCTCCCTGCTGGCTCTGCAGCGTGGCTGTTTCCGTCCGTGCTGCCGGGCAGACGCCGGAGCCTCTTGGTGTACAAACTGCAGTCTTCGGTTCTGAGAAATTTCACTGATGTTTTTGTATTGCCTTAAGTTGTGTGTTTTTTGGTTTTTGTTTTTTTTTCTGTTCTCTGTTTTAATATAATTCTTGCTCTTCAAAAGTCAGACCCCTTGGTCTTTCCTGTGAACGTGTCATCATTTCTCTTTTTACTGGTGTCACCTCACTGCTCTGACAGCCCTGGAGCCTCCGCGCTTCAACGCTGGGAAGGTGGCGTGCTGCCCACCCTGAGTTCAGCGCACCTGTTCTTGGTTGACCCTAGTCCCAAAGGTGGACCCAGCCCCCATCTGCCGTCTGACCCACCATCTTCACACCCCGGGCCCAGGGTTCCTTCTGCAGGGGGAGAGGCAGTGGGCAGGGAGGCCTGCTGGGCGGTCACACGCCGGCCTGTGGCCAGGGAATGTCCTCTGGCCTTCTGCCACCTTCTCCTGTCCACTCCTGCTTTGTTGCTTGCCTCTTTTAAAGATCTGAGAGATTTTCTAGATTTTTATCTTCTAGTTCTTTTATTGAGTCTTTTTCATGCTTACTCTGATACAATAACTAACTCTCAAGTTAAATTCCTTTCATAGCATCATCCTCTTTTTGTCTCATGAGACCATTTTTCTTATCTATTCTCTCTGAGAACAGTAATGTTGGGTGTGTTTGTTTTAGTTTTTGCTTTTCTGCGTGGTGTGTTTCTTCCATGTTGTCTTCACCTGTATGTTAGAAGCGTCTCCCTGTAAATCTGCTCCAAGTTGCTCTGTCCCTGCTTCAGGGGAGGCGTTGTGAACTCGCAGACGCTGGCCAGGGTGGCCAGTGTGGGCTCACTGTGCCGTGGTCTGGTTGGGCCATTTGGTCGGGGGAGTCCGCATTTGGGTCTTTTTTTTTTTTCATTTTTTGAGACAGTCTCACCCTGTTGCCCAGGCTAGAATGCCATGGCGTCAGCCTAGCTCACAGCAACCTCCAACTCCTGGGCTCAAGCCATCCTCCTGCCTTAGCCTCCTGAGTAGCTGGGACTACAGGCCACCATCCCGGCTAATTTTTCTATATAATTTTATTTGGCCAATTAATTTCTTTCTATTTTTAGTAGAGATGGGGGTCTCACTGTTGCTCAAGCTGGTTTCGAACTCCTGACCTTGATCAGTCTGCCCACCTTGGCCTCCCAGTGTGCTAGGATTACAGGTGTTGAGCCACCACACCCAGCTGCATTTGTGCCATTTTTTCTCTTGGATAACTCGGATTTTTTAGAGAATAGTCTTCTAGTCTCTTGTCTGAAGGACCTAAGTTTTCTGGGAGTTGAGTAGAGAAATAAAGCTAAACTTTTGCTTAGTCCCTCTGCTGTGCAAGATACTCCCAACACCTGCACCTGGCATCCCCCAGTCCAGAACCCTCTGTTTTACACTCTCCACGCATAGAAACTTCTGGTCTTTAGTAGGGTTGGGGGTAAGGCAGAGGCTGGGCTATTCAGAGAAGGGGAGGAATTCAGTAGCTTCGTAAACAGACATCAGACTAGTCCTTCTGTTTACTGCTCTGCTTTTCCCCCCACTTCCTGTGCAGGGCAAATGGCAGCATTTCGGGCTGCCTCACTGCTGGCCTAGGGGCCCCTCCTGAGATCAGCTGGCTGGACTGTGATCTTCCTCCCCTTTCTAGCTTCCAACATTTTTTTCCTATTCTCTTTGTTCCTTTTGGTTTATTTTTTAAAAATCCTCTTCCTTGGGAGGAAGTAGAAGTAAATGTACTTTAATCTGTCACTTTGAACTCGAAGACTCCCAGAACTTTTAAAACACTGGTTTGCAAGATAACTTTCTAAAATATAACACACAGGCCGGGCGCTGTGGCTCACGCCTGTAATCCTAGCTCTTGGGAGGCCGAGGCGGGCGGATTGCTCAAGGTCAGGAGTTCAAAACCAGCCTGAGCAAGAGCGAGACCCCGTCTCTACTATAAATAGAAAGAAATTAATTGGCCAACTGATATATATATATAAAAAATTAGCCGGGCATGGTGGCACATGCCTGTAGTCCCAGCTACTCGGGAGGCTGAGGCAGAAGGATTGCTTGAGCCCAGGAGTGTGAGGTTGCTGTGAGCTAGGCTGACGCCACGGCACTCACTCTAGCCTGGGCAACAAAGCGAGACTCTGTCTCAAAAAAAAAAAAAAATAAAAAAAAAATAAAATAAAATAAAATATAACACACATATCTGTGCCTTCCTGTTCTTTAACAGCATATAGAAATATAATTGGTTATTAAATTATCTTAATGAATATGCCCTCACCTCTTATCATCTTTCTTCCCTCTTTCCGTACCACACCCTTGGATTTGCTCTTTCCAAGCTATTGTTTTTCAAGAGATCAAGTGATGTGTTGAAGTTCTGGATAAGGAACAGTCCCCCAGCACCCAGAGGGAGCTCTGAGAACAGAGGCAGGGGTCTGTCAGTGCAGGGTTTGGGGTGCACTCTTTCTAGCCACTCAGACCTCTCTGCCTTCCTGGCTGTCAGAGGAGTTCTGGCTGGGGCTGCTGGATGAGTTTCCTCCTAGCACGGTCTTACCTGGTTTTAGTGCAAGGAGAGGTGGGGCAGGGAAGAGCAGGTGCAAGGAGAGGTGGGGCAGGGAAGAGCAAGTGAGGTTAGAGTATGTCCAGGACAGATGAGGACGGGTGGAATCGTGTTGTCAGCTCCCAGTGGAGTTTGTTTCTAAGGGAACACACTGGTGCGTTGTTGTACACCCAGTAAGACCCACCAGGGGACTGGAGAGCTCCTCTCTCAGCACCTCACAGACATGTGGCATTGCCCCTTTTTCAAGAGTTGACAGACCTGGTGTCACTCAACACCTTTTACAGATGGAAGTGCCAACTCTCTGGAACACACTTAGCCAGGTCAACCAGACGGCAGGTCTGAATTTGATAGACCCCACCTGTCAGCCCTGAGAACCGCTCCTTTACCTGTGTGTTTCTACCCTGGGGCCTTGGAATGTGCTGAGCCTGTGGCCAGTCACATCAGGTCCCAGCAGCAGGGCCCACAGAGGCACAGGCCACACTGTTCAGTGGTGCTTGGGCAGGTCCTGGCAGAGCCTTCTGGGCCTGAGGTTAAGATCCGCCCTTCCTAAGCAGGGAAGGGGCTGAGCAAACGGGGGGGGGGGGGGGGCAGAGCCCATGGCTAGTGTCTAGCTTCTAGCCCTGGACCCTGGTCCTTGGCCAGGGTCCCACATGGACAGTGTACCCTGGTTATAGGGTCAGGACCTCCCATTCCTCCTTTTTCCATAAAAAGTGAGCTGAATTGGCAGTTGAGGAAGTCAGCTCGCGCACTAACAGCGATGCGCTAGGGGCAGGTGACGGGTAGTAGTAAGTCTGTTTTTCCCTTCTTTTGTAGGGCCGACAAGCCGACTCCACTGATCAACAAAGGCCAACCGAGAGGACATGGTAATTATTTAATTTGGGGCTGGGTTTGTTTCTGCTTAGCCTGTGGGGCTCCCGGGGGCTGTTCCCAGCCGGGTGGTCAGTGTGGAGGGAGGGCCCAGCCCCCTCCGTGTGGCCCCAGCCCGCCTCAGCCTCTGACACGCTGCTCCCGAGCAGCTTGCGGCTGGGCTCCTCATTCCCGCCCCCTCCTGCTGACGGGGGCGCTGGCGGAGGCCCCAGGTGACACCTAACTCACTTTGGGACACTTACCCACCTTGCACTCCACTGGGCACAGAAGATTCTTGGCTTTGAGGGGACTTTTCCCTCAACATCTGGCAATCTGCTTTTAGATAAGACTCTCTGGCTTTTTTTATATTTATTGTTTACATCTCATGTTTATGATTGATGAGACATCTTGCAAAGTTGCTTCATTTTTGCCCTAAAGCAGTGGACCTCTCTGGAACAGATGCTCTGGGTCCTCTGTCCAACGCCGTGGTCCTGCAGCCTCCTGCACCCATGCCCAGGAAGTCGCAGGCAGTAAGTGGACGAGCCTCCTTTCCTGCCCCTCTGCTCTGGCCAGGAGGGCACAGGGGAAACAGATCTCCCCCCACCCCCACCCCCGTCGTCCCCCCAGTTGCAGCAGGGCAGGGGTCTTCGTTCTGGTATCTGGCTGCTTGGGTCTAGGCAGCTGGTGGGCGTGGCGTCTCAGTACAGCTTCGGGACAAAACTGCCATGAGCACCAGGCCTGGCTGTTCCCCAGCTCTTCCCTTTCTGCTCCGCCGGGAGCCTCCCCATCTTCTCCTGGCTCCCGAGCTGCACTGACCTGCCCCCCTGTGGCAATCATGGGCTTCCCACGCCCAGGCCGGGACTCCTGAGACCAGCTGCACCAGAGTGGGCCAGTTCTCTGCCCCAGCAGCTGAGGCCTCCTGCCACGCTGACCTGTGCCTCTCTCCGCTCCTGACACAGACCAAGCTGAAGCCCAAGCGGGTCAAAGCACTCTATAACTGTGTAGCCGACAACCCAGACGAGCTGACCTTCTCCGAGGGGGATGTGATCATCGTCGACGGGGAGGAGGACCAGGAGTGGTGGGTGAGTCGGGGTTGGGTTTGGGAGGCTCCTCAGGGGCTGAGCTGCATTCCTGCCCACGTGGCTGGACAGACCTGCTCACAGGTGAGGTCTTCTCGGTCTGAGCGGTTCAGTCCTGGTGCCACCGTTCAGTCTTCAGGCCACCAGCCACTCTGGCCCTTAGCTTCCTTCGGTGTCTCTTCTGCCGTGGATGCCCACTTCTCAGTAGGCCTGATTGTCCCCAGGGTGGCTTCCTCCCTCGCTTAGGGTGGGCAGGCCACTTGGGCTGCAGCTCACTCGAGGGCCTGGAATGAGACCCCTTCATTCCGAGGGCTTGAGTTTCTATGCCATTCATCCCCTGCCGTTGCTGGACTGGTGGAGTCTGGTGTCTAGAGAGGGAGCTCACCTGGAGGGCAGGGTCCCGGGCATTGGTGTGGTCCTGACGCGAGCTGTGGGCTGCTCAGGCATCCAGCTGGGCTCGGGAGCAAGACGAGTACCGGGGTTACCCTGGTGACCCTAAGAATTCAGACTCAGCCACTTAACAGTCTGGTGGCCTGGGACAGGTTGCTTGTATCTTTAAGTGTTAGCGACATTGTGTGCGAAAGGGAGTTTGCGCACAGCCCTGCTGTGAGGATGATACGGTGAGCTCGCTCTAAGAGGCAGCTGTCTCCAGTGAGGGCTGTAGGGTTGACAGACTTGAGTGAAGCAGGTGCGCAAGGCGCTGGCAGCGTCTGCCGCTCACTGGGCACGAGTGGCCCAGCCCTGCTCACGGAGCCCAGCTCGCGCGTGGTTCGACTGACCACTCAGGCAGGACTTATGAAAACTGCTCTGCTTTGACAAGTGCAGGGAGTTTGGATCCTGTCCCTAGCAGAGCTTCCACCACTTTAAACTGTAAGCTCTTAGCCTCCAGGGGTTTTGTGAACCCTCAGGGCCTTGCAGCACTGCTTTTGGCCCGGATTCACCAGTCTGTCTTGTGGCCTCATTTCCCCGTGAGGGATTAGAAAGCGCCTGCGGGCTAGGAGCTCCTGCGGAGCGCAGGCACAGATGGGGCCGCAGTGCCTGGGTTCCTGGTTCCAGTGGGGAGAGTGCCTGGCTGCACAGAGGTTATGAGGACCCAAACTTGCTAACACCAGCCAGACCCCCCACCCGGTTGGCAGAGGTGGGGCTGGCCTGGTCCCACACCCCTGCAATCCCATGGGGTGGCGCGGCTCCAGCTTGATAGCGAGCGTAGCCATATGGAAAATGCCTGTTCATTTGCCAAACTATGGAAGTTTCAGAAACGTATAAAGAAGAAAGTAAACGTTGCCCATAATCACAGTCCCCTACCCTCACCCCCCCAAAAAAAAAACCCACCATTTATATTTTTTCGATTTTTAGGCTTTTATTTGCCTACATAGTTTATGTTGTTGAGATCATATTTGGATGTAATTTATATAATTTACCTGGAGTGAACATAAATGGATTTATTGAAGCCTTCCACAAATGCTTGACTAAGTTCAAATGGAGCCAATTCACACCTTTCTGTGACTTTGTACCTCACAAACTTAGGAGTTCTTTCATTCGTTTAAAAAAAAAAGGCAGGTGGGGAGTTGCGGTCAGATCGCTGACCTGTGGGCCCCCCGGGGCTGCAGGCCCCCGTGGGGTGTCTGGGGCCTGCCTGGTAGGAGTCCTCACACAGAGGAGGCACGCACCGTTGGACATGTGAGTGAAGAAAAAAGGAAAAAATAGTTTAGATGTTCTACCTAAGTAGTTCTTTGTCAGAGGAGATTCTTCTGAACAAATCTCTTTTTTTTTCACCAAATGCTACATGTAATACTCTTCAAAGTTACCAACATTTGGAATTTTTATAATATCCTAAACTTCTAATTCATTCCAGATCGGCCACATTGACGGAGATCCCAGTCGTAAAGGAGCGTTCCCTGTATCATTTGTGCACTTTATTGCTGACTAAATTGCTACTGAACAAAAGCATTTCCTATAACAGTTCTGTTCCTGTTTCATTATTGGTACCAGAACTCTTGCCAGATATAACCAGTTTCATGAATTGTATTGTTCGGTAGCCTATTTTCTCTAATACTACTGTTCTGTTTTTAAAACTCAAAAGCAATTTTTACACATAAATGGTTTTTATAATTTGTGGTTTTCATAAAGCATTGTTATGCTTTTATTAGGAAAAACTAAGTTTCCTAAAAGGTGAACTGAAAAGTTATTTTAACTACATAATCAAGATCCTGCATCTATAGAGTTAGTAAAACCTAAAAATGTTTGAACTAAGAACATTGGAAATAAATTCTTCTTGCTTTCCTTGGCCCAATCTGGAGTTGATGATCTTTTTGCACAATTATTATAAGAAAATAGGAAGCCAGTAAACTGCTGCTTCAGAAGTCCATAGCTCAGCTGTGGACTTTGTCAATAATGTTATCAGTTCACCTTTTAAAGACAGGTATTCCTTTATAACCCATCCAATGTTTATTTAAAGCAACTTGGAAATTTACGCATTAGCGATGTACTAGCCCTAATTTGTGAGGTTGCAGCTATCATATTCTGCATGTGTGTATAACCTGTTGTTGTGAACAATCATACTTAACAAAACTACTGATGGTTTATTACAACATAAGATAATTGCAATTAATTCAGTTCCAGGTTATATAAAACTGCATTTCCTGAATTTGGTTAAAAACTAAGGATGATGGATTGCAAAACAGTTCTTTAGTTTATATGCTTTAGGTGTTTTGGAATTTGCCTTCTTAACTTCCTTAACCACACAGAAATCAACTGTACACAGAATTCTGTGTCGCAGACCACGCGATATTAACATATCACTCGCTGTTTCTTGTTGAGTGTACCACTGCCTTCCCTTCCTAGCCCATGAGAATGTTTACTCAGTTTAGTGTCTTGTATTTATATAATATTCCAACAGGAATGGTAGTTATACTGTCTTGAAATTTAATCTGTCCATCTGTTTATAATCAAGAGCGTATCAGAAATCTATAGGTCCCAGGGAATAAAATATTCCCAAACATCCCAGTTTTTACTATTTAGGGCCATCATATCATTCTTAAGCTACTTGGGGAGGGAGTGGGGGGATTAGGTTGTATATTATAAAATCAAAACTCATTAGTTTAATGAAATTGACTGTCATACCTCTATTTAGTAATTGTGACCGAAAGATTCATAGTAGGAATATTGGAAATTTTGGCACTCTTTGAGATTAGGCATGTAATGCCCACTTTGACTTTTAACAAAAGTAAAGGAATAAATTTAAGTATAGGCTTGGAAAGTGAGGAAACAATGCTATTACTGCATTTGTTATGATGGTACATTTGATTGAAGCAGCCTGTCTTTAGTATGCAAGACTCTTGTTAAGTGTAAGAGTTCTTTTTATTTTTCTTTTTGGCATTGTACTTTTTGTTGCTATTATAAAAGAAAACAGAACAAACTGGAATGTTTTATGATGTTGTATACCAATTGCTTTTTGCCTTTCAAAGTTCTGGGTAAAAATGTGTTAGATCTGTAATTAAAGTCTTTTTTTTAAAGCACTACATCTATTTTCACTAATTGTTAATTTCTGTTGTTTGAACCCTTCATTTAGTTAATTTTCTCATAGGTTCAAGAAAGTAAACAGATATTTTTGCACAGTGCACTTATTCTGTTTTAATAATCCTCCTGCATCTGTCTTATAGTCAGCCTTGTGACTACCTGGTGCCAGCTATGTAAGGAATAGTTGATTCGTGTCAGCATTTGAACTCCAGTCCCAATCTATTCTATCAGGTTCACTGGTACATAAATATCTAGGAAATATTTTTCCAATCTACAATTTGGTGGTGCTATTGTGCAGTGATTAATAGTACTCTTGCCAGAGGAAAAATTATATTAACTTCCTGCTAAATATCCTTTCTTAGTTATTTTCTCTTTGCAAATTAAAAAAAAAAAGCAACTGAGAGAAAGATAAACATTGTAGATATCTATTTATATTTAAAGTTTACGTTTCATGAACTTGAGCTGCAGGATTCTGGCATTTTGCATGCCATTTGCCATCAGATCTGACTTCTAGGGATGGTGACTGAAATACGTACACAGACTAATGGTTACTGTGTGGTCTGTTAAGGGGTGGATAACAATATGCAGCTTAGAAAGCTATTTTGAGATGTATGATATTCAATTCATTCACTTGATTACTTTGGTCTAGTTGCAGCGCAACTGTATATATTGTATAACCTAAATTGATTATTTTCATTGTCCTTAATGCAGTGATTTATAATTAGAGCATGTTTAATAAGTTTACTCTTCTTGTTAACGAGTCATTTGACTGGAAAAAAAATAAAGTACTTTTAAATGGATGTGGTCTAAGGTTTTTAATCTTTAAAGTGTTGTATGTTAAGTCCTTTTTTGAAAAAAAAAATTATACTAACATACTGTACATGAGATTTTTTTTTTTTTTTTTTTTGAGACAGAGTCTCACTTTGTTGCCCAGGCTATAGTGAGTGCCGTGGCATCAGCCTAGCTCACAGCAACCTCAAACTCCTGGGCTCAAACAATCTTCCTGCCGCAGCCTCCCGAGTAGCTGGGACTACAGGCATGTGCCACCATGCCTAGCTAATTTTTTGTATATATATTTTTAGTTGGTCAATTAATTTCTATTGTCAGTAGAGATGGGGTCTTGCTCAGGCTGGTTTCAAACTCCTGACCTCTAGCAATCACCCACCTTGGCCTCCCAGAGTGCTAGGATTACAGGCGTGAGCCACCGCGCCCGGCCCATGAGATTCCTTAAATATCAGTTACTTGTGGCATGAGCAGTAATTAAGGTTTTCTTAACTCTGAGATAAGCACTGTGATTGTGATTTACTAGCATGTTGTCTTGACACACACTTTTGAAAAGTTGGCAACAGCACTGTCCCTCTGCCCCACGCCAGCATGAATCCAGGTCCCCAGTCCAAACTGGCTAGAGCCCCACACCTGCAACACCGCCTCACTGGGAAGCCGCTAGAGGACATTCATCAGTCTTCCTCAGACAGGCCCTCAATATGTATTATTCACTGAGTGGACATCTGTGACACTTAGGTGTTAAGCTTATTTCTGTTTGAAAATCACAAATGTTTCTTTTTTATCCCAGAAGGTAGGTGACTTCATTAAGAGTAAACTCACTGTATAATACAACATATTTTAATATAAAAACAAATGATCAATTTTATACATTGCATTTTTTTCAGAAAGTCTAGAGCAAGGGCTCGCTGCGTATTTCCATAACAGTTCAGCATTACAGATTGAAAACAACTGTTCAGAAAACAGCTGAACTTCCAGATGAAGTTGACTTCCACTTGATTGCAGAATTCAAGATTTCTCAGATGTTAATACGGAGTCAAAAGCAGTGGATAAAACTTTGCAAATTGCTTGTGCTTGTTCCTACAGTACGTGAAAAGATACAATAACAACAATGTTCATAAATCTCTTCCTGAATCTGAATTTAATTTGACCAGCAAAGGCATAAGCCTGACCCTCTTGATGCCTCTCCTAAATGGCAGCAGTTCGAGTTGGCCATCTACACTGTCTGCCTTGATGGGTGGGCTCCCTTACATATGGGCCCTTTGGCTTTCCTTTGGCGAAGAGCATACACAGTAAATCCGCAGATACTGCAGCCCGTGAGAGGGATGCTCACTGAGTCAGGGAGGACAACAACAAAGAGAAATGGAGGGAGCCTCTGGCCCATGGAGGACACAGCACTTTTCCTCCATGTTTTCCCTTTCCTCCAGAGATTTACCCTAAACCTTTATTTTTTTATTCATTTATTTTTTTGAGACATAATCTCACTCTGTTGCCCGGGCTAGAGTGCCATGGCGTTGGCCTAGCTCACAGCAACCTCAAACTCCTGGGCTCAAGCGATGCTCCTGCCTCAGCCTCCCGAGTAATTGGGACTACAGGCATGTGCTACCATGCCCGGCTAATTTTTTCTATACATTTTTAGTTGACCAATTAATTTCTTTCTATTTTTAGTAGAGACAGGGTCTTGCTCTTACTCAGGCTGGTTTCAAACTCCTGACCCGAGTGATCTGCCCGCCTCGGCCTCCCAGAGTGCTAGAATTACAGGTGTGAGCCACCACCCTCGGTCTACCCTAAACCTTTAAATCCAGGCACAAGTGAGTGCTGTTACTGGGCCTGACATAAATAGCTCACAACCTGCACTAAGTCTGGAGAGCTGGCAGACCTATAGCCTAATATTCATTCATTACATTATTATTGGCCAGGTATTAGATACATAATGGATAGCATTTCTTCAGCCTTTGAAAAGAATGTAAGTAGTCTCTGGGTTTTGCCACTTGACTTGATGAATAGGAAACTAACCAAGGTAACTTAAAAGTCTCACCAGGCTGTTGCACTGATAAACCCACAGACTGTATTCTTCATTGCTCGCATCTGTGGTCTTCAGAGCCAATAAGCTTTTTCCTGCCCCCAGACCATCATCATAACACACCATCCGGATGATTAAATATAGAGCATGCCTATGCAAAACATCCTGCAGAAATCAGGAAAAATTCAAAAAGATCATGACTATTTTAAATGTTTCTCAGTTCTTTTAACACACATCTTTCCAAGCAGATTGTATTGTGAGGTTTTAAACAGCATATCCCTGGATCTGGCAGAAAGTAGCTATGTAGGTTTCTCACCCCAAGGGACGTTCCCATATGTCCGTTATGGGGCAGTTTGCCTTTGGGATCACACCTTCCTACTTAAATCCCAGAAAGATGGGAGTGGGGTGATCTACACTTACTATCCCTGTCTCTCTGCCCACCTTCCAAGCTGACTGATGGCTGCTCTTATGTGGGGTCCTAAGTTGAAAATGCATTAGAAGCCATCAGTGGGGGCTTGTATAGGCCCAATCTACACAGGAAGTGCCCTTATTCACCCTAAGAAACTGGCCACATTTGAGACCAGCTGCCAGGAACGTTTACAAGCTAACCACTCTGCAAATAGGAGCAAACATAATTGTAAGTGGGCTCTTAATAGCCTGAATTCCCTTTTACCTAAAAGAGATTTGTTTTCCTTTAATAAATTATATTACTTACATACTGATCTGATGTTGACACTTTTATACCATACTTGGAAACTCCCATAATAAATTCTTCCTCCAGAGGAACAAAAGGCAACTTTCCATCTTGCTTTAAAGTAAAAATAAATTACATGATAAACATTAAAATTATGTTATAGTCTTAAGTCTGATTAGTCACCTTTAGTATCTGGCCATCACAAACCCAAAACCCTTTAAAGAATGTGGGGTACATGTTAGCTGGGTAAGAATTTCTCTCCAAAGAGGCAGAAGAAAAATTACCTCTCCCCCTCTTTTTGACAGCCCACAAATCTGAGCGAAGTCCAGATCCATCCATTTCATGCGTTTCTCTATTCCTTTGTCTTGGACTGGGTGTTACCCCTAATTACAAGTATCTGAGATACTCCTCACAGATCCTGGTGAGGTTAAAATATTTACATTAGAAAAAGTCTGTATTTCAATTCTGAAATACTCAAAGCGTATTCTAGTGTTGCCACATGGACTGATCAGGAAGCAAGGCCACAGGAACCGTTTTTCTCATTCTGTGTCCTACTTAGATGGTAAGGTGTGTGGTTATCCCCAGGGCTCGGGGCTTTGGGCTGGCAGATGCTGCTGCTGAATGGGTACTCGGCTCACAAAGACATTAATCAGTATTTTTAGTTATTCAGAGTAAAATAGCAGGTGAGACCTGATGGTTTCCCTAGTAGATTATCTAGTTTTATGGCCTAAATCAGAATGCTGCCTAATTTGCCTTCTCTAAAATAAATAAACTGTTGGCAATCAGTAGATGTTCCATATTGTAAATGTTTTTGTGGAACCATTTGCCTACGTTAAAGAAATAATGGTAAATAAGCCGCATCCAAATACCTTAATTCTCGGGTCCTCACACTGTTGTAAGTACCCTTTTACCCATCATCCTCGTGGTAAGTTTAAAGCAATTCCAAGAATCAAAATCAAACCGTTCATCATATTATCCTGATAATAGTAATGCTATTGTCAATAATGGAATTTTTAACAAGCAGAAATTCTACGGTGATATGAGAAATTTAAATTGTAGGAATGAACATAATCCTAGTGGATTTTTTAGGGGAAACATTATTAGTAATCTTTAGTCCTCAACATCACTCATAAGTTCTTGGAAATTACTACTTTAAGCTAAATGATGTACATAATGAAACCAATTCTTTTTCTTATCAACATTATAATGAAAGGACCCTGAATAATGAGTTATTTGAGGACCTGCTATAAGTTGTTTCACTTAAAGTCACAGTTTGCAAGAACTTAATGTTAAGTGAAGACTTACTGGACTTTGTTGGAATGACTTTATATTCCAAACTAAATGCTGGGATACTAATTGTATTAGTCCAGACTACCAAGAGTTCTCTGTTAAGTGGCAAATTAGAGTCATTGATTTCCCTCAGAGGTAACTTCCATTACTTTCTCAAAGACATGAAACATATTTCATGCTCTCATTCTGCGTGATTTAAGAGATTGTACGTTCTTAAGATTAACACACTATGAACAGATGAAGGACTCTTTCCATCACGGTAATATCCCTTTGTTAATGAACACATAAAAATAGAGTTTCATTTTCTAGAAACTCCGGAAGCAATTTACTAACTGTATTATTAGTTCTTTGGCTCATCCATTTCCACCGTTGGCAAGGGTACAGACCTTATCATATTTTATGCACCAACTTCACACCTGTGATTTATCTTATTTTTCATTCACGATGATTCCTTTTATTTTTTATCATCTTGACCTGGATAAATTTTTGAAACCCACCTCACCTTGATTCTTGTTAGAAACAGGTATGAATGAACAAATACGTTAGATCAACATCACTATGAATTAGATTGAGAGATGAAACGAGTTCAGTGGAGATAACAGTAAGGTTTTCCCAGATTGTCTTAAAAGAAAAACCTCTGGAATGTAACCAGTCACTACAGTCAGCTCCTCATTTCAACAAGGAAATCAGCCCCATAAAAAAGTAAAAAGTACTGTGTTTAAAGGAAGGAACAGTGTCTGTTCCTGTGCGGCTCAGTCTCTAAGACACCTGTACCACGGGTGGCTTCGGGAAAGATAGTGAGCACAGCGCCACCCAGTGGGCCTGAAAGAGCAGACATCTTTCTTCAAAGCCAGGATTTACAGAATCTCATAATCAGAGGCTTTAAATCAGAATTTTTTTTTTTTTTTTACCTGGGCAACATCTATGTAATTTATCAGGTCTAGTGGCCCTTCCAGACATTTTCCCTCAGAGAGTTTCAGCTTCTCAATGGCACCAACATATTTTATTCGAAATTCCACACAGGTATCTGAATTATTGTTGCTTTGTCCTAAAGATGAAAGAAAAGTTATGATGGTAAGACTTCAAAGAAATATCTGCATTACAGGTATCCTCAGTCCCTTCCCAAATAAAAACCATACTGTGTTATTAGAACATAATCTTTAAATATAAATTTTTATAATGCAAAATTTCTTGATGTAATGGGAACAAACTTAAAATTTCACTAACCTTTTTCCTCAGTGTCTCACAACATACTAAATGTATAAAGGTCTCAATAATATGAATGAATTAATAACCTTCATTTCAAAACAAATGGGAGAAAAGTCTATTAGAAAATGATTACCTTTACAATGCATGACACTGAATTATTTTCTGGTTCCTTCCCCCTCTTTACCATGTTAAATAACTTTCCTGACTGAGGAAGCTGCTCTTCCTCTACCATTCAGTCCAAAAAGACTACACAATTTTTTTTTAATGTAGATGGAATAATGCTACGCAGGAAGTCCCTTAACAGACGGCAACAAGTTGAAGAATGGTGTGTGCTGTAAAATCTTGCCAATATAGAGATTACCACGAACTACTCACCATATTAAGGAAATACTTTACGATTACTTTTAGCTTGTTTATATAATGAAAAGATACACACATCTTTAATATTTTAAAGGCATCTGGAAGTCCAGATAATGGACTTAATGCTACAACATTCTGTTTATAGATTGATGAGTCTATGGATCCTGAAGGGAAAAGTAGGATTTTAGACAAGAAAATGAATAGTATATTTCCAGTTAGTCACCAGCTATTTATGGAGCTTGGGTTGAAGCCACTTTTTGATTTCTAAGGAGCTAGTAATTTCGGGCAGCTGCATAAATGTTGCAAGGATCTGCGACAGATGCTCCCCTTAATTACTTGTGTTCCTTGTGGTCATGAGAAAGTGTATCTCAGGGTACCTCGGGGTAGATGGCTCCTTAACCCTTTATCACCAAGACATTTGTCCTGTTCCATCCTCTGCCACCCCATCTCTTAAAAAGCTGTTTGAAACTTCTAAATTATTGCCCACAATGTTTTCGAACATTTTTACTGTAGAACTCATTAAGAGCATTTTGCTGGAGTGCCTGAGCCAGCCTCCAAGCCAATGGTTTCCACCAACAAGCCACACCCCCAACCCACAGCACACCAAATCTTGGCCCATTTCTAAGCTCTTGTCAAGTGGCAGAGGAGGGGAAGAAAACCATGAATGCACAAGAACTCATTGTGTGACACTGGTGAAACTATACAAGCATAAGCGAAAAGGCTTAGATAAGAAATGATGCAATCCTTGTACGTACCTGAGCTTTTGGTGGAGTCTGTATCAAGGCTGGCCACAGTGCTGGATCGGGAAAGACCCCCAAGGCTAGAATCTACAGACTGAGAAATAAAAAAACAAATAAACAAAAAGCCTACAAATAATAAGAAGCTTCTCTGAAGTTCACTACCAAACCCATTGAAATTACTTGTTATAGTTGAGCTGACATGTACAAAAAAGCAGGTCAATTATTCAGGAAGGCTGATTACAAAAAATTTTTCTAAAGACAAATTCTGTAGCAAACTTCAAAGAAACACATAATCCCAACTGGTCTTCCCATAACACAATGTTGAATAAATGTGGCAGCAATACTCTTAGTCCAAATCTAAGTCATTTTCTCCACCTCCTCACAAGATGCCTTCTATTAATATCCTCTGTGAAAATCTACACCTTGCTTTCACTTTCCTTCCACTGAACCCAAACCGACCATGTACAGAAAGCCAGGCAGAGACTATTATCCTTATTTAATAAATGAGGAAAGAGATCAGAGACATTAAGTGATTTACCCAAGGTCACATCTAGTAAATACCTCAGAACTAGAATAGAACGAAATACCTCAGAACTAGAATAGAACGAAATACCTCAGAACTAGAATACTCAAACCTAGATCTCCTAATTCCTAACCCAGTGCTTCTGAGATTATTCTGACTAGTAATTGTACCACAGCAGTAATTCAGAGGCTAACTGGCAGACCAGCACGTAAGTGTCAATATGAACTGCAGTGATAAAACGGCTCAGCGAAATACAAAGAATCACATGTGCAAGTGGAGTTTGTTCTACAGTACTATACTCTCAATGTGCTTAATTTCCTTAGAAATAACATCCTGTGGAAACTTGATTTAAAAAATGAGTCACTTTTTTGCAACTCAAATCCGAATTAAATTTTACAAGTACATTCAAAAGTTTTAAGAAGTGAATCAAAGATGAATGCAAAAATGCATCAAGTCTTAAGTATGTTTTTTTCCCTTTTTCAATCATTGGACTCCTTGGAATACAATCTAAAATGAGAACAAATTTGTATGCTCTAAGACACAATGTGGAGTACTGAAAAATTGGACATAGACTAAACATTCAATAGGCAGGAGGGAGGGGGAGTTGGAACTAAGGTGCTATTACAAATTCAGACTGGCTCCTGGGATGTGTCCAGGCTCCTGAAAGGAGGAACAGAGTCCACCAGGAAAACAGCAGTGCCTCGTGACCTCTGAATAGAACAGGAAGGAAGAAACTGATCTATTTTCCTCATGTTCAGAATATGAAACAACAAAAGCTTACATCATCCTAAAACACAAATCTAACAGTTGCAACTTTGCTTAAAAACCACGCAGCGCTCCCCCATGGTCTCCAGGATCCTCAGTCCTGGCACGGTGTACCACGGACTCTTCTGCACTCCCCAGCCCCTGCCCAACTCGGGTGCCTGAGCTGGGTCACCGGCCACATCCCAAGCCGTTAGCTAGGTCCTGGCAGGAATCACAGAATGTAGGCTCTGGTCCTGGCTCTGCAGTGGCAGGGCTTGAAGCCCCCATCTGTTTTCTAACCCAGAAAACAAGATATCGGCCAGATCACCCGCTCCCCTCTGGGGTCCTCACACTTAAGGCTATGAAAGCAGCAGCAGGGAGGTTCTGTTTGTGTTGACTAGCTCCAGGAGTTCAAAAATTTTAAAGAAAATGGTTAATTTCTAAGACTGCAAAGGATTCCTAAATTGTCAAGTTTCTGTGCTTCTGGCTAGACGTCCATCCACTCAGCTGTGATAACACTGCTCACCCCACCCTGCCTGGACATTCTGCACGGCAGTCCCGCCTGTCGTCTCATTCAGGGGAGGCCCTTACTACTTAACAGTGTGGTTCACACGGGGTGGGGTGAGACAGCAGGCACCAATGACATGGTCTCAGGAGCCATCTCTCCAGGGGCACCTGAGTACCCCTGAGAGACGCCGCCTTCCATGTGCCAACCCACCTCACTGGCCTCACCCTGGCCCTGAGCAAACACATCTTCTATAATGGAAAGCACACAAAGGTGGAAAGTAATAAAAAGGCTCTTTAGTAATGAAAATGTGTGAACCCCTGGGCTAGGTAATCTCTAAGGTCCCTTCAAATTCAAACACTTTCCTTCTCTGGGATCCTGTTCACGGCACGACACCCAACTAACTCACCAGGCTCAGCCCCGTCTTCCTGGGTGTAACTGGATGTCTAACCTTCTTCACTTACACGCATTCTACCCACACATTTTAAGGCCCCATTTGCTTGCCCCTTTTTTTCTGAAGACTCCTCTGATGGTTAATTTTATATGTCAACTTAGCTGGGCTATAGTACACAGATACCTGGTCAAACCCCAGTCTAGATATTGCTGTGAAGGTGTTTTTTGGAAGAGATTAACATTTATACCAGGAGACTTTGAGTCAAGCAGACTGCCCTCCATAACATGAGCGAGCCTCATCCAATCAGTTGATGATCTTAAGAGACAAAGCCTGAGGTCCCTCCAGGAAGAGAAAATTCTGCCTCCAGTCGCCCTGTGCACCAGAGCTGCCACGTCAACAGCCCGGCTCCAGCCTGTCCACCGCCCTGCAGGCTTCAGCCTTGCATGGCCATGGGAGCCAAGTCTTGAAAGGGTCAGATGCCTCCTCTTCCTGCAGCACCCGGGACAGCGCTGAGCACCGCAGACAGACATTAACAAGTATGAACCCACATGCCACACAGCTAGACCATGGGAGGCACATGCTACCCCAGATGCTTCTGTATCTACCAGGAAGGTCAGGAGAGGGAAGTATGTGAACATGATTTCTACTTTACGCAGCACGTCAGCCAACTGTTGTTATTTTAAGGGTTTACGCTTAATTCCTCTTTTTCTCATACTCCACAACCAATCTATCAACAAGGCCTGTGACTGCTCATCTCGAAATCGCTGCAGAACCTGAGCTCTCCTCACCACTTCCTCCACGCCCCGTCCGAGCCCTCATCTCTCTCTCAGATGATCCCAGTATCCTCCCAGCTGGTCTCTCTGCTCCTGCCCTGACCCTGCTGTTAGTGGCCAAAGTGACCCCAGTTAAAATTACGTAAGAGTCTGTCACTGCCCTGCCCAAACACCCTGATGCTCCCCTTTTCCCACAGAGCAAAAGCCCCGGGCTTCCTGGGCTGACAAGGTGCCCCCCACCCGCCCAGTCATGCTGGTCTCCCTGCGGTCCCTCAGGCTGGCACGCTGCTCCTCTGGGCCTTTGCTCTTGCTCTCTCCTCTCCCTGAACCGCTCTCCCCCACATCTGGTCTCGGCTCCCCTTCTCCTTCTGGGCCCTGCTCAAATGCCAGCTAGGGAATACACGTTTCCTGCCCAGGCTGCTTGAAACTGCATCACTCCCAACCTCCCACCCTTCCCCATTCCTATAGTTTCTTCCTCCCATGTTAGTTTGCACCGCCTGACATTTTATATTTCACTTACACATTCATTATTTCCTCCCCAGCTGGAATGTTAGCTCTGTGAGCCCAAGGATTTTATGTTCTTCTCTAACTGCTCTATCCCCTGCACCTAAAACAGAGCTTGGCACCTAGGAGTGCGAGATAAAAATGCATTGAATGAATAGTTCTCATATGTCACTGTCCAGGAGGTGGAAAAGAATGTTATTCTTCTAAACACCAACAAAATTGGTGTCAAAAACCTAAAATTCTTAGAACAAATATAATTCAGCTATCATCTTTATAACCTTTTTTAAAATTTTATTTTATTTATTTATTTTTCACTGCCACTTCTACCCCTTTATAATCTTATATTGGAAAATTCTGTCAGTCAAAAGGAAATCACGCTATCCTTTGAATAGGAGACCAAAGAGGCCAGCTGAATAGATCCTCAAAGGTTTGTTTTGCATACATTAAACCCATGCATACCTTCAAATAACATTCAAAAGTCTTTGGTATACAGGTATTTGCCAATCTCATTCTTAAATAACTATATATACTACAAACCCTAGAATTCAAGAGATCCAGCCCCTTAAGGCCTGCAATTTCTATATTTAAAAAGTTTTAAAAGCAGTACTTGTTTCAATGAGACCATTCATAGATTGTGTCCCACCCAGTTTAATGAATTTAAGAATTTCAGAAAATCTACCAAAACAAAATAAACCACGCACAGAATGTATCTCTAGGGCAAAAACTGAACTGTT
The DNA here is from genome assembly GCF_040939455.1 of Microcebus murinus. Taxonomy (NCBI): domain Eukaryota; kingdom Metazoa; phylum Chordata; class Mammalia; order Primates; family Cheirogaleidae; genus Microcebus; species Microcebus murinus. The sequence continues at coordinate 6,840,428 of NC_134106.1, forward strand.
AAAACAGACCTAGTTTGAAGACTATCAGAGGTCTGCCATGGTTAGTATCCTGCATGCAGTATCAGTTAGACAAACAAAATTCTCACTGCCTTATGATTCTGGTACGAACTCCATTCTTCCTACCTTGCTCTTCGTACTGATTTCACTACTTTGGGAACTGCTACTGCTGTGTCGTTTTTTGCCTTTCCGAAACATTTTTCACCATAGCTTGATCCAGAGAAGATACCCTGAAAGTACAAATTTTGGTGACAGTTACAAGAAAAGCAACTGTAAATCACTTTATATATAATAGGAATGAAAAACATCAATTCTTCCAGTTTCATGAGTGTACTCCTTTGACTTAAAACATAAATATGTTCCCATGGATACTATTTTCATTCTTTCTTTCCTATTAAATTACAAAAAGCTAACCCCAACCAATGAAAAAGGGAGAGACCTTCTTGTCCTATACAGAAATGTGACAAGCACTGTTCTCGTAAGTATCAGACATAATGTCATCTAGTTCTCAAAATTTCAAGTGCCTTACTTCTGTTTGATTCAAAATTTTCGCAAAATACGTGATGCATTCATTGATTTATCAGCTGAGATACTGAGTCTCAGGTTCTCATTCTGTACTTGGTTGGGCTAAGAACAAAAGATATACACAACTCTCAGAATGTGCATTTTTCTTGAAGTCTTGAAATATCTTTAAGTAAAGGCTGACATAAAAACATTCCTAGGTGCTAGCTCCTTGTGTCCCCGCTCCAGTAAGGATAGGTAAGGAGATGACCTTAAGTTTCCCACAGTTTGTGTTGCATATGCCTTTTTTTAAAATTAATAATTAATGCCTTGGAAACATAAAATTCATATCCTTGCCCATTTCACAGGAGTATATATATTTGGAAAATTAACCTGCATGATGGTGTATAGTTCTCAGAACTTCCAAATACGGTTATATTGTCTCATTACATCCTCCGGCAACCTTGTGACAGATTCATTCCCTCTACTGGGGTTCGTAAGGGCCTACCATGTGCTACACGCTGTGCTGGGGCCCTGAGCCCTACCCTCAACGGGTTTATAGCGGGTGGGTTATAACCTGCCTTTGACAGGTGAGGGAGCTGTGACCCAGCTTTCAGGAGGATTTACGAATAAGATAACCTAACAAATTTATACTGAAAATTGAATTCTTCAGAGGGAACAAGGAAATCTGCTTACTGTAGAATCGAACACTATTTTATTGTCTTCAGAGGTTCCACAGACAGCAGTCTGCACAGAGAGCTTCTTTTCATTCTGATATGGCCAGTTCTCTTCAGAGAAACAATGTACCTGGTGAAGTAAAAAGAATAAGTTATAGGGCAGTGAATGGAAGCCCCTGCTCCAACTCAGAGTTTCTCTCGTGGTACTGGGAGACCCCACTCTGAGCCCCCTTGCGAGTGGATGCCCTTAGGCCACTGATCCCAGTCTGACTCCTGAGCCCACGCTTTTGAATCAGCCTCACCATCCAATTTCCTACCATATATATTCCCTTTATTCGTAGGGGAGCATGAAAATCTGATTCTTTCATTCATTCCTGAATAGTCAGTGAACACCTACCAGGTGCTAGGGATACATCAGTGAACAAAACAGACAGAGGTCCTGACCTCAGGGAGTTTATCTTTAGAGGAAGTAGAAAGATCAACAAGAAAAACAAATATAAAACATAGTTTTAGGAAACAATAATTGCTATGAAGAAAACTAATGCAAGTTAAGGAGACACAGAGGGACTGAAAGAGGGGGTGAGTATTTCAGATGGAAAAAGATGCTCTGAGGAGAAAAAAAAAAAAAAAAAGACTCTGGGCTGGGCATGGTGGCTCACGCCTGTAATCCCAGCACTTTGGGAGGCCAAGACAGGAGAATCAGGAGTTCGAGACCAACCTGGGCACCATAGCAAAACCCCATCTCTACAAAAAATTAAAAAATAAATGACTCTGCATGCCAGGAAGGTAACTAACTCCCTAGGATAAAGTAAAAACAAAGAGACTGGATGAGTTGTTGCAAAGGACAATCTTACCACACCAGGATACTTCTCAGCAAGAAAGCCTTATTTCAAGGTCTGCACAAAACTGGGTTAACCTAGCAGCATAAAGTACCATGTTAATGGTCTCTGATCGGTTACGATGTTGGTATATAACATATTTAAGCACATTATATTTAAGCATATGTAAATATATAATTTATATATATAAAAACAATTTTAAACATGATTTTAAAATAAAATCTGATTCTATTGTTAGTGGAAGCCTAAAGCATCTCCTCAAATCCCTAGAACGAATGATTTGAAAAATCACTACACTGTACTATAATGCCTTTGTAACTCCTTAAGACTTTCTTTTCATCATGAGTCAGGAGCTTAGGAAAAAGAAGCATTTATTAAATGGTTTGATATCTACTGCTATTTTGATGCATGTTTTAAAGCAAATCATTCTTGCCTCAAAATTACTCATGCTTAAAAATGAGACCAATGGTATGATTGTCACTTGGATGTCCCACAGGTCCATCAAATGCAAAAATACCTTAAACTAAACCCTTCATCCTCCCCTCCAGATCTGCTCCTCTCCTCTCTCTCTCAGGAAATTATATAATTGCTGGTAGAAACCAGGAAATCATTCATCCTCACTGTCCTTTCAAGCCCCACAGCTAGTCAAGCACCAGGACCACTGAATACTCCACCTGAAGAGTTCTGGGATCTAGCTCCCCGGCAGAGCCCACATCATCACTATTGCTTTTTTTTTTTTTTTTTTGAGACAGAGTCTCGCTTTGTTGCCCAGGTTAGAGTGAGTGCCGTGGCATCAGCCTAGCTCACAGCAACCTCAAACTCCTGGGCTCAAGCAATCCTCCTGCCTCAGCCTCCTGAGTAGCTGGGACTACAGGCACGCGCCACCATGCCCGGCTAATTTTTTCTATATATATTAGTTGGCCAATTAATTTCTATTTATAGTAGAGATGGGTCTCGCTCTTGCTCAGGCTGGTCTCAAGCTCCTGACCTTGAGCAATCTGCCCACCTCGGGCCTCCCAGAGTGCTAGGATTACAGGTGTGAGCCACCACACCCTGCCATCACTATTGTTATTTACAACTTCTTTTAGTACCTGACGAAAGTGATGGAACCTCAGCCTGTAACAATGTGCACACACACAAAATTTGGCAGACAACTTAAGGAATTCACAAACCTGAATATATTCCATGAATGACAGACCTCGATCCTACTGGACCCCTACCCCTCTAGATCTACCACCACACTTCAGCCAAAATGATTAAAATGATTTATTTCAAACATAAATACGATGCCATTAGCCTCTTAAACTGATTCACTGGCTCCCCAGAGTCAGAGACTGCGGTCAAAGCTCCTAAGCAGGACATGCAAGGTGTTCTGCGACTGGGCTACTCCTTACCTCTTAGGAACGCAAAGCGACGCTCCACGCTGCCCTGCTTTGCTCCCGCACTCCCTCTGCCTGGAAAGGCCTTCACCTTTTAGTCACTTGGCTACCTCTCACCTTCCAAAGCTCATTTCAGGCTACTTCTCTTCTATTAATAGAAAGTCTTCCTTGGACCTCCAGGCTGGGCTAAGGGACCGGCAGCCGCAGTGTACACCCTGATCACAGCTTTACAGTCTGCTATGGTCTCCTTAGACCCAGCTCACTCTCCGAACTGCATGCTCATCAAAGGCAGAGTTACCCATGGCTGGACACGCGTGCGGGGCACGGCCTGGCAGAGGACATGCTTCATGAACCTGAACTTTCTCGAGAGGTGACACCCAAATAAAGACACGTGCCATGCACAGCGCTAGGTGCTACAGACACCTCTAACCCTCACTGACCAGCAAGGCTGCAGGATGACAGCCCCTTTCAAACGAGGACACCAAAGCGAGAGGGATTCAGCGACCTGTGCAAAGTCACCAGGTTAAGAACGGATGGGGCCAAGTTTCGGACATCAATAGCGCTGGCTCCAAAGCCCTTCCCACACACCCGCTGCCGCACACGTCTTTGTCGCTGCAGGGAGTGCCGGCCACCTGCTGGGTGCGGAGGCTGCGACACAGCGGGAGACGGCCGAAGCGGTGCAGAGAAAGAGAGTGCGCTTCACGCCTCGCCTTCCCCCCGGGGCCAGACTCTGCAGATCCGGCCCGAAGGCCAGCCAGCGGCGGGAGGCGGCCGCCCCGGGCGCCAGCACCCGAGGGGCAGGGCCAGGTTCGACCACCCGCGCCACACGGGCGGCGGCCCCTCCTCACCCCGGCCTGGCCCTCGGCCTCCCCGCCGCCCGCCCGCGTCCCCGGGGAGTGAAGGCGGGCCCGCGTGGACACCGCAGGCTCCTGCACGGCCCCACCCATCCGTCCCAGGCGTGGGCACCGCCCTCGGGGCCGCCTTCCCGCCAGGCGCCCGCTAGCATGGCCCGGGTAGGGCGAGGGCCCGGGCGCTCACCTCGCTGCCGCGGGCGCATCCCTGGGGCCGCCTGAGCTTCCGGGGGAGTCGGAGGGCGCGGGCCGCCCGTGCCCCGGCAGCTACTCCAGTCCTCGCTCCAGCGCCAGTTTTTCCAGCCCTCCCCCGCGTCCGTCAGGCCCCGCCTCCGAGACTCGGCGCAGGCGCAGTCTGGACAGCCCGCCTCAGGTTCCCGGACTCCGTGCGAGCAGAGACCTCGCGAGCTCGGCGCTCCGACGGGAAGTCGAGGGGAGGTGCCTAATGTCGCGGGCTCCCGAGAGCCGGAAGTTGTGCTCTTGGTGAATGGGGTTTTTTTCTTCTTTATTTCCCCGTGGCTGCACTTCCAATTTAGAAAGATTCCGGCGACCTGCTCTTCACCCCTGCTTCGCCCTCAGACTTCCGGGATGTCTGCGATTCCTGCTGAGGAGAGCGACCAGCTGCTGATACGACCCCTGTAAGGGACCTGCGAGAGAGGGAATGAAGCCACAGGCTGTGTGAGAGGCGAGGAGGGGCGACCGGAGAGGTTGGCCTCCTCCGTCGCCCCCGACTCCAGCCTGCCTCCGCAGCCTGCCCTTGGTCCGCGGCGGCGGGCCAGGCCTCTCAGGCTCAAGGGGTTTGGAGGACTGTTGATCAGAAGGGGCCTGCTAGGTCGAATGGGATTTTGCTTTTTCTTCAGTTTCAGGGGAGTTGGAGGGGGAACGTTTTCTGGGGCCCCTGGGCGCTTTCCTATACGCTAAAAAGCGTTGTCAATTAGCACAACGGATCTCTGCGCATCAGGGCAAGCCAGGAGGGAGCCGGTGATGCTGTTGAGCGACAGGCTGAGAGGAGGACCTGAATGAGGCTGTAACCGTGCAAGGAAGAACTAAATCTATTTCTTAATACCTCCAGGACTTGACCTGTGCCGGGAAGTGAAAGAGAAAATAAATTAGGAATTTGCTGTGAGTTTCAGCCTTCAGAGCTCAGACTCTTAACAGAATTAGGAAAGTGGGAAGTTGGAGAGGAGAAAGTGCAGAGGTTTTAGGGACAAAAAAAAACTCAGCCATTGATGGATCAAAGGAGACTTGGTGGAGATAGCCTTCCACATTCTGGAATGCAGCTTAAGGGGAAATATAACTGTGGAGAACTTGAACTCCTATAGAGGAACAATTCAAATCCACAACATATTTTTATTGTTAGCTATTAGTTAACACCACATGAATGTATACACTTTCCAAGAGGTAGAAAGTATCTCCTTTACACACTCATTCAAAAGGCTTCATTGAGCACCTGCTTGAAACATAGCTGAAGTTTCCTTCTGCTTAGTTCACACCTGTCATCTCTTGTGTTCAGCAAACACTAAGCAAGTGTCAGGCACCATGTGGGGAAACAAATAAGACAGAGGGCTGAATTAATTGCTTTCACCAGTTGGAGGGAATTACAATGCAAAGTGGGAAGTACTGGAGAGACTTTAGAATAATATGAGACCATTACTTTGGAATCAGACCTGAAGTCCAGCGCCTACTTTACCACTTATTAGGACAACAGCCTTCACTGAACCCACTGCCTCATATGAAAATAATATAACAACACTTGAGGAGTAAAGACATGGTAGGTGCTTAGTAAGTGATAGCTAATATAAGAGCCCAGGTAGACATTGCACTGAGCTTTATGAAAGTATGGAAAAGGGATTTCTAACAGATTTAGTAGAAGAGAATGATATCTCATACATCCTGCAAAATGTGAGTCCTAAAGAATGAGTAGGAATTAAAGACAGTGTAGGGGCCAGGATGTTCCAGGCAGAGAAAGTGGAGAAAGTGGCACGTGGGAAAGTGAGAGTGGTCACAACTTGTGGCCAAATTCCTCATGGCTGTAGCTAAAAGGTTAGCAGATGAGGTAGGACAGGCTATCGAGGTCTGGTTTATGAAGCACTTTGTATACATATTAAGGAGTTTGAGTCTTTATTGAGTCAATTATAGGGAGCCCACAAAGGATTTTAAGCAAACATGGGATATTGTAGTTGTGTTATAGGAAGGTCACTCCTAGCAGCAGATAGCAGATGAATAAAGGGATGGATTAAGTGGAGGGAATCCGGTAGGATGTAGTTGAAATAATCCAAGGCTAAGCAATAAGAGCCTGTAATGAGTGAAATGAATGGATGAGAGAGTACAGAAGTGAAATCTTCAGGATTTTGTAACTGATCAGGTATATCTGAAGTGACAGTTGTGGGGGGGGGTATTGGGCAGAGAGGAATCTTAGGATGACTCAGATTCCTAGGTTGGACAGCTGGTAAAGGGTTGTGTTATTCAATAGAGGAGTACAGGAGATGGGGCAGGTCTGGAGTAAATTTGGGAGTTTTGTTATTTTGTAACAGCTTTATTGAGACATAATTCACATATCACACAACTCATTTAAAGTGTATAATTCAGTGGTTTTGAGTATTTTCAGAGTTGTACACCATCACCGCTAACTACAGAACATTTCCATCACTCCAAAAAGAAACCTTGTACTTATTAGCAGTCATACATAATTACCCCAGCCTCCCCAGCCCTATGCAACCGCTAATCTATTTCCTTCTCTACAGATTTGTGTATTCTGGACATTTCATATAAATGGGATCATACAATATATAGCCTCTCTGGCTTCTTTTGCTTCATTTCCAAAATTCATAATTCGGTAGTTTTAAGATAGACACTCTGTTCTCTGTTCTCATGAAGGTTTCATTTTAGTAGTGAAAAACATGCCACAAATAGATACAATAACTTCATGTAGTTATAAGTATTAAGATAAAATGATGCTGGACTGTGGCTTGCTGTGAAGGACAAATTAGAGGAGGTAGAGGAGAGCCTCTGGGAAGGTAACCTTTGAACTGAGACCCAAATGATACAAAGGAGCCAGTCATGTCAATATCTGAGGGTAGAACATTCCAGGAAGAAAGAGGAGCAAATACAAGGGGATTGTGAAGACTAGCTTGGCATACTGAATATGAGGTCCCTGGGAGATATTCTGGTAGAGATACCTAGTGTCAGGTATGTAAATACAGGCTTGGAAGTCATCAGCATGTCAAAAAGATGAGAATGAAGGTTATGAAGATTGGGAACCCTTGGAACATCAACATTTAAAAGTTGAACAGAGTCAGCTGAGTGTGTGAAGGAAACTGAAGAAAGCCAGCAAGATGGGATGAAAGCACACACACACAAGGACTGAAATTGCTGTTTGCACTTAGCAGCAAGGACAGTTACAGAAGAGTGGTTGGTATAAAAGCCAGATAGATTGTAGTAAATTGAGCAGTGAGTGGAAGGTAAGGAAATAGAGGCAGAGTGTACACAGCTCTTAGGAAGCTAGCTGGGAAAAGAATAAAGTGGGAACTAAAGGAGATTAGAATCAAGGAATTTTAATTTTGGGATGAGAATGACTATAGCATGTTAAATTCTGATGGTAAAGGGCAGATAGGCAAAACAAATGTCCATGATATAGCAGTGTTCATTTACTCAGAAATAGGGATTATATAGAATATAAAATCATGACGAAAATATTCACCTTAGAGGTATGTTTTGTTGATAATAGAAGAAATGGAAAGAGACAAAGGTGTGGGTAGGTTGGTAAATAAGAGATTGACAGAGGGTCTGTGTATTTTTTTGATGCAGATAATGGCCCATGCCTCAAGTGAAGAAGAAGATAAAGGGTTGGGAAATTTAGGAAAGGGGAGAAAGTTTGAAACAGTCGCTGTGGAAACTAGAAGAGAAAATTGAGCTAGGAACACTTAAGAGGCAACATCAAGGGCCACTTAAAGTGGAAAGCCAGGGTATCTAATAATTTAAAATATATTTTTTTTATTTTTTTAAAGTAGGCCAGGAATTCATTGTAGTTCTCATCTCATGTAGCAGTTGTTTGATTTTCTTTGCCAACAGCCTACTAGGAGGTAGGATCTCAATTTGGGGATGAATCCTCTTCACGTCTGTCTCCTAGTAGACTGAGTTCCTTGAAATCAGGGTCCATGTATTAGGCATTTCCATATCCTAGGCACTTAATACAGTGCTTGGCAAATAGAAGCTGCTTAATGTTGAATGAGTGAGTGAATTGTGAGCTAAAATGATTGGGAATAGGCATCAAAGAAGGTGAAGGATTTGAAAAACAGGTGAAGTTTAACTTGAAGTGTGCCTTGTAATCATTGGAAATTATGGCTATTTTATTAATGTAGGAAGAAAAGAAAACTAAGTACTGGTATAAAATATACTAAAATAACAAGGTAGCAGAAAAAGGGACTGAAAGTATGAATAATCTATTTTTTGAATATATAATTTGATCTTGAAGACAGAATTTTCAAGTGGTAATGGCTCTATACTTAAGCGCTAATTCTAAAAGTTATTACGTAATCTGCATAACTGCTAGTTTACATTTTAAATATAATTTAATCCTAATATTCAGAAGATTGAATTTAAACTTTGGGCTTCTTGGATGTGTACCACTGTCTCTCACAATTTTAACAACTGCAAAGTCCCTTACCATCTTTTCCCACATTGACACTGTTCTTCCCTATCTTTGTAGGGAAGAACTGTCATATGCCCCCATATATTTAAGTGAATGCTGTCATCAAACTATGCCATACATAGTTTAAGTTGTAAAATATTTGAATTTATTGAGCTTGGGTTTGGTTTTTTAATCATTTTTACTTCTCCCCTTGAATGTTTACAGTGGAGCTGGACAAGAAGTAGGAAGATCATGTATTATTCTGGAGTTCAAAGGAAGAAAAATAATGGTAATTATTTTTGTAGCCGGATTAATAGTATGGCTCTGTCTGGGTGTTAGGTCTTTTCCAGTAGACTAATTATCTGTTTAGCTCCCAGAAAAATGTTATAGTGCGTGTAATTTATACTGTATAATGTTAATGAGAAAAACTAATACACATTTCTACTTAGTAATTTGGCAAAAAACTAAGTAAATTAAGAAGATATATTGTAAGACTGTAAAATTATCAACTAGATCTGCTGTCTTCAAAGTCCTTCTTCTACTCCTTGAGGGTTGAGCCAACCTAACTGCCCATACACCAGTGAAAGATCTGCCCCAAGAAAGAAAGAAACTGCCCCAAACGTGCAGAACTCTAGCCATCCCCATGCAGCATGTGGTAATCGAGCCTTGGCTTGGGAGCTTGGATACCCAAGTAGCAGTAAACTTCTGGCCTCAGACAAGTCACTGCTTCTCTAAGCCTCAAAGGTAGAGGGAGTAGAAAAGACGGTTTCTAAGGAACCCATTGGAAAGGCAGTTCAGTGGCTCATGTTCCTTTGGTTCCTCTTTTCTACTTCTCCCAATCTTACAAGAACAGGTATATGTCAAACAGTCATCTTTTTAGTCCATTTATTATATTAATTTGGTAGTAATGCCCTATAAAATAAGTAAATCTTTAATGACTGACTCTTAGGAATTTGTTCCCTAATGCCTTAAAATATTTAAATTACCATGATCAGGAAAGTTTTCCATTTCTAATTATTATCTTCTCACAGTAGTCAGATCTGGTAGTAGTAATTCTATGAACTTTTAAAGTACCCACCATCTTCTGATAATCAGAGTTCTTAAAAAAGAACTCATTTATTGTTAGAGTGACTACCAAAAGACTCTAGAAAGCTGTCTTGTATTTTTCATCTTGTGACCCTAAATATGAGCTATATTTTTGTTAATAATTTGAGAAGTTAGAATTGTTTATGGCATATTTGCTACGTTTAATAAGAATTGTGGTCCAAGGGCTAGTGTATGGAATCTATCTTGATTATGTGGGTAATGAATCAGTTATAATTATTGTCTGTTTGCTGAATGAATTTTAACAAAATGTGCAGGAGATTGTGATCTTTTTTCCTCTTTCAGCTGGACTGTGGGATCCACCCTGGCCTAGAAGGAATGGATGCACTTCCTTATATTGATTTAATTGACCCAGCTGAGATTGATCTCCTATTAATTAGTCAGTAAGTTTTGTCTTTTAATAATAATACTGTTTTTCAAGGACTTTTACTGTCAAGATCATTCTTGACCAGATTTTGAGATTTGGGTTTTTTAAAAGTACAGTATTTTCTACTAGAAAGCATATTTCAGACATCTATATCCAAGCCATCACTCCATAGTGTCATCATAGGTTAGAGAAGTGTTTACTATGAAAAACTTAACTACCTCTAGGTGTAAGCAGTGAATAAGTGGGAAGGAGATACCTTAAATTGTAAAACATGAGAACAAGAAAGCCCTTTTCCAGGATATCTCCTTTTTTTTTTTTTTTGAGACAGAGTCTCACTTTGTTGCCTGGGCTAGAGTGCCATGGCGTCAGCCTAGCTCACAGCAACCTCAAACTCCTGGGCTCAAGTGGTCCTTCTGCCTCAGCCTCCCAAGTAGCTGGGACTACAGGCATGTGCCACCATGCCTGGCTAATTTTTTCTATATATTTTTAGTTGGCCAATTAATTTCTTTCTATTTATAGTAGAGATGGGGTCTCGCTCTTGCTCAGGCTGGTTTTGAACTACTGACTTTGAGCAGTCTGCCCACCTTGGCCTCCCAGAGTGCTAGGATTACAGGCGTGAGCCACCGCAACCGGCCAATTTCTTTCTATTTTTAGTAGAGACTGGGTCTCACTCTTGCTCAGGCTGGTGTCGAACTCCTGACCTTAAACGATCCTCCTGCCTCGGCCTCCCAGAGTAGGATATCTCCTTGATATCATTATCTTATCACTTCTTCTAAAAGTACTTCATTTAAAAATAGTGACTTGCTTCAACTTTATTTCACTGAAATATTTATTATAATTCTAGCTGCCAAGAGTATTTTGGGCATATTCTTCCCTCTCTAATTACTCACTAATAAAATTTTTTACTGTTTTAAAAAAAAAATTTAAATCTTTTTCCTATACTAGAACTGTATGCATTATTTCTTCCCTTGGCATATACATACTTTTGGTTTTCTAAGAGTATCAGTATATAATTGTTACAGAATTTTTAAGAATTAATACAATCTCTTTCTTTCTTTTTAAGTTTCCATTTGGATCACTGTGGAGCTTTGCCCTGGTTTCTGCAGAAGACCAGTTTCAAAGGAAGAACATTTATGACTCATGCCACAAAAGCTATTTATAGATGGCTTCTTTCAGATTATGTCAAAGTTAGGTAAATTACTTTATTAAATTATACATGCATTTGGCTCTGCACAATACACAGGGTTCAAGATACAGACATTTTGTTTTTGAATTTTAGAATCCTGTTCGTTAAATTGAACATTTTATGTTTTAAAATAAAGGGCTCTCTTTTTGTTCACAAGGATGTCAGTTATTTAGTCATTCATTAACAGAGTCATTAAATACCTATTTTGTATCTAGCACCTTCCTGACCTTGAAGTCTTTTTTTTTTTTTTTTTTTTTGAGACAGAGTCTCACTCTGTGTTGCCCAGGCTAGAGTGAGTGCCGTGATGTCAGCCTAGCTCACAGCAACCTCAAACTGCTGGGCTCAAGCAATCCTTCTGTCTCAGCCTCCCGAGTAGCTGGGACTACAGGCATGCGCCACCATGTCTGGCTAATTTTTTCTATATATTTTTTAGTTGGCCAATTAATTTATTTCTATTTTTAGTAGAGAGGGGGTCTTGCTCAGGCTGGTTTCAAACTCCTGACCTTGAGCGATCCACGTCCCAGAATGCTTAGATTATAGTCTTGAGCCACCACACCCAGCCTCTGACCTTGAAGTCTTTATATAGTTTTTATGTCCTTCTCAATCTTTGTTCCATTTATGCGAGCTTTAAAGTGTGATAGAAATACTCTTAACTAGCATTTCACAATTTTTTAAAAATTTAAAACCAAATACATTATGTATTATGCCAAATTCTTATTTTGTATTATTTGATCAGAGAAAATTGATTGTCTTAAATGAAAAAGTTCCCTGGGGGAGTTCTTACCAGTTCTAAGAGGAACATCTACTCCTCTAACAAAAAGTTTAGAGCCTTTTTGTGATACCTACAACAAAAATATTAACTTTAAAAAGTTGACTACTTAATATGTGTATTCTGAGAATAGCTAAAATACTATTTTGTTCTTGACATGTAAATACAAAGAATTAGAAAAGTTATACTTACTAATATTAACACTAGTTAACACTTACATAATGCTTATCACACACCAGGCACAGTCCTCAGTTCTTAATATATGTTAACGCATTTAATCTAAACACCTACTCATGATATAGGTTCTATTATAAATTCCATTTTACAGATGATGAAACTGAGGCACAGAAAGGTTAGGCTATTTGCCTAAAATGGTCATAGTAAGAGACAGAACTAGGATTTGAATGCAAATAGTATGCTCCAGAGTCTATATCCCTAACCACTATTCTCTCTTGCTTTTAGGAATTACATTTACATAATTTTCAGGAGAAAAGTTATGCTAGACTTTGTATAAATATCTTTTCACATCCCAGTGTGAGAAATCTCCAACACAATTCAATGTGTATAAATGTGTTATATCTCTTAGGAGTGTTGGGGCAGAAAAAAAGGTTGAGAAATACTATATTTTGTCCTAATTTACTGTGTCTATTACTTAAAATTGAGAGTACTCTGAACTTAGTATCTTAATTTACTGTGTGCTTTGCTTAAAATCAAGTTTTGTAGCTATTCACTCAAAATAAAAAAATACACAAAATGAGTGATTCTAAATTGCATAATTCATACAGTATATTTTTAAGAAATATCTTCATGGATGTCACCCACAGACAATTTGTGTTCAAAGACTTAAATCTTATTCTTAATTCTTTTTGGTGTCATCTTTCAAAATTTAGTAACATATCAGCGGACGACATGCTGTATACTGAGACAGATTTGGAGGAAAGCATGGACAAGATTGAAACTATCAACTTTCATGAAGTTAAGGAAGTTGCAGGAATCAAGTTTTGGTGTTACCATGCAGGCCATGTCCTGGGAGCCGCCATGTTTATGATTGAGATTGCGGGTGTGAAGGTACCCTCTGGCTTTGGCACTTTTCTCCCCTAGAGAAATCAGTGCAGAGCTTTGTGCCATCAAGGAGTATTAAAAAAAAATTCCTAAGACTTGCAAAGTGTCAAAACACTGAAACATAAGATAAAAATAAAATTGATACTTTTTCCTTTTAAATATCATAATTCCTACCTCTATTATACTTTCTATATCAAGACAGAGATTAGAATAAAACAAGCATCTCAAAGAGTAGGTTCCCTGACACCCTATAGGATTAATTCCTTTTCAGTGTCCTTTAGAAAACTGATTAGGAAAGAGCTGTCTTTGTGGCTGCATCCATTTAAAATTAAAGCACAATTTAATATTCATGTCCTCTTGATGGCTTAATATTCACAGATAAGCCCTTGAGCAGAGTGGGCTTCGAGAGTGAGGGAGATTAATTAGGAAAGATCTCTGTAGCCATCCTTGATAGAAAAGTGGAATGGGAGTCTGGAACTTCTAAACATGTGGGTGGATTAATAGGTTTCTCAACTCTAGCGCAGCAGTTCTGAACTCTAGCTGCACGTTTGAATCACTTAGGGAGCTTTTAAAAAAATACCTATTGAATCAGTCTGGAGGTATAGCTTGGCCTTTTTCTTTTTGAGTTTTCTAGGTGATTCTAGCTTGCAGCTAGAGTTGAGAACCAATACTCTAGTGTAATATTGTCCTAAATATTTTGCAGCTGCTCATACATTTGAAACTTTTATACATGGAATTGTATAGTTTATCACTAAACTACAATTCTTGCAATTTGCTCCAAGGCAAAAAATAAGCAGGAAGTAGTATAAATGCAGATCTGAATTTTCATTTGGAATTTGATGCATACTCTCTTGTGATTTTATCTCCCATTTAGTCAGCGCTCCCATGTACCTCAGTAAATGCCTTTCCTTATCAGCATGCACTTTTTCTCTAAGAAGTTCAGAGCGCTTTTCAAATTTCTTAGTAATACAAAGGTCATTTTTATGGGATGATTCTGGGAATATTTTCCCATTAATTAGATTAAATAATGGAGACACTGGATGGTTTAGTGACTTAACTAAGTTATACATTTTGAATTAGATACAAGCATTACATCTAAATCAGTTTAAGGCAATTTTTTTAAAATTGTACTTTTAGATTTTATGAGCTTAATCTGTTCATTAGCAAAGTGAAGCCTTCCCCCAGTCCTGACTTTCTCGTTTTATCTTTTTCATAGCTTTTGTACACAGGTGATTTCTCAAGACAAGAAGATAGGCACTTAATGGCAGCAGAAATTCCTAATATTAAACCTGACATTCTTATTATTGTAAGTATTAGTGTACTGTATTGTAATTAATGTAATGTGAGCAGAATTTTTTCTAGCAGAAAATGTATTTTGATCATACTTTCATAATATGTTATTGGATATAAATTTATCTGGTTTTTTTTTAGGTTTTTTTGAGACAGGATCTCACTCTGTTGCCCACACTGTCATGCAGTGGCATGATCATAGCTCACTGTAACCTCAAACTTCTGGGCTCAAGCAATCCTCCCACCTCAGCCTCCCAAGTAGCTGGGACTATAGGCGGGTGCCACCACACCTAGCTAATTTTTAAAATTTTTTGTAGAGATAGTCTCTCTCACTATGTTGCCCAGGCTAGTCTTGAACTCCTGGGCTCAAGAGATCCTTCCACCTCAGTTTCCCAAAGTGCTGGGATTACAGGCATGAGCCACTGTGCCTAGCCGAGATTTATTGTTTTAAATCCTCAGAAAAAGTCATTATTTTCATGGTAACATACTTTAGAGCAGTGCTTCTTAAACTTTAATGTACTTATGAATCATCTAATGATGATGTTAAAATCCAAATTCCGATTCAATAAGCCTAGGCTGGGGCTTGCGATTCTGCACTTCTAATAGGCTCCCCGGGAATGCTAGTGCTGCTGGTCAGTGGACCATACATAGTAAGGCTTTAAGGGATATTCCTAAACAGAAGTATAAGAAACAATATTTGTGATTTAAAAACTGACTTATCGGCCGGGTGTGGTGGCTCACGCCTATAATCCTAGCTCTCTGGGAGGCCGAGGCGGGCGGATTGCTCAAGGTCAGGAGTTCTAAACCAGCCTGAGCAAGGGTGAGACCCCATCTCTACTATAAATAGAAAGAAATTAATTGGCCAACTAATATATATAGAAAAAATTAACCGGGCATGGTGGCGCATGCCTGTAGTCCCAGCTACTCGGGAGGCTGAGGCAGAAGGATCGCTCGAGCCCAGGAGTTTGAGGTTGCTGTGAGCTAGGCTGACGCCACGGCACTCACTCTAGCCTGGGCACTCACTCTAGTCTCACAAAGCGAGACTCTGTCTCAAAAAAAAAAAAAAACTGACTTATCAGAGGTGGGAGAAATATCCTTCCCCTCATCCAGTGTGGAAAGCAAAATGGTTAAAAAAATGACATAGGGGAAAAGATACATTTTTTGTCTGTTTCTTGGTTCCATTTTCTAAAAAGTTCTTATTACTTAGATCCAAATTCTAGCACTCTTGTTTGCTCTTCTTTCTAATTAATGTAACAGTTATGTGTTCAATGTCATGTTAATGGAGAATCCCATTACTTTGCCTCAGCATTTCATTGTTGTTAAACTTTTAGATTCTTTGAGATTATCGGTCTTAGTCTCACACTTCTGACATGTTATTTAGGAATCTACTTACGGGACCCACATCCATGAGAAACGTGAAGAGCGAGAAGCGAGATTCTGTAACACTGTCCACGATATTGTAAATAGAGGGGGCAGAGGTCTTATTCCTGTCTTTGCTCTTGGAAGGGCACAGGAGCTGCTCTTGATTCTAGGTATGCTATTTCCTTTTATCATTTTATCAAGATAATAGCATGGCCTTGGGTAAGTCATTCCCCTTTCTGGGCTTCAGTTTCTTCATTTAAAAATAGGGATTTGGTGCTAGTAAGAGCCCAGGTAAGCAGCAACTCTCATACACTGCTGCTGGTTGTATAAGTTGGTGTACTTTTCTGGTTACCTTAGCATCATCATTTTAGTATTTTTAAAGAAATATGTCAGTATATATCATGTTGTAGGAAAAAATCATATTACAAATGAGTAATTACATACTTTAACATAATCTGTTAACAGGACCAAAAAGGTAGGGTTCAAAATTTTATATACTCTGATTCTAGTTAGTAAAAAATATACACACAAATGATTGGAAAGATTAAATCTGCATATTGGGAAAGTGGATGATTTCTTTTTTGTATTCTGTTTTTCTTCATTTTCCAAATATTTCAGTGAACCTATATAACTTTTTGTAATAAGAGGAACAAAAGGTGTCACTTTTTAGCCTCATTTGTACTTAATGATCCTTTCTAACTCAAATTTTATAGTTCTGTTTGGGGAAAGAACTCTTAAAGAGTAAACGAAGGTGCCTTTTGTGTATAGAGCCTCAATGTGCAGAACTAGAAATGACTGCCTCATAAGCTCATATTCTCAGTTCTGCAGTCTCTGTGATGATAAGGGTAAATAGAATCCCTGTTACACTGAAAAGGAAAACAAGCATGGGAAGATGGAATAAATGGCCCCAGATCAAAAGCAAATCTATGGCTGGGCGCAGTGGCTCATGCCTGTAATCCTAGCAGTCTGAGCGGCTGAGCTGAGGTGGGAAGATCACTCAAGGTCAGGAGTTCAAACCAGCCTGAGCAAGAGTGAGACCCCGTCTGTACTAAAAATAGAAAGAAATTAATTGGCCAACTAAAAATATAGAAAAAAATTAGCCAGGCATGGTGGCACATGCCTGTAGTCCCAGCTATTCCGGATGCTGAGGCAGTAGGATTGCTTGAGCCCAGGAGTTTGAGGTTGCTGTGAGCTAGGCTGATGCCATGGCACTCTAGTCCAGGCAACAGAGAGTGAGACACTGTCTCAAAAAAATAAAAGCAAATCTATAACAGAGACATGACTTTCTGGAAGCTAAATTTTCTAAATCCTAATCCAGTCAGGTCTTTTGATTCTGGTTGGTTCTCCTTTCTAACTATAAGTCAAAAAATCAGTCCTTAGAAGTCTCGAAATAAAGTCTTCATAACCAATAAGATGAAGAGCAAGGGCGATTAGAAAGATGAAACAACCCACCATCAAATTAGGTTGCCAGAGTTAGCAAATAAAAATACAGGACATCAAGTTAAATTTTAAGTTCAGATAAATAATGAATAATACTTTAGTATAAGTGTTCTAAATATTTAATATATACTTTCATCTAAGAGTCTTTTGTTATCTGAAATTCAAGTTTCACTGGGCATTTGGTATTTTTATCTGGCTACCCTGTCATCAAAGCATGTATTATGAATATTTTCATGAACCAGGACTGCTCCATGTAATTAATTAGTTGCCCTTTTTACTTAAATTCTCCTTGGTAATGTAGTATAATAGAAAGAGAGCAGCCATTCAGATCACTGGTTTCAAATATTTTCTGTGTTCTAGCCATATAACCTTAGGCAAATTAATCTTTTTTTTTTACTGTTGAAAATGTACTCATAAAAATACATACAAAAAACAGGAGGTTGTGATATGATCTTGGAATATAGTCTGCTTTATACAGTATGTGAGAAATCTTGAGAGTATATGTTGAAAACTTTGACACCTTTAAAAATTTTAATTACATCTAAAAAAAACATGAACAGGATAAACCAGAGGGCAAAGCAGGAAATGTATTTGTAACATGGATGGCAGAAAAAGTCCTTGTCCTTATATAGAATTATCACTTATACGTGAAGCAGAAAAATAACATTCACACACTATTCAACCTTTTTTTAAGCCTGTTTCCCAATCAATAAGATGCGAAATCTTCATAAAGTTATTTTGAAAACTAGAAATGATAAATGTAAATTACATACTAGGCATTTAATACATATCCTAAATGCAGATGGACCTAATAGAACTAAATGATATCTTTTGGCCATACTACCTTTATAAAATTTTGAGATTTAATGAGGGTCCTCCCTTAAAATAAGCCTTCTTTTGAAGTTATATTGCCCACTACTGTCATTATCAGAAACTATTTAGTTAGTAGTTTTTAAAAAACATAATAATAGGCCAGTCCCAGTGGCTCACATCTATAATCCCAACACTTTGGGAAGCTGAGGCAGGAAGATTGTTTGAAGCCAGGAGGAGTTTGAGACCAGCCTGGGCAACATAGCAAGACCCTGCCTCTTCAAAAAAGTTAAAAATTTAGCCAGGTGTGATGGCATGTGCCTTTAGTCCTAGCTACTTGGGAGGCTGAGCTGGGAGGATCACTGGAGCCCAAGAGATTGGGTATATAATGATCTATGATTGTGCCACTGTACTCTAGCCTGAGTGACAGAGCGACACCCTGTCTCAAAGAATATACATATAGGCCGGGCACTGTGGCTCACGCCTGTAATCCTAGCTCTTGGGAGGCCGAGGCGGGCGGATTGCTCAAGGTCAGGAGTTCGAAACCAGCCTGAGCAAGAGCGAGACCCCGTCTCTACTATAAAATAGAAAGAAATTAATTGGCCAACTGATATATATATAAAAAATTAGCTGGGCATGGTGGCGCATGCCTGTAGTCCCAGCTACTCGGGAGGCTGAGGCAGAAGGATCACTCGAGCCCAGGAGTTTGAGGTTGCTGTGAGCGAGGCTGACGCCACGGCACTCACTCTAGCCTGGGCAACAAAGCGAGACTCTGTCTCAAAAAAAAAAAAAAAAAAAAAAGAATATACATATAATAATAGAGTAATATGACTATACTTTTTTTAAGTGTTCAAAATTGTTTAACTCTTTGGCAGTCCTGTTTTATAATTACCAGTTGATAGATCTGTTAAAATATTAATAATACATTATGATTTAAAACCATCACAGAATTTAATGTCTCTGGGGTAGTAAGTTTTATGGTCTATTATTCAATATAACCTTATACTGAATAATTTTTAAAAGCCTTCCCATCTTTGGACTGTACTCACAGCATTTTTCTTGGATTGTACACTGGTATTTGGAAATAAGTTTTGGGTTTGTTAAGTTAGTAAGGACCAGGCTAATTTTTCTTAAACTCTTTAAAAATTTAGTTATATACTTTATTTCTTAGTTGTCATGTGTTTCATTTATTATTTGAACTCATAGAAAACAGATGTTTGTTTCTCATAAAATCTCTCTAGATGAATATTGGCAGAATCATCCAGAACTACATGACATTCCAATATACTATGCGTCATCTTTGGCCAAGAAGTGTATGGCAGTGTACCAGACATACGTAAATGCAATGAATGACAAAATTCGCAAACAGATCAACATCAATAATCCTTTTGTTTTCAAACACATTAGTAACCTAAAGGTGAGTGTGGAAGAAAGAAAGAAAAGGTTGAATAAAACACACATTAGGTGTTAGTAGGAAGAGGTACCCATAATTTATTCTGTGGCTGAATACCTCTTGCCAAAGTCTTACCTCTTCTCTAGCAGGCATCGTTTTTCTTTAAGAATCAAAACTCCAACAACTGGCATTCTTATTTTTGCCTAAATAAATTTTGCCACTTGCTCCAAGTCTCCATATGTTCTCAATGTTTATAATTGCTAAATAACTTGGATCTCTTTTTCCATAGGAATAAAAAGTCCTCTGACAAGAAAAATATCTGTGTTATGTATTAAGTTTCTCTGTTCTCAGTCAAACCTAATCATCTTTTTTTTTTTTTTTTGAGACAGAGTCTCGCTTTGTTGCCCTGGCTAGAGTGAGTGCCATGGCGTCAGCCTAGCTCACAGCAACCTAAAACTCCTGGGCTCAAGCAATCCTGCTGCCTCAGCCTCCCAAGTAGCTGGGACTACAGGCATGCGCCACCATGCCCGGCTAATTTTTTGTATATATATATATTAGTTGGCCAATTAATTTCTTTCTATTTATAGTAGAGATGGGGTCTCGCTCTTGCTCAGGCTGGTTTAGAACTCCTGACCTCCAGCAATCCGCCCACCTCGGCCTCCCAGAGTGCTAGGACTAATCATCTTTTTGATTAGCACTATAAATTCCATATATGAAAATTTTCATGTTGACTTTTCTAGATCATTCAATGACATATAGTTTGATTTAATGTAAAGTATATTGTTTTATTCAAACTGATGGTTATAATCATAATAAAATAATTTAAGTCATAAGTGGTCTTCCTGTTATAAATAGGCTTTGTTTGTAAAGCATATTTTTCCAGTTAATTGCTTAAGAATTAGAGCCAAGGTCGGGCATGGTGGCTCACGCCTGTAATCCTAGCACTCTGGGAGGCCAAGGCAGGCGGATTGCTCGAGGTCAGGAGTTCTAAACCAGCCTGAGCAAAAGCGAGACCCCATCTCTACTATAAATAGAAAAAAATTGATTGGCCAACTAATATATGTAGAAAAAATTAGCCAGGCATGGTGGCTCATGCCTGTAGTCCCAGCTACTCGGGAGGCTGAGGCAGTAGGATTGCTTGAGCCCAGGAGTTTGAGGTTGCTGTGAGCTAGGCTGACGCCACAGCACTCACTCTAGCCTGGGCAACAAAGTGAGACCCTGTCTCAAAAAAAAAAGAATTAGAGCCAAATTCTCCCTAAAACAGTGATAAACCCTTTGATTAGATTTCCAGGCCAGCTCAAAATATTCATGAAGTATGCAAAGCCAATTTGAGTCTTTAGGAATATTCTTTCAATGTTCTATCTTGGGTGGGTAGAAACCCATTTGACTCTTCCTTTTACTTTTCTGCCTACCTGATAGGCCCAGAGAATGATCTAATGGTCCTAATAGCCCCGTAACTACCAGTAGAAGATTTTGAAAATCAGTATGAGCTTATCCCTTATCACTTTGGTTTTCTATCATTCCTAGCCTAAAGTATTTAGGAACTTGGACTTAAAATGTTTTCTAGTCTTATCAAAGCTCTTTTAGTAGTGTGATTAATACTTTGCCTACCTTTTTGTTATTCTTTACAAATAAAGAATGCTTTGTCAGACTCTGGTGTTAACATGCTTTTACTATTTGTTTTTCTCTCTTAGAGTATGGATCATTTTGATGACATTGGTCCCAGTGTTGTAATGGCCTCTCCAGGCATGATGCAAAGTGGCTTATCCAGAGAGTTATTTGAAAGCTGGTGTACTGATAAGAGGAATGGCGTCATTATAGCAGGATACTGTGTAGAAGGGACACTTGCCAAGGTCAGTTATAGTCTCAGGTTATTATGTTATTCCTAATCAAAATTACAGAGGTGACAGTATCCTCACAAGTTCTTCCATTGAAGTAGTTCTTTAAGTATTATAAGTTTTGATTTTTAAAAATGAGGATGGAAATAGGTAGCTAGAGATTTTCATAGGTTGAGGAATTATGCAAATGCTGAATGGCCTAACAAGATTCCCCAGGCACACATTAAAGTTTGAGAAGAGCTCATTTGGTTGCTAATAAAGAAAATGAATAGGAACCTATTTGAGACAAACACATGAATACCTTCATCTGATGAAGAAGAGATTTATAAATATGTATTCTCTTAAAAAGCTATAGAATGTGTTTGGATTGACTACCTAATTTCCTATTGGTATGAAAATGGTTGATGTTAGCTATTAGGGATGTAGATATTGCAGAAAATATATGCAAAGCTTTAAAGGCAATTTCTGAACATCTAAGCATCACATTCTCATCCTCTTACCATTAACATCTATTTTATTTTTAAAAATGATTCCTCATTTTGATCATTGTCATTACTTTACCTTATTCTATAAAGTCCTTTAGTGACAATACCTGCCATGCATTTAAAATGGATTTCCAGAATAGAAACATATCTGTCCTTTATACAGATCCTTCTATCTGGGAAATGACTTTCTAGATCAGGAGAATAGTTGGGGATACAGGTTTGTCTTTCTAAGCATAAGAGTCATAATTTTCATTTCTAGCACTCCAAATACATTGAGTTTTAGTTAATCTGCTTACTTTCTTTATTAAATGTTTGCTTTATCAAATATTTATTATTTTTAAGTCAATGTTAGTGTTAGAATGTCAGTGTTAGAATGATTTTTGTGCTAAAGGTCTTCAACTTAACATAAGAGTTTATGACTACATGAAAAAAAAAAGAAAATGTATCTTTTATTTTCTAATTGGATAGTTTATTTGTTTTGCTTTGTTATTTTTCTTTATTTTTAACAGCATATCATGTCTGAACCTGAAGAAATCACTACCATGTCTGGACAGAAGTTACCACTGAAAATGTCTGTTGATTACATTTCTTTCTCTGCTCACACAGATTACCAGCAAACCAGTGAATTTATCCGTGCTTTGAAACCGCCTCATGTGGTTAGTCTATGAATTTGATTTATAGTATTAAAGGGAAAAAAAAACATACCCAAGAAACCATGAAGCAGCCAGGTCACAAATCAAGTATCACTTTCTGTTAATGTAGCACTTTATGAACAGAGCATTTGCATTTGCACTTGGATTTTATCTTTATAGCTCTCTTTTGAGTTAGACAAGCTACACACTTTAATTTTCTACATTTTACACTGACTCTTATTCAGACCTACCAACCCCAATTCTAGTGGTTTTTTCCATTATTTTCTGTTGCCTCTCCAATCATTTAAGAGCAAGACTTTGGAGTACAACTGCTTGTTTTGAATCCCAGCCCCCTCCCTAACTTGCTGTATAACCTTGGGCAAGTTACTTAACCTCTCTGTACTTTATTTGTAAATAGGAATAGTAATATCTCATAGGTTATTGTCAAAGGAGACAGTGTATTTCTAAAGCACTTAATATGGTGCCTGGCACATAGTAAATGCTTAATAATAACATCAAATAGGCAATGCAAGGATAATTTGGAGAAATAAGAAAGATTAGTCAGCCCGGGCACGGTGGCTCACGCCTATAATCCTAGCACTCTGGGAGGCTGAGGCGGGCGGATTGCTCGAGGTCAGGAGTTCGAGACCAGCCTGAGCAAGAGCGAGACTCTGTCTCTACTATAAATAGAAAGAAATTAATTGGCCAACTAATATATATAGAAAAAACTAGCTGGGCATGGTGGTGCATGCCTGTAGTCCCAGCTACTTGGGAGGCTGAGGCAGGAGGATCCCTTGAGCCCAGGAGTTTGAGGTTGCTGTGAGCTAGGCTGACGCCACGGCACTCACTCTAGCCTGGGCAACAAAGCGAGACTGTCTCAAAAAAAAAAAAAGAAAAGAAAGATTAGTCATATAATGGTAAAAATTGAAGATTTAATAGATATGAAATACATTACATAGTTCCTTATTAGTATGACTTATTTATATTTTTTCAGTTTTATGTAATATAAAAGTAACTAATATATTTTGATGTCATTAGAAAGAGGGGTAAGCTGAAAAAATATGTATTTTTAATTAGAGAAACACTAATGAAATGTGTCTATAGAAAATAGGTGAAGTAAGTACCCTTTCTGAATGTATTAGAAAGTAACTTAGAGGAAATGACCTTTTGTTAGTTTTTTTGTTCATTGTTTTCCAAAAATATTTTTAACTGTGGTAAAATATATGTAACTAAAATTTACAGTTTTAACCATTTTTAAATGTACAATCCTATAGTATTAATTATATTCACAATGTTGTATAGCTATCACCACTAGCTATTTTCAAAACTTTTCATCACCCCAAACAGAAAGTGTACCCATTAAGCAATAACTCCCCATTCCTTCTCCCTCAGCCCCTGGTAACCTCTAATCTACTTTTTGTCTCTGAATTTGACTATTCTGGATATCTCATATAAGAGGATCATGCAATACTTATGATAATTTCAGGGTTCATCATGTTGTAGCATGTATTAGAACTTCATGCTTTTTATGGCTAAATCACATTCCATTGTCTGTTTATCACATTTTGTTTATCCATTCATCTGTGGGTAGATACTTGGGTTGTTTCACCTTTTGGCTAGTGTGAAGTGGTATCTCATCATGGTTTGATTTTCATTTCCCTAATGACTAAAGATGTCGGGCATGTTTTTATGTACCCTTTTGTTAGGTTTTGAGTCCCTTCTAGCATGGTAGTCCTCAGGAGTACTTGCCGTAGGCCCTTTAACAAGCAGGTTCTTAGCAGAGAAAATCACTCACCTATTCCTAGCATGGTAGCATATAGAGTTTAGTTACAGTGTAGGCTCCTCCCTGATGTTTTATGGTATATGTGGTTTATGGACATTTTCCCAGATTTTCAAGGCAGGGAGGAAAAGTATTGCTCTTTCTTTTTTTTTTTTTTTTTTTTTTTTTTAAGTGTTGATCTTATTTTATTATCTGACTGGAAAACTAGACAATCCACCAACCCAGGAGGGGATCGGTGGGCTTAATCCTCCTCCTCATCATCTCCGGCTCCAGCCCCACCCTGACCCTTCTTGGCGTTCTTCCTCTTCACACGGCCCGGGCGGCCACCGCCATACGGAGAGCGGAGGGAGAAGTCAATGTGCTTCTGGAAGTATTGCTCTTTCTAAATGGTGTCACCACCTCATCCTCTGTCCGTTTTCATCTCATTGCTCTCCAGGTTCTATTTCTGCTGACAGTTAAGTTCCTGGGTTGAACTTGCTATTTACTTTCCTGTAATAACCAGCTTTAGCAAAAGTGTATTTACCTGATAAAATTATATTAGGAGTATTGCTGGTAGTAATTAATAATAGCTAGCATTTATTATTTGTCATGTTCCAGGCACTGTACTTGTGTTTTATATTAATCAACTTGCTTAATCTTCACAGCCAACAGCTATTTTATAGATGAGAAAACTGAAGTGTTAAGTATACTTGGTCAAGGTTACACAGCTAGTAAGTGGCATTGACAGGATTGGTGTTCTGTCAACACAGATTAGCAGAACAATTTGTGTTCTACAGGCAGCCAGGCCTGGGCTCTTCACCACTAAGCTCTTAATGAGATACATGAATTTTTCTGTGTTTCAGTGCTTCCATGTTCACATTGGTAAAGGGCTAGACCAGGTGACTTATGTAGTGTCTTCTAGATTTAAATGCATATGACTCTTCTATAAAACTATTGCTATACCTACTACCTCAGAAAATAACCATAGTTTTCTTTAGTTTCTTAATAGAACTTTCAAAAGAAGCTTTTTGTGAAGAAAAAAAGTGACTTCTGATATATCCTTCTGTTTACTAAAGCAATACTATAAAATATTTCAGAACCAAAGATTGGATTAGAAAATTTCTTTGCTCTCTGTGAAAATAGTTCCCCATAAGGATCTTTTAAAGCCAAACAGAATGAATGTCTATACAAGTTTGGTTGGCTGAAGTTCCTTAAAAGTAGTAAAGTTTTGTAACTTTACTATGTTATGTCTCTGTTTACTATAATGTCTCTATTTCATGTGTTTAACTCAGATAAAGATCATGATTAATCTGAATGAAGGATGTTTCCTTATGCTCTTTTAAAATTTATTCTGTATAGATTTTAGTCCATGGAGAACAGAATGAAATGGCCAGATTAAAAGCAGCACTGATTCGAGAATATGAAGATAATGATGAAGTTCACATAGAGGTTCATAATCCTCGGAATACAGAAGCAGTCACCTTAAACTTCAGAGGAGAAAAACTAGCCAAGGTAAAAGGTTATGGTTCTTATCTGTCCTATCCGTGTTTTTTCTTTAGGAAAGAGTATACTTTTTAAGAACATAGACCTCCTTTAATCAAATTGAGGGCATGTACTTATTTCTGTCTACTTAGTATACTGGAAGCATTTTATCCTTATGCTTTTGAAGCTTCTTTTGGTTCCACTAATTTGTTTCTTAGGATTGAAAATTTTCAGATAGATTAGATCTTGATGCATTGGAATCTGATAGATCTTTAATTCACATATTATTTTTCCTTCCACATTTGTCTGAGAGTAAACAAATGTTAATTACTGTGTTTTTACTATATCCAATACAGTGCTGTGTCCATCTCTCATCATTCCTGCTAAGAATCTAAAGATAGGCCTATATCTCTAAGCATTTGTTTGAGTGGGTATGATGAATATATAAAAAAATTATAGGGGCCCCATGGTGTAATGGTCAGCACTCTGGACTCTGAATATATAAAAAAATTATCTTTTTAAGGATTCATCATTTTTGGCCAGGTGCATGGCTCATTCCTATAACCCAGCACTTCGGGAGGGCAAGGTGGGAGGATCACTTGAGGCCAGGAGTTTGAGACCAGCCTGAGCCACATGGCAAGACCCTATCACTACAAAAAATAAGAAAAATTAGCCGTATGTATTGGTACACACGTTTAGTCCCAGCTGCCTGGGAGGCTGAGATATGAGGATTGCTTGAGTCTAGGAGTTCAAGACTATAGTTAGCTATCATCATGCCACTGTATTCTAGTCTAGGTGTCAGAATGATACTGTGTCTCAAAAAAAAAAAACCAAAAAAACACTAATCATTTTTGATGGTGAAATATATTGAAACAATTAAGAAAAATTTTACCTGGGATTTTAGAGCAATGCCATAAGAGGTCTGCATTTTTACTACTGTTGATCAAAAATCTTTTTACAGTATTTCTAAGGGAAACTTTTCAATGATTTATTTGAAAATTGACATATCAGACATGTTAATGACCAGTTTTACAACATTCTCTTAATATATAATGAGCCAAACATGAAGAAGTTAATGGACAAATATCCTTTCTTGCAGTTGAATTTGAGGGAAAAAAACAAATTAGCAAAACTTAGGATGTGAGGCTTTTGTTGTCCAAGAAAAGCAAATGGTTGTATTTATTCCTAAGTCTTACTGTGCACAAAACTTTTCAGGAGCTAATTTGATGATATTTTTCTTATACCTATAGGAAAATATATTTAGTTGAGAATCTAGAACTGTATTTTCCAAATTCTGCTGGTTGAGATGTGGGGAGAAAAAAAAGTTTAGGAGAAGCTGAATTGTACTGTGCTTAGGAGCAGCTGGGTTTCTCTTTGGGGTGTTCTGTTGCCATAATATTAGTTATTTAAAATCATTAGCTTTATTAGTTGTTTTTTTCCTCAAGCCCAGCATCACTGCATTAAAATCAATTTCCTAGGAGCAAAGCACACAACCTCCCAGGCTTGAATCAGGAAGAAATAGAAAACCCTGAACAAACTAATATCAAGTAGTAAGATCAAATCAGTAATAAAAAACCTCCCAATTAAAAAAAAGCTCAAGACTAAATGTATTCATAGCTGAATTCTACCAGACCTATGTAGAAGAGCTGGTACCTATTTTACTGAAACTGTTCTATAATACCAAGCCATGAGCATGTAAGGAGAAAATAACCCTAAGAAATCATGGGAAATAGAGCTATCTCTGTTTTTATAGTTACAAGAACAAATATATCACTACCTGGTTGCTGTTTGCCCTTACTTGATTAAAGGTAAACAAGCATGAACTCCACTGTCTCTATTCCCTTGAGTTCATTTATTTGCGGTTGAGGTTGAGAGAAGTTACATTTAAGAATAGTGGGTTTCATGTTTGTAAGATTTTTGTTTTTGTTTGAATGGTTGTTACTGTGTTCTCTTCAAAATATTTCTCCCTCAGTGTACCATCTCATACATACCTATCTTGATTGCCCTTTTTATTCAAAAGTGCTGCTGCTTTTAGTGTTGGGCTGAGCACAGCCTCCCAGCTGTGTATTAGTGGTACTCACTCTCTGTGTAGAGTTTGATAGCCAGCCTGAGGGAGCACGTGCATTTCAGCCAGCATTTCCTGTACTTCCCCACTACTTGCAGCTGTTGAGAGCTTTCTTACCCTCAGCACCTACTAGGTTTACTTGGTTGTTGAACTCATTGGACTGAACTGAACCTAGCCATTCTGGCCGGATCTGCCCCTGTGACTCTTCTTTTTGATATCTTGGTAGCAATGTTACTGCTCTGGTAATAGATGTGTAAAACATTTTGTATTTTTCATAGTTAAATTCACATGTTGTTTTCAAAGCTCAAATGTCTTATGGTCATCATTATTACTAACTGCATTTTAGTGCTTGAATAACTGCATTTACAAGATTCTATTTTCTTCCATTTTTTTTGTTGTTTGTTTGTTTTTTAATAGGTTATGGGCTTTTTAGCAGACAAAAAACCAGAACAAGGCCAGCGGGTCTCAGGAATACTTGTTAAAAGAAACTTTAATTATCACATACTTTCTCCTTGTGACCTGTCCAGTAAGTATACTATTAAATATCAAATATCATCTTGACATCGAAAGAAAATCTATGAAAACTTCTCTTAACCTGGTAACCAAATTTTAAGTAACAAATGATAAAACAGGAATAGATGAGAGGTAATAATATATTAATAATTAGCTTTGTGGTGAGAAAAAAATCTTCCTTGAATTGCAAAAACATTTCAATTATTTGTAAGATCACTGTTTTTGTAGTTGGAAGCATAAGTTCACTCCTAAGTCAGGTTAACTTCTCCTGCTCACCTTAAGCCACCCTGTTTTCGACCCTTTACAACAAAGTGTTGGTGCTTTTCTTTTCTGAAGTCACTTTGGACTCCCCAGATAAGCATTTTGTTCTTTATAACCTGTAGTTTTACATCATTTGCTGGGCCTTCCAAAAGGAGTTGGGAACAAAAACTTTTATAATTTCTTTAAAAGTAAAAAATTGTTAATGGAATGCCTAAATTTTTCATTACATTGGAACTTGCATTTTTCATCCAAATAAGTAATACCAACTATAATAGCCCAAGCCTGTAGTGTATATAAATTGAAGCTAATAGAGAAAAATGAAAATTTGAGCAAAGCTAAATAGGATTACATTTAAATTTATAAATTGCTTTTTTCCCCAAAGTTTATCAGTGTATTCTTTGTGTAAATACTGTTATCAATAAGTAATTTCCCAATAAATATAGTATTATCTTCAAGTAAATACTGTGGTCAAGGTTATTTATATAGCACTAATAAATTATACGTGATTTATGAAGAAATATGAAATAGCAGCAGTGTTGAGGTATTCACCTGTGAGATAGGTCAACTGTCAGCTTCCAGATCATCACACGTTGCTATCTTTGTTGCTTCATTCAGTAGCTAGGGCTCTTACTCTTATGCCAGGCATTAGGTGCTGGAGGACTGAAGATTTATTTATAAACAAGAATCCCAGCCGTTGAAATCATCTCTATCTATGAGGAAGGCAATGTTGGGAAGAGCTAATCACAGTATTGCTCAGTGACACACAGAAATGAATGATAAGTATGTAAGGAGAGACTGGGCCTAGAGAGTTGGGAAAAACTTTGTAAATTAGGAAGTACTTATATCAGGTGGTGAAAGATTGTTAGGAGTTGCCAAGCAAAAAAGAAGGCAGATGACAGCTGGCGTAGTGGCTCCTAGACACCTGGAATATTCAGGGAATGACAGTGCTTTCTTAAAGCTGGAGCAGAAATTAACTGGGGGTGGGGGTGGGTGGGACATAAGGAGATAAGTAGGAAAATGTGGGTAGTAATGTATTAAGGAACATCTTGTTAGCTTTCTGAAAAACTTATTCTCATTTACCTTGCTTTTACTTTTTTTTTTTTATTCCTGGTATATGTTTGCAAATTGTATTTGTGGGACTAGTATTGTTTCATTAACTATATTTACTCTAATTTTCTCTTCAGATTATACTGACTTGGCCATGAGCACTGTGAAACAGACCCAAGCCATCCCATATACTGGTCCCTTTAATTTGCTCTTTTACCAGCTACAGAAATTGACAGGTATGTGTATGTATTGAAATTCTTTTAATTGTTTTCTGTTTTTTAGTAAGATAATTTTATATTTAAGAAAGAATGTTATTTAATTTTGGTAATTGTCTCAGAATTGTACAAATTTTATTTATACACATGGTCATATTATTGCCTTGAGGTAAAATTTTTGAAAATATACTCATAAATTTTTTTTAGTTCCATTATACCTCTTATCCTTGATATCAGTAGTCTTTGCTCCTTCTGTTTAAAATCTATTTTAGTTGACTATACCTAAAATTTTATTTATTTATTTTATTTGATTAGTGAAAATAACTTTCCTGGTTCCATCAGTACCAGTCTATACAGGTTTTATTATAGCTTAATAACCACTGTCCAAAGGCCAGTAGGAGAATAAACCTATTCTATTTCCATATTAGACCACTTTGAGTTAGAGATTTTTGTATATTAACATAATGAGGGGCAATGACTAAATTAAAAAGCATGGAGACTAATAAAGCAAGAATATTTCATATTACAAAATACACTTTCAATCAGTATGCTCTTTATAATTCATATAGAAAAATATGACCATAAAATAAACCAGTAGAAAGAAATTTTTTTAACCTCATAACCATGTTAGAATTATAGGTCATAACATAGAAAGTTAATAAAATATATCTAAACTAATTATTGATTAAGGCCGGGTGCTGTGGTTCACGCCTGTAATCCTAACACTTTGGGAGGCCGAGGCGGGAGGATCACTTGAGCTCAGGAGTTAGAGACCAGCTCTGAGCAATATCGAGACCCCGTCTCTACTAAAAATAGAAAAATTAGCCAGGTGTCCTGGTGTGCGCCTGTAGTCCCAGCCACTTGGGAGGCTGAGGCAGAAGGATTGCTTGAGCCTAGTAGTTTGAGGTTGCTTTGAGCTAGGCTTCACCACAGCATTCTAGTAGGGCAGTAGAGTGAGACTCTGTCTCAAAAAAAAAAATTCTTTTTTTTTTTTTTTTTTTTTTTTTGAGACACAGTCTCACTCTGTTACCCTAACCTCAAATTCCTGGGCTCAAGCAATCCTCCTGCCTCAGCCTTCTGAGTAGCTGGGACTACAGGAATGCACTACCATGCCCGGCCAGTTTTTTATATATTTGTATTTTTAGTTGTCCTGCTAATTTCTTTCTATTTTTTTAGTGGAGACAGAGTCTTGCTCTTGCTCAGGCTGATCTCGAGCGCCTGAGCTCAAAGGATCTGTCTACCTCAGTTTCCCAGAATGCTAGGATTACAGGTGTGAGCCACCATCCCTGGCCTAAGACCCTGTTTCTTTAAAAGAAAAAAAAGAAGACACTAGAAAGACCAGAAAAGTCTCATCTTTGACAATAGAATTTCCCTGTAGAATTATTGAACTTAGGAAGACAGAAGGGAGAAGTTACTAGTTGGCAGTAGTTGACTAGTTTCATACCAAATGTTAAGATGCTAGTGTAAGGCTAAATCTCTTGTTACGAACATGTATGTTTGAACATCATCTGAGTTTGCTGCTGATAAAATATTTAATGTCCAAGGTAAAGTCTGCCTAGTTATATGAATTTTTATAATACATGTTGAGATCTTTCAGTTGCTATAAGCAATTAACATAGAACTTAGCTGTTTAAAAATTGAGTGCAAATTTTATTTATTTTTTCATTGTATAGCTGCTTTATTTCAGTTCTCTCTATAAACAAATGAATAGTTATGCCTCTGGAAGATTATCAGAAAATTATATATACCTTATAATCACTTCTTTTTTTCAGGTGATGTAGAAGAATTAGAAATTCAAGAAAAACCTGCTTTGAAAGTATTCAAAAATATTACTGTAATACAAGAACCAGGCATGGTGGTATTAGAAGTAAGATAAGATCGTTTACCTAAACAAAGCAGAGAAAAGTTTTAAAAGAGTTTATGCGCAATTCTAGAGAACATTCATTTCTTCCTAATTAGGAAAAAAACATTGTTGGAAAATATATATGTGAATAATTTTTCTTTCTAAGATCAATATTAAATATAACATAGCTGGGCATTTTCTATGTAGTTATAACAACACAGAAACTAATAATAAGTTAAGCCTTCATATTCAGTAGGTGTGATAAGTATAGGTCTCATATGAGTAAGGCTCAACTGATTTTGTGGTACTCCAGGATGTCTTTGGTTATATGAAAAGATCTTAGAATTATCAGATAAAAATTTAATTCTGTCATATTAAAACAAATTTATCATGTAGCACTCCTTAAAAGAGTGGAATTTTGAAGATTCAAGTAAATAGTAATAAAGTGACTCAAATCCAAAAAGGCTAGAAATCATCAAATTAGGTAAATGTGGTTCCTACTATAAGAATTAAATTCCTACTGATAGAGTTTGGAAAACACATCAAAGGATCTATAGGGTTGACTTTGATAGACTGGCACCTGTTAAGTGTAAAGAAGGACTTTTAAAGTGAGTCTTGGCAGTGAATAATCCAGGAGAGCACCTTGTCTGTTTCTCTGCCTCAAGGTAGAATTCTATGTAAATTTCCAAGATATATGGTTAAGTATTTTATTTATATATGCTATTTTTTAAAACAAATAGGAAAAGATCTGTCAGCTCTGGTCCCACTATAATTCTGTGATTTAAGTCTAAATTTGATTCAAGGCTAAAAACAGCTAAAGAACGTGTCAAAAGGAGTAGTTATCTATAACATAGAGTTACATACAATAATATATAAAATGTTAATATCAAAAGGGAGAAGTTGGCTGGGCGCTGTGGCTCACGCCTGTAATCCTAGCTCTTGGGAGGCCGAGGCGGGCGGATTGCTCGAGGTCAGGAGTTCAAAACCAGCCTGAGCAAGAGCGAGACCCCGTCTCTACTATAAATAGAAAGAAATTAATTGGCCAACTGATATATATATAAAAAATTAGCCGGGCATGGTGGCGCATGCCTGTAGTCCCAGCTACTCGGGGGGCTGAGGCAGAAGGATCACTCAAGCCCAGGAGTTTGAGGTTGCTGTGAGCTAGGCTGACGCCACGGCACTCACTCTAGCCTGGACAACAAAGTGAGACTCTGTCTCAAAAAAAAAAAAAAAAAAAAAAGGGAGAAGTTATTAGAGATATTAATTTAGCTCTTGCTACCGAATACCATTAGAGAATATACTTTTGTTCCTAGAGTTAACATGTCAGAGAGGACCATAGAAAAAGTTGAAGTGCATCATGTTGCTTATAAAAGTACTCTTTGCAGAGATAATAAAACATAGGATGGCATTCATTCCTGAAATAATTCAACTGCTCTCACCCTAACCTGGAGACATGGAAAACTTTGTTGGAACACTGGACACAAGAGAGAAGATGTTAGACTTAGTGTGTGAAGCAAAAGTAAATTTTTAAAAATATTAGCCTCTTACTATACTGTCTATGCTACTAAAATATAGTGTTTAGGAATTTGAGTTTAAATCCCAGCACCAGCAATTATCTTGTGCAAGTTATTTTTGAGTCAGTTTCTCTTTTATAAAATAAAGTTAATAGTTTTTTTTATGAGAATTAAATGATAATGCATATAAAACACTATGCCACAAAGGAATTATTTAGTACATTTTACTTTTGTTATTAAAAGAAAACAGTGTAACATCATTATTTTCAGTAAACAATGAGTAAGTTAATTTCAGTGAAAATGCTAGAAGCAGTGATCCTATATTTATAGTCCATGAATGGGTGGGTAGTATTCATAGCTTTTGTGGTTGACCATAGTTGTACCTTCCTAATTCTGCCTTTTGCTTTCCAGTGGTTGGCAAACCCTTCTAATGATATGTATGCAGATACAGTAACAACTGTGATATTGGAAGTTCAGTCAAATCCAAAAATAAGGAAAGGTACAGAATTATTTCATTTTTATCAATTAATTCCTTTATTTTGCCCATGTTTCCATGAAGTAAAAAGCAGTAAATAGAATCCTAAAGAATTTAATCTCCTGATTTTTCCATTCCTATATAATTTTTAAGATATATGCATAGCAATGCATATTATTGGTATTTTACTTACTTTTTGTCCTAGCTTCTGCATTCATACGGTAAAAATCTGGTTGCAGTTAACACAAGATAAAAATCACTTTAGAAGCAGTCCTAACAGACATGCTGGTTGTTAAACACTTTAATCAGAAATTCCAAAATACTGCTGAATTGAATCAACATGTCTGTTAGGAAGGTACGCTGCTATATCTGTGTTTAATAAAATTGGTTGAATAAAATAGAATTTCCCTATGGGACAATTTTCAAGCAAAGAAAACACCAGTGCTTTTTCTTATCTTAGGTGGTAAAAATAAAGGTGTGTGGTGTGGGAGTAAGTGGGAAGGAGGACCTTTTAAAAAGGTCATAAGTAAATAGTGGTGCAGAAGTTAGTAACAGTGAAGTGACGACAAGGGTTTGGCGCAGAGAGCAGAAATGAAAAGATTAAACCCAGAGGGTTTTGGCCCCCACAGTTTTCAGCTCTAAAGCACACCCCTGCCCTCCAAAAACATAGCTGGATTTCGCTTCATATCTTTGTTCAGTTCAAATCAAATGCACCTGAATTGAATTGTATTTTAGCCACCAACTTTGCTTTCTGTTTATTATATTCTGATAACCCTTTTATAAAATGAAGTATTTTTTGTACAATCAACTAACCAGAAATTTGTATACTTTTCTGAAAAATGAAATTTCTGTGCAAAAGCGTTATTTTTTAGGCCAATTAAGATGTTGTGTAGTCTTTAATGACATTTAGTATCTGAGCTCTTCCTGCCCATTTTCCATACTTTATTAGAGGAGGGATTACAGAGCGTGTTGTCAAAATGTCATCTGTTGTTCTGGTGAAGGCTCTGCCTAATCATGATGCTGAAAAACAAAAAAGATACCACCATTTAACAGATAATCACCAAATATTTTATGTCTGTGTTATGCAGGAAGGAGTACATGAGCTATCATAGACTGGCTTGACTTATCTTGAGTATTTTTCTTAGTACTCTAGTCCAAAGTGAAAATGTACCTTTACTCTGATTTGTAGTAATTGAATTAAAAATAATTGTTACTATATTATTAATGATCCATCTTACACTAATAATGAAAACATTTGTTCATTTGGTTAGCCTCTGGGCTTTTCAGACAGTTAGAAACAGGCTTTTTCCATGCGTTCCTTATATTAAGCATCTGTTAAACTAGCTGGTTGCCTTTTATTCCCTACTTCTTCCCCATTTTGTAGTTTATGGAGAATGAGATTTTATATTCTTCTCCAATGATGACATGCATGCATTTCTTTCATTTGATAGTTATTTGACAAATATTTAATGAGCACCTGCTACTTGGCAGACGTAATTCTAGATGCTTAGGCTGTGTTAACAGCAAACAAATTCCTGCCCTCCAGGAGCTGACATTCTGGTGTGTCCTAGAGCTGCTTAACAGGAGTTTGGAGTTGGGGCAGATCCTGTGGGGCCTGGTTGGCCATTGTAAGGACTTTGGACTTTTAATCTGAGTGAAATGGGGCTACATTACAGAGTTTTGAGCAGGGGCCAGACATGATCTGATAAATTTTTTAAAGGATTACTCTGGCCGGGCGCAGTGGCTCACACCTGTAATCCTAGCACTCTGTGAGGCTGAGGCTCAGGAGTTTGATCGTTTGAGCTCAGGAGTTCAAGACCAGCCTGAACAAGAGCAAGATACCATCTCTACTAAAAAAATGGAAAGAAATTAGTGGGACAACTAATATATATATATATATATATATATATATATATATATATATATATATATGTATATATACACACACACACATATATGTATATGTATGTATGTATATATATATATAGCTGAGCGTGGTGGCGCATGCCTGTAGTCCCAGCTACCTGGGAGGCTGAGAGTTTGAGGTTGCTGTGAGCTAGGCTGACACCATGGCACTCTGGCCTAGGCAGCAGAGTGAGACTCTGTCTAAAAAAAAGAAAAGAAGGATTGCTCTGATGCTTGCAGAGAGTAGACTGTTAGGAGAGTGAAAGAAAGCAGAGGTTCCAGTTGGAGCTTTCTCAGTCATCCAGGTAGGAGATAGTGGTTCAGATAAGGGTGTCAGCAGTGGGGGTAGCAGAAAGTGGTTGGAGTCTGGAGATACTCTGAAGGAAACCCAGCAGTATTTCTTGATGGATTAGCTATAGGGAATGAGAAAAAGAGAACAGGCAGAATGAATTTTAAAGATTAAGACAATGATCCAATGTGTGTATGTGATATGTTAACATAGAAAGTTGACACCCATGGGGCTAAGGGACAGAGGTTTTAGTAAGTAATACTTGCCACATTCGAAGATGAAAAGCAACACAAGGACTAACCTGTCATCTAATGCTGCTTTCATGCTACAACAACAGAGTTAAGTAGTTGGAAAAGAGACTATGTAGTCCTCAAAGCCTAAAACCCCATCTGGCTATTTACAAAAAGTTTGTGAACTAGAGGCCCTTTCTGTGAAACAATATGATTCTTCTTTGATAGTAACTTTCTCCCTTTTCATTTCTTAGCCCCCTGGCTATTATTCAGTCTAGATTCTAAAAATGCATCTCGTGTGTGTGTGCGTGTGTGCTTTACCACCAACTTCAATTTATGTCCCCCATTCTTACCAAAGACATATAAGAAAGCTTATACATTTTCAAAATGTATTCTTTTATGTTCTTGTATTCTGTCACATTCTTCCATCTTATGCTGTACCTGTTTTTCAGCTTGTCTGTGTCCTGTTTTGACGCACAGAACTATTAAGGACAGGTACACGTGTCTGATTTTGTAATTTCCCATTTAGTATATTCCTATGTGTCTGAGGAGTTCACCTAAATATTAGTGAGGAATATGCAAATATATACACACACTTTGGAAAGTTTCTTTTAATAGACAATTTCATAGCTTATT
The DNA here is from genome assembly GCF_040939455.1 of Microcebus murinus. Taxonomy (NCBI): domain Eukaryota; kingdom Metazoa; phylum Chordata; class Mammalia; order Primates; family Cheirogaleidae; genus Microcebus; species Microcebus murinus. The sequence goes on from NC_134106.1 coordinate 6,877,274, forward strand.
TATTTTTTAATATATTTTATGAGATTGTTTTTACATGTCAGTTAAGAGCTTATTTTAAACTTAGTAATAGAATTCATAATTATAATTAAAGTATAAAGGTTTTATTATATAGCTTGGCTATCATCTGGATAGTTGTATATACAATTGAAATTCACGAATTAAAAACAGGTAGATGATCTATGATCTGAAATATAGAATAGTTTAGGAGAAATGACACTTTGACTCTTCCATAGAGTAAATTTAAATATATATGTGCGACTATTGAGGTCAGTTAACAAAGCTACACTTATATCAATATATTCAGTAATATTGTATGATAAAGTAATTTTCTGGGCTGAGAAATTGAAAACAAGTTGAAGTGTATTTAAAATGACAAAATCGTATTTACCTGTTTATACGTGAGGCCATAAAATTATTTCTAGCATTTTCCTACATGATATGTACATACATACATTTTCCTCCATGATATTGTATATGTGTGTATATTTTGTCTAAAGGATTATAAAATTTTGCACTATTTTTTTGTAACAGCTTTATTGATACCATGCAGTTTACCCATTTAAAGTGTACAATTCATTGATTTTTAGTATATTCAGAGTTGTGCAACCATCACCACCATCAACTTTAGAAGATTTTTTTTTTTTTTTTTTGAGACAGAGTCTCACTTTGTTGCCCTGGCTAGAGTGAGTGCCATGGCATCAGCCTAGCTCACAGCAACCTCAAACTCCTGGGCTCAAGCGATCCTTCTGCCCCAGCCTCCCGAGTAGCTGGGACTACAGGCATGCACCACCATGCCTGGCTAATTTTTTCTATATATATTAGTTGGCCAATTAGTTTCTTTGTATTTATAGTACAGACGGGGTCTCGCTCTTGCTCAGGCTGGTTTTGAACTCCTGACCTTGAGCAATCCGCCCGCCTCAGCCTCCGAGAGTGCTAGGATTACAGGTGTGAGCCACCGCACCCAGCAATTGTAGAACATTTATATCACTCCAAAAAGAAACCCTGTGTCCTTTAGTTATGATCCTCCAATCCCTGTATTACCCTCAACTCAAAGCAGCCACTAACCTTTCTGTCTCTATGGATTTGCCTATTCTGGATAGTTCATATAAATGGAATCATACAATATGTGTTCTTTTGTGACTGGCTTCCTTCACTAAGCATAATGTGTTCAAGGTTCATCATTTTGTAGCATAAATCAGTACTTCATTCCTTTTTATGGCCAAATAATTTCCCCTTATATGGCTATAACATATTTTGTTCATCCAGCCTTCAGGTGATAGATATTTGGGTTGTTTCTGCTTTTTGGCTATTATGAATAATGCTGCTATAGATACTTATATATATTTTTGTGCAGATATGTATTTTCATTTCTCTTCGATCTATACATAGAAGTAGAATTACTGAGTCAAATATTAACTCTGTTTAACTTTTTGAGGAACTGCCAGACAGTGAATTCTGCACTATTTTGCTGCTAGTGATGGACTGGGAGGTATTTAATGATGCACCAGAACATACTAGAAACTCCAAATTAAGGAGGGCTCATCTTCCTGAACTGTCCCATTATTTTGTTTTGGGGGAAAAGCTAACTTATTTAATGGGCAAATGATTTTAAATGTTAATTTTTATTAAAAATTATTATAGGTATGTTATATATAGTAGAATGCCAAATTTATATAACATTTTAGGTAAAACAAAAGATTTGAGATATCTTTGAGCTCAGATATACCTCTAGAATACCTGGAGTTATAATTTTATTCACCTCTGGTTATAAATGTAAAGTTTGAGAAACATTGAAAATAAAGTTGAAAGTTAAAAATAATATTAAATGTCATTTTGTGATTCTTTAGTAAGAACATGAAATAAAGTGATGAAAAATCAATTTGGCTTAGCAGGTAGATGATCCGTACACATACTTGTCACTTTAAGGATTCCATAGTTAATCACTTTGGTTTATCAGTAACCATGTTCTGATTATTAATTTGGAAATCATTCTAAATAGGAATTTTGTAATTGAACTCTGTCACTCTTTTTTTCCCCCAGGTGCAGTACAAAAGGTTTCTAAAAAATTAGAAATGCACGTTTATAGCAAGAGATTGGAGATCATGCTCCAGTAAGTCCTTCTCCCATTATTGCTTAGCAAGGTAGTGAGGATGGGGAGGAGGAGCCCTGGATTCGGCTGGACTCACTTAAAGACTCAGTGTGGCTCAGACCAGGCCACCCCACGGCCCCCAGGCCTGCTTCTCCATCAGGACAAACAACAGTTTGAACTGCTCCCTTCCAGCTCAACACTCCATCTAGGTCCAAGTACTTGTGACATGCGTGGTCAGCCATTTATGTTTCCTTTAATATATTGCCTCAGAATGTTCTCACAGGACAAGCGTAGTCCTCAAAGATGAAAACATTATCATCAAAGACATGTACTGAAATCTTAGCCAAATGTTACTGTGCCTTTAAGAATTATTTTATATATTTACTTCTTAAATGTAAATTCTTTGTTAAGAATGGTTTCTTAGACGCTTCCCAGATAGTAGACCTGTAAACTTTGAATTTCCTTTAAAGTTAGTATTTTTCTAAGCACCAGAGAGTAGGTCTTTTACCTTTCTGCAGATACTCTTTAAGCCTGATTTCTGAATGTTTCTCCAAATAAGATAATCACGTGGATAGTGGATATCTCATAGTGGACAGCTACAATTTAAACTTATATATTACACTGAGAAAGTAAAAATTAAAAGATTTGTATTTATTAATAGATTTATAATTTCAGTGTCTAGCACAGTGCCTTGTACATAGCAATTTCTCAGATACTTGTTGAATAAATGACTGATTCTATTTTTTTGTTGTTGTTTTCTTTTTTGAGACAGAGTCTCACTTTGTTGCCCAAGCTAGAGTGAGTGCCATGGCATCAGCCTAGCTCACAGCAACCTCAAACTCCTGGGCTCAAGCAATCCTCCTGCCTCAGCCTCCCGAGTAGTTGGGACTACAGGCATGCGCCACCATGCCTGGCTAATTTTTTCTATATATATTAGTTGGCCAATTAATTTCTTTCTATTTATAGTAGAGACAGGATCTCGCTCTTGTTCAGGTTGGTTTCAAACTCCTGAGCTCAAACGATCTACCCACCTTGGCCTTCCAGAGTGCTAGGATTACAGGCGTGAGCCACCACACCCGGCCTGATTCTGTTTTTAAACATAAAGTTACTCAATTAGACATATTAATAAAATAAGGTGTTCTTTAAGTTTGGAAGGGATGTATGTTAACATTTCTCTTTCTTCCTTTCCCCAAAATTCTACACTGATAATCTTTTTTAAAGTAGCCATTTAGTGGCTTTTTTAAAAATAGATGATATGGTTTAAATGGTGACTTTGCTAAAATAAGCTGTCACACATCTTCAAAAAAGTGTTCAGGGTGTTGTCATTTGATTTTTAAAAGCATCTTTGTTATGCAAAGCCAGCTAACAGTGCAGGAACAGTGATTTCTATTGCCACTGAAAAGGCCACAGAGTTGGTTGGGTCCCAACCCTGTGACTGTGGTAGCCTCTGGTTCTCTTACTATTTTTGCAGAGGGCTTTATTCTGCCAGCCTTAGAGTCTAAATGTCTTAATCATTTTTAGATCACTGACCCCTTTGACAATCAGGTAAGGCTGTGGAACTTCTCCCAGGCAGGAGGCATACACACAAGTGCAATTTTAGCTTTGATTTCAAGGAGGTTATACAACCCCCTGCCCAGAGCCCCTCCTGGCACCCTGTTAAAGAGCCCTGTTGTAGAAGGTGGGTATTGGTGCTCTCCTCTGCCTGACTAAGGATGTAACTGGAACAGTTGTGCTGTTGGCAGCTCTGTTCCCAGAGGCTTTGCAAAAATAGAAAACCTGTGGTGCCCTGGAATGCCACAGCTCTCCCAGGTACAGCAGTTGGAGGTGCAGAATAGAGGAACATACTGCCACAGCTGCTGTGTTCAGGTATGCGGAGGGCAGTCTGCAGGAGGCTGCCAGCCCTTCCGCTTCACTTTCCACTCTGGCTTTCTTCCCCAGTCCTGTCATGCCACTCCTCCACCCCTCCCACAAACACCCTTGAACTATTCAACTGTTAGGAACAGGACTATGAGACAAAGAGCCACAGCTTACATTCACCTCAAGAATGTGAGATACCAGTGTCTTTAAACTTCTAAGTTTAAAGCTACCTTGTAAAGATAGCTTTATCTTCATAATTGTTTAAATACTTAGGATTGTATGAAATAAAGGTATTGGTTTCTTTAGGTGCCAACAATTGATCACATGGATATGAAACCTTTTTTCCCTATCCTTTCGAATATATTTCTGTATTTAAAATAGACTATTTTTTTTAGTAATAGGTTACTTAGCCAAGTTTATTCAAACATATTATTAACATTAACTGTCTCAAAGAGCAAGTGGTTGATCATCAGCATCCAGCTTTTATGCACTACTGTCAGTGCTTAACTGACCAAGGATGACCATTGTCTTTGTGGGTTTTTTAGATTCACTGACTACCTTTTCTTAACTACACCCAGCCTGCTGGTTGGACTGCTGTTTTCTAACACTTCTGTAATCAGGACAATGTTGAAATTAATGATTAAACTGTAGGTCCTCGATGATAGAGACAATGTCAGTAATTTCTGTATCCTAGCACCTGGCACAGCACCTGGCATGTGGAAGATGCTCAATAAATACTGAGTTTAACTCAGAGTAGGCATTTGAAGGGACGAAAAGGAGTGGACAGCTAGTGGACTTTGGAGCAGTTAAACCTAAATACCTGGATTAGAGTACCAGCTCAGCTGCTTACGAGCCATGAGGCTTTAAGCAAATTGCTTCTCTGTTTCTTTTCTTCATGTGTAAAAGATATTACAATTACAATATTACAAAACTATTATAGGTAAAGATAATGTATATAAAGTGCCTAGAACAATGCCTCTGAATAGCGCATTCTTAAGAAATGATAGCTGTGTAATTTAGATGTTTTATAAAATTAACAAGCTATATCAAGGTAAATAAGAAGAAATAGATCTCAGGTATAAATACAAGTATTCTACTTTAGAACTAAGACTTCTCTTCAATTTTATTTTTCCCCAAATATGTAAAGCTAGACTTCTCCACTAATATTGCATCTTTGTTTATTTTAAGGGACATATTTGGAGAAGACTGTGTAAGTGTAAAAGACGGCTCTGTTCTTAGTGTCACAGTGGATGGAAAAACTGCTAACCTTAACTTGGAGACACGGGTAGGTGCCTGCTCCTTCCAGCATCTAAACACATTTGGGAAATAAAGTGAAGACAAAAGCTATGATCCCACACCTAACAACTTACTTTTATATTTTGGTATTTCCTTATTTTGGTGTTGCTTACTTTTTTTTTACATAGTTGTATCTATATTATTATGTATAAAGTTTTCTGTGTTTTCCCAGGTTGCTACATAGTACATGGTTCCCATGTATATTATTCCATTATTTTCCTTTTCCATACACCTGAATTTACCTGAAATCCCCTCAGCATTTCCCTAGTTTGGCATTCAGCTGGTTCTAGATATTTCAGAGAAGCTGCTTTTCTATTTGCACCAGCAAGATCCAAGTGGCTTTTCCAACAATAGGGTTTGAGAGTGGGGTCTGCTCTGGTCTCACACCAGCATATCTTTTGAAATTATTTCACAAGATGCATGAATGAGCGTATCTTCCTTGCAGGGTTGTTTTTGAAGATTACAGTAGTTCTAAACAAATAACTTATGTTTTAAATTTCTTTTGTATGATTTTTGACTATATAGGTGCTTTGAGAAAACACATTAGATTTATTATACCTCAGTAGAAAAATAAGCTAAGAACATGAACAAGTAATTCACCACGGAAGAAATATAGATAGCCAATAAACATAAAACAAATACTCAGATCCACTAACAGCTGGAGGACATACAGATTTTATTTTTTTTGAGACAGAGTCTCGCTTTGTTGCCCAGGCTAGAGTGAGTGCTGTGGTGTCAGCCTAGCTCACAGCAACCTCAAACTCCTGGGCTCAAGCAATCCTCCTGCCTCAGCCTCCCAAGTGGCTGGGACTACAGGCATGCGCCACCGTGCCTGGCCAATTTTTTCTATATATATTAGTCGGCCAATTAATTTATTTCTATTTATTGTAGAGACGGGGTCTCGCTCTTGCTCAGGCTGGTTTCAAACTCCTGACCTCGAGCAGTCCACCTGCCTCGGCCTCCCAGAGTGCTAGGATTACAGGCGTGAGCCACCATGCCCAGCCGGACATACAGATTTAAAGTATGAAATATCACTGCTTATCATACTGGCACAAATTAAAGAGAGTGTTGGGACCCAGTGACGGTGGAAGATAGGGAATAGTTACTTTCTCATGCTACTGGGGGAAGGGGAGTGTAAATTGAGCAGCACTTTCTTTCTGCAAGGCAGTTTGGTGATGTGGTCAAGGCTTAAAAAAGCAAGGCCCTTTTTCACAATTCCACTTACTGGATTCAACCAAAGAAAATAATCAGACAAGTGAGCAAAGATATATATCCAGGAATAAGAGATAAATAACTGAATGTGTAATGTATATGGCACATCCTTACACTAAGAATGCTGTATATATGGTCATCAAGGGTGACGATGGCAGGGACACCTGGTGGCATGAAAAGGCAGGGGCAGCTGGCCATGCACTCAGGCTTGTCCTGGAGGAGCTTGTGGCTTGCCAGCACACCTGCTGGCAGGCTAGCGGCAGACACCTGGTGCAGAGACAAGACTTTTACGCAGATCCCGGCTCCATCTACTGGACCAGCTCTGCTGCGCCTGCTGCACATGCTTTTGTGAGCCCCTCTGAACCTCCACCTCCTGATGGTAAAGTGGGGAAAACTCAGCCACTTAGGCTATGGTGGAAGAATTTTCGGCCCTGAGCGGCACACATGAGGCCCTGGGGTGGGGGCCCTCCTCCCTCCAGATTCGGAATAACATGCCCAGACCTCGGGCTCAGTTACTGGAATGCTGTTTTCATTCTGTGGAGCTTGTCCTGAATCTTCCGCAAATGTTTCTGGCTGGAGACTTAGTGGAAGTTAGCCGTGTCATCTGCAGCTAACATGGAGATGTCTGCTCCACGGAAATGGGTGATTCTCTGCTTGCAGCAGAATTCTCCGCACCTGAACTGAGAGCACAGGTGAGACAGCCATAGCCTGCCAGTGCCCACAGCTGCAGTGGACACACGGGACTGTTTCAGCCAGGTGCTCCAGCCCACGCAAGTTCTACATGGTCATGGCAAAGTTCCTCTGTTCATAGTGAGATTTTGCAGTCAGCAAAAATTTGGACAGCAAGTGCACATGCAACTGAAACAAGAAAATGACACAGCAGTGTCTTCTGGTTAAGGTAAAGAAATAGGAAACATTTGAGATCCTGTTAAAGTAACCTAGCTTCAAGGCACAAAACAGCGTGCGCCTTAGCACATGTGCATAAAGGAAGTGATTAAGTGGATACAGGTCTGAGTGATGGCTGTGGAGGGGCTGGGTTGGGCATTACTTGAAACAGAACAGAAAGGGAACACCCCATAAGCGGAAAGATTTGAAAAAAAGTCCAACCTTGCTTCTCATAAGCAAAATCTCACCAGGACAAACCTCCCAGCTCCCAGTTTATTAGGAGAGGGACAAATGGGAAGAGTCACAGTTCTAGGACTGGGAAAGGCGCCCCCACCCAGGGAAGACGGAGCAGATGCATTGGAGGCAAATAGGGAACAAACCGGCAGCTCAGGCAGCTTCTCATCTTTCACGTGGCCGGCTGGCTGCAGAAGGGGTGTTGGCAGTTGTCCAAGTTGTGGTCCCTTGCGAGCTGTCCCTTCCTCTGTGGCTCCTTGGCTGGTAGGCAGGGACTTGCCAGATTTCACGGGAACACCTCATGAATGCACATGCCGCACCAAGTGAGATTCTCACTTCTTTTCAGAGCAGTCCCAAGAGGCTGCATTCTTGGACCCAATTCCAGGGAAGATTCTGGAGAATTCAGCTGAGCCCTCATTTCAGAGCTGTCTCTTCCTGAGGACCGTCACCACGGCTGGGCCACAGGTGGAAACAGAGACTGGACGCCCTTCCACTGGGCTTGACTCTTGTCTGCAGTGATTCTGATACAGTCAGAGGCCATACAGATGGGCTCCTGGAGGTCATTCACGACTGTGGCCTCCCAGCCATCCTGGTTGGGCACCTCTTAAAGGATCTTAAAAAAAAACATTTACCGAGGGGGTGGGTGAGGGGTGAGAAAAAAAAATTTACCTATTCACACTTTTTAAGATGACATCTCAATTTTTTTCTTCATAGGTTTAAATAAATACAAAGTATGTAATTTTCAGATAAAACTATTCAATCACTTAAAAGAATAATACAGATTTATTAATGTGCAAAGTTGTCCACCATACATTGTTGAGTGAAAAAAGTTATAAGAGCATATAGGATAAATATCCCATTTTGTTTTTAAAATATATATATGTATAACAAAGTCTAGAAGGTTAGACACTAAAATGTTAACAGTAGTTATCATTAGATCATAGACCTAAAGGTTTCTTTCCTAAATTTTTTTATGGAGAATAGTTATGGTATGATAAAAAATTACCAGGTGCAGTGGCTCATGTATTCCCAGCTTTGGGAGGCCGAGGTGGGAGGATCCCTTGAGGCCAGGAATTCAAGACATAGGGAGACTCCATCTCTACAAAGAAAAATAAAAGCAAGGTGTGATGGCACATGCCTGTAGTCCAGCTACTCAGGAGACTGAGGCAGAAGGATCGCTTGAGTGCAGGAGTTCAAGGCTGCAGTTAGCTATGGTTGTGCCACTGCACTCTAGCCTGAGCAACAGAGCAAGGCCCTGTCTCTATAATATGTGTGTATATATATATATTTTTTAAACAGCATATAGTCTTTTGTAAATGTAATTAAGAAGTAACTAGAAGATTATTTGTGAGTTTAAATAAAATCGAACACCAAGTGTATCCTAAAAATTTGTGCAACTATTATGTCGATAAATTTAATACCAAATATTGAGTAAATGACCACATCCATATTTTGCTAAGTAATTTGTGTTGCACTAACTTCCTTGGAATATCATTGACTGGATCAAAATATGGGCTTTGAAGTAAATGTAGTTTACTAGACTTTTCCCCAGTCTTTTTCTTTTCCGTCCAAAATTCATCGCCAGTGAGACCCAGTCATTGTGCTGCAGGAAGCACGTGGCACCCAGCTGCGTGCTCACAGGTATGTGGCGCAGCAGCTCTGCTTCTTGGTAATCCACGGTGACCTCCACCGGTACAGATGATTGTTCTTAAAGAGTATTCATTTATCTTCCATGTAATAATTATAGGCAGCTATAATAATTAAAGGCATGTTTATGCTTTCACTTTCAGACTGTAGAATGTGAAGAAGGAAGTGAAGATGATGAATCTCTCCGAGAAATGGTGGAACTGGCTGCACAGAGACTGTATGAGGCCCTTACACCAGTTCATTGATAACTTTTTATCTATATATGTTAAAACTTTTTTAAAATACTTGACTCTACTTCTGCTATTTCAAATAAAATGTTAGTTTCTCTGGGGTTGCCTATTTACTTTTGACGTCAGGTGGTCTTGATTCCAACAGCCTGAATACTGCTAAATTACCAATTTGTCCATTGGTCTAGAACTAACTATTAAACTGCCCTTTATTTTAGAATGTATTGATTCTGCTTCCAGGCATGTATGCAACTCCCACTGAAACTTTTAAGAATTGCTCATAGCAACTGAAGCAGAATTTGTCTTACTGTACTTATTAAGGAAAGAAAATACAGTGGTGTATACTTTCCATATTCCGAATTTAAATGAACAGGGATTATCACTTAAAAGTATTAAGCACCTTTCTGATTCTTTCCTCCGGACACTCTTGCTAAATTCATTAGTTCAGGCTAGCCAGAGTATAATTTTTATGATTCAATTTATGGGTATTCAGGTGTCATTTGTGTGTTTCATATGTAAGCCATTAGGCCATGTACATGTAATTCAGACTTGCAAGTAACTGGACACAGGAGTGTCTGGTGCTGAGTGAGCAGCCCACTCTACCAGGGGCTTCTTTGACATCTACTTCAATGAAAATGGCCTGCTTGCCACCTCTCCAGAGGAAAGGAACAGGCACACTGCTCCTCCTCCCATTCAGAGCCCGACTTCAGAGTTGCCTGTGCTCACTGTCAACCTAAAGTCATTGGTTGTCCACAGTCACTAAACTCCACTGACACGATTTCATCCTCATTTTGCCTCACCACTTATAGTGACTTACAACTGTTGACTACTCCCCTGAACTCTGATGACAATCTTCAGTGTAAATCTGACTCTGTTACTTGAAATGCATTTATTTCTGTGAGATAGCATAGTTATGCATAGTTATGTTCTCTTTGGCTCATACTAAATGCCTAGGGGTTAAAGTCATAATATTTTATTATGATTGATTCTGAAACATTTTCAAGTTGCAAAAATACAATATATGATATATACAGCAAGAAGGGAAAGTGTTTTTTACCTTAAGGTTACCAATTTGAGTTAGTATTCTAATTCTCTTGAATATGAGTCTCATCTCCACTGCTGCTGTTTGAGCCCAAGTCATACTCTTCCCTCCCTGAATTCCTGCAACAACCTCCCATCCCCACTCCCTACAGCTGATTCTCGAAATAACAGATCTGGCCTCAAGCCTCTACTGCTTAAAGTCCAACAGGACGTTGTCATCGTGATTAGGATGAAGCCCAGGCACCGTGCCCCTAGCAGGTGCTCCCAATCTGAGCTGCACATGACAACCACCTGGGCGCATTACAAATGCACTGATGCCCAAGTCCCACCGCAGAAGTTGAGTCAGCTGGTCTGGGGTGAGCGTCCCGGGCAGTACGCTTTTACCGCTCTCTGGCTAACCCTAGCTTGCAGCCGACGAACCACCAGCCTAGAGCTGCGGTCACGCGTGACGCCAGCTGCACGGAGTGGCGTCGCTCCCCGGTGCTTCTGGTTTTCCCCTAGAGCTCCGTGGCTCCAAGACATCCTTCTGACCCTTTTTGAGCACGGCCGTCATACTTCATCACACAATTGAGGTAAAAACGTTCGATAAATGACCAGCTTTCATTGAACAGATGAATTCCTTGTAAATAAGTCGGCCCTCAGCATCGGCAGGTCTCTGCAGCCAAACACTGGCTGTTTGTGTCAGTACTGAAAAGGTGGGGTTTCCTGTCATCATTCCCTAAATACAGTATAGGAACTATTTACGGCGCATTTACGCTGTATTCGGGAGTATAATCAACCCAGAGATGGTCGAAAGTACAGGAGAGGCCGTGGGTAGGTGACACGCGAACACTGCGCCACTTAGTGTCGGGGACCCTGGACCCAGCCCCGCGCCGCGCCGCGGCCGCCCGCACCGCCTGCCGGCCCCTCGCTTCACACCACTGCCGCGTGCGGACACGCCTCTGAACCCGCTCGGGCCCAGTGTGGTGTTGGCTGTGACGGCGACGCCCAGTCGCTTCCTTCGGGGAGGAGGGAGTCGTTTCCTTCCGCGGGACTGCCCGGCGCTGCCGGCCAGGGGGAGAGCAGGTGCGCGGGGCCCGAGGCCTTCGCCCCAGCCTGGCCTCGCCCGGCGGCCGCGGGTCGTTCCTGCAGACTCGCCGTGAGCGGAAGAGTGCAGTAGGCCGAGTTTCTTGTAAACGGACAAAATTGATGTCTGCAAATGGCCACAGCTTTCGCGTGTCTTCAAAATGACTGACTGGCCACCGTGCCGGGAACTTACGGTCAACCCGGCTGCACCAACCTGCGCATGCGCACGGCCATCTTCCGGGCGGGCCGCTCGCCCCGCCCCCGCCCCGATACCCAGCCTGGCCCCGCCTCTCCGCCGGCCGGACTATGGCGCTGAGCGAGGCGGTGGGCTGCGGGAGCTCTCTGGTATGGCCTCGCGTGTTGCTCTTCGGAGACTCCATCACCCAGGTACCGCCGCTTCGGACGCTCGGCTGCCCAGCGCCGCTCTGCCCGCCACACCCGCGGGCTCCTCGGGCCTACCCGCGGGGTCCTCTGGCGCCGGCGCTGGGCCCCGCGTCTCCGTCAGTCCCGGGTCCCTCCCGTGCCCCCGCGGAGGCCGAGGCGGCGGCGGGCTTGTGAGGCCCGCTGCCTCCCGTGAGGACCCCAGAGGAACGGCGGTCCCGGCCGCGCCCAGTGCCCTCGGCGGACCCTGGCGGTGGGTCTCCCCCCTGGTGGCTGAGACCTCGGGGGCGTGAAGTCGTGGAGGGCGACGCCGCCGCTTCCGCGGGGGCACACGCGTCTGCATTCGGTCCTGTGCAGAGAACCCGCCCCTGGGGGAGAGGGGGCCGGGGAGTGAGGGGTCCGGGGAGTGAGGGGGCCGGGAAGTGAGGGGGCCGGGGAGTGAGGGGGCCCGGGAAGTGGGGGGGCCCGGGAAGTGGGGGGGCCCGGGAAGTGGGGGGGCCCGGGGAGTGGGGGGCCCGGGGAGTGAGGGGGCCGGGGAGTGGGGGGGCCCGGGAAGTGGGGGGGCCCGGGGAGTGAGGGGTCCGGGGAGTGAGGGGTCCGGGGAGTGAGGGGGTCCGGGGAGTGGGGGGGCCCGGGAAGTGGGGGGGCCGGGGAGTGGGGGGGCCCGGGAAGTGGGGGGGCCCGGGAAGTGAGGGGTCCCGGGGAGTGAGGGGCCCGGGGAGTGAGGGCCCCGGGGAGTGAGGGGGCTCGCCCTGCGGGGGCCCGGGAAGTGAGGGGGCCGGGAAGTGAGGGGCCCGGGAAGTGAGGGGGACCCGGGAAGTGAGGGGGCCCGGGAAGTGAGGGGGCCCGGGAAGTGAGGGGTGGCCGGGAAGTGAGGGGTGGCCGGGTAGTGAGGGGCCCGGGGAGTGGGGGGGCCGGGTAGTGAGGGGCCCGGGGAGTGGGGGGGCCGGGAAGTGAGGGGCCCGGGGAGTGGGGGGGCCGGGAAGTGAGGGGCCCGGGAAGTGGGGGGGCCGGGTAGTGAGGGGCCCGGGGAGTGGGGGGCCCGGGGAGTGGGGGGCCCGGGGAGTGAGGGGGCTCGCCCTGCGGGGGCAGAGCCAAGCTGCCGCGCTCTGCTGCGCTGTCCGTTTGCGTCTCTTCACGGGGGTTTAGGATGACCTGGTACAAATTGTGCGTTGTTTTCAGTGTTTTCCTCGGCGGTGGATTCTGGGCACGAGCAGTGTGTCGTGTCCCCCGGGAGACTTCCGCTAAGGAGTCACCTGCACAGACCTCGGAGGCGGCTGATTCTCTTCCCACGGTTTTTATGCAGCCTGTGCCGTGCAGAAGGTGCTTTGAAACAGTTCACCTCTGCACTTCTTCTGGTGGAACGGGTTGAGCAATTAAAGGCCTTTTTTTTTTTTTTTTTAAGACTGTCACGCTCTGTCCCTCAGGCTGAGGTGCTGTGGCGCAATCATAGCTCACTGAAGCCTTGAACTCCCGTACTCAAGCGTTCATCTTTGTCTCAGCCGCTCCGGTAACTGGGACTTGCTGGCGCGTTTTACTCTCTTGTGTTGCCCAGGTCGGTCTTGAACTCCTTGGTTCAAGCGATCCTCCCTTCTTGATCCCCCCAAAATGCTGGGGTTAAATTACAGGTGTGAGCCACCATGCTGGTCAAGGGTTGATCTTGAAAATAGAATGCCTTCCGCCGGGCGCGGTGGCTCACGCCTATAATTCTAGCACTCTTGGAGGCCCGAGGCAGGTGGATTGCTTGAGTTCAGGAGTTCGAGACCAGCCTGAGTAAGAGCTAAACCCGTCTCTACTATAAATAGAAAGAAATTAATTGGCCAACTAATATATATAGAAAAAATTAGCCGGGCATGGTGGCGCATGCCCTGTAGTCCCAGCTACTCGGGAGGCTGAGGCAGAAGGATTGCCTGAGCCCAGGAGTTTGAGGTTGCTGTGAGCTAGGCTGATGCCACGGCACTCACTCTAGCCTGGGCGACAAAGCGAGACTCTGTCTCAAAAAAAAAAAAAAAGAAAGAAAAGAAAAGAAAATGCCTTCAAGAATAGAAAAAGGTAGTATTTTCATCCAAGATCATTTTTCAGTTTCCATTAAGAAAAAATTCTTCCAAATAGATTTTACTTCAGGGAGGAAGTAGACATAATTTTCCTGTGGTGTTTTTTTTTTCCTCCTAACACTCAGACATGACTTTTTTAAGCCAGTTTTTTATGTATGTGCCAATAGTTGGTAACATTATTTTTAGGTATCTGGGGCAGTAGGGGCATTCCATATTCCATGGGAATGTATAATCAATGTTCACCTTAAGCTCTGTTATTAATAAAGCCATGAATTTCCTTATTCTTTCTGCTATGGAGAGGTGGTATAGTACAAACTTCATTTCCTAACTGAACACATAGTTGATTTTTATCTCTTATACATAAATTTTCTTAAAGCTGCTTTTATTTGATAGAGAATAAAAATACACCTTCTTTCCAGAGTGCTGCCAGGTGTGGATACATGTAATCCCCCAAAATGACCTCTCTTTGAAATGAGTCAAGTAATGAAGTCCAAGAAGTCAGGGAGTGCAAAGAAAAGAGAAGGGGAGTTGCTCATCAATATTTCCCTACTGAAATGTTCTAATTACATTGATAAGTAGTAATAATAGGCTTTTCTTTCTCCAGGTTTCTTTTCAGCAGGGTGGATGGGGAGCATCGCTGGCTGACAAGCTAGTCAGGTGAGAATGGCTTCTAGATTGATACTTGAGTACTTTATTGATGGAAAATATCATCTCAGGAAGAGTGATAGTTTAAACACTAACTTCCTCTTTTGTTAATCTTTGCCTGCCTTTCCTAGTCAGTGTATATATGGGAGGAGGAACAGAAAAAGGGCAGGCACTCACGGTTCAGCTAAAAGGACTTTGCCACTATATGAAATCAAACACAGAAAGTTGTGGAAAATGTATTAGAGGTTTTGGATCCAAAACACAGTTATTACAGTAGATGTGATTTAAATGATCAGTGACGTGTTCATATGTATGCTTTACTCAAAGTGAGTCCACTTTGGACACTGAGCCAATGTTCTTCCAGTAGCAGAGCCCCCTGGGAAACGGGGAGGCAATGGTAAGCTGTATCATGTCCTAGGATGCTGGGGTGTTGGATGGCGTTGGGGGTGTTATCCTCTACTCACGGCCAAAGGACTAGGACAATTGAAGTGCACCTGCCTTTTTTAGGATGTCTGCTTTAGCCATTTGCATAGGCCTGAACTGATCCCAGTGTTTTAATTTAACCTAATTGCTAAGTTTGAGAGTGATTAGGAGATACCTTTCTGCAACTGTCCTTATGCCTACACTAATATTAATAAATTTTAAAATACAGAATTAAGCTAAGTGTGGTGGCATGAGCTTTGTAATCACAGGTACTCGGGAGGCTGAGGCAGTAGGATCGCTTGAGCCTAGGAGTTTGAGGTTGCTGTGAGCTATGCTAATGCCGTGGCACTCACTCTAAGCCTGGGCAACAGAGTGAGACTCTTGTCTCAAAAAAAAAAAAAAAAAAATAGAAGCCCAGAGAGCTCACCCTACTGAAAAGTTGGCTACCAAGGACTGTAAACAATTCTTCACCCACAATTCACCTTTTTAACATCTTTCATTTCAGAAAATGTGATGTTCTGAATCGTGGATTTTCAGGTTACAATACCAGATGGGCTAAAATTATCCTTCCAAGATTAATCAGGAAAGGGAACAGTTTGGACAACCCAGTAGCAGTGACAATTTTCTTTGGTGCCAATGACAGTGCACTAAAAGGTAAAGGCATTTTTGTTTTTCTAGCTTATTTTTAATCATTTTTATGTTACAGCAAACATATATACTTTTTTCAACTGTTAGTCTCCCAATAAAGTTTTGCCAAACTTGTGAATTCCCCAAGTTTATTTATATTAACATGTATTTCTTTCTGGCTTTAACAAGTTGGTGGATTTTATCCCTGACTCATTTTCTGTGTGCCTCAGTTGTTGGCAGACCTAAACTTGCAAACACTTGTTTTCTAGAGTCCATTAGCGCTGTGCTAAGTTTCATGTTTTTCTAATTGACGTGGTTGGCAGCAGAAGGCCTAGGCTGTACACCTTGCAGTGTGCACCACACTGATGAGAGGCGTATCTCAGGACAGCACTAACCCTGGCCTGGGTCAGGCTTGAATCCTGGGCGGTGGTAAACATGGGTTTGGAAAAGGAAGCTGGTCCTTCCTTGTTTGCTGAAAAATTGCTGTGACTAGAGCAGAACTGGCCAAGTAAGAGGCCTTTCTCTCTTCCCTTTCAACTCTTTAAAGGAAAGCCCTCTGCATAGTAGAAAGGGAAAAAATCAGCCTTTGTTTTGGGAAGTTGAGTAGTCAGCTTCCAGAGATCCTTCTGTGCACCTAGTTGTTTCGCACCTCGCAGGTGAGGCCGAGATGAACACTGCCAGCTGCATTCGAACCATCCTTGCTGCCTAGAAGGAGGATTATGTAAACTACAGGTATTGGGAGAGAGGCTGTAAACTATTTGGAGAAAACAAAGTAAATCTTCTCTTTATATTTATACCAAAAGCCATAAGAAAACTCAAAAAAAATTTTTTTTGAAGTGAACTTTTATCAAATTTAAGACAAGACCTAGGCATAAAAGGAATAGAGAAAGTCACAAAGGAAAAACAGGCTTAAGAAATAAAATAGCTTCTGTCAGAAGAAGCTATAAAGAAAAATGACATGTCAAGGAAAATATTTGAAAAATACAGCAGACAGAAGGGGGTAACATCTTTAATGTAGGAATCAGTGAGAAAAATACTCTAGTAGAAAAATGGGCAAAGGACAGGAACAGGTAATTCACAAAAGGAGAAATTTAAGGGCCAATGCGTATTTTTCAGTGTGAATTCCACTTACCAAAAGAAAAATGCAAATTAAAACAAGGAAGTTTTTTTTTAGACTCTCAAATTGAGAAGTAATTTTAAGCAATAATACTTAATGGCTGACAAGCGTGGAATAAGATGGGAATGTACTGGCAGGAGAATAACTTGTAATCCTTCTGGAAAACTATTTGACAGCATGCATCAGGAGACTTCTGGCATCTAGAAATTCAGTCCAAGGAAATTCTCAGTAATGTAGCCAGATATGTGGACAGAGATTTCTGTGCCTTCTTATTTATAATAGTAGAATGCTGTATAGTAATGAAAGAGAAACATCAATTATGGTCACCCTAAAACTAAATTTCATTTTATTAAGATATGGACACAGAAATGTTCATAATGTTAATGTGGAAAAAAGAATATAAAGTATATCTTCAGTGTGATCTCATTTTTTACAACTGTCTATATGCGGAAAGGATGGAAAGAAGTTCATCAGATGACTTACATGCAGTTTATGAAGGGTCTGCAAGGACCCCAGTGATACTCATGTGAGAGCAGATCTATCTGTAGTAGATCTTTGCGATCATGGTAAATGCAGTAGTTAGTGATAGCCGACATTTGTTTACTGGGTGCTTGCTTTGCGGGAGGTGCCCTGTGCTCAGTGCTTTACACACTTCGCTAATTTATTAATAATTTTCATAACAACCCTAGGAGGGAGACCCTATTATCATCCCCCTTTTCCCAAGGAGAAACTGAGGTACAAAAAGGTTAAGTTTATCTGAGGTTATGTGGCTAGTCGGTGACAAAGCCAGTGTTAGAACCTGAGCACTCCATAGCCTGGGCTCTTTTCTTTACAAATTCAGCCTAATTGATTAGTAACAATCTGGACACTAGAGGAGAAGACAAGAGTACTTAAAATGCCCCTAGCCAGAGCCTCCAAAGTTTTATGAAGGACTGTACATTTTAATTCAAGAATAGAGGAAAATCTTCTCCTTGTGTCCTTGGTGCTAAACAGTTCCACAATGACATCGTAATAGGCATTTGCAAATGTATATTCATCTTCATGGTTGTCACTTATAACAAATACACATTTGAGCTGAAGCATTCAAGTTCCTCTTGAACAGATGAGAATCCCAAGCAGCACGTCCCCCTGGATGAGTATGTTGCAAATTTGAAGAGTATGGTGCAGTACCTGAAGTCTGTGGACGTCCCGGAGAACCGAGTCATTCTTGTCACGCCACCCCCTCTCTGTGAAACGGCCTGGGAGGCCGAGTGCGTCATGCAAGGTAAACGAGCCAGAGCCCGTCTCATCACTCTGGCCAGGAGTGCTCAGAGGGGGACTTTGAAAGGACAATGGTGTCTGCCTATGGGCCTAAGCTGCTTAGGGGGTGGGGATATCTGTAACGGTCCCCTGTACTTTTAACTTCTGCAACTGAAGTTAAAAGTACAGCTTCCATTACATCATACCTGAGGACTCTTGACATAGAAAAGGGATTCTGGCTTTGGATGGTTTGGGAGGGAACTGCTGGCCTGGCGCTGCTGGCCTTTGTAGTTACGGAACTCTAAGCTGCACGTGAAGCCCACTGAGAACTGCGCAGAGAGGCCCAGTGAGCATGTTGGAAGAGTCAGGCGAACTCTACAGCGCTGCGACTGAGGGGCTGGACAAGCCCTTGACTTGTGCCTCCACCTTGGGGCGTTTTTCCTGACTTCACGACATTGGGAGGCACCTGCAGCCATTTGCTCTTCCGTTTCCATCTGTAGGTGACCAGGAGAGACAGCCCTTTCTCTGCCCTGCCCATATAGATTCCTCCCTTTTCTGCCTATTTGGCATCTGGAGAAAAAGTATAGTGGTAAAATCTTTTTGTTTTCTTCCATATAAAGACCCTATTATATAACTCGAGTCTAATAGTTCTCTCATACTAACATACAGTTGGCCTTCAGTGTACTCAGGGACATTAGTTCCAGGACCCCCGAGTGTACCAAAATTGTACACACCAAGTTCTGTGGTTGGCCCTCTGTATACTCAGGTCTTGCATCCTGCAAATAGTGTTATTTTTGATCTCCCTTTTTGGTTGGAAAAAAAAATCCGTATATAAGCCAGATCCTCACGGTTTAAACCTGTGTTGTTCAAGGGCCTATCTAAATGGTTGAAATTGAAAAGGTGCTTTGGGAATTTTTCTAAGTTGCCTGGAACTAAAGGAGAATAGGTGGTTCTAGGACAAATGAATGGCTTTACAGCATAGGACAGCTGTTTCTCAAAGCATGGTCTGACTCAGAGTTAGCTATTTAGCATTATTTTCAGGTAGATTTCTGGGCCCATGTAAGTACTCTAGATGTTTCTTATGCACAGCACACCTTTATGGAACTGTTATTGGTCCCTCTTAACTGATGAGGAATTTGAGTCTCAGAGTTAAGTAACTTGTCCAGGATCACATAGCCACTGACAGAACCAGGAATCAAATCCAGGAAGTCTGACTTCAGAGCCCAGGTACAAGTAAGGCCTCTGCTGAGTAGAGCAGCACATGTAACTTAAAAGACCCATCACCTAATTCCACAGACCCCCATGGCTGGCCCAAATGGGGTAATTTAAACTCTGAAATTGTCTAGGTCAGTAGAACTTACACAAGGAACAGCACTTGGGTTATCATTTGTCACTGGGATTTCCTCTCTTTGATAGGTTGCAAATTAAATCGCCTGAACTCAGTTGTTGGTGAATATGCCAATGCATGTTTACAAGTGGCCCAAGACTGTGGGACTGATGTACTTGACCTGTGGACCCTGATGCAGAAGGACAGCCAGGTACGGTGACTTGCTCAGTCCTCTCAGAGTGGGATCACACAGAAGCAAGCCAGATGTCTGTACAGGTTTTCCTAGAATGGCTCTGCTTAGTTAAGACCGTTGTCCCTTTCACCAATGAAAACAAAATGGTTGGGGGTGGAGAGGCATGGAAGACTCGAAGACAGCTCAGAAACCCAGTAGCTTATTCAGCCTAGTTTCTTAGCTAGGAGTTACTATCTAGTGGCATAAATGAGTAGTGAATGGTTCATATTTAAAAACATCTGGGGCTGGGCAGGGTGGCTCATGCCTATAATCCTAGCACTCTGGGAGGTTGAGGTGGGAGGATTGCTTGAGGCCAGGAATTTGAGACCAGCCTGAACAAGAGTGAGACCCCATCTCTATTAAAAATAGAAAAATGAGCTAGGCACAGTGGCACATGCCTGTAGTCCCAACAACTCGGGAGGCTGAGGCGAGAGGATTGCTTGAGCCCAGGAGTTTGAGGTTGCTGTGACCTGTGATCATGCCACTGTACTCTAGCCAGGGTGACAGAGCAAGACTGTCTCAAAAAAAAAAAAAAAATCCAGACCAAGTTATTTTATATAGAGAGTCGGAGAAAGTTAAAACTTTTATTAACCAGCAAAACAATGAGTGTTAAGTAGAATATAGCATAGCTAATAAAATTCAGTTTGAGATATGTAGTTTTAACTATTTTGTTTTAAAGCCTGAAAGCACATTTACAAATATAAAAGGTATAAAAAGCTGGTCCCCATGCAGAATGGTACAGCCACTGGGAACACAGCTGGACAGTTTCTTATACACTTAGAGGACCCAGAAATCCACTCCTGGGTATTTGCCCTAGAGAAATGAAAACTAGGTTCACATAAAATCTATATGTAACTGTTAATAGCAGCATTATTCATTAACTGCCCAAAGCTAGCAGTAGCCCAGAAGTCTTCCCGTGGATGAATGGATAAACTGGTACATCCAAGGGAATACTGCTGTAAAGAGATGGAAGTGTTGATACAACAACTTGGATGAATGTCAGGCATTTCACCGAAGGAAAGAAGCCAGTGTCTAAAGGTTACTATGTGATTCCATCACTGTAGTGTCTCAAAAAGACAAGACTAAGTGACAGAACAGATCAGTGGTGGACAGAGGTTAGGGTGCGAGAAGTGATGACTAAATGCAGGTTCCACATAAATACTGAGGAACAGCACAGAAGAGGTATAAGCAGGCACTAGTCCCTTTTCTTTTTTCAGCGACCTTGCACGCTTTAGTAAGGGCTGATGCTGCAGAGCACATAAAAGGCCATTTCATTGCTCTGCTGAGAGCCAGACTGACTTTGCCAGGACTGACGGCATTGGAAGTACTCAGGGGAAGGGGAGGGCCTGATAGGAAGGTCCAGTTTACTCACAGCTGTTGGCTTTGGCTACTTGGACAAAGGAATGGAGAAAGAAAACAGCCAAGAATCACTAAATCAGGTGCTTTTTCTACTGCCCTAAATCTTAATCTATACCAATCCTTCCAATGACCTAGTAATTTCTGATATTTATGTGCTTATATTAATACATCTGTAATGGGGACAATGGTAACCAGTAAGAAAGTCATACTACCCTGTGGATACTGAGGTCACCAGTCATCTATGGAGGTCCCAAGAGCCCTGGCTTTGGTGCCAGCTCTGTGCCTCTGAAAGTCACTGACCCCAGTGCCTCCCATATTCCTCTGAAACCTTGACTAAACTCAAACCTTCTAGGATTCCCAGCTCAGGAGGGACCTTAGCTTGAGTGCTCTAAGATTCCTTCTGAGATGGTCTGAAAAAGTTGTGCTACTAGAAGAAAGAAAACTGTAAACTATTGGGCTAGTTATGCTCACATGTCCTTTAAGATTCTTGGACTGGGAGGGTATGGAGATCATAGAATCTAAAACTGCCTAGATGAGAAAACCAAGGCCTAGGGAGAAGTGCTACTGGAATCTGAAATCCTGGTCTGTAAGTCACACAGTTAATTGGCTACCAGATTCTAATAGGGATGGGGAAGGGAGAAATGGCTCTAAGTGTAAACAGTCTTCAGTTCAGAGTACTGGGGAGACTGGACTCTTGTACCATCCAGCTTAGAACAATAATTGCTGGGATGTAAGTTGTTTCCAACTAAAAACCTACCAATTTAACCACTTCGGTACCACGCCCACTGGCTGCAAAACCTTGCCCACAGCCCGCTCGATAGTTTGTGCTATGCATTGACGACGAATCAGTTTTGCTCTTGTGTGATGAGGACAGCTTTAACCACTTCGTGACCGTGCTCACTGGCCACGAAACCTTGCCCACAGCCGGTACTCATAGTCCACCCGATAGTTTGTGCTGTGTTGACAACGAATCCGTTTTGCTTGTGTGTGATGAGGAAAGCTTAAAAGCACTGAAAGTTTGTTTTACTTTATAGGCAGCTTTACTTGTAATGTAAATATCAGAATAGGTAACATATGTTTTCATTATGTTATTTTTAAACGTTCACAATTTTATTTTGATAAATGAAAAATTAGAAAAGTCATATCACGGCTGTCGGCTAAAGTCACTGTTGCACGTTCATCTGTGGCTGTCGACTATAGTTGACGCAGGTCCCAAAGTGATTAAAGCACTGAAAGCTTGTTTTACTTTACAGGCAGCTTTAGGAAAATAAGTATAACAACTCCTACTAAGGTCTTGTTAAAAGGTCACAGATTCGTAGCAACTTATTAGCTGAACGTACACACTGCAACTGCAGAGATAAAAGCTATAAAAGTAAAAGCTTTTGGCTGTCAGCTAAAGTCGACACTCAGCTATGTGCGTTCATCTGTGGCCGTCAACTATAGTTGACGCTTGTACCAAAGTGGTTAATAATACATAGACTAAGAGTCAAAAACAATAACTCACTGGGTTCTCGAGCTCTCAATACCAAATTTTTGTTTTTTTTGCTGATTACATTAATGGTCTGTGTTCACCCATTAAGCCTCTTCCTGAGAACTATGTCATATAATCCAAAAGACCTAGAATGGCATCCCAGCTCGGACGGTCAGTGGAGCGAAGAAGCTCACTTCTGTAACAGGGAGGTAGTACTGCAGCACTAGGGAGGGTTCTGTGGGTCGAGCACCTGTAGAAATGAAACACATCCCAGGCAATTCTGGTCAGATGCCTGAAATGAAAGGGGCTGGTGACCTTTTTGTTGCAGGACCACAGCTGGGAGAATAGCACACAGTGGCATTTGGAAAATCACACCTTACCTGAATTTTCCCTTCCTTATAGGACTTCTCACCCTACTTATCAGATGGACTACATTTGTCACCAAAGGGAAATGAGTTTGTGTTCTCACATCTCTGGCCTTTGATAGAGAAGAAGGTCTCTTCTCTACCGTTGCTGCTTCCTTACTGGAGAGATGTAGCAGAAGCAAAACCTGAATTAAGTCTGCTGGGAGACGGAGACCATTAGTCAAGCACGGGAAACCCCAGTCTGCCTGGTACCTCCCGGCACTCGAAGTTGCCAATGCATAAAGACTCCAAGGAGATCAGTGGAAGAGTATTTTTTCCCTCAAGCTTGATTATACCTGTCCTCATGCCTCTGGACCAAAAAACACATTTGTCACCAATATTAATAAAAATATTTTTTCAGGAAAGTTAAATGCCATGGCTATCAGATCACCCTGAGAAGCTTGTTAAATCTATATAGGGCAAACAAGGTAACACAATTATTTTTTAAAAAGTCACAATTTTATAAAAACGGTTTTTTTACATTCAGCTGAGAACTGCTTCACTCTCATACATACACCCACACCCCACTCACCTCATATCAAATTCTGAAAGTAACTAAAATATAATATTGTGACTAGTTAAAAAGATAGCAAATACCATAAGGTACAAAGTTCAAGTATTAGTGTAACAAGTATCTGCGTAACAAACGTCCTTAGAGGGGAAAAAAGGCATGATGTGTCACAGGTTTGGTTAATTGCCCTCAAAGTTTACAAGTTATCTCAGTTAAAATGTGTTGGCTGGTGAGGACATTTCAGTTCTTAAGGGGAAAAAAGCTTTTAACTAATTTTATGGAAAACAATTCAGGCTAATGATTTTTATCCTTCACATGGTAAATGCAGAGCATCCAGAATCACTAAAGCAAGAAGTAATTCAAATATCCACTCGTGGGTCAATAAAAAGGGTTTCTGAAGCATGTGTTCTTGTAGGGACAGGCCCCAGCCTGTTCTTCAGTAAGAAATATCTCACTCTCTTTAGTGTTTGAAAACAGGGAACCATACTCTAAGTGTAGTTTGAAGTAGTTCAGGATTTGTAGACAGTGAATTTTTCAAGAGCATGGTAACAGTATCAGGGGTACATGAAGGTACTTATAAACCATAGAAAAACTTACCAGCACATCAGGGCCCTAAATAGCTGGTGGGATTCCATAACTGCAACAGGCTACTATTTGTAACCCTCACCATAAGCTGGATTGCTTTAATTCTAGAAAGTATTAGGCTCAGAATTATGAAGAAGCATATTAACCCGAATGATTCCTAACTTCAGATATATAATTAAAGCTCTGGGTAATAACCAGAAAAATAGACCCATGTTTTAGAGACAATGTAGAACTAGGTCTATCTCCTTTGTCTCTACCTGAAGGCAAAAGAATCTATTCTGTTTTCCAGTTGCCCTCACAAATAACTGCTAAATGCCTCATTATATTCAGCGGATCAATTACAGTGTATAAAAAAGTAAAACTGATCATCTCTCTAATCAGTGCTGTTATCAATATATAAGGTTAATTTACAAAAACGTAAATATTTATAACCTAATCCACCTGTATTTTCTGCTTTTGCACCACAGGTCAAAGGATATTTTAAAATTCACAAAAAGTAAAACCTGAAAGCCTCAAAATAAGCTAGATTCACCTTACCTCTTCAAAAGGAAAAGGGCCTAAGCACACATATTTACATGCAGGAAGCTCAAACACATGACCAGCATCTGCTGTTAAGTCACTTCCTCATTTCTCCCAAATCTTCACAAAACATACGCTGTGATTTTAGGTGAGATCTATAAAAATATTTCGTACACTTAAGTCAAAGAGCTTAGAATATGAAGCTCTAAACTAGCACTCGGTTTCTTTGCTGTCAACACGATTCTGACGCTGCAGTTTAAAGGACGTGGCCTTTTCACTTCTGGTGATTGGATGGTCTGTGAGATCCTCAAACGACTTGGCAGCTGTGCCACTATTTGGGAAGGGGTCCTTCTCAAAGCCGTCCTCATCCACATGTGAGTCTGTGCTGGGGTCCTCCTGAATGGTGTCCATTCGCTGGTGGTCCAGCTTCGGAGCCACAGGCACTGATGGGATCACGGGGGAGGCCTGCAGGCGGCCTGGAGTCTGGGGCGCAGGAAGGGGTTTGAGGACGCGGACCGATGCTGAGTCCATGCTGCTTAGCATTTCAACATTCTGTAAAGATGGGGGTTTGACAGATGGGAATAAAGGATGAATCGAAAGCCCTCACGGCTCCAACCTTACCCATTAGGTGGCTTCATTCTGTCAGCACTATGATCCCTCTTGCAAAGGAGTGCCGGGTGAAGCTTGCTCAACCTAGGAACTAACTGAAAACAGCTTTCACGTGTGTGGCAGCTTACCATTCCAGAACCCAAAAGCCAACTCAAACTTATCAAGTTAAGATCCCAAGACAGGAAACAATCTCAAAATATTAACTAAGTCAATACTGAATAGCTAGATCACTTCTTATGGCTGTAGGAGGGGCAGAACAGCACTTTATTTATTTTAGAGACAAGGTCGTGCTCTGTCACCCAGGCTGAAGTGCAGCAGCATGATAATAGCTCGCTGAGCCTCAAACTCCTTGGCACAAGTGATCCTTCTGCCTCAGCCTCCTGAGTAGCCGGGACAATAGGTATGTGCCACTACATCTGGCTAGTTTCTAAATTTTTTGCAGATACAGTCTCGCTGTGTTGCCCAGGCTGCTCTCAAACTCCTGGTCTCAAGTGATCTTCCTGCCTTAGTCTCCCAAAATGCTGGGATGACAGGCGTGAGCCACCACACCCAACCCTCTTCTCTTTTAAATCTCTGTCCATGCAACTAATCAAAGTTCATCATTGCTGTTGTCAGGAGAGTTAACATCCAACCTACACCCTCCCTGCTGCAACACAAACTTCCAGTAAACAAAGCAAGCTCGGATGTAGGGGCTGAGAGCGCTTGCTGGGGTGGCCAACTGAAGATCTCTGCTTTACAGGGTCTCAAGATGCAACTGGAAATTATTTTTTCTTTCATATGGTGTACTTACACTGGGGTGAAACAGCGACAGAGATTCATACTGCTTATCCAATTTCTTATCCTAGAAAGAAAATAGCAAAAAAAAAAAAAAAATCATTCCTATAAATAAAATTTAGTTAATAAGCGCTCTTTCTTCACAGGCTGCTCCTAATATTAAGTGAAGAACTTAGAACCCAAGTTGTAGAAACTGGTAGCTGGTTCAATAGATGAGTGCATTTCTTATGCAAACATGCCAGCTGTGCCAGCAGTCTAGAACTGTTTGCTTCGCACTCTAATGCATTTTTGGCATTAAGCACAGAAAGAGGCATGCTTTACATGCCATTTCTCTGAGAGATCCCCGCCCTCCGGCCCACTGTGGACAGGAGAATAACAGGGGCGTCTTCCTGTGCATGCGGATCACCAGGGCCTGCAGGCCCTGGTAGGAAAGGGTGAGGGGTGGCCTGCCGCCTCCCTCAGCACTGGCCTCACACTGCCCCGCCCCACGGCCACTCTCTTCTCAGTTGTTTCCAGTGTCTGCTGCCCATACTCTGTCCTGTATCACGCTCTGCAGAAGGCTGACCGCGTGGCCACTGCCTGTGGCTGAAGCATAACAGGCGACAGAGGGTAAGACAGGACAAAGAGCCGAGGCCTCAGCTTCTCATCTGGCTACCGTGAACGTATTCTGTGGCCAGAAACAGACACCACCCTCCCTCCAGTCAGAGGCTGTGCTCTGAAATCAAGGGTCACACCTCACGGCCCACAACTTCCACCTTCACACACGGGATCCGACCCTCCCTCAAAAGCATCAGGATGGATAGCACTGTCTTCCAGACATATTCCTGTGCCAAAGCTTCAAATACGTCATCTTTTTAAAACAGCTTTGCTTCAAGAGAAGTGCTTCCTAGAGACTTCCCTCTGCACACCCATCACATGGCACCGCTGCGCTGAGAACAGCTGCTGCTTAGGGAGAGGCCCCTCGGCAAGAAAAGCCGCAGAAACAAAAAGGAAGCAGAAGGCAGGACAAATGCCTCTTTTCCGAGAGTTAGCTGTGCTAGAATTTTTAAAATGCTCATAGGAGGGGCACATGAAAGTTTCTGAGAATAAGTCTGGAAGCCTGGGTCTGACCTTCTCATGCCTACAGCAGACAAACCTGCAGTCCCCACAGATGCAAAGTGAATGGATTTGTAAGAACATTTCTTAACAAGGGCCTCAAACTTATAAAGTATCTGGAGTTTTTTAGATAAAGCCCAGTTCAACTTGTAGCTCTCAGCCAATTTGAACAAGAATAGAAAAGACTTACTATATTAGCACTTCTAAAAAAAAAAAAAAAAAAAAAAAAAAAAAAGAAAAGACTGCTCACTCTTTAGCTCAAAAGATCTGAATACCCTACACAATGCAAAGACTCTATATGGTATATGGGGAACATCTTTGAAATGCTGATGCTTGATATTTGCTCTATTATAACAAAGTCAGCCTGAAAATGCCTTGTTTATAAATGAAGCCTTACTCATTAAAGGACCTAAATAAATCTAGTTAAACAGTCTCCTGTGCTTAGAAGTATAAAATTCCTAAGAATAAATATATTAGAATATAGAAATAGAATAATTAGAACAAAACACACACAAAAAAGGCCATTAACTAAGCTTTTTACAAGACATGCTCTCCTAGAGATTAACACCACAAAGTGTCATTGGAAACATCAGGCAGAATTTTGCTAAGAACAAATTTTTATCTTTTCCAAAGATTACATGGTTGGAGTTGCTCAAAATTTTAATAAAACATTTAATTATTTAAAAATTGGTGACTTACCACACAATGGACAAGAATGCTGAAAGGAATCCAAAATATCAAGGAGAAAACCAGGACGGACCCTACGATGTTGTCTGCTAAAAACTTCCCTGTGAACAATTCCAAATGGTAAATGTCTTGACCAAGTAGTTTACAGATCTAAAATCATTGTTGTGTGAAATGCCACAGAGTTACTAGCGAGACACTACTGCTGACACAGTATTGTGAAGAGTATCTAGGCCACCTACAGTATACCTACCTGACCCTCCCTCCACGCCAACAAGGTGTTAAAGCCCTGGTACACTTGGTGAGACTGCAGAATATTCAGCATGCTCCCTGGAGTAACTGTGTCAACAGACTAATCATACAGAAGGCTACTACTGGGATAACTGCTTAAGACGACAAAGTTTCTGTTAACTGGATGTTGTTATTTTTGTGATTTAACTCTAAATTATGAACTCTTGAGGACGTGGTACATCCTTACTTCTGCAAGATACAAGGCCCACTTAAATAAACGGCACATCAAGGAAGATCCAGACTTACGTCTATAGGCTTGGACCATGCTATGCTATCATATATACGTTTTTTAGTAAAGAAGGAAGCCAATATTTTGACAAATAATTTATTTCCCTTGTTGCAAAATTTGTGCATCCAAGCTACAAAGAAACAGACCTATAACGAATCCATTTTATTCTAGCCAACAAAGTTGTTTCATAACAAAAGCGTTGAATATTTTCACCTTCTACTGCAGGATTAGAGCACATCACTCTGAAACCACACTTTTCTAATGTCTTAAAAGAAATCAGCTAAGTTCTAAGTAAACAATCTGGGGAAATCACCTACCAAAAGTATTGATGCTCAGCTGGTCAATGAAATCCCAAAATCGCTCAATTACATCCTGTACTCGTTTCTCGCATTTGCCCTATGAAGGGAAAACATACAGCATTATCCCTAAACATGGGATAGCAACATGGATTTATAAAAATAACTGACATTGGCAGGTGTGGTCACGCATGCCTATAATCCCAGCACTTTGGGAGGCTGAGGCAGGAAGATCACTAGAGGCCAAGAGTTTGAGACAAGCCTGGGCAACATAATGAGACCTTGTCTCTACAAAAAAATAACAGTAATAATTGAGATGTAGAGGGCTTCATTAAAACCAAACATTTAGGTCCCTTTTTTTGTTTGTTTTTTCAGAGATAGGGTCTTGCTCTCTCACCCAGGCTAGAGTGCAGTGGCATGATCAGAGCTCACTTCAGCCTCAAACTGCTGGGCCCAAGCGATCCTCCTGCCTTGGCCTCCCAAGTAACTGAGACTATAGACACAAGTCACCATGCCTAGCTAATTTTTCCTATTTTCTACAGAGAAAGGGTCTCTCTATGTTGCCAAGCTAGTCTCAAACTCCCAGCCTCAAGTGATCCTCCCGATTCAGCCTCCCAAAGTGCCCGGTACAGGCTTGAGCCACCGTGCCTGGCCTTAGGTCCCATCTTTGATACAGGAGAATAACGTCAGGGTTATGAGTACCCAAGAAAGCAAAACATACTATAACTGACGCTTTCATAATTAGTTTGTTATTATAAGTGAATTTAGAATTACCAGTAGACAAAACTCAAGAAAACCCGGTTTGCCAAAGATGGGGTGTTCTAGTGAAGACAATGTTGATCACACACAGAGGACAGTGAAGAACACAGCCATACTCCCCCGAGAAGCCTCTCTAAACCATGACACCCTCTCCTATCATTTTGCATGAAAAAAAAATTATGTAGAGAATAAAAGCATCTGATGTAGGTAAGTCAAGCAGCCTTCCAGGTCTTTCCTACTCATTCGGAACCTGTTTCAAAATCACACCTTGAATAATTTTGTAATCTTAGTCAATTCTTTAAGTAACCTAGGGAAGTGTGAACTAAAATAAAATTTTAAGGCTCACTCCCCCACCAGCTGACTGAATGGACCCCCTTGTGGCCAAAGGCATATCCTAAAACTAAATTGTCTGCCAGAAGGGATGTCAGACAGGCCTCAACATGCCCCCCATCCCTTCTTGGAAACATCCTTTGTAACCCATTAACAGGCCTAAGAGTATGCAAGACAATCCTGCAGGTCCTCAATTTACACAACAAATCTGCGTCCTATGGCTCATCTCTGATAATAGCTCCTTAAATTAAAACATTCCAAGCCTTAGACAAAGCTTCATGTCTTTAACCAATTACAATCCAAAGAATCTTTAAACCCACCTATAACCTGTAAGCTCCCCCACTTCAAGATGCCCCACCTTTTTGGGCCAAACCAATGTATGCCTCCCAGGTATTGATTTATGATTTTACCTGTTTCCCTGAAATGTATAAAAACCAAACTGTAACCCAGTCACATCGAGTGGCTCCGGGTCATGATCCTCCAATTTGGCTCAGAATAAATCTCTTTAAAATTATTTTACAGAATTTGGCTTTTTTCCGTTGACAGAAGCATAACTAGGACCTACTGCTTGAAACCAACCAACTTCAGCATAAAGCCCCTCCCCCAGGCCCTTCCCAGTCTCTGGGTTCAGAGGCTCCTGCAATGGAGCGAATAAGCTCCCGACCTTTAGGTCTTTTCCTCCTAAAAACCTCAAACAAAAACAAACAATAGCCAGAACGATATAGCAGCATTTGTGTTTTGATTTCCTTCTACTTACAAAATCAAGTACTTACAATATAAAAACTTCCCATGTGGCTGTTACAGAAAAGGCTGTACGTAAATACATACTTACATTCATGTCACAAAATCCTACTGTACAGGGCTTTCCTTTCCTCAAAAATAAGTTCTTTTGTTCGGCATCAACATAGGGCACACACCGGCCAGAAAGGTCCCTGCAGCACACCTTGCACGAGTTGTCAGTCTCTGAAAGAGAGAGCATGGGGTGACCGCTGGCGTCTTCTCAGAGACCCGCTCTCCTCCTCCTGCCCTCCCTGACGTGCTCCCAAAGAGACAAGAACCCGCATTTACTTTTTATTTCAAAAACGAATACTATCCGTATCCACCCTCTAAGGAGTGCTTTCTGAGCTCACACTCCTTGACCCTTGGTTACAGAGGCTACAAGGTTAAAAAAACTTACAGAAGGTCCCTGTTACAGATTAAAAGCCTCTCTTGGCCGGGTGCAGTGGCTCACACCTATAATCCTAACACTCTGGGAGGCTGAGGCAGGTGGATCACTCAAGGTCAGGAGTTTAAAACCAGCCTGAGCAAGAGCGAGACCCTGTCTCAACTAAAAAATAGAAAGAAATTAATTGGCCAAGTAAAAAAATATATATATAAAAATTAGCCGGGCATGGTGGCGCATGCCTGTAGTCCCAGCTACTCGGGAGGCTGAAGCAGGAGGATCACTTGAGCCCAGGAGTCTGAGGTTGCTGTGAGCTAGGCTGACGCCATGGCACTCTAGCCCGGGAAACAGAGTGAGGCTCTGTCACAAAAAAAAAAAAAAAATTAAAAGCCTCTCTTAAAAGTGAAATTATTCTCTCTACTTGGAGCCCTCCACAACGTTCCTATAAACGTTTCCCTTTGTCTCAACATTCTTGCTACGTGGCAGGTTTCAATCCTCGGCTTCTCAGTCTGAAACGTGCCCTGCAGGGCCAGTGGCTCCACCAGAGCCAGAGCGGCGGCAACGCTGTCTGCCTGCGCGTGCGCAGCCCAGCCCACAACTCCCGCAGACCCAGCTGACAGCACACAGGCTGACAGTGAAACAGCTGGGCAGCCATGAGCCACATGGGCACACATAGGAGTGGAGAAACACCAGAAAATAAACTACCAGAGTAGCAGGGGACAGTCTTTATTTGACCCAGAAGAAAGTCCGTATTTATACTTGGGAGAAGACAGAAATCAATGAGAACACAAAAATAAACAAAACAAAAGCCTTTTCATCGTTCACTCATTTATTAAATATCTCCTGGGCATTTACTGTGTGTCAGGCTGTGTCTGTCGTTCTGGGGCACCCCGAGCCTCTTGCCACTACTCAGATTACTTACTGACCACCTCCTATGTGCTGTCATCTTTATTTACAAGTTATTCTACCCAGAAGAGCCACTTACTCCACTATATGGATGGTAAGTTCCCAACTCAATGATTTTAACTACTGGGTTCTTTGTCTGTTTTTTCTTTTGCCTTTTTTCTTTCTTTCCTTTTTTTTTTTAATTACAAAGGACCAGTGACAAGCTTTGTCTATTTTGAAAGAAACAGAACCGTCTTGTCAACTCATGCTCTCTGTTGAAGTGGGGCAGGAAGCTCAGAGTCCAGCCAGTCCATGAGTCCCTCAGACCAGAGGCTCCAAAACAGTGTGGGAAGCTAAGGAAAGCTGAGGAGCCACCATGAGAGAGGCTCCTGCCCAGGCTGTTCTGGCAGAGATTAGGAGAGAGTAGGCCCAGCCTTGCTGACGATGGCAAAAATTCTGATCTAGTGGGGTCACATCTTGGAATCAGCTCTTTCTGGTTGAGTTCTAGAGGAAGTATCCTAGTTCAATGCCTGTGGAACATAGACAGCTCCTGTTGTTTTCATGGTTTATATGATACAGGGGAGAGGAGGGCAAGGAGCGGTATCTACCCATCCGCCCACCCATACTTAACCACAACAAAATGCCCTCCTCTCCCACCCCAAGGCCTGCCATATGGCCTGAAAATGTAGCCAGAAAGACCAGGACGACAGTTTTCACAGGCAGGGTGGAGGAGCCAGGATCTGAACACAGAGATGTCTGTCTCCAGACACTAGTCTGCCTGCTTCCCTTGGCTTGGTTCTCAACACTGCCCTGACTGGCAGTGGGCAGCAGACACGGCCAGGCCTCCACATCTCCTGCTGCAGGACTCAGCGTGACACTGTCCTTACCGTTACATGCACAGGACTCCAGCTGCTGCTCCCTCTCACAGAACGGGATGCACTTCCCGTCTTTACACTTGCCCAGATCCAAGCAAACGGTGTCATCTTCAGCATTTCCTGGAGGGGGACACTCACTGCTGTTACCTGGAAGCAAACACCAATTAGCACAGTGAGTCACAGGCCCACTAGTTTTACAGGTGCATGATACACTGTTTCTCATAAAAGTAGTGAGCACTTCGCAAACAGCAAAAAGTCATCCAATTGTTCATGTTTTTTCTTTTATCTTTTTATTGTGAAACATAACATACATATAAAAAATGTATTAAATATATAATGTGTGTGCATACTATTATCACTAATAAACACATACATGTCATTACTTAGAATAAAATGCAAACTCCCCACGAAGGCTTAGAAGAGCTGCGTGGCCTGGCCCAGCCTGGCCCCGACTTCACTGCACATAATTCTCCCAGAGCCCACTCGGCTCAGCTACCACAGCCTCCATGCACGACCTCTAATACTCCAAGGCAGGGGTCCTCAAACTTTTTAAACAGGGCGCCAGTTCACTGTCCCTCAGACTGTTGGAGGGCTGTTGGAGAGTGCGGCACACATTCCACACATGCGCACTGTGGGCCCGGGACGAGTCAGCTGCTAAGCAGGACAGGCAGTGGTGGCAAAAACACCCTTGGGCTGGATAAATGTCCTCGGCTGGCTGCATGTGGCCCTCAGGCCGTAGTTTGAGGACCCCTGATCCAAGGTCTTTGTTACCAACATTAACAGATAATATTCTACCTGGAATGTTCAGCTTCCACTCTTCTGGGGGGACAAGCTGGCTTTTTCTCATCATTAAGTTCTGTCTCAAAGGTCTTCTTTTCTGAGACATCTCTGAGGGATGCTGCCAGGTTGCTGTGGCCTCCCACTTCCACTGAGCTATTACCATACACTCTTTCTCTTCTTTGCATGTTTTGAAATTTCTATTTGATTATCTACTATTATCTTCTGTTTCCTCCAGTAGACTGCTAAGCTCCATGAGAGCAAAAATCAAATCTATTAATTAATCAGCCTATGTCCAATCCCTATCACACTGGAGGTAAACCATAAATATTTTTTGAATGAATCAATGATTCTTAAGGACACAGAAAATCCCCCAAAGAATGTTAAACTTAGAGTAGGGAGGATGGAATGAGTGACTCATTCTAGAAAATCAACAGCACAAGCAGTTAAAGGTCAACACAAGAAAAGGAGCGAAAAACTACTGCATGAAACCAATGGACTCTACCCAGAGCTCTGGACTAGCCTTTCAGCAAAAGAATTCTGACTTAAATGCCTCTAGAGCAATAACACACAACTTAAATCTGGCCTGTTACAAACAAAAGCAATTGTTTATTAAGAACCTAATACATTACCAGGCACTTTGCCTCTGATATCATAAAACCTTTTATGGGCACAGGTATTTATGGTATGAACAGTCATTTAAGAAACTGCTACTGAAAGGAAGTTATGGAAGACGTGCAGTGAGCTCAGTGAAGGTCTATACTGTGGATCATTATTGTATTTTCAGTATATGATACTGCCCTGATGCTCAGCAAATATTTGTTGAATATCTGTTCTTTTTGGTTTTGTTTTGAGACAGAATCTCACTCTGTTACCCAGGCTAGAGTGCAGTGACATCATCCTACCTCACTGCAGCTTCAAACTCCTAGGCTCAAGTGATCCTCCGGCCTCAGCCTCCTGAGTAGCTGGAACTATAGGCATGAGCTAATATTTTTCTATTTTTAGCAGAGACGGGCTCTCGCTCTTGCTCAGGCTAGTCCTGAACTCCTGAGCTCAAGAGATCCTCCTGCCTCAGCTTCCCAGAGCACTAGGATTACAGGCGTGAGCCACCATGCCTGGCCTGAACATCCATTCTTAAAAGACTAAAATCAGAGTATCAGACATGTAGGAAAATAATTTAAAAAGCAGTATCATCTATTTAACACAGTCCTCAAAGTTTAGCATGCATCAAAATCACCTGATTGAGGCCAGGCATAGTGCCTCATGCCTATAATTCTAGCACTATGGAAGGCTGAGGCAGGAGGATCACTCAAGGTCAGGAGTTCAAAGCCAGCCTGGGCAAGAACAAGACCCTGTCTCTACTAAAAATAGAAAGAAATTAATTGGCCAACTAAAAATATATATATATATGAGCCAGGCATGGTGGTGCATGCCTGTCGTCCCAGCTACCTGAGAGGCTGAGTCAAAAGGATTGCTTGAGCCCAGGAGTTTGAGGTTGCTGTGAGCTAGGCTGACGCCACGGCACTCTAGCCCAGGCCAAGAATGAGACTCTGTCTCAAAAAAAAAAAAAAAAAAAAAAGAAATCACCTGATGGACTCATAACACAGATCACTAGCCCTGTACCCAGTTTTTAATGCAATTGATCGGGGAGGAGGCTGAGAATTTCCATTTCTAGCAAGTTCCCAGGTGATGCTGATGCTGCTAGTTATGCAATGCTGATTTATTAACGAATTTATGTTCTACTAGCAGCTACTTTGTATACATATCAAGGAAACAAAAGGCTGTTTGATTAAGTACAAATAGTTTTTTTCAAATTGTCTTATTTCTTACGTTTATTTTTGGGACAGAGTCTCACTCTGTTGCCCAGGCTAGAGTGCCGTAGCATCAGCCTAGCTCGCAGCAACCTCAAACTCCTGGACTCAAGTGATCCTCCAGCCTCAGCCTCATGAGCAGCTGGGACTACAGGCATGTGCCGCCATGCCTGGCATATATATATGGTTTTTTTTCCAGTTGCCCAGCTAATTTCTTTCTATTTTTTAGTAGAGATGGGGTCTTGCTCTTGCTTAGGCTGGTCTCAAACTCCTGAGCTCAAACGATCCTCCAGCCTCAGCCTCCCAGAGTGCTAGGATTACAGGCCTGAGCCAATCTTATGTTTATTTAAAAAGAAAACATCTTTCTGAATCCATTTTATTATTACAATAAAGACTAAAACACGAGCCAGGTAGAAAATGTTTTTTCAAACCTTGATTGAGATAGTTAGGTTCCTGGAAAAATAATGCGATACTGACAGATCTCAGAACTTAAAAATCAGGTGCAGTATGTTACAAAATGATGCACACATAAAAACCAAAGGAAAAGCCAAAATACGACACCACATCACATTCACTATGTCCATGAAGACCTCTGGCCTTCTGTTTGCATCCTTTTCACAAAACCTAGATGGCTACAATCAAAAAGACAGTAACAAGTGTTGGTGAGGATATAGAGAAATGGGAACCTTCACACACTGCTGATGAGAATGGAAAATAATGTAGCCGTTTTGGAAAACAGTCTGGCAGTACCTCAAAAGATTCACACATCAGAAAATGTTCAAGAAAAATGTAAATAAGAATGAGAAATCACTTCACACTCCTCAGATCGGCAAAAATAAGGCAGCTGGGAAACACCAAGTGCGGCCCAGGACATGGGCACGCAGGAGCCCTGGGCACAGGGCACAGAGCACCCGAACTGCCATCCTGGAGAGGTGCTCTAAGTGCAGTCCCTGCCGCTGCGACTAGGAACCCCTTCCTCAGCATGCGCCCAGGGGAATACTTACACAGACACCTGAAAGAACACAGGAAGATGTTAACCACAGTCCTAGCTACAGTATCAAGGAGATGAAGGCAATCCAGGTAGCTATGACTTGGTGAATGGGTAAGCAGAACATTAATAGTAAATCCCACAAGTAAATACTCTGCAGGTGCCCCAAACAGTGAGCTACATACAGACACAGATATATAGACAGACATGTGTGGCACAATATAGATAATTCTTAAAAACATGGTACTGAATTTTTAAAAAGTAGTTCTAAGGCAGAATACCATTTTGGCACATTAAAACACAAATAGACAAAATAACACAGTTTATCTTTCAAAGGTATACACATATCCAGGCATATACTAACCACAGTTGTATGAATGTCTGTGAGGGGAAAGAGAAGAAGAGTGATGAGAATGAAAGAGAAATATAAAAAAATGGGTCTCACATACACCAAAGCCAACTACGGAGTACCATAAACTTGACTCTGCAAGTGAAGTTAAAAAAGGATTGCTTTCATCTGGACAAAATATAGTCTTGTCTTTCAAACACACACATATACACTTGAGCCACAGAATTCCAAGAGAAGCAACAAGAGCACATACCTGTGCAGTAAGACACGCCTTTGCAAGTAGCATTAATAGCCTCCTGGCACTTCTTCTGGGCCGTCTCAAATTGACAGTTTTTACAGCAAGGACTGTTCCTATCACTGCAGAAGAACAGACAGGGACAGTTCAATTCAAATGACAGCCTCACATCAAAAGCTACGGTTATGTTATAGGGACCTGAAGATCACATGGCAGACCGCCTAGCTCGCTCACTGCTGTATAACGACACTTCCCTGGCGTTGGAACCACCTACACACACCTCCTCTGTCCCTTCCTAATGTGGATATGGCAACATCAATGCTTCAGTTTAGCAGAAAAGAGCAAGTACACAGAGTGGTTATCAGTGTCCTTGGTTTTCCTTTAACTAAATGCATTACTTATAAAAAAAAAGCAGGGA
Organism: Microcebus murinus; assembly: GCF_040939455.1. Lineage (NCBI taxonomy): Eukaryota > Metazoa > Chordata > Mammalia > Primates > Cheirogaleidae > Microcebus > Microcebus murinus. The sequence continues at coordinate 6,914,288 of NC_134106.1, forward strand.
CCTACACCTTGTCAATATTTATAGTATTAATATGTACTGTGTACAATTAAACCTAACTATCCACCGTAAACTAAAGCTTCTCCTTCTACTTCTAAGCCAGGCACTGGTCTATAAGTGGACATAAATATGGAAATGTAGGTAACCTTATATAACTCATAACCAGCTTCCTCCACGAACAGTATTTTATTAAATTTTGAGACAGAGTCTCCTTATGTTGCACAGGCCAGTTTTGAACTTTTGGGTTCAAGTGATCCTCTCTCCCAAGTAGGGTGGGGCTACAGGGTCACACCACCTCACCTGAATCATTAAACAGTATTTCTTTTTTTTTTTTTTTTTTTTTTTGAGACAGAGTCTCACTTTGTTGCCCAGGCTAGAGTGAGTGCCGTGGCGTCAGCCTGGCTCACAGCAACCTCAATCTCCAGGGCTCAGCGATCCTACTGCCTCAGCCTCCCGAGTAGCTGGGACTACAGGCATGCGCCACCATGCCCGGCTAATTTTTTGTATATATATTTTTAGTTGGTCAATTAATTTATTTCTATTTTTTGGTAGAGATGGGGTCTCGCTCAGGCTGGTTTCGAACTCCTGCCCTTGAGCAATCCGCCCACCTCGGCCTCCCAAAGTGCTAGGATTACAGGCGTGAGCCACCACGCCCGGCCTTTTTTTTTTTTTTTTTTTTGAAACAGAGTCTCACTTTGTTGCCCAGGCTAGAGTGAGTGCCATGGCATCAGCCTAGCTCACAGCAACCTCAATCTCCTGGCTCAAGCAATCCTTCTGCCTCAGCCTCCCGAGTAGCTGGGACTACAGGCATGCACCACCATGCCCAGCTAATTTTTTCTATATATATTAGTTGGCCAATTAATTTCTTTTTATTTATAGTAGAGACGGGGTCTCACTCTTGCTCAGGCTGGTTTCGAACTTCTGACCTTGAGTGATCCACCCGCCTTGGCCTCCTAGAGTGCTAGGATTACAGGCGTGAGCCACCGTGCCCGGCCATCAGGCTGGACTGGAACTCCTGGTCTCAAACAATCCTCCCGTCTTGGTCCCACAATGTGCTAGAATTATAGGCGTGAGCCATTGCATTCAGCCCACATTAAACAGTATTCTAGGCCGGGCGCGGTGGCTCACGCCTGTAATCCTAGCTCTCTGGGAGGCCGAGGCGGGCGGATTGCTCAAGGTCAGGAGTTCGAAACCAGCCTGAGCGAGACCCCGTCTCTACCAAAAATAGAAATAAATTAATTGACCAACTAAAAATATATACAAAAAATTAGCCGGGCATGGTGGCTCGTGCCTGTAGTCCCAGCTACTTGGGAGGCTGAGGCAGTAGGATCACTGAGCCCCGGAGATTGAAGTTGCTGTGAGCCAGGCTGACGCCACGGCACTCACTCTAGCCTGGGCAACAAAGTGAGACTCTGTCTCAAAAAAAAAAAAAAAAAAAAAACAGTATTCTACAACAATATAGATACAAGATAACTTATTTACATCCCAGGATTGTCATTTGACTGTTCCCAACATTTTGCTATTATAAAAGAATGTAGTCATGAACATCTTTGTTAAACCATCTTTCTTATATGTCTGTTTTCTTAAAAAAAGATTTTTTGAACTGTGGGACTGCTATATCAGACAGCATGCAAGGTCAAGGATTTGTTGCACAATGTCACACTGCTTTCCAAAAGCATTTTCATGCTGTGAAAAACAAGAGGTAAACGTACACACACTGTATGCACATATATACCCTCCAGGTAATTCTAAAGCCCCTGCATGTTCAATGTTCTATTAAACACCTTGTCATACCAACTCCCGAACTCACTATGGGAAAATCCTCACCTGCACTGGACACCCTGTTTCAATGTGCAGTCGCTGTTGCAGCAGGTGTCGTTGTTCAGGTACATGATGCCAGGATCACACTCTTCTCCTTCGTCCACCCTCGAATTCCCACACACCTTGTTGCTGCGTTCTTGAAAACATTCCTGGGCCTTACTTTCAATGGTCTTATAGATTGACTGCTTACTGCAGTTTGAAAACATCTTAAGAGAAAAAAGGCCACGAGGACCCAAAATAACATCATAAAAATTAATTCCCATGTAGTGTTTGTGCTTCTTCTCTAGGGACAAATTCTTAACGTAAAAACCACCATCAACGCACCCCTGGAATTGTGTCAAGGCCATCAGCGTCACCACCAAATGCCACAGATATGGAACTGAGCATCTCCCTCTGTAGGGCGCTAAATGGCTGGTGGCAACTTGGCCAAGGACCTAAAAATTCTTCACATGAAGGCAAGCAAGCTATGCAAGTCCTGAGACCAAACATCCCAGCCAGTGCCCTCGAGGGGACAAGCAGTCTAGCACAAGAGAGTTCAAGAATTCCATCAGGCTCAAAGTCTTCCCCAACCCCAGGCATGCCACCGATGCAATGACATGAGAATTAGACACACACTGTTATCCTCCCAAACGAAATGACTCAGGAGAACAGAAGAGGGTCTGTTTTTGGTTTACTCCTTTCTCTTTCCCTGGCTATTTATATGGATGGTCCACATTTAAAGTTTTTAAATATTTGAGCTTAGTAAGAGGCATATTATACATAGTCTACTAAAAAAAAATTAAATACCAAACTGTTACCTAAACATTTCATGGGTCAGCAAGATTTTAAGTTTCTCTGATTTTTGCTACAGTTGACCAGTACCTGAAAGGAAGAACCTAGCTTCTCACCTTGGAGTACAAATGGCCCCCTTTTAAGTTTAAGAATTTTTCCAGGAGCTCTAAAACTGAACCTATTTTCCAGACCATCTGAAATTATCAGAAAAGGGGGTAAGGCCAGGTATGGTGGCTCATGCCTATAATCCCAGCACTTTGGTAAGCTGAGGCAGGAATTTTTAGAGCAGACTGAGCAAGAGTGAGACCCCATCTCTACTAAAAATAGAAAAATTAGCCAGGCGTGCTGGGACATGCCTGTGGTCCCAGCTACTCAGAAGTCTGAGGCAGGAGGATCACTGAAGCCCAGGAGTTTGAGGTTACAGTGAGCTAAGCTGAAGCCACTGCACTCCAGCCTGGGTGACAGAGTGAGAGCCTGCCAAAAAGAAAGGAGGGAAGAGGGGAAGAGAAGAGAAAAGGAAAGAAAAGAAAAGGAGAAGGGGTAAGAGGCTTGGAAAAAACTGTGTGTGGTTTTTTTGGGGGGCAGGGTCTCCACAGCTCTCTGAAGATGGGAAAATGGATTCACTTTCACGCCAGACAATAATCATGAAGCCTCTGAGAACAAAGATCCTCCAAAGGCACCTGTAACCACTGAGTCAGATAGCAAAGGAATTACTTTCAGAAAGATAGTGAAGACCTCATCACCCTAAAAAGAATTACTAACTGGACTTTTTAAAAAGATCTTCCAATTTGTTTTTATAGTTTAAGATGTTTAAGAGGTCTGGTTATTCCAATCTGGGCCTCTGGCAGTTGGAATTTTAGTGGGTTTATTTATCAGCACTGCAGATCTATGAGCTCCATTTTATCATTTCACCTCTGGGAGGCTCAGGTCCAAATAAATTAAAATTCACAGTAAAAAGATAAGAAGGCCTCTTCACTGATTTATCAGTTACACCTCCCAAGTAGCTGTAGCCCCTGGATGGTGCTAAGGAAAAAGGGACCAATCCTCAACTCTAGCCATTTGCCTACATGTTCCCTAAAGACCTGGGGGCCTTCTGTGTGCATCCTCATCACAAAACCTCCTCTTCCCTCCAGTTTAACCTTGCTAGGAGATTACAGTGCCAAAGGTCCCACATTCCTTTTCATTAATGTAATCTCTTTTTTTTTGAGACAGAGTCTTACTTTGTTGCCCAGGCTAGAGTGAGTGCCGTGGCATCAGCCTAGCTCATAGCAACCTCAATCTCCTGGGCTCAAGCAATCCTACTGCCTCAGCCTCCTGAGTAGCTGGGACTACAGGCATGTGCCACCATGCCCGGCTAATTTTTTGTATATATATTTTTAGTTGGTCAATTAATGTCTTTCTATTTTTAGTAGAGATAGGGTCTCACTCTTGATCAGGCTGGTTTTGAACTCCTGACCTTGAGCAATCCACCGGCCTCGGCCTCCCAGAGTGCTAGGATTACAGGCATGAGCCACCATGCCAGGCCCATTAATGTCATCTTTCCACAGCGAAGCCCACCCATGGCTTCTGCTTTTCAGTGGTTTGTCTAGCAGAGTCCTGTCTTTCTAGGTCAAAGAAACTAGAAACTACTTTTGTCCCATAGTCCTTTGCATCTAGTTAAAAACATTTTTATTAGGGAATTCATTTAAAACAGATTAGAAGATACACATTATGTTCTTATAAGAGGATTGCTACTTGGGAAAACTAAACTATAAAAACATACACTAAATATGATGTGCTCAGAAAAAAATAAGTAAATTGTTCTTCAATGACACAGACTCGCAGCTCCAGAAAAAAAGAGCTCTGCCCTGCCTCCATTCTCATTAACAAGTTCTTACAGGGCTTTCTGAAGAGCCCATAGGGGAAATTTTACTAAGAAACTTGTAGCATTAGAGTTAGCAACATGTATGCCCCCTCAGGCAGAGTTTGCAAAGTATAACATTTTCCCCCAAAGTTCTGACAACCGTCCTCATAACCAAGAAGCAAGTGACCTGTCAATAAGAGGAGTGCTATCCAATATGGTAGCTACTAGCTATATGTGGCTATTTAAAGTTTTCCCCCAGTCGCAAATTTTACACTTTCTATTACAGAAGCTTTCAAGCACCTATAAAGTGGACAGAATGGTATCGCAAAAGCCCACGTGCCTCAAGCTTCAACAATAATCAACTCATGGCTTCATGGCTCCTCTATATCCTCTGCTCCTACACTAATGTTTTAGTTTGCTTTTTAAAGCTTATTAAGGCATATTTTACATTATTACAAAATTCACTCATTTCAAGTGTACAATTCAGTAATTTGTAGTAACTTTACCGAATGGTGAAACCATAGCCATAAGTAAGTTTTAGAACATTTCTATCTTCCCAGTAGGGTTCCTCACATCCTTTTATAGTTAATGTCTGTTCCCAATTCCCATCACAGGACATCACTTGTAAATAAAATAGAATTAAAAATTCTGTTTCTCATATTCCTGGATAGAGCTGGAACCCATTCTATTAAGTGAAGTATCTCAAGAATGGAAAAATAAGCACCACATGTACTCACCAGTAAATTGGTATTAACGGATCAACACCTAAGTGGAAACGCGTAGGAGTAACATTTATCGGGTGTCAAGAGGGTGGGAGGGAGGAGGAGGGGATGGGTATATACAACCACAACGAGTAAGGTGTGCAACGTTTAGGGGATGGACATGCTTGAAGCTCTTACCCGAGGGGGGAGGGGGGCATAGGCAATATATGTAACCTTAACACTTGTATCCCCACAATACGCTAAAATAAAAAAATAAAAAGAAATTCTGTTTCTCAGTCTCTAGCCGCATCTCAGTTGCTCCACAGCCACACATGGCTGGTGGCTTCCGTGCTGCACAGATATGTACAGCATTCCTGTCATCACAGAACACTCTGTTGCACAGCACTGAACTATAATGAACGTGATTAGAAATGCAGAGGTGACCTTTGAATAAAGAAGGAAAATTCAACAGGGGTTTTTATAAGTTGGAAGAGTGGACACAAAGGGGTAGGAAAATATTCTTCAGGCTCAAGTTGTCAAGCAGAGGAACAATAAAACATAACCCGAAAATCAAGAAAGGAAGGCCGGGCGCGGTGGCTCATGCCTATAATCCTAGCACTCTTGGAGGCCGAGGCGGGCGGATTGCTTGAGGTCAGGAGTTCAAAACCACCCTGAGCAAGAGTGAGATCCCGTCTCTACTATAAATAGAAAGAAATTAATTGGCCAAATAATATATATAGAAAAAATTAGCCAGGCATGGTGGTGCATGCCTGTAGTCCCAGCTACTCGGGAGGCTGAGGCAGCAGAATTGCTTGAGCCCAGGAGTTTGAGGTTGCTGTGAGCTAGGCTGACTCATGGCACTCACTCTAGCCTGGGCAACAAAGCAAGACTCTCACAAAAAAAAAAAAAAAAAACAACAAGAAAGGAAGAGAATGTTTAGACATAAACCAAAGAAAATGAGATGCAGAAAATAAACATAATAGTAAAAAAAAAAAAAAAAAAAGATCAAACAACAACCAAAAAAGAAAAGGAGGCAGAAATCTTGAAAAGCAGGGTTTCAGGGCCGGGAAAACCCAGATGTCAGCCTTTCCTCCAGACCCTGGGCAGGCTCCCCGAGCCCACAGCCCGGCTCAAAGCACGTGTCAGGACAATATTCTCCCTCCCCCCATCACACCCACACTCCTTTAGGGCCTCCCCAACGCAGCAGCACAACTAATGTTCTCCTCACACTCCCTTAAACTGCTTAACCTCAAACAAAATAAAAGACAGACATTTATTAATACTTTTAACTTTCAGTTCAGATTCCAAGAGTTAGTCACAGGTACTTCTGAAGTCTCTGAAATTGTTTACAATATCCCAAATCAACTAGTGTACTCTATCAGAAACCTGAAATAGTAAATTGTTCAATTATTTATTTAAAAAATATTTAAGTTCCAGGTACTCCTACCAGGCACTAGAGATAGAGCTGTGAATAAGACAGAAAAAGGCCTTTCCCACACGGGGCTTGTAGTCTGGCAAACTGTGTTTTATTGCAAAAGTTAGTAAAAACATGTAAATTGTGGGGTAATGTAAATTGTGGGGTACTGTAGAATTAAAACGAATGACAACTTGTAACAAAATGATAAGAAATTTTTAACATAAAGTCTAAGCCCACCAGACCTTGAAATCCAGAACTCTAACAAAAGCCATTACTATTAGTAATTTTTCTTAGATCCCAATCTGCACAGGATTAAGCTTGATAACAGTCCAAATGAGAGCTTTAACCAGATTTATTTATTTATTTTTATTTACTTATTTTGAGACAGGGTCTCACTTTGTTCAGGTTGGAGTGCAGTGGTACAATCATGGCTCACTGCAACCTCAAACTCCTGGGCTCAAGCGATCCTCCTGCCTCAGCTTCCCCAGTAATTTGGGACTATAGGCACGTGGCACCACGTCCTGGTAATTTTTAAAATTTTTTGTAGAGAAGAAGTCTCTCCATGTTGCCGAGGCTGGTCACAAACTCCAGGCCTCACGTGATTCTCCCATCTTGGCCTCCCAAAGTGCTGGGATTACAACAGGTGTGAGCCATTGCATCCAGATGCTTTAGTGAGATTTAGATGGACCACATTTCACTCCAAAACGCACAACCAACTTTCAAGGTACTTTGTAATTTGCAGACCCATCCTTAGGAAAATAGGAATTGCATTCCATTCCTAGGAATAGAATACTTTTCTCACCTCTCATTATGATCATCACATACAGCCCCTTTCTTTCCCAACCACATAAAAAAGCTCCCAAACATACACATACCTTATTGTTCTCATGATCGCCACTCACAGCTATGGGATACATGACGTATTTTCCTCCCTGGTCCTCATTTGGCGCACATTCTGCTAGGCCATCTGGATCATGTTCTGCTCCAAAATTGTGTCCCAATTCATGGGTTGTAACCAGGTCAGCTTCCTTAAGGATCATGCAAAGAAAACATTATTTCCCAAGAACCATCCATAAGCTTTTTTTTTTTTTTTAATCATCATCCTACATCGTGCTTTGACCCTCAGCTACTTTTGCCAGCAGGGCCCATGCTGTCTTAAATAAAGATCTCTAATCAGAGTGACGAAAGAGTAACAATTGGACTATGATTTTTTCTACCCATTACAGAAATTAAACAGAATAAGCAGGAGCTTATTTAATATTATCAAACAGTGTCATAGAATTAATTTAAATTAATAAAATAGAACTTACATTCTGAAAGATTCATAACACAATATCAAACACTGGCCATACCAACCCTAAACTGTGTCTGGTGCCGATCCAATAGCTAACTGCAGTTATCTGTCAAGGCCCTCCCACCTGCCCCTCCCCTCATCCCAATCACATTGCCATTAACGCCTAAAGCAGCTTAAAAAGCAAGGGGTGAAGGCTCCCTGGCTCACGCCTGTAATCCTAGCACTCTGGGAGGCCAAGGCAGGCGGATTGCTCAAGGTCAGGAGTTTAAAACCAGCCAGAGCGAGACCCGTCTCTACTAAAAATAGAAAGAAATTAATTGACCAACTAAAAGTATATATACAAAAAATTAGCCAGGCATGGTGGTGCATGCCTGTAGTCCCAGCTACTCGGGAGGCTGAGGCAGGAGGATCGCTTGAGCCCAGGAGTTTGAGGTTGCTGTGAGCTAGGCTGATGCCACGGCACTCACTCTAGCCTGGGCAACAAAAGTGAGACTCTGTTTCAAAAAAAAAAAAAAAAGCAAGGGGTGAAAAAACAAAGACAATTAAGGAAGAAGAAGAAAATGTTTTATTATCTCAGTGACTGAATTCACGTTCACTAACAATCTTAATGACGCAGAAGATTTAGTTTACTCAGAATCCACTTGCAGAACTATACTTAATCTATCAGATCATCAGATTATTTCTATCTGAATAAGAATAAATTCAACCAAACAAAGCTAGATTTTTTTCCCATATTTATCTGAATAAAATAAAAACTACAAACATAAAATTCCTGATCTTTTTTCCCAAGGAAGGGGAAAAAAACCACTCCATGAAACTTGCAAAAAATATTTCACAAGTCATTTTTCTATACAGGAAGAGTCTTTCCACATGTTTATATTAAAACAATAGTGTGAAAAACCTTAAATTTTTTAGCAAAAAGCTCTCAAATTCCAAAGGCATAATGCAGAGAAGTAATTCTTAACTGTGCTTAGGAAAAATTCATTAAGTAGATTTGCTAGTGACACTGTACCTCAAAGATTTCAAAGCAAATTTATTTTCTGTTCTATGTGTGGAAGACCAAGGAAAATATGTCATGAAATCAAACCATTAAGTGGTGACCCCAAAAAAGTAAAGGCACAGGCAAAGAAAGAAATAATTTTGAAAATTAAAAGTTTCCCTAAAACTGATTAGTGTCTTTTTTTTCTCTCATACCACTTTACATTGTTGCTGGGGGTTTGTTTCTTAAAAGAGTCAGGGTCTCACTACCTTGGCCAGGCTGCAGTGCAGTGGCTATTCCCATGTAGGATCAAAACATACTACAGACTCAAACTGCCAGCCTCAAGCGATCCTCCTGCCTCAGCCTCCAGAGTAACTGGGACTACAGGCAGGTACCTGCAAACCTGACTCGTCCTGTTTTCAATCACCCAAAATCCACAATTGATATTAGGGTTCACTCTGTGTGTTGTACGTTCTATGAGCTTTGACAAAAGTCATGCATAATGTCTTATATCCACTGTTACAGTATCTTACAGATTATTTTCACGGCCCTAAAAATCCCTTACACTCCACTGTTCATCCCTTCTTCCCCAACCACTGATCATTTTCAGAGCCTCCATAGTTTTGTCCTTTCCAGAATGTTATATATTTTCTTTTTTTTTTATAAATTATTTTTACTTTTTATTTATTATTTTATTTTCACTTTTCTTTCTCATTCTGCATATATCCTTGGTATAGAATGTTATATATTTTCAATCATACAGTATGTAGCCTTTCAGACTTGCTTCTTTCACTTCATGGTATTCCTTTAAGCTTCCTGGCTTGACAGCTTTTTGTTTTTGTTTTGTGTTTTTTATTTTTCCAATGTCAGTAAATCCCTTCATCTTCCCAAACCTACTAAAGAGTTGGGTCACATCACAAACAACCCCTTCTCCTCCACTTCATAAAAGGAAAGTGAAGCATATTAGAAGATCATCTAGAATTTGATAACCAAAGAACAGTTAAGATGAACTGTTACAACCCTGTAGAAAGAACAGGACAGAAGAAAGAAAGGAATAGAGAAAGAAAAAATTAATATTGAAAAGTAAGAATATTGCCATTTCCTGGACTATACAAATGTAAAGCAGGATATGTCATAGGCTGAGAGAAAATATTTGCAAAAAACACATCTTATAAAAGATTGCTATCCAAAATATACCAAGAGGCTGGGCACAGCACCTCATGCCTATAATCCCAGCACTTTGAGAGGCTGAGGTGGAAAAATCACTGAGGCCAGTAGTTTGATACCAGCCTGAGCAATATGATGAGACCCCATCTCTATAAAAAATAGAAAAAGATTAGCTAGGTGTGGTTGTGCACACCTGTAGTCACAGCTGTTCCAGAGGCTGAGGCAAGAGGACTGCTTGAGTCCAGGAATTTGAGGTTGCAGTGAGCTGTGATGATGCCACTGCACTCTAATCTAGGCAAGAGAATGAGACACTGTCTCAAAAAAAAAAAATTGCAAGTAACTCTTAGAATTCAACAATAAGAAAATGAACAACCCAATTTAAAAATAGATAAACGATCAGAACATATGCCTCCAAAGATACACAGATAGGAAACAAGCAATGAAAAAATGTTTGACATTCTATGCTGTTAGGGAATTACAAATTAAAACAATGAGATATGACTACTATCCTATTAGAATGGATAAATCCAGAACACTGACAACACAATTCTGACAAGGATATAGAGCAACAGGAACTCTCATTCATTGCTTGTGGGAATACAAAATGTTATAGCCACTTTGGAAAACAGTCTGGCAGTTTCTTACAAAGCTAAATACACCTTTACCCTACTAGCCAGCAATCATGCTCCTTGGTATTTACCCAAACAAGTTGAAAACTAAGGTCCACACAAAAACTGGCACAAGAATGTTTCTAGCAGATACTTCACAATTTCCAAAACTTGGAAGCAACCAAGGTTTCCTTCGGTTGGTGAATGGATAAACTGTGGCACATCCAGACATTTTCTTTCTCGTCCTCTCTCCAACAAAGGAAGAGAACCATCTTGAAACTATGAGATGACAAGCATGAGGACAAAGGCCTTGTGCTTAGAATAGCTGAGTGAAAGTTAGGAAGACCATGGACCCTTAAGAGCTCCTGTGCCACCTGAGGAATGCTATCCCTGAACTTCTTGTTGACCAAGACAAATAAACCCCTAATGTAAGCCATTGTTTACTGATTTTCTGTTATTTGTAGCTAAACACATTTTTAACAGATCTATCTGGGCAAAAACAAGATCCTAAGATATTCCAGAAGGGAAAAAACTGGTGACACATAAAGGCTAAGGACTCAGAACAGCTTCAGAATCCTTAATAGCTACATGAACACTAGAAGACAATGGAGAACTGAGAATAGATCCAGCAAAATTATCAATCAAGTTTAAGAGTGAAATAAAGACATTTTCATATATGTAAAATCCCACGAATATGCACCTCATATACCTTTTCTTAGGAAGTTCCTGGAGAATATACTATACCAATATGATGGTATAAATCAAGAAAGATGCCAACATGGGGTCCCGGAAATGAGACAGTGGGATGCCTCAGAGTGACAGCTGTGCTGCAGGACTAGGAGCAGGGAGCCCTGGAGAAGCTGCAGGTCAGAGAGCTCCAGGAAAAGCAAATCCTCATGTCTCAAAAGGAGGCTGACAGGTCATTTTAATATTCTTCTTTATATGTTTAATTTTCATATTTGCCACCAAAAAAAATGTGTATTTTAATTTAATGACTTAGGTTCTCCTACAATAAACTCCAAACATACCTTTGTAAGGATGGTTTTACCATAATTCTTTGTGCTGGTCAAACCACTATTCAAATAGATATTTTTCTTCCCAACTGGGCTATAATAAGCTAAAGGGAAAAGGAAACAGAGACAAATTGCTTATAAAATATAGAATTATAATATAATCCAATCAGCTTACTATTCCAGCATCATATTCACACAACAAATGGAAAAACCTACCCTTTGGACAAACACCTCCATGACTGTTTGCTCTGGGAGAACCAACATAAGCTAGTCCAAGAGTTCCCATATCAAAATCTTGATACGTGAAAAGATGTGCCAGACAGACTTTAGATGCTTCCTCAGCTATATCAAAGCTAAATTGCTTAAAAAAAAAAAGCATTATTAATTAGATTGACAATTACATCACACTAAAAGATGTTTCAACTAAACATTGCAGAAAACCACTACTGACCGCAGTTCTGCACCAGCAACCATAACCCTGAGCAGTGCGTTGCCCATTCCCTGGGTTTCTTACCTATCTGCACAGGGGAGAGGCACATGCTATCATCTGGCAGAGGGCAAAAAGGGAAGAGCCGGGCACTTTCTCCAACTATTCAGAACTCACTCACTGCTATTCTGAGGACTGCTCTGAAGATGTATAGCCCGGCACTGGAGATGCCCCAATGCTACAAGGGGATCACAGCACCCCATAGCAAAGCAGATTCAAGGATTCTATTGGTTTTACAGGAATTTTCATTTAAAATTTTTTTGTTTTCATAACATATAAGTTATAAACTTACAGGAAAGTACATATACCTAATTTTATGTTACTAAAATAAAGATTTTAAATCCATTTAAATCAACACTGTGGGTTTGTCTATATATTGGGTATCCATGTTATTTTCTAGAGAAGATCCACTGCCTCGCTAGATTCTCAAAGACTAGGAAGCATTGTTTTATAGTATTTTTCTTTTTCACAGTTTTTTGCTATTTGCTGTCTGCACTGCTACAGGGGATGGAGTCACTGTTGGATCGGCTAGGGGTTGGTAGGGACTGCTCCTGGTTTTCCATAATCTTTTCTATAATACTATGCTCCTTCATTAATGCATAGAATCCATGTATTAGAAATCACAAAGTGGTGTTAACAGGACCATATCCAGGATTCTACAACTTACCTCTAGCAACATCTTCACATCCCAAGCATCCTTTTCTTCGTTTGGGTAACTTTTTGCCATATTATAGTGCCTTTCACCAGGTTTTACCTCTTGTGGAGACTTGAGAATGCGAATCTATACTTAAAGAGATAATATACTTAGAACACTTCTAAAAAAAATCGTAAGACTTTGAATACTGCATTATTTTATCTGTTCAAAAAAAGACTATCATTCCAGAAAAAATGTTTTGTAAAACCAAAATTCATAAATTTTTTAGCTCTAATAGTCAATGTTTAACAGACTGAGAAACATATGGTATGGAAAACGTGTGTTCATGATTTATAATTCATGTTATAAATAAAGTTATAAATGTTATAAAGTTATAAATGTACTCCTAAATTTTCATATCCCCTATATTTGGAAAAAATGATAAGTTGGGTTACATGAGCCTAAAATATTTGCTACAACTACAGTGAACAATTTGGCAAAGAATGAAAAAATGTACATCACTTTGTGCACCACAAGACTAAAAGATTATAATAGGGGTTTCTCTTTGTATATGCATTTCAGACAAAATGATATTAAACCTCCTACAAAGAAAAAAAAGAACAAAGTCTTAGTGAGTTTGGGATAAAGAAAGAAGTCATCCTCAGCTCAGTGGTGTCTGGATGTCTCTCTTCCCTGCCTGCCTGAGAGGGCCCTCCCTGATCTCCTCTGCCAATGTGTGGCAAGCCCAATGGGGGACAGGCTCTATAGTTCCCGTGTTGGGTGGTCAAGGACAATTCTTGGGTGCCCTTGGAAGCCCACCATGACTGCACATCTAAACCACATCCTCTAATCCATCTTTTATCAGATGTAAAGAAATTGATGTCCTATGTTTACTCCTATGTTCTTCAATTGGTTCCAAGTTCTTAAAGCAAAAAGGAACTTTATTTACAAGTCCCCTAAAACTCGAACAAGATGCAGCTATCGGCCGGGCGCGGTGGCTCACGCCTGTAATCCTAGCTCTCTAGGAGGCCGAGGCGGGCAGATTGCTCAAGGTCAGGAGTTCAAAACCAGCCTGAGCAAGAGCGAGACCACGTCTATACTATAAATAGAAAGAAACTTAATTGGCCAACTGATATATATATAAAAAATTAGCCGGGCATGGTGGCACATGCCTGTAGTCCCAGCTACTCGGGAGGCTGAGACAGAAGGATCGCTCGAGCCCAGGAGTTTGAGGTTGCTGTGAGCTAGGCTGATGCCACGGCACTCACTCTAGCCTGGGCAACAAAGCGAGACTCTGTCTCAAAAAAAAAAAAAAAAAAAAAGATGCAGCTATCTTAAAACAAGTGAGGCACCTTTATTTGTTTCAATATAAAATTATCTCCACCATATTGTGAAATGGAAAAGCAAGGTGCAAAAGAATTTAGCATATCACCACTGTGTCAAATACAGACATACACATACACACACTGTACATGCATACAACATGTCTGGAAAGACACATTTAAACTAGTGATGTGAATGTCTTTGGGGGAAGGAACTGGTTTGACGATGGACAAAGATTGCAGAGACTTACTTTTCACTGGTTTTTGTATCATGTGTATATATTACCCATCCAATAATAACTTAAAAAAGAAAATGCAAACAGTAAAAGAGAACAAGAAAGGAAAAATAATTCTCTTAGTTTTACACAAGTATTATCTATCAAAGTTTAACATTTATAAGCATGGTGCCTGATTTCAAAGGTTAAAAAAAACACCTCTATATTCTATACAACATACAGAACCCGTAAGAATATAGTTTAGTACAAAAAGCCTGGAAAAAGATAGATAATAAAAAGATAGATAATAATTTATATAATTTACACATCAAAATGTCTATCTTCCCACAGCAATACCCAATGTCAGGCAGTATCTTTAATCATTCTTAGCAATTTGAAACAACTTTTACCACGAGACATAATTAAGATGACATCAAAACATCATTGTTGGACATACTCTATTATGGAGGTATTTAGGGGAAAAAAGACTTAATGGTTCTGTATATATAGATGCCTTGCAAAAGTACACAGTATTTTTCAGGAAACTTTCTGACTAAGGATTCAACAACATGTACTAGGATTCTAACTAAAGACTTAGAGCATACTTAGAGGGGAAAAAACATGACAGGGAATGAAAGGGTCATAAATTCAGAGAAGCAAGAGAGCATGGGGCACTAGAAGATTTTCCGCCTAAAATGAGCCTAAGGACAGAAAACTTAATACAGAATTAATATCAAAAACACTGCACAACTTATTAGAAAATAATTGGTATTTGAGAATATTTATCATTAATGTTGAAAACAAGGTTTTGGGGTTTTGAATACAAGTGACAAATATTTGCTTCATATACCTGAGTAATAAAAGCGATATCTATTGATAAATACCTGCTCTATCTGTATTCCATAGCCTTTAAAACCCGCATTGTCCCATGAAGTGTTCCGATAGATGTCATCAACTCTGTCAATTAGCTCTATCTGTGTGTATAAAAAAAAGACATTATATAGCTCTTTACTACTCTTTGCAATTTAATATAAAATCTACAGGAATAAAAACTATTTAGAAAAAATGCCATTGTAAAAGTTTCTTCTATTACAAAAACTAGCATTAAAATATTACTTTATCATTGACATCTCTAGCAAATTATTCCTGGAGCTTAGCCTCAAACTTAAAGTGTTGTTACCAGAATAAAACAATAGTACAGTTTACCCCAAATTTCAGATAATCAACAGCATATAGAACCAAAATAACAAGTAATAGGCTTGTTAAAAACTACCATCCCAGTAAACTATAAAAAAATGAAATTTAAAAGTCAATCAATTTACCTAAAATACAGAGGACCCTTA
The DNA here is from genome assembly GCF_040939455.1 of Microcebus murinus. Lineage (NCBI taxonomy): Eukaryota > Metazoa > Chordata > Mammalia > Primates > Cheirogaleidae > Microcebus > Microcebus murinus. The sequence continues at coordinate 6,929,900 of NC_134106.1, forward strand.
AACAACATGGGTTTGAACTGCATGAGTCCACTTACATGTGGATTTTCTCTGCCTCTGCTATCCCAAGACAGAAACACCAACCCCCTCCCCTTCATCAGCCTATTAAACATGAAGAATGAAGACTTTTAAAATGATCCACTTCCACTAATGAATAGTAAACACATTTTCTCTTCCTTATGATTTTCTTAACAACATTTGCTTCTCTCTAACTTACTTTATTCTGAGAATACAGTCTATAAAACATATAACATACAAAATAGGTGTTAACCAACTGGCTTGTTATTGGCCAGCTTCCAATCACCAGTAGACTATTAGTACTTAAACTCTGGAAAGAGTCAAAAGTTATATACAGATTTTTTACTACACAGAGGAGTCAACGCCCTCAAGCCTAGGGTTATTCAAGAGTCAACTGTATTCTCTTCTAAGAAGTATTCCACCTTCACTCTGTCTCTTGGCAAGTACCTCAAATGTCTTCCCAAGAAACAGGTAAAAGGCAGTGCAGACAACTGCTAACCTCATTCCTCTACCCACACCCCATAAAGTTCAGCACTGACAGTGGGTAAAAGGAGGGCCAGAAGGAACAAGCTCATTTCAGCAAACCCTATTACATTCTCTGATTTGGGAAGACTGGGGTAAGGGACAGCATAACCTCCAAGGACTACAAGAGAAAGAACAAAATGCTAATTACCTATCTCTTCCTCAAAGAGAATATTTTGCTATTCAAAAACTGGGTTCTAGCCCGGCGGCGCGGTGGCTCACGCCTGTAATCCTAGCACTCTGGGAGGCCGAGGCGGGCGGATTGCTCGAGGTCAGGAGTTTGAAACCAGCCTGAGCAAGAGCGAGACCCCGTCTCTACTATAAATAGAAAGAAATTAATTGGCCAACTAATATATATAGAAAAAATGAGCCGGGCATGGTGGCGCATGCCTGTAGTCCCAGTTACTCGGGAGGCTGAGGCAGCAGAATTGCTTGAGCCCAGGAGTTTGAGGTTGCTGTGAGCTAGGCTGACGCCACGGCACTCACTCTAGCCTGGGCAACAAAGGGAGACGCTGTCTCAAAAAAAAAAAAAAAAAAAAACTGGGTTCTTAAGGTTTGTCCCAGCAACTGTGAAGCAAGTTATAGGTCTAAGAAACCGCTCTTTGCTATAAGTAACTGTAAGAAATGCAATTTTTAAGACTAGACCTTTGATTATATTGACATTTGTAGTGTAACAAACAAGTAAAATAAGAGAAGCCCCTTAAAACAAAACCCAGATCAAAAGAGAAGCTTTTTCCAAGAAAGAATCCTTCTTACTTAGAAACAAGAATTACAATCATCCTCATAATAAATTCACTTGACAGGGAAGGGAACGGAAAGAAGGGTGAGGGAGGGTATGAATAAAATAGCATGGGAAAGGCAAGGCAACGAGAAAGACGTCTTTACTGCACTAGGCTCTTGGTTCATGAATAGATGCATTCTCTTTTATTCCCTCATTTTGGTCAGTGCCAACTTACCATGACAAATGAGATCATACTAGCAAAAAAGGTCAATGAAAAATGATTCCCTTGACTTTAAAAATAACAGTTAATCCTTAAAAATCCAGTATCGACACTACTTAACTCATTCCTTCATATCTCTGCCCTAGATTTAATTATGACCATGAAAGTCTCATATATTTCACACAATTAAAGTCCAATGATAAGCTCTTTAACATAAATAAAACTGACCTTCTTCTCTGAAGTATACATAAAAGCAAAAAAAGTACGTGCAGGTTTATACAAATACTTTTTTTTTACTCTAGAGCATACATCCACACATGTGACATCACAGGTTCACTGCCATTACAGCAATGATGAGTTTAAAGAGCTCACTTGTATAAAGGATGGACCACATTAAAATCTCTCCCCAAACCTAATATGCTAAAAATTCTAATGTGCAGAAAGTATCAGTTCAAAGGTAATATGGGTTTTCATAAATTTGAAGATACAATTTCCATATAATAATATGAAAATCTCAGAGAATAGCCTTCAATATTCTAGTAAAATAACAGCATCTGGAACAGATCTGCTTTCATTAAGTTTCAAATTACCACAGCCTCCTCTTAAATGGAATTTACCCACCCACATGAATTTTTTGTCCATTCACTTTATGGAATATCAAATACTTACTAAGTAATTTGTAGTTGTACTCTCTTCCCCTCTGCCCATGTATTTATAAAAGCGATGATCTGCTACCACCAATAATTTACATGTGTTCTTCATTGGATTTGGATCAGCTCTTCTCTTCACCCGATGAACAAGCTCTAATATGAATTTGTATGCACTATTAAATCAAAATTCATCAAAACAAGGAGTTTTTTATAGTAACGCTTTAAATCTAGTGTATTTTTGAAACAAACATTATTTGAGCTTAGTATCCTTAACAAAAAAACAATTTAGAGGAAGACAGAAAAGTAAAAAGTAATATGTGGTTTTAAAATTGCAGAGTTCAGCTGGGTGCGGTGGCTCACACCTATGATCCTAGCACTCTGAGAGGCTGAGGAAGGAGGATTGCTTGAGGCCAGAGTTCAAGACCAGCCTGAGCAAAATTTAAACCCGATCTCTACAAAAAATAGAAAAATTGGCTGGGTATGGTGGTACCTGCCTGTAGTCCCAGCTACTCAGGAAGCTGAGACACAAGAATCGCTTGAGCCCAGGAGTATGAGGTTGCAGTGTGCTAAGCTGACACCCCACTGTACTCTATTCCAGGCAACTGTCTCAAAAAAATAAAAATCGTAGAATTCAAAATGAAGGAAAAGTGCCTCCTTAATTTTTAAAATATGGAAACTTTAACGAGTGCTTAATAGATTAATATAATCACCTATATTTATCTGCGCTAGGAAGCCATCAATCATTTTCTTCTAGAAAAAGTTTATCAATTAACCAAAGTAACAGTACAAATGTCAAGATCACACATTAAAAATTAGTTTGTATTAATAGGACATCTCTCTAATCAAACTGTTTAAGATTCTTTATTATTAAAATGCTACTAATATTTTCTAAGGTCTTTAAAAATGAAAACATCTCCAAGATGGTAATATGTTTTGTAAATGACTATAAATATTGTAGGCTCTAGTTCTGTTTAATAAATACATGACCTTAAATAGAACTCTCCCAAGACTGATAACCTTCTTATACTTTATAGATCTTTCTTGCTACCAACTAATTTCTTATAAACTCGAAAAACTGTCTTTCAGCAGTATTATTTTGTCACTTCTAAATACCTGCAAGGATAGTTTCCCTCAGATCATTCAACTTTCCTTTCACCCAATCTTTTTTTAAGTCCAATCTTTAATTTTCCCATTAATTGCTAGTGTTTTTTACGCTACCGACAAAAGAATTACAATATCTGGAACAAAACTCTATTTTCAAGCCAAATACTAAAGTTACTTGATAATCATGTTACTTTTTATCAATTAACAGCCAGCCCTACTGAAGACATGTGGAAAATGCTTGTTTCTTATTTGAAATATGTTTTAAGTCTTACCTTCAGGGGGCTCTCTGTCTAATAGCCCTTTTGGAACCAACTCTTCATTATCCACTGTTAAATAACCACACACTTTTGGAGACTCCAAACGTGAAACATTCTTGATATCTTCAGACTTATAAACTAACATTCTTTTGTCTTTGGTATCATTAACAAATCTCCAAAGTGGCTAAAATAGAAAATACATATGACTAGGATGCAAAAGTAAGAATTCCTAAATACTAAATTCTTCATTCTTCACTACTTCTTAGATAACATTCATTTCTAAGTAAATTGACTAGCATTTTACTCAAAATAAATCATTTATATCATATGGAGTTTCTATGCTGGTAAATAAATACATAAACTATTCACTCTGATGATTTTATCTGCATATGAAAAAAACAATACATACTTTGCATAAGTTATGATATCTTTAAGAGGACCCAGAAGAGAAAAATGTATATCCTTTTCCATTCATTCATACAAAAACATCTAATGCCTACTGTAAACTAGCACTGTTATAGGTGATGGTAATATAGCAAAGACAGTTAGAAAAGGTTTCTAATTACATGGCATTTTCATCATGGTTTTCTTAACATTCAGGTGTTTGACAACTTTTTGCCATGCTAGGTTTTATGCACAAACATTTTTATGAAAGAAAACTCAAAACTTGTAACAATATACCTGAAACTTATTGGTTTCAGAGAAGTTTTTTAAAAACCTGCATTTATATTGTTACAAGGACAGTGTAAATCATAACTAACATACTCCATTGGTTACCCCAAGTCAAAAGGATGCTTCCGTTTTTTCAAAACAAAGTTGTTCTCTGTAAGAACACTGGTCTCATCAGAACCAGGCAGCTTGTGGGGAATGTACAAAAAAAGATATTTATATTTATCAGGGAAATGCAAATCAAAACCACAATGAGACACTACTTCATAACTCTCTAGGACAGTTATAATCAAAGACTCTCTCTTAACTGGTGAGGATATGGAGAAATCCAGAACCCTCAAAGATGTTGAGAATGGAAAGTGGTGCAGTCACTTTAGAAAACAGTCGGGCAGGTCTTCAAAGGTTAAAAATAGAGAAACCGCCGGGCGCGGTGGCTCACGCCTGTAATCTTAGCACTCTGGGAGGCCGAGGCGGGTGGATTGCTCGAGGTCAGGAGTTCAAAACCAGCCTGAGCAAGAGCGAGACCCCGTCTCTACCATAAATAGAAAGAAATTAATTGGCCAACTAATATATACAGAAAAAAATTAGCCGGGCATGGTGGCGCATGCCTGTAGTCCCAGCTACTCGGGAGGCTGAAGCAGGAGGATCCCTTGAGCCCAGGAGTTTGAGGTTGCTGTGAGCTAGGCTGACGCCATGGCACTCACTCTAGCCTGGGCAACAAAGCGAGACTCTGTCTCAAAAAAAAAAAAAAAAATAGAGAAACCATTTGACCCAGCAATTCTGTTCCTACTATATACCCAAGAGAAATGAAAACACATGCCCATATGAAAACTTATTCACAAATGTTCACAGAAGCATTGTTAGTAATAGCCAAAAAGTAGAAACAGATGACAAATGTCCATCAACTGAGAATGAATAAACAAAATGTGGTCTATCCATACAATGTAATATCATTCAGCAATAAAAATAAATGAAGTACTGATACATGATACAACATAGATAAACCTTGAAAACATTAATGTAAGTAAAAGCAGCAACACACAAAAGACCACATATTATATGATTCTATTTATATGAAATGACCAAAACAGGCAAATATAAAGGGACAGCAATGTTAGTGGTTGTGGGAGTTATGGGGGAAAGGTAGAAGAATGGCTAAAGAGTACAGGGTTTCTTTTTTGGATCATAAAAATGCTCTAAAATTGTGGTGGTCTTTGCATAACTCTATGAATATACTATTATAAAAACTACAAAACTGTATACATTAAATAGGTAGAGAGTACAGTGTATGAATTATATCTCCATAAAGCTGTTAAATACACACACACACACACACACACACCCCCACCCCTTCTTTTGTAATTTATATATGAGGTAGATTTAAGAAATAATGGTTATAGAATCTCAGGACTAGCAGAGACCTCAAAAGTTAACTAACTCAACTCCTGGGCTGTAGGAATCTTCCACATTTAGTAAAACTCATTTGGCCTATGAATAAAAGAGAAAACTTTTTTCTCTGGGGTCAAACATTTCTAAATTCACACTGATTGTTTCCTAGTATGGCCAGGCTAGCACAGAAAAAGACAGCAGGCTTTGGGATCAGAGAAACCTGAGTTTAAACCTCAACCTAACCTCACTATGTGCCTTGGACAAGTAACTTAACTTGAGCATGACTTCTCTCATTAGGTAAGGGAGTGATAATACCTAACTTGAAGATTATGTAAGATAATAATATAGTTATATATTAAGATTTCAAAAGAAAGGTAACTGTTAATAATAACAGCTAATCCTATTACCACCATTACTAATAAGCTGCTGGAAAAAACATCATCTGATGAATAACTAAATAAAAGACAGGAACCTTTCCTGGATTAGAAAACAAACAAAAAAACCTACAAAGGAGATTTTGAGGATGACTGGAGATTCTGACTACAGGCTGACTATTAGATAATATTGTAGAATTATTTACTTTTCTTCAGGTATGTTACTTTTATTATGGCTATGTAAAAGAATGTCTTTATTCTTAGGAAATACACATTAAAGTACTTAGGTATGAAGTGTCTTCATGTATGCAACTGATTTTCAAATGATTCAGGACAAAAGTGAGAGAGAGAAAAACAAATGTGACATATATTACATTAGCAGCTGATTAAGGGTTACAGGGTATTTTTTAAGTTTTCTGTAGATTTGAACATTTTCAAAATAAAAAGTTGGGAATAAAAAATTATCTCATGATTCAAGTTTAATGTAGTCTTATAGACATAAACAGTAAGGTAAAATAGGGATGATTCAAAATAGTTTATGATGATATGTTAAAAATAAGATACACACATTTTCCTGCCCACTTATGTCTAAGATTTTAATGCAGATGAATAATGATTTTTACATCAAGGTATATGCAAATAAGAATTAAAAAATAAACAATATGAAAATCACCATTGTAAGTAATAAACCACTTTTTCAACTAAAAATTACTGCTACTACTCAGGAGGCTGAGGTGGGAAGATCACTTGAGGTCAGGAGTTCAGGACCAGCCTGGGAAACATAGTAAGACCCCCATCTCTAAAAAAATTTTTTTTAATTAACACCCTTTTTTTTTTTTTGAGACAGAGTCTCGCTTTGTTGCCCAGGCTAGAGTGAGTGCCGTGGCGTCAGCCTAGCTCACAGCAACCTCAAACTGCTGGGCTCAAGCGATCCTGCTGCCTCAACCTCTCGAGTAGCTGGGACTACAGGCATGTGCCACCATGCCCGGCTAATTTTTTATATATATTTTTGTTGGTCAATTAATTTCTTTCTATTTTTTTATAGTAGAGACAGGGTCTCGCTCTTGCTCAGGTTGGTTTTGAACTCCTGACCTTGAGCAATCTGCCCGCCTCGGCCTCCAAGAGTGCTGGGATTACAGTGAGCCACCACGCCCGGCCAAAATTTTTTTAATTAGACAAGTGTGGCGGCATGTGCCTGTAGTCCCAGCTACATGGGAGGATCACTAGAGCCCAGGAGTTCAAGGTAGCAGTGAGCTACGATTGTGCCACTGCACCCTAACCTGAGCAAAAGAACGAGACCCTAATAAAAAAAATGATTATTAATCTCTTGCAAAAGTCCCTCAAGGAACCTGATGAGTTTACTTTTAAGTAACCAGCTAACAGTGACGTATTAATTATACTCATTTTTGTACTTAGTGAAATGAAGGTATGGATGAAACAGAATGCCTAATTCTCTAAAAGAAAATATTTGAAAAAAGGAGGACTCTGAGTCTTCAGATTTCTTTCTCACAATGATAGACAAAAGACTAGTGGTCATGTGTCTGGATGTTATTAAACTGTGTAACATTTATAGCACCCTGTCTTACAAGTATAGACAGCTTCTTAGAGATGTGAAAAGAAAGAAGCTACATAATTCTCACCTTTCCTGATCAGCACTCAAATACACCTGAAAATTTCATTTGACTAACCTCAATCACAGTTTTCCAAGAGGTGCTCTGTTTTGATGATATCATCAGAATATTCTCATTTCCCAAGAAACACAGAATCAACTTAATTTACAAATATGTGGCAGATGTTTGTTTTTTAGACTAGTATCTCACAGATGGATATGTATCTTACATACATGTGCCTACTTCAGTCTCGATTTATACTGACAGTACTTCAATGGAAGAGTGACTAGAGCTTGAGTTCCTATGTTTTCCCCTTAATTTCTCAGACTATCAAATATTAACCTTTTATTGATCTAGCATTTCCAGGGTGTCTAGCAGAGAAAATGACAAATAGAGACATAAGACTTCACCTTCATCTTTGAGAATGTTTACACTAATAGATTACCTTTAAAAAATTTTAAAATGAGTCAAGAGGAAAAGAAAGTTTTCTCTTCCTATTATCCAATCCATACATGACTCTCTCAATTATGGTACTTAGAAATACAGGATACACCTTAAGACAGCTTATCCTTTTTTCAAAAATCTACTTTCCAGGTTAAAAAAAAAGCTTTAAATACAAAGAGTAAAGAAATAATTATTTTTTACCTTTACCATCTTAAAACAACTGAGAAACTTTTTAAATATTGGAGAGATACACTACTGAGAAAAATTCACATGTAGATTTACCTCTATGTTATATTCTGCCCCATCTGTGTTGATTCTTATTGTAACATCATCATCTCCTATATGGGCTAGAACCCTAGAGTCAGGTTCACCTTAACAGAAAAAAAAAACTTTTTTAGTATTAAAAAATATTCTAATAAAGTAATAAACTATACATTGTCAATAAAAATCAACCAAAACTTTCATCAGAGTGGAATCTGCCTAGGGACTTTGACAGCTCTGCAACCAAGAAACAAAGGCCCCAGAAAGACACTAGATAATTCTTACCTTTCCTAAGAAGTAGCCTCAAGTCTACTCATTGGAAACCTATCCCTTTCCTAAAACAAACACAACTGTAGATTTTCTTCTGGAAGAACTTTACTTCTGGGTAAGGAAGAACTAAAAGAAGGCAGAAAGCATGACTTGGAATTTACAGGCTTTCAACTGTACTATTTTGAGGAATTCAATGCCACCTCTTTTATCTTATTGCAGAAAAAGGTCAAAAAGTAAACTGCAATTTCTTGCTTGATATATTTTCTCAGATAAATGCATAAAAGGATCATAAAGTAAATTATTTTATCTCCTAGCTTCCCTGTTTAAAATCTCATAAAGGAAGTCTACAATCCCTGCTGAAGACAAGAGAAGGTTAAATTATCACTTGAGAGGAAATTAATTTTAATCATCAAAACAGCCAGGCAGTATGACATGTTAAATAATAGCCACTTCTTCCTATTAGCATGTTTCTACTTCTAAACAGGCAAGGCACTTCTGACACCCCTTCCCCCAACCCCACCCAAAAAAGAACAAGCAATCAAGTTAAATTTGGAGACCTAACACCATAGACCCAAGAGCAAATAAACAAGCTCCTTACTAACCAACCACATGTCCACTGAAGAAGTCCTGCCATTTTACGGTGTACTGGCTTTCATCTTTACCATCCACCACCACAACTTTGAAATTTTGTGAGAAGCGTTCAGTACTTGATGTCAGGTATAATTTAAAATGCCTGAAGAAAGAATGCATTCATATTTACTATAAACACATAAAAGCCTCATTTCCATTTAAACTTTCTTTTAAAATCAAAAAGGTGACATTAATAAAACAGCATGCAAGTTATAACTATGGTTTTTTTTTTTTTTTTTTTTTTGAGACAGAGTCTCGCTTGTTGCCCAGGCTAGACTGAGTGCCGTGGCATCAGCCTAGCTCACAGCAACCTCAAACTCCTGGGCTCAAGCAATCCTGCTGCCTCAGCCTCCCGAGTAGCTGGGACTACAGGCATGTGCCACCATGCCCGGCTAATTTTATATATATATTAGTTGGCCAATTAATTTCTTTCTATTTATAGTAGAGACGGGTCTCGCTCTTGCTCAGGCTGGTTTTGAACTCCTGACCTCGAGCAATCCGCCCGCCTCAGCCTCCCAGAGTGCTAGGATTACAGGCGTGAGCCACCGCGCCCGGCTTATAACTATGGTTTTACTTAGAGTAATATATCTCCTATAAAGACAAATAGACTAATTTGTTTAGTTGTAAAAACTTGGTAGATCAAAATAAACTATTATTGGAGGAAAAAATTTAAAGAGTTTATGTATTCATCTTTTCTGGAAAACTCTGAATAAGGAAACAAATTGATCTGGGTAGTTTTTTGGTTTTTTTTTTTTTTTTTTGAGACAGAGTCTCGCTTTCTTGTCCAGGCTAGAGTGAGTGCCGTGGTGTCAGCCTAGCTCACAGCAACCTCAAACTCCTGGGCTCAAGCGATCCTCCTGCCTCAGCCTCCCGAGTAGCTGGGACTACAGGCAAGAGCCACCATGCCCGGCTGATTTTTATATTATATATATTAGTTGGCCAATTAATTTCTTTCTATTTTTATAGTAGAGATGGGGTCTTGCTCAGGCTGGTTTTGAACTCCTGACCTTGAGCAATCCGCCCGCCTCGGCCTCCCAGAGTGCTAGGATTACAGCACCCGCGCCCGGCTAGGTTTTTTTTTTGAGACAGAGTCTCACTTTATTGCCCAGGCTAGAGTGAGTGCCATGGCATCAGCCTAGCTCACAGCAACCTCAAACTCCTGGGCTCAAGTGATCCTCCTGCCTCAGCCTCCCGAGTAGCTGGGACTACAGGCATGCACCACCATGCCTGGCTAATTTTTTCTATATATATTAGTTGGCCAATTAATTTCTTTCTATTTATAGTAGAGACGGGGTCTCGCTCTTGCTCAGGCTGGTTTTGAACTCCTGACCTCGAGCAATCTGCCCACCTTGGCCTCCCAGACTACTAGAATTACAGGCGTGAGCCACCGCGCCCAGCCTACATCTGGGTAGTTTTAAGTCAGAGTCATGCTTATCTCAAACATTTATTATTAAAGACTAATATTACATACCATTTACTGAACATTTACAATTGGTATTAGGTACTCTGTATATATTATCTCCGCTTCACACAGTGAAAACTGAGGATTGGAGATTAATCAACCTACTCAAGGTTATACAACTAGTAAATAGTAAAAAAAAAAAAACTAGAAGATGAAGTTGATTTATTTCAAAACCCTGTACAATGCTGCCTCTAGCAATCAAGCTGGGTAGAATATAAGAATATTCTTATTGCTTTGCAAAATTAATAAATGCTTTCTACTTTTAAAAGCCCTCATGCTTTTTTTCCTCCTTAGAAGAACATATCTTGAAAAAAATAAATCCATAATTACGATTAGGAATATAAATACAAGGTATCCAAGATACACATTAAAATCTATACTCCAGTTCTTTAGTTGGCTCAATATTCTTTTTATTTTCTACAAGTTTCAGTCCTGAAATAAAAACTGGGAATGAGCAAGACTTTTTAAATTATTATTTACAGAACCCTTTCAATGTGTTCATGAACACCAAAGACAAAGAAAGGTATGTTATTCATCTCACAGGAACAAATTTTGTCAGCTGTGGTGCTGAAAATATGAAGTGTTACTTCCCCATGGGTTTGCATAAGTCTTTAAACTGCCAGGAAGAAATCTAGACTGGGACTGTCTCCATGGCAACAAATATTTTTAACTTTTTGAACACAACAAGGTAATTTTAGTTTGCTTGTGGTTTTTTAATAATCAGAAGGAAAGAGACACAATAGAATGTTGTTTCATGAAACCTTGGAACATTTTCTCCTGCTATCCTAAAATGTATCTTCCCACACATTCTCAGTTATGATTTTTCTTCAGTTTTTCTGAGTACTTTGAAAAGCATCCCTATTATAAATGCCTTATTATTTAGTTTTAAAGCTATGAGTTGCAGTATTACTTTTACTTAATGGTCTTTCCAGAAAAATGACCGGAATTGTATTTTTCATTTTCTACATTAAGAATCTGCTCTTTTAGTAAAGATAAAAACAGTGATGGGAAAATTCATGTTTTTTGATTTCCCATTCTTAGTCTTTGAGCTATAAAACCTCCAACAGGATATGACACTCAAAATTTCTTTTATTTCATCCTCCCAAAATTATGTGAAGTCATTTACTTACAGCATTCTTGAACATCTTCATGTATCTTTCTGACTTTACAGTAACTACAGATTAGGGTTAACCAGCAGTCTGAATTAATATTTTCCTAACCATTTTTTTTTTTTTTTGAGACAGAGTCTTGCTTTGTTGCCCAGGCTAGAGTGAGTGAAAGTTAAAGGCTAATAAAACCTATTATTGGCAATGGTAACAAGAAACAGGTAAATTCATATACTGCTGCTTGAAGAATAAACTGGTCTAATATCTTTAGGAGGAAACAGCAATATCAATAAACATTAATAGTAAACATAGCCTTGACCCAATAATTCTCCTTCTAGAAATGTATCCTATAAAAACACCTAGATAAGGTATATATTTACTAAAATATTCACTGGAACATTGTTTGTTATAGGAAAAAAAATCACTTTGATCAACCAATATCCATCTGTAGAGTACTAGTAAGTTATTACAATTCTATGCAATAGAAATATTTACGCAGCTGTTTTAAATGAGGGAAAGCTGTGTTATCTATATCACTAAGATATATGCATAGATCTAAATGCAAAAGATATACATCAAAATTTTTGGGCCGGGCGTGGTGGCTCACGCCTATAATCCTAGCTCTCTGGGAGGCTGAGGCGGGCGGATTGCTCGAGGTCAGGAGTTCGAAACCAGCCTGAACAAGAGCGAGACCCCGTCTCTACTATAAACAGAAAGAAATTAATTGGCCAACTAATATATATATATATAAAAATTAGCCAGGCATGGTGGCGCATGCCTGTAGTCCCAGCTACTTGGGAGGCTGAGGCAGAAGGATTGCTTGAGCCAGGAGATTGAGGTTGCTGTGAGCCAGGCTGACGCCATAGCACTCACTCTAGCCTAGGCAACAAAGCGAGACTCTGTCTCAAAAAAAAAAAAAAAAAAAAAAAAATTTTTTGAAAGTTTTGAAACCTTTCTGGGTCTGAAAAGTGGAACTGAGTTAGAAAGAAGTAAAAACTTTATATTCTCTGTAGTTTGTCTTTTAAACTAGGTGCACATATTCTTTTAAAATGTGGTAGAGAAGGTCTATCCTATGAATAAAGAATAATTTAGCCCATTTATATTCTCATAGTGTTGAGTGTTTTGGTTTTTTTTTTTTTTTTTTTATATTGGACAAAGTTTCCTAAAAAGAATTTAGAAAGAGGCCTGCAATTATGGAACAGATTTCAATCTGTAAAATACCACAAGCAATATTAAAATTACTGCCCAAATATAACACAGTTTATGCTATAAAGTAAGTGGAACTCCACGCAGAACACTAAATTCTAGACCCAGCTCACCACCAAGCTGTGGGGTCCTAAACAAAATCTTTATCTCTTCACATGTAAAATAAAGATAATATTTAGTGTATGGTATTAATAGACAGTTCTAAAGTAGCACCAAAAATGTAAAGTATTATAAGCATTCAATTAATTTTAATTATCTGTTAGAATTTCATAAACATTACCATTGTTAATACCTCTGGAACACCCATTTCGCTTTTTAAAAATACCCATCAGTATGGATTTTAGAATAGGCATTATACTACATAAGAATCATATATGACAGACTAATTATATCAGTTACAAATCTTTAGAATATAATTTCCTAAGATTTCAGCAGATATTCTTATTTTTTTGCTTTTGCCAAACCCCATCCTCCACTCCCCCAACATTATTCTATGAATAATTCAAATTACCTTTTCAAAGCTGAAAAAGTTAGTAGTGTTTCTAAATGTGTTGAGGCCTGTAGATCCCTTTTTCTTACGGAGTGCTGCTGGATATTAGATAAGGAGAGGATATCATAGTCTGAGAGCAAAGAATCAAGCTTCTCTGAAATAAAAGTAAAAAAGTTATTAGTACCTAAACCTAATAATCAATTGCAATATCACTAAAACTGAGAGTGCCAGACAATAAACCCTTCCTGACTTAACACATTAGGAAGTGCCCACAACAAACCAAAAATCCCTTTTCATCAAGAGAAGGCTGCCTCCTCCAAAATCAGGAGGATTTTTTTTCTTTTTTTTTAATTTAATTTCTGTTCTTTTTTTTAAATTTTCTTTTCCATCTATGATTGTAAATTAATGGAAGAAAAGAAGAGGATTTTTAGAAGAAAATTTGTGTGACATGAGTCTCTAAAAACTGTCTATGGCTCACACCTTGGGAGGCTGAAAGGGAAGAATAGCTTGAATCCAGAAGTTGGAGGCTACAGTGAACTATGGTGGTGCCACTGGTTTTCTCTGACCTGATGCTTTCCTTTTCTCTCAATAAGTATCACTGCAGAAGCTATGGTATTCAGAATCATTCCAATGGGCTTAGAATGTCCTCAAAATATAGTGGCAGGAGCTTAAAATACAAGTTTATTGCTACTGATCTTAAATATACTCAAAAAACCTGTTCTAAAAGAAAGAATCTCAATTCATATGTGGGAGCTAAAAAAATGGATCTCATGGAGGTAGAGAGCAGAATGGTAGTTACCAGAGGCTGCGAAGAAAAGAAGGGGAGATGAATAGAAATTGGTTAAGGGGCACAAAAATAGTTAGATAAAAGGAATAATCGTTCTATCATTTAATAGTACAGTGGGGAAATTATAGTTAACAATAATTGGCTGGGTACAGTGGCTCACATCTGTAATCCTAGCACTCTTCGGAGGCCAAGGTGGGAGTTTGAGGTCAGGAGTTTGAGACCAGCATGAGAAAGAGTGAGATCTCATCTCTACTAAAAATAGAAAAAATTAGTTGCCCATGGTGGTGAACACCTGTAGTCCCAGCTACTCAGGAGACTGAGGCATGATCACTTGAGCTCAGGAGTTGGAGGCTGCAGTGAGCTATGATGACAACACTGCACTCTAGCAGAGGTGACAGAACGAAACTGTCTCAAAAAAAAAAAAAAAAACCCAATATTTATTGTATATTCCAAAACAGCAAGAATAGAAGATTTTTAAAGTTTCCAAAACAAAGAGAAATGTTTGAGGTGATGGCTATCCCAGTTACCCTTTGATGGTTACACATTATACAGGTATCAAATATGACATGTACCCCAAAAATATGTACAACTAATACATATCAATAAATATAAAACAAAAAGACAAATTAAGTAAATTTAAATATACCACTGACAAGAGATACCCCCCTTTTCAAATCCCCCTTACTGTCCTCAACCCAATATCCTACCCCTCTTACTCTAACAGCTCTCAGAATGCTGGTAATTAGGCCAGCATTCCAGAGAAATTTGGAAATCTGACAATCTCAAATGAAAGTCCTAAAATTCTGATATCAGAAGTTTCCCAAATGAAAGCCCCAACTGAAAGGGAGGGAGGGTGGGAGGATGGCTTAATTAACCCAATACTTTTCTTTCACTTTCCTCTAAATATCCTCAATTGGCTCATTCATCAATTCATTCATTTGCTACTAACTCAGGCACTGGTTTAAGTGCTGAAGTACAGCATTAACAGAACAAAGGTGTATGCCTAATGGAGCACACATTTTAGTGTGGGAGAGACAGACAATGTACAAGAAAATATATGTCAGTGCTGTGGATATTAAAGCAAAATAAAAGAGATAGCAAATATGAAAGACTAGTTTATATAGATTGGTCAAAGAAGGAAAGCACCTCACTGTTATGTAATATTTAAGCAAACATGAAGAAAGCAAGGGGTAGGCAAGCTGCTATCTGATGAAAGTAAAGCTAAGCAAAGTTCATTCAAGGTTCTAACTCAAGATAAGATTAAATAAAGTGGTAGCACATTTCACACTTCCTAGATATCACTTATTTTCTTAAAAAATTTTCCCTTTAAATTTAATTCAGAGGAAAGTTGTTTCAGAAGGCATCAATCATTTCTATGGCAATGAATGGCTGCTGGTGATTTGGCTTTACTAATTATAATGCCTAATGACACCAACGGAAAACCTTCAAGAAGTTTACCATTTATTCAACAATTTTTGAGTGCTCCCTACAAGGTACTATGCTGGGTGTTTTATTATACATTATCTCCACAAACATCCCTGGGGTATTATTCTTATTTTACAGATCAAAAAACAGATTTCAGAGAGAATAATTTGTCTAATATTACAAAGCACAGAACTGGGTTTTGAACTTGGGCCTTCCTGGCTGAAATACCCAAGTTTTATTGATGTCATACCTTGGAAACTCTTTTAAATAGTCTAGCTTTTCTGAGACCTTCTATTTTCTTGGTCTCCTACATTTTGACATGTCAACCAAAGATGACCTCTCCTTCCTCTGAATTCTCAAGCCCTTTGTTTATACTTTTCTTGTGGCATTTTTTGGTTATGACATTTATCTTATAAGTAGATTATGAAAGGGTGAAAAGGGAGCTATGTTTTATTCATCACAGTATCCTTACATCATAACACTCAGCACTGAACCTTGCACTTATCAGCACTTACATGTTCACAAACTACATGAATTCTCAATGCTGAGATGCCAATACGATCCTACAGCTCTTCAACTTCCCTGTACAGGTTGGTACATGAACTCAGTTTCATTCAAGATCATAATCACTCCCACTGACTTAGAAACTTAACCTCAATATTGTAGTTTCATTGTCAATAACACAAACTAGTATTTCTCAAAGTACAGTCCCCATACCAGCAGCATTAGCATCACCTAGAAGAAACTTGTTAAAAACACAAATTTTTCGGCCTCCCCTCAGACCTAGTCAATCTGAAATCCTCCCTGTGGGGTCCAGCAGCCAGTGTTTAGCAAGCCTTCCACATAATTCTGATGCACACTTAAGTCTGAAAACCACTGAACTAAGCTAAAGTAAGGAAACAGCTCAAAATAAAGAAAAAGCCTTTAAGCACAAAGACGTCCATTATTCAGCCCTGCATTATTTTTAAGAAAACTAGGCTGGGCGTGGTGGCTCACGCCTGTAATCCTAGCACTCTGGGAGGCCAAGATGGGAGGATTGCTCAAGGTCAGGAGTTCAAGACCAGCCTGAGCAACAGCGAGACTGTCTCTACTAAAAAAATAGAAAGAAATTAGCTGGACAACTAAAAAAACATATATATATATATATATATATACACATATGTGTGTGTGTATATATATATATATATATATATATAAAATTAGCCAGGCATTCTAGCCCAGGCAACAGAGTGAGATTCTGTCTTAAAAAAAAAAGAAGAAGAAGGAAAGGGAGAGGGGAGAGGAGAGAGGAGAGGAGAGGAGAGGCAGGGCACAGTGGCTCACGCCTGTAATCCTAGCACTCTGGGAGGCCCAGGCGGGTGGATTGCTCAAGGTCAGGAGTTCGAAACCAGCCTGAGCAAGAATGAGACCCCATCTCTACTATAAATAGAAATAAATTAATTGGCCAACTAATATATATAGAAAAAATTAGCCGGGCATGGTAGCGCATGCCTGTAGTCCCAGCTACTCGGGAGGCTGAGGCAGCAGGATTGCTTGAGCCCAGGAATTTGAGGTTGCTGTGAGCTAGGCTGACACCACGGCACTCACTTTAGCCTGGGCAACAAAGTGAGACTGTGTCAGAAAGAAAGAATGAAAAGAAAAGAATGAAAGAAAAGGGAGGGGAGGGGAGGGGAGGGGAGGGGAGGGGAGGGGAGGGGAGGGGAGGGGAGGGGAGGAAGGGGGAAAGGGGAGGAAGGGGGGAGGGGGAGGAAGGGGGAGGGGGAGGGGAGGGAGGGGGAGGGGGGGAGGGGAGGGAGGGGGAGGGGAGGGAGGGGGAGGGGAGGGAGGGGGAGGGGAGGGGCGGAAGGGGGGAGGGAAGGGGAGGAAGGGGGGGGGAGAGGAGGAGGGGGGGGAGGAAGGAAACCAAACCAGAACTGGGAAATAGGTGGATAAGTTATAGCACTTCCAAAAACAAGTGAAAAAAACCTGTAATCATTTAAAATGCCATTTATAATAGATTTTTAAGAACATGGGAAAATACTTATGCTATAACATTAAATAAACAAAGATTTAAAAAACTATTCATATTGCATGATCTTAAGTTATGCATAAAAATAGGTCTAAGAAAAAGAGCAAGACAGTAACATCACTGGTTATTTTGGGTGTATTTTCTATAATAAACATTTTTTAAACACAGCTTGCTAAAAGCACTTGAAAATAACTAATATGCTTCAATTGTAATTTACTCTCCTTTAATAACTAGATATCTCAAATTGGAGATTTTAGAGCCATTATAAACATTATAGTAAAAATGGCTCTCCCTTTGGAGCCAAACTGGATATACTTACAGCTCTTGCTATTGTCTTTTCACTAGAAAGTAACCTCTCACATATTCAATATTTCATTGCACTTTACTTCCAAAATTCTAACCATTGGTAATCTCAATTTCTATAACCTTTTCAACAGAATTTATATTTACCTCCACCTCCCAAGAGTTCAGCTCTTATCCATATCCAAATCTCTCAATAAACTTATGTATATATAAACCACCTGTCTTCTTACAATAGAATTTATTACATTAATCCTAAACAATGCTATAAAAAACTATCTATCCTAGCTCAGTGTCTACTCTGGTTGGGTATGGTGGCTCACATCTGTAATTCTATTACTTTGTAAGGCTGAAGAGGGAAGAGAGCTTGAGGGCAAGAGTTCGAGATATCGACATAGCGAAATCACATCTCTACCAAAAAAATTTAAAAATTATTCTGAGAGTGTATCTGAGTGTAAAATAAAAAAAAAATAAAAAAAAATAAAAAAATAAAAATTAGCAGGGTGTGATGGCACTCACCTACAGTCCCAGCTACTTGGGAGGCTGAGCCAAGCAGACCACTTGAGCCTAGGAGTTTGTGGCTGCAGTGAGCTCTGATGATGCCATTGTCACTAACTGAGGCAACAAAGTGAGACCTGTCTCAAATGAATGAATGAATGAATATGAATGAAGCTCCACAATGGCTCCCACAATGGGTGCACTCAAGAATGAAAATATCTTCCTTAAAATTGCTCCAGCAATCATCCCTTTTTTTTCCAGCAACCATCCTTAACAACTGAGCTTTTCTCATTTCAGCTAGCTACAAACACAAATTAGAAAACCACAGGCACAACTTTTTTCAAAAGATCAGTGTATTATATTATTTAGATAGCCCCTACCCATCCCTCCCTGCACTTCTCTGCCAAGTGCTACACTTTAGTTTCCCTCACTTGGCCTCTTGCCTACTGGTCCTTCGAGACTCTACCATTCCTCATGCTTTTGCACCTTTTCCATCTCCCCATCTCTACCCATCCTTTCTTGCACACACATTCTACACTTATTTTTTTCTCTTTTCTACCAGACCCCATTTACTCATTTATTCAACAAATATTTATTGAGAACCTCCTACCTTTTAGGCACTAAGGATACAACAGCAAGAAAGAGAAATACATTTCTAGTACTGTGACATTGGGTGAAAGACCATCACACAAAATATGAGTGTGTCACATGCCAAGAGAGAAGTAGCTGCAAAAAGTTATGGAATGACACAGCAGGGGCATGACCTCTGCCTAGTGAGTCAAGGATGCTTTCCCCGGAAGCAATACTGACATTAAAACCAAATGACAAGGCAGCAGCTAAAAGAAGGGAAAGAAAGGAGAGGTTCTCAGTCCAGAGCAAGATATAATACTCAAAAAAGTGGAAACGAGGTTGCAGAGCAGCACGAAGGGAATACAAGGTGTGAGGCTGGATAGACAGGCAGAGGTAAAATATAGATGTTAGGCTGGGCATGGTGGCTCACGCCTGTAATCCTAGCACTCTGGGAGGCTGAGGCAGGCAGATTACTCAAGGTCAGGAGTTCGAAACCAGCCTGAGCAAGAGCGAGACCTCATCTCTACTAAAAAAAAAATAGAAAGAAATTAGCTGGACAACTAAAAATATATAGAAAAAATTAGCCAGGCATGGTGGGGCATGCCTGTAGTACCAGCTACTTGGGAGGCTGAGGCAGGAGGATTGCCTGAGCCCAGGAGTTTGAGGTTGCTGTGAGCTAGGCTGATGCCACAGCATTCTAGCCCAGGCAACAGAGTGAGACGCTGTCTCAAAAAAAAAAGGTGTTAGATTTTGGATAAGATCAACAGCTGTAAATTAGAAATTTCATTGTGACTGCAGTGTGGAGAATAGGCTATAGGAGAACAAGACTGGAATCTGGGAAATCACCTAAGATGCTGCTGAGCAAACCAGGTGGAGACCACTAAAAGACGCCTAGCTTTCTGGTTTGGGTACCTAGCTAAATACAGAAAACCTGCTCTTCAGCACTCCCCAAAACATTCACAGCAGGACAACGAAGCTGACTAGTCAGGTCATGCAATAAGCACCAGGTGCAGGTGAATCCTTCCGTGGGACTAAGGGATGAGAAAAGGAGAGTAGTGTTTTCTTCTAGGCTGGGGACCCCAGAGCGTAGGAACTAAAAACTTAATTTTATGGGTTTATACCAGTAAGGAAGAATGGAGGACGGGCGCAGTGGCTCACGCCTGTAATCCCAGCACTCTGGGAGGCCGAGGTGGGCAGACTGCTCGAGGTCAGGAGTTCAAAACCAGCCTGAGCAAGAGTGAGACCCCGTCTCTACTATAAATAGAAAGAAATTAATTGGCCAACTAATATATATATAGAAAAAACTAGCCAGGCATGGTGGCACATGCCTGTATAGTCCCAGCTACTCGGGAGGCTGAGGCAGAAGGATTGCTTAAGCCCAGGAGTTTGAGGTTGCTGTGAGCTAGGCTGACGCCACAGCACTCACTCTAGCCTGGGCAACAAAGCAGAGACACTGTCTCAAAAAAAAAAAAAAAAAAAAGAATGGAGTATGAGCTGCTTCAGCTAATTCCCTACCAAGAGCTCCTCGTCAGGGCTTACCCTGGGCCAAGACTTTCCAGCAAGACCAGTAACCGGGATGCAAGTTCAGGTTAGGCAATAAGACTACTTCCACAATTCCCAGGACTTCTGCCTAGTATTAGACTAAACCTGCCTCTTACACTCATTATTCTAATCAAAAGAATAAATGATACGTAATTTTGGACATGTTATAAGAAGTACCTGTGAACACTGAGGTGGAAACATCAAATGGGCAGCTGGATATAGAGCTTCAGAGAACAGGTCCAGGTCAGAGATACATGTGTAATAGCAGAACACAGTCAAATGGTAAGTCAAACCAGGGCAGTGGACAAGACTTGTCAAAGTCTATGACTCCTGGTAAAAGGGGGGGAGGGAGTAAGTGGGGGCAGGAGGGAGATTCCATCTCCTTGGCTGATTTTAGGACTAAGTTAAGAGATTCAGGGTAAGTAGCCCTTATGCAAAATGCTTGGGACCAGAAGTGTTTCATATTTTGGATTTTTCTGAATTTTGAAATATTTGCATATATAATGAGATATATTGGGGATGGATCCATGTCTAAACATGAAATTCATTTATGTTTTGTATACACCTCATACACATAGAGTCAATGTAATTTTATACAATATTTTAAAATAATTTTGTGCAGGAAACAAAGTTTGTGCACCCTGAACCATCAGAAAACAAAGGTGTTGGCCAGCGCGGTGGCTCACGCCTGTAATCATAGCTCTCTGGGAGGCCGAGGCAGGCGGATCGTTTGAGTTCAGGAGTTCAAAACCAACCTGAGCAAGAGCCAGACCCCGTCTCTACTATAAATAGAAACAAATTAATTGGCCAACTAATATATATACAAAAAAATTAGCCGGGCATGGTGGAGCATGCCTGTAGTCCCAGCTACTCGGGAGGCTGAGGCAGCAGGATTGCTTGAGCCCAGGAGTTTGAGGTTGCTGTGAGCTAGGCTGACGCCATGGCACTCACTCTAGCCTGGGCAACAAAGTGAGACTCTGTCTCAAAAAAAGAAAAAAAAGAAAAAAAAAAAAAAAGAAAGCAAAGGTGTCAATATCTCAGCCACCCATGTGGACAATCAGTGGTTGTTTGGCATTACCATCATTCCTGATTCTGAATTTACATGCTGTAGATCAGTAATCATTTTCCTACACTTATTCACACATAAGTACTAACAGTAAAAAATATGGCATACCATTAACACAGTGAAAAATAATGTGTTCAGGGTAACTTGTGGTCAGTGCTCAAAAAGATTCAGATTTTAGAGCATTTCAGATCAGGGGTGCTCAACACTTTCATATTACTTCCCTACCTCAGTGAAGCCCATTTCTGTCCCTCCTTCTCTACCAATCTTTTCCAGGCTTTCTTCAAAGTATACTTTCAGCTATATACACTTACCAACTCTCACAATACAAAATGGTGAAGGATTAAAAAATCAACCACACTTGGCCTTGGAGGACACTTACACTTAACGTTTTGGAAAATTCTGTGAAAGCCAAAATAATTTCTCCAGTTTCCCCATCACAGCTCTCTACTTAACTCTTCTCTCCACTCTATTCTAGAAATACAGTTTTTCTCTTTGACTAGTGCAGAGTAGAATTATATTAAGTCTCCCTTGGAGCAGCTAGGATGGTTAAGCGTTTAGTTTTCAAAGGAATGCAGCCAATAAGCGAAATAAGCATCAAAAGAGGAAGCCGGGCCAGGTGCCAGTAATCCTAGCACTCTGGGAGGCTCAGGCAGGAGGATCCCTTGAGCTCAGGAGTTTGAGACCAGCCAGAGCAAGACTAGACCCGGGTTCTACTACAAATAGAAAAAATTAGCCATGCATGGTAAATTGCAGCTACTTGGGAGATTGAAGCAGGAGGATTGCCTGATCCCAGGAGTTTGAGGTTGCTGTGAGCTAGGCTGACACCCACCATGGTACTCTAGCCCTGGCAACAGAGCAAGACTGTGTCTCAAAAAAAAAGAAAGGAGGAAGGAGGAAGGAGGAAGTTAGTCTGACCCTTGCTCTAATACATATTTAAAAAAAAAAAAAAAAAAAAAAAGCAAGCCAGATGTCAAAATACTGAGTAAAATGGTGCTGAAATGAACACTGCAATATGGAGAATGCCCAAGCCATTAACCTCAAAGTAAATTTCAATATGTATGTTTCAGATACAAACTTTCATCCCTCATCTGTGACCTGTATTTTTTCCTTCCACCCACTACATCCTCTTTTATTAAAAGTAACACAAAGGGAAAACAATTTTGAAATCAAAGTGAGACTTACACACTCCAGCTGCAACTTCAACAAGATATCATCATGACTAAACTCATATGACTCATAACTTTCCAGAATTATGCAATTCATAACCGTTCAATTGAAATCATTTTTGGTGACCTATGGAGTACTCCAAAAGCCAGGGTTCCATTTATATATCTTTTGCCCTTCAGAAAAATGTTGTTATATGCCTAATTAACATTTAGTACTGCCATTACAGTAACATTTATAGGACAATAAAAATAAACAATAAATAATAAGCCATGCTCTTTAACTATAAAACTATTTGTTGGTCTTGACCAACTCAATCTAAATAATGGTAGGGTTAAGTTAAGCAATAAATTACATCCTGAGCTGTCAAACAAACATAACAAAGTCATTCTTCAAAAGAAAAAATACCCACAAGGTATATGTTCATCACCAACTATGTGACCCTAACACATAACTGCATCTTTCTGAGACTCATTTTTCCTTCTTCTTTATTAAAAAACTAGACATGATCTGTAAGGTTCATTTCAGTCTCTAAGTCCTAACAATCTCTAAGTTCCACCTTTAGAAAAGTCCTTATTTTCCAGGCCGGGCGCGGTGGCTCACGCTTGTAATCCTAGCACTCTGGGAGGCCGAGGCGGATTGCTCAAGGTCAGGAGTTCAAAACCAGCCTGAGTGAGACCCCGTCTCTACTATAAAAATAGAAAGAAATCAATTGGCCAACTAATATATATATATAAAAAAATTAGCCGGGCATGGTGGCTCGTGCCTGTAGTCCCAGCAACTCGGGAGGCTGAGGCAGTAGGATTGCTTGAGCCCAGGAGTTTGAGGTTGCTGTGAGCTAGGCTGACGCCACGGCACTCACACTAGCCTAGGCAAGAAAGCGAGACTCTGTCTCAAAAAAAAAAAAAAAAAAAAGTCCTTATTTTCCCTCTTCACCTACCTAACCTTAAAGTCTGGGCTCAAGCACCACCTCCTCCAAGAAGCCTTTCCTTTCCCAGGTTGGGCTGGGTACCCCTTTGTGATATACAGAAACCTGCCATAATGGGCTCTAGCACTCTCCTCCCATGTTGCTTTAGAAGCATCTGCTTTAGAAGCGTCTGTTTAGATGTCTGTATGTCTATTCCAGTATACCACAAGCCTTTGAATATGAATATTATCTGATCTTTGTATTTCCAATGCCACACATAATATTAATACTTGGCAGACAGTATGTGTTCTTCAAATACTTGGTCAATAAATGGGTAAGTCTATCCATTTTTCTGATACACATGGTCTGCACTTTGCAAATAAAAAAAACCACATGGTCAAAAACCCCTTATGATCTTTAAATACTGTTGTCAATCAATCCAGAAAGTAATGTTTTTCTCTATACTGTATGGTTCCCTAGGATTCGTTTTCCACCTGTGAACAAGAGAATGATAATAACATAAGTGAAACAAATGTGTTAGGGTGGTGCAAATATTGTGTTAGTACTTCAAAATAGATGTTTATTCTTTTAATTAACATTTATGCTTAAAATGAAGCAGATCCTCACTTTGTTGCTCCGTCTAAACCACATCCATACTTCAAAACTTTCCTTCAATTTGTATTGACTTATCACTTCTCGGCATGTCCTAACTGGCTCCCTTGACTTTCACTAAACTAGTCACTTGTAATCCATTTCAATTTGAGACAACTACAAGGCAGTTGTTCAGGTGAGAACACTCAACAGCTTTAATAGACATATCAATTACAACTTCTGTCCATTAAACAAGAAAAAAATGCCAGGCAACAATCTAATGCAAAAATTTTGATTATCCATAAAGAAAACCCATGTAGTGTCTCAATCTGCACAATATTATACCTGATATCATGGTGGGATGGGGGGACCAATACAATCATGAAAAATGACAAAGCTACAACTTTACACACTTGGAAAACAGACTGTTTCACACTTTTGTTACTAATTATTCAAACTGTCTTACATGTCAACTTTTTTTTTCTTTTTCTTTCTTTCTTTCTTTTTTTTTTTTTTTTTTTTTGAGACAGAGTCTCACTCTGTTGCACTGGCTAGAATGAGTGCCTAGGCATCAGCCTAGCTCACAGCAACCTCAAACTCCTGGGCTCAAGCAATCCAATCCTACTGCCTCAGCCTCCCGGGTAGCTGGGACTACAGGCATGCCCCACCAAGCCCGGCTAATTTTTTCTATATATTTTTAGTTGTCCAGCTAATTTATTTCTATTTTTTTAGTAGAGACAGGGTCTCGCTGTTGCTCAGACTGGTCTCGAACTCCTGAGCTGAAAAGATCAGTCCGCCTAGGCCTCCCAGAGTGCTAGGATTACAGGCGTGAGCCGACATGTCAACTTTTGAAAGATAAAGGACCCTAAGATACACTAAAAGTTTATAGAAATATAAATGACTTGCACCAAACTTCACATCTCAATATATGTCCATCCTTAAAAATCCAATCTCTCTGCAAAATCTAATTAAACAGAAACCCTCTACTTTCCAGGCTCTAAACTGATCAAACTGGTCATCCCTGCTAATTTCTTTGGTTGACATTGCAAGGAAAGCACTCACTGTGGCAGCATCACGAGTTGGCTTGGCAGGTTTTGGCCTCTCCCTATCCCCTAAGTACCTCCAATAAGTTACAACTTAAATAACCAAGAACGTGCTTATGATGTTCACAAAACGCAACTCCAAGACTCTACCTCCAGCAGCAAAAGCATATGAAACAACTCTAGTCGCCGCCTTCCAACCAGATTATTGCATAAGTACCTCCTACAGTAGAAATTCTAGTTCCCTCCAGATGAAGAACTCTGGAGCTTTGGGCCTTTCCTTTCCTTCTCAAAGTCCGGCCTTCGGTAAGAACACACATTAGATTTGTTCCTTAGCCGCGCAGGGTCCTTGGCCACATCTCCCTATTCAAACACGAGCCAACCACCCCCACCCCACCCCCACCCCCCGGCCCAACCCTCTTACCTCTTTCCCAACACACTCCACAAACGCAAACTCAGGGAGCAGACCCCTCCCAGACCCACAGTTACTACAGGAAGCCCCTCCAGTACCCCTTTCCCACACGAGACAAGCTCATCTTTATTCTTTCCCTAAACTCAGAGAGCCACACCCCCTTCCTACTTTGAAAACTTAGGGACGAGCCACCATCACCCAATACCCCGCCCCCAAACACCTGATAGATCCAGCTCCCCAGCTCTTCCCTCAAAGCAGCGCGCTCCAGGCGCCGGCCTACGCCAGCTCCCCCCGGGTCTTTACCAAGTCGCTGATGGGAGCCGAAGCCTGGGTCGTCCGGAGGTCGCGGTGCCAGCACGAAAGGAACCAAGCTGGTCAGGAAGAAGAGACACTGCCTCATGTTCCCGGCCTGGCCACCGGCTCCACCTCTCTAGACAGCCTTTGCCGGACGGGGGTTCGGAAACTACTCACATTGGGGAAGGAGGGGATCCGCCCGGCCCGGCCCGGCCCCTCAAACCTCTTTCTCCTCCCGCGCCGCCTACCGGGAAGACGCTAGAGTCACTCGCTAGGCCCCCGGAAGCGCAGGTGGCGCTCCTAGAGGCCCGCTCAGCCCGCTTCCGGCCACCGCCGACCCCCCCCCTCCCCACCCACAGCCGGAAACCGGGTGCCGCGCGGCCTGTCGGGACATTTCGCTCATCCAGCCCCGCGCCGGCGTGCAGCGGGCTCTAGGGCTGCCGCCATCTTGCGGCTCCTCCGTCAGCCCCGCCCGCCTTGTCCCGCTGGGGTTTGGCCGGCGCCAGACTGGACGCGGCCCTCGACGTCCTAACTCGACCCAGCTCGGCCTTGCCTCTGTCCCCGGGTGACCGCGGAGAGGGTAGGCGGGGTCTCAGGCGCATCTGGCCGCCTCCTTTGTCTTGGTCCCATATCAGTTTAGGATCCCTGCTATCCCTTTTACTAAAGGAGCTGTAAAAACCTGATTGGGGCCTGCCGACCGGCTTCCGCAGGGCCGACGAGGGTGCGTGCCTGTCCCCAAGCCGCAAGCTGTCTGCCGTTGTGCTCACATGGGAGGGCAAGGGCGTGAATCAAGCCACAAGAGTGCCCAAGGGACGAAGGCTGGGCCCCTGGAGGAGACCCACGACAAAGGGGCTGTGCCTCACCGGGCACCGAGCCCAGCCTCCAAAGCCCGCGTCCATGCACCCGCTCCTGCGAGACAAGCTTCCTGGATACCTGGATCAGGTATCCAGCTCATCGTCTGACAGCCAGAGATGTCAGTGGTCTCTGTCTGTCCATTGTCACAGAAAGGCTTTGAGGGGAAAACTAGGCGTTTCCTGAATGCACATTTGCTCCTTGCCCCCGTTGTAGGGAGAGGGTCTGCAGGTATTTCCAGAAACTAGAGTCCTGGGCCCTTTTAATCTGTGAGTTCAGGATCTGGAATCTTACTGAAAAGTGGCTTACTAATAATCTGTTTAACACATAAACTGCCACGTGAGTTGTATTTAACTCACGCTAGTTTAGAGCCCCGGGTCTCATGAAACATATGTAAGTCACACATCTCTTCACCTGGGGAGCTGCCAAAACTATTTTTCAAGTTGCGTATGACTCATGCACAGAAAATAAAAAATAACAAATTTTTTATTAAATTAGAAAGGGTTGTCTTGTTTTCGAAGTTTTTATTCTATTTTCATAATAAACATCGTGGCCCCAAGGAGAAAAAAATTTTTTTCTAGTGTGTCAGTGTATTAACAGAGGAAAATTCACTATCAAACAGAAGGTAAGGAAAATAAATTCACAGCATGTTAAACACACCTCCCCCTTGTTTTCATTAAAACACCTGTGGCCTAACTTGTTATCTCTAAGACTTGCTTCTCAGCCTTGAAAAGCCCTAAGCAGACGGTGGGGGTGTAAGCTCCCCACTTCAGGTCTCACCAGTACCAGATTCTAAGGACTCAGATTAACTGGCCTCACAGGGAAAGAAAAAGAAAGAAGACCTGTAACAAACACCTCTGCCACCAGCTTTTGTTATCAGCTTGTTGAAGTAGGGGGGGAAAGCCATTTTTACCCTTTAATAAAAACTCCAAGCAACTTTTCATTAGCTGCTGACAGTTCCTTTCTCTGTGTTGTGGCCATTCCCTCCTTCTGTCTCCAGCTCCCTTTTTTTTTTTTTAAGGAAAATAAACTTTGTATTCTTTTATCCTAAACTGTGTGAAATTTTTTTTCCAACCCCATACTGTAAGCTTCTCATGAGGTCCCCCCTCTTTCATTTGGTGGCCTATACAGAGAGGAGAAACTGAGTCACTTTTCTATCCCCATTATGGGAACTTCACATTTCTGTCTTTGTTATGGGGAGTCACTCCTGTGTCTCCATACGAGGAGCTCAATTTTCTGCTTCTGTCTGTAGACTGTTCCCTCCTCTGCTACACAGCTCCCAGGACTTCATTCTCAGTGCTCTCCTTTGGAATTTGGTAAGTCTCTAGGCCTCTAAAAATAGTCATATGTTCAAAGTTGGGAGTGACAGCTTTCTGGTTTGGTCAAGGATTAAAAACCCAGTGCTGAGTCTACCATTTGGGAGGGTATTGGGGGGTGGTGCTGGGGGAGTCCCTTGGAGGTCCAGATCTGAGTCAGAACTTGGGACACCTGTTTTCTGGCCAGATCTCTAGGTCACAGTCTGACTCAGAGTTCAGGGATGCCTGATGTCTGGTCAGAATTCCAAAGGTCATCTGAGTTTGGAACGCCCCCTCAGATTTCTTCCATTTTCAACATAAGACATCCCTAAATGTCCTTTTCCTTCTCCTAGTTGCCATCACAGGCAACATTGTGTTAAATGAAATTTGGCCCAAGAATGGATCTCTTAATCATAATGCTATTCTGCCAGTTGACCTTCTATTGCCACTGGCACAGCAAGAGGGTCTAAAGTTCTCTACATTCAGGCTTTCTTTAAACTTGCTAGACTCTAATCTTCACTCTGCCTGCCACATTTTACTTCTTAACCCCTTCATCTCTCTCACTGTCTTCACTTTCCAGATGAGGTTTCTGTTTTACCTCCCTCTTTCAGTATACTTCCCCCTATTCCTCCTCCTCCATCTCTGCCACTCTCACCTGGCCACACTCAGACTGGCTACTCCAAACTCCCTTTCTGCCCTTTCAAGGGAAAAAAACTTTTAATTCCAACATAGTAACATCAGCCGCCAGAGATGTGAAAAACTAAAAATCCCTCAGGCCTATGGGGTAGATAGAATCCTACTATTCCTTCTTTCAACCGGACATATTACCTCTCTGCGATTCCTACATGTACCTCATGTTTACCTCCATTGGCTGAAATGACTAACTTATGAAGGCATAGAACATAAAGATCACCTTACAATGCTTTGTTTCAATATATCCATAGATACTTGTCTAAATCCCAAAAACCGAACCTACCTTCTCTGTGGATCAAATGCTTATCTCTGCTTCTTGACAAACTGGATAGGAACTTGTACTCTGGCATATATAATCCCTAACCTTACTCTTACCAATGCTATCTTTCCTCTCCCTATTTAGCACGCTGCCTTTGTTGTCCTCACAATAATTGCAGTAACAACAGGGCTTGCTACTGACACTGCTGGCTTTTTAAATTCAGTCTTTACGACCCAAAGATTGTTTTTAGAAATAAGCCAATCAGCCATGGACTCAACCCAACAAATTACTATATTACAACAACAAATTCCCTGGTACTTGTTTTGCAAAAAAGGTGAACTCTTGGTCTCTTAACTGCTAGTCATGGAGACACATGTGCTATACTAGAAGATTACTGTTTGTTAACTAGTCAGAAAAAATACAAACTGACATTCAAGACATTCTAAAAAGGACTAATACACTTCATGGACAAGGAACTTCTGGTGTATTTGGCAGGATTTTAAACTCCACCTGTGGCCATGGTTCTCTTGGTTAAACTCCACCATGATTAACATTGGTTAACACCTCTATTAGGGGCCCTTGTGATTCTGCTTTTAGCTCTAGTTTTTGGAATCTACATTCTCCGCTATCTAATAACATTCATACAAAACTGAATTCAACCCTTAGCAGTTTCTCTTCAGTGACACCCCCATTCTGCCTTTAATCTTACTTTTAAAACTGTCCGTCTTCAGGCCGGGCGCGGTGGCTCACACCTGTAATCCTAGCACTCTGGGAGCCCGCAGCAGGCAGATTGCTCAAGGTCAGGAGTTCGAAACCAGCCTGAGCAAGAGCGAGATCCCATCTCTACTATAAATAGAAAGAAATTAATTGGCCAACTAATATACATAGAAAAAATTAGCTGGGCATGGTGGCGCATGCTTGTAGTCCCAGCTACTCGGGAGGCTGAGGCAGAAGGATTGCTTGAGCCCAGGAATTTGAGGTTGCTGTGAGCTAGGCTAATGCCATGGCACTCACTCTAGCCTGGGCAACAAAGTGAGACCCTGTCTCAAAAAAAAAAAAAACAAAATCAAAAACTGTCCATCTTCAATTCCTCACCTTTCATGACCCAAATGACCTCTCTACCCAATGACCCAGCAGAAAACAAATACAAAAGGTTTGAGACCTCCATCCATATTCCCCATTTTCTGAATTCATTAAATAAAAATTTTAATTTTAACCAAAGACAGGGAGAAATGAAAGGTGGCCTTACTAATAACCTATCTAACAGGAAAATAAACTATCAAATGGAAAGTAGGGAAACAAAACTCACAGCACAGCTGGGCGTGGTGACTCCCACCTGTAATCCTAGCTCTCTGGGAGGCCGAGGCGGGCAGATCATTTGAGTTCAGGAGTTCGAAATCAAACCTGAGCAAGAGCGAGACCCCGTCTCTACTATAAATAGAAAAGAAATTAATTGACCAACTAAAAAATATATATACAAAAAATTAGCCAGGCATGGTAGCACATGGCTGTAGTCCCAGCTACTCGGGAGGCTGAGGCAGAAGGATTGCTTGAGCCCAGGAGTTTGAGGTTGCTGTGAGCTAGGCTGACGCCACGACACTCACTCTAGCCTGGGCAACAAAGTGAGACTCTCTCACACACACAAAAAAAACCTCACAGCACATAATTGCCCCTTTGAAGAGAAAACTCACAACACAACTACCATTTGTTTTTATTAAAACACCCGTGGCCTAACTTGTTATCTCTAAGACTTGCTTTTTAGCTTTGAAGAGCCCTAAGTGGACAGTAGGGATGCGAACTCCCCACTTCAGCTCTTGCCAGCACCAGATTCCAGGGACTCAGATAAGCTGGCCTCACAGGGAAAGCAAAAGAATAGCTTTGCTGCCGTTTCTGTTACCAGCATGCTAAAGCAGGGGGAAAAAAAAACATTTTTACCCTTAAAACTCTAAACAACTTTCCCTCAGCTGCCCATTTCCTTTCTCTGTGTGCCGTGGCCATTCCCTCCTCTCACTCTCTGAGGAAAACAAACTTTGTACTTCTTTCTATCCTAAACACTGTGTGAGAATTCTTTCTCCAACCTGCGCTGTGAGCTCCTTGTGAGGTTCCCACCCTGACCCTTCCCACTGACTTCTTACGGTTCAATCCTACACTTGGGCAGTTTAGCTTAGATAGGAAATTTTCCAAGGGAGTTTGTGTTTTGCAGTTCTTTGTTTAATTTTAGTTCTGTGTAGTTTAGTTAGTGTTCATGGTACTCAACAAAACATTCTAGCCATGTTGGATGCATATTGTTCAACTGAACTTTATACAAGTAGGACATAACACATTTTCCACTTAAGAGTAGGTAGGACAACTTTATCATGAAATGGTAAATTGGAAGGAGTAAAATAGTAGTCCTGGTCAACTCTCAAGGCATGTTTCTAATAAAATACTCCAATTGTCATTTAAATTTATGTTCACTGCAGTATGCTCCAGTAAAACATCAACATGTTTTTTAGCAGTTATATCCTTAATTACTGCTTTTGTACATTTTTGGCTTATATCAACTGAACTTGTTCTGTAAACCTCAGGTATAAAATACCTTCATTAAACATACACATTGGGGCATACCTAATGAAAAAGTAAATAGAATTTCACCTCTGTAAATTAATTGCATATAATTTTTTCAAAAACTATTCCATAAGAATATGACAGTTGTGTATGGTTTTTTTGGTATGCAAAAAAAAACACCATAATTTATTCTCTGAGCATCCAGGGACCATACCCTCCAGTTTATAACTTCAGTAGATTGTACAGTATATTCCTTTCGTGTCCCCCACAGCTCTTACATACCTGTTTAGTAAATGTCACTCAAAATAAAAAGAAAAAACAAAGAGCTCCTGATCCATTTTCCTATAACCAGAAGTCCTAGATTTTCAGGGACAGTCAAGTAATCTTTTCAATTCACAAATCAGGACCCAAATTTTGATTCCAATTTGAAGTTCATCTTTCATTTATCAGTTGTCCATACCTTTAAGAGAAAAGAGCACCACATGGGGGAGATGAAGAGCCAGAAGAACATGATTAAGAGGGACACACTGGATAAAAAACTACTAGTAGACGTCAATGTTCTTCAAACTTATTCTCCTACCTCCAAAAGAATTTTTTAAAAATATATACTGTGTAGGCACATTTTAAAAAGTTTTCATCATAGATGTTAGTAGTTGCAAAGTTTGAATTTCCAGCATAATGTAAATACTGACATGATGGGATTAAGACCACTGGGACTTAGGGATGCTATGTCTGAGGCTGTGAGAGGAGAGGAGGTGAAGGAATTGCCCAAGCAGAAGCCTGGAATAAGTGCAGATGTTAGCTGCCTAGTTGGGGGACATATATCAGTGATCTGGGAGTGCAGCAAAGCATGCTCCAACCTCAGAGCCTAAGGGGTCTCACGCATGAAAAGCTGCAGGCGGCCTGACATGAAAACTTCTCATGGCTGTAGAGGTGGATTGCAATATGTCAGCCCGGGAGAAGGGTCTCAAGGCTTCCATAGTGTTTGCACCCTAGGCCAAGTTCCTTCTCTCCCTTTCTCTCAACAATGCCCCAGTTAATGTAAAACCAGTTTCCCAGTGGGAAGCATGTAGTTTCCTTGTTCCTTGAACAAATGGGTCGCAGCTACTGATAAAAATTGACATCCATGTACATAGCTTGAGCTTGGGATAAATCAGTTTACCTTGATCTAAAGAGTTGTACCTACTGAAGAATTATGTGTTTTTCACTTCTAGAAAAGAGAAGGAAATTAGCTAGGACACCTTGCGATTTTGGGGGAGCCCCAAAACCTTTGATCATTGTATCCTGTGATTTTTTCACATGAGATCATTGTATTTTGCAACATGGCAAAGAGAATAAAAAGCAAGTGCTGGGGTTCAGTCACTGCCACCTTAGCACCGGAGTACTGGTGGTCCCCTGACCTCCCTGCTTTCTTAACTATTATTTCTGTGTCTGTGTCTTTGTTTTTCTCATCTCTTGCAACAGGGGACTCTATCTTTATTGGGGATGTCACGAACCTCCGATACCAACATTTAAAATTAAAGCTGTTAGGTCATTCTTTTATTATTTTTAAGTTTTTTGTTTTGTTTTGTTTTTTTTTTTTGAGGCAGAGTCTCACTCTGTTGCCTTGGCTGGAGTGGCCGTGGCGTCAGCCTAGCTCACAGCAACCTCAAACTCCTGGGCTGAAGCAATCCTCCTGCCTCAGCCTCCCGAGTAGTTGGGACTACAGGCATGTGCCACCATGCCCTGCTAATTTTTTCCATATATTTTTAGTTCGCCAATTAATTTCTTTCTATTTTTAGTAGAGACGGGGTCTCGCTCTTGCTCAGGCTGGTTTCAAACTCCTGACCTTGAGCAATCCTCCCGCCTTGGCCTCCCAGAGTGCTAGGATTACAGGCGAGAGCCACCAGGCCCAGCCTATTTTTAATTTTTATTTTTTTAAGACTAGTCAAGTGCAGTAGTGAGAACTGGGAAAGAGTAGCAAGGAGTTCCATCTGTAACTGACTGTGAATAACTAAAATAACTCGCCTCCTTTGGAC
This sequence comes from Microcebus murinus, assembly GCF_040939455.1. NCBI lineage: Eukaryota > Metazoa > Chordata > Mammalia > Primates > Cheirogaleidae > Microcebus > Microcebus murinus. Next base: position 6,963,568 of record NC_134106.1, read on the forward strand.
CAGCCAGGAATTTAAATAACTTAGAGATATGACAGACACTGTGGGAGCCAGCCTCCAAAATGGGCTTGTGTCCCAACATTCACACTGTGGTATAGTCAGGCCTCTTCCTCACTGGACCAGGGTTGGTTTGTGTGACCACTTGCGTTCAGCAGAAGTGATGCTATGTCGCCTGCGAGATTAGGTGGTGAGAGACTCTGTCCTCCATCTCAGGTGCTTTCTTGCTTGCATGTTGTCTTGGATCACACAGTATTGGGGAAGCCAGCTTTCATGTTATGAGAGCACTTAAGAAAGCTCTAGGGAGCCCAAAGGAACAGGTTACCAGCCAACAGTCAGCAAGGAGCCGCCAAGACCATGTGCTTGAGCTTGGAAGGAATTCTGTAACCCCAGGCAAGGTTTGAGATCATTGCAGCTCCTTACCTCATAACTGCTACTAAGCCACTCCCAGATTCCAGACCCTGGGAAACTAGGAGATGAATGTTTGTTATTTTAAGCTCTGAAATTAGGGGTAATTTGTTACACAGCCACTATTATCTGTTCAAAAAATATACAAACAAGTTGACTGGATCCTGGGTTCTTAATGCCCAAAGTGATTCTTTTAATTTAGGATTTAATAAAGAAAGTAAAAGATGACTTGAGATTCCCCAATCCCATGCTGTGAAATGAATTACAATTTAGATGCTGCAAGTGAATAAGAGGAAAATAAATATTTGCAATTATTAAAAACATATAATCTGGCTGGGCGAGGTGGCTCACGCCTGTAATCCTAGCACTCTGGGAGGCTGAGGCAGGCGGATTGCTCGAGGTCAGGAGTTCAAAACCAGCCTGAGCAAGAGCGAGACCCGTCTCTACTATAAATTCACTGGCCAACTAATATATATAGAAAAAATTAGCCAGGCATGGTGGTGCATGCCTGTAGTCCCAGCTACTCAGGAGGCTGAGGCAGAAGGATCGCTTGAGCCCAGGAGTTTGAGGTTGCTGTGAGCTAGACTGATGCCATGGCACTCACTCTAGCCTGGGCAACAAAGCGAGACTCTGTCTCAAAAAAACAAAAAAAAACATATAATCTGGGCAAAGCAGCTCACTCCTGTAATCCTAGCATTTTGAGCAGCTGAGGCAGGAGGACTGCTGAGGCCAGGAGTTCAAGACCAGCCTGAGCAAGAGCAAGACCCCATCTTTACTAACTATAGAAAAGTTAGCCAGGCGTGGTAGCATGTACCCTGTAGTCCCAGCTATGTGAGAGGCTGAGGCAGGAGGATCACCTGAGCCCAGGAGCGTGAGGTTGCAGTGAGCTATGATGATGCTACTGTATTCCAGCCTGGGGGACAAAGCGAGACCTTGTCTCAAAAACAAAAACAAAAAAACCATATAGCCACATATTGGTCTACAGTTAACTACCAAACCCACACAAGTATTGATAAAAACCATTAGTATAAATGACCAGAGAAATGGCTGTTTGTTCTGGCTTGAGATTGTTTTTGTTTTCTTCTGTTGTCATCCCAGTTCTGTTTCTCTTATTAGCTACTTCTTTGTCTTACACCAATCTCACCAGTCCTTATAGATGTATAGAGCCTTCACCACTCTATTTCTAAAATGCTAATTATTCCTACATTTGTATGCTTTCTTATGCATGAATAAGCACCAACAAGTATGAGTCTATACACACATCTCCCTAAGACAATAGATGCCACTTACTGAAATATGATGGCATACAAAGCCACGTGCCCATAACTCTAGTTTCCAGCGCTTTAGTTCAGAAATTGTAACCTAGTTCAGATCCTTTTAGGAAGAAAAACAAAAATATGTTATGCATGGGGCAAAGCAGAGATATTTGCAGATCCTCGCTGATAAACAAATGATTTTGGGGGGAATTTCTTTAATGGGTAAGAAAATAACCAGGCTTACTTGAAACTGGAACAATATTTTCCAAGTTCAAAAGAGAAGGAAGGGCCGGGCACGGTGGCTCACGCCTGTAATCCTAGCACTCTGGGAGGCCAAGGTGGGAGGATCACTCAAGGTCAGGAGTTCGAAAGCAGCCTGAGCAAGTGTGAGACCCCATCTCTACTAAAAATAGAAAGAAATCAACTTGGCCAACTAAAAATATATAGAAAAAATTAGCCGGGCATGGTGGCACATGCCTGTAGTTCCAGCTACTTGGGAGGCTGAGGCAGAAAGATCGCTTGAGCCCAGGAGTCTGAGGTTGCTGTGAGCTAGGCTGACACCACAGCACTCACTCTGGCCTGGACAACAGAGTGAGACTCTGTCTCAAAAAAAAGAGAAGGAAACCAGCCATTTCGTTGAGAAATGAATCATACTATTATTTCAAGAAGATACATCTCCAAAATTTCACTAACCATTACCACCACTGCCCCTTCACATACTTTTTTTATACCTCGATTACCAGGCATCCTTGTCTTTGTCACAGATTATTTGCAGTGGCTCAGCTGGACATCACCTGCAGAAGCATCATGTGTCCCGTGTATCGTGTGCCACGCAAAATAAGAAGCTGCGCTGGTTCTTTTCCTTCTTAAATCCCCGTTTCTCTCCCTTGAGGTCTCAGCGTAATTGAACCACATGAATAACAGAACACAGTAGGTTGGATAAAGAGAACAAATGGAAATCTGTGCTGGTTTGAAATTACCTCAGGTCTGAAGTGGCCAAAAGTCATTTCTCTTGGGTTGGCAGGCCCCAGAGAGGAGATGCTTAACAATTATCCTCCAGTTCTGCAACAGCCAGAGACCTTAATTGAAAACCTGTTCTACTTAGTGCTCTTCAGAAAAACTGAACTCAGCTGTTCAAGGTTTAAAATCTGATAAAAGCCGGGGATGGTGGTGCATGCCTGCAGTCCCAGCTACTTGGGTGGCTGAGGTGGGAGGATTGCTTGAGGCCAGGAGTTCAAGGCTAAAGTCAGCTCTCACTGCACTCCAGATTAGGCCACCGAGAAAGACCCCATCTCTAAAAAATTAAAAACTAATAGTAATAATACCAAAGAGATACACATTATACCTTTGTCCTCAAAGGACTTATATTCTAAAAGATAGATACAGAGGAACACAAAAACACCCAAAGCTGATAGTGGCTTCAAAAAAATTGGGGGTCATGCATTTTTTTCACATTAATTTTTTTTTAAATAAATTTTTATTTTGGAAAAATTTTAGATTTACAGAAAAGTTGCAAAATAGTACAGACTTTCCATATACTCTTCATCCAGCCTCCCTAATGTTAGCATCTTATATAATAGTGGTATCTTTGTGAAAACTAAAAAAACTAACATTGGCATAATACTAGTAACTAAACTGCAGACATTTTTCAGATTTCAGGTGTTTTTTGGGGGGTCAGTATCTTTTATGGCCTTTAAAAATTGTGATAAAATGCATCTAACATAAAATTTACCATTAACATTCAATACATTCACAGTGTTATGTAATCACCACCATCATCTGATCACCATCAGAACATTTTAATCTCCCCAAAAGGAAACCCCATACCCATTAAGCAGTCACTTGCGGGCCGTTCCTCCTCCTCCCTGGCAACCACTAAGTGGACTGCAGTATTGCCACTAATGTCCTTTTTCTGTTCCAAGAGCCAGTCCAGGATACCACATTGCATTTAGTCACATTAATGTTTTACTCTTTAGTTCATATAAAGCTGCTTTAAATATTTCATTCTGTAGAAAAGCACTTGTTAATATAGTTAATTGGTGTTCAAGAAACTGTCCAGCTCCTTCCCTCTCTCCTTCAAATTCATCTCATAGCACCTCAAGTAGCTTGCTTGCATCTGGTTTCCCCTCCACCAGTGTTTCTACTTGTCTTCCATAACACTGGCTGTCTCCTACTCATGGACTTTTATAATCCATTCTTCATTTTATCCAGCCCTGCTGTGTCCCTTGATGGTATTTTGCTATTCTCCACCAAAGCGTAAGTTTCTAAGGCAAGGACCCTACACCTTCCATATCAAACAACAGTCTTGTACATATTCAGTGTATTAAATAAATTCTATTAAGCTGTCTGACATACAGCCAGATGTCTCACTATTTCCCCATTTAAATCAAATAAATTAGACAATGTAATGCTTACAGTGGGTTGAATAATTGTGTCCCCCCCAAAAAAGTTATGTTCAAGTCTTAAGCCCTGGTGCTTGTGAATGTGACCTTATCTGGAAATAGGGTCTTTGCAGATGTAATCAAGTTAAGATGAGGTGATACTGGATTGGATGAGCCCTAAATCCAATGACTGGCAGCCTTTTTCTTTTTTGTGACAGAGTCTCACTTTATTGCCCAGGCTAGAGTGAGTGCCGTGGCGTCAGCCTAGCTCACAGCAACCTCAAATTCCTGGGCTCAAGCCATCCTCCTGCCTCAGCCTCCCGAGTAGCTGGGACTACAGGCTTGCACCACCATGACCGGCTAATTTTTTTTCTAAATATATTAGTTGGCTAATTAATTTCTTTCTATTTATAGTAGAGATGGGGTCTCACTCTTGCTCAGGCTGATTTCGAACTCCTGACCTCGAGCAATCTGCCCGCCTTGGCCTCCCAGAGAGCCAGGATTACAGGCGTGAGCCACCGTGCCCGGCCTGGCAGCCTTTTAAGAAGAGAAGTGACACAGAGACACAGGGAGAACACCTTGTGATGATGGAGGCAAAGATTGGAGTTATGCATGAATAAGCCAACGAACACCAAAGATTGCCCACAACCACTGGAAGCCAGGAAGGAAGGCAAGAAGGATTCTTCCCCGGAACCTTCAGATGGAGCATGGCCCTGCTGACACATTGAATTTGAACTCCTGGCCTCTGGAACTGTGATAAAAAATTTCTATTGTTCTGAGCCACCCATTTGGGGATAATTTGTTAGGGCAGCCCTAGGGAAACTCACAAATACGATGCTCATGGAACACATCTTGAGGTCAGCTCCTCTTCAGCCTTTTCTTCTGAAATTCCTCTTGCCCAGAACAAACATCTTTGCTCTACAGTTCCAGCTACAGTTCCAGCTACAGTTCCAAAAACCTACCCATCTTGGCCATGTGAGGTACTGCTGTAGCTTGCAAAGTCACCACCATTTTTTAAGAGTCTCAAGTCTTTTTAAGATCTCATTTATTCTCTCACAGTTCTGGAGGCCAATGTCCAAAATCAAGGTGTCAGGAAAGCTATACGTTATGCAAATATTTAGTCATTCAAAGCCATTCTGACATGCATAGGGTGATGCTGTCAGGTAGCCAGCAGGGAGAGAATAAGTTTGCATCTTTTTCTACTCCTGTCTACTTCTAAGTCTCTTGTGATTTAATCATTATTCAACTCCTCCTGCTTTCTCCACGAAGCCCTGAGGCCTGGTCATATTAGGTGTGGACCCAACTATTTACTGCTCCTCCCTCCCCATGTTCTTTGCTTCTGTTCTTAGCCTGGGGGAAAGCCCTCCTTGTCCTGGGCCAGACATACTGTCAGGGCATGGGACTGACTCCATTTATCTGTCCCAGGAAAATAAAACACAGTAACTGGTTAACAGTCTTGAATAATTTGCTCTTTGCTTTTTGGCAAATTTCAGTTTATTCTTGCTTGAGAAATTATAGTATTAATACATCTACAAGTAATTCCCCATTTTCAACCTGTCCCAGCAATTTAACCTCCTTGCTTACTTTGCCAAGGCTGCTGTCAAGTAGCTGTATGCTTGGCCTCCTCCTCTTTCTTTTCCCCTATCCTGCCCACTGGCAGAGAGCCTCTTGTGAGTCCTAAGACGACCAAGATATCAGGCATCGTGAGACTGAGAGAAAAGCAGCAAAGCCATGGGTAATGAAGGCCCAGAACAAGAAGTGTCAGGATCTTAGGGGAGTGCCTTTTATATCTTTGGAATTGTTCAGTAATTTTCCAGAGAGATGCATGTTTGGGGCCAAAGGAGTGGTGTCTCACCCACAGTTAGTGCTCAATAAAGGTTTATTGAACAAAAACAAATGTAGGCTTGGAGAGTCCTGGCTGATGAGATGCAAGCCCATCCTCCTTATACAAAATGGATCATTTACTTATATAAAGTGGCTCAAGAAAAAAGAGGTGATCAGGTTGTGGACAATCTGTTTACTGCAGACCCTTTGGCTCAAGGGGGGGGGGGGCGGCATTCACATTGCAGCTGCTGTGAAAAGTCCCCAGAGCTGTGCAGTCCAGAAGCTGACAGCAGCATTCCTAGGGGGACCGAGAGGTCAGGGTCTAGGGCCCTGATGGATGAGATCTGCTTATGAAAACATCTTAGAATCTAGACTGCAGAAGTACTCTTGCTTCCACACTGTTCAGATTATGCATGCAAAATGAGTGAGAACAGCTGGTCCAGTGTGCATCTCAGCCGGTGTGGAGCTTAGAGGTCCCATAATTCTGATCTGCATGGTCACTATGCAGTTCTGAATTTTGTCTCTGAGGTCACTTGAACAGCCAGAATATAAAAGGGTTGCCTCGAGTGGACATTACCTTTTATTTATTGGCTTACTCTAAAAGACAAGTTGATGCAGAATTAGATTGGCTCATTATTATTAATAATATCATGTGCAGCTCTCGATATTTGATCACCATGACTGTCTAGTATGTACTGATTTATTTACATTCTGCCTTGTTCCAGAAATAATTTCAAAGCAGAGGTCCATCAAACACTCCAGTGAATGACACAGACGTGAATCTGAAATGTGCCAAGGGATATGGATGCTATCTAGTTCAGTGATGTTTTCAAGACTCCATGTTTTGTTTTTGTTTTAGCTGTAGCACCCTAACTCCAAAAGAAATCTTTTGTAGAATCTTAGTGTATAAAATCGAAGCAGAGCTATTGGGTTTGAAGTACTCCTGAACCATATCCTAAAATCCTTACATCTTCCTGGAGTTTACAGAAAAAGACCTTCTGCGACTTTCCTAAAGCACATGGTGAGTTAGTGGCAGCAGTAACAGTCCAGGCCTCCTGATCTCCAGGCCAGGGCTTGGATGCCTAAATAGTAGCATCTCTTCAGACAGCCCTGAAAATGGGCCCTGGCAGAGGCAGGCTAACTACTTGCCACCTGACAGATGAGTGTGGGATCCCACAGTTGCTACTAACAGGGTCATCCACCCTGCACAATATATTCAGAAAGAACAGCTGGAAGGCCAGTCACCTGCTAATTGACACCCTTTGTGCCTCAAGAGCAGGGCATTCAAGTTGAGCACTTAATGCAAAATTCAAAGGAATGAGACATCTATTTTGGGAGACATGAGAGGGTACAATGCTCTCTTACAGTCAAAAGTGCTTAGATTTTCCTGAGGTAGAGAGATATTTACCCTTGAGGTTTTTGGGGGGAGAAAGATGGAGGAAAAGCAACTTAATTTGGCTATGTAATCTCTTAGTCTGATTTGAACCCATAAAGTACCAAGTACCAAGGAGAAAATGGTTAGTACCCATTTCTTCCTAAGAAGTAGAATCTGCCCCAGAGCCATCCAGAACTTTGGATTGAATAGGTTAGCAGTGGGTTTTCTTAAACTTTAGGGAAGGTGCTTATTCTGTGTAGATAGCAGGAAGGATTTAAAACAGAAAATTCAGAAGTCAAGGGTAAGCCAAATCCTTTATCAGTTAGTCTTTTCAGTTTTAAACAAGAGGAACCAACTCAGGCTAAGTTAAGGAGAAGCTGTTTATTGGAAGGCTGTCTAGCAGTTCACATCATTGTGAGAAAGTTGAAAACAGCAGACTCAGAATACAGGAGTCAAGAGAAATGGGCCGTGGAGCCAAAACCGTGCCTAACAATCTGGAAAGATAGCACCGCTGGCACCGCTACCACAGAACACAGCATTCAAGACACCATCAGACTGTCCGTGCTACCAAGAATGAATCCTCAAATGTTCCTGCATTTTGGTATCCCTTCCATCAGGATTCTAAGTCCCGGGTAGGAGCATCTAGTCAGCTGAACCTGGTTCACAAACCCGTGTTCCAGTGGCTCAGTGACAGGACACTGGCTGGGTCTCCAACAAACATCTACATAATGGAACTGGGGAATAGGAAGTTTTCAGATGCTGGGTAGGCAAATCTGACCAATGTCCACTGCAGTTCCTTCTAGCTTTAAGGCCTACAGCCTACTGATCCGAAAACAGGAAAAGAATGAGAATAGCACTGTAGGGACCAAACTAAGAAATCAGATCCCGTTTCAGCGAATCCCTCCAGCCATCTCCAAAAGATCTGATTTATTTTGCAAAACCACTAACCCAGAAAGGGAGATCAATGTCAAAGTGAATTTCATGAGAATCCATTTCTCGGGCATTTCTTTTTAAATGAAATGTATGAATGTAGCTATCTCTAATGGCAAATTCTACTCACTCTTCAGCTCTAAACTTGAGCATCATTTCCAGGAAACCCTTACTGACCCTGACTCCCAGCACTGAGTTAAGCAGTGTGGGTCCCCTTCTGTGTGTCATATCCTGTTTACTTCTATCCACACCTATCTCCCAGCACATTACAATTATCTGACAACTAGGTGGTTTGCCTCTTAGTAGCAATAATAAATTTAAGTATGACAAACTAACATAATGCTAAATGTTCTTTACTTCAATGAAACAAAGTTTTGAAGGATGAATAGGAATTTGCTAGGCAGAAAGGGAAAGGAAGGACATTGTAGCAACAGTATTTATTAAGGTACACAAGCATGACTCTTGACCTGCTGCAGTACCAAGTACATAGTACAACCTATAAATATTTCTTACCAGAAAAAAACTAACAAAGCAGCTAATAATTACCTAAATGAAACCAAAAGGAAGCAAGAGAAAAATCCAAAATGGGAGACATTTTAAAGAGACGTGGCTTCTACAAGACAATGCCCCTACTCAAAAAAGGAGGGTGCTCTACACTAAGAGCCACTGCAAACAAGAGTAATGTGTGGGCCTTGTTTGAATCTTGATTCCAATAAACCACTATAAATGTATTTTTGAGACAACTGTAATGCCAATGAATGAATGTAATTTTGTTAGGTGCAATGACTGCTATTATGAAAGGAAATGGTGTACTTTTTTTTTTTTTTTTTTGAGACAGAGTCTCACTCTGTCCATAGAGTGAGTGCCCTAACGTCAGCCTAGCTCACAGCAACCTCAAACTCCTGGGCTCAAGCAATCCTTCTGCCTCAGCCTCCCAAGTAGCTGGAACTACAGGCATGCACCACCATGCCTCGCTAATTTTTTCTATATATTTTTAGTTGTCCAGCTAATTTCTATTTTTTTTTCTTTTTTTTTAATAAAGACAGGGTCTCGCTCTTGCTCAGGCTGGTCTCGAACTCCTGAGCTCAAACAATCCACCTGCCTTGGCCTCCCAGAGTGCTAGGATGGAAATGGCATACTTCTTAAGAGATGTACGCTGAATTATGCAGTTGTGAAAAGACATAATGCCTGCTATCTGCTTTAAAACACTTCAGCATAGAAAAAGAAACTATTTCATAATAAAGAACTAAAACAAAATGATGTATAGGCATGAAATAACTAGGTACACTTAGGAGATATCGAGTTCCTACGATGCACCAGGTACCAGGTCCTTGTCTACTTTTTTCCTCTAACCTAATTGTCTGCCATACAGTAATAAAATTTTTGTTGCATTCAGGATGAATAAGTTACCTCATATAATCCTATAACAATCCTTTAAAGCTGCAGTCCCCAAGCCCTAGGAACTACGTGGCACACACAGCAGGAGCAAAGCTTCATCTGTATTTACAGCCACTCCCATTGCTCCCCCTTGCTCACATCACCACATAAGCTCCCTCTTGTGTCAGATTGGCAGCAGCATTAGATTCTCATAGGAGCGGGAACCCTACTGGGAACCCTACTGTAAACTGCGTGTGGAGGGATCTAGGTTGTGCTCATGAGAATCTAATGCCTGATGATCTGGGGTGGAGCCGAGGTGGTGATGCTAGCGCTGGGGGTCGGCTGCAAATACAGATCATCATTGGCGGAGACATTTGACTGCAAGAGATCCTAATAAATCAATTGCTTGCAGACTCATATCAAAACCCTATCAGTGACAATGTAATAAAGTGCACAACAAATGTAATGTGCTTGAATCATCCCCAGCCCGACCCCAGTCTTCCATGAAACTTGTCCCTGATGCTAAACATGTTGGGGACCACTGCTTTAAAGCATTCTCTATTTTACAGATTAGGGGACTTGTCCAAGGTCATGCAACTATTAAGTTAATAAAGTTAAGATTTAAATCCAGAGCCATTTGACTTCACTTTCCTTAACAACTAGCATCTATATAGGAAGTTGACAACACTTTGGGAACTCTCATTAGCAGGAGGTAGAAAAACTCCTGGACAATGTGCTATATTTGGATCATCCTACTTCCTCCACACTTCTCTAGACTGCACTCTTCTCCCCTTCCTAAACTCCAGTTTCTCCTTACATACTGTATACACTTCATTCACTGAATCTGAGCTGCTACCACAACAGGCACTCTGTTTTGGTATGTTTGGTGTTTTGTGTGTTCATCTTGTCTCCCCATATTCTTTGTTGCCAAACACAGGCTTTTCTATCCTTTTTATTAATTGATCTATTAGAAATTTAAGCAAGACTTACAGAGGTTAACTTCAGTTACCTGTCACCCTACAAGAAACACTTGTGATTTGGCCTGAAATAGCTTTCTGCTAATCCTTTTAATACAGCCCTGAACCTTAAAAGCAAGAGAAATATGTCAACACAATTCTAAAGCCTACATATTATTCCTATCAGAGAGAACACTTGTTCATATTTTTGCTTTAAATCAACCATTTAGGAACTGGAGGGATGCGTGAATAGGAATAGAAGGAATAACTAAATGCTCCAACTTGCAACAAGTTTGACTCACAGGACCTTTATAGCCACTAGTCAGCTCAGATGATGCCCAAACAAGTTCCTGAGCCTCCTGCCCACTGTTGGGATACATCCCTGGCTTCCTTATTCAACTTTAGGCCAATATCCCATCAACACTGATCTCACTGAACATTGACCCCTGGCCCCATATATCCACCTGCCAGCCAGATCCCCAGCCTTCTTACCAAAAACCTTAAGAACCAATTCTAACTCAGCCCCTAGACATCTTGCCACATGAAATCTGCTCAGTCAGGACTAGGGTAAAACAGTATTTTATTTTATTTTATTTTATTTTATTTTATTTTTTTTTTGAGACAGAGTCTCGCTTTGTTGCCCAAGCTAGAGTGAGTGCCGTGGCGTCAGCCTAGCTCACAGCAACCTCAAACTCCTGGACTCGAGTGATCCTTCTGCCTCAGCCTCCCGGGTAGCTGGGACTACAGGCATGCGCCACCATGCCCGGCTAATTTTTTATATATATATCAGTTGGCCAATTAATTTCTTTCTATTTATAGTAGAGACGGGGTCTCGCTCTTGCTCAGGCTGGTTTCGAACTCCTGACTTTGAGCAATCCGCCCGCCTCGGCCTCCCAAGAGCTAGGATTACAGGCGTGAGCCACAGCGCCCGGCCTACAGTATTTTATTTTAATACAAAACAGTTAACATGGGCAAATGATTAAGAGGGGCAGAGAATTAGCATTCAAGTCTCCTGTGCTATGTTTTTGCATACATAACCCAATTAATTTCAATTGGCAAGAATTAGTTTCAGGTGGGCAAAAATTTCAACAGTGTGTATGACTCAGACCCGAAATTGTTTGACTTACTTTTAATCATTTTTTTTAAGAGACAAAGTCTCACTATGTTGCCCAGGCTGGAGTACAGTGGCTATTCATAGGCACAATCATACAGAACTGCAGTGTCCAACTCCTGGCCTCAAGCAGTCCTCCCACCTCAGCCTCCCAAGTAGCTATAGGGGTGCCACCTGGCCCTTTGACTTACTTTTACTACCTTGCTGTGAAACTCACCTGATCTTTGGCCTTTATTATTCAGGCTTTCTTAAAACAGAAGCTTTCAAAGTAGCAGGTCCTGTTCAGCAGCATCACCTTGAATTTGTTAAAACCACAAATGATCCATGAAGCCTCACCTCAGACCTACTCAATCAAAAACTGTGTTTTAGTAAATCTTCTAGGTGATTCTGATGCACGTTCAAGTTTGAGCACTATGGCCTCGAGGTACTTACCATCAGTTAACTCTTGACCAAAGAAAAACAAAGACGTTTCTTCTTTTTTTTTTTTTTTTTAGACAGAGTCTCGGTTTGTTGTCCAGGCTAGAGCTAGAGTGAGTGCTGTGGCGTCAGCCTAGCTCACAGCAACCTCAAACTCCTGGGCTCGAGCGATCCTTCTGCCTCAGCCTCCCGAGTAGCTGGGACTACAGGCATGCGCCACCATGCCCGGCTAATTTTTTTTTTTTATATATATATCAGTTGGCCAATTAATTTCTTTCTATTTATAGTAGAGACGGGGGTCTCGCTCTTGCTCAGGCTGGTTTTGAACTCCTGACCTTGAGCAATCCGCCCGCCTCGGCCTCCCAAGAGCTAGGATTACAGGCATGAGCCACCGCGCCCGGCCCGTTTCTTCTTAATACTTGTTCTCTGGGTCCTGATTTTTCTTCACTCATTTCAACAGAATGACCTTTCCCCACTGTATTCCATCAGATTGCTAATTAGAAGCAAAACCATTGCTTAATAATTTTTTTTTAAACTTTGCATTCCCAAGTTACACTGTCATTTTCTTTTTGTGTCTATGTCCTTGAAAATCTAGGGAAATAGGTCTGCTTAAAGTGTTGTTGATTTTCTTATCCACAAGACTAGTTTCACTTTATTAGAACTTTCTAGTTTCAAAATTAGGCTGTCCTGCTACTCACTTCTTTCTCACCTGTTCCACTACATGTATTCCACAACCCTTTACACCTGGAAATACTTTCACACATTGGCTTAAAGGCCAGATAGGTTGTCTTCCTTTTATAGGTAACAGACTGAAACTTAGATTAAGGCCAAAGCTATAGAGTAGTGAAATTTAAAGTTTACTACCTAGTACAACCCCTGACTCATAAAATGCACCTAATATGTTTATCGCATGCATGAATGAACATGGAAGCCAGGTCTTTGACTTCTAGGCTGGTCTTCTTTCCACCAGCAGATCACACCGTCTCTCATTTTAGGTAGCTGTAGGAAAACACAAATTTAGCTCCAAAAAGGGTTAATAAGCTTTCCCTCTTTGTATTCCTAGCTCCAACGCTGTGGTGTTACCACCAGTCTCTAGTGGTCTTCAGAAATCTTTCCAGTGAATCCTACCAGATTCTTACCAAGTTCCAGAATAGCTGCGAGTATACCACATATCAAGGAGAGTGGCTGAAACACAGGCCCTCGTCTAAAGACCCACAGGGCTGGAATGGAGAAGACCTGCCAGTAAACCCTCCAGATGGGTAAAAAAGTGGTAACGTTGGCAGAAAATGAGAAACATAGTCTGGCCTCCTTCAAGGACCTAAGTTATTCAAGGCAGATGGTGGGGAGTAGAGCCCACAAGATGAGTGAGTGGCAGAGATTTTTGTAATGAATGTCAGCTTCAAGTACACTTGTCCACAGAGTAGGGAAGGTTAACCTGAACCTAATTAAGTGATTTACCTCCTCTACTCCTTTGGTAGTAGAAAGAAAACCATGCTACACTGAAAGTTAAATCTCAGTTGGCCTTAACAACCTTTCTAGTTTTCAACATTATTATCTAGACATCAACTGTAAGCTGTCAAAGAAAGAGAAATGCATGATTTTTTTTTTACACAGGCAAATTTCTACTATTAAAACAATAACCATGAAAGGCCATTCTTTTTTTTTTTTTGAGACAGAATCTCGCTTTGGTGTCCAGAGTAGAGTGACTACCATGGCGTCAGCCTAGCTCACAGCAACCTCAAACTCCTGGGCTCAAGGGATCCTCCTGCCTCAGCCTCCCAAGTAGCTGGGACTACAGGCATGCGCCACCATGCCCGGCTAATTTTTTTCTATATATATTAGTTGGCCAATTAATTTCTTTCTATTTATAGTAGAGACGGGGTCTCGCTCTTGCTCAGGCAGGTTTCGAACTCCTGACATCAAGCAATCTGCCCGCCTCAGCCTCCCAGAGTGCTAGGATTACAAGCGTGAGCCACAGCACCCGGCCTCAGGAGAGGCCATTCTAAGTAGCCTAGCTACCCTCGGAAGCTGCCATCAGTGGCACATATCACAAGCAGAGCAAAGCAAATCCCCAAATGAAATTAACTAAGCCAGCTCACCATAGCCAAGCATCGCAAAGAGTCTACAGCATACATTTTCACGTGTCTCAATTGGCAAGGAAATTCCTAAAATATTTACGTAAAATTACAGTAACAACTCTTTTCATAAGAATTTAAGAACCCTAGATATTCCTGAAAAAGCTGTATTCCAGCTCAAATAAAAGAATTTAGGAGCCTAGTAGAGCATGAAGGCCTATCATACTGCCCAACTTTTACTGAGGTTCAACCTAATTTCAACCCTACTTAGTAATTCAAATCCCATGAAAGCCTTTATTAGCCTCTTTGCTAGTTAAATAAATCCTAACTCTGCCACAACTTCAGTGGTTTAAGTACTTCCATGCAGACCAAGGAAGGCTGTGATATACAGAAAGTATCTGAGGACAAAGAAAAAAGAGTTAACTATTTCTACATAACCTTCTGAGCAATGTGTAATAAAAATATTACACTGAAGAGTGGAAGGCTCCCCCTTTCTCTAAAGGATATTGAGGGATACTCATTGCTCAGCACAAAGTGTTACCATTGTCACAATTCTGTAAGTGTAAGAGATCCAACAATGCCATCCTTAAAAACCTCTGGAATTATTCACAACAGTAAAATTAAAGCCCTAAACATGGACTGCAGACACCTTCAAGAAAACCTAAAGAAATGGTTTTCAAACTCCTCTGAAATTAGTTTTACATCACAACCAACTGGTCACATACATGTATAAATTGAAACTGGTTTCACAAAATTTCTTGTTCTTATAACATGCTGTATATTTTCCCCTCTATTAAAAAAAAAAAAAAAAAGCTGGCTACAGCCGGGCGTGGTGGCTCACGCCTGTAATCCTAGCACTTTGGGAGGCCGAGGCGGGTGGATTGCTCAAGGTCAGGAGTTCGAAACCAGCCTGAGCGAGACCCCGTCTCTACCAAAAATAGAAATAAATTAATTGACCAACTAAAAATATATATACAAAAAATTAGCCGGGCATGGTGGCGCATGCCTGTAGTCCCAGCTACTCGGGAGGCTGAGGCAGTAGGATCGCTGAGCCCCGGAGATTGAGGTTGCTGTGAGCCAGGCTGACGCCACGGCACTCACTCTAGCCTGGGCAACAAAGTGAGACTCTGTCTCAAAAAAAAAAAAAAAAGCTGGCTACAACCCATTAAGTTTCCACTACCCACTAATTAATTGGTCATGACCTAGAGTTTAAAAAGCATCAATCTATAATTGCTTTACTCTCCCCTCAAAAAAACCAAAAACAAAAACATAGCACAGTAGCTAAGAGCACCAACTTTGAAGAAAGACACCCCATGTTCAAATCCTGGCACCACTTCTTAGCTGTGACAGCTATGACACCCATGTCCTAGGACATTGCACCAGCTCCTGTGCTTCAGTTTCTCCATGCACAAATCAGGAGAAGCCTACTTCAAAACTGTTATGAAACTGAGTTGTATCTGTGAAGATGCCTAAAAGCAGTGCCCTGTTAAGGGAGTTATCTGACAAATAATGCTGGACAATAAATGCTTAATTCCTTACTTCCTGAAGATTACTAGTGGATTTGCCCCAAAACCTTACTAGAGAGAAATATGGACCAAAGCCTTCATTTTCTAAATCTGAGTGACAAGGAAGAATAAAATAATTTTCATTGAGAATTCTTTTCAACTTAGTAGAGAACTATTGAGATTTGGAGTTATTTGCTTCTGATTCTTCTTTTGTCTACTTTCAGGCCAAATATTAACATGGGACCTTGGGAAAGTCAGTGATTTCTTTGGACTTGTTTCCTTAGCTGTAAGATGAGTGTAAAATCCTAACACTCATTGATCCCAAAAGGCAAAACTGACGGTTATTAAGGAGGAAGTCAAAGAAGAGAAAAACAAAATCACCCCCAAATTGGGCAGAAAAAAAAGAGGATAATTTTATCTGCCATAGTAAGGAAGCTGAAGCACCTACAGCATACTATTATAGCATAGAAATGAACTTGGCATGGTATTTGAATTCAAACTCTGGTTGGCTGCTTAACACATTATAATAATAATAAAAATAATGTGTTTGGGCAAATAATTTCATCTTTCTAATCAGATTTCTATCAGTTAAGGGCACATGAGAGGATTAAATATGAATATGCATAACACAGGTACCAGAAAAAAATTCAATAAATGTTGGTTCCCTGTAACTAAAACAAAAGGGCTAAACCATTTATAGACATGCTGAAGGTGGTATAATTTTAAACTGAAGATGGGGAAGTCTCCAGCTTTTCCCCTTGGGTATTTACTATTATCCAATTTAAAGCATTAGCTGAGGGTATAGCCATTTTTTAACGGACTATAGAAATGATCCCTGAAAGTATAGTCTTGGTATAGCCATTTTTTAAAAAAAGAGATGGGGTCTCACACTTGCCCAGGCTGGGATGCAGTGGTGCCATCATAGCTCACTGCTGCCTCAAACTTCTAGGCCCAAGCGATCCTCCTGCTCCTGCTTCCCAGGCAGCTGAGATAACAGGCTCACACCACCATGCCTGGCTGACACAGCCATTTTAAAGTGAAGTGTGATTAAGCAGTAAATGCCAAGTTTGCCCCAAACTGAATTTCATAATGATGATCTTCAAATCTTCAGAACTACCTCTAAGAACCTACTGAACAGATGAAAAAAGGTTAATGTGGTAAGTGGTTAATATTGGTGCTTAACTATAATGTCTCCTCAAATTCAATAGTAATATACAGTCATGTGTCACATAACATGGATACATTCTGAGAAATGCATGTTAGGGGCCAGGCATGGTGGCTCACGCCTGTAATCCTAGCACTCTGGGAGGCCGAGGCAGGCAGATTGCTCGAGGTCAGGAGTTTGAAACCAGCCTGAGCAAGAGCGAGACCCCGTCTCTACTATAAATAGAAAGAAATTCATTGGCCAACTAATATATATAGAAAAAAATTAGCTGGGCATGGTGGCGCATGCCTGTAGTCCCAGCTACTTGGGAGGCTGAGGCAGCAGGATTGCTTGGGCCCAGGAGATTGAGGTTGCTGTGAGGTAGGCTGACGCCAGGGTACTCACTCTAGCCTGGGCAACAAAGTGAGACTCTGTCTCAAAAAAAAAAAAAAAAAAAATGCATGTTAGGAAATGTCTTTCTGAACATCATAGAGTGCATTTATACAAGCCTAGATGGTAAAGGTTATTATTACACAACTATGCTATTATGGTATAGCCTATTGCTCCCAGGCTACAAACCTGTACAGCATGTTACTATAGTGAATACTGCAGGCAACTGTAACACAATGGTAAGTATCTGTGTATTTAAACATAGAAAAGGTACAGTAAAATATGGTTATAATTTTTTGGGACCATCATCACATATGTGTTATTGAGTGAAACATCATTATGTGGGGCCTGACTGTACATCATATACACAAACTCTCCTTTAGCTAAGTAACACTAATTCCAGAGAAGGCAATGCTTACCAAATACAAATTCTACATGGAAAGACGACAGAGATAAATGGCAGAGATAAATGACACAAAATAATTGTTTTCATCAGTTTAAAGTGAAAGTCTTCCTAAACCATAAATAACGAGGCTACAATAAGAATATAATCAGACTCATAATTTAACAAAAACAATCACACATCAATGCCTTTAATAGGCCTTCCAAGATTTAATAATTGGCTCAACTCCTTAAAAAACAATAGATTCTGGCTGAGTGTGGTGGCTCACACTATAATCCCAGCACTTTGGGAGGCCAAGGTGGGAGGATCACGTAAGGCCAGAAGTTCAAGACTAGCCTTGGTGGGCTATAAACATAGCGAGACTCCATCTCTACAAAATAACAAGCAGCAAAAATATTTGGAAAAAGAAAATCAGTCCCTTTTAAAATAAGTACCCAGAATTCTGATCTTCTCAAATTTTTTACTCTTATTATTTTTACACATCTTTAAATGGTCTAGCTAATATTTTTTCATTATTTTAAAAAGTCTCATCATACCGGTAAGTATTTAATCTACAGACATATGAGTGTATTCTATTAACCCCATCAAAAGAAAATTTACTGATATTCTTTGCCAACCTAAGATCAACAAATGATAGCCAAATGTACAGGTCATTGAAATAGAAATCACTATGCTTCTATTTTGGATAGTCAGTGTAGAATGCAATCTTTAAAAAAAATCATTTTAAGTTAATAAAACCTACATGCCATTTTAAAGGAAAAGCTGCCAAATAAGTTCTGAAATAGAACTATTATAAAATAGGTACAACACTTAAAATTTCAGAGCTATTTCAGAAAGTAAATTTTAAAAGTTAAAAAGCTCAAACATAGCTTTAAATGCTCCCCTCACCCCAATACTTTATTATTTTATTTTTTTTGTTGAGACAGATTCTCACTCTGTTTCCCGGGCTAGAGTGCCATGGCGTCAGCCTAGCTCACAGCAACCTCCAACTCCTGGGCTCAAGTGATCCTCCTGCCTCAGCCTCCCGAGTAGCTGGGAGTATAGGCATGCGCCACCATGCCCAGCTAATTTTTTCTATATATTTTTAGTTGGTCAATTAACTTCTATTTTTTAGTAGAGACAGGGTCTCGCTCTTGCTCAGACTGGTTTCAAACTCCTGACCTTGAGCAATCCTCCCACCTTGGTCTCCCACAGTGCCAGGATTACAGGCAGGTGTGAGCCACCAGGCTGGGCTCCATACTTTATTTACTTAGGCTTTCCTGGAGGAATCTCTCTCCCACTGAGTTCTCAGCAGTGTTCCATAAATACCCTCTTTGTCTAGTGCAAGGAGGCTCAAAAAGTAGAGAGTCAAAAGGAAGATACCACAGGCTGGACCTGTTTTTAAAGGTGCAGAGTTCTACTAAAGCAAGGAGACACTTACATCTGGGACTAAATGCTGAGAATCATCTGTTCCGTAAGAAGGCTATTTAGTTAACTCATAATTAATACTTTTACTCAGTACTTAACCATCTTGCTGTTCTTAAAACATAATTTTTTCCTCAATTCACAATGTTCTTCCCATCTTTACTAAAATTTTTATTAAAAAGGTACTGTCCTATTGATTTAAATTTTGGGGGATCAAATTCCTATTAACCTAATTTAAATGGGTACTACCCCAAGTCCTATTGAATTCTGCCTGTTCATTTCCTCTCAGAAAAAAGGTGTAAATGAAGCCTTATTTCATATTCGCATTTTAGGAAATAAAAGATAACCTACATAGCTAATTTTTCAGATTATCTTCTGTTTTAAAAATCAGTTCTCAAGTCAGTACTTAAGATAGGTTAGTAAAATAGCAATTGTGATACTATAAAACCAAAATTATCTGGAACTCACTAACAGTACAACTGAATTTTTACAAAGGAATTATAGACAGTCCCCAACTTAAGATTCTTTGACTTTACAATGGTGTGAAAGTGATACACATTCAACAGAAACCACATTTCAAGCACCCATACAACCACTCTGTTTTTCACTTTCAGTATTCAATTACATGAGGTATCCAACACTTTATTATGAAGTAGGCTTTGTGTTAGAAGATTCTGCCCAAATGTAAGCTAATATAAGTGTTCTGAACATGTTTAAAGTAGGCTACAATAAGCTATGATGTTCAGTAGCTTGGGTGTATCAAATGCATTTTCTACTTACAGTATTTTCAGTTTACGATGGGTTTGTTCAAGGAGCATCTATATCTGAAAACTAAACAGGTAAGACACTCTTGAACTCTCACATTCTTTTTGAATATCACTGAAGCACAATTCTAACACCAGCCAAGGCACTCACAATCACATAATTAGCTTTGCTAGTTTTAAAATGTCCACTTTATTCCATATAACACTTAACCAGATATCATTTACATCTGAGGAAAAGATGGCCCATGAGATTGATCTATAGTAAAACACTCTAAGAAATGTAGTCCAATTTTATACATTTCCAGGCATCCCTAGACAAGTATATCACAATGCAGAAATATGGGTATCACTACTACGTTTTACATAAGATAAAAGGGAAGTATCAATAAACTTCAGAAAGTAGTAAATTCACCTGTCCCTTAAAATATGGGTATGCAATTGTTACAAAGCCATAGTAAATGGTTTATAAAATGTAATTTTATTTTATGTTACTCTGCTGTTACATAGGGCATAACATTTTCACAAGGCTTTTTTGGGACTACAGTCAATGATTAGCAACACACAATAGTGGTCCAACTCTCTAAGTAACAATCACTAGACAAACTGGACACCCTCTCACATGTGCACAAATCTGCATGGAAAAGTACTAAAGTTTTAGACTTGGACTTGTGTACTTCAATTTATTTCTCCTTTCTAGTGTATTAAGAAATGACATGCACTTTAATTTGCCAAAAGCAATGCTTGTATTCTGGCAGCAACATGCTACTTCTATTACACAGTAAAGTGAATACCAGAACTACAAAGGCAGGAGGTGTAAGTGAATTTTTATTGGGAAGGGAAGTTGTCAACTTAAACAGCAGCAAATGAAGAGTGAATAAGGAAACTCCCTGTTGTCACAGATATACATGACCTCCATAATATATGATATAGGAGGCATTTCAATTTGTGACTCCTAGCTCAGAAATGTCAAGTGCTTTTCCATTCAACCTAATACTTCTGAATTCCTACTAAAAAGGAATACCTTAAGAGCATGGAAAAGTTGCTTACTGAAAGAAAAATCCCCAAAGAGTAAAGAGGGAATGTAGAAATTAAGAAGTTATGTAGAACACTCTTTAAATTGTAATTAACTACATTTTCATATCTTCACAGTAATACAAAACACAGTCACTTGCAGAACTGGTTCAGATTACTTAAATACCAGATACATTTTTAGTCTTCTACATAAGTGTTTGGAAGTTACTTATGTTTATATGAAATGAAGCTATTAATACTTTTCTACAGCAGTAACTGCACACCAGGAAGGCCAAGACAAACACAAATCAAGGAATGGAGTTTTCCCAAAGCTGCAGTGTGAAAAGACTATAAACAGTTGATTCCATACACATGAATAGGTTTCTTTGCTATAGGAAATCCAAGTGGAATAAGGAATGGAGATGTGTAAAAAGGTTTCTTGAAGGGAAGAAGGATGACACCCTGTATGCATTTAGTTTTCAGCCCCTTCTGCGGCATCACATTCTTCTCCTGCACTGTCTGATGTCCATAGCTAGAAAAAAAGAATCACATTATGTTACTATTCCTAGATTAGACAATCGTATCTAGTTCCACTGTTGTATCAAATGTAATTCTGAGAGCAGTAAATTCCTGAAACAACAGAGATCTTGACTAAGACTGCAAAGTTTTCTCTCTCACCCTTCCCAAAGTGTATCCTTGCAGACTTTTCACTACATATTTACAAAATGACACACACATACACATCATTGGAGTATGTCTTTACAGATTACTTTTTTTTTTAAATTTTTGTCTTGCTCTGTCAATGGGCTAGAAGTGCTGTGGCATCAGCCTAGCTCACAGCAACCTCAAACTCCTGGGCTCAAGCTATCCTCTTGCCTCAGCCTCCTACATAAGTGAGACTACAGGTGTGTACCACCACACCCAGCTAATTTTTTCTATTTTTTCAGTTGTCTGGCTAATTTCTATTTGTTTTGTTTGTTTGTTTTTAGTAGAGATGGGGTCTCGCTCTTGCTCAGGCTGGTCTCGAACTCCTGACCTCAAGTGATCCTCCTGCCTTGGCCTCCCAGAGTGCTAGGATTACAGGCATGAGCTGACACGCACGGCCTACAGGTTGCTTTTTATTTAAAAAGCACCATAATTTCAGAATAAACAAGGTTATTTCCTTAGAATCTAATGCTCTCTCCATTCCCAGCAGTTAACTGCTCTTCTTAAAAGCACTACTGCAATATAATTTACTAAGCTAATAAGGTCAAAAACTTTTACAGGGAAGGAAAAACCATGGCCATGGTAACTATTTCCAAGTATGTGAAGGACTAACAGATACCAAAAAAAGCAAACTTATCTTGTCTGCTCTAAGAGTTAAAGAGAAGTGGGTGATGGAAGCTATAGGGAAGTAGCATGTGTATATGTATGTATAAAGAGGGTCCTTTAATTAGATAGGATGCTAAAACATAATGGATCTCCAAGGATCTTTTGAATTTTAGGATGGGAAGATAAAGTGAAGAAAGGAACAGTAAGTATTGATTATTATAATCAGCTCAAAAATGCATTTTATTAGACAACACCAAGACACTACTGGCAATATTAGAAAAGCCAGAATCTTACATAATCTGTAAGTTAAAACCAAAATCTCCTGAAGAACTGTCTCCATAAGACAGAAAAGAAAACCAGTTAAAAGACAGCTCCAGGTGTAACTGGGAAGAGGTGTAACCACCCAGTTTGCTCTCCTCTTGAACCAGCTATGTGCGGATCATCTTCTCTTGTCCCCTCACAACTACAGGTAGCTCCCATGGCTAGAAACCCAGCTGTCTTCATTTCCCTTTCAGTGGATACATAATTTCCCTGATCAGCAAAGTTGACATGGTGCTAATATATATATTCCTACCCAGTAAAAAATAAAGCCCTAAAGTAGGGGGCTAGGAAGACTGCATTTATATTAAAAGATACATTCCCTCCTTTTACATTCTGTTAAGTCTAAGACTTTACCTATCAAATTTACTTGAACCTATAAAAAAGAATGCTAAAATAAAGCTCAACAGTGCTTTTTCTCAATTACTTCCTTCTCAGCTGCCTACCCAAGAAGTAGAGAGAAAAACAAAAGAAAAAGACAAAACAGAGGCCTTGGCCCAGAAGCAAAAGTGGAATTAATTAATTAATTAATGAGACAGAAGTAGGATTTATTTATTTATGTATGTATTATTTTGAGACAGAGTCTTGCTCTGTCATCCTAGCTAGAGTAAGTACAGTGGTGTCATTATAGATCACTGCAACCTCAAACTCCTGGGCTCAAGCAATCCTCCTGAGTAGCTGGGACTACAGGTGCACACCACTGCACCTGGCTGATTTTTCTTTCTTTCTTTTTTTTAATAGAGATAGGGTCTAACTCTTGCTCAGGCTAGTCTCAAACTCCTGAGCACAAAGGATTCTCCTGCCTCGGCCTCCCAGAGTGCCAGGATTACAGGCGTGCGCCATCATGCTCAGCCTGAGAAGTGGAATAAATTTAGAAACAGATTTATTCCCTATCAAATGCTTGTAGAACATCATGCATAATGCACAAAGTAAAATTCTATTACAACGAGGTGCTTCAGGCAATTTTAAGAAAGCCTAGATACCTAGATAGTTCCTAACTTGCTATAGCTAATGTGCCCAAATTAAAAAAGAAAAAACTGAAACTTCAAAAGGTCTCTATATTAACATAATTCTTCAACATCTTCATTCCAATGAAACGATCATGTTAATATTCTGAATTCTTACAATCTTAGTACCTTCTCAGGAAGGTCTGATAAAATGCCTATTCAAATACCTACAAAACCTGCCTACAAAATAATGGTTATCCTATACAAAATTGTCCTACACAAAATACTAACAAGCACCTAATACTTTTACTTATATATCTATATATTCATTTTCTAAGAAACTGTAGTTCTTATGTAACTTCCCCAAAAGATAGGAAGCCCTAAATAAAATATACCTTTGTTCCTAAAAAGGAAAAAAAAAAGTAAAAGAGTGAAAAACTCACTGTTAGGTTGTCTCTAAGCAACTGCATGATGAGGGTGCTGTCTTTGTATGAGTCTTCATTCAGTGTATCAAGTTCTGCAATGGCCTCATCAAAAGCCTGATAAATATTAATATCCATGGTAAACAATTTTGCATCAACAGAATCTGGTTAGTCTATTAACTACAAATCACTTTTAGAAAACAGCTGAACACCCACCTTATGTTGTACTATCAATTAACAGCAGACTCAGTGGAACCATTCCCTCAGATTCTCAGTTTAAGAACTTGTCAGTATGACCTGACTTTTACAGCTATACATACTTTAAGTAAACAAGCTGTTGGTTCTTTCACAGGAGACACAGCACAAAAACAATGCTGAATATACTTCTTACTAATAAGCACTAGCATTTATTTGTAAAAGCTCTTCTTTACTCTCCCATTTTGAGACACTTTGAGGAATGCAGATAACGCAGCTATTCTAGTGACCAAACCTGGCAGGCATTACATTCCAATCTTCTGTTTCTTTCTTAAAGTTATTTATACTTTTATTACTCTGCCCAACATGCTCTTTAGACTGATACTATTGCTTATAATTACAGTTAGGAGAGCATAAGGTGTTGTGAGGGGCAGGAGTGATTAAGAAAAAAAGATTTCAAAATAAACACAGTAGAAATGATCACTGAGTAAAACACCTAGAAATTAACATACCTAGTATCTCAAATAATCTTAGCCAAAGAGAGTAGCTTCTAAACACACTTCTTACCGTTTTAGCCAGCGTACAGGCAAGCTCTGGGTTATTAAGGATCTCATAGTAAAATACAGAAAAGTTAAGAGCCAGTCCCAGGCGGATTGGGTGTGTGGGTTGCATCTCTTTCTTGCTTATATCAAATGCCTCTTGGTAAGCTCCTTGGGAATTATCTATCGTTTCTGTGAAGGGGAAAAAAAGCATGATACTGAAAATATCCATCCAGCATATAACACATTAACAACGTTAACACATGCTACTAGTTCTTGGGAGAACCAAGATTTTTCTCTGTAGCCTTCTTTTAAAACCATAGTAGCAAACCAAAAGCATCATCTTATACTGAGTATTCAAAAACTAGTTTATAATGTTACTTGCTTATAATCAGCTTAATTAAAAAAAATGAGATAATGTACATCAGATTTTTCCACCTAGAGCTAAAACTATTTTCTTCTTTCATATCTTTTAATTCTATTATTTGGAAATACAGCAATTAAAAATAATTTTATTAGAATAGCCTTTCCCTAAATAAGGAAAGACTTTGCAAAGATCAACCACCACCAAAATCTCTGTTTTTTCCCTTTTCTCTCTCTTTTTTTGAGATAGTGTCTCATTTTAATGCCCAGGCTAGAGTGCAGTAGTATGATCATAGCTCACTGCAACCTCAAACTGCTGGGCTCAAGCAATCCTCTTGCATCAGCCTCCTGAGTAGCTGGGCCTATATAGGTGCATCTATTTTTTGTACAGATGGGGTCTAGCTATGTTTCTCAGGCTGGTCTCAAACTCTCAGCTCCAAGTTATCCTCCACCTCGGCCCCCCAAAGTGCTAAGAATACAGGTGTGAGCCACTAAACCCAGCCAAAAATCTCTATCTTTGAGACTTATAAAAACAACACTGATCTCTTGGTATCAAGATGTATTCTGTGAAAGGTAATATAAAAGTGCCAATACATAAGACAAACTCTGTTTTGAGAAGAATTTCATTACTGGCTTAATAA
Source organism: Microcebus murinus (assembly GCF_040939455.1). Classification (NCBI taxonomy): domain Eukaryota; kingdom Metazoa; phylum Chordata; class Mammalia; order Primates; family Cheirogaleidae; genus Microcebus; species Microcebus murinus. The sequence goes on from NC_134106.1 coordinate 6,989,029, forward strand.
AAAATGTCACACACACTCCTGAAAGAAATGTTAACTATAACCACCATTAATCTGATTATACTCATATTTTGAAAAGGATAGTTTTCTATATGAGGCCATTGGCCTGCTTTGGAGATACTGACACAGCAGAAATTAAGCTATCCCTTTAGGACCTAAATGTGTACATTTTCCTTCCTCTGAAATGGCTTATTTATTGATCTAATGCTGACTGGTACAGACTTCATGTAATAAGCTCTTGCAGCCTGGCACATAAGAAAGTGCTACAATAGTAGTAATAAAGAGTCTCAGCTCTTAGGCTGTAGAAATAGCCTACCTACAAATCCCAGAGCATCAGAATATACAATGGGACTATGTGCAGAACCTGAAAGTGCCAACAAGCCTGAAAGGGTTAAATCAGACTTAAGTCGGGGCTACTTCCCAATTTCCCAAAGATATCACCCCTTGACTTACTGACACTTATATACTCAGTTCTGTGCCAATGCTTTCAAATCCAAGTCTGCTTTTCTTTATGGCGACAGAAATCATACATCAGTAATGCTAAATTTTCTATACAGATTTTGTAAAGGCAAGGTACAAGTTTCTCAAGGTACAAATTCTCTTTATATCTTTAATTATACTGATATTTAGGGTGGTAAAATTCAGTTAGTAATTTAGTAAGAGGTCATAGTAACTACTTGTGGGGGGTATATAATACAAATAGTTACTTTTGTATGGGACAAAATTATGAACAAAATAAAAACCTTAATGGGAAAAATAAGGAATTAAGAGATACTTCTACCTAGAACTCAATAAATTTGGTAGCAGACATATACACAATATTTAATGGGGTTTATATTATACTCAGCTACCAATACCCCAGGAGACTGAGATCACTGCTAATAAATTTACTTTCACTTTTTAACAATCAAGTTAGGCAGCTGGATGACTCTTTTTCCTCATACCCATGTTTTCTTTGATAGACTAAGGAAAAAAATAGGTATTTCATACTTGAATCTATTTTAGACTACTACTTTATTAATCACAATTCCTGTATATTCAACCTTACAGAGTAAAACCTAACTATGTGGGTCGAATTTACTATGGGGCTGAACAATTATACACCAGCAATAATACACTCAATCTCATCATCTCCCCTCCCCAGAAATTTGGTTACATATACATAGCAGTAAATGTTATGACCCTTTAAAATAGGTAGTAATGAATTAATATGACAAACAGGAAATGCACATCCTGTTTCTATATTCTATATTTAATTTCCAGTTGTCTTAAGTTTTTTTCCAGGAACGTGCACTTTGACTCCCATTGCAGACAAATGGATGGTATAAACTGCTATATAAAGAGGTAGGGGTCCAATGGGGTAGGGCCAACAGCCACAGGGTATAGGCTCAGCAGTGAATGGTGGAGCACATGGGCACTACTACTGGCCTTCAAGATCCTTTATCATCTGAGAGATCACTTGGAAGGTTATCACTAACTAGAGGTGAAAATCATGATGAATGCAATGATCACAAGGATGCCGAGGACCAGGGCACAGACGTTTATGCACTTGGCAGTGGAGGTGTAAGCCCATACTCAGGTCAGGTCACCCACCATCTTCCTTTCTCTACAATTCATGGAGTAGGTGAATGTTACAAAGCCTAGGCAGCATCAGTTCCCAGTGTGTTGCACAGGGACCAGGCAATGTGAATGGGCATGGATATCTCACTGCAGATGTGGATCATGGTGGACGTCAAGGAAGCAGGGCTATGGAGTGTCCCCGGCACAACTAACTTGTGTTCCTCCCTAAGTATCTCATAGTTTGGGGGGAAGCCGGTGGTGGCAAGAGTAAAGAAAGTTTGGGAAGTGTGGTTCATGATGCTGAGAGACCAGCAGTGGATCTGGAAGCTGGGAGGCTGCTCCCAGTCACCTTAAGATTTAAGGCACAACCACACAGACTCACCAGCAAATTGGTATTAACTGAGCAGCACCTAAGTGGACACATAGGTACTACAGTAATAGGGTACTGGGCAGGTGGGAGGGGGGCGGGTATATACATATATAATGAGTGAGATGTGCACCATCTGGGGGATGGTCATGCTGGAGACTCAGACTTGTGGGGGGAGGGAGGAATGGGCATTTAACAAAACCTTAAAATCTGTACCCTCATAATATGCCGAAATAAAAAAAATAAATAAATAAAAGGTACAAATTAGGACACTGAAAAAAAAAAAGATTTAAGGCACAGTGACACTAAAGGCCAGGTGAGATACAAAATCACTTACAAAACATATGCAAAAGTCTCTGGAGTTAAAAATTATGGTGAACCACAATTCTAAAGCATAAAAGATTATGCCTGTTTCAATAATATGTCAGATTATAATTACAGTTCATATATGAGCTTAATTTTTTTAAAGAGTATATGATGGAAATTTATGACTATATTTCCATTTTTGAGAACATCTGGTAATCTTCATTTTCTTTCTTTCTTTCCTTTTTTTTTTTGAGACAGAGTCTTACTCCGTTGCCCAGGCTAGAGTGCCGTGGCATCAACTGAGCTCACAGCAACCTCAAACTCCTAGGCTTAAGGGATCCTCCTGCCTTAGCCTCCCAGGTAAGCTGGGACTACAGGCACGCACCACTATAACCGGCTAATTTTTTCTACTTTTAGTTGTTTGGCTATTTCTTTCTATTTATAGTAGAGATAGGGTCTTGCTCTTGCTCAGACTGGTCTCCAACTCCTAAGGCTCAAGCAATCCTTCTGCCTTGGTCTCCCAGAGTGCTAGGATCACAGGCGTGAGCCACCGTGCCCTGCTGGTAATCTTCATTTTCTTGATATAGATTCCATAATTATTTTAAGTTACAAAGAGCCTGAAGACTAGTACAGATTACTGTCAGTGTCCTATTTATCCCCACTTCCTTTTCTATACTTTAGCTTTATCCATATACCAAACATACTCACGTTTTCGATCATCACCACATGCAACTTCAGCGAGGTATCGAAAGTAATCTCCCTTCATTTTCAGATAGAAGACCTTACTCTCTGGATTAGTTGCATTGGCTATTAAATACTTATCCAACAATTCCTAAAATAAATAAGATAAAACATTAGACACTAGTAAAAGCTATTTAAACACAGATAGGAACTTATGATATACTTCTGCCTATCATTCACTTGAAACATTAATTACCACAGTAATACTATACCTACCAGCCTAGACGTGAAGCATGTTCTTACAGCAGAGGTCAGGCTGTTGCCACTAGTTACCTTGGCAGGCTTTAAATTATGGAGCCCATAGTTTTTAATGATAAAGCCAGACTGCACCTAACCATGCAATTTGAAAGAGCCTGTCTGTTCACTCATCCATTCATTCAGTATTTACTGACACCTGCTAGGTGCCAGGTATCTGACCGTAACGGATATAAAGAAGACATAAGGTAAGGTCCCTGCCCTCAAGAAGTGCACAGTTTGTAAATACACCATTAACTAAGCACTAAAAGGCATGTGAATAAGGTGATATGGAAGCACACAGAGAGGTGTATCTGGTTCTGCTGGAGATGGCCTCTGGTTAGACAGGCTTCCTGGGGAAGGGATATTTGAAGTGTTGAGTAGGAACAGTAGATATACAAGCAAGCAGAAAACAGGATGTGCAATCACTTTAGGGAGGAGAAACAAAATATTTCAGACATCAAGTATGAGGAGAACAGTACAACCACAAATGGCCCAGACCAATGTTGCTCAGTGCCCTTTCACACAAGTATCCATCCAAAACAAGGTAAGTTCAGGAACTAAGAGCAAGGGGTTTAGAAACTTTTTTTTTTTAAAGACAGAGTCTCACTTTGTTGCCCAGGCTAGAGTGAGTGCCGTGGCGTCAGCCTAGCTCACAGCAACCTCAAACTGCTGGGCTCAAGCAATCCTCTTGCCTCAGCCTCCCGAGTAGCTGGGACCACAGGCACGCGCCACCATGCCTGGCTAATTTTTCTATATATTTTTAGTTGGCCAATTAATTTTTTTCTATTTTTAGTAGAGATGGGGGTCTCACTCTTGCTCAGGCTGGTCTCCAACTCCTGAGCTCAAGCAATCCTCCTGCCTCGGCCTCCCAGTGTTAGGATTACAGGCGTGAGCCACCACGCCAGGCCTAGAAACTTTAATACAGCATTTGATGAAGTAACTTTGTCTACTGAATCTAATTATTTAAAAAATTAAGTATTCAATGTCTTTTATCCCTGATTTCACACAAAGAAATGTTCACTTTTAGAGGGATAAAGCACGCTTGGGAGTGTAAAAAGTCACAGAAGGCAAATATAGATATCTTTGTAAATGATCAATTTCATTTGCTAATTTTAAAATCTTTTTGTATTAAAAAGTATTACAAAGTAGAATGAAATTCTCATAAAAAATTTAAGATAATACCTACCTCAGTGGTTTGTTTTGGAAATAAAATCCATATACAGTTGTCAAAGCCTAGAACAGTGTTGCATGTTAAGTGCCCAGTAAATGTTAGCTATTGTCAGCCAGCTCCTCTGCCTAGGCGCACAATTTGAGAAGCACTGCTCTAGGCAAAGTGAAACTAGCAAGGAACAGAGAAAACCATATTTACATTTTGGCAAAATAGCCACAGATAATGTTAACGTTATATAAAAATGGCAAGTATGATACAAAACTGGGAAGTTTGGAGAACAATCCAGTAAGACTATTTCCAATTGACATAATTACTGAAAAAAAAAAAAAGAATGCCTTTTACAGATCTAAAATAACCTAATTAAAATGGCCCACACAAAATACAATTACTGCATCCATAAGTTATTTTTAAAGTAAACAAAACATTTTTTAAATCCTTAAACTAATAAAATGTTTTAAATGTTTAAATTTGTAAAGGCTAGAGGCCAAGGGAAGTTAAAAACCACAAAAACGCAAAAGTAAAAGTAAAATAATCCATGTAAAATTACTTAACAAAGTCCCAGAAGTTTATACATTATAAAAGGGTCAAGTATCAAAATTGTGACTTGAAATGGAAAGTTGGTGAGCTGGGAATGTGGCAACAGAGGTTATTACAACCATACCCAAACTGAAGGCAACTGTAAACAAAAGTGCTGTGCCAGCACTACAACACTCGTAACTGGAAAAAGAACTCAAGGACCGGATTTCAAGAATATCTTCAGTTCGACATCACCAGTATAATTTTAATAGTTATTTAATAAAACAAACTCAAGAAACTCTTCCTGAGAGTCTTAGAAAAAAGTTATACTACTTTAACTCTTCCCTCTACTACCATTTTGATGTATCATGGATGACTTTCAGTTTAAAAACTATTTTTATGAACTGAATTCAGGGTGTTAGGGGGAGGCAATAATGAGACAGCCACAAAAAAGTTCCAGATCTCAAACTGACTCAGTCATTGCTATCTTTAACCAAGAGTAGATTCTGAGAAGTATTAAATCTAAAGCAAACACAGTATTTATACTGAGGGAAACAGCTCCTCTGCCTGTACCCATACCAGAGAACTACAACGTAAAATAACACGTCTCTCACTCTTCTTGTTCCCCCCAGTCAGTCAATTACAATGAAATCACACACCATCTCTGAAAAGGTGCCACCTCTGAAGATGTTATTTACAGTCACAAAAAATCCTACTTGGTACCTTTAAGATCTAGCATTCTCATTAAATGTGGTAGATAGTGTGGGAGCAGAAGCTGAGAAAAGTCTGACTAGAACAAGGGCTAGGAGTAAGGATTAGAGAGAAATTTCAATTCTAGCTCCCTCCTGCCAGATGTGGGGGTGCTCACAAGGATTCAGAAAGCTGCTAAACAGCTACTGCATTAGTTACAACACAGCCACTTATGAGCGAACTATAACTTTTCCTTTCTAAAATTATTAACTTTGACTACTAGTTTGCTTACAGCCATTACGTACGATTTACAGTGTTGGGCTTTTATAAAGTGACTTGGGCATTACTTCCATCCTGGAGTTTCAGCCAGGTATCATGGTTCTTTGTCAGATGCCACTAGCTCTCTGTGAAGGAAACAACAGGTACAGAATAATTCTGTCTTTTCACATACTATCACAGTAGTAGAGATGTATATTTTAGCCCAATTAAAAGACACAATGATTCTGCTACATCTCTTACCAAACTGATCATGGCTTATCTAGTGTTATCAATACCAGACATTCATTATTAATATCAGATAGACTATGGAATATAAATACTTAAGATATATAACCTGCTTGTACAATTTAATTTGTAAGAATTTTAAAATTATTTTTAAAAACTCAACATGGATCAGAGACAAAAAAACCCTCAAACAGACATGTAGCTCCCTGAAAAACCTTCCCAAATAAGGTTACTGGTGGGAAGTCAGGAGGGAGTATGAGAACTGGTTTTAACATTTATATACTTAAAAGTTTCCACTAATTTCTCTGTTCATTATTCTTATCCATCATCCAGAACCTCCCCCTTGTAAACTCTTCAACTAGTAAATTTTATGATCTTGGGAGGGTTGAAGGCCTTAGGCTGGGGCTCCTTCCAGCGCTGACAGTGCTACTTAACTAAAGGGTAGAATGCAAGTAGCAGTATGTTCCTTTCTGAGTATCTGAAAGAACTTTAGAGAGGTCAGGTTCTACTCACAATTACAAGATGGACTAGTAATTTAGGACACTCTAGATCAAAGAAACAAAGAAAGCCAAAGGAAAGAAACTCTAGTTGCTAAAGGACCTCAGAGTAAGTTTAATCTCAGAAAAATAGGATGAGAATAATAATAAAGACTATACCACAAAGGTTATAAAGAACTATTTAAGAAATGAACTTGTCAAGAAATAATATTGATGCAAATTTATGATAGTAACTATTCCTCCTGTCCCCCACCCCCATGTCCTAGCAAAAAGGCTAGGAAAATAAGAAAATCCCAGTATTAATTTTATCTTTAAGAGTTAACTATTTTTGCATATAACAGTCCTACTATTCCTTCAACAGCTTTTTCAAAATAATTCATTTGGTTTCGGTGGCAATATTCTATAGCACTCAAACTAATCTTTTTATCCTAAATTCATTTATAAGTGATTTTCATTTAACAGACACGATTAAGTTGCTCTTGTCTTTCACTATGTATCTTATTCTTTATATACAGAATTGATTTATTTAAGAAAGATTAATCAATGAAAATATAAGCAAAATAATCAACATGAAACAAAAAAGTCCTGCAGGTTTTCAATTTCCTATCTGTTTATTATTAACTGAAGTTTATTAACATACTATTAACATGTTCAATCCCTAACTTTAAGATATATATACAAGTCATTATCCATATTATTATCAGTTTAATCAGCACATAAGTTTGAGATTTATTTAGTAAAACAAAATATGACATAGGAACTATTATTTCAGAATATATGAGCTTTAGAAATTAGATTATCATTTGTTTAACTGACTTTTATTTATTTATTTATTTATTTATTTATTTTTTTTTTGAGACAGAGTCTCACTTTGTTGCCCAGGCTAGAGTGAGTGCCGTGGCGTCAGCCTAGCTCACAGCAACCTCAAACTCCTGGGCTCGAGTGATCCTTCTGCCTCAGCCTCCCGGGTAGCTGGGACTACAGGCATGCGCCACCATGCCCGGCTAATTTTTTTTTTTATATATATATCAGTTGGCCAATTAATTTCTTTGTATTTATAGTAGAGACGGGGTCTCACTCTTGCTCAGGCTGGTTTTGAACTCCTGACCTTGAGCAATCCGCCCGCCTCGGCCTCCCAAGAGCTAGGATTACAGGCGTGAGCCACAGCGCCCGGCCTAACTGACTTTTATATTGCCATTAATACTATGATCTTGTGGAAAAGTCAAAGCTTCACTGAAATGTCTGTTTCTGTAACTATGCAATGAGAGTACTATGACGTAAAGGCCTCTGGTCTCAGAAACTGTCACTGGGATAGCCCTGACAAAGCGGATGGGAAAACTTTAACAGGTTTTTTTTCTTTCTCTTTCCTTTCTTTGAACAATTTTTCTTTAGTATTTGTAATCTAGAAGCATAGCCACTCAAGGATACCAGGTGGCCCAAATGCTACAAACAGCCATGTGATTGCCTGCCGGCTGCCCAAAGTTTAGATGCCAGAATGTCACACCTGCACACAGCAGGTGCAGACCAGAGTAGGTCACCTCCGGTTATCTTTAATTCATTAACATATTAATGTAATACTAAAAATCATCCCCCCAAATGAGAATCGCCATTTTCTTCTGTACATGCAATGTATGATGGTGCATGTATGTGAGCTGCATCTGTGCATGTGGAACCCCACCTTCTACATTCTTACACACCACCTCCACCCATATCTAACTCTTTAAAACCTGCACACTCCCTTTGCTCAGTGAGAAGGTACCTTTAGAGCATAAGCTCCTCCTCTACTCTTTGGCCACAGAATAAAAAAACTTGAATGTCTTACCAACTGGATATTCTTTCTTTGTGGCTGATAAAAAGCAGGGAAAGAACACAAAGTTTTTCGGTAACAAAATAACCATTCTATTAATATGAGTATACCCACTAGGGTTAAATCTCATGAAGTATTTGTTGTCTTAACTAAGGAGGCAGTGAATCACCTAAGACTTGATACAAGTTGATCATAAAACATCACTTCATCAATGGAAATATTTTCTACCATTAATAAAATAAATGCATTAAACAACTGTCCTTGCATTATTTAAAAACATTACTGATTTAGAAATGTTAAGGCTTAGAATCCAAGAATGATGAATCCTGACCCCTCTCTGTGGCCCATTTATTTTTTTAAAAAAATTGAACTAAGAGCCTGGCTCTGTGGCATGTGCCTTTAATCCCAGATGGGAGGCTGAGGCGGAGGAATCACTTGAGCCCTGGAGTTCAAGATGAGCCTGAGCAACACAGTGAGACCCTGTGTCTCAAAAAACAAAACAAAACAAAATTAAGGAATGACATAAAAATTGTCAGAGAGACAGAAGCAAACCTTAACCAGTGTGACTGATCCTATGGACCTGTGTGCTCTAACTAACATCACATGGCAGAAGACATCAGTCAAAACTCAAACTCAAGTTACAAAGCCTACTCAGACCCTTACTTCCTTGTATCCCCAAGGTTAAAACTTTTCACTGAAGCCTAGATCAAACTCCAAACCTCCACAAACAAATTTTAACAATGAAGTGTGCTGGAAAAGGAGAATGACCATATGACCTGGTCTGTCCAGGACCATCCCAGTTTAAGTCTGCTGCCTTAGTACAGGTAAATCTTGTTTTATTGCGCTTTGCTTTATTGTGATTCATAGATACTGTGGGTTTGTCTGTGTGTTTTTGTGGCAACCCTGCGTCAACCATGTCTATCAGTACCATTTTTCCAATAGCATGTGTGTACTTCATGTCTCTATGTCACATTCTGGTGATCCTTAAAATATTTCAAACTTTTTCATTATTACTATAACTGTTATGGTAATTTATGATCAGTGATCTTTGATGTTACTACTACTGATAATTGTTTTGGAGCCCACTACCGATGCCCATATAAAACAGTCAACTCTACCAGTTGGCCATACCCTCTCTTCTGTTTCTCCCTAGTTCCCCCTATTCTGATACACAATATTGAAATTAGGCCAATTAGTAAGCCTATAACGGCCTCTAAGTTTTCAAGTGAAAGAAGAGTCAGTCTCTTTCTTTAAATCAAAAGCTAGAAATGATTACTCTTAGTGAGGAAGGCATGTTGAAAACCAAGATAGACAAAAGCTAGGCTTCCTAAGCCAAACAGCCAAGTTGTGAATGCAAATGAAAAGTTCAGATCACTCAAACTTTTCCCATATCAGCAATAAGGCTGTTGTTTGACTTTTTCATTCATGTGTTCACTGGAGTAGCACTCTTAATCTCCTTCAAGAACTTTTCCTGAATCATTTCTAGCTTACACAGGTCTGTACCCCTATGCATTAAAGGATGGCCTGTGTCCACTCAATGTCAGTGCTGCCCTCCCCACCTGAGCAGAAACACTGGGTGAAAGGTATATACACAAGTGCTATGGGAGCTCAAATAGGAAATAATTATATTGTTAAGGAACCGGAAGAATTTTTTTTTTGAGACAGAGTCTCACCCTGTTGCCCAGGCTAGAGTGCAGTGGCATCAGCCTAGCTCACAGCAACCTCAAACTCCTGGGCTCAAGCCATCCTCCTGCCTCAGCCTCCGAAGTAGCTGGGACTATAGGCATGCGCCACCATGCCCAGCTCATTTTTTTTTCTATATATTTTTAGTTGGCCAATGAATTTCTTTCTATTTTTAGTAGAGACGGGGATCTCGCTCTTGCTCAGGCTGGTTTCGAACTCCTGACCTTGAGCAATCCTCCCGCCTCAGCCTCCCAGAGTGCTAGGATTATAGGGGTGAGCCTCGGCGCCAGGCCTGGAATTGGAAGAATTTCTCTTAAAGTATCAAATGAGAGGCAAAAAGTGTGGGGGGAAAAGGTATTCCAAGGCAAAGATTCCCCCTTAGGCAGGGCTGGTAAGGTTGAAGTTGCCTCTAAAGCAAGGAGACTGGCATACGAAAAAGCACAACTGCAAAAAGATGTAGAAAGTCACTAGAGGTGGTCATCTTTGTAAACAAAAAAAAAAAAAAAAGAAAATGAAGAACCTCTCCAATCACCAATATTACTTATGGCACCAAATTTCACAATATTCACTATGAATTATTATGTGAGTAACTCAGTGGAATGAGCACTGGGCTAGTAATTTGGTTCTAGAGACTGAGTCTAGATCAAGTCTCTTAGCTTAATCTCCTCTTCTACAAAACAGTTGACTCCTGAACAGTACAGGTTTCAGCTGCACAGGTACACTCATACATGGATTTTTTTCAATAAATATGTAATATATATTTATATTTTATAATAAATATAATCAGCCCTCAGTATGTGTTTGCGGATACACCGCAACCCAAACACAGATGGAAAATACAGGATTCACCAGATGTGAAGCCCACATATGTAGAGATTACGCAGCGCAGACTAAGGGACTTAGTATCCAGTGCAGTCCTGGAACCAATCTCCTCAGAATAGCAAGGGACAAGTGTAATCAAAATATTCTCAGTTTTAAAAATCTACACTAATTTTGGCCATGAGTGGTAATTACGCCTGTAATCCTAGCACTCTGGGAGGCCAAGGCAGGAGGACTGCTTATGCTTGAGCTCAGGAGTTGGAGACCAGCCTGAGCAAGAGCAAGAACCCATATCTACTAAAAATAGAAAAGTTAGCTGAGATGTAATTCTGAGATAATGGCAAGGAAAGACTCTTTTTTCCAAACAAAAGGAACCTACACTAATTCTGAGGTACTAAATCAAAAGGGGAATCTGTTAAATAGATGAACTTCTAGATAAAAATGTTTCCTCTGCTTTTCATTCACAAAATTTAGCACAGTGCCTATCATGCAGTAGGACTCAATATTTGTCAATGAACATCAGCTATGGCATGGCAACATGCTAAAATGGAACAACAGAAATGGAATTTCACATAGTACTACTTTGAAATGGTAGTGTTTTTATTGAATTGTTTTAATTCCTTATTTTTATAAAAATCATATTGTACAATAGCTAACTACCAACTCAAAAATTTCTAGGAAAAATCATAATTTTCCCATTCTGCCCCATTTCTAAGCTTCTTCAGGGAATTTATATTTTTAAATCCCCACCTCATCCTGATATACTCGATTCAAATCTAACATAAGATTCTTCCTTTGTTATCTTCTCTTTCACATAATGAGACTGTGGTTCCTGTTAAAATAATACATGTCTTTCACATAAGATTCCAAAGTGAAAAAGTTCCTCTCCCTTCCCTGAGACCTTAAACATACAGTTCTTCCCCTTCCTCAAGGAAACCATCATTACTAGTTTCTTATACAGTCTTCCAGAGATTCAAAAATATTTAAAATACATGTATGTTCGCCTAGTCTTCATGTTAGCATACCATACATTGTTCTACACCTTGGTTTTTCCAAATAATGATCCCTCTGAAATTATTCCATATTCACATATTTATAACTTTCTCATTCTATATATAATATTGCAGATTACTACACTGTATAAGTACCCTAATTATTTAGTTTCCTCTGATGAACATATTATTTTGAATTTTTTTTTTTTTTTTTTTTTTTTTTTTTTTGAGACAGAGTCTCGCTTTGTTGCCCAGGCTAGAGTGAGTGCCGTGGCGTCAGCCTAGCTCACAGCAACCTCAAACTCCTGGGCTCGAGCGATCCTTCTGCCTCAGCCTCCCTGGTAGCTGGGATTACAGGCATGTGCCACCATGCCCGGCTAATTTTTTATATATATATCAGTTGGCCAATTGATTTCTTTCTATTTATAGTAGAGACGGGGTCTCGCTCTTGCTCAGGCTGGTTTTGAACTCCTGACCTTGAGCAATCCGCCCGCCTCGGCCTCCCAAGAGCTAGGATTACAGGCGTGAGCCACAGCGCCCGGCCTTATTTTGAATTTTTTTTAAGAGATTGGGTCTCACTCTGTTGCCCAGACTGGAGTGCAGTGGCACTACTGTAGCTCACTGCAACCTTAAATTCCTGGGGTCTCAAGCAAGCCTCCTAAAGTAGCTAGGACTATAGCTGTGAGCTGTTATGCCGGGCTAATTTTTAATTGTTTGTAGAGATGGGGTCTCGCTGTGTTGCCCAGGCTGGTCTTGAACTCCTGGGCTCTTGCAATTCTCCGGTGCCTTGGCCTCCCAGAGTGCTGGGGCTACAGGCATGAACCATTGCATGCAGCCCTATGATGAACATTTAAAGTTGCTTCCAAACTTGCTATTTCCAACAATGTACCAAATCTATACTTAATCCTTAGGATAAATTGTTAAACTGTCCTCCCTAGAGGTAATTTCAACTTAAACTCTCACTAGCAACATGTAAGTATTCCTATTTCTCAACATCTTTCTGAACCCAGGTTATCAAATCTTTAAAAATCTTTTCAAATCTAACATGTGAAAATCTTACTATACTTTTATTAGCAATTTTATTATAAATAAAGTTGAACATTTATATGTCCTTTTTAACCAATAGAGTGTTTATATCCTTTGTCATTTTCCTAATGCATTTTTTTTCTTAGTGATTTGTAGGAACTCTGTATGTTAATGATATTAGTACATTTTCTAAATATGTCTCATGAAACGTCATGTAAAGATCCTGTCTGACAATAAAACTGCATTTATTAATATTTTTCTATTATATTATTTAATAAAACAGATAAAATACCACCAAACTTTTTGACCAATGTCAGAAACACAAGTTAATGTGCCCATATGATTTCAGCACAAATAAAATACACAAACAGAAGACTTTTAATTGAAATCCAAGTCTGAATTTGTACTTAGTGTATTACCCACCTGACCATATGAAATGGTAACACATTTTACATGTTACTTTTAGAGCACTCAAGAGTAGTGTATCAGATTAAACACACACACACACACACACACACACACACACACACACTCTCACACACACCTCACTCTCTTGGAGCACCTAAGAAATGTGTGATTCATAACCTTAAAACAGATTCACAGAAACATGACTTTCTGATTCTGGCAACACAGTGAGACAGCTTAAGCAGAATATCCCTTCTACTAAAAATAATCTAAATGCTAAACAGAAATAGATAAAATAGAAGGAAAAATACAGTAGAGCTCCAAAGAAAGGACAGAGATATATCCAGGTGCTAGACTGAAAGATGAGACAAACTACAGCAAAAAGCAGAAGTTTACAACACAATGACAGTGTGTAGGAGGGTAGGGACCTGGGAGAAACTTTGTCTATCATCACTGAGAAGTAGCAAGAAATCTATTTCCTAGGCTTTTTGTGGGGTACAGTCTTCCACAAAAAACTGAAACCCAAGTTCCATACAGGTACTATTCAAATTTTTACTTCATACATGAGTGTGAATCTACAAACTGAAAATGTGTGTAAAATGGGCTGGAGCCTAGTGTACCCAGCAGAAACAAATAATCAAAACCACCATATAAAGAAACACACATCCAAAATCTAAGGCACACACATTCCATAGAAAAAACAATATCCATGCTATTAAAAATAACAAAATTACTTACGGTACAGACTTTCTATAAATGAGGTGTCAGCAAACACACAAACAGGATGTTTAGTTCCCAAGAACTTAAAAAAAATGAAATGATTTATATACTACAATGTAAAATAAGTAACTTAAAAATGATTAAAGAATCTTTCAAAGACATATATTTAAATATTTACAGATTAAAAAGATAATGCCACAGAATGGCTTCAAAATAATTGGGTATAGAGTGGAGATAAAAATAAAACAGAATCCATAAATGCTAAAGCTGTATAAAAAGTACACAGGGGCCAGGCATGGTGGCTCACGCCTGTAATCCTAGCTCTCTGGGAGGCTGAGGTGGGCGGACTGCTTGAGGTCAGGAGTTCGAAACCAGCCTGAGCAAGAGTGAGACCCCCGTTTCTACTATAAATAGAAAAAAATTAATTGGCCAACTAATATATATAAAAAAATTAGCCGGGCATGGTGGCACATGCCTGTAGTCCCAGCTACTCGGGAGGCTGAGACAGAAGGATTGTTTGAACTCAGGAGTTGGAGGTTGCTGTGAGCTAGGCTGACGCCAGGGCACTCACTCTAGCCTAGGCAACAAAGTGAGATTCTGTCTCAAAAAAAAAAAGTACACAGGAATGTTATTATAGCATTCTCTTTACTTTGTATAAGTTTGAAGCTTTCCTGATTAAAATGATCAAAAAGATATAAAAAGAAAAAAAAAAGATATAAAAAGAAAAGAGAAGCCCAGGAGTAAAGAACAGGATATAATGAATTCAGAAAAGGCAGCGTAAAGGTAGGGGAAGTAGAAGGGCTTTTAGAATTAAAAAAAAAACAGAAACAACTTTAAAATTAGAGACACAGGAAGAAAAATAATAGAGACAAACAAACAAAAGGGACATTTGAAGAAACTACTCAGAACACAGAATAAAAAACACGATTTTAAAAATGTAGAGAAGTTATGAACAGAAAGAGAAGGTCTAAGACGATATCTAATATCCCAGGAGAAAACAGAAAGAATGAGGAAGAGATGTTATTCTGAGATAATGGCTGAGACTCTCCCAGAAATAGCATAAAGATGATAATCTTCAGATTGGAAAAGCATACTAAATCTCAAGCAAGATAAAATAAAAATAAATTCATACCTAGACCATCATGGTAAAATTGAAGAATGCCAAAGACAAGAAAACTCTTAAAAGCAACCAAAGAAATGACACGTTACCTATAAAGGAAGAAACAATAATATAACTGACAGTTGATTTTTCATCAGAAAACAATCACGTATCTTTGCTAAGAAAAACAACTGTCAGCTAGAATTCCATAACCAATTAAAGTACCATATAAAAGCAGATGCAAAATAAAGACATTTCCAGAAAAAGGGATAATTTCCCACTCACAGACCATTACTAAAGAACCTTTTTAGAATGGGAAGGAAGAAGTAATGGAATAAAGGAAGTCACCAATTGGAATACTAACAGTAACTAAAGTGTCAAGCAACCAAAAAAAAGAAAGTTCCTGGTCATAACCTGTGAAGAGCTTCCAATCTCCCCAAACTGTGATAATAGAATTATTACAAGATGCTGAATAACAAATGAGTGATACCTCATGTTTGCAAAAGGTAACATTTCAGATGGTTAAGAAATGCAAAAGCTTTTATTACATGCAAAGGATTGAGTTGGCTATTAAAGCAAAGAAGTATCAAGAGGACAAGTGTTTCCCAACTCTCTTTTAGAGGATTATCTAAATTAAGGGTAGTTAGGGGTTTATTTTCCTTTAATCAAACAAGTGTCTGCTTATAAGACTACATTTTCTAACATGTGACAACTAAACTATAACAATTTGCTCCAGGAGAAAATACTTCATTAGAATAATCAAGGATCCCAAATACTTCAACCGCCTGCTATCCATTTTAAGGTAACAAGACATGGGTTCATTGGAGATATTCACTGGCATGACTTTAACCAATTACCTACGTGCTAGTAACTCACAAAGCTGCTCCTCACCTAGTTGGACCACAGTTTCTTCATTTATAAAATAGACTTAATCATAGTTACTACTTAACAAGGTTGTTGTGAAGTTAAATGAATTAATATAAACACTGCTTGGTATGTAACCCTTCATCATCATGCAACATGCCAAGGACTTTTTCTTACCCACCAAACCAAGTGCCTCCTATATATATATAGTGAGTGACATCTGATTGGACCATTGGAACTTTCTACCCCTGATCTTCCTCTACTCAATTTTCTGTCTTAGGAGAAGTACTTGGTAGCCCTAGTCAGAAACCTGGGTATAATCCTACTGCTTTCTTTGGTCTCACTTTCCCTGCCTCCCATATATTTAGTCACCCAAGCCCTCAAAAGTAATTTCCTCCAGAAAGTCAAAGTTGCATTTGGAAACCTCAGACAAGTAAACATAGTATACTTTAGGAATATATATCTCCCCTCTCTGAACTCTAAACTCCTTAGGGAAAAGCTTTTATTTTGTCTAGATTTGATATGCAAGGACAGACACTGCTGGATTCAGTATATAGTATAGGGGAGTATCAATCACAATCAATGAATTAACAAATCCATCTACTGTGGAGATGATGGCCATCAAACATTTGAGCAGCCGTTCAATTCCTCCTGTTATTTTACTGAGCAATTTCCTGATTATGACTTGATTCCTAAGTGAGTCTATCTGCCTCCTGAAAGAGAGAACATATTGGTCATGCCAACGCAAGCACTGCAGTCTGTGTGCTAGTTATTGCTCACTATAAATGAATAAACTTCCTTCATTTTACACACCAGTCACATGAGCTTGATTATTGTGGAACTATCCTTTAAAGATGGCTCCACACTAGCATGTTTTGAGTTCATAGGGCTAACAGCCACAGCATAAACTGAAGTAACTGAGACTACTGTAATCCCTCCCACCTCTCATCCACACTCCCACCTTCTCTGTAATGTAAGCTGAGTATCCTTTTACATATGTCTGTCTATCAGATTTCAACATGCCCTAAAACAGAAATAAGTTTATTTTCAAACATGTAAACTTGTTTCATTTCAAACATTCTAAACTTGTATTACTTATTTCTACTAAATATTTCACCAGCCTCCCATCTCCTAGACATCCGGCTCAGCAGCACTGCCTTTCACTCTTCATTTCCCATGCCACCACCAGCTGTCAAGTCCAACTGATTTTACCTCTATAATGTTATTTTTGATCTGCCTTCTCAGTCGCATTCCTATACCCCAAATTAACCATATCATTTCACCACAACTAATCTAATAATCTAACTGATCTACCAGGTTTTAGGGTTCTTCTTTCTCTAATCCATTTTATACCCTGCTGCCAGATTAACCTTAAATTCGATCGTGAGCATAACAACTCCTTGCTCAATAGCCTATTAAAAAATAAACTTAAAGCTTAGCACTTAAGGTCCTGCAGAATCAGACTCCTAGAGCTTCCAAGTAACTGGAATGGTAAAGAAATATTGGTCCCCTCAGTCATCACAGCAGCAGGGTGAGAAATCCATTTTCCCCAGTGCAACATACAAATCAGTATTCTCTCTTTTTTCTAAAAAATTTTGTCATGACATTCTTGTTACATTACCCAGGCTGGTCTTGAACTCCTGGGCTCAAGCAGTCGTCCTGCCTCAACCTACTAAGTAGCTGGGAATGCAGGCACATGCCACCGCACCAGGCCAAATATCATTATTCTCTGTGTGTCAGTACACGAAAGGGGTTGGAAAGTACTGTCCTAATTGACTGACATCAGGCTTATTTCTATAATGTTACTACCATTCTTGCACCAGTGAGAGCATGGGGCAATAATAAAGTGCCTCTCAAATACTTACATGGCATTCCAAGAAGTAAAACATATAAGCATCCTTTATGTTAGATGCTAGGAATAATATAGCAGGTATGGGGTTGGGGGTGAAAAAAGAAACACTGGCAGTATCTCCAGCACTACTCAAAGATAAAGCTACTGTTGGCCAGGCCCAATGGCCCTTCGATTTAAATTTCAAAATTCATGAAACTATGAAGCATTTATTAATGTCAATATGCCCTTCTGGGGAAAAGGTTAGGATAAACATTGTATTTGTACAGACTAAAAATCACATTGTATAGAAAATTTTCAAACTTTTGAGATTTGAGTCTAAAAGTAACAAAAAGACCTAAAATTCAACACTAGCTGAAATATTTGTCAAATTAATGTCATGAATTAATATGATGAATTATCATCATGTCAGAAAATAACATGGACTCCTCAGACTCAGTGGGATACATGCCACTGTAGTTATAGTGAAAGTAAATATGAGCTGAAGAGTAGTCTATGCAATCAAGTGGTTAACTATTTTTGTGGGCAAAACAAAATAAGGAGATAAAACCCATAGGATAAACAGGCAAGGGGAAGAGGAAGAAGCAGATGAAGAGAATCCAAGACTCACAATAAAAGCAGTAAAAGTTTTATTTATCTCCCTACACCAAATATTTCTAAATCCTTTCTCCTGATCCCTAAGATCTCTAGTATCGCTATCAACATCTGCTATAGCACTGTTTATAAGGGATGAGACAGCCCTTTTGTGAGCACCATGCACCGCTCCCCACAAAAAAAACAATTAGCCACTTAAAAAATAAAGATGCACTTGTGTAAAAATGTTCATCCTATCTTCCAACCCAGCTACCAATCTCCTGTGACTGCAGTGGTAAAGACACATAACAGAATGGGTACAGCCTCTGACAAATAATAGGGCAATAAAGTAAGAATATGTATGATCTGCAACATACCAGTATTAAAGAAAATCAAAGTCTCTGTCTCTTAACTTTACCCAAAGCAGCTAAAACAATTCCAGATATTATTAGAAACAAACATAACATCCAGACTCTAACTTGTGTCTGCTATATACCCACATTTTAGCAGCTGGATACTGACTGGCCATAACTGCAATATAAAATGTTGTTACACCTTCTACTCCAAGATATGCAGGTTTGGTTTTGTTATTTATTTTATTCATTGATCTATTTTGTTTATTTTTGCGACAGAGTCTTGCTCTGTTGCCGGGATACAATGCAGTGGTGTGATCATAGCTCACTGCAACTTCACACTCCTGGGCTCAAGCGATCCTCCTACCTCGGCCTTCCAAGTAGCCGGAACTATGGGTGTGAGCCATGATGCACAGCTGATTTTTCTATTAGTAGAGACAGGGTCTTGCTCTTGGCTCAGGCTGGTCTCAAACTCCTGAGCTCAAGCTATCTTCCCATCTCAGCCTCCCAGATAGCAGGTATAAGCCACCACAACAGCAGCCACCCAAGACATGCAGGTTGGGAAGAACAACTTAATACATCCACTGGTGACACTAATACTGCCTTCCAAATGTGTTGATCTGTATTAAAAACAATTAAACATAGGAGGCCAAGGCAGGCAGGGCACTCAAGGTCAGGAGTTCAAAACCAGCCTGAGCAAGAGCGAGACCCGTCTCTACTAAAAATAGAAGTTAATTGGCCAACGAAAAATACATAGCAAAAAATTAGCCAGGCATGGTGGCGTGTGCCTGTAGTCCCAGCTACTCGGGAGGTTGAGGCAGGAGGATCGCTTGAGCCCAGGCAACAGAGTGAGACTATGTCTCAAAAAAAAGAAATGAAGTACTTAAGCATGCTACAACATGAACGAACCATGAGAATGTTAGATTAAATCAAGGAAACCAGACCGTGCGTGGTGGCTCAGGCCTGTAATCCTAGCATTCTAGAAGGCTGAGACAGGAGGATCGCTTGAGGTTAGGAGTTTGAGACCAGCCTGAGCAAGAGTGAGATCCACATCTCTATTAAAAATAGAAAAATTAGCTGGGTATGGTGGCACATGCCTGTAATCCCAGCTACTCAGGAGTCTGAGGCAGGAGGATCCTTGAGCCCAAGAGTTTGAGGTTGCTGTGAGCTAGGCTGCGACCGCGGCACTCTAGCCCGGGTGACAAGAGACTCTGTCTCAAAAAAATAAAATAAAATAAAATAAAAAAATAAAAACAAAAAATAGTGCACAAGACCAGAGATATTTCTTAAATTAAAAACAGTTCTGGGGCTTTTTTTTTTTTTTTTTCTTGAGACAGAGTCTCGCTTTGTTGCCCAGGCTAGAGTGAGTGCCGTGGCGTCAGCCTAGCTCACAGCAACCTCAAACTCCTGGGCTCGAGTGATCCTTCTGCCTCAGCCTCCCGGGTAGCTGGGACTACAGGCATGCGCCACCATGCCCGGCTAATTTTTTATATATATATCAGTTGGCCAATTAATTTCTTTCTATTTATAGTAGAGACGGGGTCTCGCTCTTGCTCAGGCTGGTTTCGAACTCCTGACCTTGAGCAATCCGCCCGCCTCGGCCTCCCAAGAGCTAGGATTACAGGCGTGAGCCACAGCGCCCGGCCAGTTCTGGGGCTTTTATAGATTAATTTGTGACCTCAACCCATACACCCATCCCCTTAATCCTAATTTTCTCCATAAACTTTCTAATTCATAAATTCTTACTACCACAAGAAAGAGAATACTAACTATATCCTATTGAAAACTATGTTGAGAACCTACATCAACAATCTTAGTAGGACTTTCAAAGACTAAACAGATTTTGGGGCCAAATACGCTGCTCTGAAATCTTGATATAAACTTAAAAGTGTAGTAATCAAATAGCTAAAATAGCTTTATGAACATTTCCCAGACCATTTAGATTAAAAACAGAAAATTTTCAGAAACCTCAGACAAAAATAAATCACTAAGTATTTTTTGATAACTATATGAAGAGGATCATCAATGACTTTTTCTTTTCAGAGATGTATAGCTGATCATAAACAACAGAGGTACAACTTTAACTCTTCCCACCTGCTTAATTATTCAAACTGTACCAGTTTACTCTATTTAAAACAGCAATAAACCAGGCGCGGTGGTTCATGCCTGTAATCCTAGCACTCTGGGAGGCCAAAGAGGGATTATCACTTGAGGTCAGGAGTTTGAGACCAGCCTAAACAAGAGTGAGACCTCGTCTCTACTAAAAATAGAGAAAAGTAGCCAGTCAACTAAAACTAGAAACAAAAAATTAGCCAGGCATGATGGCTCGCACCTGTAGTCCCAGCTACTCCGGAGGCTGAGGCAGGAAGGTCACTTGAACCCAGGAGTTTGAGGTTGCTGTAAACTAGGCTGATGCCACGGCACTCACTCTAGCCCGGCAACAAAGTGAGACTCTGTCTCAAAAAAAAAAAAAAACACCAGCGAGACTCTGTCTCAAAAAAAATAAATCAGCAATAGCTCCCTTCCCTCTCCCCCTCCAAAAGAAAAATAAAGGAAAAAAAGATTAAAATAATAATAATCAAAGACTGAAAAACTATTACAAGAAATAACATAATACAAAACGCTATTTTCCTCATCTGTGTAAAATAAATCAAATGCAAACTTGAGTAAACAATAAAAAATATTTGCTGAACAAATAAATATTGCCATTTAAATATTTTCTTTAATCTTAAACTTAGCCATTGGGCCTTGCCAAGGCCTGCTCCTCTACCTCTTTCCCTAATCTATTAAAGAAAGTTGTTACTTTCTTGATCCCTTCCATCTCTAATTAGGTGGTTCTAAGATTTATTCCTACCCCCAAATATCTTGGCAGGTATGGGGAAAGGACAGGAGGAAATAAAAATTTGCAGCAAAAACTACCACCAGTTTTTGATAAAGACTCCCATCTTATTCTAGAACAGAGTCCCTTTATCACATGCCACTTTCATTTCCCTTTTCAAATGTCCTTGGATATTTAAATGTTATATAAAAATTTTTAAAATATATTAAAAGTTAAATACATTGGCCACGCACGGTGGCTCACGCCTGTAATCCTAGCTCTCTGGAAGGCCGAGGCGGGCGGATTGCTCGAGGTCAGGAGTTCGAGCCTGAGCAAGAGCAAGACCCCGTCTCTACTATAAATAGAAAGAAATTAATTGGCCAATTAATATATATAGAAAAAATTAGCCGGGCATGGTGGTGCATGCCTGTAGTCCCAGCTACTTGGGAGGCTGAGGCAGGAGGATCGCTTGAGCCCAGGAATTTGAGGTTGCTGTGAGCTAGGCTGACGCCATGGCACTCACTCTAGCCTGGGCAACAAAGTGAGACTCTTGTCTCAAAAAAAAAAAGTTAAATTACATAAAAAAGAACTTTCACGTAGCATAACTATATTAATGGGATATTTAGTGCTTCCAAATACTTGGTCTCTGCAATCAGCCCCAAACAATCAGGAATATTTTCTAACTAAAGGATGCATAAACCCTTAACATTTCCTTCTCACCTCTTCACTAGGCCATCATTATCCTGAGAGGGCAGTATGAGAATCGAGGATCTAAAAAGTATTACATATTTCTGAATAACTGGAAATATTACTGGGTCCAAAGATCAGAACATCTAGTATAAATATGTTTTACTGCAGGTGTCCAAAACTATAGCTTTTAAAAGAGCAAAAATTCTCTGAGCTGTGTTCACATGTCTGGTGGACAGGAGTACTAATTCTAGATGAGTAAACCCAATAAGAGTTATTTCAGCAGTAAGTCTGATCTGAAGATTGTGTTTTTTTGTTTTTGTTTTTTTGGGTTTTTTTTTTGAGACAGAGTCTCACTTTGTTGCTCAGGCTATAGAGTGAGTGCCATGGCATCAGCCTAGCTCACAGCAACCTCAAACTCCTGGGCTCAAGCAATCCTTCTGCCTCAGCCTCCTGATAAGCTGAGACTACAGGCATGCGTCACCATGCCCGGCTAATTTTTTGTATATATATATTTTAGTTGGTCAATTAATTTCTTTCTATTTATAGTAGAGACAGAGTCTTGCTCTTGCTCAGGCTGGTTTCGAACTCCTGACCTTGAGCAATCCGCCTGCCTGCCTTGGCCTCCCAGAGTGCTAGGATTACAGGTGTGAGCCACCACGCCCGGCCAAGATTGTTATACTGTACAATTTTTAAGCATTTTCATACCCTTTTACATTTATTTCCTACAATCACCCTGACATTTATGAACAATAATCTATGGCTGTTCTTTTTTTTTTGAGACAGAGTTTCACTCTGTTGCCTGGGCTAGAGTGAGTGCCCTGGCATCAGCCTAGCTCACAGCAACCTCAAACTCCTGGGCTCAAGTGATCCTCCTACCTCAGCCTCTCGAGTAGCTAGGACTACAGGCACGCGCCACAGCATCCAGCTAATTTTTTCTGTTTTTAGTTGTTTGGCTGATTTCTTTCTATTTATAGTAGAGATGGGGTCTCGCTCTTGCTCAGGCTGGTCTCGAACTCCTGAGCTCAAGCAATCCTCCCGCCTCGGTCTCCCAAAGTGCTAGGATTACAGGCGTGAGCCATCGTACCCGGCCTATGACTATTCTTTTTTTTTTTTTTTTTTGAGACAGAGTCTCGCTTGTTGCCCAGGCTAGAGTAAGTGCCGTGGCATCAGCCTAGCTCACAGCAACCTCAAACTCCTGGGCTCAAGCAATCCTTCTGCCTCAGCCTCCCGAGTAGCTGGGACTACAGGCATGCACCACCATGCCCGGCTAATTTTTATTTATTTATTTATATATATATATATATATATATACATATATATATATATTAGTTGGCCAATTAATTTCTTTCTATTTATAGTAGACACAGGGTCTTGCTCTTGCTCAGGCTGGTTTCGAACTCTTGACCTCGAGCAACCCGCCCGCCTCAGCCTCCCAGAGTGCTAGGATTACAGGCTTGAGCCACCACACCCGGCCTGACTATTCTTTAAGAAAGCATTTTTATTAAATTTACAGAAGTCCTTATTGTCACAGTCTCACCACTTGCATCACTGCTTCTCCATTTCTCTGAGTAAAGCCTGTGGCAAATGCACAAGAGAGACAATGTTCAAAAGCTGAAGTTAGGCTGGGCCCAGTGGCTCACACCTGTAATCCTAGCACTCTGGGAGGCCAAGGCAGGTGGATCGTTTTAGCTCAGGAGTTCAAGACCAGTCTGAGCAAGAACGAGACCCCATCTCTACTAAAAATATAAAGAAATTACTTGGAAAGCTAAAATATAAAGAAAAAATTAGCAGGGTATGGTGGTACATGCCTGTAGTACCAGCTATTTGGGAGGCTGAGGCAGGATTGCTTGAGCTCAGGAGTTTGAGGTTGCTGTGAGCTGGGCTGATGGCACATGCTCTGAGCAACAAAGTGAGACTGTCTCAACAAAAAAAAAAGTTAAAAGTTAGTAAACTAATTAAAGGTAAGTTATAGAATACATATTTAGTACCACACTATGCCAAACTCAACTGGAGCAAAAGATCCAGATAATAAAGAGAACACACTGGTGTTAAAAAGAAGTTTCACTGATAAATGCTTTCATCAATGTTGGCTAACAGCTAACCAGACTTACTGTCGCCAAAAGCCGTTATTTTTCAAGACCAAATGCAACCAGCTCCAAAAGACCATTATCCACATATTTTATGCATGTCAACTCCGCTTTCTGCTTGGCTATTTGGGAGAAGAAGTGAAGAAAGTATTAACCTTACATTACCATTCTCAATATAAGGAAGCAGAAGCCATTCCAACCTACCAGATCTTTAGCTAGTCTGTCAGGGATTAACAGGAACTCTTATTAACCAATCTCTAACATCAACTTGTCTCTTTTCTTCATTATCATGTTTATGTTTTTCTTGTCTCCAAACCTATATTCCTAGGATAATTTTGGGTAAAGGGGAAGGGAAATAAGAATAGAGGGGAAGGTTTTACAAATTGTATCATCACATGATGACTACTCAAAAAACAAACTGCTCAATCACCCAACCACACTAATGGCATTCCCCTAAGAGCAGCAATTTTCAAAGTGTGGTCTGGGGACCTCTAGAGGTCTCCTCCACACTCTTTGGGGGGAAGGGAGAAAAGTCAAAGCATTTTCATAATACTAAGATGCTACTTGCTATCATTCCACTGCCATTCTCTCATGAGTGAAGCTTTCCAGAAACTACAGGAAATGTGATATTTCAATAGATTGAATGTAGAGCAACGGCACTATTCTCATTCAATTGTTTTGTTAAAGTTATTTTTAATTTTTAAAAAGGGGTCCTAAGACCAAGAAGTTTGTGAACCACTGCGCTAGGAGAATATGGTCAATCATGGAAGTCTTCCACAACATCCTATAACTCCACCAATCCAATTAGCACTCATCACCAAATAAAAGCAAAAGCTACAGTGCCAGTCTATCAGTATCAGTGTCTTCATATACATTTTCATATTGTGAGGACAAGACACGGATTGTACATTTCTTGCTATCAGTATTAAAGACATTCAGCCAGTAATGTGAAATATCATACCCCTAAAACATGGCATCAAAAATTACAAGGGGAATACCCATAATACCTACCACCTAGATCATACCATTAACCTTTCACCATACTTGCTTTATCACATATCCATTTCTAGTACTTTTTATACAACCTGAAGACATCAATACATGCATGCCACTAGTTTTCTCTTTTGAATCAAAATTTATGTACAATGAAATGCATAAATCTTAAGTGTCAATTTGCTGAATTTTGACAAATGCATATACCTGTGTTACTCAAACCCATATCAACATAAAGAACATTACAATCATCTCAGAAAGTTCCCCCTGCCCACCTCTAGTCAATTCCTGCCTTTATCCTCAGAGGACACTACCCTTTTGATTTTTTCCACCATAAACCAGTTTTGCTTATTCCAGAACTTAACATAAATGGAAGCACATACTTTTTATACAGTTTCTTTCTCCTAGCATAGTTTTGAAATTTATCCTATTGTAGCGTATCAGTAGTCTATTCCTTTTTATTACTGAGTAATATTCCATTTATGAATATATCAGTGTTCACTCATTTTCCTGTTAATGGATTATTTTCAGTTTTCTGATCTTAGAATAAAGCTGCTATGAATATTCTTGTACAGGTCTTTTTCTGAAACTATGCATTCATTCCTCTTCTGTAAATACCTGGGAGTGGAATTTTCAGGGGGAAACCCCTTCTTTTTATTATGGAAAATGTTAAACATGCATAGGAGAGAGAACAGAATAATGAATTCACATTAAAGCCAGCTGCAACTATATAAATTCATAGACACTTGTTTCATATTCATACCTCCCAATTATTCTGAAGTCCTAGATCATCATATCATTTTGTCATTTAGTACTCAATATACAACCAATGCTTTCAAATCTGGTGGTTATTTATCTTGAAAGAAACATTCGTCATTGATTTACCTATGGATTAAGAGTAGCAACAAATGTACTATATAGTTTTTCTTCACATCTTTTAAATGCCTCTCTACCACCCCCCTTGATATCCAGGAAGTCAATGGTATAAATTCAAAGATTTTATCAGCATTTTGAAAGAATTAGTGTAAAATACAAAAACTGTGTTTTTATGGGTTTTTCTGAGACAGAGTCTCACGTTGCCGGGGCTAAGAGTGTCATGGCATCAGCCTAGCTCACAGCAACCTCAAACTCCTGGGCTCAAGCAATCCTTCTGCCTCAGTCTCTCAAGTAGCTGGGACTTCAGGCATGCGCCACCATGCCCGGCTAATTTTTTCTATATATTTTTAGTTGTCCAGCTAATTTATTTCTATTTTTTTAGTAGAAACCAGGTCTTGCTCTTGCTCAGGCTGGTCTCCAACTCCTGAACTCAAACAATTTGCTCACCTCGGCCTCCTAGAGTGTTAGGATTACAGGTGTGAGCCACCATGCCCAGCCCAAAATTGGTCTTAATGATAAATATCATAGACGAATATCAATATAGTCAAGGAGACTTCCCAACTCTCAGCTCTTGAACTAACTAATCCCATGCTATGGTATCATTTTATAAGTGAAACTGTGTGTATGAGGCTTAAAAATAATTAGTTCTGGTAAACTAGCCCCTTGTGAGAACCAAGGTAGTGTCCTCATTACATCTAATACTGAACAAGGAGATAACATTTCAATCCTTCCAGTCCCTAGATTTTTATCCTTAAAAAACCTCCCTGTGCTGGAGAAGGTAAGGGGAAATGACCATTCTCAACCACTGCTGACAGTATACATTCATATTTTTTCAAATGGCTATCAGGGGAGGGAATATTGGAAATCTTTTGATTTGTAAATTCCACTTGCAAGAACTTAAGGTAAATAAACCCTAGAGCAAAGCATGCAACCAGATGTTCTTTCCCAATGTTGGTTATAATGGAGAAAAGTTGTCTATAACCTAAATATAGGGTAACAGTAGCATTATGGAACATCCAAATAAACAAACATACAGGTTTTAAAGTCTGAACCAGGCCAGGCACAGTGGCTCACACCTATAATTCTAGCACTTTGGGAGGTTGAGGCGGGAGGATTACTTGAGCTCAGGAGTTGGAGACCAGTCTAAGCAAGAGTGAGATGCTGTCTCTACAAAAAATGGAAAAATTAGCCAGGCGTGGTGCTTTGCACCTTTGGTTCCAGCTGGGGAGGGGGGTTTGCGGGGGAGCCTGAGGCATGAGAATTGCTTGAGCCCAGGAGTTTCAGGTTGCAGTGAGCTATGATGATTGATGCCACTGCACTCTAGCCTGGGCAACAGAGCAAGACCCTATCTCAAAAAAAAAAGTCTGAACAATTGCCAAGGTATTAATGGAAGTTATGAGGGAAGGGGAATATATTTACTGCTCATCAAGTTTTACTGCATCTTCCTAACAGATTCCAATTTTAGTCTTTTTTCTATGTGCCAAGTTTTAAAAAAAGCCAATCTCAGGGTTTTGGAGGCAACCATGAGGTAGCACTTTGAAAATACAGGACCCGCTCATTAAGTTCCAATAAACTAAACTATAGAGTTAAATAGCATACACACAATAGTGACAAGCAAAAAAATGGTATGTCTAGACAAAGTTCAGATAAAACACCAACATGTTACTATGAATCCAAAGGACAGGCACAATATAATTCAGTACAATTTAATACAGCTCATCTTATTTATGATGTAACCCAAGGTTTCTCAATCTTGGCATTATTGGCATGGGGGGGTAATAGTTTGTTGGGGGGGGGGATGTCCTGTGCATTATATGATGCTTAGCAGCATTCAGGCCCTCTGCCCAATAGAAGTTAGTAGCACCCCCAAGTTTTAACAACTAAAAATGTCTCTAGATGTTGCCAAGAGTTCCCTGGGGAGAGTAGGTAAAATCACTCTGGTTGAGAAACCTTGAGCTAACGTTACACTTACAATATTCCATTCCATTCTTCCAAAAACACACAAATAAAAAAAACCCCCAAAACTCTGGGCTTTAAGAAGCTTACAATCCAAGAGCAAAAAACCCAAAAGTTAAGGAGGTTTTTTTTTTTTTGAGACAGAAACTCACCCTGTTGCCCAGGCTAGAGTGCCATGGTGTCAGCCTAGCTCATAGCAACCTCAAATTCCGGGATCATTTTTCTATTTTTAGTAGAGACAGGGCCTTGCTCTTGCTCAGGCTGGTCTTGAACTCCTGACCTCAAGCAATCCTCCCACCTCCTCCTACCTTGGCCTCCCAGAGTTCTAGGATTACAGGTGTGAGCCACCACATCCGGCCGGGAGTTTTTAAATTTTATTGTAATATCCTATATATAAGGAAGGCTTTAATATTACAGATTCACAGAGTTTTGCCCACCACAGATCTATCTTCTTTCTCTCCTAATTTGCAAATATAGTATCTTATATTTATTAAAATGCACAACAGAGATTCACACTTTGGTCTTCAGTCTGCTACCGTGTATCTAGGACCTGTATTCCATTTCATTTTATTAGGAGTCACAACACTTGAGTTCAAATCTTTCTCTACCACTTACTTGCTTTATATGCATGTTACTAACTTCCTTATGCCTTAGTTCCCTCAACTTTAGAACAGAAATACTATCATTGAAACTTACAGGAACACCAGGTCTATATGAAGTATGCTTAGTGTCCCATAAAGTGTCCAATAAATGTCAACTATTAGCTATTATTCTACCTACAAGCCTATAAAGACAGGCACCATCACCACCAATTTACAGATGAAGAAACAGAGGCTGATTAAAAAACTTGCTGCTGCTCATAAAAATATAAGGCAATGCAGCAATGATTCAGAAACTGATTCCAGACTGCTGGAATCAGAGCCCATACTTTTTCCATTATGTCAATAAAATCATATTAAGATTTATTATCTATCAAGAGTAACATTATCAGTCTTACTAAAAAATAATGACCAGTATGAGAGACACATTTTCATTAAAAGAGATTAATATACAACACAACTAAATTGAAGTATATTACTGAATTAAGGTTATAGAGCTTCTATAATGACAAACAACTAATAGATTCTCTACACACTATTTTAAGTGATTCTTATTTTTAAAAATCTTAACAGAGACTTTAGTTTCTGAAATTGTTTATGCATTCTACTGAAGCAGTCTACTGAAATTATTCTATTTAATAAAATAAGTCTACAGGAGAGGCTAACATGGTGTTTGAGACAGAAGTTATCTTGTATACACTAAATGTCTGGTTCTTATTCCAAGGTCACCAACTTTGTAAATGACAGATTTTGTTCCCAGGTCCCTTTAATTTCTTTGATTTGCCCTTCCCTCACACCCAAGTTCTTAATGACTCCCAAACATCTTACACATGCTATTTAACTACTGTCCAGTTTTTCACTTTAACTCTGCTCTTCCTAACACTAAGATCAACTATTACTCCCACATCACTTCTTCCAGATGTCATTTCACTAAAGCACCAGTTTTTCAGTATTTCATGTATTGTTGACAATGTTCTTCAACCTGAACTTTAAAAACTACTCATTTTAGATGTGGAATGAAGTCAGAGCAAAGGTGGAATGGCTAGGACCTATGTAACTAACTTTATAGCCCAAAGATATCAAAATTGGAAGAAACGTAGGAAGTTCAGTCCAACCAGTTTCTGGTTTTACAATGACAATGAGTCACAGAGCTAACGTGGTGATATAGTCGCTTAACTTTTCCCAGATTTCCATTAAGAGTTTGGTCTTGGCCATTTTGGCCCTCAAACTCATTTGCTCTTTAGAAAGCTCATTTGGATTTTAACATTTTTTCTGTTTCCACTGTTCAATAACTTCTCTCAATAGAATAATTATAGAACATGGTTATCTACCATATTAATTTTTAATAAATGGTTCCAATAATTCCATCCCACCTACTCTATGAAAGGGAATGAAGAGACCAAGAATCTCGGCTATTGTGAATAATTTTGGCTATCCTTCCTGTTATTTTTACTAGCCTTCTATAACCAAGTCACTCTCACCTGCTTCCTCCACACCAAATTCTCCTTCCTGTCCACAAAAAAAAATAAAAAAAAGGAAAACGCCCTCCATTATAGCATGCATGTTCAGAAATTTTAGGTTTCACTTTTTCCTCAAAATTTTGATAAACTCCTAATTAAGTTACTAATTTATCAATTATCAGACTCTTGTTCACTAGTCTATCACTTCCTTATCAGTTCACATTACAGACTGGTTATAGCAATCTAACTGTGACGCTGCTACATGTACACCATAAAACAACCTTCAATGTCTCCCCACTGCCAATCAAATGAGGAAAACTCCTCACTCTCACCTTCTCTTATAAATTATGGTTCCTGACTTCCTTTCCAGGCTTTTCTCCTGCAATGGCTGTCACACATAGTCTGCCTCAATCACACTGACACATTCTTCCCTCAACAAGCCCTATCCTGTATATTATGTTCCTTCTACGTTGAATATTAACAGCCCCCATCCTCCTCCCTCAACACTCATCCCCAAAGCCACTATCTTTGTGAAGACTTTCCAGAGGTTTCTGTTTCCTTCAAACTATGTAGTGATTTGTTCACAACCATCTTGTGGGAATCATCTTCTATTATGTACGTTTGTATATATCTCACATGCACTCTACATCATAAATTATTAGAGGATAAAATCTATGGTTCTCAGCTTTCTTCTTCCCCATACCGCTTAGTACTCCTTGCACACAGCAAGCTCTCAAATAAGTTGCCAACTTGAAGATGTGCTTTCCCAGTTTATTTTTTTATAGGTTGGCCGCGAAGCCACAATTAGTCTCTCAAGTCATTTTACTAATAACATGTTTTATTTATGCCTTGGTATCTCAGATTAATAAAGCTAAATTCTTCTATTTTCTCTTGGTATAAAAAAACTGTCCTAATTTCAGGGGTTCTCTCCTATTGAAATCAGCTGTATGAAAGTTCTACTTTAATACACCTGGTTTCTATCTCAAGCCATTATCAGCTAAGCAAAACTCCCTTCCACTCCTTAAGCCATCCTAAAAACCAAAATTTATAAAAGCCACAAAATAAAACAAATATTCCCTTGGCTCAGAGTTAATTTGCTAGAGAACAGGAAAAATCTTATGGTAATTCTGAATTGCTGCCTAAGCTAACTAACAAACTAGTAAAAGTAACAACTGAACAGAAAAAGAATGAAACATGCTGACAGCACCCAAAAGAAATACAGACATAGAAAACCTTGTTAACATGTGGAACTTTTACAAATCTTATAGCAGATAACATTGTCAATAGCCACTACCGTATGCTACTGAGTCTACCATCACTTTCAAATTGGCAATTTTTTAAAATACAAGCAATTAGGTCCAAAAGGCTTCTGTAAGTGCCTCCTCTATGCCAAGCAGGGACTGGAAGCTAAGAACACACTGATGAATATAAAATCTTGTCTTTATAAATAATCCCAGTAAAAGTATTCTCCACTGTAGTACACACTCTCTGCCCCTTCACCAGCTATCTCCATCAGCCACGATTTTTTAAAGATCTGCCATTATATTAGAAAAACAGGTAAGTCAAAGAAGTTTTTTTCTTAAAAGAAGGGGAAAACATATTTCCTGGCCCACCATTCTGATGGGATGAAAAAGGAAGGCTGGTAGGAAAGAGGAATTTCTTTCCTTTATATTCCCTTTTGAAAAATCACCAATCTAGCATGCTTGCCTTTCAAAGCCCACCTAAAATACAATGTGGAACAAATACGTTAAAAATTAGTAGGCCTCTTATAAAAGTGGCACTCACAGAAAGGAAACTATCAGATATTTCCTATTTTATTTGTAGAAACAAGTCTTTGCAGCATTAAAACATTTAAAAACACTCTAGGATGTAATGCTGGTATTTAAATTTTTAAAACTCATATTACTATTCAAAAGATTCATGCAATGACAAAGCTAAAAATGTTCTCTCTCACTAGTAAGGGTGAATCACACAGCCACCTACCTACCCCACCCAACAGTCACGCTAAGACTTGACAGTTCAAAACCTGGAAAGCTTGCCTTATCTACTTCACACCACAAATGAATTCACTTCAACACATTAAGCCTTAAGTTCAGCTACGCAATAGCAAGGAAATGTTATTAAGTACTGAAATTTACCAGGACATTTAACTGTGCCCTTTTCCCGTTTACCAAACTCCCCTCCTATCCCGTTTTTAATAAGGAAAGCTCAACAGATACTCTTGCTTGAAAAATGAAGCATTTGTTCAGATTCTCCAAGTAAATTTTCATTACTAGCTTTGAAAGGAAAACCTACTACAGTTATCGAAAAGGGTGCCTGTACCTATTTTCAACTACTTGAACCCTACGAACACATTTAAAAAGGTTCACAGATCTCAGCATGCAGTCTCCCAGCACAAGAAGCTTAAAAATGATTTTCAGTCCTGTACAAACCTACTCGGATGTTTCAAAGTTACACTGTGTGGCAGCAACCCAGCATCTGGGGAAAAAAGATCTACTCACCCTTGGAAAAGCGGCTTGAGTCTCAATAACTCAGGTAACATACTAAAGGAAGCCAGAGCCAGGGCTCACCTCCTCGAACCCTCCACATCGGCAGACAATCAGGCAGGCCCTGGCTCACGTTTCTTTCCGAGCCCACGGAATTCTCAAAGGCATCGCACAAAAGCGCCCCGCGCCTGCCGCCCCTTCTCCTCCCCACCGAGGCCAGCGCGGACTCACCAGGACCGTGGTGCAGATGGACCTCAGCTCGGACTCCACTTTCTCCCGATAGTCCTTAATCAGCTGCAGCTTCTTGTCGGAGGTGTCGGTTTTCTGCTCGATGCTCGAGATGACCCTCCAGGCGGACCTGCGGCCCCCGACCACGTTCTTGTAGGCCACCGAGAGCAGGTTGCGCTCCTCGTTGGACAGCTCGGCGCCCTGCTCGGTCACCGCCTTCATGCAGGTGGCCATGTCGTCGTAGCGCTCGGCCTGCTCGGCCAGCTTGGCCTTCTGGATCAGCTCCGTCTTCTCCATGGCGGGCGGGCGGCGCGGGGCCGGGGCCGAGGACGAGGAGAGCGAGGCGAGCGCCGACCCGGATCGGGAGGAGTCCTCCTCGAGAGCTGCCGAGGGGCGGGGCGGCGCAGGCGAGAACAAAAAGGAGGGAGGGGAGCGCCGTCAGACAATGCGGCCCGCCGCCCGCTTTTGTCTCCCGCACACGCGGCCCGGTTGAATTTCCCTCGCCCCCGCCCCCGCCCCTGCCGGGCGCCCCGAGCGGCCGAGGGCCCCGCGGCGCGAGGAGGCGGGGGCGGCGCGGAGGCCCCGCGCACTGGGAAGCCCGAGCCAGGGCCGCGCCCGCCGCCCCCGCCCGGCCGGCCCAAGATGGAAGCGGCCGTTGGCCTCGCACCTTCCCGCCCGAGCCGTCCCTGAGGAGAGAGGCGTCGGCAGCCGGCCGCGCCCGAGGGCTACGCCTCCGCCCAGCCCCTAAGCCCAGCGCGGCCGGAGGGGCCCGCGGGCCGACCCTGGCGCTCACCTTCACGTCTCCGCGGCCGCGACGCGAGTCCCACCACTTTGATCTGCTTTTGGCTTTAGCCGAGGACCCTCCCGTCTCAGCCTACCCCGGAGCCGAGGGGCGGGGCGCCGCCCAATGACGCGCCGAGCTGTCCCCAAGAGTCCCGCCCCCCGCCCCGCCGTTGGCCAGTGAGGACAGAGCGCGCGGAAGGGGGCGAAAGGGGTGGGGCGCGAGGGGAAGCGGAGGCTAGGAGGGTGGGTCGGCTTGGGTAAGTTCGGTTGGCCGGCAGGCTGCGGCTTCGGCCACGGGGTTTCCTCCAATTAGATCCAGGGTAAAAGGACGTCACTGTTGCCATGGCGATGCTGTTACCAACTCCCCTCATCCTCCCCGCCACCCCAGCACTTCTGGGTGCGGCACGGGACCGAGAGGCGCGCACGACCTCCGTGGCGGTGGCCGAGTCTCCCGCCGCAGCCGCCGCCGCAGATGGTGCGTCGCATCTTGCTGGCCCTGCAGCTGCGGCTCTGCTCGGCCTGGCTGAGGCTGGACTTCTGAGGGTGACATAATCGGCTGTTTTGTTGCACAAGCGCCTTCCTTTCCTCCACCTCCCTATTCGTGACAAAGGTTTGGAGCTCAAGACACTAATTCCAGACTTTAACGACTTTGCGATTAGGGCTGCGAATTAGAAATAATTCCATCCCCATTAAAGAGGAATTAGTTCCTGGAGAAAGTAAGTGGCTTCGGTATGGCCTTTACAGGATAAATTCAAGTTTTCAGATGGGCACCTAAAACCAAAAATTTCCTTGGAAAAAAGGTAGATAACCAGAAGATCCAGGCAAGTCTCTGTGGCAGTGCCAGGTATTGTGATTTTCTTTAGAATGGGAAATGGCATTAATCACAATTTGGAGGAAAACCCCCATAACTACGCCTGTCCCCTACACACAAAAACCTGATAACACCCCCCCCAAAAAAGCAATTTTTATTGTTTCTTTCCAGGTTATGCACCTAAATACATAATTTTTCACACCCATGTCTTATGTATACACGCTTTTTGTTTGCTGATACTATTTTTGAGAGGACACTTGGAAATCTAAAACTCTCTCCCTGGATGTTAATTTCTGATTTTCACCTCAGGAAGTGAGAAAGATTGCCCCAGATGCCTTGTATTCAGGGCCATCCTAGCTTTTCCCTTTCTCTTTAAACTACTCCCTGCTCTCCTGGCACTAACCCCCGTCTCCCGTCCCCCAACTCCAAGTAAGGTGGCTGTCCTGCTGGATGGCCTTTGTGCCATCTTAGGATGAGAGTTACCATCTGGGCTCACACTGCTATGATCCCAATTCCAGCACATCCAAAGGAGAAAGGATCACATAATAGAAAAGCAAAGAATGCCACAGGCAAGAAACAATTTCCAATTCTAACCAGAGACTGGAGCAGATCTGGAGACTCTCTAGAATGGAAGATCTGAGAGAGCAAACAGATTGGGGGGAGAAGGTGCAGGATTTCCAGAAAACAAGGCTCCCTCCAGGTGCCCTCCCTGTCCTGACTTGTAAAGGTTGCTTTGTGCTTTGACAGACAGGAGAGGCCTGGATTGGAAAGGGCCTGTGTCTTAATGCAGAAACGCCTTACTATGTTCCAGCATTCTAATGGAGGGCCCTGCTGTTATTTCTGGAACCCCTGGGGCCAGGCTGTAGACACACAAGTGTTTATGGCTATGTGGGCTGGGGTGGAGCCAGACACCGAGAAATCCCAGTGGAAAGAATTTGCATGTGGAAGGTCAGATAAAACGCTTTCTGTATGACCAGTGGATTTCAAGCCTACCGAAATTAGAGTCGGCCCAGGCCAGGGGAGAAAACAGAGGAGGTGGATGGGAGATGGAGACCCTTGAGAGGAGATTGTCAGGGGATTGAACCTCTGTGGTAGGGAGAGAGGGTCTATCCAGAACGGGCAAGCATGTGAAATTCTTTGTCAGAAGGTCTGGGCTGTGCTGCCATCTCCCCTGGTGACCTTAGGCAGGTTTTTGCTGCTTTCTATACCTCAGTCTCTAAAATTTCTGCTTTCATTCAACCAAATATTTATTGAACATAATTATTTATTATTGAATATGGGTATGGTCATCAGGAATCATGGGTGAAAACTGCTTTGAACCAACAATGCATTATGAAATTGCATTTTGTGAAGGTCCAGAGGGACCCTCTGCACATCTAAAGACTTCTGTGCCTGAAAGAACTCAGGTCGGAGAAAAATAAAGCTCTGGAAACTTGAAGTCCCTAGACACACAAAAAATTACATTTATTGAGTGATTACATGTGTCAAGCACTGTTTTTTGCAAGGATCTACTCATTCAATCTGTTTAACACCAACCTCAAAGTAGGTACTATAATGACCATCATGTCCATTTCACAGACAAGAAAATTGAGGCACAGGTTAGTCAAGTATTACATATAGGGTCACACAGCTAGTTAGTGGCAGAGCCTGGATATAGACTGCTGCAGTCTGGGTGCTGAAGCCTATCCTTTACCTACTGCTGTGGCTGCCCCAGCAAGTCTCCCCAGATCTCTGCTAGGTGCTATAGGAATTCTAGGAAGGATCAGACTAGTCTGTCCTTTGGGGGTTGCATCCTAGTGAATATGAAACCTGATAGGTATCATATCCAACATGCTGGGAAGAATTCCAGGGAGCAGACAGCTAGCAGCAAAGACAGTACTGAGAAGTCCTTACCTTATTTATTTAAAGTTCTTGTAATTTTTTCTAGATTACCTGGTATGAAGAAGCTGCTGGAACAAGAGGGAGAACACTGAACTTGGAGCCAGAAGATCCTAAGTCGCAGCCTTGCTATTGATTTGTGATTTTACCTTGAATACTCTGATCCTCTCTGAACCTCAGTTTTCTTTACATGTAACCTATAAAAATAATCCCTATCTCAAAGAGCTGTCATGGAGATTAAATGAACTAACACATAGGAAGATGCTGAGCGTATAGCAAGTGTTCAGTAAGTAGCAGGTTTTTTTCCCCTTCTGTACCTCTGCTTTGGGGTGAAGCATGGGGGAAGGGGAATCCTGTCTTTCTGCAAGGAGCCTTAGAGCCTTATAAAATGTTACTGGATACTTATCTCTGGAATCATTGCTGTAATTAGTGGAGTTAATGGTTTGCAAAAGGGCTGTATTCAGTGCACATTTCAGAATGAATGATTCCTCCTGGTTGAGTTTTGTTGCGGTGGTTTATTTGCCCAGAGCAGCGGATCATCAGCAAGAAAGTTCTTCCTCTCCTCCCACATGGCAGCAATTCTACTGACAAACATTTGAGTTTGAATTTCCACCCAAATTTCCCACATAAGTATTATCAGTGCTTCTGCACAGTGGGCACTTAAAGAGTTGCCCGCACTCTGCACCCCACCTGGAGGTGCCGAATGACATCCTGCAGAGTCAGGACAGGTGGGGAAATCAAGAAGGCTGGTCAGCAAAGTCTCTGCATATTCCCTGGCTTTGGAATTTGACTCACTTCGTTCAGTGCGATGGTTAATTTTATGTGTCAGCTTGGCTGGGTCACAGTGCCCAGATATTTGATCAAACATTATTCTGGGTATTTCTGTGAGGGCATTTTTGGATGAGATTAACATTTCAATCGGTGGACTTGCAGTAAGCAGGTTGCCCGCCCTAGGGTGGGTGGGCCTTACCCCTGTCAGTCAAAGGCCTGAATAGAGCAAAAAGACCAGCCTCCTCTGAGCAAGAGAAAATTCTTCAGCAGACTGCCTTTGGACTTCATCTGCAACATTGATCCTTCCTGGTTCTGCAGCAGACAGCCTTCAGACTCGGAATGGAACATGAGCTCCCCTGGGTCCTTGGCCTGCTGGCCTGTAGATTTTGGACTTGCCAGCCTCCGTGACTATGTGAGCCAATTCCTTCTCTCTCTCCCTCTCTTTCTCTTCCTCTCTCTCTCTCTCCTCCCCCTCCACCACCACCCCCCAGTCCCTACACACACACACACACACACACACACAAGTGCACACACACACACATTCTATTCATTCCATTTCTTTGGAAAAACCCTAATACATTCAGTCAATACTGAAATATTCAGTCAATACTGAAAGTATTCAACACTTTTTCTTTCCTCAACAAATGACACGAGTGTCTTCTAATAGTTTTAAATGTGTGTCCGTGACGTACCAGTCTCTCCTGTGCCCCTTGCCAGACCATGGGCTTCTTGAGGTTGAGGACTTTCTGTCTTGATCTTGTATCCCGAGTGCCCTCCCAGCAGCTTGGTAAAGTTAGGTGCGTAACCCCTGCTGTGTAGCTGACTAAAGGGATGCTCAGAGAGGTTAAATTACCTACCCAAATTGGTGAGCTCCAGACTTAAGATTCAAAAACAGGTCTGTCTGATTTCAACAAACAAGACTCTGTGCTCCTTGCGATGGAAGATAGAGGCTCCAATGTTCGCTGGCCGGGGAACAATGTTTAGTTATTTGAGGCTGGTAGGTGGCTAAGTATATATCTATTGGTGAGTCAGCGGCTGATTTTATTTTCACGTGGAAGGCTCTGGTTTTATACTCAACATATCTGCAGTGCGAGCGGTGCCTCTGTGTCCCTTGCCTGTTCCCTTTAATTGTTGACATGTTTCTCTCCCTTTGTCTCCCACCTCCACCATCAGACTGTGACCTTCCAGTGGGCAAAGTTACATCTTATCTCTGTCCTGTGAAGGTTTATTCTGAGAGTGGATCCAGGCCATCATTTCCAGTCACACTGGCTGTTGGCACCATGTGCTTACTACGTGCCCAACCATGTACGGAGTCACTAGAATAGTAGTGAACCCACAAAAGTAAAGCACACAGAGCACAGCTGTGTCCTCAGCAGATATCCCATAAAGACAGGATTGTATCTGAAGAGCACATGCAGAATCTTGAAGCTGGCACAGAAGGTCCCCAAGCCCTAACTCAGATTTCCTGTTAATTCACTCAATAAAATATTTAAGGGTCCACCAAGCGCCAGACACTGTCCTCAGGGCTGGGGTTTCCAGAATGACTCAGACACAGTCTGTGCCTGCAAGAAACTTGACGGAAAGCACAAAGGTGGGAGCCTAACCTGGAGGTCACTGAGGGCAGGGAAGGTCCCCTTTCTTTTCAGTTCTGAAATGTTCAGTCACCTGGTTTCCCAGCCTACCGTGGCCCAGAAGTGGCTACTTAGAAGGTGGGAGCAGAAGGACTCCTGAGGGTCTCTTGGCAGAGGACTCTGAGCAGAGAGGAGCCAGGGCTCTGGGGCCAGCCCGGGTCTGCTCCCTGGGCTGCCCTGGGATCTAGTCCACTTCCACGGTCTATGCGAGGCAATCAGTTGACAGGGCAGGGAGAGCGAACCCACAGAGAGCATGTGAAGAAGCTGAAGAGGCCAGAGCCAGTTGTGTAGGGACACTCAGCCCGTACGTCTCAGGCAGGACCTAGGTACGTAGCCATGAGCCTTAATCATCACAAAAGAAATCTTCCTTGTGTTCTTATTTTTTTTTGTTGAAGAAGTCAGACACATACCTACTACTTTTTTTTTTTAACATCCAGAATGTTAGGATTTTTTAAGTTTTGGTACATAACCATCTCCCCACTTATGACTCATGCCCAGACAATTTAGGATAGTTGAATGGATGAATGAACAAAACACAGCTAGAGAACAATGCACACAGGAGGTGATTGTGTGCCTCTCACAGAAAGTGAGATGGGAGTTGGAAGAAGGGAGACGTGAGTGTGGGC
The DNA here is from genome assembly GCF_040939455.1 of Microcebus murinus. Taxonomy (NCBI): domain Eukaryota; kingdom Metazoa; phylum Chordata; class Mammalia; order Primates; family Cheirogaleidae; genus Microcebus; species Microcebus murinus. The sequence continues at coordinate 7,028,498 of NC_134106.1, forward strand.
TGCAGCGATTGCAGAGATTTGGGGCCTCAGAAGGCTACAGGGCGGAAGGAACCTCTATGGGAAGACAGGAGAGCCACTAGGACATGACAGTCTGCTTGCTCTTCCACCCTTCCTGCTGCCCCAGTGGAGAGGCCTCTGGGAAGGGGAGGAAGCCACAGCTGCTCCTCCCTGTGCTGGAGTTGCGTTTGGACAGGGCTGAACCCCAAGAAGGTGGCTTTGGACAAAACATGGGAAGACAAGCACCCAGAAGAGCTAGGCAGCTGGAACAGAGGAGGAGCCCCTTCGACTGCTCCAGCTCCAGTGCTCAACCGCTCTGCGCATGGGCACTGGAACAAGCCGGGCCATGCTGGGGAGACTGGCTGTGGTACTTGCTGGCCCCCTTTTTTTTGGGGGGGCAGCTTTGTGGAAAATGCAAGTCTGTCCTTCACATTTTTTTGTCACTTAAAACCCTTCTCCCTTATTCAGCTACAACTCAGCACGGTGATTGCACTCAGGAGCCAGGTGCCCTGGATTCCAATCACGGCTCCACTGCTCACCAGATATGTGATCTTGGGCAGGTTACCTGGCCGCCCTGTGCCTCCACTTCCCCATTTGTAAAATGGGGATGATGACAGTAATCCCTAGCCCACCAGGTTGTTGTGAAGACTCAGTAAGGCAGCGCTGGTGACGACCCCACCCCCATGCTTTGGTCTCTTCTGGGCTTTGCCCCTGCAGTCCCCTCTTTCCTCACATCTTCACCTGGCTACCTGCTCCTCTCTCCAGTCTCAGCAGAAATGACACACCCTTCCACAGGGTGTCCTTGGGCTCCTCGCCCCTCTGGGCTAGGTGAGCACCCGCTGTCCTGTGCTCCCCAAGCAGGCAGCATACTTGATGTCACTTCTCCCAGTCGCTTGTGCACGACTCGTCTGCACAGCCCCAGTTCCTAGCAGGTGCTTGGCAGACACACGGGGGGGGGGCCCAAGAAAGGGATGACCGAGTGGGTGAGTTAACAAAGGATGGCAGGAGGAGTCACAGGCCAGCACCCAGTGCCTAGAAGACAGGGTGAGCTGGGGCTGCTGGTCAGGACAGCTTCAGGCTCTGGCCAGGGTCCAGCCCACAGCTGGAGGCCCCCGTGACTCTAGCTGGGAGAGGCTGGAAGATCCAGGCAGCCCCTGACCGCATGCCTTCCCCTCAGTCACGTCCAGTTCTGTAAACAAACTCCCAACTGCACCAGAAGGCCTGGCGATTCAGAGAACCCAGTGAAGAAATCCTTTGCAGAGGAAAGAACACTTCTGAATGTGAACAAATCTCCCCGATTTATTTAGACAATTTCTTTTCTGGATTTCCTTAAACCAGGGTAATCCCAGTTAAGAAATTTGGGGGCCTCATACATCTAAACAAAAATACATAAAAGCTTGTTCCATCAAAAGCAGCCCCTCCACTCTGGGAGGCCGAGGCAGGCAAAATGCTCAAGGTCAGGAGTTCGAAACCAGCCTGAGCAAGAGCGAGACCCCGTCTCTACTATAAATAGAAAGAAATTAATTGGCCAACTAACATATATAAAAAAATTATTCGGGCATGGTGGCACATGCCTGTAGTCCCAGCTACTCGGGAGGCTGAGGCAGGAGGATTGCTTGAACCCAGGAGTTTGAGGTTGCTGTGAGCTAGGCTGACGCCATGGCACCACCCTAGGCAACAAAGTGAGACCCTTTCTAAAAAAAAAAAAAAAAAAAAAAAGCAGCTCCTGGAAACAAGGAGTTGTCACCACCCTGCTCAGCTAGTAATATGTCAGGAGGTGCTCTCTCCCTGGGGACAGCAATTGCCATAATCAATGTTAATGAGCAAACGATCCCAGCCAGGCTCCCTGCTCATGGTTCTGAAAGTCAGGGATGCGGCCAGCCAGACTGACAGAGCCTGCCTCACTCTGAAGTATCGTACAGCTGACAATTGCTGGAATGTGTTCAGAGTCCAGTAGCAGCAGCTGCTACCACTGTCGCACAAGCTTCCTGAAATAGTGAGGAGTAGGCAGCAACTTGTCGCTTGTTGAGCCAGGCCTACAGCCAGATCTAGAACGCAAGACCAGATAAGAGAGATTAAAATAAAAAATACAGGAAGTCAGTGAAATGAGAATTTAGCTCATCAGGCCAAAGCAGGCAGTCTTGGGTCCTTGACTAAAAGTTGTGGCTGCCTTATGGGCATCTCCTGCAAGAGCTGGGGATCAGAATGTTTATAGCAGCACAATTCATAATTGCAAGGCTGTGGAAATAGTCCAAGTGCCCATCAACCCAAGAATAGATTAATAAAATGTGGTATATGTATATCATGGAGTACTATTCAGCTCTAAGAAACAATGGTGATATAGCACATCTTATATTTTCCTGGTTAGAGCTGGAACCCATACTACTAAGTGAAGTATCCCAAGAATGGAAAAACAAGCACCATATATACTCACCAGCAAACTGGTATTAACTGAGCAGCACCTAAGTGGACACATAGGAACTACAGTAATAGGTTGGGCAGGTGGGAAGGGGGAGGGGGGCGGGGGGCGGGTATATACATACATAATGAGTGAGATGTGCACCATCTGGGGAATGACCACGCTGGAAACTCAGACTTGTGGGGGGAGGGGGGAAAGGGCCTTTTTTGAAACCTTAAAATTTATACCTCCATAATATGCCAAAATAAATAAAAATAAATTAAAAATTTTAAAAAAGAAGAAAGAAAAGAAAGCTGATCCTGAAGCTCAGCCTGGAAGGATGATGATGAGGCAGGGATTTGGCAGCCCCTCTGCTCTCAGAGGTCTGGCCAACCCAGATGAGACCACCACTCCAGGGTGCTTAGAGACCCTGTGAAAAAACCACATCCAGGTATGTTTGCTGAATTTTTCGGAACACTACAAAGCACTTAGTAGGTGCTCAGAAAATACATATTTTCTTTCCCCTTCTTCTTCTTCTTCTTTTTTTTTTTTTTTTTGGAGACAGAGTCTTACTCTGTTGCCCGGGCTACAGTGCCGTGGCGTCAGCCTAGCTCACAGCAACCTCAAACTCCTGGGTTAGGCCATCCTCCTGCCTCAGCCTCCTGAGTAGCTGGGACTACAGGCATGTGCCACCATGGCCGGCTAATTTTTTCTATATATATTAGTTGGCCAATTAATTTATTTCTATTTTTAGTAGAGATGGGGTCTCGCTCTTGTGAACTTTGAGGAAGAGGTAGCTCTGGCTCGCTTTAAATGGACTTAAGACTCAGATGTTCTTAGCCACGGAGCGGAGAAGTGCATTCTAGAGAGTCGGGCCAGCACGGCGTGAGAAGGCATGCGGTGCTTGGTAGCAGGTTGTTCGGGATGCCGTGCACGTGTGGTGCAGGAGATGAGGTTGCTAATGAAGACGGGACCACGTTCTGAAGATGCATAACTGTCTCCCTGAGGAGCTGATACTGTATCTGGAGAACATTAGGAATCATCAGATACTCTTTATTTTTATTTTTTATTATAATAAACACATAATCATTTTAACCATTTTTAAATGCACAGCCAGTGGCATTAAGTACATTCATAATGTTGTGCAACCATCACCACCGTCTCCAGAGCTCCTTTTATCTTGTAAAACTGAAACTCTGCACCCATTGAACACCAATTCCCCATTCTCCATTGCCCCAGCCCCTGGCAGCTGCCACCATCCTGCTCTCTGTCTCTACCATCAGATGCTTCGAAGCCAGAGAGCCGCCTGATAGGATTTCTTGGAAGAATCCCTCTGGCTCCGCTGTGAAAAATAGGTTGGAGGACCTGGGGTAGGAAGCAGTTGCCCAGAACTCTCGAAGAGCTGAGGGTGACACAATGGAGGCAACGGTGACGGTGATGGTGGCAGAGTGGGGGGAGGGGAAAGATATTTCAGAGACATGGGTTAGACGTAGGAACCGAGAGGCATCTAAGGTCACCCTGAGGCATCTTTTTCTTTGCTTTGTTTGTTTTTTTGTTTTGTTTTGTTTAGAGAAAGGATCTTGCTCTTTTGCCCAGGCTGCAGTGCAATGATGTAATCACAGCGCATTGCAGCCTCAAATCCCCAGAGCAGTCCTCCTGCCTCAGCCTCTCGAGTAGCTGGGACTTGACGTGTGCCACCCTGTGAAGCCTCAGGCTAACTGCTTTCTTTTAGCTTGTGTATATTGCTTGTTTTTAGGAAGTTGGTTTGAGTGGGCTAATCCCAGTAAATTTTGGGATGAAACAAAAGGGCAAGTGCATGGGCACAAGGGGCCAACAAATCAATGTAAAGGTCAAGTGTGTGGACAGGTTATGCACCTAGGATATAAAGGGCTCCGTCCCACAGTGCGCGGGGTCTCTGTCCGCATAGAGGCTGCTGTATTGGTGCTCTGGGACTTGGACCCTAGCTCGAGCTAGTCAATAAAACACCTTTTGATGATTTCAGCCTCAGTGACCCTGTCTCTTTGTTCTGTGGTACTACGGTTTCCTGCTCTAACAACCCTGCCTGGCTAGTATTTTTTTTATCTTTTTGTAGAGACCAGGTCTTGCTATGTTGCCCAGGCTGGTCTTGAACTTCTGGCCTCAAGTTATCCTCCCAGATTGGCCTCCCAAAGTGCTGGGATTATACACTGAACCTGGCCTCAAGGCATTTTTCTACTTTATTTTCACTATACTGACCCTCACACCCCTTCTTGTGTGAGGAAGGGAGAAGATTACAATCTTACAAAATTGATTTTTAAATAATCTTCTGACTCTATCAGATCACAAATATTTTAAAATTACAACCTATTTAGATGGTAAAGTACATCCTCCTATATCAGTACTGTAATATGTATGAGAGGACTTTGGGGCAGATTTGATCCTTGCGTGCTTTGTTCCATTTTATAAGAGAGAAATCATTACAAAAGTACATTTATGGTCACTAAATGTGCAATGGCAATTCAGAGCAGTTTCTGTGCTAGGAAAAATTATTTGAAGCTCATGTTCAAAAGACAGCTGACTGCACCTGGGGTCTGGAGCGGATCTCAGAAGACCTGGGTTCCAGCCCATTCTGCCATTCAGCAGTTCTGTGACCCTGGGCGAGTTTGTTAACCTCCTGCGTCTCTGTTTCCTCTTTAGCAAAGTGGTTGTAGGATTAAAGGAGATGCTCGGGTAAAGCACTGGGGAGGGTGTCTGAGCCACAGTAAGTTCTCAGCTCGCGTTGGCTGCTGTTGTTTGCTACAGTGGCAGCGATCATCATCCTCATTATCTCCAAGGACTCATTCAGCCCTGACACCCTGTGCTCTGCAGTCATTCTCGAGAGAGATTTGGAATTGCCTGTTCCGTGTTGTTCTGAAGAAGATGTTCCACTCCCCTGCAGGGCCTGCCCCTCCCCAAAGACTTGGCCTGGGCTTTTTCTCAGCAGGATGTGTCTGCCAGCCTCATTCTCCTCCCTCCTCACTTCTTCTCCCGGCTTGCTCTGGTCCCAGATCACCCACCCAGCCCAGGCACCCTCAGCTGCTGTGCTGTTTCCTTTCCAACCCCCCTGATACCCAAATCCCTGGCTCTGGGAGCACAGGAAGGAGGTGCAGAAGGGGCGAGGCCCTCCTCTGTCTCCTCTGTCAGACCCCTCCCTTACAGCTTCGGGGCCCCTCTCTCTGAGTCTCCCCTTTGGGCCCTTTTGAAAGGTATGTTCTGGGTACTGGGTATTGCAGGCATCCTCAAACTATGGCCAGCGGGCCACATGCAGGCTGCCTAGCACATTTATCTGGCCCTCTGGGTGTTTTTGCCACCGCTGCCTGTCGTCCTTAGCAGCTGACTTGTCCCGGGCCCACAGTGCGCACTCTCCAATGGTCTGAGGGATGGTGAACTGGCCCCCTGTTTAAAAAGTTTGAGGACCCCTGGTCTAGAGCCTCAGATTCTGGGACTTATCCTGTGAGAGGCCAGGCTGACAGGGCCGAGGGACAGCACTGAGCTCTCAGGGGGCTGATGTGTGAGCAGGTGCAGGGCAGACATCCCAGACAAAGAGTGGGCAGCATGTGAACTCCTCGGACCGAGGAAGACTCACAGCTGTGAGGGTGAGTGACACATGGATTGGAGTTATCTGGGAAACACACAATAGGAATGGCTCAAGCCTGGACTGTTCCCACAGGGCTAGGATCTCCCTGCATTTTCCTTCTTCACAATGTGTAGTTTTAAATCATTTGCTTTGTAGGCAAAATCCACAGGGCAAAATACGCAATTGACTGATTGGAGAGTCAAATATTTGTTGATAGAAAAAACTTTAAGGTGTTTTTAAAAATTGATCTGAATAGGCATTTCTCGAAAGAAGACATACATATGGCCAACAGGTATATAAAAAAATGCTCAACAATATTAGTCATCAGAGAAATGCAAACCAAAACTATAATACAATAAGATATCATCTCACCCCAGTTAAAATGGCTTTTATCAAAAAGGCAGACAATAGCAAATGCTGGTGAGGATGTGGAGAAAGGGAAACCCTCAAACACAGTTGGCAGGAATGTAGATTAGTGCAATCACCATGGAGAACAGTATGGAGGTTCCTCAAAAAACCAAAAATAGAACTACCATATGACCCAGCAATCCCATTGCTGGGCATATATCCAAAGGAAAGGAAATCGGTATGTCCAAAAGATATCTGCACTCTCATATTTATTGCAGCACTATTCACAATAGCGAAGATTTGGAGTCCACCTTAGTGCCCATGAACAGATGGATAGATAAAGAAAACATGGTGCATATACACAATGGAATATTATCAGCCATAAAAAATAATGAAATTGTGTCATTTGCAACAATATGGATGGAACTGGAGGACATTATGTTAACTGAAACAAGCCAAGCACAGAAAGACGAATCTTGCATGTCCTCACTATATGTGGGAGCTAAATATTAAAAGAATTGATCTCATGAAGACAGAAAGGAGAATGATGGTTACCAGAGGCTGGGAAGGGGGGATAAACTGGGGATGGTTAATGGGTACAAAAATATAATTAGATAGTTAGATAGAATGAACAATATTTGATAGCACAACAAGAAGATGACTATAGTCAATAATCAGTTATGATATACCTTAAAATAACTAAAAGAGTGGAATTAGGATGTTCCTAACACAAAGAAGTGATAAAACTTAAGGCGATGGATATCCCAATTATGCTAATTTGATTAATACACATTGTATACTTGTATCAAAATAACATCACATGGACCCTATAAAGATATACAGCTATTATGTACCCATAACTAAAAATTAAAAACAAAACAAAAAACTTGGTCATTGAAGTTAAACATCATCTATTTTGAAGGTGCTTTGGCTGTGAGGCTTGAGGGTCTATATCACCCTGTACAGTTTACTTTTCAGGTCCTTACATTTTTCAGTGCTATGGAAAAGCAATTTTTTGTCCACCACGTGCCATGGTAGTTCCTCAACTTCAGGTAGGGACTATGTTTGTGTCTCTCCTAGCATAGTGCTTTGAACACTGAGCAGGCACTCAATAAATATTAGATTCAGGCATCTTTTGTAGCAAAAATTATTCATTGTAGACCTTTAACCTCAGAAACTCCAACTGAGTCACTGCCAGGTCTGAATTCTTGATTGGAGCAAGTGAGGCACCGTTTGGGGCTGCTGTGGGCAGGCACATGCTAGCCGTGCTCACTGGTGTCTTCCTGGATTCCAGGGTGACCAACCAGCGCGTTCAGCTGGCGTTGTGGGATCAACACTTCACCAGAGACCCTTTTCACACCTGCCCTTGACATTGTGATCAGTTTCCCTGGTTTCTGATGATGGCGAGCATTTGTCTGTATTTCCTGGTGCAAAGTTCTAGTCCCCTGACAGCTTTTGAGAAAAAGTTCAGGCAGGGGAACCATTACGCACTCCAGGGTTCTTTGCAAGGGAGTTTTCGTCGTCGTTGGCCAGAATTTCAAATGCAGAGTTGTTCTGTTCATTAGCATGGAAGAACATTTCTGTCCAACAAAAGTTCCTTCCAGTTCTAGGTCTTGTTTAGTCTAATTCCAGCTCGCTTCACTGGGACCAGGGTCCTCACTGTTGCTGCTGAAGGACTTAGGGACCTAGGGACCAATATCGGAGCTTGTGTGCCACCCCCCTCTCCCATAGTCGTGTGGGAAATCCATCTGCTCCCATGAGGAAATAGCCTCATGAATGCACCCTGTTGGTCCCCTCCCTTCTCTGGCACCCTGTAGACTCTCCACACCTGATCCAGCAACAAAAGGGTTAATGCCTGGCCAAGCCCTGGGGTGGGGGTGGGGTGGGGCCCAGCCAGTTGGGTGGGTGATTACTTTGGCTCTCACTCTTGGGCGCTGGGGTTGGATCTGGAACACTAGAGAGCTGCAGTGATGCTTTAGGACAGTGAAGTTGGTGGCTGTTAAGGGTTAATCCTCAGGATGTGGTAGCAGGAGGCTGAGAAACCCATAAAATAGCCCTTGAGTGGTGTTCACAGAGAAGGAAGGCTCTACCTGCAGAGAGCTGAGAGATAGTGGCAGATACAATTAGAGGGAGAAGAGGAGGATGTGGCTTCCACATTTAAACTCCTTCCACGGCTCTCCACCCCTGTCAGGATAAGCCCAGACCCCTAGGTGTGGCATCAGGCCCTGGTCTGGCCCTTGCCTGCCTCTGCCCTCTGAACCCCAGCCTGCTCCTCTGCCCACCTCCCCCCGCTGTGTCTTGCTCTTCCCTCTACCTGGAATGTCCTGCTTCCTTTGTTACAGACAAGGATCTGCTCACCCTTTACCTCCTCTTTTAAAGTTTCCCTGACTCTTGTCCTAATTGCCCTGACCCCAGAGGCCAACACTCAACCCCTGGTGCCTTTGCAAGGTTCAGGGAGAGACACCCGTAGAAGAGACCCTGTGAAGGTCAGCCCGAGGGTACTGGCTCTCTTTGGGGCTCTGTCCCCTCCTCAGTGAGGGCCCAGGCAGGGCACCACCTGCACAGTGTCTGCCCTCACCCTGCTCCCTCGTTGCACACTTGTACCTGCTAAACCTCAGCGTTGCATTTCCCACCCTCTCTCCCAGCTATGGGTTTCCTCTGTGTTTCCTCCCACTGGCACGTGAACTCTCCCAAGGCAGGACTGTGACATTGGTTTCTGTATCCCAAGAACCTAGCTGAGTAGCTGGCCCCATGTGGTAAGTTTTCCACGAATGTTTGCTCAAAGGAGAAAGAGAGCTAGAGGGAAGGAGGGGGAGCCCGCTGCAATCCGGTTCCCCAGCGCTCTGGTGGGGGGCTGCTGTAATGGATGGGGCAGCAGTGGAGGGAGGACAGCAAGGAGGGCACTGTGGGGACTGGAGGGTGACCTTAGTGCGTCCTGGCTACAGAGGGCTCTCACCTGGCTCTGCTACCAGCTAGCCCCTGTGGTCATGTTTAAGTTCAGGGAAGAAAGTATCTCAGGGCGAGTGTTCTCGGAAGGGATTTCCTGGGGATAGGAAGGCCTGGACCCTTCAGGGGACTGATGCCAGAGTTTAAGGGAAGGGGAAGGGACCTCCCCAGATGGGGTGTCCGGCACATCCTCTAGCCTCCTCAGAGAAACCAGGTGCTGTGGGGCATGTTAGAGCTGTACCCACCTTCCTGAGCAAGGAGCCCCTTGGGGAGCTCCCAGTTCAGTGTTGATGGGATAAAAATTTATTACTGTACCATTCAGTACGGACAGAGGAAAAGGTTGTCCACAATGCTAAGGCAGCCCCAAAGAGGAAGAGACCAATGCAGTTTGGGAGTAGAAACTCACATGTCACATGTAGGAAGGGAGGTCAGGAGGAAATGACACCTAACCTGGGTTTTAGAGAATGAGTAAGGGTTAGGTATGCCAGAGCAGGGTGGAAGGGAATTCCAGGTAGAGAGAACAGCACATGCAAAGACATAGTCATGCATGGCAAACAGCGTGCTCAGGAGGTGACAGGCAGAGTGATAATGTTGGGAGCTTCTAGCACTAGGCAGGGAGAGTGGAGATGGGGCTGAGGAGGCAGGCAGGAGTGAGAACACAGAAAGATGGCAAACAGATCTCATCTCTGCAGAGAGACCTGGAATTTGCCCATCACATTCATTCAGTGTACAATCATGTGTTGAGCTCCTTTTATATGCAAGGTATTTTTCTTCTGACCTTCCCAGCAGTCCTTGTTCACTTCTTTCACTAAGCCGTGGGCGCATCTTGGACACCATACACCGTCTGGACCCATTTTATAGAAGAGGAAACTGAAGCCCAGACTAGTTAAATGTGGGATCTGCGAGCTTCCAATTGGTTAGTGACAGAATTAAGCCTTGAATCCAGATCTCCAAATTTCCCAGCCCCGGGTCCCGTCCCAGTCCCCTGCATCGTGTGTGCACAGCAAGCCCTTCTGAGCCGAAACCTTTTCTTATTTATTTAGCGCTGAGGTGGGCCATGAAATGATACTCAGGACAGAGGAATCCAGAATCTCTTTTGAAGGTCAGAAAATCAAAGGAACCCATGGCTTGTTGAAGAGACATCCATTACACATGCACAAGCAGAATTCTTGATTTGATACAAAGCTGGGGGCGGGGGACTTATAAGCCCTGAGGCCGCCTTCCCAGTTCCTAGGAAGCCCCCTTTTGAGGCCGGCCTGTCGGTTGCTCAATAGCGGTCCCAGTTTGCGAATGATCCACCTGCGGGGTATTGATTCCTGTCCAGTTCTCTCACTGATGCCTCTGTCATTGAATGAGCTGTTTCAGGAATGTTCCTGTTCTTTTTCAAAGTCACCCTCAGATGCCATTGATTCCATCAGCATTCTTTGCAGGCTGCAGCCTTATTGGTTTGCAGAGACAGCAAATATTGAGACACTAGAAACTGTGCTCCCGGCTTTCCTGAGAAGTGCTGGGCCCTGCAGCTGGGTCCTGCCGAGACAGAGACGAGGGGCAGATGGTGGCTGATTGTTGCCCGGCTATAGCTACAGTCCCCAGGGCCTCCTAGGCTGCTCATGTGTGACTGCACCTTCCTGCCTCTCCAGCCAAGCTCCCCATGCCCAGGGTGCCGTCTGCATAACCGGGAGGCCGGGCTGGAAGTCAGCAGGCAGCCCCTCTGCCCAGCCGTGCTCACCCTGAGGGCCCTCGCCGTGTAGGGTTGTGGGCAACGCCCAGGTCTGGTGTCCGACAAGGCTCACATCTCAACTCTCCCAGTTACTAGTTATGTGACCATGGAAAGGCTACCTGCTTTTTCTGAGCCTTTATTTTTACAACGGATATCAAAATGCACTAACATGGTAGCCACTAACCACATGTGGCTATTGAACATGAGAAATGTGGCCAGTCTGCATTGAGGTTCGAGTACCTGTAGCACACACCTGGATTCCTCCCTCGCCAGGTGCAACAGCGGCTGACAGCACCTAGGGAGGCCTACTCGGCCTTTATGGAAGGTCCTCCTCCTGACCCGTGGCGCAGGGACAGCAGACATTGAGGAGGTCGGGTGGGTGCTGCAGATGGCAGCCTCTCGGGGGCTCAGTGGCTCAGCCTGGGCCCTGCAGCAGCACGCGGCAGAGGCAGGATGGAGCACAACTGTGCCCACAGGCGTTCCTGGCTCTGGCCCTGCCACCGACTGCACCCACATCACTGCTCCTTTCACACCTACACCTCTGCACCTGGAAACCGCACTTGCCTCCCAGGGCTCCCGCAAAGATAAAAAAGCTCACACCTGTGAGGTGTTAGCATTGTCCTGGCTCTTGGCACAGGCCACAGCAGAGACCAGATGGAGATCAGCAGTCACTTGTCAGCCCAGGGACAGCTCCACCCACTCCGCCCCTTCTCCCAGGCCGCAGGGCTGCGGGGCTGTGCAGCCCCAAAGTGCTTTCTGTGTCTCCCCCAGGCACCTGGCACCCCACCCACCCCACCCGGCACCTCCCTGTCCACGTGCGCTTGCTAGCGGCGTTTGAGCAAATGTGCCAGGCTTGGAAGATGCAGCTGGGGCAGGGCTCCTTCAGCCGTATTCTAGCGGCAAGGTTGCTTCGGGACCTGGGGTCCATGTGTGGCTGTCCATGAGGGGTAGTTGAAGCAAATGGCAGCAGGGTGGTAGTGACTAGCCGCTCTAGACTTTGTCCTTGGTGGAGGACGAGTGGCTACCAGCTAGACTCACAGGGGAGTGAGTCCCCCTCGGAAAGCGGGTTGGAGTCTGTCCGGGCTGCTGGCTCTCAAACTCTTTGGTGAGTATGGAATCTCCTCTCCACTCGAAATCTTACCCAGAAGGCGCCTCTGCGGGGCAGAGTGGGCTGCAATAGCCCTTCCGTGCCCACCGACGCCCCCGCCAGGCAGCCCAGACAGACGCCGCATGCCCTGCCTCACCCACTGCTGGCACTGGGGGCCCAACCTCTGGGGCTTCGCTCTTTTTCAGACTAGTTGCTCAGTTTTCATTCATGTGTTTCACTCATTCTTTAAGCAAATACATATTGATACAAGGGTGTATAAATGCTTATCTCTATTACTTATTTTGTCAGATATATGTGAATGCAATATATTGGCATATTTTATACATATAATATATTTAATGGAATCATACAATCTGTGGCTTTTGGAGACCGGCTTCTTTCACTTAGCATAACGTCTTCAAGGTCTGTCCGTGTTGTACTTCATTTCTTGTTATTGCCTAATAATATTTCATTGTGTAGATATACCACACCTTGTTTATCTGTAATGAATTATGAGTAATGCTGCTATGAGCATTCATGTGCAAGTTTTTGTGTGGACATACGTTTTCATTTTCCTTGAGCGTCTGTCTGGCTGCAGATTTCGGGGGTCATGTGGTAACTGCTGTGTTTAGCCTCTTGAGAAACTGCCAGACTTTTCCAAAGTAGCTGCCCCATTTAACATTCCTACCAGCAGTGTATAAGGGCTCCAATCTCTCCACGTCTTCATCAACACATTGTCTGTCTTTTTGATATGTGGCTGTCTTTTGATGTGTCCTAGTGGGTGTGAAGTAGTGTCTCATTGTGGTTTTGATTTGCATTTCCCCGAGGACTAATGGCAAGCAGAGCTTTGCCTTGTTACTTCATCTTCGGCTGTGTCAGTAGAAGACTGTGTTAGGTTTGGAGGGAACTTGGATATCACTGGTCTGACTTTGTCATTTTCTAGATGGAAAAACTGAGGCCCAGAGCAGACCAGTGACTTGCGCACAATCGTGCAATCGGGCAGAGGGAAGCCTGGGAGTAAAAGCCAAGTTTTCTGGCTCCTAGGCCAAGATTTCTTTCTCCTGCATCTGGATCAGAAGACAGGGGCTATCCCCACCCTTCCTCACCTCGCCCTGCCCATGGAGGCAGGGGTCACCGGGTCCCTTGCCCTCTAGCTTCTCCTTAGGTTCCATCAATGAGTGGCACCAGCAGATTGGAGGACGGAGGAGCCCTGCCCACTGTCTCATCTGCTGCTTCCCTCTGCCACAGCTTCCTCTCTGTCAGCTCCTCTCTTGGAGTTCTGCTGGTCATGTTCCCCCTTTATCCCTTCAGGATTAGTACTGGGAACAGCTATTTCTGTTTCTTGCCCTGGGGAACTGCACTCATCTCTAGTTGATTTCCCTAAACCTTTCTCTCCACTTTTTAAATAGTTCTTGGTTAAACTCTCCTCCAATTTCCCAATTTGTGCATCTATGTCCTGATGTGCTGCCTTCCTATCCATCCATCATCCATCTACTCATCCAACTATTCATCCCTCCACCCACCATCCATCCACCCATCTGTCCATCAACCCATCCATCCATCCATCCCTCCATCCCTTTATCCATCTACCCACCACCCATGCACCCATCTGTCTAGTCACTCTTCCATCCATCCATGTATCCCTCCCCCCACCATCCATCCACCTTTCTGTCCATCGACCCATCCATCCATCCAGTCCTCCATCCATCTATCCATCCACCCATCTGTCTAGTCTAGTCACCCTTCCATCCATCCACCCACCATCCATCCACCCCTCCTTCCATCCATCCATCCAGCTGCCATTCCCTCTCCATTCAGAAGCACTGTGCATGCTCAATACATTCAGCAAACACTGAGCACCCATTGCTCAGTACCGTATTTCCCCGAAAATAAGACCTATCCATAAAATAAGCCCTAGCAGGATTTCTAAGCATTTGCACTATATAAGCCTTACCCCAAAAATAAGACCTAGGCAGCATAACTGCCTTTAGTTGTAGAGTGGGAAAGAAGAGGAGCAGCCCTTCTCACCTGCCCCATGAGAGCTCTATTGCTCCACATGAGAGATTGGGCCAATGGTTCTAAAGGAAATAGAGTCACAAGAAATTCAGGATGGAATTCGGGGTTTGGAGAGTTATGATGATGTTCCAGAAGAAGACGACTTAACTATATTTGAATCAATGTAGATTGTTGTACCGTACTTTAAAAAAATAACATATCCCCTGAAAATAAGCCCTAGGGTGTCTTCTTGAGGAAAAATAAATATAAGACCCCGTCTTATTTTCAGGAAAACACAGTGGGTGGCCAGTGCCAGGCCCTATGCCAGGAAGGTAGATAGGTAAAACACAGCCTCTGTTCTGCAGAAGTTGGTGAGACAGTCTAGGGATAAGAATAAGATACATACACGTCACTTCCTAATAGTCCTGTGCATATAGTGGTCTAGTGGCAAAGGAAAAAAAAGTATGGAGAATTACTTAGCAAGATTTGGAGAGGGCTCAGAAGGTACATTATGGGCTATGTTATTTTTAAGTTTTGAAGTAGTTTGGGTTTTAACTTTCTGTTTTTCTGAGAATGTGTGTATGTGTGTGTGTGTGAGAGAGAGAGAAGGGTAGATAAATCTCCTCCTGAAAGAGGCTTCCTGCCTGCCACCAGCCCTGGGAGGCTTGTCCTCCCTCCAGCCCTGAGCCAGCCCCTCCCCACTCTCTGGCCCCCCATCCATGGAGGCAAGATCTGAAAGCAAAGAAGGGGACAGGCGTTGGGAGGCAAGCCAGAGGCACTTAGGATTCATAATGCAGGCCGTGTCATAGCTTCTTTTCCCAGTTCCCCCGTGGGGACCTGCTGAGCAGCAGGGCATTGTCACAGATGCCCACTGAGCTGTCGAAGTTGGATTGGATCCTCCTCCGACCATGAGCAAAGTTGCTTCAACTCAACAGGCCCTGACTGAGCCCCACCAGCAGCGACTCCCATGCCAAGCTTGGCATTACAGAAATAAGGCGCAGCCTGCCCTCAGCGGCCCTGTTGAGAATGGTGTACAGGAGGGGCGGGCAGATCTGCCCAAGGTCACGTGGCGAGGCAGTGGGAGTCAGCTGCCAGGCGGTGGTGAGATTGGTTCGAAAACTGTCTGTTGGCCGGGTGCGGTGGTTCACGCCTGTAATCTTAGCTCTCTGGGAGGCCGAGGCGGGCGGATTGCTCGAGGTCAGGAGTTCAAAACCAGCCTGAGCAAGAGCGAGACCCCGTCTCTACTATAAATAGAAAGAAATTAATTGGCCAACTGATATATATATGTAAAAAATTAGCTGGGCATGGTGGCGCATGCCTGTAGTCCCAGCTACTCCCCAGCGGAGGCAGAAGGACCGCTTGAGCCCAGGAGTTTGAGGTTGCTGTGAGCTAGGCTGGACAACAAAGTGAGACTCTGTCTCAAAAAAAAAAAAAGAAAACTGTCTGTTGAATGCCCGACACTTGTCTGGCACTGTCTGGGTGCTAGGCACAACGGGTGTGCATTGGGCATCACAGTGGACTCAGTGCTGAAGAGTGAGTGGGTGAACCCAGAGGGAGGGCCTCTCACTCTGGGGCCTTTCCCTTGGAGGGTAAGATGGGGTGGAGGGGGCAGGCTGTGGGAGGAGGGAGAGTATGATGCTTCCCCCTGCACAGGCGCCAAAAACTGCCAAGAACTGAGGCTGATATGAGCTTTCTTTTCTTTTCTTTTCTCTTCTCTTCTCTTCTCTTCTCTTCTCTTCTCTTCTCTTCTCTTCTCTTCTTTTCTTTTCTTTTCTTTTTTTTTGAGACAGAGTCTTGCTTTGTTGTCCAGGCTAGAGTGAGTGGCGTGGCGTCAGCCTAGCTCACAGCAACCTCAAACTCCTGGGCTCAAGCGATCCTTCTGTCTCAGCCTCCCCAGTAGCTGGGACTACAGGCATGTGCCACCATGCCTGGCTAATTTTTTCTATATATATTAGTTGGCCAATGAATTTCTTTCTATTTATAGTAGAGACGGGGTCTCGCTCTTGCTCAGGCTGGTTTTGAACTCCTGACCTTGAGCAATCCGCCTGCCTTGGCCTCTCAGAGTGCTAGGATTACAGGCGTGAGCCATCACGCCCAGTCAAAAATGGAGATGTTGGGAAGAGTCTGCATTCAAAATGCTACAGTAACAAGCAATCAGCAGAACTGCTCAGGTGGAAAGAGGGCTTCCTCCTCTCTCTCTCCTCGTCTATCTCTATGGTGACCATTAAAAGGACTGGTGACCATTAATAGGACTGGTCAAGGTCAAACATGGCTAACCAAGCAGCAATACTCCTCGGGACCTGAGCAGCTGCCTCTTGGGTTTGTATCACTGCGTGGAGATCTTTTGTATTTCAGATGATGAATATCTGCATGTTATATCAAAGTCTTTACATTATTGCACAAACATTACATACATTTTTAAGAAAGAAAAATAAACCATCCTTTTGCAATAGAACTGATTTAATTTTTGCATTTCCATTCCAGCCTTTGTCTATATGCAAATGCATTTTACACTCAGTGGTGATCACAGTGAACATATAATTTTGTATTCCACTTATAATGCCTTTTTTAAAAAAAAGCATTTATTCTTTCATATAGATTCTGTGCTTGGGGCCAATCAGGTCAGTTTTCCTCTTAGGAGCACCTCAGGGAAAAGACAATGGGAGATGTTTTCATTGCTTCTATTGGGTGACATGTGAAATGCTTTGTTTTTCAGAGTTCCACAGACTAAGGAGTTAGCATAAGAACAGAACAGACTTTCACACCGATTATTTGTATTGTTATCTAAATAGGGAGTTTTATTCATATGGAAGGAAAACTCCCATGTAAATCAAGTGGAGCAGCTTGGCTGTTGCAGCCTGAGCAACCAGGATTTTAATTTTGAGACTGTCACTTACTAGCTGTGTGCCCTTGGGCCACTTAAGTAATTGTCTGGTCCACAGTTTCTATCTCTGTAAAGTAAGAACATCTATCTACTACCGTGTTTCCCCCCAAATAAGACAGGGTCATATATTTATTTTTCCTCAAGAAGACACCCTAGGGCTTATTTTCAGGGGATGTGTAATTTTTTTAAAGTACGGTACAACAATCTACATTGATTCAAATATAGTTAAGTCGTCTTCTTCTGGAACATCATCATAACTCTCCAAACCCAGAATTCCATCCTGAATTTCTTGCAACTCTATTTCCTTTAGAACCATTGGCCCCAATCTCTCATGTGGAGCAATAGAGCTCTCATGGGGCAGATGAGAAGGGCTGCTCGTCTTCTTTCCGGCTCCTAGAAGAAATGCATGGGTTGTGCAGATGCGGTGCATAGCCACGCCCATCACTAGGGCTTATTTTTGGGGTAAGGCTTCTATTGAGCAAATACTTAGAAATCCTGCTAGGGCTTATTTTATGGATAGGTCTTATTTTCGGGGAAACACAGTAGGACTGAGGAGAGGAGAGGCTTGGGAGAGAGGGAGCTCATGGTCTGTGTGTATGACTGTACACAACTGTAGCATACGCTCCCCGAGGGATGCTGAGACTGACCTGGGGCAAGCCTCTCTGGGCCCTAGTTTGTAGATATGTGAAATGGGGAAAATAAAGGTCCCAGTGAGACTGAATGAGACAGTGAATACAAAAGTACCTCATTGGTTAAAGTGCATCTGTCTGTCCATCTGGTCATCCATCTGTTTTCTCTCAGCCCTGGCAGGTGGTATGGAGGTAAGTTCAGGGGTGAGTTGTGAAGTGTGTCCCACAACTAGAACCAGGATAGCCACTGAAGGCATTGGGCCAGCGGCTTCCAGAAACCAAGCTTGGAGCTTGGCATCCCTCCCTGGGCCCCAGCCCCAAGTCCTGGGTGCTGTGCGCGGTGGGGGGGCGGTGCTGTGCCTAGCGGGGCTAGGAAGCTGCCTCTGCACACTGCTCTCCCAGGGCCCCGGAGCATGAGCTGAGGACTCCACCAGAGCCAGCCCCCTGAACAGCAGCAAGTGGGGGATCGGGGACAGGGACAGCCCAGCCCAGGCAAGCAGAGATGGAGATGACCCAGCAGCTCTGCTAAAAATGACCTGCGGGTGTTGGCTGAAAGTAGCCTCCCTCCTTCCTTCTCTTCCATCTACCCTTCCTTCCCCCTCCCTCCCAGCTCCTCTGCTCCCCTTTTCTCCCTTACTCCACAGTGCTTATTGCCACCTACGTGGTGCCAGGTGTCACGCGACATAGCCAGCACACTGTGCTCACCCTGGACAACTGGACTCTTCTGCTCTAGGCTCTAAGATGAGGACAGCAGGGGATGTGCGTGGAGGGAGCAGAGCAGACAGGGCTGGGGAGATGTGGAAGGTGTCACAGGAAGTACTTGAAGCAACTACCGAAATAGCTAGGAGGAGAGAAAGCTGTCAGGGAGGGGGGTTGGGTTGGGTTGGGGGGAAGGGAGAGCTATTATCAAGTATCTGAAGAGTCCTTGAAAGAGGAGCAAAAAAAAAAAATTTCCTGTTCATCCCAAAAGGAACAAGCAGGCAGAAAGATTTCAGCTCCCTATCAGAGGAGTTCGCTCACGATCTGAGTTGTCCCCAGAGGCTTCCCTGGAAGGTGCCGGCGTCCTTGTCACCAAAGACACTGGAGGACAGCCTGGGCCATTCGGTGGCGGGGTGCTGGCCAAGGGAATTCAAGTTCCTGTTGCGGTGGGGTGGTGGCACTCGATGACTTTCAGATTCTGGTCTTCCTTTCAATCTATGAGCTCAGAGTGGAAGAAAAGTGTGACTCAGCTCTTCAAACAGGCCACAACCCCAAGCGTCTCTAATTTTTGTTCTGATTTTTATCTCCAGTAGCTGACTGGGCATGAGTAACTCAAACTCCCCGTGCTGGGCGGGCCGGGCTGCGCTTCCCAGTTCAGAAGAAAATGGAAGCCGAGGATCCAAGCTCACCCTGACTGTGGTCACTGCAGATGCTTTCCCTGGCCCTGAGGGAAGGAAAGGACCCTTGGAGAGCCCTGTGTGTGCCCAGACCCCCCTGACGTGACTGGATATGGGTGTGGTTCCCTCCAAGGTTCTAAAGGGTTTCTAGAAGTTTTAGAAAGCATTTACAGCAAAACAGAATCAATTATCAAGTTTTGAGTCACCCCTTTTGCAAGATAACCTTTTCTTTATGAACTGCTTCTGGTGGGAATGGAAACCAGGGAGAAAACCATTTGCAGATTATCTCAGACTTTCAAGTGAGGACCACAGGCCTGACCCCAGTTCACCTACCCTGGGGCTGACGCTACACAGTCAGCAGCCTCAGGGATGCAGGGATGAGTCAGTGTGAAGCAAAGAGGGGACTGTCCTGTACCTCCCTGCCATGCTCAGCCGCCCTGCGCCTGGACAGACCCAGAGAGACCGAAGCCATGCATCTGACTGGCGCGGTGCTCAGTCACTTTCCTTTAAAAAAATTCTCTTATGGAGGAGTGACACATCTGCCACTAAGCATGCTTCCGGCTGCCCCTCCAGTCCACAGAGCTCCTCTGGTTTCTGTCCCCTCTCTCTCACTCTCTTTTCTTAGAGATGGGATCTCACTATGTTGCCCAGGCTGGTCTCAAACTCCTGGCCTCAAGTGAGCCTTTTGCCTCAGGCTCCCAAAGTACTAGGGTTCAAGGCATGAGCCACCAGACCTGGCCTTCTGTCCTCTCTGAAGCTTTGTCCTTCAGCTTTTCCATCAACGCTGTGAGTCACCCCACGTCCAGATGTTGCTTCTGTTACTTACAATCAAAGGACCCTGACGAAGAGACAGTACCCTCTGGCCTCCACAGGCCCGGGGCCAGTGACACACAGAGAGTTCAAAATGTTGAACTGAGTTGAATTGTGATAACTCTTCCAGCCTGGGGGCCACACAGACAGAGTCTCCTTCTGTCACCCTGGCTAGAATACAGTGGTGTCATCATAGCTCACTACAGCCTCAAACTCCTGGGCTCAAAGGATCCTCCTGCCTTAGCCTCCCAAGTAGCTGGGACTACAGGTGTATGCCACCATGCTGGGCTAATTTTTCTATTTTTAGTAGAGATGTTGTCTTTTTTTTTTTTTTTTTTTTGAGACAGAGTCTCGCTTTGTTGCCCAGGCTAGAGTGAGTGCCGTGGCGTCAGCCTAGCTCACAGCAACCTCAAACTCCTGGGCTCAAGCGATCCTGCTGCCTCAGCCTCCCGAGGAGCTGGGACCACAGGCATGTGCCACCATGCCCGGCTAATTTTTTTTTCTCTATATATTAGTTGACCAATTAATTTCTATTTATAGTAGAGACAGGGGTCTGGCTCTTGCTCAGGCTGGCTTCAAACTCCTGACCTCGAGCAATCCGCCCGCCTCGGCCTCCCAGAGTGCTAGGATTACAGGCATGAGCCACCGCGCCCAGCCTAGAGATGTAGTCTCGCTCTTGTTCAGGCTGGTCTCGAACTCCTGACCTCGAGCAATCCTCCTGCCTTGGCCTCCCAGAGAATGCTAGGTCCCACACAAAAAAAATTTTTTTTTGGCTAGGGTATTTTAAAGCAAATCTGTGATGTAATTTAAACTATAAAGACTTCAGTATAGATTTCTAATAGGAAAGAACTTAAAAAAAAATAAACCTCAACTACATGTTATTTTCATGCCTACCAAAATTAATATCATCTAATATGTAGACCATATTAAATTTTCCTCAATTATCTGAAAAGAGCACATTCCTCCACGCTGGGTAGCAGAGGTGTGCGGTGCGCTTGCCACCCCCTGGTGTGCCTGGTTTCAGCACAGCTTCAATTCTGGAAGTTGTGGCCCCACATTAAGCACCGAAGCTGCCACCCGGCTTTGCTGCCCCGTCGGCACATTGTGTTGTCGGGGGAGCAGGAGGGAAGGAGGGAAGGAGTCTCGCTCCTGGGGCAACACTTAACCAGCAAGGCGCAAATTCCCTCTGGTGGGGTAACTGAGGCAGGTTCTGCATGGTTCTCTGAGTTACCCACAGTGGCAGTCATCCTTTATTGGCCCTCTATTATTCACATGGTAAGGGTTCTGGCAGGGTGCTGTGGCTTACACCTATAGTTCCAGCCTGGACAACATAGTGAGATCCTGTCTCTAAAAAAAAAAAAAAAAATTAGCCTGTCGTGGTAGCACACCTATGGTCCCAGTTACTTGGGAGGCTGAGGCAGGAGGATAGTTTGAGCCGCCCCTGGAGTTCAAGGCTGCAGTGAGCTAAGATTGCGCCACTGCACTCCAGCCTGGGCGACAGAGTAAGACCCCACTCAGAAAACAAATGAATAAAGGGTTCATACTCTTTGTAATTAACACGCACACCATTGCCTTTTCTTCTGGGTTTGATTTTTACAGCTCTCCTTCCTGGGACCATCTCCTAGAGAAACTACCTGCCCCCAAATCCTTGCCTCGGGTGCTTCTCTTGATGGAACTCAACCTAAGGCACCACCTCTTGCTCATTAATAGTAGTTGGAGCCAAACACTCAGCCAGATTCAGCTTCCTTCTTTTCTCTTTTTGGCAAGTTGGCATCTGTCCAAGCTGACTGGAGTGGGTCCTGTTGTGTCACAGCGGCCAGGAGCCAAGGCCGCGTAGATAGAGGAAGGGCTACCAGTCTGTGTGCAATCAGCCCCCACGTGTCAGGCATCCACCTTGAAGACTCGGGGACCTGATATTTCTCCGTAACCCACTTTGGAGCTACCTCCCCTGCATTTATAGCTAAACTCTCCCAAAGCCGGCTGATATGCTCGCCTGCAGGTGGTGGCTGTTGGCTCCGCAGCGGGAGACTGGCTCTGCTCCCCACTCTGCTCCACCTAACGAAGCTCCCAAAGCCGCAGTTTGGATCCCTCTACCTCACCAGGGGCTGATGTGTGAGTCATTCCTCCTCGGGGCGCTACATTTTCAAGTCCACATGGATGGGACACTTAGTGTCACAAAAATAGAAGCTCATCAAAGGTGCGCTTTGCTCGGCCGGCTGGCTGGCTGTCACCAATTCATATGAGGCTTAGCACCTTGTAATGGAAAGGCAGGGAGAGGAGATGAGCTAGGTGAGTGTGCACGCGTGTGTGCCTGCATGCGTGTGTGTGTGTGTGTGTGTGTGTGTGTGTGTGTGTGTGCGTGTATGTACCCCCAAGACCTCTTTGCCCCTGAGCTGGCAGAGATCACTGCCTACTTGCTACAATTTTTCCTTCTGAGATGGCTTGTCCCTTCTGTGTTCCCACTCTCTATCTCTGATGAATCGCCTCCTATCCTGAAACACCTCAAACAGAACATGTTAAAGTGAGAGATAGCTTGATAAGTGACGATAGCAAAGAATTGTGAGTGAGAAGGCCTGATGATTTGCTGTGTGACCCTGGGTCATTCACTGAGCCACTCTGGGCCTTATTTTTCTCATCTTTATGTTGAACATAATAAAAGTATGTACGTGAGAATGCACTGACTTAACAAATCAAGTGAGAGTATGCATAACGAAAACAGAATACTGTACATAGTAAAGCCTGGTGTGAATGAGCAAGGGCAATTATAGGCCTCAGTGGGAATAGACTTTGAATTCTCTCTTGGACAGGTTTAGTAGGGGGAAAAGTGAAGATTGAACCAGGCAGGGTTCTTAGTCACAAACAAGGGAAGCAGACCCAGGCTAACTGACGTACAGAAGAGATGTATTAACAGCAGGTTGAGTAGGTTGTGGACTTGCCAGAGGGCTGCAGAGCCAAGGTGGGCAACGATCAGGAGACGGGTGCTTGGGGAATGACCACGGCTACTGGGGTCTCCCCAGCCCTGCCCACTGATTGATGGAAAAATAATGTAATCAATCATGTTTAAGAACATGATTGCTATACACGGTCTGATCTGTTCATTGAAATGGCCCCGTTAGGCAATTGTCTTTCACTTGGATGAAAATGCTCGGTCTCCAAGACTGCCTCCCCCTTCACCTCTTTTGGCTCTGAGATGGTGTCTGAGTGTTTGAGGGAAGTGCATACATTTTCTTACAGCAACAGCAGAGGTTTGGGGTCTTGGATGAGGGCGTCCTCTCTACTCTCTGTTCCCAGGGTGAAGGGTCTGTTCCCCCGAGTTTCTCCTGCCCTGTGAAGTCTGAGGCTGGCGCACCTGTGACTTGGACAGGGTTCCACAGGGCTCCCCAGCTGCAGTCCCCCCAGGCATCTGCTCTGTCCTGTCCCCTTGCCCTCCTTCCCGGCTGCCATTCGAGCTTCTGCCTGGGCCACCTCATCCTGCCATGGCAAGCCTCCTGATATGGTCCTCTGCCTTGATATCACCTTGAACTTAGTGCTGCCTTTCCCCATCCAAGTCCAGGCCTGGACAGAGGACATGGGGGGTCCCATGCCTTCCTGCTCTCCTTTTACTTCTCCACATCACCTCTTCCTTTGTCCTGCCTCTAGCTCCTTTAGGGGAGAACTGGGGTCTCTCCCAAACAGCACAGGGGAACTCTGCGGGCTGAGTTCTCCGAGCTCGTAGGCTTATGTGCTAAAGGCATAAAGGAACTTGGAAAATCCTTTCTTTAGACAACAGTCTGGCTTGCAAATCATTTCCTGCTGCCTAATGCCATTTTTCAGTGTAGCGGCACAGTGTTACTCCATCACCCTTCTCTTGGTATTCCATTTATGACAAACGCTAACTCCCCCAGTAGACAGGTGCCTAGGGAGAATGAGGGCAAAGGTTTTTGTATTTGTGGAAACTTTTTTTATGATTCTACTTTGGAGATCCTTTACTTGGCACTCAATTTGTCTAAAACCAGGCTCTTCCTCTTCCACTGCCAGCTCAGTTTTCCTAAAGTTATACTTTGACTGTGTCACTCCTGCACGAAAACCTTCAATGGCTCCCTATTGCCTTCCATGAACTCCTTAGGTGCTGCCCCTCTCTGCCTGCTCTCCCCAGATTCCCCTTTGTAACATTGTCCTTGGCGATAGTGCCGCTGTGTGCTGTCCTCCAGGTCTTGCTCACCTAAATACATCTCCCTCTTCTTTCTGCCTATCAGAGTCCAACATATCCCCAGAGCTACACCAATCCCATCCCTCCCGCTCCCTTCCGTGGCGTTATTCAGATCAGCCAAGCAAAGCCTGTCCCTTCTGCTCTTCCACGGCACTCGTTGGACACTCAGCTCAGCCTGCTCTGTTGAGTTGGCACAATGCAGGTCATGCCTGGGAGGTGGCCCATTGGTGACAAAGAAACATGTCCAGAGGCCAAGAGTCAAGTTAGTTTGAGCAGTACATGTGGATAAAAACCGCAAAAGGCACAAAGGCTTCCAGGAAAGGAGCGGGAGGAGCAGGACTCAATGACATGATCATAACCTAATCAGAGGTACTAATAGATTAAATAAGAAAATGTGTTAGTGGAAGAGAGGGTTTAACACGTACCATGGAGCCATCCGAGCCGTGTGTCTCTGACCAGATGACGGGAGGCCGTGGTCCCCACAGCATCTGGCCCTGCAGGGGAGAGTGTGGCCATGGCAGTCACTAGGTGACCCAGCTCGGTCTCTGACTCTGGCCTTTCACTGGCATTGTCACCCCTGTGGACAGCCCTAGCGGCGTTGCTGGTCCAGACATTCCGGAATGCTGGACGGTCCTCTTTTAGCCCATAGCTCATGCATTAGTGACCAGCTAATCCGTCAGTCTCCGGGGCTCACCCTGGATGGGGGGGGGGCTGGGATCTGACGGCCACATCAGTATCTTGTCTCCAGGGAGCTCTGTGTGGACCACAGTCAGCTTCCCTGGGGAATATCTCGCAACACAGCGAAGCAGCCGTTCTGTTTTCCCGATAGAGTCTAGGTGGCCCTGGGCGGGCGACGTTTCCACCGTGGGTTTGTGCCTATGTAGCGCACAGCCCCCGCCCTTGCTGTCAGCTATAGACACGCAATGAGTATCTGTAGCTGAGCCTGGAAACCACTCCTGAGAAAAGAGAATTTGGAGAAATTCTTAACAACGACAAAAAATTATGGAGAGGCAAGACCTACAAAGAAAAAGGGGTAGGAATCAGAAAGAGAGAATTAGAAAGAATAGGCATGTCCCAGTGGAAGTGGGGATCATTGAAGAAGCTGGAGGGATTCCGTGATCTTCACTGGGCACTTGCCCAGAACGGACACAGACATGAGCAGCACAGGGTTTCTGGCTAGGGACTCTAATAGCTCACAGGCTATTAGGGACAAAGAAATATAGGTATACATTCTTGTCCTATAGGACAGGTACCCTGGCCGAGGACTGGTCCCCTCAGGCTATGGACAGGCCATCTCATGTTGTTTACATATGTCAGGCTGTAGGGGGGCTGATAACAGGTCCCCACAGGCTAAGGCCGGGCCCGCAGGCTGAGGACAGGTTCCTTCAGGCCTGGGAGTTGGGGTTTGTGTCTCTCCTCTCCTACCCTGCTTGTCTCCTGGGTCTCGGACAAGCTGGGACCTGGCCTTGCTTCTAGTGAACACTCATAGTCTTGTCTCTAGAGGTGGTTTTCTCTTTAAAGCCCTACACTATTAGAAAAACACAATTCACAAAACCTAAAATATACAGGGATTAAGTATTTAAACAACAAAGTATATTTAAATCTAAAATAATGGATTATCTACAGGGATCCTGTGAAATTTTCAATTTATAAAAATTTTACTTACGTCCAACTTGTTAGGAACCATCTCATTTGGTGGAAACAACTCAACTGAGTGAAAAAGAAGGGACCCAGATATATCATTGTGGGGTTGGGGTGTGTGGCAGAATCTTCCACAGGGGAGATTTGACTCAGGGTCTTTGGTTTCTTGCCAGGGACAACGTAGGCCGCTGCAGAGGGATATCCCAGTTGATCCAGATGTGAAACAGCTGCACTGCTAAACCCTAGGGCGTGGTAGAAGATTGGGGCTGGTTCCTAACCCTAATTGTTCCGGCAAAGGGAGCATTTGATAAGGGAACAAGAAGGAACCATGGGTGAGGGAAGGTCTCCCATTCAACTCTAGAATGTGTCTTTTCCCTGCCTAATACCAAGGAGGTCCATAAAACATCTTCCGACTTCTGCAGCCGTAACAGACGTTTACAGGGGAGGACTTGCAGAGCTGTTCCCACGAGAAGAGCGTTCCCGGAGAACAGCACCAGCATTTCAGCTTCACTGGGATCCTGTAGTAGCAAACGGAACAGGAGCCTCCAGAATGACAGGACCACGGGTCAAGCTTCTGCCACTGCGAAGGGACTTTGCAGCCAGAGAGAACGAGACATCTCTGCAGATACGATTGTTGACACCACCAGATAGTTGTAGTGTCACGGAACCTATGGGGCTGGACATGGATCAAGGACAAAGAGAATGATGAGAAAAACTGAGTGAACCAGAACGGGGGATGACCTCACCAGACACTCCCAGTTAGGGATCTAAGTAAGTAACACCTAGCGGGTGAGCTCTCTCTGGAGTGGGATTTTTATATTTCGAGTGATGTTTTTTATTTTACACGTGTGTTTATATATGGAATGACCTTTTTATTGTACAAGTATATTTCTGAGCCTGGATGTACCCGAATGGTTCATTCTGTGGGTTCAGTTTGCTGCACGTGAACACTCGGATCCCAGAGCAAAGCCCCAGATGCAGGAACCTCTGAAGGATTGTTCAGGCAAAGACATGTCCCGAGTCTACTTCCCTTTCTGGAGAGGAGCCTGGGAAGGGTGAGATCTGTCGGGACAGGCTGCGCCTCGCCCTTGCTCCCGATGGACCTGCATTCGCTTTCCTTGGGCTGGTGCCAGCCGAGTCAGAGATCTGGGCGCGCTGTCCCGTGGACTCCTTCCCGAGGGCTGTCGGCAGAACCTGGCACCTCGATGGAGGTGCTGAGACAGCCGCCCGGGCTCCCATCAGGGTGACTGGAGCCCCAGGGCTGGACAGCTGCCTCGAGATGACTCTTGATTTTGAAGGTGTAGATTTGAACCCGCAGTCAGCAAATTTGCACTGCTCTGCTCCGCTGGCTTTGACTCCCTAAGGTTTTGTTTACTCATGAATCTAAAAGGAGATATTTACTTAAAAAGTAAACAGTTTTATGCAGCTGGGTAAACACTGACAGAACATTTCACAGAGTCTTCGGATGCCCGATAGACTCTCAAGATGAATTGCTCTTATTTTACAGAAGGACACAGCAGGCTCATCCGATCAGCTGCGGGGACTTGTCAGCTTCTACTGCACCCCTCTTTGCATAGCCCCCATGCCAGCATCCCCCCGCCTCCCAGCCGCCAGGTGAGCTTCCACTCCTGGACTTCAGATTCCTGACTCTTTTGGAGAATGTCTCGCAAAGCCTCCTTGTCAGCACAGAGAAATACAAGTTTTCATTTTCTTGTCATGACAGATTTAAGACACTGTGAGTCTTGAGTTAAAATTACTCCCTTGATACTCTTTAATCCTTTGTAATACCCTTCTGGGCAGCTGTAGCTGTGGGGACTGAGCCATTTGTCATTTTCTGGACACGACACAAAGTAGCTGATGGATTTCTCAGCCCCTGTCATTTTCTTTGAAAGACTAAAAGCCACAGCAGTAGCCCAGTGAACAGTAACCGTCACTGTGAATTTTTGCTTTGTAAAAGTTCAATTTATGTGCAACTTTCCTAAAATGTGCTGATTTTATAAAGTAAGGGACATCAGCATTTTGCATCTCAGCCCCCTAAGTATAAAAAAGGCCTTCCTTGTAAAAGACAGGTGAGACTGGGTTGGGCTGGCCTGCAAATGCCCTGATGTAACAGAAGTAAGGGCCTGAAAAGGGGCAAAACTTATTACAAGTTGTTGCATTAACCACCCCCGCCGTGACCCTTTTTGGGATCTCCAACCTGCATCCCTGCCCAAGGCCAGTAACCAGAGGGACAGAGGAGTGTTCCTTGTTTTTCATACCAGGAGATGGCTCAACGGAATTATCCTGGTGAGGTCACGAGATTGTCTCCACGGGCTTAACGCTTGGTACTGGTGGTGTAGGGCAGTCGTCAGAGCCTTCTAGTATTGGTGCTGGTACTGGTAGAACATTTGTACCGGAAGTGGCCTTAAAGCTCTTCAAATCCAATTCCCCAACTTTATCCTAAAGAAAACCGAGGTGCAGAGAGCAGCAGTCATGCTATGTCATTGTTGTCACCATTATCACTATCACCGTCAACCATTTATCTAACACCTCCCAAGTGTGTGTACCTGAGGCTGCGGAAAAGGATCAGGTGTGGTCCTGCTCAGAGCTTGCAATCTGTTCAGATAATGAGTCTTATTGGGAGTTAGTGGCCGAGCTCTGACCAGAGCTCAGGTCTCTCTCTAGACTCCTAGGCCAGTGCTTACCCCATTTTACTGCAGCCTCTTCTGTCCCCACGGTCACATGGGAGTGGGTATCCTTAAGCGATATGATAGCTTAAAGTATAGATCCTAACAGATAAAATGATCGTGTCCTTGACAATGGTGATTTGGCCTCAGTGCTCAATATAAGTGTTGGGGTTTTATCTGGGCTGCATGTCAGCCAAGATAAATTATTAAAAACTCCTAGAAAAAGATCTGATAGGCCTGGTTTGGATCAGGTGTTCACCTCTGGGCCATCATCTATGGCTGTGAGCGGAGTCATATAGTTGTGTGAGAGCTCCTGCTGGAATCCAGGGGTTAGAATCAGAGGAGGGGCCAGGCACGGTGGCTCATGCCTGCAATCCTAGCACTCTGGGAGGCTGAGGCGGGAGGATCGCTTGAGCTTAGCAGTTCGACACCAGCCTGAGCAAGAGCAAGACCCCAGCTCTACTAAAAATAGAAAAAATTAGCCAGGTGTGGTGGTGCACGCCTGGTGTACTCCCAGCTACTGGGCAGGCTGAAGCAGGAGGATTGCTTGAGCCCAGGAGTTTGAGGTTGCTGGGAGCTATGATGATGCCACTGCACTCTAGCCCTGGAGACAAAGCAAGACTCTGTCTGAAAAAGCAAAAAAAAAAAAAAAAAAGAATCAGAGGAGGAGTAGTTCTCCAAAGGAAGGGGGAAGGGAAGACATGTCAGGCAGACAAGGCAATAAGCATCCTCTACAATTGTAGAAGCTCATTTAAAAAGGTACTAAAGATGTCTGAAGGGGAGAGAGGCTGTGCCTCACTGGGATCGGGAATGGCATATACCGCTTGGCATTTATGATGGAAAATGAAGAGGAATGAGTTCACAATGGCCCAGGGGCAAGAAAGCAAAAGGCAATGCAATACTTGTAGGAGGTAGTCAAGCTTGTCTGGAAACCAAACTGAGTACAAATAAGGGAACAGGGAGTGGAAAATGAGGTTCCCAGAGGGGAGAGTCAGCAAGGGGCTAAATCCTGGAGAACTGGATGCTGGCATTTATGCTTTAAGTTGTAGCCGGTGGGGATTGGGTTGCCAGATAACATTCAGGATGCCTAGTTAAATTCAAATTTCGGAAACACATGGAATGCCTGCACGAACATGCTTATACTGAAAAGTTTACGATTGTGTATCTGAAATTCAAATTTAACTGGGTGTTCTACATTTTTATCTGCTAAATCTGACAGTCCTAACTGGGGAGTCAATGAAGGGTTTTGAGACAAGTCTTGCCCAAGGCCATCGATTCAATCCGAACTCCAGCACCTCTTATGAGTCAAATCCTGGGTGATGAAAACTGGTGCCTGTTCCAGTGAGTCAGGCCTTGCCAGGTGCTTGGTTTCTAGTTCTCCCAGAAAGACTAAATCCCCATTACGAAGCATTAAGCACAGCCTTTTAATGCCCCCACGCTTTCAGCTCTGGCGCCTCTGTCCTTTGTTGCAGTGGGTAACTCAGTTGGAGCCACGGGATTCAATTAACCAAATGCCCCTTCCCTCGAGGGTGACCCAGGAGTGAAACTCCCTGGGCTTGCTGACGCATCCATGATTTATTCCCTCAGTGAGCTTGGGTATAAACACAGACAGACATTGACAAACAGGAGTCAAAAATCTGCAAACGTGTCACTGGCTCTTCTGTGCCCCATCCTTCTCCTACGGCTGAGAGGTCACTGGCTGGGCCCTGGGAAGCTGCACCTGGGCTTCCCGGACAGCCTTGGAGGAGGAGGGCAGCAGACCTTGCAGCCAGGACCCTGGGGAGCTGTGATGAGCACACCCGAGAGCCACCTGGCTCAGCAATTATCACTTGCAGCGGAAAGGGGTCTCTTGGGAAAACACACGTCCTTTTTAGCGGAGCGACGTGGATGACTTGGTCTCAGCTATGGCTCCCACCTTCTCTAGCCCTCCACTCGCTCTCCACCACGGGAAGGTTTTTAAAAAGCCAATCAAGGACATGCAGTTTGAGATCCTATTCAAAGAATCCTAGAAGATGCCAGACGCTTCCTCTCCTTCCTCTTCACTTTGACTGTAGCCAGTTCTTCCAGCCTGGGGCCTGTCTCCTGCCCTCTGCCCAGCTGGCTCTTACGGAGCCTTCAGACCCCAGCTCACACATGGGCTCCTCCAAAGATGGTGCTGGACCCTGCCCCTCGTCCCCGAAAACCACACTTCACTCTGTCACGCTTAACGCATTGTACCCCAGCTGTTTATAGACCTCTGTCCTCATAATATGGGGGCTGCTTGAGGTCAGTGAATGTGACTTTTATCTCTGCACTCACAGGGCCTGACACTGTACTAGGTAGAGAACAGATGGTCAGTGACAATTTCAAACTGGTCTAAAAAATAATTCCAACATTGCAGAAGGAAAAAATACATAAAGTTTCCCTGTCGCTTCTCAGTCCTACTCCTCAGAGGTATCCAGCTGTGTGAATAGAGCATCTTTCCGATATTGACTGTGCATGACGACCATGTCCATGCACAGGGCCATGTGACACATGCTGTCCCAAGCTTTGCCCTTTTTACTTTGGCAATATATCTTTCCACATCAGTATGCACAGATCTACTTCATTCTTTCTTTCAACTGCACAATATACCCTAGTAGAAGTCTAGAAAAGTGTGTTTAAACCATCCTGTATTCATGAATATCTAAATTGCTTTTCTTCTTCCCATTTTAAACAATGCTGTGTGGATAGTATACCTATTTAAAAAATTATTTTTAATTTTTATGGATACATAATAGCTATATCTACCTTTTTGTATGTACCTTTTTACTCTTATGTAGGAAGAGTTAGAGGACAAATTTCTAAAAATGGAACTGCTAGGACATAGAAAAGGCATTTAGAATTTGTCAAATGCTCTCCCAAAAGGTAGCAACAAATTAAACTCCTACCCACAGTGCATGAGTCTTTTTCTAGAAACTCTTGCCCACATGATGTAGTTACCTTTGTAATTTTTATCAGTCTGAAAAATATAATTCACTGTTCTAACTAACATTAATTTAAATAAAGTCGTACTTTAAAAATATTTTTATTGGCCACTTGAATTTCTTTTTTGGTGAATTGCTTAGTTACAATGTCTTTTGCCCATTTTCCTATTCGGTTATTTTTCTCTTTCATACTGATTTGTAAAGGTCCTTTAGATATTAAGGAGATTAACCCACCACATTCCTTCAGGCCCTGGGCTGAGTGCTGGGAGCTCGAGGAAGGGGGCAGCACTCCTGTCTTCAGGCCCACGGAGCCGGTGCTGCCACTGAGAACACACGTGTGTGCCTGCACAGGTCTGGCCAGCTCGCCTGCCGCACCCCGCAATGGGCTGCCACCCGCACCCTGAGTTCTCCGGCTCAGGCCCCAGGCCCTGTCTCCCTTCCTGGGCACGGGCTCTTTCCCGATGGCCTGCCTCAGGCTCAGGCTGCCCCAGCCGCTCCCCTTCCCACCTGGCAGGTGCTGCTCTGCCTGTGGACCCTACACTTGTGCCTGAAGCCCCGGCCCCTGCCAGCCTTTCTGCTGGGCTCCCCCAAGTGGCACGTCAATGACAGCGCCCCGGTGAGACACTCCTTCCCCTCTTAGTCCCTTTGGGCTGCTATAACAAAATACCACAAACTGGGGGCTTATAAACAACAGAAGTTTATGTCTCACAGCTCTGGAGTCCGGCAAGTCCAAGATGGCCGAGGCGCCTGGTGAGGGCCTGCTTTCTGGTCCGTGGGAGTGCCCGCGCTCGGTGGACAGGGGAAGGCAGCTTTCTGGGGCCTCTTTCAGAAGGGCATGAATCCCATGCATGAGGGCTCTGTCTCCATGACCTAATCAACTCACGAACGCCGTGCCTCCTACTGCCACCCTGTTGCTGATTAGGTTTCAACCTACTAGTTTTGGGGAGACATGAATGTTCAGTCCACAGCACCTCCCCCCACATTTTGCCCGACGAACACATACTTACGATTAAGCTACCATTTGGTGAGTGTCTGCTATACGCCAGACTCCGCTTGAGCCTTTATACATATTATCTCATGAGCTGTTCACCAACAGAACTTTTTTTTTTTTTTGAGACAGAGTGTCACTGTGTTGCCCAGGCTAGAGTGAGTGCCCTGGCGTCAGCCTAGCTCACAGCAACCTCAAACTCCTGGGCTCAAGCAATCCTGCTGCCTCAGCCTCCCGAGTAGCTGGGACTACAGGCATGCACCACCATGCCCAGCTAATTTTTTCTATATATATTAGTTGGCCAATTAATTTCTTTCTATTTTTAGTAGAGATTGGGTCTTGCTATTGCTTAGGCTGGTATCAAACTCCTGACCTCGAGCAATCCGCCTGCCTCGGTCTCCCAGAGTGCTAGGATTACAGGCATGAGCCACCGTGCCTGGCCCCAAGAGCATTTTGTGTGTGGTATTATCCCTCCTCTTACACATCAGGAAGCTGGGAGTCAGGGAGACGATGTCGGTCGCCCAAGATCTCCTAACTTTGAAGGAGGGAGGCCGGGGTTCCAACCCGTCTCCCCTGAGGCCCTTCAGGCACTGGGCTCCACCTGCTGAACCGAATTCCTGTTTGGGCCTGCTATGGGCCTGTCCCCCAAGATGTGGCCCCCACAGGGAGCCTGAGTGGTTTGGCCTGAGTAGTCCTTCTCGGGCCACCCTGAGCCACCCACAGCCGTCCTGAGGGAGAAGAGTTATTTGGCCTCCATCCTGGCAGATTTCTACAAATGTCAACACAAAGGGGAATCGAATCCAGGTCTTCATCCCCTCACCTCAAAGAGGTAAAAAAGCTAGGCTATTCAGAACACCTTGGGAGCAGAACGTGCAGAATTTCCCTGGTGTCTCCAAGGCTTTCCAGACCACACTCCTTGGACACCAATTTGATACCCACCCTCCCACTCCCCGTGCGCCTCTCTCCTCCCAGGGGACAAACGTGGGGAGATGCCCTGGGAAGGGTGCTGGCATTACTCCAGCGGCCTGGCAGGCACTCAGGCCTAAAGGAAGGAGCCTAAGCTGAGAGAATGGGCTCTTTTCTCCCTTTTTCCTTCACCTTAGGAAATTGTTTAGTCATTGAATGAAACAATTTATGAATACATTATTGCAATAGATTTAAATACAGGCACGTACAGTAAAAACTTGAAGCTCCTTCAGGGAGCTCCTTCAGGGAGTCCTTAAGGTATAAACCATTTTCCACAATGATACTAACGTGTTCTGCCCTGGTCACTGTGCCAATCTTTGCACTGATGGTGCAAAAGCAATGGTGTGTAGACTCCCGCGGCGCCTCAGCACGGATCAGGCAGAGGCCCCAACCTGCTCTAGTGGTCACTGTGTTCCTCCCCACCTGGTAGAGTGAGAAGAAAAGCTAGTTTCACTCAAGAATGTCCTTGATGAAGCCACAGAAATGATTAATTTAATAAAATCTCAACCTTTAAGTACATGGCCTTTTGACACCTTGCATGAGGAACTGGGAAGTGATCAAAAGCACTTTTTATACGTACTGAAATGTGACATTTGTCTGAAGAAAAGCATTCATATGATGCAGTTGCAAACTGAACTAGTTGCATTTTTCAGGGAACATCATTTTTATTTGAAAAGGACAAGTGACAAATAAATGCTAGATATTCTGACTCGAATGCTTGGCAAACATTTCCACAAAAATCAACCAAGTGAGCCCGTCACTTCAAGGAAAAAACTGACAGTATTTGCTGGCAATGATGCAATTTGAGTTTTCAACTGAAAAATTCAAATTTGGAAAACTTGTCTCTGCTACCTTCAGCTAAGCTTCCCAGTACTTAAAGACTGATGAGCTGTGGATAAAGATTAATGAGTGTGGTTTTTAATATTATATGATGAAATGTGTTAACATTTGGAAGTTCTATATAACTGAGTGATTCAATATTTTCCAAATAACAAAGGCATTATGTTCCAAAATCATGCATGGATAAAAAGATCCATTCAAAGTATAAGATAGACAATGAATTTTAATGTAACAGAGTATAAAAAGTTTATTGATATGGATTCAATATCAATTGCCACTACCATTAAGAAACTACCACTTATTCAAGTTTTATATATAATGTCAAAGAAGAATATTCACAATTATCCAAAAAAGGCTATTACAATATTCCTCTTTTTAAACAGCTTGTCTCTGTGAGGCTAGCCATTCTTTAGATACTGTAATCAAACTAATAAATCACTATGATTGAATGCTGAAGGAGGTATGAGAATCCAACCATAAGTATGAAATAGTGCCACTCTTCTCATGGAATTTAGTTTTGTTTTGAAAAATAAAATTATTTCTCAAAAAACTATATTAACATGTAATGGGTAATTATCATTTTAAGTTCATTAATACATATATATCTCAAAACTTTTGTCCATTTTAATTTCTAATATAACAAATACTGACAGAATCCACATAATTAAAAGCTCTTTGAGTTCTTTGATGATAAATTTTTTCTTTTTTGTAAATTTTTTTCATGCAGACTCAGAAACTTTAATAATTTTTAAGAATATAAAGATGTTCTAAGTTCAGAAAGTTTTAAAACTGCTGCTACAGATAATGTGCTCTTAGACCTGGAGCCTAGTTGTAATATTGAATGCTGCCTTGGCCAGAACCGGTAACTTAAGAATCATTCAGAGACCAAAGGTCTCTAGAAATTATCTGTGTCCCTGTCTCTGGCAGACCCTCTTCAATGCCCAACACACAAACACACATAGACACACACAAAAAAACCAAACAAACCAAAAAACCAAAACAAACAAAAAAAAAACCCACTACATTTTTGTTTCCTGGGAAACCAGATAAATAGATCTGTTAAAATTAAGTATAAATTTGAATCAATAGACTCTGAATGAGGACACAAGACAGTAAAGTGCTTGATTTTACAACATCCATTTAGGAAACTCAGGAGCCCTGTTTTACAAACTTACAGGTCCCCTGTGTTTCCTGGGAAAACGTCCTCTCTAGCCTTGCTACTCAGAAGTGTGGTCCCTGAACCAGTTGCCACTTGTCAAAGATGCAAATTCATGATTCCTCTCCCTAGACTAAGTCAGAATGTACATTTTAAGAAGATCCCATTGTACTTTTTATGCACATTAGTTTGTGAAGCATGTTCTCTAGTATGAAAATTTTACAATCTAAAGTCTAAAATTTTAAAAGACTTCTAATTTCCAGAAGGGTTGGCAGGCTATTTGAATCCATTTTTCTACTGAAAGGAACTAAAAAATATGGATAAAATAGGTCATCACAAAAACATTACAGAGATATTAAGATAGCAAGAAACCACCACATCAGAAATGAAGGGAACATTCCTTCAGAAAGGTAAGCCTGAATTATGTTTTTGCTTGAGGTCATTTGCTAAATCCAGAAAATTAGAATCTAAGTTTGACAGATTCTAAGGGTGTGAGATAAAGAATTAAAAGCTGGAAGTGGAAAAGCCCTTGAGTCAGAAACGCTCAACCCTTGAACTTGGTAATATTCCAGGTGCCTGGAGAAAAAAAATGCAAATCTTCCTCGAGGAAGGTATCTTTATCATGGGTGGCAAATTATTCCTAGAAGTAATTTTTACATGCAATGACTAGTCCTATCAGTACTATCATAGATAACCAGGCTCTCAAGGAAACTAGGCTCCAAGAGCATGAACCAGACTGTAACATGATTACGTTAACTAACAAAATAAAACCCAGACTTGAATATATCTTCAGGCAATGGGAATCTATCAAAAGTCATATAGAAAATTAGAAAAAGACCTTAACAGAACTTGTAGACATAATAAAATATAATAATTGAAATAAAAACTAAAAGGATGGATTTCATAGCAGATTGTACATGGCAGAAGAGATATTAGCGAATTGTAAGCTAGGTTAGAAGACATGTTCCAGAGTATGGCGTGGAAAGAAAAGAAGATGGAAAATTCAGGTGAAAAGGCAAGAGACACAGAGTGAAAAAATCCACTCTATTTATGATTGGAACCCTAGAAAGAGAAGAGAAAGACAATGTGGCAGAGGTGATCTTTGAAGAAATAGTGGCAGAGAATTTGTCCAGAACTAATAAAAGACACCAATCCACAAACTAAAGAATCACAGTGAATTCCATGCTGGATAAACAAAATGCAATCTACGCTTGGATATGCCACTGTGAGACTTAAGAAAAACCACCAAAAGTGATAACCTTAGAAGCAACCAGAGAGAAAAATGTACATGAGCTACAGTAAGGCTGAGAGCTGACTTCTCCAGGCAGCAGCAGAACCAGAAGGTAACAGAGTTCAATATTGCTAACTTAGACTGCTGCACTCAACCCAAACGTTAAAAATGAAGACAGTTTCATACAAGGACAGTTGAGAGAATTTGTCACAAAAAGACCTAAATTCCAAAGGATGTGCTTCAGGTCAAAGAAAGATAATTCCAGTTGGAAAGTCTGTGGTGCAAAAAGAAATGAGGAACAAAGAAACTGGTAAACTTGTGAACAATGAACACGGACTATACTGGGCAATGATCATAATGTCCCGTAGGGTTTAAAAATAGGATTAAAATACATGAGAACAATTGCATAGAGATTGAGAGAGGAATAAATGGAGTTAAAGGGAGGAAGGAGGGCAGAAATGTTGATTAATGTTAGACTTACTTAAGCTAAGAATTTATGCTGTAGTTTCAAAGGTAAAGTCTAAATAAATCGAGATGGCATATATAAGTTCCAAATGAAAGGGGTGGAGGAAAGCAAAATGCTAAAAAATAATCAGTCTAAAAGAAGGCAAGATATGAGAGAAAAGGAAACATAAAATAAGCAGAACAATTAGAAAGCATAAAGTAAGATGGCAGATTAAAGAAACACCTATTATTATGGAAAATTTAAATACTACAAAAATAAAAAGCATAGTGTAATGAACTTCATGTACCCATCATCTTAACACTTACTCGTCTAGCTTCATTTATCTCCATTTTTTTTGGGGGGGGGGACAGAGTCTCACTTTGTTGCCCAAGCTAGAGTGAGTGCCATGGCGTCAGCCTAGCTCACAGCAACCTCAATCTCCTGGGCTCAAGCAATCCTTCTGCCTCAGCCTCCCGAGTAGCTGGGACTACAGGCATGCGCCACCATGACCGGCTAATTTTTTCTATATATATTAGTTGGCCAATTAATTTCTTTCTATTTATAGTAGAGACAGGGTCTCACTCTTGCTCAGGCTGGTTTCGAACTCCTGACCTTGAGCAATCCGCCCACTTCGGCCTCCCAGAGTGCTAGGATTACAGGCGTGAGCCACTGCACCCGGCCTATCTCCCCCATTTTTTAAAACAAATCCTAGACATTATATCATTTTATTCATAAATATTTTAGTACATATCTTTATCAGATAAGGACTTTAAAAATATAGTACCAAAATGCTATTATCAGAAAAATCCTATATTTAAACAGAAATACAACAGAAATTATGTTAAATGTAAATGGATTAAATAATCTTGTTAAAGATTGTGAGCCTGGATAAAAAACAAAATCCCATTTTATGCTACTTACATCTAAACCATAAGCATTCAGAAATGTTGAAAGTAAATAATGGAGAAAGATACATTCTGCAAATAATAACCAGAAGAAAACATGTACAGATAACGAAAGAAAAATATATTTGATGTCTATGATAGTGAAAACTTAGGCAAAGTTCTTACACCAGCAGCTTCCACTCCCAGGAGTCGATTCACATTCTTTGTCTAGTGTGACAGGAGTGAGCCCCAGGAGTCCACCTTAGCTCTGCTCACAATTAGGAGCAGGGGCTCAGGAGGCTGGCTGGCCCGAGGCCCCCACCTGGTGAGGGACAGACGCCCCAGCGCTAGTGGAGTGCGCCTTTCACTCGCCACAGTGCCTCCCCAGGCCTGAGGAGGAGAAGGTGTGGGGGCTTTCCGGGGAGCAAAGGGAGGCTCAGCAATCAGTTGGGAACACGGACCTCTGGGCCCCTGTCACAGGTAGAGCTTGGGGACCATTAAACGTGAGGACAGGCATGGGGAAGCCCTGGCTCCGGTGTCCCCTGGCAAACGACAACCGGAGACAGTCAGGAAGACTGCGTGTGTCCTCTTGGCATTCACGTCCTTTGAGCGCTTGTTTGGTGGGGTCTTTCTTGGCTGAGGGCAGGAGTGGGGCAGTCTGAGGAGGGGGTGCTCAGCCCTCAGCCCCTGTGTGGTTGAGGTCTGTCGGCCCCTTTTTGGCCACTTGGACACTATGGCCCTGATGATACCCCAGGAGCACAAGCAGGTCCTGAGGCAACCCCAGGACACTTTGTTTCAGGAGCCTCCTACAAAGCAGCCTCAATCTGATTTTACTCTTCGAATTCCAGCAGACAGAAAGGAAATACAGGTCACAGGGAATTCAGAACCTGTGATTCATCAGACCTGTCCAGACCCATCTGGGAGGAGAGTGGTGTAGCTTCATGGTGAATCCTGGCAGACTCCTACTCCTTGCTACAGTCCTGACAACCCCCTGGCGCTGGGAGGAGAAGCCAAACTGGTCCAGCCGCAGGGTCCTGAGTAGAGATCTAGCCTTGCCTGCACACCGGCACAAACATGGACACAAACAAACTTAGGTTTTACTCACACACTACACACACTCACATGCATGCATGCACGCACATACTACACACACACTACATACACTCACATGCATGCATGCATACACTATACATACACTCACATGCATGCCTGCACGCACACACTACACACACACATGCATGCAAGCACACATACACCCATACTTGGACTTAGCTACATAAATACACAGACCTTTTAGTTTCACTCTCCTCCCCTGTCAAGTCTCAGGTTTTAGCTACGTGCAGACAGACAGACACATGCACCCAGAGTTACATGCACAGACACACCCAGTGCTATTCCAACAACCTGTCCTTTCCAGCTTGATCGTGGGGACCAGCCAGCAATGACAGGAGCTGAGGTAGCACAGTCAGGGGCCCCTCCAAGCCAAGAACAGTGATGAGAAGCGGGACAGGTCCAGGAAAAGGGCAGATCCCAAGCTGCAGCCGCAGCCTGGCTGCTCCTGGTGGGCAGGCATATGGAATGCACTACGTTTATTTTTTCTAAAAAGCCAAGTGCAATAGAAGTTGCTCTCACATGGATGCTATGGTGAGTCCTGTTAACTCCCCGTGTGATGTGAGAGGGCAGCCGGTGCTCCGACCAGACTTCTGACCTGATTTTGATGCTCTCTGCCCTCTGAGCCTCGGTCTGTAGAATGGGGACGTAACATCAACCTCATTCATAGAGGACGGTCCCTGGAACATAGTAGTTGCTCAGTAAGTGTTGACTTCCTCCCTTCCCAGGCTTCTTCCCTTCAAATGACACCTGCTCACCTGGGTCTTTAGGGAAGGGAATGGGGTCCCAAGGCCAGCCGGGAGCTCACCTCTGACAGGGCAGGAACTGAGTCCTGTCACCAGCCTTCCCCTCCCTACTGCCATGTCCTCTCCGCCTTGGCCACCATCTTCACAGGCCTCCTCTCCAGGCCTCTGCGGTTCAGTTGGAAGGGGCCGAGGTGGGAGGCGGTGTGCAGAGCAAGCTCAGGGCTGGCTGCCACTGGAGCCACACACTGCGGGGGGAGGGGCGCTGGGACATAGACACCCCAGAGGTTATGGGTTTGTCTTGAAGCAGAAAGGAGACGGAGTCTGGAAAGCTCTCAGGAGGCATGGACTAGCTGCTCCAGTTGTACCTTCCTTCCCTCAGCCTGTTAGTCCTTCTGTCCAGAGTCACTATGCATGCTGGGGACTGTACATTGGTATCTCACCAGCTAGATTTGGCCCAGAGATGAGCTTTGGTTTGTATCCAAAAACTTTATATTAAAATCCAGATTTCTGGCCTGGCGCAGTGGCTCACGCCTGTAATCCTAGCACTCTGGGAGGCTGAGGCGGGAGGATTGCTCAAGGTCAGGAGTTCAAAACCAGCTCTGAGCAAGAACGAGACCCCGTCTCTACTATAAATAGAAACAAATTAATTGGCCAACTAATATATATAGAAAAAAATTTAGCCGGGCATGGTGGCGCATGCCTGTAGTCCCAGCTAGTCGGGAGGCTGAGGCAGGAGGATCGCTTGAGCCCAGGAGATTGAGGTTGCTGTGAGCTAGGCTGACGCCAGGGCACTCACTCTAGCCTGGGCAACAAAGTGAGACGAGACTCTGTCTCAAAAAAAAAAAAAAAAAAAATCCAGATTTCTGACTTCTCTTGAGAAATCAGAAACTGGGAACCATAACCTTGAAGTCCCTCAAGGCAACAGCTAAGAGGTAGCAGGTTCCTTTAGTTGCACATGCTCATGCTGTTCCCTGCAGTCCTCACCATTCCCTTGCCCCACGTTCAGCCCTCTTCACTCATCACATTCCTGGCCCTGGCCTGTGGATGTTTGTGTTGCAAACCTTGCTTTCCATGGTCCTCAGTTTTAGGAATGAAATATTTGAGACAGGACATTAGATCTGGAAGGAACCCTCCCTAACGCTAATCTTGTCCAGCAATATTTAAACTTTTTGAGTGGAAATAAAATCTAACCCAGAGGCATAAACAGACAATAGCAGCGCCAGAGCTTTCTGTTGGAAGCTGGGCTTGCTGTAACTCAGTCCCACCACAGTTCAGGTGAGGAAACTGAGGCTCAGATTGGAGACGAGGCTCATACCCAGTATTCACTGCAGAGCCAGGATGGATGCTCTGAGCCCCACCCTGAACGCACACCTGCCCACCTCTCTGAGGGCCCGCACCGGCTGAGGAACGGAGCGAGAACAGGGTGGGGGTGGGCATGGAAACAAGACAGAGTCCCCAGCCTCACGACCTGACCCCCAGCACTCCCGAGGATTGGCGGTAGCACTGGGATTAACACTGCGTGCTGCAAACACTCAAGGGTTCTTGACGTTATTGGAACACCTGATGCCACGATCCAAGCGGGACACAGCCAAGCGTGACACAGCAGGGTGGCCTAAAAGGCTGCGTCAGGAACTTCGTGTAAAAGGGAGAGACTGTGCTGGATTAATGAGGTTGCCTCATCTTTCGAAAGGGCCTCAAGGAGAGCCAAGCCGTGAGTCAGGTCAAGGTAAGATCACCGCACGAGTCTGTTCAGACTCACCCGAAACAGCCGGGGGATCTGGGCTGCACACAGCAAAAGCCTCGAAGGCGGATGGCCTCAGTGATGAAGAATTTGTGATCTCACTGAACAAGCAGCCCAAAGGCAACGACCAGGCCCTTTTCTCCTTTCTTCTCAGCCGTCCTTAGCCCTCAGGTTGACTCCCCCCCCCACCCAAGGCTGTGATAGACACAGATGTCACATTTGCATGACAACCTCCAGGGCCTGTTTGCCAGAGCAGAGTCCCTTTCGTTTTTTACCACCCAGAACCGAGTGGCAAGCCCTTGCTACACCACTGCTGGCCAGGAGACTTGTCCCATCTGCCCTTGGGACTGGGGGCTGGGGGCTGCCCACCTCCCGAAGCCCACTGGCCACAGGGAGAGCGGGCGCCAGGCACAACCTGCTCCTGCCGGGAGGGAGGGGGAGGTCCCAGCAGGGGCTCCTACAGCAGCAGCACCCCCTTTCTTCTGGAATCCCCCAAAGCTGGTGGAGGAGGAAGAGACCAAAAGTCACGCGTATGTATGTGTTGTTTCTGTGGAATATCTCAAAAAAGCCATAACATTCTGATTTGAGAAATGGGCATCACAAGAGAAGCAAAGCAGTGGGTTGAAGGTTGCTGGGCTTGTGAGTGAGGACACAGAATCCAAGCCCGGGGCTTTCTAAACCCCGAGGCCCCGCGTCCCTCTCCCCGAGAGTGTAGGGAAAAGATGCAGTCGAAGGGCCGGGGGCTGGTAGGAGTCCTGGCCCTGCCACTACTTACACAAAAACTCCCTCCTCTTAGCCTCAGTTTCCCCATTTGTAAAAGAGACAGATTGGATGCTGAAATCCTTAGGGTTCCTTTTAGCTAAAATGCTCTGACTGAATACCTTCTACAAGAGGTCTGGGGCCCCAGAGAAAGAGAGAAAGAAACCAGCACTCTGCAGTGTGCTCAGCTCCGAGGCCCGGCAGGCCTGGCAGGCTTTGGCTCCACCTATTTCGGGCCCCATGAGCTCACCCGAGCCCGTGCCAGCCCCTGCGGTTTCTCCTCTTTCCATGCCGGTCTGTATGACAAAATGGCTAAAAATACTGAGCTCCCCACAGGCCTGCCACCCGGCTAACGCCCTCCCTGGAGTCAGTTCGTTTCTCAGTCCCAGGTGTGCCTCGGATGAGAGCCCGGACGAGCCGCATTTGGAAGTTCTGACTCCCAGGAGCTGCACCTTGGTTAGTTGTTAAGCCATGAAAACATTTTGGACAGGTTAAAAAAAACTGTAGCAAATGATGACTACTTTTCTTCTCTTCACAATCTCTTGCTATCCCTGAAGTTAATAATCGTCTCTTTTTATCATTTAGTGGTCTAAGCATTTACCACTAATTCAACTCCAGACGTCTTACCAGCTGTCTCAAGGTCCTTTCAAGACTCTCTGATCCATTAGGGCTCCGTGGGCTTCACCCTCCTGAAGCAGGCTGCCTCTCCAGGCACTTTCTGACCGGTCACCTGCGTCTGGAGCTCGGCTGTGCCCCTGGCGTCTGCCTTTGCCTCACCTGGGGACCGCCCTGTGCTGCCCTTCCGCGTCCGTCGGGTTGCCTGTTTTCCGCGCCCGGTGGCTCCTGTCTCTCGGATTAGCCCTCCTTTCCGAGGGGCACGGTCTCCGCGGGTTCCTGAGAAGGGAGTCCTCGCACGTGTGACCATGCCCTGCTCGCGCCCTTCTCTGATGAATATAGGCCGGCCGTTTGCGGCATTCTAGGTCGTGAATCACTATCCCTCCGATGTTGACTCTGTGGCTCGCCCATCTTCTAGCTTCCAGGGTGGCTGTGAGAAATCAGGGCCATTCTAGCTCCTTGCATTTGGAAGGTGACTTGTTTCCCCTCCCTGGAAGCGCGTGGGATCTGCTGTTTGCCCGCAGTATTCTGAAATGCTGCAGTGCCGAGCCCTGGAGTGGGTCCGCATGCCCGGGTGAGCACGGGCACCTCAGGGCCCGTTTCTTTAGCGAAGACATTCCCAGTCTCCTCACGGCGGGAGGCCCGGCTCCAGACCTCAGGCGGGGCTGTGGGCCGTGGTCTGAGCCTTCAGCGTTTACACGCTCACTCCATCCCGCC
Source organism: Microcebus murinus (assembly GCF_040939455.1). Lineage (NCBI taxonomy): Eukaryota > Metazoa > Chordata > Mammalia > Primates > Cheirogaleidae > Microcebus > Microcebus murinus. Next base: position 7,071,922 of record NC_134106.1, read on the forward strand.
GTCTGTGGTGAGAAAGCACGTCCTCAACTGTGCCTGCATCCTCCCATCCAAAGAGCCACTTCTTACCCTCCTCCCGAAAATAAACCTCCGGTCTTCTCTGGAGTGGGAAAGGGCAGGTGCCCATTAGCGAGGAGTGGAGAGGACCTTGGGGCCCAGCTGCTTCGCAGGCTCCTCTGAATTAACCCTCCTTGTGTCGGCAACCCCTTTGCCCCGAGTTCCAGAGGTTCCGGATGCTTCCAATTTCTTGAGAATTCTGAGGTGTGCATCCAGTTGGCTCTCGGTTTTCTCTACTGGGGGTTTGAGATTTTGCTTTCGTGGGTCTGCTGAGGCAGTTACGATTCTCCCGCCTGTGCTCCAGATCCCGAAACGTTGCTGTGGTCTGCTTCCCCGTTGTCTCTGCGTGTGTGCGTGTGCGTGCGTGTGCGTGTGCATATGTGTGCGTGTGTGCATGCGTGCACGCGTGAGAGTCTCTTTGCTACAGTAGTGGGCTTCTGGGGGGAGTGGAGTGAGATGTTCGGTCTGCCACCCTTCCTCAGGAGCCTGGTTTACATGTCGTGAACAAAGTCCAAGGCGCAGAGCTCACACCATAAACCACACAGTGGATTTCCCACCACAGAGATGACAGAACCTCTTCAGGCCGGGGGAAGGAGTTTAGGGAGAATCTGAGAAGAAAACAAGAGTGTTGGTTGCTGTTGTGGGTCTTGAGTGAAGGGCCGAATCCCAGCAGGGGTGAGGCTGGGAGTAGCACACCCCCGGGTAGGTGGACGGGCTGTGCCCGGCGTCCTGTCTGGGGCTCTGGGAGGGAGGGCTGTGTAGGGCCCTTGTGCCATCACAGAGCAGCCCCAGCAGGCCAGACAGGGCGGCATGGTAGGAACAGAAGGACGAGGACCTGGTGTCCCACACCCTAGTGTTTCAGAAAAGCAGAGGAGGGGACACCAAGAGGGCCCACACTGGAACACCAAGTAGAGCCAGCGCTGGCATTGACACAGGGGAATGTCAGCTCCCAGGGCAATAGGTGCCCCTCAGGAGAAGGGAAAGGGGACCTGGAATCACACAGGCATCAGGTTGTCACATCAGCTGGGGCCCTCTGATGTGACAACCTGTGGAAGGGGATTGTGGGGCTCAGAGAGCAAAAAGGATTTTTCCCAGGTCACTCAGTGCAAGACAGTGCCAAAGAGGGCTGGTGGAGTATTGACCTTCTCATCGGGAAGCCCTATCCTTGACCTGACCCAATTTTGTCTGCCCGGGGGAAGCTCTGTTTGCCTAGAGCTTCCTCAAAGCCATTTAGATAAAGCTTATCTTTTTCACCAATTCCCCTAAGCTTACCTCAGTTTGGTCATATGACTGTACAAGGGGCTATCTGAAGTGGGTCCTGGGGGAGGAGTAGGAGTTCACCAGCTGGTGGAGCAAGGCCACCTGCGGCAGAGGGTGTGCGAAGGTGTGCACACAGGTGAGGAGATGAGATAACCAATGGCGTGTGAGGGAGCACACCTGCTTGCGGAGCCCGGACCCTCCAACAGTCAGGCATCCCAAGCCACACCTGAGCCGCCTGGGGCCAGCAGCACGCCCACATCCGGATGTACATGTCCTCATGGAACCCGTCTGGGGGGACGGCCAGTCTACACTTCTACGGAGAACTTTCCCCACTGCCGTGGACCAGGCCGTCCTGAGAAGGCGCATGTCCCACTTGGGACTATTTCCATGGTGACTCATAGATCTTAAGTTAAAAAAGAGGCTGACGACTGAGGCGGTCTCTGGTCCCTGACTTTCCCAGCTGGTTCTGCCGGTGCTGGCCCGAGGTGGGGCTGAACCCTACTGGAACGCCACGAGGGAGAAGGGCCCCCAGGAGTGAGGACGACTCCGGACCCCTTCTCCTTCCCTTCTCTCTCCTCTCCAAAATTAAAAATAAAAAGTAAAGGGCTGGGAGAGAAAATGGAAGTTCTAGCACTTCTTTTTGGGTGAAACCTTATAAAAATAAATCGTTTTCTCCCCTTTGTGGTTCCTTTGGAAAGACTTTTAAGCTTTTGGAGTCTAACACACCTGGGTATGCTTGTGGCCCCACTGTGGTCTGGCTGAGAGATCTTGGACAAGTTACTTAACTTCTCTGAGCCTCAGTTGTTGGAGAGTTGAGACAATGTAGGCGAAATGCCTTCTAGGTCTACACTTGAGGTATAGCAGGGGTTCAATAAATAGAAGTGTTCTTCTTCTTTTTCCATTAAGGTAGCCTTCTTTCTTTTTTATTTTTTTGAGACAGGTCTAGCTCTGTTGCTGAGGCTGGAGAGCAGCGGTGCCCTCACAGCTCACTGCGGCCTCAACCTCCTGGGCTCAAGCAATCCTGACTCAGCCTCCTGAGTAGCTGGGTCTACAGGCATGCGCCACCACACCCGGCTAATTTTTTTTAATTTCTTGTAGGGATGGTGTCTCACTCTGTTGCCAAGGCTGGTCTTGAACTCCTGGCCTCAAGCTCCTCCTTGGCCTCCCAGAGTGCTGGGATTACAGGCGTGAGCCACCGTGCTCAGCTAAGGTAGCTTTCTACTCATTGGTAAGTCACTTAACTTCTCTAGTTCTCCATTTTCTCTTGTAAATGAGGCATTGAACTAGGTAGTTTCTAGGTTTTTTCCGTGCCAGCACACTAGGACATGTTTTAAAAATAAAGTTGGTTTACCTTATTTTTTACGATAGAATGACTTCAGGTGCATTTTAAAAATACAGATTCCTGAGCTCCTCTCCAGACCTGCCAAGACTTGGACTTTTCCTGTGCATCCTCTGGCGTAGGAACCCCTGTTCTGTTTTCCTGTCTGTCTTCCAGTCTTTATAATTCAACCTAATCATACTTCAGGTAGACCTAAGAAGGAAAAAATAAATAAATAAGTAGACATAAAAAGATAACTCAATCTAAAATCTCAGTGCTGGGCTAATATGAGGCCCTCAGCATGTCCTTCTTATGTGAACCTGTTGAGGGCCAACCCTCTTGTCTTCAATGTTCCAGTGATGCCCGCACAGGTAGATGACAGCTCAGCGCAGAGAAAGGGCTCTGGCCCGGGAGGCTGTGAGGCTGAGCGGAAAACGGGCGGGGGCTGGGGTGGTCCTGGAACAGCAGGGCTTCGGATCCTGGCCCCTCAAAGGCCCCTTCCTGGTCTGGAACCCCTGAGACGCCAGACTGGTCTGACTCTGTTGTGCTGGTTTGCGTTTCCTCCTTTGTTCGTCCCTTTCCAGTCTGTCCCTCCCTCTCCCTCATTGCTTGCGGCGCCCCATGGCAGACCAGGGTCCTGAGCTTAGCGTGTTTCTTATCAGCCCATTTTTTATAACACCTTGAGACCTACCGGTGTTGGTGCTCACATGGCGCTAGTCTGTACCCCCCGAACTGCTGTCTGGGATTCTACTGCGGGACCACTTCACAATGCGTTCGTCCCTTCTCCTGTTGATGCTTATGCCGGTGGTTTCCAGGCCTTCCCTATTACAAACAACACTGTGACAACCCTCCTTGTATTGTCACCTTGTGCGCTCAGGTGCAAGATTTATCTAGACACCTGGAAGCAGACTTGCTGGGTCGTAGGCTATGCATGCTTTCAGCTTCGCTGGATCCTGCTGAATCGATCGTGTCAGTTTACACTCCCAGCAACAGTAAATGAGAGGACCTGTTTCCCTCAATCTTGCCAACACATGATGTTGCTAGACTTTGATTTCTGCCAATATGATGGGTGGACATGGTATCTTGTAGTTTTATTTTATTTTATTTTGTGACTCAGATATCTTAAGTTTTAATTTGTATTTTTCTTTCTTTTTCTTTTTCTTTTCTTCTCTCTCTCTCTCTCTCTCTTTTTTTAGAGACAGGGTCTTGATCTTTCACCCAGGCTGGAGCACAGCGGCGTGATCACAGCTCACCAGAGCCTTGAACTCCTGGGCTTAAGCGTTAATTTGCATTGTTCTGGTTTCTAATTCTGTCGAGTGATCCCTTTGGGTTTCTTCTTCTGTAAATTACATATTTGTAGATTTTGCTTATTTTTCTTTTCCTTGTTTTGCAGAAATTCTTCAAATATCCTCGACACCACTCCTTTATCTATCATTTTGTGCACATTTTCCTCCAGTCCATACTTACGTTTTAATTTTGTTCATGGTGTCTTATCATACAAAAGTTTTAAATTCTGATGTGATCAAATTAGTCTATGATTTTTCCTTTTGGTGTTTGATTTAAGTAACTCTGTCTATGCCAACATCATAAACTTGATTTTCTTCTAATTCTTTTAACATCTAAACTTGATTTTCTTCTAATTCTTTTACAGTAATTTGTGTCTCATTTGGGTCTTGAATTTATATTTTTGCATATGGTGTGAGGTAGGGATAAAATTATATATTTTTTGTATAGATAGCTAATTGCTTCAGTACTGTTTGTTGACTAGGATGTCCTTTCCTCACTGATGTATGATGCCATTCTATCACAAACCCAGGTCTCATTTGTGCATGAGTCTTGTCTGGACTCTATTCTGTTTTTACTGCTCAATGGGTTTCTTTATGCATCAATCCATGTCTGGTTTAAGAGAGCGATGTTTCTGAATCAACACTGTCACTCCCTTGTTCGAAAGTCATCAAAGGGTTCGATCAAGTGGCCTACGGGATAAAGTCCAAACTGCTTGGCATCATGTGCAAGACCCTTTGTAATCTAATCCCTGCCTGTTTGGGGCCATGATACCTCTCTCATCTGTCCCAAGTCCCTGTGGCACTATCAAAATCATATGCCCTGGGCTTTGCCTGAGTTGATCTACTGTCTGTGCCCCAAACCCATGCTCATGTTTTGTGCCCTGGCCTTTGTACACACCGTTCCCTCTGCCTGGAACCCTCTCCACGTTTTGTCTGGGGGAGCTTCACTCAAACACTTTTTTGACACCTTCCCCTGCTCCCCAGTCGAGGTTCTCCTCGGTGCCCCCGGCACTTTGCTCCTCTCCATCATGGCTCATAAGATGTTCATGCACATATTTTATTCCTCTAGCCAGGCTCCTCCAGCAGAGAGACCAGGAAAGCTCCTCAGGGGCAGGAGTGCATTCATTCGTTTCTGTGTCTGCTTTCCCTTGGCCGCCCACCCCGGCCGGGCCTAGCTCCTTTCTGGCATGTAGAAATAACGGCTGCATTCGCTGAATACCTGCTGTGTGCCGTCCACTCTCCTATTTTATGCTTACAGCAAACTCTGAGTGTGATAGTATTAATCCCACTCTCCAGATGTGGAAACTGAGGCTCAGATAGGTGCTGTGGTGTTTTGTGCCCACACAAAACTGTGGGCATCAAAGCTGAGACCCACACTAGGTCTTTCCAGCTTTAGAGTCCCTGCCTTCCCCGTACAGCCCATCTACCCGGGCTCAGTAAACACTTGCTGAGCAAAAGAACACACATGGCAGCCCCCAGCAGGGGCCCAGGGACCCAGGCACTCTGAGGGCAGCTTCTGGTGGTAGCTGGGCAGACTCGGATCTCAGGCCTCAGTCCTTGCCACCCTTCTGTGGCTCCCGTGGGCCGGTTTGTGGGACAGTCTGCACTGTGTTGCCCAGGAAACGAGGCATCCTGCCACCACCACTCCCCACCACCGGGCTACCAACACCCACCACACCCAGCTCAGAGGTTTGGGCTGTTCCTGTGGTGCCCGAGTCGGCTTGAGAAACCTTGGCATGCACACACCACTTGTCATGTTGTGGGTTTGCTCACCAGAGCTGCCCAGGGGCGGGGAGCTCGTCACCTCTGGTTCCCCAGTGCCACCCACTGACGTCTTTTGGCACTGAGTTCTCACAACTGGCTCCAGGAGAGAGTTGATGGCTGACGGTCACCACCATGTCTCATGGTCCCTGAGCCCCCTCATAGCTCCCTGTTTTGGCAGGTACTGTCCCCTCCAGGGATGCAGTCCCCTGAACCAGAGATGGGGAGTACAAGTGGCAGCCAACACCCAGAGCTGGGGAGCCACGTGACTCCCCACTTGGCTCAGCTCACCCCTACGATCTGGGAGGACCCCAGCTGCCCAGCAGTGGAGCCCGGGGCAGCCGAAGGGCCTGACCTGCGAGCCCAGAGGCTAACTAACTTTTGACCTGTGGAGCCTTGGGCAAGGTGAGGAACTCCTCTGGACTTAATCTCCCCCCATCTGCTGGAGCAGGTGAGGATCAAAGAGCAGGGCCCCGCTTCCTGGATGCAGGAGAGGGAGGGTGGTTGTCTAGGGAGTGTTTGATGACATTTCTAGAGAAAATTCTGGAGTTTCGACAGAATCAGCTCCTGGGAATGTGGGCCTGCCTTGCTGCTGGGGAGGGTGGTGGCTGGAGAGTGGAGAGGGAGACGGGAATGGCCTCTCTCTGGCTACGGCCTGGGCAAGGCCCCCCGTCCCCAAGCCCCTGCTTCCCGCCTGTCCAGTAGAGGGTCTGCGCTTGACTCTCAAGGGTACAAGGCTGTGCATAATTCCTAAGTCAAACCCAATCCAATCTGTGCCCCACATCCTGCCATTTGGGGGAAGATACCATAAGTTAGTTATTCCTGGGTTCTCCCCGCCCCTCCATGATGTGCAAAACCCGAGACGCCCACTGCCCCAAGGCCTTGCTGCTTCTGAGCCTGGACCTGGGCCTGGGGATGCCTGGGGGTGCCTGGGGACCAGAGGCCCTGGCCCGGAGCACAGCCTCCCTGGGCGCCCATCGTGAAGGTCACTGCCATCAGGCAGGGGCAGGACCCACCAGCCCAACAGCCCTGACCAGCTCTTCACCTGTGCTGGACAGGCCCTCGAGCCCCTGCACCCCTCCCGGAGAGGACACAGCCGCCCAGGCTGCCCCAGTGGTTCAGGCCGAAAGAAACAAAGGCTAGGGAGGAACGAGCCTGTGACACAGCCTTCCGCAGCTCGGGACAGAACCTGGCTCTTCTGACAGGGGGGAGTGGGAAGGGGGTAATTGCAGGGAGAAAATCCCTCTTCCCATCTCCCGAAACCAGAGCCTCTTTCTGTGATGACACCCAAAGGTCACAGGATTTGGAGACCAACAATCTCGCCTCCTCCACTCTATCAGGATGACCTCGTGAGGACGACCTCAGTGTCATCGGATGTCAAACAGGATGACGGTCACCCCCAACTGGCTGACTCTGTGCTAGTTGGCATTGTGAATGGGATAATTTCTTACGGTGCATCTTACGGTGCAAAATATTCAGCATGGGCATGGCACTAAATACTAGTAACACAGTCGTTGTGACAACAACAACACATTAAACGCCCCCGCATATTTCCACGTGCCTCATAAGATAGGGGCGGTGCCCTGCCCAGGTGAGAGTCATTGGTTGAAAACACCTTTCTTCCCCATTATCATGAGATTGTCAAATGAAAGCAGCTTTTTAAAACAAACAAACAACTTTATATTGTGGCCAATTTCAAACATACCCAGAAGTAGAAAGAACAGTATTGACATAATGAACCCCACGAGCCCAGCTTTAAGGAGGATCAGCAGTGGCCAATCCTGTTTTGCCCATTTTACCTCCCAAGAACCCCCCCACACACACACACTGCACTGTTCTGAAGCAAATCCCAGACATTATACCATTGCATATAGTGTATATTGTAAGTATATAGCTCTAAAGGATAACGCTCCTTTTGAAAACAGTTTCTAATGTATCTTCCATCTAACAGAACCCATCAAATCCCACAACCATAGAGCAAGACTTTTGTCCCTTTGTCCCTTGCTAGCACTAATTTTTCATCAAACATTTGGATGCCAAGCACAGAGAAAAGAGAAAATGAGACATGGCCCCTGCCCTCGAGGAGCTCCCCATCCAGAAGGGAGACTGACAAGTCACGGAAGAGTCCAGTGAGTTGAGACTCAGCGTGCACACGTGAGCGCGCATGTGCGAGAATTTGGATATGGGTCGCGAGGGTGGGGGCCCCATGAGGGTGGTCAGTGTCTGTGCCTCCGCCTCACGGCCTCTCCTCTGAACAGACGTGCTCCTAGTCCCAGGCCTTCAGGATGCCGCCTGCCCCCTTGCCGTTCTCTTTAGCTGTGGGGAACAGGTGGCAGGAGGGAGGGCGAGGGAGGGTGGGGAGAAGGGCATTATGGGGTCGCAGCTGCCACTTCCTCCCCTGCTGGGGCGCTCTGCTCCTGGGGTGGGTGTGGAGGAGGTGAGGAAGGGGCACCTGGGAAGAAAACCTGACCATTTCTAAGCACCTGCCTGGGACCAGAGAGTTAAGAGACTTAGGGCCTTGTTGGCAGGCGGTGGCCAGGGTGCAGACTTCGGCTCTCACGCTTTCCCCCACAGCCCCCGTTGGACAGGAAGGTGCAGAGGGAGGGAGAGGAGGAGAGGAGTCCAGCAGGAAAAGGACAGCCCCTACACTTTGTTCCAGGAGGCTTGTCCTCTTAAAGAGCCCTCTGATGGGTTTGCCTCGTGCATCTGATAACTCAAGCTCCAAAGAGCTGGCTGATGGCAAATGGCACCTGGAGTAGGAGATGATCTGACTAGTTTTAAATATCTGAGTGACATGTACCGTAGCATTTCAGGCTTGGAAAGGGGCCCTTCCTACCCTTCTTCCCATTTCCTCACAGCCAGTGCAGGCATTTCCATCACGTCATTTATTCACTCGGCGATTCAGTGGTCACTTAATGAACCAGCACTCTCCCCCAGGATGAGTGAAGCTAAGTAGGGGGGGACAGTGGGACTAGGGCTGGACCAGAGGCACATGGAGCCACCCACTGACTGCCTACAGGACAAAAAGTGGGACAGGGAAGGGGCCATATGAGCTGGGCCTTGAGTGATGAGTAGGAGTTCACCCAACAGGTAGAAGCAAAGGGGAAAAGAGCAGAGCGAACAAAGCCAGAAAAGCATGAGCTGATGTTTGGGCAGCAAGAAAGTAACTGCGTGCGGCTCCAGCTCAGCTGTCAACAGCGAGAGGCAGCAGGGCCGGGTGGACAAAGGCCATGGATGCTGTGCTTTACTCTGTGGCCCACGGGGAGTCATTAAAAGAGGTTTGGGCAGGCAAGTGCCGTGACGGACTTGCTTTCTGCAATGTCGAGTTTGATTGTCTCTCTCTTCCCGTGGACTCTGTGAGTCCCGGGAATTGCTGTGCATTCCCTGTACCTGACCAATGCCTGCCTGACACAATAAATAAACAGGCAGAGGCATTTCCCTGATGGTTAGTGAGGCCGAGCATTTTTTCACATACCTGTTGGCTACCTGTATGTCTTCTTTGAAGGTCCTTTGCCCATTTGTTAATTAGGTTATTTGTTTGCTTGCTATTGAGTTGTTTGAGTTCCTCTTATATTTCGGATATTAACCCCAGTGGAGATATGGAATCAACCTGAGTGTCCATCAGTGGATGAATGGATTAAAAAAATATGGTACCTATACACAGTGGAATACTATTCAGCCTTAAAAAGAAAGCAATCCTGTCATTTGGGACAACGTGGATGAACCTGGAGGATCTTATGCTAAGTGAAATAAGCCAGGCACAGAAAGACAAGTACTGTATGATCTCACTTACACGTGGAATTCAAAAAAATCAAACTCATAGAAACAGATAGTACGTGGCGGGGCATGGTGGCTCACGCCTGTAATCCTAGCACTCTGGGAGGCCGAGGCAGGAGGATCGCTCAAGGTCAGGAGTTCGAGACCAGCCTGAGCAAGAGCGAGACCCTGTCTCTACTAAAAATAGAAAGAAATTAATTGACCTACTAAAAATATCTAGAAAAAATTAGCCAGGCATGGTGGTGCATGCCTGTAGTCTGAGCTACTTGGGAGGCTGAGGCAGGAGGATGGCTTGGGCCCAAGAGTTTGAGGTTGCTGTGAGCTAACCTGATACCACAGTACTCTAGGTTGGGCAACAAAGTGAGACTCTGTCTCAAAAAAAAAAAAGAAGCAGAGAGTAGGATGGTGGTTGCCAGTGGCTGGGAGTGGGGGTTCAAAAGGGTGTAAAGTTTCAGTTAGACAGGAGGATTAAGTTCTGGATGGAGATCTACTGTACAGCATAGTGACTATGGTTAATAATAATGTATTATACACTTGAAAATTGCTCACAGAGTAGCCCTTACGTGTTCTCACCACCAAAACATAAGTATGTGAGGTGGGGGACACCCAGATGAGACACTCTTCCTCTTGCTGAGCTCATGGGGGTGTTAAGCATGTTTCCAACATAAAGGCAGCCGTAACCCCCAGACCTAGAAGGTTCCCTTCTAGCTCCAAAAACCTGTGGACAAAAAACTCTAAACTCTGAAATATTTGAAAGAAGTTTATTCTGAGCCAAATTTGAGGACCATTGCCCGGAGCCACTCCCAAGAAGCCTTGAGCAAGGCTGTGGCTGGGTTACAGTTTGGTTTTATACATTTCAAAGAGACACGGGATATAGGTAAAGTCATAAATCAATATGTGGGAGGCATATATTGGTTTGGCCCAAAAAGGACATCTCAAGTTGGGGGCAGCTTACAGGTTATGGGTGGGTTTAAAGATTCTTTGCCTGACAATTGGCTGAGAGAGGCTTTATCTAAAAGACCAGAAAGGAAAGGAAATGCTGAATTTAAGATAAAGGTGTGAGCACTCTGGGAGGTCCAGACAGGAGAATCTTTCAAGTTAAGATAAGGATCTGCTAGGATGCTTGAGTTAAGATGGGGGCTTTCTGTTTTTTAGGTGATGTTAATGCTATACTAGAATCAGGTTGGGAAGGAAACCACACTATATTTGGTTAACAAAACCTGCTTAGTGGGAATTTACCATTTGTGAGCATGACTCATCTGGATCCCTTAGGAAGGAATTTTGAGCAAAAGAAAAAGATCAGAGTTCAGACTTCAAATCTGTGGCTGTCACAGATCTGCAAATGACAGATCTACAAATAACACAGGTTCTTAAGAAATACACGTGGCAGGTGGTGCACATGGATCTTTGGCCTTAGACCCACCTCAACTACAGTCTGACCCTTACACTGGCTGGACATGTAAGAGTTTCTTAACTTCCCTGTCCCACAGTTTCCTCATCTGTGAAATGGGATAATAAAACCTGCCTTAGAGGATGCCCGAGGACAAAGGGGAATCACACACATACACAGTATCTGCATACCCTTAGTGCTCACTGAATGTTAGTGTCTCTCGCTCTCTTTTCCTGCCAGAGCAGGGGAAACTGGCGATCAGGCATCCTGGAACATCCCGCCTTCATGTCAGACCATCAGGAGGACGATGAGCCTTGCATTGCCCGGGACATAGAGGAGCAAGCGGCCAGGAGCAGAGGACCCAGATGCTTCACCGACTGCCGCTGCTGGCAAGTCCCATGGCCATGCTCGGGCCCCATACATTGCACCCTGCAAGGACTCGTGTCATTTGGGGATGGCTTTGGAGAAGAGCTGCGAGAACACAGCAGTGCCCTTCTTTCCTGCAAGAAGTCCCGTCTGGGTGCTCTGGTCCTCAGGTTGGAAGGTCCTCCTAAGTGGTTCTGCCCTAGGTCTTAGGGTGCATCTTCTTCTCCTTGAGGATCTTTCTTCTCTACCCCTCGACTGAGCCCCTTCCAGGGGCAGCCTCTGCCTGCCTGGACAGCTCCACTTTCAGGCTTTGGCTGGGCATGACTCAAGTGCATGGGAGAGCCTCGGCCTGGGTGGTTTCACAGCCAAGTCCCACCATGGGGGCCCTTTGGGGTGTCTGTCATCTGTCCCTTTGTGGGTCCTTTCATTCCTGGGCCCTGTTGTGGGTGTATAGAGAGGACAGGGCCAGTCCCTGCCCTTAAGGAGGTGGGTGAAGTGGAAGTCACCTTAGGAGGGAAGTGGCATGGGTGGCTTGTCATCGCTGATCTCCCACCTTAGCCCAGCAGGAGATGCCCAAGGGCAGAGCCCTGGGTTCTGCTTTGCAGTGCTGGTGCTGGGTTAATGTGGCTGGTTCTGCTTTGCAGTGCTGGTGCTGGGTTAATGTGGCTGGTTCTGCTTTGCAGTGCTGGTGCTGGGTTAATGTGGCTGGTTCTGCTTTGCAGTGCTGGTGCTGGGTTAGTGTGGCTGGTTCTGCTTTGCAGTGCTGGTGCTGGGTTAATGTGGCTGGTTCTGCTTTGTAGTGCTGGTGCTGGGTTAATGCGGCTGGTTCTGCTTTGCAGTGCTGGTGCTGGGTTAGTGTGGCTGGTTCTGCTTTGCAGTGCTGGTGCTGGGTTAATGTGGCTGGTTCTGCTTTGCAGTGCTGGTGCTGGGTTAGTGTGGCTGGTTCTGCTTTGCAGTGCTGGTGCTGGGTTAATGTGGCTGGTTCTGCTTTGCAGTGCTGGTGCTGGGTTAATGTGGCTGGTTCTGCTTTGCAGTGCTGGTGCTGGGTTAGTGTGGCTGGTTCTGCTTTGCAGTGCTGGTGCTGGGTTAATGTGGCTGGTTCTGCTTTGCAGTGCTGGTGCTGGGTTAATGTGGCTGGTTCTGCTTTGCAGTGCTGGTGCTGGGTTAGTGTGGCTGGTTCTGCTTTGCAGTGCTGGTGCTGGGTTAGTGTGGCTGGTTCTGCTTTGCAGTGCTGGTGCTGGGTTAGTGTGGCTGGTTCTGCTTTGCAGTGCTGGTGCTGGGTTAGTGTGGCTGGTTCTGCTTTGCAGTGCTGGTGCTGGGTTAATGTGGCTGGTTCTGCTTTGTAGTGCTGGTGCTGGGTTAGTGTGGCTGGTTCTGCTTTGTAGTGCTGGTGCTGGGTTAGTGTGGCTGGTTCTGCTTTGCAGTGCTGGTGCTGGGTTAGTGTGGCTGGTTCTGCTTTGCAGTGCTGGTGCTGGGTTAATGTGGCTGGTTCTGCTTTGCAGTGCTGGTGCTGGGTTAATGTGGCTGGTTCTGCTTTGCAGTGCTGGTGCTGGGTTAGTGTGGCTGGTTCTGCTTTGCAGTGCTGGTGCTGGGTTAGTGTGGCTGGTTCTGCTTTGCAGTGCTGGTGCTGGGTTAATGCAGCTGAGAGCTTACAGTCCCTTTTCACCTCAGTACTGCCGGGTTCCTCTGACCTTCCTAGAGCCTTTCATCCAAGGACCAAAGACAGATCAGCACACAGCACTTGCTTAGCCTAGCTGCATGCTAAGTGTCCATCTTACAAATGGAGAAGTCGAGGCACCACAGAGATATTTGTGGGTTCCTAAGCACTTTTGATGGAATGGAAGATGACCATGATGTTCATGTTCAAAGACAAGAGTGGGACACAAAATCGTATGAACAGCATGATCCACATAAAGAAAGAAGGCATAGGAAAAACTGCCAGAGAACATGGCAACGTATTAATAGTGGTTTCATCAGGTGTTGAAATTATGGGTGATTTTCTTTCTTCATTTTTCTGTACTGAAATAAAGTTTAGCCACCTCCCTCACTTGTACAGTTTTACAGTTTTCAAAGCATTCTCCCCTCTGTGCTGTGCATGTCATTTGTTTCCCATGTCTACTTTGTTCAAATAGGGCAGACTAAGCACAAATAGTCCCATTTTAAGAGGCAGAGCCTGCAGCTTCTCAAGGTTAACTGATTCACCCAAGGTCACACCACGGTGGAACCAGGACAGTCATTCAGCTCTTTTGGCCCCTCGCCCATTGCCATTACGTGAATCCACGGCTGCCCCAAGACCCGGCTGGACACAGGATCCAAGGTCACTGAGTGTCTGCATTGGATTCTGAGCCTGCGTTTCCAAAGCAGTTAAGACAGCAGCAGGCCTGAGTTTGCAGGGGCCTGAAGCTTATAGAATTTGGGAGATCCTTTAGAAGAAGAAGAAAACAAAATATGAATACAATATTGGTCATGCAAGTAAATACTTATTTTGGAGTTACAATTTTTTAAAGGTGATAATAAATATTACAAGCAACACAAAACCCAGAAAAATAATAAATTTTTATTAATCAATTGCCTGATTCATTTCCACAATATTTTCCCCCTGCATTTTTAAGCTGAGTATTCTTTGTACACAGATTAAATGCATACATTGAAATGTATACATTAAATTAAATGTACATTAATGTATACATTTAAAATGCATGCAGCTGTGTACCTCTTCTTTTGACAATGGTCTTGTATTATTTTCTGTAGAGACAATTATCAGTTATTGATTTGCATTAAACATTTGACTTCACACAAAGCCAAATTCACTCCTTCTAGTACCACTACAAATTTGTGCCCTTAAAAGACAGATATGTGGATTATTTTTATTTTGTAAGATTTCAATAGAAAGAGGGAAAAAATTACGGTATATTTATGTATTTATAATTGTAAGTGGACATTATTGACTCTGTTCTTTTCTCTCTTTTTTTGAAACATAGTCTTGCTCTATTGTCTGGGCTACAATGCATTGGCATCATCATGGCTCACAGCAACCTCAAACTCCTGGGCTCAAATGATTCTCCTGCCTCAGCCTCCCGAGTAGCTGGGGCTACAGGCATGTGCCACGAAGCTTGGTTAACTTTCCTATTTTTAGTAGAGACAGGGGTCTCACTCTGTCTCAGGCTGGTCTGGAACTCCTGACCTCAAGCAATCCTCTTACCTTGGCCTCCCAAAGTACTAGGATTGCAGGCATGAGCCATCGTGCTTGGCCTCTTCTCTTCCTATAAAGACACAAGTCATATTGAATTAAGGGCCTACCCTACTCTGGTATGACCTCATCTTAACTAATTACATCTGCAATGACCCTATTTCCAAATAAGGTCACATTCTGAGGTTTCAGGAAAGACATGAATTTGGGGGTGGGTGGGGGGGACACTCTTCAACCCAGTGCACAGGGTAGGTCAGAATGGAAAGAGACCGCAGCCTTAACCCACGGTGGTTAAAATATCTTGCTTCTGCAAATTTTACAAAAGCACTCCACCTTGAGAACACGTTGCTCAACCCCTCCCAGGGCCTGGGAAGGCACCTTGCAGTGGTGGTGGCGGCGGGGTCTGAAGCGGAAGCTTCCTTCGGGTCACAGTGAGCACACCTTTGCGTGTAAGCAGAGGGGGCACCTGAGCGGAGAAAGACGGAAGCCGGCTGTCAGAGCTAAGAGGGAGGAAGAGGGCTCTCTGCTTCCATCTGGGGGAGGCCCTGAAAAGCCGGGGGTTATGACTCAGGAGGTTGTGACTCAGAGTCCAGATGAAGTGAGAAGGGCGGGCGCAATCTCCACTCCCCGCCCCAACCCTTCCCCGACAGCCTCTGTCTCTGTCCCTCTTCTGAGAATCCTGGAAAACCACATACCTTCCATATGGACTCTTCCCCACACTCCTCACCTGGTTACAAAAACAACAATAAAAATCACTAGGGGAGCGGGCAAATATTCAGGGCAACTTGGATCCACACTCCCAGGCTGCAGTCTGCAAACTCGGCCCAAGTAACTCGCTACTTATATTGAAAACTCTACTGCCATTTATTAAGTTATGCATTCATTCAATACATGCCCATTGAGCACCCACTGTGTGCCAGGAGTGTCCCTAGGCACTTGGCATGCAGTACAGAGCAAGAGATGAAGACGGCAGCCCCTGCAGAGCCCACGCCTCGGTGGAGAGGGGGGTGGGAGAGGTTCCGCAGGGAGTGAGGTCTGGGGGGCCTTCGGAGGCGATGGTGTGTGGAGGGACTAGGGGATGAACTGGGGGACAGGCCTGGCCACACAGGGCTGCGCAGGCCATCGGAAGGAGCTTGGCCTCTCCATGAGTGGGACAGGGAGTCACTGCTGCAGGGCCTGAGCAGGGCGGTGATGAGATCCGACAGGTACTTCATTTATTTATTTATGTATTTATTTATTTATTTATTTATTTAGAGACAGAGTCTCACTTAGAGTGAGTGCTGTGGCATCAGTCCAGCTCACAGCAACCTCAATCTCCTGGGCTCAAGCGATCCTCCTGCCTCAGCCTCCCGAGTAGCTGGGACTACAGGCATGCGCCACCATGCCCGGCTAATTTTTTGTATGTATATTTTTAGTCGGTCCATTAATTTCTTTCTATTTTCAGTAGAGACGGAGTCTCGCTCTTGCTCAGGCTGGTTTCGAACTCCTGAACTCAAGTGATCCTCCTGCCTCGGCCTCCCAGAGTGCTAGGATTACAGGCGTGAGCCACCGCCAGGCCTGACAGGTACTTTAAAAGGGTCACTCTGTTGGGAACAGTCAGGGAGGGTGGGGGAGGGCGGGCAGCATCAGGACACTGTGGTCCTCTGGGTGGGAGGAAGAGGGAGCGGCCATAGAGGCACCAGAGAGGGCTGAATCCCAGACGCAGGTTGGAGGTACAGCCAGCTGGGCTTGCTGACGGGTGCGCGTGCGGGTGACAGCAGAGCCAGGGTGTGGACGCGCCAGCAGGTGCTGCGTAGACAGTCATGGACAGCCCTGACAATCCGGTTTGATGGATGAGAGCCAGACTCAGAGAAGTTCAGGCGCTTGCTGTGGGTCACACAGCTGGGCTTGTACGTGAACTGACAGCTGCTGATTCCAAAGCCCTGGGCCTAAATCACAAGACTGTTCAGAGGCACCCCACCCCCACCGGACACAGGCAGTGTGACCCTCTCGCAGGCCAGCGCAGCACAGGCACTCCAGACCTGCCCCTCCCGCGCTGGAGCCCGAAGCCAGGGCCCTGGGCTCAGACCCGCCCTCTTGGCTTTTACCCTTTCTGCTCGTGAGACCTGGGGCAAAGCTAGCAAGTCTTGCTGTGCTCTGGTTTCCTCACATGTGAAGTGGGGCTGCTGCGGCAGCCTTTTCAGGGCTGTGGTGAGGGTTAGAAATAATATTAAGAGCCGGAGGCTGCCCTTGGGCCAGGTGCTGGGTTACGGTTTGCCTCGGTTTCCTCACTTGGGGCCCTGACATCACCCTGGGCACCTCTGCAGAAAGTGCCTTGAGAACCTGGGGCAGGTGGCCATCCGGGCCCTGCAAGGCGAAGGCTTTTCCCCACCACCGAGGGCGGCTCCCGGCCCTGCCTCTGCAGCGCGCAGGGGGGGAGGCACCAGCGGGCCCTGAGCCTGCGCCCCCGCCATGAGCTCCCCTCCCCAGCAGCCAGAGCACTCCTTTCGCTTGGATTTTGCTGTGATTTATCACCCCCTGGAGATGACATATTCTACTTAAACGGGAGATTAATTGGAAAAGCACATGTTTAGAGGGCAAATCGTTTTATTTAAAAACATTTCAGACGAAAGCCAGTGCGGACGGCGAGGGAGTATCCGCTCTCGCCTCGGCCGAGCAGCCTCTGCTCTTCGCACACCGAGCTGGTCCGGGTTTCCCCGGTGTGTTTTGTTTTATTTGTGCTGACACCCCAGGGGGGCTCTCCTGTGAGCCCAGCAGGGCTGGTCCCGTGCCACCCACCTCCATTCACACACAGCTGCATGGAAAATCCCACGGGAGGGCTAGACACACGCAGATGACACACACACATGCACATGCACACACACGCAGAAGATGCAGAATGTGCTTTTCCTGAGTGCCTGAAAATGAGCTTAGTTCTGTGCACGTGTGCGCTGTGTTAGAGCATTTGACTTGCCATAAAAATACCTGCTTTCAGACTTTGTCTTTTGTGTCATCATGACCTTTAATATCTGTGCCAAGACACTAAACTAAGTCTCCGGGGCTCAGTTTTTGCATTTGTCAAGTGGGGATGGGTGGGTTGCTGTAGGCGTGAAAGTGGACAATATCACGCTTCTGAGGACCCTGGCCCAGTTGGCGATAAGTAAATAACGGGTATGTTTATCCCTCCTTTGGGAAATTTATCAGCTGTTAATCTTTTGGTTTGGGAATATATTTTGGAAAATGCTGGTCTAAATGTATACTTCATTCATCCATCGTGTATGCATTCAGTAAACATTGATCTGTTCCCCCTTCGGTGATTGGACATGACCTTGTGTTGAGGAAACAAGAAAGGCATTGTCTTACCTTGGAGGGGGTGGTCAAAGTCTAGTGGGGGAGGGGTAAGATGAGTGACAAGTCTCCACCCAGCCCCCTTGGTTATCCTCTTGGTTATCCCCTTGGCTGCCCCCGGTGCACCAGTCCTGATCCGCCCCCTGCCCTTCACTCTGTGGCTCCCTAGCCCCAGACAGTAATGCCCTTGCTCACCTCAAGACCTCGGGCTCTGTGGCCCCTCCAGACCCACATCCTACCGTCCACTGCCCCCTTGCCCTTCACCCTCCAGCGGAGCCTCACCTCTAGACCATGCCGTCTGCGTCCTTGCAGGCTGCTCCCTTTGTCTGAGCTGCTGGCCAGCTTAGCTCCGGCTGCTCCTCCTCCTCCCTGCGAGATCCCATCCTCCCCCGAGTGTCCCTGTCCCTTACACCCATGATAGGCACTGATGTTGGCTAGGAACGTCTCTTGCCTGGGGGGCCCTGGAGGGCAGGGGCTATATTTTGCTCACCCAGGTTCCCTGGGGCAAAGTACAGGGTGTGGGAATAGGCGCTCAACACGTTCAGTTGTGTTGCTCGTTTGTTTTAAGAAAGTGGCTTCTTATTTTAAATGTCCCTTATTAGTCAGCAGTCTTGGAAAAAGAAACCATCCCCCAGAAACATGTGGCCCTCCCACTGGGCCTGAGGCGGAGGTGGCCCCTGGGCCCCCCGGGCCACGGGAGACAGGAGACAGGGCTGCCACGGGACCCAGAGCCTCGCGCCTGCTGAACCGGAGTAACCCTGCCCGGCTCCCCTCACCCTGCTGTTTTCTGCTTCCAGTTCTGCTTTCTGCATCTTGCCTTTTGGCAGCTCATTGCGGAAAGAGGAAGGGGCTCGTTTTCGGGGGTGCTTACTGATACTCCCAGAGGGCCGGGGGAAGAATCTCCGCAAGTTCAGCGTAGTCTGAGCGTTTCCACTGAGCTGCTCTGCGCATGTCTGTCCACTGGCCGAGAGCCTTCCACAAATATTAGCATTAATAACAATAACAACATCGTCAACAATAACAAAAGCGATCAACCTCTGAGAGCCTCCAGTGTGCGAGGCATGGAAATAAACTCACTGCAAATATGATCTGTAATCCTCACGCCCACACTGTGAGTTAGAATTATTACCCCATTTCGTAGTTGAGGAAATAGAGGGCTTAATGATTAAGCAGCGAGGGACAGGCCTTGCTGTCCCTGAAACCCGTCTCTGCGGTCGCGCTCCGTGGCCAAACTGGCAGGGAAACCGACGCGAGCTGGGCCAGGTTTCTCGTGATGGCAGCTTTGGCTCCAGGATCCCTGACTGCCCCGCTGGGCTCTGCGAGACGCTTCCCTGCCACCTTCCTCCCCTCCTGTCCTGCGCGGTGGTCTGGTGGCTCTCGCAGCCCGCCTCCCCCTCCATGCGTCCTCACTGGCCAGGCCCTGATCAGTCTCTCGAGTGGCCAGTGCCGTCTTGGTGTCTGCTTTTCCGAGGGCCAAATGAAGCCACCCAGCTGAAGAACAGTGGAGAAACAGGCTTCTGCTGGCTGAAGCCCAGCGTCTGCCCTCCCCGCTCCCACAGGGTGGCCCTTGGCCCGCTCTCCCAGCCTGCCTTGCAGCCTCGAGGCAGGGCTGCGACCTGACCTGCGGGTCCCAGTGCAAGTGGATGGGGCAACTCTGGGCTGTGCCCCAAAGGGGAAGTAGGACGTGGTGGCAGTGGTCCCTTGTGGACCCTGGGGGGAGTCCACAACGGTGGTATCCTGCACCTTCAGGATGGCAGAAGGGGGCTGGGCCCCGGTGGCTCTGCAGAGCAGACTTCTACACCAGAAGAGACTCGCCTCTTCTTTAAGTCTCTGTCACTTCGAGTATCTGTCACACTTACACAGCCAAACCCAGTATCCCAACTGATTCCGACTTGATCGTAAGCTTAGTTGACAAACCTCTGGATTTTAAAGGACCTCAGAAGCCACATCATTTGTGGAGGGAGGGAGTGACCGGGAGGCAGGGAGCATGGCCGGTTCCAGGCAGGGCAAAGGGCCCGGGGGTGCCCGGCCTGGAGGAGCCCGTGTGAACGGGAGGCGTCACTGCTGCTCCACCAAGCCAAGGGGTGACAAGGTTGGCACTGAGCGTGGAGCACTGTCTGCCTCTGTCTGAAAGTGAGGCAAGAGCTGAGCTAGGGCAGAGGTATTTCAAGTCAGCTGTGAGCGGTGAGGTGGTGACATGGCAGGATTGCGTTCCACCCCGCAGCGAAGGCGGCAGAGCTGCCCTCCAGCCTGAGTGGTGGGCACCGTCCGGACGCCCATGGCCTTGGGCCCAGGGCAGCAGACGTCCGCCAGCACTGCTGGGTGCTTTGGGCTGCTGCGTCACCACCCCCGCTCCCCGCCCCCCCGCCTCCCAGCTGCGCACTGCTGGCTCGAGGGAGATTTCGTGGCCTGAGTGACCCATTTTGGATGCCAGTCCCATGGGAGGTCTCCAGCAATCAGCTCTTCCCTTCCCTTGTCCTGTGTGCACCTAGAGGCAGGTGGCTAAGTCACATCTGACCTACCGCCCAGAGGACAGGATAATTCCAGCTCCCCAGCCTGGCGCCCAGGGCTCTTCAGGACCTGCAGCCCCAGTCTCACTCCTACTTTCAAACCCAGACAGATGCAGTTCTCCCCCCACACCCTAGGCCCTGCCCTGTGACTCTCCTTTTGCACCTGGCTAGACCCTCAAGCTTTTCCCTCTTCTCCTTCTGGCCAGCTCCTATTCACTCTGCAATGCCCAGCCCAACATCACCCCCCAGGAAGCTCATCTTTCTGGTTGCTCCCTTCCTCTCCCGGGACCCTGCTCAGAGGCATCTTTAGCCAGACAGAGGGCTCCCAAAGAGCAAGGATTCTCATGTTTCTTTTTCCCCTTCCCCCTAGGCCACAAAAGGCTTGGTACAGGGAAGGTTCCATGACTTTCTGATGGATGAATGAAGAAGATTCAAGCCACTTGTCAACAAGCCCAAAATGATTGAAAGTGGAGTGGTCTACCCACATGCTCATGCAGAAAACGACAGGAAAGCATCCAGAGGCGCTTGTGACAGAGGTGAGAGTGGTCACCGTCAGAAAGTGCCGTGGAGACCGGTGTGGACAGTTGGCTTCTGGGAGCCAACTCGGGGATGTGGCCCACATTTACTGAAGAGCAGGCCATTGATTCCCCACCACGCTGACGGCGTCGGCCGGGACTGGAGGAGCCCACGGCAGTGACACGGCGGCACTGATCCCGACACTCACGCGGGTCTTTGACCGCAGCTAACACCGCAGCAGTAAGGCAGGCAGAGAAGGCGAGCCCAGAGCTGAAGAGCCAGGTCACCCGGCCGTAAGGCCGTGAGCATTTCTGTCTTCCTGCTCTGCTCCTGCGCCAGGTGGGCTCATGGAGAATATTCCAGAGTTGGAGTCAAAATTTAGGTGTGGCTTCCACCCCTAGTGACCTTGCACCGATACTTCTCTCCCAGGAGTCTGCAAAATGGGGGAAATAGTCCCTTTCCTCATTTCCTCACTGAGATGTGGGGTCAAAAAAGAATATATGTGAAAGTACTTTCCTAAGTGATAAAGGATTGATCCAAACAGATTTCATTTTATATTTTCAGCTAAGGGTTACAAAATTAGAAGCAAGACTAGGAAATCTAAAGAGCGTGATCAGTAAAGTTAGGACTGAAAAAGAAAAATACTTGGGAAAAAACGTATAAGTGAGACAGAGGTCAATACACAATTAGCTAATAACCCGTGGGCAGAGGTAGAGCGATTTCTGCCTCATCCCGGATTTGCCTTTAAATATCCTGGTAATTTGACCTAGTAACCTAAGGACACATGCGCATACGCCACACACACACCACACAACACATACACCACATCCCCCTCACATTACACACACAGCACACACCACACACTCCCACACGGACACACCATACAAATGCACCACATACCACACACCACACTCATACCTGCCACACTCATATGGACTATCACATATACACATCATACTTACCCCACGCCATATATAAACACTCATATACAACACAGACAACATGTATGCACTCAGCATGCCCCCTCACATTACACACAGTACATACCACATACACTCACACAGACACACCATACATATATACCACACACCACAGGTATCGCACACATACACTACATAATCACACTACACACATATACACACACATACCACACACCACACCCCCATATACATACTAAATACACATACACACCACACACACACACACCCCAACACATAATACCTCACACACATATTTCACATGCTATGGCCCCCACATTATATACATAACATATACCATGCACACACAGACACACCATATATGCCACACATGCAACACACATACCCCACACACACAGACACACACACACAGCCTGGCCAGATGTTGGCTTCTAGGGTGGAGTCTGAGCACTCGGCTTTGTGATTCCATGGGGCTACTTTGAATTTTACCTTTCACAAACATGGTAGCTAAAATCTTGCTTTCAGGCATTGCTTCTTAGACAGAGGTATATTATTATTAGCTGCCACCAAAAATAACAGTAGGAAAATATTTCCCTCACATATGATAGCCAATGGGTTTGTGTACTTAATGCAAAAGAACACTTATAAACAAGAAAATCAGGAAAATATTCCGATAAAAAATGGACAACAGACCCACAATTAGAAATGTAAATGTTTAATAAACATTCATACAAAATCTTAACCACATTAGTGATTTTTTTTAAAATGCAAGTTAAAGGCCGGGCGCGGTGGCTCACGCCTGTAAACCTAGCACTCTGGGAGGCTGAGGCGGGCGGATTGTTCAAGGTCAGGAGTTCAAAACCAGCCTGAGCAAGAGCGAGACCTCGTCTCTACTATAAATAGAAAGAAATTAATTGGCCAACTAATATATATAGAAAAAATTAGCCGGGCATGGTGGCACATGCCTCTAGTCCCAGCTACTCGGGAGGCTGAGGCAGGAGGATTGCTTGAGCCCAGGAGCTTGAGGTTGCTGTGAGTTAGGCTGACGCCACGGCACTCACTCTAGCCTGGGCAACAAAGCGAGACTCTGTCTCAAAATAAATAAATAAATAAATAAATAAATAAATAAATAAATAAATAAATAAATAAAAGGCAAGTTAAAATAACAAGAAAATATAACAAGACTAAACATATGGTAATATATACCAAAAGTCACAAAAGTGCATTTTGCTACAGAAATTTTACTTCTAAGAAAGCATACTAAATAATCAAGAACATGTCCAAAGATTTAGCTACAAGAATGTTCAGCCCTGATAGTGCTGTGTGTTGCAGTGAGTAATTGGACATAACCCACAGACTTAATGATCTGGGATAAAAAGCCAGGGCACCTTCTTTTGAGGGATTACTTAAGAGCACCGAAGTGATGACACAGAGCACCACGGCACACGCACCCACAAATCTAGCAGAATGTACACAGGCATACATGTTACGTGGTTTGTCTCTGAGTGGTAAGATTATGGGTGACTTTTATGTTTTTTTTTTCTTATCTTTATTTTTATTTTTATACTTTACCT
This sequence comes from Microcebus murinus, assembly GCF_040939455.1. Classification (NCBI taxonomy): domain Eukaryota; kingdom Metazoa; phylum Chordata; class Mammalia; order Primates; family Cheirogaleidae; genus Microcebus; species Microcebus murinus. The sequence goes on from NC_134106.1 coordinate 7,095,189, forward strand.
GCAGTGAAAATGTTAAAAATACCACGATTAGGACAGGTTCGTAAGTGGCCTCCCAGGCGAGTGCCTTCCAAAGGCCCCCTCGCTGTCTTCTGCAGTCCTCGCTGGAGAGAGAGGAGCAGGTGGCCTTGAAGGGCCATAGCTGGTGGGGAGCGGGGTGCGGGCTCAGACCTGTCTTAACAGGCCGCTGGGGAGCCGAGTACACTGGTACCGGGTGTTTTCTCTAGTTCCCCAGAGAACCAGAGCTTCCAGACATTTCCCTTCCAGGCGTAGAGTGTGCTCCTGAGTGGGGGCCTTTAGCGCTCCCTGGAGCTCTATTTAATCCAGGCTCATTAGAACTCCCAACACATGGTCCCGCTGCTTTGGGCGTCCCAGAGGCCTGAAGCAGCCACCCTCTGGCAGCTCAGAGCCACCCCTGCACCCCGGAAGCCACAGTGTGGGGCATGTGAGCTGGTGGGGCCGCAGCCCCAGCTGGGGCAGAGCAGGAGCCCGGGGCCTCAGCCCACCCTGCCCGTGTTCCTCCTCCCAAGCAGAGACACTGTGGGCGACCCCGTCAGTTTGCTTCATCAAGTCTCCTTTCTCCACCTGGAAGTAGGGGCAGTGTTTCCTGTCCTACCCGCTCCTGGGGATGCATGAGGGGTGGCCTGGGTGTTCAATAAACCCCCGTCAAACACTGTGGGAAGAGTGGATGTGAAAGCGCTTGCACACTTGACCTCTGGGGCTGGAGTGGGAGATTCTTGTTCTCCTTTGGCAAAGGTCCTTGGCCCGCAAAGCCCAGAATGTGTCTGTGTTGCTCACTGTCCCCAGGGCATGCTCCTACGGGGAGAGGGTGGGCAATGGTTACACCTGGGTGATTGATTTTAAGGGGGGGGCAATGACAGGTCTCCAAATACCTCAGTGTGACATCCTTGGCATAACACGGGGAAATGAGTGTGGACTAGATGGCAATTTAACTTCTGAATCGTCAGCTTCTGTGTGCAAGTGTCAACAGGGTGGCCACGTGGCTATTCAGCGCTGAAGCTGCTCTGCAGCAGGGGAGGTGAGGGGAGGGAGAGGGCCGTGGTCGTGCAGGGGTTCTCTTTGGTACAAACACATGCAGTGTTTGGTAATATCCAGCCAATACACCCCAGCGCTGGATCTAAACATAATTTTGTTTGTTATCCACAGCGTTGCGGCACTAAGAGCACAGGCAGAGGCTCCGTCCCTCCTCCACGTCCCGGGGCAGCAAGTCCTCGCTCTGCCCCCCTCAGTGGGTGGGTGAGACCTCAGTTGGCGACAGCACCTGGCCCCGCCTCGGTTAAAGGAGGCGCTCAGCAGGTCTGGGGACTCGATGCCACCTAACCTGGAACTCTGGGCTGGCTCAGAAGCCTTTCTGGATTTAGTGAAATGCACGTTGGATTTGGGACACACAGCCCAGGGGAGACGGTTTTCTTGAGCACCTTGGGTTTCTGACAGGCTCTGAGTATGCCCAGCTCTGGGACCAGGCTGCAGGGACCAGAGGCCCCAGAGACGTGAAATGCTGGCAGAGCACAGAAGCTGCAGCGGGTCCTTTGTGCATCCACTAAGTCCCTGTGTAACCAACGTTTTGGGGCAAGTATCCTGTGCCAGGTGCTGGTAAGTCTTTTTTTTTTTTTTTTTTTTTTGAGACAGATTCTCGCTTTGTTGCCCAGGCTAGAATGAGTGCTGTGATGTCAGCCTAGCTCACAGCAACCTCAAACTCCTGGGCTCAAGCAATCCTCCTGCCTCAGCCTCCTGAGTAGCTGGGACTACAGGCATGCACCACCATGCCTGGCTAATATATATATATTAGTTGGCCAATTAATTTCTTTCTATTTTCAGTAGAGACGGGGTCTCGCTCTTGCTCAGGCTGGTTTTGAACTCCTGACCTCAAGCAATCCGCCCGCCTCGGCTTCCCAGAGTGGATGCTGGTAAGTCTTAACTCCACCCTGCACTAGCTGTGTGAGATGCAGCAGAGATCGCCTCTGCACACCTCAGTTTCCTTGTTTTCTAAATTGGCCCGGATCTTACCGACTTGCAGGGCCCAGAGAGGCTGTCTGGGGCAAGAGAGAACCTCAGGCAAGACTAGAGCTCTACCACTTTCGGGTTCCTGCCTTGGAGCAATTTATTCCATGGCCTTGGTGGCTCATCTGTAAAATGGGGTAATAACCCTGTAATGACAATGGGATTGCTATGAGGCATCCCTGAGACGCAGTTTGCAAAGTGCCTGCCCCAGCCCAGACCCTCAATCTTCTAGAACTCTCACCACTGTAGTCTGAAGGGGGATCCGACTCCAGCTGACTTTGTCCAGGACTGTGGGTGGCTTTTTAACCTGAAGACGAATTTTTATCCCAATCTACTCTTCTGGCTGGAAGACCCTTCCACGGGATGGTTTAATTCGGCTCTCACGATGGACAAGGGGCTGGATGCTGGTTTCCGGGCAGGCAGAGAGACCAGCCTTGTGGAACACGAAGTTTAACGAGGGAGGTGGACAGACACACAAATAAATCAGGGCAAGGGACAGAGTGACTGAAGGCCCATGAAAGGCACAGGGCAGTGAAGAAGGGGTTTGAGTGGCCTGGGACTGGGAGGACCACACTGCGGAGGGGACTTAAGGGCCAGATGCTGGGGGCTGGGCAGGCCTTGAGGAGTGGCGTGTAGAGCACCCTTGACACATCTTAGAGAAAGAGTCCGTCTTACAGTTTAAAAGGCATCATACCAACGGGACCAGGTGTTCACTGATTGATCCATAGAGACTCCGCTCCAGGACTGTAAGAAGGGCAGGATGTGACCAGTTCTCACTAGATTCCGTCCTGCTGTCACTCACGATCACACCTGGCATCTGCTGCCGAAGGCTCTGCTCAAATCAAGGACTCTGCCCTGTAAGCCATTGACGACCTCCAGGACCAGCCCAGGACGCGTTTTTTTTTTTTTTTTTTCCCACATCATTCTACTTAGACTGATTTGTTCGTTAACCCCTTTTCTTATCCCTCTGTCTTTTGATGTTAAATGTTACTCTGTTTGATGTGAAAATGTTAATCTGTAACATTTATGTATTAATTAAGTACTAGGCTGTATGGTTTACAGTATTGACTGATTTGTGGACTGGCTTGAGCCTGCGTGCCCACGACAATGGCTGTGGGGCGCATGGGCAGTACTGAGGAAAACTGTCTCCTTGGAAACGTCATATAGCTTGTTGCTTTTATAATTAAATAAACATCAATGAAAGTCTGACCTTGTGAAAAGACACAGACGTGCATGGTTATGTCTGGCCTTGCACCACTGAAAAAGGTGGGGAAAGTTATTCCTGCAGAAAGCACATAAAGAGGTCTGTGCCTGTCCCAGGCCCTCCTGAGGGGGAGGGGAGGTCATCTGAAACGAAGGGAAGTGTAGCAGTAGGTGGGGCTGAAAAGCAACTTGGGGTCAGGTCGTGGAGGGCCTCGAATGCCACGCTAAGCAGCTTGGGTTTGATTCTGATGGAGGAAAACCCCCTGGGTGACTTTTGCCAAGCAGAATTCCAAGGGACTCATTGCACCCGCCGGGGATTCTCTGAGGCCTCAGCTTCCGTGGGCAGAGCTGACCTTGAAGGATCCCCTCCGTAGGGCTCAGAGGGAGGAGGAAGCAAGGTCTTCTGACCCTTCTCTGGCCCTGAACCCTGCTGGTGGTGACCTCGGGGTGAGGGACCCCTCCAGCCTGCCCCATCCAAGGGGCTTCTTGATTTAGGAGCCAACAGCGGCCAAGGAAGGGTGGGTGAGGCCCACGCCTGTGTGGTTAGCCAGGCAGACGGAGCTCTGGGCCTTGAGGATTTGGAAGAGGAATCATCCTCTCTGGAAAAGTTTTCCTGGTGTGTTTGGAGACTAGGGGCCACTTCTGAAAGACAGGAGACTTCCTCATTAAACTGTCCGTGGGCCCCCGAACGTTTTCTCTTCTGCTGTCATCCTCTAGAGAGCTGGAGATTTATTATCACCGTTAATCGGTGAGATCTGGGCGATGGGACTTACTACCCATCGTGCGGGTGCGGCACACTGAAGCTTGGAGACAGATGTTAGTTCCCCGGCTCTGGTGGCAGCTTGCTCACAGCAGACCCAGGGGTTCTCCTGCCTTCCAAGTCAGCAGCTTTCTCACGGCCCGCCCACACTCATGATGGTATTTTTAAGCAAGGGCTTTAATCCCTGGTTGAAGTGTTGGCTTTTCTACTTCCTGGTCATGTGACCTTGAGTGTGTTATTAATAGGGTGGCCAGATCCCATACAGGATGCTCAGTTAAAACTGAATTTCAGATAAACAGTAAATGGTTTTTTAGTGTATGTCTCATACAAGGTTTGCTGCTGACTGCGGCAACTTTAGTTACTCCTCTCTCTAAAACGGAGCTGTGGTGAAGAGTAAATGTGGCAATAGTGCATTAAAGAACCTGCCATAACGTAGCATTTGATGAATGTTAAAAAAAAAAAAAAAAAGACAAAAACAAGCCCCTGTAGAAGGCCCCACCCCTCTCCCCGCCTTCAAACCCTTCACACCCAGGGGTCCATAAGCGTTTTCTATAAAGGGCCACGTAGTAAATATTTTAGGCTTTGTGGCCCACACAGTCCCTGCCATAGCAGCACAACAGCAGTCAGGCACAACACATAATGGATGAATATGGCCGTGTTCCAATAAAACTTTATTTACAAAGGCAAGTAGGGTGGGCTTTGTCCTGGGGAGTGTGCCGCCGCCTGCTCTCCCCGTGGTACCTAGGAGCCTGGCAAGTGATCTGATCTTAGGTCTCGGGCTTCCCTCTGTGTTTGCTCATGTTTGCTAATTGCCGAGCGCAGGTGTTTTGTTCTTGTTTGTGAGAAAACCACACACACAGCTGTGGAGACCACAGGCCTGGGGCCTGGCCCACTTCGCCCACCCTTTGGGTCCCATGTTCCCCAAAAGTGCCCTTTCTGTAGCCACAGACACGCGGCGGCCACCCCAGCTGACAGGCAGCTGAGGCTGCAATCACTCCCGGCTGCACCGGCAAGAGGTTACCATGGCAACCTCTGCTGCCTGCACCCCAGCGCGGTGCTGGAGGTGTGCTGGCTTGAGAACAAAGTCCCTGGGGGGAAATAAACCAACATCACCCATCTTTAAAGGAGTCATCGGGCCCGAGAGCCCATAGAAGGATTTGAAAGAAATAACACAAGGCCAATAGTAATGATGACAAAAGCAATATCAAAATGATCTGTCGTGTGGTATATGATTTGCCCGCTCACGATCTCCATTAGTCTTCCCCGTCCGGAGCGTCTCCACCTGCCAGCTACCCGCCAACTCCCACGTGTCGGGAACCCTGCTAGGGCCAGGGAGTCCACCATGAAGCAGACAGACGTTGTCTTTGCGCTCAAGAAAGAACCTTATAGTTTAGAGCAGTGGGTAGGGGAGCCAAAGAAAGAAACAAAATAATTGCAAATTGCAGTAAGTACAGAAGGGAAAACACAGGGTGCAGAGTGTTAAACAAGAATCACAGGGGGCCATTGTCTGGGCTACGCCCCTGCACCAGGCCCCGACAGACCAGACCAAAAACTAAAATGGACTCACCCTTGCTAAAGCTCCACGCGGCCAAACAAAAGCAGTGATCTGACCTTCTGAAAAAGTCGAGAGAGACAACAGCTAATTTCCCAAACAAGCCAGTTTCGATCTCCAATCAGCACGACAGTGAGGTTCCCCTGCTTTACTCCGCACACAAAACAGGCAGCCTGACCGCAACCTGAAGTTAACTAATCCATTATTTATCGCTCTGTCTCCCTGTTCCCACCCTACAAGGAAAGTAATTTTGAAATGAGCAATCTGAGTTTTGTTCTTTGTTTCTGCTTTCTTCAGCCCTTTCTCCCTATAAAGCCGTCCCCCTCTGCTCAGCTCATTGGAACCCTTATTCTATTTTATGGAATGGAAGTGTTGCCCGATTCTAGAATCACAAAGCCAACTGGGATCTTTAAACTAAGTTTGTTGTAGTTTTGTTGTTTTGGCAAGAGTAAGAGATTAGTGTGTCTATGGGGTAAAACTACCTATATAATATGAGAAGGACTGGCCTTCCAGAGAAAATGACATTTCAACTAAAGGGCCAAAGGGTTAGAATGAGTCATCTATGGGAAGAACAGGGGAAAGGTCCTCGGGCAGTGGAATAGCACGTGCAAAGGCCCTGAGGCAAGAAAGACTTGTGTGTTCAAGGAAGGGGAAGGAGACCAGTGAGACTGGAGTTTGATGAGCAAGGAGGGTGGAGTGGAAGAAGCCAGAGAGGGAAGGAGGGGCCAGATCCTGAAGCACCTTCTTGTCAGGGGGGCAGGGGGAGGTTTGTCAGTGTTCAGTCCAGTGTCGGGGAAACAGAAACCATTCCAGGTTTAATATGGGGAGTTGGTTACAAAGGTGTCAGAGGGATTAGAAAAATAAAAGGAGAAACGATTGTCACCCAGAGGTCAGAAGGAGGACAGTACCCTGGGATCTTGAGCCCATACACCCCTATCCTCATCAGATGAGAGAGCAAATTGAGGCGGAAATTTACAATAAATTAAGGGCCCTGTTTCTATTATTTATAGCAAAAAAAAAAAAAAAACCCCAAACAAAACAGCTTTAGAAAAAAGTAACTAAATGAATGAAATGATCAATGCTAAACTAAAGAGCCCCTACAAATTATTACAAACAAGATTAACAATAGACTACCCAATACCATGTTTCTCCGAAAATAAGACAGGGTCATATATTTATTTTTCCTCAAGAAGACACCCTAGGGCTTATTTTCAGGGAATGTGTTATTTTTTTTAAGTATGGTACAACAATCTACATTTATTCAAATATATTAAGTTGTCTTCTTCTGGAACATCATTATAACTCTCTAAACCCTGAATTCCATCCTGAATTTCTTGCGACTCTATTTCCTTTAGAACCATTGGCCCCAATCTCTCATGTCGAGCAATAGAGCTCTCATGGAGCAGATGAGAAGGGCTGCTCGTCTTCTTTCCCACTCCGTGACAAAATACACGGGTTGTGCAGACAGGCTGTGTAGCCACGCCCGTCACTAGGTCTTATTTTTGGGTAGGGCTTCTATTGCGCAAATGCTTAGACATCCTGCTAGGGCTTATTTTATGGGCAGGTCTTATTTTCAGGGAAACACGGTAGTAAATTAGGTACGGGTTACTAACAAATTGTCCCTTCAAAAGGAAACATAAATGGCCCCAATTCTCCAGAGAGACAGAACCAGCAGGATACACAGTCGTATGCCACTGGGTGACGACCTTTCAGACATCTACTGACTAGGTGTAGGACGGAGCTCCCGTAAGATTATAATATGGTATTTTCACTGCACCTTTTCTATGCTCAGACACACAAATACGTACCGTCGTGTTGCAATCCCCCACAGCACGCAGTCCAGCAACGCGGTGAGCACGTAGCCCAGCGTGGAGCAGGCCATGACGCCCGGGGCTGTGTGACCCTGTGATGTTCGCACAGCGACAGAAGCACCAACTCGAAACATTCCCCTTCACCAGCGAAACTTGGCTCGATGGCTGGCTGGCTGTGTAGGCAGATAGATGAGAGGGATTGATGAGGGGAACTGGCTCTCGCGGTTATGGAGGCTGAGACAGGCTGTCCGGAAGCTGGACACCCCAGAACGGGGGTGGTGTCTCAGTCCAAGGCCGAGGGCCTGCGAACCCGGGGGTGGGGGCTGGAACTGGTGCTAGTCCTGGACCCCAGAGGCCAGGAGTCCTGATGTCCATGGGCAGGAGAACAAGAGTGTCCCAGCTCCAGGTGAGAGAAGGGACGCCTCACCAGTTCTCTAGGTGCTCCTTAATCCTGTCTACCTGACACCTAAAACCCACCATCACAAGCGGATACCATTTTCATCTGTCAGATGGGGGAGGGTCAGAAACCTTAGAGCACCGTGACGCGGAGGGGCCGGGTTTCCTGCACATCCGGTGGGAGCGTGAGCTGGCGGACATCTGAGGAGGTCAGTGTGGTGGCACCGGTCAGACGTCCAGCCGGCGGGCAGCCTTTGACCTGTCTTTCCCCTCGGAGACCGTCCTCCAGCTGTCCTTGCACGGGGGTGAAGTGACCTGTATGTAAGGACGCTCACGGTAGCACTTTTTACTAAACGATTGGACACGACTTCGAGATCCATTGGCGGGAGGTGGGGCGGTCGGTAAAATAAGTGAGGGAATAAGATGGGGCAGAGAAACAGCGAGGAAGCTCTGTCAGTGCTGCAAAGGAAACTCCTCCAAAAATATTTTTAAGGAATAAGAAGGAAGGTGCAAGATGATAGCTCTGGCCCAACCAGATTTTTAAATCATAATCTGGGCGGCGGCAGAGCGTGCCTGTGGGCTGATGCTGGTGCTCGGATTGAAAGGAGGGACAGGAAGAGCCACGCAGAGGAGAAAGGAAGAGCCAGAGGAGCCACGAGCACGGAAGGGATGAGCAAACTGAGTGGTGGTGGGGAAGTTATCCAAACTCCCACCCTCACAGCTCACCAGTATCCCCGGTTTTTCCCTCCTCATTTGAAAGGAAAAATAGAAAGTTCGGGCTTCTTTTCCTTCTTTCTTTTATTCTTTTTTAGATTGAAATATAGGGCATTTCCCAAAGTTTATTTTATGATTTGAAACTGAAATTAGACATTGAAATAAAGGACTTCTCACAGGAAAATAACTGGCAAGGGAGGAGAATAGCTGGTTCATTGTCGTGAAAGGTCTAGAGCTTCCAGGACAAAGAGCACAGCTGCAAAAGTCCTTCTACTGCAGAGCCACCTTTTGAAAGGTTTTCTCTATTGACTTTTAGTCCACTTCCACTTCTACTTCAAAAAATGGGTTAGGCCAGGCATGGTGGCTCACACCTGTAGTCCCAGCTACTCAGGAGGCTGAGGCGGGAGGATCGCTGGAGACTAGGAGTTCGAGTCTGTAAGTGAGCTATTATGATGCCACTGCACTCCAGCCTGGACAACAGAGTTAGACTCTGACTCCAAAAAAATAGTCTTCTTTAAGTAGTCCAGGTCAAATACCCAACTAAGTCATAACACTTTGGAAGTGAAACATTTTGTTGTAAAAATGAAATGAAATTTATTTAGAAAATTCTTTTCCCTTTTGAGACAGAGTCTCACTTTGTTGCCTGGGCTAGAGTGCTGTGGCATCAGCCTAGCTCACAGCAACCTCAAACTCCTGGGCTTGAGCAATCCTCCTGCCTCAGCCTCCCAAGTAGCTGGGACTACAGGCACACGCCACCATGCCCAGCTAATTCTTTTTCTATATATTTTTAGTTGGCCAATTAATTTCTTTCTATTTATAGTAGAGACAGGGTCTCCCTCTTGCTCAGGCTGGTTTTGAACTCCTGACCTTGAGCGATCCACCCACCTCGGCCTCCCAGAGTGCTAGGATTACAGGTCTGAGCCACCTCGCCCGGCGTAGAAAATTCTAAACTTCAGAAATTGATGTGTCTGTTTTGTTCACCACTTTAGAACCCAGGGCCGAGCACAGGTGTGATGTATAGCAGGTGCTTAATCCACATTTGTTGAATGAATGAACCTACCTTACCCTGTATGCCCATGGTCAGAACCCACATTTGTCATGTCCAGTGACAGCAACCTCTCGGTAACCACCCCATCATCTACAACCCCCAACTCAAATCCCATCCCTAAACTCAACTCCCAGCCACTAAACCCTTGAGTCGCCCAGCAGCCCTACACGCCCCGACCTATTTCAGGCTTTCTTCTCCTTCCGGAGCTCCAGCAGCTCCTGCTCCGACCTTCCTCTAGCAGACGGCCTTGCTGGAATATGCACCCGATACTCTGCCTTCCTCCGCTTTCCTTCTCCAGGCACAGATTTGTACCGCCCTCCTCTCCCTCCCTCCCGCGTCATCAGCTCCCCTGTCTGGTGGCTTGTTCCCATCCCTGTGAACATGTGCTATTATTTTTTTGATTCACACTCAGAGGCCCCAGCCCAGCCCCTTCCCTGAACTCCAGGCTTGTATTCCCATTTCCAACAGTGTCCTCAAGAGCCCACTTGGATGTCTAACAGGCGGCTCAAACTCAACACGTCCAGAGTGGCACGTCCACTGAGCTCGCCCGGACTACGTCCTCCCTAGGCCGATTTCAGGCTAAAAGCCTGGCGTCATCTCTTCTCCTGCGCCTCCTGAGCCCTCTCCTTTCCCTGCAGGTACACGGGTAACCTGGCCCTTCCTGGAGCACAGGGACAGCTGCCTGGCCGCCTTCCTCACCTCCCCGACGTAAACACCGCCCTCTCGGGGAAGCTTTCTCCTAAGGCGGAACCTGTGAGCCGCCTGCGTCCCAGCTGCTCCACTCCTAGATCTGTGCTCAACAGAAACGCGCGTCCATGCTCGCCAAGAGACGCAGCACGTTCCGAAAACATTTCTTACTTACTTCTGAGTCACTCCAGCGTCCCGTCTAGGCCTCACACGGAGACAGACCCGCAGAGGGCTAAGGCCCGATGGGAGAAGCGCCCAGCCTTGCTCCACCGCCTTTCCTCCCTGCCTCCTCCAGAGCTGAGCGACCGTCTCATCGCCCAGGGAGGCAGGGCGGCCGAGCTAAGCTGTGAATCCAACCTGCTGGAGTTTGAATCCAGCTCCCTCTCTCGCCTGCTGTGTGGCCTTGGGCAAGCTACTTAGCCTCTCTGCGCTCACCTTTATCTGCAAGGTGGGGATAATTATGGCACTAGTCTCACGGGGACACTAATCCGGATTAGCTGAGTTCATACCTGTGAGGGTTTGGGATGGAGCACTCTGCAAGGAAGGTTTGTAGGCACATGGGTCAGGGTCAAAGCACGAGGCTTCCACGCAGAAGTTACATAGCTGCACTCGAGTGACTTGACCTCCCTGAGCCTTGGTTTCTTTTTCTTTTTCTTTTTCTTTTTTTTTTTTTTTGAGACAGAGTCTCGCTTTGTTGTCCAGGCTAGAATGAGTGCCGTGGCGTCAGCCTAGCTCACAGCAACCTCAAACTCCTGGGCTTGAGTGATCCTTCTGCCTCAGCCTCCCGAAAGGTTTCTTTTTCTGAGAACAGTGAGAGATGTGTGCTGCTAACCCCATCTACAGATGAAGAAATGAGAGCCCTGAGTCCCTGTTCCTTCTTCTGCACGCCATTCCTCTCGTCTGGAAAGCCATGTCCAGTTGCCCGTGCCCATGCCTGCCAGTGCCTACCATCCCTTTCAGATGGATTACAAAATGCCAGAGCTGGAAGAGACATTAGATCTGGATGATTTTGTCCGGGTTGCTTATTTTATAGGTGGGGAAACTGAGGCATAGAGTGGGTGGGTGGGGAGGTAATACTCCAGAATCATACAGCACACAGCTCTGCTCACTTCACACCTCCTTTTCTGTGACAGTTTAGACATGCTCAGCCCCTAGAGGGACCCACTGTCCCCACCTGCCTGGGACTAAGGCGTTCCCTGGGACGGGGACTCTCCTGCGGCACTAGGATTGGTCAGTCATGCCGGCCCAGCCCCAGGAGACACGCAGGCTTGGAGCTGTCAAGTATGGGAACACTTAACGAGGTTTAAGGACAATTTTTAAGAATCACTTGGTCATGGGTGTACGCATATGCCAAAGCTCATCAAATTGTACACTTTAAATGTGTGCAGAAATTATATCTCGATAAAATTGTAAACGGAAGAAAGGAAGGAAAAGATCAATCAATTAATCACTTGGTCCTGAGAGATGGGAGCTGGCCATAAAATCGCGGTGGCTAACGTTAGTCGAGCACTTACTATGTGCTAAGCGCTTCACACGCATTGCGCCCTCCTCATCCCCCAGCGGTGGCCAGAAACCCTCTTTGCTGTGCCAAGCGGCAAAGGGGACCCAGGGAGGGCGGTGAGTTGCCCCAGGGCCCACAGTGGTCCTTCTTTTATTTATCTCATCTGTGTACTGAGAGATCCTTGTTTCCTCATCAAGAAATGCAGGGAAATGCAGGGAAATGACGGCTCAGATTGCTTTGTTACGCAACCGCCCATTGCCAGAGACCCAGCCAGCGCCCTCGCAGCCTCGAGGGAAAGAGCAGCTGGAGTTCTTGCTCAAGCCTGTCTTGGAAGCCACAGGGTGCGCAGTCTACGGATCTGCCAGGCTCGGGTTTCCAAGAAAAACTGAGCTGGGGCCTCATGGAACTCAGTTTTCCTGGTGAATCTTCCTTCGTAGAGGTGTCTGGGTCTCAGAATCACAGAGCCTGGAGACCCAGATTCACATCATTTGAAATCAGAAAGAGACTCTGGTCTTCCCACTCCCCATTGGCAGATGGGACAAGCTATGCCCACAGAGGGGGTGTGACGTTCCCAAGGCCACATGGCAAGACAGTGGCATTGAAGCCTCCTAACTCCCAGCTGGCCTCCTCCACCGTGCTCTGATCCTACATCCCCCCCCTTCAGCACAAAAGGAGACACCTGCAAGGCAGAGACTTTGGGGGCATCCAGTCTAGGGGTTCCCTCTCCTGGCTGCACATTAGAACCACCTGGGAGCTTTGAAAATACGCCCACGTCTGCACCACCGCCCAGACCAGACAAATCAGAATCCCCAGGGGTGAGACCTGCGCTGATATCCTCTTAAAGCTCAAGCGATTCCAACATGCAGCCGGCGCTGAGAACCACTGTTCTAGCCACACGGGCGTGAGCCCCAGAGATCGGAAGTGTGCAGGCCATAGTGACAGCGGTGAAGACCAGAGTGGATCTCACACCTGGCCTTCTGGCCCCACGTTCGGTGCTCTTCCTAACCCAGTACACTACTACCCTCTCAAAAGAGTCCGACGTTTGATCCCCATCACAGCAGTGCCACGCCCGGCAGGCGAGGACAACCTGCTCGGGTGGATGTGGAGCAGAGAGCTCGTGGGAGCAAAGCAGAATCCAGGTCGAATACTGAGCGGGTTTAGAATTCTGGTGTCACCATGGCAGAGTCCGTTGCTTTCCCAGCTTTGAGAGTTCTAGCCACCCACTGTCCCCTACATCGATCTGTCCGCTGCCCCAGCGGCAAGGTCTCTATGACCCTATTGTCATGGCAGGCCTGCAGTGTCTATTGTTAGCACCATTGAACGAATGAGCCAAATGAGGTCAGGGCGGTTAAGCGACTTGTCCAGGGTCACAGGCCAATAAGCAGCCTTGGCCAGTAATTTGAACCCAGCTCAGCATCAATCCAAGGAACACGTCCTTTCTCCTGTCTCTCGCTGACTGTTCAGCTCCTTCCTGGATGGCTCAAAAGATCAGCCGTTTGGTCACTGTCCACTGGGGTGCCCACCCAAGCCCAGGCAGCTCCAGCGTCGGTCCCCTGTGGGCCGTGCTCTTCCTTGGCCATGGCCACCGGCCAGATTGTGGTTCAGCGGCACACACGGGTCTGTCGGGGTCTAAGACTGAATCTGAGACTTGAGGCTGGTCAAGAACCAGCTTTGGCTCCAAAAATCTGCCTCTTTGTCTCTGCACGAGGCGGTGTGGCTGGAACCAGCCTTCGGAAGGAGGCACATTTAAATTAGAGCTGAGGTTCGGGAGGCTGGCGTTGGAGCAAAGCCCGGTGTCTGCAGCCGGACTTTACTGTTTTTCATTTTAAAGGAGGGTGTTTATGCAAATTTGTCACGAAAGTTTAAAAATCCTGACTTGCCCTGGGGCCAAGCTCTGCGTTCCTAACTGTTAATGCTTACAGCCAAGGCTCTTCTTAAAATTGCATGTTTTACAAGAGCGGCTCTTGAAAACATATAATTCTGGTGCTGTGAAATGATTGCACCAATGCAGAGTTTTGAAAACATGGAAGAGTTCTCTGGGGAGTTGTGACAGTCTGGGCTCAAGAATATGGCAAGATCGATAATTCAGGGGTGGGACAAAGAGAAGAAGAAAGAGGAGACCAGGCCACACTCCACCCCTGGCTGCTGAGTGGCTTGAGGCAAATCTTCTACAGCCTCAGTTTCCTCAGCTGTAAAACGAAAGGGCTGGGCTGAGCGCCCGAGTGACTCTGTTACTGAGAAGCTTCACTCCTCTGAGCTTCCTTGTCCCAGGTGGCAGGAGAAGGTATTGAACTAGATGACTTGGAAATGGTCTGGTCCTGAAATTCCAGAATCTCTGAAATTTTCTGGTTGTCATTGACCGGTCCCCAGTCGGCAAGAGGCAGTGCCGGGGTTCGCCTTCATCACCCTGTTCTTCCCAGCGAAGTTGGAGTACTTCCTCCACCAGCCGCACTTGGCTGGATCTTTCCAGCACTGGCAATGCAGGTGAATTTAGGGATATTTCATTTTCTCCTTTCAGAGTCAGTCACAGTCTCACTGCTTTTATCCATTACAAATTCACTGATCAGTGGAGGAGAGAATGAAGGGTGTAGTTGACTAAAAACTATAATACTCAGTTTTAAAAAGTGAAAATATAGACCTAATATACAACTCAACAATAGCATTTAGGCTGAAACAGGGTAATTCTAACCATTCTAAGGCTATTTTGTTGTTTGGAAGAATGGTAAAGATATTAATTTTATCTTTTTTTTTTTTTTTTTTTTTTTCTGTTAGGCCAGTCAAATCAAGCAGTGGGAGTGGAGAAGGAACAAAGAAATGTGTAACTGGTTGTGATCAGTTATTTGTAAACACCACCGCACTCGGACCAGCCTAGCTACTGATTAATTTTTTCCGTTTCCATTGATTAATTGATTCCATTTCATAAATTACACATATTGAAATATTCAGATAAGTACCAAAGAGTAGAAAACTGGTATGCAAACTTCCAAACCAATAGAGAAAAGCAAAACAACGGAATGAGAAAAAGACAGACCAGTTGATATAAGACAAAAGAAGGCAAGAACGGAGGGAAAAAAGCAAGATCAATAGAAAGCATAAAATAAGATGGTAGAAATGATTCAGTTATTTCCCAATAAATGTAAATAGACTAAATTCTCTAGAGCCCCCTTTGAATTCATATTTTATATGACTCCCATGCACACGATAAACTTGCTATGCTTTTCTCTTGTTAACTGTTTATTGATATCGGGGTGTCAGCTGTGACCCTTTATGATGGGGAGGAAAAGGATTACCCCTTTTCTGCCCCTATATTTTCAAGGTTTATTCATGTTGTAGCATGTGTCCAAATCCCATGCCTTTCTTGTGGCTGAATAATATTCCATTGTATGAATATACCTACCACATGTTGTTTGTGCATTCATCCGTTGAAGGACATTTGGGTTATTTCTACCCTTTTTCTATTGTAAATAATGCTGCTTTGAACATGGGTGTACAAGTGTCTGCCTGAGTCCCTGATTTTAATTCTTCTGGGTTTATGCTTAGGAGTGGAATTGCTAGGTCCTGCAGCAATGCTATGTTTAACTTTTTGAGGAGATTCCTCCTTCTTAACAGCTCTTACATTCACCCCATCCTTTCTGTGTCCTCCCTCCTTCAGAAGCCACCCCCTCCTCCTTATTTTTGCAACTGGGCTCCGATATCAGCTCCCTACTTGGTGTCTCTAAGCCCTATTCCCACCTCCAGGACTCACCCCAAGGAGACACGGTGTTGTGGATTGAAGTATGCCCCCAAATTCAGTATGTTGAAGCCCCAACCCTGATGTTACTATATTTGGAGACAGGGCGTTTGAGGAGGGGATTAAGGTTAAATGAGAGTGGGGCCCTGATCCAACTGGACTGGTTTCAATCGGAGACTTCTAGCCTTCAGAACCGTAAGAAAATACATTCCTGCTGGTGGAGCCCACCTGCCTGTGGTACTTACTGCGGCAGCTCGAGATCCGATCTGCCCCATCACAGCAGCGACGCCCCTCGCTCAGAATCCTTCGTGTCTCTCTTGCTGCTCTGTCCAATACAATCCGAATGTTTTGTCACTGGAGGCCCGCACAGTCTCAGCTTGCCTCTCTTCTGAGACTGTCTCTTACTACTCCTGTGCCCCAACTCTGCCTTAGCTGAGCCCCGTATTTGCTCTTTCTGGAATGAGTGCTGCATCTTCCACCTGAGTACCTCTGTTCCCTCCTCCTCCTCCGCCCGGCACGCCCGCTCCTGCTCTCTGCCTGTTCCCATCCTACTAGTCCTGCCGGAGCCGCCCTCGGGGGCGGGGAGCCGGAGTCCAGTGGTGCCGTCTCCCCGCACACACGAGCACACACGAGCACACACGAGCACACACGAGCACACACGCACACCGTCGTGCGGCCCCCTGAGTCATGAGCACAGCTACTGCAGACTGAGCGCCGACTCCATGCTGACTTTGGAGGATGCTCGGAGCTATAAGTAGCAGGAAAAGCTCAAAGTGGTGTGCAATAATAATAGCTGATACTCGCATGGCACTTACAGCGTGCTGGCTGCTATTGGAATACTCTCCATACATCAATTCCTTTAATCCTCACAGCAGTCTCATAAAGCAGATGGAATTATCGCCATCCCCATTTTACAGATGAGGAAACTGAGAGGGCGAGGCAAAACAAACATGCCAAAGTCATAAGTGGTAGAGCCTGGGTTTAGCAGTCCAGCTCTAAGACCTTTTTTCTTGACTACCCTGTGCATCCAGCCACAGGATAGTGTTCTCTCACTTAATGAGATGTCCTGGTGTGGGGACAACCCAAGGATAATTAACTCCAGGTTGCCACCACATGACTTGGGTTCTTTTCATCTTTGTGCTGTGCCACCCTTAGCCTCTCGGCCTTCGTGTTCAGCATTATTCTTTCATGTCACAATATGGCTGCAGCAGCTCCAAGTATCACATCCTCATCCAATAACACCCAAAGTTCAGAAAAAGAGAAAGTCCCTTCTTCATGGATCTTTTTAAGAGTGAGGGAAACTTCCTCCAAATTCCCCTACAGACCTCCCCTCATGTCTTATTAGCCAGAATGAAGTTACGTGCTTGTTATAAACTAACTGCTGGGAAGAAATGGAGTTGCCGTGACCGGCTTAAAGCGATTAAGACTGAGCGCGCTGGGCTGGGAAGAGTCCTGCTCCTCCTGAAGCACACGGCTGCCTGGGACCCGCGGGACACAGGTGTCTGGCTTGGTGGTGAGGGAGGGGGCTCTCGGGGATGTGTCCCGTCACACCCCTTCACCGTTTCTAGTTCTCACCACAGCCTTGTGAGATCTGGGCTTTATTGTTCTATAACTAAGGAAACCAAGACTCAGGGGCAATGAAGTGCTTGGCCAAGGTCAACCGCTGGTGAATGATGGCGCCTGCCCCTCAGCACCTCCCCACAGGCCGGCAAGACTGGAAATGCAAGCCTTTCTTTTCCCGTCCGAGACCAGGTGCATTGAGAACGTGCGTGCCCCTGGCCGATGGCTCTTGCTGTCCCTTTCTGGTGGCTGCGACTCTGAGAACGGTTTAATTCTAAGGCCAGAGAACCCTCACACAGGCCCCTCTCCCTGTCAGGCGGCGGGAGGCCCCAGAGGAGCAGGAGGGCAAGACACGCAGCCCCTCTGCCTGTTTGCACGCCTTGGTCTGTGGACCCGAGGGAAGGCAGCGCTGTGGGTCCCCCAGGGTCTGCTACTGCTGGCCTGGTTCGCCCGCTTTCGGTTTCCAACTCTCTTCCCGCAGCACCTTTCATCCTCTGCACCCCCGAAGCGTTCGGTCCTCTCACAGACCCACAGCCCCCTTCCCACTAGCAGTGTGCCGCTGCTGCCCCTCCAGTGCTGGGCAGGGATGACCTGGTGCCCCAAGCCCTTCCTCCCGCTCCCTCTCCCCTCCTGTGCTCAGAGCCGGGGACTCTGCTAAGTGCAGGCTGTGTGGGCTCTATCAGGGACCTTTTCCCTGTGAGGGTGTTGTCCAGGAGGTTGAGGCAGCCAGGCCTGTGCTGTGGGCAGCTGTTTTCGTGGAGAGACCATTGGCACCACTAAAGATGTCCCTGGGATTCACTGCCCAGGTGCAAATGGTGGCAGGTCAGGAGCAGCATTGTTCTTCCCTGGAAACAAGCAAGGATAGACTGGGATGCTCCTCTTCCCTCTATTGGTTTATTTTCCACTCCTGTCCACCCATCCACCCATCCATCCACCCATCCATCCACTCATCCACCCATCCACCCATCCACCCATCCATCCACTCATCCATCCACTCATCCACCCATCCACCCATCCATCCACTCATCCACCCATCCACCCATCCACCCATCCATCCACCCATCCATCCACTCATCCACCCATCCACCCATCCACCCATCTATCCACTCATCCACCCATCCATCCATCTACCCATCCACCCATCCATCCACCCATCTACCCATCCATCCACTCATCCACCCATCCACCCATCCATCCACTCATCCACCCATCCATCCATCTACCCATCCACCCATCCTTCCACCCATCCATCCACCCATCCATCCACCCATCCACCCATCCATCCACCCATCCATCCACCCATCCATCCATTCACCCATCCATCCACCCATACATCCACTCATCCACCCATCCACCTATCCACCCATTCATCCACTCATCCACCCATCCATCCATCTACCCATCCACCCATCCATCCACCCATCCACCCATCCATCCACTCATCCACCCATCCACCCACCCATCCACCCATCCATCCACTCATCCACCCATCCACCCATCCATCCACTCATCCACCCATCCATCCATCTACCCATTGACCCATCCATCCACCCACCCATCCACCCATCCACCCATCCATCCACTCATCCACCCATCCATCCATCTACCCATTGACCCATCCATACCCATCCATCCACTCATCCACCCATTCATCCATCCACCCATCCACCCATCCATCCACTCATCCACCAACCCATCCACCCATCCATCCACCCATCCATCCACTCATCCACCCACCCATCCACCCACTCATCCACCCATCCATTCACCCATCCATCCACTCATCCACCCACCCATCCACACATCCATCCATCCATCCATCCATCCACCCATCCACCATCCATCCACCCATCCATCCACTCATCCACCCATCCATCCATCCATCTACCCATCCACTCATCCACCCATCCATCCATCCATCTACCCATCCACTCATCCACCCATCTATCCATCCACCCATCCACTCATCCACCCATCCATCCATCCATCTACCCATCCACTCATCCACCCATCCATCCACTCATCCACCCATCCATCCAACACACAGGAGCCCTGGCTGGTCTGCAGGCACGGGGAATACAGCAAAGACTCACAGGAGGTCCCTGTCCCAACCCCAGACACTCACTGTAGGAGGGAGACTCCCCACAGCCAATGAATGCTTACAGTTTAACCCCCCTATGGGCATTTGCATTCGAAGTGGGGTCTTTGCACAAGCATGGACAACTTAATAGTGGTCTCTCTGGCATTGTGCCAAAGTGAAGCAGAAGAAGTTTTTTGTTTGTATTTTGTTTGTTTTTTTGTTCAGTCTCCTTAAACAGTATGCTAATGTCGACTATATTTCAAGTTGTCATGGCAGGGTAATGGGAAAAGTTTTCAATTAGCAACAATCACTCCTCGGAGAGATCTCAGTGGCTCCGATACTGCCACTGCACAAAGCCGAGGAGCTGTTTTAAAAAGCAGGGGCTTCTGCCTTCACGGCATTTATTTCTTTTTGTGCGTTTGTTTTTTGTTTTGTTACTTTCCTAGCTCTTCTTAGGAAGAGCATCTTAAACCTCTCCAGGGTGAGCCAGGTGACCCCTGTTCCTGCTACTGATCTCCAGGTCTCAGGGGAGCTTAGTGACCCCAGCCCTGAAAGGGGGCGTCACTGGAACCTGAGAAGAGGCTGGCGGGGCTGTCTGCCCAAAACACCTGCCGCGGTTGCAGTGGGATCGTCCTTAGGTAAGCAGCTGCCGTGCAGAGCACTGTCTGATGTGTGGTCCTGCTGGCCCCTTTCCAAGCTCAGCGGAGGCACCTGGCCGTGCAGCGGCCAGAGCGAGCACTGAGGGTGCCTGCACCACAAGCTCGCTGCCCGCTGACAGTGGGCAGCGTGGGTGGAACACGTGTGAACAACAGTGGACACGGACACGCCATCCGGGGGCAGCTGTACCTAAATTCTGGTTTTGTAATGTCCTCACCTGATGTCACCTCGATCAAGTCACTCAACCTCTCTGAGCCCGAGATGCTCGTCCATACAAGGAGCGGAGCAGCACCTGTCTCACACCTCTCCAGGAAGAGAAGCTCCGGCTCACCTGGCGGACAGGGACGTTTCCTGTTCCGAGGCCTCCTCTGCTGCGCTTCCCTCTGGGCCACCGCAGGAGCCCAGCGTGAGGCCGGCGGGGACACCCTGCGGGAGGCTGCTCAGTGCCACCTGCGCCTGCGCGCCCGTGCCTGCTACGGGCAGTGTGCAGCATCTGGACCGTTTTAGTCGGAGGTTACGGATCTCCACGTCCAAGTTGCAAAGGGGAATTTATTATAAGGATGTTGGGGCATCCCACAGGATCCAGCGGTGAGCAAAGAGCTGGGCTTCAGGAGCAATCAGAACCTGTGATCCGAGTCCGCCTGGGCCTCCTGGCTTTTCTTTGTGCGTCTGCGTCACTTTTGTTTTCCTGGAGGTGGGATTTTTCTCCTCTGCCCACACGACACAAAACACAGCCACAACCACTCCTGAAATGCAGCTTCTCCATTCAAGATACTGATTGAGACCTGGCTCAGGTATCTTCGCCCTACGTTCCAGATGTCCAGCGGGGGTCAGGGGTCTGTGCCGGGGGAGCAGCAGCTGCAGCCACAGGGCGGGTTAGGCGAGACCCTTGCTGGGAACGTGCGCACACGCGGAAAGCAGGAGCAGCGGTTCCCAGATGAGGCCGGGTGGCTCTGGGGCGAGAGGGTTGGGGGGAGAAGGGGCTGTGGAACTCTCCTACCCCCACCTGCCTGGACAGCTACCACAGGGATGCGCTGTCCTGGGGCGTCCCCTGTGCTCCGTGATGGACGTCCAGGAAGGCGAGGGAGCGTGCACTTAAGGCACCAGCACAGCCGGCAAACGCACTTTAAAAAAATATTTCAAGAATTTTTTTTCTTTTTGGAGACAGAGTCTCACTCTCTTGCCTGGGCTAGAGTGCCGTGGCGTCAGCCTAGCTCACAGCAACCTCAAACTCCTGGGCTCAGCCTCCAGAGTAGCTGGGACTACAGGAACATGCCACCATGCCCGGCTAATTTTTTCTATATATTTTTAGTAGGCCAATTAATTTCTTTCTATGTTTAGTAGAGACGGGGTCTCGCTCTTGCTCAGGCTGTTTTCACACTCCTGACCTTGAGTGATCCACCTGCCTCGGCCTCCCAGAGTGCTAGGATTACAGGCAAGAGCCACTGCGCCTGACCCCAAGAACCACCCCCCCTTTTTTTTTTTTAAAGAAATCAAAGTCATCATAGGAAAAATCAGAACTCTTTTGGACTTTCTTATACTTCTTTTAAGGTTTACTATTGTTTTTATTCTGAATGATATTATTGGGTGCATGGGGTTAAATAGAGTCCCCCCGAAAATTCATGCTTTTCTCAGAACCTCACAATGTGACCTTATTTGGAAATAAGGTTGTTGCAGATGTAATTAGTTAAGGTGAGGTCCTACTGGAGTAGGGTGAGCCCTAAACCCAAAATGATTGGTGTCACGTGGCGAGGACAGACACAGAGCAACAGGAGAGGGCCACGGGAAGACAGAGGCAAGGCTGCAGTGACGCGTCCTCAGGCCAAGGAGCCCCACGGGCTGTGACACCAGACGCTACCAGAGTCAGGAAGAGCCTCCCCTCGAGCCTCAGAGCGCGCAGCCCTGCTGACATGTTCATTGCAGGCTTGCAGGCTCCACTCTGGGAGAATAAATTCCTGTTGTTCTAAGCCGCCCAGTTTGTGGTTCTTTGTCATAGCAGCCACAGGAAATCTCCATCGGGTTGGGGAGAGTTTTATACTTTTCGCTACTCACAGCTGCTAAAGTTTTTTATGTATTCCTGTATAGAGATTAACGGCACAGGCTCTAGAGTTAGATGTATGTGGGTACAAACCCTAGCTTTGCTGTGCATTGGCTACATCATCTTGGGAAGATAACCTCCTTGTGCCTCAGTTTCCACGTCACTGAAATGGGGTTTGCAATCCTGCCTTGTGTAGTTGAGAGTTTTAAATGAGATAATGTATGCTCAACAAGGGGCCTGGCATAGCATAAGAGCTCAATATGAAATGGTTGCCGTTATCACACCCCTCGGGGAGCCGGGGCGATGGTGGGGATGTCCAGTCCACCTGGCCGTGGGCTCCCTTTCCAGCGGGGCAGGCTGAAGGCGTTGTCTCCAGGGGCCTGGGTGTGTTGGGGGCTGGTTGGGAACCTTAACCTTCCTGCAGGAATGGCTGTTCTCCTGTGGCAGACAGCCTCGCAGAGGGACCCTCTGGCGTGGAGACAGGAACGGAAGCCGGTCTGGATGGATCCACCCAGGGTCTCAGCAGAACCTCAGCCCAGAGACACGTGGCTTCTGCTCTCGTGGGGACGTGTTTACCACCAGGCTCTCCTTCTCTTGCTTCTCAGCCCAGCTGAGGATTGGCATGATTTCAAGCCTTGCCCCGCACGTAAGAAAATTTTAAACATATCTGCAGATGCTGTCGTGTTTAATAAAATAGATCCTTTGAAAGGCATAGTTAAATTTCTAGTGGCATTTCATTCTTGCACATTTTCTCAATTACAGATGCTGAAAACCATAATCACTATCACGCAGGGCTTTGCTGTGAAACAGTTTTATAAAATGTAGAGAAAGAGTCTCCATACTCAAAATGTTGGAAGCCTGTCCCACTGGAGGGCCACCCCTCTGCAGCCCTGGCAGGAGGCCGTGCGGGCTGGCGTCCACACCGGCCACGGGGAGCTCCAACCTCCAAGGGAGCTGGTCTGCTGGCAGCCTCTGTGCCAGGCATGCACTGGCAGGGTGGAGAACACCAGGGCGGCTCAGGCGACTCATGGGTATCTGGGGAGTCAGACGAGGCAGTGTATACTAACAGTGACCAATTAGTGGTGTAGACAAAAGAAGCCTCAGAAATCCAAAGCGGTGGCTCACACCTGTAATCCTAGCACTCTAGGAGGCCGAGGCGGGAGGATCGCTCAAGGTCAGGAGTTCGAAACCAGCCTGAGCAAGAGCGAGACCCCATCTCTACTGAAAATAGAAAGAAATTAATTGGCTAACTAAAAATATATAGAAAAAAATTAGCCAGGCATGGTGGTGCATGCCTGTAGTCCCAGCGACTTGGGAGGCTGAGGCAAGAGGATCGCTTGAGCCCAGGAGTTTGAGGTTGCTGTGAGGTAGGCTGACGCCACGGCACTCACTCTAGCCCGGGCAACAGAGTGAGACTCTGTCTAAAAAAAAAAAAACAAAAAAGAAATCTAAAGCCGGTAATTGCTTTCATCTGGGATGGTCCACAAAGTCCTCGTTGAGCTGGATCGTAACAGATTCAGACATGGGGAGGTGGATGGAGAGAAAGCTAGGAGGCTGAGCATGGGGTAGGAGGCAGGGACAGCCAGGGGATGGGTGTGGATGGATCACAGGAAGTGGCGGGGACCACTGAGAGGGAGTCCTGGGCTGGACGGCCTGGGCTGGGTGGGTACAAACTCGAATGTCAATTTGAACAGCTTATGCTTATTTCAGCAAGGTACTGGAGAGCCACCAAAGGTTGTTGAGAAGGAGAGGGAAGCCATACAGTAGAGCTATAAAGCTTCACTTTTTTATTCTTTCCTTTTAGAGACAGGGTCTTGCTCTGTTGCCCAGGCTGGAGTGTAGTGGCATGACCATAGCTCACTGTAACCTCAAACTCCTGGGATCAAGCAGTCCTCCCACCTCCAAGTAGCTGGGACTACAGGCATGCCCCACTGTGCCCAGCTAATTCTTTAAATGTTTTGTAGCAACGGAGTCTTGCTATGTTGTCCAGGCTGGTGTCAAACTCCTGGTCTCAAGTGACCCTCCTGCCTCAGCCTCCCAAAGTGTTGGGATTACAGGCGCGATCTGCCGCACCCAGCCGAGCGTCCCTTTAAGAAATGAATTGGGAGCTGGAGGATGGCTCACAAGGTGGCAGGCCTGGAGACAGGAAAACTGGTTGGAAAGTCATCGCCTCTGCTCAGGCGAGAAATGATGAGCACCTGAAACAAGGAGATGGAGTGGAGGCGGGAATGTCGGCAGAGGCTGCACGTCTGACTGCGTGGGGGAGGCGGGACCCTGTGGGACATGTGGACAGGGGGGAGCTGTGGGAGGCTGAGAGGCCAGCCGCGTGGCTCTTAGCGTCAGCGTGGCCCTGGGGAGTCTGAGCTCATTCGTCCCGCAGACTGCCGTGTGTTCTGCGGGGGAAGCTGAGGTGGAAGGGCCCCAAGCTGCCTCCAGTTCCCAGCAGAGACCAGCACTTGCCCCGGTCTGTTGCGCGTCTTTCTCTCTCAGGACGAGCTAGTCCCGTGAGCAGTGGGAACAGATGTTTCGTTGGAGCCACGAGGCCAACTGTGGCGGCTCAGAATGAACCGGCTGGGACCTGGGAGGGGACGGCGCCCGTTCGTAGGGAATGATAGTATAGTGGCAGGCACATCTTCTCCCTCCTTTGGCAGCGGCCAGTCGCGCTAAGCTTTCTATGAAAGAAAGGGCCGTAGAGGGTACAGGTGCAACCCTCAGACTGTGGGGCCCAAACCACAGCTCTGCCAGGTACTCACTGTGGGGACTTGGGCAGCTTACTTAATCTCCCTGTCCCTCGGTTTCCTCATCTGTGAAATGGAAATAATACTGGTACCTAATTCGAAGGATTGAGGTTAAGTGAGTTAAAACATGAAATCCTAATAGTGCCTGGTATGTGTTGGTGCTCAAAGGTGTTGAATTGATTGGTTTTTTTAGAATGAAGCATCCCAAGGAGGAAAATCAGAGGTGATTTGTGTGTGTGTGTGTGTGTGTGTGTGTGTGTGTGTGTGTGTGTGTGTGTGTGTGAAATAGAAAAATCTCGATAAGGAAGGGCCTGGCTTTGTTCTGGCTACTTCCCAACATAATTCGAGTTGGGACAAGGGGAATTACTGGGAAAAGTACCTTAAAAATGCATGAAAAGGCCGGGCGCGGTGGCTCACGCCTGTAATCCTAGCTCTCTGGGAGGCCAAGGCGGGCGGATTGCTCGAGGTCAGGAATTTGAAACCAGCCTGAGCAAGAGCGAGACCCCGTCTCTACTATAAATAGAAAGAAATTAATTGGCCAAATAATATATATAGAAAAAATTAGCCAGGCACGGTGGCGCATGCCTGTAGTCCCAGCTACTTGGGAGGCTGAGGCAGGAGGATCGCTTGAGCCCAGGAGTTTGAGGTTGCTGTGAGCTAGGCTGACGCCACGGCACTCACTCTAGCCTGGGCAACACAGTGAGACTCTGTCTCAAAAAAAAAAAAACAAAAAACCTTGAAAAATGATTTCTTTTCTCTGCTTATTGAAATTTCTCCCTTCAAGGCCCAATTTAAGTGCCACCTCCTCCAGAGAGTCTTCCCTGATTTCTGCCCCTCCTCACCCCCATCAGACTGGTGGCTTCCCCCTCTATGCTCCCCAGCATCCAGTGTGTATGTTTATTAATTCTGCTTTGTTTCACAAGTTCATGGCTGTCTCCTCTTACTGGACAGAAAGCCTCCCTCGGAGGCAGACACATAGGGGAGCTTTGAGTCGGACAGGTCTGGATCAAGTCCCACCTACCACTTACCAGCTGGGCCGGGCTCCAGGCCACCCAGGCCCAGCGGCCAGGAGCTCTCTCAGCCTTGGCCTTGTGCCTTCAGACCACAGGCGACCCACATGCTGAATGGGCAGGACTTCACAAAGTGAAGTGGGATGAAATCTCAAAGCAGCTCCTCCTTCCTCTGTTTTGATTTTGTCTGTGGAGTTTCCTCTTCCCTGGGCCGTGCTGAAAACTCAGGCAGTCTTATAGCACTTCTTCTTGCTCTTAATTAATGGGACAAACTGTCTCACTGCAAGAATTTTATACAATGTCCAGTCCTGAATTTGCATTAAATGGGGGCTTTTTGCCTCTCTTGTCTTGAGCTTTCTGCAGGGAGGAAGCCTAGAGCCAGGGAAGGGGCTTAGCTCTTCCCTCCACCCTCACCCAACCCGCTCTGCATCTTACTCAAACTTCCAGGCCTTTCACCTCCTCCCGGGAACAGTTTCTCCACAGAGCTCCTGTGCTGCCCACTGCCTGGTTTTCCCGCTTTCTGAGGCTGTAATGCGGGAGCTCTCTCTTCCCCATCCACACTCTGTCCCTGGAAAGCCACATGCTGCTGATGTTCCCATCTCTCTCTTCAGCCCAGACCCCCCTTAGCTGCAGACTCCTATTCCCAGCGTTCTCCCTGACAATGGTCCTTCTGCTCCAAGGCTCCCTGGGCTTGTAAATGGCACGCTCAGTTGCCGAGCCGAGAAGCCCTGCAGGGTGCCTTCTCTCTCCCTCCCGCCCAGGCGCGGTCCAGCCCTCAGTTCTGCAGCCACGCAGTGCTTCTCAGCCCGGAGCAATTTTGGACCCCGGGGGACACGTGGCAATGTCTGGAGACATGTTTCATTGTCACAACTGGGGCACGGTGCTTGGGCATCTAGCGGTTTGAGGCCAAGGATGCTGCTAAACATCCTACGGCTCATGGGCAGCCCCACGGCAAAGGGTCGTGCAGTCCAGGCTCGGCATTGCTGCCGCTGAGACACCCTGCGCGGCAGCCACCATACCTTCTGCGACTTGCACCCCTCACACCTCCATGCCCAAGACCGGCCAAGTGACTGCAGCGGCCTCTCCTGCTCTTGCCCTCCTGCAGACTTGCTTCCACATCGTAGCTGGCAGTGCCTTTCTAGAAAAGGAGATCCTGCCATCCCCCCACCTGACAACCTCCCATGGTTTTCCGTGGCGAGTAACATAGAAATGAAACGTCTCTCTGGCTGGCCAGGCCCCTGGTGGTCCTCGCCGCCCATCAGCCTCCAGCCTCCCTCTGCATCGCGGGCTGTCCTGGCCTCCCTCTTGTCCTCAGATGCGCCCATCTGGACGCCAGCCGGG
Source organism: Microcebus murinus (assembly GCF_040939455.1). Classification (NCBI taxonomy): domain Eukaryota; kingdom Metazoa; phylum Chordata; class Mammalia; order Primates; family Cheirogaleidae; genus Microcebus; species Microcebus murinus. Next base: position 7,122,034 of record NC_134106.1, read on the forward strand.
GGCCTTGGCTGTTGCGGTCCCATCAGCTTGGCGTTCTCCTCCCAGACCTTCTCGGGGCCGCCTCCTGTCACTCGGGTTTATGGAAGCTGAGCAGGCGGCGGGAGGGCTGTGCCGTGGAGGGAGGGTCCGGGTGCTGGGCTTCCTGACTCAGCGTTTGCTCACCGCTCTGCACTGGGGTGTGGTGGGGGCTCGGGGTGACGCAGCTTTTAGTCAAAGCAACTGCAAAACTAGAGCAAGTCAGCTGTTTTCGACACCTGGAAACTCGCCTGGATCCTTCTCTGATTCATTCCTGTCAGGCAGCAGCTGGCCTCCCTCCCTTTGCTGGTGGAGTTGAGGAGGCAGGATGGGACGCGGACCCGTGGAGCTCTCCTCTGCCGGTTTAGTCTAAGTCTGGCAGGCTGAAGTTCGGGCTCCCAGCACAGCATTTGAGGGCCCCGCTCTGGGGGCTAACCCCAGGCTCAGCTCTCTCAATCCCACTCTCAGCCCCTCATCAGCTCAGGGCACTCCCCCTGCCTGGAACACTGTCCCACAACCCCAGGGTGGGGCAAAAGGAAGGGGGCACGGGCAGAGACAACACATGAAGATGCCTGCTTTGTGTCGGGCTCAGGAATTTCCTCTTTCAATTTACTCATCAAGTCCAACTTTCAGCCCATTATGCAGACAAAGAAACTGAGTCGCAGAGGTTTTAGCTTTGGTCAAAGTCATCCAGGGGAACAGGATTCAAACTCAGAACTCAGTCCTGAATGATTCCAGAGTTCCTGGTGAACTAACACACACACACACATACACACACACATAAACACGGACACACACACACATGCAGGAAGCCCTAACCTGTCTATGCTATGAAGGAGTGAGTCAAGCACTGAGATCAAGGCCAGGCGAGGTGGCTCAAGCCTATAATCCTAGCACTCTGGGAGGAGGCTTGCTTGAGCTCAGATCAGCCTGAGCAAGAGTGAGACCCTGTCTCTACTATAAATAGAAAGAAATTAGCCAAAGAACTAAAAAATAGAAAAAAATAGCCAGGCATTGTGGCACATGCCTGTAGTCCCAGCTACTTGGGATGCTGAGAGTTTGAGGTTGCGGGGAGCTAGGCTGACTCCACGGCACTTTAGCCCAGGCAAGAGAGTGAGACTGTCTTAAAAAAATAAAATAAAATAAAACAAAAAAAGAAGAACCGAGATCAAGAGGGGACCATGGGAAGAGACCCCTGGGGCAACAGGAGGAAAGGCTGGGCTGGGGCACCAGCCAGGTCCCAGGCCCTGAGGCTCGCCCCAGGCTCCCTGCTGGGCAGAGTGGAGGCTGTTCACAGAGAATTATGGGCCCAGCCTCGTGGGTGGGTCGTGAGGGTGGGTGTGGAGGAAGGGGCGGCCGTTGTTGGGACAGTCCTGGTGTGAAGGCCAGTTTGGCTGCGGAATCCCTAGCGTTACATCTGACCCCCCATGACTTGGTGGGCGTGGGGGACCAGCTTATCTCAGAGACGTCAACTGCGCTACTCTGGGGCCTGGGTCAGACGTGAGGGCTGTGGCCTTGTGCTCCGGGAAGAAAGCCAGCCGGGGGGGGAGGGGAGGTGTGGCGCCATCCAAGGGCCACTCACACCCCCCTGGCCTTCACCTCCCAGTGGCCTCCCAACCACCCCTCTGAGGCGGAAACGGCTGCTGAGGAGACTTTTCCACTCCTGAGGAAACTGGGCCCGTTGACCCTCCAAGCCACCTGCCCATGGCCTCAGGAGAGTGGCAGGAGGCAGCCGGCCACGGGCCAGGACACCTGCCTCGGTCGTGTAGGGAGGGTGAGTCCTGAGGAGATTCAGTCCTGAGGAGGTTCAGTCCTGAGGAGGTTCAGTCCTGAGGAGGTTCAGTCCTGAGGAGATTCAGTCCTGAGGAGGTTCAGTCCTGAGGAGGTTCAGTCCTGAGGAGGTTCAGTCCTGAGGAGATTCAGTCCTGAGGAGCTTCGTCCTTAGGAGGTTCAGTCCTGAGGAGGTTCAGTCCTGAGGAGGTTCAGTCCTGAGGAGGTTCAGTCCTGAGGAGGTTCAGTCCTGAGGAGATTCAGTCCTGAGGAGCTTCGTCCTTAGGAGGTTCAGTCCTTAGGAGGTTCAGTCCTGAGGAGCTTCGTCCTTAGGAGGTTCAGTCCTGAGGAGGTTCAGTCCTGAGGAGGTTCATTCCTGAGGAGGTTCAGTCCTGAGGAGGTTCAGTCCTGAGGAGATTCAGTCCTGGGGAGGTGCCATGTGGGGAGCAGTGGGGGCCTGCCCGGCTGTGTGCGAAGTGCCAACATCTCTGTTGGCTTTGAAGACGGGGCCTGGGCGGGAGCCGAGGGATCCCCCAGCTGACTCTGCCCCACCCCAGACAATCCCCGTCCAGGAGCTCCTGCGCTCACGCCCTGACGGGACGCCCGGCAGAGGCTCGGAGCGTATGAGTCACAGAGGATTTGCCAGCTCGGAAAATAAGAACTTGGGCAAGAGGGGCGACTCTGGCTTCTCCCGTGCGCCAGCCGGTGGCCCTGGCTCTGCTACCTCCCGACTCTGACCCGGGGCTTCCCCTCACGAGTGGGGCAGCCCCACCCGCTCCACAGGGAAGTTTGCGAATCTAACAGGACAACCAAAGTGAAGCCCCTCAGAGTCCCTGGTCACTAGGGAAATGCCAATCGAGGCCACAGCGAGACAGCACCAGCTACCCACCAGGGAGGCCACGCCGGACCACACGGCCAATGTGGGGGGGGGGTGTGGGACAAGCTGTGGGAATCTAAAATGGTGTAGCCGCTTCAGCAAACAGTTTGATAGTTTCTTAAAAAGTTAAACATCACCTCTATATCATCAGACAGAAGACGAGTTCACGCTGCACGATATCATGTCGACAAACTTCTGTAGTGACAGACAGCAGATCTGGGCTGCCTGAAGGACGGGCAGGAGAAAGCTTTTGCGGGGTGCCTCCCAGGTGTAGACGTGTCAAACTTGTCAATCGTACACTTCATTAAATGTCCGTCATAACCTCAAAGCTGTATTTTAAGAAACTGTTCTGGAAGCAATAAAAAGCAGATTTGACACTGCAGAAAACACAGTGAGACAAGGGAGGCACCCGGCACGTAGCTGTTTAGCAAATGCTGATTGCTAGGCCTGGACCCGTGAGCCCAGGCTAGGTTTCTCACTCCTGCTCACTTATTCATCCCTGAATATGGAAATGGAGTAAGAAGGGGACTAGAGCAGAGACACCCAGGAGACAGATGTCACAGAACTGGGTCACAGTGCCGGGTCTCCGGAGAGGATTGTACTGCAGACACCTGGAAGCTGAGGAAGCAGGTGGAGAGTGGGGCAGAGAAGCGGGAGAAGAAAGATTTCACAGGAGATGGTATTGGAGGCGCTGTGCAAGTCATCCTGGGGACCAGCGCTCGGGCTGGCTGGGCTGGAGGTGGAAGGCCTAGGAGACCCTAACCTCCACTGGCAGGGTGGGACAGCCCAGGAGACTGTGCCCCAGGAGCAGCCATAAGCAGGTGAGGTGCCCGGAAGCAAGAGGGGCTGAGGGGAAAGAACCTTGGCGGGTGCTTCTGTGTCCTGGGGCTGCTGTCACAGAGCTCTGCAGAAACTGAGCTCAGAGAGGGTGAGTGACCTGCCTCAACAGGCACAGCTCTTAATGCTGCAGATGACCTTGACTGGACAGCCTGATGCTAACCCTCTCCCTCCTCTGCCGGCCCATGGCATCAGCTGAGTGTCCGAGTTCTGGGAGTCGAAGAAAGCCTGGTATTTGGTGTCTACTGGGCCGTCCTCACACCACACCCATCGTTTCCGCAGAGATGGACAGCCCGTGGGGGAACAAGAGCAGGCAGAGCCCGGGAGGAAAAGAAGCTGCCTTCCGAGCCAGAGAGGTGCTTTACTTCAGAGACACGCTCCAGGTCCCCAGAGCCAGCGCTGAGACCTGCAGCGCTGCTGGGCCTGCAGGAGAGGCTGCAGGAGCTGAGGAAGGAGGAGGCTGAGGATGGAGCCTGCAGAAGGCCCCAGGCCAGCAAGGGCGCCGGTGGCACTGGTTTGGGAGAAAGAGCCTCCCGTGCACTGACCCCTGCTCCTTCCCCGTGGGCAGGGAAGCTGTTGGGATTCCGGGGTGAAACCTTCACAGGTTTTCTTGCGAAAGGGCTCATCGTGAATGAGGCAGGTGGAAGACAAGGAGGGAAGCGTGGCATGGAGTGCTGACTCTCGGGCCTGCCGCTTCCTGGCGAGGTGGCTTTGGGCACAGTGGCCCCCTCTTTCTGGCCCCTCTGGGCGATTGGTTGTTGCTTTTATTTTATTTGTTCTGAACTCTCTATAACATGTAGCGTGGTATGCAGGTGTACAAGCGTGACTAATGGAATCACTTCATTCATTCATTCATTCATTCACTCACACACTCTTGGACCACTTAGCAAGTCTGAGCAGCTCACATACTCCTGGTTACCTGTTAAACCCCACACCCTGGAGCCCTCACAGCAGGGCCCTGCCAGGGAATCGTCTCTCCCCTTCCCCACTCTGCGCTCTCGTCTCGCACCCACCTGCAGTCTCGGGAACGCGCCCGGCTCCCTGGCGCACATGAGCATCTGCAGGTGCGGCCCCCCTGCCTGAAACGCCCTCACCCTCCTGCCGCTCTGGCTGCCCTTGGGTCAGCCTTGTCCAGTTGAGTCTTCCTTCCTCACTCCCCCAGAGCCAGTGGGACCCCTTCGAGGCTCTCCCAGCGCCCTACTCTGGGCCTGTGGCTCGGTGGATGTCACGTGGGCTGCAGTCACGAGATGCATCTGCCTCCGGCTGCAGGCAGGCTCCCGGAAGGCCCACGCTGTGGTCTCAGCTTCCCTCACACCCAGCGCAGTCCCGGCACACACTGGGAGCGGAGATAAGGTCTGAGGCAAAAGGGAAAAAGAAACTGTGCTACATATTAATAGTATGTGTTGTGGATTGAACTGTGTCCCCCAAAAGCTATGTCAAAGTCTGTTGCAGCCTGAAGTGTGTTCCTCCAGAATTCGTATGTGGAAGCCCTAATCCCAATACCTTAAATGTGTGTGTATTTGGAGAAGGGGCCTTTTCAACACATTGACTGCCACACTAGGAAAAAAAATATTTTCCCTAAGCCCACAGTGTTTTATTAAAACTAAATTATCCTTTCTAATTTGTTATTTTTTATTGTTGTCTATGCATGAGTTATATGCAATGCAATCCACGTTTTTAGAATTAAATTGTCAATATTAATTGTAACAATGAGAACATCAACAAGATTTTCATGAACCAACTGCACGGTTTTGCTTCACAAGGCCCTGGGCTCAAAACTAGCGTGAGTTAAATACAACTCACGCAGCAGTTAATGTGTTAAAAGTACTGTAATTAAGTTAAAATGAGGTCATATGGGTAGGCTGTAATCCAGTCTGGCTGGCGTCCTTAAAAAAAGAGAAAAGCCAGTCAGGGTGGCTCACACCTATAATGCTAACACTTTGGGAGGCTGAGGCAGGAGGATTGCTGAGGTCAGGAGTTTGAGGTCAGCCTGGGCAATAGCAAGACCTTGTCTCTACAAAAGAAAAGAGCGAGAGAGGATTTGGATGCAGACATGTACAGAGGAAAGACCAGGTGAGGTCACAGTGAGAAGACAGTCACCTGCAAGCCAAAGAGAGAGACCTCAGAAGAAATCAACCCTACCAGCACCTTGCTCTTGGACTTCCAGCCTCCAGAACTGTGAGGAAACAAATTTCTATTGTTAAACCACCCAGTCTTCAATACTGTATCATGGCAGCCCTGGAAAACTAACACAAAGTACTAAGAATGACCCTTACTGGGAACTAGGGTTGTTTCGGATGTGATGAGTTAAGATGAGGCCACACTAGAGTGGGTGGGCCCCTAATCCAACACGACTGGTGTACAGATATGCACACGGGGCGGGGGGGGGGGCAACACATAACATGAAGGCAGAGTTCAGTGTGATACTTCTGCAAGCCAAGGCACGCCAAGGACGGCCAGCAAGCCACCTGAGGTGGGGGACAGGCCTGGAACAGAGCCTCCCTCACCGCCACGGAAGTAACCAGCCCTGCTGACACCTTGATCTTAGACTTTTGGCTTCCAGAACTGCAAGGCAGTGAGTTTCTCTTGTTTTAAGCCACCCAGTTTGTGCTACCTTGTTAGGGCAGCCTAGAAAACCAACGCTGTATGGGAGATAAAAATATGACTCTGTTATAAGTTTGTCAAAACAAGGAGTTTTCTGCCTATGGCAGCAGAAAGAGATTGTGTAAAAACACCAAAGCATTGGCGGTGAGCTCTCAGGCCTTCCTGCCCACCACTCCTTGCTCTATCAACTCCCGCCCCCCTCCACACACACAGGTGACTTCGTTCTATATTTCTCAGTGTCACCCCTGAGCCAGGCCACCCCCAGAACCATGCTCTGTCCGTAGACCTTCACTTACAGCTAAGTTATCCATCCAGAATTGCGCTACGCTCCCTGAAATTCCATCTCCAGCAAACCTGGACCCAGGCTGCACCCAGCCCCCGCCCCCCAGCAGGTGCAGGCAGCACACCTAGGCCAAACGCAGCAGGTCCAGCAAGGCCCCTGGATGCCAAACTTGAACCTTTCTGACATTTCCCAATATGCCCACCCACAGCTGGCTTTCGTTCTTTACCTTTGCTGCTACCTGTCCAGTTAGTTACACACCTGTCCACAGCCCAGCTCCCAGTAAGGAGCAGGTGGGGAAAGAACGGAACCGGAGCTGGGGTGCTGTGACGTGACCTGGCTGGGCCTGAGAGCTGCACATCCAACAAGCCGCGGCCGCTGCGGGTGCTGCTGGCCCAGGGACCACGCTTGTTCTGGCCCAGGCTCTGGCGGGCCGTGCTGTGGGGTGGTTAACTGATCTGGGTAGCCTGGAGCAGGTCTGTCTGAGCCTCAGTTTCCCCATCTGTGAAACGAAGATGTTCATTGTAGGGAGGTTTAATGAGATAACAAGATAACACGTTACGCACTGAGCAGCAGGAAAGGGCTCCCTGCCCAGGCTGCTGCCGCCTTGGGCGAGTCACTGCCTTCCCAACCTCGCCCACCGCGCAGTGGGAGTCGTTTCTGTCTCTCGGAGGCCCCCACTCCTGCAGGTCTTCCTCGACAGCCTTCCCACCTGTACCTCCTGCCCAGCCCGCTCTGTTTCTCCTCCTGTCACTTACCAGCCTCTAAGTACTATTTGTGTATTTGACTAATCGATTTTGGTAACTCTCCCCTCCCTTAGAGAGCTGTGCTGGGAGCCGAGGGTTTGCTCTGATGGGTCAGTGTTGGCCCAGCAGGCACTAGGTTAGCAGTGCACTGACTGACCGGGGAGGAGCTCGGGAGGATTAAGTGAGACGTGTCCTGTGGTGGGTCGCAGGCGGAGGGGCTGGCCGGAGGGGCTGGCCTGGGGTCCTGGGGTAGCTCTTCCAGAAGACACGAGTTGCGTTTCAGATCTGTGAGTTTCTCTTAGTTCCAAACACTGGCTTCCTCCTCTTCCTGTTCCTCCCATGGGAATAATGGGGAGCAAATGAGGAAACCATGGAGACTGATTCTCAGCCTCTCCTAAATCAGGGGAATGAGAAATAGATTTGGAGCCACCCCTCGAGAGGGCAGCTCAAGTCTCCAGGAAGGCAGTAACCATGGACTCTGCTTCAACGGCTGGGAGAGGCCGGGCTCTGATGAAACTGCTGCAAGCCCACCTCAGCCGTGGGCCGCCCTTCGAGTCCCTTCCCCAGGCTCGGGGCTGGCCAGAGAGGCAGGGACGTTTTATGCAGGGCTCCACAGATGGCAGGCGCCCCACACCCGTTGTCTCATTTCTCTGGAAACGGCCCAGTGAAGTGGGCAATGTTACTTTACTCTGTCCACATCACAGAGGAAACTGAGGCTGGGGGAGCTGCCTGTGGCCATAGTGGGGCTTATGCTCACATTGGCTGGGCCCCCCCACTGTGCCTTTTCCGGTGTGTCCCCATTTTAACATTCGCCAGCTAGACACACACCAAGACCTAAACTGCTTCACTTGGTGGCCCCACTCGGACCATCCCATGGCCCTCTAGCAACTGCTGACCTCAAGCAGGCCACTACGCTCTTATCTCTTTTGGCCTCTAGAGGTTAGTCTGGTTAAATAACCCTAAACACACTCCCATCGGCATTGTGTCTCCGGGACCTCATCAGAGTTCTTCAAGGGCAGGGACTGACGTCAGGCCCACCGGGCGACAGAGCAAAGGGCTCAGGGGAGGATGAGATTTATGCCGAGGAGCCGAGGAGGGGCTGGACTCGAACCCGGCCCATGCCTTTGCTGCCCTTCTCTCCTCTGCTCCTGGCGGGGTAAAGCAGGGTGAGAACAGAGGCAGACCCACCTCCAGGCCCCATAACGCAATGCAGGTTTAAAATAGGGCTCTTTATCCATTGTCTTGTGGATGTGAAGCTGTGCTTTGAAACTTTGTCAAGTCCAGGGTCGAGCTGCCTGATGCAGAAGGCCCCACGTCAGGGATTCTGGGTGGGGAACAGAGGGGTGGGCTGGCTGCAAAGTCTCTGGTCGGTGTAGGTTCTGGAAAAGAAAGAAAGGAGCCTCCTCTCCTCGTGCTCTTTGGTGCATGAGACAGAGTGTCCACCGTTCTGAGCCCCCTGCTGCCTTCAGCTCCTTACAGGACAGACCCCCACCCTGCCGTCTTTGCAACAGGCAGAGTTCGCACCCGGCATCTCAGATGGTGCTGAGTGGCCAATGTAGAGTCTGGGTGGCTCACTAGCCGCTGTCTAAATTAACAGCTTCTGTGGCTAGACACGCTATGCACGCAAAAGGAGTGTTGCTTGCTCATCTGCTTTAGGACGCAATTTCGTGATTGACCTTTAGCACCAGCTAGCACCTACGGTTTACAAAGTGCTTTCTCACTCCAGGTCTCACTGGATCACGCTGTGAGGGAAGACGACTATCAGTCATGGTCACCTCCCCTTTAAGGACTGAGGCTGGGACTCAGCTGGGAGGCTGGGACTGGCCTACTCCTCTCCTGGGGGTTTCTCCACATCATTGGAGGCCTTGAAACCAAGGAGTTTGCATTTGAATTGCATTTGATTTTTAATGACTCTTATTTATTTATCACAAATACAACTTTTAGTAGTATGAAATCCAGGTCACAAAGGGAATTAGATTATAAATGTTACTCTCTTCGGTTGCATTAACTTCTCCACATTATGGTTAAGAGGTTGTCAGGGTTCAACTATAGCACCCCTATAGGGAGCCAGGAGGCTCATTCTCATACTCTCTAGAACTTTAGTAAAAACTCAAAGGAAGAGATATATATTTTTTCTTTCCCTAGAATTTTCTCAGTGTTGCCACTAACTGATACTGTTAGCTTTAATTTCATCCATTCGTTTGCTGAAGGCTGCATGTGTTTCAGTAACTGAGCTAGGGACACAGTTGGAAGACTCTGTCCAACCCTTTTGTAGAGCACTCCCAGCCTGGGGTGGGGTGGGGGGTGGCAGTGGTGACAGATACACAACAGACAGCCACAAGGTGATGTGGAGAGAGGTAGGCAGAAGGAGGTCTGGGAACACAAAGGAGGCACCTAATCTAGCCTGGGCATAACAGGGTAGGCTTCCTGGAGGAAGTGACATCTGAGTTTTCTCAAAGGAGAAGAAAGTTAGCCAAGGGAAGGAAAGGAAAGGAGCTGCAGGCAGTAGGAGAGGCTATTGAAAGCACGGGGGCATAAGAACATTGCGTACTTAAAGGAGTGGTTTTATAACCGGTTCCCTGAACAAAATGTCTTTTTGTAATTTTCTTATGTTTCAAGTTCCCAGGCCAGGAAGATGTACTGACCAGAACTTTGTAATTTTCTGTTTCACTGATCCCCTCCCTTTTGGGTTGTTTTTCAGAAAGGGTGGCCCCTCCTTGCAGTAACAGGATAATCACAAGGTTTTACACTACCCAGTTATTCAGATAAGTCAAGATAAGCGGCATTCTGCCACGCCAGGAATCTTACCCAAGGACCTGCTGAGCAACCTATTGCCCACAACTCGCATGTGCGTAAGACCAAAACGATGGCAATATTAACCCCTAGCTCATTATACTACGGAGACGTCCACCCTGGAAGGGGCTTATCTGCCATTTTTTGATCATGCACCGTGCACGCCAGTATGCTTTCTCACCGCGCTGGCGTGCCTTGCACTCCACATTTCGCCTCCAGAAAAACCCTGACCCCACCGGTCAGAGAGGCGAATTTGAGGTATTCCTCCTACCTCCTAGTCGTGTCCTCTGCAATAAATCTTTCTTCCTTGACAATCCTCGTTGTCTCAGTAGTTGGCTTTCTGCGTGGAGAGCAACAGAGAGAACCCTCCTTGCAGGGCCATTCACAGTTGGGGGAGATAGACCTTAAGGAGCACGATGGGAGTGGGGGAAGCTGAGCCCAGCCCTCCACTGGGAGATTTTGTTCCAAATAACATTTATCTTTTAAGAGCAGTTTTAGGTTCACAGCAAAATTGAGCAGAAGGTACGGAGTGTTCCCATAGAGCCCTGCCCCCACCGGAGTCGTACATTTGTGGCGCTGATATATTGTCACCACCCCCTCGGGTAGATTCTGAGCTGGGAAAACGTTCTCATATTACTTTTTACTTCTTCCTGGCTAGGAATCAGAGTTGTTATTAGACAGTGAACGGTGTAGGTTGTTATTTAGCACTTCCCCTGAGAAAATATTCATATAACCTCCACAGAGCCGAGACTATGATGTCTCTTTTTCCACCCTACAGATCTCTAGACCTGGATCAATGCCTTGTCATGGCAGATGCTTGGAAAATTGGGGAGGTGAGGAGAGGAAGGAAGGGGAAAAGAAGGGGAAGGGGAGGTAGGAAGATAGCAACAAGATCTGTTGTGCATTGGAGGAGAATTATTCCGGCAGCAAACAGAGGAGATGGCAGAGGGGTGTGCCTTGCAGTTGGGGACAGTTAGGAGGCTATGGGCATGGTCCAGATGAAAAGTGTAAATGGTGTGAGGTAGGGAGAGTGGTGGGGAAGAGAAGAGGTGAGATCTATGGCCGCAGTGCAGAGTGGGTGCTTGAGGCAGAGAACCACGGGGCGGGGGTTTGGTGCCCAAGCCCAACTCTCGGTCTTCTCTGAATCGCTGCGGTAGGAGGAGGAGTTTGTAACAACTCTGAGGGTTCTAGCTTTGGGAGAGAGAACACAGCAGGGAGGAAGAGTTTGGGAAAGTCGGGGGACATAATCAGGCAAGTCTGATTGAGCTTGATGTATGCGAATTAAGAAAGATGTCAGTGGTTCTTGTTTATTGTTTAAGACGCAAAGGGGAAGAAACAAAAAACAATGAGACATTCATTTTGGTTGGGAGTTAGATAAGAAGCACAGAGTCTCCTGCCTCGGAACAAGAATGATGCTACCATGGGGAGCAGGGGCCCTTTGGAGAGTCTGTCTGCAAGGCCCTTTGTTCGCAGGTGAGCCCAGGTGATGGGGAAGGTGAGAGGTGGAGCACGGGCTTGCCGAAATCACAGAGCAAGCCATCAAGCGGATGCTGGGGATGGAAACCAGCCCTCCCTTTCCCACCTCTGCTTCCAAGTTTCTTCTCTGCACGCCCTAACGAGACCCGGACTTTGCTTCACAGCACATCTCTTAATGGGCTCTGGCGGCGCTAATGCAGCCTCCGTATCTCATTTGTTCCCTGGATAATGAGCTTAGCCTCAAAGCCAAAAGAGAAAGCCCTGATGCTTGTTAAGGGTATGTGCATGGGCTGCCTGTCTGCTCCCCCAAACCTCCAGTCAGACATTGCACCAGCTCAGCAAGGCCATTTGCCTGGCTGCAAATGGCCTTTGGCGACTAATAGAAATCCAACTTTATATTGGCAAGGAAGGCCTTCGGTAAGCAGCGTTAATTTTATTTGCACAGTGGAATGGAGCGCATCTTTAGCTCCTTTTGGGGAACCTGGCTTATGCTTCCCCAAGAGAGTGCTTCCTGGGGGCTCCCGGACATTGGAAACGCCAGCTGTAATTCAGCTCAGAGGCTCCCTGGTCCAGCGTTTGCACACAGAGCACAGTCTGCCTTTTTGTTCCCCCAGCTTCACAGCTCAGAGAGGACTGTGATGATGGGGCCACCTGAATTCTAATAACACTTCAGGTAGTCATTTGGGCTTGATGCATTTGGCCTGATACAGACAGAACTGCCACAGCTCACAGCAGGGATGGTTCTCTCTGTGCCCCACCCCACCCCAGAGGCCTAGAAATTAAGGCTGTTCTTTTCCATTTGGAGTCCTGGGGTTTGGGTTATTATTGCCAAAAGGCAAAGAAATGAGTTCCTAGAATTATTTGGAGGAAAAATGCACCAGGGAGAAAGCCTGGATGCTTCCAGAAAGCTAGGAGGTGGGTGTCTCTGCAGTGTACTCTGAATGTAAAAACCCAACTAATAGAACATTCTGGGTGGTGAAGGGCTCTTCAGCCCATCTCTACCAGGCGTTTTAGTTGATCTAGGAGGGCAAGGCAGGAAGGATCACTTGAATTTTAGGATTTTACAGCCCTGTGGGGGAAAAAAGCCTGTATCCTTCAGGGGGCTCCAAGACACCTGCTCAGTGAGGATGTCTAGTCCTACACCTCCAGAATAAATTCAGTCCAATTCACATAAAACTGACGATGTGCTACAGTGCCAGGTGGAGGTGAGTAAGACAGGGACAGGGGAAAGGATGCACTCAGTCATGTAGCCACTGACCTGCTGTCTGGGCCTCACCCCAGAGGGCTGCAGCAACAGAAAGACTTTCCCCCAGTTAAAGCCCAAGGCCTTACCAGGGGAAGGCCAAGGCCGAGAAGAAATCTTCTGGAGAAGGACCTGGACTACAAGGCTGTGCTTCATGCCAGGATCTGGCATTTTCTGTTTTCCTGAACAGGTAAGTGTGGAACATGGGCAGAGACAGCTCATAGAGTCGTGTATGTTGTCCACTGTGCAAGAGCATCCAGGTAAGGGGAGGAGTAGCAGCTAGAACCCAACCTGCCTTTGGCTCACACCCATGGGGCTGTGTCTATCCAGAAGGGGCGCCCTTCTCTGAGTCACACAGAGAGATCCCGTGGGCTAGCTGGGGCCCTTGACACGAGAATGAAACACCCCAAGAAAGGATCAGCAAGATGTGGGTGGGTGGTCGGAACAGGGTGCAGATAGGACAGAAGATACCGCTTCTCCACACTGCCTACCTGGTCTTCATGCTTTAGAAGGGAATCACAGGAACTGATACCAAAACTCACTCTATTACATTCCTGTGTGTTGTATACATCCATGGCAAAGTTACCCAGTGCGTAAATTCTAACTGTGTCTCCTACAGAAGTTGGGTTCGGTCATTCCCAACGAACCCCTGCAGGTGTTGTGAGAGACAGACCTCTGCGTGGGGCTCGTCCTGGCGGCTGGAGTCAAGGCTACGGTGTCCAGACTGGCCAAAGCCAACAAGCAGCCCTCTTTGCCCTTCTGCAGCTGTGCTACCCAAATACAGTCCATGTTACTCTTTTTAATATTTCAGCCCTCTATTTTTTTCTTTAAATGCATGATTTAATTTTGTATATCACTTTTTTTTCACTTGCCATTAATACATGCTAAGCATTTTCCATAATGCCACATACGTTCCACACTGTCATGGTAAGCATGGCCGTATATGTCCCACAGCGCAGCGGTGCTCTGTGGTCTGGTTAAAAATATCAAGTGGTTTGCTCAACAGAGAAGTGTCACCTGGAGGGAAGTGTCCAGTGGTGGGCAGAAGTTCAGCTCTGTCCTGTTTGACACTTTTGCCAATAGACAAGGTGAGGGTGTAGTGTGCAGATGTGCAAAAGGCGCAGCTGGAAAGGGAATGTGGAGTTTGGACAAAGGAATCCCAGCTGCGGGAGTTTGCCCGGCAACTCCCTCCCTGGGCCCTTCTAGCCACCCCACCCCTGTGGGCTTCGCTCAGCACCCGTGACCTCAGCACCGCCCCGTCCTGCCCCAGCAGGCAGCGACTTGTGCAAGATGGGGAGGAGACCCGGGCTGGGCCAGAGAAACTGCCCGACGATTTCGGAATTGGCACTTAGAGATTCCAAGCATCTCCAGGGGGCTCGAGTCCAGCACATCAGCTCGAGAAATTGTGGCCGGGTTTTGTCTGGAGTAGAGGAACCTGGTTGGGAGAGAGACTCAGCGAGAAGGAAGGTGCAGAGAGAAGTGAGAGAAAAGAGTGACAGCAAGAATCCTGCTTCATTTGTTCCTGAGCCCGGTCACATTTATGCCCCCACGTTTCAGAGAGTCCCGGATCGTGATGATAAAATCCCCTGCGGCTGAACAGGCGTCTGCTGACTACAGCCGAGAAGGTCCTGGTCGGGTCAGCAGGCAGGAGATCTGAAGTCCTGGCTTTTAGGTGACTCAGAGTTCAGTAGATGAAACGGGCTGCGGAGCATCAAGCCCCAAATCAGGGAAGACGGTATTCAGGTGACCCTTGTAGAGAGAGTCATGGGTGGGCTTGCGTGGCGAGCTGGTTGGAGTCTCTTGGTTCAGAGTCCATGGGCAAAGAGGAAAGGAATTTCCTAGAAATTAAGCCTCTGAAGATTCCACAGCCTCACTCCCAGAGAGTGGTCTCCGGCCACCAGCACAGGCGTCACCAGGGCCTCGTACACACATGTGCACACGCCCTTGCACACACTCCTCGCACTTGTTCACGCCCTGTGTGCATGCATGCCCTCACAGCTGCGCACACACACATGCCCTTACACAAACACATACATGTGCACACGCTCACACGCAAACATACTCAGAGGCAGGTGCGTGGTGGCTTTCTCCCCAAGGCTCAGGCTTGGTCTGAGGAAGTTGCAGAGCCCCTGGCAGGTGAGCAGAGCTGGGCTGGCCTGAGGCCCTGGTGCCTGGGCCCAGCGGAGCTCCAGGGTGTGCCCCAGGCTGGACTTGTCAGAAGATCGGAGCAGCCAGCAGTGGCGCAGGGCTGCAGGGCAGCCGTGGGCCACACCAGTGAGATCTGCCCCAGCGAGATCTGCCCCAGCGAGATCTGCCCCAGCCATCTCCAGCCCGTCACGGCCCCCCTGGCCGCCTGCTCCCCCTTCCTGCAGCAGGGCCGGGACTCACTGCCCCGCCCCCCACCCCGAGCTCGCTCCACCTCCCACTCATTTCCCAGCACTATCCGTGGAAAATCTTTTAAAGTGAGGCTTAGGTCGTATCACTCCCCTGCTTGAAACTCAACAGCACCCCATTATCCTCAACAAGAGAGCACACATCCTGCAGCCTGGCATTTCAGAATAACACGTTGTCAAGCACTGACCTAAGTGCTGTTGCGTGCACAGTCGACCCTCGAGCACACGGGTGTGAACTGTGTGTGTCCATTTATACGCAGATTTTTTCCATAAAAGCGACACCAGTGTGCTCGCCTCTCCTGCCTCCCCTTCCACCTCCTCCACGACCCTGGACAGCACGACCAACCCTCCTCAGCCTACTCAAGGTGCAGACAATGAGGATGAAGACCTCTATGATGATCCACTTCCAGTTAATGAACAGTGAATACGTTTAATATTTCCCCTTCCCGATGATTTTCTTAACATTTTATTTTCTCTAGCTTACTTTATTGTAAGAATATAGTATGTAACACACAAAATATGTGTCAATGGACTGTTTGTGTTGTTGGTATGGCTGCCGGTCAACAGTAGGCCATTAGTAGTTAAGTTTTGGGAACCTCAAAAGTTATACATGGGCCGGGCGCGGTGGCTCACGCCTGTAATCCTAGCTCTCTGGGAGGCCGAGGCGGGAGGATCACTCAAGGTCAGGAGTTCGAAACCAGCCTGAACAAGAGTGAGACCCCATCTCTATTATAAATATAAATAAATTAATTGGTCAACTAAAAATATATAGAAGAATTTAGCCGGGCATGATGGCACGTGCCTGTAGTCCCAGCTACTCAGGAGGCTGAGGCAGGAGGATTGCTTGAGCCCAGGAGTTTGAGGTTGCTGTGAGCTAGATTGACGCCACAGCACTCACTCATAGCCTGGGCAGCAAAGTGAGACTCTGTCTCAAAAAAAAAAAAAAAAGAAAAAAAGAAAGTTATACATGGATTTTTGACTATGCAGGTGGAAAGTTGGTACCCCCACACCCCGGGATTGTTCAAGGGTCAACTGTATTAGCTTCTTCACCCTCACAACCACCACCTTGAAGTAGGTACTATTATTATTTTCCCCATTGTACAGGTGAAGAAACTGAGGCATGGGGACATGACCAATACTTACCCTATACGACAGCTAATGAGGGGCAAAGCCAAGTTCAAAGCCAGGCAGTCTGACATCTCAGCCCACAGTCTTGCATCTGGAACCAGTGCATCAGGCTCACCCAGGAGCTGATTAGAAATGCAGAGGCTCAGGCCCCTCCGCAGAACAACTGAGTCAGGAGGAGCCCGGTGAGCAGTCGTAGCAGCCCTGCTAAGGCTTCAGAGCCCGAGTGCCTCACTGTCCCCCTGGCTCAGCCCTGTCAGCCTCAGGCCTTTGCCCCTGCAATCCTTCAGCCTGGCACTCTCGCCTCTGGTGTGTGGACCCTGCAAGCCACCCCCTGCCTCCACGAGCAGCTCCCGCGTCACCTCCTCCTCTGGCAGCCGGGTCTGCGGTGCCCCATCCCCTGGGGAAGGATCAGTCCCTCCAGCCCTGGAGCTCTCAACGCAGGCCATGCCTCAGCTGTGGTTCTGACCCTGCGGAAGGTATTAGTGAGTTGGGCTCGACTAATTCCCCTTTTTGTGTGCCCACAGGCGTGAGTGCACATGCCTTGTGCTCCTGTGTGCCACAGCTGGCCTCTGAGGCCCAGCCCTTGTACCTGTCCAGCCAGGGCCCCTACCCCTTCCCACCTCCTGGAATCCAGCTCTGAGGCCTCTCATTCCCACACTGCCCTTCGAGCTGGAGCCTTGCCTGCTCCGAGCAAGCCCTTGAGCTCAGAGCTGGATGCGTCATCACTCACCAGCCTGCAGACGGCTGGCGGCCTTGCCTTTTCCTTTCCTTTGGTCACTTTCCGCTTTGATCTATGGCCCCGTTAGCAGCAAAGGGCAAGGAGGGGCCTCCCAGCAGAGATGGCTGGTGCCCTCTGTCACTGGCCACCCCTCCCTGGCCCCAGCGCCTGGCCCTGCTGGCCGAGGGTGTTGGGGAGGACTCAGCCTGGCAGCGGCGGGCAGCAGAGGGCCCAGTGCGGGAGCAGGCGGGAGAAGAGCAGAGGCTTTGGGGGCCGAACCCTGTGACTTCCCTCCTCCGCACTCCAGTTTCCTCCTCGTCAGCTGGGGAGAGAGACACGCAGCCCGCGAGGCTGTCAGGAAGGTGAGAGGAAATGCTGCATGCCGGAAGTAAGCGCTCGGCCAACAGCCCGCAGACGGAATTCTGGACCATCAGAACTGCAAAGTCTGTAAGGAAGCGTTAGCAGACAGGGAAACTGAGGCCCACGCCAGGTCACGTGGCCAGCTGTCAGTAGAACCGAGACTAAACTTCCCTTGTCCCGATGTCTTGTCCGTGGCCCTGTGTGCAGCTCCCGTCCTTTGGGCGGGGATGGGACCCGGGGGTGCCCAGAAGACCCTGTGGCTCTTGAGGGCCAGGGCTCGTGCCCTGCGGTGACTGCGCGTCCTCGGGGAGAACTCGGCGAAGAAAGATGGCTCGAGAGCGGCCCCCTTCAGCCGCTGCTGGGCCGGGACTTCCTAGGAGAGTGGGCCGCAGCTGGGCCACTTAACGGCTGCTGGGGAAGTGAGAGAGAAGGAGCTGCCATCCCTGCCTCTGACAAACACAGGAGAGGTGCACCTGTCCCTCTGCCTTCTGCCCGAGCGACAGGCAGGCAGACAGACAGGCAGACAGGCAGACAGACAGGCAGGCAGGCAGACAGGCAGACAGGCAGGCAGGCAGGCAGACAGACAGGCAGACAGGCAGACAGACAGACAGGCAGACAGGCAGACAGACAGATAGGTAGACAGATAGGCAGACAGGCAGACAGGCAGACAGGCAGGCAGGCAGGCAGACAGGCAGACAGACAGGCAGGCAGGCAGGCAGACAGACAGGCAGACAGGCAGACAGACAGGCAGGCAGGCAGACAGGCAGACAGGCAGGCAGGCAGGCAGACAGACAGGCAGACAGGCAGGCAGACAGACAGGCAGACAGGCAGACAGACAGATAGGTAGACAGACAGGCAGACAGGCAGACAGACAGACAGGCAGACAGGCAGACAGACAGATAGGTAGACAGATAGGCAGACAGACAGACAGGCAGACAGACAGACAGGCAGACAGGCAGGCAGACAGACAGGCAGGCAGACAGACAGACAGACAGACAGACAGACAGGCAGACAGGCAGACAGACAGGCAGGCAGACAGACAGACAGGCAGGCAGGCAGGCAGACAGACAGGCAGACAGACAGACAGACAGACAGGTAGGCAGGCAGGCAGACAGACAGACAGGCAGACAGACAGGCAGGCAGACAGACAGACAGGCAGACAGACAGACAGACAGGCAGACAGACAGACAGGCAGACAGACAGGCAGACGCGCAAACTGAACCACGAGCCCAAAGGGCGCAGGCAGATGGATACACAAACCCGCACAGAGGACACGTGGCACGACGCACATTTAGTCATCGCTGGTGGCCCCCTGACCCCACAGACCCTCACAGACGCTCAGGGACTCGGGTGAAGTGTTGGTGCTTTCAACACCTGCGCCCACAGGCACGCACACACACCTGTGCACACCCACACGCTGTCACTCTGGCCGCGGTAGGGGCAGGCACGTGAGTACGCACTGGTCTTGGCCTGAGCAGTGCGTGGGTGTCCCCTCCACCCAAATGGGAAGCCAGAGAGCAGGGGACAGGCCAAGCACAGTGGTCCTGCGTGGGGGTGGTGGACGTTGCCATGGAGACGAGAGCGGAGCGGAGACGGCGGTACAGGGAGGCAGGCTGTGTGGGCGGCCAGGGCCTGCAGATCCACGGATCTCGGGGAGGGGTGGAGGCTCCAGGCTGGCAGGCGGGCTCCTGGGGTGGGGGTAGGGGTGGGGGCCAAGGTGCTCTGGGATGACAGGACCAGCTGCTGTGTCACCGGCCTGGACACAGGTCATGAGCTTGTGGTCTAGGCTGGTGGCATAAAGCTGGACTGTGGGGCCTCTGCCTCCCTGTCAGTGCCATCAGTGCCACCCATCCCACCCCTTCCCCACCACGGCCACGCTGGGCTCACAGCCAGCTCAGAGCCCAGCAGGGAGGGCCGGCAGAGGCTTGGATGCGAAAGCAATAGCTGGTCGGGGCAAACAGCAAAGCAGTGCGTGTCTGGATCTCCCCACCTCTCGCTCCCACCTTCCCTCCTCGCCCCTCCCTCGAAGTCCAGGGCAGTGAGGGTCACACAGGATTAGGAGTCGAACAACAGATCAGGATGCCAGCTCCTCGACCAACCCTGGGTCCGTGAGCAACCTACTCTGTGTTGCAGAGCCTTAGTCTTCCCAGCTGCGAGATGGGACGGAGGACATTGACCTACTCACCTTCGGAGCTGCGGAGATCAAACAGCTCTCAATATATTCGCTTTGGGGGCCGAACGGAATGCCTACTCCGTGCCGGGTGTTGTGGACCCCATGGAATACGGAGTGAACGAGGCGGGGTCCCTGTCCTCGAGGGTATTAGTAACGGAATACAGGATGGCACGGATGAACGCGATCCGCAGCCTATTCAAACAGCTCCTGTGCGCACCTGCCAGGTACAAGCCCAGGGGCCACAGCCAGCCACGTGCAGCAGCAGCTGCGCAGGTGCTATGTGGGACCCCGTCCGCTGAGGGAAATAATGGCCTTTTCCTGAGCTGCCTTCAAATGCATCCTGACCCACTTATCTAACAAGGCTGGAGGTGTCAGTTGTTCTCTCCGTTTTACAGGTGAGAAACTAGGGTTCAGAAAGAATACACAACTGTCACAAGTGCAAACTTGCCCCTGGAGAGGGGCTGGGATTCCACTCCCCTCTGGCAGGCCCCAGAGTCCCTGCTCTTGGTCACTGAGCTCGACAGCCTCCCCCGCCTCCCCCTTCCCTGTGTCCTTCCCACCCCACTCTGGGGGCTCCCCTGCTGCCCTGCTCCCTCCTCTGTCCCCGGCTGGGCTGTGCCCTGCCAGCTACTCAGCCTCCACCTGCCCCATTCCCTCCTCCTCAACCCTCTCAACACACAGTGAGCACCTCATGTCCAGGGACAGGGACAGACAGCACAGTGTCACAGAGCCTGCCTCTTCCACTCACCCACTGTGTGTCCTGGGAAAGGCCAGAGGCCTCTCTGAGCTTTGTTCCTGGAGTCTCAGCCCAGGGCCCAGAGGGCTCCAGTGGGACCGGGCCATGGGTGGGCTGGCAGGCTCTGAGGACTGAGACCTTGCCCTTCTCCAGAGAAGCCCTGCCCCTCCCCAGCTTCTCCAAGTGGCCCCCTGAGACCCCCCCACACTCTGGGCCCTGTGCACGGGGAGGAGGGAGGGAAGGTGCAGTCACCTGGGTCTGCAGGGGGCTGGCAGATGGCAGAGGGGACCAGCCTGGGCAGGGAGTGGGCACCTTGCGTCTGCCCCTTGCGTCTGCGCTTAACTCCCCCCGTGCTGAGAGCCCAGGCACGTGGGGAGGGGGCTGCACCGGTGGGGGCATCCCCTCCTCACCAGGCCGTGGGCACGACTTTACACAGTGCGGCTTCCAGAAACCCAGCTAGAAGGGCGCGCTCTGGGCTCAGAGGCCATGGGGAAGCGTGGGAGGAGGAGGCAGTACCCACCGCTCGGTCTGGCATCTCTCGAGGTTGCTGTGGAAATGTTTGCTCTGGCAGGAGAAAAAAAAATCTGTTTCCATGGCAACCCAATATCTTCCCGTCCGAGTCTTCAGCGGGAAAACAGTCTCGAAATCCTAGGGATGTGTGGCTGCCCAAACTTAGGAGCGGCTTCCTGGGCCCAGGCCCTGAGGCAGCCAACAACCCTCCCAGCCTACGTTCGCTCACTCACTCAACAAACACTGGACTCCACGCCAGGCACTGTGCTGGGCCCTGGGGATGCAGAAATTCATCTAACTCGGTCCCAGAACTCAAGGGGCTCCTAGCGTGGTGGGGAGACAGGTGTGTAAATGTGAGAATTCTGAGGGGGTGAGAGCTCTGGCGGGGAAGTGGAGGCAGACAGCGGGGTGAGGAGGGCTGCCTGGAGGAGGCCTCCTTTGGCTGCGTCTTCAGGCTCTTCCAGATCCTGGAAGCCCTTAGAGACCATGTAGCCCAACCCCTTGTCTGGCCTCCCACCCATCTCGCGGATGAGAACACTGAGGTCCAGAGAGGGTCAAGATTTGCCAAGGCACAAGGAAGTGAGCGGCAGTGCACTGGCAGGGTTAATATCCATAAAATGAAAGGCGATTTTATGTCTGACCTGAATAAATAATTTATTTCTGGATTTTAATCATTTAAAAGCCTCCATTTCATTGGTGTCACATCAAAAATAGAAACTTTCTTCCTTTTTTTCATTCTAGATTTCTTTTTAAAGTGGCAGGCAGGAGCAGAGGCCGCGCGAGGGCCTCTGAAGCGTTTTGTGTGCAGATGCAGCTGTGAGCCTGACCTGCGGCCCAAGTAGCGGCACGTGGCCGTCATCTTGGAGCCTCCGATGCCCCCTCCCCCTCTCCCTTAAGTCAGTCGCCACCTGGTCCCAGACCGGTGGTCAGCACACTGCTGTACCCGCACGACCCGGCAAGCCCCTCACATCCGCCAGCCTCCCCGCCCTCCACGCTGGAGTTGAGAGAATTCAGCGAGTCAGCATCTGCAGGGGTCTCTGCCCCCAGACCTGCCGCACAGTAGGCCCACAGCATGTGGCCGGTTCCATCCCCGGGGACAGGAGAAGGGGAAGAGAATCGAATCTCCCAGATGCGTAAGAAGAAAAGGGCTGGCGAGGGAAGGGCGGGCACGCCAGCCCGCTCTCTGCCGTGCGGGTGACCTTGTGGCTTCGCAGGGGTGTCTGTGCTGGGGGCAGGGCAGTTCCCAGCGCACCTGGAGACAAGCCAGGGTGGTCTCTGAAGGGCGACTGCAGCCTTCCCTCAAGCGGAAGCACACGCCTGAGGCCTGCGTGTGGAAACACGGTGTCGGGCCTCCTGTGTGTTTCCTGCTCTACCCTCCCTGGCTGCTCAGAAGTTTTGGATGACTTTCTAAGCTCACACGGACATTCTACTGCTGTGACCTCAACCCCAGTCTGCGCGCTGAGCCCCCAGTGCCACAGGGATCAGAGCGGGGCTCGCCGTCCCGCTGAAGTGCAGGCAGGAGTCCCAGGAAGCCTGGCCAGGCATGGCCTGCAGGGCGCCGCGCATGGCCCCAGCGCGGAGGGCTGGAGGGTGGGATCTGGGCCGCTCACACTTCCTTCCCTACTGCCCCCTGCAAGGAGGGCGGCGTGGCCAACTGCAACTTCTGTGAACTAGCTGAAGGGTGAACCCGGCTGTCCCTTGGCTATTTCACCACCAACGAGCTTCCATTTCTTTCTCCCACCCCAAAGGCTTCCTGTGGGAGTGAGCCGGGTGAGGGACCCCAGGCTGAGAGGTCACTGGGGAGGTGGCACTGCTTCTGCTTCTCCTGGTCCAGGGAGAAGGAGCCGCCTTTGGAGTCTCATTAGCTACCAGCCCGGAGTCACTGTCTCCAGGTCCAGAGTCCGTGCCGGCTGGAAACAGGGTGGAGGGAGGCCGGGCGGGGAGGCCAGAGGCCTGGGCCTGGTTCTGACTCCCCTACAGCAGAATCTGTCCTGGAGGGCGTCTGGGCAGAATGAGGCCCCCAGAGATGTCCACCTCCCAGCCCCAGAACTCAGGAACATGTTGGTTAATTGGCAAAAGGACATTAAAGTCGTGGATGGAATTACGGTTGCTAATCAGTTGACTGCAGGATGCTCATCCGGATGGGCTCCGTGTCATCACGAGGGGCCTCAAAAGTGGGAGAGGGAGCATGGCCGGGCGGTGGGGCAGGTGCAGTTGTGGGCGCTGTGGGCATTGGACGCAGTGGGGAGCAGAGCGGGACCTCACCAGAGAGTCTTGTTTGGCTCTCGTGGTTTTTGTCTGTCTCTACAACGGATACAATGCACTGAGCACATTAACTAGATGGATTTTCATTTCCCTTCAAGTCATGTTCCCTTGCAGTCTCCCGCCTCCAAAGGGAGGAATGAGGTTTATGGCCTCAGGCAAGGAGGCAGAGTTTCCACCCAGTACAAAGGAAGAGTCTTCACTTTGAGACTCGAAGCTCACTTTTTGGGGCAAAGAGAATTTTTAGAGGTTGCCAGATTTTTCTGCAAGGACCTTGGCTGGAGTTAGGAGGTTGTGAGGGGGCAGGAGCTGTTGCCTGGTAACAGAGGCTGCCAGACAGGTGGGCCAGGCCGAGGATGGGTTGGGAGGCACAGCTGGACCTCGGGGTGCCTGTAGCCCCGGTGAGAGCGAAGGAGGTTGTGAGAGGGAAGAACCTTGGACCCAACAGAGCTAAGGGAGAACAGACGTCAGATCTCTGGCCGCAAGTGTCACGTAGGCCGAGCAGGGACAGGCAGACGGGGGCCGAGATCCCAGTGGCCAGAGGAGCCAGCTCACCAGTCCCCTCCCAGCCCATTTCTCTCAGTTTTGGCCCCTGCCCGAACACTGTAGACTCCGGATTTCCAACCCCGGGAGATGCTTGGGAGATGTGAAAGGGAGTGTTGGGAGCCAGAAAAATGGGGTTCCCAGGAGATGACTCAGGCTGCCCCAGAATGTACCTCCGTCACCAGTAAAGTCTGTGAGCGAGTCTGTGCCCGTCCATCGGGATGGAGCTTCCCACGAGGTGCTGGTCAGCAAGCCAGCCCCACAGTGACGCCAGCCCTCTAAAAGGCAGCCAGGACCTCAGCCAGTGCAGGTCCCACGTTGCCAATACATTACGTGCACTTTGGGCAAGGCAGTTCTTTTCTTGGGGCTTTAATATCCTCATCTGTACAATGAGGTACAGTGGGTTTTCTACCGGATCTGCAACATCCCAATTTTAAAATCTTAGTCTAATACTGATCTGTTAAAAAAAAAAAAAAAAACCCAACCTTTTCAATTGGCAAAACCCTCTCCATTAAGTCCTCATAAAATATAAAAAGAAAATTAGCCAGGCGAGCACGGAAATGCTGTTTTTAGGGCAGATTTCCTTTGGGTTATAAATAAGCAGCTCCTAGCGGAAGGGAGCCCCCCACGCTGGACCTGGAGGCCCACAGTGCTTTATCCTTCACACGGACACACAGATTTTTAGCAACAGAGGATGTGACATGCCGGAGGCAGGCAATGTTCCTGTTGATAGCCGTTGCCAAGGTAACAACAGGCCGGGCTGCATGCAGGTAGAAACAGCTGGCTCTTCTTACTCACCTTGGAAATCACCAGGAAGCTGATTACATTTTCTTAGAATCACAGGTGGGAGCCAAGAAACTACTCTTCTTCCCAGGAAACTCACAGCTCAAAGCCACCCTTGCTGCACTGGGAATTGAGAAACCTGGGTTTTCATACCTGTATTGCCGTGACAGTTATACCTTGTTTCATTGCTCTCCACTTCATTGTGCTTAGCAGATATTGTGTTTTTACAAATCGAAGGTCTGTGGCAGCCCTGCACCAAGCAAGACTATCGGCACCATTTTTCCAGTAGCATGCACCAACGCCGTGTCTCTGTGTCACAGTTTGGTAATTCTTGTAATATTTCAAGCTTTTTCATTATTATTATATCTGTCACGGTGATCTGGGATCAGCGAGCTTTGATATTCCGACTATAATTGTTTTGGGGCACCAGAAACTGTGCCCACGTAAGATGGCAAGCCTCACTGCTAGATGTTGTGTGAGTCCCAACCGCTCACCTGCCAGCTGTTCCCCATGTCTCTCCTTGGACCTCCTTGTTCCGTGAGACACAACAGCATCGAAATTAGGCCAGTTAATAACCCTACAATGGCCTCTAAGTGTTCAAGTGGAAGGAAGAGTCGCAGTCTCTCACTTCACATCAGAAGCGAGACATGATCGAGCTTGACGAGGAAGGCACGGCGAAGCTGGGACAGGCTGAAAGCTCAGCCCCTTGCTCCAGTTAGCCGAGCTGCGAGTGCAGAGGAGAAGCTCTTGAAGGAAATGAAGGTGCTGCTCCAGTGAGCACAGGGTGCTTAGAAAGCAAACAGCCATATTGCTGATAGGGAGAACGTTTGAGTGATCTGGGTAGAAGATCCAACCAGCCACAACGCGCCCTTAAGCTAAAACCTAGTCCAGAGCAAGGCCCTAACTCTGCTCAATTCTCTTAAGGCTGAGAGAGGTGAGAAAGCTGCGGAAGCAAAGCCCGAAGCTAACCGAGGTTGCTGCAGGAGGCACGAGGAAAGCAGCCGCCTCCACACCATACAGTGCAAGGGGAGCAGCCAGTGCTGACTCAGTTATCCAGAACATCTCGGTAGCGTCACTGATAACGGCAGCTACGCTACTTATAGGAAATACAGTGTGACGTCACTTCCATGAGAGCAGGCGTAGAATGAATTAAATAACAATTAAATGAAAAAAGATAACCAAAATTACTTAAAAAAATTTTTTTTATTTCTTTATTTTTTTCTATTTGGCCAATTAATTTTTTCTATTCTTAGTAGAGACAGGGTCTCACTCTTGCTCAGGCTAGTCTCGAACTCCTGAGCTCAAACGATCCACCCGCCTCAGCCTCCCAGAGTGCTAGGATTACAGGCGTGAGCCACCGCGCCCGGCCATCAAAATTACGTTTAAAGAGGAAAAGAAGGCAGTTGTTCTCTGCTGTGGGCATGGCACCTGCGCAGGGCCCTCGAGGCTGGGCCTGAGTCTTCCCGGGGGCCTGGCGCTCCCCGGCCTCTGCCCAGGGCTGCACAGGGCAAAGGGCCCCTGCTGGGACTCAACCTCAGCCTTGCATTTCTTAGCGTGCGGAGCTCTCTCTCCGCCTTTCTCGTGCTGCAGGTAGCGAGGTGTTGATGGGAGGAGGTGGTGCCTTCCAGTCCTTTCTCTGGACCTGGGCCTTCTTCCCGTGGGAGTCACACTTCTCACCTGGTGCTTCGTGCACGCCAGGAAGCTTCCCTATTTCTCAGCAGTAAATTTCCTCCCTGATGACTTTTCTGCGAAGTTTCACTGCCCGTTCCTCACGGAGTCCGGGCGGGATTTGAAGTTTCAGCCGAGGCTTCCGAATGTCACTTTCAAGCCGTGGCCTTTCAGACCACAGTGACGCTGCTCGGTTTGCAGACTTTTCATTTGAACTGGAAGCGCTTTGTTCGTTTCAATTTGTTCACGTAGCCTTTTCCTTTGTGCCTGGTTTCCCCCTCAACCTCCTTCGGGGGGTCTAAGTTAACACAGCACGACAGTGGCTCCCGATCATCCTCTGGCCGATTACCTTGGTCCACCTGTCCGACTCCTCTCTGATCCCAGGCTGAGCTCTCCGCTAAAGAGCGAGGCACCCCACCCCTTCCAGCTGAGTGCCAGGCAGTGGCCCTTAGAGCATGGCGACGTTCTGTGGCGAGGTGGGGTCCCCCCTCCCATACTTTGGCTGCCTGGAGGACCTCCCACCTGTCGTGTGAAACGTGTGGGAGAGAAGGGAGGAGGGGGACCTTTTGGCAACAGCAGCTAAAAAATCAGAGAACAGCCCCTTACCCTGTTTTTTGCTGTCTCCAAACACAGTCTCCCGGATAGGATGAGCTGTCAAGGGAATAATCATATATAAAGGTTAAATTCAAAAAGTAACATAACAAAGTGAAAAGGATTTTTAAAAAAATGATCGTAACAATCGGTGTCAGAATTCCTGTTGGTGCAGGGAGAAGACTGCGTTTGTCTGAGAAAATACGGAAAGTTGTCCCTGGCGTGGGTGGCAGGCCAAGGCTCCGAGGCCTCCAGGAGGCTGGGAGCTGCTCTACATCAGAAGGGACCGATCTGCTGTTTTTGTTCCCAAACTGAGCAGGGCAGGGACAGCAGAGAGACCCAGCGAGAGGCACATGGGAGAGGACTGGGGAGGACAGGGCGGGACCCCAGCGCCCGGTGGCCCCATCCGGAGCAGCGTGGAGGAGAAGGAGAGACGCGCAGAGAGGACCTGAGATTTATGGACAGGACAAGCGGAACTCCAGAATGCCGGAGGGAACAGAGCCTGCAGAGGCCTTGGGGACTCAGGCAGGATGTGAGTCTTCCCAGGCCGTGGGGCTGGGAGGGCCGAGCGGATGCAACCCGGGCTTCCGGGGAGGAGTCACGGTGCCCTTGGGTCCCCGTGGACCTTCTGCTGCCTCACCAGGCCCCAGCCCATACCTGAACTTAGTCCCAGGCTATACGAGCCTTTGGGGAAAGCCAGGGCCCCTCCCCAGGAGGGAAAATCCGCCCCACCCCAACACCCCCAGCGCAGCCCTGCTGTTTCCAGAGTGGAGAAGAGGGGACCCACTGGAAATAGGGGTTTTCCCCAGGCCCTTCCGTACTGGGGACCTGTTTCCTCCGCAAAAACAATCCTCCAGGCCGGCACAGCTGCAGCTGTGTCCAAAATAAACACGGGGAGGGCTGGCGGGGCCTCCCCAGCTAAAAATACCTGGAGCTGCTATACCAGGACAGAGCAAGGGGGCCCACAGGGGACTTGCTGTCTCCATAGGGATGGCCTCCCTGCCCCCCAAGCCTAACACACAGCACAGGTAGAGTTTGCTAGGTGCCAGGTGCTGCTCTCAGTCAAACCCTACATCAGCCCTGGGCGGTGGGTACTGTTATCATCACTCTACAAAAGAGGAGCCACATATGCACAGAGAGGTTAATCAACCAGCTCAGGGTAACACAGCTAAGGGGTGGCAGAGCCAGGACTCAAGGCTGGGCAGTCTGGCCAAGACTGTTGCCTATTCCTCCTTGCAAGCCAGGAAAACAGTGAGGGGCTGAGCCCCGTTCCTTCAGGCAGGGGCTAGAACAAGGCACAGCTCTGCTGGGGGCTGGGGTTAATGGTTCAAATCCCAGCACCGCCACTTACTAGTTGAGCTTTCTTAACCTCTCTGAACTCCAGTATTTTTGATCTGCAAAATGTAGTTAATAACAACCATCATGCTGACTTCACTGAGGGTTTTGAAGATGAAAAAGAGGGAAAGATATAAAAAGGTTTAGTAAAGAAGTGCAAGGCTTTTACACAGAAAATTACAAAACATCATTGACAGAAATAAAGACCTAAATAAATGAAGAGACAATACCAAGTTTGTGGGTTGGAAGAGTTGATACGGTGAGGATTTTAAATTGTTAGTATGATTAACACTACCCAAGCTTATGCACAATTCAGTGCAACATCAGCTTTGAACAAACTCTCACGGCCAGAGAATGAGAAGGCCTCCGGACAGCGAATATAAGCTGTGGACTTTTTTCACACTTTAATTGTCCCTGAAATGAGAGTGTATCTTATAATGGAGAGTGTGTCTTGGTTTAAGTGTCACAGGGCCTCTGCCATTGGGCCCTTGTCAGTGAGGCCAAGGGGACACGCCCTTCCAGAGCCCACGGGCTTCTCCCAAAGTCCTGGGGCTGAGCCGGTTTGCAAACTCTGGTGGCAGCTGTGGGAGGGAGGGGTGCCACTGATGGCAGGCTGGGACCCCGTGTGTGCATGCAGGTGTCCTCAGGGTGCAGGCAGTGGGGGTGAGAGTGGAAAAGGGGCAGGGGATGGCCCACCCCACGTCATCATGTGGTGCAGAGCTCCCAGGAGTCCAGAAATTCTAAATTTGAGCCTGGCCTTCCAGGTCCTTGTGAAGGCA
The DNA here is from genome assembly GCF_040939455.1 of Microcebus murinus. Taxonomy (NCBI): domain Eukaryota; kingdom Metazoa; phylum Chordata; class Mammalia; order Primates; family Cheirogaleidae; genus Microcebus; species Microcebus murinus. The sequence goes on from NC_134106.1 coordinate 7,150,654, forward strand.
TATTTATCAAGAGGCTAGAACATAATTTAATAGTTTGTTAGCTTGATGCATGGCTTTTAAGTATTTAGACACAGACTATGTGAGCCTCCGATTGCACTCTTGCCCCAGGCCCTGAAAGAGTTAGGGTACGGTCTGCAAAGCACCGCCCCTCTCTGAAAACACCAAGCTCAGGGAGTGGTGCAGGCTGGCCCCTTTCTGGAACACCCTGCCCCACGTGTCTGCCTGGCCCACCCAGCATTTCGCTCAAGTCTCAGCTCACATCCGGACGTCCACCGAGCAGACAGGCCCCCGCGGCCTGTGCTCCTCCTCTCCCTGCACTCTCGGGCCGGCCCTGCGCAGCTGTGCACAGGCTGTTGACAGCAGGAGCCGGGGCCTCCGTGGAGGCTCTGACCTTGGCTGACTCCCCCAAAATTCCCACCCTGGCACAAGTGAGGGGCAAGTGCTACCCGGGGCAGGCTCGGTGGATATATCCTGCCATTCGTTAGCCCACTTTAGTCCAGCTGCTTAAGCCCACCGTTTGCCCCTCAACTGTGATAGGCACACACATCACCTGGGCTCTTGGCAAACCGCTCTTGGTTCCGTAGGTGTGGGCGGGGCTCTAACCAGCTCCCAGGTGGGGCCAATGCAACTGGCCAGGGACCACACTTTGAGTAGTGAGGTCTCAGAGCTCCTTAACTTCCAGAAAGACAAGTCCAATAGACGGGTTGCCTGTAGCTAACACTTCAGCGAAACCAGACTGCAGCTGCCCAGGGTCCTGTGGGAGAATCCAAGCAGCCAAGCAAACTCCCGGAGGGGGCAGGGCAGGGATTCAGGGAGCCAGGGCTTCCCAGAAGTTGCAGGAGGGAGCTGGAAACCCGGCTGCAGCTGTGCTCTCTGGGCCCAGGGTCTCTGTGCCAGGCCCAAGGCCACTGCTGCTCACCTGCTCACCTGCGTCTTCTGGGTAGGCCCTGCTCTCTCTGGGCGCCGTGTAAGTGAGAGGGAGAGAGGACATGCCTTCAGAGGGAGGAGGGCGGGACACGAGGAGGCGTGATTAGCGCTGACCATGGGCCAAACACCGTTCTGTGTGCTTTCCCTGTGTCAGCGTCCTTGACCCTCGTAGTGCCCCTCGCAGGTGGGCGCTATGCTTATTACCTTTCCACAGGTGGGAAACAAGCCCAGAGTAAGTAATTGCCACTAAGACCCGGCCGGCAGTCTGGCTCCAAGCCCCCTACTCAGCCATCTTGTCACTCTGCCTCTCCAGCGAGAAGCCCCGGCTGCTCAGAGGTGAGAAGGGAGAAGGGTGGGTCGCAGCCCTCCCTGCCTCCCCCAGGCTGCCCTGCAGATCACAGCCTGCAAAGCTGCGGCCCCTCCGGCTTCCGGGCTCTGGCAGAGCAGGTGCTGCCCAAATTTTCCTGGACGTGGTGGGACCTTCTTCTGGGCAGGCTCTTGCTCACAGATTTGGGGCTGGTGTTTTAAACCACCCTGTTAGGTGACAACCTGTGTTTCCCCCAGCTGAGTCTCTACCTCATTGTGTTGTCATGGGCTGTTTTCTTGTCTGTTTTGTCCCCTAAACTGTGCACTCTCAGAAACAGGGCTGTGTTCCTTTCTCCCTGGGTCTCCAGCTGAGTGCCTGGCGCACAGGGGGTGCTGAGCTGACCTGCACCCACTGCTTCCCATTAGAGATGGGGGACGCGGTGGCGACGCGCTTCCAGATTTTGCCACCAGAGGGCAGGCGCACACAGCAGCCGAGCGCGGCAGGGGCGGCGGGGCTGGGTGGGTCCCTGCGCCCCAGCCTGCCAGGCCGGGAAGGGCCAGGCAGAGAGGGTGAAGGGCAACAGAACAGGGGCTTGGGGCAACTCCGCACCCAGCCTGAGCTCCCGCGCCCTCCTTTTCTCTTCCTTCCGCCCCATCTCTCCCTCCATCTCTTTTCTGTTCCCTTTTCCCCTTTCCATGTTGACCTGGTTTCAACTTTGACTTTGTGTGACCTTGGGCCAGACACCTCTTCCCTCTAAGGCTAGTTTCCTCACTGTAAAATGGGGAAATGATGATAATACCCAGATTTGTGCATGTCCCTTACTCTTTTCCCTTCCTCGGGCTGTGGGACCCTCTGTGCAGGGCTACGCTTCTCTGCCCCCAGGGAGGAGCTCCAGACCTCGGCCAAAGCAAAGTCAGGGCCCCTGGTGCTGGCTGGCCCTTCCTAGCCTTCCGCTCCACCCTGGGGAGGCCACCTCCAGGCTGGCTCTGTAGGGCTGCGTGGGGCAGGCCAGGGTAGGTAGCTGGGACCACCCCTCCTTTTCCCTCCTGGGAGCTGCCGCAGTGCTGGGAGGCACGCAGGTGCCAGCTGGGGCTGTTCCACTCAACACAGGGGCCGGCAGGAGTGAGTGGATGGATGGATGGATGAATGGATAGACTAAGAAATTCATGCAGGCTTCAGAGCACTTGTAGCAGAGGGACTTTACCCACTGCCAGCAGCACACGAAGCCTCCTAAGCTTGGAGCCTGCTCCAAATGCAGTCCCTTGAGGCCTTGTCTACCTTTGAAGCATCTTGTCCCTTTCGGACCTCCCACCAGCAGTGGCCAACGGAGACCAGGGGTGAGGGGTGAGGATTCTGCTAACTGTGAGGGATTAATCTTTCATTCATTTATTCCTCATCCAACAAACATAATGCAGCCCACTCCCCTGTCGGCCCGTGCACGCGTCTGAGCCACGTGCATCGTGAGGGCTTGTGCTGCAGGGCCAGGCGTGCTCTGCGGGGAGTCAGGGGAGGCTTCTCTGAGGAGGTAGCTTTTGAGCAGGAAGCTTGTCCTTGCCTGCCCCGGAGGGTCACAAGTGGATTGGAGCTCTGGCCAGCCAGTTTCAGAGAAGTCACTGGCCAAGAATCAGAGGCAGAGGGACTGTCCCCCTGTGATGAAAAGCCCAGACCCCAGGGGACTGAGGGCAGCATGACAGCAGGGCAGCAGGGACAGCATGACCGTCCCCCTGTGATGAAAAGCCCAGACCCCAGGGGACTAAGGGCAGCATGACAACCCCAGTCGGCAGCAGTGCTGGGTCGGGGGACCCCAGAGCTCCCACCCCCCACTCATGCCATGCTGCCTCCAAGGAAGGGGCTTCTGGGCACGCCTGGGAAAGGGAGATGTGTCGTCACAGGGGGTGCTCAGTCCCCAGCTGAGCTCAAGGCTCTCTGACAGCCAGGACCGTCTCTCCGGGCACTGGGTCCCGCCTGCAGGGACTTGCCCGTTGCTGACCTAGATTTCCTGGCCACTATGTCAACACCTCCAGGGCGGGGCAAAGCATGGCTTCTCAGAGGCCCAGACGGAGTTCGTGACCAACATCACAGAGACTCAAACTCCACCTGTCCTGGGGAGCCCAGCTCCACGTGGGCTCGCAGGGCTGCTGGGCTTCCTGGTGACCACCTGGCTCTGGCCCAGACCCCTCCCCGAGGCTGTCCTCGGGGCAGTGAATTTAGGACCCTGCATTAGCCGCCTGTCAGTGGGCAGCACCCAGGGGAGGCATTTAGAAGCATGGGCCGTGTGCGTGTGTGGGACCGAGGGTGCTGCACGTGTTTGAGGCCAGTCTCTTTTCTGTGACTCTTCTGGTTTGCTTCTCAGAGAAATCGAGTCAGCTCAGCCCTGGAGAAATGGTGGGCTTCTGTAGGGGCCTGTCTGGGGCCCGCCTCCCCCTAGAGCCCTGTTCCCTCTGCGTCCCAGGTGGCGGCTCTCCTGCTGCCCTGGGGTGACCCAGGGCCTCCCCAGCTCGGCTGCCAACCCCGCCCCTGACCTCAGCACATTCAATTCTCTTGGGATGGCCCATCCTGCCACACAGCCTAGAAGATTCTGCCCCTGGCTTGGGGCTCCATTCTCGGAGCCAGGGTGAGGCATGAATCACAGGGCTGTGTCACAGAAGCTGCAAGGTCATGAGCTGCCAGAGGCTGCCTGGAACCCACAGACATCAAAGCCTGCAGAGCCCCACCCCCGCCCCTCTCCCCGGGGCTGTGTCCTCCAGCCCCTTCCCAGCAGCCTCCCACGGCCAGGCCATGACGCCCTCTGGCTTCTCTCTTCCTTCCCCACCAGCCTGCAGTGGTTAGGACAGCCCCTTGCAGTCACAGCCTCAGAGCAGGTGCGGCCCTGAGAGCCCATGGCAGGTCCTGGTTATAAGGGGTTTGTCAGGATGATCAGAATATGCAAATAGTATTCTTTTTAGATTTTTTTTTTCTTGGATTACAAACTCCCAATCAAACATCTTCCTAGGCTGGGCCAGGTGACTCATACCTGTAATCCCAGCATTTTGGGAGGCCAAGATGGGAAGGTGACTTGAGACCAGGAGTTTGAGTACAGCCTGGGTAACATAGCAAGACTCTGTCTCTATAAAAATATTTTAAAGGCCAGGCAAGGTGGCTCAGGCTTGTAATCTCAGCACTTTGGAAGGCTGAAATGGGAGGATCAGTTGAGGTCAGGAGATTGAGACCAGCCTGAACAAGAGTGAGACCCCATCTCTACCAAAAAATAGAAAAATTAGCTGGGCATGGTGGCACGTACCACTTGGGAGGCTGAGGCAGGAGGATCTCTTGAGCCCAGGACTTTGAGGTTGCAGTGAGCTATGATCTCACCACTGCACTGTAGTCTGGGGAACAGGGAGACCTTATCTCAAAAAAAAATTTTTTTTTTTAATTAGCTGGGTGTGGTGGCACCCACCTGTAGTCCCAGCTACTCAGGAGGATGAGGTGGTGGGAGGATCACTTGAGCCCCGGAGTTTCAGGTCGCAGTGAGCTATGATTGTACCACTGCCCTGTAGCCTGGGTGACCAAGCTTTCTTATTCTCAAAATAAAATAAAAAGTCTTTCTAAAGTATTCCTGGACTCCCAAATACCCTCCCTGTCCCAGATCTGGGGGGACCTCAGTTACAGAAACATTGAGAGAGCAGGGAGTGAGAGGTGGGAGCTAGCCTGATGCCCCCCTTCTCTGAGCCTGGTTCCCCAGTCTCAGGCTCCTTAGATCTCTGGCATCCTCACAGAGGTCCCAGGCCCTGCAGCCAGGTAGACTGGGCTTGGCATGGGGAGGCCAGCAGTTAGAGAAGCTCTGTGTGTCCCCATCAAGGAGGGGACTTGGGTCTGGGCAATGCAGGGTGCTGGCCCCTCTAGGAGGCCTGGCCTGGACCAGCAGGTGAAGGGCCCACTGTCCCCAGGGGGCATGCCACCCGGGTCCCCCAGGACCCCAGCAGAGAAGTCCCCACAACCTGGCACCTTCTCCTCCCTGACCTGCCTGAAATCTGGCCTTGGCCAGGAGAGGGAGCTGCCTGTGTTCCTTATAAGGGGATTAGGCAGACGGGATGGGAGAGGGGGAGAGGCTGCTCTGGAGGCCAAGCCTACACTTCCTATGCACACGCTGCAAGCGTAGACGTTGGGACCAGAGGCCTATAGAGCACAGCTGGCCCAAAGGCTCCACAGAAAAGAGGGCTGGCCCAGGCCCAAGTCCTGACAGGTGCACATCAGGGACGGACACCTGGGCCTCCTGGCCCCCAGCCAGACCTGGGGCAGCGGCTCCAACACCTGCGCACCTCAGCGTCCGCACGAATGAAACCTCTCCAAGTCAGGCCATGCACTCAACACCTAAGCATCCCAGCAGAGGTGTGACGGTCACTCGAGAGACAGGGCTGAGCATGTTTGCTACCTGGCCTTCATTTCCTCTTCCTAACAGTATCCCAGTGTGCAAAACTGGAATGACCTGAGAGGCTGAGGCAGCTGCTTGCTGGGGCTCCAAGTCGGAGGTCTTGATTCCTGCCCCGAGGCCCCTAGAACCACCCTGGCGTGAGCCACGCTCGAGCTTGGTTTTCCACCTTCTGAATTTAGCCTCTGTTATGGGTTGAGTCACGTTCTGCTACAGTTTGAATTGTGTCCTACTATGGTCTGAATGTTTGTGTGCCCCCAAAATCCATATGTTGAAATCCAGCATGATGTTATTAGGAGGTGAGGCCTTTGGGGGTGATTGGGTCATGAGGGTGGAGCCCACATGAATGGGATTAGTGCCCTTGTAAAAGAAGCCAAGGGAACCTGTTCACCCCCTTCCACCGAGTGAAAGCAAAGCGAGAAGGCGTCATCTGTGAGCAAGAAAGTGCCCCCTCACCAGACGCAGAATCTGCGTGACAATTTGATCTTGGAGCTCCCAGCCTCCAGAACTGTGGGAAATAAAGTTCTGCTATTTATAAGCTACCCAATTTATGGTATCTTGTTATGGCCGCCCAAATAAACTGAGACAGTGCCCCCCAAATCCATTGTTGAAATTCCAATCCCTGTACCAAGTTCCTGATGACCAAGTTCCTCCGACTGTGTGGGAGGGACCTGCCCGCTCCGGCCTCTGTCGTTCTCCTTTTCCTGTTCCCGAGCTTGAATAAGCACCAGCTCTTCTCACTGGCACTTTAAAAGGCTGTATTAATAAATTCAACTGAAATAGAAAAATCTTTCATTTTGTCATATCGGTTTTTTTTTTATTGCAAACAAGTGAAATTTAGGCTTTAACTTAAGCAAACGTTAACTTACAAGGGGTATATGTGCGAGACCGTATTGGGGTTTGAATGTTGGTCAGAGTGTGACCCTATCTGGAAAGGGGATCATTGCAGAGGGAATTACCGAAGAGCAGCGTGGGCTCCTAGTGCAATAGGACTGGTGTTCTTATAAAAGGGGGAGATTCAGACTTAAGGGGGGCAGACGGGGAGAACGCCGTGTGAATGTGGAGACGCCCGTCTGCCGGCAAGGTCCTCCCCCCACAGCCCTCAGAAGGGGCCCACCCTGCCGCCGCCTGGATTTCAGACCTCCAGTCTCCAGCACTTAGAATGAGAGAGGACGGAGATAAACTGAAGAAGGAATTCTTAAGGCTGTAACACAGAAGTCCCGCCCGAGTGTCCCGCCTGCTGCCCTGCGGCATCTGGACTCAAGCTGCGGCATCAGCTCTTGCCCGAGCTGCCAGTTGCGTGACAAATGTCACCCCGGGCGGCCCCACAATCACAAAAGATAATCCATTAAAATCCCCCCTCGGCCTCAGGGTCTGTTTCCCTTGAAAACCCCAATACGGTCTCCCACATATACCTCCAGTAAGTTAACGTTTGCTTAAGTTAAAGCCTAAATTTCACTTGTTTGCAATTAAAAAAAAAAAAAAACCTGATATGACAAAATGAAAGATTTTTCTATTTCGGTTGAATTTATTAATACAGCCTTTAAAAGTGCCAGTGAGAAGAGCTGGTGCTTATTCAAGCGCGGGAACAGGAAAAGGAGAACGACAGAGGCCGGAGCGGGCAGGTCCCTCCCACACAGTCCGAGGAACCTGGTCGGCAGCACTTAGGACACCCGTCTGGTTGGTAAGGCCACCTCCATCCAGGGGGCGGTGTATCAGCTACGCTAGTCTGACGCCATTTACGTGTCCAAGTGGCCCAGTCCCCATGTTCCGATTCCATGATGACCAAGCAAATTTCTACTTCCCAGGAAGGAAAATGCTCTAGTCATGTCTATGCACAATTATAACATTCATTTCTCATTATCAATTGATGCTTCGATATTTCACACATCGTCATGACCACCTGGTCAGCGTGGAGCCTCCGTGAGAGATGGACACGTCCGGGCAAGCTGGCAGATTCTGAGCCTGCAACCCTAACACCCGGAGGCTCCGCTGGGTAAGTGCTTTAGGGTTCAGAGTGCTGCGTCCTGCCGCAGCCTTTCCGGGAGGGAGTGTCCTGTCCCCTCCCAGCTGGGCACTGCTCCCGCTGAGTGCCCCAGTGTTCATTTAAGATGGCCCTGCTGTGGTTTGATGTGTCCCTTCCAAAATTCAGGTGTTGCCAGGGTGGTGGTATTGAGAGGTGGGGCCTTTAAGAGGTGACTAGGCCAAAAGGACCCCTCGCTGGCTCAGGTGGGTCAAGGCTTCCCGCAGCCTTAGCCCCACCTGCCCTTCGCCGTCCACCAAGGGAGGAAGCAGCAGCCCTCACCGGACAGCCAAAGCTGCCGGAGCCTTGGCTTTGGACTTCCCAGCTTCTAGAACTGTGAGAAGTAAATTTCTGTTCTTCGTGAATTGCCCAGTGTCGGGGATTCTCTCATAGCAGCACAAAGCAGACTAAGACAGGCCACGGCATTGCCCTTGAGCACTTTGAAAGGGCGAAGCCCCGTCCGGGCGTGGCCGGGCCGCTCGCGCCGCAGTGCGAAGGTGGATATTAACGGCACGCTGAGGGCATCGGCTCTCCTCGAGCCGCCGTGAGTGGCGGAGGCGCCTTGTCACTGGGCTGCCCCGCGGAAAGCCTGCCATCTTTCAATCCACATCTGCTGGGTACCTTCCTTGGAGTGACGCTTTCTCGAGCCCTTGGGGCGTCTGTCCCCGTTTTCTCCCCACCATGTGACCCTGCCCACAGGCCTCTCCTCGCCAACCCTGGGCCCTGCCTCCACTTCCCCAGGCCTCGGTGCTGAGAGCCCACGTTGGCAGAGTTCACCCGCAGCCCCATCACAGAAGGCGCTGCCTCTGCGTGCCTGGACGCTGGCCTTCCATGACCCCTGAGCCCCTCCACGCTGCCCTCTCCCTTGTCTTTTCTCGCTCCCCGCATTGGGCTCCTAGGGCGCTAGATCTTCACAATTTACCGTCTCCCTGCAGGTGGCTCAAGGCTCGCTCACCTAGGATGCCTCCGGCAGCCAAGCCCTTGCCTCTGTCTGAGGCCTGCCCCCACTGCCACCCTGCCCTGGCCAGTGCCCAGCTCATGTGCACCCTGCTCCGGCCAGCCTGGCAGTCACCCGAGCCTCTGCCGCCACCTTGACCTCTCCCCACCCAAGCCCTATCTCTGCTTGAGTCAGAACCTTGGCTCCAAACCCCAGCTCCGGCCCTGCCTCTGACCCCGGAGCTGACCTCGGACATAGGCAGGCTGACAGGGGAACAGAAAGAGCACTGGCTCTGGTTGGGATGGGAGACTCCCCAAGCCCCCGTAGGATGGCAGGAAACAAGGAGACAGCAGCAGGTGAGTGCTCCTGACTGTTTGCAAGATGAGGAGCCCAGGGCACCACAGCAACCCATTCGGTAGTGCTGAGGTCACACCTGACTGCAGCTGTGATTGTCACCTTTGCTCTGCAGAACTGCTGAGAAGCTTGAGGCACTTGAAGGGGGCGGAGGAGGGTGCAGTGGAAAGTCTGTGCGGAGGGTGGGGTCCCTCAGTCGTGTCCCCACTCCATGCAACCCGGTGACCATCCTTGTCCCCTCCACAGAGGCCACAGGTAGTCTCTGGAGAAACTGAGCCCATGAGGCTTAGACTTGGCCATGGGCCATGGGCAAGAAACGGGGACACAGGCAGTGGGAGTAAGCTGGAGACCATGTGTGCACTGGGAGGCCCCAGCTACTCCCGCAGCTCTGCTCCTGCAGCGGACACTGTCCCGGCTCCACCCAGACACCCTCGGACCCCGTGACTCTCGGGCCTCCTTCAGCGTCTGCCCGCAGGCCTCCCGTGGCTGCCCGGCAGCTCCCCCCAGCACTGGCCTGGGCTCCTGCAGCCACCTGGTGACTCAGTCCCCTGGGGTGGCCTCAGGCAAGGACTGGCCAGAGATTGTGTTGATGTAGTTTCCCATCCAGAAGCTTCCTCCTTCCCTCGCCGTCCACTCCTCCTCCTCCTTCTCCAGGGCCCCTCCTGCCCCTCGATTCCCACTCAAGGGCCCTGTGTGGGAGGGGGTTGTTTGCAAGGACAAGTGCCTGAGGAGGGGCCAGTGTAGTTCCTGGCCTGGCACCACCCCCCATCCTGCGTGGACAGCAGCCCCTCCCCCATGCAGGTCCTCGCCTTTCCGATGGCACCCGAACTTCCACAAAGCCCGTGAGAGCTGCTGGAAACCTTTGGGGTCTGGCAGGAAGTCTCCAGCTCTCCCCACCCACCCGAGTGACAGCGGGCCTCGGTCTCGTCCTCCACTGGAAAACGAGGAGGGCCGCCGGGTGTTTGTACGTGCCGCGTGCTCAGCACAGCCACCGCGCCCGAGGCAGGGACTGTGGGAGTCAGCAGTGTGCGTCCTCTTGCCATGAAGAGTGGCTTCAGCCTTGCAGGGGGCACTGCCTGGATGTCGACTGTTGGAGGCAAGGACCCTCAAAGACCCTCAACTCCCCTATGACTCGTCCTACGCACGGGCTTTTCCAGCTATAGCTCCGAGAAGAATGCATTCCATGACGTGCTGACCACGGGATGCTCCAGGGACTGCTGACTGCAATTGTTCCCGACCACCTGCCAGGTTGGGGTTGAGTAATCAGTCACAAACAGGATACCGATAAGACGCTGATTGGGGCTGATTGCCCCAGCCCCAGACCCAAGCCTCATGGTCACCCCACTCTATTTTTCTGTTTCTACTTCCTTGTTTCTGTATGCTTATAAAACCTACAAAGAATTCAAGTAAAGTAGACCTTGACAACCCTTTGCTTGGTCTCGTTCCTTTCTCTCGCCCATCTCTTTCAGGCACGGTCCCCCTTGACCCCACGAGTAACAGAAGGTCCCGCGGGCCGGGACAAGTGGCGTCCAACGTGGGGCTCGAGGTACGGACTTTTGTCAGATGCACGCGGTCTACAGTTCTCCGGAGAATCCCTGAAGAGACCTCCTTTCTGCTGCTCACAGAATCGATGGTCTGATGAGTAGATTTTTTACATTGTCATCCCATCGAGATGGGCCATTCTTTGTCTAAAGAGGCCGTTTTTATCAAGGATCTCAAGGCCTCGCTCAGAGAGAGAGGAATTAGAGTTAAGAAAAAGGACCTAGTAAAGTTTTTTGTGTTCATTGATCGTGCTTGTCCTTAGTTCATTGTTGGTGGACCTGAGATTCACCCACGCAAGTGGCAAAAGGTAGGCAGAGATTTAAACAATTTACTTCTGAATCAGGGCCCAGATGCCGTCCCTGTATCCGTTTTCTCGTACTGGGGACTAATCAGAGATATTGTTGAGGGAGCAGATTCAGACCCCAATAAAAAGCAGCTGCTCTCAGTAGCAGAATTCTGCCTCCGACCTGTGTCGCGGTCCACTTCGAGAAGGTCTTTAGAGGCAACCGGAGGATCGACTTCCCCTAATGATCCTGAGAGACCAACATGCCCTTCCCCTTGCCCCTCGGTTTGTATTAATATGCCCCCTCAGGACCCCTCAGCTGAGCTCCAGACATCTAGGGACGAACCCCCGATTAGTAGGCCAGACACCAAGACCCTCTACCCTCCCTTGCCCGAGGGTACAGCCCCTCATGCATTCAATTACCCGGTATTCAAGAAACAACCCCTCCAAGAGTCCCTCAACCCTGCAGAAGAGGCAACCCTCGGAGAGAAAGCGGCCCAATATCACGATCTCGAATGGCCGCCTCCTTACGTGCCCCAGATTTGCGCACCTTCGTTAATGCCTCCCCTTACAATGCCCTTACTTTTGCGTGCCAAAAAAAAACTTAAGTCAAAGGGTTACACAATTAAAGGATGTCTTACAACTTCAAAAAGAGTTTGCCCAGCTTTCCAAAGACTTGTCCTCCCTCCAAGATACGCTTAAAGATTCTGTTTTCATTAGCCACCCACGTCATGAGACCGCCCAGTCACACGCCACCTTAAATAAAAAATCCTTAAAGTCCTCCCATAAAGCCCTAGCATTCCCGGTAATTACCAGGTCTAATAGGCAAGGAGACCTTGCCGCCCCTTCTTCGAGCCAGTCCCCGCCCCAAGATTCAGATGACGAGAATACAGAAGAGAAAGAAAGGGAAAGTGAAGGTGATGACCCCCCGGAGGAGACAGTCCCGGGGCCCACTGCAGAGCCCACTGAATTTCGCAGACTAAAGTTTAAAACCTTAAAAGAACTGAATTCTGCTGTTAGGGCATATGGGCCCAATGCACCCTTTACCTACTCCCTCCTAGAGGCAGCCTCAGGGGGCGGCTACCTGCTCCCCGGAGAATGGATCAACTAGTACAGGCGGTCCTTTCTCTCAGACAGTTCCTCTCTTGGAAGGCCGACTTTCTCGACCGCTGTCAGACCACGGCTGCTAATAATTTAAAAAACCCCAATTCTGCATCTTGGACCCTTGAAAAGCTTAGCGGACAGGGGAGATTTGCTACTGAACAGCGCCAAAGGAGACTTCCAATTGGGCTCTTGTCTCAGACCGCCGCAGCCGCCTTCGGCGCCTGGCGAACACTTCCCTCTACGGGATCTGTCCTTACTCTCCTGACAAAAATCACCCAGGGAGCTCAAGAGGGTTTTAGTGAATTTGTGGGCAGGCTTTTAGAGTCTGCTGAACGAACCCTCGGACACGAAGATGAGAATAATAGGCTTATTAAACAATTGGCCTATGAAAATGCCAACAGCACTTGCAGGGCCATCCTCAGGGGTAAACTCAAAAATAAAGACCTTAATGACATGATTAGAATGTGTAATGATGTTGACCCCTTCGCACATAAGGTATCACAGGCCGTGCAGCTTGCGGTTGGGGCCGCCATCCAAGGGACTGCGGCCCAGAGGGACTGCGGCCCAGAGGGACTGCTTTAAATGCGGTCAACCAGGGCACTTTGCGAGGCAGTGCCCCCTCGCCACCTCCTCTGCTGCCCCTAACCTCAGTGAGCCGCCAGGCAGGCCAGCCCAGCCCCCCTCCCTCTGTCCTCGCTGTAAGAGGGGAAAGCATTGGGCCAATCAGTGCCGCTCCAAGACTGATGTCTTTGGAAACCCCTTGCCCCCCTTTCAGGAAACGGCCTGAGGGGCCAGCCCCGGACCCCCGTCCTATTCAATTTCAGTCAGCCTCGGGGAACAGCCGACAAGAGAGCCCCCAGACTCTAGACTCCTCCGAGCAACCACAGGGAGCGCAGGAGTGGACTTGTGTGCCTCCTCCAACACAATATTAAGACCTGAGGATGGTGTTCAAATTTTGCCCACTGGCTCCTATGGACCCCCCCACCCCCCGGCTAACATGTTCTTTTTTATTCTGGGCCGAGCCTCCTCCACTCTTGCGGGGCTCATAGTCCACCCCTCCATAGTAGATAGTGACTTTACCGGGGAAATTAACATCTTAGCCAGTGCGCTTACAGGCCCTGTGTGTGTCTCTAAGGGACAGCGCTTAGCTCAGGCATTACCCTTGCCCCTTAATACATCCTTCCCAGCCATCGCCTCTAACCGAGGTGCTTCCTGCCCTGGCTCTTCTGATCTCTATTGGGTCCAAGCTATCACCACGGAACGGCCCACCCTGCGGCTAAAATTAGATGGTAAACTTTTTGAAGGCCTTCTTGATTCAGGCGCCGATTCCACGGTTATTGCCCAAGACGCCTGGCCCGCTTCATGGCCACTGCAGCCCTCCCTTACCCACTTACAAGGTATAGGACAGTCTAGAGATACTCTCCAGAGCTCAAAAATTTTGACATGGGAAGACTCTGAGGGAAACAGAGGCACTACTCAACCCTTTGTAGTCCCGAGCCTACCTGTTAACTTATGGGGGCGTGATATCCTTGCACAAATGAATGTCATTATGTGCAGCCCCCCAATGAAGTTGTAGCCAGCCAAATGCTTAAACAGGGATTCCTCCCAGGACAGGGTTTAGGCAAAGAGGGTCAGGGACTAAGAGCACCCTTGACCACCCTCCCTAAGTCAGACAGATCAAGACTAGGCTTCAAAGACCATTTTTCGTAAGGGCCATTGATCCCCCTGCACTTCAGGCAGATAAAATCACTTGGAAAAGTGACTCCCCTGTCTGGATCGATCAGTGGCCCCTCCCATCTAACAAGCTAGCCGCAGCTACAGCGTTGGTGCAGGAACAATTAGCTGCCGGACACATAGAGCCCTCTACTTCACCATGAAATACCCCCATTTTCATCATTCAAAAAAAGACTGGCAAGTGGTGGCTGCTACAAGACTTACGGGCTATTAACCAAACAATAGTTCCCATGGGGGCACTCCAGCCTGGTTTGCCTTCGCCCGTAGCTATCCCCAAAGGCTACTATAAGATAGTCATTGACCTAAAAGATTGCTTTTTCTCCATACCATTGCACCCAGATGACTGCAAACGCTTCGCTTTCAGTCTCCTGGTAGTAAACTGTATAGGACCCTCCCCGCGCTTCCAATGGCGAGTATTGCCTCAAGGCATGGCCAACAGCCCCACCCTTTGCCAAAAATATGTAGCTCAGACAATTGATTCTTTTAGAATTCAACATCCTCAGCTATATATAATTCATTATATGGATGACATTCTTCTCGCTGGGGCTGACGAGGCAACCTTGCATCAAGTTACCATGCAGGTTGTCTCGGCCTTACAAGCTCGAGGCCTTTGCCTATCCCCTGAAAAGATTCAGGTCTGCCCCCCTCACCTGTTCCTAGGCTTTGAATTGTTCCCCAATAAAGTCCTCTCTCAAAAGGTACAGATCAGAAAAGACTCTCTTCAATGCCTTAATGATTTTCAGCGCCTTCTAGGCGACATTAATTGGCTTCGCCCATATTTAAAACTCACCGCAGGACAGTTAAAACCCCTATTTGACATCCTACAGGGAGATGCCAATCCAACCTCTCCACGCTCCCTAACTAAAGAAGGGCAGCAAGCGCTTAATTTAGTCGAGCAGGCCATAAATGCCCAGGCCATTGGCTACTTCTCCCCCGATTCCCCCTTGTACTTCATTGTCCTCCCTACCCCCTTTGCACCCACGGGACTCTTCTGGCAGGGCAAGCCCCTTTTTTGGGTTCACCTATCAGCTTCTCCCCCTAAAGTCCTTCCCACCTACCCTTATTTAGTAGCTAGGATTATTCGCTTGGGGCGAGAAAACTCCCTTAAGCTCTTTGGAAAGGATCCAGATATCATAATACTCTCTTACAATGCTTCTCAAATCTGGTGGCTAATACAAAATGATGATGATTGGGCGGTTAACTGTACGTCTTTCCAGGGCAAACTAAATAATCATTACCCCCCTGATAAACTAATTCAGTTCCTCTATCGGACACCTGTAATATTTCCAAAAAAACCAAGAGTCTCCCCCATTCCAGGAGCCGTCTTAGTCTTTACCGATGGATCTTCCTCAGGCACCGCGGCCTATAGCATTAATGGCCAGGTCCGCAGTTTTCCCACCAGATTCTCCTCTGCTCAACTCGTTGAGTTAGCAGCCTTAGTCGCAGTCTTCAAATACGTAGATCAGTCACCATTTAACTTGTATACTGATAGTTCTTATGTTGCTCATGCTGTCGCCATTTTAGAAACTGTGCCTCATATTCGGCCCTCCAACAATACCACTCAAATGTTCCAGCAACTACAAAGACTCATTCACTCCCATTCCGCGCCCTTTTTCACAGGCCATATTCGCGCCCACACTGGCCTTCCTGGGCCTCTAGTCGCTGGAAATAATCTTGTTGATCAGGCAACCCGCGTTGCAGGTGCAGTCCACACTATCACTGTTGATCCTGTTTGCGCTGCACGCCAAGCTCATAATTTACACCATCTCAATGCCCATACCCTCAGACTTAAATTCTCTATTACTAGGGAACAAGCCAGAGAGATCGTCCGCCAATGCAAGGCCTGTTTTACCCTTCTCCCTGAACCATACCTAGGAGTCAACCCTCGCGGCCTAATCCCTGGGGAGCTCTGGCAAATGGATGTCACTCATTACCCCTCTTTTGGAAAGCTTAAATATGTACATGTCTCTGTAGACACTGACAGTGGATTTATCTTTGCTTCCCTACAAACAGGCGAAGCCACCCGCCACGTTATTACTCATATTATAGCCTGTCTCACCTCCCTCCCTCAGCCTAAAGTTATTAAGACTGATAATGGCCCGGGATATGTCAGCTCTAATTTCAAAAGTTTTTGTGCTCAGCTAGGCATTAAGCATATTACAGGCATTCCATACAACCCTCAGGGCCAAGGTATTGTAGAGAGAGCTCATCAGACATTAAAAAATACGCTCTCCAAACTACAATCGGGACGAGGAATTTTATACCCTTTAACAGGTAATTCCAAAACCCTGCTTAATCATGCCCTGTTCATTTAAAATTTTCTCACCTTTGACACCGCCAGTAAAACAGCCACCGACTGCCTTTGGCATTCATCCACCACAGATACTTATGCACAGGCCTTGTGGAAAGAGCCACTTACCAGCAAATGGTTAGGGCCTGACCCGTCCTCATATGGGGAAAAGGACATGCCTGCATCTATGATACCCAGGCAGGAAACGCCAGATGGCTACCAGAGACAACGATTAAGTTATATAATCCACCCAGAGAACCCCCTGAGAAAAATTCTTGATTCTGTTCTCTTCCAGAAATACAATGACTCCCCGAAAAAAGACGTTGCCCCTCCTGTGCCTAGTTCTGATCGTGATCAAGAGCACCATCACAACCAACATCCATCAGATCTACAACTATACATGGCAGGTAATTAATGAGGCAGGAGACGTTGTTAATTCCTCCTCACGTCTCTCCGCCGTTATATCATGGGATCCATTAGAAATTGACCTATGCGTATTGGCTCTTGGGGCCAAGGACCCTGCGTGGGGCCTTCCCGCACTTTTCGCCCCTCAGCCAGCTCCTCCAACGACTGACTCCTCCCCAGGCTTTTGCTCCTCGAGAGCCGCTCTTCCACGAGATATAAAGACTTTTATGTTTGCCCAGGGGCCCATCGACCTCGCACCAACAACTACCAATGTGGTTACGCCCCTGACTTCTTTTGTGCTTCCTGGGGCTGTGAGACCACCGGTGATGCCTACTGGAATCCCTCCTCTTCCTGGGACTATATCACTGTCAGAAAGCGGTTTCCCCGTCAAGCCCCTTCGTCCCCTTACGCCCCACAACCACCCACTGATCCTCAGTGTAACAACCAGTGGTGCAACCCCCTGTTAATTTCATTCACCGAAGCTGGAAAAAAGGCTTCTTGGGATCAGTCCAGGGGATTTGAGTGGGGACTTAGACTTTACATGGCTAAAAGAGACATTGGTCTCACATTTAAAATCAAATTAATTAAAAGCCTCCCCAGAGGTCCTACGGTCGCAATAGGTCCTAACCACAACCTACACCCACCTTGACCTCACGGTCCCTCCAGGGGCCTACCCTCCTCCCCAGCTGTGTCCCCTTTTCCGTTTAGCACCTCCCTATACCAACTTACCCTGCCCGAGGGGCCCCCCTCCTCTGCAGAACTAATTCTCACCCTAGTTAACGCCTCTGTCAGGACCATCCGAGAGGCCAACAATTCAGAATATCAGGAGTGTTGGGTATGCTACTCCCCCCGGCCTCCCTTCTATGAGGGTGTCGCTACATTTGGTAAACTATTATTTACTAACGACACCAGCAAACTCAGATGGGGCCTAGAGACCCATGATGGCCTGACACTCAGCCAAGTCACAGGCCTAGGCCTTTGCCTTCTTAGCCCAAGAATGCTTCCCCCCGCACCCTTAGAGAAAATATGCAATCAGTCAATTACTGTCAACTCCACCTTTCAGTATATTTAGGCATCTAACACCTCTTATTTTGCTTGTTCTTCCGGCCTTACCCCGTATGTAGTCACTGCAACGTTTCTTAAGCATAGAGAATATTGTGTGTTAGTCATGCTCTTCCCCAGACTCACTATACGTCCTGTTGACAAATTGCTCAAATTTTGGGAGCGCGGCACCACAATGCCCCGAGAAAAGAGGGAGCCCATCTCGGCCATAACACTCGCAGTTATTCTAGGCCTTGGTGCCGCAGGGGCTGGAACAGGCATAGCCTCTCTAGTCACCTCCAACCAGCAATACCTGCAGCTCTCTGCTGCCATCGATAATGATCTCCGAGAGCTACAGCAGGGCCTAAAATATCTCAAAGAATCCCTCGCTTCACTTTCTGAGGTAGTGTTGCAAAATAGAAGAGGCCTAGACTTAGTGTTCCTCCAAGAGGGAGGTTTGTGTGCAGCACTTAAAGAAGAATGTTGCTTCTACGCAGACAAAACAGGCCCGGTAGAAGATAGCATTGAAAGGGTTACACAGAGCCTAGAAGATAGAAAAAAACGGAGAGACCAGAGTGAAGTGTGGTATCAAAATTGGTTTTCCACATCCCCCTGGCTATCCACATTGCTTCCCAGTGTCTTAGGGCCGCTTGTAGGTTTTCTGTTGCTCCTCACCTTTGGGCCTTGGGCATTCAAAAAACTAATTTTGTCAAGTCACAGGTAGACGCAGCCACACAAAAATCAGTCTCCGTGTTTTACCAACGGCTAGAACAAAGAGGCTCCAGAAAAGACCTCCATGAAGAGTCTCCCAACACACCCACTGAAGGTCTAAATTTCTCAGACCTTGCCTCAGACATGGAACGCAGTTGGTTCCAAAGGCTGTGGAGACGCCCATGACGGGATTATCGCGATGCCGTGTACCAGATGCACACCCCGCCGACGGTGAGGTGACTCCATGACGGGAATATTGTAGGTCCATGCCCGGGGGCACACTTCATAATCAGAAGTGCCGGAGCTGGATGCCACCTACATAGCCTAAGACAGAGGCCTCACCTTCACGTTAATCGCCCAATCTTATATTTGGGGTGCTGGTCGCGGAAGCCCATCGCGTAGCCTAAGACACACTCTCCACCCACCTATATAAATCTCCCTCATATTAATAAACAGAGGGGGAGATGTTGGAGGCAAGGACCCTCAAAGACCCTCAACTCCCCTATGACTCGTCCTACGCACGGGCTTCGCCCTGGAAAATTCCAGCTATAGCTCCGAGAAGAATGCATTCCATGACGTGCTGACCACGGGATGCTCCAGGGACTGCTGACTGCAATTGTTCCCGACCACCTGCCAGGTTGGGGTTGAGTAATCAGTCACAAACAGGATACCAATAAGACGCTGATTGGGGATGATTAACCCAGACCCAAGCCTCATGGTCACCCCACTCTATTTTTCTGTTTCTACTTCCTTGTTTCTGTATGCTTATAAAACCTACAAAGAATTCAAGTAAAGTAGACCTTGACAACCCTTTGCTTGGTCTCGTTCCTTTCTCTCGCCCATCTCTTTCAGGCATGGTCCCCCTTGACCCCACGAGTAACAGAAGGTCCCGTGGGCCGGGACAGTCGACAGCCAGCCTCGGGGGCGATGTGCCGGGGGAGCATCTCCATCATCCTCCCGTGTCCACTCCAACCTCAACTCTTTGCTTTTGGTGTGACCCTGGGCCACCTGGGAGCCCCTCTGGGCGAGGGAAGCTGCTGACGCTCCGGACAGGCCTGGGCAACTGTGGGAGTCTGGTCACCCCGCCCTCGGGCGTGATGGGCTGGCCCCCCGAGGACACTGGCACAAAAAGCGAGCACCAGGCCCCACGCAGGGGGAGACGCGCAGGAAGAGCAGTTTTAGGCGCCCTGACGAGGCAGTGGGAGACGTTTCAGGCACTGTGCTCCCCGGTGTCCCCACAGTGTCTCTCGTGACACACAGCACCGGCTTGTTCCACTAGACCCCTCTGCTCCACGCACTGAGACCCTCTCCCAGGCAGGGAGCGAGGGACTGAAATGCCAAGAGGTCCCAGGGTGCAGGAGGCAGCCCTGCTCCGTGCCTTCCTGGCCATGTGACATTGGGCAAGTCATTCAACCTTTGCAAAGGAAAACAAGCAATACCTGCCCGGCAGTCCTGCCCAGAGGACGAGCCCTCACGTCCGCAGTGAGCAGCCCAGGCCTCGCACAGAGGTGCTCAGAGAGCAGCTGCTGTTCCCTCGCCCTGAGAGATGGCGTCACTAAGGACTAAAGCCTCCCAGGCAGGCCTTGGACTCACTCTGATCCATCCGGAATGGGTGTTGCCTACACTGTCTCCTTCCTCTAGCAGATCCTGCCTCCAGAACCCTCGGCACCTGTGGGTGAAAACCAGGGGTCCCTCGCACAGTCCTCGGGCAGGCACGCCTGGCCCCTGGGAGCAAACGGAGATCCAGGCTGCTCCAGCCCAGCCCCCGCTGCCCTGATCCCTGGGTGTCCCAGCACCACGATGTTCCTGAGTCACAGCCAGGATTACCCCTGGGGGCTGGCTGGGGACATGCGCAGGGCACGGGGACAGCAATCGGGGAGGTGCTCTTGGCAGCAGGTGTCCTGGCTTCACTCATCCCAAGGAGGTGGCTCATAGGGAGTGGCCAGGGGATGACAGGTGGAACTCTGAGCAGACAGGCAGGGCTGACAGGCGTGGGCGCGTGCACTTTCTGCGTTCTCTCTCTCTCTCTTTCTCTCGTGCACACGCACACACATGGGCAGCACACATGCGGACAGGGCAGTCTCTGTACCCTCCGTGGTTCCCCATTTGCTGTTTGGGATGCGAGGACCCCTTGTGCTACGGCCACTTGTTTTTCCATGTGTGAGCTTCTTGTGGGCAGAGGTGGCGTCGTTCAGTGACGAATCTCCAGGTGCAGGTGCCCAGTGAAGGTTGCTGCTGGGATGGGTGGATGGGTGAGCAGATGATGGGTGGGGTGGACAAGGTGGGACTGGGCACCTCCCCAGGTTACACTAGCATCACTTAGACATGCTCGGAGTAGCGGCTGGAAACAACTCTCTGCAAAAGCCCACTTAAACGCCCTTTAAAATAACCTCCAAATTACAAGCAGAACTAATAAATAACAATGCCCCCCCCCTTGCACATGGAAACACTGTAGGGCATTTATGACACGGGCATGGGTAGACAGCATTTGAAGGTGGTCTAGATGTGTTTTCTTTTCTATCTTAACGAAAATCTCATAGTTTTACCCTGTGGCAAACCGTGTTTCAGAATTCATGTAACTGATTTTCACAACAGGCATAAAAATCTCTTTTGGGAGGCAGCGTGGGAGGATCACAGTGTTCTCTCTCTTCCTGCCCCTCCTCATCTCCCCTCATCCTTCACTCATGGTTAAAAAATAAATAAATAAAAAATAAAAAATAAATAAAACAAAACATGATCAAGATGCCAGAACCGAATGCTGGTCTGGCCTCGCTTCCGATTAGGTGTGGCTTTAGCAGATCATTGACCTCCACAAGCCTCAGTTTCCTCTTTGTTAAATTACATGCCTCCTTGGGTCTTTGTGAAAACCAAATGAATTTATGTTCATTTATACTTTTCAAACTGGGGTATAAATTCCCTTGAGAAAATTCAGAAATGTATTGAAGGCTTATGAAGCCGTAGGATGAACATGTTCCTTCTCACCAAAGTGTCAAAGATTTGAAGAAATAATACTGTATTTCATTTTAAAACAAACATGATTTATAGAATAATGCAAAAATGCAAGATTTCCATTTTTCCGAGACAGAGGTCTCAACTGTTGCCCCGGCTGGGCCCCCCATCTACCCTCTGCCCCAGGAGTAGGACCACGGGCACGTGCCACCATGCCCAGCTGAGAAATTTTGAGATAAAACTTGGGACTGGAAAGCGACTTCAAGTCAGGAACTCATAGCTTCAGGCTCTGCCCCTTATCTCACCAAAGGCGTTTCTCTCCTGTTGTGGGTGGAATTACGGCCCCAAAAGAGATGTTTTCATCCCCAAAAGAGACATTTTTTGTCCTAACCTCCAATACCTGTGACTCTGACCTTATTTGGAGGGCAATCGAGTTAAGATGAGGCCGTTATGGTGGGCCCTAGGCCAGCACTACCTTGTCTTACAAGGAGAGGAAAATGCCGAGTGGAGACAGGCAGGCTGCAGCTCGGCGGCAGTGAGCCCCGGATGCTGGAAGAGGCAGGAGGGATTTTTGGTTTGGACTCCAGGCTCCAAAACTGTGAGGGGATACATGCCCGTTGTTTTCAGCCACGCGGTTTGTGCTGCTTCATGATAGCAGCCCAGGACACCAACGTGCTCCCGGGGGCGGGAAAGTGGGGGCGGCCCCCGGTGGGCCGCTGGGAGCAGACAGGCCTGTCTCAGACCTGCGATCAGGGCCCCGTCAGCCGGATCACTTGCCCACCACGGGTGAGCCTCAGTTTCCTCCTCCCCTGTCTGGCCCGTCACTGGTAGATGCATCGTGTGCCACTGCTCTTGTTGGCCGTGCTGGCAGTCTGCTGTCACGTTTATAACCGCAGCAGCAGGATCCAAATCCGGACCGCCGTCTGAGGGTGGCCTTGGTCCGGCCAGCCCAGGTACCCTTTCCGTTAGTGCCCTGGAGAAGAGCTGGCAGCTCAGGCTCTCACGCGGCCCAAGAGCTCAGCAAAGGTGCCACCAGACTCACAGGGTTCTCCACCTGCCCCAGCCACTTGGGCCTGAAATTAGTCGGGGAGCCGCGCCAACGGGCCAGGACCAGACCCCAGAGAAGTCTCCCATGCTCCCCGCCTCAGGAGGCAGCAGCGAGCCGTCACCCCTTTATCTGGGCGGCATTGGTGAGCCCCCTCTGGGAGCCGGAGTCCGCACAGAGGGTCAGGGAAGGTTTCCTAGAGGAAGCGGGGCTCAGGCCGACTCGAGGAGGGGCAGTTTTACTGATGGGATCTGTCTACCCGCCTGTGGTCTCCGCATCACTGCAAACCCCAGCGCCCAGACGGATTCAGGTCACCCAGCGCCGGGTCTAGCGCAGAGTATGGGATGGGGAAATGTTTGTTGAGATGGCGAATCAAAGCTGGCTGGGAAGAAAGGGCCAGCAGTCCAGAGAGTCTGGAGTCAGGCGAGCGGCTGGAGCAGAGACCGAGGGTGGGAATGCTCCGGGCAGCAGAGTCCAGGTGTGGGATACAAGCTCACTGCTATCTTGGCTTCTGTGCCTTAGCTTTTGCAATTCGCTTGCTTGCTTGCCACTTAGCCTGACTGAAGCCACGACAGGCTTCTACAAAGTAAGAAACAACAACAAAAAACAAAACAAAACAAAACAAAAAAACAAGGCCCCAGGGAGGAAACCGTAAGGCACTACCTGATAAGGTAGTGCAAAGTCCCTGGGACCTAGCCAACCAATGAATAAATCAATACACGGCCAGTGTGATCAGCGCGTAAACAGCTTGTGTGGGGTGTGTGGGGTCCAGGTAGGTCCCAAGTATCAGTTGTAACAAGAAACCTGAGTTGCTCAACAACCAAAAGTATAGAACCTGTGCTAAAACCTTGCCAAAGGTCCTTGTCCAAAGAGACCACTGAGCCAGTGCTCTGGGACCTGGGCCCCAGCTCGAGCTAGCTTACATAAACCTCCATTTGTTGCTCACGTTGCTGTGAGCTTGTTACTCTGACATTCTTTTCTGGGACACAAAATTCTTGGACACAACAGAGGCAACCGTGCAGTCCCGTGGGAGGGTCTGGGAGGGGACCTCTCCCCTCATCCTGATGGAGGCCCAGAGGTGCTTTGAGACAAAAGCCCCAGCACTGCCATGGCTGCTGGCTAGAAGCCCTGGGAGTGATCCCAAACATTCGGTGCTCGGGAAGAGGAGGCCACCTGCCCACAGGAAAGGGGTGCCTGAGTGGCCTGATACAGCTCCGCCCTCCTCTCCTCCCCGGACCGGCAAGCTGGCTGGAGGGGCACCACACCGGGCAGCTGGCGCGTGCTATGGCAGCCCTAGTCCTGGCAGCCCTAGTCCTGGCCACGACTGGAGGGCAGCATCCACTGGAGGCTGCGAATGGTTCTCTTGGTGGCAAAGGCTCCACCTGCAGGGTCTGGTTGTCCCTTCCCCCAGGACATGGCAGTCCTAAGCCCCAGCGAGAGGGCTTGCTCAGGCTCCCTGGGGACACCTGGGTGCCACGGCCAAGGTGCGGCTATGACCTCACCCCCAGGCACGCCCTTCCTCCGGAGGCCTGGCAGACCCAGCACTCCTGCCCAGGGGGTGGGGCAGCCCAGCAACTCCCGGCTTCCACTGTGCACTCGCTCCGCTTTCCACCCGGAGTGAGAGGCCATGCAGAGGGAGGGGAGGGGAGGGCAGTTTCCACAGTTTTGGAAATAATCCCAGCTCACTGGTTCTTTTCCTGGAGCCACGCCAACGGACACTCGTCTAGACAGACCAATGCTCACTCCCCCGGCGGATGACACCTTGGGCTCAGATGTATTCTCCGCGGCACTAGTCTAGGGATGGGGAGGGGACTCCAGCTGTCCTGCCTGAGGGTTCTCAACACTCAAGCCCTCCCGAAAGAAACCTGGGCAGCACGCCCTCTGCCTCGTCTTTGTTTGCTGACCCTCTCTTAGGACACTTGTCGGTGACATTGTCTTGTCCATTTCACGCTGCATTGACAGCTTGTCCTTCTGCCCTTTGAGCATCTGCATGGTGCCTGGCACCATTGAAGGTGACCCTGTCCCTGCCATTGGCCATCTCCCAGGCTGCCAGGGTGGCTGGCGAGCAGGTGACAGTGCACAGTGTGGCCGGTGTTGTGACTTGGGGGCATGCCCAGGGACCCCTGAGGAGAGACCCCCGCCCCCGACAGGGTGGAGGGGGTTCCTGGGGAAGACACATGGGTGCTATTCCAAGTTAATTAGGTGAACAGCTGCCATTTTTGAGCACCTATTAAGTGCCAAGAGTTTATGTCCCTATTTCCAAATTATTGTCCTCTTTTTAAAGATGAAAACCCGAGAGGACAGAGCTGGCATTCCACCCGGGCCTCCCTGCCTCCCAAGCGCATCTGCACTGCCTACACCACGTGGCACCCCAACGAGGCAGCACCCTGCTGCAGCCCCCAGAGTAGGTGGGACCTGGGGGGAGGGGGGCACGAATGCAATCGCCTGTGGCAGTGGGACCAACGGGACCTCCCCCTCAAAGGGCTGAGAATGTCTTCCCCTGGCAGAAGGCACTGGGCCCTAATAGCTGGCTCAGATGCAGGACAGAGTCTGAGAGGGTCTTCCCACCCCAGATCCTGCCTGTTCCCAAGCTTTGGGATCAACATTCAGCGCGATGAAGTGTGGGGCCACGAGGTGGCGCCCTCATCCCTTGCTTGGGGCTAGGCATGCTGGGACCCCTGGGATGGGTTCTGCAAGGGGAACTCCGGTCCAGGAGATGGCTTGTGTCTACAGGGGCCTCCCTGGCCTCTCAGCATGAGGGCGGCTCAGTGATCCCGTGACTGCTCTCATAGCAGAGAGAGCTCCCTGAGAACTGCGGGATGGGATCGTGTTGGAGAGACTCAGTACCCACCTCCGCTGTGCCTGACAGAGCCCGGATTTGCCAGAAGGGTTCCCCAATCGCGAATAACGCCCTGTTCTTGTCATTTTGCACATCCCAATATTTTTGTTGGGAGGATACAGCCAGTGGGTCTACGGGCCAAGCTTGAGGGACAGGATCCTGGAGACACAGTCCTGGAATACCAGGGTAAGGAGGTTGCTGAGGACTCAGCAGGTGTCAGGGAGCCTCCTGAAGGCTCCGGGTCACGGTGGCCACGTGTACAGGGAGGATGGAGGAGACCAGGGAAGGGGCTGTTGCAATATTGCAGGTGGGAACACCCGTCCTGCACTGGGCGCTGGGTGAGGAGGTGGAGCGGACCAGGACAGTTCCCAGAGCCCCTCCTCCCTGTCGCCTTGTCCCCTGGAGGCGTCCTTCACCTGCTGCCTGGCACTCCTGCCCATGGTCTTCACTGCCTGCTCACATCCTTCTCTAGGTGCCCACACAAGGACATGCCCTCCCGATCTACGTCCCGTACTCCGCCAGAGTTGGCCTTCTGACACCCCGTTCGGGCCAAGCTCTGCTAAGAGAGCGCCTACAAGGCTCACAGTCAATGTGCCCCATATCCGCAGGTGGTGTGGTGACACGGGCATTCTAACAGGAGCCCTCAGCACTCAATGTCTTAGTCCAAAGGAGCAACCAATAGTGACATCTCAGGCAGCATGGAGGCCCATATTTGGGGATGACCAAGTGTGGATGGTAGAAGTCTCTTGAAGTCCCTCAAATAAGAGAAATGGGCACACTGTGACAACCAGTAAAATCAGCTTACTTTTAGCCCAGGACTCTTCTAAGGTCCCCAAGAACATCTCCTGCTTAATTCTCAGTGATATTATGTGGACCAACTGGCCCAGGGTTGGCATTCAGCTCTGCCCTGCCCCAGATCCTTACTGTAGCTGGAAGGTGGTGACAATTTGAACCCAGAGCAAGGGACCATTTTGTGACCCAGCAAGATGAAGTCAATGACCTAAGCCTGGCTGGGCGAGGTGGCTCACACCTGTAATCCTAGCACTCTGGGAGGCCGAGGCGGGAGGATCGCTCGAGGTCAGGAATTCAAAACCAGCCTGAGCAAGAGCAAGACCTGATCTCTACTAAAAATAGAAAGAAATTAATTAGCCAACTAAAAATATATAGAAAAAAATTAGCCGGGCACGGTGGCACATGCCTGTAGTCCCAGCTACTCGGAGGCTGAGGCTGAAGGATAGCTTGAGCCCAGGAGTTTCAGGTTGATGTGAGCTAGGCTGACGCCTCAGCACTCTAGCCTGGGTAACAGTGAGACTCTGTCTCAAAATGAAACAACAACAACAACAAAATGACCCAAGGCTTTGTGACAAAGTTTGCATCAAAGCTAGCCCAGAGTTGTGTCTCTTCCAGCTCCAAGATGGATGATATTTTTGTGTGCCTTCATAAAAGAAAATCTCATCATTAATTACTTGCCATAATAGTTTCCGGAAAATGAGTGGATTCACTCAGTCCAGTACGATTGGCATTTGGCAAAACCTAGTGAAGCAAGTGTTCTGCTTGGGTTGCTGTTAACAGTTAACCATCTGACACTTTCAAGTGAATCCAGAATAAATACACATCTCTCTCCTTTTCCCTTTAACTCCCCACCTCCCTCACTTCAGTGTGGGAATACCTTCATAAAGATAATCACCAGAGGAACACGTCCCCTGAGAGTACAGCCATGAGGATAATATGCAAAAAGAAAAACTTAAAATGTCACACAAAACTAAGCTAAGGACACAGAAGGAGGAGGACATGGTTCAGAACTCCCCCCTCGGGGAGTAAAGCACAAACAGGGGCTAAAAAAAAAAAACAAAGAAAAACCAATACAACAGTAACACACTCCATTTGTACCCTGTGAAAGAAGTTTCTCCCATTTTCATTGACAAAAATCAGAAGCAGGAAGAGGCGTGGGTTTAACCACATGGGGTGTTTCTTAAGTCCTCCTACCCATGTGCGATCCCTGGGGCCCTCAGTCCCTGCACTCTAGTCTGTTCCTGAAGCCACCAGGCACTTTCTGGCCTGTGGGTCTTGCCTGGCATCTCTTTTCCTTTTCTCTCCCCAGTAGAGTTATTTACAGTCTTTTCTTTCTTTCTTTCTTTCTTTCTTTCTTTCTTTCTTTCTTTCTTTCTTTCTTTCTTTCTTTCTTTTGACAGTCTTTCTTTTTACAGTCTTCTTAAACTACCTTCTTAAGAGCCTTCTATAATTCCTCTGGCCAGAATTTTTTTTTTAAATGTTAAGTTTTGGCAATATCTACTAAATTGAATATATGCATATCCAACAAACCAGCAAGCCCACTCCCAGATGTATATCCTACAGAAACACGTGCACAGGTGCGCTGAGAAACAAGTACACTGTTCACAGCAGCCGTTATTTTTCCCATATGTCCATCAAGAAGAGAGTGAATAAATATATGTTTATAAAACAGACTGCTACATGACAATGAAAGTAAACAAACCACCACTACACACAATAACATGACTCTTGAGTCAAAGAAGCCAGACAAATGTGTATTTATATAAAGTTCACAGACAAAATTAATGTACGGTAATAGAAGCCAGGAGACTGGCTACCTTTGGGGGCTAAGGACTGGATGATAATATTATTATTATTATTTTGAGACAGAGTCTCGCTTTGTTGCCCAGGCTAGAGTGAGTGCCATGGCGTCAGCCTAGCTCACAGCAACCTCAAACTCCTGGGCTCAAGCTATCCTGCTGCCTCAGCCTCCCGAGTAGCTGGGACTACAGGCAAGTGCCATCATGCCCGGCTAATTTTTTTTCTATATATATATTAGTTGGCCAATTAATTTCTTTCTATTTATAGTAGAGACAGGGTCTCACTCTTGCTCAGGCTGGTCTCGAACTCCTGACCTCAAGCAATCCGCCCACCTTGGCCTCCCAGAGTGCTAGGATTACAGGCGTGAGCCACCGCACCTGGCCTGGATGATAATATTATAATGTTCAGTTTCTTAACATGGGCAATGATTTGCATGGATGTGTTCACTTTGCAAACGTTTAACAAGTTTTATATTTATGATTTCTGCACCTTGATTTTTTTAAAAGTTGAGTTAAAAGCAATAAAGATGTGACAGTGGCCTATATCTATAACGCTAGCACTCTGGAAGGCTGAGGCTAGAGGATCGCTCATGATCAGGATTTAAGACCATCCTGAGCAAGAGTGAGACCCTGCCTCTACAAAAAATAGAAAAATGAGCTGAGTGTGGTGGCGCATGCCTGTAGCCCCAGCTACTTGGTGAGGCTGAGGCTTGAGCCCAGGAGTCTGAAATTGCAGTGAGCTCAATGTGATGATGACACCACTGTACTCTAGCCTGGGTGACAGAGCGAGGCATACATCCATAAATAAGAAAGGCGTGAGTGTTCCTCCTTCATTATCTCTTTCTTTTTTCTCCCAGCTGGTTGCAGATGATGGTGGAGCAAGAGGATGAAAGGAGTCTCCATCGCTGAGTCACTGGGTGGAGGAAAGCTGTCCACGCCTGGGAACAGCCACCTTGACCGAGACCTGGGAAAGAAGTAGACCTCTACCTACCATGTGTGTTTAGCTAGAAAGCAGACAGTGAGATGGAAGGAAGAAAAGAAGCAAGGGAGGAAGGAAGGGAGGAAGGGAGGGAGGACATGGAGATTTTATATTTCAATAACAATGTTTAGGAAAAGAAGAGCATTAGGGTTGTGCTGCTGTCACAAAGGTGGCCGACTCGCACTGGATTTCTGCCTCCACGCGCCCTAGTGAATCAAGAGGAAGGCAGCTGAAAAAAGAATGAGAGCTCTACAAATTGTTACGGAATGATTTCCAGAATATATTGTTAAATAGAAAAAATAAAGCACATACATGGTATGCTACCTTTTTCTGTAAGAAAGAGAAATAAGAAAATATACACAAATCTGCTTACTTTTGCAAAAAGGAAACACAAGAAAGGTAAACTAGAAACTAATAAAATTAAGCACTTACAGGGGTGGGAGGGAAGGAGGAAAGAATGATATTTCTCTGACTATAACTTTTTGCATACTTTTGACAAAGGTTTGGAAGATTGTTAATGTGTTACATGTTCATTAAATAAAATTCAATCAGTATGTATGGGGGTAATCTCTAAAATTGAATAAAACAAATAAATTGAACTATATATCAAATGACTAACATAACCACAGAAGAAAAACTAAAGCATCTCCCTATCTCTGTCTTCATCTTTACATGGCATTTTTCTTGTGTGTGTCTCTATGTCCAAATTCCACACCGCCCCCCTTTTTTAAGAGACAGGTTTCACTCTGTTGCCCAAGCTGGAGTGCAGTGGTGCAATCATAGCTCACTGAAACCTCCAATTCCTGGGCTCAAGCGATCCTCCCACCTCAGCCTCCTAAGTAGCTGGGACTATAGACACAAACCACCACCTCTGGCTAATTTTTAAACTGTTTTTAGAGATGGGGTCTTACTGTGTTGCCCTGGCTTGTCTTGAACTCCTGGCCACAAGCAATCCTCCTACCTCAGCCTCCTAGTATTGGGAATATAGGTATGAACCACTGTGCCCAGCCCAAATTTCCCCTTTTTATAAGAACACAGTCATATTGGATTAGAGTTCACCCTAATAACCTCATCTTAACTAGCTACATTTACAAAGACCCTATTTCCAAATAAAGTCACATTCACAGGTACTGGGAGTTAGGACTTTAACATCTTTTGAGGGGAGATACGATTCAACCCATAACAGGAAGGAAAGACCTTGAGTGTTGGATTGTGATGAGAAGTATCAGAATGAACTCATTTAAAACAAAAATCCATTTCCCAGCTCAGTCTACTGAAAGGGGCTGGAATCCAAGTCACCCAGCAGCCCCACGCACAACTACTATATAGATCTTGGTTTCAAAATATCATTCTTTGCCAACAGGGACTGGGGCTCCTTGGAGAAAATTGTGTGTGTGTGTGTGTGTGTATACACACACATACACAAAACAATGCATTTTCCAAGCACACAAACAAAGGGGTCCACACTAGAGTGGTGGTTTGTAGGGAGGGAATAGTGGGAGAGGGGAATGAAGAGAAAGGGAATTCATTCGTGTTTTAAATGAAGTGACGGAGGGGCTTTCTAGGGACCCATCACGACCATGTATCACGGACTGAGGACTGTAGCCAAGGCCATCCTTTGTACCTGAGATCCACGAAAGGAGGAAAGCTGGAAGATGGAAAAGCACGAAAATACACAAAAATTATTGTAGCTCCACTACGCAGAGAGAAGCACAGTTAACATTTCAGTGTTTCCATTTAGTGTTTTTTTCCATGCTCGTAGAATATTACTCTTTCCTTTTCACTCATTCCCAGGCTTTGGAGACATGGAAGTGGGTGAAAATTCCTGATTAACCACTTTAGTAGTGGTGTCATCTCAGGCAAGTGGCTTTCCCTTGACCACCCTTAGTTTTCTCATTCTGAAAGGGAGGAATGATCATCACCCACCTCTTAAGTTTGTGTGATGATGAAATGGAATAATTGAGCCAGGTGTGGTGGCACGCACCTGTAGTCACAGCTAATCAGGAAGCTGAGGCAGGAGGATCTCTTGAGCCCACAAACTTCAGGCTGCAGTGAGCTATGATGATGCCACTGCACTCCTGCCTGGATAACAGAGTGAGACTTTATCTCAAAAAAAAAAAAAAAAAAAAAAAAGAAAAGGAATGGAATAATTGCTGTGAAAAAGCATCTAACACATTCCTGGGAACAGAGGAGGCGGTCAGTCTATTCCAGTCGCTTTTCCATTGACAGGTTTACTGAGGTGGCTCCCTGGGGTTACTTTGCACAGTGTCATGCGGACAGAAGGCAGCCAATAAATATTTGTCAAATGGGACTGAATTAAATTATGAGAAAGCCAGACCTCATATTTGGTTTATAATCTCAAATCAGCTCCCTCCCCTGCCAGGATAAAAGACGGGGACGTTATTCACAGGGCTCTTCTCCTGTGATCCATCCTCACTCCACACACAGGGAAAAGAAACTCACTCTGTTGCATCACACAGTTCACAGGGCAATGGTGAGCTACCCAAAACACGCTTTTTGTCACTTGCAGGATTTTCCTGGGCAGAGTTCAAGGATGTGGAAATTGGCAGCACAAGAAATATTGAAAAAGGCTGCCCGGCTGCTAGGAACGAGGATGTTCACTCTCCAGGGCCCAGACCCCTCCCAAGCGCATCTCTCCTCCCTGGAAGCCACCGTGGCGATGTGTCATCTGCTGGACGGCTGGGGTGCAGAGCCAGGAACTGAGCCACGTCAGACCAGGTCTGTTGGCCACACCTTCAGTGGCGACTCTGTGCCCATTATGGATCCAAGGGTGTGCGTGGGGGGAGGGGGCCCTCAATTTTCTTTTTTTAGAGACAGGGTCTTGCTCTGTCACCCAGGCTAGAATGGTGCAATCTTAGTTCTCCCTGCAGCCGCAGCCTCCAACTTCTGGGCTCAAGAGATCCTCCTGCCTCAGCCTCCAGAGCAGCTGGGACTGCAGGTGCGCCCACCACACTGGGCTCAGCCTTAATACGTTTTCAGTTCTGGTGGGTTTGGCATTTGGAGTTTGGCGAAATTATATGCTCCAGTGGTATTTGTGAATCTGGGGTTTTGTAAGTTCCTAGAGCATAATAGGTCTGTGGGGCCTCTGGGGTCTCTTGCCATGAGCCCCCCCTGGATCCTGCTCCTCACACAGGTTTGGTCTTTGGGGGCGGCAGGCACGAGCAGGAGCGGGACACCAACTTGTGGGGCTTCAGCAGTCTGGTGACGTCTCCTCTCCCTTCACAAACCAGCAATCCCTCCCGCAGGGCCCAAGGACTTGCCAAGGGCACGCGGAGGGCGGCCAGTTTGTGCCACGCGGTAGAAGGAGACGAAGAGTGAGGTCGTGAGAGCAAACCCGCGGGGGCTGCGCAGAACCCCAGGCTGCAGTCACAGGGGCAGGCGCGGAGACCAGACGCCGGCTCGGGGAGCGGCCTCCCTGCTCCTTCTGGGGCGAGAGCTTGGACTTGGGCTTAGAAGGATCTAGATTCCAAACCCTAGCGGCCCTGTGAACTTGGGTGAGTTACTCAACTTCCCTGTCTCTTGATTTTCTGCTTGTGAAACAGCCCGTGCCCCTGTGGAGGCGTGGCAGAGATGAAGTGACTCAGTGCGGGACGCGTCGGGCCCGGCGCCAGGCACGGTGGACGTGCTCTGATGACGTGACCACACCCTGCCGCCCACGGGGGGGGGGGGGGGGGGGGCTGCGCCTGCGCGGAGATGTCGAATCCTCCTGAGCCTCCGTCCCCTCCGCCATTGCCTCAGGGTGAAGGTGCCAGTCCGTAAGGACTCATGTACGTGGAGGCACTTTGGAAAGTGCCAAGCGCAGGCGGGGATCCCGCATGGGGGGCCCCCCCATCTTCATGTTTCACATCCACGGAGTCAACTAAACTCAGATCCCGAAATATTTGGAAAAAAACTTAAAAAATAACACAAAAATGGCCAATACAGTACAACAACGATTTACATCAGATGTACACTGTATTAAGTATTATGAGTAAATCTATAGATGATTTTAAGTACACGGGAGGATGTGCGCAGGTTATATGCAAATACCACACCATTTATCTCAGAGACTTGAGCACCTGTGGATTTGGGGATCCACAGAAGGTCCTGGAACCAAGTAATCCCCCGTGGATGCCAAGGGATGACTCTACTGCGATGGCTATTAGGCACCATCCTGGCCTAAGCACAGACTGGGGCTGCTACTATTTGAATGTTTGTCCCCTCAGAAACTCACGTTGGGACTTAATCCCCAGTGTAGCAGTGTAAGGGGTGGGGCCTCTGCGGGATGACTGGGTCACGAGGGCTCTGTCCTCATGAACAGATTAATGGGTTAATGGATTAGTGGTTCATCACAAAACTGAGTCTGTCATAAAAGCCAGTTTGGGCCAGGCATGGTGGCTCACGCCTGTAATCCCAGCACTCTGGGAGGCCGAGGTGGGAGGATCCCTTGAGGTTAGGAGTTTAAGACCAGCCTGAGCAAGAGTGAGACCCCATCTCTACTAAACATAGAAAGAATTAGCCAGGTATAGTGGCGCATGCCTATAGTCCCAGCTACTGGGAGGCTGAAGCAGAAGGATGGCTTGAGCCCAGGAGTTTGAGGTTGCTGTGAGCGAGGCTGACACCACGGCACTCACTCTAGCCCGGGCAACAGAGTGAGACTCTGTCTCAAAAAAAAAAAAAAAAAAAAAAAGCCAGTCTGGCTGTCTCTCGTGAGCTCTTTGCTGTGATGCCTTCTGCCACGCAGTGACACAGCATGTGGCCTCACCAGAAGCCTGTTTGACTTTAATCTGAGAATCAGCTCAAACCCAGATCAGCCCGTCTGTCTATGCTGAACCCCACCGGCAAGCTTCCTTCAGCGTCCCATGCCAGGGTCACCTCAGGGACAAGGCAGAGGCCGTGGCTGTGATGCGACGAGAACCCAGCTGCTGCCCCCACTGCCAGCCCACGCGGGGCCCCAGGGCAGGGCCCAGGCTGGGCACCGGGAAGCCGAGCCGGCTGAGTCAGGGCGGGGGAGGCGTTAGCTGGGCAATCAGGTTCCTCTCTCCTTCCTGCCACCAGAGGAGCTCATCGGCATCTGCTGCCTCCGCTGTGTTTACTTTCACGCAGGGCTAACACCCATGCTAACATGTGAGCACTTCAGTGGTGGAAGGAGGCTGGACCAATGTGCTCATATTATTGATAGAAAAACTGCAGCCCAGAGCCAGGAAAAGAACTTACCCAGGGACACATGGGCCTGCGGGGGCAACGCTGAGATTGGAATTCTTATTTGTAGATCTCTTCTCTTTCTAGCACACCTTGCCTTCCCTATGAAAATTCTAGTATGTACAGACTACAATCTTGGCGTGTTCATTCTGAACTCACACGTGCTTAGCCCTTTCTAATTATTCTCATTTAGAGTCTTGAATGCAATTTAAAGAGTTTATTCCTGGAGTTTCGTGTCTTAAACCCAGAATCACCTACTTTTAGTGGCTTAAAGAGATTATATTACATATTAATATTATTATTTATATATCAACACTTGGTGCATGACTTTCCAGTTTAAAAAGAACTTTGTCCCTACATCATGTTATTTAACTCTTTCAATAACTCCATGAAGTGGTTATCGCAGTTTTTATTTTGCAGGTGAGGAAGCTGAGGCTTAGGAAGATGAAGCACATCTCTCAGTGGGTGGGGTCAGCATCCAAAGCATCTCTCCCCCACCCCACAGAGTCCTTGCCTTCGGGGCCCACACTCATCTGCCAATGGCCAGACAGACGTCCATCCTGGAGGTGGCAGACAGACTGGCCAGTGTGCTCAGACTTTTGTTTGGCCTCACTGTTTTAAAGCATCCTGAGTCAGCATTTGAAAATTTTCCAAAGACTTCTTTAAAAGGAAGGGTTTATGTCTTAGAAATAAAAAAATTGGAAGCTCTGGCAGCACTAGAGGCCAGCCCAGGCTTCTGGGCCCTCGCTCGGCAGAGACTCGTTCATTTGGTCCGTCTGCTTTGCTGGGATCTTATCACCATGATTTTCAGTGCTGCTTCAACCCGTAACAGAACTGCAGTAGTCAGTGTTTGTGCAAATCCCTTCATGGCTTCTGGACAAGCAGCAGGGGCTTTCTGAGTTTGGAAAGACTCTCTTCTGGGGGAAGTAGTTGGGTCTCAAGGAAAGCGACATGTTGGCCACTCTTCATGCACAGCTGTGTCTGGCAAACATTTAGGAGCACCAGCTGCAGCCAGGCTCTGCTGGGTGCCGAGGGGTACAGGGCAGAGTGGGAATTCCCGCTCCCTGAAGCAGGCCCAGCCAAACTGAACAACACTTGGGTAAGCTCTCGCTCCAGTGCTAACCAGTTGTCACTAACTAGCATGTGTCGCGCCCGCCTCGCCAGCAAGGAAGACGCGGCAACTGGAGTTCTTCTGACAGCGCTTTAATGGGGATTGCTTTAACTAGTTACATGCGGAAGACGCCGAGGCGTTCTCGGCGGCTGCTTATATAGACAGTAAGTACACGGGGCATAACCTGATTGGTCAACACAGAACAGGAGAGGAGGCAAGGCTTTGCACATGCGCTGAACATCTGTTTGTCAGACGCACAGTAGGGTGTGACCAGGAAGCGGGCGCCATCTTGGAATGGCGTTGCCACCGCTCCCCACAAGCATGTGCTCTTGGCAAGTCACTTCCTTGCTTGGGGCTTCAGTGTGCCCTCTGAGGAACAAGACAGGGTCGCCGGCAGCCCCCTCTGTCTCTCCTGGAGTCCATTCAGTTAACAAAGGCCCCAGCCAGACAGACTCACACACTGTTTGTTCTGGCATCATCTTGCTTAGCAAGGTGGGGAATGAATGGGCTCTGCCCAGGGCTCCAGAGCCATCTTCAGTGCAAGTGTTTCTCTGGCCTATAATTTTCTATTTGTAATAAGACTGAAGAGCACCCCTGGGCTGCCCCAGTGGCTGGGTGGCTTATTAAGGCCATAAGTCCTAGGAACAGCACAGGAAAATAAAATCTTGATGAAACTCCTAGGCTCTTGGGAACACAGGCCTTTATCAAATCTCAGGTCTACTGGTAACATTTCAGGTTACAAAGAGATGTGTGCTTTATCTTCAGAACTGCTATAAGATTTACATCAACAGCCCTGTGTGGAGTATTGCCGGTGGTAGACAGTGTGGGGTGACAGGTGCCTCAGCCCCAAAGGGGGACCAGCTGTCCCATACATTTGAACAACCTGACAGTTTACAGAGCATAGTCACACTGTCTCAGTTAATCCTGACCACAGCCTGCGAGGAATCAGAAACTCAGAGAGGTAAAGTGATTTGCCAAGCCACAGGCTAGTAAGAGGCTGGGATTAACCCTGGGTCTTCTGCCTCCAAATTCAGGGCTTCTTGTACTATCATGCAACATACGGATATAATGAAATTGTTATGAGACACAGGCTAAAAAAATTTTTAAATTATGATTTTTTTTCATGAAAGTCTCTTTTGGAGGTGTTAGAATTTGACTTAGGTCTTAAAATGGGTATGAATTTTTTTTCTTTTTTACTATTTTAACAGGTTATTGTAGAAGATTCGGAAAGTAAAATAAAATGCCAAGAAAACAAAGAAAAACCTTAGAATCCCAGTATGCAGGTGCTACCACTATAAATTATTTACATTGTTCCAGTTTTCTCTTTGCATTTTTTTAACTGGTTAAAACCATACTCTGTATATAGTTTGGAATCCTGTTTATTGCTTTAACTTATATTTTATCATATGCATTTTGAATAGCCGAACTCCAGTAGGAAGTGGTGGGGCGTGTTACGGAATTCTGGACTAAGGACATAGCCGGTAAGGTGCCGAGAAATGAAGGGCGTATTCAGGAAACAGTGAGTAATTCTTTGAGGATAGCATGTGTGACTGTGATGAGTCCACGTGTAGTGAGGAGTCTAGAAAGACATTTCATATCAGATGATGGTCAGTTTGGAATAACAAACCAAGGAATTTTAGTTTATTTTCACTAGAGAATAATAATACATGTTACATTGTACATACTTAGAAAAATACAAATGAGGACATTTAGAAATAATTCATAATCCAACTGCCCAGAAGTAATTGCTATTAATGTTCTGATACATGTGTAGCCTTCCAGTTTTTTCCATATACATATTTCTTTTTTCATCTTCAAACAGGGACATAAAAAACATATTCTTTTCTAATCTGCTTATAACTCCAATAACATCTTTTTTGAAGTGTTTTAAACAAAATTTTACCAGGAACCTCAAGAGCCAAAGGAGGTAAAAGTAGACTCCTGTGATCAAAACAGGAGTGGGGGCCGGGTGCGGTGGCCTACGCCTGTAATCCTAGCTCTCTGGGAGGCCGAGGCGGGCGGATTGCTCGAGGTCGGGAGTTCGAAACCAGCCTGAGCAAGAGCGAGACCCCGTCTCTACCATAAATAGAAAGAAACTAATTGGCCAACTAATATATATAGAAAAAATTAGCCGGGCATGGTGGCGCATGCCTGTAGTCCCAGCTACTTGGGAGGCTGAGGCAGAAGGATTGCTTGAGCCCAGGAGTTTGAGGTTGCTGTGAGCTAGGCTGACGCCACGGCACTCACTCTAGCCTAGGCAACAAAGCAAGACTCTGTCTCAAAAAAAAAAAAAAAAAAAAAAACAAAAAACCAGGAGTGGGAGCCCTGGCGCCCACCTGACCCCATAAGACACCCTGACCCCATTCTGAAACCCACACTGTTGCATAATGTGGTTTTTATGGTTGCACTGTCAGAATATATCATCACTTATTTAATCAGCCTGCTCAGTTGTTTCCAATTTTTCCCTTTGTAAATTGATACATTCTTTGAGCACATCCCATAATTATTTCTCAATGAAGGTTTTTGAACATGGGGTGTGACATAATCAGAGTTATTAGTGTGAGTGCTAAATACAGTAAAGTCTTACCTAACTAAAATTCAGCTAACCACAATTCTTAAGTAACCAATTTTATTTTGCTCAACTTTGGGAACATAAAGGAAACTCTCTCTCTCTCTGACTCTCTCTTACACACACACATACACATAGGATTATGAAATATGAATACATTTAACAAATATGTGAAATAGCTGTAGTCTGAAAACTATAAAACATTACCGAGAGAAATTAAGGAACAGTGAGATATACCATACTCATGGATTGGAAGACTCAATATTGTTCAAATGCCAATTCCCCAAATTGATTTCTAGATTCAACACCATAGCATTCAAAGCCTTAGCAGGGCTTTTAAAAAAGAAATGTAATAGACAAATTAAAAAAATGTATACATAGAATAGCCAAAACAATTTTAAAGAGGAACAAAGTTGGAGGACTTACACTGAATGGTTCCAAGACCTATCACAAAGCTAATAGTAATCAACATAGTTTGACATTGAAGTAAGGTTTGGCATATAGGTCAATGAAACAGAATAGAAAGTCCAGAAAACAGACTCACACATGTACATCAATTGATTTTCAGCAAAAGTGCCAAGACAATTAAATGGAGGAAAGGATAATCTTCTCAATAAAAGGTGATGGTATAATTGGTTGATTGTATGTACAGAAATAAATCTTAACCCTTATCTCACACCATATTCAAAAATTAGTTTGAAGTGGATCATGGACCTAAATGTAAGAGCTAAACTATACACCTTCTAAAAAAGAAAACAGGATAAAATCAGGCAAAGTTTTTTAAATAGGACACAAAAAACAAAAACCACAAAAAAATAATAATTTGGCCTTTATCAAAAATTAAAATGTCTGCTCTTTGAAGGCATCCAAGAGGAAAATGAAAAGGCAAGCCACAGACTGGGAGCCCATGTTTTCAAAAAACATATCCAATAAAGGGCTTATATCCAAAATATATAAAGACTTCTCACATCTCAATAATAATAAAAGACAATTAAAATTGGGTAAAAGGTTTGAGCAGACATTTTATCAAAAAAATATACAGAAGCCAAATAATCAGGTGAAAAGATGTTAAGCATCATTGGTCATCAGCAAAATGTAAATTTAAGCCAAAAGGAGATACCACTATATACCCACTGAAGTGGATAAAATTAAAAAGGTTGACAATACCAAGTGTTGGCCAGGATGTGGGGCAAATTGAACTCTCATACATTGCTGGATGCAAAACTGTACAATCACTTTGGAAAATAGTTTAGCATTTATTTGTAAATTAACCATTTGCTTACCATATGACTCAGAAATTCTACATTTGAATATTTTCTCAAGAGTAATGAAAACATATGACTACACAAAGATTTGTGCATGAACATTCATAGCAGCTTTGTTCAGAGTAGCCAAAACTGCCCGTCATTTGATAAATGGATAAAAAAAAATCGATATCATATGGAATACTGCTTAGAAATTAATAGGTGTGAACTACTGATACATGCAGCAACATGGATGAATCACAAGAGCATTACTAAGTGAAATGCTAAGTCCATCTACTAAGTCTATTTATATGAAGTTCTAAAAAAGGCAAACCTGTGGTGACAGCAGATCAGTGGTTGCTAAAGGTGAGGTGTTTGGGAATGGGATTGACTGCAATGTTCTAAAAATCACATTTTTGGTAGTGGTTGCACTATTATATACATAGGTCAAAACTTATCATTGTACACTTAAAATTGGCAAATTCTGTTGCATGTAAATTATATTTCTGCTGGCATTCAGATCATCTTTTTCTACTTTTTTTGGTCATTCTTCTAGCCACTTAGTAGCTTCACATTCAGTGGTTCAGAATTGCAATGCCTGCTAGTTCTAAGGATAGAATTTGTGTTTCTGTTTCTTATTTTCTTTTGTTATTTTGGGATGATTTTTGAGGAAAAAAAAATAAGTGGTAACATTTTTCTCTCATCAGCTTAAACATGAAAGTCTTATAGATGTCAGTTAAAATCATGATAGGCAGTGGCTCATGCCTGTAATCCTAGCACTCTGGGAGGCCGAGGTGGGAGGATCATTTGAGCTCAGGAGTTCCAGACCAACCTGAACAAGAGCGAGATCCCATCTCTACTAAAAATAGAAAGAAATTATCTGGACAACTAAAAATATAGAAAAAAATTAGCTGGGCATGGTGGGGCATGACTGTAGTCCCAGCTACTCAGAGGCTGAGGCAGAAGGACTGCTTGAGCCCAGGAGTTTGAGGTTGCTGTGAGCTAGGCTGAGGCCACGGCACTCTAGCCTGGGCAACAGAGCGAGACTCTGTCTCAAAAAATAAATAAAAACAAACAAACAAAATCATAGGACAGAGCAATTCCTATTTGTTAATATGTTAATTTACATTTTGAGACACTACTGATGAGTTCCCACATGATAAATAAGCACTCCAATCTCCCACATCCCTCCACTTCCTCTCCACTATCCCACCCCCCAATATAGTTATAAAACAATGTTAGTTATATCAACAGTCAAGATTTTTTTTTCTTTTTTGGCAGACAGGGTCTTGCTATATTACCCAGGCTGGTCTCAAACTCCTATCCTCAAGTGACCCTCCCACAGCAG
Source organism: Microcebus murinus (assembly GCF_040939455.1). Taxonomy (NCBI): domain Eukaryota; kingdom Metazoa; phylum Chordata; class Mammalia; order Primates; family Cheirogaleidae; genus Microcebus; species Microcebus murinus. The sequence continues at coordinate 7,190,597 of NC_134106.1, forward strand.
CCTTCCGAGTAGCTGGGACTACAGGTACGCACTACTATCTATCCCCAGCTAGCAGCCAGGGCATATTTTATTATGACCGTGCAAATGTCATTCACTAGAGAACCATTAATGCTATGCTCATAACACCTTTCTTATTCAGTTCTTCATCTTTACTGGAGCTGTTCATTTCCCCCTTTTCTCATTTGTCTGATTTTCTACACATCTGCTGTTAATTTTTACCAATAAGTCTGCCTCAGCTCTATCAATCACATTTCCCATAATCTCGAACATGGCATATTCTTCCCCTTCCTGGAGACTGCCTTCTCAGAGCTGTCCTTCCCTCCACATGCTCCACTTTGGCTGGGTGGATGGCATCCCAAAGTTTCTATCACCATCACCCTGGGGATTCACATTGCCTTGTACATTTTGGATCCCTTGCTTCCTGATTCCACATGTCCTTTTCTTGGTTACTCCCTGATTTTGTTGGATCATTACCTCCAGTTGCTCCCTAAGGAAGGGGTCAAGAGAAATAAACTCCTGTAGTTCTTGTGTGTCTGAAAATACCTTATTCTACCTTTGCTTGATTGACATCTTGGCTGAATAAATAAGTGTAGGATGTAAAATAGAATATCGAAGACATTGGTCCCTTATCTACTACCTGCCAGTGTTGTTGAGAGGTCTGCTGACTTCCGATTCTCCTTTTTTTCTCTCCGTAAGTTTGTGGTTTCTTCTCTGGATCCTGGGTATTCTAAAATTTCACAATTGTGTACCTGAAACTGGATCTTTTTCATTCCCGGTGCTAGCCCTTTTGATTTGGAAAATGATGCTTTAGTTCTGGGAAATTGTCTTCTATATTTCCTTGATAATTTTATCCCAATAGCTCTCTTTCTGGCATTTCTAGTAGTTATCTTTCAACTTCCTAGACTTATTTTCTTGCTTTATATTATGTCTTCTCTACTATGTTTTACCCTTTGGTCTTTTTGTTCTACCTTCTGGAAATTCCTCTGAATTTTTTTATATTAAATTTTAATTTTGGCTTGTATATCTTTATAGAGATTTTCCTTGTTTTGGGGATTTTTTTTTTTTTTTTTTTTTTTGAGACAGAGTCTCGCTTTGTTGCCCAGGCTAGAGTGAGTGCCGTGGCGTCAGCCTAGCTCACAGCAACCTCAAACTCCTGGCTCGAGCAATCCTCCTGCCTCAGCCTCCCAAGTAGCTGGGACTACAGGCATTCGCCACCATGCCCGGCTAATTTTTTGTATATATATTAGTTGGCCAATTAATTTCCTTCTATTTTATAGTAGAGACGGGGTCTCGCTCTTGCTCAGGCTGGTTTCGAACTCCTGACCTCGAGCAATCCGCCCGCCTCGGCCTCCCAGAGAGCTAGGATTACAGGCGTGAGCCACCGCGCCCGGCCTGTTTTGGGGATTTTTAAAAAAGTTTTCTGGCTCTTGTTTCATGGATACAAGATCATCTCTACCCTTTTGGGGGAAATTGTTAGTTTGATGTTCAATTTCTTTTTTCTATTAATTTATTTGTTGTGCATTCTGTCTTTCAAGTTAGAAACTTTCCCCAGGTTTCTGGAGGTGCTTGGCCATCTGCTGTTGTTTATGGCTGGAGTCTCAAAGCTCTTTGCATATAGCCAGGCGTGACCCTGGTGGGCTTCAGTCTAGTGGGATGGAGCTTCAAACTGGCTGGTCATTGTGAAGAATCCGAATGGCGGTCTCTGAGATCTACCCCCAAAACGGCTAATCTCCTGCCTGGGCAGGTTTTTGGTCCTTGTGGACTTAATCCTTCTTATTTTATAGTCATTTCGGTGGGAGGTGGGGAGAAAAAAAGAAACAATGCATCTATTCAATCTGGCCTTCCCCGTTTCAGTGATGAGGAGCCTGACCAAGTTTCAGAGAGGGTTTGCCTTCTCCTTGGTTCCCAAGTCACTGCTTCAGTCTGGGTCTCCATTTCCTCATCTATAAAATAGAAAAATAGTACTATAGGCATAACTTGGAGACTTTGTGGGTTCTATTCCAGAACATCACAATAAAACAAACATTGCAATAGAATGAGTCACATGAATATTTTGGTTTTCCAGTGCAAATAAAAGTTATGTTTACACTATAGTCTATTACATGTGCAATAGCATTATGTCTAAAAAGAATATATATATATATATATATATATTTTTTTTTTTTTTTTTTTTTTTTTTTGAGACAGAGTCTCACTCTGTTGCCTGGGCTACAGTGCCGTGGCATCAGCCTAGCTCACAGCAACCTCAAACTCCTGGGCTCAAGCGATCCACCTGCCTCAGCCTCCCGAGTAGCTGAGACTACAGGCATGTGCCACTACGCCTGGCTAATTTTTTCTATATACATTAGTTGGCCAATTAATTTCTTTCTATTTATAGTAGAGATGGGGTCGCTCTTGCTCAGGCTGGTTTTGAACTCCTGAGTTCAAACAATCCACCCGCCTCGGCCTCCCAGAGAGCTAGGATTACAGGCGTGAGCCACTGCGCCCGGCCTCCAGAAGGTTTTCAATGTACTTTGCCCAGATCCATCAGAGGAATCACTATGGCAGGTATGGCTTTACAAACTAAAATGTATATCTTAAATAATAGGACTTTAAAGTCAAAATTACTCTTTCATCCACGGGCCGCAGAATGGATACTATGTTAGCAGGCATCAAAACAACATTAATCTCCTTGTACATCTCCATCAGAGCCATCGGGTGGCCAGGTGAATCATCAATGAGCAGTCATATTTTGAAAGGAATCTTTTTTTTTCTGAGCAGTAGGTCTCAACAGTGGGCTTCAAATATTCAATAAGCCATGATGTAAACAGAGCTGTTGCCATCCAGGCTTGGTTGTTCCATTTATAGAGCACAGGAAGAGCGAGTTCAGTATAGTTCTTAAGGGTGCCAGGATTTTTGGAATGGCAAATGAGCATTGGCTTTAACGTAAAGTCACCAGCTGCATTAGCCCCTAACAAGAGAGTTAGCCTGTCCTCTGAAGCTTTGAGGCCAGGCTTTGACTTCTCCTCTCTAGCTATAAAAGTCCTAGAGGGCATCTTCTCCTAAAATAAGTGTTTGGTTTTGTTTTTTTTTTTTATCTATCTTGAAAATCTGTTATTTAGGGTAGCCAGTGTTATCAGTGATGTTAGCTAGATCTCTGGATAACCTGCTGCAACTTCTCCATCAGCACTCGCTGCTTCTTCACCTTGCACTATTATGTCATCAGAATGGCTTCTTTCCTTATGTCTCACAAACCAACCTCCGTTAGCCTCAAACTTTTCTCCTGCAACTTTCTCACCTCTCACAGCCTTCAGAGAATTGAGGAGAGTTAGGGCCTTGCTCTGGATTAGATTTTGGCTTAAGGGAACATTGTGACTGATTTGATCTTCTATCCAGACTATTAAAACTTTGACCAAGTCGGCAAAGTAAGGCTGTTTCACTTTCTTATCATCACGTGTTCACTGGAGTAGCACTCTTAATTTCCTTCAAGAACGTCTCCTTTGCACTCACAACTTGGCTAACTGTTTGGAGCAACAGACCCAGCTTTCAGCCTGTCCCAGCTTTTGACATGGGAACGGCCAGTCAGTGGAGCAGTCAGAACACGCATGTCATTTATCAGTTAAGTTCGCACCTCTCATATGGGCACAGTTTGTGACACCCCCAAACAATTACAATAGTAGCATTGAAGATCACTGATCCTAGATCACCATAATAGATACAATAATAATGAAAAAGTCTGAAATATTGTGAGAATTACCAAAATGGGACAAAGAGACACAGAGTGAGTGCATGCTATTAGAAAATTGGTGCTGATAGACAGATTCAGTACAGGATTGCCACAAACCTTCAATTTGTAAAAAAAAAAACCCCAAAAACCTGCAATATCTGCAAAGCACAATAAAACAAGGTGTGTCTGGAGCTGAATTGTAAAAACTCTGTTCTAAAATTGAACGTGTGTGTGTGTGTGTGTGTTTGTCTCCAATCTCCTTCTTTGGATCTCTGCCACCCTTCTCCAGAATCCATGGCCCTGGGCAGGGCTGGATCCACAGCTGTACAGCCTGCCCAGTCCCAGGACCCCATACTCAGAAGGACCCCATGCTTGGTTTAACCTTTTGCTATTGCCATCTTGGAATTCTTACTAATTTTTTAACAAGGAGCCCACATTTGCACTGGGTCCCACAAATTAGGTAGCCGGTCCTAGCCAGGACATGGTCCTGAGCCAGAAGTCACCTTTCAAGGATCTTAATGCTCATGGCTAGACACCACAATTCCTGTGACTACTTCCGTGGCTCTGTCACTCTCCTTCCTGGAAGGGAGGGTTTGCCCCAGACTATAAATGGATAAACCAGCCCCCAACAGGTTCTGCAACTTGCTTGAGATCTTATCACTCATGAGTTTGGGAGGCTGCTGAGTTATTTAAGCCACACTCCTGAGTACCTCACCCAAATATTATAATAGAAGGTTGCTTTGCTTCTGCTTGATTGGGCCTGTGCCTTCCAGCTGTTGAGGTCCTTCGACAAATCCTTTTGCATCCAGAGTACTTTGTTCATTCATCCATTAATTCACTAAAGAAAGCTTTATGAAGCTCCTACTCTGTTAGCAGAAAGAGCAGGCTCTTTGGAACAGGCAGAACTGACTTAAGATTCCCTCACAGCCTCTTGCCGGGGATGTGACCTGATTTGGCCTCCTGAGCCTCAGTTTCCTTTACTGTTTAATGACAATAGAAGGATTATTTTCCACCTCGGTTATGAGATGACTTGGGTAATGGGCCTGCCAGAGTATGTGCCTAGCAAATATCCATTCCTTCCCCTTCCCCAGGACTATTCAAACCACTTGAGGTTCAGTTTCAGTTGTGGATGTACCAGGCTACAGGGAGGCTCTGGAGCACTCAGAGGACCCATCCCTAGGGGATATGCTTGATGTCCTCCTCTCTCCAGCAGGACTGTTGAGGGTTCTCCGGGGAGGAAGGAGGCTCATAGTATGAGGAGTATCAGGGATGGTATTTGCTTTCTGGAGTATCCCTGTGCCTTGTGATTAGCATTTAATAGGCACCCAGAAAGCTTTGAAGATAATAATATGTCTACCACTCCTTTTCAACCTGCGATCTTGCAGTGATATACTTATATCAGTAATGAAATTGGGAGGCTCTTGCAAGGAGCCATGAATTGCTCCTTATCTTAAAAAACCTTGAAGTCTAGTTATAAAAATTAAGCTCACAGAGAGGAGTGGACAAATTTCTGAGGAGTTTGTCCTTAGAAATGCCTCCTCCACAGAGCTGTTTTGTGGGATGAATAGGTTGACATGGCAAATTAAGCCTAATGGCAATTTATGGCATTTGGATCTCGTTTTCAGTTTACAAAGTCTGGACAACGCCCTTGCATAGCCATCATCCCATTTGTACCTTACGACCCCCTCAGGTGGTTTGGAAAGTCGTTATCCCCACACTGCAGAAGAGAAGACTGAGGCTCTGAGAAGCAACACGTCCGGGTCACACGGCTAGCAGGGCAGTATCGCAGCCAGGGTTCAGATCTACTCTCTTGATTCCGGAGCCTCTGTTCTGTTGCTCCCTTGAGCTAGTATGTAGCAATTTCCACACTCAGTAAAACCTCTTTGACTAAACTTTTAGCCGAGGTGTCCTGGGCTCCAAGCCCTGGGATGCTGGCAGCACTGGGGCTGAGGAGGAGCCAGTGGGACCAGCTCTAAGGTGGCCACGCCCAGCAGACCAGGGCCCCAGCCTGGCTGAGCAGTGGCCACATTCCTTGAATTCCCATGACTTGGTCACATGAAAATAATGCAGCCCCTCAGGGTGGCCTCGTGGCGGCCAGATCTGTGCCTCTCACCCACTCAAGGACTCTTTCCTATAGTTCTCCCGTCTCTCTGTTATATAACCAACACTTTATTTCCATTAACATAAAAACAGTGCAATAGTTCGATTTTCAAGCCCCTCTGTCCACCAGCGTCTCCGTGGTCGAGGCCTCTGCTCCTCTGTTCTTGTCTCCTCTCTTCCTCCTCCCGTCAGGCCTTGGCCCCACTTCATTCAGACTTCCATCTTTATCACAGTACTGAAACCACTCTTGTCGATGCTGTGTACCCCGTATCCTGTGCTGAGCTTGTCGTCTCTGGTCACCACACCTTCTGGGGCTCCCCCATCTCTTTCCATCATCATTGCTGGCTGCGCCTTCTCCCTGATTTTGAACGCTGCAGTGTCCCGACACTCGGCCCTGGGCTCTCTTCCCCCGTCTCCCATCTGCTCTTCCACCCTAGAAGTCCTGGTTTCCTCCCGTGGCTTGATATCCTCCGTGCACTCCCGTGACTCCCGATTCACATCTCCAGCCAGAACATCTCCATGGAATTCCAGACTTGTGTGTCACCTTCCTCCTCGATATCTTGTCTTGTATTTCTGATAAACGTATCAAATTTACCATGTCCCAAATCCTGATTTTCATCCCCGCACCTGCTCACACCCATCTTATATGCCAGCCTCAGTGTGCCATCCTTGAATTCTCTCTTTACTCATAACCACATCCAGTCTGTTGTTGGCGTCACCTTCAAAATATTAATACATCTATTTCTCGTCACCCTGTTCCAAGTACTCAGCACCACCAGCTCTCGGTTGGATTCCTGGACAGCCTTCCAACCGGTCATCTTCATTCACCCTATCCTTTGTGGTGGGCCTGAATGAGACTTCAAAGCATAAATCAGATTATATCATTCTTCTGCTCAAAATCCTTCGATCCCTTCTCAACACATTTAAAATTCAATTGAAATGCCTAATAATGGTTTCAGATTATTCAAAATACCCATATTTAACAGCTGGTAGAGGAATATATATTCATATATAAGTTTCTACATAAATCAAAAATTTTAAATATATTTCTTTTTGTTTTCTAAATGAACCAAACTATATCTATTTGTCCATATAATAAAACTGCTTATAAAATGATATATTAGGTCATTAAATAGGAAATGTATTTCAAATCAAAAGTATAGGTTATTATATCTCAAACAAGAAGCACTACAATCAATCCAAGTATGCACCTATCAACACAGTTTCGCCATCTTAATGGTAGCATGTTTATGCCAGCAGTGAAGAAGCCTGGAGAGTGAATGGTGATGAAATCTCGAAAGGCGTTTACCACAGCTTGTTGAGAATTGAATATTTTTCCTTGCAAGAAGTGGTCCAAAGCCTGGAAGAAGTGAGTAGTCAGTTGGTGCAAGGTCTGGTGAATATGGTGGATGACACAGAGTTTCTAAGTCCAGCTTCTGCAGTTTGAGCATTGTCTGTGCGACATATGGTTGAGCACTGTCTTGCAAGAGGATTGGCCTGTCTCTGTGGACCAATCTCGGCTGCTTAATCACAAAGATCCTCATCATTTGATCCAGCTGGTTGCAGTAGACATCCCCTGTAATCAATTGACCAGGTCTCGTGAAGCTGTAATGGATAATACCAGCGCCGGACCGCCAGACACTATTAGGTTTTTTTGATGAATATTCAGTTTTGGACTGTGTTTTGGCACTTCATCTTTATCCAACCATTGTCCCGAATGCTTGTGAATGTCAAAAAGAATCCATTTTTCATCACATGTAACAATACGGTGTAGAAATGGTTCCCCTTTATGTCATGACAGCAAAGAAAGGCAAGCTTAGAAGACTATTTCTCTTCTGACATTCGTTTAATTTATGCGGAACTCATCTATCCAGCTTCTTTACCTAGCCTATTTGTTTCAAATGGTCCAATATTGTTGGAATAGTAACATCAAACCTTGCTGCTAATTCACGCATAGGCTGAGATGGAGTCGCTTCCACTGCAGCTTTCAGGTCATCATTATCCATGTTGGTCTTAGGTCGCCCATGTGGCTCATTTTCAAGATTAAAATCACCAAAATGGAACTTCTAAAACCATCGACATACCGTGTGTTCATTAGCCACATCTGTCCCAAACACTTAGTTGACATTTTGAGCTGTCTGTGCTGTGTTGTTTCCACGATGGAACTCACATTCGAAAATAACATGAATTTTTGACTTATCCATGGTTTTACAAAAATTGCTCCAAAAAAAATTTGAAAGATAATCACAAGCCAAAATGTGTGTTTGAAAGACTGAGGATGTACTGTCACACTAAACATAAAACAAGAAGTGTCAAGGTGAAACAGCAGAGGTAGCAATTGTCAAACAGTATTTAGGAAAATCGGACATTTCATACTTAATAACCTATTACTTTTATAACACAGAGCATTCATCAAATCAGTTTAATATTCTGTCATTTATTGGTTTTCAGAATTGGTATGGTCTTTTATTTGATGCATTTTTACTAAGTCATTGACGACTCAATTAGAGTTATGAACTGACAGAAGGAAATGCATCAAACTCTTCCAGTAACTTCCCCACTAAGTCAGTACTTTCTAGGTAACTTGTGGTCTCAAAATAGAGAATCTCTCAAAATAGCAATATTTTTTATGTTAATGAATTACTCTTCTGGTTCTGGTGAACTAAGAACAATTATGTTTAAAGCTTTTCTGATCATTCTCCAATCTCATCTGAGCATGTTACATATTCAATGTCTTATCACTGGCTAGGTCACACAAGTCTTGTGGAATGCCATATTTAGTTAGGTCGAGCCCAATCCTTCCTGAGAGTCATAGTGTGGTGGCCAAAACTGTGTGTGCCTCCCCACCAGGCTACTTGGTTTTGACCCCTGGCTCAGCTATTTACATAAATTTTACGTGACATCCCTTTGTTTCAGTTTTCTCATCTGTAAAATGGGGAGATGATGATGATTATCATATTCAAATGAACTAATACATTTAGAATGGTGCTTGGAGCCAGGCATGGTGGCCCATACCTGTAATCCCAGCACTTTGGGAAGCCAAGGTGGGAGGATCACTTGAGGCCAGGAGTTCGAGACCAACCTGGGCAACATAGGGAGACCACCATCTTTACAAAAAGAAAAAGAAAAAAAAAAAGAATGGTTCTTGGCTTGCAAAATGCTAGACATAGATCCACTTCATTAATAAAATCAGTGTTGTCAATGCCCTTTTTGAAGGCGTGTGGTGAGTTTTAACAAACTCTTCCCTTAAATGGAGGGGAAATTCAGTAAGAATGGTGAAAAGAGGGAGCTATATGCACCCTGGCGTCCTCAGGCCCCAAATCATCTCCTTGGTCCCTCCCTTCCTCCATGCCTCCCTCCTGTCACGGAGTTCCCGCTATTCCTATGGAGCCCCAAACACCCGGCTGCGGCCTGGGTGGGGCCCCCACTGGGGAAGGTGTCTCCCAGGCTCTCTCTAAGCCCAAATCCCTTGAAGGGGGTAATCCTCACACCCAGGCACTGGGTAAGAGGGTGGTCCCAGACGGCCAAGAGGTGAGACCACCAGGAATCCCTCCTCTCTTCCCTGGTAGGAGCCAATGAGGGTGGCCAACAGGTGAGACTAGTGTATGTATAGGCGTTCCTTTTTTCAAGTTAATGGAAACAAGTCTTTATTAAGTAACTTTTAATATTAGAAAAACCGAACTCTTACAATTCTCTTTACAGCAAACCGGTATACGCACTTTAACAAATGGTATGGCAGAATGGGTGCACTGGCTGAGTGTCAGCCCCGTGGGCTGAAGAGAGCTTCAGCCTCGCCCAGCCCTCTGACCTGGAGGCCTGAGACTGCCTCTCACCCATTACCCTCTGGCCACTCCGGCGCCCTTTTGTTCCCCAAGCACACCTTGCCAGGTGCTGCTTCAGGCGTTTTGTCTCCCTGGGACACATTCCCTCATATTCCTGCAGGGCTCCTGCTCTGTCCCTGCTCACCCCGCCCTTCCGCCAACAGGGCTCCCTAACCACCCTGTGTACACGTTCTCTTCACTTTCCCCCACCCCATCGCCCTATCTACTTCCCCTGCTGTATTCTTTTTTTTTTTTTTTTTTACAGCATGTAGCACTCCCTAAAGTTATTTTTTATATTTATCCACTTTCTATCATCCTTCCACAATAAACATAGCTGAGAGATGACAGATACTCTTACAAATACTTTTGGAAGATGTACAAAACATTGTTGAAAATTTAGAAGAAACGAATCTTAGAACAAATTACACAGGTTTGCCATTTGAAGCTATGCTACGCAGCTGGACAAAATCTAGATGTTTCTGATACATCTCTGCTCGTGATAGTTGCTAGATTCTATTTCAATAATGGAATGCGGAGAGAACTACTTGCTAATGAGAAGCCGTTAACGGGAAGATGTGCCAGGGAACGTACATTCTAGAGGACAAATCATTTCCTTTATAAAAACAATATTTTGTGGTAAAAATTGTGTCCGTGTAGCCACTGAAGGAGTGCCTGCTTTGACTAGAATAACAAGAGAAGTCTGAGACAAGATACCAACAGTGTCGCAGGTGAAACCCATCCACTGCCTCATTCATCAGCAGGAAGTGACAGCGAAAATTGAAGGCAGAAATGCACATGCTGCTGTAGGGTTCGTGGGTGGAGCTGATGTTATGAGCACAGGACCGTGCAGATGCAGTGGGATCATCACCGTCACCGGGAATGCACTGGTGAATATCCATGAAAGTCCTGTGCTCCCCACGACGAATTTGGCTATCTCCTGGCAAAACACTTCAAAGACCTGCCAGGCCTACAGGTGCGTTAGTTACCTCCTTTCTTTTTAAAAAGGAAGGTAAGTATTCCTGTGATGACAAGTGGTTGTCCGTACAAGACCTGGCAGATATGTTTGAAATGGAGAATACACTTAATTTGCCCCTTCAGGGTAAAGGGGATGTTTTAACAAAGTGAACATCAGAATGTCCTGGTGCGTTGACTGGTCTTATCTTTATGTTTATGATCGTACATGCCAAGTGGGTCCTGATGCCGCTGACAATTTACTAGTTTTTTGGTTCAACTCTCCCATTTCCAAGAGCTATTATTGAATATTGTACCTCGGATCTCTCCTCTCCTCTCACCAGCTCAATGACAGCCCCCAGAAATGATCCCCCCTCTCTTCAGCACCATCATTTTCCTCCCTCTGAGAGTTCCTTCCCATCAGCTTACAAACTTCTTAACCGAGCAAGCCAGGAAAAAATGACAGATGAATAATCTCCCTTGACCTCACATTGGCTGCCAGCAATCCCCTCCTCGAGGGTGGTCTACACTCTTCCTTCATCTGTTCTTTACTGAACACACTCCACTAGGCTTCATCCTTTACACACCTGAGGCCACTCTCGTCAAGGTCACCGACAGCCCCCGTTCCCAGAACTGGTGGTCAATGTCCATCTTCCTCCCGCTGCAGTTCTTAGGAGCAACCAATATGGTTGATGGATCCTTCCTTTTAGACTTGCTTTCTTCAATTGGCTTCCAGGAAGGACACCACACGCTGCCGATTCTCCTCCTACCTCCCAGGCATTCATTCTCGGGCTCCTTTACTGGATCCTCCTCTCTGATCCCTACTTCTCCATGTTGGAGGGCCCAGGTCTCTGTCCTCAGACCATTTTCCCTATCGATACTCACATCCTTGATGATTTTGTCCAGGCTCTCGACTCCCACATCTATACCTCCAGTTGCGACATTTCCCCTGAACATTAAACTCCTCTATCCAACATGGTGCCCATCATCTCCACTTGGACCTCGCATAGGCATCACTAACTTAAACACAGCCCAAACCGAACTCTTGCTATTTGTCCTCCAACTCTACCACATCCCCACACTTAAGTCTTAATTCAGTAAATGCCAACTGCATTCTTACAGTGGGTCAGACCCAGAACTTTGCGGTCATCCTTAACTCCTCTTTCTCTCACACCCACATCCAATCCATCAGGAAAGACTTTGGCTTATACTTTTTAAGTATATCCAGAAGTTGACCCCTTCTCATCAGCATCACCACTATCACCCACCATTGCCCCACCCCTGGATCATTTCAATTCCCTCCAAAGGATCTCACGGTTCCCCTTGCTCCCTTACAACCTATTCTACATACCTAGAGGCACCTTTCTGAAACTTGGCATATCCTGTCACTCCTCTGCTGTCTGTCTCACTGAGAATAAAACTGGACGCCTATACCATATAGTCTACAAGGCCTTGGTCATGACCTGGCCTCTAGGAACCTCTCTGATCTCAGGCCCTCTTTCACGCCTCTCTGCTTATTAAAGGCCACCTTACTGTTTCAAGGTCTTGCACCTGGAGTGCTGATCCTGCATTCATTGCATGGCAGGGTCCTCCACTTATGTTAAGTCTCCTCTCAAATGTCGCCTGTATCAGAAAGGCTTTCCCAGACCACCCAACCTTCTACCCCATCCACTATCTTCATATTTATTTTTCTTCATGGCAGTTTTTTCTATCTATTTATTTTATAGGTATTTATTTATATATTTATTATGTGTCTCTCCCAGCTAGAGTGTCAGCTTCATAAGGTGGAAATTTGTTGTTGTTCATTGCTTTATTCCCTGTGCCCCATAACAGGGGACATGCTAGGCACTCCTTTGTTTGATGCATGAAAAAGTAACTACTTTTTTGGAGGAAACTTATGCTATGGAGAGAACATTCTGGGAATGAATGTTTGCAAATGTTTCCTGTAATGAAAACACTTGGTTGTATGTATCTTTGTAAAGTATCTTTTTTCTGTTATGACTGCCAGTAAAAAGTATTAAAATAAATTGAACTTAGGACCAGAACTACAAATCACTGTATTATGTAGTAGTAGTAAGCCAAGATTTTAAAAAATAATGAAAATAACTCTAATATTTTTAGTGAAGGAAAATTTTATTATGTTGATAAAATATACTATTTAAAATTTTATTTTTCTTGTAATTTAAATATTTATATTATGTGTGTAATATACATCACTAGGACAGTCCCTGTTTATAATTTATATAAAAACATACATCCATATAATGGGATTACATACATAATTTTTTCCCCTGCTATTTATTATTTAGAGGAGGAGATGTCAGGATAGAGTTAGATCTGGGCACATATTTTAGGTTTTTGTTAAAATACCACTCTAATTTAAGGACCAATTTCCATAGCTTAGCTATTGCTGTGTAACAAACTACCTGGAAATTTAATGGTTTAAAACAATAACCATTTTGTTCCTCAGAGCTCTTCTGTTCCCCCAGCATCAGCTGGGATCATTCACTAGGCTGCAAACGGTAAGTGACTGGACTAGGTTAGGAGGTCCAGAAAGGCTTCACTCACACATCTCATACCTCAGTCCTTTTCTGTATCACTTCTCAGTAACACACGGGCTAGCTTGGGCTTCCTCACAGCATGGTCGTCTCAAGGGAATTGGACTTCCTGTCATGACTACTAGCATTTGGGAAGGAACATTCTAAGAAAAGCGAAAGCAGATGCTGCAAAGCCATTGGTTTGGACGTTGCACGACATCATCAAAAGAGCATTGTATTGGTCAAAGCCAGTCACAAGGCCAGTCCAGATTCAAGGGTTGGAAGAAATGTACCTCATCTTTCAATGGGAGGAGTGGCAGAGAATGTGAGTCTACTTTTGATCCACCACAGGCTTCTTTGGCATATCATTGTTTCTGAGTTTTATCCATGTTGTTATTGTATATAACAGTTATTCATTCATTATTGTATTCCATTGTATGACTATACAATGTTTTATCCACTCTCCTGTTGATGTGGACATTTGGTTGCTTGTAATTTTTTTTGCTATTATAAAGATGGTTTTATGCAAATAATTGTACATGTTTATTGGTGAACATAGATACTCTTTTTCTCTTGGGAATAGATATAGGAGTGGAATTGCTGGGTCATAATTAGCATATATTTAGCTCTCCTTCCAAAGAATTTTCCAAAATTCTTCTTCCAATTTACACCCCTATCAACAATGTAGAAGAGAACAAGTTTATCCATATTCTTGCCAAACCTTGGTGTTTTTAGTCTTTTTAATTTTATCCATTCTGGTAGGTATATAGTAGCATCTCATTGTGGGTTTAATTTGTGGGCATTTTTCTGATGAGTATTGATGTTGAGTATATTTTCATATATTTATTGATGATTTAGCTGCTATCTTTTATGAAATGCCTGCTCAAGTCTTTTGCCTATTTTTTTTTCCTGAGAAGGATTAGGATCCTGGATTTTGCCAATTTTTAATTGGATTGTTTATTACTATTTTTAATTGGTTTGTAGGAAATCTTTGTTATATAAATCTCCTATTGAATATATGTATTGTGAATATTTTCTCAGTCTTTAGTTTGCTTTAACCATGTCTTTTGATGAACTGAAGTTCTTAATTAATTAATTAATTTATTTATTTTGAGACAGAGTCTCACTCTATTGCCCTGGCTAGAGTGCTATGGCGTCAGCCTAGTTCACAACAACCTCAAACTCCTGGGCTCAAGCAATCCTCCTGCCTCAGACTCCCGAGCAGCTGGAACTACAGGCATGCGTCACTATGCCCGGCTAATTTTACATATTTACATTTTTAGTTGTCCAGCTAATTTCTATTTTTGTTTTTTAGTAGAGATGGGGTCTCACTCTTGCTCAGGTTGGTCTCAAACTCCTGAGCTGATCCTTCTGCCTCAGCCTCCTAGAGTGCTAGGATTATGGGCATGAGCCACCACACCCAGCTTAATTTTAAAGAAGTCTAATTTAATGATCTTTTCTTTTATGGATAGTGATTTTTGTGCCCTATTTGTGAAGTCTATTCTACCCCCAACTAATAAAGAAATTTACCCATGTTTTCTTTTTCTAGAAGCTTTATGGTTTTAAACTATGACATGTAGGTCTATGATCCATTTGACTTAATTTTTTGTGTGTTGTGAACGAGGGGTTGATAATTTTTAACATGGATGTCCAATTGATCCAGAACCATTCATTGAAAAACTACTCTTTCCCTACTGAATTTTAGCAGCACCCTTGCAAGTTTATGCCTACCTCATAAGATGTGTTGTAAATCAAGTTATCTTATATGTATTTATAAGACAGTTTCTGGACTTTCTATTCAGTTTTATTGATTTTTTTTGTCTATCCTTACATCACACTATCTAGATTATTTTGATTTATTTTTGTTGTTGTTAAACTAACCTTGTATTTCTACAATAAATCAAACTTGGTTGTGATTTATTATCTTATTTTATATATTGCCAAATACAATAAAGGATGTAAATTCAATTTGGTGATATTTTGTTTGGAACTTTTGCATCTATGTTTCTGAGACAGTGCTCTTTAATTTCGAGTTATCTTGAAATATCCTTGTCAGGTTTGGGTGTCAAGGTTATGTGTGCCTCATAAGATGTGTTGGTAAGTGCTCTTTTTCCATTATCTGGAAGAGATTATTTCTTTCTTAAAAGTTTGGTAGAATTTACCAGATATGCCATTTGAGATTGAGGGTTTTTTGTGTGTGAGATATTTTACTTAATTATTTTACTTTACTTATGGAGTCAATTTCTTAAACAGATACAAGATTGTTTGGATTTTGCTTTTTTCTTGCATTATCTTTTGATAACTTGTATTTTTCTAGGAATTTCTCCTTTTCTTCTACATTTTCACATTTATTGGTCTAGAGTTATTCATATCCCATTATGCTCTTTTTTAATGTCTATGGTATTTGTAGTGATGTCACTTTCATTGTCCTGATATTGGTTAATTTTGCTTTTCTTCTTTAATTTTCGATCAATCTTTCCAGGGTTTACTGAATTTATTAGTCTTTTCAAAGAGCTGATATTAGTTTGCGGAGCGTCCCTATTGAAGCCTGCTTTCTCTTTTATTAATTTCTCTAATCTTTTTCATTTCCTTCTTTCCATTATTTTTCAGTTTAACCTTCATTTTCCTGTCTTTTCTTTTTTCCCCACATGAGACTGGTAATGTGCTCACATTGTAACAAGGTTTGAGGGAGGCTAGTCTCGCACATGAGTATGGAAACTCAAACATCACACTTATGAACTACAAAATAACCTTCTGTCTTCTTGAGATGTATGCATGACTATATCAAAGATCCTCTTGTCAATGAGATATTTCTTGACCACCCCACTTCAAACTGAAACCACCTTATTGTTCCCATTCTCCTTTCCTGTTTTATTTTTTTCCTTGGCATTCATCAACCATTTAACATACCATATAGCTTCCTTATTTATTTTTGTCTTTCTCCATCAAGATACAATCTCCATGAAGGCAGTTTGTTTACTTTCTTCACTGCTGAATCCCTAGGACCTAAGCCAGTTCCTGTTTAAGGAATGAATAAAACAGGGAATGAATGTGTTCAGTGAAGAAAAAATAAAAGATAATTTGTCGGGCACTATTGAGATAGTATAGGGATAGGACTAGGGCCTCCCTTCTGATAACGAGAGACAACAGGAGCAGCATAACCTACGAGAAATGTTTTTCAGGGCTACTGGAGCAAGATACTGACAGACCATAAGGCACTTGGTTGCAAAAGAACCAGACCTATCCGGATCCAACCACCTCAAGCCAGAAAAGACCACCACACTGACCTTACCCTGACTTTTCCTTCATTATAACCTCATTTTAATGGTAAAAATCACAGAAGGGGGGGGGCTTTAACATGGTAATGAGATGCAAGCATGAAGAAGCCTGTAATAGAACTAGTCTGCTGCAAGAACATTTTCACCTCTACCTACATACTTACAGGTCACCCTTTTCCTGCCTAAGCCTCTTTAAATCTCTCCCAGAACTCCTGGGGAGCCAGACTGAGGACTTTTTCCTTTGTGTTGTCTCCAGTACATTCGAAAATGAGCTCCAATAAAACCTTGCCTGTGACTCCCTTTTGGCCTGTTAATTTTTATTACATACGGAGGCCAATGGCCTGCGCCGGTAACACTACTCTCAGGTATAAGGGACTCACAGGTAATGGGTAATTCTTACAAGAGAGTAAACTGAGGCAAAAGCAAGCAGGATAGCCGTGATTAGAAATCTAGGTTTAACTCAACTACCTATGTTCTTTCCCCCAAACCCTAATGCCTCGCCTTTAAAAAGCCAGTGATGGGTGAAGAAACCAGAGGAGTGAGAGACCATGCTGGGGAACATGGCACGGGATTGCTTCCCTTGCAGCGGTAACGATCCACCTTCGGAACACAGCATGATTGAATAACTTGGCAGTAGGTGTTGCCCGACTGCTTATTGGCTGGTTTTAGTCACCGACACTAGGACAGGAAGACGACTTGGGAAGGGGAGGCAAGATTTGCAGAGCTTCGCCCCTGGAGCCCGACGGGTTCTCCCTGCGACTGCAGCCCCCGGAACCCAAAGTCAGGGGCTCGGGATTCCGGCCCGAGGGCTTCTTCCGCCGCTCCCGGAAGTTGCGCTAGCTGCGTGGGTAACGGGTCCGGGCTGCGGCGGCTCCGGCGGCGCTGTGATGGACTTAGAGGAGGCGGTAAGGAGGCGGTGCGCCAGGCGGGTCCCAACTACCTGGGACAGAGGGCAGTGAACCTGAGGAGGAGCGGCGGAGGACGCCCACGAGCTGGGGACTGCCGCTCGCTAGAGGAGGGCGGGGCCGAGGGTGGCGGGGCTAGGGATGGGGCTGGCGGGCTGCGTGTGCGCGCGGTTTTGGGAAAGAGACTGGAGTTTCTGGCTCGGCAAGGTTGTGGGTGAGGGAGGGTGGAGTGTTTGTCCTTACGGGTGTGTTTAAGGAGGAGGTGAAGTTACGGGTTTTGTGGGGTGGCCACCCACATGGCTCATCCTTTCTCGACTGGACCACCCACAAGTTCCCTTTGATGTTGGGATGGGTGAAGGAGGGGCAAGGGTTGGAGCCTGAATGCCCCCAGGTAATCTCTGTCGTTCTTTATGGGAATCCTAGCCACTGTCTCTTGCTGGGATTCCAAATTCAGGTTTGAGGACACCCCAAGGTGTCCTACTATCATAGTTTTAGTATGAGGTCATTGAAGACTTTACCAAGTTGTCAAAATAACTTTGGCATGCATTTTTTTTTTTTTTTTTGAGACAGAGTCTCGCTTTGTTGTCCAGGCTAGAGTGAGTGCCGTGGCGTCAGCCTAGCTCACAGCAACCTCAAACTCCTGGGCTCGAGTGATCCTTCTGCCTCAGCCTCCCGAGTAGCTGGGACTACAGGCATGCGTCACTATGCCCGGCTAATTTTTTTATATATATATATCAGTTGGCCAATTAATTTCTTTCTATTTATAGTAGAGACGGGGTCTCGCTCTTGCTCAGGCTGGTTTTGAACTCCTGACCTTGAGCAATCCGCCCGCCTCGGCCTCCCAAGAGCTAGGATTACAGGCGTGAGCCACAGCGCCCGGCCTGGCATGCATTTTTGACATACTACATTAAATGCCACAATCTTTGATGGTATTAGATGGTATTCGGTAATTATATCAAGGATGATGAATCAAACACCAAAGAGTTGTGAATCAGAGAATTAGGTCTGTGTATGGGCAGAAGAGGTATGGTGATAGGAGATCTTATAGTAGATGCTCAGAAATGTTTATTGAATGATGGAAAGTTAACTTCCATAAATGCTAGGTTGATGAAATTAATAATTATAACTCAACTATTAGCCTGTATCTGTCTTGTCTGTTTTGCTCTCCATTGCATCCCCAGACCTGGTAAAATGCCTAGTACACGCATAGTTGATACTCATTACATTGCAGAATGAATAAATTGAAACTTGAAACAAACCTGGTTAAAAAAAAATCTGGTTCCTTTGTGGCAAGTATGTGCTAGTGTTCTGGAGGAGTTCCAAGTGACATTTCTTTCTTTCTTTTTCTTTTTCTTTTTTCGGTCTTCTCTATACTTAAATTTTACCTTTTTTTTCTCACAGCTATTTTCAAGGGTCTTTACTCATCTGTTTCCACTTTACCCCTACTACCTTTTTTCCTTTTTTTTCCCCCTCACACACTGTATTTTAGTAAATTTTCTCTAATAGCTTAATTTAGTTTCATACTGTTCACGAGACTGAACTTCTCTTCTACCTGTTTACAGATCATCTCTCCGATACATTTTCTGTTGTCTGATTTTTTTATTTATAAGGTAAAATTGCCAGGAACTCTCTTGGGAGAACTAAGTAGAGCTGCAGGGTGTAGGTACAATGTATTGAATGTGGTTTGATGCTAACACCTTTTCTATCCTCTTCTGCTATAGAAAGAGTTTAAGGAGCGCTGTACTCAGTGTGCTGCTGTCTCTTGGGGTATTACTGATGAAGGCAAATATTATTGCACTTCTTGCCATAATGTTACAGAGGTAAGCAACACATTTATGAATTTGCTTATGTGTTAGAAACTGCAGTTTCAGCCTGATATGTAGCCTAATTACCAAAGAATCTTTATATTTTTATCACCCATGCAGTGCCCAAATTCTAAGAATGTAAGTAGTCTTCAAGTGCTTACATATGGGTTAAGCAATTTGTAAATTAGATTGAGGATTAGTTTTTGAAATTATGTTGAGCCACATGTATAAATGATTTCCTGATTCAGACTGTATGGTTTAAGGGGAAATAATTAAAATTATACTTAGAAGGTGATACATTTCTTTTTATTATTTAATACTTATTTAAGAGTTGTTAATATGTTGTGGTAGCTTAGCGCTTTGAAAGATGGAATGTTAGAAGGCTTGAGGACTATTGGGAATATTGGAAATATGCTTTATTATTTTATCTTTGTATAATATCTTACAGAGTACAAAGTATTTTCTTATCCATGATTTCATTTCCTTCTCATCACTACCTTTGAGATATACTATTATGCCTATTTATAGACAGGGCAAGTAGGGTTCATGAGTTTGCCAAAGTCACACAAGTATAAAGTGTTGAGCCAGGACTTGAACCTGAGTCTTCTGACTCCAGTGTTCATTTTACCTATCACGCTTCCCTCTTAAAAGTGGACAGGCTAAACGTGCCAGGAATCTTCTCTACAGAAAGGATATGCTCAAAGTTTACAGAGCCAGGAAGGAACAAATATTACCTTTACCATATAGGCTTAAGAAAGGCAAATTTGAGACAGGTGAAAGTAACTGTGTAGACTTCTGCTACTGGCCAAGATGGTGTAACGGGGACCAAATTTACCTTCCCTCCTGAAACAACTGAAAAAGAACCTGGACAAAATATATTAAACAAGTTAAAAAAAATTTCCCCTTGAGAATACTGGTAAATTTATCCTGCAAGTCAGTTACAAAAGCGCTTTCCCTTGAGACAGTCAATGTTCTTTAGCCTCCAGCTGAAATGCTTGTATCTACTTCCCATTTAGTCACACGGAATATTAAAAAGATATGTACTTGATGAAATTTTGGGGGTGATAGAGATGTTCTTCATCTTGATTATGGCAATGGTTTCTTGGAGAGATATATATGTCACATTGTACACTTGACATACATGCAGTTTGGTCCCTGCCTTGATATGTGTTAAGGAACTAGTGAATTTACTCACCATTGCTTTTGCACCACAGTGCAGATGTAAACACAGTGAAGAAAAATTGTGTCTCATGCACTAGTAGATGAAGTCAGCATACTACTTTTGTAGGAATTGAACTACATTTAACTAATGGCTCGTTTGACTTCTGTTTTTGATAATATTTCTATTTGATTCTGTTTGATTAAGTCAGCTGCCATCATTTTTAAGCTTGAAAGATTCAAATACCACTGCCTAGCTTCTCATTTGAAAGACTGTCAATTGCATGGAATATTATAACTTGTCAAGAACGTAGAGTTCTTGAAAGTGGGCAACGTCTTTATAAAGGCCAAGTACCTAGCTCAGTGCCTTCTTTCCATACTATATGCACAGTTGTGTGTTGTATGACTTCAATGGCAACTCTTGGCTTTGTGGTGATCCAGACATGTTCTTCACAT
This sequence comes from Microcebus murinus, assembly GCF_040939455.1. NCBI lineage: Eukaryota > Metazoa > Chordata > Mammalia > Primates > Cheirogaleidae > Microcebus > Microcebus murinus. The sequence goes on from NC_134106.1 coordinate 7,211,314, forward strand.
AAAATGTGATGTGGTTGGTGTTCCCTGGTTATGTTTAGTGTGGTGGTGTGATATCCACTGGGTAGGGAATGGCCAGTGAGACAGTAGTTACACCTATGAAGAATGGAAGTCATGGTACAATTTGACCTATTTTTATGCCCCTATTATTGATCTTGAGCTTCCTTTGTATATAATTCTTCAAGCTCTAGATACTCTGCAATCTGGAGAAAGACCTTCTGAATTGGGAAAGGAACCAGAGTGTTATCCTGGTATATTTTATCCAGAAAAAAAATTTAAGGCCTTAAATCTATCCAATTTAGACAATAGATATTTTTGCAAGTATTTCATGGACATTTATAATACAAAGGTGTAGATTTTTGTTAGAGTGGAAAGTCTAGTAGGTGCTCATGGCACGAGTGGAGAAAGATTTCTTACACAGAAATTAAGATAGAAAAGTTTAAAAGTTTATTTCATTAATTAGAAGGACAGAGAAAAAGAGAGAGAGAGAGAGACAGACAGAGATAGAGAGAGAGAGAGAGAAAGAGAAAAGAGAGCAGGGAGCCAGCATGGCATCCCAGAGAAAGAGAAGGGGGATGTCAGCAACAAGGCCAAGTGGCTTGCTGCTTTTATGGGGATGAAGAAAAAAAATAGTGACGGTTGTCAGTTGCTAACAAAAGTGGCAGCAGGTAGATAACAAAAACTGCAAGGATGTCAAAGTCCAAGACTTGGTTTCCTGCCTTCCTTGGAGAAAGGATTATCACAGGACTTGTGACTATCCTTGAGATATGGTTGAGGCTCATTTTTCTGCTGTTTACTCAGGAACTCTGTAAAAGCAGATTCTCAAAAAACAATTTTGAAAGAGAGAGATTTGCATGTCTTTTCGGTCCATTCAGCTTTCTTTAGAAGTTATGCAAAACAGAACTCCTGCAGGGCTCCTATTAGTGAGAGAGCTCATAGAATTGATCTTTAACCATTACTGAGGAAGTTGTGGCATTAGGTATTTTCCTGTTATTTTTGCAAGGCTGCCCCTTTCAGTTTTTATGATTATAAGAGCAATCCTGTTTACTGTAGAAAATTTGGAAACTGTGAAGGTGAAAGCTAAAATAACGAATAATCTCAACACACATTTCAGTCTCTTTTGTCCTGTGTATGAGAGGGAAAAAGGAATGTGTGTGAGTACTATTGAATCTTCTGTCTTAACAATGTGGAAAATACTTTTTCTAAACATTTGCAGAATTTTTATTGACTGTATAAATATTCCATAATGTAACCACTCAGTAATTTAATTAATTATATATAGCTTTAGTTTTGGATGTTTAGCCTTTTCATGTTTTTTGCTGTTTCACGTTTTATCTAGTTCAGATTTTACGTCTTTTTTTCTTGGCTACTCTTTATAAGCTTTACTTGTCTTTGCCAGATAACTGGGTGTTTTCTGTTTTTTTTTACAGCTCCCCTTCAAAAATGGGTAACTGTTTTGGTATTTATTCTGACATATCTTATATTCTCTGTGTGGCCAACCCAATATACCAGAATTGCTTTGAATATGGTTTCTATGACTAGAGAGTCTACATTCCTATTGTTAGGAATCCTATTGTTAGAGACATGTCTTTTTTATTCTTATTGAGAGTTAAAGGTAAACTTCATTCCAAATTTCTAAATTTAGAAAAATATGTTAATGTCCTCTGCTGTTTAAAAGATCTTTTACCTTTCTTCTGGCAATAAGACTCAATACTTTTCTTTTTGGTTATGAGAGAGCCAGGATCTTAGGTACCTGCCCTTGAGAACAATTGGGATTGAAGACTTTGTTATGAATTGTACTAGCCATTTATTTAGTCCTTCTAAATTCTGTAGTTTGATCGAAAATAAAAAGTAGTACTTTTATAATTTCAGAAATGGAAGCAGTTTTAGAGTGTTATAAAGTACATGAAGAAATAGGATGAAACTTATCTGTATGTAGGTTAGATATTGCCAGTTATGATAAATACATAAATTGTATTAATACCAAGATATAAAAGTTTATTCATTTAACAGATGGTGGTTACTGTGTTCCAGACACTGTTTTAAGTACTGAGAAATTTTGAATGAAAAAACCATAAAGATTAATCAGAATGTTACAATTTTTATAATTTCCCAACATGTTACCATCACTGGCCCTGGCACTCACAGTTTGGTTCATTATATTTCCCAGAGCATACTTGGAAATATGCTTAGGGGGATGTAAAACTACTTTTTTAATGGATTGTTTTTTGTTTCTTGCAGAGATCTAAGGAAGTTATAAACACTGAAGATATTCCTAATAGCAAGATAAAAGCCATCAACCGGGGTCTTAAAAGAAAAAAAAAGCTTGGTAAGCTCTTTCTTCATATGTGCTTAATGTTCTTTATTCACATCTTTCACCTTCATGATGTGGGGACATGGAATGGAATTTTAAATAGATTCTAGAGAAAATTTCAGATTTTAAAGCAGATAATCCAAAATGAAATTAAAATGGGAAACTATTGATGGTAAAATGGGAAGCAAATGTCTTGAAGCATATTCTTTTATTATCCTGCTTATTGTCAATGAGTTGCTTTTCCACTGGAGCAACTATTGTGCAAAAAATAATATTAATAGCAAAGGGAGCGTATGTGCTTTTCTATATTATCCATTATGAATATGATTTTTTGTGCTTTTGAAGAAAAATGCTTATTTTATGAAATAATTCAGCTGAGGGATCTTCTGGTAGGGTGACTTAAACAGGAGATTCAACTTTCAGAAATCCATTTCTCACATTGAATTTTCAATATACACTTTAAAATAGGGAAAATTATTTTCTCTTAAAATAGCTTCAGCATGGATATGCTTTGAAAGGTAATATATTTCATTAATCCAATGAATACATATAATTAACCATTATTGAGAAGAATCTGAGGTAAAGTCTAACTGATGCTTTTTATTTTTATGACTAACTACCTAGGATCAGATTCTCAAATTTGAAACCAGGCTAATGATAATAGTAGACTCTTCTACATGAGGTAGCTTTGAGGACACACACACGCACTAAATATATGTATATTAATGGAATATTTATATGAAATACATTGATGTTCTTAGATGAATAACAGAGAGAATCCCTAAATGCTAACTCACATTCATATTTAACCTTTAATAGTAACTATTTTTATTGGGCTAAGACCTGATTAATTTTCACTAAATTTTATCAGAGTTAACCCCAATTAATTCTGACTTAACCTATTTAAATAGTTAAAATGTGTAGTTTAAACCTAAATTGCTTAAGGAACTTCAGGTGCTTTATATTAGGGGTTAAGTGTCTTATAGTCATCCTTTTTCATCTGTAAAATGAGAATGGTAATACCATCTGTTATGTAAAATAGGAACACAGACTCATAATATAAAATACAACTTTATCAGTCTCTAAGAATAGTGTGCATGAAGAAGAGAGCATATGTATATAGCTTAAAGAGTTTAAACTTCCTCAGCTTCTAGATACATCAGAATTACAGGCCTTTCCATTTCACTCATACAACCTGAAACCCTTCCTGGGAGGAAATTGGGTTGGTGAGCGGGGGTGGGGAGTCTTTGTGACATTCAGGAAAGCAGAAGAGTTGGAATCCCCTGACATTCTGCAGGGGAGAAGAGATCTTGGACTCAGTACCAGACTTCAGAAGCTATGTATAAAAAGTGCTGATAACATGCTTTTCAAAGAGTTAGAGTGTTTGTCCAGCAGTGAGAGGTAAAACATAAGGGTCCTGATGGACTTTACCTTTCCTTCAGCTAGTGATTATAGTAGCTCTATCATGGTGGCAGATTTCTTCACAATCTCTCTAGGGTAGTTTTGAGAATTCACTAAAATAACCTACTTAAAATACCTAGCACTTAGAGGTGGAGTGAAAAAAAAACAGAGGATATAAAAACAAATAAAATAGAAAATAAGAATAAAAACAAGGTAAAAAAATAAAAGTAAAAAAAATACCTAGCACATACCTGGTACCTAGGCTGAGATCAGTGTTAGTTTTCTTGCTTTCAGTTTCTCCCATTCTAGAACAATTTCTAGAAAAGTAGAATGCCATTGAACAGTTTATTTTCTTCAAATAATGTTCTTTCCTGCACTTCTGGACCATCAGATCTTGACGTTGGTTCTTTGGTTCACCAGATATTCATCCTTACCTTATAAATTGGAACAGAAAAATGGAAGCAGTAACCGAGTACTTTCACTTAGGATTCTGCTGGTCATTGTTCAGTAAAATACACATTTTTAAAACTTACTTCACTTTCTTAAATATGTTGGCTATTCATTTTTCTCCCTTTTAGGTTACTATTTCAGAACATTTGAAATCCAATAAATTATATAAAATGTTTAGTTTTAGCATTTGTATAAAAATTTGCCAGATAGGAAATAAGAGAATGTAAGAATGGAAACTCTATTCAGGGATACCAAAAATTCAAGTTGTAATGTGTAAAACACAAACTGTAACTGTGTAGCGGAATTGCAGTAAATTAGGAATGCAGATGTCTAAAATGTGTTATTTGTCATTTAGAAAAAGGCTGGGATTGGTATGTGTGTGAAGGTTTTCAGTACATACTTTATCAACAAGCAGAAGCCTTAAAGAGCCTTGGAGTAGGCCCAGAGTTAAAGGTAAGACCATTTGGGACTAGATGTTAGCTTTACATTTTGTTTTTTGAAGAAAAGTAAGATGTAGAGTGGAACTAGGGAGAAATCAGTAATAACACTAGGGCTACTGGAAGAATTATTTTTCTGATAGTTTTGCTTTAATTCTTTTACTAGACCAGCAGTTCCTAAAGTGTGTTTTACAGTATGTAAATAAGCAATACATGCAAAAGAAAATTGAAAAGATTTTAGTCTTCAGATATTAGGAAACACCAGGTTAAACAAAGTAAAACAAATAACTTTCTGGGCTTATTTGTTTCTCTATGTTAATGTGCTTGTTTAATTTCCAAGAGATGTCCTCTGTGGTATTCACAGTTTAAGAACAAATTCCTTTGGTGTGTATATGTAGTGTCTGTCAGGACTTGAGTTCTACTGAATGCAATTTGGGCAGTCATGGTAAACCAGTGGTTCACTGGAGTATTCATCACAGTCACCTGGAGGTATTGTTGAAATACCAATTGCTGGACCCTCTTCCCAGAGCTTCTGAGTCAGTAGGTCTGGATCAGGGCCCAAGAATTTGGATTTCTAACAAATTCCCATGAGACACTGATGCTTCTAGTCCAGGGATCACACTTTGACTTTGCTGCCTTCCTGGAGTAGCATAGTATTCCTGCAGTTTTTTGAATTTCATATTCCCTCATCTAGTAAGAGCCATTTTCAGGAATTCTTTTAACAGCTAGTTATTTACCAACAAGTTGTTTATTGTATTCTTGCTTCGTGCTCTTCATTGGAAACCAAGTTCTGAGAGATCCAGCCTAGTTGGGGAGGGGGATTTATGTATATGTGAAATTAGTAGACATGAAATTTCTTTAACAGTATATACTCATAAGTGATATTAAAGGCAGAAAGAGAAGGGAAAAAGATCAATGAGGGCTGAAGTCACCAAGGAAAGATTTGTAGAGGAGCATCTGCTGTTCAAACCAGTATATGGAGGCCGGGCTTGGTGGCTTATGCCTGTAATCCTATCACTCTGGGAGGCCGAAGCGGGCGGATCACTCAAGGTCAGGAGTTCAAAACCAGCCTGAGCAAGTGCGAGACCCCATCTCTACTATAAATAGAAAGAAATTAATTGGCCAACTAATATATATAGAAAAAATTAGCTGGGCATGGTGGTGCATGCCTGTAGTCCCAGCTACTCAGGAGGCTGAGGCAGGAGGATCGCTTGAGCCCAGGAGTTTGAGGTTGCTGTGAGCTAGGCTGATGCCACGGCACTCACTCTAGCCTGGGCAACAAAGCGAGACTCTGTCTCAAAAGAAAAAAAACAAAAAACCAGTATATGGGGCAAGCCAAAAGAGAATGACCTCTGGAGCAGTGCATGGTCTAAAATGGACTCTGGCCGTGCCTTTAAAAGCGTTATAGGAATTAAAAATTCAGAGCCAGGAGCAGTAGCTCATGCTTCTAGCCCCACCTGTACTAGGAGGCTGAGGCAGGAGGATTAATTAAGGCTAGGAGTTTGAGACCAGCCTGGACAATATAGCAAGACCCCATCTCTTAAAAGACAAAGGAACTAAACATTCAAAAACATGAAACACCACAGACTTAACCTGTTACAGTCACTGCATTAGGTAAGATAGTGGGGGTTTATGATCTAGTCTATCACTGCATAGTTATCCTATGTATAAATGTTTATAAATAGTTTTATATAATTACACTGAATAGCTATAGTAGGGTTTATTTCTACATAGCTGACTATCCATTTCATTAGGGATTAATTCTGAAAACAGTTTTTCTGAAACTGACTGATGAAAATAAGAACACAGGCTCAGGAGTCAGAACTGACTCCAAATTCTATTCATGGCTTTTCTGTTTATTGGCTGGGTAATCTTGGCCAAGCTAACTCAGTTTCTTCAGTGGTAAAATAGAAGTAATAGCTATCTTACTGTATTGTGTTAGAGGCGACGGATATCTGGTACCTAGTAGGTGATGAATAAATGGAAAAGTTTTTTTGTTTAGTTTTACTTACAGTCAGGGCAGGTCGATAGACCTGGTGGCAGCTTTGCCGCTAACTAGAAATGTAGTCATGTATAAGTTGATTTCTTTCTCTGATCCTTAATTTGTTTAATATACAAAAGGTAAGAATTCAACTAGGTGATCTTTAATGTCCTTTCCTTCTCTAAGATTAAGAAGGATTTTTTTCAGTGTTTCCCATATATCTGATATTGTGATAATTCTTTTTAAAGAAAAGCAGATAAGAATACATTTAGATGGAAAACTTGTTTTAACAAGCCCTCCATGTGATTCTGATGCACACTCAAGTTTGAGAAACACTGGTTTAACTTATCACTCCCCAAAGTGCATTTTGTGGAACTCACATCCTTATAGATGCTACAGAAACACACCAAAGGATTTTGTTCTCTAATTGTGAAAACTGCATAAGACATCCTTTGGAAATTAATATATAGAGTACAAAGTCTGCAGTATGGATGTGCCCATATGTTTGTCATCATAACCTGAATCACCACCCATTCTCATTTCCCTTCCACGTTAGAATGAAGTTTTACATAATTTTTGGAAGCGCTACCTTCAGAAGAGCAAGCAGGCATATTGTGAGAAACCAATTTATACCACTAGAAAGAAAGCTATGGTGAGTCACGAGTCTGAAAAGTGGGACTAAAAGACATGTCTGGTGAGATGTAGAGATGGAGATGGGATCATGACCAGTTTGAGTATCTGGGAGTATGATGCTTGTCAGAGGATTTTCAGTGAAGAGTCTTCTTTTATAGTCCAGAAGAAAAGGGTCATTGATCTAGACATTGGAATTAATTTTGACTTCTTATTAGACTACTTGAAATATAAAGGAATTTGTGGTGGGTTTTCTAGATAAAAGCTTAAGGAATTTCTATTACTATACTATTAAAAGAATTTGTTTGTGTATGTAAGTCCTTTTGTTTGGAATACCTACTTTACCTGGCATTTCAAAATTCAGCTCAGTTATCATCTCTTCTCAGAAGCCTTTATGTGAAGAAAAAGAAATCTAGGTACCCCAGCCCCCCACATCCACCATCTATATTTGTAGCAGTTTGTTTTTAACTACTCTATAAATGTGCCCTGTAAAATTTTATTTGGATAGGGGATAGGTTCACTGCTGAGAAAGGTGAGTGTGCTAATCAATGATGTGTTGGATGTGTGATACAGATGCTTGTTGACTTATAATGGGGTTACATCCTGATTAACCCACTGTAAGTTGAAAATATTGTAAGAAAATGCATTTAATACCCCTAACCAACGCCCTTTCTTAGCTAGCCTACTTTAAACATGCTCAGAACACTCATATTAGCCTAAAGTTGGGCAAAAATCATCAAACTTAAAGTGTATTTTATAATACTGGATTGAATATTATCTCATGTAATTTTTTTCTACCTGAGATGGAAATGATGACCCTCATGTAATTTATTGAATACTGTACTGAAAATGGAAAACAATGATTGTATGGGTACTTGAAGTACAGTTTCTACTGAATGCATATTGCTTTTGTAACATTGTAAAGTTAAAAATCTTAAGTCAGGGACCACCTGTATTTAGAGAAGAGCAAAGAAGCGTTTCTGAATCTATCTAATACACACTTGTTTAAGAGCTTGGGAACTTGGCGCTGTGTTCCCTTGTTTGGTTGGGTTCTCACAGGTTCCACATGCAGTGTAAAGACTTGGGCCTGGATAAATGGTGTAGGTGACAGACATGAGTGAAGGAGATAAACCTCTGAGCTACTCAAGTATCCTCACGTGATACTGGTCCTAAGAATGAGAAATTTAGAATAGTCAAATAATGCAAGAAACAATGGTTAAAGGGGTATAACCTAAGGAATTAGTTTAGAAAATGTTTTTAAATATGATACTATTTAAACTCAAGAGAAATAACTTGAATTTACTGGAAAGACATTTTATAATCATAGAGTTATGAAACATTATCCTATCTTGATATAAGAGACAGGTACCTCTTAAGAAAAGCAAAAAGTGCTATATTTCCAAGGTGATAGTTGGAAAAAGAAAAGAAAGAATTATTCAAACTGCTAAGAACTTGATTTTTAAAATTTCATAGCTAAGGTATTTGTTGCTTGTATTTAAGTACAGGGACTTTGCCTAGCACATAGAAAATATGAATTAGAACCTAGGATTCTCTCTGACATTTTAATATTTTTAGGTTAATTTAAGATTAAGATAGGACCAGGTGTGGTGGCTCACACCTGTGATCCCAGCATTTTGTGAGGCTGAGGTGGGATAATCACTTGAGGCCAGGAGTTTGAGACCAGCCTGGGCAACATAGCATGACCCTGTCTTGAAAAAAAAAATTAGCCAGGCATGGTAGTGTGCTCCTATAGTCCTAGTTACTTGGGAGATTGAGGTTGGAGGATCGTTTGAGCCCAGGAGTTCGAGGTTACAATGAGCTATGATTTGTGTCACTGTACTCCAGCCTAGGTGACAGAGTGAGAGCTTTGTCACCCTGTCTCTGAAATAAATGAATGAATGAATGAATGAATGAATAAATAAATAAAAGGTTTGAGTAAGCACCTGTGTAAAGCAGTATTAGCAGCACACCCCAAAATCTTGGTGAATAAATAAGCAATAGGTAAAATTGTAAGCTGATATATAAGTTGGTAATGTAATTTCTACCACAAGAATACAACTGTACTATATTATGAAAGGAAAAAGAAATAATTACTTTTAAATTAGAAGCTTAGTCCTCTCATACATAGCCAGTAAATATTTTCTTAGTGTTTTGATGGATATTAACTGTTCCAAGACCAGTAAGAGGCTTGCACCTGAATCCTGGACCCTACTTTTGAGTTATGTGATCTTGGGTGAGATAAATTACTGAAAAATTCCAGAAAAGGCAAAAACAAGCAAATATACAAAGTGTGGCAGTGGGGGAAGGGTGCTATTTAACAGAGAGTGGTCAGGGAAGGCCTTCCTGATGAGGGATCTTAAGGATGTGAGAGAGTAAACCATGGGGATATCTATGGGAAGAAATGCAGAGGAATTCCAGGTCTCACCCAGACCAATTTAAATCCATATCTGCGTGTTTGAGAAGGACTGCTCTAGATGTGAAATGAGGGAGGCTGGGGCCAAGTGCTGGCCCTGGAGGTGATAAGTGGCAAGATTCTAGATCAACTGAAGATAGAACCTACAGAATTTCCTGATGGATTGGATGTGGGGTGTGAGAGAAAGAGGAATAAAAGACAACTCTAAGGTTTTTGGCTGGAGCAGCTGGAAGGAAAAAATTGCCATCAGCTAAAATGGCAGGTGGAACAGGAAGATCATGAGTTCTGTTTTAGACATGTTAAGTTTGAGACAGCTGTTAGACGTCCAAGAGGAAATGTCAAGTGTGCAGTTAGATATATCAGTCTGTAGTTCAGAAGAGAGGTCTGGGCTGGAAATTAATTTGGAAGCTGTCAGTTTATACTGTAATTATTGAATCTAAAATACCATTGTTTGTAAGATACACCATTATTTTAAGTATCACCAAGAAAGAAAAGAATGCAGCAAATTAAATTGAGACATGCCACTGATTGATTTGGATTTAAGGGATGTTAAAATATGAGGAGGGAGGAGGTATAGCTAATATTCGAAACCATAAGACCAGAATGATATCACCAAGGAATGAAGACAGTACCAAGAACTAAACTCTGGGCCACTGTTGGGTTAAGATGTTTGGGATAAAAAAGAAACTGGCAAAAAAGTTAGAGAAACACTTGGGAAGTAAGAGGACAGCCAAGAGAGTGAGAGCCATTCTGGAAACCAAGAAAACAAAGTGTTTCAAGAAGAGGGCAGTAATCAACTGTGATAAATGCTGCCACTAGGTCAAGAAGGAAGAGGGCTACAAACTGATCAATGGAGTGGGACCAAAAGCTTGATTGGAATGGGGTGTAAGGTAGATTGAGAGCAGAGAAATTGGGGAAAACAAATCTGGACTATTCCAAGGCATTTTGCTGAAGTACAGAGAAATTGTGTGGTAGCTGGGGTCAAGGGAAAAGTTTTTTAAAATGGGATTGGCTGGGTGTGGTGGCTCCTGTCTGTAATCCCAGCACTTAGGGGGGCCAAGGCGGGAGGATCACTTGAGGCCAGGAGTTCAAGACAAGCCTGGGCAATGTAGCATGACCCTGTCTCTACAAAAAATGCAAAAATTATTTGGGCATGGTGGCGGGTGCCTGTAGAGTCCTAGCTCTTTGGGAGACTGAGCAGGAGGATTGCTTGAGACCAGCAGTTTGAGGCTGCAGTGAGCTATGATCGCACCACTGCATTCCAACCTGGGTAACAGAGCAAGACCCTATCTCTTTAAAAAAAAAAAAGTGAGATAAATGATAGCATATTTGTGTACTGATAAGAATGATTTAGGAGAGAAGAAAAATGCACAGTGGAGAGAAAGGAGAAGTGGGTCTTAAATAGATAGCGCTGAATGGATGAGAGGGATAGGATAGAGTGCACAAAGGAGAAGCTGGCTTTAGATGGGAACTTAGTCGAGAAGAATCAGGCAGAGGGCAGAGTATGGGTAGATTTGCTGGCAGTGGTCACCTGTGTGAACCTTTGGACGTTTTCTTCTGATTGCCTCAATTTTCTCAATGAGTCTGTGGTCATCAGCCAGCTTTATGGCATACCTTGCCTCTCATGTGGCTTGCCATTAGGGAAGCAATGTGCTTGACAGAGATTATGATTATCTTATTTCATTCCCTGATTTTTTTCTTTTTTGCTTCATTCTCTTGTGAGCTTCTTTAACATGAGTATTATTGCCTTGCAATAAGATCAGGTTTCTTGGCCTTCGAGGCTGAGATCATGGCTTTCTGACTGTGATCAGTTCCCCAAGGTAATGTCAGCAAAGGAGATCTTCAGGTAGCCAGCCCGCTGACTTTTTTAGGGACACTCTGACCACCATTTCAATAGTACATGTGAACAATTAAACAATGGTGTGAGATAGTATATCCTTGTTGATTATGTCTTATAAACAGTATGTACTACAGGAGTTCAAAGAAATGAGAAATCACTGAAGAAGAGTGGGTTTTCAGTGGCATGATAGAGTAAGTAATAAGTTGAAGAGAGAGAAAGAGAAGGGACAGTTCAGGCAAGATAACCAGAATTAGCAAAGCTATAAAGCAAGAACTCCCCAGGTAGGTTTGGTAAAAAAGAGGCCAGCCAGTGTGCACGGAGTCATTATTGATGCTCAGTGTTTTGATTGGTAAAGATGTTAGTGCTGTAAGAGAGATGTTTGTGGAAGGAGGAGATCTGATGTATGTGCTGGCAGCCTGCTTCCTCCCTCACCTTTGTCTGTAGCCTTTCTCCCAGAAGCACTGCTGGGAGCTGTCAGGGAGCGTGTTTCAAAGTAAAGGTCTTTCAGGCTTAGGGTCTTGGCAGACAGTTGAAGTTCTCTAGAGTGGTTTCTTTTATGGTGTTTGTGATGGTTGGGAATTGTGTACATTCACAGACATTAACTATGTTTTAAATTCCTGTGTAATAATTTTGTTTATATTATTTTGCAAACAGGTAGTAGAAGATAATCTAAGTCATTCGGACTGGAGTAGTGAGCCTGAGCTGCTAAGTGATGTTAGCTATTCTTTTGTTGAAAGTGGAGCAGAGTCACAATCTGACATCTTTAGTCAAAAGTCTTTCCCCGTCAGCAGCAGAGCATCACAACCAGGTAAAAATGAGAACCAAACTGTTTAGAGTTTTAAAGTTACTACTATCTCTTAAAAATAATTTAATCCAATCTCTTGATATTCCAAGGAAGGGGAATTTGGTCTAGCAAAGTCACATGACTTACTAAATCACATGGCTAAGAAAAAGGCAAATTAAATGAATTCTTAGTACAATTTTTTTTTTTTTTTGAGATGGAGTCTCACTCTGTCACCAGAACTAGAGTGCTGTGACATTAGCCTAGCTCACAGCAACTTCAAAGTCCTGGGCTCAAGCAATTCTCTTGCCTCAGCCTCATGAGTATCTGGGACTACAGACATACACCACCACATCTGGCTAATTTTTCTATTTTTAATAGAGACAGGGGTCTCGCTCTTGCTCATGCTGGTCTCGAACTCCTGACCTCAAGTGATCCTCCTGCCTTGGCCTCCCAGAGTGCTAGGATTACAGGCATGAGCCACTGCACCGGCCAGTGCAATTTTTTAAAAGGCACATTGTCTCCATATATTTTTGTGTGATTTTAAAAGGGACATAAAGAATAAGTGGATCCAGAAGGAGGCTCACTCAAAAAAGATCATATATGTGTGAGCTCAGAATTTTCAGAGAAAAGTTGCAGCAGAAAAAGTGATAACTTAACCAATATGGCCAAATAAGAGTCAAAGATTATACGCCCAATTTTTAAGCATGTTACGTGTGTATGTCTTACTTTCTGATTTAATTCCGTAACTAAAAATAGATGAGGAGTATATTTAAGGTTATAGACATAGACCTTCTCCCTAAAGCATTTATTCATTTTAGTTGTTCCTTTACTACATTTTTTTTTTTTTAAATCATGGTGGAAAGCAGATCTCAGAGAACAGGCCAGGCTTTTGTTATAGATTACATGAATCTTGATGTGTACTAATAGAGTTCTTTGGGAAATAGCTTCCAAATCACCTGGTGTTAGGAATTGTTTATTGAAATCTGGGTTAAGTGTAGTTATTTATACTTTAAGCCAAGTTTAAGGGGGGAAAAAGATACATAAAATTTTCAACAAAACTCTTCTTGAATGGGCTGTTTCTTTGCAAGCCTCTTGCCTTCCCAAGATTAAAAATTTCTTTTGTCAGCATATCAGCATTTCTTGCTGGACTGCACAGTGACACAGATATCAGATGAGTTACTTTTTGTGTCCAAAGAAGTAAAGTGTTAGAATTATAGAATAGTTGAACAGCAATAAATCTCTAGAGGTTTTTTCTCCATGTTTTCAGGCAAGCCTGAACTCAAACAGTCCCAGAAGACTGACTCTAAAATCATCCAAACCTTTTAAAAAAAAGATATTAATTCCTTTTAAAGATTGTTATTGTTTTGTTTACCTATTTTAAGGATTGTTTGCTTATTTGTTTTTTAGTAAATGATAGTCCCAGTAGCTTGCTTTTAGTTTTTACATTAAAAGTAATTATTAATATAACTCTTAGAATAAAACTATAAGATGCAGATGATCACACTTGAAGCTCTTACTCGAGGGGGGCATGGGCAATATATGTAACCTTAACACTTGTACCCCCATAATACTCTAAAATAAAAATAAATAAATTTAAAAAAAAAAAAAGGATGCAGATGATCACAAAGAAAATAAAACCACCAGTTATTGTACCACCCAGAAAGAGTTTTATTGTTTTGTTTTGCAAAAAATGTGAGCAATTTTCTTCTTTAAATTTCTAAATCAAAATTCTTCATGTATGTAATTCAAATATTTCTATAAGTCTTACTATGAAAAATTGCAAAAATAAAAGATTTTTTTTTTTTTTTTTTGAGACAGAGTCTCCTTTGTTGTCCAGGCTAGAGTGAGTGCTGTGGCATCAGCCTAGCTCACAGCAACCTCAAACTCCTGGGCTCGAGCGATCCTTCTGCCTCAGCCTCCCGAGTAGCCGGGACTACAGGCATGCGCCACCATGCCCGGCTAATTTTTTATATATAGCCAATTGGCCAATTAAATTGGCCAATTAATTTCTTTCTATTTATAGTAGAGATGGGGTCTCGCTCTTGCTCAGGCTGGTTTTGAACTCCTGACCTCGAGCAATCCGCCCCCCTCGGCCTCCCAGAGAGCTAGGATTACAGGCATGAGCCACCGCGCCCGGCCAAAAATAAAAGATTTTTAAAGTTATAGTCCACTCTCACCACAAACGGTCCTATTCCCAAGAGGCATTATTTTCCGCTGTTTTGTAACTTCCATATCTCTGTATAACATGCTTCTGGTAGTACATCTTGATTTCTGATTTGGAACATTAGCTATTGAATTCTCACTGTTGAAGATGAAGTCTCAGGTCTTTCACACATTCCTCACAGCCTCTTCTCTGCACATAGTCACCAGTACATGATTGTGCATTTCTCATTCTCTGTCTTCTCAATATAATTATAATTTTTTACTACAGTGAGATTTGGTGCTTAAATTATTATAAATGTATAAATGCCATTTAGAACTGAGTCATCCATGTAGTTTACTGTGACGACTTTTTCTATATATCCTTTTGTTTTCCCAGAGTCGATAATTATTTTGTTATTCATTTAGTTTTCTATTTATCACTAATGTATGATTTATTACTATTGTATCTCCACACTTCCTTCCAGACCTTAAAATCTCTCAATACCTTAGGTATTCTATCAATTTCATCTTCTGAAAGAAGTCTCTCTGGAGCTTCTGAGTGTTCCTATCTAGAATGATGTCTCTAGACCTGTGGCCTGGCTGACTTTAGGATCTCTCTTTACCACCATCCTGAGATTCTATCACTTCTCTTTTGTTGAATTTTTTATTTCCTGGATCCCATTTCATCTTTTTTCCTGGATTTTGCCCTTATTTTTGTGGAGCATCTTTTCTTATTTTGCAGAAGATATTAATGATATTTCCCAACTGATTTGATTATCTTGGCCTCTGCTTTTTATATTAGAGGCTTTGTTCAAATGTTTAAAGAGCCTTTGATAGCCATTTTTCTCTAAAAATGGAGACTAAAAAGTTGATTGAAAGCTTTGTACCCATGGTAAGTCTTGTCAGCTCTGCTCAGTGTACAAAGGTGATCTAGCTGGGTTATTTTCTTAGTGACCCTCCAGCATTATTATCTTTAAATCTTTCCCCCCTGAGCTGATCAGATTCTGCAGATAAATCTCTTTGACTCTTCTGTTTGGCAGGTGTGTAATCCTGACTGTCTGTGTTCTGGGAACTGGGTGGGAAGAGGAAGGCCCAAGGGGAGTGTGTGTGGAGTTTTCTTAATACTCAGTATGTAAACTTTCATTTAGTCCTCCTGTTTTAACTTTTCAACTGTGCATGTGACTGGCATGCCCTATACCAGAGACCCTTCTCTCTGGAGAAGAAATTTCTAATTTTTGGCCAGGATTGGGAAGGGGCAGTCACTTAGCTGCATGGAGTTGGGATAAGAATCTGGATATCTAACTGCTTCTTACTAAGACTTTCAAGCAGTCCTTCTGCTATTAGTCCTGCCTTCATCCATTTTCAGGAGTACCTGGTTTAGCCAATTCCTGAGCCTTCTTTAGGAATCTCCAGTGAAGATTACTGTTTGGCTTTTGCCACTAATAGCTTTGGATCTAGCTTTGCCAGGACAGCTAAAACAATAATCACCGTTCCATATGCTTTATAACTTCTAAAATTTTATTGCTGTTATCTCTTTTATAATTATTTGTTCTTAGGTTTATATGTTTTAAAATTCCTTTATAATAATTTTTGTAGTGGGAGAGAGCAGAGGTTAAGGTGTTTTCAATCTGCCATCTTTACTGGAAGTCCTTACATGTTGGACTATACAAAAAAGTATGCATATATTTTTTTAAACAATATTTTATGGAAATCTGTGTCCTTATATATTTTAAAACAGTGGTCCTTAAACTTTAGCATCCATCAGAATCACCTGGATGGCTTGTTAGAACACAATAATTTGCATTTCTAAGTTATTAAATGATATGTATACTGCTGGTCCAGGAACTATACTTTGAGAACCACTGATCTGAAGCCTTATGGAAATTATGTATTATACCATCGCATGGAATTATTTAATCAAACTTCTGTTACTGGCACTTAGTTTGATCTAAATTTTTTTTCATATTATAAACAGTGCTGCCACAACATTCCTTGACTCTAATCTTTGCATGTTTTTAAAATCATTTCATTAGAATGAAATCTTAGAAGTAAAACTGTTGGCCGAGGTGGGAGGATCGCTTGAGGTGAGGAGTTTGAGACCAGCCTGAGCAAGAGCGAGACCCTGTCTCTACTAAAAATAGAAAGAAATTACCTGGACAACTAAAAATATATAGAAAAAATTAGCTGGGCATGGTGGTGCATTCCTGTAGTCCCAATTACTCGGGAGGCTGAGGCAGGAGGATCGCTTAAGCCCAGGAGTTTGAGGTTGCTGTGAGCTAGGCTGATGCCATGGCACTCTAGCCCCGGCAACAGAGCGAGACTCTGTCTCAAAAGAAAAAGAAGTAGAACTGTTGGACCAGTTTGTCATATTGGGTTTATACTTTTTGCTAGGGGCTGTTTTGCGCACTGGGGACACAGTGGTGAGTGAGACTGCCTTCTGAGTATTTTTATTGTAGTGGGAGGAGATAGGCAGTCAAGACACAAGTAAAAAAGAAAATTTGAGTTATTGATAATTGTGTTTTTATATGAAAAAAGGATTTCCAGGATTTGGAAAAAGGGATTTTGAGGAATGATTTCAAGAGTTGATGTCCAAGAAAGCTTAGAATTTCTCAGGGTCATTCCTAGTTCTGCTTGTTTATCTACCCTCACTCCTTGGGAGACTTCACCTAAAGCTATGGCTTTAACCAACCACCAGCTATATGCTGAAACTCTAAAATTCCTATCTCTAGTCCCCCCTCTCCTCTAAACTATAGATTTTTATATTAACTGCCTATTCAACATTTCCATTGGTATATTTAATAAGATCTCACCCTTAACATGTACAATTCTGACATCTTGATTTCTCTCATCAAACTTGCTTTTTTGCCATCTTCCTTATCTTGATAAATGGCATCTCCATTCTACTTGTTGCTCAGGTCAACATTAGAATGGTACTTGTCTTCTCCTTTTCTCTCATGCTTTATATCCAGTCTATCAGCAAATCCATTTGACTTTGGCTTCAAGAATCTATCCAGAATCCAACTGCTTCTCACCACTTGCAATGCTATCACTTCAGTTCAAGTTCCTGTCGTCACTCTCCTGGAAGAGTGGTCTCCTGTTTTTCACTTCTGCCCTCCTGTAACTCCTTTCTTGCTATAGCAGTGAGAGTCACCTTCCATAAATGAGGTCATATTGCTCCCATGTTTAAAACTCTCCAGAAACTTCTTACCATACCTAAGTATAAAATCCAAAGTACAAATAATGACCTACAAAGCCCTATATAATATAGTTTCTTACTCTGTCCAGTAGCATTTCCTATGAATTTCCCTCACCCATGATACCCTCACCACAGTGGCCTCCTTGCTAGTTCTGCAAGTTCACGCCTGCTGATGTATTTGGTATTCATTGCAACATCCTTAAGACTTACTTCTGGGCCCAGCGATGTGGTTCACGCCTATAATCCCAACACTCTGGACAGCCAAAGTAGGAGGACTGCTTGATGCCAGGCTGGGGGATATAGTGAGACCCTGTCTTTACAAAAAAAAATTTTTTTAATTTAGCTAGGCACAGTGGTATATACCTCTAGTCCTAGCTACTTGGGAGGTTGAGGCAGGAGGATCACTTGAGCCCAGGAGTTCTAAGCTGCAGTGAGCTATGATCATGCCATTGCGCTCCAGTCTGAGTGACAGAGTGAGACCCTGTCTCTAAAAAAAAGACTTTCTGAATTCATTCAGGTCTCAGCTCAAATGTCACCCTCTCAAAGAGGTTCCTCTGATCATTCATATAAAATAGCACATCTCTTGTCCCTTCCATCACTTTCTGTGCCCCTACATTGCTATTTTTCTATGACAACACTACCATCTGTCAATTATATATTTCTGTTGTTTGTTTATTAGTCTGTCTCCCATTACTAGAATGTAAGTTCCAAGAGAGGTGAGACACTGTTCACTGTCATTTGCTGAGATGTAGAAGAGTGGCACAAAGAATGAGGTGAATAAGTATCTGTTGATTGAATGAATGAGGATACCGTATGTCATATAGTAGAATGAGGATACCGTATGTCATATAGTAGAGGATGCCTGGAGGATTGAGTGGGAGGAGGTGCTGCTTTAGCTAAAGAGTTTTTTGTTGTTTTTCATTATTTGTTTTTTTTGTTTTTGAGACAGGGTCTCACTTCTATTGCTAAGGCTAGAGTTCATTGGCATGATCATAGCCTGGCTAATTTTTTTGCTTTTTAATAGAGATGGGATTTTGCTCAGGCTGGTTTGGAATTCCTGGCCTCAAGTGATGTTCCCAAAGTGCTAGGATTACAGGAGTGAGCCACTGCGCCTAGCAGCTGAACAGTTTTGGAGAGGCCTCTCAAAGAAGGGGACGTGGGAGTTGAGGCTGGGGCCAAAGGAGTTACATATTTTTTGCTTTGCACTGTGATTGTTCATTCTTGTATTTTAAAAATTGTTTTTCGCTATTAAAAATTCAAATAGTTTAAATCCCTCTGTAGAATCCCATCTCGTCCCACTCCCACAGATAACCCACAGTTACCCCTTGGCTGATTTCTTTCTAAAACTTTGCTGCTCTTTATTGCCAAATTGCTCTTTGTAAAGGTTATATCAGTTGCAACTTAACTTTAAGATACTAAAAATGCCTATTTGGATTTCTTTGTTGTTCTTCTTTTGTTGCCCAAAATAATTGCTTCCATTTTTAAGAATCTCAATTTATCCCCTAAGAAATGGTGGCGTCTGTCTGTTCTGGATCTCTTGATGGAGTGGAATACTCACAACGAAAGGAGAAGGGAACTGTGAAGATGTCTGTGCCAAGGACACTTGCTCTCTGCTATCTGTCGTTACTGTGGCAGAGAGAGGCAATAACACTTTCAGATCTCTTGAGGTAAGCTGCACCTCTCATACAATGTTTTTGCTGATTGTGTGAATTAAAGAGACAAACTTTGGATGTTTTGAATTTTACAGGAAGGCTTAACTTGATGATGGGCCTCGGAAGGTTGGGTGGCCTGGTTTCTAATTCTGAAATCTGATCCCTCTGGGCTAGTAATTCATCTTCTTGATTTTCTTATTTACATAGCAGAAATAATAGTACTTACCTCACATTGGCTATTGGAAAATTAATTATCTAATGTTTTGAAGAGAAAAGCGACATTAAAGTATCCGAGTTGTATTAAGATTTTTAAGAAAAGATGCATAGATGATCTTTCCATTAGCAAAATGGTTATTATTATGGTAATACAAAAGCATACATTGATGTCATTAAGAGCTAAACTATAGGTTGTCTATGTTTATAAGGAAACCTTGAAAACAAAACTATTGGAAGAAGCTGTTATGCAGATAGGTAGTGAGCATTTATGTTTTTCAAGATAATCTACACTTTTTCCAGTTAATGAGTAAATTATGTCATTGTATGTAAGAATTTCTCATTTAATAGAAGATGTGCCAAAATCATTAATATATTAACTTTTTTTCCTTGCTTTGTATGTGTTCTGAATAATAACATTTGGGTTTAATCAATGTGTAGAGTGCTTTTAAGAGCACAGATTTGCAACTAGACCCCTAGGTTCAAATCCTGGCTTTGTCATTTATTTATTATATGACCTTGAGTAAGTTATCTAATTTCTCTCTGCTTCTGTTTCCTCATTGGTAAAATGGAACTAATAATAATAACTACCTCACAGGGTTGTAACTACTTTCAATAATTAGTACTGTATGAAAAGCACTTAGAACAGTGTTTGGCACATAATAAGAACTCAGTGCTAGTCATTATTGTTTTTGTTTTCAACACTATCATCGTCATTATTATTGGCAGTAGGCCCTTTGATTAAATAAAATGCCTCCAGTGAGTGATGATAGTGCCTTTGAATTTGGCCACATCAACCAAATAACAAGGCTTTTTTCATGTGTGATTAACTCTTCAAGCAGATAGCCCATGATTCAGTGAATTTTACTTTTAAGTTTAAAAACCTGATCTTGCTCTGTGTGCCCTTATTGGGTGATCTCATCCTTTGCCAAGGCTTTAATTACCATCTATTTGCTGATGACTCCCAAATTTATATCTCTAGCCCAGACTTGTCTACTGAGGGCAAGACCCATATATCCATATGTACAACTGCCTGCTGGACACAGCTACTTGGATGTCTTTATGATATCTCAGAATCAGCATTACTAAAAAGAGGTTCATCATCTATCTCCTTAATCTAGCTCCTTCTCCAGTGTTTTATTTCTGTGTAAATGCCATGTACCCTGTTACATCCTATCCAGAAACCTAGTAATCATCCTTGACTCTTTCCTTTCTCTACATACACTGTTAGTCATTATGTTCTATCAAACATATGTACAAAATAAGTCACAAAACCATTTTTCTGTCCATTCCCTCCTCTCTGCCTGGATTGCGTGACAGTCTCCCACCTGAGCTGTGTCTGCACTCTTGTGTCATTCCTATCCCTTCTCCTCCTGACAACCAGAAAGACCTTACAGAAACATAAATGTAATCATGCCATTAGAACTGGATAAAGGGGCTAGTCATCCTGCCCAGGGCGATCTATAAGGGGCTAACAAAACTTTCTTAGAAATCTAACAAGATGGGGAAAATAATATTTACCTGAAATTCTTCTCAGAATATTATATGTGGTTGGAAAAATGGGGGTAAATTTCTAGCCCTATTTTCTCCCTTTCTTGCTCCTCCTCTCCCTCTGTCTTTCCTTTCTTCCCCACAATTTAAGGGAATTCTAAAATTCCTTCAAGGAGATTGGATCTAGTTAGCTGGAGGACTTTTATTTTGCTCTATGAGGTATACACGTTTGGGAACAGAGCTTAGTTGCTTGGGGCAATAGGAGAAGAGGCTGTCACCATTGATCCTCTTTCTCTGCTTTTCTTCTAGAAAGAGCTCTATGTCACAGGTCCTGAATGTGTGGCCTCCTGATTAATAGCTTCAGCATCACCTAGGAACTTGTTAGAAAAGCAAATTCTTAGATACACACTAGACTTTCTGAATCAGAAAATAGGATAGAGCCTGGTAATCTCTGTTTTAATAAGCCTTCCAGGGGATTTTTACAGATGCTAAAGTTTGAGAACTACTGCCAAACTTTGAAAAACTATTTAAAGAACATTGATTTGAAGGGAGTATGTTCTGGAGCCTGACTGGAATACTTACACTGATTATGCATGTCACTTCCCTGTTCAAATCCTCTAGGAGTAGCCATAGTTCTTAGGATAAATTGATAACCCTTCAAATAGCCTGTAAAGGATGCTGCCTACCTAGTAATAATAATAATTTATTCATTGCACAAATATTTATTGAGTATCCACTGTATGCAGGTATTGTCTAGAGTCTAGACCCTTGAGATGCATTTATAAACCATTCAGAAGATTGAAATAGCCTTGTGTGATCAAGAATGACTTGATGGCTACTGTAGATTAGTTATTAGGGAAAGCCTAGCTGATAAAGTGGAATTTAAGCTGCACTTTGAATGAAAATAGAGCCAAAATGTGAATATAAGAAGTATAGTAGTCCCTACTTATCCTTGGGGGATACATTCCAAGACCCACTGTAGATACATGAAACTGTGGATAGCACCAAATCCTGTTTGTACTATGTTTTTCTTATACATACATTCCTGTCATAAAATTTAATTTATGGTTTAGGCACAATATGATATTAATAATAATAAAATAAAACAATTATAACAATATGATGGCACCACTACTCTTGTGCTTTGGGGCCATTATTAAGTAAAACAAGGGTTACTTAAACACGAGTCCTGCAATACCATGACAGTGTATCTGAGAACTGAGCAAACTGTTAATACAAGTGATTCATGGGTGAGGAGGGTCTATCGCATGGATATGCTGGACAAGGGAAGGATACATATCCCAGGCAGGACAGAGCAAGATGCACTGAATTTCATCATGCTGCGCAGAACAGTGTACCATATCAAACTTATGAATTGTTTATTTCTGGAATTTTTCCATTTAATATTTTTGGGCTGCAGTTGACTGTGAGTAACTGAAACTGTAAAAAGTAAACAGAGGATAAGGGTGCCTTACTATACTAGCATCCCAGGTAGAGAGAAGTTGCTAGTATCATGCCCCACAGCAAGAGCAAGCTCGGTGTGATGAAGGAGCAGAGGAGGGCTGGTGTGAGTGGAGCAAGAGAATTCTGATGATGAGTGGGAGGGGTGAGGGCAGAGAGAAAAGCAGGGGCAGATACCTGTTAGGAGATCCAAGTTAGGGGTTTGGATTTTTTTAAATTGAAGTATAATTCATATATAAGAAAATTTACCCTTTTAAAATGTACAATTCAATTAGCTGGGCATGGTGGTGCATAACTATAGTCCCAGCAACTTGGGAGTTTGAGGCAAGGAAGATCGCTTGAGTGATCTACAGCCTACAGCCACTGCACTCTAGCCTGGGTGACAGAGTGAGACTCTGTCTCAAAACAAAACAAAAAATGTACAATTTAGCAGTTTCAGTATATTCTCAAAGTTGTACAACCATCACTTTCTATTAATATTTCCAGGACATATTCATCACTCCGAAAGGAAATCACATACCCATAGGGCTTTAAGTGTGATAGTGCCACTGGAAGGTTGTAGCAGGAGGAACATGATCTGGTTTAGGTTTGTAAAAGATCATGTGGAAAATAGATTCTAGGAGGGAAGGGCAGAAGCAGGGAGACCAGGTGGTCTTTTGCTATACTTCAGGCAAGAGATCGTAGCTTGGATTAGGATGCTGGTAATGGAAATAGAAAGGTGAACAGGTTCAGGATCTATTTTACGGGTAGACACGACTTGAATGCAGTGCTTTTTCAATGATCTGCAATGAAGGACTAATTTGTTAAATTTCCAATCTGTCACAGATCAAAACTTTGGAAAAATAACAAAATTATAAGTAGAGACAGTGTTTCTAGGGGACACAGGTAACAGAGGTATATGGGGTGCTTTCAGTTGGTGCCAATTGCTCTGTCAACTTCCTGGATTGACCCAGAGAACCAGCTGATAATACCAAAGAAGGGAAATAGATTGTTCAGTAGCTATCTTTTTGGAAAAATAAATATTTTTCTAAAAGGAGCTTCAAATTCAGAAGGAAAAACTTTGGAAAGAGGTTAAGAGCAGCACTATTTATAAATGGTGAAACAGCTTTTAAACTCCATATGCCCAAAACTGCTCTGTGCAGACATCTCTGTTTCCCCTGGGCAGATCTCTCGTTCTTGCCTCTGCTTCTACAGCACTCAGTATGCCTCTTTGGTGGCTCTTGTGACAGCACCTCTACTGGTTCATTTGCAGGCTGTCTGTCTGATTCATTAGGATGAGGGTGTGGAGGACTCTTCATCTCTGAACCCCTAACACTCCACAGAGGGCTGGCATGTATTATTACATGGGGATAAAGTCTAAATAATTTATGAGCATATTAACATAATGGAATAGTAGATAGTTTTAAAAATGATAGTACAGGCTGGGCATAGTGGCTCATGCCTGTAATCCTAGCACTCTGGGAGGCCAAGGTGGGAGGATCACTTGAGCTCAGGAGTTGGAGACCAGCCTGAGCAAGAGCCAGACCCCATCTCTACTAAAAATGAAAAAATCAGCAGGTGCAGTGGTGTATGTCTGTATTCCCAGCTACCTGTTAGGAGCCTGAGTCAGAAGGAGCATATTGAGCTCAGGAGTTTCAGGTTACAGTGAGCTACAGTCACATCCCTGCATGCTAGGCTGGACAATAGATTAAGAACCTTTCTCAAAAAAAAAAAGATAGACTTACATTATATCCTATATATAAAATAATATTAAACCAAAAATATAGTTCTAAAATAATATGAAAATTGATTACTATATATAAATACTTTTATATAAACTAAAGATACTAAGGAAAAACTAGCTGAAAGAGGCTTTAACACCTTTTTTTTTTTTTACATAAAATATTTAATTCTTAACTTTCAGTAGGCTAAAAATTAAAGAAATCACATTTTTAATTGGAAATTAAAGTCAAATCAATTTTGTCCTTTACTATAGAAATCTGAGAGTCGGATATCAGCCCAATTCTAGCAACAAGCAAATATTTTAAGTCTGCGTTTTGTGTACTTATTCCTGTCATCTTAGTTTCCTTAACAATTGTCTTACTTTTAAAATCTTATATGGAGATATATATATGACATGGTTGCAAGATCCCTATTCCTCGTTTTCTAGTCTCCTTTCCTACTTATTTTTCCCTATTTATTTTTCACTCTACCATATATACTGTTGATTTCATTTATTTGTTTTGTTGTCTTTTCACATTAGAATGTAAACTTCACAGGAATAAGAATGTTTTTCTGTTTTGTTTACTTCTTTATCCCTGTAGCCTAGAATAGTGCTGGGAATATAGTACTCAATAAATTTCTCTCGAATGAATGAATAAATTATAAATATATTCATTTATATGTATGTGCTATTTTCTTCAAACTCAATAATTGACTCAAAATATTTGAGCTCATATTTTATTATGTGTACCCTACATTGGGATGGGGTGGTGAGCAAACAGGCAGGGTTCTTCCCATTGATGGTTCTTCGAGCAATAAGCATCTACCACGTACCATGCTAGGTGCTGGAACCAGAAGGGTAGACAAGGGAAGTAGGTGTGCTGTCGTGAAAGACAGGAATCAGGGAAGGCTTCCCTGAAGAGGTGATTTACGAGCCGAGTAGGAGCCTGTCATGTGAGGGGAGATAGGGATAGAAGGAATACCATGTTAGAAAGCCTGGTGATGAACTGACAGATAAGGTACCCACTTCTCTTAGACATATTTAATCAGGAACTTAAGAGAATCATTTGCTAGCTCTCTGGGAGGCCGAGGCGGGTGGATTGCTCGAGGTCAGGAGTTCGAAACCAGCCTGAGCAAGAGCGAGACAACTAATATACATAGAAAAAAAAAAAAATTAGCCAGGCATGGTGGCCCATGCCTGTAGTCCCAGCTACTTAGGAGGCTGAGGCAGAAGGATTGCTTGAGCCCAGGAGTTTGAGGTTGCTGTGAGCTAGGCTGACGCCATGGCACTCACCCTAGCCTAGGCAACAAAGCCAGACTCTGTCTCAAAAAAAAAAAAAAAAAAGAGAATCATTTGATAGTTGGCTAAATAGTCCCATGCATTGGTATGGAGAATAATAGATATGATCAAATTTATCATCATTAAAAATATATAGAAGGGGCCGGGCACAGTATCTCAGGCCTGTAATCCTAGCTCTCTGGGACGCTGAGGCAGAGGGCTTGCTCAAGGTCGGGAGTTCGAAACCAGCCTGAGCAAGAGCGAGACCCTGTCTCTACTATAAATAGAAAGAAATTAGGTTGGGCACGGTGGTTCACACCTGTAATCCTAGCACTCGGGGAGGCCGAGGCGGGCGGATTGCTTGAGGTCAGGAGTTCAAAACCAGCCTGAGCAAGAGCGAGACCCCATCTCTACTATAAATAGAAAGAAATTTATTGGCCTATTAAGATATATATAGAAAAAATTAGCTGGGCATGGTGGCACATGCCTGTAGTCCCAGCTACTCGGGAGGCTGAGGCAGGAGGATTGCTTGAGCCCAGGAGTTTGAGGTTGCTGTGAGCTAGGCTAATGCCACGGCACTTACTCTAGCCTGGGCAACAAAGTGAGACCTTGTCTCAAAAAAAAAAAAAAAAAAAAAAAAAGAAATTAATTGGCCAACTAATAAATATAGAAAAAATTAGCCAGGCATGGGCATGGTGGTGCATGCCTATAGTCCCAGCTACTTGGGAGACTGAGGCAGCAGGATTGCTTGAGCCCAGTTTGAGGTTGCTGTGAGCTAGGTTGATGCCACAGCACTCATTCTAGCCTGGGCAACAAAGTGAGACTCTGTCTCAAAAAAAAAAAAAAAAAAAAAAAAATATATATATATATATATATATATATATATATATATATATAGAAGGTAGAATACACTTAACTGATTCTTACCTTTTTATGAGACTTTTTTTCTGAAAACATTTACTGTGCTAAGTCAGTACATAGCACTCATTGAAACTTTTTCTTGTTAAAAATATAGATTTGTTGAAGAGGACCATATTCCTTACGTAAATGCTTTTCAGCATTTTCCAGAAGAGATGAAATTATATGGGCGTGACAAAAGAATCTTTGCTGTAGAGGTAAGTTATTTTTTTTTTTACTTTGTAATTACTAATAAGAGGACAAGAATGGTTCCTAATTTATATTTCTTGCCTTATTGTTTGGTGTTAGAGTTTTTTAAAATGTCATCTAGTTTTTGTTCTATGCAAATATGGAACATTAATCATAATGAATGAAGAGTAGAATTATTATCTTTTATTTTCCTTATGTGGCTTCTTCTAATCCTTTAGGTTATCCTCAAAATGTAGCTATAGTGTGATGTGTGTACATTGCAAATGGGTACATTGTTGAGACTAAACTTAAAAAGTTTTACAGAGACCTTTAGGTGATTACTTTTTTTTTTAAGCTGTGAGGTTTTTTATTTTATTTTTTTTGCACACTGTGTTGCTTTGGAGGAAAGAGAAGAAAGTTATTATCATGTTTCAAGAAGTACTATTTTAAAACTGTAGCTTGTGTTAGTTTATCTTTTTCTAAATCTGTTTTCGGATGTCTCCTATGGAAGGACTTCTGTCCTTTAATTATGAGTTTTTAATCACTATTTATGGTGCTCAAAAGTTATTTTCCCTTTGTTCTTCATCAGAAGGTTTTCAGTGTGCTAAGTATTAATACTAAATATTTTCCTTCATTTGCCCATTTAAGGAATTATTTTCATAGACCTTAATGACCTCCATGACCTTGACATTGTTTATGGTTTAAGAGACATTTGTTGAGTGCTTGTTAGGTGTTTGTAACATTAAATAATATTTTTTTTGTTTGTTTTTCTTTTTTACTCCTAACAACATTATAGTCTGTAAGTAATGTTTATAACAATAAGGATGGCTGTAAATTATAAGATGGTAAAATTGAGTCTCAAAAAGGTTAAGTAACTTGCCCAATATCATCTAATTGGCAAATCATGAAACCTGGATTTGGCCCTTGGTACTGTATCTCTCATGTCAAAAGTTACGTTCTTTCTTCTATGCCACTATATTTTCGTTCTCTGACAAAAACTGTGATCAGGAGGGGCTGCAACGTCCAGAGACAGTGGAGTAAAGAGGCTGCAAATCCTCTCCCCGAAAACAAATATAACATTTAACAAAATTGCCCCCCACCAAAAAAAACTCCAAAAGCTCAGGTCTCTGGAAATTGACCAAAAGCTAACAATAAATTGAGAAAGCATTTATTCATAAAAAACTTCAGTGGCAGTCTGTGGCATTCTTCCCTAGGACTGCTCCCATCCCTCACCCCTACTCTCAGCCGGTAGGTGAGATGGTGCTGCCAGGGAAGGTGGCTGTGAAACCATTAGCTTCATTGTGGGAGAGGATGGCTTGGTTTGGAGCAGAGGGCAAAACCCCCATGTGTGGTGATGTTATCAGGAAAAACAGAAAATTCCATTGGAAATGGTCAGGGAGAGCCCACAGCCCTGTTAGCCTAAGATTGACGTGCCACTGGTAGACAAGGCAGAAATTTAACAGAGAACATAGAAATGGAAAGAGCCATAATTGTTAAGGTGACTTCATAGATTCTTTGCATTTGTAACTGCTCATTATTATTCCAACTGGAGAGAATTTAACATCAGTGAAAAGCTAATGTTTCTTTTATAAAAATTAAGGTGCAGAGTATAACTAACTTATACTGCTTATATGGATATAATGACTTTCCTCTGAAATCTTGAAATGTTTTCCATTGCTATTTTATTTATTCTTGTTCAGTCCCTAAAAGGTAGGTAGATTCCCTTCTTCAGAGATAGAATTTGAGGCATTTAAAAAAAAAACGATTGGGAAGCCTAAGTAATCTAAGATTTTTAATTATTTAAGACATTAGACCAAGATATGTTTTTACTTCTCAGTTAATTCTCTTAGAAAATATTTCACATTTGTTCTTTTATAGGTAAATAAGTTAACCAAGTAATTTACCACATCGTAGTACATGGTGGGGGAAGGTCCTTTTTATTAGTTTTTATATTTCTTAAAAGATTTACTTTGAGAAGAAGGTCGTCATAACAACAAAAATATTTAATAGTGGTTTGACTTTATATTTAAATAAAAACATTTAATGGTGGTTTTACAGAAAATTAACCTCTATTCAAATACCCTCTGATGTTCAAGTTGATGTTGGGGTTTATCCCTTTCCATCCTGTGTTAATAAATGCAGATATAAAGTGAAATTGCACATTTTACAAGTTCCAGCATGAAATATGTTGTCTTCAAAATTAATGTAGAACTGCTTGCAAATCTATCCACACATACAGATCTGACAGAATTAGAGAAGTTTACAGTTGAAGAAGAGAAAAATCAATGAAGGTGACACAATAAGGGGTTTGCAAAGGGAAAATTTGAAGTCAGGATTAAGGGAGGTCCCTGACAAAGCTAATAGAACCCTGGGGCATTTTGTAAAGTGATTCTCTTTGGATTTATGCTGTAAAACCAAAGGCAGTGGAAAGGATGTGTTATCATATAATTTTGCTAGAAAAATTATGCCCCCTAAAATCTGTGTTTCATTCATTCTTTGTTATGAGAACTTAGTGGATAGGCATAATTATAACCTAAATTTCTTCAATATAAGATAAAATAAACTTATTTGTATGCCTTTTAATTTTGTTTCTCAAAGTCTCAAGCAAATCCCCTTTTCACTCTTTACCAATTTATCAACTGTTTTTTAAATAGATTCACTTTGAGAGAGTTTTATTGGTGTGAATTATCTTTGGATGATAATAAAATAGGATAAGAATGCAGTTCTGCTATGAAAGTGACACTTCTTTTCATAAACAATAATCTAGAATGTTTTATTTTTATTTATTTATTTATTTAGAGACAGAGTCTCACTGTGTTGCTCAGGCTAGAGTGAGTGCCGTGGTATCAGCCTAGCTCACAGCAACCTCAAACTCCTGGGCTCAAGCAATCCTCCTGCCTCAGCCTCCCGAGTAGCTGGGACTACAGGCATGCACCACCATGCCCTGCTAATTAATATATATATATATATATATGTATGTATATGTGTGTGTGTGTATATATATACACACACACACACATATACACATATATATACACATATATATACAACTATACACATATATATACAACTATATACATATATATGTGTGTGTGTGTGTATATATATATACATATATATATATATATATATATATTAGTTGTCCAATGAATTTCTTTCTATTTTTTTAGTAGAGACGGGGTCTCGCTCTTGCTCAGGCTGGTCTTGAACTCCTGAGCTGAAATGATTCTCCCGCCTCGGCCTCCCAGAGTACTAGGATTATAGGCGTGAGCCACCACGCCCAGCCCATTCTGATATTTTGATATATGTATACCATGTGGAATGATTCGATCAAGCTGATTAACATATCCATCACCTCAATTACTCATGTTTTTATGGTGAGACATTTGCGATTTACTCTTATTTTGAAATATACAATACTGTCATATGCTGCATAGCAGCATTTTGGTCAAGGATTATCCACATATACCATGGTGGTCCCATAAGATTATAATGGAGCTGAAATATTCCTGTCATCTAGTGATGTTGTACCCTTCATAGCCTTGTAGCATACTGCATTCATTACTCATGTATTTGTGTTCATGCTGGTGTAAACAAACCTGCACTGCCAGTCAAAACTATAGCAGGTACAGTTATGTACAGTACATTATACTTGATAAGGAATATATAAATGACTGTGTTACTGATTTGTGTGTTTACTACATATATTTATTATTTTAGAATGTACTTTTTCTACTTAAAAAAACAGTTAACAGACTCTAGGCAGCTTCTTCAAGAGGTATTTCAGAAGAAGGCATTGTTATCACAGATGACAGCTCCATGCATGTTATTGTCCCTGAAGACCTTCCAGTGTGACAAGGTGTGGAAGTGGAAGACAGTGATATTGACGATCCTAACCTTGTGTAGGCCAAGGTTAATATGTGTGTTTGCGCCTTTGTTTTTAACAAAAAAGTTTAAAAAGTAAAAAAAAAAATTAAATAGAAAAAAGCTTATAGGATAAGGATATAAAGAAAAATATATTTTTGTAAGATATACAATGTATAAGTCTACAGTAGTATACAGTATTGTCCTAGACCTTCACATTGACTCACCACTCACTCACTGACTCACCCAGAGCAACTTCTAGTCGTGTAAGCTCCATTTGTGGTAAGGGCCCTATACAGGTGTAACTTTTTTCTCTTTTATACTGTATTTTTACTATACCTTTTCTATAGTTAGATATGTTTAGATACACAAATACTTAATCATTCTGTCACCATTGCCTACAGTATTCAGTACAGTAACATGCTGTACAGGTTTGTAACCTTGGAGCAATATTTTATATACCGTATAGCCTAATTGTATAGTGGGCTTATACCATCTAGGTTTGTATATATACACCCTGTGATGTTCACACTATGAAATTGCCTTATAATGCATTTCTCAGAATGTATCCCTGTTGTATCCCAAGCAATACGTGACTATACATTTTATTGACTATTGCCTATAGTCAGTGTCTGGTAATCATTCTATTCTCTACTTCTATGAGTTCAACTTTTTTAGATCCTGCATATAAGTGAGAATGTGCAGTATTTGTCCTTCTCTGTCTCGCCTGTTTCACTTAACATGATGTCCTCCAGGTTCATCCACATTGTCGCAAATTACAGAATTTCCATCTTTTTAAAGGCGATATAGTTTTTTATTGTGTGCATATATCACATTTTCTTTATCCATTCATCCATTGATTGACACTTAGGTTGATTCCACATCTTGGCTATTTGGAATAGTGCTGCAATGAACAGAGGTGCAGATGAATATCATATTGATTTCAGTTCCTTTGGATATATACCCAAAAGTGGGATCTCTGGATCATATGATAGTTCTATTTTTAGTTTTTTGAGGAACCTCCATTCTGGTTCCATAATGGCTATACTAATTTACATTCCAACCAACGTTGTACAAAAGTTCCCTTTTCTCCATGTCTTCACCAACACTTGTTATCTTTTTTTATTTTAAATTAATCTTAAGTGAAGGGACAGGACAAAACAGATTTTTTATAGAGATTTTAGTAGAAAATATAAGCGTAATAAATAATGTGGGATTATGTCTTGGTAGCAACCATTGCACTTTGCTTTTTTCACTCATCTGGAAGAGCTTTTTTTTTTTTTTTTTTTTTTTTTTTGAGACAGAGTCTCACTTTGTTGCCCAGGCTAGAGTGAGTGCCGTGGCGTCAGCCTGGCTCACAGCAACCTCAATCTCCCGGGCTCAGCGATCCTACTGCCTCAGCCTCCCAAGTAGCTGGGACTACAGGCATGTGCCACCATGCCCGGCTAATTTTTTGTATATATATTTTTAGTTGGTCAATTAATTTATTTCTATTTTTGGTAGAGACGGGGTCTCGCTCAGGCTGGTTTCGAACTCCTGACCTTGAGCAATCCGCCCGCCTCGGCCTCCCAAAGTGCTAGGATTACAGGCGTGAGCCACCACGCCCGGCTCTGGGAGAGCTTTTTTTATAAAAATTTTTATTTTGAAATAATTTCAGATTTATAGTAAAGTTGCAAAACTAAAGATAAGAAATACAAAGATTACCCATATAGCCTTTACCCAGATTCAACTATTACTAATATTTTATCTTATTTGTTTGATCATGTGGGCCATTTTCCCTCTATCTGTGTATCTGTGTGATTCTGTTTCTGAATTATTGAGAGTAAGTTACATCCATCATGACAGATTAATCCTAAATAGTATATATTTCCTAAGAATACAGATACTCTCTTACATAATTGCAATTTAGTTATCGATTTTTTTTCTTTTTAGAATTGTGTGGTATAGATATGCCACAATTTACTTAACTAGTTCTCCATTGATAGGGTTTTGTATTTGGGGAGAAGACTAAAGAAGGCAGCTAGGCAATGAAAACACAAAACAAACAAAACTAGGAACAATCTAAATGTTTATCAACAGGAAAATGTATAAAAATGTGATATAGTCATATAAGGGTATCTTAAACAACTATGAAAGTTAATGAACTGCAGCTACAAGCAACATGAATGAATCTGAGAAACGTTGAGTGTAAAAGGTAAGACTTAGAAAACTACATATTATAGTGTGATACCATTATTTTAAAAAAGTAAGTTGATAATGAGCAAACTTCAGGATACTAGTTTCCTCTAAATGGGAAGACAGAGGGATGGGATATGGGAGTACACTGGTAGATACAATGATATTGGTAATGTTCTACTTCTTAAGTCAGGTGGTGACTCATGGGTATTCATTTTATTTTGTTTCATAGCTTACAAATATATGTATTCTTTTGTATTTTTCAAAATTTTAAAGGCAGCTAGAAGATTTTGTCTAAGTTGAATTTCTAAAAGAAAGGAATAAAAGACAGTATATGATGTATGGGTTTGTTTTGCATCCCCAGCTAAAAGGTTTAAACTCTTTGAGGGTAGGGACCGTATTTACTACTGTTTTATTACCTATAGGACCTAATATGATTCTGTATGTATGGTAAGGACTCAGTCTGTTTATTGATTAAATGATTTGAAATGTATATAAAATAGAATAGATTTAAACACTTTATTTTT
The DNA here is from genome assembly GCF_040939455.1 of Microcebus murinus. Lineage (NCBI taxonomy): Eukaryota > Metazoa > Chordata > Mammalia > Primates > Cheirogaleidae > Microcebus > Microcebus murinus. The sequence continues at coordinate 7,244,348 of NC_134106.1, forward strand.
GGAAGATTTGAAACTGATTTGTTGAAATCAGATTTCCAATTGGTCTTTTCCACACAAGTAGGAAATTTCCAGACTGTTTCTGATATATTTATTACATAATATATCAGAATGCCATTTAATAGTGGTGTTTGGTTAAAAGAAAAAAAAGCATGCTATTAAGTTTTAATGATAAATATATAAGGGATATAACTTTTGCTTATTCACAAGGACAGTTAAAAATAATAAGAGTTATGGGTGTGTCAGTATCACTCATATGAAGACCAGTGTGTGAAATAAATAATCTTATCAGTTTGTTTGTATTCTTTACCAATATACTTAAACCAATAGTGAACTACTCAGATTAGAAAATGTATCTGTGAGGCTACTTTTATATTTTTTTGAGAATCATACCAGTAAGCAAAACCAGTGATTTTATGTGGATTACCTGTGATTTAGTTTGATCCTGGGCCAGTATACCCCAGTACTCAGTGTGCTTAGCCTGGGGCTTCTCTCACCTCTAGTTCTCAGGGAGAGAGAATGGGGATTTGATTTTACACTAGCCTGAAAAAAACTGAATAATGACAAAGGTAAATCTGCTGCAAAAATAATCACTTGACCCTTCCCAAATCAAACAGAAATTACTTGGGGATTATCTACTCTTCTGGATACCATCTTTTAATCTCCTTTACTACAGATATATAAAATTGGAATGTAGCTGTGCAACAGCAGAGTATCTGGAGAACAGACAAACCTTAGGAAGAAGGACTCCAATAGGTTTTTTTTTTTTTTTGAGACAGAGTCTCGCTTTGTTGCCTAGGCTAGAGTGAGTGCCGTGGCGTCAGCCTAGCTCACAGCAACCTCAAACTCCTGGCTCAAGCAATTCTTCTGCCTCAGCCTCCCAAGTAGCTGGGACTACAGGCATGCGCCACCATGCCTGGCTAATTTATATATATATATTAGTTGGCCAATTAATTTCTTTCTATTTATAGTAGAGACAGGGTCTCGCTCTTGCTCAGGCTGGTTTCGAACTCTTGACCTCGAGCAATCCGCCCGCCTCAGCCTCACCTGAGAGCTAGAATTACAGGCATGAGCCACCACGCCCGGCTCCAATAGGTTTTTACCAGCTCTGATTCTGGGGCCGAAACAAATTACTGTCTTCTCTTCAGCTGGCGAGTCTTCATTGGTCATCAATTCATAATTTGCATTTGTTCATAAGGTTTCTATTTGTTTGTGCAAGTTGACAACATGTTTCTAAAGAGGTCTCATCCTCAGGACCAAAGCTGTATTTCACAGAAAGTGATGTGTTCATCACAAACTTCCAGAAGACTAGACTTTGAACATAAAAAAGTATTTTTTGTTACTACATGGAAGATTTACAATCATTAAGATAATTCTAGCAGACTAAGAATGCTAGGTGAGCTATTTTCTGAGTCATAATACATGTGGAATTCATTTTTATCCTTCCTCTACAAATAATTACAGTGCTTTGTTATTGTTTCTGATAATTTTATTCCTTATTAATTTTCCTTTGTTATAGAAAGTCTTGTAAGTTTGGACTAACAGGTGCATGGAGCATTAGCTTTTTCTCAGCTGAATCTTTGCTTCAAAACAACAATAAGAATAAGTAAGGGCGAGGCCCTGCACTCCTTTTTTTTTTTTTTTAAATAGCTGAGCAGGAAGTTTGCCTGTGACAGGGTATTGTAATCAGGTTTATCACAGGAGCCTGCTGTTGTGTAACAGAAACTCTAGCTTGTCCTTACCTGTCTTAAAGCATTGCTTCATGAAGGAAAATAAACTCACTGGAATATTTGTGAAATTCAATAAAACACTTTCCCAAGCACTCAGTTTTTAATGCATGCTGGAGCAATTTATTATAGCTTCATGGTCTTTTAAAAAACATATTAAACTTATGATTTTTTACTGTTGTAATTAAATGGATCTGTATCACTCTAGGAGCCCTATGTGTTGTCTTATACCTTTTATACACACATCTTCAGCCAAGTGTAGTAAAAGTCCACACTCCTTCCCTCCTCCACTTTTTTCAAGAAAAAGGGGAAGGTTTGGGATGCCTTCAAATGACTGTTTATTTAATTAACAGGCAGCTTTTCTTCATTGTGTGCTTTGCCTTTGCTCACAAAAGTGCATTCACTATTCTATAGTTATGTTGAAACTTTTAAATGGAAATGGATTTTCATTAACAAAGGAAGCATTTTCTTCCCCCCTTCCATGTCTTAGCTTTCTCCACTAAGTCTTGGCTTCTTCAGCAGCTGTACCTCCACTAGAAATGACAAAAGGTGCAATTGTGCTAGGAGATGGCGATGAAGATAATGCCATTGGAGTTGTGTGTGGGGGCTGCTGGGGACTGTTTTCCTTCTGTGTTTGGTTTGGTTTGGTTTTGTTATTCCAGAAAGTTGAGTGTACCTTAAAAACCAAAAAGAAAAAAAAACAAAAACCTTTAAAAACCCTGCTCAAACCTTTATCCTAGATGAGCTGTTTCTTTTCATTAAGTGGTTCTGTTAGTATTTAAGTGGGCCTCTATGTCTTAATAACAGCATATCTGACAAAGCTCACTTAAAACATAGAGGAATGGAATAAAGAATACAGAGTATTGATAGTGGTTTGTTTTCTTTTTCCAAGCAAGCTGTGAGACTTTGAGTCTTCCTACCATTACCCTGACTTAAGAGCAAAAGCTCAGGAGATGAGCTGGGTATGCAAATTTAAGTTTTAGTATTTCCAGTCACCTTCTTTTTCTGAGTTGTGATTCTCAATCCCAGGTAGATAGCCTTTTCATTTTATTTATTTACTTTTTTAATTTGAAGATAACCTTCTCCCTTTTTTTTTACTCTGCCTCTTCTGCTACTTTATTTTTGACTCAAGTTTCTGGAGTATGGTGCTGATTTGAAGCACTATTCTCACAAAAATCTTTCATTTCATCTGGTAGAGTAAACTGAAAATCTAGTCTTTTTCAGGGGCAACATTTCTTCATAGCATACCAAATAATCAGATCATTGGTTGAACTCAACTATTGGGTCTAGACATACTTGTCCCTTTTAGGTACAATTTATTCTGTCAGTGACTTACAGAAAGTAGGAATACTTCTGTATTTTCAACCTTGATTTTCTTTATATATTTTAAGCCCACAGACCAGTTTCTAAATAGAGAATATGTAACATACTTGTTATTCTACCATGGTCCTAGGTAGTGTTTCTAAATCCTCTTAAGAATTAGTCATTTCATCATCCTTGCTGGACTCAGCAAGGAGGGATGAAGAGGAAATTGGAAATTCATTCTGAAGTACATCTCCAGTATTTTGAATGTTGATCAACAACATTCTGATCTTCTCTCTGAATGAATAAAAAAAAAAAAAAAAAGATGTAATACTGGTTCAGCCAAACCCACTGAGTGGCACTCTGCCATGATGATTCATTTTGCCTTAGGGCAATCTTACATCCCTTGTGAAACTAGGTCCCTTATGGTTGAAGGAAGAAAAAGACTCCTCCAGAGCTGTCAGTCACTTCTTAAGTACCTCAAAATGAAGGCTTTATTGGATCAAGTTTTAATACACTCAATCTTCAAACTTTACTCTAGATTTGTTCACCATCTAAGTCTGTAGGCCACTTGTAGCCCTTGGGATTGTTTGTGCAAACTTTGTTAGAATAATAATATGACAGGTTTAAAATCTACCTGAGGGAAATTAAGGTGAGCGTAATAACAACAGGTATTCTCAGTTTCCTTGATTCCCACTCTTCCCTCCCCGAATTACTACTGCCAGACAAGCACGAGGAGAAGCTGGCTAATGTCGTCCTTTGTTTCTGGCCTCCCACTTCATCTTAGCCGTCACTGGAAAGTGTGTGTGCACTTCTCTTTTCAAGTTTGTGGAGTAACACAATCTGAGGGTTTGTCCAGTTTGCAAGAAAAATGAGGATGGGAAACCATTACATTTTATTTTTTGCTTCCTACAAGTGGCATATTCTGGTCTCTAGGGATCTGCAGATATTTCATTAGTTTCTAGAGGCTCTCAAGCTTTAGTATGCCTACGAATATCCTGAAGAGCTTGTTTAAACTACAGGTTCCTAGACCCAGTGTCAGAGATTGATTCAGTAAATGGAGTGTGGGACCTAAGAAGATGTGTTTTTTGTAAGTATCTTGCAGGTGATTCTGATGGAGATGGTGCTTTGAGCGGTGCAGAGGAGTTGTGTCTCTCTCCTTGTGTCTTTTTTGTCATCGTTATTCCGCCTTGTTGCACAAAAGATTGAGGTAGATAGAATTAGATTAACTAGCAGGTAACCAAAGGGTCAATATAAAACAAAATGCTATTACACATTACTAAATATGGAAAGTTTTGGACAGCATTCTGGTAGACCTCTTATTCTACCTAATACAGCAAATTCCACATGCCTAGTGAAAATATGGTACAAATACCTAGAAACTTCTAAAGACATCTTTTAGAAAAGATGCCTTTTCTAAAAGTCAGAATAAGACTATTCTAACACAGTCACTGCATGTTTACTATAATTATTACACGATCATTCCATGTTTTAGAATCTTGTCAGAGACTAACTCCTCTTTCTGGGCTAAGGACAATGGGACAGAGATACTAAAACCATGCTAAATAACAACACTCCCAGCCCTTCTGCCAGAGGTTTGATACTTTGCTAAGTTAGCAGTCCAAGACCCCAAACTGGCCCGGCTCAGTTGAACTGGGAGCAAACGTGTAGGGAAGGTTGTCCATAGCTAAGCCCTGTAGGTACAATTGGGCCACCACCTCATGTGATGTTCGTGGTGGGAGGTAGCATTCTGATGCCTTTAATGACATCCTCTGAGACAGAAACATTTGCAGTGGTGATGTGTAGTTGTAACTCTTTTCCCTCATTTGAGGCACTAAAGGAAAGATCCCTTTCAATCTTATACTAGAATCATTAAATAGTAATCAAGGAATTTTTTTGGCAGAGCAAGAGATTCTGCAGATATTATATTTTCTTTTTGCTCAATATATTTTGTCTTCTGGTATAGGCAGACCCATGTCTTGGTGTTATGTTTTTAATAGTTACAATTTAGAAACTCCATCTTTTTCCACCTAAAAGTATGTTTCTATTGCTAAGAGATTTTTATATAAGATTAGGGTAGATATTAGTAAGTAGTATAGATTTTGAATGTAGATTTTTATATATGCTGAATTTTTAAAATCTTTACCTTTATTATACTTCTAATTCTGACCTCTCTAATATGTTGTTGTTTTCTTTCCTTTAGACAGATATTACTTAGGTTCCTTTTTATACTTGTTTTTTTTTTTTTTTTTTTTTTTTTGAGACAGGGTCTCACTTTGTTGCCTGGCTAGAGTGCCATGGGATCAGTCTAGCTCACAGCAACCTCAAACTCCTGGGCTCAAGCAATCCTCCTGCCTCAGCCTCCCAAGTAGCTGGGACTACAGGCATGTACCACCATGCCTGGCTAATTTTTTCTATATATTTTTGGTTGGCCAATTAATTTCTTTCTATTTTTAGTAGAGACAGGGTCTCGCTCTTGCGACGGTGACCTATTTGTCACCAGATGTAGAGTTTGCTGTACTAGCTTTTAGTGTGGAAGTTTGGGAAATATACTAAATCCTATTAGCCTACCAAATTGCTTTTCGTTAATGATGTATGCTTGCTTGTCGTGAATTTATCATCTATTAAATCATTTTTTTTGAGATGATTGTTTTTCTTTTTTTTTTTTTTTTACCCATAATAAGCAGAGTTGTAGAGATGATTGTTTTTCTAAGGGGAACATTCCTTCTCTAGTGTTCTGCTTTGTTTGCAGATAAAAATACTTAATTGCATCTCTTACCTGAATTATTTTTTAATAAAAGGATTAGGGCTGCCATAAATCTTGTCAGTAATGTTAAAATTGTCTTAACTTGAAAAGGCACTTCAAATTCTGTGCAGAATGAAGCTGAGGTCTAAATGAATTAATTTCATAAATGAAAAGGAAGATATCTTCCTTCCAAATATCACTGACAACTTATGTTTTCCTTCTCTTTTAAATTCACAGATTAGAATACAATTAATAATATTTTAGTATACAAGTAGCATTACTCTATCTCAACATTAAAAAAAGACTTCAAAGGGCACATTGCTACTTTGGATTGACAGAATTTACTGTGTTCTTTATTACAGATTGTCTTATTTATCTTCATATTTCCCAAAGTATCTTGTATAGAATAGGCTGTGAACTTAATATTTATATGTGAGTGGATTAGCAAATGAGGAAAAATTATATGTAGTATTAATATTAGGAATGTTCATAAATCACAAAAATGCAAATAGCATACACAAAAAACTACAAGAAAGTGTAGTTTAGTTGTACGCTAAAGTGCTGGACAGAATGAATTTAGTGCCTTTTTAATTTAGTATTATTACTCTTTAAAATTGCTAAGTTAGAATATTAAGGATTTATGGGTCTTTCTTACATTTCTCCACATTCCAAATTTTATTAAATGAATGCATATTTTTAAATCAGAAAATATTTTTAAAAATAATTTATGTTGCAAAATTTGCTACTGTGATCTCTCTTTTATTACAGTCTTGGCCTGACTATGAAGATATCCATAAAAAAACAATTGAAATTGCCACATTTTTAGATTTGCCTCATTTTCCAGACATAACTGAAGACTGCTATCTTCATCCCAACATCTTGTGTATGAAATACTTAATGGAAGTCAATCTCCCTGGTAAGTGTGTGGTATATATGGTGAAGAAGCTTTAACTAATAGAATTATAATAAACAAAATATAGAATTCTTTCAAATCCCAGACTATTAGAACCACTTCAAAGAATCTATAATTAATAACAAGAAGCATAATTTCAAAATCTTTTCTTAAAATAATTGAGACCATTTAAAATGGTTAAAGGGACACTGTTCGGAAATAGAGTTCTATTTTGGTGTGAGGGATTTATGCTTGAGAGAATATATCTGGTTTTTATCTTAAGTTTGCTAAGCGAAAGTAAAGTAACAAATGTTTCAATATGTCTTATTAATGACCTAGTCTCCCCCCTCAAAAAAAACCCAGCACTTATTTGTTTGCATGAAGCATTATTATTACATAATGAATTCTAATTTTTAAAAAATTCCAGAAGCTAATTTGTGGTAGGTATTGTTTTTATTGTTTGGTTACATATGCTATTTCCAATCTCTAAAACAAATGGAGATGGAAGTCTGGTCAGATCGTAGTGAAGTCTTAAAGGCAATATACAGAATGTAAAAAGAGCCTCACTATACCTGGTTCACAGTATACTGAGACACAGGTCACCCCAATGGAATCTGCTGATGGAATCCAGTCCTGAATTTCTTGCTAAACTAGAAATGTGAGAAATTTAGGACTTATACTCCTAAGAGAAAATACAAACATGGTGTGACTGTACCATTGCATAAGCAATATCAAAAATGGGATTCAACATATTTTAATAGGACAAGAAAATACATATATTGTATGAAAACAGCAATATACAAAATTATATGTACCTTAACTATAAAAATAAATATAAATATGTAGTAACATATATACAAATATAAATATTATCTATAATTTTAAAATATTTTTAAAAACAGGAACAAAATAAACTTTTCAATTGTATCATTTATAAAGCTAAGGAATATATGTCTCTTGTTCAGATTTTCAGAAGTCATTAACTATTTAAGCTTTCATGATTTGGAAGATCTCATTTCTACACTTTGATGTGTTGTATAGGTCAGAATTACTGTTTTGGATTTCTTTTTTCCACCCTCTTTGATAGTTCTCTCAAGTATAGAAATTTCCTGTATTCTGTTATAATTCTAAAATCTTCAATTTATATAAAAAATACTAGGTTATGGAAGGAATACCAAGGATTATCAAAATATAACTGATCTAGTCTGATTAATAGCAAACATCTATCTCATGTATTCATTATTGGAGAAAGAGAAGGAAATGATATTTTCCGGCCAATGTATACAGTTTAACAATATTTTTTGCCTTACATTTTCTGAGAGTAACAAGTAGAATTAAATCCATTATAATATGCAGAGAGACATTATTGTCATTTGATATTTATTAAGTGACTTTTTGGAGGTGTATTATAAAGAATCAGGGTAGATAAATTTTATTTCTCTCAATCTGTTCAATAGAAATCATTTAAAATATAGAAAAATATTGTACATAAATATTGATCATTGTATTTATAATATAGAAGATCAGAAACAACTTAAATACCCAACAAAAAGGTAAGGATTATGTAAACAGTGTTGTGTATATTCAGTAGAACATTATGTAGCTTTTAAAATAATGTTTATGAAGAATTCATGAAAGCATGGAAAATGTTGTATATTATAATAAAAAATGAAACAACCCAAATTACAGAATTATATATAACATGACCATAGCTACATAAAATGAAAATGTTTATAAAAATATTAGAAGTAAATACCCCAAAATATTAAAGTGACTATTTCTAAGTTATGATAATGCATATTGTTTTCTTTCTTCTTTCTACTTTTATGTCCCATGTCAAGTTTGTGTTACTAGTGGGGGGGAAAGCAATAAACTATTTTTTTAACAAAATAGATCTACAAATTAAGATGTGATAGTCTCTGTGCCTTAGGATTTAGATTCTAAAATGTCTGAAGTTGATTTGCAAACTACTTATCTGTAAGATTGTAAGGATTTCCAGGATGTGCCATTTTCAAAATTTATTAAATATTGCTTTTGACAGTGCCATCCCTCTTATGGTGCCATTGATCAAAAAGAAGAGGGCTATGTATATGGTACTTTTACAAAGAGAGGTTTTAAGGTTCCCAGAAAGCTAAAAGTGGTTTTAATTTTAAGTATGCTGGGGCAACAAATGCCCCTCCTCAGGACCTTTAAAGGTGACCCTGTAGCCTCTGGGGCTTGGAGGGGAGGTTTCAGCAAGTATGTCACACATACTCTGCCTGAATAAGCACTGCCCTTGTGATGGCTGTGAATGACTCAGTTGTCCTCTCTAGTATGGATCCTCCCATAGCTGCTGACGAGCCTGCTGGGTAGAGTTTCTAATGGCTTTCACTATCATTAATGTAATTTCTAGAGACCTTTGGAGTTTCCAAAGTGCCCCTAGGTGTCTTCTCTCCTTTGTGAAAGTGGGAAGAGCAAGTGGGGTTTCCATTGATCCATGAGACTTATTAGGGAGGTTCAGTGGCACCAGCTGGCAGGTGGCAGAGTATATTCTTACAGCCCAGTCTTCCCATTCTGAGTCCTGTGTCTTTCCACATTATGCCGCCTTTCAGAACCCTACAGTGTCTTTGCCACCTTTCTTATAATTTCTTCCACTTGCCTTTTTATTACTCTGTACTTTTGGTATAAGAGGAGCAGTTGAAGATATTAATTTTAAAAGAAAGGAACTATTTCAAGAAATATTCTTTTTTAAAAAAAGGTACTCAACTGTCAATTTTATTGTTTACACACATATTTATTTGCTACTACAAAGTAAAAATACAGCACATCAGAATTTCCTTTCATTGCAATTCTTTTTGAAAACCAGAAAATCTAATCAAATCTAATCCATCTAATCTAATCTAGCCAAACTCCCCAGTGTTTCCTTCACATTCTTCTCCTACAAGTTACTTTGCCGCAAATTCTTGATGCTGTTGTTTTATCTCATTGACTTTAGGTTTCTAGAACACATGGGAATACTTCAGACCTATTGAGGATTCTTTGGGTGAGATCAAAAAGTAGAGCTAAAGTACACTGAAGTTACTCAGATACATTCAAACTACACAGATCCCTTATAAATTACTGGTATAAAAATAATAGGGAAAAGATACAAGAAAAAGATATCATAGAACTCATCATAGGATATCAAAATTATTGCTATTACAGTCTGTCCCAACAAAGAGTAGCTTTCTCAACTTGCGTAAAATTACCAGCAAAAACAAAAGCATAAGTATAAGGTTTATGGTGAAATTGGCTCATTGTCATAATTCCCTATTCTAGCATTTTTAGAAGGATCTCATCTGTGATACACACAGAAACTGCACCTACATTTGAGTGGTTCACTTCTTGATTCACTCTGAATTCCTTTAAGTTCAGTGTCTGCTAGTTATCTTTCAAGCCAAGAAAATCTGTTGATAAAAGATATCTCAATCTTGCCAGCCTTTCTTTCTGCTCAGGTAACAGTGTCCTTACTCCTCTTCTCCTGTAAGGCGAGCCATCTCTGATATCCTGGGAGATGCTTTCTCTTCTAGCCTCTTGTTGGGGTAAATCTTCTGGTAGAAGGGAAGGGAAATTGGTGCCTGCGTTGAGAGTAAATTTACTAAGGTTCTTTATCAAAGTTTCGGACAAGTTATGAGGGGACTCTGAATTGTCTTGGGAATTTTCTTCAGTGAGCATTTGTGAAGACTCTGGTATCAAGGTTGGGTCAGGCATTTCTGATGGGTCCATCGCAGTCTAGTCACAGCTATAAGCTCCTCCTGGATCTTTGGGTTCCAGCAGAATGACAGGGAAAGCTGGAAAGAACTCTATAGCTAAGAAAGAAACTGAAAACCTGAACCCCAACAAACAGTGGTAAAAGAACTGATAAGAAATATCATTCTTTATAAAATAGTACTAATATGGTTTTGAATTTTAAGTTATCTGAGAACAGCTTCTTATACCCAATATAGATAATAGATAAAATTTTAGTGAGTGTATTTTATTTATTTTTTATACTGATATATTTCTCAGAAGGGAATGTATTTTAAAATTAATTTTTCCATGTTTTAAGGATATGTGTTTAAGTGTTAGAATCCTATTACTCATTTTTCTTTTTTCCTCCATTCTAGCACAGTGTTTTATACATAGTAGGCACTCAGTAAATGTTTGTGGAATTGACAGGAGTAAATTCAGGGGGAATTTGTAAATTGAAATTATCTTAATAATATGTCCAAATTCTCTATCATACAAAGATCTTCATGATCTGGCACTGCCAACCTCTTTACACTTCAGCACTAAAGACTTGTTGGACTACTTGTGTTTCCCCAAAGCACCATCTCATCATTGTCATTTTCCTTACTAGATTGCATTTTAAATATTTACCTGTCACTAAACACTACCCTGAGGGAAAGGATTATATCTTTATCTTCAGGTACCCAGAACTTACTAATTGCTCAATAAATGTTGAAAAGAATGAGTAAAAGCCCAGCGAAAACTTTAGCTAAATTATTAGAATGTATAATATTAGACATATAAAAATAATTTGATGCCATATTTTGAATTATCATTGGTATATATTTTCTATTTCTGTGTGAACATAGCTTTTTTTTTCTTTTTCCGAGACAGTCTCACTCTGTTGCCCTGGGTAGAGTGCAGTGGCATCATCATAGTTCACTGCAATCTTAAACTTCTGGGCTCAAGTGATCCTCCTGCCTCGGCATCCCAAGTAGCTGGGACTACAGGTGCATATCAGGATGCCTGGATAATTTTTCTGTTTTTTTAGTAGAGGCAGTCTTACTCTTACTCAGGCTGGTCTCAAACTCCCAAGCTCAAACAGTCCTCCCACCTCAGCCTCCCAGAGTGCTAGGATTACAGGTGTGAGTCACTGCGCCTGGCCAACAAAGCATTTTTAATCAGTGAAAAATTTTTACTTAAACATTTCAAGAAAGAAATTAGTTTTGTATTTTATTCATTCTTTACCATAAACATGTAATTAGTATCAATTATACATAGGCTGCCACAGTTAGGAAGATTGAGTCACTCTCAAATTTAAGAGGAAGACAAAGAAGTAAACCCTTAACTTCATTCAGGAAAGGGGTGAATGCCAGAAGAGATGCCTTAGCATTCAGAAGAGGGCTGGTCAAAGAAGTCTGCTGGTATTATACAAGCATTCTCAGAAGTGATTAGTATAGCTAGGCTCTGTAAGCTGAGTGATAATCAGCCCAGCAAAGCTTGCAATGAGGAATGGGGAAAAGGAATTGACTCTCTAGGCAAAAGGCCAAAATTACTTGTGCAAAGCAGAGAAGCAAGTGAGAATATGGCTTGTTTGGGGAACTATAGAGAACTTACGCAGACTGGGAGCTAAAAGTTTTAATGCATTCATGAAAGCAGGGGAACGAGATGATTGGACCACAGCAGGGTAAGACCAGAGCAAGAGACACCTAGTTTGAGGGTAAACTAAGGAGCAACAGTGGAGAGAGAAAAGGGGATGGATTTGAGAGCAGTCAGCAATGATCTAAGTGCTTTAGGTATATTCATTCAGTCTTCACAATAACTAAGAAGTAGGCACTATTTTATTCCTTTTTATGCAGATTATTTTAAAAACTGAGGCACAGACAGATCATGTAACTTGTCCAAGGTCACAGAGCTAATGAGTTATGGAGCAGGAACTTCACTCCAGGCAGTTAGTTCCATAGTCTACTCTTTTTTTTTTTTTTTTTTTTTTTTTTGAGACAGAGTCTCGCTTTTGTTGCCCAGGCTAGAGTGAGTGCCGTGGCGTCAGCCTAGCTCACAGCAACCTCAAACTCCTGGGCTCGAGTGATCCTTCTGCCTCAGCCTCCCGGGTAGCTGGGACTACAGGCATGCGCCACCATGCCCGGCTAATTTTTTTATATATATATCAGTTGGCCAATTAATTTCTTTCTATTTATAGTAGAGACGGGGTCTCGCTCTTGCTCAGGCTGGTTTTGAACTCCTGACCTTGAGCAATCCGCCCGCCTCGGCCTCCCAAGAGCTAGGATTACAGGCGTGAGCCACAGCGCCCGGCCTATAGTCTACTCTTAACCATGTTATTATATGCTACATTAAGGGAGTGGAATCAATAGGACATGATGACTGAACGGATGTAGGAGATTCAGTTCAATTCCATGCAAGTTCATTATGCTCTTATAAATAATGGTTCTCATACTTGAAATTAATTAGAATAAGATATGGTATATATTGGATACTTAGATTAGGGAGTATAGAAATTTGTTTAGTAATTTAGAGTTTTCACTTGTACCATTTTACTTAATCTCAGTTTATTCTCATTGTAACCCATTTTATAAGTGAAGAAACTGAGGATGACTGTAATCCAGAAGCACAAATCTAATGATTAGAAAGCCTAAATATAGGTCTTAGGTTTCCTGGTTCCTACTCCCACATTATTCAGCCATAAATAATAGATGCAGTCTATGCTGAGCATGTAATTTCTTTAGGAAAGTGGTGTATCTAGTTAAGCACATGTTGAAGGCTTATGCTAGCCAGGGTGCCAGCCAGTACATGCACATTCCTAGAGAAGGTTTTTGGTCTTTCAAGGGAATTATTTTCAGGTAAGCACACACTGCTGTAGAAACATCGATGAGACATGGATAAAACAACAGAACACTGATGTATAGCTGTCTACATAAGGTTCCAGGATGTGTCTACAAATAGTAGATGTTTTAGGAAGTCAGAATAGGAAACAATATGCCTTGCCAAGATTCTGTCATTAGTTTTTCTATACAGATACCATTTTTTGGTTTATTTTAGTCACAAAATGTATGTCTCCAGGTTCCAGCATAGTATCATGTTTTAAGATAAAGGTTATCTTGTGGGTTATTACACATTAGTATGGTCTAGTTAGCCAAAGAATTTAATTCACATTCAACTGTTTTGTTCTTCAACAGATGAAATGCACGGTTTAGCCTGCCAAGTGATAAAAATGACTGGAATAGGAGAAGTGGATTTTCTGACATTTGATCCCATAGCTAAAATGGCAAAAACTGTTAAATATGATGTACAAGCTGTAGCTATCATTGTAGTAGTATTGAAACTGCTGTTTTTATTGGATGACAATTTTGAATGGTAAGTATATATTAATATTATGACAAGAACATTTTATTGTTCTAATCTTAGTTTTTTAAAGAAGCTAAGGAAAAAAATTGAATTCCTTTTACCTAATTATTGAGAGTAAAGGAATTCATGTTATCTCAATAGAAAATGGAGACTGTCAGTTGTTATAGAACATTGACTAGTAGTGACAATTACTTCTTACATGATACTTGACTCAGCTGTTTGTCAGTTGTTTGATCATGTTTTATTCCTATTGTTCTTTAGTAGCAATGTTTGTCGTTACTCCACTGATTTCTGAGTTTTAAAGTATCATCATAAATCCTAAAGAATCATTCAGCACTTTATCATTATGCCTTTATGCTTCTGGCACTATGTATTAATAGCTCTCAAAGATTTTTTTACAAAGTAAAGTGATCTTCCTCCTCCCAAATGCCAGCAAAGAATGACCGTGTTTAGAGTGTTCCTGCTTCGGTGGTTGCTTTGCCATTAAAATTTGGCATCAGTTACTGTTCTATACTTGTCTCTCAGAAGAATTCAAAATTAACTGTCCAAATATGTGATTTCTGAATTGATATTTTTTGTTTTATACAGGTCTTTGTCTAATCTTGCTGAAAAATATAATAAAAAGAACAAAAAAGGTACTTAATTTTTTTATCAGTCAAATTCAAAGTAATTATAACTAATAGATTAAAATATGCAATAAATGTAAGAAGAAAGCTTTGAAAAATAGATGTGTATATGTATACATACACATATATACAAATTGTACCTTGTACCAGGATGATTTTTTCATATAATTATCTAATTATATCTCTAGGCTACTAAAAAAGTCAATGACTTCCTCTATGTGTAAGACCAGTCTGCTTTTTATTCCCAACTTAAACTCACCAGCCATGCTAGACTCTGAACTTACTGGCTGCTTTCTGACCATCATGTCTATTCTGATGCCTTCACCTTTTGCTCTTTCTGTTCCATCTGTCTGGAATGTTCTTTCCTCCTTACCCTGTAGCTCCCCTTCAGTCCCTAGCAAATCCCTCTTCATTCTTCAAGCTGATGCAGCATAAATACCATTCTTTTACCTGTTCTACACACCACTTCATACCACTTCATGTCTTACCAAATCAGAACCAATTATTCCTGTCCAAACTTATACTAGATATTTAATACATTGAATTATAACTAATGACCTAAGTATATCTGTCTCTATTAGATTACCAATATTTGTAAAGTGCTTAGAAGAATATCTGGCATATAATAAGTGTATTGTAAGTGATAGACAAATAGGTAGATTGTGAGCTTCCAGAGGAGGACTATCTTCCTTATTTTAAAAAATGTATCTTTAGTGCCTAACATAGCGACTGGCCTAAGAGCAACTCCCAGTGAAGTGTAGTGGAATATGTGAACTCTTAAATTCGATTCTAATTTCTTAATGTTCTCACTAGAATTTACATTCATTGGTTTTGGGAGCTTGAGTTTAATGGGGATAATCAGTTTAAATGGTGGTTTGTGTGTTCTTTCCAGAATATATATAAAATACGTCTTTCCATACATTGCTTATGTTGGCTTCTACATAGAGTGAAAGGTTGAACTAGCTGTCTTCCAATGTCCTTTCTGATATTGAAAGGTGATAGTAGACTATGTAGATGTATAAAATAGAGCGCTTTGACCTCTCTCCCTTACAAACCTCAAATCTTTGCTTCCAGCAGGGCAGGATTGTTGTCCTCATTCTCACTGCTGCCATGCTGACTACCGTCCCCTGCCTCCCCACATTATTGATGAGGAGATTGTGATTTAGAGAAATTGTGACTTAAGATCAAAGAACCTTGAGTCCTATTAATTGTTATAGTTTTCCTCTCTATAATTTTGGTAGTTTCCTTTTTTCAAGGCTTTATGGCCTACAGTGTCATATTGGATTAGATGATGATTATATTGGCCAGTTGAAAATATTTTTAATTAGACATTGAAAGAGATTCTTTTCATTGGAGGATAATGGAGAGCGATCCCCATATGGATAGAATAAGAGTGAGGAGTGAATTTTTATACTTGACTGCATTCAATTCTGCTGTCTCTCCGACCTCTACATCTTAAACACACACTCACACCAACTATCCAATGCAATCTACTTTCTTACTTATCTCTAGATTCTTTGAATAATTAGGAAGAACAGGAAAAGGAGTTGATGAAACTGGAAGTCTAGATTCAGCTACTATAATACCATTTCACACATTTATCAATCATTTTTTCCATAATTCATGTATTTGCCATGTTGGAGCACCACCATGTGCCAGACACTGCTGGGTGTTGGGTTTGGGGGGAAGAGGGGGCAAACAAAATATATGTTCTGTTCTCAAGGAGGTAATAGTCAAGTTTAGGAGAAACAGGTAAAAAGATGATTTCAGCATAATCTAGTTGGAGTCACAATATAGGTAGGAACTTAGAGGGGAGAGTGACAGATTGCTCAGGAGAGTCATATTAGAGTATGGAGACAATGACTTTATCTATAATTTCTAAGAGCTCCTATTTCACCACTTCGGTACTGTGTTCACCAGCCACAAAACCTTGCCCACAGCCAGCACTCATAGTCCGCATGATAGTCTGTGCTGTGCATTGACAACGAATCCGTTTTGCTCTTGTGTGATGAGGAAAGCTTTAAAGCACTGAAAGCTTGTTTTACTTTACAGGCAGCTTTATTTGTAATGTAAATCAGAATAGGTAACATATATGTTTACATTACGTTATTTTTAAATGTTCACGATTTTATTTTGATAAATGAAAAATTAGAAAAGTCATATCTCGGCTATCGGCTAAAGTCGCTGTGTGTGTTCATCTGTGGCTGTCGACTATAGTCGATGCTGGTACCGAAGTGGTTACGTGTTTAGCTGTCATTGAATGAAGACTCAGATGAACAACGTATATTATTATAATGCAATTTATTTGGTTAATAATGCTAGATTTTATTTCTTTCAGATAAGCCATGGTTTGATTTCAGAAAGTGGTACCAAGTTATGAAGAAAACCGTTGATGAGAAAAAACATAAATGGGAGGAAGCAAGGGCAAAGTATGTTATCTCCACTGGTTTTAGATTCACCTACTTTATTTCTGTGTCTGTTGCTTATATTTGAAAACTGAAGTTTCAACAGTTTAGATTCATCAGTTTTGTGACATTTTTTCTAGATATATTAGCCCTACATTGTAATTAACTTTTTCTTTTTTATATTACGATTAACTAAACACTAGATTTAATTTGGGTTTCACCAGTATTTCCATTAATTTCCTCTTTGTATTCCAGAATCCATCCAGGGTACCACAATGTACTTAGCAATTAACTTCTTATAATTTGCATGAGTCTCACCTGCATTTCTAATACTCCTCCCTCTTCTCTTTCTCAAATTTGGTCATTTCCCATCTATGCTTCCCAATATTAAAAAGATTACAAATGTCACTCTGTGACATATGTAATTGGAATATTCCTCCAAAATAAAAATCTCTATGAAAATTGAAACAAAGGAAAGCAGACAGCAAGTACATTTAATGCAATGAGTATCACTGACTTTCTTTGAACTGTCATTCTGATATGGATTCATTGCGGTAGAGTGGAAAGAGCATAGCTTTAGCGATGGACAGTGCTAGGTTTGAATCCTGACTGCATTACAAATTAGCCATGTGACCATGGGGAGTTCCTTATTCTCTTGGTGAGTCTTTCAGTCTCTGTGAGACTTTAAAGAAAAAGTTAACATCTTTGTATTTTATGTAAATTAACAATAATACTAATATGATCAAGTAATTTTATATCCTTAGAGAAAAATCAAGGTTCCTCAAATTGGTTGAAATGAATAATTTGTTTAGTTCCAGTTTGCTCATCTCTAAAATAGAGATACTGCCTACTTATGTACTGTAATTAAGATCCAGAGGTTCAGAGGTAGAATTAGATTATTTTTCCTCTAAATTTCAGAGGGCTTTTCAGTAGGGAAACAGACTCTTGGGCTGAGATAAAGCACTGTGGAGAAGAGGATCCCTGCCAAAGTGGGAGGAGAGACAGGTTTTCACAGGTCAGATTTGATGGACAGTAATAAAGGAGTGGAGGTGAATTTATTCCGACAGCTATGGAGTCCCAGGAAACTGATCCTTCCTCTTCCTCACCAGAGGAAAGAATGGCTCTTCAGTCAGTGGGTCTCAATGGCACAAGGATAGTAGTAAGAACAAGAGTTTGTTCTGTCGTCTTAGGTCTGATTAGACTGATTCTTAAAGAATCAGTCTTTCTATTTATGGTGCTGGCCAGGCTTAGTCCTAACTGATCCTGAGGGCCAGGTGTTCAGGGGCCATGCTACCCAGGTGTCTCATTGGTGACAAGGCTTTCCTTAGCCCAAACCAGGCACCAACTTCTACTTTAAACACAGCTGTTGGAGGCCCAATTCATATTGTGGTGGTATAATCAGTTGCATATCTAGAATTTACTGACTTTTAGCTATTTAAGGGGACATTTTAGTGACCAAAGAAAGTAAGTTTAGTACCAGACACAGTAGCTCACACCTGTAATCCCAGCTCTTTGGGAGGCCAAGGCAGGAGGATTGCTTGAGGCCAGGAGTTCCAGACCAGCCTGGGCAACATAGTGAGACCCATCTCTACAAAAAATTTAAAAATTAGCTGGGCAGGGGGGCACATGCCTATAGTCCTACCTACTCAGAAGTCTGAGGCAAGAGGATCACTTAAGCCCAGGAGTGCAAGGCTGCACTGAGCTATGATTGGGCCACTGCATTCCAGCCTAGGCAACAGAGCAAGACCCTGTCTCTTAGAAAGAAAGTAGGTCGAGTTATACAATGGCATTTTCCAGGGAGGTACCAGGCCTCAAGGAGGAGGTGGTTCAGAGAATTCTTTATGAAGATCTACTTCCTAGAGTATATGCTGTGGGCTAATAACCCATATGCAATGTAAATCACTACTAATGCTTGGGCACAAAGCCCCTATGCATGATGATCACCTGTCTATTTCACTCTACCTGAACCCCATAAATTTCTAATTTTTCTCTCTGTTCCTCTGAGTATCACCATTCATGTTGTCAGATAAAAATTATTAAAACATTTTCTGTAGTTAAGCATGGGTCTCTATGCATGAGATTAGGAAAAACACTAATAAATGGTAGTTGAAAACCTAAAAATAGCTTAAGAGGCTGCTTCGATGACTTCTAGTTGTCATAGACAATGTTGAGAAGTACATGGAAGAAATTTTTTTTTTTTAATTTCAGTAGATTGGTGGCCCAGCTAGCTTAGTCGGTAGAGCATGAGACTCTTAATTTCAGTAGATTTAGGGAGTACAAGTAGTAGTAGTGTTTTGATACATGGATAAATTGCATAGTGGTGGAATCAGGGCTTTTAGTGTACCCATCACCCAAATAGTATACGTTGTACCCAATAGGGTATTTTTTGATCCCTTACCCACCTTTTACCCTCTTTCCTTCTGAGTCTCCAAAGTCTGTTATACCACACTCTGTATGACCATTTATACCCATTGCTTAGGTCCCACTTATACGTGAGTACATGTGGTATTTGTTTTTCTATTCCTGAAATAGTTCACTTAAGATAATGACTTCCGGTTCTATCCAAGTTAATATGAAGGACATGATTTCATTCTTCTTTGTGGCTAAGTAGTATTCCAATGTGTGTGTGTGTGTGTGTGTGTGTACCCAGTACATTTTCTTTATCCACTCATCAGTTGATGGGCACTTAGGTTGGTTCCATGTGAATTGTGCTGCATTAAACATATGAGTACATTTTTGCTTTTCTATGTAATGACTTCTTTTCCTTTGAGAAGATACCCAGTAGTGAGATTACTGGATCCAATCATAGTCTACTTTTAGTTCTTTGAGGAATCTTCATACTGTTTTCCATAGAGGTTGTATTGTTTTTTTTTTTTTTTTTTGAGACAGTTTCACTTTGTTGCCCAGGCTAGAGTGAGTGAGTGCCATGGCATCAGCCTAGCTCACAGCAACCTCAAACTCCTGGGCTCAAGGCATCCTCCTGCCTCAGCCTCCTGAGTAGCTGGGACTACAGGCATGCACTACCATGCCTGGCTAATTTTTTTTTCTATTTTTAGTTGTTTAGCTAATTTCTTTCCATTTATAGTAGAGATGGGGGTCTCATTCTTGCTCAGGCTGGTCTCGAACTCCTGAGCTCAAGCAATCCTCCCACCTCGGCCTCCCAGCGTTTTTATTTTAGATCACCTTTCCCATTCTGTGGGCATGTGACTCCAAGGAAGTAATAATGCCTCCTTGATTATAGCATGATTGCCACCTGTGTAAATGCATAAGAAACTGCTGTCTGGACTAGGTATTTACAAGGAATGTTTAACAGTGGGTATACCAAGGGGTTGGGATTAGACTATTGAGTTTAGGGAACTTCTTTATCTTTTGAGATTTGTTACATTTATTACTTAAGAAAATAAATAACAAAAAAGATATTTTAAAGAATCACAGACTCTTGCCATAGGGTTAAATGATGAGCCCTCTAATATGTTTTAAATGTGGTATGGTTCACTAAAATTTTGTTTTCAGGAAGACAGTCTCCCATATAACATTGGCTGCATCTCTGTACCCTGATGATTAGAAAAATTTTGTTTCTGTTCTTAACATTTTAAATCACTGGAAATTCAAAGTAAAAAGTTAACATCTGTTTTATGTATAGCCATGTTTTTACTGCCTTGATCAAGTATTTTTAAATTCTTGAAGAAAAAAATCAATTTTTAAGTTGGTTAAAATGATCATTTGCTATCATAATATTACTAAAATGTGTATTTTTGTATACATTTTTCTTCCCTAGCATAAAAATGGAGAATGGTGAAAAAAATATCAATTAAAGAATACTATAGATTTAAATAAAAACCATATTTCTGGCTTCCTATTCTTCTCTAGAAAGCTCACAGATATTTCTTGATTACCCATTAAGCAGGTGCTTTGTCAAGCAGTAGATAATAATTACTTCTGATTATTGTATAAAATTTAAAGAAACTGTATGTATATTATATTAATTGTTCCTTACAACATTCCTGTGAATGTAGAAGACAAGTTTAGAGATGCTAAATTCATTTGTTTGTTCATTTATTCATCCATTCACCCTTCAACAAATGTTTAAATGAGTGCCTACTATGTACCATTCCCTGCCAACACTAGGGGCATAAAGACAACTGAGACAGTCTTTGCCTTTGAGAACTTCTATAAGTTGTCACTCAAGATCATACCACTAGAAAATGGCAGAGCCAGGCCCTCTGATTCAGTGCCCTTTCCTGTTGCCACAGTGCCTGTCAAAACAAGAAAATGGCCTGGGATCAAGAAGAAGGTAGATTCGTTTTTTGTTGTAAATTATGAAAGTCCTCTATTTTAGGGAACTCAAAAGTAATTAAAATAAGTCTAAAAATGAACATTGTTTTCTTTGTTCCATAGCAGCAGTGTCTTTCTGGCAAAGTTTAGCAATGATCACTATAACCAGAAATAGGACGTGTCACTTCTCTTTGGCCTGAGTCTAGACTGGTCACCCCTGACCTGTAGGAACCCAGATGATTCTTAGTCTTTGTCCTGAAGGGGACCCCAAGGGCCATATCAATCCAAGATCTCCATTTTACAGAACCTCCCTAGCTGCCCTTCCCTAGACAAGAATAGGTTGAGTCAGTGCAGGGATTGTTAGGACTGTGTCATCATGGAATCCAGATCCTTCCTCCTCATTTGCAAAAGGAACAGGGTGGATTTCCTGGTGTCAAGTGCCAGAGAGACTGGCACCTACTGTTCACTGTGTATGAGTTGTCAGAATCAGAAGTACCATGACTTAATCCTCAGCAAAAAGGCAGCTGGGGCCAAGGCAAGAAGGAACAGTTGTTTCTTAGGTGGCTGTACTTTATGAGAATGAGCAACAGGGGAAATTTATGGTGAGGCAAACCATTGCTGCACTTTTTGTATTATTAATAGCTTCTCCAGGATCGCTCAGCATCTGGGAGGCTTTGAAAAGGAGCACACCATTCTGCTGGCCTGCTCTCTCACTCAGTGCTTCCTTCCAGGACGTAAGCTTTGGAGACAACGTAGACATGTGCCAATAGGCCCTTCTGAGGCAGAACTATTACACTGAATATCAGGAATCTCAGATATTGCTTCATAGGAACTGTTCTCTGAAATGTACTTAGGTCCATTTCGTCTCCATCCTGCTCCAACTGCTTTCTGCCTTGTACAGGTACATGTGGAAAAGTGAAAAGCCACTCTACTACTCATTCATCGACAAACCAGTAGTATATAAAAGAAGAGGTGAGTTGAATTTCCCCTTGTTAATATGAAGTAACAACACAGTTGTAGAAAAGCTACATATCTGGACTTCAAAGGTGAATTCATAAAATAAATTTGTTTTTACTTTTTTAAACAAATGTTTCAGTGTGCATATGCATCCAAAGGAGCATTATCCTGTTTAAGAACTCTCCATAGAAATCTCTTTCAGGAACATGCCATTATTCAAAACAGAACTAAAGTTCCTACCAAATTCTCAAACCCTATGTTTCTGTGACTTTTAAAATTCTTAGTAGAATTGCCGTTAGATTGTACATTCTTTTTTTTTTCCAATTGTGGCCAGACACAGTGGCTCATACCTGTAATCCCAATACTTTGGGAGGCTGAGGCAGGAGGCTGAGGCAGGAAGATCACTTGAGGCCAGGAGTTCAAAACCAGCCTGGGTAACATAGCAAGACTCCATCTCTACAAAAAATAAGAAACATTTGCTGGGTGTGGTGGTATGCACCTGTTATAGTCCCTGCTACTTGAGAGGCTGAGGCAAAAGGATTGCTTGAGGCAAGGAGTTTGAGGCTGTAGTGAGCTATGATTGCACCGCTGTACTCCAGCCTGGGAAACAGAGTGAGACCTTGTCTCTAAAAATAAATAAGTAAAATAAAAAAATAGATAGTGGTAAAATATACATGACATAGAATTACCATTTTAACCATTTTAAAGTAGTTCCCCCATGCCCCTCCTCCAGTTTTAATTTCCCCTAACCTTATCCTCATACATTATCATAGTACATTTGCCAAAACCAACATTGGCTTTAGTTGTGATTTAACATTAGTTTTTATCTTATTCCTTTCCTTTCTTCCTCTATTTCCAGACATGGTGGTGAATCTACAAAAACAATTTAGCACACTGGTTGATTGGACACCAACTGTTGAAAAAAAACGCCCCTCAAGTTTTCAGTTCAACTGGACTGAAGAAGACACTGATAGAACTTGTTTCCATGGACACAGCCTCCAGGGAGTCCTGAAGGAGAAAGGCCAGTCACTGCTAACCAAGAATTCATCATATTGGCTTAGTACACAGAAATTCTGTAAAGGGTATGTAATGCTTTTAGAAAAAGTCACATATAATTTAAGCAGTTAACTATCATAAGAGCCAGATAGGTTATTTGTTGGAATTAGAAGCTAGTGAGCTTATGTCAAGAAAATCAGAATTATCCTTTGAGATTGTGTGAGAGTTTTAGGAAAGCTGGTAAAAATCCAGAAAGATGATGTAGCACAATTCGCACAAACTGTTCCTCCTAGCTAAACTAACCAAACAGTAGAAGTGTCAGTGAATGATTAGGAAAAATGCACGGTGTTTTTTTGGTACATATTATTTCTCTTTCTTGATAAGTGACATATATCATGTCCTTTTACCTCTAATACTTTAAGTATTTCCTAAAAATAAGGATATTCTCTTAAGTAACCACAGTACAGTTATCAAATTAAGGAAATGTAATATTGATATGATACCTTTATCTAAACCACAGTCCATATTCCAGTTTTGTCAGGAGTCCCAATAGTGCCCTTTTGTAGCAGGATCAAGTTCAGGGATAGATCCCAGGAGAAACCAGTGGAGGAGTGAATAATAAAAAAATTAAAAACAAAGTTCAGGAATAGATACGGCATTTGTTGATTTTATCTCTTTAGTCCCCTTAAATCTGATGTTCCTCAGCCTTTGTCTTTCATGACATTGGCCTGTCTTCTCCAAAATGTCAAGTCATTTCATAGACTTTTTCAGAATGGCTGTGTGTAATGCTTCTTCACGTGGAGATGCAGGTTCTACATCCCAGGCCAAAGCCAGTGCTGTCCTCCTCGAGGGTATGGCATCTGGAGACTAGGTGGCCATTTGCCCCTAGGATGTTAATATTGATCGCTTGGTCAAGGTGGTGTGTGGTTTTTCCACAGTATAATTACTATTTTTCCCCTTGCAACTAATAAGAAATCCCTGGGGAGACACTTGAGCAGCCAAATACCCTGTTCCTCATTAAACTTTGCCTCCTTGATTTCATATTTTATGTTTAGATTCTTGCCTCATATCTATTGAATGTGGGTATGTGAAGTCTAGTAACCAAAGCATGCTTTTATGATTATTGAGTCTGGATAAAGTGGGATTAAAGATAGGAAACCGTATAGAGGAAAGTAATCTATGTAGGACATAGTAAAAGCCCTGTAGTGTTCAAATGGTAAGACACACAAGGTTTTGACTACATCAGGTTTAATTATCACCTCTTGGACACATTGGCTTCAGTGCATTCTCAGACTTCTGACTTAGTGATAGGCTGCCTCCTTCTTTTTGCTTTTTATGAAGAGGTTTATATTCCCTATAAAAGGTGGATATTGGAATAATACAGTGTAAATTACTGTTAGGTCATTTATTTTCATATGACTGAAAATTTCATCAGGTAGTAGGTAGGGAGGAACTTATTACTCCCCAAAGCTCAAAAGTTTTTCCTTTAATTGCACTGAAAATCAACTCCACAACTATTTTTTGAGCGCTCGAAAAAATAAGGCACTATCCTAAATCCTAGGTGGGTACAAAGATTACTCGGGAAGTTTCTTTTCTATGTCCACTTGGAGAGAAGATATCTTTTTTTTCTTTTATATTTTTAGTTGGCCAATTAATTTCTTTCTATTTTTAGTAGAGACGGGATCTCGCTCTTGCTCAGGCTGGTTTCGAACTCCTGACCTTGAGCGATCCACCCACCTCGGCCTCCCAGAGAGCTAGGATTACAGGCGTGAGCCACCATGCCCGCCGAAGATATCTTTTTTATGAGAGTATGTTTTCCCCACATTCCTTCTGTAGTGTCTCAGTAGCTGTAAAGAGGAGTATATGGATTTAAAACTACAGAGATAATTGGTGGGCTGTACAGGTGTTCATTGTAAAATTCTTTCAACTTTCCTGTATTTTGGAAATCTTTTATAATAAATGTTCAAGGGAAAAACTAAAGAGATTTAGGCGTTGCCATAAAATTTCTTCCTCCTTGCCTATTTTAACTTTTAACTAGTTTTATATCATAATAGCAAAAAGGCCATTCAATAAAATAGTTTTATGACTTTGAAGTCACTTTATCAGTTTATTCATATTTTAAATAAAATGAGTAATGTTCACTCACCAAAATTCTCAGTAATCTCATCCCCAAATGGACATAGAAATTGTCTGGGAGGAAATTTCATAGCAACCAAGAGGGCATGCCGTGGAATCAGACTGTTCTATCCCAGCTCTGCTGCTTGCTAGTTGTAGGCAGATTATTCATCATCTGTACATCTGTGTTGCCCAAGTTGTAAAAATGGGGATAATACTGATCTTTTCCTCTTCTTAAAACCTCCAGTGGCTCCAGAAATGGGGTGCAGCCCACAAGGCCTGCTTGACCTTCCCTGTGTGCTCTGACCTTCCTTGCTGTCACTCTCTGCTCACAGTGACCTCTGAACTGCTCCTTTAATTTACCAAACACTCCCCCAAACACCGGAGGCAGGCCTTTGCACCTGTTGTACCTTATGCCTGGAATGTTCTTCCCCCCATATATCCACATGGCTTACTTCTTTCAGGTTTGTGCTCAAATTAAACTTCCTCAGAGAGGCCTTTCTTAACCATTCTGCCTAAAATAACACCAACCCTCCTTCCACACCTGTTATCATTCTCTGTCCCCCTGGCAGAGAGGGGGACAGAGTTGTAGCTTTCATGACTATTGAATGGATTACATATTTATGCGCTTATTCATCCACCTCCCCATGCTAGAACGTAAGGGCCTTGGGGACAGGGTCTCTGTTTTATTTAATGAAAAATCCCAGTGGCTAGACTAGGGTCAAGTGCAGAGGAAATCTCACCAAGAATTTAGCGAATAAATGAGTGGAAAATAGGACCTGCCTCAGGCTCTTGTGAATTGAATGAGACATTTAGTGTCTGTCACATAGTAAGTATTCAATAACAGATAACTTGATCATTGAAAAGTTTCACTCCCTGTGAAATGGTATCAGTTAGAGATAAATGTAGAAAATACAGTTGGATATGATAATATGAAGTTGTCCATATTAAAATTTGCTGCTTAAAAAAAGTTTAGGCCGGGCATGATAGGTCACCCCTGTAATCCCAGCACTTTGCGAGGCTGGAGTGGGAGGATCACTTGAGGCCAGGAGTTCTAGGTTACAGTGAGTTATGATCACACCACTGTGCTCCAGCCTGGGAGACAGAGTGAGACCTTGTCTCTAAAGGGAAAAGAACAAAACCATTTAGATGCACCTATAATGATTAAGGAGCAGCACTGTCTTAGCAGCAGCAACTATGAAAGGCCAGAACCCCAATCCAGGGATGGCTTTACATCTGAGGTGGTATATTACTTTGGTCAGTACAATGGCATTCCAGATTTTAAGATTTCATCAAAAGGAGGAGAAAGGTTGTAGTCCTGGCCAGTGAGGAGTGCTGCCAGGAGGCCCCAAGTGAAGGCAGCGGTGGGCTGCATGTGGCTGCCTTCTCCCTCTGGCTGCAGAGCCAATCCTGAGCAGCGTGTGGGGTGATCTATATCTTTGTGCTTCCTCATGGGGTACATAGGTGTATTTGTAGATGTTCTTCTTGGATTTAATACTGCAGTGTAGCACAGTGAATTAAAAATAGATGTTGGTATAATCAGTTGTCAAACAGCTGAGATTTTTTTCTCTGTACAAACTATAAGCTAAACTCAACTATCAACAAAATCTCAGTAATGCCATGACTTTATGCACCAAACTTACCTGTTAACCCTGCCTATTTTAGACCACAACCTCAAACTGCAGAGTAGTAGCAAAAAAGGTTTCAGCCAACCAATAAAAATGTCACTGAGACCATGACTAAAGTTTCTGCACTTTTCTCATGAGCCCCATAGCCCCTTACTCAGAGCCTGCTGACTACCCTTAGCTAAGTTGTCTGATTTCCAAACTCCCAGCCATCCAAAGAAACAGAGGAGGTGGGATGTGAGAGGTGCTGTGCTGATAGACATCTTGACAGCAACCCTAAGTGACATCCTCTGACAGACAGTAGAGGAGCCAGCATCAGAATCCAAAGCAGAAAAAAAAATTCATGACAGTGGTCTGAAGTTCATTTATGACACGCAACTCATGGCTCTACATCACTAGATAAGCTGGAACCTGTCTCTACCTCAGCACAGAGCATGCCCCGAGGTGTTGTGTGCATTCTCTTTGGGTTTGTTTTTCATAGCCATATTTTCTAATATTTCTGCAATAAAAATGGACAACTTATAGAAATGTAATTGTAAAGGCTAAAAACAAATTATGCTGAATATGTGGTTTAAGACAACCAAGTAACGCATAACTCGGTTTTTAAAGATTTCTATCCAAAATTATAAAAATGAAAAGTTTTTAATGCTTAAGAGAGCAGATCCGATGCTGGGCGCGGTGGCTCACGCTTGTAATCCTAGCACTCTGGGAGGCCGAGGTGGGCGGATTGCTCGAGGTCAGGAGTTCAAAACCAGCCTGAGCAAGACCCCATCTCTACTATAAAAATAGAAATTAATTGGCCAACTAATATATATATATATATATATATGTATGTATGTATATATATATAAAAATTAGCTGGGCATGGTGGCTTGTGCCTGTAGTCCCAGCTACTCGGGAGGCTGAGGCAGGAGGATCGCTTGAGTCCAGGAGTTTGAGGTTGCTGTGAGCTAGGCTGACGCCACGGCACTCACTCTAGCCTAGGCAAG
Source organism: Microcebus murinus (assembly GCF_040939455.1). Taxonomy (NCBI): domain Eukaryota; kingdom Metazoa; phylum Chordata; class Mammalia; order Primates; family Cheirogaleidae; genus Microcebus; species Microcebus murinus. The sequence goes on from NC_134106.1 coordinate 7,272,089, forward strand.
AAAGCGAGACTCTGTCTCAAAAAAAAAAAAAAGAGAGCAGATCTTAAGCTATATATACGAGGACTTATTTCTGAGGGTTGAAAAGAAACAAGCATGTACTGTAAAATAATTGTGAGAACACTCAGACCTTGGGAACTAAGCAGAGAAAGTCCACAAGAGCACTTCAGATGTGGGAAACTGTTTATCCTTCCTACCTGAGGCAGAGCTAACAATTTCAATGAATTGAAGTGCCCTTACTCCTCACATCTATAGAGGTCCCATCTGAAACTAAAGTAGGCCAGTTATGACAATTGGCTAGGTCGACAGACCTGCCATAGGCGATGGCCCTGAGAGGGGCAGGCAATTCATGTGTCCTACTGTAGGCAGAGGTAGAGCAGTGGTTTTCTAGTTGTATTCCACAGGAAAGGGAGGTGCTTTGGCTGTCCCACAAAAATTTGATTTGAATTTTTAAAAATTGAATTTCAACTATTTCTGAAAACTATAGTAAAGAAAAATACTGAAATATGTCATATGCTTAGCGGAGCACAGTGTCACACACCTACAATCCTAGCTATTAATTAATGCTTGGGAGGCTGAGGTGGAAGGATCCCTTGAGCCTAGGAGTGTGAGGCTGTAGCGTGCTGTGATTGTGCCTGCAAATAGCCACTGCACTCCAGCCTGAGCAGCATAGCAAGACCTTGCCTCTTAAAAAAAAGTTCCAACTTTCAACATATTCGAGACCACCAAAACAGTAACTGTGTTGTCAGGTTTACTTTTTGTGTGCAGTCTTCAGACTATTCCTTTTACTTACTTTTGAACTTCTCATAAGGAAGGTTGTACCTTTACACTGCTACCTTCTTTTAAATTGAGACCCATGTTTATCCACTTGCATGAAGTATTCATATAAACATTCTGACAGCATCCATTTACCACATCTTTATTTTAAATGACAGAGTTCAAGGGACATCGCTTGTTCTACTCACAGTAAAAATTGGCAATAGCAAATTATTGTATGTTAAACTTGGTTTTATCTCATGACTTTAGGATGTTTTTCTGAGTTTATGGTAAAGACTATAATCCATTATAAGGTATTAGTAGTCAATCAGATAATTTGTATACCTTTCCGGTGTAGAAATCGAGCTTTCCTTATGGTCCCCATGTAAGAGAAACAATACTTTTTACCCTTTTTGTGATAACATTTTGTCTGAAAGAACCTCTCTCAGTATAGCTGAAACTAAAATATTAGAAAAGTAGAAAAGCAAGAGGCTAGCATATTTGCAAGAATTACTTTAAAGATACATATTTGATCTTTATTAAACCAATTAATGATCAAACATTTGAGACTCTTTTTTTTTTTTTTTTTTTTTTTGAGACAGAGTGTCACTCTGTTTCCCCGGCTAGAGTGAGTGCTGTGGCGTCAGCCTAGCTCACAGCAACCTCAAACTCCTGGGCTCAAGCAATCCTTCTGCCTCAGCCTCCCAAGTAGCTGGGACTACAGGCATGCGCCACCATACCCAGCTAATTTTTTGTATATATATTAGTTGGCCAATTAATTTCTTTCTATTTATAGTAGAGACGGGGTCTTGCTCTTGCTCAGGCTGGTTTCGAACTCCTGACCTTGAGCAATCTGCCCGCCTCGGCCTCCCAGAGTGCTAGGATGACAGGCGTGAGCCACCGCGCTGGCCTGAGACTCTTAATTTTCCTACCAGTGAAAATGGTAGAATGTCGACTTTATTGGGTATTTTTACTTAAAATAGCCTTAAGATTTTAAGTGAAAACAAAAATAATCAATTTTAAAGACATATAGGAGAAATGAACATTATTGAGCTGTTACTCTGTGCCAAGCCTTGGGTTACGTGCTTAACATACATTCTTATTTAATATTTTTATAAACCCTATGAAGTGTAAGTACTGTTGGTGGTGGTGGTCATTATTTTACTATTTTATAGTTGAGAGAAGCAAGAGTAGTTATCCATAGTCACAGCTGATGGGTGGCAGAGCTTTGTGGTGTAAATATAGATGTCAGTAATTTAGGGTCATATATGTTATATAAATCAATATCTCAAAGTTTGTAGCTTCTATATGTTATTTGATTACTTGTTTTTTAAACTTTATCATGGGCAGTTTCAAGTATACTCAAAAGTAGAAAGAATTATATAAAGAACCCTCCTGTCCCTGTCACCCAGTGACAACAGTTATAACGTGACTGGACTTGCTTCACCCAGGGCTCAACTCACTTCTTCACCCCTTGCCCCCCATTATTTGCAAGTCGATCCCAAACACCATATTTTAAAAAATAAAGCCATAATACTATTAATCAGACATTAAAAAATTAATACTAATTTCTTAATATTATCAAACATGTGGTCAATGTTTAGATATTCTCAATAGTCATATAATTTTTTTAATGAGTTTAACTCAGAACTGCATGGTTGATATAGCCCTTAAGTGTTTTTAGTTCATGAGGTCCCCTTCTTTTTCTCTCTCTTTCCTCCCCCTTACAATGTACTTGCTGAGTAATCCCCATCATATGTGTCCTGTAAAATTTCCCATAGTTTGGATTTTACTGATGACAGCCATATGATACTATTTAACATGTTCCTCTATCCCTGGATTGCCTATAATTTGGTGTAGAGATTGACAGTTAGCATTAGTTAGAAATTTGATCAGATTCAGGTTTGGCTGTTTTAAAATAAGTGAAATTGCTTAGTAAACTCTTTTTTCTACACTATATACAGGATTGCAAAGCTACATTATAAAGCCTGAGTTCTTATTTTGACTGGGAGTCAGGGATTATTTGTTTTCTTTAGTTTATTTTAAAAATATGTTCAGAATCTCTTATGTGCTTTTGTTTGCCTTGATCATGGTAAGAAGGTGGGTAGTGACCCATCTGGAGTGGAAGAAACTCTGGGTGAGGAGTCATGAGCCCAGCGCCCAGCACCAGCTGTGTCCTTTACATGGTGGCCATGGATACTGAAAAAATTTTCCTTTATAGAGTTAAGGAGTTTTACCAAATTGTTCTAAGTTTCCTTCCAGCTCAGAGTACTATTTTAAGCCTGACCATATATATTTGCTAAATTATTTGGGGGGCATTTAGGAGTTTGTGCATGTATTTCTAAATTACCATTTAAAGTGAACTTAATATTTTTTCTTTTCCTTCTAGCTATTGTAAACATTTGACAACCTATGAAGAATCAAATTTTTCTCTGAGTTACCAGTTTATACTAAATCTCTTCTCCTTCCTGCTAAGAATAAAGACCTCCTTACTCCATGAAGAAGTGAGCTTAATTGAAAGGAAACTTTTTAAAAACAAATACAGTAAAACAAAAAAGAAATCCAGAAGATCCAGGAAAGCAAGAAGGCATTGAGAAAAATGAAATAGAAACTTTTTTGGAAAAATACTTTAATAGTGGTAATAATGTCAAATTGTAATATGACTTCCAAAGAATTGTGGAAAATATAATTTTATTGCATATAGATACACATTCATATGCATACACATATGTATGTATCAATGTACTTATAAAAATTTATATTATAAAACAGGTGAACTTTGTATTTTTCAAATTATGAATATTCTTTGAGAAAGTTAAAACAATAAATTATATAATATCTAGAAATTAGTATTTATTGTATTTTAAAGCTAAATTTACTTTTTAAACTAAATCACTTCGTTACTCTTTATACCCCAAGTTAAATTCCAGATCAAAGATCTAAACACTATAATCTTTTATATATAATATATAAAAGTATTAGAAGAAAACAAGTATGAATGCTTTGATCATCTTGGAACAGGGAAAGACTTTCTAAGCATGCCTCAAACCCAGAAGCTAAAAGGAAAAGATTGATAACATGACTACAAAGTCAAAAACAAAGGACAAACTGGGAAAATATATTTGTAGTATATGATGGACAAAGAAATAATTTCTTTAATGTATCAATACCTCTTCCAAAGCAATGGGAAAAAGAAAAGTTGAGCAAGAGATATAGAAAGATAGTTTTCTGAGAAGAACACAAAGGCCAACCCAAAAAACAAGATATTCAACTATACTCATATTCAAGAAATATAAATTAAAGAGGTACTATTTCTCACATGATCTGTTGTCAAAGATTATAAAGACGTATAATGCCTGGATATTGGAAGAGCAGGCATTCTTGGTCAGAGTTTATTTATGTAACAGATACTGAGCAACTTCTGTGTTCCAGGCATGTTGTAAGCACTGAGGACATAGCATCAAACAAGATCCCTGCCTTTAAGGAGCGTATGGGTGGAAGCAGGTAATAAAAAGTGTAATTTGGTGGCTCACGCCTGTAATCCTAACACTCTGGGGTGCTGAGGTGGGAGGATTGCTCAAGGTCAGGAGTTCTAAACCAGCCTGAGCAAGACCAAGACCCTGTCTCTACCATAAATAGAAAGAAATTAATTGGCCAACTAAAAATATATAGAAAAAATTAGCTGGGCATGGTGGTGCATCCCTGTAGTCCCAGCTACTCGGGAGGCTGAGGCAGAAGGATTACTTGAGCCCAGGAGTTTGAGGTTGCTGTGAGCTAGCCTGATGTCACAGCACTCTAGCCCGGGCAACAGAGTGACACTCTGTCAAAAAAAAAAAAAGAAAGAAAGAAAAGGGGTCTTTCAGGCTGGGAACAGTGGCTCGCACCTGTAATCCCAGCACTCTAGGAGGCCAAGGCAGGAGGGTCGCTTGAGGCCAGGAGTTCAAGACCAGCCTGGGTAACATGACAAGATCCCATCTCTACCAAAAAAAAAAAAAATTAATCAGGCATGGTGGCATGCACCTGTAGTCCCAGCTACTGGGGAAGCTGAGGCTGAAGGATCCCTTGAGCCCAGGATTTGAAACTGCAATGAACTATGCTTGTGCCACTGCACTCCAGCCTGGGCAACAGAGCAAGACTGTGTCTCTTTAAAAAAGAAAAAAGGCTTTCATAGATGCTCTTTATCAGATTGAGGAAGTGCCCTTGCACTCCTACTTTGCTGAGAGCATTTTTTTAAAATTAGCAATCAACTTTTTTTCTAAGTGTTTTTCTTGCATCTGTGAGATGATCATATGGGTTTTTTTTTTCTTAGTCTATTTAATAAATTGCATTGATTAAGGTGCACATGTTAAGCCAACTTTGCATTCCTAGGATAAACCTCACTAGGTCATGATCTATTATTATTTTATATATTATTGAATTTGATTTGCTAAAATTTTGTTAAGAATTTTTATATCTATACTCATAAGGAATGTTTTGTAGCTTTGTTGTGATTTCTTTATCTGATTTTGGAATCACAGCAATGCTGGCATCACAGAATGAGTTGTGAAGCATTCTTTTTTCCTATTTTATTTTCTAGAAGCGTTTGTGTAGAATTGGTATTGTATATTCCTTAAATATTCAGTAGTGAAGTCAATCTGGGGCTGGATTGGGAAGGCTTTTTTCATGAGAAATATTTTAATAAGTTTAAGTATTTAACAAATCCAATTTTTTTCATACATATGGAGCTATTCTTAAAAAAGCTTTTCTCTTCAAAAGACACTTATGAAAATGAAAAGTCAAACTGGGAAAAATATTTGCAAAGTATATATCTGACAAAGGAATTATAGCTATATAAAGAATTCTCACAACTCAAAAAAACAAACAACCCAATTAAAAATGGGCAAAAGATTTGAACACACACGTCCCCAAAGATGTACAAATAAGCAAATGAAAGATGCTTAATATCATTAGTTATTAGGAAAACACAAATTAAAACCAGAAAGAAATACCATTGAACACCCATTAGAATGGCTTCAATTTTTTAAAAACTGATCATAGTAAGTGTTGGCAAGGATTTGGGGCAACTGGTCTTCCCACTGCTGGTGGTAATGTAAAATGGTACAATCATTTTTAGAGAACAGTTTGGTAGTTTCTTAAAAGTGAAAATTATACTTAACATATGATCTAGCCATTCCACTACTAGGTATATATCCCCCAAAATAAAAGTGTGTTTTCAGACAAAGACTTGGACACAAATATTCATCGCAAATTTATTTGGAATAGCCAAGAAAAAGGACAAAAAAACCAAATGACCATCAACTGGTGAAAGGATAAACAAATTGTGGCATATCCATATAATGAAATACTACTTAGCTGTAAATAAGGAACAAATTATTGGAACAAGCAACAATATCCCTGCTCAGAAGTAGGATCTGGGGGAGAATATAAGAAGCATATCTTTTATAACTTAAAAAATGACTTTCTGAAGATTTGAACTGGAAAATCCTTTTTGAATGAATGTTATGGAATCAATGTCAAGATTCGAAGTGCTACGGCACTTCAGTTGAATAAAAAGTTGAAGTGTTTAAGTTTCATATACTTAAAAATATTGAGACAGAGCTCAAAGCTATGAAAAGTTTTGGGTCAGGGACCAGGCACAGTGGCCCACGGCTGTAATCCCAGCACTCTTGGAGTTCAAGGCAGGAGGATGGCTTGAGGTCAGGAGTTCAAGACCAGGCTGAGCAAAAGCCAGACTCTGTCTCTACAAAAAAATGGAAAAATTAGCCAAGCATGGTGGTTTGTGCCTGTAGTCCCAGCTACTAGGGAGGCTGAGGCAGGAGGATCCCTTGAGCCCAGGAGTTTGAGGTTCCTGTGAGAAGCACTCTAGCTGGGGAAACAGAACGAGGCCCTGTCTCAAAGAAAAAACAATTTTGGGGTCACCCACAAATACGAAATAAGATCAACAAGGAGGAAAGAAAAGTGAAAGATAAGGCTTCACACTCTAAGAGTCAGTGTTTTCACGTCTAAAAAGTACTCAGCCATAGGACATGTGGATCTGTCTACTGCCATAAAGGGAAGAGGGACTTAGGATGACAGTAATAGCATGTTGAGCACCAACTATCTGTCTATGAAGTACTATACTAAATTCAGTCTTCTCAGCAGCTCTGTGTGAGCAAGACTACCACCTGCATGTAACAGATGAGGAACTAAGGTTATCAATGTTAAGGAGCCTGTCCAAGGACGCACAGCTAACGCAGAGCTGAGCTGAGATTTAAACCCAGGCCTCAGACTCCAGATTCCAAGCTACATTTCTTTAAAAATCATGAACTATAGACTTCTATATCTTTAGCAGTCTACATGTCTCCCTTTCATGGGTGTTCTTGGGATAGAGGAATGTTGGTGGATATACATCAATAAAGGTTTAAAAAAACAATGACAGGATGTATGAATTAAGGAATTCTTTTAGGCTGCAATTAACAGGGAACTACTAAATCAGAGGTATTTCTTTGTCTTACATTACGAAACTCCTGGGTAGGAGCTGCAGATGTGGCACAGTGGCTCAGCAGCACCACCGAGCCCCAGACCCTGGGCTCGCTCTGCCGTGCTCTGTGCAATGGCTTTTTGTCCTTCAGCGTGTTTGGTCTCAAGATGGATACTGCAATTCCATGCAACCAAATCCAAGGTAGAAAGAGGGAGCTGTGATTAAAGACTTTCCCAAGAGTCTTTTCTTCTGACAAGAAAAGCTTTTATAAACAACCGCCACCCCCCACCCCCAAATTTCCTCCATTCATTGGCCAGCGCTGCACCCCTTGCCCCGTAACTGGCAAAGGGAACAGGGTTGCCACGCCTGCTTTAGATTGATTAATCTACAGGGGTATTTCACACATTTGGAACACAGTTGTGTGTTGTGTGTTCCTTTTTAATCCTCCCCCAAAATGTGTGTTTCTTTAGGCAGCTTGAGACTTCTTTGTTAAAACTTAAAAGGAGTAGGCTCCTCGCCCCCGACCAGTGGACACCGTTACGGGAACCACGTAAGGATGGTCACAGGTTGGTGACTACAGGGCTGCCTTACCGCCCTACAGGGCAGGGTCTCTCTCTGGCGATTGCCACCCAGAAGGGGAGGCGCCTTCTGAACCCCGAAGCAGGAGGGAGAGCCCAGGGCCCTGGCACCCAGCAGCAGGAGGCTGCGAGTTCACCTGCAGAGTATCTGTGGTTCTTGGTTATCTTTTTTTCCTCCCGCTATTGGCAGCAAGCCACCTAGGAAAAAAATTCGTATTAATTCAACCCTACATTTGTACAAAGAGACACATTGCTTAAAAGGGGAGAAGGAGCATTATTTCCTGAATCTTCAGGGACCTTGAGTGGAATTTCCGAAGAGTGGCTGCTGTAAAAGTTCCGTGAATTATTATATATTGCAGATAGTTAATAGCGTGTATTTTTATCTTGAGTATGTAACTGGCAACTTTTTTTTTTTAACTTAAAATGCCCTTGTGTTCTTGAAAGCTGAGTAAATTCACACAGTATTAAGTCTCTCACAAAATGTATTCAAGAAGCTCTTAGTGTATGTTCCCTTGTTTTGTGCCCTTGTGAAGTATTTAAGCATAAAGTGGTTTTTGTGCCAGATTTTCCTGATAATATGCTACGACTTGAGAAGAGCTTACAAAAGAGTGCTTTTATTGACTTTATAAATTAAGAACCTGGTATTTCCACTTAGTTGGCCTTTTGCCCTTCTGAAACAATCATTTCCTTCTGGAACAATTAGTGCATGTTTTATGGATATTTGCATTGAACTGGGTGACTCACGGATACTCCCAAAGGAATTCTGCATTAGAATACCACTTAAATATAATTACCTTTTGTCGCCATTGTCCACATTAATTTAAATTAAGTGATTAATTTAAACATTATCTAAAATGAAAAGCTGGTCTCTGAATTTTAAAACTCCCAAGGTTAAAAGTAGGAAAAAATGAAAAAATGTATTCTTTGCCATGTTAGAGGATAAGAAAATATTACAAAACACGTGTACTTATTTTTACCTTTCTATCCTTAGAAACTCACACCAGAATAAAAATCTCCCTGGGAAGGTCCCAACGCTCCCAGGCAGGGATCTAGGGCAGTGGCCCTGGGCTCCTCTCCCTCCTCCCTGGCTGCTGCCCATCCCGACAAAGCCCCTCTTCTGCCCGTACATAGCTGATTTGTGTTTTGTTGTTTCATTTAGTTCTGTTTCGATTGCCTCAAGGACCAGCTTTGTCCTCCCTCATCACCACCCTGCTCCTGTCCCCTCACTTGTCAGCTCCTCGGCACCCACGACACAGACACATCCCACTTTTGACACTCAGCACAGGCGGCTTGTGTATGTCCTGCTTTACCACCTGCACAGCCTTTCAGACTGGGGCCCTGTGTTGCGGCTCCTTACAGAAGCCTGTATCCAACAGATGTTCAATAAACGTCTTTGATGGAAGTGGTGAGGATAAAGGGAAAATTTATAACAAGCTTCCTACATTCTTATCAGTTACTGTAGTGCAATTCCCACCATTTAAGGAATGGACTCAGGGGTCTGCCTACCAAATGTTGGTTTTGAATCAAATCGAAGTGCTTTTAAGACAGAAGGGGAAAAACAGGCCTCACTTTTGCCCGTGGTGTCCCTGTGGCCACGCCAAGTATCTATGGTGCTGAGGGTGGGCCGGCACTGTTTTTAAGCACTTTGCATGTCTGGACTCTTTTATCCTCGTAACAGCCCTATGATGTGGTGCTGTAATATTTTACAGACCAGGACGCGGAGGCAGGGAGGATTTCAAACACTAAACCCTGGGGCCGAGACCTGATCCGGGCAGCCTGGCTCCGGAGCCCGGGGCTTCACCCACTCACGGCCTGTGATGTCAGCTCGGATCGCAGGAGCCCAGACGAAGAAAACATCAGTATTTACGATTAGGGTACATCCTCACCGCCCCTCCTCTACACCTCCCCCAACCTGTTCTTCCTCTGCCTTCCCCGACTCCCAATTGCAGCATCATTCACCCAATGGCCCAAGGCATAAATCTCCAGCCTCCCGCCTGTCGCCCCCAACATCACTGCCACTTGCCCAGCGCCCCTCTGGCAGATGCCTCCCCCATAGGCAGGCTGTGCCCGGCGCAGCCCCTCCTCAGCTCTCACCAGTGGGCTGCAGAGCCTCTCTCCTCGCCAAGCATTTATCCTTCCTCTGCTAGTTACCTTCCAAAAACAGATCTATTAACCCCAGAAATGCATAGTCCTTCCCTCGCTGCTTGTTGCCCGCAGGCCCCACGGCTCAGCCTGGAAGCTCCCCGAGGGTGCGGCTCCTGCACAGCTCCAGTCTCCTGCCCTCCCCACGCCCTCGGTCTCAGGCAAGCCATGGCATCTCATCCCGCGGCCTTCACCCGTGCTGTATGCTCTACCAGGATGTCCTTCTCCTCTTCTGAGAAGGACCCTCTTCTTCCCTCAGGACCCTGCTCAAATGCTGCCCCCATCCAGCCTTCCCCACCGCAGCTTCCAGGCACGGAGCACACCCTCCCGGAGGGCAGGCACATCACCTGCGCCAGGGTGCCGTGTCTCTCCACGGGCAGGGTAAGCTGCGCCTGTGATGCCTGGGCAGGTGCCCGGCCTGGGGCTCCCTCTCCTCTCAGAGTCAGTGCCCACCACCTGCCACTTCCCAAGGTGACCCCAGAGCAGAGGAACGTGGACTTTCACGCTGCCTTGGGGAGCCTGTATCATGAGGATTAAAGGATATCTAAGGAGTGCCGAGGAGTTCCCAGTGCCAGAGCTAGAGCACGGCTGTGCCCACGACTGTCCCAGAGCAGACACACCCACTCCAGGGACCCCGAGGCCTGCTTCCCTGCCAGCCCTTTGCCTCCTGCTCATCCCAAAATTCTTCCGAGTTTTCCCTTCTCCTTTTCTCAATCCCCAGCTCTTCCTTTTTAAAATCATCACAAATGGGAATAACTTCAAAACTCCAGATGTTGGCATTGGCTCACGGCTTAGAAAAGACATACAAAAATGAGTCCCCAAAGACTTGCGTTTCAAGTAAAGGAAATCGTCAACAGGGGAAGGGCTATGGAAAAAACCGAGTTAACGACATGTCAACTCTGGGCAAGTGGCTTTCTCCCTCCTTGCTTTCTCCTTCATCCCTCCTTGCTTTCTCCCTCCCTATAAAGTGAAGACAACATGTCTCTTGCAGAAGTAAAATGTGGTGAGAGGCTCCAACCATTTTAAGTACACATCATTGTATAATAGAGCTGTTTGATTTACTCTTTCTTCAAAGAGCAAAATATGCAAGTGTGAGCCCGCAAGCCTAGCCTCTCAGCTCCCCAGCCCGGGCGTTTTCCTGAAATGGCAGCGAGCCCAGCGGCTCTGCCCGGCTGCGTGTCAGGCGGAGGCGAGAGAGGTTTCCTGGAGGTTCCGGCCGCGCTCCCGGCCGAGGGCTTGCTGGCGGCTGTGCTGCGGCTGCCGAGCCTGCGCCAGGATGGCTGGTCTACAGTGAAGCCACAGGAGAGGAACGTGAGATACCTGGGTTCCCAGCTGCCAACAGCAGGTGACACCCGACTCTGCACAGCTGCTTCTGCCTCCGTTCAGAGACAGGGAGAGCCGCTGGCTTCTTGCTGGTGAGTCTGGATCAAGTCCCAGGCATCTGACAAGACTCACCTGCGACGGCAGCCCTCCTGGCAGCGGCGGGCGAGCCTGGTGGGGAGCAGGGCGAACCTTCGTCAGCAGGCACGTTCACGACAGCATCGCAGACGACACTGGAGAAGAGAGTCACGGGGACCGAGAAATGGACAATCCTGAGAGTCAGCGTGTTCCCTGAGAATCAGTGAACCGTCAAATGCCATCTTCCAAGCCAGACACTGCCACCAGGAAGCACCAGCCACGGCCCGGCCGCAGCTAATGTGCCCAGTGTTCTCTAACGGAGGCCACGGGCTGACGCCAGGGCCTCACGCAGTGATCCTCGCCCCTCGCGGCGCCACGGCGAGAAGGGAGCCGTGGGTTGTGGGTTCAGGTCCTGAATTTACCCGCCGTGAGACTTTACACCATTGGCTCCCTCTGGACCTGTTTCACCATCTACAAGATGGGCACAACCCTGTCTACCTCAAAGGACCTTTTTAAGAATCAAACGAGCTTGGGTGTGTGGTCACACTGGACGCTGAATGTGGCCACCACCACACTGGACAACAGCAATAACTGGTGACCCTTTACAGTGTGCCTGTCTCTGCGCTAGATGATAAGGGGATTTTTTAAACATGAGATATACTATTTGTCCCTTATGCAGCTTATGCTAGAGTGAGGAAACATGGGGAGGTGAGATGTTTCACGTGTACTGAGTTCCCGTAATGTGCCTGGCTTTGTCTGAGACACTTTTTAAACAAAAATAAACAAGCCCTTAGTGACAGGGATTATCATCCCATACTCCACGGTGGAGGGAAGCGGGGCTCGGCGCCGGGGCCGGAGGGAAGGGTGGGGATTGCCACGCCCTGCCGCCCACACCCCGGCTCCCTCGGAGCTGGAGGCTCTCATCCCACAGCGGCAGGCCCACGAGACGCGGGGCGCTGGCGAACGGGGTGGGACAGATGCCGGGGTGTCCAGGCACAAAGCCTCTGCCAACATCTGCCAACCACTCGGGAAGTCCCTTCGACACAGGCTGCTTTGTCAGGGCTGAAGTCCTTGAACGTGCTGAGCCTACAGATGGCTGTCGGGTGATGACGAGGTCACGTGCCAACAAGCCAGCACGTGGAGGAAGTGGGCAGATGCCTGCCCTTCTGGTCTTCAGAGAAGACGGAAGCCGCCGAGCCAGTGCCTGTGTGCCAGGCATTGTGCGAGAGTCTTACGTGCATTATCTTAGCTCCACGCCACGTGGTATGATTTTACATATTTTACAGATGAGAAAACCAAGGACTGGCAGTGAAGTCGAATGCTTAAGGTAAAAATAGGAGGATAACCTGGAATGTGAATTTAGATCTGTTTGATTTTTTAAATATTTTGGGGGGGAGGAAATTTCATCCCATTTTTTTCTAGTTTTTTTAATGTCTGTCCCTCCCCTGTCCCCAACCAGTGCTCCATGAAAGCGCAACTTGGATGTACTGTTTACTGCTACATCTAACACCTATCCAGGTAGCAAGGAAAGGAGCAGTAAGTGGCACCTTGGTTCTCCAGACTGTAGCAGCTGCACCTGGCACCACACTGTTCAGAATCCTCGAGGCCCTCTCTACATGGGGTGAGGGATACATTTCTGACCCTCTTGGGATGATCTCTGCCTCATTCCACTCAGAATCCAGGCAGAATAGTGGGTCGGAGTGTAGACCCAAGTCAGAAAAACAGGAGTCAAATCTCAGTCCTTCCATTTATATTTCTAGCTATGTGGCTTAACATCGGTGACCTCAACTGTCCAATGGGGAAAGAGCACCCACATATATATTAATACAGACGTATGTATAGCCTATGTATTAGGGTACCTCTTCTTAGAGGCCACCAATTCTGTGACATGAACCCTGGCAGGGACCTAGCAGGCTGCTCTGTGCCCACTGATTCAAGGGAATGCAACACTGCTCGTCTCCACTTTTTGTCCCTGACACTTTCTTCTGCCCACATGGGCCCTAATAAACTGACTGATGAACCAGCTGTCTGGCCGGGCACGGTGGCTCACACCCGTAATCCTAGCACTCTGGGAGGCCGAGGCGGGCGGATTGCTCAAGGTCAGGAGTTCGAAACCAGCCTGAGCAAGTGCGAGACCCCGTCTCTACCATAAATAGAAATTAATTAGCCAACTAATATATATAGAAAAAATTAGCCGGGCATGGTGGCGCATGCCTGTAGTCCCAGCTACTCAGGAGGCTGAGGCAGGAGGATTGCTTGAGCCCAGGAGTTTGAGGTTGCTATGAGCTAGGCTGACACCACCGCACTCATTCTAGCCTAGGCAACAAAGTGAAACTCTGTCTCAAAAAAAAAAAAAAAAAGAACCAACTGTCTTTAGGTTTAACCATCCCCTATGTCTGTTTGATTTAAACTTCTTCTCTCAAAGTCATGCAGAACTGAATTAGTAAAAGACGGAGGAACTTGTGCTGAGTGGTTTAATGAAGGGCTAGCTGAGCAGTCAGGGAGTGATTCTAACGGGGTGGAGGGGCGGTTCCTGGAAGGGGTAACATTGAGGCTGGCCTTTGGAGATACAAACTAGGGCTGCAGTGGAGAGAGGGGTAACACAGGCGATGGCAGAGGCCTGAGGTTCAGGCCGTATTCACAGAACCGTGACAGGGGCACAAGGCATTGGGGGCTTTTAATTGGGACTTGATATGGGAAACATGTATTGGGTCTAGATAGAGACGGAACCTAAATGCCAGGCTAAGGAGCCTTGAATTCAGCCTGTGAGCCGTGGGTAGCTGTTACAGTTCCAATCATAGCAAACATTCTTAGCACCATGGTGCACTGGAGTGGAAGGAACCAGGTGACCCGTCCAACTGTTCCCTTTTACTGAGGCCCAGAGAAAGTGACTCTACTGAGATCACCCTGCTGGTCAGTAGAGGAACCTGGACTGGAACCCAGGCCTTGAGACTGTCTCAATCTGCAACCCCGCCCCCAACTCCTTCCATCCATAAGTCCCCTAGTGCTGCACCATCTGCTCTCCAGCGGGTCCCAAATCAGGTGGTTCCCTACCCTGAAGCCCATGACTTGGGAAGGCACCTTAAAAGATCTTCCTTCTTTTAAAAAAAGTACTATCCCATCCTTGAGCTTACAAAGGTTATTGTCAAACAAAAAGATGCAAAACCTCACTTGTAACTCTTTTAAAAAGGCAAATCAATGGAGGCTGAGGCAGGAGGATCTCTTGAGCTCAGGAGTTCGAGACCAGCCTGAGCAAGAGTGAGACCCCCATCTCTACAAAAAATAGAAAAATTAGCCAGGTGTGGGGGCGCATGCTTGTAGTCCCAGCTACTTGGGAGGCTAAGGCAGGAGAATCACCTGAGCCCAGAAGTTTGAAGTTGCAGTGAGCTGTAATAATGCTACCCAGGCAAGAGAGCGAGACTCTGTCTCAAAAAAGAAAAAAAAAAAGTAAATCAAAACAATGAAATACTATTTTTCATCTAATAGACTAGCAAACTTTGATAGTGCCCATAGTTCATGGTGTAGCACGGTAGGCTGTCTTATACCTCATCAGTAGGAGTCTAAACAGGGCACAGCCTTTTGGAAAACAATCTGGCAAGATCCATAGAAATTGCAACTGTGCCTACCTTTATCCCAGCAACTCAAATTCTAGGAATTTACCCTACGGCTATACTTGATCTAGTGTGCAAAAATGTTAGAGTAATGTTTATTGCGAATATTTGTAATTGTGAAAAACTGGGGGAAAACTAATTGCTCACCAATAGAGTCTAGTTATTATATATCCATTGTAAGAAATAATGTGCACTAGATTTCTGTGTGTGGACATGGAGAATGTTGAAGACACAGGAGGTGAAAACAGGCAATCTGCGGAGGATTGTGCATAGTACGAACGACTCCCTTTTGTGGAGGAGAATAAAACACACGCATGCTCGAGTATACAGAGAAAAATTCTAGAGAGATGCACAAAGAAGATTAACAGTGGTTATCTCGAGGGTGAGGGATGGGGAGGAAGGAGGAAGGAGACTGTTTGGACTCTGTGTCCTTCTGTATGGCTTAAATTTCTTCCTTTCTTCCTTCCTTTCTTTGTCCCTTTCCTAATCCCTTTCTTTCTCTTTTGCTGCTTCTTTAAAAAAAAAAAAACTATGAGCATGTATTATTTTTTATAACTTAAAAAAATTTTCTTAAATAACTGTTATTGCCAACATCTCATAGATATAGATTTTAATTTCTGTTTTGGAGAGCTAAAAATTCTGTATTCAAATTTACAAAGTAGACTCAAAGTGTTTTATTACTACATCTATGGTCTAATAACCTCAGGCCCTTCCCGTTCTTGTTTTTGGTTTCATGGTTTGATATTTCTTAGTTCATCCCTTTTGTGTGTGTGCCTACCACACATCAGGCAGGAGGCTCTCCGTGGATGTCCGCAGGGCACTGTGAGGGCTGTATGCACCCAATAAACACTCGAGGGCTGTCTCCCATGCAGATACCCGGCACAGGGCACATAAAAATTAAAGCAGGCCAATCCCTGCCCTCTCTGGAAATGCTCACACTATGGTGGAGACAGACACACACGGGGAATGCCCATTTAACAAACAGAATGTCATAAAGGTGTGATGGGTGATGTGGAAGGTGCCAGTGGGTCACACAAGACATCTCACCCAGCCTGGAGGGTCAGGGAGGCAACTAGGAGGAACCCAGAGAGTCTGGAAGTTGAGTGGAGTCTGCTAAGCACGGAGGGGAAGAGCAGGGAGTGGGGCCGGGGTGGCTCTCCAGCCTGAGCAATTGTGCCGCAGGACGGCACAGGGTGCTGAGCTGTTCATTTACACACTGTGCTCAGGAGTTTGCACTTGATTGAGAGTGTGACAGTGACAGGAAATCTGTGTTCTGTGAAGGTCATCCTGGCCACAGTGTGGAGAGAGGTTAGAGGAAGAAGAGGAAAGGCAAAGGGTCACTGTCCCAGTGGTTTGCACCACATCTATGGACCACTGGTGCCACTATTAATATTTTTCTAAAATTAGCTCGCTTTTAAGATATAATTGATTTAAACAGAAAACGGGAGAATAAGAGGGAAGAACAGGCTGCACGGCTCCAGGGCTGTACCCAGGGTTAGAGGACAGACCCCAAGAGGGCGGTGAGAGGTGAGGCTGCGGTTGCTGATTTGGGCCGTGAGCCCAGAGGACTTGGAGCAGAGGGCCCGCTGGCGCCGCGTGAAGGCCACCGCTTTCTCCTGGTTTCACCTCCTCTCTTGGGCTTTGTGCTCCCCTTTCTGTCTCTTCCGCTGGCTTTTCTCCCTCCCAGCCCTCCCCTGGCGGAGGCTGCAGGATCCAGTGTCACTGCCATAGGGATTCACCCATCTCAAGGCTTTGCATTGCGCCAGGACGCAGACGATGCCCAGAGGCGGCGCCTCAGCCCCGACCTCTCCCGCCCGCGCAGTGGCCCTGACCCCCACGGGCTCTCCAGCGCCCCTGGAGCTTGGCACACCCCAAACCTTCCACACCTGCGGCCTTCCTATCCCAGGGATGGCAAGTCACCTCTTCCAGCTGCGCAGCTGGGAAGCCTGTGGTCTCCTACACGCATTTCCCATTTGCAGGAAATCCTGTGGGTCCCAGCGTCAGAACACACAGAATGCGACCACTTCCCCCACTTCTCTACCGCGCCACCATCGTCTCTCGCCTGCCTCATGGCCATCGCCTCTTACCTGGTCCCCACCGCAAAGCGACCAGCCACTTTAAAACACAAGTGAGAGCACACAAGTCACTGCCCAACGCGTCCCCTCTCACCCAGCGTAAACACCGAGGTCCCTACCGCAGCCCGCAAGGCCCCGCACAGTTGGCTCCCCCGCGCCCACGACCCGGCCGCCCCGTCCCCGCTGGTCCCGCGCGCTGACGGCCACACCAGGCGCCCCGGCCTCCCGCTCCCCGCGCCTCTGCCTGCCCCGGCCACCCCCAAGTGCCCCCGAGGGCGGCCTCGCCTCCTCCGAGTCTGACAACCGGCTCCCCCGCCGCTCCCGCGTGCTAACGCACCGCACCGTTTCTTATTTTGTCCATTGCCTGTTACCCCGACCGGGACGCGGGACCGGCAAGAACTTTGTGTCCGGCTCACGGCCCGGGCGGGCATCTAGGACAGGAGCTGGCGTCGGGGCGGGTCTCTCGCCAGGTGTCCGCTGAGCGACAGCGCAGACCCTGGAGAAGACAGGGGCCCAGCCCGGAAAGGGCAATGCGGGTCGGCCGGGTGGAAGTGGGCGGGGATGGGCGCCCAGAGGAGTGAGGCTGCCTCCGGGCGGCTGGGGGTTCCGGGGGCCTGAGCCCCTGGGGCCTGCGGGGCTGGGGCAGGGGGTGCCTGGCGGGGCTTGCGGGGGGTTGGGCTGGGGAGTTGAACTCCTCGGGGCCTGCGGAGCTGGGGCGGGGGTCTGGAGTGGCTGAGGGAGGGGTACAACTTCTCGGGGCCTGCGGGACTGGGGCAGGGGGGTCTGCGGGGCTGGGGCAGGGGTCTGGAGTGGCTGAGGGAGGGGTACAACTTCTCGGGGCCTGCGGGGCTGGGGCGGGGTCCCCGGGGAGAAGGCGGCCCCGCGAGGCGGCGCGACCACCGCGCAGCGCGGCGGGGTCAGGAGGCGCGGCCGATTTCCAGTGCCTGTCACAGGGCGCACAGCGCGAGGGATGGGCGGGAAATTCTAACCAGACACTGCGCGGCGCCAGGAGAAAGGGAAATTTGGGGACATTTCTCGGGAAAAGCCGCGGGGCTCGGGGCGTGACCGGCGGCGAGCGGAGCGCGCGTCGCGGGCCCCGGGCCGGCAGAGGCGCCCCTGCGGCGGGCAGGGCGCAGGCGGGGCGCGGGCCCTATCCCCGCAGCCGCCGAGGGCCGGGGGCCCGCGAGCAGAAGGAGGCTCCCCGGCGCGGAGGGCCGGAGGGCGACAGGTGCGCGCCGCAGCGCGGGGCCCAGACCCCAGGCCGGCGCCGGAGGCCGCGAGCCCGGCGCGCCGTCCGCACCGCCACGCGGGTCCCCGCCCGCGCCGCTCCGCCCCGCCGGCCCCGCCCCGGCGCCCCGCTCGCCGGCCAATCCGGCCTGCCCGCTCCGAGGCCCCGCCCCGGGCCGGAGCGCCGCCAGCCAATGGGCGGCCGAGCCCGGCGCCCAGTGCGCGCAGCCCGCGCGGAGCCGGCTCAGAGCGAGAAAAGCGAACCTAACCCGTCGGGGCCGCCGCTCCGGACCCGCCGCCCGCCGCCTCCCCCCGGATCGTGTGTACTGTCCCAACCCGAAAGTCCAGTTCTGCGGCCCGGCAGCGGCGAGAGCGCGATGACACAGGAGTACGACAAGTGAGTGAGCGCGGGCGCGGAGTCCGGCGCCGCGGGGCCCGGCCGAGGGGCCGCCGCTGCCCGCCGGGCCGGCCGCACCTGCGGCGAGCGAGCGCGGCGCCCGCCCGGGCCGGGCGGGGCGGGCAGGTGCTGCGGGCGGGCAGGTGCTGCGGGCGCCGGGCGGGCGGCGTCAGCCCTGCGCCGCCGTGGCCTCTGCCCCGCAGCGCTCCCGCCTCTTTGTTCGGTCGGAGCCTCCGCGGAGACCCGGGGCCCGGGAAACTCGACACCGGAGAGCCCACCTCCCTCCTCTTCCTCCTCCTGCGGTCGCGCGGCCCTCAGGGCACGGGGCGAGATCGGAGCCGCGCACCCCGCGCGGGACCTCCCCGCCTCCCGGGTCGCGGGCCCGCTTGGGCTAATGGATCTCTTTGACGCGCCCTCCTTGGCGGCACAGGTAGACTTCAGGTAATCTGTTGTCGCGCAACCTCGCCACCCGGACACCTGCCAGGGCTTCCAGAACAGAGAGATTTAGGGAAAGGTTGAGGTGCCCCGGTGTCCTGGCGTTTCCTTTTGCCCCGGCTGGCTGTGTGGGTGAGAAAACTGCTGTAGGAGTCACTTTGCCACTTGCATCATTGATGGTAGTTACAGATCACTGTGCTGTCAATGCTTAGAAATATCAAGAGGATAAACTTTGAAATCGGGGTGATAAGCTAGGCAGTACTGTGCAAAGTAACACGCCTTTCGAAGTTTGTGATTTTTAAAAGTATGTCTACAAATGTAAAGGTGGGAGTGTAAGATGCGGTGATGTAAGATATTAGGGGAACTTAGGTGACGGATATTTCTGTATTTTCGTTGCAGCTTTTCTAAATGTAAAATTGTTCAAAAAAAAATTAGTCGAAAGAAAAAAAAAAGAAAGAAAGAAAAACCACACCAAGCCAATTAGTGTATTTCAGGTCAGTAAATCCAGGGCAGATAAGTACCCCTCCCAGTTTCATAATTATTTGTTAAGGATCGTCTTAAGTGTGCTCTTTCTCTGTATGAGAAGATTAGGTATTAGGTATGGAGTGTCTTAAATGGATTACCCTTGGTTGTAGAATATTCAGTTAAATTATTGCATGAACTGTATTTCAGAAGTCTGAGAGATCATTGATGAAGGATTTAAGGCTCACCTGAAAGTAACACGGAGCATTTAGGGACTACAGCCTACTCCCTGACTGTCATGAGGAAGTAGACTAAGAAAGGCAGAGCTGGTTTTGTGTTTATTTCTTGGCCTATAGTTTAGATAAGGCAAAATTTCCAAAGCTAACACTTTGGCCTAAGGCACACTTTGGAAATATGAAACACCTTCAGGGTGATCCCAGACATAAAGCCATTTGAAAAATATTTATTTTCTGTTGCTTGTACAAATTTGGGTTGGGGTGAGAGAAGAAGGGAAGCTGAAAAACTAGCATTACGGGAATTGAATGAGCCAAGTGCTGTCATAGTCTTCTGGAAGTAGCTATTACATATTAATAATAGCTTAGCAGTACGCCAGTGAGTCACCCCAAGGTACCACTGGTTCAGTAGCTGTTACGCTCTGGTCCTGATGGCTCAGGGAATGCCACTTTGTGTATTTCTTTATTTTCTTAAAATTTGAGATTTGTATAAACTCCATTTTTAAACTATCTGCTTTGAACAATCTTTTGTGTTTGTTTTGTGTTAAGACAGTATACCACCTGAAGACTTCTTTTCTCACCAGTTGTAAGCTAGGATTTTACACCTAGGTATGAGTAAAAACTTTGGCTTCGAAATAATACTTCGTTTTCACTGAGGATAAATTAAATTGTTGGATTTTCCCCCCATTTTTGGAAGATGTTCTCCTTTTTCTAAATCTGTATCTGTTTTTAAAGGGCCTGGGTGACGGCCAAACCCTAACCTTTGTTGATTTCTTAAAAAGATAGTCTTTCTATGTTCACTTTTAAAATAGGTCGGTCACCTTTAGGCCATTTACATACTTCATTAGTGTGTTGCAATGAGAATTAATCCTTACATTTGCTTGTTATTAATTCAGAATAGTTCCAACCATTTAACATTTATTTTTCCTTTTAAAGAAACTGCTTTGGTTTGCTAGAGTCAGTATTCCATTTTTTCACTTTATTGACTTATTAAATAGTACCAACTGAATAGTTATTGAAACTGTTTACATTTCAGGTTTTTGGAATCAGTGATGTTTGCTTTAATCTTTTAAATTAAATCTTCTATAAGGCTTCACTAAGATTGCCGTAGATTTTTCCCACCAAACTACAGTGTTAAAATGAAACAGTTCTTGCCCAGTGTAAAAAACTAGAAAAGATTTTTAAAAACAGGGTTTCCCACCTATTTTTTTTTTTTAATCTTTTGCTCAGTGGCTTCATTTATTGTTGTAGATTCTTAAGTGTTTATCTCTAAGATAAGCAGTTAACTCCCATGCCAGAAAATTATGCTTCTTTATTGATTTACAGTCCCCTTTGGCCACATTCCATGCTCAATCTCCTGGTAATCAGTAGAATATTCTAACTTTCTCATATACCCCCAAGGATTAAACGAAGTATCCCATTCTCTTTCTGCCTCTCCTCCCTCCTCCCTGTTTTTAGGTAGGAAATTTTTTAAGGCATGGCATCCACAGGAGAAAGAGGGGAGCAACATGTAGCAGCATGATGAACCTTCTTATACACTCTCCTGAAGAGGGCACAGTCCTCACTGTGTGTTTGAAGAGAATAAGTGTTCTATTTTGCCTTACTGTGTTCTTGTGTTTGTTTACGTAAAGAGTTGGAGAGCCTGGCATTTTCTTGGGGGTGGTTTTGTTTTGTTTTGTTTTTGCCAAATACTATATCCCTGGGTTCCGTGTATAAGGTAACTGCAGGTTCCCTGGCTGCCTAAATACCTTTTATCTGACGGGGGAACCCATGGGTCTACATTTAAGTGGTTTGTCTTCCAGTCTTGTCTTAATTTGACTTACTAGGGTCATAGGTGAAACAATAGTCTATTTTATAGGAATGTCAAGAACTTGATTGTTAGGTTCTTTAAAAATTAGCTATGATGCATGCCTTGCAGTAGAAAAGTATGATTTTTTTTTTTTTTTTTAATTTCTCTGAAGCAAACGGCCAGTGTTGGTTCTTCAGAATGAAGCACTTTATCCACAGCGGCGCTCCTA
Source organism: Microcebus murinus (assembly GCF_040939455.1). Classification (NCBI taxonomy): domain Eukaryota; kingdom Metazoa; phylum Chordata; class Mammalia; order Primates; family Cheirogaleidae; genus Microcebus; species Microcebus murinus. Next base: position 7,293,878 of record NC_134106.1, read on the forward strand.
TACTAGCGAGGATGAGGCCTGGAAATCTTTCCTGGAAAACCCTCTCACTGCAGCGACCAAAGCGATGATGAGCATCAATGGAGATGAAGACAGTGCGGCTGCGCTGGGCCTGCTCTATGACTACTACAAGGTCGGTGTGCCTGCTCTGTGACACCCTCCCAGTCTCAGAGGCACCTGATTCAGCAGCGTATGCAACAGTCATTTGCTCGTAGAATGTAATACAAGTTGCTTCTGTAGTGGCTATAAATAGTTTAATGAGTACTTTGCCTTACTGTGGTTCAAAGCTGAAAATGCAGGATCATAGAATCAAAGGGTTGTTTTTAAAACGTGTGAAGCAGCCAGTTGCTCTGGCTCTATCTGAAGGGTGAGGCTATCATAAATGAAGAGGGCAGATGAGCCTTACTGGGCTTGAACATTTCACTGAAGGTAGTGCTTAGTGCCGAGAACAGTGGATAGGGCTAAGTTACCTGTGTGCTAACCTTTGACCTGCGTTGTCAGGTTGACTTCCAGTCCCTTAAATGATGTTACAGAGCCTGTGATTTGATTTGATTGTAGGATTCATTAAAAGAAAAAATTATATTCTCTAGTCTGGGACTTTCTAGTTCTCAGATCAGGATATATTTTGTTGCCTGTTTCCGGAGGCTTGGATTAGTCTTAGTTAAATATAATCTGTGATCTGTGTGGATCTCTACATGGTTTTCATTATCTGGAGATGACACCACTGATCTGTCTCAACATTGTCATTGTTGCCCTAATAGTACGAGCTGCCACTCGCTGGTGACCTGGATTATGCTCGGCACGTTACCAGGCTGTGTGTGACTTCTCATCCTCAGGTTGCACAGCGAGTGTGTGCAGCTGGGCGCCCAGCGCAGCAGGTGGTCTGCTTTGCCTCTGGATTCACCTTGGCATCCCTCCTTCTACCACTAGCAGATATTGGGGGTGGCCGTTAAGAGTTTGGGATACTGTTTAAAACATACTGAGCTGAAACACAACTTTCCCAGGTGGCCTTTGTCTTGCTGTTATTTGTAACTATTCTGTGTAACTGTTTGTTGTCATCACTACCTTTATAAAGACCAGGAACTTTTCAAGATTCCCAGAGGCGCCTTAATGACAGTGTCTACTTATGGATATAATATATATGTATTTTTTGTGTGGTTTGTTTTTGCTGTATTTTTATTTTGAAAACTTTCAAACCTACAGAAAACTTAAAATAACAGGATACTCAACTACTAAATACCTTTACCTAGATTCACCAATTGCTTGTGTTTCACTACATTTTGGCACTGTATTATTTTCCCTGAATGTAAGAAATAGGAAAAAAGTCACAGAGGATAGTTTGATTATCAAAATTGGGGAGGTAACTAAGCAAAATATTTAATTATTTCCTGGTATGATGACATGTGTCCAACTCGTGTTTGAGGGATTCAAAGGTTTTTTTCCTTTGAATATGAACAGAAACTTGTGTAATAACTAATGATTCTAGAAGAAACCTTTGTCTGGGCAGCAGAGCCAGGAAGAGTTCCTTTGAAGTAGAAGCTATTGTATATTTGTTCTTATGGCTTGTTTTATTGACTTAATCAATGTAAAAACTATTAAGTTCCTTAGATGTTAATATGAAGTTACTTTTTTTTTTTTTTTTTTTTGAGATGGAGTCTCGCTTTATTGCCCCAGGTAGAATGCAGTGGCATCATTGTAGCTCACTGCAACCTCAGACTCCTGGGCTCAAGGGATCCTCCTGCCTCAGCTTCCCAAGTAGCTGGGACTACAAGCACATGCCATGATGCTGGCTAATTTTTCTATATTTTGTGAAGACAGAGTCTCGCTTTTGTTCAAGCTGATCTCTAACTCCTGAGCTCAAGCCATCCTCCCACCTTGGCCTCCCAGAGTGCTAGGATTACACAGGTGTGAGCCACCGTGCCTGGCCATATCTGTATAGTATGTTTTTCTCTGTTCTTTTCTTTGCTTTTTGAGACAGAGTCTTGCTTTGTTGCCCAGGCTAGAGTGAGTGCCGTGGCATCAGCCTAGCTCACAGCAACCTCAAACTCCTGGGCTCAAGCAATCCTGCTGCCTCAGCCTCTTGAGTAGCTGGGACTCCAGGCATGCACCACCATGCCCGGCTAATTTTTTCTCTATATATATTAGTTGGCCAATTAGTTTTCTTTCTATTTATAGTAGAGATGGGTCTTGTTCTTACTCAGGCTGGTTTCGAACTCCTGATCTCGAGCAATCCCAATCCGCCTGTCTTGGTCTCCCAAGTGCTAGGATTACAGCTGTGAGCCACCGTGCCCGGCTTATAGTATGTTTTAAATAAAGTGTCCTAAAAGTGTTTTACAGCTCAAAAGGAGATAAATCCTCATGTCTGTCCATGAAGGGTGATAATTTGAGTAGTACTTACTTGTCAGGCTTCTTGTGATAGGTGTAAATTTATTTTCTTTTTTAAATGAACTGAATTATTTGTTCTTTGGTTGTAAGCATTATAAGTTCTTTGGTTGTAAGCATCAGTCATTATTACATAATAACTTTGGTAAAGCTTTAAAAGCACATTGTTGGCTGGGCACGGTGGCTCACGCCTGTAATCCTAGCACTCTGGGAGGCCTAGGTGGGTGGATTGTTTGAGCTCAGGAGTTTGAGACCAGCCTGAGCAAGAGCAAGACCCTGTCTACTAAAAATAGAAAGAAATTAATTGGCCAACTAAAAATATATAGAAAAAATTAGTCAGGCATGGTGGCGCATGCCTGTAGTCCCAGCTACTCGGCTGAGGCAGTAGGATTGCTTGAGCCCAGGAGTTTGAGATTGCTGTGAGCTAGGCTGACGCCATGGCACTCTAGCCCAGGCAACAGAGTGAGACTGTGCCTCAGAAAAAAAACAAAAACAAAAAAACCATACCCTGTCCACCTGGCCAAAAATACTGTGGGACTAGATATAATTTTTTTTAAAATAAGAAAAATAAAAACAAATAAAAGCACATTGTTAATACCTGAAACAACTTATTTTGTCATTAGTGGTGGAACAGGAAAATAGGAATAGAAGTCTCGCCTTGAAAACCATTTTCAAGTGTCTTAGCCATTTTGGAGTGCGTGTGGGGATTAAGTCTCAGTTTGGTGTCTGTCTACAGGATATTCACTAATGTTGCCTACTTTTCACTTCCCTTGCAAAGAGAAGAATCAAAAAAGAAATAGAACAAACTCAGTTAGATTTTACCTTTGGGTAATGGACATATGAACCCCAAAGGATCTGAAGACATTTATCATATGAAGCCAGCATTTGGATCTTGGAAGAAATGAACTGTTAACATGGCTGTTCCTTTTGTTTTTTGCATTTGATCTGAAAGGAGAGTAGTAGGAAAGAGCAGTGAGCAAGTTTGAAGAGCTCAGTTGTGTTTTTAGCAGCTTCTTCTCTGTTATACTTTGTAGGTAAATGAGTAAAACCAGGGCAGAGGTTTTTCTTTTAAGAGATGAAACCCAGACTCCAATGACAAAGTTAATTTGTGATGGCCTGAGTTTATTTGACAACTCAGTCGCTTTTTACATATCAACGAGATTGTTGGCCAGATTGTAAGCTCCTTGAGGGCAGACACTGTCTTATTCTTTGTGTGTCCCCAGAGCCTGGTGTTTGGTAGGAAACCAGTAGATAAATGAATGATCAAGTTTACTGAAAAATAAAAGGCTATATCTTTGGGTGAAGTATACTTCGGTAGATAAGAACTAAATTCTTTTCGTGTGTTAATACATAAGGTTCCGAGAGAAAGAAGGTCTTCAACAGCAAAGCCAGATGTTGAGCACCCAGAGCCAGATCACAGCAAAAGGTAATGTTTAATTTGTAACAACATAAACTAGTACACTTGAAAAATGGCACATTTTTCTAAAAATAAAATGGAAGTTTCTTTAAATGAACAAATTACTAGTGGAAGAGATAGGAAAGTTGGCCTGTTAATATCCAGATTCAGGTTTCATCAGTGGTTTATTTCTGTTTGTTGGTCTGATTTGATTCTGTCGCTCTGAGACGTTACCTGTTTCTTTGGGCATAGTATTCATAGTTGCCTTTTCTAAAAAAACCAAAAGCACTGACTTTCTCTTCCTCCAAAGGGATGTTTTTAGTAATAACTTAAGTGTTGCTCATTTGTCTTAGAGGTCCTTTTAAGGAGGTTGTGGCAGTGTTGGGGGGGTCTATTAAAAATATTAAATACCAGTGACTCTTGAATACGTGCCTGAGTAGAACTTAATAAAGTAAGTTCCATTGTATTCAAACTCCTGTTGAAATTATTTTTGAAATATTTTAGGTTAAAATTTTTGGAAAATTTAATTAAGGCTTGACTTCATAGCCATGAAAAACAATTTTTTTAAAGATACCTTTTTAAATAGCTCAGAATATTTGTTAAAGCAAAATTAATTTTATGCAGATATATCAACCGTACAATGTAATAATAGGTTTCCTTTTGGTGAAAGAGAAAGCCAGGTGGCATAGGTATTAGGAAAAGTGGTGGCCACATAATAACAGTTCATAGTCCTTGGACACTGTGTCAGGCATTACCATACACAGTTCAGTGTATCATCTCATTTCAGCCTCGTAAGGACAGACACCACTGTTATCCCCATATTACAGATGAGGATTTGGTTGCTAAGAGATGAAGTAACTTGTTCAGGGCGACAGAGTTTGAGCCAAGGCAGTCTGCCTGAACTGATCAGATAACGTTTGTAGCTTCAGGCTTCTAGTTAAAATATGGTAATTTTTTTTTTTTTTTAAGGATTATTGAGAATCAAGCTTACTAGAGAAGAGCTCTAAGTCCTCAGTATTTCAAATGAAATTTTGCTTATTACTTTTGGATTTTACTTGATCTATAGCTGTAAAGTCTTTTTTTCTTTCTCTAGTCATAAGTGGTTGTACTGTTTTCTGTTTAGTTGGTTTCCAGTAAGTGTAATATTGCATAGGACCCAACCGCCCAATGCCAAAATAAAAGTTAATGAAAGAAATAAAAATTGTCAAAGAACCGTATCAGCATCAAATTTGAAAATACACGTCTGTGGGCAATATACATAACCTTAACATTTGTACCCCCATAATATGCTGAAATAAAAAAAAAAAAAAAAGAAAGAAAGAAAATACATGTCTGTCCATGAAGGGTGACATGTTTTCTTTTTTCTTTAAGAAACAGCATACCAATAGTGACGGAGCAGCCCCTCATTTCTGCTGGAGAAAACAGAGTACAAGTACTAAAGAATGTGCCATTTAACATTGTCCTTCCCCATGGCAACCAGCTGGGCATTGATAAGCGAGGCCACCTCACAGCTCCTGATACTACAGTCACGGTCTCCATAGCGACAATGCCTACCCACTCCATCAAGACGGAAAGCCAGCCACATGGCTTTGCTGTGGGCATCCCTCCGGCAGTGTACCACCCCGAGCCCGCCGAGCGTGTGGTAGTTTTCGACCGGAACCTTAGTACTGACCAGTTCAGCTCTGCTGCTCAACCCCCAAATGCTCAGCGGCGGACTCCAGACTCTACTTTCTCAGAGACCTTCAAGGAAGGCGTTCAGGAGGTACAGGAAACAAAAACATCTTCCCGAGACGGCTGTGTGTTTGTTTAAGTATTGGGTTCCACCTTTTCCTTGTTATGTAAGCTTGAAACTCAGCCTGAAGTGAATGGATTAGAAATAAAAGATTTTTTTTTTTTTTTAAGAGAAAAGGCCCATGGGTATAATTTGTAAACTAAATCTATAAAACCAGAAGTTATTACGAAGGGCACATGGCTAATCTTACCAGCAGCTGAGTTAGCAATTATGATTTCAGCTAAGTGATTTGCAGGATAAAGAGAAAGAGAAGCCCGCACATAATCTTCCATTGACAACAGATGGATTCGCATTTTCAGCATTTGTTCAAGACCAAAGCAGGCTTCCCTGCAACTGGTCTTAATATCAAGTGATTTATTGTGTTTTGTTTGGTGCTTCTTGGTTGGTAGTATAGTCAGGGAGATGGGTAGACCAGAGAAGTGTATGAAATTTACAAATTAATTCCAAATAGTTCTGAAGGTTTTATGGCGAGGAGCACCTCACTCAGATAAAAGTTAGGGACTGAAGCTGTTTGAAACCAGGTTTAATAACTGGGGAAAAGAGCATTTTACCTCTGCTGAGGAGTCCATAGTTGCCTTTCCTGACAAAATGCACCAAATCCATCTAGCCATGGAGTGAACTTGATACTGTATCTTAACTTGGTACAATGATAAGGTGACTCCTAAAAGTCATGAAATTTTTGTTGTAGATTGTGGAATTTGAACAGAATTGGGATATGTGAGAAAGATGGGAAAGGGGGGCATTGAGTCCCAAGCACTTGGTGGGTGCATCTGCATAGGTGGTTCTGATTTACTTGAGTGGTATATACAAGTGGATAAATTTCTTTTCTTTTTGTTAATTTTAGAAAATTTTTGTAGATTGGAAATTTTTACTTGAAAATGAGTATTGAGTGGGTAGTGGGTTGCTGTAAGCCACATCCTTTCATGCTGTGCCAGACCTTGGTCTGTAGGAACGATGATAACCAGTTAAATAGTTGTGGCTTATTACGTTGATATTTCAGGTTTTCTTCCCCTCGGATCTCAGTCTGCGGATGCCTGGCATGAATTCAGAGGACTATGTTTTTGACAGTGTTTCTGGGTAATAGTTGTCTTTTAATTTGACTTTTAATTTGCAGCTTTTATGACTTACTCGCTTTTTGTTAACTTGATATTGATAAATCAGAGGTGGCTTTAGCGGGCTTTCACTTTTATCTTGCTATATTTGCTGTGGTAATATCTTGGGTAGAGGACATCTGCTTCAGTGCATTTAATTTGGAACTCTTTGAACTTTGTTTCAAGTCTGCTTAATTCTTGGTGTTGGTGCTTTTGCTTTCCCTTGGTTTCTTTATGTGACGGTAGTGGAGTAGACTCCAGCAGGAGAGAGGAGGGGGCTAAGTTGGGTCTCTGAGGCCCTTTCTGTTTACAGAAGTGTATAATTAGGTGAGAATTTAGGAGTAATGTCAAATGACTAAAGGCTTTTATGTTTTTATTAGCCTCACTAATGATAAAATAAATGAAGTCATGTTTTTTCTGAATTGACAGCTTCCTTTTAACTTCACAAAATTGTGTCTCTGGGAATATGAATATTTTTCCAATTTAATTGGAGCGCCTTCAGATTTTTAAAAAGTCTAGGGTTTCATTTTATAACCTTTGTTTTATGTGTTTTTTTTTTTACATGTGTTCTATTTTGCATTTTTTTACATGTGTTCTATTTTGCAATTTTATTTTTGAATTCTAGGATTTTATGGGAATTATAGACCTGCCTCAAGGTTCAGGAGTCACAAACTGAAATGCCTTTAGGCATTTAGGATAGGGGTGAGCAAACATTTTCTGCAAAGGACCAGATAGTAACTCCTTTAGGCTTGGTGGGCCATAGAACCTCTGTATGTTTTTGCAACTACCCAGCTTTGCTTTTTGTAGTGCAAAAGCCACCATAAATAATACATAAACAAATGGTGTGGCTGTATGCTAATACAAGATTTATTTACGCCTGTAATCCTAGCACTCTGGGAAGCTGAGATGGGCGGATTGCTCGAGGTCAGGAGTTCGAAACCAGCCTGAGCAAGAGCGAGACCCCATCTCTACTATAAATAGAAAGAAATTAATTGGCCAACTAATATATATGGAAATAATTAGCCAGGCGTGGTGGTGCATGCCTGTAGTCCCAGCCACTCAGGAGGCTGAGGCAGGAGGATTGCTGGAGCCCAGGAGTTTGAGGTTGCTGTGAGCTAGGCTGATGCCACGGCACTCACTCTAGCCTAGGCAACAAAGCGAGACTGTGTCTCAAAAAAAAAAAAAAAAAGATGTAATTTGCTGACCCCTGGCCTAGGAAGGTTATTAAATAACTTTAGTGGCACATATGGGTGGTAGCATTAGGTAATAGGATTGTGGAGTGCCCATCTAAAGACATTTAAGTTATAGATAGAAACAAAAAAAGTGTTGTGCAGGCCAAATTGAATTTAACTAGAGGACTACCAACCACCTGTTTGCAAGCTCTGCTGGATAAATATCAGATTGGCCGCATGTCTTGTGAGGGTTTCCTTCCAAAGCCTTTTTCATTTATTTGAATCTTTAATATCCTTAGCCCCCAAACGTCTAATTGTTAATATCCATCACATCATAGAATTCTAGTTGGCAATCTGTAGTCCCACATCTGAGAGATTTTAGAATTTAGAGTTGCTAAGGCTTTTGTTTCAGATTTCATTTATCATGAAAAAGTAGCAAATGCTAGTTATAATATGGTGTGGGCAGGTGGATGTTCCCTGGCAGTCTGCTGTCTCAGTACGTCCACACTGAAGCATTTCCAGGTTGTACTAAAGTGTATAGGAAGCTTCCGATGAAGTGGATTAGAGTTGTATGCCTTTTTTTGTCCTTTAGGAACAACTTTGAATATACCCTAGAGGCTTCCAAATCACTTCGACAGAAGCCTGGAGATAGCACTATGACATACCTGAACAAAGGCCAGTTCTACCCTGTCACCTTGAAGGAGGTGAGCAGCAATGAAGGAATCCATCACCCCATCAGCAAAGTCCGAGTAAGTTGTGCTCTGAATTCTGTTGGAAGGCTTGTCCCAGCCTAATATTTCCAGGTCTGAAGTAGATCGGAATGAAGGCCTAAAATTACAGTTTTAAGCCTTATTTGTAAGCTATAATACTAAATACATTTTCTGAAAGATACTCACCTTATAGTGTCTTTACATCGCAATGCATTCTCTCTCACAGAGTGTGATCATGGTGGTTTTTGCTGAAGACAAAAGCAGAGAGGATCAGTTAAGGCATTGGAAGTACTGGCACTCCCGCCAGCACACGGCCAAACAAAGGTGCATTGACATAGGTAAGCCGCCAGGAGCCTGCTTCTGTTCCCAGAGGAGCAAGCATCCAGTTTTCTAAATCCAGTTATTTTTGGCAGTGATCAACTTCCTGCCGAAAGCATTTGAATTTTTATGCCAGCCACTAATCTGTTCCAAACACTGTCCTTGGCCTCCTGGAACCAGTGCTCTCACCCCGACTTCCTTCACAGGACGTGTGCCCAGGCCGTGGCTTCTCACAGGAGGCTGGGGCCGGAAGCCATATGGCCCGCTGTCATGACAGTGTCCCCACTCTTCAATGGGCCATTTTTTTTGAAGGGTAATGTCTTCTGTAAGAGATGCTGATTATTATTCGGTCATGATGATAAGATGGAGACAAAAACAAATAAAAGAAAATGCTGCAGATGTGCAGTTGCCTAACAGTCTTCCCTAGTGGTATGCTGAACGGTAGTGCTAGTCTCTTGCATCTGCAAAAACCCACAGATACATCACTTGGGGTGTGACGGCAAACCCAAGCAAACGCGTATTCGTTGAAGTAGCTGTATGTCTATTCTTGTTTATATATTTTTCATTTAAAGCCATTATCTGTATCACAGATGGCTGTTAATGTCAATGTTACTTTTTTTTTTTACCTTTTGTAATGCTTACGGTCTCTTTTAGAATTAGACCTGAATTCTAATCTTGGTTCTGCAGACTACTTTTGTTACCTTGGAACCATTATTTAAACGTTTTAGACCTAAATTTCTTAATTTTGATGTAATGGGATTGAATAAAATATATCTAAGCTTGCCTCTATACAAAAATTCTGTGATTCTTTTATTTTTTGAACTTCTTTGAACTCAACAAAGTGTCAGAGTTTAAGTTGTCCAGAGGTGGTGATAAGAAAAATGGAATCTTACTTTGAGCTGCTGTAATCTTATGTTGAAACTAAAAATCCTGAATTTCTTTTTCTTTTTCATCACTTCTTGTAGCTGACTATAAAGAAAGCTTCAACACGATCAGCAACATCGAGGAGATCGCTTATAACGCCATTTCCTTCACCTGGGACATTAACGACGAAGCAAAGGTAGGCGATGGAGCCGGCTCCGTCCCCAGCTGTGGGGACGTGGGAGGAGCTTAGTGACTTGACAGCCGATTTCTTAATGATGGTCTAATGTGTTTGCACTCTTGGATGTTGTGAAACTACCCTTCTCCCCTTCGTAGCCTCCTCCAGAAAAGATCATTTTTGTTGGTGTTCGTCAACGCGTGGAATCCACCTGCAGACTTGAGGGTGGGGTGGGCTCTGCCACTGCTCAGTGCTTAACCTGGAGTCTGACCCCTCATCCACTTCCTTTCCTCATGTGCAAAGTGGAGTCGATACCTGCCTCCTCCCTCAGTTCTAGGATGATGCAAGGATGAGTGAAGCCATGCCTATCAGACTGTTTCTTCAAAACAGGCTCTCAAATACAAGTTACGAGTAGCAGCACTCTTTCATATGGTTACCTTGTGAATACAACTCAGTGCCCAGATTCTTTACAATTGAAGACTTGCCTCCAGTTCAGATGGTCATTTGGATAATTCTAATTGGAGATTTTAGTGCTGTTTAAGAAAAGTTAAGCATGTTCTTAAGTCCTTTCTGCCTCCCACAGCGTGCTTCCCTTTTAGTATAATTGCTCTGTTCAGTTCACTAAATTATTAGAGTTCTGGTATTTATTCCTTTCTTTGGATTGCTTTAAAAATTGGGAGCTCGGCCGGGCGCGGTGGCTCACGCCTGTAATCCTAGCACTTTGGGAGGCCGAGGCGGGCGGATTGTTCAAGGTCAGGAGTTCGAAACCAGCCTGAGCGAGACCCCGTCTCTACCAAAAATAGAAAGAAATTAATTGACCAACTAAAAATATATATACAAAAAATTAGCCGGGCATGGTGGCACATGCCTGTAGTCCCAGCTACTCGGGAGGCTGAGACAGTAGGATCACTGAGCCCAGGAGATTGAGGTTGCTGTGAGCCAGGCTGACACCACGGCACTCACTCTAGCCTGGGCAACAAAGTGAGACTCTGTCTCAAAAAAAAAAAAAAAAAAAATTGGGAGCTCAAGAAACACAATAGAAACCAGTTGTTTTGGGGACAGTTGTTAAAATAAGGTTGATCTTTTCTTTTTGTCGCAATATAACGGATATTGTTCTCTCAAGAACACGGTGATGTTCAACATTCTTTCCTTTTTCAGCCTCTCGTTTTTTCTTTTTTCTTCTATGTATTCAACAAGAATTTTAGTAACTTATGGAATAAGGCACCATGTTAGGTAGGTGCTGAGTGTTAGGGTTTCATCTTATACTGCCCAAGATTGCTTTTAAAAATCATATGACTGAGTTCTTGAGAGTCATGTTAAGCTTGTATTGTATTCGCTTTGTTTTCTTGTGGTCATCGTGTCCAAGGCAAGACTGTCTTTCACACTGCGGAATGTAGTCGGCTGGGCCCACCAGGCCGTGAGGGGTCTTGGGGGGTCATAGCCTGCCTCGGTGTCAGCGGGCTGCTTTGTCTCGGTTAAGCAGTGAATTCGCTGCTGAGGGGCTACTTGTGGAAAGATAAACTTTCCATCTTTCACAGTTACTATTACAGTTATTTTGAAATTAAACACCGCGGTGGGACTCAGTGCACTGGTAGCAAGAACAGCCTGTAAGAAGAGTTGGTCCTGTGCCCCTCGGATGCTTCCGATCTTAAAGCAAACTGGAGCAGGACTTCCTGGCCGCCCCTGGGGACCAGCTGAGAAGTGAGGAGGCGGCGTTGAGGGCGCACAGGCCTGCGTCCGTGTTTCCGACTGTCTGCCACCTTGCCTCAGTCCCTCAGCTCCCTGGCTCAGCTTTGCCCCCTCGGTCCCCCTGGAAAACGTAAAGGCCTCTGGTGGCTGCCTTGTTCTTCTGTTGGGTGTTGTCAGCATTAGCAGGCGCTGGAGAGCCTGGCTGAAAGGCCCTGCGAGCGGGCAGGGCGCGTGGTGTGTGTGGTGTGTCACAGCAGGGCGGCAGTGGGAAAGCAGGTGACGGCAGGGATAATGGCAGGCTCTGTTCCGGAGGCCCACAGCGTGCTTGTCCCGGAGAGAAATGTTGGAGGAGCGTCTTGAGTAGGCTTAATAGCGTCGCTAATTGATGTAGGTAAATTCGGTTTCATTTCCTCTTCCAGACCCCCAGCACTGCTGGGATTCTGAGCCTTGGCCAGCCACCGGAAGGGTGTTGGGCCCTTTCTTAATGAGGCTGCGGCCTTTTGAAGCTGGTATCAGGCATCAGCTTCAAGTGTGTGTTGCAATTAAGCATCTAGATTTTTTGCTTTCCCTGGCCAAGTTGATGTTTTCTGTTTTTATACTTAGAGTAATTAATGCCTCAGGGCAGCTAGAGTGAACAAGTGTACATGCAGAATCCTGTATAATTGGTTTCTTTTTAAAATACTTTTTTCTGAAAATAGCTACTGTCTTTGCCCACTTTCTGTTCTCATTGAGAATACACTTGTTGATTTTTTTTTTAATTTTTAAATTTATAATTGGCACATAATGTTGGAAATATTTATGGGACATTTGTTGATTCTTAATTCCAATTCCTTTTCCTCCACAGTCATAGGGTCTACTGGAACTCTGTAGCATTTCCTCCCTGCTCCGCCCCCCCTTTTTTTTTTGAGACAGAGTCTCGCTTTGTTACCCGGGCTAGAGTGAGTACCATGACGTCAGCCTAGCTCACAGCAACCTCAAACTCCTGGGCTCAAGCGATCCTTCTGCCTCAGCCTCCTGACTAGCTGGGACTACAGGCATGTGCCACCATGCCCGGCTAATTTTTTCTATATATTTTAGTTGGGCAATTAATTTCTTTCTATTTATAATAGAGACGGGGGTCTCACTCTTGCTCAGGCTGGTTTAGAACTCCTGACCTCGAGCAATCCACCCGCCTTGGCCTCCCAGAGTACTCTGCTCCCCTTTTTAATGTTACACCTTTTTGGCCAGGCCAGGATGAGTGAAGCTAGAATTCTGGCCCAGTGTCAACATCTGGATCTTACCAGTAGCTTCTTTTTTCTTTGGAGGTGACACTATATTGAGGACGTATCAGGTTGAACCCTGAAGGTCTTGGATTGTATTCCACTATGGGAAAAACACTTCCTGGGCTAGGACTCATCTCATTTGCCCCTGTGCACACTCTGATCATTAGCATAAACATATGCCTGCCATCGCCACGGGAACTTTAAGAAGTTGTGGAACCTGGCTGGGTGTGGTTGCTCACCTGTAATCCTAGCACTTTGGGAGTCCAAGATGGGAGGGTCGCTTGAGGTCAGGAGTTCGATACCAGCCTGGGCACCATAGCAAGACCTTGTCTCTACAAAAAATAAAAAAAATTAGCCAGGCGTGGTGGTGCATGCCTGCAGTCCCAGCTACTCAGGAGGCTGAGGTGGGAGGATCACTTGAGCCCAGGAGTTTGGGGTTGCAGTGAGCGATGATTGTGCTACTGCACTCTAGCCTGGGAGACAGAGCAAGACCCTATCTCAAAAAAAAAAAAAAGTTGTTGTGGAACTTGTGAAAAATCATTAGTTTCCAAAGAGGTGAAGGAGAAGGAATTTGCTATGAAAAGCAGAAATATCTTAGAAACCGTGCCCCGATCTGTCTACTGCAGAGACCTATTTCGTTCCTTTTATTGTCCTCTCATAAAATTGGAGAGGTTTGGGTAGTTGGGTGTCTTTTAAAGAGTCAGAAGCCTCTGGACAGGTTAAAGTTCATCAGCCATTCATGTTTTGTTGTGAAATAACTTGATCAGATTTCCTCCCGCCCGGTGCACGGCTGAGGTCAGCTGCTGAGGAGATTTTGGCAGGGAGAAGAGCAGTTGCCTTTGAAGCAGTGAAAGATGGGGCTCTACTAAGGTGCTGAAGTTTAGAATTCGTAGGGCAGGACAGGAGGGCGCCGGTCGTCTGGAGAAGGGAGGACCGGGAGGCCGGGGCGGGTGTACACGGCAGAGTGGCAGCAAGATGGCGCAGCCTCAGCCCTGTCAGTGTTTTCTCCAGAGCCAGCTGTGCATCTCTGCAGGAATTCAGGCCTTTGTCCAGTGAATACCCCAGTTCCAGGCACTGTGCTGGACCAGGCCACTAACACTAGTACTGGGGTTCAGGTGGACTGTGAGTTAAATGGGTTTTTGTGGGCTTGGGATCCTAAATATGACATCATGATTTCCACGGAAAAATGTGTTTATACCACTTTGCAAATGAACTTTGGAGACACAAAGAATTTATAAAGTGGAGCTCTCTGTTCCACACATTTCAGTATTTTCTAAACCAAGCGAGTCATTCTGAATAGGCTGCACATCTTGACCCAGTATTTAATTTCTTTCTTGGGTTGTAAACCTTAAGAGTTTACAACAACATTGAGATTTAGTTAGTGATACGAAGTAAGGACCTCTCAAAGCCTGAAGATCTAAAATAAATAGAAGAAAAGTGAGAGAGAGAGAGAGAGAGAGAATTAACTGCTTCGAGTACCTGTTACACGGCAGGTGCTGTGCTCAGGGGCCTCACCTGTGTTCACACTTAGTGAGGCCTCGCCACTGCTCAGGATCCATAGAACGGCGCGCCGTCCTCCAGATGGTTCTGTGTTTGCTGCTCGTCGTTGGAACGAGGCCTTCTGAAGGGGCCAGAGTCTAGACCTCGAAATGGGTAGGAAGTGTTCTCAGCAGGGAGATTATTTAAAAGCGTAAGAATTGTTACTAGCAGAGCAACTTTATGGACTCACTAATACAAATTCTTCCAGCAGAAGAGCACTTTTTCTAGTAAGAAATAATTTACTTTGCTTGTTGGATGAGTTACATTTAAGTACAGAGGAGTGGGAATAATAAACCAGAAGAGCAGCCATGTTGGGATCCAGTGAGAAGCGGGCAGCCAACTCGGAGGGAGCCGGTAATGGGTGGACATGAGAGGAAGGGACGTCCCTTGGTGTGGTGGGACATCTCTGATAGAGCTAACTGGACCGTACATGCTACAACTAGCATGACAAGTAGGAAACTGCCATGGCCGAAGCAAAGCTCGCGATTCCTTTGGCCATGTCTGGGCAGGTGTGACCTTCATGAACAGGAAGCAGACTTCTAGAGGGTGCCGTCGTCCCGGGAGACAGAACACCTCGCTGACAGGTCTCTTTCCAGTGGTAACATCTAGGTCCTTGTATCTCAGGTAGCTTTTGTTGCAGCTGCCATTCACACATTGCATTTTCCAGACATGAACAGCAAGGAGCGTCCTGTCAGACGGGTGTGAGCTCCCACTGGAGCAGGAACGGCAGAGAGGTCAGTAGACGTAGGGTCTGATTTTGTTTGACTGTGTTGTGTGTTCCGTGGCTTAAAACACCCCGGAGACGCGGGCATTTCTCCTGCAGAGCCGCTGTGGGAACTGGCTGCTTTTTGTGCGTCTTTATGGCACCTTCAGAGGGAGGCTCCCCGGCCCAGTCTGCGATGGGGCCGCTCGCAGGCAGCCGGGACTGCGTCTGTTTCTTGGCGGCGTGAGCTCACCTGGGCTGTGTCAAAGCCAGTCTCCGCACACTCGTCTGTCCCGGTTCCGCAGCGGCAGGGGGGTCGGAGAGGGCAGAATCAGACCCTCCTGCTCCCGGGAAAACCCCGTCGTCGTCGAATAAGACGACTTTGTGCTTTTACTTTTCATTTCCAGCTGTAAGAAGGAAGTCTGAGGCACTCGCCAGGGTTGTCCCTCAGAGCCCAACGGTTTATGTCATGGAAGGCTCGTGTTACGAAGGAAAGAGGATTAAAATGGAATTTGGAGCCCAGGTGGAGTGCCAAGGAGCTCTGCCGTGAGGGAGCCGTGGGGATGGAGCTTCGGTATCTCCCTTTTGTCTCCTTGTCTCAGCGAAAGCACGCGGGTTCCTGGCGAGGATTATCCGGGCTTGCGGAGTTCATTCCGTAGAAGAGGGGTGGAACCGCGCTGGCAACTCGAACTTAAGACTTTTTGTGTGTGCTTGTGGGGTGCAGGTTTATGAGTTTAATACCAGTTTGTTGTTTTGTCTAAGCATAATATTTGGAATTCGTTGTGAGAGTAATTTTTAATTTGTTTGGACTGAACATATTGCTTGCATTTACAGGGATGCCATTCTAGTGAAGCATCAGTCGAGTGTGCCATTAAAATAAGGTGTTGCCGTGTTTGGTTCCATTAAGCAGGGACAGGTTTGGTTTGTTTCACAACTTTAAATTTCCAGTGTGAATAGGAGGGAGGAGAGAAGTGAGTCAGGTATCTTACTTGCAATCACAATTCAATGAAGACAGGAGATTTAAAACTATAAGTGTATACTCCCTGGCCTAAATAGAGAAGGACATCAGGAAGCACTGTTACTTTTAAAACAAAGGGTGAGAGACTCTTCGAGTCTAGGCAGATCACAGCGCTGGCTCGGTCCAACCAGATCATCCCTGTGTTTCTGTCCTTAGACCCCAAACAAAACTCAAGGTGGTTGTGGAGGCTTCCAAATTGAGAGTCATTCGACTCCACTTTCTTTTATGAGGTTTGAAAATACATATTTATTAAAATAAAAAATACAATTTTTCTGTACCAGAGAGATAGTCATATTTGTTTATAAGGAATGAATAGTCTTTAGGGTTGTAATTCAGTCAGTGTTGGAAATAACAAGAAAATGTTCCCGATTGTAAATTTGTGGAGAATGCCTTTAATTAGGTGAAACCGAGTAAGTGCCTGCTTTGAAGAAGCTGTTCTGGGTATGATTGTGAGGAGGATTTCTCCTTGAAATGTCATCTTTTTTTTTTTTTAAGCGAAGTCTGTTGGACTTTTACTCAGAAGCATTTCAGAGTATACTCTGTAGTGTTTGTGCAGATGCAAAATAAAATACATTGAGTCATGGTGGCACTTCAGAACACACAGGTAACAATAGCACGCATTTATCACGGCACACGCCCGAGGGTAGGGGCCAGGCGTGCGCTGTCTCTCATTGGACAGGGCGGCACTTGGCAGCTGAAGAAAGCTTCAGTTTGGTAGTGAAACTCGCGTCTTGTGAAACGGGTTTCAGGCACCCGTGACTGCATGGCCTCTGTCTGGGCTGTCATTTGAATTCATTTTTCTTTCTTTTTTTTTTTTTTCCCTCTTGGTCAAATTTTTCCCCTTCCTCCACCTTGCCACTGTCAAGAAACAATGAGCTCCTCTAGAGAGCTTTCTTCTTTGACAGCTTGTCACCCTAATCCTCCTTCTCCTAGGTCCTTCCTGGAAATTTCATCTATGGTGGCTTTCTAAATGTGTCATTTCTACCAGTTTTGCTGCTTAGAAACAAGCAGAGAGCTCTGACTCTGGCCTGACGTTGGTGGGTCTGTTGGGCAAACCCGGCATGGCGATTTCGGGGCAGCCTGGGGCCTTGGGGTTCAGCTCTCTCTGAGCAGCTCTTCTACCTGCAGGGCTCTCAGTCCTTGAGTAAATACAGTGAACTGTCTACATTAATTTAGGGACTTTTTCTTTAGTCTTTCCTTTTAAGTGGAAAATACCTTATAATTAGAACTTTTGGTTGGAAGTCAGCTGCCTGCCAGGTCTCCCGTTTCTGACCCACAGGCCTACCTGTCCTGCTCTGGACCTGGTGCTGATGGAATGCGGGCTGTGTTTGCCTTGTGTCACACCTGCACCCAGTTCTACATATTTCGGAGTAAACATTCTACTTATTTGGGACAACAGGTGCCAGATCACTTCATCTGCCAAGTGTCCCTGGGTTCAGCAGGTCCTGCTTGTAGGATCTGACCGAGGGAAGAGAGCATGCAGGTACTTCCAGATCATTCTTTTCTCTGCCTCCCTCTTTATCTCCATGACTTTTCCCCTGGCTCCCTGCGCTCTGCAGAAACCAAGACCACGTGTGGGCGGTGTGGGAAGGCGGCGGTGTGGCAACAGCCAGCTGCTGACTCGTCCTTGTTTTTCTTCAGGGAAACGCCCCACGTCAGTGTGGGAAGATTTCAAGTTAGCGCCTCTCTCCTCCCACACCCCGTCCTCCCCACCCCCTCCTGCCAGCTCTGTTCCTCGGTGGGCACTTGGTGGTCTGAGAAATGGCGCCAGTGCTGGCTGTCACTGGAAGTCTTCTCGTTTGTGGCTCGCCTCCTGCAGTGGGATGTCTCTGTCGCCTCCCATCATCAGAGCAGCGAGGAAGCGGGACGTCCAGGATTCTCAGGCCAGTCGGCAGTGGAGCTGGGCTCTGCCTCTGAGTTTACCACTCAGTCTCTGGCACCTTCTCAGGCCTCATGGATTGACAAAAACCCGCACACACGGAGTCAGAAGCGGCCACCGCGGGCCCAGACAGAGCTGAGCTAACAGCGTTGGGGCGTGTGTGTGTTTCGGTTTGGGGGAAGGAATGCTGATCGTGATTAAGTGTCTGCTGTATGATGTTCGATAAACATTTCTGGCTATTTAGACTTTAGCCAAGAGTTGGATCTTCAGTTCTCAATTTAAACTGTTTCCCACACCACTGGCTTCAGATGGAATGTATAACGTCACATACGTGTATTAGGAAAAAGGTGATTTTGTTCAGTTTTATTAGTGCTGTTGGACTTGGGGTCAGAATAAACTACATTTTGAACCTCACATTTTGATGTTGGTTGTCAGGAGGTTTCTACAAAACTGTCTTAGAGCAATCTTTTTGACTGATTTGGAGGAGAATTAAATGAAAATTTTTTTCTAGTTTTTACATTCAACTTAGTAAATCAGATACATTCTAGGAATGACATTATGGGCATTCTGTCTGCATTTGGCTAAGTTAACTTTATTTTGGTTTTTTTTTTTTTGTTTGTTTTTTTATAATTTATTTTCCCTTTTAGCTAACTACAGTGAAAATGAAATAAGTTAACTTTAAATACTAGAAAGGGTTAAAGTGACAGAGGCTCCCAGGGGCAGCGGGGACAGTGTCCGGGATGGCTGCAGCTGTCTCTGACGCAGCCACGCCGGCGGCTCAGTCTCCTGACTTAGGTGCAGTCAAGTAGGAAGTTTGGCACAGACCAGCTATTTGGTTTGAAATGTAGGGACCTTCGATTCCATGCCTCATGCTCCCAGCACAACCTGCTCAGAACCGTGTGTGGGTCACCTTTTCCCTAAGTGCTGGGGACGGAAACCAAACGGCGTTTCCATCAGGTGCTTCTCCCGCTCCATGTCTGTCATTGTAGCGGCGTGGCCTCCAGCAGAGGGCCTGGAGGTGGGGTCGGGAGACGTGGGTCCTGCTTTGGCTTTGTCACCTCTGTCGCTGTGAGTCTTTTAGCCAACTGTGTCTTTAGAGTGGAGCCTCAGCCACAGCCTGGCAGGGGCTCTCTTGGGTTAAAGGCTTTGATAGCCAGAGACGATGGACTGTGTGATACTCTTGGGAAAGGTGAATGTTTTTAAGGTAAACAACAAGGATACATACGTGCATTTTTGGAACATAAAACTTTTTCAGTTACCAGCTTTCTGAAGCATCATCCGTAGTTAAATCACTTTTCTTTCTTTCTTTTTTTTCCTTCCTTCTAACAGTTGTTTTCTTGTAATATTTACAAGCAGTTAGAACTCATTTGATTGCTTGAGCCCAGGAGTTTGAGGTTGCTGTGAGCTATGATGACGTCACTGCACTCTAGCCTGGGCGACAGAGTGAAACTCGGTCTCAGAAACAAAAAAGAACTACTTTGAAACTTTTAATTGGGCATTGTAATGCACAAATGGGAATATATAATATTGACGCAGAGCACACCATCAGCTATATAGGCTGATACTTTAGCAAAAGTCTGCTGTGTATAATCTGATTTGCAAAAGCAAAACCCCATTCTGCTTTGAAGTTTTTTTTTCTCTCTTTTTTCTTTCTTTTTTTTCTCTCATCTCATTATAGACCGATTTCACTCATTTCTAACATCCTTCCAGGAAATTCTACACAAGATAATTGATCTACTGCTACCATGTAGAAGAGCTGGCTTGCAAGTCATGTTGCAGTTATCTTCCCTAACTGCACATTCATTCATTCAGCCAGTTTTTCATTGCACTGCTCATTTAAGCACTGGGAGGAGTAAAAAAGTAATTCAAGCATCAAGCCTGTCCTCAGAGGAGATCACAGTTTGTATACTGACACATGTCATAAGTGCAGTTAAAAACACGTTCTGGTGATTTCTAAGGAAAAAGTACTTTCAGCTAAGGGAATCACAGAAGACTTTGGAACTATAAAATATTTTTGTCAATGATGATTGATTGGACATTTTTTCTTTTTCCTGATTTTTTTCCCCCCACAGCGTAGCTGTTGTGAATTTAAGTGCAAAAGAGGCGATTGAAACAGCTTAGTCCAAAGAGGAGCTTTGACACACCAAGGCACCAACATCGGGTAGTGCAGGAAGAAACATTCGCAGACCCGTCTCTTCTAAGTCACCAAGTCACACGGGGTCTGAGAGGGTTATGGACGTTACCACATCTGTAAATGCAGCAGGAAGCTGTAAAAGAAGGGATAACCTATATTTAATTATCAAATAAGAAATTGTTTGTTAGGTACCTGCAGTTTTTGTAAAGAAAGATGGTCACTGTAGACAGCATTTGAAAGCGTAAAAGTGGACACTTGCAATAGGAAACTGTCACGGCCCAAGATGTGGATTTCTCACGACCTTACCTTATATGTCTTTGGGAGCCTCTAATACCATAATCTTTTCCGAAGTAATTCAGGGGGTGTAAATAGTCCGTTTATTTGTTCAACAAATAGTATTTAATGTCCAGTATGTGTGAAAAACTGCTTGGCTTTCTAGATTCTACACAGATGACCTAGGAGTTCAGGTCGGCCTAGAGGAAAGATGTGAACACAAATAACTTGTGAACTTGGGCAATAAGTTACCTAACCTCCAAGCCTTGATATCCTCGTCTATAAAATGGGGCCAGAATAATACCCATTTCATGGGTTATTTGTGGGGGGTCAAAGAGTACGTTGTAGAGTAGAATAAATGTAGCTTAAATATCCTAGCAGCATGCAGTTTTATTTGGCTGGAGTTTAAGTATTTGGGGGGCCATTCATTCCGGAATCGTGTATTTCTTATTGGCCAGGCACTGCCAAGATGCCCTGGGAAGGCACAGATGCGTAATACATGGCCCAGTTCTCACAGAGCTCAGAATTGAGTGGGAGGTGGCTAAACACAAAGGAATGGAACCTCACTTGGCCTAGGACGACCAGTGAAGGTTCCTTGGGTGACATCTCAGCGGAGTACTGAGGGATAGTGAGAGCTGGCCTGGCATTCAGGGCACAAGATGAGCCCGCCAACTTGACAATGTGTGAATGCAGAACTGAAAGTCTGGGGCGGGCAGGGGTGCCCGGGTGCGGTGCGGGGAGGTAGGTGGTGTGTAGGTGCGGTAGGGACCCCATCATGAAGGCCCTTGTGGGCCCTAGTAAGGAGCTTGGACTTCACCCTCATAATGAGCTTGTCTGATACAGTGTACCTAAATTGATCAATGTCATCACTTAGCTTCTGACTCAATTACTTATAATGTTTGTACTTTTGACTGATAAATTCCAAGTGCTTTGTTAATGCTTTCTTTTCTGTGAATTAGAAGGGTGAAAAATATTTTTGTAATTTCCCTCCACAAATTAAGTCCACTTGCTCAAGTTCACATGTCTAATTACTCTCTTTAGACGAGGCAGTCAGCAAGTTTTACCAGAATTGTGCCTTGGTTTGTGGTGTTAATGATAAAGCCCAAAAGAGTAGGTGAGTTGGAGGTTTATAAAATTCATTCTTGGTTGCATTCACTGCACCTGCGAAAGGAGCCTCGGACGGTGATCTCTGTTGTGAGCACCTGTTTCCTTTTGTCTTTCTCCTTTTTTTCCTCGAGGACTAACATGGAGAAGCAGTGACTGTGAGCACAGTGTTGCTTCCTGGGAGAATCATTATAAATTAGTTCAAAATCTGATTTCTTGTTGCTTGTAAGCCTTTAGAATAAAAATCCATGCAGGTTAATCTTTTGACAATGGAAATTAGTTTATTTTGTCATTTTCCAACTGAGGTATGAAAACCAAAAAAAAAAAAAAACTTAAATCTTTTGAAACATTCTAAGTACGTGAATTCTCGGCCAAGAATGAGGAACTATCCTTAGAAAAATGGGCTGGACTTTAAAAAGGAATCTTGCAGAGCATCTTCGGCCTGTTCAGCAGTTTGTTTTTGTGGTTAGTTTTTTTCTCTTCTGATAATTTGGGTGGGTACATTAGTTGCTCATCTTTTGAGACTACTGTTCTGCTTAGTTGAATATAATCAAACTCTTTCTCAAAATATGCAGCAAGGAAGTGTGAAAACAGGGAAACACCATCTTCTGAGTTCTTATAATTCCATTTCGGAGAGCTCACGTCATTCTGGGGGAGGAAGGTTGTACGGCATTCCACCTACTCTCAGACTCTGAAACAGAGCTTTGTAAGCGTGTGTGTGTGTGTGTGTGTGCGTGTGTGTGACAGACAGAGAGAGAGAGACAGAGACAGAGAGAGGAGTTGGATGGGTGATCATCTATCTTTTTAACTCTTTCCTCTCTGGGAGATGTTGGAGTTTTTCTGTGATTACGTTAGAGTATTGTCTGCATGGTGAGAATGGTCTCGACACTGTTTTATCCAAATTTGGGTGACTTGGCCTGTCATTGCTCATTCGGGGTTGCCCATTAGGTAGAATCAATCTTAAGTGTTAAAACTGTGAGGAACAGAATATGCCAACCTTACTGCTTCCACGGGTCCGGGGAGAGCTCTGGCTTGTGTCTCTGCACCTGCCGCCTGGCCTGCTTGGGTGCTGCTGGCTAAAGAGGCCGCCCTCCCCTGTAAGGATTCCCGGAAGCCGGGCTCCTCCCTCGGAGCTCGTCCCAGTCCCCGTGGTGAGTGTGGTTTGTCTGACGGGGACATGTGGCTCCATGGTGAATGATGCATTCATGAGAAGTACACGCTGGAGAGCTTGCCAGGAAGTCGCTTATGTGGAAAGTGGAAATATTAAATTACAGACAGGGAGCTCTGCCTCCTCCCTTTTGCCACATTGTGATGATGTAAGGGTGAATGATGTCCAAGCAGCTAAGAGAGTGGTTTAGATCAGTGGTCACGAACTACAGCTCTCAGGCCCAGGCCAGCTAGCTGCCTGTTTGTGCAAATAAAGTTTTATTGAAACGCCACTATACCCATTTGTTCACTCATTGTCTGTGGCATCTTTTACACTGTTCCTGCACAGTTAAGGGTTTCATATGGCCAACACATGCTAAAATATTTACTTTTGGAGACACCTGCACTCGAATGTTTATAGCAGCACAATTCATAATTGCAAGGCTGTGGAAACAGCCCAAGTGCCCATCAATCCAAGAATGGATTAATAAAATGTGGTATATGTACACCATGGAGTACTATTCAGCTCTAAGAAACAATGGTGATATAGCACATCTTATATTTTCCTGGTTAGAGCTGGAACCCATACTACTAAGTGAAGTATCCCAAGAATGGAAAAACAAGCACCACATATACTCACCAGCAAACTGGTATTAACTGAGTAGCACCTAAGTGGACACATAGGTACTACAGTAATAGGGTATTGGGCAGGTGGGAGGGGGGAGGGGGGCGGGTATATACATACATAATGAGTGAGATGTGCATCATCTGGGGGATGGTCATGATGGAGACTCAGACTTTTGGGGAGAGGGGGGGAAATGGGCATTTACTGAAACCTTAAAATCTGTACCCCCATAATATGCCGAAATAAAAATAAATAAATAAATAAAAATAAACCATGAAAAAAAAATTTACTTTTGGGCCTTTTGCAGAAAAATAGTCAACTTTTGGTTTAGATAAATATATGAAAGGGTATTTTATGTATCTACATTGTACTTCTTAGCCATATTTATTCACTTCTCCCTATGCATTGTCCTTTTTATTAGAAACGTGTGTTAAACATGTGCTCTGTATCAGGCACCAGAAACAAAGAGATGATTCAGATACTGTCTCCTCAGGGGAGTTACAGTTTAGTGAGGGAGACATCACAAATCATGCCTTCTACATACTTCAGGGTTACAACTTTAACCCTCAGCTGAACACACGAGTTGATCCATAAATCCTATGAAATTTCATAGGATTTCATAAATCCTATGAAAATCAAACATAACACGAGTAATAAAAGTAAGAAGTAGAATTTAATAGGTTTGTAATAGGCTTTTTTTTTCTGGTTAATATCTTATGAACTCTGAGTACTTGAAGATTTGCATGACCTTGTTGAATAGTAGGGTTGAACAAAATGCTTTAATCTGTATCTGTTCATTAAATGAATATTCTTATTTGATAGGGCTGTGCCTCTGTAAAAAAAATTTTTAATTAAAAAAATCCTGATGGGGGCCGGGCGCGGTAGCTCACGCCTGTAATCCTAGCACTCTGGAAGGCCGAGGCGGGCGGATTGCTCAAGGTCAGGAGCGAGACCCCGTCTCTACCATAAAAATAGAAAGAAATTAATTGGCCAACTAATATATATATATATATATATATATATATATATAAATCAGCCGGGCATGGTGGCTTGTGCCTGTAGTCCCAGCTACTCAGGAGGCTGAGACAGGAGGATCACTTGAGTCCAGGAGTTTGAGGTTGCTGTGAGCTAGGCTGACGCCACGGCACTCACTCTAGCCTGGGCAAGAAAGCGAGACTCTGTCTCAAAAAAAAAAAAAAAAAATCCTGATGGGATGCATATAAATACAGGTTGACTATCTGAACTCTTTAAAGAAAGGAAACCATGTATTGGGGCTTGTTTTAATAATCTCAGAGTTTTGGATCCAAAGGAGACCTTTTATGGATCCAAGTGTGCGAGTATATAGAAGGTTAATCACTTTACAGCAGTGGTTTTATTTTGGCTGATGACTTGTATCACCCAGAAAACAGTCCTGATGTCTAGAACCCACCTAGGGTTCTAGAATGAAATTGGATTCTCTAGAGGTGTGGCCAAGGCCTTGGTACGGCACTAACTTCTCCCAGGTGATTTCTCGTTCAGTCAGGGCTGTGAAGCACAGTTTCATAGATGAGCGTCTCAAACTCACATAGAACCACCTGGAAAGCTCGACCCCCGCAGCCTCCCCTGCATTTTCTGATTCAGTGAGATGGGGGCGGGCACGGGATCTTTGAAAGCCGGTGCTGTGTGAGAATGTTAATTTTATGTAAGTAGTTACTATGGCTACTGTAAATGGCAACCTTTCATGGCACTTTAAAAACACTATGACTTGTAAAAAGTTGATTGGTAAATGTATCACACAAAATTATCACCAGTAAGAAAACAGAGTAAGGATACGGGATTCATCCTCTTTCAATATAAATATATAATCGTAGGCGTCTGGAGATCGAAGTGATCTAAAGATCATCTAACTCACCCACCCTTTTGTCGCCCAGGGTCGAGTGCTAGTTAGGCCAGAGCTGGGACCAAACTCAGATGCTTTGATCTGCAGACCTGAGCGGCGTCTAGTGAGCACTTGACCTCTCTGACCTCTTGCTGGGACAGAACACGGGCACGGTGCTGCCCTTGCAGCCTCTGGGTGAGGCAAGCGTGGCGCCTGTGTCCCGTCAGCACAGCTCGTCCCCTTGGCTGTGCGGCCTTGGGTGTTCTTGCCTTGGGTCCTGCTGTGGGAGGCCTCGTGAGCACTGCCCCTGTTTTCCTTTCTTGGGGTCTTCAACCCACCGTCCATGGTCCTCATGTCCCTGGCCTTCGTGCTCATATGCCACATTTTTGTTACTATTTACTGGTATATTTGTGTATTTATCTAGGCGAGTGGCATTTTTTTAAATGCCGAGTTAGGACTGCCGTAAACTTCCTTAAATAAAAATTTAGGGCCGGGCGCTGTGGCTCACGCCTGTAATCCTAGCTCTTGGGAGGCCGAGGCGGGCGGATTGCTCAAGGTCAGGAGTTCAAAACCAGCCTGAGCAAGAGCGAGACCCCGTCTCTACTATAAATAGAAAGAAATTAATTGGCCAACTGATATATATATTAAAAAAATTAGCCGGGCATGGTGGCGCATGCCTGTAGTCCCAGCTACCCGGGAGGCTGAGGCAGAAGGATCACTCGAGCCCAGGAATTTGAGGTTGCTGTGAGCTAGGCTGACGCCACGGCACTCACTCTAGCCTGGGCAACAAAGCGAGACTCTGTCTCAAAAAAAAAAAAAAAAAAATTTAGAAAACTGCCAGGTTTGGAAAGAATTGATTTTTAAATAACAGCAAAACATATAAAAGGAAGAGATTGCACGTAACCGTGAACACTGGTGAGAGTAAAGCCTTCCTGTAGGCTCCGTATGTATGCTGATCCTGGGATTTGGCTCCTGCTTATTTTTGCTTTGAATAGAAACTTGATACTGGGGCAGAAGGGGAGGGTTAGCTTTTGGGTTGGATTACCATGAAATCCTCTTGTTAACGGAATATCACTTTGGGTCGGGCTTCCTGGAATTGTTGAAGGTAAAGTCTAACTTTCCCAGGCAGCAGTTTTTGAGTTAGGAGTTGAGCCACGTGGCCTAGAATGACAGAAAAGTGTGGATTTTTCTATTTGGTTGTAAAATGAAAAATATGGTGGTTTGGTTACTTTTGTGTGCTCAGTTGTTTGCAAGGACTACTTTCTTCTTTTCTTTTTTAACATAAATGTGTTCTGTCGACTGTCTCCCTACCTCTGATTTGTGGATTTATGGATTATATACTAAGTGTTTCTTTAAAGTAGGTAAGAAAAGATACAAAGTCACAGTACATATTTTCTATAATGCTGTTGAAATCCACATGTGCCACCTTTTGCCTGTATATCTGGATCTACATCTATTAATAGTTTTCTGTTTGTTTTGAGGAAGGTGAGCCAAAGTTTTATTTGTTCGTTTCTTGTATTTGAAGTACTCTTCAATGACATCCCTGGCCTGAAATTCTTTGTTATAGTGCTTTAAAAAAATTACATGCAATTCCTTAACATTTAGAAATTCACTAAGTTCTTAGTACTAGTTATAGTGAAGCTTTATAATTAGCTGTGTCTTAAGAAAATGATTCCCATAATTAAAATTTGTTACAGCCATTTTCAGGGATCTTAACAACTTTAATGTCCTTAAGGCTCGTAACATGGCTTTACTGTTGCCAACTTTTCAAAACTTTCTGCAGAAACACGTTCAGGTAATCACATTCATTGGCTGGCTTTAGGTCTAGGCATTTTTAAAATTACAGCAATTTGCTTATTTACTGGGAATAAGTTAAATGGAAAGAAAAATCATGGCAGGCAGGATAAGGCGCCGTACTGAGTGTCAAAAGGGACAAAGCACAGAGCACAGACCCGGCCTGCTAACTGTTAGTACCGACAGTCTCGCCAGGGAGGGAAGCCCGTGCGTGTCAAATGCAGCCCGGCCAGGTAGTGGGACCCGGGATCATCCAGGGAATCGAGCAGGTGGCAGAGAGGCAGCAGTGTGGGAAGTGGGGAGAGTCCTCCCAGTTCACTTGCTTTCCACCTCGGGACAACTTTAAACATCTTTCTGGGCTTCGGCTGTAAAAGGAAGAGACCAGGGCGGTGGTGCTGATGCACTGAGGTCCCGGACGCCAGCAGTCTGTGTGCTGCGTGAAGGGAACCACGTGTGGGGTGGCCTTTGCACATGGAGGGGACCAGAGGGGTGGGGGTGGGGGCCTGACTGGACACACAGGGAAGCCAGGAGCAGGAAGCACGCAAGGTCCGGGAGGCAGGAATGAGTGTGCAAAGTGCATCCCAGAGACAATGAGGACACTGTCTGAGATGACTTTTAAATCTGTTAACTTGGGCAAAGCCTCAGTCTTTTAAGGATGTTTTGGTCTTTTCCTGCTTAGAAACAGTGTCTAGACTAGAGCAAGGCTGGGAACCCTACTTCAGCGTTTTGCATACCTTCCTGAGAATGTTTGGTGTCCCTGGGATTCTGATTTTTCCTCTTCTTACTCCCTTCTCTTTCATCTTAATGTTCTTATCACCTCCTGCAATAACAAAACTTATCCCCATCTGTATCTTAGTCGGGCCAGTGACACCCAGTGCTGCTTGTGGTAAACCTGTTGTTGGGTGCTGGGCCTGAGGGAGTTGCTGACCCACGGTCTAGAAGGAATCCCTGTCTTGCTCATAAGGGTCTTGGAGATGTGCCAGCCTTAGTTTTTAAAACTGTAATTCCAGTCATGTCCACTGTGTGGTGCTGTTGCACCAGAAATAAATTCTAGAACTAGCTGAAAGGGAGCTCAAAAACATCAAAAAATCCAGAATGACAAAAACAGGAAGAAAACAGAGCATGTTAATTTGCTGTACTCTGGGCTTCTCTGAGTATTAATAACAACTTCCAGAGTCACATTTACCATGCGACAATTCATTTTAACTTTGGGGAAAACTTACTGGAAGATAAACAGGATAGGGAGAGGAGAGTGTTCAGCATCTTCTGATTCCCCTCTGAAAGAGGAGACTCCCGCCTGCTCAGTGTGTCGCTGATACACATGTGACTGCTGACGTGCGAGCAGTGGGGCAGACCTGCCGCCCTGGGAACAGTCTGGGTGACTGTTGGTGGCTTGAGCACCGACACAGAGAACAGGCTTTTGAAACCAGGGTTGACAGCCTGAAAGCCTGGTGTGGACAGTTCCCTCCGGCGTTGTCCTGTGATTGGCTAGTGGAACCCTCTCTGCTGCTCAAAGAACTGGGTTTTTCTTTCGTGGAAACAGACTCGCCAGCACAATACCTCCCTGGGTTATTCTCCTAGGAAGTCTTGGCCACGTCTATGCAGAACTTCCTCGAAGGAGGAGTGCATGTTTGTTAGTGTTTGTGGTCATTAAATTCTCAGCCTGTTAGCAAACCTGACCACTTTCATCTTAGTGTTAACCTGGGCATGTTAAAGATAAGAATCTAATTGGTATTGAAATAATGAAAAGACCCTTGAGCTGATGGTGACCACTCGGAATGGAGATGTTGAAATTATTGTAAACTATAAATTATTTCCTAAGGACTGGGCCCAATATGATTCAATAATCAAAAAGACAAACTGCAAAAAAATTAAGACTGTTTAGTCTGGATAGACAGGGATTGAGAAAGAGCTTCATTGGAATCATGTAATCATAAAAAGGTGGATTAGAGGAACACAGATTCCGTAAGCTCTAAAATATTAAGGATATAGGGTATAATAGGTTGTCCTAAGAGGTGGTATCAACATAAACATAGGTGAATTCCCAGTGAGTTTGTACTAAGTTGTGATTCAGCTGCAGAGAAAGCTATGCTGCCGGTAACTTTGGAAGATGACGTCAGGCCATCACCTTGTAAACTTGTCCCAGCTGATGTTAAATAGAGATTCTGGCAGGGGAAGTGAATAGAGGTTCAGAGTTGCTATCTGTTCTTCCACTTCAAAGAGTGCTGTTCCTGTAACCTAAAGTAGTTTCAAAGTAAACTCTTTATTGCCTCTTTTTAAAAGTTTCTCATAGAAGATGTTTGAGTAATTTAGCAATGTCAGTATTTTCACAAGCTGCGCTGTATTGACTTTTGGTGCCTGTTGCTTATGGAGCCTTCTGTTCCCTTTGCAGGTTTTCATCTCTGTGAACTGCTTGAGCACAGATTTCTCTTCTCAGAAGGGCGTGAAGGGGTTGCCTCTTAACATTCAAATTGACACCTACAGTTACAACAACCGCAGCAACAAGCCAGTGCACAGGGCCTACTGCCAGATAAAGGTCTTCTGTGACAAGGTGAGGTCGGGCAGGGATGGTGGGGATGACGTGCTTGAGACTCTTGCTCACGGAAGAAGACCAGGGCCTCTTTCGTATTTAACATCAATATGAAAGTACTGCTGCTAATATAAAATAGCTTAGTTTAAATCTGCAATTATTGTTTTAGCCTCGCAAAGACACATTAAATAGGCATGAAAAAAATCACATTTTAACTAGAAGACTAGAAGGGTTGGTAAATGTGTTTTGCTGGGCATGTCTCATGCAGTAAGGCCGGTGCGCGCGGGTTGCAGGATCGTGACCCACTCAGCTGCACGCAATGCAGGAGTCTGGGCAGGGCATCCTGTCTTGAGGGCAGGAGCTGCAGGCATCTCTGAGAACAGGGAAGCAGCCGTGGATGCATGAATGCTCCATTGAACTAAGACTGAACGTGATTTTGACTTTTCCTACTCAAAAATATTGGACTGGGTTTTTTTAGCCAGTTCTTCTCTTTTCATCCTGTTTAAAACAAACAAACAAAACCTCTCCCTTTTATTAAGATTTTTAGAAGGTACTAGATAATTGGAAACGTATTTGCTGTCAGGGGCGCGGGCTGTCCCCCTGACTTTTGCGCTGTGCACACAAAGGCCAGCGCCTGAGCACAGTACGTGAGCCTCAGGCCTTCCGAGGTCAAAGAGCCTTCCCAGGCACACAGACTCGGTGGATTTGTTGAGCGCCTACCACGTGCCTGGTGACGTGGCCAGGTGAACTCGTTTCCTGTTGCTGTTGACTGATGACCCCAGACTTAGTGGCTTCAAGCAGCACAGATTTGTTATCTTACGATCTATGGGTCAGAAGCCTGACAGGGTTTCTCTGGGCTTAAAATCAAGGTGCGGGCAGGGTTGCATTCCTTCCGGAGGCTCTCGTGGGACATCGTTTCGTTGCCTTCTCCACCTTCCAGGGGCCACCACGGTCCTTAGCTTGTGGCTTCTTCCATCTTCAGAGCCACAGTGGCTGGTCGAGGCTCACGCCGCATCACCCAGTGCTGACATCTTCTCTGACTCTCCTGCCTGCTCCTCTGTGTTGACGGACCCCTGTGATTACCTTGGGCTCATGGGGATGATCTGGGACGGTCCCCCTGTCGCCGAGCCAGCCGAGCAGCAGCCTTACTCCCTGCTGCCTTGGAGCGACCTGTCCCCAGGCTCCCGTCAGGAGCTGGGCATCGCTGGAGCCCCCACGCGATGGGCCACCGCTGGCAGGGGCAGGGGCAGGGGCGCCCTGAGTCAGAGCTCGTCCCTTGCTGCTGCGTTCCTCCTTCCAGGCAAAAGAAGACCTGAAGAGAAACTATTGAATGTCTGGGTTCTTTTTCTAAAAATCTAGGGAGAAATTAAGGTTTTATTAGTTCAATTTAAAAAATCTTTTTCACGTCTACTGTTTCTAAAAAACTGCCATGTCTTTATAATAATTTTCCTTGGCATTCTTTAGAATTCCTAAGCTTACTTTTTGAATGCTACGGAAATGTCTGGTTTTCATCAGACGGCTGCGACATCAAGTGTGAGCGCGCTCAGCTTGCCGCGGGTGCCGGCGCCGCCCGCAGGGCCCAGCCGCGGGGCCCTGCATCTGAGATGGCGCTGTCCCTAGGCTCTTACCAGAGGGCAGTTCCTGCATCGAGGACTTTCCTCGTGTTCAGTTCCGTCAGCTCTTAGGGACCTCTCCAGTTATCAGTGGTGAAAGACCATATTTTTTTATTTCTAATCTGTCATGAATTTCTGTAAAACACAATGAAAATTCAGATGAATTGCTAGAAAAGCAAAATGGTACATAAAGTCATACAGACTACAAGCCCCAAAGATTTATTTTTAAATATTTATTTATTTGTTTATTTTGTGACAGGGTCTCTCCCTCTCTCTGTTGTCCGGGCTAGAGTGCAATGGTGTGATCACAGCCCACTGCAACTTCACACTCCTGGGATTACAGGCACACGCCACCTCGCCTGGCTAATTTTTCTATTTTTAGTAGAGACGGGGAAGTCTCGCTCTTGCTCAGGCTGGTCTCGAACTCCTGACCTCAAGCAGTCCCCCAGCTTTGGCCTCCCAGAGTCCTAGGATAACAAGCATGAGCCACCACACCTGGCCTGTTATTTTGACTCAGTAGATACAAAATTATTGTATCTAACTGCTTTCCAGATGCTTGCTTAGTTTCAGACGTATCCGTCCCCAGACCTTAACAGTGGTGAGCTGATACTGGCCGACAGGTCGCACTTTGAATGCTGCTGTGTCGGAGGACGTCAGCACGACTTAGTGTGAGCTGGAGTTTTCCATATCAGATGGTAAAATTGTATGACCAGTTTTGAAGGGAAGGAACAGTATTGATTCATGCTCTCAAACAAATGTGGTTTTAGTATTAAGACTTTTCGAGGGAGCCTCCAATATTAGTAGCTGGTTGAGAAAATAAAACCTAGGAAGGGTTTCATGAATTGTCCAAAGTTACCCAAGCAATCAGTGGTTGCACAAAGTTTAGAAACCACTTCTTTTTGCTATGTGAGTACTTTAAAACCACGTGCTAGTGTATGCTGTGAAGCAGAATGCCTTTCTTCCAAGTTGCAAAATTGAATGTGTTCGGGACATCACGTGATTTCATATCCTGGTAGTCACTGCTTGCCTGCCCTTCTGTGTTCATTTAGATCGTACATAATAGGAACATGGTGTCTGAGGTTTTGGATAGCCTGTCAAATGTGCAGGCCAGAGTCAGTCATCGTTTTCTCATTACTTGAGTGTAAGCGCTACAAAGTTGGTAAAAGAACATCACACAAAGCCATGGTTAGAAAAAGAGGCGTCTGCCTCTAGTGGTGCTTCGTGTGGCCCAAGTCAGTAAATACGCAATAGCCTCAGCCTTCATGGGTTGTGGCTTTCTTCATGAGACCCTTAAAATATTCATTATTTTTTCCCCGCCTCCCTTGGTATGTAATTCTAGAGATCTCCATGGAGATGAAAGTTGTTGATCTGATCTCTCGTATTCTGCCCTTCTGGCATATAGAAGTGGTAATGAGTGCTGTGTAAGTGCAGGGCACTTAAGCTGAAATTATACACCAGGTTTTCATCCCAGGTTTTTAATCTCAGTTATTACGGGGTGATATAAAATCCTACATGAGAAGAAAATATTATATATGTGCTGTATGTAATTAATTTTCAAAGTCCTTGAACTTCTGACCCACATGAACCCCACATGACCTGACACCCACTCCTGACTCTTGTGCATCTGGTTATGCCTTTTCTGTCCTCAATTTATGATTGTCACTGCTGCGTCCATCCTAGGTTTGTCCCCACTGCCTCTTCTCTGGAATATCCCACCTGCTTCCTTGATTCTGTCCTTTCTGAGATTTGACTCACCTGTTGTTCGGTGCCTGTCAATTAATTCACTACCCTCTGCTGGCCCTTGAAACCCTCACCTTCTATTTTATTTTATCTGGTCTAGGTTTACAGTAGGAAACCAAAATTAAAACATCTTTTGGTGTCCTTCAGAGGTACTCACATGATTTTTCTCTCCTGAAGAGAAAGTTGTATCAGCACTTTATTATGAGTTCCTTAATTAGTGTGGTAAATGGAATATTCTTTTATTGCAGAAACAGCAGCACTTTTTCAGAGAAAACAGGAGCAGAAATTGGATCTGTAACCAATGGAAATTTGGCAGCTCCTCGTTCTGTGAGCTTGTGTATATAGCCCTAGTCCATCCTCATAGAGAAGGAATTTCATTGACACTTATTTCCCACAGGAAGGTTTTTTTTTTCTTCATCAGAGTAATGTTCATCACAGCTGTTACTGGAAGCAGATGTTACGCATTAATGCTTTGGGACCACCCCTGCCTGATCTGATTGCCCGAGATCAGTCTCTAGTTGTTGACTGAGAGAGTCAGAACAGCTTGCATTTCAGTGCTTCTCCATAATGTCATGGACTTCCCTTAATATTTTTTTGTAGAGTGTGCCTACTGGTGATGAATTCTTTCAGCTTGTGTATGTCTGAAAATTCTTTATGTCACCATCTATTTTGAAAGCTCCTTCTGCCGGGTATAAAATTCTAGGCTGACTTCTTTTCCTTTAGCACCCGGAAGGTGAGTTCCACCGTCTCCCAGCTGACACGCTTTCTCCAGGAAGTCTGCTGTCGTCCTCTCTTGGTTCTTCTGTACCTCACATGTCTTTTTTTTTCTGACTACTTTAAAGATTTCCTTTTTTTCACTAGTTTTGTGCACTTTGATTATCATGTCTCTTCATGTTTCTTATATTTGGAGTTTGGTGAGCTGCTTGAATTTGTTGAGAATCTGTGGGTTTATAGATAGTTTTCATCAAATTTGGAAAAATTTCACCTATTATTTCTTATATGTTTTTTCCTTCCGCCTTCTCTGGGGACCCCAGTTACACATATATGAGGTGTTTGAAGTAGTCCGGAGCTCACTGATGCTGCTCTCGTTTTTTTTAAATTGCTTTTACTCTGCCTCATTCTGGATAGTTCCATTGTCATGTCCTAAAGTTCACCAGTCTTTCCTTTCACCGAGGCTAACCTGCTGTTAACCTCATCCAGTATCTTGTTCACCTCAGATGTTGTAGTTTTCATCTCTGAAGTTCAAATTGGATGCTTTATATCTTTCATAGCTCTACTTAGCATGCTTAGTTTTTTTCACTAGCTTTTCGAACATACGGAATATAGTTATAATAACCGTTTTAATGACCTTGTCTAACATCTGTGTCAGTTTGGGGGTATTTTCAGTGGTTTGTCTCCCTTGTTACAGACAGCTGTATTTTCCTGCTTCTCTGATTGCTGGATACTGGACATTTTTGTATTCCCATGAATCTTCTTGAACTTTGTTCAGAGAGCTAGTCAAGTTACTTAGAAACTGGGTTTTTTTTTCCTCTTTTCTTTTTTATGAAATGGGAGCAAAAAGGGGATTTCATTTCCTTTTTTTTTTCTTTTTGAGACAGAGTCAACTCTTTCACCCCAGGTAGAGGGTCATGGCATCATGATAGCTCACTGCAACCTCCAACTCCTGGGCTCAAGCGATCTTCCTGCCTCAGCCTCCCGAGTAGCTGGGACTACAGGTGCTCACCAATACATCCAGCTAATTTTTCTATTTTTAATAGAGATGGGGTCTCACTCTTGCTCAGGCTGGTCTCAAACTCATGAGCTCAAGCGAACCTCCTGCCTCAGCCTCCCAGAGTGCTCAGACAACTTAGAAACTGTCTGATCCTTTCAGATCTTTTTTCTGTGATTTGATAGGTGGGTCAGAAGCCATGCTCAGTGTAAGGCTAATTATTCTGCACTCCTGTGCAAGATTTTCTTGAGTGTTCTATCCAAGTGTTCTATCCAGAGTGTTCTATAGCCTGTGAATTATAAGTTTTTCCAATCTGGGAACAGGTACTGTTTTTGGCCCCGTGTGAGTTTCAAACACTGTTTCTCTAATCTTTTCAGATGTTCACCCCCCTATCCCAACCCCTAATCTCATCCCATCCCTTCCAGTCTCCCAGTATTGGGTAATTTCCTCCCACCTGTGTGCCTGTCAGTATTCTGCAGAGTACTCGGGTCGGGGGGACCCTCCGAAGTCTCTTGGATTCCTTTCCTCCTTGGTACTTTGTCCTGCTGCCTTGGTCACTCTGGACTTTCAGCTCTGTCTCCTCCACCCAGGGGACCTGGGCTGAGAGACCACCCAGACTCCCCTCCCGGGCCACAGCCTGGGTGCTCTGGCGGGTAAGCTGGCGGCGCTGACGGGCTCGCCTCGGTGGCTCCCGTCACGGGGTCGCTGTTCTTTGTTGCCTGCTGCCAGGGCCTTCGCAGTCCTTGTTTCATGCATTTTTGTTTGGTTTTTGTTGTTGTTTCAGAGTGGAAGATAAATCTATGCTACTCTGTGTCGGGTTGAAGCAAGAGAGTTTCTTATTCTTTATCGACACAGCAAAAAAATAAGGAGGGAATGTCCTATTTTGGAAAACTACCGTAGTTTCTCATCAAAATGGATTTATCAGACTGTTAGAAGGGACTGGGAGAGATAGAGACCAAGTCCGTATAGTAATGGCTAGGAGATTGGGATATTTACCTGCTTTTCTATCTCAGGAAGGTAATGTTTGTGTCAATATTACATAGCAGTTTTTGTAAGTAGATTGTATGTTTACTGATGATATATCAGTGTATTAGCCTTTTATAAAAGGCAGTAGGTGGTTTTGTATTCTGTGTTTTGAAACACGGTCCTTAGTATATAATACTGCCAAGATCAGTGGCTGATTGTCACTGCCTCTCTTTGCTGTCAGAAAATTTATTTAACAGAAAAATAAGCTTCCAGTTCAAACTTACCTGGATGACTTTGTAAAGGAGTCTGTGCCACCCAGACATCAATGGCAGTAAGTCGAGCAAAATGGTTAAATGTTAGGTTTTTTAGTTTACTTAATTGCTTGATTTTTTGGCCATGTTTATTACCAATATGGTTCTTTCTTAAATTGTTGTGGGTTCAGTTGAACGACACTGTCACTCTTCGCACAGTTGGTTTACCTGGTACGGAGGTGTCCTGTTTATAGGACTCCGAGTACACTTTTCCTCTTTCAAGTGATCATGGCAGATTTCCAGTGACGCCCTTTCTGGTGTGAATTTCAGTTAGTCACATCCGTCCCTTAGCACAGAACCACGCCTTCAGTAGCATTGCCATAGAGGAGACCCAGAAGCACAGTCGACTTGTGTTTTTTTCTTTCTTTTTTTTTATTTTTTTATTTTGAGACAGTCTCACTCTGTTGCCTAGGCTAGAGTGCCGTGGCATCAGCCAAGCTCACAGCAACCTCAAACTCCTGGGCTCAAGCGATCCTCCTGCCTCAGCCTCCTGAGTAGCTGGGACTACAGGCATGCGCCATCATGCCCAGCTAATTTTTTCTATATATATTAGTTGGCCAATTAATTCTTTCTATTTTTAGTAGAGATGGGGTCTCACTCTTGCTCAGGCTCGTTTCGAACTCCTGACCTCGAGCAATCCGCCCGCCTCGGCCTCCCAGCGTGCTAGGATTAGAGGCGTGAGCCACCGCGCCCGGCCTGTTCTTTCTTTTTCTTTTCTTGCTAGACAAGGGGAAAGGCCCTCATGTCTGTAGGCACTGTAGGAACATCAGCAGGTTTTCTCAGCTTTTTATTTGACCTGGCCATGTTCGTTAAGGAAAGGAATTTTGCTCTATTTGTTTTCAAAGAAATGTTTTTCCCTGTGATTTCATATAATTCAATTATTTGTTAAGAATAGGCTTTTTAGAGGAAACTACTATGATAAGCCCCGTGAATATATTAATAGTAAGTGATGGAGCTACATTGCCAGAGAAGAGAGATTTCCCTGCATCGGTCAGGGTAAGAGTTACCTTTTTAAAGAGGATCAGATAAACAGAAGCATATCTTGCCTTCTCTCCACCTACAGGGAGCCGAGCGGAAAATCCGGGATGAAGAGCGAAAGCAGAGCAAGAGAAAAGGCAAGTGCACTGCCCCCAGCTCCCAGGGGATCGCCTGTAAGTAGAACAGTTCCCGCCCGGCTCAGACCCTTCTGTTCACACAGCGGCCGCAGCGTGCGGGCGGCAGATAGGCGTGGGCGGTTTCGCCGCCCTGCAGTGGTGGCACCGCGTCCTTCCTCAGACAGGCAGATGAATGGCTGAACCCGGTGGCTTTCCTGGGGAGCTGCTGGAAGGGTCCTTGGGGTTTCCAGAGCTCAGCTTTTTTGGCTGTTGGTTCTAGTTCAGGCTGTTAGTTCCAGCCCTGAAAAATAGCACACGTTCCACGTGAAACATTAAAACCTGTTAAAATTGAGACTTGTCTAGACTTTTAAAAATAGTGATAATGGCCTTTAGAATTCACGATGTCTCAATTCCAAATGCGTATCATTTTCTCACGTACGGAGCAATGTCCTGACATTTGCGGGACCTGTGGGGCTTCTGTTTAGACATTTTACCAGGAAAGCTTTTCTTTTTTCTTTAATGTGACCAGTATTCATATTCACAAGATCCTATACCTAAAGGAGACAAAATATTGCTCTGCGCCTGTAGGGTTTCACCTTTGGCACGCGGGCTGCTGGCGGTTCTGCGAGCAGACGTCTGAGCTCACTGGGCAGGGCTCCCCCGGCACCAAAGGGCCAACTCCCAGTGTCGCTTCAGGGGGCAGCTGACCAAGGAGGAAACCTCATTACCGAGTACTTCAGGGCCAGACTGTGGGGGCAGATGGAGTCTATAATTTAATAAATTAAAAATTAGGCAGACCTGTTTACGCTTAACCTCCGTGTTGAGTTTTTGGTATGTTCTGAAGTCAAAAAGGTACATTACTGGTAAAATGTAAATTATTTAATGAGGACCCCTGAGGTAAAATTACTTCAAAGTTTTGTTCGTGCCATTATAAATTGTAGCCTTTCCAATGAAAACTAAATATGGTTTGTCTCTGTCACATATCTTCTGTGTGTCTGTGTGTGTTTAAAGATATCTTTTCTTTTTTGATTTTTGATACAACCTTCAGTTTATTTTAGTGGAAATACACACAACAAACTCCTTCACATAAACTGTGATTTTTAATCCGGGTGTGGTGGCTCACGTCTGTGATCCCAGCCACTCGGGAGGCTGAGGTGAGAGGTCACTTGAGGCAGGAGTTGAAGACCAGCCTGGGCAACACAGACACTGTCTCTGGGGAAAAAAATTAAACTGTGATTTTTCTCCTAGTCCAGCGACACGACCTGTGTCTTGCAAACGGCTGCAATTTAAATTTCTTACACGCTGAGGCAAATGCTCTGTGGCCTGCACCCAGTCCTGGATGATCTGCTGACCCTGGCTCGCTCTTTTCTTCCAGTTTCGGACGTTAAAGTGCCGCTGCTTCCCTCTCACAAGCGCATGGACATCACGGTGTTCAAGCCCTTCATTGATCTCGACACTCAGCCTGTCCTCTTCATCCCTGACGTGCACTTTGCCGGCCTGCAGCGGGGCGCTCATGTAGGTGACCAGCACCCCAGGGAGGGTGCCGGGAAGCAAGGCACAGCAGGGTAACGAAGCCAGCGTGGTGAGGTTTGAAGCCAGCGTAGTGAGGTTTGAAGCCAGCGTAGTGAGTTTGAAGCCAGCGTGGTGAGGTTCGAGCAGTTAGCTCCTCGGAGTATTCAGCTGGGGTAACGTAACGCCCGTGCAGTGAAGTACGTTAAGTGAGCATTGTCCACTTGCAGGTGCAGGACAGACCTGCCAGCTTAGTTCTGCCTGTATTCGTTCATTTATATCCTAGCTCATTTAAAAGATTCTAGAATAGTAACATAATTTGGAGCTTGCATCTACACTCTTGTGCGTTTAGGTGGGGGAATGCCTGGGTAGGGAGCCTTGATGGCACGCAGAGCATCGGAAGGCTCTCTCCTGGCTCCACTCAGTCGTCGTTGGCGTGTGTATGCAGCCGTGTGTATACAGCCACGTGTATACAACTGTGTATACATAGCCATGTGTATACAGCCCTGTGTGTACATAGCCATGTGTATACAGCACTGTGTGTGTACAGCCATGTGTATACAACTGTGTGTACATACAGCCGTGTGCATACAGCCCTGTGTGTGTATAGCCATGTGGATACAACTGTGTGTACATACAACTATGTGCATACAGCCGTGGGTATACAGCCATGTCTTGGCAACTAAAGCTAAAGTTAAAAAATAGTCACACCCCATTTGCGGCAAAAGCTTGTGAGAGATAGGAACTTCGGTAGAGTGGAGGATGCGTTTTATGCTGAACTCAACCAAACATGAAAAAGACAGTCTTCCGTGCGCTTTGCAGACAGATTCGTAAGGACTAATGGTCGTTGACAGTTGCTGGGAAGTCATTGCCAGTGTGCTAGCTTCTAATGGGAAGCCCCGGGGGCGGGCAGGGCTGGCACACCGGTTCCGTAAGGGCCAGGCAGTGGGTATTTTAGGCTTTGCGGACTGCGCAGTCTCTGCGGTGCTGCTGGGCTCTGCTGCTCCAGTGCCACAGCAGCTACAGACAGCGTGCACGGGAATGCGCGCGGCTTCGCTTCAGTAAAGACTCTTTATACAAACAGGCTTCAGGCCCAATTTGGCCCAACCGCAGGGTTAGAGGAGTTCAGATTATCTGTAAGAATCTGGTTATTGAAAATGTAAGACTAAAGGATTTTGTATCAGATCGGTCAAATTCAAAATTATTTGTATTTTAGGAGTAATTTACTTAAGGGCAAACATTTTGAGC
This sequence comes from Microcebus murinus, assembly GCF_040939455.1. Classification (NCBI taxonomy): domain Eukaryota; kingdom Metazoa; phylum Chordata; class Mammalia; order Primates; family Cheirogaleidae; genus Microcebus; species Microcebus murinus. The sequence goes on from NC_134106.1 coordinate 7,333,518, forward strand.
ATATAATTGAAAAGCATCTATTTCTTTGGTCTTAGGTCCTTCCCATTGCCTCGGAGGAATTGGAGGGTGAAGGGTAAGATTTATGTTGTATTTTGTTTCAGTAAATGTATTTGATTTTGAAACAATCTGAAACTTATGGAAAAACCGCAGGTACAGAACGAAGAACTTGCTTTTACTGAGCCATTGAGTTGCCAGCCCAGTGAGCTCCCACTCCTGCATACTTGGGTGTTTCCTGCAGACAGGGATGTCCTTCTGTGTCACAGTCAAATCAGGGTATTGGCATCAATGCGTCCATACCGTGTGGGCCTCAGACCTCTTTCAAGTTTTGCCAGTTGCTCCAATAATACTCTTTATAGCAAAAAAGGATCCTGCTCAGAATCCCACGTTGTGGTTAGTTGTCAGGTCTTTTTCATCGTCTGCAATCTCAGCCTTTTCTTGACTTTTCCGACCATTACTTCTGAAGATTACAGACCAGGTGTGTGCAGACTGTCCGTCAGTTTGGGTCTGTCGTTTTCTCGTGATTAGACTGAGGTGCTGCATCTGGCGGGTGTCGTAGCAGCAATGCCGTGTTCTCAGTGCAGCCTGTCAGTCTGTCCCCTTACGCATGGTGTTCACTTTGGTCGCTTGGTTGAGATGGTGTCTGCCGGCTTCTCCACCGGAAGTTGCTCTTTCTCCTTGTGTGATGAGTGTTGTCAGGGGAGGGGCAGCATAGCTTTGTAAATATCTCATTCCCCTTCAGGCTTCCAATCGATTCATTAATTTATTTATATCAGTATGGACTCAGAGTCTCCTGTTTTATTCAGCAGGTTGTGATCCATCACTGTCATGTGCTGTGATGCTCTGATTGTCCCAGAATTGGTCAGTGGAGCCGTTCCGGCTGGCTCCTGGCCCCCTCTGACCTGGCCCTCCTGCTTGGAGCACGTCCTTATGCTCCGCACTGGTATTCCCCTTTTCCAGGCCCAGGATCGGCCTCTTCCCCAGGGAACCCTGCTCCCTTTGGTGGAGAATGGCCTTTAGATCCGGAAGTGTGGGCTCTGCCTTCCCTGCCGGGTGGCACCACTGACACGCCTGCCAGGCTCCCCACGCCAGCCTGCTCAACCCCACCTTGCCTGTCCTTCCTGGTGGCGCCAGGACTGAGTTTTCCCAGAAGGGAAGAGTCTTTGGTTTTTAAATCTCCCTTTTCTCTGGACACCGACCCATCCTCAGGAAAGCGCACAGGTTTGAGGAGTGTTTGTCCCTCGTTCCCCTCTTCCCTCATCATGATCCATTCCCGAGACTCGAACTGTCATTTTGGGGACACTCACCCAGGCGTGTTTCCGACTGTGCTTCTCTCTGAAGGCCAGGCCCTGCCGCCTCGATAGTTCTTAGTGTTTCAGACGTGAGTCCGACAGGCACTTCCGCTGGTGCCTGTCACGTGCTAGGAACTGGGGTGAACGGAGCACCCGTCCCTGAAGGGATCGTTCTGCTCAGGACCCAGCGTCCCTCCTTCATCTTCCGAGACTGACTCTCCTGTAGCTTCCTGACCCCTGACCCCCTCTAGCGGACCCTCCTCGGCAGGTGCTCAGAGCTGAGCTCTGCCCGGTCGTTCCTCCGCTCACACTCCCCTTTTGTTCCCACCGACGCTTCTGTGTTTTGGACCTTTAGAACCTTATGCTTGTCACCAGAGTCCTACAACTGGTTATTCTGCTCGTAGGTCTGGAGTCCCTCCAGTCTTGCCACACGCTCTAGGCACAGCATTCTGTCTCACCAAGCTGTCAGAGTCCCTCTTAGCTGTGACATACAGTCTGTTCTTCCTGAGAGCTGAACCTTCGAGGTGGCAGCAGTAGAGCCAGCCTCCCCTTCCATATCTGTCTTCCTGTGGGACGTTCTGTCTCAGCCAGCCCTGGCGTTTCTGCTCACGCCTCTCAGTGTGGGAAATGCCCTCTCCTTTAGCACCACCCATGCGAGGTTGTCTCAGAGCCTACTTCCTCCATAACATTTTTCCTGAAAAGAGGCATGGGAGTGTGGCAGGTGGCAGGTGGCAGGCGGCAGATGGCAGGTAGCCTGCGTGTGGCCCAGGCTAATGTCCAGGAGCCCCGGTGCAGTCAGTGTCTTTCCTCAGGCCTCAGGTTTTTCATCCACAAATCAGGAAGCTGGACCAGATAAAGAATGAAAGTCATTTCAAACCTAAAATCCAGTGGTGTGCCCTAAAATGTCCCTCACGGTGTGTTTTGGACTGCCTGCAGCTCCGCCTTGAAAAGGGGGCCATATGGCACGGAAGATGACTTTGCTGTCCCGCCTTCTGCTAAGCTGACCCGGGTAGAAGAACCAAAGAGAGGTGCGTTGGTTTACATTTCTTAGTGGGTTCTGAGTCTGTCAAAAGCATGAACTGCTCAAAGGCATCTTGCCCAGTTTCACTTTTTGAGATGTCTTCCATCGGACCAACATCTACCTTGAACTGGGCGTACAGCAGAGCTGAGAGAAGCTGGAACATGTGTTCCTTAGGACAACTTTTATATTGGCTCGTGCTTGTCGTCCTTGATGTGAATGTTTTTTATTTTAACCAGTACCCAAGATCTGTTTTCCTATTTTGCTCATGTGAATTAACTGCATCCTATTTTTCTTTTTTCACTTCTTCCTTCCTGGCTGGGGGTTGATTAGTGCTGCTCTACGTTCGAAAGGAGTCAGAAGAAGTTTTTGATGCCCTCATGCTTAAGACCCCGTCTTTGAAGGGCTTGATGGAAGCTGTAAGTAGAATCATCTCTGTAATCCCCTTTAAAAACGAAAATAGGATTCCACTGGAACAAATTTCAGCAGGTCCACATTCTGTCGTATCTTCGCTGGAATCATTGCCACTCAGTCCTGTCTGTTCCGCTGCATTGAATGGATTCTTGATGGCCTCTGAAATAGTTTAATTTTATATACTTGCTTAAAGGGAGAGTGCCATTTAGCAAACCATTTAGAACTTAACAAAAGTTATGTTTAATCAAATAAAATCTTGAAAACTTCGTACATAAAAATAGTAGCTCCTCAGTCTGCCTTTGAAACTCCTGATCTTAGGGAATTACTGAACTGGTGTCAAAACCTTACCCAGAGCATCTTTGAGAAAATTTAGGGGTGTAACCAGTGATGGCCATAAATCCTTCCTACAGGATGTCAGCACAGGGCTGGAGTGAATGATCCCATATTCCCTTTTAGGATACCAGTGAGCGAGGTGACCGGGAAGGACACTGCGTGGCTCCCCATCTTGGCTTTGCCCTATGGTAGAATTCAAGTAATCGGCACCATAGCCTGATGTTTACTGACCTCAGTCCCCTGGAGACCATAGAGATGTTTAAGCCACCAGGCAGATGCTGTGGCTCACACCTGTAATCCTGAGAGGCTAAGGTGGGAGAATTGCTTGAGCTCAGGAGTTTGAGATCAGCCTGAGCAAGAGCAAGACCCCATCTCTCCTAAAAATAGGAAAATTAGTCGGGTATGGTGGGCTGTGCCTCTAGTTCCAGCTACTCTGGAGGCTAAGGCAAGAGGATCGCTTGAGCCCAGGAGTTTGAGGTTGCTGTGAGCTAGGCTAATGCCACACACTCTAGGCCGGGCAACAGAGCAAGACTCTGTCTCAAAAAAAAAAATCTTTGAGTTCGAAGTGTGTGCATAACCAGGCTGGAAATGTGTCTCCCTGGCCCCTGACAACCATGGTGTGTTAGATTCATTTAACAAAACTTGATTCAGGGCTTGCTGTGTACCAGGCACTTTTGTAGGCTCTGGACTCACAAGAGTAAGGGACAGGGTGCTGGGTGGAGTCCGCCTCCCAGTTGGGAAGACAGAGAACATAAAGTAAGCACAAAAATTAAGACATCGTTTTTCAAGTACTGCCAAGGGTAGTGAAGAAGGGAGCGGGATGAGGGGTGTGGGTTTGGGAGCCACTGCGCATCTCTGGGGGGCCTGGAGCCCCAGGCGCCCCCCTGCTCACACCAGCTCACCTCTCCAGTTTCTCTTTATCTGGTCTCTTGGCGACCCTTTGTCATTTCTTACAAGGTATGAAACTCTTGATTATGGGGAGAGAGGAGAGTGTGAAAAAGAGGGAGAATCGCTGCATTATATGCAAAGTTATCATCCAGTGATACGAATAAAAAGGGCTTGCTTGGTAGGAGCACAGAGCTGCGAGTTGGTCTGAAATGCACGTTTTTAAAAGATCGGCAGGGACCTGAGGCTTAGTCTGCCGAGGCCCAGTTCTCAGCACTGCCTTGAACCTCACTCCACAGGGTGAGGTGAGACAGTGACTTTACCTCGAGAGTGGCTGGACAATCCCAAATAAAGTATTTGATCTAGACTGTTTGTCCTTGGAGTCATCCGCCCATTCTCTTTAAAAATCACCTCCGTGCCCTGAAAAGAAGACGTCAGAGTTTGCATGGGAGTGACATCACCGCGTCGTGGCCGCTCGCAGGCCCTGGTCCGGAGGGGAGGCCGAGGGCCCTTGAGGGACACTCGTGGGTCTTTCCCGTGTCTTTGTGTGTGCATTTTTTAAAAATAGAAAGTGACACTCTCTGTATATAATTATTTATGTATATAAATAATAATTGTACATGTATTAAACATATATAAAAAGATTGTTTGCTTTTGAAAGCCATGAAAACAGCATTTTTAGTTTTTTTATTTGCTCTTTCAGATCTCAGACAAATATGACGTTCCGCATGACAAGATCGGGAAAATATTCAAGAAGTGTAAAAAGGGGTGAGCAGCGACTCTGAAGCCCCGACACCCCCGGTGCCAGTTTGGCCCCCGGCGCCGGCCGCACACGTCCACGGTGCCCAGTCCAGAAGCAGCCGTAGAAACATGCTAGCATGGGGTTTTTCTTATAAATTATTTAGATAGAATTGATCTGCCTTCAAAGAGATCTTCTGGATTGTGTCCCAAGTGAAGTTTTTATTCGCTGTCCGGTGCGTGGCGGCAGTGAGCGGCTCCGTGCTCGGGGACGAAGCACGCTGGGGACAGCCGTAATCACACCCCCACAGTGAGCCCCGGCGTGAGCCAGCACCGCACCAGGCACTTCCCGAGTTGCCTCGCTGAGTTTTCATGTCATCTGTCCGAGGGGCTCACTGCGCCCTCAGTACTGGTTTGCAGACGAGGCAGCTGAGGCCCAGAGGGCGGGAGAGGCTCACCCAAGGTTGCGCAGCCTGTTACAAGGTGGAGCCGGGATTCAGGTTCAGCCTTGCCTGCCCTGAAGCCTTTGTGCTTTCTGCTCTGCCGTCCTGCCCTGGGCCGTAGTTTCAAGTTGTATAATGTTGCTTCTTTGTCCAAATATTTTACTTGTCTATGCTGTTTGGCATGGATAAGCAGGGGATAGCATAAAAATTTTTGGCTTAATTCTAAAACAAATTCTAACTGGAATTTTCTAGATAGGTCTAGTTGAAAGAGTTGAACTTAATAGTAGTTCATTCACATTTGGGGGATAGGCCGGGCACGGTGGCTCACGCCTGTAATCCTAGCACTCTGGGAGGCCAAGGCAGGTGGATTGCTCGAGGTCAGGAGTTCAAAACCAGCCTGAGGGCCGGGCGCTGTGGCTCACGCCTGTAATCCTAGCTCTTGGGAGGCCGAGGCGGGCGGATTGCTCAAGGTCAGGAGTTCAAAACCAGCCTGAGCAAGAGCAAGACCCCGTCTTTACTATAAATAGAAAGAAATTAATTGGCCAACTGATATATATATAAAAAATTAGCCGGGCATGGTGGCGCATGCCTGTAGTCCCAGCTACCCGGGAGGCTGAGGCAGAAGGATCACTCGAGCCCAGGAGTCTGAGGTTGCTGTGAGCTAGGCTGATGCCACGGCACTCACTCTAGCCTGGGCAACAAAGCGAGACTCTGTCTCAAAAAAAAAAAAAAAACCAGCCTGAGCAAGAGTGAGACCCCGTCTCTACTATAAATAGAAAGAAATTAATTGGCTAACTAATATATATAGAAAAAAATTAGCCGGGTATGGTGGAGTATGCCTGTAGTCCCAGCTACTCGGGAGGCTGAGGCAGTAGGATTGCTTGAGCCCAGGAGTTTGAGGTTGCTGTGAGCTAGGCTGACGCCACGGCACTCACTCTAGCCTGGGCAACAGAGTGAGACTCTGTCTCAAAAAAACAAACAAACAAAAAAAAACAAACTTTGGGGATAACTTACCAGAGAAGATAATTTGTCAGGGAAATGGGGCTTCAGGTCATGTAATTAACTTTATTCAGTTGCTTTCCAAAGCAGGACCAGTGAAATATTCCTTGTATGGATTTATTTTGTTGTATTATAATAAGTACCATTTATAAAGGACTACTGCATGCCAGATGTAATAATACATAAGCTAGTATTTTTGGTATTTTGCTGTGATACAAGTGCTTGTACTCAGTTCCCTCCTTATTTAATTTTTCTCAATCTTATAAGGGGGGCACTATTATTGTCCCCATTTTATAGATGAGGAAGTAGAGGCTTAGGGAGGTTTAAATATTTGCTTCCTATGTCCTAGCTGGTAAGTGGCAGAGCTAATGTTGGATCTAGGTGTGAGTCCAGAGGGGCGGGAACGAAGTCGTTTGTCTGTCTGTCTTCCAGGATCCTGGTGAACATGGATGACAACATCGTGAAGCATTACTCCAATGAAGACACCTTCCAGCTGCAGATCGAAGAAGTGGGGGGGTCGTACAAGCTCACCCTGACTGAGATCTAGAGCCGGAGGGCCCGCAGCCCCCATGCGATCAATGAAGGTGTCACTAGATCTTACGGCTCGGCGAGCCCCGGCTCCCCAGTCAGCAACCTCGTAAACACAGGCGGTGACAAGGGAAGGGATTCCTTTCGAGTTGGAGTTGGAGCTGCCTTTGGCTTGGAGATAGCGTTTAATTTATTGCATTGGCGTTTTTCAGATGACAGAGAAATCCTTATACCACTGTTTGAATTTTCTGATATATTTAGGATTAAAAGTGAAGAATTTGTTCCAGGATTTAACAGAGCTTCTGAGAACCTTTAGGATATCTGCTACATTATTTATCAAAATACTGGGATAGCTGCCTTGTCCCTGCACTATTGGTGGGCCCGCTCGCTGGTGGAAGTCAGGAAAGCAGCAGGCTTGGCTCTGAGGACGGGGCGCCCTCGCCTGGACTCCGCGTAACTCCACTGCCCCAGGTCCCTGGGCGCGCCTGAGGGGTAAAGGGCTGAGTGCTTTCTCCCTTAGCCTCTCACCCTCCAATAAATGTTTACTAAAATAGGGCATGTTACCGAAATCTTCCTTTGCAACTTTCTTGGACATATCAGCTGCCTTTCGTATGAAGAATTTACATGGGTTACAGTAGGAAATCAGTTAAGATAAAGCTGCATTGTATATAAGTGCAATATATATTTGAAGGTCTGTGTCTGTAAATGTGTACATACATGTCTTATATAGATATATAATATATAAATACGGTGTCTTGTGTACATACAGTGAGGATATGCAGTAAGATCTGCCTTAAAGAGTTTCTCTAGACAAAAGGTTAAGTTATTTTTGATAATGTATACCAACTGGATAGAATTCCTTGCTTAGTGGAACCCACTAAAAACCTGTTTTCTGTTGTGTTTTCCCAAACACAAGCAATCATTCCATAGCATAGCAAAACCTCAAATGACACATTCTGTTTGCTATGGAGAATGTTATCATTTGGATTTCTGCACTGTTTAACCAATGAAGAAAAAGGACAGCACTGCTGTAATTCATGTCTGTTGTATATGCTGGTGTCAGTCAGAGGCACCTACATAGAGTGAGCACACAGTAATTACAACATACACATTGTAATGATTGTGCACCAAGTGATACAACTCAAAACGGAGTTCTTCCTAATCTTCCTGTTGTAAGAAATGGTCATTTTATCATGTTCAGAGCCTTCAAGCTTTATCTTTGATGTTAACAATTCTAGAAAGCATTCACAAATTTAGAAGACTATATTACCATGGCAGGGGAACATTTTGTATACATGTTTAAATATATTAAAATACTAAAAAATGTAATTTTATAACAAATAAAAATCACGGGTATCTTTAGGTTCAGGGAACTAGAATAGGTCATTTATATAAGTAGGATTGATAGTGACATTCTTAGGTTAGAATATTCTAATGAAGTATGTGAACTAAGTTACTGGTTTTCTAAGATAAGGTATGGGATATGGGTCACATAACTTTTATATTTTGTTTTGTGAAGTTGATTTTGTCTTATTTTTAATTGTATCATTGAAGATGTATTTTAAACTAAAGGGATTAAATTTTATATGTCTATTTCATAATATGTCATTTCCTATTATTCAATTTGACTTTATATTTTCATTAGTGAAACAAAATTTGAGATCTTAAAATATTGGAACACAAAGGGATCTCATCTCCTTATAGCACTTTGCCTTATTTTCTTTCTTTTCTTTTTTTTGTCTTTTTTAAGAGACAGAGTCTTGCTCTGTGGCCCAGGCTAGAGATTTTACATGTTACAAGCTCAGAAATGAGTCTGGGCTGGACTTGCATCGGCAGGTCACGGAGCAGACTGGTAGGGAGGGAGCGTCCGGTTAATGACCAGCCATCACTGAAGCAGAAGTCCTTAAGAGGCAGTGGCCCGCAAAAGGGTGGTTTCAGGGGGACAGCAAGCCCTGGTTGGGAAGGTCTCACGGGATGGCTGAATGGAAGCCCTGCCCACGGGAGGAAGCTGGGCTAGGCCTTGGCAGGACTGCTGACCAGCTGCACTTGAGTTCCTCGTTCCTGTGGCCCCATAACCTGTGAGGGAAGCAGTATATTATTACCATCCAACCTCAGCCATCTTTGCATCCCACTGGAGGTCACCCAGGCAGTGACACAAGCAGGCTTTGAAGCCCACCTTCTGCACCCTGTCCTGCCACTGCCCAGGGCCCAGGCCCCTGGCAGGGGACAGATTATTTCCTCTTGTGCCCAACTCTTCTATCTTAAACACACCTCCTTGGTCCCCAACCCCTTCAGCCATAACCCGCTTCAAATCTTTGGACCAAGTTATGTTTTCTAGAGACAGGGTCTCACTCTGTCACCCAGGCTGGAGTGCCGTGGAACGATCATAGCTCACTGTAGCCTTGAACTTCTGGGCTCAAGCAATCCTCCCACCTCAGCCTCCCAAGAAGCTGGGACTACAGACGACTGTTATTTATTTTATTATAAATGCAATGGATGCTAAAAGAGAATTATAATCTATTAGAATGAATGCTAGAGTTTCATAAGAAGATTCCTCTGGGAAATAAGTTTCCCATCTCCCAGTCCCACTCCTCAGAGATAGCCACTGATTTCTCAGAGGATGTACAAGAACACTTTATGCAAATCCAAGCATACTGTTCATACCATTTTGCAAATAGGGTCACACTATTCATACTCTTCTTTGCAGGTGTTTTTGTTTATCAATATTGTTTAGGCATGTTCACTTTAATCACTGTATTATATTCCATTAGACTTTGTCACCTAAACTGTCCACTGGAGGACACCCAGGCTAAGTCTGCATTACAAACACTGCTGCAGAAAACATGCCGGTGCACCTGCCCCTCCACACTTGTGAGGTGAGAGGCTGTAAGGCAAATTCTTAGCAGAAGCGTTGCTGAGTCAGAGCACACATCCAGTTAGTATTCTCTAGATACCGCCAAATTGCAACCCAAAGTGAGCCCGTTTACATTCCTACCAGCTGCGCGTGCGAGGGCCGGTCTCCCGGCATCCTCCCGCTGTGATCTGTACTCCTGTGCGTGAGTGACACTGAGCACGGCTTTATGTTTATGGGCCACTTGCACCTCCTGTGGACTGTGTTTCTGTCCCTAAAGTCCCTCACCCACTTTCTCGCTCCTCATGCCCTTGAGTGCCTGACATCCATGCTTTTGTTGAACTCCGCACTTAACACTCACAATCTCCTCCATCCTCGTGTTTCGCAGGCAAGACTTGGAGAGGTTCAGGAGCCGCAGTGCTGGGAAGAGACAGAGGGTACCAACTCCAAGCCTCCTTCCTTTTCCACCCTCACGTGCTGCTCCGGCTGGAAATGCTCTTTCCGCGGTTACCAGTGCCCTAATTGCTTGCCTTTCGTCGCTCTAGGACGTTAGACAGGACAACTTTTTAGATCACTTCAGCTTTCATGGCAGGTAAATCGGCTAGGATTAGGTGGCGAGAGTCAGAAACCACGCAAACTGGCTGAACACTGGGAGGCGTGCGCGGAGAAGTTCAAGTTGGCGAAGCTGCGTCCAGGGGCTTGAGGTCCCTAACAGCCTATTTTCTTTCTCTCCTTTTTCTGGGGGCTTCCTCCGGATTCTCGCTCTCCTTGGGCTCTCAAGGTAATTGCCAACAGTTCCTAAGACTGTCCACGCCTGGTTCTGTGGCCTGGGTTCTTACAGTGAGCTAACTGGACGCATTGTTTCTAGCCCTGGGCTCCTTGACTTCATTCTCAGGCTAGCAGCTGTGACGATCCTTCTGAAATACAAATCAGAGCCTGCTGAAAGCCCCGCAGTGGATCCCTGCTTCGTTCAGAGTAAAAGCCAAGTCCTCACGGTGTGGACAGGACCTGTCCCCCTTGCCTCCGACCTCACGTCACACGGTAGCTGAAGGCACCGCGTAGCTGGTCTGCCGAGGTCACGTGACGGAGACAACGCTCGCAGGTCGTAAAAGCCACCACGCCCGACTCTTGGTTTTCCATTGCCCAAAGCCGTGGTGTTTGCCCAATCCCGGTCACGTTTCCAGGAAGACAGACTCCTGTTTTACGGGCGTCCTCGGACGTCAGTGGTGTGCTAACGACAGGAGTTAAAGGCTGAGTCTCGGGCTCGCCCTTCCCCGTGTCTGTTAAACGCCACCAGAAGCAGCCTGCTTCACCTGGCCGGGCCACCAGCACACCTTCGCTGTCCTCGCTCAGGGCCACCTCAGGGCCAGCCCAACTCTCCAGCCCTATGTCAGAGTCTGGTCTGTGGGGACCTTGGTCACCTTTCCATGCCGCAGGGCGTCAAGGCAGTCTACCCCACTGATGGCCGCGTGTGGAAAGGACCTGGTGAGCAGGAAGTGTGTCTTCCGTAGACAATGTCAGGATCTTACACGTGAGTCAGCAGAAAACCAATCCCGCAGAAACGCAGGGGCTGTCTCAGTAAATCTCGAGGGGTCCGGCCACTGGGGCATGTAACGTATCCATTCCGAGGTGGAGGACAAGTGCTGCCTGGTCCCCCCACCCCAGCCACTCCCCACCCCTCACTGACCCCCGCCATGCTCTCCAGCCTTCCTAACCTGCTCTACTTTTCCCGTAGCATTTATCACTTTCTAACTTGGTATACATCTTACTTGATTATTATACTTTTTGTTCACCATTTGCCTCCCTTTGCTCGAATGTTCCCTCCATTAGAACAAGTATTTTTGTCTTACTTGTTCACTGACAAATCCATTTGGCTTGCAGAAAAATGGCAGGTACATTGTAGATACTTCTGCCGGCATCTCCTACCGGCCCTGCTGGGTCCTCTCTCCAGCCCTCTCCTGGGGGAGGCTCGCCCGTGTGGACCACGCCAGCCCGTGCAGGCCGGAGCGAGACGTAGGAAGGGAAAGATGGAGGTCAGGGTGTCATGCCCCGGCTCCCCCTGGCCGCCTCACGCCGGCTGTTCCTGCAGCTCACCCTGCCTCAGGTGGTCTCCAAATGACCTTCCCGCCAGACACAGGTAACCACTTCCTCGTCGCTTCAGGAATGAACTGCCTCTTGCTGCAGGTTAGGACATTATCCCTGTAGGTTCCCCTACAGTTCCCTCTTGGTAAATGTCCCTGCATGAATAATCGCTTCCTGAGTATCCCATTCTGAGTGTGCTGTCTCCTGTTGCCACCCTGCTCGATACAATGATAATTGACTTTCGCTGACCGACTGACTGAACGAATGGGTACAATGTTTGCGAGATGAATGAATAAGAGATGGCAGCCCGGGCACGGTGGCTCACGCCTGTAATCCTAGCACTCTGGGAGGCTGAGGCGGGAGGATTGCTCGAGGTCCAGAGTTTGAAACCAGCCTGAGCAAGAGCAAGACCCCTTCTCTACTATAAATAGAAAGAAATTAATTGGCCAAATAATATATATAGAAAAAATTAGCCAGGCATGGTGGCGCATGCCTGTAGTCCCAGCTACTCGGGAGGCTGAGGCAGGAGGATCGCTTGAGCCCAGGAGTTTGAGGTTGCTGTGAGCTAGGCTGACGCCATGGCACTCACTCTAGCCTGGGCAACAAAGCGAGACTCTGTCTCAAAAAAAAAAAAAAAAAAAAAAAGAAAAGAGAAATAAAAAAGAGATGACAGCCTAGGCTCTCTGAATCCCAGCTCTTCTTTCTGAACATTCTTTCATACATTGCAGCTGAAGAACTCTGTTATAATATGCTGAGGAAGACTATTCAACAATTTTTAGGATGGTAATATATTTGGTGAGTGGGTTTTCTCCTAGTGATTAGGAGAGAAAATTTGGCTTTCTTTCCCTGAGATATCCCCAACTGCCGTCCACAGGCTCAGCTGAGTGTACCTGCAGGGAGACAGTGTCCGGACCTGTGTGGATTTTCCTTTCTGACCTCTGCTCTTTTCAGTGCATGATTTTCGTATTAAGTCCAAAGCCCAGATAAATCACCTCACACGCCAGAGCACACAGCCCGCTGAGTTCTGGAATCATCCAAGGTCATCAATGACACAGTTACATCACGATTATCTCCTGAGTCACTGCATGACCTGGTTTCTTTGTCTTACTAAAAAAGGGCACATGTGCTTAATTTTCATGAAAAACTTAAATGATAAAAACTAAAATAATGTGAGATAGTTGTTTTTTTGTTGCCTAGAAGTTTTGAGGGTGTTTCCCCTTTCTTCGTGGCATACATATGTCTAGACCTCAGCTGTTCCTCAGGGAAATAGTTGGCCAGGGCAGTGCTCAGGGCTCCGCTGGCCTGTCGTCTAGGAGGGGAGGATCCCGTCCTTGTAGCAGGAAGCCGCAGGGGGAGGCATGATCCCTCTGGTCCCCAGAGCATGAAACACACAGGAATTCATCATGCAGACAGCTCACCAGCGAGCCAATACGAGGAAGGGGAAGAAGGAAAAGTGCGGAGACCCACTGAAACAAATACATGTTTTCCTTCATAAATGCTCTCTCCAAAGAACCCAAGCAAGGGCTGAGGGCCTGTAGGACCCGGCCTGCCTCTACCCCAGCCTTAGGCATCTAAACCCAAGTGTGGTAAACGATCTTACGTGCCGACGTGACTGGCCTAAGGGAGGCCCAGATAGTTGGCAAAACTTTTCTACGTGTGTCTGGGAGGGTGCTTCTGGGGATGTTGCAGCAATGTGTACACCTAGTGCTATAGCACTTGACCAGGGAAAGAACCGGGAGGCACACGGAGAGTCGGAGAACAGCCTTTATTCCTCTGGCAGGCTCAGCATGCCTGGTGTTACAGCTCTCTTCCTGTAATCTGATCTTCTACCCTCCTTCCTTGGGCTCCTCCTGCTTTTATACCCTTGATAGGGCTCAAAAAGTGTCCAATCAACTACAAGCTTTAACATCCAATCAACAACAAGCTTTAACATCCAATCAAAAACAGTGGGATTCAAAAATTACCCAATCAGGATCACGCAAGCAGCCTGCCGGGAAACAGGCGGCAGCAGGTGGGCCCGGCCGCATTCTGCCACGCTGGGCCCCAGAGGTACACGGGCCCCGGGCGGCTGTCTGCCACGGGCGGGCCCCAGCAGCTCGCCCTCCAACTGGCCAGGCGCACCGCTGGCCCGCAGAGATGCGGAGCTACAGGGAGGCGGCAAGCGGCCGCGTCCCGGCGCCCGACATTTTCAGTGTCAGGGAGACTAGCGTTGGCGTCAGGAGACTGAGTAAGGGAGACCCTTTCTCACCAGTGTGGGTGGGCATCTTCCAATCTGTTGAGGACTCAACTAGAACAAGACGGTGCAGGAAAAGGAAATTTGCTGTCTGTTTGAGCTGGGATATCCACCATCTCCTGCCTTGGAACACAGGAGCTCCTGGTTCTCAGACCTTTGAACTCAGACCAGGACTTACATCAACCCCCCTCCCCCACCACACACGGCCCTCAGACTGTGACCGACTTACGCCCCCAGCTTTCCTGGTTCTCCAGCTCGCAGATGGTATATTGTGGGAGCGACTTCCAGACCTCCGTAATCACGTGGGCAAATTCCTATAATAAATAAATATACATATATAAATATATACACACACATTATATATAACTTAGTGGTTCTGTTTGTCTGGAGAAAGCTGACTAACACAGATTTGGTACCCAAAGTAGTTTCAAAGGAACAAAATTTTAAGGATGAGTTTTCTGAATTGGTTCTGGGGTTTTCAGAATTGGCTCTGTAAAAGGATTAGATTTAAAAATGCTAATGATTCCATTTCCAGCAGTAAAGAGTACACTGATGGTACACGGTGTGAACTGTTTATAGAGATACACAAAACACCTGCACTGGGTACTCCTAATCAACCGCTTATAAGAAGCAAGGAGCTAAGTTACTATATGAGACTTTCCAACATTTCGGAAAACTGAGGAGTATAACGGTATTGGTTGGTTTGTCCTAATGTCACTGGACAAAGTGGCAAAAGAAAAAAATGAACTTGGGGATTCAAATTCCAAGCTCAAGTGCTGCGTAAATGACCTAAGAGCTCCTAGGTGTGCCTTGAAAGAGATTCGTAACTGCTATAGCCAAAAGGCTGAAATTACTGAAAATCAAACACAGAACCTCATCCTGCAATCGGCTGGATTGCAGTGCCAGTTGAACCACGGGGCTTGCAGGGGGTCTCCTGTTAAAGTGAGGGCATGGCTGGGACCCCGCAAGTGGGAATGGGGGTGGGAGACTGATGAAGCCAGGAACACTGAGCCCCTCCACGCTGGTGAGTCTCTTTTGCCATTGGAAGAGTCTCCCAGCCCAGTGGCCGTGGCCTGAGGACACGCCGTGGCCTCCCTGGGGCAGCGGCCAAGCAGGACAGTGCTGCGTGTCCTCAGCTCCACCCCCACCCTTGCTGGCCTCTGGACCTGCAACCAGACTCGAGTCCCAGCAGGCCTGTGAGGAGGTGCGCTCCACTCCCAAAGGACTACTTGGGTTTTCTAATTTATACAAGCAGAATCCAAGGACACATGTGGGATTGGATATCGAGGGAGTAGGGTAATGGTGGCAGGAACATAAAGTTGGCTCAGGCCAAATTTATTGATAAGGGCCCACTAGGCAACGATCCTGCCTTTCTTGGTACAGCTCAGGAATCAGGAAGGGTCTAGAAGCATGGTCGGCTGCATCAGAGGGCAGCGGGCTCCCTGGGGTAGCGTAGGATGGTACTCCACACAGCGTCGCTTCTGATCAGGGAACGCACCTCACGTCAAAGACGTTTGGCGATGGGCCCGTGCTCACGGGATTCCCTGGTCTACCTTCCTCACCATCCTGAAGCAGCCGGCTTCATAAAATGATGGAACGTCCTTTGAATGCAGTCGCAGCACCAGCTAGGAGGCAACACCTCTATCCAGGCTCTGAACTGGCCTCCGCTATGTGGCCAGATGCACAGCTCCAGGAATCGAGGGGGGGCGGTGGGAGTGGCACCACGCACCGTCACGTCTAGAGACCCATTAGCAACATCTTTGCTTCCTGCTCCTACGACTTCATGCTCTCTGGCCTAATGATTTTAATTCCAGAGGGAGGAGCACTTTTACCAGGAGACACAGCAATGACTCCATGGAACTGGATGCTGAGACGGCCACCCAGCCACTTCGGGCTCCTCATGCCTCAGGGTCAACAGGCGGGAAGAGTTCTGCTGTTGGCTGGGTTGGTGGAGCCAGACTCCGGGGGAAACTGGACCGTGACCCCACGGAGGAGGGGAGAGTGCGGGGAATACCAGTGATCCCTTAGAGCGTCTCAATATGGCCCCGCTCTGTGACTAGGGTCAACGGGAAATCACAACGGCCCAATCCAGGCAGGACTCCCAAAGGCCCAGCCCTTCAGGAACGAAGGTTTGGGTCTCATGACCCGCTGAGGGGCTTCCTAAAGGCAACGGCTGTGCGGCATGGGCAGTGGGCAAAGGCAGTTACAAAGACCAGCTGTGACCACTCGGCCAGTCACAGAAGCGAGGACTGTGATTGTCATGAGTGCATGACTCTGTTTGTGTGTGCATATACACAGATTAAGCAAATATCTTTGCTTTTGTTCCTCTCTTATTCCCTTATCATATAACATAACATGTGTTGACTTTATGTCAATACTGTTAACTACATCGCGGTATTTAAGTTGTGGGCTATCAGAAGTGTAAACATTACCTATGACTTTACCTCCTCTTCCAGGGAAGGGATTAGGGCATTTTTGTTTGTACACAGGATAGACGTGTCATGTTAGGTGGAACATGACCTTGCGATTAATATCTGGAGATTAATTGGAGATTAAGTACCGTTTCCGGAGATGGGTATTGGCGCTAGGTTGACAAGGGGTGGGCAAGGGGCTAAGGGAAACCCAGATAGCTGGCCAAATATCATTGCTGGGTGTGTCTGGGAGGGTGCTTCTGGACGAGATGAGCATTGGCGTTTGTAGCCTGAGTAGTAAAGATCCGCCCTCCCCATGGGGGTGGGCATCATTCAATCCCTCAAGAGCCTGACCAGAACAAGAAGGCAGAGGGCGAATTCTGTCTTTCTTCTTGAGCTGAAAACCCATCTTCTGCCTCCAGACACAGGCGCTCCTGGTTCTCTGGCCTTCAGATCTAGACCAGCACTGACACCACCCTCCCCTCAGCTCTCTGGGCCTGTAGGCACAAAGACAGGACATCGTGGAACTTCTTGCTCCACAATTGCATGAGCCGGTTCCTTCTCTCTCGCGCTCTCTCTCTCTCTCTCTCTCTCTCTCTCTCTCCCTTTCTCATCTGCATCTCCTGTTGGCTCTATTTCTGTGGAGAACCTTGAGGAATATAGACACAGATACATAGCTATATGAGAGGGGACCTATTAGGGAAAGCGGCTGACGGCTGCAGAAGCTGAGAAGTCCCATGCTGGGCCGGCTGGGAGCTGGAGACCCCGGGATGCTGACAGTCCAAGTCCAGAGGCCTCAGAACCAGGGCAAGTGGTCGTGTCCCTCTCAGTCCCCGGCCAAAGGCCCGAGACCCTGGGGACTGCTGGTGTAAGTCCAAAGGCCGGGAGCCTGCAGTTGTCCACGGTCAGGAGAGGGAGAGTGGGTCCCGGCTCCCGCAGTTGGCTGGACATAGTTGCCTTTTTCTGTTCTCGTTCTCTCCAGGCCCCAGCACACAGGATGGTGTCTGCCCACATTGTACTCCACTCAGACTCACCGCTGATCTCTGGAAACCACACCCTCACAGACACACCCCAAACTAAAGCATTACCAGGTTTCTAGGTATTCCTTACTCCAGTCAAATTGACACTTAAAGTTAACCACACAACACCCAAGGTCAAAGAGTGCTCATTTGGGGGGTGAGCATGCTACCTTCCCCGCTCCCTTTCCCTGGCAGTGTCTGGGGGGCCCTGTTCCCAGGTGGGCGCTGTGGGTGGTCTGCTTGCCCGGAGTGTGGGCCCAGCTGAGCAGGGAGGGGCCTGGGGGAGGCCTCGCCCCCACAGCCTGTCGGCCTCCTGGCCTGGGCAGTCTCTGCGTGGCAGCTCCCACCTCCCAGCTGCCCAGGTCTTCCCCGGCCTCCCCCTCCCTTGTCTGTGTCCCCTCTGGTCAGAGCGGGCAGTGACACCCTGCCCCACCGCTGCAGATGGGGCACAGGCCAGCCCGGCAGCCGCACGATGGATGGCCCGGTTGCCAGGCGCCCACACGAAGCACTTCATCCTGTTCTTGGCTGGTCACGATAAGAGTAAGCAAACAGCGTGGGGCCTTGGCTCCAAGGGGGCCCCTTAGACCGGCAGCCCCTCTCCAGGAAGCCCTGGGGGAGAGACCTTAGGCTGTGCCCACGTCCAGCCTGCCTGGGAAGGACAGGCTTGCCAGGCAGGGCAGCGTCTCCATTTCACAAAGAGGCACTAGGCTCCAGGCTTGGTGACTTGTCACACAGTGACAGACCCCACCGTTTCCCAACCATCCCCAGAGCCCGGGCCGGGGTTGGCCGACTGAAGACCCCAGGGCCCTTTCTACATCCACCCCATGGCCACTGCCGACTGCCTGTCCTCACTCTCATCCTTTCCGAGTCCATCTGCAAACAGGGCATGCCCCGCTCAACACAAGCAGGGTCCCTCCGTCTGTGCCGCTGCGTCCTCCCGGCCGGGCTGGCCTGCTGCTTCTGCCCAGCTCCTGGGGCTCAGGGGCTCCTAGGCCTCCTCAGCCCTGGTTCTCAGTCCGGCAGCCACATCCAGGCAGCTTTTGGAGGGTGGGTGGCTCTGGGCAAGCTGGCAGCACCTCGGGGTGCTGTTTGGTGAGACCGCCTCATACTCTCTTTCAGCTCTTTAGACATGTTTTCCTATCTGGGATATCTCCAGAATGCTTTCGATTGATTTTCCCTTATACAGGCCATATTTTCATGTTTCTTTGCACGTCTTGTAATTTTTTGGTGAACAAACTGGCATTTTAGACAGCATAGTGTGTTTACTCTGGAAGTCAGATTCTCACCCTCTCCAGGGTTTGTTGTTGCCATTTTGTTTGTTTAGTGATTTTTCTGGACAATTCTGTAAGGTTTGTATTTCCTGTTGTGCATGGACCCTGGGATCCCTGCTCAGCTACCTTAGTGGCCGGCTAATGATTGGACAGAGATTTCCTTAGACACGTGAGTCTCCCAGGCTTTGCAGAGGGGCTCTGTGGGGTGCTGGGACGCACCCCCCTACACTCTGCAGGCACCTGACAGCTCTGCCTTAGCCTTCACTTCCTCAGTGCTCAGAGCCTCAAGGTCAGCCAGAGGTGAACTCTGGGGGCCTCCTTGGGCCTTTCCTGAGCATGTGCACAGCCCTGTGAATGTGCACGGCAGCCCTCTGGGTTCCCAGGGACGTGCTGGCGACTTTCCAAGCACCTATGCACTTGCCGTTGCTCCGTGTTTCCTTTTAAGCCTTTTGGTTGTCGTGGTGCAGAGTCTGCGTCGGCTGCAGTGCACCCCCTCAGGGAGCCATGAAACTGGCAGTGTCTTCCAAATACTTTTTGACAGATGCCCTTGGGAAAAGGCACCGGGTGAGCGCTGCGTCGGGTCAAATACAGGCAGCCTCCCAAGTGGGGTTTTCCAGGGACCCACCAGCCAGGTCAAATAATAACAGTTCTCAGGACTGAGGCTTTGAAGGGGCTCGGCCCCATCTGGCCCCTCTGGTGGCTGCTGGGCTGCTGGAAAATGCAAGCTCATCTATGGTGACCCAGAAAGATGGGTGGCTCCCAGGCACAGGGGCCGGGGGAGGAGGGATTATGAAGGGGCAGAGAATCCCTGAGGTGGGGGGGATGTCCTCGTTATCTGAGTGTGATGACAGTTTGTGGAGGGGGTTATGAGAAACCTACCAAACTGTACACTTTAAGTAGGTGCAGTTTATTACATATGAATTATATACCTCAATGAAGATTTCTTTTTTAATTTTTTTTTTTTTTTTTTTTTTTGAGGCAGAGTCTCCCTCTGTTGTCCGGGTTAGAGTGTCATGGCGTCAGCCTCGCTCACAGCAACCTGAAGCTCCTGGGCTCAAACAATCCTCTTGCCTCAGCCTCCCGAGTAGCTGGGACTACAGGCATGTACCACCATGCCCGGCTAATTTTTTCTATGTATTTTCAGTTGGCCAATTAATTTCTTTCTATTTATAGTAGAGACGGGGCTCTCACTCTTGCTCAGGCTGGTTTCAAACTCCTGACCTTGAGCGATCCGCCTGCCTCGGCCTCCCAGAGTGCTAGGATTACAGGCGTGAACCACCGCGCCCAGCCTCCTTTTTAAATTAAAAGATGACTTGAATCTCCATCTGGGAACAGTCTCCCATTTCCTGCAGCTCCAGTCCTCCTGCACCCAGAGTTGACACGATCCTGTCTCTCTTGAAGACGTAGACTCCCTGCGGTCCCTGTCTCTGCCCTCGCCTGCCTTTGGGCCCTCGGGCTGGGACTCCACTCCCCGGTCGGCACCTACTCACCGCTGTCACGTGCAGGTGGCCTCCCTGCTGTCCCCAACCGCTGTGTGCGTGCAGCCGCTTCTGTCCCGGCGGCCGGCTCCAGAGGGCAGCAGGGCTGTGTTGTTGGCTCCCGTGTGCGGGGAAGTCCTTAGCAGGAGCTGGGATTAAGTAGCTGCTGGTTGAAACAAACCCAGCAAAACCCTGGAAACAACGGAGGCCTGGCGGAGCGCCCGAGGCTGGCGCATAATATGTCTGTGCTTTGTCCTCGTGGCCTGGGGGCATGGCAGACGTAAGGTGAAAGGTCACTGGGTCTGCCTCTCAAGTGACCTCTTTCCCAGTTAGCAGACGCCCTCTGGACACACTGCATGGCCCCCTGGCCCCAAAAGGAGACTGTCTCCTCGCTGTCTCTGTCCCCTCAGAGCCGCTGCCTGCAGGTGTGGCGGCCGGAAGGGACGGTCAGCAGGAGCCCCGTGGGGAGGCCCCCCACCCGCCAGAGCCCCTGTCCAGCCAGCCCCTCCGCTCCAGCCCCCTGCACCCTGGCCGTGGCCCAGAACGACATCCTGCAGAACAGCCAGGGCAGAGGCCTGGAGAAGCCCCCTCCAGGGGGAACAAGGAGATGAGGAGACCATGGTGGGGCCTCCTGCCCACGGTCCTCCCCACACTGCCCGCCCAGGGGACCAGAGGCCGGCCAGGCTGTCCGCACGAACGCGCAGCCTTCCCAGTGGCTGGCGGCCAGGCGGGGCTGGCCTGTGGGTGTCTGGCCCAGCTGGCCACAGGCCACCTTGCTCCCGCTGGCCCTGGCGCACAGCCCCGCAGCTGGCGCGACGCTGCGACCTTTCCCCCACTTCCAGCTCGGGCCTCCAGATGATTCTAGGCCCCTCAAGTTTATCTTTTTTTCTTCTTCTTCTTTTTTTTTTCTTTGTTTTTCTTTTCACCCCTGAAGTTTATACAAGTCACATGTCGCTGGCCCAAAGGCCTCCTACCGGTTCCCTCTCCCGACTCTTGGCTGCCAGGCCGCCCTAGAGGGCAGGGATGGGCCCTCACGCCCAGCAGGGCCAGCCACGGGGTCAGGGCACGCTGATCCAGGCGCGAGGCCCACCCTCCATGTCAGGGGCCAGCAGGACCTCGGAATCCCACGGCCCAACCCCTCCCCAGTGTCCTCAGGTGGAAAAGACACTCTGCCCTGAACGTCATTGTCACGGGGGCTGGGGGCTCGGCCACCTGACGGAGGTGTCTGTGGGCCTCTCCTCAGCCAAGTCCCCTGCCTGAGACTCTGGCCCCTGGCCTCCTGTGTGGTGCTCACAACTGCCACCCCAGCCAGCCTCTCTGCTCCCTCCGGAGTGTCACAACCACCCCCCAGATGCCTCCTTCCTCATCACCTGCCTGTCCTCAACACAAGGAGTGACAAGAGGCCCCTTGCACCAGTCCTGAGGAAGACGGGGATGACCTCCCCACCACAGAGACCCACAGTGGGGGCAGCTGGGCCCAAGACTGCACACAGGGGTCCTGGCCTTCACAGCTGCACCATGCAGGGCCCAGATGGGGAAACTGAGGCACCGACAAACAAGAGACTCCATGGAAGCAGATACCAGATACATTGGACCCTGGTGACCCCTAGCCCCAGGCCCTGCCTGGACAAGGACTTGGGACCCAGGAGCACAGAGCTGGGGCGGGAGTGCAGGGGGTAGCGGCTCCCACTGCTCTCAGGCCTGCCCTGTGGCCGTCCTTGGTCTTCAAGTCTGGGGCAGGACTTAGCAAGCAGACCTGGGAAGTGGCACCCACCAAGCCACCCCACAGAGCCTCTTGTCTGCCTCCAGGGCCCTGGCATCTGTGCCCTCCCAGGACAAGGCTCCTCGGCCTCCCAGCCAGCGCGGGTCTGCCTGCACCTGCCCGGCTCCTAGAGTGGGCTCCGTCTTAGTCTGTTCAGGCTGCTTTGACAAAACACCACAGAGCAGACAGACGGCTTATAAACAATAGAAACTGTGTCTCGAAGTTCTGGAGGCTGGAAGTTGGAGACCAAGAGCCAGCAGGGTCGGGTTCTGGTGGGGGCTCTTTGGACAGCAGGTGGCCCACTGTGTCCTTCTATCGTGGCAAGAAGGGAGCCAGCTTTCTGCCCTCTTCTTGTAAGGCCACTAATCCCAGCATGCAGGCTCTCCCAAAGGCCCCACCTCCTAAGACCATCCCCCTGGGGGTTAGGATTTCAACATAAGCATTTTGAGGGGACATAAAACCTTCAGATGACAGACGGCTCGCACCAGCCAAATCTAGGACAATTTGAGCATCACAATAAATAAATGACTGTCACATATAACTTATTGAAAAAAAAAACAGAATATCACAACTCCATACTCATATAGTTTTTTAAATTTATTTCAAAATATTAAGGGGTATGTTGATATAGATTAATACATGAAGAAATTGACATTTTAATGAAGAATGGATATTTACATCATTTCAAAGCACCTCCCTTCAAAATACTTATTAATGATAAAACAAAAAGACTAGCTGTACATGGAGACACCTGTCAGACAGCACCTTAGTCAAGAGACCAAAATGAACATTGTTAGAAACGGGGAAAACCGTCACTGACGCCGCCAATGCGCCAGGAACGTGGCGTCGCTCTGGAGAGTTCCCGAGAAGACGCACAACCCGGACCTCGTCACCCGGGGACGCTGGGCAGACCCACGCGGAGACCACAGAGGGCATTTTCCCTCCTACAGACACCTCCGAGAACTCTCTGGCTTGACAGCTTCCTAAAATTCAGTCTGACGTCATCCTTTTCCAGGGCATCTCCTTTGTCTCACCTTGCCAGTGTGCTCACTTCCCCTTGCCAGTGTAGACAGAGCCCAGGTAGCTGGGAGTGTGTCCACGGGGGTGGCAGTGGACACTGTGTCTGGGGAGGGGCGAGGAGAGGATAGAGTCAGAACTGCACCCAAATCAGTGAGGGGGTAAGCGGGGTAGAAGGGTTGGACCCCAAGGGCAGAGGGGCATCGAGGGGTGGGAAGACAGGGAGAGAGTTCCGCGTAGTCAGGGAACCCAGCTGAAGGCTTCCCTGTAACTGGGGTGCTCGAGCAAAGGCAGCCCCAGCACCCCTGCTATTGTGTGTTAGGAGGGCCACTGCCCTGGGCAGGGCAGAGTCTCACGTGGCAGCCAAGGTCTCATGCACATAAAGAGCAGCAGTGACAGGTGTGTGCGTGTGCCTGTGTACACATGTGCATGTGCATGCGTGTGCATTGGGGGTGGGGAGGTTAGCCTGGCTGGTTTGCCTGGGGTCTGGCCGCTGACTTTGGGAAGGGGACGCCCATACGGGAGGGTGGGCCTGAGGTTTCTCGGGAATCCCAGCAAGAAGTTACAGCAATAAGCCTGTGTCATGGGATGCTTTTAGTTGCTCTGTTTCTTCCCGAGGGAAATTGCCATCAGGTGGGACATGCCAGCCCCGAGGCAGAAGGATGCCTTCCAAGGGGAAGGAGAGAAACTCTCCAGCTAATTTAGGTGAAAAATAGCTCTAAAGATCCATAGGCAAGCTGGGAAAACAGACAGGAGCACAGCCAAGGTCCCACCCCAGGAACCAGGGCCAGGAACTGCCCAGGACACACCCTCCACCCTACACCGCTGCCACCCAGGGGCAAATATCGCCCACTGGCTCCTCCTGGGGCATCACCTGGAGCAGAGGCAGGGTCCCCGAAATGCATGGGCTCAGCCTGTGCCGTACACCCACGCTGTGACTGCCGGGAAAGGGGAAGGAGGCTCTGGTGGGAGGCTGCACAATGGTTTCCTGGAGCCAGGAAGGGTGGGGTGAAGGCAGCCGTAAATGACACAAGTCCCTACACCGCCCCGGGACTCTCTGAAAGTGGGGGAGTCAGGCAGTTAAAGCACCCGGATCATCAGGAACTGCCCGGGGCGGCCCGAGTGGCTGTGGTCCGGAGCCTTGACGGAGGAGGTGACAGGATGCGGTGACAGGATACGGACAGCCGAGGCAGGGCAGGAGCTCCACGGGAGGAGAGCGTGGGGCAGAGCACTCCCAGGCTGGGCCAGGCAGGGCAGGAGCCCGGCCTGCCTCGGAGGGGCTGAGCTGTGATGCGAGGGGTCTGGGTGGGGACTCGGGCTGGGGAACTATGGAGAGGACAGTGACAGAGCTGTGTGCCTCTTGCCCTTCCAGGGTCTCCTCCTACAGGGTGGGGGTAGGGTCCCCTGGCCAGGCCCTCAGCGCTGGACCCTCCCCTGTCTCTCCAGCTGACACATCATCACCTGCAAGCAGCAGCTGGCTGGGCTTCAAGCCAGGCCCGGACTCTGCATCCTTACTCTGCTGCCGGATGCATTTGCAACTGGTCCAGAGGGCAGGGTGGTGCGACAGAGGGGTTTTTTGCTTTTTTTTTTTTTTTTGAGACAGAGTCTCACTTTGTTGCCCAGGCTAGAGTGAGTGCCGTGGCATCAACCTAGCTCACAGAAACCTCAAACTCCTGGGCTCAAGTGATCCTCCTGCCTCAGCCTCCTGAGTAGCTGGGACTACAGGCATGCGCCACCATGCCCGGCTAATTTTTTTTTTGTATATATATTTTTAGCTGGTTAATTAATTTCTTTTTATTTTTAGTAGAGACGGGGTCTTGCTCAGACTGTTTTTGAACTTGGAACCTCGAGCAATCCGCCTGCCTCGGCCTCCCAGAGTGCTAGGATTACAGGCGTGAGCCACCGTGCCCGGCCGACAGAGGGGTTTTGAGCAGGGGAGTTCTAGACCAGCTTTGGGCTGCACAGAGATGATTCTGGCTGCAGCTGGACCGTGGATAAGAGGCTGCGAGGCAGGAGTCCAGACACAGACGCGATGAGGGCAGGTGCGCCAGGGGCTCCACGAGAGCAGGCAGAGAGGAAGGGCTGCCCAACATGGCGACGTGGAAGGTGATGGGGAGGCAGCTTTGCAAATTAAGCCTTGTTAACCAGGGGAGGTGAGGAGGCTGATCTGCCAGGTTGACTTTGATCTTTTGATTATCGCTGGTTCCTAGATTCTAAGATTTCTACTTTCACTTACTGTAAATCCCGCCCTTAGGTCAAAACAAGCTTGATGCTATGGTAAACACATACTGACTATAAATCCTGCCCCGAGGCAGATTCCCCAGGGTGTTTAGTCCCTGGGTCTGGG
Organism: Microcebus murinus; assembly: GCF_040939455.1. NCBI lineage: Eukaryota > Metazoa > Chordata > Mammalia > Primates > Cheirogaleidae > Microcebus > Microcebus murinus. Next base: position 7,358,635 of record NC_134106.1, read on the forward strand.
GGGTAACAGTGCAGGCGTCCCCCGCCTCGGCTTCTGCTCCTAAGTCCCTGTTCAGTGTTTCTTTCTAAGAAACTGGATTCGTTAGCCTCTTTCTTCAGCCCCTCAGCTCCCTCGGCCTTTGGGGGTGGGCTTACAGAGACCTGCCCATGGCAGCAGAAGGCAGCGTGGTTTTCAGGCCATCCCCGGCCTCCTGCCCTCTGGCTTATTCTGGCACCACCTGTGTCCTCAGGCCTGTGCAGGACACGAACAACTACTCCCCAGAGCAGGGGCCTGGCAGCAGGCTCAGGGCCAAGGGCCCTTCTGGGAAGGGGCCTGTTTCCTGGAAGGCCCAAGCAATAAACACGCTGCGTCCCTCTGCACCTGCCCCTGTGCTGGGGCCTCGGCTCAGGGAGATAAGGGCATGTGCACAGTGCTCCCATGAGCAGCTGGTGGAAGCCGAAGGAGGGACAGGGAAGGGGTCAGAGGGCATGAAGACCCAGGAGCCACTGTGCTCTCCCCACAGGGCTGCATCTGAGACGTGGATTCCCGGCCAAGGCCTGAGCACGGCAGGGCTGTGAAGCTCTGCCAAGTACCTGAGAATCCATAAGCATGCTGGGCACGCTCTGCAGACTGCACAAATCATGTGTGCATGGAGTGCATGTGTGTGCATGCTGTGTGCACGCCAGTGCTACTTCACTTACTTATCTGCTCAACATACGTTCATGGAAGTGTTCCAGGCCCAGGGCAAAGGACTAGGATGCGGCAAGGAGCAAGACTACACTCCTGCACGCACAGGCTCCTCGTCTGGTGGGGGGACACACAGCAAGTTGCTTCAGGGGATGCCGGAGTTGCAGGAGCACACAGGTAGGACCTGCCCCGGCCTCCTGGGAGTCTAGGTGGAAGCTGAAGATGAGTGTGAGTGTGTGTGCGTGTGTGTGTATGTGTTTGCATGCATGTGTGTTGAGGGGGTGGTCAGTGTCCCAGGATTCAGGGACAAACATGTACAAAGTCCAGAACAGGCATTCTGAGCATAGACGGACATTCTGGGGGTCGCTCGTGTTGCTTGAGCATGGAGCATACGTGGGTGCAGCAGTGAGCAGGGAAACAGGAGCCCTACTGGGACCTCTGGCCCAGCCGTAAGAGGGTAACAGTTATCAAACTGTTTCCCCCATTGGCAACTAGAAAACTGGACAAGTTATATGAAGCAACTGTTTTCAAGCACGGATGACCCCACAGGGCTGGGACCCCTAGAGGAGGACACACGTGAGGGGCTCCGGTGTCACTCTGGCTTTCTGCCTGAAGGCAGCCGAGGCACTGTCTGAACACGGCAGAGGGAAGTGGAGCCAGAGAGTGATCTTCTGGGCAGAGATGGAGTTCAGGGCCACTGCGGTGGCTGCAAGTTGTGGGTCCGGAGAGGAGCGAGTTGGGCAGAGCAGGAGCCCCAGGCATCTGCACGGGAGTCCCTTTGAGTTTGGGGCAAATCCTAGACTGCACAGGAACAGAATGCCACCTTGAATCCTGGGGGACCTGTGAGCTGAGGGGGGCGCGGAGGCCACACGGGCGTGGGGATGGCGTGGCTCTGACCCTCCAGAGTGACGAGACTGCGCCGTATGCGCCGGGCATCCCACTGCGACCTCAGCAAAACCCCCCTCTTTTAAAAGTTAGATTCAGTGAGGTGCCATTTACAGATGGTGAAAATCACCATTTCTTAGATGTGCAGTTCCATGAGTTTTGACAAATGCACACAGCCATATTATCACTGCCACGATCAAGATGGATAGAAAACATTTCTATCAGCCCAAAACATTCCCAGCATCATTTCCTCCCCCACTCTGGCCCCTGGTAACCCCGGCTCTGGTTTCAGTCTTTTTGAAAAGGACACCCTTCAGGTTTACTGCACTAACTGCGCAGTAAGGGCAAAGACAGACAAGTACAGCAGGACGGTAGATGCCACTAGAGATGTACCACAGATGTCCCAGGCATCAGAGGGTGAGGGCTCACTGCTGGGGGAATCACGGAAGGCTTCATGGAGGAGATTCCTTTTGCACTAGGCTTTGAAAGATGGTTGGGAAATTTGAAAAACAACAATTTTTAAAATCACCTGTAAAATCATCTGTTACCCAAACTTGATCACTATGGTATTCTGGTAAATTCCCTTCCTATTTTTCCCTAAATGGAGCTCAAATCCTGTCTCCTCAAATCTGCTTTGAATTTTTCAGTTAATATCATTTCAAAAAGTATTTTCCAAGAACTCTTTGTAGCATCACTTTGTAACAGCTTTGAAATATTTCATTAAGTGTCTGTGACACAGTTCAATCAACCAGGTCTCTGTTATTTAGCATTTAGGTTATTTTCAAGTTCTAATTAATCCTGCAATAAACACCTTGTTCTCCCCCTTTCCAATTAGTCTCTTAAGTTAGATTCCCAGGAGTGGGATGATTGGTTCCAAAGACACAAACATTGTGGATTTCCCGATACGTATTGCCAAGTGACTTTTCTAGACAGCTGTACAAATTTACACCCCTCCACACTTGCTCTTTTATGCTGTAACACATGTTTACATGCCTTTTCCCCCACAAATCATGCCCTGTCCTCCTTCCTGTCCCCAGTGTCCAGCACAGGACAGCAGCCCAGGGACACCCCTTGCAACATTTGTGACTTTCACAAAGGAGCAGCACTATCCAAGGTCACGGAAAAAAGCCCCGACTGCGCTCTGGGAAACAAAACTTGGACGAATGTGGACGAACACATGGGTCTCTGGACCTAACCTGGCGTAGAGATGACCTGTAAGGTCAGCTTTCACATTTGACAGTAGGGACACTGAGGTCCAGGTGGGACAGGTGGCTTTCAAAGAGCATGGCACACCCATGTCCGCTCCACGCCCCGGTGACGTGGGTGGCTGAGCCAGGGTCTTGCGGCCTGCCCGCAGTGGGACCCACACAGCCAGGGACCTCAGGCCATGGCCGGCTTCCCTGGAGCCACAGCACAGCACCCACTCCGCTGTGCGTGCACGCCAGACGGGGACAGGACCTGGAGGACAGACACTCCCACGCGAACGGCCAGAAGGAAGGTAGGAGGAATAACGATGTGCACTTGGAGGCAAGTCCCCTCTTCCGTGAGAGTTTTCTCTCCTCACCCAGGGAGACCCTCAAGATGGCTGCAGCCCCCTTCAGAGACCCAGTGTCGCAGAATTGCTCCAGCTATGGGGCACCTAACACAGGAAGCCCTTTCCCAGCCTCCCAGGTGAACAAGTGGCAGCGGGGCTGGACCGTGCCACCAAGCAGCCATGAGGGCTCGAGCAAGCATCGTCTGTGAACTGGACCAGCAGCCTCGTGGGGCTACCGTGAGCATCCAGTTGGACAGCGTGGGGAAGCCCTGTGCCTTGCCTGGAGTGGGACCCGACACACACCTTTGCTACAGGACACACTCGGAGACACCAGGCCACCCTGCAAGGCGTATTTTTTAGAAACCCTGATTCCCCATCACAGCTGCGATGTGCTTTCTTGCCTCCTGCAGCAGACTGCTGCACCGACGGCCCTGGGTGAGCCTCCCGCTGGTCCTGATCTTCTGCCGTCCTCTGCCACACCGAATCCAGGCAGGCCTTGAGACCCGTTTGACCAACGGAATGTGGCAGAGGTGACGCTGTGCCAGTCCCAGGCCTTCAGAGGACTTGGGACCCAGCGGCATGCTCTCAGGAAGCCAGGCCACCCTACAGCAGGGAAAGGCCCCGAGAGCAGCTGCAGGAGTGACCTTGGCCCACATCACACACGGCAGCAGAACCACCCAGTCAACGCACAGGATCGTGAGAAATAATAAAGCACTGCCTCTTCAAGCCACTAAGTTTTGAGGGGGTTTGGCACTCTGGAATAGATCATCAAACCTGCCCCTTTTCCATTGCAGCCCATCCTCTGGGTGTCCTCCAGTGCTGTGCTGGTAACTGTTAACAAGCGGCTCTCTGTGGGGGTGGGGTGCAGCTAATTCATAGTGGCGCCGATTTCCGTGGTGTAAATATTCCCATCATGGCTGATTTCGAGCCACCAATGTGACACAGCTAGACACGGGACTGAGGAGAATGTGCACCATCCACACCAGGAGCAGGTGTGAGCAGGACGCAGCACACCACTGGGCCCTCCTCTCCCTGCTACGTGACAACCCCATAGAGATTTGACGTCAGCAGCTCAGACAAGGTGTGTGAGCTCCGGGCAGGTAATGTGCATGGCCAGAAGCATTCTTTCTCACAGAGACACAGGGGTTTGGGCTCGGCCTTATCTTCGGGGCATCGGGCAGGGTGGAAACCAGTTTGAGCTGTACACAAAGCCCTGTGTCCTATTCCCTGAGCCTGTTTCCCTCCTTTGAAGTGGCGGCAGCAGGGCCCCAGCTTGAGTACTGTAGCCTGCTCTCCCTCATCTCTGGGCGTGAGAAGGCCGAGGAGGCAGCAGCCCGGGCACTGCCCGTCGAGCCATGGCACGAGGGCTGGGCCAGAGGAGAGGGAGTTCCGAGCACCCCTCCATGGGCTCAACACTGGGCTTGCTCAGAGGACCGTCCTGGGTGGAACAGTACCTGAGGACCCCTGAGTCCTGGGCTAGGGGGAAACTGTACCCATGGCAAGTAGGTGAAGTCCTGGGGACTGGGTGGCCCTGCTCTGCAGCCCTGGACCCACCACGGCTGCCACAGGAAGCCAAAGGGTGAGGGGCCAGAGCCATGAGGGCTGACCATGGAAGTGGCGTGGGTGAGGATGGTGGCCCCTGAAAACGGGGGTCACCAGGGCTGCAGTGCTGACCTCACCTCTCCCTGCCAGGACTTCAGCAGCTCTCGGCCCTGTGATGGTGTGATGGTCCCTTCCATGTGTCAGCCTGGCTCTGGTACCCAGCTGTTCAATCAGGCACCTAGGGGTGCTGTGAAGGCACCCTGGGGTGTGAGTCACGTCTACAGCCAGCAGGCTTCAAGCAAAGGAGCTTACCCCGCAGGAGTGGGCCTCGGCCAAGCAGCAAAAGGCTTTAAGAGTGAAACTGAGGTGTCTGAAGACAAAGAGATTCCACATGTGAAGTGTAGGGCCACCTCCTGCCAAAGAGGCTCCAGCCTGCCACCTGCCCTACGGATTTCCAACTTGCCCAGCCAGCTCCCACGCTGTGTAAGCCACATCGTTGACATCTGACATCTGTTTGCGGGGAGAGAGGGCAGGAGGAGGCCCGCGGAGGGCACTGGAGGACCGCAGCGGAGGAGGAAGGGGAGCAGTGCGCAGCAGCTCGGGGGGACGTGAGCTCCAGGCGGCAGCAAAGAACCTCCAGCAGTGCCCGACCGGCTGTGACAGCCTCGTGGGGATGCCACCTGGCTGCTTTGGGGGCCGACGGGCCTGCATGAGGGGTGAAGCCGTGGAATGTGGGTCCCTCTTTCCACCCTGGCCTCTTGGGTGGTGTGGAGAGGGTGTGGGCTTGAATTTCGAGAGCCTTGACATTGGCAAGGCTTGTCTGAGGGGTGGCCAGGAAAGGAGTCAGAGCGGTGGGGGCCTAAGGCTGAAACCCAGGTTCTGTCCCTGACTTCATGACCCGGTTGTCTGGTTTCAGGTCCCCCAACCATGACGTGGGGAGCCCTCCCCGCCTGGCTCGAGCCCACGACACGGAGACACAGGGTCTGGGAGAGGGCTCTGTGTTGCCCTGCCGTGGGGAGGATGCTGTGGCTGTTGGTCTATTCTGCTGTAAATTCATTCTGTGGTTCTGGTCGGAGGCTGCTGCGGGGCAGAGTATAAGCAGTGGCTCGGAGTCAGACAAACTGGGTTCAAGTCCAGTCTCTGCCTCTCTCAAGCAATGTGACCTTTAGCATGTCACTTGTTCCCTGGGGGCCTCAGTTTCCCCATTTGCCATCTCACACCTCACAAGGTGATTGTTTGGATGAAAGGGATGATGCCACCCAGGCGTGGAGCTTTCACGGGACAGTTAAAATGCTACTGAAATCGAAGTCAGCATCCTGCTCTCCTCAGAAGTCCAAAGAGAATTGGTGTGTGCGTGCGGTGTGTGCGTGAGCACACACGTGTGCTTGAGTGCATGCGTAAACACAACAGGGTGTGAGCCTTCTCAGCACGGAAACACACATGAGGTGCTTTGACATCTGGCATCAAAAGCATGGTCCTGACAAACAGGGAAAAAACCAAATTGGCAAAAGAGTGGATCAGACAGTTTGCAAAAGAAGATACTATTAATATACACAGGAGGCCCAAACCAGCGCGGGGAAAGATATTCAGGCTCGTTAGTTGTTGGGAAACACAAACGGAGCCCACAGGAATAAGCGCACTGCGCTGGCCCTCACGCTGCGGGAGTGCAGGCCGCTGGGGCCGCTTCGAGAAAACGGCTTGGCGGATTCTCATAAAGTCAGACACGCATGTCCCAGACGGCCCGGCAATTCCACGGCTAGGTTCTACCCAGGAGAGACGAAAGCCTCTGTCCCCACAAAGATGAGCACACACGTCCTTGCGGCAGCGGGATTCCCAGACATCAGAAACTGGAAACACCCCGACTGTGCCGCAACAGATGGGTGGACAAACCGAGGAATGTCACGCAGTGGGACAGTGAGGAGCAGAAACAAAACAGCACCAAAAAACCCTGAATTATTGATACACTCGCCAACATGGATTAACCTCAAAGATGTTCTGCTGAGTGTAAAGTCCCCCAAAACAAAATACACACCAGACACAAATGAGGACAAACTGTAATTCCATTTACATGAACGTCTCTTCTCTGGTGACTAAAGGCAGATTAGCAGTTGCCAACAGCCCTGAGTGGAGGGAAGAATTCACTGCTAAGGGGCATAAGGAGAAGAAGGAGAATGTTCTGGATCTTGAACACGGAGGCAGTTTCACAGGTGCACACACACGTCAACGCTCACTGGATCGTATGCTTTACACGGATGTAGCCCCTGGAATGTAAGTTGTATCTTCATAAAGCTGGTTTCTCAAACATGGTGGCTGCAGAGTGTGGCACCAGCCTCTTTCCACCTTCCTGACAGAATGACAGCCTTTCCTGCGGTTTGTGAGAGGTCCCCTGGGGTGCCCCCGTGGGCCTGTGAGCCGCCCTCCTGGCCACTTGCCTGTTGCTGCCTTTGGAGAAGTCCCATGGCCTAGACAGATACTCTGGGAAATGTAAGAGCTTTAATTCTGGGAAACTTTGTTAGTTATAAGGGTCATAAATCCCAATTCCGCCAAAAATAAAAAGAGACCGGAAATGTGTCTGTTCACACACAAGGGTGTCGGCTGCCGACCGCAGACCTGGCCCAACCAGGGGCCCAGGTGAGCCCTCAGGTCACTCGTCTTCTCTGCTCCTCTCGGTCTGGCCTCAGTCTCTGCCGCTGCTGATAGACACTCTCAGCCCGGGGACACCGCACTGCGTGGAAAGGAAGAGCCGTCTCTCCTGCCAGCCCCACCAGAGGTCGTGGGAGACTACGTTCGGCTACGTCACTTGCCCACCCTTCAGCCACTCTGTGTCCTGAGGGGCGCAGGCTCGGGACTGACTTGACGGGGTGACCGCTGGTGGAAAACGGGGTACTCAGAGCCTGGTCTTGTTTTTCCGATGAGGCCTTTCAGCCCTCGGGTGAATTCGTGGATACGAACGGACATGCGACAGGAAGAGCTTTGTGCAACTGCCCTGCAGCCTGCGAACTCCCAAGGACGCTTGGGCGGAGGAGGACCCTCGCCCAGCCAGGGGACCAGTGTCCTGCGTGGGGAGAGTCACCTTCTCAGGTTCTGTAGATGTGGAAGGGCGTGCGCACAGCTGAGCCGGAGGCGGCCCCTGCGGAGGCAGAATCCTAAGGTGGTCCCAGGTCGGCCCCTCGAGGAAGCCCCTCCCCTTGAGTGCCGGCCGGCCCTGTCACTTGCTTCTGGCCAGTGAGCTACGCCAAACGGGATGTGACTGCCGTGGCTACACTGCTCGGCCAGCTGGAGCGTCTCTCCTGTGCCTTGAGAGTGAGCCGCCACGCTGTGCTGCCCTGCACGGGGCCACATGGCCGGGAGCTACAGGCCACCTCTCGGACCTAAGGTGGCCTCCAACCTTGGCGGGTAAGGAGCCCCGGCCCCCATCACACAGCCACGAGCAAAGGGCAGGTTCCTCCCACAGGGAGGACGAGAACGCAGCCCAGCCGACCCCCCCACTGCAGACTTGCGAGGCTCCCGGCACGAGACCCCAGGTTGGGTCTCGACTCCTGGCCCACAGAAACCGTGAGGTGAGACGTGTGTGTTGCTTCAGCCACCGAGTTTGTGGTGACTTGTGCACAGCGTGGAAAACGAGCCCTCCCATTTTTCCTCATGGGACTCGCTGCAGCCGCCCACAGGCTGGTCGCCCCGCCCCAGCTTTGGCTCACCCAGCTCACTGCCAAGGCCAGAGGGGTGGTCCGAAAATGCAGAGGGATGCCTCGTTCTCCCAGTTAAATTTCATCAACGCCTCCTCTTGGTTCTCAGAATAAAATGCAAACTCCTTAGGTCACCTTATAAATGGGCCTTCCCCCACTCCCCCGCCCCCCGCCTGTGTGGGGTGGGGGTGGAGGCCAACTGCCCCCAAACCCCTCAAGCCCAGGCCTCCCCTTCTTCCCATTTCCCCTTCCTCTTTATACTCAGGGTCTGTCCATGGGGGCTGGACAAGGTGCCCATCTGCCTCCGGCTCCCCTACCCCTTGCCTGGTCACCCCACCCCCACCCCCATGGGCACTGGGTGGGGGCAACAAAAGATTGGGATCCCCCAGGACCAGCTTTGACCTGGCCCTCAGCAAGGGGTTGTTAAAATAAAATAATGGCCTTGGAATGGTGGCTTAAGCCTGTAATCCCAGCACTTTGGGAGGCCAAGGTGAGAGGATCACTTGAGGCCAGGAGCTGGAAGCTGTAGCAAGCTATGCTCGCACCACTGCAAGGCTGGGCCACTGCACTCCAGCCTGTGACAGAGCGAGACCCCTGTCTCTCTCTAAAAAAAGAAAAAGAAAAAGAAAAAATGAATGAAGACTATGTCTACTTTCTGGGTAGGGTGGAGGTCATTTCACCTTTCATTCCCTCTAACTGAGGAGTGGAAGTGACACAAGAATGAGGCAATCTTGGGAACAAATGCTTCCCAACCCCATTCCCTGGCCTGCTATTTGCTGGAATCAGAGAGCCTGTTTGGAGCCCACTGGGCTATTTTATCTGCACTTCTGCCACTTCTCAGCGCACTGACCACATCCTCTCATCCCAGAAGGGGAAACTGAGGCTAGGGCAGACAGGAGCCTGCCTCCACACACCACACCCGCACACATGACACTGTCTGCTGAAACATTCAGCCTGGATGTGTCCCTCTGCAGGGGAACTGGTGGCCAGGCACCCCACCCTGGGATTTCTTTCCCCAGGGCAGGAGCTTCTGGACTCCCAGATAGCAGGCAAAGCCCTCGGTGAGCCCCTGTGGGACAGGGGCTCCTGGCACCCCCTTCCCACCTGTTTCTACCCAGAGGAATGTGCCAGGCCTGAGACACCCTTGTCCCCTCCCTTCCTTCCCTGCCAAGCCCAAGCCAGGAAGCCAGAGGGGTGGGAACTTGAATGGTCTCCAACCCCTGCTGAGCAGGAAAGTGCCTGTGTGTCCAAAAGTGGCTCCAAGGCCTGGTGTAGAACAGTCTGCTCTTGAAGAGTATCCAGGACCACCCCAGCTGAGGCCGGCCCACCAGCCAGGGTGCAAGCTCAGCGGTGGTATTTGATACACCAGTTCCTGGGGTGCCTCCACCTGCCCCTGGACTCCAGCCCCTGTCCCTGCCAAGGTCTCTGGGGTCCCACAGGCTGGGCTGACAAATTAAGCTCCACAAAGCATGAGGCACCCCAGCTGTCCTGTTCTTCTCCAGGCATAAAACAAAATGTACCCTCCCCCATACACACAAACTATCTCTGGCATGGAAGGAAGGTTGGGCCCAGCTAAGCCAAAAAAATAACCTGCTCTGGGTGGGCATAATTTGATAGCCTATAAGGCCATGTTTTATAAAACATCATATCTAATTCTCAAAACAATTCAGCTAGGGAGGTATTATTATTCCCATTTTTTTTTAGAGACGGGGTCTCCCTCTGTTGCCCAGGCTAGAGTGCAGTGTTGTGATCATAGCTCACTGCAACCTCAAATTTCTGGGCTCAGGTGATGCTCCTGCCTTAGATTCCTGAGTAGCTGGGATTATAGGCATGTGCCACCATGCCTGGCTAATTTATATATATATATATATATATATATTTTATAGAGACTCTCATTATGTTGCCCAGGCTGGTCTTGAACTCCTGGCCTTAAGCAATCCTCCAGCCTTGGCCTCCCAGAGTGCTGGGATTGTAGACATGAGCCGAGCCACCATGCCTGGCCTTTTAGAGTTGAAGAAACTGAGGATTCACGGTGTCAAATGGGCTGCTGGAGGATCTGTGAGGCTGAGGAGTAAGGCCAGTGAGCCAGGGCTGTAAGTACAAGCCTAGACAAAAGACGCCCAGGATGAAAAGTGCAAACTGCAGTGGAGTATGTACACCTTTGAACACATTCACGGGTAAAAACGTTCCAAACCCAAACCAAAGAAAATGAGGGCCGGGCGCAGTGGCTCACGCCTGTAATCCTAGCACTCTGGGAGGCCGAGGCGGGCGGATTGCTTGAGGTCAGGAGTTCGAAACCAGCCTGAGCAAGATCGAGACCCTGTCTCTACTATAAATAGGAAGAAATTAATTGGCCAAGTAATACATACAGAAAAAATTAGCCGGGCATGGTGGCATATGCCTGTAGTCCCAGCTACTCGGGAGGCTGAGGCAGGAGGATTGCTTGAGCCCAGGAGTTTGAGGTTGCTGTGAGCTAGGCTGACGCCATGGCACTCACTCTAGCCAGGGCAACAGAGTGAGACTCTGTCTCAAAAAAAAAAAAAGAAAATGAGCATGTGTGTTTGTTTACATACAGATAAAGTCCAGCACTGATTGCCTGTCAGGAGGCAGAAGAATGCAAGCGACTGAATGTTTGTACCCCCCAGAAGTCACAGGTTACGGTATTCGGAGCGGGGCCTTTGGGAGGTGATTAGGTGGGGCATGTGGAGCCCTCGCGAGAAGAGGCCGGAGAGCTGGCTCCTGTCCCTGCCGGGGGGACACAGTGAGAAGCCGGCCGTCTGCGACCGGGAAGGAGCCCTCGCCCCTCACCCAAACCTGACCTGCTGCGCCTGAGCCTAGACTTCCAGTCTCCACAACCGTGAGACATGAGCGTCCGCTGTTGATAAGCCACTGGTTACAGTGCTTTGTCACTGCAGCCTGGACTGACTGAGACAGGCAGCATGGAAGAGGGGAGGACTTAGTTCCTTCACAGGGTTACAGAGGTGGAGGTGGAGGGAGAAGAGGAAGAGGAAGGAGGAGGAAAGGTGGGAAGAGGATGGGGAGCGGAAGAACGGCAGGGAGAAGAAGAGAAATATCGACTTTCTTTTCATGTAATTTTCTGTTCTTTCTCCGTTTTCTGTACTGAGGATGAACTGCTTTTGCAATAAAAATATTACACTTTATTTAAGGTATCATATAAAACTATTAAAATAAACAAATGCATCTGTCAATTTCAATGAGGTACGAGTTGTAAAAAAAAAAAGATTAAATAAAGAAAAATATAAAGAAAAAAATAAATAAATAAACAAATCTTCAGTTGTGCCAGCTGCAAAACATTATTGGAGGATCTAAATAGGAGATTCACCCTGACCACGAGATGCTGCCTGGTGGCTCAGGCCACAGGCTCGCTGGGTGGGCCGTGCTGGGCTAGGGCCGTGGGCCGGGCTTTCACCCGGCCCGCTGTGTGATTGGGCAAGGCCCTCAACCCCCCTCTGCTCCAGGATGAGCTGTATGTGAAAATTAAATGAGATGGCAGCAAACCCTGTATGGAGCAGTGCCCGGCGGACTGTAGGGTAAATAGTGGCTGATATGGTTAACTTTGTGTTCGTTATATGAATATTCTTAATATTGCTCCTGCTCCTAATAATAAGAATGATAAAATGGGAGTCTTTGCACAAATTTAAAGCATTTTGTTCAAATGCTTCTTTAGTCTTCACATGCAAGTTGATCCTTTACACATTTTTTAAGCCCAAAATTTCCAGGTGGCATTTATCTGCCTTCTCCCATCTCACTCTTGCATTTTAATGAGCAGTTAGCAGGTGTTTCTCCTGAGGGGGCCTCACACAGGCGTCAGAGGGACAGAGGCCTGTAGTCTGTGCATCCCACCTGCTGCCCTGCCCCGTGTGTGCGGGCACCAAGCTGATTCCACCGTGGCAGAGGTCAGCGGGCAGAGACATCCCCTGGCCACATGGCTCTGCCACCTGACCTCCCTCTTGGACACTCTGTGCACCCCAAGGGTCGGCCCGGCATTGAGGACCCAGTGAGCCATGTTTCAGGGACAGCCTTAGGGAGGCGGGAGCAGCCTGACACCTGCTCAGAGCCACCTGCCCAGAGCCACCTGCCCACTCGCCCCAAATCTCCCTGCCAGCCCTGCCCTGTGGCCAGTCCTCTGGGATTCACCCCTGGCTGCCCTTGTGAGTGTCTGGCGGGTACATTAGTGGCCCACCTTTAGGGTACATCCCTCCAGCTCCCTGGCCCTGTGTGCTGACCTCAAAGGCTTGGGGCTCAGAGCTGACGGGGTGAAGACAAATGTCAGCAGCCCAGGTGTGTGTGGCTGCAAAGCTCTTCCCATCACCCACGTGTCTGTGGACAGCAGCCTTGGAACTGAACGTCGAGGACAGTGTGCCTGCCCCCAGCACGGTGCTATGAGGTCTCTCAGCAGACCTGGGTCCTGGTTAGGCCTCGGCCACCACGCCTGGGAGACTGGCCAAACCACGAAGCCTCTGCAACCCTCTCCCCACCTGTGAGCCAGTGATGGGAGATAACGGGGGAGGAAGAGCCTCGCACATATGTGCGTAAGGGGTCGACATTGCGTCATGGTGCCAAGCTCCTGACTCACGGCCTCCAATCTGGGGTCAGGCCCTGAGATCACAGAAAACCAGGAGTCAGAGGTTCTGCCTGGAGCACTCAGGCTGCCTCACAGACGCTGCCCGGGTCAGAAACCCCTGCCCTTGGGACGTGCTTCCTCCCGCAGGGCAAGAGCTTTCCCCAGCCCCGTGGCCAAGCCACCTGCAGCCAGCCCTGGGGGCCTCCAAGCGCCGGCAGGGCCAGGGGCCTCAGAAAGGCCCTGGTAAAGGAGCCTGCAGAGCAAATAAGTTGACCCACTCACAGCATGCAGGCCGGAAGCGGGAGTGTTGCGCAGCCTCTGGGGGGTGGGGGCTGGGGTGACGAGGCATTTCCTCCGAGGGCTGGAGCCGGTCTGGCCAGCCAGAGCAGTGTGATAGATGGAGTGCATTTCCCGAGGAAGGGAACCTTGAGGCTCTCCCCTGGTCCCTTGGCAGCCTTTGGGGCCACCACCTCTGTAGAGGCATCAGCTTTAGGACGAGTCCCTGGTGGGCACACACTTGCTGAGCTGACTTACACGCCAGGCTCAGTCCCAGCTCGAGGACTTCTGGGGAATGGTTTGGGGCAGATAACACGGGCAACTCTGGCAAGAAGGAGGGACTTCCCAGGCACAAGGGCTGTTGCTCTATGCTAGGATGGGCTGCCAAGCGGCATCATGCAGCCGGGTGGCACTGCACGTCCTGCCAAGAACTGCCCAAGGCTCCAGAGAAGACACAGTACCACCAGGAGCCCCCAGAACGCAGCCAGCCCACCCAGGCAGGGATCCCCTCCACGGCCCCTGTGGGTTGCCGCCGCTGCCCCGTCTGGCTCAAGCACACACTGGGGAGCCCTCCCCTCGTGGGGCAATCAGGCATCCGTTGCAGTCCTAACCCATGGTCCCGTGCGCCGTGAGCGTGGAGGGAGACGCACGGGTTAGGTGAGGCGCTGGCTGCAGAGGTCGCTAGGACGCCCCTCCTCAGTGGTTCCCTGCGCTTGTGGAGAGAGAGCCCCAGGGCCTGACCGCAGGCGGGAGTGGGAGTTAACTGGGAGGGGTGAGGGAGCTGGGCCGTGGAGGAGGAGGAGGAGGGTGGGGGCACAGCACACAGGGAGAGCAGCCCCCTGGAGGACAGGGGGTCCCGGCTTTTCAGGACAGCATGTCCATGTTAAGTCATCAGTCAGACTCTTCCTTTGCCCCGACCTTCTGCCCAGTTGTCCATGCACTCAGCACTCAGCACTCGGCACTCGGCACTCAGCACTCAGCACTCAGCACTCAGCACTCAGCACTCAGCCGTGATGGGACCGGGGTGTCCAAGGGTGCACGCTGCTTGGAGACAAGGCCCAGCAAGGAGCGGGTTCTCAGACCCGGGGGGGATGGTGAGAGGTTTAGCCCTCAGGGGGTCCCTGTTCTCAGCGAACAGGTGGTCTCAGCAGGCTGGGGGGCGGGGGAACAGCCTAGACAGTCCCGTGGTTAGAGAAAGCTGCAGATTGGGCAGATCAGGGGATGGATTCCCTGAGAGTTGGGGTGTCTGCGCTGACCGGTGCCACCCATCTCCTTTCTTGGAAATCCAAGTGTGGCTTCACAGACCTCTGCCACCATGGCCCTGCCTCCCTCTCCCCATGCCCTCGGGTCAGCTACTCTCACGGTTCCCCAAACCTCCAAGCTGGCCCCTCAGCCCACCTCGGCACATACGTGCCCCCCTTATTCTCTCTCTCTCTCTCTCCCTGGAAAACTTACTCTGACTCCTCTCTGGCAAGTTTTTATTTTGGAATAATTTGATTTACTGAACAGTTGCAAAGATAGTAGAGAATCCCATAGACCCTCCAGCCAGCTGCCCCAGTGTGACCTTTGACACGGCCACGGTACATTTGTCAAAACTAAGACTTTACCATTGTTACAGTACTATCCACCAAACCACAAACTTTGTTCGGATTTCAAGGGTTTTTCCATAAAAGCAGTGTTGCTGTCTCCAGATCCACTGGGGATTCCACGGTCCCTCCAGTCACCAGGCCTCCTCCACCCGAGGTGGCTTCTGCGTTGTCTTTCGTGACCGTGACCCTTCTGAGGAATGCGGAGGGGGCATTTTGTGGCGCGCCCCTTGATTTGGGTTTGTCCGATACTTTCTCAAGATTAGACTGGAGTTCTGCTTGTTTGGAAAGAATGACGTAGAGGGTCCTTCTCATCACGTCGTAACAAAGTTTGTGATGTCGACACACTTTGTCACTGCTGACGTTAACCTTCGCTGTTGGATTGAAGTGGCGTCTGCAAGATTTCTCCACCACAAAGTCATAATTGTCCCTTTCCACACTCGGTTAGACATGTGTCACTAAGCGCAGCCCACACTCAAGGGGAGAATTGCGCTCCACTCCCCCGAGGAGTTACCTCTTTATATTATCCGGAATTCCTCCGTGCAGAACTGCCCTTCTCTCCCACCCACTTGTTTGTATTTTTTTTTTTTTTTTTGAGACAGAGTCTCGCTTTGTTGCCCAGGCTAGAGTGAGTGCCATGGCATCAGCCTCGCTCACAGCAACCTCAAACTCCTGGGCTCAAGCGATCCTTCTGCCTCAGCCTCCTAAGTAGCTGGGACTACAGGCATGTGCCACCATGCCCGGCTAATTTTTTCTATATGTATTAGTTGGCCAATTAATTTCTTTCTATTTATAGTAGAGACAGGTTCTCGCTCTTGCTCAGGCTGGTTTCGAACTCCTGACCTCGAGCAATCCACCCACCTTGGCCTCCCAGGGTGCTAGGATTACAGGTGTGAGCCACCGTGTCAGGTTTGCAGCGTGTGACCCCCTCTTTTAGGCTTCATCCCTTCATCGCTCTCCTGCCTCTAAGCCCTGTGGCTAAATTAGCTCCCCCCTCCTCCCATCCTTGCATAGCCGGGCTATGCTAAGGAAGCACTCTCTCTTTGCGCCTGCTGAACCACATCACAATCATCACTTTCCTTGTGAGCTTCCCTATCACAGGACAGCTTCAAAAAAAAAAAAGTCACCATTTATTGAGTAGTTGTTGTAGTTATTACGTGGCAGGCACCTCTGCCAAGTATTTATATGAGCATAATTTCATTTAATCCCCGCGACATTCTTATAATTACATATTTTTGCCATCCCCACACTACAGATGAAGAAACAGGCTCCGAGAGGTTAAACAAGCGGCCCAAGGTCACACAGGAACTGTGTCACACCGATCTCTCCCGAGCACCCAGCCCATCAGCGGCTGGAACTTCAGGCTTCGACCGGAATGTGCTCGCGGAAGAGCAGCCACACGTCGACAGGCACAAAACAGCAAAACCCGGGTAGTGAAAGGAATGACTTCTTCCAAGCGTGAGCGTGAGCAACTGCACACGGGGCTCTGTGTCTCTCTCAGCTCCCTCTGCGCTCAGAGCGGCCCAGAGTGACCAAGGGGCCATGCACAGATCTGTGAGTGACGCTGAGCCAGGAAGAGGAGGCTCCAAACCAACCCAGGCCAGAGGCTTTTTTCTGAGCTCGTGCTGGAGAAATGGTTGGCCGGTGTCTTGGGGAGGAGCAAGCCCTGTCCACACTGGCCAGCTCAGTGGTTAGATTGCCACGTTCCTTGGAGTTGGAGCTCCCAGTTGAGGACAGACGCAAAGTGGTAATTGTAATAAACTGGCCCAGCGGCAGAAGAGATGTCACGTGAAGACACCTAGGCGGGGCACTGACTGCAGCCCGCGGGGAGTGCTCCGGGCAGAGGCAGATCTGCTGTCACTGAGGAACAGCCCAGAGGAGGAGCTGGCTGTGAGCAGTCCTCCGGTGCCAGGGAAGATCCTGGCAGAGGGGCCAGACTGCCTGGGGGACGCTGGTGCCTCTTCCTGGTTTTGTTTGCTCAGCTCTGCGCTGGGGGCTGGCCTGCCTAGGACTGGGCACTTCCTTTGAGTGGTTAAAATCTGTTTTTGTGCTGAATCAGGAAGCTGGCCAGCTTGGGGCCTTCCCTCCCAAGGCTGTGTGGCACACAAGACCTCCTGCAAATGCCCACTGGCCTGAGCAGAGACCCGGCTTCGCACCAGGGCTCAGCCTGGCCCTCCCCAGGGACTGGGAATGGGAGCAGGTGTCGACAGATCCCTGCGCAGGACCCTGCAGGGACCCACACAAAGTCACCCTGTGAGATGTTTCCCTACTGGCCACTCCGCCAACGCCTTGAGCTCCTGCTCTGGCTGGCACTGCTGACCCATCTGAGCCGGTGCCAGCGCCGTGCTGGGCTGCTGGGGAAGCCGGGCTGGCTGCACACCAGCTGCAGGCGGCTGGCTGGGCAGACAGCTGGGCAGCCACCGGACACTGGAAGGTTGCCCTTCTAGGCCAACAGGTAGCTTGTGCTGTTGCCCAATGCCACACTGGCCTCCCACGGCCCTCTTCCACAGCTGTTCCTGGGGCATCCTGTCCAAGAGGTGGCGGGTGGCACTGGTGCAGAGGCACAAAGAAGGGGTCTGCTCATTTCTCTGCTCACACTTTCTGAGTCATCGGGACAAACTGCTTCTGTTCCCTGTGTCTCCACTTCTCTTTCTATAAAATGAGAGGCTGGACTTAGGGCAATAGTTCTCACGGCGTGATCCCAGGACCAGTGGCATTGACACAGCCTGATAACTTGTTAGACGTGCAGATTCACCCCATCCTGGACCTACTCAACCAGAGCTCTGGGGTGGGCCCAGCGACCTGTGTTTTCACACACCGTCCAGGCTCGAGCGTGGGAACTGCTGGCCTAGAGAGGTCATTAATTTCTCCCTGGGCTTACTTCAATTCACTGGTCACCCATTGCGTAGGAGGGTCTGTGCTAAGAGCTGCAGAATGCAAAGGTGGATGAGGTGTGTCATCAGTAGGGTCACCTCCTACTTGTCCCTTAACACCCAGCTCAAATGACTTATCCTTTGGAAACTATCCCAGACCAGCCCTCTCACCAGTTCTGTAGGCAGGAGCAATTGGGTCCCTTCTGCTTCCCATAGCACCTGTGCCAGCATCACCCTTGGTACACAGTACATGGCATTGTCTGTGGCCCAATCTCTCCTGCCAAGGGGTAGGGTGCTGAGGGGCAGAGGGTGGGTCTTATTCCTTCATGGTCCCCATAGCCCTGCGCACATAGGGCTGTCCTGCCCTGCACCATAAACTGTACTAGTCCGGGCTCTTGTAAGGCCCCTGCCAGGTGCCCATCCCCTCAGAGAAGCCTCCAGGGGTCTACCACACCCACAGCTCCATTCTGGAGCTTTCTTTCAGCAGAAGTTGCAGGTTGGGGCCATGGGTCCCCTCCACCCCAAGCCTGAGATCTGAACCACAGGCACAACCTGGTCCTCCCTTGTGGAAGGCTGAAGATGAGACACACAGAGAGGTGGTGCCCCAGCCTGGAGACGAAGAAAGAAGGCAGAATGCAGCAGCCACCAGGCACCCACAGTCACCACGCAGAAGGTACACTGGAGTGGGATGGGGGCTGGCCGGCCACAGCAGGGACAAGCAGCACTTGCTTCCTCATCCCTCCCCAGGAGGGCTGGAGAAGGGAGCAGCCCCTCTGTGTCCAGCGCGGGCAGCCCACCCGCCCAGGCCCACTTACAAGGATACTGCACCTGCTCTCAGCAGCTGGTCCGCCAGGAGGCGGCAGTTGGGAGGAAGCAGCATGGACTTGAGCCAGACAGATCCTGGCCAGAGGTGAGGAGCATGTGGCTTCACCTCCGTGTCCCTCAGCTTCTTCACTTACACATGGGACTGAAACTGGAGGATCAAAGGATGAAGAGCTAGCACCCTCGCAGCACTTGGCCTACTTCTGGGTATTGAACACGTCTGTTGACCTGACCCTCCTTTGTATCTCAAACACATCAGACAAGGCATCGTGATGATTTCCTTCCTGGGCAAAGTGGCTCAGTGTAACGCTGCTAGGATTCAGCTTCTCCATCTATAAAATAAACGGGTTGACCTGGACGATATGAGCTTCAACTGCCCCAGTAGGCCCCTCCATTTCCCCTCAGTCAGCGCCCCCAGAGCAGGGTGGCACGTCCAGGCGGTTACCGAACAGGTCTGTGGATTGGTGGGTCTGTGGTTCATTAATCCATCCGCCCAGTCAATCATTTATTAGGTCGCTTAGTTAACCAGACAGCGGCCCAACGGGAAGCTAGTCAGTTCACAGCACCTTCTGGTCTTTGTGCAGCTTCCAGCCCACTAGGCTCAACCCAGAGAGAAAGAGAACAGCAGGATGCAGGGGCCAGACCCAGGCCTCTGGGGTCAGCCAAGCTCCCTCCCGGGTCCGCTCTCCCTGGCTCTGCCTCCCAGCCTGGCAGGCCGGTAGGGGCGGGAAAGGAACCTCCGGGAACCACTTTGTCCTTTGTGGGCTCTACGGCTGGGCTCTGGACAAAGGCTGAAATACTCAGGAGCTAGTGGGGGAAGAGGAGCAGGAGGAAGAAGAAGTCTGCCCACTGCGGCTCCTTGCCCCTCAGCAGCTGCCAGGCCCAGGGCAGGCCTGGAAACCAGCTCCTCCAAGTTCAACGTGGAAAGGAAACCAGCCCTGGGAGAACCATGGATCATCACAGCTGGGAGGGATCTCCAAACATATCTAGTCCATGAGTCCCAGATTTGCAGATTTGGGGATTTCCTCCTGACCATAAGATTTCAGAACAAATGTAAGGGGCTGCCATCAGTTGGCCTATATTTTAACAAGTTAGGGCATACGTGCCCTCCATGATCACCATCTCATCTAAATGTTTTCTTTAGGAAGAAAAAATTAAAAGGATATAATCTCAGAATGATGATTCTTAAGTTATACTTAATGTCTTAGTCTGTTTTGTGTTGTTATAACAGAATACCTGAGAAACTGGGTGATTTATTTATTTTTAAAAAAAAAATTTTTTTTGCCGGGCGCGGTGGCTCACGCCTGTAATCCTAGCACTTTGGGAGGCCGAGGCGGGCGGATCGCTCAAGGTCAGGAGTTCGAAACCAGCCTGAGCGAGACCCCGTCTCTACCAAAAATAGAAATAAATTAATTGACCAACTAAAAATATATATACAAAAAAAAAATTAGCCGGGCATGGTGGCGCATGCCTGTAGTCCCAGCTACTCGGGAGGCTGAGGCAGTAGGATCGCTGAGCCCAGGAGATTGAGGTTGCTGTGAGCCAGGCTGACGCCACGGCACTCACTCTAGCCTGGGCAACAAAGTGAGACTCTGTCTCAAAAAAAAAAAAAAAAAAAAAAAATTTTTTTTTTAAGAGATAGGATCTCACTCTGTCACCCAGGCTGGAGTGCAGTGGCTTGATCATAGTTCACTGTAGCCTACATCTCTTGGGCTCAAGTGATCCTCCCACCTCAGCCTCCCAAGTAGCTGAGACTATGGGTACATGTCACCACACCTGGCTAACTTTTTCTTATTTTTTGTAGAGATGTTGCCCAGGCTCAAACTCCTGGGCTCAAGTGATCCTTCTGCCTTGGTCTCCCAAAGTGCTGGGATTACAGGTATGAGCCACCATGCTTGGCCCAAGGCTGGGCAATTTATAATCAGAAATTTATTGGCTCATGGTTCTGAAAGTTGGGAAGTCCAAGACAGAGGGGCTGGCATCTGGCCAGGGCCTTCTTGCTTCATCACCCCATGTGGGAAAGCAAAGAGAGGGTGACAAAGAGAACAAAAGGGAGGGGACTCATCCTTTTATAAGGAACCCACTCCCACAACAGCATTAATTCATTCACAGGGTGGAGCCCTCATGGACTAATCACTTCTTAAAGGTTCCACCTCCCAATACTGCTGCATTGGAGATCAAGTTTCCAATACATGAACTTTGGGGACACATTCAAACCAAAATATTGTATGGAAAGAAAATCCATTTTTTTACCTTATTTTTTCTCATTCACAACAAAACTCTGAAAACTAACTTGATCATAGTTCAGGGCCGATTAGAAACCCAGAGCTAATCCAACCCCACTTTGCAGGTCTGAAAACAGACTCAAAGAGGAGAAAGGGACCTGCCAAAGGTGACCCAGCACATTAACACCAGGACCTATGACAAGAACCCCATTTTTTGTCCAAGGTCATTTTAAAATTCTAACTGGGTTTTCAATGCCAGGAGCCATCAGTCCTGCCACTCCTCCCTGGCTTAGTCTTTAACACATTTCTCTCTGGGTCAGTTTCGAACCTTTCTCCTCTCACCCAGTCCCAACCTCACCAGGGCCCATGCCTCCAGCAGATGGCTTGTCCTCACAGGGTCACCAAGGTGGTGGATCACATGTGAGCACCCTGACCCTCTCTTTTCTCTAGCCCCAAACCTTCCTGCATCTCTAAGCATCTTCTCCTCCTATCTCATCCTAGTCGTCTCATGAAGCACATCCTTCCTCTGCATGGGGCTGGCTCCCTGCCGGGTGCGCTCCCTTCCCACCCTCCTCACCCCCCCACCTCTCCAACCTCATTCTGCTACCAGCTCCCCCTTGAATTGTTCCATTTTCTCCACTGACTCCTTCCCTTCAGCATAGAAACATGCTCAAGATTTTATACTACCATTTAAAATTCCTTCTAAAGTTCACAGAAAATCAAGATGGCTTTCAAATATAGGAAACATTCTCCAGTCCATCAAAGAAATACAAAATAATATTATAAGCTCTCATTTTTTTTCACTTAGCTTGGTAAATGTCACAAAACCTAAGGTGGCCTAGTGTCAGTAAAAAATGGGAAACTGGGCTGGGCGTGGTGCCTGACACCTGTCATCCTACCAATTTGGGAGGCTGAAGTAGGATAGCTTGAGGCCAGGAGTTTGAGACCAGCTTGAGCAACATAGCAAGATCCAGTCTCTACAAAAAATTAAAAAATTAGCCGGGTGAGGTGGTGCATGCTTGTAGTCCCCGCTACTGGGGCAGCTGAGACACAAGGATGGCTTGAGCCCAGGAATTTGAGGTTGCAATGAGCAGTGATGATGCCACTGCACTCTAGCCCCGGGGACAGTAAGACCCTGTCTGAAAAAAAAAGAAAGAAATCGGGAACTGGCTTTGCAGTCCATCGTTATTGGTGGGGTAAACAAGCAGGAAAGCACATTTGGAGGGCAAAATGACAGTATCTTTCCAAATTAAAAATGCACATACCCACGTATGAAAATTTTCATAGCAGCTTTCTTCACAACAGTCTCAGATTGGAAACAATACTAATGTTCACCAACAGAAGAATGGACCAATAGATTGTGATATATTCTACAACGAGATTAAATAAATTGCAACTACATGCAGCAACACATTGAGTGAAAGACTGTAGACCCAAAATTGAATATACAGCATGTCCTTTGTAAAAGTCGCAATACATACAAAACCAACCAGTGGTGTTAAGAAGTCATGATAAGGATTATCCTGTGCAGGGGGGTCAGAGAAGAGGAAAGTAGTGGCTGGAAGAAGTCTCTAGGGGTCTTTTGGGATTCTGCAAGTATTCTGCTTCTTGGTCTGGATGCTGGCGACACAGTGCAGTTGCTTTGTGAAAATTCATTGAATTGTACACATTTTTGCACTTTTTTATATCCGTGCTATACTATGCTGCACTTCAATAAAATGTACAAAAAAGAAAGAAAGGAAGAAAAGAAATGCACAGATCAGTTACCCAGCAATTCCAATTTTAGGATCGGATGCTATAGCTTTCCTTCCATGTGGGCAATGGATGGACATTATGTTCCTGGCAAACTGGAAACAAGCTCAATGTCCTGGTTATGTAACCAGAGGGTTAAATAAATTGTAACACATCTATATGATAGAATATTATTTAATGATCTTTATTATTTAATGATCTTATTATTTAATTGATCTTTATGTACTAACAGCAATAAACTCCAAGATGTATTTAATATTATAAAGTCAACAAGCAAGGCACAGGGGAGTATAGAGCACTATCCTTTGTGTAAGAATATGTGTGCATGGGGGGCATGGGCAATAATACATAACCTTAACATTTGTACCCCCATAATATGCTGAAATTAAAATATATATATATATAATAAACAGGAAAAAAAGAAAAAGAATATGTGTGCATATCCATGGACTCTCTGGACTTATGCACAAGAAAGTGGTGGCCTCCTGGCCTGTAGTTCATGCTTCTATATAGGAGTTATCTGTGGCCACGTCTAGTCGGCCTGCCAGACCCTGCTGTACCCGAGGGTCTGTGGGGCTTGGTGCCAACAAAGTTCTCAGTGATGTCTCTGAGTGAATGACTCGAAACTGTCTTTAGCTTACAAACACGTCCCAATCTCTCCGACTATGGGCAAATCAGGGGTCTGGCAGTGACCACAACCCATCTGCCCGGAAGACTGGCTAGGCGAGGGCGGAGCAGGGGCTTGTGTCTGCAGCCTGAGCCAGCCTGCTAACCACATTTCCACATAGGCCTGTCGTCCAGGGAGTAGAAACAGAGCCTGGGATGAGAGAAGCCAGAGACCAGCTCCTGAGAGAGCTGCCGCTACCTCCTGTCCTGCCAGAATGAGGACTTGGTCAAGGTCACAATGGCAGAGCAGGCATTTGGATCCAAGTCTGACTCTGAAGCCCATGCACTCTGCCTTCTGCTGAGTCAGTTAATCATGGTCACTTCATCTTCACCCTTTCTGTTACTTTCAGCAAATACCCTCTTCTGCCTACTCAACCCCTGTGCCCAACCAGAGAACTGTTGGTGGCAAGAGCCCTGGGCCAACCTCAGTTTCCTTCTCAGAATGAGGGGGCCACTCTGCCTTCTCGGGTGACCTTGCTGAGGCTGAGCCTGTCCCCGTGGGCCCAGGGCTTCTCTCACTCAGAGCACAGTCCCCGTGGAGCGGGGATGCTGTCTACGCTCACAAGCTGTGGGTGTTTTTAAGGATGAGGATCCTCACTGCGGCCTCGGCACCTTGCTGTGCGCCAGCCCCTGTCAGGGCTCTGCAAAGGTGGGCGCCATGGACGAAGGGGGCGATGTCCCACTGCTGCACTGCAGGCTGAGGCGATACAAACACCTGCTCTCCAAGAACTTAGCGCTGTAGAAGTGGAAAAACCACACCAAGAGACACGAGCAAAGTGCAGAACAAAAAAAAGGAGCACTGGCACAGGGCCAGCTTTCTCATTTAGGCCTGACGACTTCCCGGAGGGGGTGGCATTTCCACAGAGGCTTGGGAAAATGGGCGGGTTTTACCGGGCTCCTTGCAGGTAATTACCCATCCTGGCTTCCCCGACCCTGTAACCGGGCGGCAGACTTCAGCCCAGAGACGCCTGAGGAGGGGCGTCCGCGAAACTCCGGCGGAGCTCGGGCTCTGGGTGTGGGTAGATGGAGCCAGGCAGGAATGTCACCTAGAACCAGCCAGCTCTCAAACCTCCTCCCAGTCGGGGATGCATTCCTAAGAACCGAGGGTAGATTACCAGAAAGTAAAAACAAGCAAACCGGGTCGAGACCTCCGGGTCGGTCCTTGCTACCCGGCGGACTCACCCCGCGTGGCCAGCTCTCCGGGCAGATGCAGGCGGCCCCTTTAAGCGCGACCCCCCACCCAGGATATACTGCCCATCCCTGGCCCCGGCCCAGACCCCGGGACTTCCCAAGCCGCCGCGGCGCCGCCCCCTCCGCCCCAGCGCCCCCTCGCGCCGCGCTCCCGCCGCGCCGCCGCCGGGACCTTTCCCCTACTTTCCAGGGACTCAGGCCCCGCCCACTCGCTCCGACCAAAACACGTGCCGCGTCCCGCTCCGCCGGATCACGCCGCGACCAGGCTCCGATCACGCGGCCCCCTGCGGCGCCCATTGGCTGGTCGCGCACGGGCCGGCCCCGGATTGGTTGGGGGCGGTCGGCCCCGCCCCGAAGGGGCGCGGTCTATTTTGGTTTTGCTTGTGCGCCCCGCCCCCGTGCGGCCGCTCCATCCGCGGCAGCCCCGCCCCTCCCGCGCCGCGAGGGCCGCGCCGGGGCAGAGCAGCGCGGGCGGGCGGAGGCGCGCGCCGGCTGCAGGAGCTCCGGGTTGCCGCGGCCCGCCGCGCACGTGCGGCCGCTGCCGTGCACCGAGCTCACGCCCCGCGGCCGCTTTGTTGCCTCCTGGCCGCCGGCATGATGCACGCGCCGGGCTCTGCTGGCCCGGGCGACGCGCGCGCGGTGAGTGAGGGGCTGGCGCGGGCGGCGCCGCCTGCGCGAGGGGCGAGGCGAGGGGCGCGCCGCGGTGCGGGGCCGGCGTGGGCGGGCGGTGTGCGGGTCTTGCTGCGGCTGCCGCGGCCGCAGGAGTAGGGGCCCGGGGCGGGCTGCGGGCCGGGCGGGGCGGCGGCCGCGCGGGGCCGGGCCGGGCCGGGCCGGGGAGGGGGCGTGTGCCCCGCGCCGTCGGAGGCGCAGCTTTGTCTCGCGCTCCGGCGGCCGCCCCGCCCCGCTGGCCGCGGGCTATTTCCAGCCATGACGTCACCCCGGTCCAGTGCGGAGGGCGGCCGTTAGGCAGGGGCGCGGCTGGCGGGAACGCGGCACGCGGGTGGCGGGGCGGGGCGAGCCCGAGGGGGCGGGAAGGCGGGCTGCCGGGCGGGCGTGTGACAGGGCCGGGAACGCCGCATGCGGGCGGCGGCGGCCCTGCGCGCCTGGACCTGCGGGTTGCGGGGAGGCGGCCGCGTGGACTTGGGCCGAGCCCGGTGGCCATGGTGTGCGGGCAGCTGCGGGCCTGAGCGGCGTCCGGCGGGCGTGGCAGGGCCTTCGCTGCGCAGGCTGCTTGCTCCGGGGTCCGCGACGCCAGACGCCGGGGGGCCCGCGTTGTGACTTCACAGAAGCCAGGCGGAGTGGCATCTGTAAAGGCCTTTCCTTTACTCATTTGGTCTGTGGGGAACACGGGCAGGCAGGAAGTTTTGGTGCTTAGGCAAATTGAGTGGAATGTGTGTCTTTGCAGACTTTCTTTTGGAAGAAATCAGTTTATTCCATTCGCTTTTCTCCTCCCACTTAAAAAGAGATGGTGCCATACACCGGGAAGCGATCCCTCTCCTGGGTTGTGGCAGATCGCTTAGACTCTCGCTCATCCTCTACCATCCTTGGGGCAGTAACAAGTGACAGTGTTTCTGAATCTGTTAAGGAAAGAGGCTAAATCGCCATGGGGTCTACCTGCAGGAGCCCATGGAGTTCATCCGCTGGGCAGCTGAATACCTTGGCTTAAAAGGCCAGGGTGAATGCCCCAGCGAGTGTCTAAAAAGGCCTCTGTAGGGACACTGCTGTGGTGGCTTTGCGAACTCAGCCATCGTCAGAGGGCCTTATTCACTGGTAGACCTGTTAGATGGCCTCAGTATCAGTTCATCCTTCCTGTGCGACAGTTTCACAGGGGCCACTTGGGCTTAGACCTCTTGGGTTAAAGTCTTACTAATCATTTACCCAAGAAAAACATGAACTCGGTAACCTTTTTTAAGAGTCAGGGTTTTGGTGGAAACTGCTTGCCAGCAAGTTCAGTCTTCATAGTGTTGGCTTGAAAGCAAAGTTGTCATGAGTGTTCCCTTAACAGCTTTTACTAGCACATAGAGCTGCTGCATGTGGAATATTGCACGTGCATTACATGCATAATATAGGCTTCTGGTGTGCGTATTCACATACCCATCAAGGGTTACCTTTCCTGTTTTTCCCCTGCACTGAGAAGCCATTGTGTTGCCTTTAGGTTGACATCATGGACATATGTGAGTCAATCCTGGAGAGGAAGCGGCATGACAGTGAAAGGTCTACGTGCAGCATCTTAGAGCAGACAGACATCGAAGCTGTTGAGGCTCTTGTTTGTATGAGCTCCTGGGGTCAAAGATCCCAAAAAGGTGACCTATTAAAGATAAGACCCCTCACACCTGTCTCTGACTCTGGGGACGTCACCACCACTGTGCATATGGATGCATCTGCACCGGAGCTACCAAAGGACTTCCATTCTTTATCGACTCTGGTAAGAGGAAGTGGGAACAGAGGGGCATTTCTGTGAAATAACTAGAGTAGCTTAAATAAATGTGTTCCTCACAGAGTTCTTCAAGGACTCATGGGGAGATTCTCTGGGATGCTAGTAAATAAGTTGCAGCCCTCCCTTTGTGTGGGTCGGAAGGGGTAAAAACTCCCTTTTCATTTCTTGAAAATGTACTCTTTTCATAGCTTGCTAGCTATGTAGTTAGCGTCCATAGGATGAAACCTACAGATTGATGGAGAAAGTGAAATTTACTTGTTTTCCTGGGGAATCCTGGATTGGGGCTGAGATTCTCCCTACGACCTAGTCTCAGTCTAGGAGCACGGTGTGTGGGTGGCAGCTGGAGAAAGCATGTGCTTTGACATCAGGCAGCCTTAGTTGGGTGGCACCTCTGCCTTCCTGTGGCAGCCAACTTCTGTGAGTTGGGTGCTGTAAATCACTATTTTTTGTCTTTTAGCTTGCTACAGCTATCAAAGTACTTAGAGAAATGGTTTCTCAGCTTGGAGAATTTGAGAGCTAGAGGTTACTAATAGTGAAAACTGTGATGTGATGTCCTGGGCTGGAAGCTTGCACTGGAAGAAGAGTGTAGAAGGCAGATCTCCAGAGGGGTCAGAAGGCACCGTGGTGGCGGACAGGGTGGTAGAAGTGTGGGCCTGGCTGCTGGGAGCCCCACTGAATTCCGCAGCATTGGGATCTTCTGCAGGTTTGAGAGGGCTCAGTGCCGTGGGCAGAAGCTGAGAAAGCGAGTTGCCTCGTGCAGCCGTGAAACCTGAGGTGTTAAGAGCAGGCTTAGACCAGTCTCCTCTAGATGTTTCTGTTTAAAGGTGTTGGGGGCAATGTGATCAATTAAGTCTCTTTTAAAATTTAACCAAAATGACATTTTCACATGGTACTTTTGTTTTTAAGTGTATAACACCTCCTCAGAGCCCTGATCTCATGGAACCATCAACGGGGTTACCTGTTCCTTCCCACGCAACTGATTCCAAAGCACGCAAAGTCATGGCCACCTCCCCAGCCTCTGCTGTTGCAGCCAGAGTGCTGAGCAGCAGGCTGGAGAGGGGCTTGCCAGGTTTGAAGCCAGAGCCATCAGAGCCAGCCCCTGGCCCCCCCTGCAGGGCCGTGGTGACTAGTGTGATCCGCCACACTGGGGAGAGTCCTGTTCCTGTCCACTTTCCTGCTATCCAGACTCCAGAACGACGACTTTCTGACAACAGAGAAGGAGAAGCACAGTTTCTGGGACATTTTGAAGCTTTGCAGGACTCGGGCCTCACAGACCGTTTACTCAGCACTAACCTGGTGTCCTGTCAGCCTTGCTTGCGCAAGTCTGGGGGCCTGCTCTCCGCTGACAAAGGCCAAGAGTCAGGGGGGCCCATTGCAGTTCAAACCTGTTCACCAAAGAATTGTGAAAATGACTTGCCAAGGAAAACCACCCCCCTAATCTCTGTCCCCGTCCCCAGTCCCCCTGTCCTTTGCCAAATGATCCCTGTGACTGGACAAAGTGGGACATTATCAGCTTTTCTGAAGCCCCCTCCCCAGTTGTCTGCTGGGACTGTCAAACCCATCCTACCCCAGACTGCTCCGGTACCTCCACCTGTGCTGGTGGGACCGCCTGTGCCTCAGGGAGCTGTCATGCTGGTTCTGCCCTCAGGAGGGGTCCCCCAGCCTGCCACCTGCTCTGCCAGCGTCATGACTATTGGGAATACCAAGTTGTTGCCCCTTGCCCCTGCTCCAGTGTTCATTGCGTCCAGCCAAAATTGTGCCCCTCAGGTAGACTTTTCCCGAAGGAGGAACTATGTTTGCAACTTCCCGGGCTGTCGGAAGACCTACTTCAAAAGTTCCCACCTCAAAGCTCATCTTCGTACTCACACAGGTAAGTAAGTACTGGGGCAAGGTTGGGCATTGGGCAGGTGAGACCCTGTGGTTAGGCAGCACACTTTGAGCCTTTGGGTGGGAGGGAAGTGTGAGGACCACTGGAGAAGGTGGAAGTGTGCTTTTTCTTTGGTTCTGAAAATCCCTCATGATCTTCTAGGGGTTGGGTTATCACTAGCACAGCCAACAGAGTGGCCAGCTGCTCACCCTGGGGATAAAATTTGGTATAGATCTGTGATTGGGGTCCTTTGATAGCTTTTAGGGTGACTCAAATTTACCGTACCCATTTCAGTAGACATCTCATGCTTTGCATTCACATTCAGTAAATGTGTCTTACCAGTGTGACTTAATATTTACTGTGGGGGAAAGGCTTGTCTATACTACATAAAAGTTCAAATTCTAGAATATTTTAAATGAATATTGTTTCTTTTGAGAATATATAGTTTTTAATTTACAGTAAGTCACACCAGAAACTAGTGACCTACTGACCTAGTGACTTATTATCTAATCAGCTTTGTCCAATAGAATTTTCTGTGACAGTGGAAATGTTCATTATCCATTAGGGTAGGCACTGGCCACATGCACTTGAAATGTGGCTAGTGTGACTGAGGGACCAAATTTTACGTGAATTATTTACATTTATTATAAATAGCTCCATGGGGTGGGCCAGCAGCTACCATGTTATCTAGCAGCAGTCCGGGTGTTGCCTGGAAGAGAATCACTCTAGCAGATGAGGGTAGGGTTTCTCAGATGTTCTGTGGAGCTTTTGTTCAGTGAGTTAGTGTTCTGTTGTTTAGTTTTTTTAAGGGTCTTCTATGATTAAGTTGTATGCTTGTTAAATTCGCTTTTCAGAAATTCACACATGCGTTACATATAAGCACTTTTTTTTTTTTTTTTTTGAGACACAGTCTCTCTCTTTTTGCCTAGGCTAGAGTGCATCAGCCTAGCTCACAGCAACCTCAAACTCTTGGGCTCAAGCAATCCTCCTGCCTCAGCCTCCTGAGTAGCTGGGACTACAGGCATGCGCCACCCTCCCTGGCTAATTTTTTCTATATATTTTTAGTTGGCCAATGGATTTCTTTCTATTTTTAGTAGAGGCGGGGTCTCGCTCTTGCTCTGTCTGGTCTCGAACTCCTGAGCTCAATCTGCCTGCCTCTGTCTCGGCCTCCCAGAGTGCTGGGATTATAAGTGTGAGCCACCACGCCCAGTCCCCATATAAGCACATTAACAGAGTGGTTGCCACTTAATACTTAGCATAGGAAAGCTCTGATCATGGTAGCCTCGTGCGCAGAATGAAATGCAGCCTGGTATTCAGACCTTCTAAGAAGAACTCTACTATTTCTTCACGCCACAGAGTGGCTGTTTGCTTTTGGGAATAATGTTCCAAACCTATTTGCCTCTCTGCCTTTGCAAAAACAGCCTCTCCCAGGTTCCATGTCTGCCCTTCACCGTCAGCCCTCTGCCCATCTCTGCTTGCTGGAACCTTCCAAGGGCCTTCTCAGAATCAGTTCTTAGAATCTTTCCTGATCTTCTTTCCTTCTTTAACCCTAGTCGTTTATTGTATGTCTCACCAAATTCTTCCTTTGCATTTTACTCATTTATATACTCGTCTTATCTCACCTGAATCTCTTCCTGAGGCCTGACACTAGTAATGATGGCCAGTGTGGGGTGAGCATGGGGGATATGACTTGCTTGGCATTGTCATGGGCTGTTAATTTGGTAAGTGCTAGTCTTCTCTGAGACTACCTAGGTAAACTTCAAATCACAGCACAGCTTCCAGAGTTGGAAGGGGACTAAATGAGGTTCCGTTTATTCAGTTTGCCTTCTTGGGTAGAAGTACTGATAAAATGGCATAAGATGTGGTGATCCAAACAAGTTCCTTCCATGGAGTTCCTTCCTTCAAGTTAAATAACCATAAGCCTGGTGTGGTTGCATGAATCTACAGCTACTCAGGAGGCTGAGGTGGGAGGATCACTTGAGCCCCAGAGTTACAGGCTGCAGTGAGCTATGATCAAATCACTGCACTCCAGCCTGGGCAACAGAGGGGAGACCCCGTATCTACAAATTAAAAAATCAAAAATTTCAATAACCATAAAGGTTCTGAAGAATACCCTTGTTCCATTTTGTAAACTCAGTTGGTATTTTCATGATTAATAGAAACTTTGGGTAAGATTACCTTGGATAATATCGCTTTTTATATATTCGTACCAACCTGAAAAATATTTAAATTGGAATAAGGTAGAGTGAATGGATGCTACATTTTTGTTAGGTTGAAAACAAGTAGGGAACTATATATTAATATATCCTATGCCAAGGGGCTGTTAGTCTGTGCAACACCCGGACATCGTGGTATGCTGCCAGCCGTGACGGCAGGACCTGGGATCAGGTAGGACACCTCATGCTTTATAGCATGGGGTATTTGAAATCATGAAGTTTCAAGGCCCTGCTGCTTAATTAAAATGGTTTGTGAAAGACTATTGTGGTGCTGAATCTCCTTGTTAATTCAACTCTGAAAAATCGCATATGTTTGGTTGGTCTCTTAAACTGTTTGCCACCTGCTGTATGAAGTGCTGTGCCAAGGGCTTTGCTGACAGTGGTGGCTGAGCTAGACAAGTCATAAATCCATGGAAAGACAGGCCACGTAACAGCACATAGCAGCGTTTTACAAATCAGTGGTTGCACATGGCATGTGAATGTCATAGCATGAAAAAGAGAAGCGCTTCAGGTGGCAGGAAAATCGATGCTCTGCTACTGGCTAGGAAAGCCCCAGAGGGCTCTATTGGGGGGTGTGGCTCCTGGTGGGGGCTCCCTCGAGTACCTTGTAACTCCAGGAAGACACAGGACGGGGTACTTTATATCATCTTGTGAAAGATTAGTTTGGGCCCTGACATATTATGTTTTAGGTGTGGCAGAAAAATTCATCTTGGAGGATTTCTTGACTTCTGAATCACACAATACCAAAATGATAGGATACTATTTTCTTCTTCTGAGATTTTGGTGTCCAAAATATTGAAATGACTTGAACTAACCTGTCCAATAAGGTTCATACTGAATGTTTACTTTAATACGTGTTTTCTCACCTCTTAGGGGAGAAGCCTTTCAGCTGCAGCTGGGATGGCTGTGATAAGAAATTTGCTCGCTCAGATGAACTGTCGCGCCACCGCAGAACTCACACGGGGGAAAAGAAGTTTGTGTGCCCGGTGTGTGACCGGCGTTTCATGCGCAGCGACCACCTGACAAAGCATGCCAGGCGCCACATGACTACCAAGAAGATCCCTGGCTGGCAGGCAGAGGTCGGCAAACTGAACAGAATTGCCTCCGCAGAGAGCCCCGGGAGCCCACTTGTGACCATGCCGGCTTCTGCCTAAAGGCTGGCTAGGGGTGGCCCAGGGGATTTTTAAAAACCTTCTTTTCAGGAATGGAGGTGATGGGTTCCTCTACAAAAAACAATGCTCTTAGGGGTAGGGGAAAGTTGGGGAGTTGGTTCTGATGAAAGTATGTTAACTTTTCTTTTCTGGTTGGGACCCTGTTCAATATCTTTTATAGTTTGAGAATTTTTTTTAAGGAAATGGAAGAAAATTTGGTAATTTAAATCACCAGCATTCAGGCAGACATTTCGGCAATAAAGTTTACAAAATCTGGACTTTTACGACCTTTCTATTCATGTTTTGTAGAAATGAGACAGGGTACTAATTTTTATACTATTTTTTATAAGAATATTTATATTGTTGGTGCTCCCATCACCAATTTCTAGATAGATGATTTTACAACCTTATTTTCAGTGTTTAATACGAATGTTTTATATGACCCTGCCTTTAGTAAACTTGACACAATATTCAGCCAAAAAAAAAAAATCACATGTTTTTTTATCAGGCCTTTTAGATCTAAGAATTTTTTGAAATCAGAACAGGTTGAATAAGGGCCTATTAAAGAAAAGGGAAAAATAAATTTTGCAGTCAACTTCTTTATAACATTTTCAAGGAAAACTCCAGGCAACCGTTCCTGTCATCCAAGGAACTATAGTTTTGGTTGACTTGAAGTAGTGACCTATGTCCATAGTGGGACTTGTGAAGGACGTACCCCAGAGGGTAGCTTAAGCCCCTGGATAGATCCCAGGAGCAGGAGCCAATGCTGGATCGAGTGTCCGTGTGTGATGCTGTCTTTTGGGTTACTGCTCTGCTGAAAGCAAGGCATTCAGTCTCCTGTCTTTGTACCTAAAACACCAAAAAAGACAAGGTAGACACTCAAACCCATCCCCTTTGGCGATTGTCTTCTTTTGTTGTGGCCTTATCCATACTATATTGTTGGTAGAACAACAACTTAGATAAAAAGGACACGTATGTGTTGGTTGATGAACTTTCCACCAAAGTATAGCTTATCTGAAGTGAGGTGCATGTGCAGGTAGATGGCTCCAAGGATCTGATTTTTTATTAAACGTTAAAAACTATAGGAAATGCAAGTTACATTGTGGCAGTAATACTACCCAGCTGCCCTTTCATTCATTTTCTTTAAAGGGAATTGTTTTGATCAAACAAAATTACTTGGAATGAGGTTTTTTACAGTCTACCTAGAAAATAGACTGTGGACACCACTTGCAAGCTGTGTGAGCACATGTCCTACATGTACAAGAGACTGTGGCCTCCTGCATCCAAGCAGCCACTGAAACTGATTTTTGTTAAATATTAGAAGTTCAGGCAACAGAATAAATGTAAGATTACACAGAATGTTGCACTACTTTGGTAGTCTGGGAATATTTTTTTATTGTGCAGTATGTGTTTAGAGTTTATCTTGGCCTGTTAGTTATTGGCATTTACCTTTAAAATGATGGTAAGGTGAAATATCAAATAATTGAATAAAATGAGGTTTCGTGTTCAGGTCTTTCTAGTGTGATACGGCTCCCATCTGGTCATTCATTGTTTGTTACTTAATACCATTAAGTTGCCCTTTACTATCAACTGTTATGTGACATATATGTATGTATGTATTCTTAGGAGGTTTTCATATGTTTGGATGCTTCCATAGGTGTGTGTTCCTGTTGTCATGAGACGTAGCACAGTTGCAGGAAAACTGCAATTGTACGTAGCTCATCTCTCCCCATCCTTTCTCCAACTCACGTTAAATCAGCATAAACATTTTGACTGCATGCCATAAATGGCATCAAATTTGGATATTTTTCTTAATTATGACATGCAAAGTAATGTTAGCCCTGTTAGTGTTTGGTGGATAATACAAGGCCTTTGAGTATTCAGTTGCTTGTCACATAGAATGTCATTCTCTGAGCGGTGTTGTTTCTGCAGAATAGATACGTTGAAAATGGTTTTAAATTATACTTCCATTTCCTGATTAGATTTGGAAATACCTCTGTAAGCGATTCCCCGCCCCCACCCCATTTGTCTGTTGACTGTGTTGGGAAACAGTTCCCGTCTGAGAAACACTCTCCTGAGCTCCAGAGCCCTCCTCGCCGCTTCAGCTTGCAGCGTCCGCGGCTCTGGGCGCTGGCGGTGCAGCGGGAGCAGGAGGGTCCCCAGTGCACTTTATCGCCTGAGCAGTTTTGCTTGATCTTTTTTGACTTTGAGCCTTTTAAGTAGTTTCAATTATAAAACTTTAAATGTTTCGTAATTATGTTTTATGTAACAGACTTCGACTTATTTAAATGAGTATGTGTAATATAACTTCTTTCTTTGAATCATATAAAACTTTCTCGATTTGCAAACTAGACTGCGTCCTGTGTCATTGAACTGCTTCATGTAACATAAGTACACCCAGAGGGCCCAGGAGTACCCCATAAGTACACCCATAAGTACACCCAGAGAGCATGGTGGCTCATGCCTTTAATCCTAGCACTCTGGGAGGCTGAGGCTGGAGAATTGTTTGAGACCAGCCTGAACAAGAGCCAGACCCTGACTCTACAAAAAATAGAAAGATTAGCCAGGCATGGTAGTGCATACCTGTAGTCCCAGGTACTTGGGACTGCAGTAGCTGGGACTGAGGCAGGACTGTTTGAGCCCAGGAGTTTAAGGTAGCAGTGAGCTGTGATAATGCCACTGCACTCTAGTCCAGTGACAGAGCAAGACCCTGTGTCAGAAAAAAAAAAAAATTGTATATCCTGCATCTGACCACTTCTCACTACATCTGCTGTTGTCACCTGGTCCAAGCCACCATTGTACCTCCTGGATTATTGCTAGCCTCCCTGCTTCTGTCTGGGCCCCTTCAGTCTGCTCCGCAGCCACAAGAAGCGCTTGTGTCGGGTCATACGGTCAAACGTCGGGCATACGGCTCTGCCTAAACCCCTCCAGGGGCTCCCATCTCTCTCCAGGTGAAAGCTGAAGTCCCCACAGCAGCCTGCACGGCCTTAGCTGACCTGCTGCTGCAGAGAGCCGCCTGCACCACTTCACTGTTTCCACTCCACCCAGTAGCTCTTCTCGGGTGGTGACAATGGCACTGTGTCTTGGGTCAGTTTCCCTGGAAAGAGACCTTCGAGACAGACTCACATGCAGGACAGTTACTGGATGAAGCCCCCAGGAACACCACCTGGGAGGGAGTGAGGGAAGAGGATTGGGCCCAGGAAGAAAGTAAACTGCAAAGCCAGTGCGACAGCTGGACCCCACAAGAGCTCTGGCGCTGGGAGGGCCCTGCGGAGGGGTCCCAGGCTGGGACAAGGAGTGAAGCCTTCCTCACTGGATGAGGGCTGCCCCAGGGGAGGAGTTGGCCTCGGGCAAGGGAGCTGCCTTCAGGCAGAAGCCCACTCCTGCTGGGCTCGCCACTGTCCCCTCTGCTGAGGGGCCCCAGCACCCACGACCTGTTGCTGGCACTAAAGGGGCCTACTGGGCCAGTGTTGTATCCACTGGCAGCAACACACCCCAAACCTACAGGCCCTGCATCTCAACCCTCACCTGCTCCCCAGCCTACTCTCTTTCCACCTTTAGCACCGTCTCAAATGTGCCCTAAAGCTCTAAGAGTTGGCGGTGAGGTCCTGGAAGGACTGTTAGACTTGGAACAGAAAAAGACCTAATTGAATCCAGGTTCGACTACTTCCTAGCTTTGCAAACTTGGGCTTTATAATGCTGACCACACAGGGGAGTAAAAGGAAGATTTGTGCCGGAGTTTAGTGGAACCCATGCATGTGTTCAGTAAATGCTCCAGAATATGATCACCATAAGGGCAAGAACTGTCATCTTCCCACTGCGATGTCCCTTGGCCAGCCCGGTGCCTGGTCTCAGTGTGTGCTGAGCACGTGTTTGGATGCCACTCCTTGCGCTGGACTCCGTAAGCCCGGTGCTTGGCTGTCCATGGTGGGGTGAGCTCAGCGTTGGCTTCTCGTCCCCTAGCTCCTCTGCAAACAGCCTGTGGGAGCAGCGAGCGGGCCTTCTGCTGGGGCTCCCTAGGGGTTCCGGGAAAGAGCAATCCGCGTCCATGTGGGGACGGTTGCAGTCGTGTGGCGAATACAAAGGGCCCTACCTTCCAGAGACGCCTATCTGGTAGGTGGTGGACAAGACCTGGAGGTGCGATCTTGTCACCCACACTGCTCCTAGCTGTGTGTGCGTGCGTGTGTACAGCCATGTCACGGTTTAGTACGGAACAGTGGCCTTCACACGCAGCATCTCACCTGAGAGTCTCTCTGGTTCCCCCTGTGGGTGGCGGCCATAAGCCTGTTACCGTCAGCTTTATGACTCTGTATCTGCTATTCTCCCTGTTGTCACCAAGGTTCTCAACTGCTTTCTGGCCAAGACATCACTGTTTCTTTACTTTCAACCTGCCTCTTTGTTCCCCTGAACAAAGGGGAACAAAGGGGGACTTTTTTTTGAGACAGAGTCTCGCTTTGTCGCCCAGGCTAGAATGAGTGCCATGGCATCAGCCTAGCTCACAGCAACCTCAAACTCCTGGGCTCAGGCAATCCTCCTGCCTCAGCCTCCTGAGTAGCTGGGACTACAGGCATGTGCCACCATGCCCGGCTAATGTTTTCTATATATATTAGTTGGCCAATTAATTTCTTTCTATTTATAGTAGAGACAGGGTCTCGCTCTTCCTCAGGCTGGTTTCGAACTCCTGACCTTGAGCAATCCACCCGCCTTGGCCTCCCAAGGGATTTTTAAAATGAGGAACTTGAGACATTTTCCTAACAGTTGGGCCCCATCCTGGGAGTGAGCCTGGCCCACCCCAGGGATACAAGACACCCAATCCTCTAAGTCTCGGAGGTTCACTCTCACCGTCCTCTTGCCTTTCCTCCTAAGACATGAGCTCAAAGGACAAATTGGCCAACAAACAAAGATGACAGAGAGGAAACAAGGCAGCACGGCCGAGTGCTTGGGAGGAGGAGCTGCGCGTGCACAGTGGGCCAACAGTGCAGAGCGGCGGAAGCCGAGGGCCTGTGTCCCCTGCTGCCGACTCTGCTGCAGCCGCCTCAGGGGAGCTTGCCCAGGGCCCCTCTGCATTCCTCCAAGACCAGAGATTCTGACCCCTGCTAAGAACATGCTGGGATTTACTGACCTTAGTTTACTGCAAATCTCATTTACCTGCTAAAATATATGTAAGCTCTTCCATGACAGGGATATCACATCCACCCAGCCAGCCAGCCACCCACCCAACAAGCATTTCATGAAACCCAAAGATGAATTGTCCCAGTTCTTGCCCCCACAGAGCCATAACCGTGTGGGGGAGACGTGGGAAAACGTGATGCACAGAGCACCAAGCACGCTGTAGAGGTGGAGAGGGGACCGGGGAGCACCAAGCAGCAAGTGGCTGATCTGCCTGTGCTGCTGGATAAGTCTGGGGACAACTGTGGCCTGAAGGTCAAAGAAAGGGTTTCCAAAGCCTAGGACTAGAAGAGCAGGATGCAGAACAAAGATGTCACGTACACGCCAGGCGGTGGGGGCCCAGTGAGGTGGAGGGGGACAGCTGGGGAGGTCACTCTGAGTCCCTCACAAAGGGCCAGCGAGCCGAGCCGAGGGTCTCCCGGGGCACGAGTGAGGAAGCAGCCCCGCCCCCACCACACTCACCTGAACTCTCGTGTGCACGTGGGAGGGATGTGGGCGTGCGCCGTTAAAGCCTTTGCCCCTCTTCCTTCTTCCCTGAATTCCCAGCACCCGGCCACCTCTCTGGGCCAGGCAGCCCAGACATCTGTCACCGCACCCTCACAGGTGATCACACCTGTCTACGTACTATCTATCTCCCCGTAGACAGAGTTCCCTGAGGACAGAGTGGGAGCCCTTCCTTGGGGCTTGTCTGTGTCCCTAGGGCCAGGACGTCGGGGGGCTCAGGAGGTGGACCCGCCTGCGTGTGGCATGGACGGAAACTGCTTTGGCCGGACCACTCTGCGAGACGGGCACGGCGTGGCCGGGCAGGTCAGGTAGGAGAGGAGAGCCCAGGGGAGGACGCGGCACGCAAGGATGGTAAGGACTAGGTCCCGAGAGGCACAGGCGGTGACGTCTGGGTGGGAAGGAGGAGAAGGTGGAGATGAGGTGGCTGCCCCCACCCTCCCAGCACACACATGCCACGGGGCAGGGCAGCGTGGACGAGGGAGCGGCCTCGCCCCCCCCCAGGCCCCTCGGCAGCGGGAGCTTTGCTTTGGAGCGGGGCCTGGTGCAGAGTCCGTGCGTCCAGCTGCCGCTTGCTGAGAAAGGGATTTTGCCCTCCTAAGGCTTTAGTGTCCTTATTCATAAAACGAGGACCGAACAGAGACCACCTCTGATCCAGGCCTGTCTCGGTGTCAGGCACTTTTATTTTCTGTGTAGAAGAAAGTCTCAGTTGTTCTCCTCTAAAAGGAACCCGGGCTCCTGGAAGGGCAGCTGTCGTAGGGCACGCACACATCAGAGTGGCCTCAGAATACTCCTGTGTTGCCAGAAGCCTTCCAGGGTGCCACGGGCAGGGCCACGGCAGCAGAGAAGTCAACGCGTAGGGCGCCCACTGGCCCACGTGGGACAGGCTGAGCACTGAAATAATGCTAGTCCCTCCCTCTGCAGTTTCTTCCCTTCCCACAAATTATCCTAGACCTCCGGGGACCTCGGGGCCTTTCAACTTCCCCAGGGACTGCGCTGTGACGCCTGAGCCGCCACTGTGTGTCTCGTTGCCACATGGTGTGACCCTGCTGGAGGCCGAGATCACGGGACAGCCTGGTCCCCTCAGCACTCCTTTACCTGGGTTCCTGGAGACTTAGCTTTCAGGGCCAGCCCTCCCAGCCTCTGGGGTAGCCACCTCCCAAGGCCCCGGCTACGCGGGGTGCTGGCCAGCCGTCGCCCACCTCTTGTGGACTTCAAGTGCCACCTTCTTTCCCAGCCACGCACACTCTAAAGAGAAGGCAGCTTCTCCTTCCCAACTCTTGCAACTAAAGGGTTTCCTCACGCCAGAAAACAGAGCCCCCGCCCACCTCTTAAGGTCTGCTTTTGTCCCCGGGGGTTCCAGACTGTCACCACACCTCCTAGAGCCTGAAATGTGATTTATCCTCTTGATGGCAAGTGCGACTTTTCTCCTGCCTAATGATTGCCGGAAAAGAGAAGAAAAGCCCTCAGGTGTGATCTTCCACGGGGTGCCCATCTGCATGTCCTGGACAGCCCTACACTCCAGCGTCACCTGTACCTGGCCCTGGGAGCAGACGCCCCACTGACCCACGAGCCCTGGCCTGCAGCCAAGGGTCGGACTGCCGGCGGCAGGCGCCCAGGCAACGTGGGAACCGGCGCAGCGTTCCATGGAAGAAGCGTCTCTAAGACTTTGGACGGCAACGGAGAAGGGTCGTCTCACAGTGAGAAGCAGGGGCCTGGGCCAAGAGTGGAAGTGGGAGAGGCCAGGAGGGACGAGAGGAGAGGCTGGGGACCCCGTGCCAGGAGGAGGGCAGTGGCACAGCTGCACTTCCTCCCCAAGAAAACACACGGCACTCTGGGAGCTGGGGCGGGGCGTGTTCTCACTTCCCAGGGCTCTGTAGCATCTCAAAGGAACTCTCAAGTCTACAAAATCGGAGGCACGTTTGTGGTCGCTTAAGACTTCTCCAGACAATAACATGCAACATCATTTTCGATTCTGAGATGCTTTTTTCTGCCTCTATTTCAGCCACATTCCTACCCTCGGTGAGCAGGTGCCACACTCAGCTCCAGGGAAGGAGGCTCGGCCTCTTAGGCCACATCCGGGACAGGAAGAAGCCTGATGGCACAAGGTAGGTGCTCGGCACACAGTAGGTGCTCAGCACACTGCAGGGCAGGGGGCCCTCCCCAGGCCCACGGCTGCAGGGACGCCCATCCCTGCTGCCTCCAGCCCAGCCCCCCCATCTCGCAGGACAGGGGCAGGAGGGCTCCCTTGGCCAGCTGCTGTTCAGATGACACTTCTCCTGCATTCGGGAAATTAAAAAAAAAACCTGAGAAAAACTGCTGTGCCGTCTTAGCTCTGATGAAGTGCTTTCACTTTGCCATTGACAAGAGACTGTAACTACTTCAGGACTGTTTTCCCTAACACTTTGATCTGATTAAGGGTTTTATGGGTTTTTCCACTGGAAAATGCAGAGGTATCATCTTTTTCTTGGAAACCAGCTGAACGTGTTCTGTTTTAACAAAATAATGAGGTAAAATTGTAAACATTTACATCATTAAATTCAAAGCCATCGGGTGGTAAGAAATAAAATTTCAACTCTTATTTTAAAATAAGTATTTATATTATTAAAATAGTAATGTCTTTCATCTTCGTATCAAAAGAAACGGTTTGGGCCTAGGTGAGAAGCAGCCCGGCTTGGGCTTCGGGGAGGTTGGAGCCAGCCCCCCAGTCCGGCTCTCCAGCTGCGCACAGCTGGCCAGGGGCACTCCCGCTGTAGGTTGGAGTTCATGGGAACCCCGTCTGCCGATGACGCGCGGGCCTGTGGGTCTGGGGACAGTGCCAAGCAGCTGTCCGAGGGATCCCATGATGCGTGTTCTGAGGACACGTGGGCTGGAGCTCTTCTCAGGAAACCACGGATGCCCCGGGGAGGCCGCTGCTTCGTCGGGTAAGGGCGAGGTAAGCAGAGACCCGTTCTGGCATCAGCAAAAGCCGAATTGTTGCCCGGTCCCCCTTTGGACTGCGGCCCTGGCCAGCTGCTCGGGAGGAGCCTGCCTCCCGGCCTCCCCGCGCTGCGCCCGCCAGCTGTGCTCCACCACGCCGCCCCTGGCACGCCACACCTGGCCGGCCCCCTTCCAGCAGGGCCCGCCTCGGACTCCCAGGGCGCCCTGGCAAGTCAGTTTTCTCCTCTGACAGCCAGCAACTTGCTAAGAAGGCTCTCTGGCCTCGCTGCTGTGATTTGTTCCTTCCACGCAGGCAGGGAGAGCATTACGAAGTCCCACAGGCCCTAGTCGGGCTGACCGTGGGGGGAGAAGTAGCCAGCAGGGGGCTTAGAGACGCTTCCAGGTGGGGCCCGGGTGCTCACGCCCAGAGGGAAGGCAGCGCTGCGCCCCAGGGCCATGGGGGAAGGACGGTGACAGCCTGGATTTGTGTGAGCCCAGATTGTCAGAGCTGGGGAGGGCCTCAAAGAGCCTCCAGGGCTCATTTTCCAGAGAGGGAAACTGAGGCTCAGAGGGGGAAGTAAGGAGCTCTACATCCCACTGCTAGTTAATGCAAGGCCAGGCCTAGCACCGGGGTCTGTGTCACCCAGCCCAGGCGGGCAGCTGAGGCCCGGAGCAGCTCCAGTGCCGAGAGGAAGAGCCAGAGGCCTAAAGCTTAGGCTCAAATCCTCGCTCCCCACGGTGCAGCAGGGGCTCCGGCAGCTTGGGCCCGGCCGGGACCTGCATTTCAACAACATTCCCTGGCTAGACCGGCATCCTCTGGGGACATGGGGGGACAGCTGCGGACCTGCACACCCTTCTACCCGGCCGCTCACAATGGCCACGCGAGCGCCGTCTGAGTGGAATGTGACAGGGTCGGTTGTGAAGGACACAGGAGCAGCCACACGTGGGGGCGGGCGGGCGGGCGGCCTCAGCGGCAGTACTCGCGCTCGATGCTCGCCATCAGCTCCTCCTCCGAGTAGTCGTAGGAGATGGACGACTGCCTCTCCGGCCTCTTGTGACCACTGCCCGGGGCTCTGCGGGCGAGAACAGGGACAGCGCTGTCAGGAGGCGGGTGGGGCCTTCGAACTCTCCCCTCTCCTGGCCACCACAGGGCCGGCCCCTAACGGGTCCCTCCTGACACCCAAACCAAAAACCTTTGCCCTGGGGACACCCTCTGACTCTGTCACCCAGCACATGGCTGCGGTCACTCCTCTGTCTCTTCTCTGGCTCCATCTCCCGCTGGGCTGTCCGCTGAGCCCTTGCCCTGGCGGGAAGCCAGCCCCTGCGGTGTCTGAGAGGGACGGTGGCGACCCAGCTCTGCCACTCACCAGCTCCGCAACCTTGCGCGAGGCGTTGGGACCTCTCAGCCACTATTTTTTTCCTTCAAAAATGGAGCTTTCAGGCCGGGCGCAGTGGCTCACGCCTGTAATCCTAGCTCTCTAGGAGACCAAGGTGGATGCTCAAGGTCAGAAGTTCGAAACCAGCCTGAGCAAGAGCTAGACCCCGTCTCTACTATAAATAGAAAGAAATTAATTGGCCAACTAACATATATAGAAAAAATTAGCTGGGCATGGTGGTGCATGCCTGTAGTCCCAGCTACTCGGGAGGCTGAGGCAGGAGGATCGCTTGAGCCCAGGAGTTTGAGGTTGCTGTGAGCTAGGCTGACGCCACGGCACTCACCATAGCCTGGGCAACAAAGTGAGACTGTCTCATAAATAAATAAATAAATAAATAAATAAATAAATAAATAAATAAATAAATAAATAAATAAATAAAACCTTTAACATAGTGCCTTGCACAAGGCAAAAACCCTATAAATATTAGCTATGGTATTGTATACACCTAAACAGACACCAATGATCACTGTGACTAAAACTAAAACATGGTAAAAAGTATAATTTAAAAAAAAAATGGAGCTTTTAGATCCAATTATTTTTGTTAAAGAAATAAAAAAATGGAAAAAAAAAGTTTAGAAAATTAAAAATAAAAGACAAAAAAGAGAGAGACAAACATGGAGCTTTATCCAGGAGTGCGTTCTGAGGCATAAGGAAGGTAGGGCATGGGCAGCACGGGCGGTGGAACCCGCACTCCCCGTCCCCTAATAAAGAGGAACTGGCAGCCCGACGGCCGTAGCCCGCTCGCGCCCGAGCCTGTACCCGCTGGGGCTGCACAGGAGCTGCTGCCCGGGGCGGGACCTGGTGCTCAGGGTCCTGGCCACTCTCTCCAGCACCCGGCACGAGCGAGGCGGGACCTGGAACACAGCTCCTGTTCCTGCCGCCGGAGCTCCAGAGAGCGAGCCCGCCAGCCTGCACCTGCCGGCCCACCCCTCCTCCCAGACTCTCTGGACTTCGTCTGGGTGGTGCTGCTGGGCCCCTGCTCTTCCCCAGGTTGTGCTGGCGTGTGTGGGGCCCGGCCTTGCTCCCACCCACGGCACCCAGTGCCGGGTGTGACGCCTCAGCCAGCCACTGGGTGCCGCCTTTGAAGGGTGTGCGGGTCTGCAGCTGCCAGGCTCTGGGAAAGGGGCCCCTGCCAGCGTGGGGCGTCGCCCCCCAGCCGCCAGCCAGAGACTCTGCCGTGCAAGGGAAGGAGCCCTGAGCTGCTCTGCCCCTGCCAGCCAGACAGCTGGAGCAAGCTGCCCCTCTTCCTGACCTCAGTTTCCCTGCCTGTGAGCTGGGCTAGAAGGGCTCCAAGGCCCATGTGGCTGCTGCAGTCATGCTCCTGGAGAGCAGGCTCCAGGACCCCCCAGCTCTCCCAAAAGGAGGACAAGCGCCGGGCCAGGGCACAGCCACTGGACTTTGCCACCCGGGGGTGCAGTCCCCAGGGACTTCACAGGAAGGATACCCATCTAACAACAGGACTGCGGGCATCTGTGGGGTTGACACCTCCCGTGGCCCAGAAACGACACGCGCCCATTGCACAGTGGGCTGCTGGGCACCGACCTGCGCCAGTGCACAGGGAATAGCGTGTGGTGTTGCTGTTAACATATGCAGGGTTCCCAGCATGGAGCCTGTTCTCGAAGGTGCCCAATAACTGTTCCTTTTTGCCCTGGAGACACAGTGCAAAAAGCAAACCCTCGAGGGGCAGGCAGATCTCGCTCTGGCTCTGACCTGCAGCAGCTGTGTAGCCTTGGACCAGTCATTTACTGACCTCAATCCTGTCGGCAAAAGGCAACAGCTGCGCCACGAGGCTGACCTGCGGCTTGGAAGAGGTGCTGCCTGCGGGTGTCTAGCAGAGAGCGGGACGCCCAGGAAGTACTGAACAGAAGTCCCTGCCAACGCTGTCGGCAACACCAAGAGGCCCCAGCAAAGTGCCTGGCCCCTGCCCGTCCTGCTCCTCCCGCCCTCCTAGGCTCATCTCCATGAGCACTGCTGGGAAGGAAATGAATGGGCAGGAGGCACCCCAATACCGTAGAGGGTAACATGGTCT
This sequence comes from Microcebus murinus, assembly GCF_040939455.1. Classification (NCBI taxonomy): domain Eukaryota; kingdom Metazoa; phylum Chordata; class Mammalia; order Primates; family Cheirogaleidae; genus Microcebus; species Microcebus murinus. Next base: position 7,402,649 of record NC_134106.1, read on the forward strand.
CCTGGCCACGCCTGGGGCTGAGCAGGAAGCCAGTCCTGCAATCCAGAGGCCACTTCTGGGCCAGAGACCCCTGAAGAAATAAAAGCCCCTCGGGGTTCACCCAGGCCAGCCCCGCTTGCCTGCGAGGTGAAGGCTGAACCCAGAATGAGAGGTAGCTGCCCAAGGTCACACAGTGACTCTCCTCCCTGTGTCCTTCCTCACTCAGCACCCCGATGCACGCTGGAGTTGGGACCCCGGGGAGAAAGGGGCCCAGTGCTGAGCTTGCTTCCCCACCGCTGTGCCAGGGAGGGGCCGGCCGAGCCCTGGGCACCGCACCCCAGCCCACAGCCTGAGTGCCTGGCGCCGTACTCGGGGCAGCTCCCATAACGCATGCTAAATGAATGAGGAAACGAATGAATGAAGTACCCCAAGTGTGAGGGGCATTCTCGAGTATGCATGTGTAAAAATCAGAAGGAAAAGAAATAGTTAATTCATTCATGGTAGAATTTAATCATTAATTCCTTGGGTTGACGAAAACTGTAGAGAAAATCACTGCTAACAACCACTTGGCCTTGGCTGAAGGTGCAAGAAGCAGAGCTGTGTCACTGTCCTCACAGTGGTTTCCTAACATCAGGGCTACAGCGTTCTGCTGGAGAGCAACGGCCAGCCATTTCAGTGCGGCATTCAAGGCCCTCCCACTGCAAATCCTCTGGCTCCCAGTTCCCTCCCACAGACCCTCTGCTGAACCGCCAGCCTGCGTGCAGATTCCTTGAAAGGTCACACTGTTCCCAGGACCGGAATGCCCCTTCCTCCTCCTCCTCCTCCTCAGCGAACTCCTCTGTCCTTCAAACCATCTTAAACGCTGGCTCCGTGCGGGCACAGTGGCTCATGCCTGTAATCCTAAGCGCTCTGGGAGGCCGAGGCAGGAGGATCGCTTGAGGTTCGGAGTTCGAGACTAGCCTGAGCAAGAGTGAGACCCCGTCTCTACTAAAAATAGAAAAATTAGCCAGGTACAGTGGCATGTGCCTATAGTCCCAGCTACTCGGGAGGCTGAGGCAGGAGGATCGCTTGAGCCCAGGCATGGCCGGGCTTGAGACCGGGCAACAGAGTGAGACTCTGTCTCAGAAACAAAGAAAAAACCAAACAAAAACACTGGCTCCTCTGGCTCCTCCAGCGAGGAAGTCCCCCGGAGCCCACTGGCCACCTTTCCTGAGACCGTGCCCTCCAGGCAGGGGCTGAGTCCAGGCGGCTGTCAGCACGGGCTGCCGAGAAAAACAAATCTTTAGCCAGAACTTCCAAATTCTTTCAGCTCCAACATCTCAACTGAGCACCACAATCAGCTGCAACCCCACCATCTCCTGTCAGTTAGAAGTGAGCAAGCCACAGGGTGATGGTCGGGGTCACAGTCATGCGGGGCCACAGCTCTGTTGCTGGGGTGGGCTGGGACCAGGCCTGGGAACTCTCACGGGAGAGAGACGGCATCCTGGCTCCTACTTCCAATGGGTTTTAAATGCGTTTTCCTGAGGACGCTGGAATGGAGCTACTGGTAGACAGCTGTCACCCTGGAGGCTGGGAACTCCTCCAGACCAAGGGTTGCGTCTTGTTCACAGCTGTAGCCACTGCACATGGCACAACACTTGATACTGAATATTTTTCTTTTTATTTATTTATTTTTTTTGAGACAGAGTCTCACTCACTCTGTTGCCCAGTCTAGAGTGCCGTGGTGTCAGCCTAGCTCACAGCAACCTCAAACTCCTGGGCTCAAGCGATCCTCCTGCCTCAGCCTCCCAAGTAGCTGGGACTACAGGCATGTGTCACCATGCCTGGCTAACTTTTATATATATATATATTTTTTTTTTTAGTTGGCCAATTGATTTCTTTCTATTTTTAGTAGAGACAGGGTCTCGCTCTTGCTCAGGCTGGTTTCAAACTCCTGACCTTGAGCGATCCTCCCACCTGGGACTCCCAGAGTGCTAGGATTATAGGCGTGAGCCACCACGCAGCCGATACTGAATATTTCTGAATGGGTTAGTGAGGGCGGGAAGAGGGAACAGGGAGGGTCAGGGATGCCCTGGTCTAATCCAGCTCATGACCTTTTTAGGAGGAAGGTGGAAGCTGAGAGATGACAAGGTTTCAGCAACCTCCCTGGCTGGACCCTCCTTGAGGGGCAGAGTTTTGCGTGTACAGAGGGAGCTGCCTCTGGAAATTGGGGGGGGGGGGAGGGGGGAGGTGGCTTTGCAGGTAGCTGGAGTCAACAGAAAGAACCGGTAGCTTCTGGAACAGGAGACGTGCTCCCAGTACTTACTCGGAGACACTGCTGCTCCCTGGGTGGTCTCCTGCGCTCTGTTCTGGGGATTCCTTGGGAAGGATGAAAGGAAGAGGCATCAGAAGCTTGTCAACAGTGCGGCCTGCCTGACCTCTGGCTCTGTGCGGACACAAGTCAGTCGCCACTTTCAACCCAGGACCCGCAACCCTCAGAGCTGGCAAGGCTCTCTCAGGTCAGGTTCCATCTGCTCACGTCACAGGCAAGAAAACTGAGGCCGCGAGAGCAGAGCGACTTACACAGCTCTCGCAAAGAGCAAGTGCAGAGCCGCGGCCAGGCTTCCTGCATCCAGGACTGCCCGCTGGCACGAGGGCACCCTGTCTCTCATCTCCAGGGACGGGTGACCACTGCCACCTAGGATGAGGGCATCCTCACATCCATCTCTAGGAATCAGCGACCACTGCCCGCTGGCACGAGGGCACCCTGTCTCTCATCTCCAGGGACGGGTGACCACTGCCACCTAGCATGAGGGCATCCTCACATCCATCTCTAGGAATCAGCGACCACTGCCCGCTGGCACGAGGGCACCTTGTCTCTCATCTCCAGGGACGGGTGACCACTGCCACCTAGCATGAGGGCATCCTCACATCCATCTCTAGGAATCAGCGACCACTGCCCGCTGGCACGAGGGCACCCTGTCTCTCATCTCCAGGGACGGGTGACCACTGCCACCTAGCATGAGGGCATCCTCACATCCATCTCTAGGAATCAGCGACCACTGCCCGCTGGCACGAGGGCACCCTGTCTCTCATCTCCAGGGACGGGTGACCACTGCCACCTAGCATGAGGGCATCCTCACATCCATCTCTAGGAATCAGTGACCACTGTCCCCTGGCACGAGAGCACCCTGACTCCCATCGCCAGGGACAGGGATCACTGCACCACCCGGCACGAAGCCATCCTGACTCCCATCTCCAGCAAGCACGTGACCCAGCCCACTCTCAGCGCTGCCCAGAGCCGTTCCCTCCGCTCTGCAGCGCCTTCTCCTTGCACAGCACGGTCTGTCGTGGACTCTGTTCCCTCACTCCACTCACTGCCCTGTGGCAGTACCACCACGTGTCACTACCATAGCGTTAGACAGGCCTTGATATCTGCTGGAGCTAGTCTTCCTGCCTTTTTTCCTTTTCCAAAAGAGTCTTGGCAATCCTTAGCTGTTTGCACTTCCACCTACAGATGTTCCTCAACATACAATGGGTTATGTCCCCATAAACCCATGGTAAAGTTGAAAAAATCGTAAGTCAAACCCTTCTGCCGAGTGAGGATGCAGCGAAAAGGTGCCATCCTTAAAACAAACTAGTGTCACCAGACACAAACCTGCTGGCACCTTGATCTTGGACCTCCCAGCCTCCAGAATGTAAGCAATAAATTTCTGTTGTTTGTAAGTTGCCCAGTCTTAGGTATTTTATTACAGAAGCGTGAGACGCAAGGATAAAGGGAAAATCCTTCAGGTGTTCAGGAGGGAGGCGCAGGTGGAGACAGGCCACCTGCAGGCGGCAGCACACTGCTCCTCAGCAACCCTGGACTCCACTGTCACAGTGGCTTCAAAGATGTAACGGAAAGGTATTTTAAACTCAGATTTTAATTCCAAATAAACTGTTAATCACGTTTTAGAGCAAATGGAAGATATTTTCTGACAAGCAAAGACTCAGAGTTTATCTCCTATTATCCTTTCTGGGGAAAAATCTTTTTTTTTTTAATTTTTTTTTTTTCAAGCTAGGAGTGAAGGAAGGGGAAAAATCTTTTTAAAAGATTTTTAAAAAACTCATAGAGGAGGCCAGGCGCGGTGGCTCATGCCTGTAATCCTAGCACTCTGGGAGGCCGAGGCGGGTGGATTGCTCAAGGTCAGGAGTTCGAAACCAACCTGAGCGAGACCCTGTCTCTACTAAAAAAATAGGAAGAAACTAATTGACAAACTAAAAATATATATACAAAAAATTAGCCGGGCATGGTGGCGCATGCCTGTAGTCCCAGCTACTCAGGAGGCTGAGGCAGGAGGATCGTTGAGCCCAGGAGTTTGAGGTTGCTGTGAGTTAGGCTGACACCACAGCACTCACTCTAGCCTGAGCAACAAAGTGAGACTCTGTCTCAAAAAAAAAAAAACAACTCATAGAGGAAAGGGACTCGATGAGCCTAATGAACTTAACTCAGACATGCAAAGGAGTAGAAACTTCTAGAAAGCATCCTGTCCATGTCTGAAGTTTCCAAGACACAAATTGAGTGATTAAGATAGCTGACTTGGCCGGGCGTGGTGGCTCACGCCTGTAATCCTAGCACTCTGGGAGGCCGAGGCGGGCGGATTGCTCAAGGTCAGGAGTTCGAAACCAGCCTGTGCAAGAGCAAGACCTCGTCTCTACTATAAATAAAAAAGAAATTAATTGGCCAACTAATATACATAGAAAAAATTAGCCGGGCATGGTGGTGCATGCCTGTAGTCCCAGCTACTGGGGAGGCTGAGGCAGGAGGATCGCATGAGCCCAGGAGTTTGAGGTTGCTGTGAGCTACGCTGATGCCACGGCACTCACTCTAGCCTGGGCAACAGAGTGAGACTCTGTTTCAAAAAAAAAAGATAGCTGACTTGATTATCCGAAGAGCTCCTGTGTGAGAGAGGGGGCACATCCCTTCCGCCGAGGTGGAGGCTCGGTGTGCACACTGCCGGGAGGTGGACTTTGGCTCAACCCAGAGAACTGACAGAGCTGCCAGCCCGGGAAAGGCTGCCCAGCTCAACGGTTTGTTCCTCCCAGGCCAAACGCACGCCCTGGAGTCCTGCACTGCTACTACTCATCATCACAGTGATCAGCGGGGAGGAGAGGGAGGGACAGGGAGAGACGGTCACACTCAGCTCTCCCACTCGCCTTTCAGGCCTTGCTGTACTCATCCAATGCCCCCGAGGTCCCCGCTCTGCCAGCGTGGCCAGGTGCCCTCTGATGGGTTTGGCTTTACGCTGACTTCTAGGGCTGGGCTCATCATGTCGTTTTGTAAATCGCAGGAGACTCCCCTGAAGGCAGGAGGGACCCACCGCACCAAGCGCAGGGCGCGTCTGCCACACAAACACTGAGCTGCCTGCTGCCGCCCTCCAGCGAGGGTGGCCGGACCCGTGCCACAGGCGCTTTGGATGCCTGGCATAGGCACCTTCGTTTGCTCCGCTTGCTGCTAACTGGACAGCACCGCGGCCTCAGGGTGGCCTTGCCGACAGACACCATCTTGTGCGTGAACCGTACCCCCAAGCGCAAGGTGGAAAAGGAAGGGTGCACTCTTTCTTTTAAATCTCCCTGATGGCTCAGCCTTGTGGTATCTGCTCAGTTTCCGCCTGTGTTTCTCTCTGGGCCTGCGGTTTGAATGTGGCCCTTTCTCTGGCCAGTCTGTCTAAGCCTTTAACTTGACTTTCTGCATGGGAAACGCATCAGTCTCCCTCCAGGATCACACGGCTTGCTGGCAGCGAGGATGAGCTGGTACGAAAAGCAAAGACACAGCAGCCCCTGGTGGCAGCTTCAGGCCTAATGCAGACACAAGCTCCTGTCACCAGCCAGCGGGCTGCGGGTCGGACAGCCAATGGGACATGGGGAGCGCCTGGGCTGAGCTCAGGACGAGCGCGGCTCTATGTGTATGTGCGTGCATCGTGTGCGTGTACGTGTGCGGGCACATGGACGGGGTGTGGGTCATCCCTCGAGATTTCTAGGGAGGCTCTGGAAAAACCACAGCTGAACAAGAAGTAGAACACACAAGAAGGAACCAAGTAAGAGGATATCTCAGTCCCCTTAACTCTCACAACCAAGGTTTTTGTGAAAAGTACACTTCCAAAGGTTACTTTTTAGAAAATCCACTGCATATTTTATTTACCAAAAGAGATTATATCCTGCTTCTTTTATTGAAAGAGTTCTCTCCCTAACTCTCAATTTTTATTTATTTATTTATTTATTTATTTTTGAGGCAGAGTCTCACTCTGTCACCCGGGCTAGAGTATAGTGGCCTCAGTCTAGCTCACAGCAACCTCAAACTCCTGGGCTCAAGGTATCCTCCTGTCTCAGTCTCCCAAGTAGCTGGGACTACAGGTGTGTGCGACCACACTCAGCTAATTTTTCTATTTTTAATAGAAATGGAGTCTCACTCTGGCTTAGGCTGGTCTCAAACTCCTGAGCTCAAGCAATCCTTTCAACAGGGCCTCCCAGAGGGCTAGGATTACAGGTGTGAGCCACCACGCCCATCCCAGCCAACTCTTAATTTTTAACAGCTTTATACACACACATACAGATAATTGACAGAACTACAGATGCTTAAAAAGTACAATTTGGTAAGTTTTGACATATATACTTATATACATGTATACATACACACATACATCCATTAAACCTCTGCCACAATCAAGATAGTATACGAATTCATCACCCCATGCTTTCGGCTGCCCCTCTGGGGAGCCTCCCTCCTTCCGCGCCCCCATCACTGCTCGGCCACCACTGACTGCCCTGTCACTACAGACTGTGGCGTCCTTTCTAGATCTGGATAAACGGAAGAGCACAGCCGGCACCCTTTTGCATCTGGCTTCTTTCACCCGGCAGTGCTTTTTTTCGGATCCATCCTTGTTACGTGTGTCAGTGATAGCTCACTCCCTTTTATTCCACTGTATAGACAGACTCCTCTCCTTCCACTTTAAGAATTATCCCTCTTCTTTTTTTTTTGTTTGAGAGGACATCACTGAGTTTATTTTAGGTATGTTGAGTCTGACATGCTTGTGGAGCTGGCGCACAGGAGAAAGAGGCCAGTGACACCAATTTGGGAACTGCTGACGCCATGGAGTATATGAGATCCACCTGGGAGAGGGAATTATCCTTCTCTGAAGCCCAGGTTTGTTTCGTTGGTTTTTCTACGTTTTTAGATGGAAACTTGAACGCCTGCGACCCAGTCTCCCGACCCAGTCTCCCCAGTCTCTGCGGTCAGCTGCGCCGTTCACCGCTAGAGGGCACTGCTGTCCTGGCACAGCGACCATAGCAGTGTCCCCTTGGGAAGCTGCACGTAAGAGCTTCTGGTGCAGCACTAGCTAGCTGGGAGGTGCAGGTGGTCTCCCGGGGAGAGCTGTTTTGCGTTGCTAAAATGACAAGGACTTGTTCCAATAGAGGCTCTAGAGAAATACCCCCTGGCTGTGAGACTGCCAGTCTGGGGCCGTCTCCCAGGGCGAAGACCTAGGGAGGCGTTCCCAAAGCCACAGAGGAAGAAGGCAAAGGTGACCTAGAGAGCCACAGAAGGTGGGACTGGAAGAAAAGAGCAACAATTACATTTATGTGGAGTTTTAGCACCTTGTGAAGCACATTCACATGCATTTTCATAAATTCCTCTAAACCTATGGGTGCAAACGTTCCGTGAGGACTTGTCCACACTGGCATGGGATGGGCTGCGGTCACTTTCATCCAAACCCCAATCTCCCACCGGCCAAGCCAGTGTGGGTGAGGTGACAGTCCTGTCTTTGTGTGTGGTTTGAACCCTAGTACTGCAGGGGGAACTTGGACAATGGCCTTGCTGGGCCCCTAAGGCTACAGATGCAAATAAGAAGGTGGGACTGAACCATCTCTACCATCCCTTTTGCTCCAGTCATCTTGGATTCTAACGATGTAAAGAAACTAAAAGGGTCCTGGGCATTTGCCATCAGGAGGCATAGGTGAATGGGAACCTGAATGGGTGGCCTTGGGCTACAAGTGGTTTTCCTTGCTGGGTAATGGGTTCACAGCATTTGCCTCTGTTCTGTCCTAACCATTGCCCTGACTTTCCTCCCCAGAGTCTAATTAGGGTCTGTCCCAGCCCTATAGGAACTCAAAGCTCTTAGGCTAAGAGTTATTGGTCAGCATCTCTCCAGGGAGTGTGTGCTCTGGCACCATCCTGTCCATGTCTGCATGTTGTTTCCTCTTTATAGAATGCGCCATTCTTTGTCAACTGATGGACAACTCTACTGATCCTTTAGAACCAACTCAGACTTCAAATCCACCGGGAAGACTTCTGCCTCAGCTGGGATCACTCAACTTCTCTGAGCACGGGCACATATACTAATTGGTGCATACCTCTGCCACAGTGCGTAGGCATAGAATTACAAATGCCCACTTACACAGCCCTTCCCAGCACAGTGTCTTACTCTTCCTTATCTCCTAGATTGATCAAAACACTTACTGCCATTTAAATTTGTGTTCTGAAATAAATAAATAAATAAATAAATAAATAAATTTGTGTTCTGGGCCAGGCTCGATGGCTCACTTCTATAATCTTAGCACTCTGGGAGGCTGAGGCAGGAGGATCACTTGAGCTCAGGAGTTTGAAACTAGCCTGGGGAAGAGTGAGATTCTATCTCATTTTATTAAAATAATAAAAATAATAAATAAATAAATTTGTATTCTTTGCTACAGACCTGAATGCAGACAAATAGTGACTTTTTTTCTGCAAGTCCATTATATTATCTATCACCTTTAAATCCCTCTGGTGGAGCTGATTTCCAGCTAGGTGCTCATTTGATGGCTTTGTTTTCACCTGCACATTCCACAGGAGCTGCAAACCAGGATTACAGTATAGTCCCAGCTGGTGGTAACAGACAAGAAAGAATTATCCTGATCCTCCTTGGCCATAGCAAAATCGAATCTTTGCAAAAACAGCAGATAACAGAGTCATTCAGCCTGAAGAGATGATATGATTGCCCTGGACTTTCTTGCAAAGAACAGGCTATATTCCCAACAACAGAAAAAGTCTCAGAAAATGTGCTTCCCTAGATCTTGGGTGACCAGGTTTATTAGGCACATGGAGAGAAAAGTCTGAATTACCACCTCGTAGTAAAATATACTAAACTCATGTCTATTGGATTAAACTGAAATTTCTCAAAGAGTGGTGGGAAGAGGCCTCCCACCCTCAAATTTCCCTAGGGCATCTAATTCTCTAAATTTTCTCTTATCCACCCCATTCATGGACTGAGATTTCATGGTTAATTCCGTATCCTAACAGAGCCCTCCTTAGGGCTGTATGCTACCACTGCGCTGCAAAAAGGACCTTCCTGCACCAGCTGAGGATACTGCAGCTCCTGCTTCCTGTTCCCCATGAACTCCAGCCCTCCAGGACCCCCTCCCGCCACTCTCTGACCCACCTCTGACCAAGGGTCTTGGCACCTCCAAGTGGCTAAATTCAGTGGCCAGCCCTCAGGCTTCGTCATATCATCCTGCCAACAGCATTTCCAATAGCTGATCATTCCCTACTTCCTCAAACACTTTCCTGCCTTGGCTTCCAGATGCCACATTCTCTTGGTCTTCCCCCCCTTTGCTGGTCATTGCTTCCCTTTAGGATGTCCTTTGGGATGTCCCTTGTCTACTCAACTTTTAAACACCGCAGTGCTCAATCCCTGGCCTCTTCCCACATCGTCATATACATGAAGCCCCAGAACAGTGTCCCGCACACAGTGCTTTGTAAGTGCTGTCACCATTGTCATTGGTGATCTGATCTAATCTCACAGGTTTAAATCCCCTGATATTCTAATGGCTCTCAGGTCAACTCCAAATCTGACCTCTCTCCCCTGAATGCCAAACTCTTACACAGATCTATTCACTTGACATCTTTGTTTGGATTTCTGATATGCATCTCAAATTTAACATATTCAAAACCAAATTCCTGGTTAATGACACCCAGACTTGCCTCTCTCATGTTTGTTTCCTGCGTCCTTAACTGCGAGCTGCTCCAGCCAGAATTCAGGGGTCACCTTTGACTGCTTCCTCACCCATCCCACAGCCACCCACAATCCACACGGTCCTCACCACCTCTCCGGAACCTAGTCCAAACCACCCCCTTCTCACTTGGCTGACTGCAAAAGACACCACCCCAGACTGACTCCCAGCTTTTGTCCTGAGCCTGTCACCCCACCCTCTCCTTCTTCAACATGGCAGTCAGGGTGAGGCTTAAACGCCAATCAGACCGCATCATCACCCGCTGTGGTGTTCCCAACCCTCCAGCAGCTTCCAGCTCATTAACGTAGAAGCCAAAGGGGTCCCGGAGGCCCTGTGAGCTGGGTGCCCACCCGGCACGGCCCCTCTCATGCCCCCCTTGCTCTCGCTCCAGCCCCAGGCCGACTCCCTGCTCTGTGCACACACCCCACCGCTGCCCACCCCAGGCCCCTGACTTCTGGCCGCTCTTTCTCTCAGAAGCATGGTGGCCCCTGGCTTACTGCACAGCTTTGCCCAAATGCCCCCTCAGTAGTACCTCCCTGCCCACCCTGTTCAATATTCCAGCCCCACGCCCCCAAGCCTGCCCTCCCAGGCTTCATTTTTCTTTGTGTTTCATTTTGCCTGCTGTTGGATTTACATGACCAGTCGGTAAGGACAGGTTTTGTCTGTTTGGTACACTGATGTAACCAGCACCTGGCACAATAAGTGCTCAGAAAATACACGTGGATCGAATGAACCAATAGTAGACAATATGTTTTTCTAATTAATAGGCCACGGATTGGCAGAGATACTGCTGCATTTTAAAAAAAATACAATTTGATAAAATAACTTAGTAAAATACAAATGTAAATCCATAGCGTCTCTTACACAATTTTCCCACCCTAAATATTTTGCCATTTCAAGTAACCCACTAAAATACTGGTGATTTTAAAGTTTTATTGACACCAGCCCAGTGGCTCACGCCTGTAATCCCAGCACTCTGGGAGGCTGAGGCGGGCGGATCTTTTGAGCTCAGGAGTTGGAGACCAGCCTGAGCAAGAGCTAGACTGCGTCTCTACAAAAAAAAAAAAAAATTAGCTGGACAACTAAAAAAAAAATATATATATATATAAAATTAGCGGGCATGGTGGCGCATGCCTGTAGTGCCAGCTACTCGGGAGGCTGAGGCAGGAGAATTGCTTGAGCACAGGAGTTTGAGGTTGCTGTGAGCTAGGCTGACGCCATGGCACTCACTCTAGCCTGGGCGACGAAGCGAGACTCTGTCTCAAAAAAAAAAAAAAAAAAGTTTCATTGACTTTGGGAAAGGAATTCTGCCTCAGGCACCTAACTCTTTATAGAGGACAAAGTTGAAAATTAAACCACAGTAAAAGAGGATGTAAAAGGTTTACAGGATTAAGATATATGCATCTGATGGAATATTTTATATTGATTAAATAATTAAGAATAGGAATGTGAAAAGCTGTTTACGAAATAGTTTAAATTGAAAAATTCAAACTGGAATGTTATAATTTCAACAATATCAACATTTTTAGATAGAAAGATATAAATTTGAGAAACAACAAGAGAAAACAGCTGATAAGTTAGAGAAAAGTATATTGAGAGCCATTTTAATTGTCAATGATACAATATTACCTCTGTCTTTAAATTTTTGTTAAGATTCTCAGCATTGGCAAAAACAAAACCAAAAACTCAACCTGGAAATTGCCTAAATATCTCATAATAAGGGACTAATTAAATAACAGCACTCCATTAGGTAGGCATATTATGAGGACATCATGATGGAAGAAATTCTTATGTTAAAGGATGCTAGGTTTAAATACTATATATATGCTATGAGCTTAATGACATAAAAGGTATGTACAGAGAGACAAAATTGGAGTACATCAAAATATTATCCTAAATGTCTGTGGAGCGTAAACTATGAGCCATTATTATTTCCTTTTTAAATGTATTTCTGTTCTCCAATTTCTCTATGATAAGCATTTATTCCTTTACAATTATAAAGGTAAGACAGGGCTCATCTTTTGATTTTAAAACCTCTTGTTAAGAAGATCACTTTCATTTTTTTATTGCAGAGAACAACCAGGAATACATTTTTTCTCTTGTGCTTGTATAGTCCTTATTTTAATTTTAAAAATAAACATTTAAAAGTAAGCCCGGCTGGGCGTGGTGGCTCACACCTGTAATCCTAGCACTCTGGGAGGCCAAGGCAGGTGGATTGCTTGAGGTCAGGAGTTCGAAACCAGCCTGAGTGAGACCCCATCTCTACTAAAAAATAGAAAGAAATTAATTGACCAACTAAAAAATATATATATAGAAAAAATTAGCTGGGCATGGTGGTGCATGCCTATAGTCCCAGCTACTCGGGAGGCTGAGGAGGATTGCTTGAGCCCAGGAGTTTGAGGTTGCTGTGAGCTAGGCTGACACCACGGCACTCACTCTAGCCTGGGCAACAAAGTGAGACTCTGTCTCAAAAAACAAAACAAAAAAAAAGTAAGCCCAACCTTTGCTGTACTAAAGCAATCTTCAAGATTTGCAATATGTCTCGTAGCAAGCAGGACAGCAGGCTCCTAGACCCAGGGAGCACAAGAGGAAATTGAGGACAAGGCAAACGCAATTAAAATTCTAGCCTGTGACTGGGTGGGGTGGCTCACACCTATAATCCTAGCACTCTGGGAGGCTAAGGCAGGAGGATCGCTCAAGGTCAGGAGTTGGAGACCAGCCTGAGCAAGAGCGAGATACTCTGTCTCTACTAGCACTCTGGGAGGCCGAGGTGGGTGGATTGCTTGAGGTCAGGAGTTCGAAACCAGCCTGAGCGAGACCCTGTCTCTACCAAAAAAATAGAAAGAAATTAATTGACCAACTAAAAAAAATATAGAGAGAAAAAACTGAAAGAAATTAATTGGTCAATTAATATATAGAGAGAGAAAAAATTAGCCGGGCATGGTGGCACATGCCTGTAGTCCCAGCTACTTGGGAGGCTGAGGCAGAAGGGTTGCTTGAGCCCAGGAGTTAGAGGTTGCTATGAGCTAGGCTGACGCCACGGCACTCTAGCCCAGACAAGAGTGAGACCGTCTCAAAAAAAAAAAGAAAGAAAGAAAGAAAGAAATTAGCTGAACAACTAAAAATATATAGAAAAACTTAGCTGGGCACGGTGGCACATGCCTGTAGTCCCAGCTACTCAGGAGGCTGAGGCAGGAGGATTGCTCGAGTCCTGGAGTTTGAGGTTGCTGTGAGCTAGGCTGACGCCACGGCACTGTAGCCCAGGCAACAGAGTGAGACTCTGTTTCAAAAAATAAATAAATAAAGTAAAATAAAATAAAATTCTAGCGTAACACAGAGCACAGGGCAGAGAGTTTACTGTCAGAAAGACTTAGATCAGCTCCTTACATGGCACCTAGCCAAGTTAACCAACCTCTCTGGGCCTGGGTCCCCTCCTTTGTGAATGGAGTTGGGGGAGGGGATACCAATTCTGCCAAGTTACATAATATATATAAAGAGCCAGCTGTTGGAATATCCTTAAGGGGTAGTGGCTATTTGGGGGATGCCTTTTCCACATCTGGAAGAATTTCTGAGTGATTATAAGGGAACTGCAAAGCCCTCTGTTTAATAAGAATCAAAGCTGGTACAGAAGGAGGAATGGACCTCCCTCTCCTTTTTCCCTCCTCCCTCTCCCTATCCCTTCCTCCTCCATTGCTCCTTCCCCTCCTTCCTCTGTGTCTTCCTCCCTCCCCTCCTCCCCTCCTTTTTCCTCCTCCCCTTGCTCCCTCCCCCTTCTCCTTCCCTCTCCTCCTCCTTTCCCTCACCTCCTCTTTCCCTGCAATCAGCAACATGCACAATCTCACGAACATGCTCAAGTAAAACGGACACCACCATTTAGGGATACAGCACAGGAAGTAAATAATTGTAAACCTGCACAACTTTAGTAAACATGGTATGAGCCCTCAGCATATATGCATATGAATAAGCAGGCTGGTGGGGGAACATTCAACTGGTATTACTGGGAAAGAAGCGTAGTAACAGACAAAATAAGAGTTCTGGATAAATTTGCTCCAGGTAAAAGTGACAGAATTACTAAACACTAGGGATTAATGAATTTTTAAATATCATACAGGAAAGATCAGTGGGGAAGTCTTTATTGTAAGTAGAATGGCTGGAAGTGTTGGATCTGCCTTTTGACTTGAACATCTGTAGGAAAATGGAAAAGACATGGACCATGTTGGGTTGTCTAGGGCTGGAGCCTGGCGGAGCTGTGTACAAATTCTGACTCCCGCAAGTACTGGCTGTGTGACCTGATAAGTTATGAATCTCTCTGGGCCGAAATGGCCTCATCTGTAAAACAGAGAAAGCAATATTCACCTCTAAAGGCTATCAGAAGGGGAAAGCAGCAAGATAATAAATATGAAATACCCTGAATACAGTCCTTAACACAAAATTGGTGCCCAACAAATTCATTTCTCCCTCTCTTTTTTTAGTATACATATTATCTGCAACAAAGCTAAATTATCTTCACAAGCATGTCTCCAGTGAACATGTACTCAAACTTAAAACTGCACAAAAGGAAAAACTGTTTCTAGCTGATTTGCATTATGGAACTGGGTTGGAAAACAGGAATATCATTTGATGTTCTCTTTATTTGGTGAACTGTCTCAATTGCTGTATTTTAGTGCATGTCAACACAGACACACACAGACTGTCACACATTTACCAGTGGCCTTGGTCTACTAATCCCATTTTTCCCATGTGATCCTAAATTTCCTGGTTATGGGGATTTGTAAGCCCAATAGAAGGGCCAACCTTATCCTATACATTTGTATTTTACATCAAATCTGTTCATAATTTTTCCTAAGCTTATGATCCAGAGTGAAAATCCTGTTACTCAGTGTTTCATTACAAAGTTTTACGGTTCACATACAAAAAAGAGTTTAACTGAAAGCTGCTTCTGCCAAAACGTAAGAGAAAATTTATCCAATATGCGGCATGTATACCATGATGGCTGAAAAACTCCATGGTTAGAGAGTTTTTAAAATTCTTCATTTAAATACTTCTTAAAGGTTAATTTTAAGGTAGGCATGGTGGTATGTGCCTGTAGTCCCAGCTACTTGGGAGGCTGAGGTGAGAGGATCACTTGAGCCCAGGAGTTCAAGGCCAGCTTGGGCAACATAGTGAGACCCCCATCTCAAAAAAAAATTAATTAAAAAAATTATTACCAGTTTTAGCAGAATATGGCAACACTTCATTCTTCTCCAGCAACCTTAACTATATCAGGGAAACAACAAAGAATTTAAAAATAAGAGAAAAAGAACACTTGAGCCACTACAATAATTGCCACAAAGCTCATTCACAAAACGATGATTCTCCAGGCCAACGAAGAGTCTCCTCCAGGCCTTGACTCAGAGGTTCTGGCCTGTGAAACAGAGCTGCCCCCACGGTGCTCACCTATTCCCAAACACAAGGTGGCTCAGAAGGGCATCTATTAGGGCAGGGGGCGCTGGGGGATCAAGAAAAAGTGGGCTGGTTGCATGTAGGCTGACAACAGTAAAAAGTGACAATTGCAAGACTAAGGAAGAACTAAGGACAGAAAAGCAATGACAAGCAAAAAGCACAGCTGCCAGGGGCCAACTGGGTAAGGGTGCAGGGGTGAGACTGTCTGGGTTCTCATCTCTGCTCTGCCATAAGTGCGGGGCTTTGGACAAGTCCCACAGCCTCTCTATGCCAGTTTCCCTGTTCTCGTCTGTAAAAAGGGACAGTAATAATGGCAAAGAGGAAAAGAGTTCATACATGTCTGAGACCCAAGTGCTCATTAAGATGCCAGCTACGTTTCTTTCTTTTTAAACTTTATTTTATTTATTTATTTATTTATTTTTGAGACAGAGTCTTGCTTTGTTGCCCAGGCTAGAGTGAGTGCCGTGTCGTCAGCCTAGCTCACAGCAACCTAAACTCCTGGGCTCAAGCAATCCTCCTGCCTCAGCCTCCCGAGTAAGCTGGGACTACAGGTCCACCATGCACTACCATTTCCGGCTAATTTTTTCTATATATATTAGTTGGCCAATTAATTTATTTCTATTTATAGTAGAGACGGAGTCTCGCTCTTGCTCAGGCTGGTTTCGAACTCCTAACCTTGAGCAATCCGCCCGTCTCAGCCTCCCAGAGTTCTAGGATAACAGAGGTGAGCCATCACGCCCGGCCTACATTTATTTCTTGAACATAGTCAAGTGTAATACATAATATTCAGAATGATGATTCAAGCATATACATAATCAATCTCTAAGACAGTTGAATCAACAGTGGTTTAAATTTAGATACTTAAAAGAATAATTTTCACTCAAGTTTGATGTTTGCTTATGAAGAATACATCTTTCCCCCCAAATGCTAGACAGTTATGAACCTAAGGAAGGTTTTCTGTCTTCCTTCCAAGAGAAACTATTAACAAAAATAGTATTATTATACCCCTAATCAGGCAGCCTTTTCTCTATTCTTGGGAACATTCTTTCCAACATTTTGAAGAAAGGCCAGCTTCTATGTATGGGTTTTGATACTGACTCACCAGTCTCCCAACTCTTTCCTAGCTCAATGGTGTCTTGTTAACTCCGAGTCTCGTAAAATGTGCAACTGCAGAGAGAATCAATGAAGGGATGTAATCGGTAAAGATGAAAGCATAAATCAAGGGCAAGGGCAGTAGCTTTAGAGCCAGTAAATTATGAGGCCTCCACCTTTTGACTTTGTCTCCCCAGGCCTGAAAATAATGAATTGGGTCCAAGAGCTCCCCTACAGCTCTAATAATCTATGATTCTAGGAGTTATTCCTTTATTCAAGAAACATTCCCGGTGCCAAGGATAAATACAACGTGCACTCAAAAGGGAAACCACAGCTGGCTGAACTCACTTCCACAATACCCTGACTCCAGCTCCTCTGCAAGCCCGTCAGGCTGCTGCTTCGGTTCAGGACCTGACCACCTGGATGCTGCAGTAGCCCCAGGTGATCATGTCGCCCCTCATCTTACTCTGCCCAGTTCATCCTCCCCACAGCTGTTGGTGTGATCTTCCTAAAACACAAACGGTCAAGACCCTTACCCTTCAAAGATACCCACAGCTTTCACAGCAAAGTGCAAACTTCCTGAAGTGGACTACCCCTACCGTTACGCACCCATGGTGTGGCATACACTCTTAAGACCTCTTTAAACCATGCCCCGCTCACCAGCCACCTGGCCACCATCGGCTTTGCCTGTGAGGGTCTCTCTGCACAGAATGTTCTTCCCCTCTTATTTGCCGGGTGAATGTCCACAGACCCTTCTGGATTCAGGTCAACCGTGGCCCTCCTGGGATGTCCACCTGCCTCTCCCAGGATTAGCTGCACTCCCGTGGGCCCTTTATATGGTTCTCTTGCCACACTGCGCTCTGTCTGCAGGTCTTTCTCCCAGGTCAGGCTGCAGGTGGCTTCAGGCCAAGGCTGTGTGCCACATCTACCCACATCTCTGGCCCCAGAGTTGCTCAAACAGTAGTTGGAAAATGACTGAAAAAATGAGCAGTCACCATGACATTTGGCGAATCAGAGGGAAAGACATCCCCTCTTGCTGTTTTCCTCTCATTTTCACCTCTGAGTTTCCAAAGCATTTGAAAATGAACACTAGAAGTAATTGCCTCCTTGCTGTGACAGAATTTTCCCCAAATCTCTCAACTGTTTGTCCATTTTTAGTGTTATATAACTGCATGCTGATGTAGTCTTAAAGGAATCTTGTTATATAATTCAGTCCTACTCACCGCAGCTCACTTTTCCTTTTCGAAAACCAGGGGAAGAGTAGTAGCAGGGAATGGGGGCAGGAGGGAGAGAGCTCTGTGCACTGTGGGGTTGGGTTGTCCCCCTCCCCACCCTCCCTGAGGCCTTTTCAGGATCCCAGCCCTGGTGACCGCCCAGGAAGGCACTTCCCTCCAAGTGCCCAAGTTGTTCGAGACTCGAGGTTCAGGGAGGAGGACGCTGCCGCTGGCAACCTCCTCAAGCCCAGGAGCTGATGTTAAGGATCTTGTTCATTCAGCTCAGCTGGAGCAAAGGCTGCTTGTTGCCAAGCCAGAGTGCTCATTTTTTATTGTTTTTTAGAACAGAAGGTCTGTCATTACAAGTGTTCTGGAATACAGAGAAAGGAAGCTCAAAAGAGATTCCACAGCATCTCAAAAATCGCCAGGAATATGAGAATTGTCTGAAAAGCAAGGCACAGGTCCGGACGAGTCGGACGCAGCAGGGCCTTCTGAACCACTGTGTGGCCGTCGGTCCCACACTTAGCACCCTGCTCCACCAGTGTCCCGGGAAAGGGCCAAGGCCAGGGACGTGAGGAAGAAGCCAGCACCGCTGGCCAGCCCACAGCCGGGCTGCAGGAGGCTGCACTCCAAGGGCGGGCACGCGGGTCCCAAAGGGAAAGAAAGGGAGCTGTGGCCGAGAAGAGAACTTGAGACGGCACGTGTTTCTGCCCAGGGACGTCTGTCCCTCTGCCCTTTAAGGTGCTACTCCTAGCACCCCAAATCTGGAGACAGACCCGCACCCAGGGAGGAGGCAAAGTGGGAGAAATCGAGTGGGGAAAGTGAGGCTGTGTGATTCGGCAAGAGTCCTCGGAGGGACTCGGAGACCGTGGGGACACGCGCCTCAGCGAGCGCGGCGCGGGCGGGGAGGCTGCGCGGGACGCAGGGATGCGGGGCCCGGCTGGGAGGAGGACACGCGCGGCGCGGCGCGGCAGGCAGGACGGCGGGGCGCTGTGGGCAGGAGCACGCGCACCCGAGCGACCAGGGCGCGGCCCGCGGTGGGGGTCCTGCGCCGCCCGCCGGGGCGCCCGGCCGACTCCACACTCACCGCGCTCCCGGCGCCCGTGGCGGGGCGAGATCCGGGCCGGGCTGGGCCGCGCGGGGTCGGCTCCACCAGGCCCCAGGCCTCCGACTCGGCCAGCAGCTCGTCCAGCAGGCGCAGGGTCTCTTTCCTGCCGTCGGGGGGCGCCGCGGTGCCAGGGTCGTGACCGGCCGCCTCCTGGGTCGCCATCGCGGCTGCCCCCGCGGCTTCGGCCGTCGCCGACCCAGTCGCCGACACACGCGGCTCGGTCCTGCCCTCCGGGGCTGCGGCGCAGGGACTCGCCGGGCGGTTCTCGGGGCCCCGCCGCCGCCTCAGGGCCCGGCCGCTCCGGCTGCTGCCGCTGCCCATGGCGCGCCCGTCGCCCGCCCCGCCGCCGCGCAGGCCCAGCGGGGGCGCGGCCTAGAAGCGGAGGCGCCGCCGGGGCGTGGAGCTGGGGGCGCGGCCCGGCCGGGCGGGGGGCTGCGAACCCGGGGGTGACGCGTGGGTGATGCTGGGGTGGGGCGGCAATCCCCCAGGAAGCTGGCGTGACTGGGCCAGGTCGTGAGGGCACGACCGAGGGCTGGGGCGCGAACCCGGCCCCGGGGAGAGGCGAGGGCGAAACCTCGGGGCAAGGAGGGCTCTGGGGCGCGCGCGCGGCCCCCTCCTCGGTCTCCTTCCCGCTCTCCCGCTCCCCGCCGCCCGCTCCTTGCAGCCGGCCGCCCCGGCTCCGACCCTCCCATCTACCCTGTCCCCACAGCCTGGAGTAACTGAAAGCACTCGGGCTGCGACACGCTCGGGGCGACCCCAGCCGGGTTTTGTTCATTTGCGGAAACTCCTCGGGGCACACACCAGCCTACAGGCCTGTGGGGACGGTGGGGAGAGTCTGGAGGTGACGTCCCAGGCTGGCCCTAGACTGGCCAGTTACTTCTCCTCTCCCAACCTCAGAGCCCTCAAATGTTAAATTGGGGAGGGCCAGGGTGGTAGAAATACCATTGAGGGGCTTTGTAAGATGAATGCGCAGGGCCTCGCACCTCCCTGACCTCCCGCCTTTAAATGTCTGTCCCCCTTCCCCAAAACACATACACACACACAGGCAGGACTGGAGGGGAGAGGGCCATCCTCGAGGAGCCCTCGGGCCTTCCCTTCCCTCCCTTGCCCCATCTGAGATTCCTGTGAGAATGCTGAGTCTCATCAAAACCCCAAAATAGGAATCACTTTTGGGGAAAGAAACTTTTAAATGAGGAAAAGAGGAAAAGCAGCCCCCCCCCCAAGGAAAAAAGCAAAAGGAAATACCAGTAGGTATTGGTCATATGGCTAGATTTTGGTCATTGGATACTGTTTAAAAACAACAACTACCCTCTTATTTTTCAGTGAACTAACTTCAAACCAGGAGTAGGAAACACTCCAAAGCTGTCTGATTCAAACTCAGGGGTCCTTACTGCTGGTTGTTCCTGTGTTTTACTTAGACCTTCCTTTCCCCACTTCCTCTAAAATCCAACCTTTCCAAAGCAGGGCAATTCAAATGTCCTGGGTTTAACTCACGTATCTTGACTTCACATTAATCAGATCCTGACTGGATTGTAGAATAATTGTGAAAATGGAATTTTAGCTAAAGTTTCCCAACCATAGACTTGAAAATTTGCTACTTTATGATTTTAGGAGTAGGCATTAAAAACTTTATGCCCAAGAAAATGGAATAAATATGGGACTCAGATCCATATACATTTATTTTTGTTAGAGAACAAGAAAGCACTTATAACCATCCCACCCCCTTTTTCATTCCTGCAGCCCACTTACCAAGTGACCCTACCCCTTTTTGATGTACTGTCTTTTTTTTTTTTTTTTTTTTTTGCAATCAAGACCCTAGTGAATGATGTACTGTCTTAACCATGCAAATGTAGAACATGGGGACAAACACATTAGATGTCATTTGGGAGTTCTAAATCCCCAGATGTATCTAGTTTGGAAGCTATTGATGTAAGTTTTCTCTTTAAGAAAACAAATCTCATCTTGAAACACTTTAAGCCTGAAAAAAATTCAGAGGGAAAAGAAATTTTTTCTTGAATAAGTTCAACTCAGTTTAATCATTTAAAGGAAAACATTTTACTTCTGGCTAAGTAGAGTCTCGTCATGCGACTCAGTTCAAATATATCCACAGCTCCCTGTGTTCACCTCCCAGGGCAGCCGATTTTTTCTGGCCACTCTTGATTCCAGCCCTGTTTTCCCAGACTTGTCTAGTTAGCTCTGCTTCAGTGTAGAAATACTGCCAAAGCCTGTGTTCTTTCCACTTTGAGAGTACATTTAAAATTGACTACATTTGTAGACCTGGCTTCCATCAGATATGCCATGAACCCAGATTGATTTTATTAGAAGCTTCCCATAATATTAAATCAAAAAACCTAAGCTTTTCCCATGACTAATGCCCCTAAGACCATTTGTAGAAATAAATAAGAATCTTTGTCCCAAGGAGTTAGCAAAGTACCAGGAATACTGGAGAACTGAAAATGAGGTCTACTCCTGGCTGGGCATGGTGGCTCACGCCTGTAATCCTAACACTCTGGGAGGTGGAGGCAGGCGGATTGCTCAAGGTCAGCCGTTCGAGACCAGCCTGAGCAAGAGTAAGAGCAAGATCCCATCTCTACTAAAAATAGAAAGAAATTAATTGGCCAACTAAAAATATATAGAAAAAATTAGCCGGGCATGGTGGGGCATGCCTGTAGTCCCAGCTACTCAGGAGGCTGAGGCAGGAGGATCGCTTGAGCCCAGGAGTTTGAGGTTGCTGTGAGCTAGGCTGACACCATGGCACTGTAGCCTGGGCAACAGAGTGAGACTCTGTCTCAAAAAAAGGGAAAATGAGGTCTACTCCTTATTAAGAAACATCTCGGCGGCGACACCTCTGCGCAGTGACGGTGGTGGTGGGTGCTGGTGATGGTGCATGGACGACGAAGCCCAGCTTGGGAGCTGTCTGCTTGACTCTTGGAAAATAAGAACTTCCTTTCTGTAAACAAATTAAACTTTGGAAGAGAACTGCACTTATGATACTTTCAGGAGGAGACAGGTCCATGGCGGTGTTTTCCTTGGTAACAGAACTAGCCTGGCACCTGGAGATGAAGCTGGTCCATGTGCACCGCAGCCTGTGGTCCTGTCTTATAACAAACCCACCCACATTGTTTCAAAGCCCCACTCAAGTGCCCCTTCTTCAGGCCCCTGGGGTCTATTCTCTCTGCTCAGATCCTCGATAGTTTTCCACCATTCATGACACACCACAACCCATTAAATAAGATGTGTTATGTAAGTACTGGTTATTATGAATATACAGAAAGATAGTATTTATATTCAGGTGACAAATGACTATAGTCCCCAACCCTACAGACGTAGCCTGCTACTACCTGGGTCCTGCCCTGTTATGAACTGGGCCGTGGCATCACTGCCTGAGCTTCCCCTTCTAGCCCCCACCTCTTAACCCTCATCCCCCATCCATGGAAAAATTGTCTTCCATGAAACTTAGGAACCAGGGCCGCACAGCAGGAGGTGAGCGGTGGGTCAGCCAGTGAAGCTTCATCTATGTTTACAGCCGTTCCCCAGGACTCGCGTCATCACTTGAGCTCCACCTCCCCACCCCCTGCCCAATCCCCCATCCATGGAAAAACCATCTTCCATGAAACCGGTCACTGGTGCCAAAAGGGTTGGGGACCGCTGACAAATGAGACAGCATTTGAAACATAAGCAAGCCATGTTTCTATCTTTAATCTTTAATCAGTAACTTGAGAGAGCCACAGTGCTATTAGTGCTGATAATGTTGGACCATAATATCCCATACAGTTGCTATTATCTTTTTCCAGTGTCCAAGCTTTTGCATTTGGTTTCATGATTTCACCATTGAGAGGGGAAAAGAAAACGTAAGGGAAAGTCACCACTATTCATTAAGGACAATTAATGAGTTACAGAACTCTTTTGCAATATTTACTCGGAAATAAAATATCTTAGGTCCTCAGAGTTGGCATGTCTAGATCATGGCTGGTTTGGCCTATTTTATAACATTGTAAAAAAATTCTGACCCTATGCAGTAAAACAAGAATGTCCTATACCCTCTCCCCCTCCCATTTAAGCAAACGGTGGGAACTGGAATTAGTGATTCAGACTTTCCGATACTTGACCAGTTCTTGTTGCTCAGAGAGACATCTGAGGGCTTCTGGTTCAAAACAGCGGATCAGGTGCAGAGTTGGCTTCCCTTGTTATTTGAGACCTCATTGAAATTAAGATGAAAGAAAAAGGGATAGAGGAGGAGTTGTAAGCGGAAGGAAAATCACAAATGAGAGACTTCAACAGGTTTCTGGAAGATGGAAAGCCGAATGCAGAGAGTCGGCAGATGAACAGGCAGAGACATTGCAGCCTACAGTATGATGTCGGGCTGGAGAGGAGACGCCCCAGCCTGCTGCCGGACGAGGTCGGGTATGAAAGGAGTGGGAGCGAGGAGTGGGCAGACAGACCGGGATTGACTGAAGGTCTTTATGTGGGACAATGGCATACCCCCCAGGCCCCCTCTGCTCATGTTTAAGAAAAAAGGCCCAGGAGCTGGTGCAGTTTCACTCTGTTGCGGTGTACATAAGACTCTTTTCCTACTGGGCTCTACCCGGAGTAGGAATTTGACCACCTGTGTGGGGTGGGGCAGCTGGGGCTTCTCCTGGGCAGGCTTGGATCAACTGAGAGGGCAGGAAGCTGGCCACCCTATCCTGGGCTACTGAAGGGTCAGGCACCCACCCTTGGCCCTCTGAGTAGGATAAGGTGTTGGGTGGAAGGGCTGTTCCTTCTCCAGGAGCTGTGGACACTGCAACAGAAAATGTCTCTGGGCAGGGCAGGCACCGTGACTGTCCGTGTGGTACCCACAGTTGCTGGCCTCCGTGAACGTGAGCTCCCTTCTCCTTGCAGATCTGCTGCACAAAGATGAGCTGTAGGCCGGGCGTGGTGGCTCACACCTGTAATCCTAGCAAACTGGGAGGCTGAGGCGGGAGGATCGCTCAAGATCAGGAGTTCGAAACCAGCCTGAGCAAGAGCAAGACCCCGTCTCTACTAAAAAAATAGAAAGAAATTAATTGGCCAACTAAAAAAAATATATATAGAAAAAATTGGCCAGGCATGGTG
The DNA here is from genome assembly GCF_040939455.1 of Microcebus murinus. Taxonomy (NCBI): domain Eukaryota; kingdom Metazoa; phylum Chordata; class Mammalia; order Primates; family Cheirogaleidae; genus Microcebus; species Microcebus murinus. The sequence goes on from NC_134106.1 coordinate 7,426,580, forward strand.
GCGCATGCCTGTAGTCCCAGCTACTCGGGAGGCTGAGGCAGGAGGATCACTTGAGCCCAGGAGTTAGAGCTAGGCTGATGCCACGGCACTCTAGCCCGGACAACAGAGCCAGACTCTGCCTCAAAAAAAAAAAAGATGAGCTGTAAGTTAACTCACTATGCTGTAAACCCACAGTTTTGAGCAGACATTTGGAGGCCACTCGAAACACATTCAGACTTTAGGCTTTGTTGGGTCATTTATCACCCTGAGGAAATTGTGCAGGGAGAGGGGAGAGGTGGGGAGGAGGAATTGAGCCTATGCAAATGTGGTTATTAACACATAATGTTTCTCGTAGAGGTTAGCCTTTGCAATGCCACTGGCTAAAAGGAGTGTGCAACAAACACGAAATGTCCAAGTTTACGCTCAAACACACCCCCCCACCCCCGCCATGGATAGCAACTCCTCTTACATGGAAACTGCCTAGTTTGGACAGCCACTTTTACACACAACCAGCCTGTGGGCCAAGAGAGCTGGGAAGATGCTTCAATTCCTACTTCTAATCAGAGATTTGAGGATTAATTAGTCAATTAATCAGCTAAAAGGAATAGAGGTCTCCAGTTAAAGCTCAGGTTAAATATTAAAAGAGTTTGTTGGAGCTTTAACTTGTAGCTCTTTAACTTGCCAAGCGGAGTTGAAGTCCCAGGCTGCTCCCAGGGATTACTGATTAATGCCTGTGTGCTCTTTTTTTTTCTTTTCTTTTTTCCACAGCTAATTGGACTGAAATTGCCTGTGCACTCTTTGCACAAGTCCTGGCTGGAAGGCTCACCTGTCCTCGGGTGTGCAAGCAACCTGCACCCAGGAAGGGTCACTGACACTTTCTGAAAGGCTGCCAGGCACTGCCTGTCCCTTTACAGACCTTGGCTCATTAAAATGAGCACACGACAACTTTATAAGATATCGTCTTACTCCATTTTATGGATGGCAAAACTGAGGCTCCAGAGAGTTGGGCGCTTGCCTAAGGTCTCAAAGCTAGTAAGTAGCAGAGCTGGGGCTCAAATCTATCTGATCCCCACGACCTTACATTATGCTAGCTCTAACCACATGAATGGGAAACCTAGCAGAATATGAAACTGAACTCTGAGTATAAGAAACTACTGCTGGCACCCAGGGCTAACACATACATAGGGTGACTAACAGTTTCTATTTGCTGAGGACTGAGGAAATCCCCATGTCGTGGGACTTTCAACCAGATGACTTGAGTTAGTCACGCTACATGTAGGGTTGTACAGGCTGTTCACTGAACAAGAGTCCCCGACTGAGGAGAAAATGGAGGCTGCAAGCTAGCCATGCTCCACTCACCACGCTGCCCACTCTCCCATTCTCCTAGAGGGAGGTGCGGTATGGGCTAGCTAAGGCCTCACTAGTTCCTCTGACCCTGTAAACCTAGGAGTTTGAGTAGTTCAGTGATTAGGGTAATGCCTTAATTTTAAACCAAAGCTTTATCCTCTCTTGTCAGGGAATTTCCCCCATTCCCTCCCCACCCCACCCCTCACACCAATAAAACACACATTCCTGATCGCATTCTTATGGACTGTTCCCGTCACAGATGGGAAATGAAGCTGGAGAAACAGGATGGATCCTGAACGCCGCATCTGATAGTCCCGATCGCTGTTCTCCAAGTAGTCTCTGAAAACTGCAAACCTGTGCTATTCTTCGGGGACATTTGCACTTGATTCAGTGAACCATGTAGATTCCCTGGGGAACAACACAGGTTTGCAGTTTTCAGAGACTACCCTTCTCTATGTCACTGGGGGGTTACGTTTGATAGTGGCGTTTGTCTTAAATAAATTCTTAGAAACTAAGATTTCAAAAAGTGTGATTATGATTTTCTTGGCAAAAGTTACTTTAACAGTAGTCACATAAAATCTCTGTAAGTCATAAAGGAAGCAAATTTATTTTCCTACATGTTTTAGAAAGTTAACCTTTCTAGCTGATTGTCTTGGGCTTTCTAAGCCAGCACACGGTGCTGCATAGTTTTGTGGCTAGTGAATCCACACAGCCCCACACAGCTCCCTTCATGGCCCAACAGAGCCGAAAGTCAGTCACTTGGTAACAGAGTGTCACCGAGAAGAGAACAGACCACTGAAGGCAGAGGGAATAAAGAAAGGGGGGCTCTACCCAGGGAGAAGGTGAGTCATCCCTGGGTCTGAAACTGTCATCCGGACACACGGATCTGACCTCTTTCCCATCTTGACAGCCTTGCTTTTTCACTCGTAATTCGATCGCTGTTTTAATACTATAAATAATCATGGTGCCATATTAACCTTACAACTTTGGTAGCTATTTCTCCCTTTTACGTAAGGATGGTGTGTGTTATGGATAGAAGCTTTGTGTTCCCCAAAATCAGTATGTTGAAATCCTAACCCCCAGTGTGATGGTACTAGGGGGTGGGGCCTTGGGGAAGTAATTAGGTCATGAAGATGGAGCCCTTGTGAATGAGATTAGTGTCCTTATAAGAAGGGACGTGTGGCCGGGTGTGGTGGCTCACGCCTGTAATCCTAGCTCTCTGGGAAGCCAAGGTGGGCGGATCGTTTGAGCTCAGGAGTTTGAAACCTGAGCAAGAGTGAGACTCCATCTCTACTATAAATAGAAAGAAATTAATTGGCCAACTAATATATATAGAAAAAATTAGCCAGGCATGGTGGCGCATGCCCGTAGTCCCAGCTACTTGGGAGGCTGAGGCAGGAGGATCGCTTGAGCCCAGGAGTTTGAGGTTGCTGTGAGCTAGGCTGATGCCATGGCACTCACTCTAGCCTGGGCAACAAAGTGAGACTCTGTCTCAAAAAAAAAAAAAAAAAAAAAAAAAATCTCAGTAATGAATACTTTATTCATGAAGAAAAGGAAGTTAATATTAACCACCTAAGATTTTTAGTAACTTATTTTTGCCTTCTTACCTAATGCAGCATTCTCACCTGGGGCCTCAGGCAACATTGTTGAGCTATAAAATCCAAAGTAAAAAGGTTCTTATAAATAAATCAGCCTTCCTAATGTTTAAATTCCTCCTTTTGTAAGAACCAGAAACTAGACCTGAAATTCATCTTTATTTTTCTGCTTCTCCTACATTTCTTTTTTCTTTACAGATAAAATTTTAAAGGCATTTGCTTCCCCTTGTTCTTTCTCTTCCTCAAACACAAATAAAAGGATAAAATTTTTTAGATTTCCAGTTCTGCAAGTGTCCACATTACAGGATGTCCCAAAAGTCGTTATACATAGGGAAAATGGGAAATTGTGGCTAAATGTATCTTTCTTTACAAAATATTCATTATAAACCTTTTCCTTTGTATGGAGACTTTTGGGATACCCTGTAGAAATCTATTAAAAGTTATTTTTAATCCACTCAAGAATACTTACCCAAATATATTTTTATTACTTAAACTGAAAGTTAAACTTACACCAAAATGAAATTATCAGAAAAGAAACAGTCTGTTAGAGCAAGTATACGCCCCACATATTCAATTTAGCTCAACTCCTCAAACATTTGTGAGGATCTCCCATGTGACAAACGTGGGGAGTGCAGACGTGAATAATCCGTGATCCTCACCCTGGAGGTGCTCGGGGCAGTGGGAGAGACAGGAATGAAAAACAGCTAAAATGATGGGAGGAACATCAGGTACAAAATACAGAGGCAGGAGAATGGGCAGGAGTTAATGACGCCGGACAGGCTGATGAAAGGTCACGGAGGAAACACCAGAGCTGAGTTGTAAAAGAAGAGCAGAAGTAGGAGAGTCTCCAAGCAGAGCAGAAAGAGCAGCTGAGGCTGAGATGTGAGGACACGGGACCTCCGGGGAGCCCGGTGGACCCTGACAAGGGCAGAGGAATAAGAGGTGGCGCTGTTTTCCAAATGCCCCACATGGATTTAGCTCACTGCCTACAGTGAGGAAAAGAATTATCTGATCTCTAAAAGGAATCCTGCATTTTGAAGGCAATGAAATCCAATGGTGAAGAAAGGCCCCCTCCCCCACCATGCGCCATCCTGCACTGGGGGTGTGTGGCCCTGCGTGGTCCCACGCTGGCACTGTGTGCGCACACGGCAACACACGTGGTCGTGGAGTCAGCAGTGGCAGGAACCCTGGACAACTCGTGCTCTGGGAACAGAGTCCCAAAGAAGGAAAGGTGACTCGTCCAAGGTCACGTGGCAAGTATTTCAGAGCTATCCCTTATTGAGGGCTGTGGTGTTTTGGGGCGTCCTAAAAAGCTGTGAAGTTCCCCTTGGCAGCAGTATGGGGTAGATTCTGCAGTCCCGCATTTGATAGAGGAGGGCACCGAGGCTCAGAGAGCCCAAGACACTCGCTGACAGTCACACAGCTAATCTGTGGTGTAGCCTCACGAGGTTTCGCTCCCAGGCCTGTGCTCTCGTGACACCCTCCTCAACCTGAGGCCCTGATCCTGGCTCCCATGTGGGGCCTTCATCACCAACGAGCCACTGCAACTAGCAGACCAGCAGACAGTTGCACAAACGGCTTTGGTGTCCCTGTCCTCAGGGGACACCCTATCCCAGACCAGAGCTGGAGCAGCCTCTTCTACTCCCTAAAAAGATCACAGTCAGGCCGGGCGCGGTGGCTCACGCCTGTAATCCTAGCACTTTGGGAGGCCGAGGCGGGCGGATCGCTTAAGGTCAGGAGTTCGAAACCAGCCTGAGCGAGACCCCGTCTCTACCAAAAATAGAAAGAAATTAATTGATCAACTAAAAATATATATATACAAAAAATTAGCCGGGCATGGTGGCGCATGCCTGTAGTCCCAGCTACTCGGGAGGCTGAGGCAGTAGGATCGCTGAGCCCAGGAGATTGAGGTTGCTGTGAGCCAGGCTGACGCCATGGCACTCACTCTAGCCTGGGCAACAAAGCGAGACTCTGTCTCAAAAAAAAAAAAAAAGATCACAGTCAATCTTGCAGTCTGTAAACCTGGCACCCACATGCCTACCTCTAGCGGCCAACTGCAGGAGACGTTTTTGTTTGTTTGTTTGTTTTTTAAGACAGAGTCTTGCTCTGTCGCCCTGGGTAGAGTGCAGTGGCGTCATCATAGCTCACTGCAACCTCGAACTCCTGGGCCTAAGCCATCCTTCAGCCTCAGCCTCCCAGAGTGCGAGGATTACAGGTGGGAGCCACTGCGCCCGGCTTGCAGGAGAGGTTTATTTGAATTTGTGTAGCCTCTGAACCATTATCACATCAGACTCTCTACTGCATCTCCAAATACAATCTGAACACCACCTGCCCTTACAGCAAGCTCTGGTTGCCATGGTAACCGGGCCATCAGGCTCTCCCTGGCTCCAGCAGTCCAAGTGACACCACTCAGGTCTTAGCTGCGAAGCTCGGCACACAGCAGGGCGCCGCTTGCCTCTAGGTAGCTGCCTGTTTCAGAACTCTGGGCGGGACGAGGGGCTCTGAGTAAGGTACTTCCCTTGGTCATCTGGTCTTCCTCCGATCAGCCCTTCAGCTCAGTCACTTGCATGGATTGAGCACCAAATACAAGTGATGCCAAGCTTGGGAACGGGGACACATTCAGCACACGGAGATGAAACCAAAAGTCTAGGGGACTCCCAGCCTATAATCCTGCAAATGCTTGTCGTGGCCCTGCTATGTCGGGCATTGTGCCAAGCACCGGGCAGGTGGATCTGACACAGACCCACCCTGCCCTCCTACAGCAGGTGACTGACTGGGGAGACAAAGGGTGAACAAGTGACTACAGCCCAGTGGGATAAAGCTGGTGGAGGTTGCATATGAAGTCCCAGGTGCATCGAGGTAGACTTCCTGGAAGAGGTAGCTTTTCAACTGCATCTTAAACGACACGTAGGAGTTCATCACATAGAGACCAGGGAGAAGGGTGTCTCTAGGTGGTGGAGCCCTGAAGAGCAAGCGAGGCCCAGCAAGCCTGGAGGGGAGGGGAGGGCGTGGGGGCGGTAGGAGGGGTGGGTGGGTCCGGACCAGAGGCACCTTGAACTCCATGCTGAGCAGGCTGGTCTTACCCTGAGGACCGTGGGGAGGAGAATGGAAAATAGAGCGGAGAGGACAAAACCAAAGGCCCGAAGCCGAGCTGGGAGGCTGTCACCTTGGTCCAGGTGAGGTGGGGTCTCTCCTCACAAGCCAGTGTTCTTCAGCCTCAGGAGCAATGGCAGTGCCAACGCTTTGATCCTGGAGGAGCTCGGGAGGGCCACCCCTTTCCTCAGGCATTTGTGCCCGGGCCGGGGAGTATGCATCGTAACTGGGTTCTTCTGCTGTCTTCCAGACTCGGCCCTGTGGATTAGAAGTGGCTTTGGTGACCAGGGATTGGCAGTCCCCGAGCCTCAGAGCTGCAGTGAGTTGGGAACCAGGTCAGTGGCCAAGGCCAGGGACAAGGACCTGGGCTCAGGCTGCTCTCGTCCTGGAGCCCCTGGCTCCCTGAGGGGCCCGGAGCCCCACCGAGCCAGCCACCTGCCAGATCTGGGCAAGCTCTCCTGAGCAGGGGCCAAAGGAAAGGAGAGGGAGGCGCCAGGCAGTCACCTCGAGAAGACGAGGGAATTGTCACAGATCAGGGAGACGAAGGAGACAATGACACATAGGTGGGATCCTGGGCCAGAAACATGGCAGTAGAGGAGAGCGGGGAGTCCAGATCCAGCCTGCAGCGGGGCCAGTGTGAGTTCCTTATTTTCGGTCATCGCACTGTGGTTATGAAGATGTTCACGGCAAGGACAGCAGGTGGCATGTGGAACCTGCAGGGTCCTCACACCTCTTCTCTGAGATTATTTCAACGTGAAGTTTTAAAATCATGTGTTTTTCTTCATGAAAATAAAAGGAGGTCCTGGCTCTCATATCTTAGTGCACTGTCAATAATTTTGTTGTGTCACCTTGTTTCTTTGTCCCTCCCAATTTCCCACTAAGTGTAGAGTCACCTAGACCACTGGACACTGGGCTATGGAAGTCATGGGGAGACAGCGAAAAGGCGGGGGGGGGGGGGGGGCTCTTCTTAAAGCTACAGCGTTGTTCCATGTTCTTTATTACTCCCGTCACTGAAGCCACAAACCTTGGAGTTAGCCTTGACCACTTCTGTCTCCCACAGCCACCTGCACGCCACTAGCAAGTCCCTTCGCTCTGCCTACAGCCTGCACCTCATCTCTCTAACACAGTCTCCCCGCTCCCACCTGACCCGGCCGGATCTCCACTCAGTAGGTCTGGTTATGTCCCTTCCTCACAGAAAGCTAGCGACTGGTCCCCACTGCCTTCAGGGTAAGAATCCCTGAGCTCCTTGCCCTTCCTCAGCCGTGCCCGGCCCGGGCGCACCTCGGGGCTTCTACCCGGACCATGTCTGCAACACACTCCGGGGAGTAGCTCACATCCACCCGTGACATCTCACCTCCTCTGGTCTCTCTGCACGGAGTCCTGTGTTACATGGAAACCCCCTCCTACACTCCAGACCCCTTTGTTTTGCTCTATTTTCTTTCCATAGCTCTTTCCCCTTCTAATGTGCAATTCAGTACACTTACTGACTATGTTTACTGATTACTACTATGTTTACAGCGCCTGGCCCTTGGGAACTATTTGTTGCCTCCGGGAATATTGTGAGAGGCGGGTATGTGAGAGCCGCTCTCTCTCCAGGAACGAGTGTGAGCAAACCGTCCTCGGCACTGTTCTTCCATAGTTTTTTTCCTTCTAGAGCAGAGATATGTCTAGCCACGTGCATGATGTCATCTGGCGCAGTGGTGAGTCCGTTCCCACGTGCTAGCTTCATGGAGCGGTGGCACTTTGCAGATGGAGACACTTAGACTTGAGTCCGGTTCCACCATCTGTGTAGCTTTGGACAGACTATTTATTCTCACTGTGCCTCAGTTTCCTCATCTTTCACGTGGGGATTAACAATACCCACCTGTGTTATTGTGCAAAGCGAATACAATTAAACGTGATCATGCATGTCAATCAGGTACAGTGTCTAGCACACAATAAGCACTCAACAAGTGTGCACTAAAAATGCATTTGTGAAAGACAACGACTACTTAAAACTTAAAACACATTTTCCCAGAAAATCAATGGGAAAAACTATTCCCTAGAGTTTGTGAGAAAAGCTGGTAACTGAACTGAGAACGTATAATCAGCTAAATAAAGGCTGGTATCAACTCAGTGGACATTTCTGAGGACCCTGCTCCAAGGACAGGCAGGACTCCTTTAAGCACAGCACAACTTCATTTTACCTCTGGCTCTGGACGCATCGATGGAATTGGAAATCAGAGGTGCTCCGAGCTCAAAAAACCCAGATGATTCCGTCTAAACGGCACCGTTCAGCATGAGCAAGCTGAGGCCTGAAGAGGCTGTAAACAACTCCCCAGGTCACAGGACTAGGGGTGCCACAGACCACCTGCTTCCCCAGGGGCTGGTTCCCAGAACCGTGATTTTTTTTTTTTCAATCTGTCACCCAGGCTGGAATGCAATGGCATGATCACATGATCACAGCTCACTGCAGCTTTGAACCCCTGGGCTCAAACGATCCTTCTGCCTCAGCCTCCTGAGAAGCTAGGAGGACAGTCCCATGCCACCACGCCCTGCTAATTTTTTGTAGTGACAGGATCTCGCTGTGTTGTCCGGGCTGGTCTCGAACTCCTGGCTTCAAGCGATCCTCCCGCCTCAGCCTCCCAGAGTGCATGCTGTTTCTGATGCTCAACTGACTGTATCAATAACTGAGGTGTAATAAAAATGTCTCCTCTGCAGTAAAAATATGTCTGTTGTCCTGTAGTTAGTGAACAACTGTGTCACTGCCCTCAGCCTCCAGATATGAGCACCAGCTGGCGCCCCGGCTCCCTGCCTTCGGGTGGCGTCCCCGTCGCGGTTTCGCCCGGCTCCGCCGAGCGGGGGCGCTCGGCGTCCGTCCCGCGCCGGCATGGCGTGAGCAACCGCGGGGCCGCGGGCGCCCCCTGGCGGCCGTCACTGGCGCACCCCCCAGGCCCGCGGTCCGCTCCCGCCCAGTGAGAGGCTCCGGGAGCTGCCACCTGCCCGCAGGTGAAGGGGCGAGAGTGGCTATGGGACTCAACGGCGCCGCGGGGAAAGAGCGCTATTCGATTTGGGTCGTCGGTGTATTAGAGAAGGGGAGGGCTGGGGACACTGATTGTCCCACTCCCCTCCCCGGCAGCATCACTGGCTCGCTCCTTCAGCGTCTCTTCACTAAGGTGAGTATTTATCACGTCCTACTGTGTGCAAGGCACTGTGCTCAGGGCTGCGGGAATGCGAGATTATAAAGATCTTTACGTCTAGCCCCGAAGACTAAAACAGCATGCTGTCCCATTCAACCTGCGGAGCACCTACCATGTGCCAAGGACTGTGCTCTGCAATTGTCTGCAGACAGTAATTGTCTACAACTTCAAGTGTGGGACACAATCACTTCTTAGCAAACATTGAGGCAGGGTGTGTGCTCTGCAAATGTCAGCTGTCAACGTCTTTATTGTTGGGCAGGCAGAAAGGGACTCATTGAGGGTCCCGGAGTGGGAGATGGGGCTTTTGGTGGAATAAAGGAGATTTAAATATATATAAATAATGTATAAAACATATAGATATGTTTACAAACTGGAATTATTGGGGAAATTGGAGAGCCTGGCTCGGCAGGCTGGGCAGCAGAGAACACAACCAAAGTTATGCCTCTGAACCGTCTGCTCAGGACCCAGGGCTGCCACTGCAGCCACTGCACATTCGTCACACAGGAGTGTCTCTGGTAGCCCCTGGAACTTGGGAACCCTCCCTAGAGAGGCAAAGTGCCAGGCGAGAGTGCTCATCCAGCTGAACCTAGGTCAGCCCTGGTCATGGGCTCTACTCATTACGAGTGGGAATAGCCCTTCGTTGGTCTCCAGGGGGAGGGGGCTGCCTTTGGATATTGGAGCCAGATGCTGACAAAAGCCCACTAAAGACTAAGAGAAGGATAAGAGGTGGCTCCCCAAGGAGAAGCCTGAGCTGTGTGTTCAGGAACGGGCAGGACCGAGGAGACCAAGGGGAAGGTCTGAGAAGGGTTCCCAGGCCAGACCCATGTCGTGGTGCAGGCCTGTAGTCCCAGCGACTTAGGAGGCTGAGGCAGGAGGATCACTTGAGCCCAGGAGTTTGAGGCTGCAGTGAGCTATCATGACACCACTGCACTCCAGCCTGGGCAACAGAGCCAGATCCTGACTCCACAAAAAAGGAAAAAAGTGTCTTTCCTAATTAATTTAGCTTCTTTTTCCATTTTGTACTCCATTTTCCACTGTGTGCTCCCACGAGCCCATCCTTAGTGCTCCTCTTTCCCAGCACTGGCAGCAGCGAAGGGCCTGAAATGGAGCCTCCCTGGTAACACTTGCATCCGTTGCCCATTCCTGATGGGTCAAGAGAATAGAAAATGTCCCTCCCCAGACTTTGGGGACAAGGAGGACAGGTGGGGAGTTTGAGAATGGGGGAGGGTGGTCCCCAAGTAAATGGGAAGAGTTGCTAACTACAGAAGCTGGGCAGGCAAGAACAAGAGATGTCCATGATGTTAAAAAAAAAAAAACGAAAAGGAGGCCAGGCATGGTGGCTCACGCCTGCAATCCTAGCACTCTGGGAGGCCGAGGCGGGTGGATCACTCATGGTCAGGAGTTCGAAACCAGCCTGAGTTAGAGCGAGCCCCTGTCTCTACTAAAAATAGAAAGAAATTAATTGGCCAACTAAAAATATATAGAAAAAATTAGCCGGGCATGGTGGTGTATGCCTGTAGTCCCAGCTACTCGGGAGGCTGAGGCAGAAGGATCGCTTGAGCCCAGGAGTTTGAGGTTGCTGTGAGCTAAGCTGATGCCATGGCACTCTAGCCTGGGCAATAGAGTGAGATTCTGTCTCAAAAAAAAAAAAACAAAACAAAAAAACCGAAAAGGAGAGAAATACACCTAAACTCCACGGGTGCTTACTTCTACTTGATGAGAACAGGGATGATTTTGTTCTCGTTCTCTATTTTTCCTCATTTTCTTTCTTTCTTTCTTTTTTTTGAGACAGAGTCTCACTTTGTTGCCCAGGCTAGAGTGAATGCCGTGGCATCAGCCTAGCTCACAGCAACCTCACACTCCTGGGCTCAAGCAATCCTGCTGCCTCAGCCTCCCGAGTAGCTGGGAGTACAGGCATGCTCCACCATGCCCGGCTAATTTTTTCTATATATATTAGTTGGCCAATTAATTTCTTTCTATTTATAGTAGAGACGGGGTCTCGCTCTTGCTCAGGCTGGTTTCGAACTCCTGAGCTCAAGCAATCTGCCCGCCTCAGCCTCTCAGAGTGCTAGGATTACAGATGTGAGCCACTGGGCCTGGCCTTTTTCCTCATTTTTCCACCATGGGTATGTGCTAGTTTTATCAGGAGAAACTGTGATATATTTTAACTAAAAAATTTAAGAGGTCTAAGCTTCTCTGTGGTACTAAATAATTGTTTTTATATGCATTTCTTTTGTCTTTCCAGTTGGCTGCAAACTCCATGTGAACAAGGGCTCCATCCCACTGTTTCAGCACCCCCATGACACATAAGTGCCTCCCGAGTGCCAGGAGTCCCGCTAGCTGCCTGCTGCACCAGTGAGCAACGCAGATGATGCCCACCTTGCATTCCAGGGCAGGACCCAGAAATGGGAAAAAGTGCACTGGAAGGTGATTCGTGACATAGACAGCGACCGGCAGGTGGTTGGGGAGCTCCGGGTGGGTATTGATGGTGGCATTTTGTGCAAGCCCAGCGAGGCCTCACTGAGAAGGTGACTATGGACAAAGACAGGAAGGGAGTGAAGAATGGGTGTTGGTTGGGCATAGTGGCTCACGCCTGTAATCCTAGCACTCTGGGAGGCCGAGGTGGGCAGATTGCTCGAGGTCAGGAGTTCAAAACCAGCCTGAACAAGAGTGAGACCCCATCTCTACTATAAATAGAAATTAATTGGCCAACTAATATATATAGAAAAAACTAGCCGGGCATGGTGGCACATGCCTGTACTCCCAGCTACTTGGGAGGCTGAGGCAGTAGGATCACTTGAGCCCAGGAGGCAGTAGGATCACTTGAGCCCAGGAGTTTGAGGTTGCTGTGAGCTAGGCTGACGCCACAGCACTCACTCTAGCCTGGGCAACAAAGCAAGACTCTGTCTCAAAAAATAAAAAATAAATAAATAAAAATAAAAATATATACACAAAAAATTAGCCGGGCATGGTGGCGCATGCCTGTAGTCCCAGCTACTCGGGAGGCTGAGGCAGGAGGATTGCTTGAGCCCAGGAGTTTGAGGTTGCTGTGAGCTAGGCTGACGCCACGGCACTCACTCTAGCCTGGACAACAAAGTGAGAGTCTTTCTCAAAAAAAAAAACAAAAAAAAGAATGGTGTCACAAGCAGAGGGACCACAGGCCAGAGGAGGCCCTGATGTGGCTTTGTGTCTGGAGTGTCCCAGGAGCAGCAAGGAGGCCATTGCAGCTGGAGGAGTGGGCATGGGGAAGGCACTGGGAGAGGGGCTGGGGGCGGGTCACGGGGTGCCTTGTGGACTTGGACTTCTGCTCTGAGGGGGACCACAGGAAAGTCTGGGCACCTCAGGACCTGCTCTTCCCACTGCACCGTCTGTCTCTCCATTTCCTGGAATGCTTTCTTGCCACTTGGGGTTATGCCAATCCACCCTAAGTGTGATTATGCAGGTTTTTAAAAATGTGCAGCTGCCAGGCCCAGTGTCCAGCCTCACTAATCTCTCCAGAACTGCCGGCCTGGGCCACGGGCCAGCTGATAAGCCTGTTGGGCTGCCTATCAGGCGCCGTCAGAGAGAAGGGCAACACCTCCCCAGGGCTCCCCAGGGGTTTTGAATGGTGGGGAAATGGGCGCCTTGGTGAACCCCGGAGCAAAGCTCACAATCATCACACCAGCCACCATGCACTAGGGTTGCAATATGCCAGGCACTGTGCTAGTATCTGCCTCGAATTTTCTCATCTAAGCCTCGTGACGTTCTATTGAAGTATCGGTAGCCTATTTTACAGAGCAGGGAGGTAGGCCGGATGAGTTGATGTAGTTTCAGGTTACGCAGCCCGGTGTGGCAGCCTCGGGAATCAGCCTAGGTCTGTCTGACTCCAGTGGCACTAAAATTAAGACCCCTTCTGTTACCATGTCCCACCGCAAATGAATCTCTGGTCTCTTGTCAAACTTTTTCAACGTTTCTCACCAGACAGGGTTATGTGATATGCAGCAGATAACAGTATCATTTTTGTTCTAAATTCTACATTGCCAACCTATTAAAATGCACTCTATAAAAGTTTATGCTGGAAATATAAATCAAAACCACCATGGTTGGTATTTTAAAGAAGACAACAGAAAATAACAGGTGAAGGCAAGAATGTGGGGAAATTGGAACCCTTGTGCACTGTTGGTGGGAATGTAAAATGGTGCAGTCGCTGAAACAGGATGGAAATTCTGAAAAAAAATTAAGCATTGAGCTATCTATCACATGATCCAGCAGTTTCAATTCTGGGTTTATACCCCAAAATATTAAAATCAGGGGCACAAACAGGTAATTGTACACCCTTGTTAACAGCATCATTCTTCAGAATAGCCAAAAGGTGGAAACAACCCTAACGTCCATGGATGAATGGACAAACAGAATGTGATACGTCCACACAACGCATTCTTCTGCCATAAAAAGGAAGGAAATTATGACACATTACATGAATGAACCTTGGGGACATTATGGCATCATGCCATTGCACCCCAGCCTGGACAACAGAGTGAGATCTCATCTCTAAAAAATAAAAAATTATATAGTCTGGGAAGGAGGAAGAGGAAAAAAATAAAAGAAAGAAAAAAGGAAAAAATAGTAAAAATAAAATAATTTCTCATTAACCTATGGGTAAGGAACTATTATTATGCCTACTTTACATGGAAAACTATCTAGAAAAACACAACTCAGAAGCTAATTAATGTATATAACGCTAGAAACAAGAAAGTAGCAGGTATTTACCCTCCTGCTGTTACTACTGCAAAAAGATCAAATCGATTTATTTCTACAAATATTTATAAAGTCCTTACCATGTACCAGGGACTATACTATGTACTAGGGATAAAAAGACAGGGTTAGTGATGAGCCCTGCCAAAGAGCTCACAATCTGGTGAGGTAGATCAATTTTTTTAAGGGAAAAAAAATTACAATAAGATCAGTAAGTATATTAAGGGAATATAGAGTGTATAGAGAAGGAAGTGATTCACATCCTGCAAACTTTCTTTTTCTTGTCTGTTTTTTATTTTTTTATTATTATTATTTTATTCCTTCATATTATGGGAGCACAAATATTGTTAGGGTTACATATCTTGCCCCTGTCCCCTCCCCCACCCCGCTATGCCAGAGCTTTTAGCGTATCCCGCCTCCAGGTGGTGCGCACCGCACCCCTCCCCCCCCCAAGTACATACCCTTCCCCTCCTGCAAACTTTCTGATCTCAAAAGAAATTTAACACTAAGTTATGCATTAACCAGAACAGAAGAATGAAAATAAATGTAACAAGAGTGTGAGCAAAAATGAGTATGAAGCAAAGTACATAAAACTGAATCTTGGGCCAGGTGCAGTTGCTCATGCCTGTAATCCTAGCACTCTTGGAGGCCAAGGCCGGAGGATCACTTGAGCTCAGGAGCTCAAGACCAGCCTGAGCAAGAGCAAGATCCCATGTCTACTAAAAATAGAAAAATTATCAGGTGTCATGGTGAGCACATGTACTCCCAGCTACTTGGGAGGCTGAGGCTAGAAGATCACTTCAGCCCAGAAGTCTGAAGTTGTAGTGAGCTACGATGACACCACTGCAGGGTGACAGAGCAAGACTCTGTCTCCAAAAAAATAATTAATTAATTAAATAAAAATAACATAAAAGCAAAGTAACCAAAATTTGGTTGTTTGAAAGACTAATAAAATTGATAACAACTGGCAAATGATCGAACAACAAAAAAAGAAGGTATAACTATCATGTTATTATGAACAACTATCCGCCAACAAATTTGAGAATGTATATGAAACGGACAAATTCCTATAAAAACAAAACATCAAAAGATGTAAATAGACTAATATCTTTTAAATAAATTGAGTCTATAACTTAAAACCTTTTCCCAAAGAAAACATCAAGTCCAAATGGCTTTCCCAGTGTATCCTTCCAAACTGTTAAGGAAGAAATAACATCAATCTTAAATAAATAACTCAAGAGAATAGAAACAGAGAGAAACTTCCTTATTCATTTTATGTGGCTTGCATAACCTTGATATCAAAACTTGAATTAGCCAGGCATGGTGACACATGCCTGTAGTCCCAGCTACTCGGGAGGCTAAGGTGGCAGGATCGCTTGAGCCCAGGAGTTTGAGGTTGCTGTGAGCTAGGCTGACGCCACAGCACTCACTCTAGCCTGGTCAACAAAGTGAGACTCTGTCTCAAAAAAAAAAAAAAGAAAAACAAAACCTGACAAAGACAGAAAAAAAATGCCCTCTAGTGAATACGGATGCAAAAGATGATAAACAAAATATTAGCAATCCAGCAATCTATAATGTAAAAAGTTGGATTTGTTTCAAAGTTGGATTTGAATGCAAGCTTGATTTAACATTTCAAAAATCAAGGCCTGGCGTGGTGGCTCACGCCTGTAATCCCAGCACTCTGGGAGGCTGAGGTGGGCGGATTGCTCAAGGTCAGGAGTTTGAAACCAGCCTGAGCAAGAGCGAGACCCCATCTCTACTATAAATAGAAAGAAATTAATTGGCCAACTAATATATATAGAAAAAATTAGCCGGGCATGGTGGCACATGCTACTTGGGAGGCTGAGGCAGGAGGATTGCTTGAGCCCAGGAGTTTGAGGTTGCTGTGAGCTAGGCTGATGCCACAGCACTCACTCTAGCCTGGGCAACAAAGCGAGACTCTGTCTCAAAAAACAAAAGAGAAAAAAAATCAACCAATGTTTTTCATCACATTAACAGAAGAAAAAAGAATAAGAAGCATATAATCTTCTCAATAAATGCATAAAAACATTTAATAAATTCAATGAAAATTTTTAGCAAACTATAAATAGAAAGAAATTTCTCTAATCTAATACAGGGTATCTACCGAAAAGCAATAACAAGCATCACACTTAATGATCAAATATTGAAATTTTTCACCTGAGATTGTGACGGAGGCAAGGATGTTCACTATTCCCCACTTTATTTCAATATTATATTTGGGTCCTGGCCACACAGTAAAGCCAAAATTAAAAATAAATATGTTACAGACACATGTATATACAAAAAAAAAAATAAAAATAAATATGGGCAAAAAGATTGAGTAGGAAGAAGTGAAACTGTTATTCTTCATAAGCATCATGACTATGAATGAAGAAAATATAAAGAAGCCCACAGATAAACTAAATAACAAATTCATCAAGGTTGCTGGATCTAAGAGCACTAACACACACAAAATTTAATTTTTATATACCAGTGCATAGTATTAGAAAAAATGAAAAAAATTAAATGATACTATTTACCAAAATATAAGAAATAATAAATACCCAGGAAACATTTTTTTAATGTTCAAGACCTCTACATAGTTACAAGAAAAATTACTGAAAACGTGTAAAGACAACATAAATAAATGGAGGGATATGCCATGGCCTTGGATTGGAAGACTCAATATCACAAAGATGTCTGTTCTCCCAAAATTGATCTAGCAATTGTAATAATGTAATCTGAATCAAAACCCACTAGATTCTTTTGTTTTAAATTAATAAACTGATTCAAAAATTTAGAAGGGAATTACAAAGTGCCAAAAATAGCTAAGACAATCTCAAGTAAAAAGAAAACTACCAGACATCAAGATTTCTTTTTTTTTTTAATTAATTAATTTTTTTTGAGACAGAGTCTCACTCTGTTGCCCTGGCTAGAGTGCCGTGGCGTCAGCCTAGCTCACAGCAACCTCAAACTCCTGGGCTCAAGCGATCCTTCTGCCTCAGCCTCCTGAGTAGCTGGGACTACAGGCATGTGCCACCATGCCCGGCTCATTTTTTCTATATATTTTTAGTTGGCCAATTAATTTCTTTCAATTTTTAGGAGAGATGGGGGTCTCACTCTTGCTCAGGCTGGTTTTGAACTCCTGACCTTGAGCAATCCACCTGCCTCGGCCTCCCAGAGTGCTAGGATTACAGGTGTGAGTGCTAGGATTACAGGTGTGAGCCACCACGGCCAAGATTTCTTATAAAGCTCCAGGAACGAAGACAGGACAGAACTAGTGCAGGGACTGATCTATAGACCAATAGAACAGGATACAAAATCCACAAACAGATCCATAGATATATGGACATTTGCTAAATGGCAAAGGTGATGATATAGAGCAGGCATCCTCAAACTATGGCCCACGGGCCGCATGTGGGTGTTTTTGCCCATTTATTTTTTTTTACTTCAAAATAAGATATGTGCAGTGTGCATAGGAATTTGTTCATAGTTTTTTTAAACTATAGTCCGGCCCTCCAATGGTCTGAGGGACACTGAACTGGCCCCCTGTTTAAAAAGTTTGAGGACCCATGGTATAAAGCAGTCAGGAAAGAACAATCGATATGAAAAATAATGAATCTTGAACTCTATCTCTCACCATCTGTAAAAATCAATCCCAGGTGGATTGTAGGTCTAAATGTAAATGGTTAACAAGGAAACTGGTAAAATAGAAGATAAGAGAATAGCTGGGGTAGGCAAAATTCCTTAAGTAGGACACAAAAGATAGCAACCACAGACACACAAAAAAAGATTGAGAAATTGGACTACCTTAAAATTTAAAATGTTCATTAAAAGGCATCATTAAAAGAATAAAAAGGCAATCTACCAATCAGGAGATGTTTGCATGTGTAAAACCAGCAAAAGGCTCAGGTCCAGAACACACGAAGCATTCCCAAAGTTGGGATCCTCCCACCTTGGCCTCCTAGAGTGCTAGGATTACAAGCATGAGCCACTGCACCCGGCCAAACCTGAAAATTTATGATGCAAAACTTGACAAAACTAAAGGGAAAACAGACATATTTATAACAGGAGATTTTAACCTACCTCTCTCGTTAAGTGATAGAGCAAGAAAACTTTACTCAACAAAGTTAACATAACTGACAATTATAAAACATCCCAAAACTTTTCAGATGTATGCAAAATATTTACAAAATAATAACTACATATTGTTCCTGAATACATATATGGATGGAAAACGTATAAAAATGAGGCTGAAATAATACACACCACATTCATAGCAGTGTTTCCTTTGGGAAAGATGGAGGTGGAAGTGGGTATGTGGACATAGAATGTGTTTAAGAGACAAAGGGAATTTATTGTTCCTTGTATGTTTTTGTTTTGTTTTTTTGAGACAGAGTCTCACTTTGTTGCTCAGGCTAGAGTGAGTGCCGTGGCGTCAGCCTGGCTCACAGCAACCTCAATCTCCGGGGCTCAGCGATCCTCCTGCCTCAGCCTCCCGAGTAGCTGGGACTACAGGCATGCGCCACCAGGCCCGGCTAATTTTTTGTATATATATTTTTAGTTGGTCAATTAATTTATTTCTATTTTTAGTAGAGACGGGGTCTCGCTCAGGCTGGTTTCGAACTCCTGACCTTGAGCAATCCGCCCGCCTCGGCCTCCCAAAGTGCTAGGATTACAGGCGTGAACCACCACGCCCGGCTCTTGTATGTTTTCTTTCTTTTATTCACTGAAGTTTATTTATTTATTTATTTTGAGACAGAGTCTCACTCTGTTGCCCAGGCTAGAGTGAGTGTCGTGGCGTCACAGCAACCTGGCTCACAGCAACCTCAATCTCCTGGGCTCAAGCAATCCTCCTGCCTCAGCTTCCTGAGTAGCTGGGACTACAGGTATGCACCAACATGTCTGGCTAATTTTTTTTTGTATATATATTTTTAGTTGGCCAATTAATTTCGTTCTATTTTTAGTAGAGACAGGGGTCTCGCTCTTGCTCAGGCTGGTTTCAAACTCCTAACCTTGAGCGACCCACCCGCCTCGGCCTCCCAGAGTGCTAGGATTACAGGCGTGAGCCACCGTGCCTGGCCTATTCATTGAATTTTCAACTTAATTGAAAATTTAAAATTTTCACAGATAAAAATGTTAACAATTTGCTGGGTGTGGTGGCGCCGCACCTGTAGTCCCAATGACTCACTTAGGAAGCTGAAGCAGGAGGATCACTGGAGTCCAGGGGTTGGAGGTTGCAGAGAGCTGCAACTGTACCACTGCACTCTGGCCTCAGCGACAGAGTGACACCCTGTCTCTAAAAATAAATAAATAAAATGAAATTCTTGGTCCGTCACTTCTAATTTCTTATTTTGTATAGTATTTGTAATCCAGTTTGGTTTTTTCTTTTAAAGTAGTTTTACTTTGGCAGTCGGTTTCATATTCCCCCCGGGCGAGGGTTATCAGCTGCTCAGGGCGGGCCTGCCCTGGAGAGTGGGCCCACCACCTACCATGAGTCACAACCTACCTACTTCTCCGATAAGGAGTCACCTTCACCCTCAGGGAGACGGAGCCATGGCTAGAGAGGAGCTCTCCCCTGACTGTGAGCCTCCTCATAGAATTGTTGCGAGGATTAAGTGAGGGAATTCATGTAAAGCACTGATGAGCGTGCCGGAATATTGGAAGCACTAGATAAATATTAGTTGCCATTACTATGATTTATCTAACCAATCCCCTGTAACAAACATGAAGGTCATTTCCAATTTTTCACAATTATAAACAATGCTGCAATGTATATCATTGTTTTTCCTAGAAGTAGAATTGCTGGGTCACATGGTGTAAACATTTAAAATTTGGATAGAAACTAACATTTCCTTGTTGTCTTACTCTGAAAGTATTTGATTATTAGTGACATTGAATATGAACATTTATGTAATGTCCATTTATATTTCTTCTCCGAATTTACTTATATTCGTCCATTCATTGATTGGCTTATTCATCATTTTCTTATTGACTTATATAGGAGCTGTGTATGTTTTGGATGATAACTTTTTTTCAGTTATACATGTTGCAGTTATATTTTCTTAGTATTTCATTTATGTTTTTTTTCTTTTTGAAAAAATTATAAGCTTTATTTTGAAATAGTTTAAGACACAGAAGAAGTTACAAAAACAGTACAGAGTTCCTGTGTAACCTTCACCCAGATTACCTCAATATATGTTATACAACCATAGTACATTGTGAAAATCAGGAAACTGACATTGGTATAATATTAACTAAATTATGAACCTTGTTTGGATTTCACCAGTTTCTATACGAACTCATGCATGTGTGTGTGTGTACGTGGATGGTTCTTTGAAATCTTATCACATGCATAGATTTGAATAATCATCACCAAGTTGGGATATAGAACTGTTCCACTACCACAAAGAAAATCCCTGTGTGCTCCTTAATAGTCGCATACACCACCCAGCCCTAACTGCTGACAATCACTGATCTGGTCTCTAGCACCAACACTTAGTATTATATAGATGAAATAATATTGTTGTGGCAACGTGTACAGCTAGTGCTACGGCTCTTGACCTGGGAAAGAACCGAGCCGCACACAAATAGTTGGTGAACAGCCTTTATTCCTCCACAGCAGGCTCAGCACAGCTAGTGTTACAGCTCTCTTCTTGTCTTTTTTTTTTTTTTTGAGACAGAGTCTTGCATTGTTGCCCAGGCTAGAGTGAGTGCCGTGGCGTCAGCCTAGCTCGCAGCAACCTCAATCTCCTGGGCTCAAGCAATCCTGCTGCCTCAGCCTCCCGAGTAGCTGGGAGTACAGGCATGTGCCACCATGCCCGGCTAATTTTTTCTATATATTTTTAGTTGGCCAATTAATTTCTTTCTATTTATAGTAGAGACGATCCAACAGATCAGAATTCATAAATAAAAAAAAAAGAAAAAGAAAAAGAAAAAAAAATTAAAAAAAAAAAAAAGAAAAAAAATATAGTAGAGACGGGGTCTCTCTCTTGCTCAGGCTGGTTTCGAACTCCTGACCTCGAGCAATCCACCCGCCTCGGCCTCCCAGAGTGCTAGGAGGGCCACCAAGCCTGGCCCTCTTCTTGTCTTATGATCATCTCACCCCCTTCCTTGTTTTCCTCTTGCTTTTGTACTCTTGGTAGGGCTCAAAAAGCATCCAATCAGCAACAAGCTTTAACATCCAATCAGCAACAGTGGAATTCAAAAATTACCCAATCAGGACCACCATGGAGCAGTGCCACCTGATGACAGGAGCCAGGACAGCAGATGCGGGCAGGAAGGCTGGACAGCAGGTATCGGCACAGCACCGCCCGCAGGGACTGGAGGCCCGGCCCCAGTAGCGTGCACCCGCTGTGGCCTCCAGCCTGCCCCACACAGCACTGGCCCGCAGGGATGTGACAAGGTGGCCAGCATCCGCATCCCGGCACCTGATGGTTTTCCCCTTCAATATAACGTGTGCCCCTTGAGATTTGACTTTCTTTCATCCCAGTTGTTGAGTGTATCAATGTTTGTTCCTCTTCACTGCTGAGTAGTATGTATCCCATTGAATGGCAGGACATCTGTTAATTTTGCTTTCTAACTAGTTAATTTCTTTCCTTATCCCCCCCACCAACTGTGATTGGGTTTACTTTCTTCTTTTACTAGTTTCATAAATCAAATTCTTAAATTATCTTTTTTTTTTTTTTTTGAGACAGAGTCTTACTTTGTTGCCCAGGTTAGAGTGAGTGCCGTGGCGTCAGCCTAGCTCACAGCAACCTCAAACTGCTGGGCTCAAGCGATCCTCCTGCCTCAGCCTCCTGAGTAGCTGGGACTACAGGCATGTGCCACCATGCCTGGCTAATTTTTTCTATATATATTTTAGTTGGCCAATTAATTTCTTTCTATTTATAGTAGAGACCAGGTCTCGCTCTTGCTCAGGCTGGTCTCGAACTCCTGATCTCAAAGGATCCAGTGGTCTAGGCCTCCCACAGTGCTAGGATTACAGGCGTGAGCCACTGCGCCCAGCCTTTTTTTTGAACTTTTTATTTTGGAATAATTTTAGATTTACAGAAAACTTGAAGTTTTACAGAAAGTTCCTGAATACTCTTCATTTAGCTTCGCCAAATGTCCATGTCTTCCATCTGTTAAAAATAAAAAGTAACATTGGTACCCAGCTACTCGCTACAGACTTTATTCACATTTCACTGAATTTCTCACTACTCTGCTCCAGGTTGCAATCCAGGATCCCACACTGCACTTAGCATGCTTTTGTTTTGTTTTGTTGTTTTTTTTTTTTTTTTTTTTTTTTGAGACAGAGTCTCACTTTTGTTGCCCAGGCTAGAGTGAGTGCCGTGGCGTCAGCCTCGCTCACAGCAACCTCAAATTCCTGGGCTCAAGCGATCCTCCTGCCTCAGCCTCCCGAGTAGCTGGGACTACAGGCATGTGCCACCATGCCCGGCTAATTTTTTGTATATATACTTTTAGTTGGTCAATTAATTTCTTTCTATTTTTAGTAGAGACGGGTCTCGCTCAGGCTGGTTTCGAACTCCCGACCTCGAGCAATCCGCCCGCCTCGGCCTCCCAGAGTGCTAGGATTACAGGCGTGAGCTGTTTTGTTTTTTTAATGAAAACATTAATGCCCTTACATTTTCCTTGGATTTCAGCTTTGGCTGAATCCCACAGGATTTAATAGCGATCTCATTTTTTGCACTTTTCCTAAACATTCTGAAATTTTGCATTCATTCATTTATTTATTTGAGACAGAGTCTCACTCTGTTGCCCAGGCTAGAGTGAGTGCCATGGGGTCAGCTTAGCTCACAGCAACCTCAAATTCCCGGGCTCAAGCAATCCTCCTGCCTCAGCCTCCCGAGTAGCTGGGACTACAGGCATGTGCCATCATGCCCAGCTAATTTTTTCTATATATATATTTTTAGTTGGCCAATTAATCTTCTATTTTTAGTAGAGACAAGTCTCCCTCTTGCTCAGGCTGGTGTGGAACTCTTGAGCTCAAACCATAGGCCCATCTCTGCCTCCAAAAGTGCTAGGATTACAGGCGTGAGCCATACAGGCGTGAGCCACCAAGCTGGGCCACATTCTGAAATTTTGGATTGGATTTCCTTTATTATGTTAATCTGGGATATTTATAATAGAATGTTAAAATTTTTCATCTCCATGTGCTTTGATTTTCATTTTGGATTATCTTTTCAGTTCTATTCTCTATTTTGCTTTTATTGCATTGTGGTCAGAGAATGTGACATGTATTTTATTTTTTCTTATTTCTTAGAAATTAAAAAAATAGAAGGAATAATATAATTAAAACCACTGTTCCACCCCTCAGATTTTATATAATTGTTAACCTTTTTTTTCAATTTTTTTAGAGATGGGGTCTCATTCTGTCACCCAGCCTGGAATGCAGAGGCTCAAGTGATCCTCCAGCCTCAGCCTCAGCCTCAGCCTCAGCCTCTGGAGTCCCTGGCATTACAGGTGTGAGCCACCGTGCTGGGCTCAGACCGAGGATTTTAAATAAGCATACATGCTGAAGTCTGTGGCTTCTAGATTCCAAGAGTTCAAAGCACACAGCATGGTTCTAAAATGCTAATATTTGCAAAGTAGTGGAAATTACATCCCCTACAACAATTTAATTTATGATGAAAAAGTTTAAATGCCAGTTTAAACGTGTGCAAGGCACATCACTTTTCCACACCATTTTTGAGGTTATATGAACACAACGAGAATCATTGACCCCAAAGACTGCCTCGCGCCGGCGCCTGATTCTCACGGTGCCCTGAAAACGGCCTCTCAATGGCTGCAGCTGCCCAGGACCCGCCCGCTGTCTCCCAGGCTTCCTGGTAACTAGTTCCCACCTACTTCCGGGTGAGCTGACGTCATCCATGTCACTAACTACGATGCCTAAGTGGCCGGCATCGGCTCGTTGGCTCTGGTGGCTCATGCTGGTAATCCTATGAGGCCACAGCGGTGGACATCAGGAGTTCGAGACCAAGCCTTGCCTGATCTAGACCTAGATCTAGATCTCTGATCTGAGTGAGGGTTGGCAAGGGCGGTGTTGCTGGCGGGCGGGAGTGGTGTTGAGGTGAGGGCACGTGGTCACGCGGTGGCGAATGTTGCAGTAGTGGTGCAGCTGCAGCGGCAGCAGTGGGAATGCAGTTGGTGACGGGGGAGTGTGGCAGTGAATGTGGGGCAGTGGTAGTTGGGGGGGATGTGGCAGTGGAGGGAATGTCGGTGGGGGGGAGGGGGTTGTGAATGTGGCCAGTGGGTGAGGGGATGGGTGGTGGGGGGATGATGGGTGGGGGGATGATGGGTGGGGGGATGGGTGGTGGGGGGATGATGGGTGGGGGGATGATGGGTGGGGGGATGGGTGGTGGGGGGATGATGGGTGGGGGGATGATGGGTGGGGGGGATGGGTGGTGGGGTGTGTGGGGTTAGCGTGACAAGGGTGTGTGTTGGGGGTGTGGCAGAGGGATGGTGGGGGTGTGCCGGTGGGGGAGTGTGTGTTGGGGGTGTGCGGGAGGGCAGGGCAGGGCAGGGCAGGGCAGGGCAGGGCAGGGCAGGGGAGGGCAGGGGAGGGCAGGGGAGGGCAGGGCAGGGGAGGGCAGGGGAGGGCAGGGGAGGGCAGGGGAGGGCAGGGGAGGGCAGGGGAGGGGAGGGGAGGGCAGGGGAGGGGAGGGGAGGGGAGGGGAGGGGAGGGGAGGGGAGGGCAGGGGAGGGCAGGGGAGGGGAGGGGAGGGCAGGGGAGGGGAGGGGAGGGGAGGGCAGGGGAGGGGAGGGGAGGGCAGGGGAGGGGAGGGCAGGGGAGGGGAGGGGAGGGGAGGGCAGGGGAGGGCAGGGGAGGGCAGGGGAGGGGAGGGGAGGGCAGAGGAGGGGCCCCTGTGGTGGGGGTGTGTGTGCCAGAGGGGGGTGTGTTGGGTTAGCATGACAGGGGGGTGTGTTGGGGGTGTGACAGAGGGGAGTGTGGCAGATGGGGGTGTGTTGGGGTGTGGCAGAGAGGGGGTGTGTGTTGGGGGTGTGTTGGGTTAGCGTGACAGGGGGGTGTGGTGGGGGGTGTGTTGGGGTGTGGCACGGGGGTGTGACAGGAGGGGAGGGGAGAGCAGGGGAGGGGAGGGCAGGGCAGGGCAGGGGAGGGGAGGGCAGGGGAGGGGCCCCTGTGGTGGGGGTGTGTGTGCCAGAGGGGGGTGTGTTGGGTTAGCATGACAGGGGGGTGTGTTGGGGGTGTGACAGAGGGGAGTGTGGCAGATGGGGGTGTGTTGGGGGGGTGTGGTGGGTTAGCGTGACAGGGGGGTGTGTTGGGGGTGTGGTGGGGGGTGTGTTGGGGTGTGGCAGAGAGGGGGTGTGTTGGGGGTGTGGCACGGGGGTGTGACAGGAGGGCGTTTGGTGGGCGTGTAGAGCCTGAGGCAGGAGTAGCAGAAGGATTCCCTTGAGCCCAGGAGTTGCTGGTTGCAGTAAGCTGTGATTCTCTTGGCCTACTTGGGTCGTGTCCCAGCTACTCTGGAGGCTGAGCCAGGAGGATGGCTGTTTGAGGCTGTAGTGAGCTTTGATGACGCCCCTGTACTGCCCCTGTACTCTACCCAGGGCGACAGAGTGACTCTGTCTCAACGAAAACAAAGTAACAGACCCCCATCTCTACTAAAAAATAGAAAAGGTAGCCCTGCCTCTTGGCCTACTTGGCACATGTCCCAGCTACTCAGGAGACTAAGGCAGGAGGATGGCTTGAGTCCTGGAGTTTGAGGTTGCTGTGAACTATAGAAGAAAAAAATTGGTTTCCTCTTGACTAGCAAAATGAATCTTGTAAGAAAAAAATATGCTGATGTCTTCTGGAACTCTTGTCTCTAGATAAGGAATGTGAGCTTGAATAACTATTACCCTTAATTTCTAATTTTTAAAACTTTTTTTTGTATTATAGCTTACTCTAATATTTCATCCTTTATTTTAAAATAATTTTTACATTGCTTAGAATTTTATTTCTATATTTATTTATTTATTTATTTATTTTTTCCCACCCGCGCCCCGCCCTTATTTATTTATTTATTGAGACAGAGTCTCACTCTGTTGCCCGGACTAGAGTGCCATGGCGTCAGCCTAGCTCACAGCAACCTCAAACTACTGGGCTCAAGCAATCCTCCTGCCTCGGCCTCTCAAGTAGCTGGGACTACAGGCATGCGCCACTATGCCAGGCTAGTTTTTTCTATATATTTTTAGTTGTCCAACTAATTTATTTTTATTTTTAGTAGAGACAGGGTCTCACTCTTGCTCAGGTTTGCTTAGAACTCCTGACCTTGAGCGATCCTCCCGCCTCAGCCTCCTATAGTGCTAGGATTACAGGTGTGAGCAACCACTGCCAGGCCTAATTTTCTTTCTATTTATAGTATAGACGGGTTTCCCTCTTGTTCAGGCTGGGTATTTCTATTTTTATTTCAACCATTTTACTAATCTTTCTTAGATTATACTTTGTTTAGTTTTACTCTATTATTTTGTGCCTTAGCTGTAGCCTGATGTGTTTATTATCTTATTTCATTATTTACTTCATTCATTTTAACTTTTTTTTTTTTTTTTTTTTTGAGACAGAGTCTCACTTTGTTGCCCAGGCTAGAGTGAGTGCCATGGCGTCAGCCTAGCTCACAGCAACCTCAAACTCCTGGGCTCAAGCGATCCTTCTGCCTCAGCCTCCCGAGTAGCTGGGACTACAGGCATGCGCCACCATGCCCGGCTAATTTTTTTTATATATATATCAGTTGGCCAATTAATTTCTTTCTATTTATAGTAGAGACGGGGTCTCGCTCTTGCTCAGGCTGGTTTTGAACTCCTGACCTTGAGCAATCCGCCCGCCTCGGCCTCCCAGAGTGCTAGGATTACAGGCGTGAGCCACAGCGCCCGGCCATTTTAACTTTTAAAAGTATTTTATTTTGCTGATTTTTTCTTATGTTTTAAAATGTATTATTTTATGATTTATACACATATACGCATGGAGCCTGAGGCAGGAGCAGCAGAAAGATCCCTTGAGCTCAGGAGTTGGAGGTTGCAGTAAGCTATGATTACACCAAAAAAATAAACAAACAAAAAAAAAGCTTAAGTGGGCTGGAGCCAAGCAGGGATGTGGCCCAGCTGGCTGATGGCTTGGTCTATGTCTGAGTACAGTAATAATTAAGAATGTAATTCGTTGTCCATATTAAAACAGTTTCTGAGAGTCCGGAATTCTGGAGTGGCTGGGCTGGGGTGTCTCAGAAGGTTGCAGTGAGATGGCAGCCTCGGCCTCAGTGACTGCACAGCTTGACTGGGCAGGAGGATCCCCTTCCAGGGTGGCTTCCTCGCAAGTCTCTCGGTGGTGCTGGCTGTTAGCAGGAGGCCACCAGGCTTCTCCACAAAACTATTAGTGTGTCTCATGACATAGTGGCTGGGTTCCCACAGAGAGGCCTTTCATGAGGTCCAGAAGGCAGCTGCAGTATCTTTCATGACTTAGCCTCAGAAGTCACACGCCTCTCACACGGTCAATTCCACATTACTGTATCAGTCACTCAGAGCGGCCCGATTCTGGGTGGGAGGGGACCGCGCCGGGTGTGACTACTCTAAGGAGAGAATCGGTGGGCACCATCTTGGAGGCTGGGTACCACAGAAGCCAAGATCTCCCCTATAATCAAAACAAGCAGCATAAAATAGCCCAAGAGAATAATCTATAAGCTAGAAAAATATTATCTCCGCGGCGGTATAGAGTTGTGCGGCTGCGAACCCCCAGGATTTGTTATTAGCCAGACCTGGATCCAAATCCTAGCTATATAATCACCTCTAACGCCTTCTTGCCAGTAACTTTTAACCTAATCTAATAAAGGCTTTAGATCTCACTTCCAGTTTACAGTCAATAAAGGGGTTGCAAAACCCAGTTAAATGACACTCTGAAGAAACAGGCAATGTAGAATGTGGGACACTATCAGAAAACTAGGCCTTACTTCAAAGTCAGTGTCGTGGGGAAAAAAGTGGAGGCGCTTTCCTAGTTGAAAGACCGAAAAGACGCCCACCCATCGAGGGGACAAAGCCAGTATGGCAAAACCGAAACAGTGCTGAATCCTACGGGGTGAGGGGACGCTGCAGAATGTGTGTGGAAACCATTCTTAATGAAAAGTCGAGGCTGAAACGCTCTAGTTGTGCGGTTTAAGGAGCTGTGTGGCCTTGGACAGCTCCCGCACCTATAAAACACGCCTAAAATTGCCAGCCTCCCGCGCTGTGTGGATTCAAAGTGCGTCGCCCGATGCCGGCGCCCCGGGGCTGTGGGGTGTGGGGTGCCGCGGCCCTCGCTGACCGGACAAGCCCGCACCGCGGCCGGCACGCAGGGGCCGCCACGCGGCTCCCGGAAGCGCCCCCCGCGCGGCTCCCTGCCCGGAAGAGGGCGGGGGCGGGGGCGGAGGGGCCCGCGTGGCGGGGCGGGGCGGCCGCAGCGCGGGCAGCGGAAGTGGGCGGGGCGTGCGAAAGTGCTTTCGGGACCTTCCCGGTCACTACCTGCTGTGCAGGTATCCATGTGAAACCTGCCGTAGACCGGGAAGGTGGGTCCCGGGCCTGCGCGGGCCCTCGCGGTGGCTGGCCCGCCCTGGCCTCCTGCCCAAGCGCGCAGACGCCCGGCCGGGGAGACTCAGCTGGGCGTGGGAGGCTGGATGGCGCTTCCTCCTGCCTCTGCATCCATGCTCGTCTTCCCGAGTTTTCTCCAACAATGGGTGTGTGTGTTTCAGCGGTCAGGAAACAAACTAAAAATGGAGTCATTTCTGGCTGCTTCAGAGTTTCAGTGAGTGTAACTGGAGCTAACAGTCAGCCTGAGAACAACTAAAATGACCAGTTTGGATACTGATTAAGGGAAATGGGGATGTGAGTTGGGTATTAGAAGAATACCAAGAAATTATGGATAATTTTGTGAGATAATGGCTTTTTCAGCCATAGACTATCAACAAAAATACCCATTTCCTAGGGATGGATGCTCAAGTATGCAAAGGGTGAAAATGGCAATGTCTGCGAGTTGCTTTAAATAAATGATGCTACACCAGAGTTTTAGTTGCTGCTTTGTGTAAGAGACATGGTGGTCATTGACCTTTGTAACATGAGAATGCTTTGAACGCAAGGCTGTAGTTCTTTAAGAAATGGCAGAAACAGACCCAGGTGGGGAGGCTCCTGCCTACCCCAGCCTCTTTAAAGCATATCTAGAAAAGGCTTTGTAAAAAGTCCAGTGTCTCGCTCACTGGACTTTCCCAGGTTTATCATTTCTTTCCTGGATCTTAACGTTTCTTTCTCTTCACTTATTTCTGGCATTTTGCCCTGTGCAGGGCTAACATCCCTGGCGAATCAGAAAGTCACACACAAAATCAAATGAAAACTCTAAGTTCCTGTCTCCACCCTCGCCCCAATGGACTTTTCAAACTTCTCTTTAGGCTATTTGATGCCCAATAAGTAGTAAATGAATTCCTAGTTCTTCAAGCATTCTCTGAACTCTCTCAGGGGCTTTTTGCTGAGTTTGCAATTTTTAAAACAAGGCTGCCAATGGGGGACAGTGGTAATGACAGGAGACAGGATTTCAGTGGAAAACTGCCCCAAGGGTGCTCCTGTATCATTTAGTTGGTTTGAAGGTTTACAAAGGACTGTACAGTTTACATGAATCGTCTCATTTAACGCTCTCCTCACTTTTCCAGTAATCCCACAGAGTAGGCATGGTCACAAATCCCATTTTGCCAGCAAGGCCCCTGACTCTTTAAGAGGTCAGGTCACTTGTCCAAGTCACAGCAACCGGAGCCGTGGGGCACAGTAGCCAGCAGCCCTAACCATTGGGCTGCACGGTCCTCGCCGACCACCCCGCAAATCTGTCAGATATAGGGGCCCTTGCAATGCCACCCCAGGAATACGAATCTAAATGGTCACAGTAACGCTCCCCCCGCAGCCAGGAGCATTTTTCAGTCATTTGCACCATTTCAGTCATTTGCACCAACCTCATTTGCAAAGTCCCCAGCCGCGGACAGTTGGGAAGTGTTGGGTGGGGGTGGCGGGGTGGGGCTGTGGGATGGGGGGGTGGGGCTGTAGGGTTGGGGAGCGGTTCCCGCTCTCCGGGCTCCAATAGCTGAGCCTCCCTCGCAAAATCCTTAACCGTTAGAGCCCACGGGTGCCAAGGTGGCCGGGACACTCGGGGGCTGCAGCCTTGGTCGCGGGGGGCCGGGAAGCGGCGTCCCTACCCAACCAGCCGTCGGAGGGGTCCGAGGAGGTCCTGGAGGTCCCCGGAAGGCGTGCGCGAACTCTCCCGCGCTGGTCTTCAAATTGCGGACGTGCTACTCGGGCGGAAGGGGTCGGCATCCAATGAGAGGCGTGTGTGTGGGAGGGCACAGGCATTTAAGGACGCGAGACCTCGGCCCATCCCGTGCGCCCCTCGCCGCTGCTGCAGTGTCCTTCGCCGCCGCGCCTGCCTCCGCCGCCGCGCCTGCCTCCGCCGCCATGCTCTCCGTGCGCGTCCCGTTCGCCCCCGTCGCCCCGGTCGCGGACAAGCAGCCGCGGCTCTCGCCGCTGAAGGGGCTCAGCCTGGCCGACAAGGAGAACACGGTGAGCGCGCGGGGCCGGGCTGCGGCGGGGCCGGGCGCTGGGCTGCGGGCGCGCGCCGCGGGCGGGTGACGAGGGCACCCCGCAGCCCCTCACGCGCGTCTCCCCGCAGCCCCCGAGCCTGAACGGGACCCGCGTCCTGGCCAGCAAGACCGCGAGGAGGATCTTCCAGGAGCCCGAGGAGCCGGTGAGTGGCGGGCGTGCGGCGGGACAGGAAGTCTGAGCACCCCCCTGAGCGTCTCGGCGCCAAAACCGCATTGTCTCCTCACAGAGCCGGGCGCTTTTCCCGCCAAAGTGTCCCCGCCCCGAAAGGACTCACTCTGCGCAAATGGACATTTCCCAGTAGTTATACAGTATATTCCTTTTATGTTGCATATGGAATTCAATGTGACTGTGAATATTTATGCATCGAGCCACATGAAATGCCAATTGAAGTTACTTGTCTGAGGAAAATGGCAATTATATGTGGTTCGTCCTGTACTTAAGTTTTTTATTTTTTTTTTGAGACAGGGTCTCACTCTCTGGGCTAGAGTGCAGTGGCGTCAGGCTAGCTCACAGCAACCTCAAACTCCTGGGCTTAAACCATCCTCCTGCCTTAGCCTCTCGAGTAGCTGGGACTACAGGCTAATTTTTTCTATATATATTTTTAGTTGTCCAGCTAATTTCTTTCTATTTGAAGTAGAGACGGGGGTCTTGCTCTTGCTCTGGCTGGTTTTGAACTCCTGACCTTGAGCGACCCGCCCGCCTCGGCCTCCCAGAGAGCTAGGATTACAGGCGTGAGCCACCGCGCCCGGCGGTGTACTTAAATTTTGGTTATTTTTCTCCCTCACCAGAAAACTAAAGTACCCGTCCTGGAGGATGAACCACTGCTGAGAGAAAACCCCCACCGTTTTGTCATCTTTCCTATCGAATACCATGATATTTGGCAAATGTATAAGAAAGCTGAGGCTTCCTTTTGGACGGCGGAGGAGGTAACGGGATTATAGAAGACCCCTGTAGGCGCGATTATAACTTGAGTACTTACATTCCTTTTGGGGAGGGTTGCCCACTGAGGATGTTAGATGTTCTAATTGGCAAAGAGAACTCTTTGTGAAGCGTATATTCATCAGGTCGTGCTGATAGACTTCACTTGAATCTCTCCCCTTTGTGCTAAAATTGTGAACTTCTAACCTCAGGTGGATCTTTCCAAGGACATTCAGCACTGGGAAGCTCTGAAGCCTGATGAGAAATATTTCATATCGCATGTTCTGGCTTTCTTTGCAGCTAGTGATGGCATAGTAAATGAAAACTTGGTGAGTTTCCGAAAAACAACTTATTTTCACTTGAAGATTTACTGTAGAAACTAGATTGCTTTTGTCTTTTAATTTTTCCACACTGAATGTGTGTGTGTATATATTACATGACAATTCCTGTTTTGCAACACAATTTGCACTTATTTCTCCTTATGGTATTTTTCTTGACTGGAGAAGCTCAAAGACAATGTTAAGTGGTAGTTATAGGTTTACTCCTTGAGGCCACATTTGTCCTCTTATTGTGGCTTTGCTGTTTTAATAATTTGGTTGCATATGCTTTATTGTGAATGGCTTGCTATGGATTAGGAAAGAATAAATCAATAATCAAGTGCTCAGAGAAACCTTGTGAGACAGGAATCATCTATTTCCTGATTTGTAAATTGAATATATGATATAAAATGTCAACCTTTATCACAGACTTGTGAAAAATTGTATTAAATATATATAGAAACAAACCTTACACTGGTACAAAGAAGAGACTGGGGTGATACCAGTTTCCATTGACAGTTGTATTTTCTTCAAGCTTAACTTTGATATTTTGGCACTAGGTGGAGCGATTTAGCCAAGAAGTTCAGATTACAGAAGCTCGCTGTTTCTATGGCTTCCAAATTGCCATGGAAAACATACATTCTGAAATGTATAGTCTCCTCATTGATACTTACATTAAAGACTCCAAAGAAAGGTGAGTGTTCAAGTGGTGTGCAAGATGTTGAGGACTTATTAACTGTTAACTTTATTTCAAGTTTTTTGGTTCACATAGGGATAAAAATGACTCCAGAATGACTAAGCAGTCAGAGACGTTTCTACCACCTATGGGCATGTCTGCTCTTAGCAAGGAGCCTGAATTCACTTTATTAGTCATTCACTTAATGTTATGAGTGTACAGTCGAGCAACCAGTCTAGTGCCTTTTGAGAAAACATCCCCATTTCTTCCTATCTTGTGTTGAAAAAGGAAAAATCAAAAAGAAAAAAATCCCTCGGTGTTGGGTATGACATGAAGCAAAACCTAGGGCTGGCGGTCTTTTTACTCCTGTGACAAACCTGTTGAGAACCTACAATGGGGCTGGGTGGGACTGGTGAGAGAGGAGGACTTGTCCTTTAAGGAGCTTGCCAAGTCAGCTTTAGGGGAAGGAGCCTTGTATGGGTGAAAGTGGCAAAGCTGAAGCCCAAACTGGCTATTGCAGACTGCGTGGAAGCCTGTGAAGAGGGAAAATGAGCAGGAAGTTGAAAGGTCTGAGGAAACTCTTTGCTGGTGAAGAGATTTGAACATGTAGACAAAAATAAGAAAAGATAGAGGCAAGATTGGGAGTATGATGGAAGGGTGGGATCAGAAAGGTCAGGGGTTGGTAAGCCCCAAGAACATGAGACAGGCAGGCCAAGTCACTCAAAGAGGAAGACATTAAGATGGAAAGAGCAGAGTGTCTGGTGACCTTTGCTTCAGAACACAAGGTCATCTGGGTGGGAATAGGCTAGGAAATAGGTAGACTCAAGATGGACAACAGGATGAAGGGAGGCAGAAGAAGGTAGTAAGGACCAAGGTAGCTGTTGGACCCACCAATTTGCTTTCCTGATCTGGGGTCAATTGTGTATCTAGAATTCTAGTAGGAAGCAATCTTAGATGGTTTAGTTTATTGGTTTAATTATATAGATGTGGCAGTTGGGTCCCAAATAATGTGCCCAGTGATAGTCTTTGGGGATGTTTATTTAGTGGGATAATAGCATAACAGTTAAGATTTTATGGTTCTTGAAATTTAAAGAAGATAGGGGTTCCGAACTATGATCTGGACCTGAAATAATTAAGGCAATGTTGCCCCTGGTGTAATGGACTAAGTTTTAGTGTTCATAGACTTTGGAGCTCAGTGTGGACTACAGAATACCCAAACTTGTATTAATTAACATAAATGAATGTTGAGGTTTCTAAAAGGACACTGGAGGGAGAAGCTAACCAGTAAGAGGAAAAGATTTCGGTGTGAGTCCTTTTAGGGGAAAGAATGGGCAAATACTCGAAGTGCTGGCCTTCTGTCTCAGCAGTCTTATCTAGAAGTTTGTGCTCAGAGGTCTTGGCTGTGATGTGATTGCTGATGCTATATATGCCTACTAGGGAATATCTCTTCAATGCCATTGAAACGATGCCTTGTGTCAAGAAGAAGGCAGATTGGGCCTTGCGTTGGATTGGGGACAAAGAGGCTACCTATGGTAAGGAGACCTTTGACCCTACTTAAACCTGATCTTCATTTTCTAAGTAATGTTATTGGGTTGTTGGCCCTTCCTGCAAATACCAACAGTTACTCACTAGAAACATTTTGCCTGTTACCCTTCAATAGGAGAACGTGTTGTAGCCTTTGCTGCAGTGGAAGGCATCTTCTTTTCTGGTTCTTTTGCATCAATATTCTGGCTCAAGAAACGAGGACTGATGCCCGGCCTCACATTTTCCAATGAACTTATTAGCAGAGATGAGGTGAGTCTAAATGAAATAACAGTCTAGCTTGTTCCCCAAACATGTACAACTCCTAGGCATGCTCTTCTGTTCATTGAAGGGGACCCAAGATACCAGATGGCATCATATCCACATTTAATATGTGAGTTCAAACATGTGCATACTCGGCAAAGAAGGAAATACTTTGCTGAGGTTATTTTACTTGCATTCTCAATATCATGCATTAGTATATACATCTTGCCCTACGGACTGGAATGCACAAAACTATAAGTACTTCATGGGGCTTTTTTTTTTTTTTTTTTTTTGAGACAGAGTCTCGCTTTGTTGCCCAGGCTAGAGTGAGTGCCGTGGCGTCAGCCTAGCTCACAGCAACCTCAAACTCCTGGGCTCGAGTGATCCTTCTGCCTCAGCCTCCCAGGTAGCTGGGACTACAGGCATGCGCCACCATGCCCAGCTAATTTTTTATATATATATCAGTTGGCCAATTAATTTCTTTCTATTTATAGTAGAGACGGAGTCTCGCTCTTGCTCAGGCTGGTTTTGAACTCCTGACCTTGAGCAATCCGCCCGCCTCAGCCTCCCAAGAGCTAGGATTACAGGCGTGAGCCACCGCGCCCGGCCTCTTCATGGGGCTTTTTAAAGTGATGTTTTATTATACTTGCCTGGTATTATATGTGATCCTAC
Organism: Microcebus murinus; assembly: GCF_040939455.1. Taxonomy (NCBI): domain Eukaryota; kingdom Metazoa; phylum Chordata; class Mammalia; order Primates; family Cheirogaleidae; genus Microcebus; species Microcebus murinus. The sequence continues at coordinate 7,461,471 of NC_134106.1, forward strand.
TCTAAGTAAAAGTTCATTGATAAGCATCTCAGTGAAATGAGAGTTCATTTTGGTCCAGTATATGTCTTTGAATACTCTTAGATTAAACTGAGGAAAGGAAGGTGAAAGTGCCTAGGTTTAAGTCACATTTGAAAGGCAGGGAGCATGAACCCTACCATACTTTGAGCCCACTGGGCAGATCAAACAGTTGATCTTACCTTATAGGAAGATCTTAAGAAAGATCTTCCTTCCTGTATGGGGACATAGGCTTTGAATCTTATCAGAGTTCCAGACACTAAGACTTGACTCACTTAAAATTGCATCAGATTTCCTGAATGTCTAAAAATTAACTAGCCTTGTCAGGTTTGCCTTTCTTGCTGGGGTAGTGCCAAAATTGGAGCTCATAGCTATATAGAAAGAATACTTTGAACAAAAGTTCTGGCTCCTCTTGCCACCACACAGAGGAATAGAGCCGGCTTGACCTTGTCTAGGTGGAAGCATTGAGGGCCTTGAGTGGGGGCTGAGCCTGCTTCAGTGGCATCAGTAGTTGAAGTCATCTTCCCTTTGTCAGTTTCAGTGCTTTCAGTAAGGCTGAGCAAGTTGTAGAAGGAGAATGCAGAAAAGAATAAGCATTTCAAAGTCTTCTGGCTTTCATGATCTTGAACTTTTTCTTCTAGGGTTTACACTGTGACTTTGCCTGCCTGATGTTCAAACACCTGGTACATAAACCGTCGGAGCAGAGAGTAAAAGAAATAATTATAAATGCTGTTAGGATAGAGCAGGTAGGTGGGTGATGTGTACAGGCCACTCTAGTGCTTGCTACATGCTTTTGTGCTTTGGTGGTATTAAAAGCTGTATTTTGTTCTCTAGGAGTTCCTCACTGAAGCCTTGCCTGTGAAGCTCATTGGGATGAATTGCATGTTAATGAAGCAGTACATTGAATTTGTGGCAGACAGACTTATGCTGGAACTGGGTTTTAGCAAGGTAAAGTATTGTTTATACTCTTCTGCTTCTTCTGAAATTGTTGTTCTGTATTTATATCTTGATGTGAACCTTTTCAGGTGTTCAGAGTAGAAAATCCATTTGACTTTATGGAGAATATTTCACTGGAAGGAAAGACTAACTTCTTTGAGAAGAGAGTAGGCGAATATCAGAGAATGGGAGTGATGTCAAGTCCAACAGAGAATTCTTTTACCTTGGATGCTGACTTCTAAATGAACTGGAGATGTGCCCTTAATTTTGCTGATTTTTCTTTGTCATCAAAAAAAAAAAAATCAGCTGAAGTGTATTAACCAGATACAGTCTGAATTATCCAAAATATTCATTAACACCATCTTTAAAACTGTGTAGCTACCTCAAAATCCATCCTTAGTAGCACCTAGAAGGAAAGAGTGTTATAGGATAAAAACAATTATCTGTTTTCACAGGCTACAACTTCACTGTAACATTAAGAGTGGCAACCTTGTCCTTACATTGTGGAGACCCTAGTGAATGTGGCCCAGCAGGATTAAACATTCACTTACGCCACAAGGCAGTTGTAAGATGCAGCCTCCCTGCTTCAGAGCATATTTAAAAGTTTACGTTCTCAAAGAATAGCATTGTTCGTACTGTCAGGTCTAGCCTGATTTATTTGGTTTTTACACCAAGTACAAAGTAGTCTGTTTACTACTACTAAGCCGGTTTGAAATTTACCAAGTTACTATTAGAAAATAAGTTAAACCTGTGTAGACTAAGCACATCATTTTTAACTTTATTTTCTTTAATGAATCAAAATACTCTTTAATCGACGTTAAAGACAATCCTAGGTTGTCTTTAATTTTATTGGCATACCTAGATATTAGTCTCTTGGTGCTACATAGAAGACAAGGTTGTGTTTTGTTATCCTGTAGCCTGGGTGGAGTGTTGTGGGTAAGAGATAAAGGGTCATCTTTCAGGGAAAGGGTCTTCTAACCCAAATCATTAGGAATGATGGTCTGGGTTGACCGCTAGGGACCTGGGTTTTAATGTGTATGAGGGCTAGAAAATACAATTTTTTTTTTTAAATTGAATTTTCCCCAACTTCTATCTGACAAAATCCTTGAAGAGTTTTCTTAGGTGGAGTCTAAGGTAGTATTATAAATTTTCTAGTCATCCTTGAATGGAATGACCTAAGATCTTGCTCTTGTTAAGTGATAAAATCGGGATTGAAGTTGGCTCTCCTAAGAGTTGTTTATTCTGCTTTTGTTTAATTTGTATGTAAGTATGTACTGTTGAGAGTTAATTCATTTATATTTACTACATATTGTAAATTAATTGGAAAATATTTTTTTAGTATGTATATCCTTTTAGATTTTACCTGTAGTTAATACTTTGAAATAAAAGACCCAGTAGTGTCTTTAAGTTGACTAAATTGACTAAATATATTGACTAATACTGACTAAATAATTGACTAAATATTTTTTATGCAATTCCAACAGTTGTCTAAACCTGAGCATCATCTGGTAGATTTTTAAACTTCAGTAGAAAACTAGCCTTGTATGAGTGATTAATCCATTCAAATTAATTTCGGAAGACAGCATAAGCTAATAGATATAGAGCTACTTTGAATTAATCTGCCTTTATGTTTAGAAAAATAAAAAGCTGATATCATATGGAAGATGATGCATAATACATGTTCTTTTGGCCCCATTTGTTAACTGATTGTATTGTATATCAGCTGTATAGCCATTAACTTACTGTTAGTTTCCTTCTTCATTTACTGTATAAATAGTCAATTTTGAAGTTCCTGTAGTAAGACCCTTTTCTATCTTTAAAATTATTGTTACTGGCCAGGCTTGGTGGCTCACTTGTAATCCTAGCACTCTGGGAGGCTGAGGCAGGAGGATCGTTGAGCTCAGGAGTTTGAGACCACCCTGAGCAAGAGCAAGACCCTGTCTCTACTTAACTAGTCCCAGCTACTCAGGGAGGCTAAGATAGGGGGATTGCTTGAGCCCAGGGCTTTGAGGTTGCTGTGAGCTAGGCTGATGCCATGGCACTCTAGCCTGGGCAACAGAGCAAGACTCTTATGTCTCAAAAATAAAATCATTGTTACCTAAAGTTATAGTAAGTCCTTGGCCGGGCGCGGTGGCTCACGCCTGTAATCCTAGCTCTCTGGGAGGCCGAGGCGGGCGGATTGCTCGAGGTCAGGAGTTCGAAACCAGCCTGAGCAAGAGCGAGACCCCGTCTCTAAAAAAAAAAATAAATAAATAAAGTTAGTAAGTCCAGATTATATGATCTTTACACTTGTGCAACACTAAAATGAATGAATGCTTTGCCTTGCATTGTCAGGTGCAGGTAGAAGTTGGAATCAGATTTTATGCCTCCCATTAGCTGAGTAGTGTGTGGACTAACTTCTGCCAACTCAGATTTTTTTCCTGATCAGTTGAAAGGGAATCAAATTTTTAGCATAAAGCAGTGGTCCCAAACCTTTTTTGCACAAGGGACCTGGTTTTACAAAAGACAATTTTTCCGCAGATGGGGGAGGCAGAGCAGCTGTAAGTAAGATACAGATAAAGCTTCGCTCACCCTCCTGTGCAGTCCAGTTTCTAAGTTTCAGGGAAGACAGTTTTCCCATTTTTTTCACCGTTGGGAGTTGGGGTGGGGCTGGGGCGGCTCAAGATGGTCATACGCAGCAGTGTTCCTAATAGGCCCAGGACTGATACCTGGCTGCTGCCAGGCGGGGTTGGGCTGCAGGTGTATAGTATTTCAAAATTTAATACTGCCAAAGTGGCAAACAGTGCTCTTAGGTCAGTACCCTGATTGATAAAATTTGTATTTTAATTCAGAAAGAAAAAGTTAATTTATTTTTTATTTTTGAGACAGAGTCTCGCTTTATTGCCCAGGGTAGAGTGAGTGCCCTGGCGTCAGCCTAGCTCACAGCATCCTCAAACTCCTGGGCTCAAGCAAGCCTCCAGCCTCAGCCTCCCCGGTAGCTGGGACTACAGGCATGCGCCACCATGCCCGGCTAATTTGAGACAGAGTCTCGCTTTGTTGCCCAGGCTAGAGTGAGTGCTGTGGCATCAGCCCAGCTCACAACAACCTCACACCCCTGAGCTCAAGCAATCCTACTGCCTCAGCCTCCGAAGTAGCTGGGAGTACAGGCATGCGCCACCATGCCGGGCTAATTTTTTCTATATATATTAGTTGGCCAATGAATTTCTTTCTATTTATAGTAGAGATGGGCTCTCACTCTTGCTCAGGCTGGTTTCAAACTCCTGACCTTGAGCAATCCGCCCACCTCGGCCTCCCAGAGTGCTAGGATTACAGGCGTGAGCCACTGCGCCTGGCCGAAAAAGTTATTTTTTGTAAAGGTCTGTGAGTTCACTTTTCATCAGTTGTAGGGAGGAGACTTTCCTCGTGCCTATTCTGGCACAAGGTATATAGGAAACAGGTACACCTGAAAGGTGATGTTACATTGCACGTGTGAAGCCAGGATCGAGTTGAACTTCCCAGCCATGGGCAAGCCACCTCTGGGCCTGTCTTCCCGTCTGCAAAACAGATGGGGTCACAGGCCTTCCCAGGTGGAGTTTGCTTTGTGCTCCCTCAGCCCACTGACCTGTGTGAACTTCTGCCTGGGTTTGAATCGGTCCCTCTGTCTATAAATGCCCTTTTCAGATCCAAATCCCACCCACCTGCACAAGGCCCGTTAGAGGTCATGACACCTTTCCATGCCCAGAACAGCCATTTATCCCTGTGTGTCTGCACATGTCACTGCCATTCAGTTCCTCGGTCATCTGTCACACAGCTCATCAGGTGCTGTTCTCGGCATGGAGATGGGTAGTGAGCCCGAGGAGCAGTCCCACCCCCGTGGAGCTTAGGTTTAGTCCTAGAGAGGAAAACTTAGGTTTAGTCCTAGAGGGGAGTAGATCTGAAGTGTCCCGTGGTGATGGAGTCAGAATTGTGAGATGGGTGGGCGCAATTAGGAGAGGTCTCATGGAGGAGGTGACAGTTTGTCTGTGGTGGGTGTATTGGGGCTAGCGTGACTCCTGTGGTTCTTATGAAGATTCCTTTCATGTCAGAATGTCTTTGTGGGCACAGGTTTTTATCTATTGCTGTATGTCTTAGCACAGGCCTTCAAGGATCAGGCACTCAAGGAATGAGGTGAATTAGGAAATACACCAGTCTGAGCTGAAGTATTCTGGGGTGGATGATGTCATTGGCAAAGGCCTGTGCTGTGTCCCAGAGGAACCCTGTAGAGGGCTTTGCCTTTGCACTCCAAAGGTGCTCAGTGAATTTCGGCTTGACGGCAGGTGTGCTGGGGAGTCCAGGCTGCTGTGCTTCAGGAGGATCACCAGCTATTAGAACAGCCTCCCTGTGGGCAGCTGCAGTCCTGTTCTCTCCACCTGTACCAGCTGCCCAAGTTTTGATCTTCCACGTTGCATGAGGGGGACTGCAGCAGGGTTGGTGTGGTCAGACTACTGGGTCAGTTAGATATGGATATAATACTGCTCAATACTCATTAGATACAGACTCATAGGCCTCAGCCCAGACCTACCAACCAGAAAGCCTGCAGTTTTAACAAGATTATCCTGGGAGATTCTGGGTGTGATAGACTTGTGATGTAACCAGTGGTTTTTAGTCCTGAGTGCATTATAATCACTTGGGGGCTTTTAAAATGCTGCCGGTGCCTGGATACTACTGGAAAAGGCAGTCCAGCTTGTTTTTAGCTAGATGTGTTTTCTTAATTTGTGTGAGCTCTAGACATGCTTGTGTAAGGGTTATATCTCATCACGTGTGCAGTCGGGGCCCTGCTCAGGTGCAGTGGCCAGGCCTGGCAGCCAAGAGCAGATTATGAAATCCTTTTCCCTCTGCCTGCCAGGCACTGCCGTGGTCTCAGACCCAAGCTAAGGACGGGCTCCTTGTGGAGCAGGGGCCAAATGGGAGTGTGAATACCCTTGGGCCGGGAGCTGATACACTGTTTGTATGTTTTTTGAGCATCAGTGGCCCTGCCAGTGTTGGTCTGGAGGGTCTGGTAGTGGCTAGGCACTGCTGAGCAAGACAGGCCCAGCCCCTGTCCGTGGGTGGCTGTGACTTTGGGGGCTTGACCTGTTGAGACCAGACAGTCCCTGGGTACACAGGGGCCCTCCTGGTGTCTGTCCGGACATAAAGGGAACACATCTGTGGTGTCTCCTTGCCATTTCCGGAGGGCACACAAGGTCAGATACAGCCGAGGAGTGAGTCTGAACTGAAAGGGTATTATGTCTGAAGGAATTATCAAAAAGTAGGTGGAAAATAGGAAAGGACAAACAGAATGAGAGTGTGCACATTTTAAAAGGGAATTTTGGGAATAGGTAGGCAATGTTTGAAGAGGTAATGACCGAGATTTTCCAGAATTGACTCATCCTCAGAATCTGGAACCCTGAACAAATCCCGTCAGATCAATGAAAGTTCCATGCTTTGACTCAGGAGTGAAACTGCAAAACATCGGCGGGGCGAGGTGGCTCACGCCTATAATCCTAGCACTCTGGGAGGCCGAGGTGGGCGCATCACTCAAGGTCAGGAATTCGAAACTAGCCTGAGCAAGAGTAAGACCCCACCTCTACTAAAAATAGAAAGAAATTAATTGGCCAACTTAAAAAAAATATATATATATAATTAGCCTGGCATGGTTGCGAATGCCTGTAGTCCCAGCTACTTGGGAGGCTGAGACAGGAGGATTGCTTGAGCCCAGGAGTCTGAGGTTGCTGTGAGCTAGGCTGACGCCCTGGCACTCACTCTAGCCCAGGCAACAGTAAGACTCTGTCTCAAAAAACAGAAACTGCAGAAGCTAGAGATGTGAAGTTTACATATCTTAAATGCTTTAATTATTGGGCTAAACTATTACTCAGAAGTAAGATAAATGTATGTTTAGATTTAGCCATTCAGATCCTCTCACTGAAACAATTTCTAAAGCATATACTTTACAAAGTAAAAGATTAAGCCAAAAGAAAAGATGATGAGAGAAACAGGCCCTCGGTGAATCCTGTAAGCATTGATAAAACCAAATGGAAGCTGGGTGTGGTGGCGCTCACCTGTAGTCCTGGCCACTTGGGAGGCTGAAGCAGGAGGATGGCTTGAGGCCAGGAACTTGATACTAGCCTGGGCAACATATAAAGACCCTGTTTCTACAAAAAGGTTTTTAAAAATTAGCCGGGCATGATGGCTCATGCCTGGAAGCCCAGCTACTCTGGGAGGCTGAGGCAGAGGGATCACTTGAGCTTAACAGTAAGTGTGATCACACTGCTGTATTCCATCCTGGGTAACAGAATGAGGCCCTGTCTAAAAAAAAAAAAACCATGGAATAAGATGACCTGCTTATCAAAACCATAAGCATAATAAATGTAAATAGACTAGCCAGTTAAAAGAAACTTCAGGTTCAGTTAGAAGAATGCTAGCTAGAAGCTACATACCTAAGACTGTAAAAGGGTGGGTAAAGAGGGGGGAAGAACCTGTGCTGAACGGTGATATAAGAGAAAAAGACATTAAATCAAAAAGACTTATTAGAAATAAAAGTTATTTTATTTTTTTTTTTTTGAGACAGAGTCTCACTTTGTTGCCCAGGCTAGAGTGAGTGCCCTGGCGGCAGCCTAGCTCACAGCAACCTCAGACTCCTGGGCTCAAGCAATCCTCCTGTCTCAGCCTCCCAAGTAGCTGGGACTACAGGCATGCACCACCATGCCCGGCTAATTTTTTCTGTATGTATTAGTTGGCCAATTAATTTTCTTTCTATTTATAGTAGAGACGGGGTCTCGCTCTTGTTCAGGCTGGTTTTGAACTCCTGACCTCGAGCAATCCACCCGCCTCGGCCTCCCAGAGTGCTAGGATTACAGGCGTGAGCCACCGCGCCCGGCCAAAAGTTATTGATCTAAAGAATAATTGATCCTCTGGGAAGATACAAGGGTAGTCACTTAGCACCAGACAGCATGGTCTCTGCAGTGCCTGGGTGTTGTCTCATAGTCCAGTCTCCCCAGGGACCAATGGAGTCCTGGGCCCAGTGACCAGAGGGGGCCGTGTCTCATCTTGGTGCTGACCTTATCTTAGTCACTTTTTATTCACTCACTGTCCTCCCCTAGTCCTGTGCATAGTCCCTGGGTTTGCCATTAAGCCAGTTGCAGAGAGTTTTGTCTCTGCAATTGCTTGAAGCTCACACATTCCTGCTCCATCTTCCCTGTTTAGCAGGACCACCAAAGTGTGCCTCCAGGGGCCAGCCTGGAAGAGGCAGAGTGTAATTGAATGCCCCTTCACAAGGGAATGGTGTGGATTACACAATTTGGCTACATTGTAGCCTGGGGACCAACAGGGCTGGGTGAAGGGGGTGTTGAGGCTGGGATGACACCAGGTGGAAAGTCATGAAACTGGTTCTTGGCACCTGCTGCAGTGGAGGTGTTGGTCCTCAGCCTGGGCAGGCCGAGCCTTCCTGGGTATGGGTGGGCCTGTGAATTTGAAGGACCGGAGCCAAGGCTGCCAGTGACCTAGAAAAGACAATTCCCCTCTGAATAAGGTGAATTAGGTAGACATTATGGCAGGTGTGCTGCCTCAGGAGTAGGTATGGCCTTGAAGAGGCTGGCTCTCCTGAGGCCACCAACTGACACCCCCCTCCCCCTTGCCCTCTGTCAGAGTGCCCATCCTCAGCCCTGGTGTTATAGACTCCATGCAGCCAGCACCCAGCTCCTGCCACCTGAGCCAGGCCCGGTCTTGTTTTCTGTTTGGGGGAGTGGGAGGGGATGCCCTGCTCTCTCTCTCTCCGGGCCTTGGGATTTGTGGGACAGAGCGTCTGCTGCAGCGGAGAGGACTGTCCTGCCTGAGAGGAGCCCACCACGCTGGGGGAAGGAGACCGGATCTACAGAGAAACAGTCCCTATGACACTTCACTTCTTGAACCCAGCCATACTTCAAGTCCACACCCCAGACTTTTCACTTAAGCCAATAAATTCAGAATAGAATAAGGTTGATTTTCCTGCCACGTGTAGCAGTTCCACCTGAACAGAACCCATGGAATCTGATCAATCTGCACAACTACCCCAGGGCAGAGGTCGTCATCCCTCTCCTACAGGTGTAGCCACAAGGCTCAGGGAGGTCACACGCCTCATTGAGGATCACACCATAACTAGTGGCTGACCAGAGCATGAACCTGGGTGTCCAAGTCCAGCAGGGCCACACTCTTGTCCCTTATTGCACACACCTCTTGAGAGAACAGGCATCCCAGCCTCAAGTCATGCTGGTCAGTGGGCCCTGTGAGAGGTTTTGTCCCTTTCCTGCCTTCTTCCTCCCCATGGGGTTGGGGATGGGGGCTGCTGTGCACCTTGTCAACATGGCCCTGGGGAGAGGAGCAGGGAGACACCTTTCATCTGTATGACACCAGCCCAGGCTTCTGGGGGCAGGGTGGCTCTAGTAAGGGTCGGCAGGCCTGCACTGTGCTGTAAGCTGTAGGAAGGTGGCTTATGGCTACATAGGAAAGTTGAGAGGCACTCGAGTAACTAAGTGGGATCCCAGGGTTAGGAATGGGGTGAATGGGAAGCAGTGACCTTAGAGGTGGAAAGCTGGAAGGTTCCAGCTGTTTCCATAAAACCTGGTACAGTAGCTTCTCGTTAAGGGCTTGCCACAAGCCCTTCGTCCCCTCCAGTGCAGGGTAGTCTGGCCTCTCCGGGACTGAGCTAAGGAGGAATTTGCTTTGGAAGCCTGGGAACAGATCCTTGGGCTCCCTAATCCTAATAAATCTCTTGAGCCCAGTGTCAGTTGCTGAAGGGCATTTCCGTGCCACCAAGAGCCCGCTGCTCCTGTTAGTGCAGGGACAGCCAAGCACAGGCTTTAGAAAAGGTCTCCCTCCTGAGAACTAACAGTATCTTTGGAGCCAGTCTCACCACTTGTGAGAAGGTTGGCCACGGGATGTCCCATGTCTCTTGGCCTCCATTTCCATGTTGGGAACCAGGACTAGTAATCCAGAGTGAGCCGGCTTGTGAGAATTAGATGAGTGGAGAGTGCCTGGCATTCTTTAGAACAGCTCTATTGAGATGTAGTGCACATACTCTTCAGCTTAACCATTTAAAGTATATGCTGGTTTTTAGTGTTGATATATTCACAGATAGGTGCAGCCACCTCATAATCCTCATTTCAGAAGACGCCCAGCACCCACTAAGTCACTCCCTGTTTCCTACTGCCCAGGCCTGGGCAGCTACTGGTCCACTTCTTGTCTCTGGGATGATCTGGTGCATTTTTGGGAGGCTCAGCATGTGGGAGTTAGTATTGACAAAGGCTGGGTTTTCTTTATAAGAGATCACTTAGAATGTTAGAGGCCACAGAGGGAAGGCTGATGTCTGTTTTAGAAGGACTTTCTTCTCTGGCAAGGCAGATCACCTTGCAATACAAAATGATTCCTGGGATGTGGCCGGGGAGGGGACTTTGCTGCTATGAGCTGGCAACAAACTGCGTGGGAGTGGGGGTGTTGAAATCTTGAGTCACCCCTTTGGGGGGAGACAGTAGGTGGATTTGGGGTCTGCTCTTTCCTGTCTTCCTGGGTGTGGCCCCAGGATTCTGCTTCTCTCTGTTCAGGGAATTTCCTGCGGGCTAAGCTGTCCTGGGTTCTGGGGAATTGGGAACAAGTCAGAGCTTTCAGGAACACAGAGGAGTCTTCTGTTGGGCCTCCCTTTAGTTTCTCGTTTGCATCTTCTCGACTCCGTAGGTCCCCATTTTGTCACCCCGGGTCCTCTAACACCAACTGAGCACATGAGGCCAGAGTCAGGAATCTAAGCCCTTGGGCCATTGCCAGGTTTTGTGCAGACCAGGAGCTAAGAATGTTTTACAAAAAAGAATGTTTTATGACACTTGACGTTTCCACAAAATTCAAATTTCAGGGCCTATAAGTAGTTTTGTGGGGACAGCCACACTCGTTTTTGCCGTCACCACTGACAACACAGACTTAAGTAGTTGCCACAGTCTGTGTTTTCTATCTAGACCTTTGCAGAAAGTGTTTGGTGACCTCTGCGTGGGGCGTGGAGCCAGGGAACGGGGGCAGTGGGTAGTCAGTGGGGGCTGAGCTGGCACAAGCCTGTGCAGAGAGCTGGTTATTGAGGGGAACGGTAGTCGGTTACTATAGATAACTGAGGATCCTGTGGCCACATGGAAAGCTGTGTACAGAATAGCGATACATGAAAATAGAACATGAAGTTGTAGGTACACTGTGGTCACGGTGCTATAAGTGTGCATGTGCATGAGGACAGCAGGTAGCACACACAGAGCGGTGAAGATGGCGTCTGGGTGGTGGGAGTGAGAACAGTTGTTCTTTCTGTTCTGTTCTTGTGTTTTAATTTCCCTGTAATATTCTTATAATACATATCGATGAGCAGTTGCAGCCTAGAGGAGGTACCTACTGGGCAGATGGCTGTTCCCAGGCCTGGGAGGGCTGGAGGCAGAGGGAGCCTGTGCCCTAGACTTGGGTTATGGAGGAAGTGCCTGGGGAGGGTAGAGGTAGGTGCACTTTGCTCCTGTGAGCTGGGGGCCGAGGCTGCGCAAACCTGATTGTGGTTCGTGTGTCTGCTCACTATGCAGTTGCCTCTGGAAGTTGCTTAGAAGGCTTGGAATCGCACCAGCATCCGAGAACCAGTTGCTTCTGCCCACAAGGGTTAGCCAGGGAGGGCCATTCAGGTCCCCCTCAGTTCTGGCTTCCAGCCGGATGGACCCAGCCAAGTCCTGCCCTGCTGCTGATGGGCTGTGTGCTCTGGGACTCGGGTTAAGTCTGTAGGTGGCAGAGCTGGGACCCTCCACCCATCCCCTGCCTCCAGTGTCCTGCTCAGAGCTTCAGAGATGGTGCCTCCCAGGCATGCTTAGTGACATGCATCTGGGGCTTGGGCTTAGCTGGGATGATGTCTCTTATGTCAGTGTGGTTGTCCCCAGGGAGAGTGTCAGCCCTCCTGGGTGCATCCATCTTTTGCATTGCCTCCCTGGTCTGCCAGCAGAGGCCTGGGCACGTGGTGCGTAGACAGTGAATATTTGTGATTGGATGGAGGGGGCTTGGTGCTTGGTCTTGGACTTAAAAGCGCGTGCGCTTAAGGGTTCCAAGGTCAAAGGAGGAGGATGCGATTAGTTCTGAGAAGGGAGGAGGGTGGGGAGGGGGAGAGGAAGAGCCCTGGATGTGTTCTTGCTAGGGAGGAAGGGGCAGGTGGGGGTGCAGGTGCTGTTCCAGGTGCCAGAATCAGTGAAAACCCGTGAGGCCATACTGTTGGGGAGGCGGCGGGGGTTGGGGGGAACTGGGGCAGGAGCAGGTTGGTTCAGCGCACACATTCTGTTCCAGGTGCTGGGAGAGCACGAGGCACAGAGATGAAGTCCAGGCGCTCGTGGAGATGGCACGCTGGTGGGGACACAGAAACCGCCACCCACCCAGGGTGCTGTGAGTCAGAGGGTGACAGTGCTCCAAAGACAGGGAAAGCAGGGAGGAGGGGGAGGAGCAGTGGCCCTGTGCACACTCCTGTGGGGAGAGGGAACTGGAGGAGGTGGGGACAGACCACATGGTTAGCAGAGGAAAGTGAGGTTCAGCCAGAGGGCAGGGTAAGTGCAAAGGCCCTGTGGCAGTAATGTCTTTGCATAGTCAGAGCAGAGTGAGGTGGCAGATGGGGTTAGGTCAGTGGGGTAAGGGGGTGGCAGGTCTCACGGGGCCTTGTGGGTAGGCCCAGGTTAAGAGTTAGGATTTCGATCTGAGTGGGATGAGAAGCACAGGCAGGTTTTCCGATCCTTGAGTCTTGAAAGGAGCTCTTCTGTTTCTGTGTGTCAGGTATCCGTCTGGTGTCCTGGTGGAAGCAGGAGGCTGACGCGTCTGTCCAGGTGAGAGGTGATGGTGACTCGCACGGTGGGGAGGAGGGGGCAGCTGCGGAGGTGGTGAGCAGGGTGGTCACCTGCTATTTCGTAGCTCAGTGAACAGCACCCTCAGGCCCCAGGTGCCAGGTCAGAAATCCGGGCCTTGCCGGCCTCTGCTGTTCTGTGTGTGGCCAGGTGAGGGAGCCTCCCACCTTCTGTGTCCCTCAGCCCACAGCCCAGGCAGCGCGGTCCTGAGAGCCACCGCCAGCCCAGCAGGGAGCCCGGCTGTATCCCACCCGGGGGCTGGCTCCCCCGTCCCACGTTCGCCCTTCTCCCATCCGTGGCGCACACAGCACCCAGGACGGTATCGTAGCGCATTAGACGAGGACGGGGCTTTGTGCAGCACGGCGACATGAGGGAGGCTCGGGCCCTGCCTGCGCCCAGGGCCTCGTGGACTTCACCCTGCCAGCCCTGCCTCGAGCCTCCCTGAACTTGAGCATTTCAAGCACGCGTCTCCCAGCCTTTCCCTCTGGCTCTTAGACCCTGGTTTTTCGGGTCTCAACTTAGAGGCCACCTTCCCTAGGACCCTTCCCAGGCACACGGATGCTAGATTAGGGGCCCCCGCTGTGCCCCATGGCCTCTGAGAGCTTATCGCACAGAATCATACTTGTCTGTTTGGTTCTCTGACACCCCCTTCCTGGTTATGACTTCCCTGAGGGCAGGGATGGGGTCTGCTGTCCCCAGTGGGGTGGGACACTCAGTTCTCTCCCTCCATACGTGTTTATTGAATGAGTGGCCCATGGAGGGAGCCGCTGTGTCTGACCCAGTAACACAAGGGTCACACTGTGGAAACTAGTGGGGATCGTGACTGGGACCCCTGCCCCCGGAGCGGTGGCCCATCAGTGGGGCTGGCTTCCTCCCCCACTCCCCTCCCTCCTCTCCTTGTCCCTGTCCATCCTGGCTGACCCACGAGTGGCTGTCAATGTTGGCTAAATACATCCACACCTGGCTGTCATTCTTTGCCCACAGTCACAGGGCCTTCTGGGGACTGTCCTGTAGCCCCAAGGGGTGGCTGGAAGCCAGAACGTCAGGCCTTTAGGGCCAGGAAATTGCATAGAAGGCTGAATCCTCAGGGCACCCCATTTTGGGCTGGGCTGTGCTCTGCCCTGTGGATGGGGTGGAAGGAGGCGGCGGCAGCCCTGGCATCTCCTCCGGCTCTTCCAAGGTCAGATTTGAGATCTCAAATCTACTTGCTAATGCACAATTTATCTCTTCCTCCATTTTCTCTGGAACCTGTGCTTGTGTAGCTGTTGACGTGATGCGGTGGGGAATGGGTTTTATCAAAGAAGCTGCTGGCGGAGCCCGCTGGCATCCCTATGCATCCAGAGATTCCCGCCCGGCTACGGCTCCAGCTGCGGACAGCTGCCTGCCTCCACCTCGGGGCCGGTAGCTCCCTCAGCCCCACAACAAGCTGTGCTGGCGTGTAAGGTGCATTTCCTATTTTTAATAGCCTAGTTGTTGAGAAATGATAAGGCTTCTACTTCCTTTAGAACGGAAGGCTTTCAGAAATATTTATTTATATCTTTGTTTCTATAGAATCCAGGAGGTCATCTTTGCCTGGGGAGGGTGGGCAGTGGAGGGCATCACCTGCGAGTGGCCCTGGTACTAGCTTGCATTCGCTGTCAGGAAACGTAGGACACTGAGCGCCGTGGGGGCCCAGCCAGCTGCGCTGAGGAAGTCCCAGCTCTCCGGTAGGGGGTCAGGTGGGAGGCTTGAAAACAAGTAATGACCGCACAGGCTGGCAGGGGTGACGGTGACTTGTGCAAAGTGCAGTGTGAGTGCACAGCCAGGAGCCCCTACGGCTGCTGGAGAATCAGGGAAGACATCATGGAGGAGGTGGCCCTTGATGTGTGAAGGATAAGTAGGAGTCTGGGGCCGGGTAAAGGCTGGAGGGAGGGCAGGTGGGAGAAGGGAGGCTCTTACATGCCAGGCAGGTGTGCACGTGCCTAGAGTTGGCCATGGCCACGTTCTCAGGGGCTTTCAGTGCCATGCTGAGGGGTCTGAACTCCATCCCGAAACCCTCCCAAGTTTTAACTGGGGTGTGACACGGCGGTGGGTTAGAGCTACGTTAGAGGGTTAGAGGAGGGGATGGGTATGTTCACACCTCACGGGTGCAGTGTGCACCGTCTGGGGGATGGACACGCTTGAAGCTCTGACTCGGGTGGGACAAAGGCAATATACGTAACCTAAATATGTGTACCCCCATAATATGTTGAAATAAAAAGAAATTTAAAAAGATGCTGTGCCTTTTTTTAAAAACCTCAAGATGAAAATAATTTCAGAAAAAAAACAAAAAGCTACATTGTTCAGGTTTTCTCAAATCGATTTCACATACAGACCTAGTGTGCACACTTACGGCCGGGGCGTCCTGAGCCACAGTGACCCTTGCTGTGTGCAGTGCATTTCTTTTCTGTTCTGTTTCATTTGTCCTTTTAAAATGCCGTTTGCAGTCTTCTACATTGATTTCCTGTCTCCCTGAATATTTTTGATCTGCAGAGCGAACAGTGCTGGACTAGGGAGAGGGAGATTGAGGCAGGAGCCCAGCCAGAGGCTGCTGTCAGGGTACAGCCAGGACGCGGTGATGGCACCGGGCACCCGGCCTGGGGCGGACACCAGAGACTCCCAAGTGAAGGGGCATTGGCCCCCAGGCCTCAAGAGACTAGAGGCAGCTCCCGAAGCAACAAGAGAGCCCCTCGCTGTGAGCCATGCCGAGGATCCAGAAGCTGTGCTTTCATAACTCAGACACATTGCGTGGTGTCTGAAAGCCATTTCATTAAATGTCACATGGAATCAAAATAGAAATTACATCTCTGGGACAAAGCCCATTGAGCCAGGAGCCAGGCATTCTGAATTGGAACCAGAACAGACCCAGAAGCGGGATTGAGGCTCCCAGACTGCCTGTGTCTGTGGGGCCAGCCTTCCACTCCCTCCCTTGCTCACAGATGCTGCAGGGGGTCCTGGAGCCCAGCCCACCTGCAGTGAAGCACACTCGGATTTTCCCACAATGGCATTTAATTCTAGAGTCAGCAGAGCGATACCTACAAAGTTCTCAAGGAAAGAATGTGCAGCCCAAGAATTTTACATCCTGACAAGCTGCTGGTCAAACACAAAGACCAGGAACCATTTTGAGCTCGCAAGAACTCAGGAAATGGCTGGGCACGGTGGCTCACGGCTGTAATCCTAGCACTCTGGGAGGCCGAGGCAGGCGGATTGCTCAAGGTCAGGAGTTCGAAACCAGCCTGAGCAAGAGCCAGGCCCGTTTCTACTATAAATAGAAAGAAATTAACTGGCCAATTAATATATATAGAGAAAAAATTAGCCAGGCATGGTGACACATGCCTGTAGTCCCAGCTACTCAGGAGGCTAAGGCAGGAGGATTGCCTGAGCCCAGGAGTTTGAGGTTGCTGTGAGCTAGGCTGACGCCACGGCACTCACTCTAGCCTGGGCAACAAAGGGAGACTCTGTTTCAAAAAAAAAAAAAAAAAAGAGAACTCAGGAAATATTTTTTCATGGAGCCACTCTTGGCTAAACTATTGGAAAAGAAATTTCATTAAATCAAGAGACAAATAGAAGAATTTCAGCAAGAGAACTGACAGTGAGCAGCGAATCTACCTGGAGGGCCAATGTGAGAATCAAGATCATATATAAATATTATAAACCCAGAGGTCAGAAATGATTCAGTGAACAAAAATGGGGAAGAAAGGGGAGAGTTGTTAAGTATGCTGATTTCTTTATCTTTCTTTATGGGGGAGGAGACAAAAATAAGAAAAAGATAGCATAGAGGTAAATACTGAGAAATATAATCATCTAAAATTAAAGGCAAAAAAAGTGGGAATGAGAAAATATTCTTTTTTCATAAGTGATTTTAGTAGGAAATATACTGTCTAAAAAAGGGAATTAAGAGTATTATATACAACAGAAGCAAAAACAAAGACCGTATGATCCTTTCAATAGAAAAAGCATTTGACAAAATTCAACACCCTTTTATAATAAGAATGCTAAACAAAATAGGCATAGACGAGGCTTACCTAAAAATGATACAAGCCATATATGATAAACCCACAGCCAATATCATACTAAATGGAGAAAATTTGAAAGCATTCCCACTTAGAACTGGAACAAGGCAAGGTAGCCCACTGTCTCCACTTCTATTCAACATAGTGCTGGAAATCCTTGCTACAGCAAGACAAGAGAGCAGAATTAAGGGTGTCCAAATGGAAGCAGAAGATATCAAACTCTCATTCTTTGCTGATGACATGATATTATACCTAAAAAACCCCAAGGATTCAATCAAGGGACTCCTGGAATTGATAAATGAATTTAGTAAAGTCTCAGGATACAAAATCAATACACAGAAATCAGAGGCATTCATATATGCCAACAACAGTACAAGTGAGAACCAAATCACATACTCAATTGCCTTCAAAATAGCAACAAAGGAAATAAAGTACCTAGGAATATATTTAACTAAGGAGGTAAAAGACCTCTACAGGGAGAACTATGAAACAATGAAGAAGGAAATAGCAGAGGATATAAACAGGTGGAAGAACATACCATGCTCATGGGGCAGCAGAATCAACATTGTTAAAATGTCTATACTACCCAAAGTGACCTACAGAGTCAATGCAATCCCTATCAAAATACCATCATTATTTTTCACAGATATAGAAAAAATAATTTTATGCTTCATATAGAACAAGAGAAGACCCTGTGTAGCAAAATCAATCCTAGGCAATAAAAACAAAAAGGAGGTATCAATTTACCATACTTCAAACTATCTTACAAGGCAATAGTAATTAAAACATCTTGGGCCGGGCGCTGTGGCTCACGCCTGTAATCCTAGCTCTTGGGAGGCCGAGGCGGGCGGATTGCTCAAGGTCAGGAGTTCGAAACCAGCCTGAGCAAGAGCGAGACCCCGTCTCTACTATAAATAGAAAGAAATTAATTGGCCAACTGATATATATATAAAAAATTAGCTGGGCATGGTGGCGCATGCCTGTAGTCCCAGCTACCCGGGAGGCTGAGGCAGAAGGATCACTCGAGCCCAGGAGTTTGAGGTTGCTGTGAGCTAGGCTGACGCCACGGCACTCACTCTAGCCTGGGCAACAAAGCGAGACTCTGTCTCAAAAACAAAACAAACAAACAAACAAAAAAAAAAAAACATCTTGGTACTGGCAAAAGAACCAGGGACATTGACCAGTGGAACAGAACAGAGAACCCAGATATATAGCCATCCTCATATAGCCATCTAATCTTTGACAAAGCAGACAAAAACATATACTGGGGAGAAGAATCCTTATTCAATAAATGGTGCTGGGAAAACTGGATAGCCACATGCAGAATACTGAAACAGGACCCATACCCTCTACCTCTCACAAATAACAACTCACGCTGGGTAACAGACTTGAACATTAGGTGTGAAACTGTTAGAATTCTAGAGGAAAACATTGGAAATACTCTTTTAGACATTGGCCTAGGCAAAGAATTTATGAAGAAGATCCCAAAGGCAATCACAGCAGCAAAAAAAATAAATAAATGGGATCTGATCAAATTTAAAAGCTTCTGCACAACCAGAGAAACTGTCAAGAAAGCAAACAGACAACCCACAGAATGGGAGAAAATTTTTGCAAGCTACACATCCGATAAAGGGCTGATAACTAGAATTTATTTAGAACTCAGAAAAATCAGCAAGGAAAAATCAAACAACCCTATCAAAAAGTGGGCAAAGGACATGAACAGAAATTTTCCAAAAGAAGACAGAATAAAGGCCAACAAACATGAAAAAATGCTCAACATCTCTAATCATCAGGGAAATGCAAATCAAAACTGCAATGAGATATCACTTATCTCCAGTAAGAATGGCACCAGTTCCCAAACAATAAATGTTGGTGTGGATGCGGAGAGATAGGAACACCCCTACACTGCTGGTGGGACTGCAAACTAGTTCAACATCTGTGGAAAGCACTATGGAGATCCTTAAAGCAATACAAGTAGATCTACCATTTGATCCAGCAATCCCACTACTGGGCATCTACCCAAAAGATCAAATGACACTCTACAACTGGGATACCTGCACTTGAATGTTTATAGCAGCACAGTTCACAATCGCAAAGGTGTGGAAACAATCCAGGTGCCCATCAATACATGAGTGGATTAATAAAATGTGGTATATGTATACCATGGAGTACTATTCAGCTTTAAGAAACAATGGTGATATAGCACCTCTTATATTTTCCTGGATAGAGCTGGAATCCATTCTACTAAATGAAGTATCTCAAGAATGGAAAAACACCACATATAGTCACCAGCAAATTGGTATTAACGGATCAACACCTAAGTGGACATATAGGAATAACATTTATCGGGTGTCGGGCAGATGGGAGGGGGGAGGGGGTATGGGTATATACAAACATAATGAGTGAAATGTGCAACGTTTGGGGGATGGTCACGCTTGAAGCTCTGACTTGAGGGGGGAGGGCAATATACATAACCTTAACATTTATACCCTGATAATATGCTGAAAAAATTACCATTTTTTTTACTATTGGAGTTGAAAAAAAGTATTATATAGTCATAATTATGAACCAAATAATCAGAAGAAATATACTCACAAGAAAATAAACAGAGTAGCCAGTGGGGTGGTGTGCATCCACAGTCCCAGCTATTGGAGAGGCTTAGGCGAGAGGCTGCTCGAACTGAGTTCAAGGCTGCAGTGCACTAGGACTGCAGCTGTGAGCAGCCACCACCACACTATAGCTGGAGGAACATAATGAGAGTCCACCTATCAAAAATAAATATAAATAGGCCGGGCGCTGTGGCTCACGCCTGTAATCCTAGCTCTTGGGAGGCCGAGGCGGGCGGATTGCTCAAGGTCAGGAGTTCAAAACCAGCCTGAGCAAGAGTGAGACCCTGTCTCTACTATAAATAGAAAGAAATTAATTGGCCAACTGATATATATAAAAAAAAAAAAAATTAGCCGGGCATGGTGGCGAATGCCTGTAGTCCCAGCTACCCGGGAGGCTGAGGCAGAAGGATCACTCGAGCCCAGGAGTTTGAGGTTGCTGTGAGCTAGGCTGACGCCATGGCACTCACTCTAGCCTGGGCAACAAAGCGAGACTGTCTCAAAAAAAAAAAAATAATAAAATAAATAAATAAATAAATAAATATAAATAAATAAAAATAAACAGTGTACATAGTGAAAATAAAACACTTAAAAGTTACAAAAACACAATGACAGAACCAATACTATTATTTGTCATATCAATAAATGTAAATGGGCTACACCTGCCCATTAAAAGAAAAAGGTTTTCATGAGAGCAAAACCAAACTCTGCTGTAATCAAGAGATAAACTTAGAACAAAGCAATTTAGAAACTCTGAAAATAAAAGAGTGGGAAAAAGGTAAGTTGGGCAAATGAAAACACCAAGAAAGCAGGAGTTTTGATGTTAATAACAATGGACAAGAATGTATTTGGAACAAAAGTATTAAACAAGACACAAAAAGGAATCTGATAATGATAAAGAGTATAATTTATATTGAAGATATAATAGCTAAATAGCCATGATTCAAATAACAGAGCATCAACATTCACTAAGCAAAGACTACAAGGTATAAAGGGAGAACTAGAAACACATTAGTGAAAGCCGACTGATTTCTGAATGTTAATGACAGACATCATGAAGGAAAAGCAAGTAAAAGTACAGAAGACCTGAAAACAGAATATGTTCTCATGCTGGTTCTCAGTGGCCTGTCGTTGCTCAATTACAGGACGGTGGATGAACACAGAACATAAAAGAAACTCACAAACACACAAAGACATTACATGACTCGAGTGCCCAATGCACTGGTTGCTTTATTTTTATAGCCCTCAGACCCAAGGGTTAGTTCCTTGTACGTGAGCATCTGAACATAGCAGCCATAACCATCAATTCCTGAGTTGTTTCACAAGGGAACAATGGTCCCATGCTCTCAGACCTCAAAACGGTTACTTACGGCACTGGACATAGCTCAAAAGCCAAGGCCGAGATAAGCAACATAAAGCAATGCAACCATTTGAAATATTTCTTGTTCTCTTTCCCAGGCAGCGGCTCCTCCCTGGCCCCCATGGTTGTGCCTGTCTTAGGTTGCCCCTCCCTTGAGAAATCTTACCCATCATTGACTACCAACCATCCAATGGGGGCCAGGCTTTGGGAATGTTCTTCTTATCAATATGGCCTCCAGACTCCCACCACGGGGCCCTCTATGTGGGAGCTGGGCAACATTTGCTTACGTGCATAAACTCAGTCCTCTTATCATGTCACGAGGCAGCAACTGTGTCTGAAGAAAATGCTGACTATTGTTGCGTCATGCAGCACATGTACATTACAGGCTATAGTGAATGATTAGTATAAGGCATCACACCAGAATCAGCCCCCAACAGTGGCCTCAGTGGTGTTTTCAGCAGTACTGATTCTCCTGCACGTCTCTTGCCATTTTGTCATTATTTCGAAGGTTTTATTTTTTTCCCTTCCTTCCCCGAGTTTCATTTTCCCCGAGTTCTCATATCTCTGTTTTGTGCACTTGCTTTCTAGAGCTGATTGCTTTATTAATTTTTCGCTGTTGTTTAATTTACAGTGGAAGGTTCAGTGGCAGTTTTCTCATCTGTAAGTTTCATCTAGTAGGTTTTCCCTTGTCACTTGTTTTTCTTGTTCTTTTTTATTTTTTAATTCTTATAGCCTCTTCCCATGAATTCTGTGCTCCTTGCTTTTTCATTCCTCATCTTTGGATAAGGTGAGTGATTATTCAGCCGTCTGTTTGCCGGAGGCTCACGTGGGAGAAGAGGCCAGGAATCTCCCTTGACCAGTGTTGTGTGCAGTTGGGCCGCACACGGCAAGGTCTGGTGGTTCCTCTTTGCTTCCTGCAAATACTGCTTGTCTGTGGGATTTGCCACTGTGATCTGTTTCCTCTGTTTCTTGGAGCCAAACATGCCTGTGTCCCGAATGCCAGTCGTGAGCTCAGCACCCCACTCCTTTTGATGCAAATGAGGGACTTTGACAGGGGAGCCGTGTGGCCCTTCTCACAGCTTCTTCCCAAACCTCTGCTGTGTATTTCCCGGTTTCCACAGCCCTCTGACTTTCCCGGTTGGGGTTTCATCTCTGTTTTCATTGGAAATGGAGTTTGTATCCACGGGGGAGTTTGCATTATTTTTTCTCATTCTCCTTGTTACTTTGGGATGATTTCCTTTTTTTTTTTTTTTTTGCTTTATTAAAGTGTAATTGGGATACAATAAACTGTGCCTGTTTGATATGTACTATTTAATTCATAAGCTTTCACATGTGTATACACCCATGACACCATCGTCGACATTGAGCTATTATTGAATATATCTGTCACCCTCCAGAGTTCCTCGTGCTCAATCTTACCTCCTCCCTCCTCTCAGGCAGCCACTCACCTGCTTTCTGTTACTGTGGATTAGTTTGCATTTTCTAGAATTTTATATAAATAGAATCTTACAGTATTATTATTTTTTTTCTTTTTGGCCTGGCTTCTCTCACTTAGCATAATAATTTTGAAGTTCATTCAGCTGCGTATGGCCGTGGTTCATCCCTTTGTCTTGCCGTGTTGTACTTCGCTGTACAGATGTGCCACAATTCATCGACCCACTCACCTGCTCGTGGACCGTTTGGGCTGTGAGTACAGCTGCTGTGAACATTCACGTAGAAGTCTCTTATGGACACACACTTTCATTCCTCTTGAGTCAATATGCAGGAGCAGAATGATGTGTGTCTAACTTTTTAAGGAACTGCCAAACTGTTTTCAAACTGAGGATACCATTTTACGTGCCTGTGAGCACGAGAGCAGCGCAAGAGTCCCAGTTGCTTCAGATCCAGGGACGCCTGCCCTCCACTCTCCAGCCCTCTCCTCGTGGGACTTCCTCCAGGACACTGGCAAAGTGTCGTCCAGAGCCAGGACTCCCTAATTGGGAGGGCAGTGCTGAGTCAGGGTTACGTGACCACCACTGTGCCCCGGGGAGGTGTAATTATGTCCCCGTGTTCTCACAACATGGGCTCTCCCTTAAGGACACAGAAGCTGAGGCCTAGAGAGCTTGTTCAGTGTGTCCTTGGTCATCCAAGCCAGGTTGTCTGAATCCAAAGCCCACTAACCCACACTGCGGTCCCCAGGACTTGATCCTCTGGCCTGAGTCTGCTAGTGTCTACAGGAACAACCTTGAAGGCACCCTAAGGAGCCCCTCTAGACCTCGGAACTGTGAGTGCTCTCAGCTAAATTTCCAATCAGCCTGTGATGGATCAGAGACGTGCACAGTCTTCTCAAAGAGAGACCAGCTGCCAGGCCTGTGAGACAGCAGGGAGCGGACTGAATGCTGTGAGCAAAGGAGAGGCGGGCCTGGGCCGGGTCCTCTGGGCGGGCCCTGCTGTGTTTACTCTGGGATTAGTCACATCTGAGTTGTCTGGAGTGCTGGGGGACAGCGTGGCAGGGTCTCTTTGCCTTCTGGGGAAATGCTTAGCTGCTGGAAGAGAAAAGGGAGGTGCAAAAGCTAGGCCATGTTCATTCATTCGTTCATTCGTTCACTATTTAGCGAGCTTCAGCTATGTGTGAGGGACTGTTTTGGATGCTGGAATGCAGTGACAGGGTGTGGAAGGGAGGGAGCCTCTGAACTCGGCCCATTACCTGTACTTAGGTTTTCCCAAAACCCTGGGAAAGGGGCTGTGATGGAAGAGAAGAGAAGAGGGAAGGGGCAGTGTCCCTGGGCAGCAGAGACAGGAGATGGAGCCTGTGCATCAGCAATGTGGAGGGCTAGGACAGCCCATGCCATTGCAGGGAACAGAAGAGACCCGCACAGGGGCCAGGTGACCTTGTCCAGAAAGAGGCCTGGGGTGGCAGAGGAAGGGAGGACCGCATCTCTAGGAGGAAGTAGTCCAGTGCACGTCAGTAGCTCAGTTGCTCGTTATCAGTGAAAAAAAAGTGGCTTCTGGTTTACACATCAGCCATGTGAGCCTGGCTAATGTGAGTCTTCCCTGCAAGCTAATCTGTGTGCTGTCTCTGGCGTGGCAGTGAGGTTTCTGCGTTGGGTCAGCTGAGGGGTAAGTGCAGCCTGGGAGGCCTCTTGGAGGACAGACAGCCGGCTTCAGTCAGCAGCTCAGCAAGCAAAAGGTCATGTTGAGTTCAAGTGCAAAGACTGTGAAGCCCAATGGGGAAAAGCTAGATGAATTAAAGTCACCCTAAACTTTTCACCAGCTTTTCACCAGCTTTGCAGCCTGGGCTAGGGCTGGGGTCATGATGTGAGCTGGGGAGAGAGAAGGAAGAAGACCTGTGTTATCTAGGCTCTCCCTCCTGTGTGCCAGGAAAAGTGCTGCCAGGGGCAGGGTCACTCCTTCATTCCAGCCTGTGCTTTTCCACCACTTCTTGAGACTTGAGCTCTGTGGGGCAGAGAGGTGGGTCCACCCGATTCTTGCCCTTGAGGCCCTTGGGGTCTAGACCCGGCCGAAGCGCCAGGGCACTGAGCGACTTGTGCGGGAAGGTGGGTGAGTTGCTCATACCTGGCTCTTATCCATCTGTACCTTCTGTCCTTGGTTCTTCTTTGCCCCAGAGGGTGGACCCTGCAGGGCCAGGCTGTGGCAAGGCCAGCCTCTGCCAGTGGTCAGGTCCACGAAGCCACCGGGCCTGGAGGAAACAGCAAGGATTTTGGAGTCAGACTCCAAGTTTTTGCCCTCCCAATACCTCGCTTTGCTTTCCCAGGCAAGTTGCTGAACCTCTCTGAGCTAGTTTCTCATCTGTAACATGGGTTCTGAGGAAAGCTCCGGCAGAGCACCTGGCACCTGCTAACTGCTTGGTTCGGGTTAACCCCTTCTCCTCCCCCCCGGACACCACCTCAACCCCATCTGCCTTGCTCCCCTGATGATAACCTGGCTCAGAAACCCTTTTCAGGAGAAGAGTGGGGGAGCCCTGGAGGTCCAGGGAGGTGAGAACTGGAACCTTCTGCCATTTGCCTGTCCACAACCCAGGTTAGATTACTGGGAATTTGATATTCAGGTCATTCTGAAATGCAGTTCTGGGTTACGTTGTTTCTGGGAGTTTTGAAGAGAAGCTAAATTAAATTAAAACAAAATTACAATCACTGAGTTAATGAATGTGACAATACAAATCATTCGCAATCAAATTAATGTGATATTAAGTCTCATAATTATACTAATAACCTTCGCACAGCAATACAAAAGCAGCGGCTGTTTGGGGAAGAATGATTTATTACACGGAAGAGCAGAGTTTGGGGAAAGGCTCAGGACTGCCTTCTGGGATCTGAAAAGGAAGAGGGAGGGGCTCAGATTTCTAATGTGCCCCCTGGGTGCCCGGATGCAGGGCCACACTGTCCCTGCCCTTGATAAGCACCTGGCTCACGTGTCGGGACAGCCACGTTTGCAGTGACTGTGAAGTGAAGGGCCTATGACAAGGGCTGTTGGGAAGGCTTCCTGGAGGCGGTGGCATTGAGCAGGAGTCACCGGGTCTTGTTCCCCTTCCTCATCTTCCTTCTTTCTGCAGCTGGCTATAATCTGGCTTTTGTCCCCTCTTTACCCCAGAAATGCTTATGAGGTCACCTTCATGTTGCCAGACCCAAAGGTAGGTCCTCAGGCCTCATCTTTCTTGATTCACAGCAGCATGTGCTCCCGGAAGCTTCCACTGTCCTCTGGGACCCACCCTTGCCTGGTTCCCAGCAGTGTCACCAGCTCCCTTCTCTGTGTCCTTTGCTGGGTCCTTTCCCCTCCCAACCTCCTACACCCCAGGGCTCAGCCCGCCCCTCCTCTCCTCCCTGCGTTGCTGGCTCCCGAGGGTCCCCTGGACCCACTGATGACACCAACATTCATGGCTTGTCCTGGCCCTCGTGCTTCCCCTGGGATGTCTAGTAGACATTTTTTTTTTGTTTTGAACCAGATAATGCAATACAGGAAAATGCACACATCCTAAGAGCACAGCTCGGTGCCTTTTTGCCAAGCGTGTGCGCTTGTGTAGTCTGCTCCCAGATGGAGAGAGAATGTCACCAGCCCGGGGAAGCCCGCACCTCCCCGTCCTGACCACGGAGACTTCCTTCCCCAGACAGGAGCCTCGCCTGGTCTGTGCCTTGCAGAGATGCAGTCAGGGAAGACCACTCTTCCGTGCCTGGCTGCTGTGGCGGGCACGGCGTGCGTGGGACTCACCGCGCGCTGCGTGCAGCTGTGGGTGCTCCGCTGCCGCAGGGAGGACTCCAGCACGTGCACGTGCCGCGGTTTATCCATCCCGCGCCTGATTGACGCGTGTGGTGTTTCCAGTTTGGGAATTGTGAACAATTCTATTAGAGGGAGTTAATGGCTATTTTACTCCTCATTCTGCAAACCAGCACTGCCCTGCAGGGACTGAGCTTGTGGAGGCCAAAGGTATTTCAACAGAGACCTTCCATGCCTTCCTCTAATAGAGTGAGTGCCTGATATGTGATCTCAGGCATCATGGCTGGAATATTTATTTTAAATAAATGACTGTGCGAATTGATGAAGGAATAAATGAATGAATCCATGCATTTCTGAAAAGCATTATTAGGTGCTCCCCTGTGTCAAATACTGTGCTAGTCATTTTCATAAACATTGCTGTATTTAATCCTTGCCACACTCCTTTGAAATGGGGTGGTTACCTTGATTTTGTAAACAGAAAAATAAAAACAAAGCTCAGAGAATTTAGGTCATTTAACTTCTCTGGGCTCAGTTTCCCATCTGTGAAATGGGTAACAGTAGAGCTCAGTGGGTTGTTGAGAGGATGGGTGGGGTGACACCCATGAGGCAGTCAGCATAGTCCTGGCCCAGAAAAGTGCTGGAGAACTTGCTGCCTGTTATTTTATGTTTTTAGAGACAGGGTCTTGCTCTCACTCAGGCTGGAGTGCAGTGGTGTGATCGTAGCTCACTGTAACTTCGAATTCCTAGGCTCAAGCAATCCTTTCACCTTAGCCTCCCGAGTAGCTGGGACTACAGGCACGTACCACCACACCTGACTAATTTTTCTAGTTTTTGTAGAGATGGGGTCTTACTATGTTGCCCAGGCTGGTCTCGAACTCAAGCGATCCTCCCACCTCAGCCTCCCAAAGTGCTGGGATTACATGTGTGAGCCATTGTGCCTGGCCTCTGCCTCTCAGTTATTTTTCTGGTTTGCACTCTCGTAGCTTTAAGTGGCCTGGCCAGGATTTGAACCTACCACCTTCCATCATCCCCCAGCACAATTTCTGCCTCTCCATGCTGCCTGCCTTCAGGAGATCAGGTGAGCAAAGTGTTCTTGGCCAAATCTCTCCAGCTTTGCCACTAGGTCCCTGAGCCACCTGCCTTCTCCCTGCCTTAGTCTGGGCCGTGGTTAAACAGCTCGGCTGGACACAGCCCTGGGACTCTGGTGCTCTCCTCCCCGCCGCTCCCCTACCCAGAGGCTGAGGTTGGAATACAACTGCTGTGGTCTGGGCTCACTAATTTCATTTTCTGTGTCTGGAGTAATAGGGCCTCTCAAGCTCATTATGCTAATTTAAATTCAAATAATAACCAGCTGCGCGTGTGACCGGCGTTGGGGCCGAGGCCACGCTCTGAGTAAGCGCTCGCCGACCTGGCGGGGAAGAGCCTGGCGGAGCTGAGGGCGGCCTCCTCCGCCAGGAGTTCAGGGTCGGTCAGCTGCGACCAGGCAGAAGCCGGTGCTGACCCTCACGCAACCCACGCAGGCCCCAGAGCTCCTCCCCAGCGCCCGCAGCTCGGAGAACCACGGGTAGGTAGAGCAGCGCCACGGGGGCCTGGGGGCAGCCCCGGGAGCGCTGGCCCTCTGATGGCGTCTTCCATGAATTAGTCATTTAAATCACTTTTGTGCTGAGACGTGGAAGTTAGTTTCGCATGGGGACAAATCTGGCCCCAGTTTTTGTTTACATCTGGTACTGAGGAGCAAGGTGGGGGCGCGTGCCTGTGTTCCCAAACAGGACAGCACCGCTTGCTAGCAGGTGCAGATGTCCTCGGTGCAAGGGCTCGAGTGGCCGAAGAGCTGTGAGCGGTGGCCACCGTGTGCTGTGGGCACCGAGACATGAGCCGGGCCTCCAGGGGCACCCCAGGAGGCCACGTCAGCACCTGGCTGTTCCTGATTCCTGCCCTTTGGCTTCGGGGGTGTGCCCTGAATCCTTGGTGTGTCCAAAGGCCTTCTCTTGGCGGGTTGTATTTGCTTAGTGTCTACTCCTGTGTGGGCAGAGCTCGGCGTGTGTTTTCTGAAATAGGATTTTAATAGTACAACAAGGAAAAAAAATGGCTCCAAGATGATTGAGCTTTATTCCCTCCTGCAGGACTTCTCAGAGCCTTTATTGGCTGCTGAGCAGTGTGAGTCTCTGAGAGGCATGGAATGGGGCGTTTCCCAGACACGTAGATCTTGTTTTCCTAGGAGGCTCTCCAGGGAGCAGAGCCCTGCTTCAGTTTCAGAAACGCTGGCCCACATCTATGGCTATACCACCCTGAACGCACCCGATCTTGTCTGATCTCGGAAGCTAAGCAGGGTCGGGCCTGGTTAGTACTTGGATGGGAGAAGCGCTGGCCCAAAGCGGCCTGGGAGCCTGCCCCCCAGTTTGCTGCCTCGCAGGCGTGCTTCCTGCTGCCTGGAAGGGGCGGGCAGGCTGTCTTCCTTCAGGACGAGGCTCTGCTTCTGCCCTTCCCTGCCTGGTGCATCCCTGTGGCCCACGGGGGCATGTCCCGTCCTCCCTCTGCCCTCTGTGGTGTGTCCTTCCCTGCCCCGCATGGATCCCTGCGTGCTCCTCTGTCCCAGGCTAGCGTGGTGTTCCTGCTGCCTCAGGCTGCCGTCCTCTGCTCTTCGGGGCCCAGGCCTGGGAGGCCTTCCCTGCAGCCTCTCGTCCACGTCCCGCACAGAGTTCCGGTTTCCCCTTCCAGGAAGCCTTCCTGATTGCCCTCTGCTACATCTTCTCATCTCATCGCTCCCAGTACTTTGTACCCAACCCAAAGCACCTTCGGGACTGAAAGCGTCTCACTCTGAAAAAGGTGTGGGCTCCTGGGCAGCAGTGCCGTCTGATCGACCTCAGGGCCCTGCCACCCACGGAGGGTAGGAGCTCAGCAGGTGCTCACCTAATCCACGAGTGGTTCACACTGGGCTTGCCTGGCTGGCGCCATGGCTTTGAGCAAACTGACCAAAGGCGCCCGTTGTGTGTGGAGCCAGCAGACAGGTCTGTTGGCTCCTCCCCAAGGCTGCTCAGATTGGAGGCGGTTCCCTCTCCTTCCTTCCCATAGTCACTTGAGAGGTTCAGTCTCCTCACCTCTCTGCCGCCCCCCCTCCCCCAGCTGCAGGGCCCTGCACAGACCACCACTGCCTGCCAGACCAGTCCCCGCCCCACCCCCGCCCGCCTCTGCTTTGGCTGATTGCTCAGGTCCTTCTAAGCTTCCCTCCTCGGGGCTGCAGGACACACACAGCACCCAGCTCCACCCTGTCCACGGCTGATGGCTCTTTATTAGCACACACAGTGGCCAAGACTTTGCCTATGACAGGAAAGATATACAGGGGCATGACCTCCACTGCATGCACACATGACCTTCTACATGCGTGCCACGTGGCAGCTTGGACCAGGTAGCTCCCCAGCCCCGTGAGGGGCAGCGTCGTCTCTACTCCACAGAGGAGCAAGCAGGGGTGCCAGGAGGTTGCAGGACTGCCAGGGGCACAGCTCAGGGGGCCGGGGCCGGGGCCGGTTGGGGGCCAGGAGGGCCTGCTCAGGCTCTCGAGAGCTGCTGGGCCCACGCAGCACTGCCCGGAGACCTGAGCGGTGCGAAGCTGCCGGTCAGTGGCGTGGAGCGTCTCTGTCAATCCAGGTGGCCCTCATCAGGACCTCAGACGCGGCACTGCGGGCCGTGTGGCGTGTGTGCAGGGGTTACTGCGATGAGTCATGACACTCACCCAGGAATCAGGGACGTATGGTGAGTGTCAACTCTGCCATTTACTGGCTGTGTGACATTTGGGCCTCCCTTTCTCTACATGGAGATGAAGGACCCCTCTTTCTCTGTCCCCAGAAAGAGTACTGGGCACACTTTCCTGAGCCTGCCACAGTGTTCGCAGCCAGCTGTCGAGTGGGAAAACCATCTTCTGTCGCCTGCTCGAAGCCCCCACTTGTTTCTGGCCACGACTGTGCATCTTAAATTAGCCTTTTGGTCGGTCTGAGTCGGCCAGGAGACTTGGGGTCGACTTGGGGCTCCACCTGAACTTGCTACGTGAGCTTGGGCAGGGCATTTTCCTTTCTAGGCCTTAGGCACCCCTTCCTCACGAGGGGGCTGTTGGATGTTGGACGTGCTGGCTGTTCTCGAGGGGTCCATCTGCACCAGCAGTTCTCACTGGGGTTGTCTAGGCGGATTCCAATGGCCTGCCGTGGTGGCTGGTCACCCTGGGCAGGGGTGGCCCTCCCATGTCCCCAGAGGCAGCAACAGGCTCTGCTGGTTCCTCCAAGAATAGCGGGACAGGTCGAGAGCCGCAGGTAATTATGTGCGCGCTTTGTTCCCTGCACAAAAGAGCTCTCAGAGAACTTCCGAGAGGCGCTGCTTCCTGGCTGATTGGAGTTTTTCAGAACTGGAGTGTGAAAGTCAAGCTGAACCTGCCTAATTGTGCCTGCGAAGGCTATTCAGAGCGTCTGCTCTTGGAAAGAAATCAGGACAATTAGCTCTTGGCTGCGGGGAGGGAGCCAGCTCTCGGTGGCGAATGTCAGCCTGTTCCTGGGAGAAGCAAAGGGCAGAGCTGGGCAAGGGATGGGGGGGTGAGGGGGCGTCTGCAGCTGCCTCTCAGGCTGGGTCTGAGCCCACCATCTTCACGGGCGTCGGGCTCCAGGTGTGGGTGTCCGGCGGCCAGGCTGGGGCAGAGCCTGGGCCAGGAGGGCGCACTTGGGGGTGCTCAGCCCAGCCCTCCGGGGCCTGGCTGTGTGACTTTGAGTGGGTCACGAAGCCCCTATGGCCTCAGTTTCCCTGAGTCTGCAACACAAGTGCTGCACGAAATGAGCAGATGGAGCTCCCGCACGGGGAGCAGCAGGTGGGAGCAGCGGGGTCCAGAGCGGATGGTGCCGGAAGGGCCGGAAGAGAGAAATGCTGCGGCCAAACCCAAAGCCCTGCTCTCCGGCCACCGGGGGCCGTGCCCCGCCCAGCCTGAGCGGCTCTCCTCTTCCCTCCCGTTTTTCTTTTTGCCTGGACCAGAGGAAAATGTTTCTAATTCTAATGCGAGCACCTCATTGGGCTTCCAAGTCAGAGAGGTGGGAGTTCACACCTCAGCATTGCTGCCTCTTGGCTCGGTGACGTTTAGGGACAACCCTCAGCTTCTCTGAATCAGCTTCCCAATGAAATGCAGTGTCTCAGTGCTCTGTTGGCACCACGCAGGTGATAAAAGCCCGTTGTCCTCACTGTGGCGGCAGGAAATTAGGGTCCCGTAAGATCATTGTCCTCTAACCAAAGCGTGTGAGTGTGTGTGTGTGTGTGTGTGTGTGTGTGTGGCTGTCTGGGGTGCACGTGTTTCTAAATGGACCCTGTGTTTTCTCTACCTGTTTTGAATGGAGCTTAGGCGTACATTCCAGAAAGGTTTTGTATTTCGGAGAAGCAGCAGAGTGCCGTGATGCACCGGTGGAGCTGGGTGCCTGAGTGTGACTCCGGGCTCCACCTTCACCAGTTGTGTGTGATAATCACTTTGTCCCTCAGTGCCCTTGTCTGTAAGGAGAGACAGTGATCACACCCACTTCACAGCTGTGCCAGGAGGATGAAACTCCTTCATATACTCGGAAGACTCAGAACAAGGCCTGGCGCTTAGTAAGTGCTCAATAAACGTCAGCACCATCCCCATCATCATCATCATCGTGTGATGGCTCAGGTCACACTATAAAATCCACACGAACTGGCAGGTGATGAGGGATGAACGCATTCCCGTGTGGCAGGGCTCCTGGCAAGGTAGGCGGGCTGGACTGGTCTGTAACTGAGCCATGTGAGTTGCTGAATAGTTGGAATACCACCCTGGCTAGAGAGACAGAAACCTCAGTGCTACTTACAAACTCGGGGACTAGGGAACAGATGTGGGCATAGCCAGAGAACCCAGCCCTGGAGAAAACCCAGGTCTATGAGGGGCCAGGGCCCCCACGGCCACCCTCTTGGTCCTGCTGTGCACCTGGGACGTGAAGCCTCTAAGCTGGGCTCAGCTTTTCAGCCGGGCACATGGGGACAGGCTGCCACCGGCAACCGAGAGGAGGCTTCCTCATTTCAGCTGGCCTGGTCCTTTGCTTCCGCTGCACCCTCCAATAAAGGGTTTGAATTCTGCCACATGGATGGTACCCCACTTTTCTCTTTTAGTTTCTTAATAATCAACACTGGTGGGGCATGTGGGAGCTCCATCAGACATGTTTCCCTGTGGGCACCTTCATGCTCTGGGATGAAATTTCCGGCTGGGAGGGGACTGAGGGAGAGCCACGTGTGGGGCCCTCCCAATTCGTGGCCCAGTAGCCGCGTGCCCTGGGACTGGTGCCCTGGAAGAAGGCAGAACTAAGCAGAGCTGACGGGTGTAGACGTGACACAGGGGCCACGTTCAACTGACTCAGGACCCGCTGCTTCTAAGGCTCCAGCCACTCACCTGGACACAAGGGAGACCACGAATATTGTCACGCCTACGGGAAATAATGGTCTTAAACAAGCTGTGTTAACGTGATGTGCCCACAGGCGTTCGTCATCGTCACCACTGTCATCCTCTCCTGGGTCGCCAGGGTGACGGACCAGCCCAAGCGCCACACGCGAGGATGCCGAGAGCTCAGGGAGCTCTGCCCCCGAGAGACCCGACGCTGCTTAGAAACGTGACGCGCCGTTCTGGGAAAGACGCACTCGGCTCACTTGAATAAATGTTGAGCCCTAGGGTGTGTTTATTGCTTCCTGGGTCCCTTGTGCACGTGGCCTGTCATGACGCCCTGCAGTGTCTCCCCCCTCTGCCGAGGACTGGGGTGGGCAGGGAAGCAGCCCTGGGCGCGTGCAGACGCCCTTCCCGGCAGCCGCAGCAGGGGGCTCTGAAGGTGGGAGCGGCACAGCTGCGGGTGGCATTTGGCTAGGTCGTCCTGGGGGCTCTGGGAGGTCCTTCTGCCCTGAGGTTGGCCGAGATAGGTGGGGTGGCGTGGAGCAGATGGAGCCTCTCTGCCCGCCTGCGGGGAGCAAGCACGTCGCCCTGTCCTAATGCCTTTTCAATAAAGCCTCAAAGGCGACAAGCCCCATTTCCTGAGCAGAGCTGAACAGTCATTTCACACTTCATCTAATTGATTAAAATGACTCCTCTAAATTAGCCAGGCCTTCCAGAGCCCGGCAGGGGAGTGACATGGGAAGAGCTGCGGGCTGCAGGGGCCGGCGCCGGGCTCTGACTGTCTTCCCGGGCCCTGCTCCCCGCCGGCCCCTTCCGGCCCCTCCTATGTCAGCCAGCCGGCTCCTGAGTGGCCTCCGTGTCCTCCCCAGACACCTGGCTGCTGCTAAATGGGGCCTTGTCTCTCAGGGCCGGGGCAGGTCAGGGACACTGTGGGTGCCGACTGCTCCCGATCGACGCGTCAGGCAGGTGTTTGGCATCCGGTGTTGGTCTCCTTTAGTGACCCCTGCCGCCCCCTGGAGACAGGGCAGTACGACCCCACCTTACAGCTGAGATGTGGAGGCCTGCCCGCAGCGCGCAGCTGGGGAGCGGCGGGGCTGGGACCTGGCTGAGCCTGTTGACGGCGAAGCCCACGGCCTGCCTGCTGTCGCACTCCAGCCGCTCAGGTGCGCCCACAGGAGCCGCCGGTGCCTGGTTGTCGCATCCTGTTTACCATACACTGAGGGGACTCGAGCTCCGTCCTCCTCACGTCTGGGCAACTTCACAAGCTCGTCTCGGACGGTGCCAGTTCACTCACGGTCTCTCCCCAAGAGCGCTCGCCGCCCATCGGGGTTGGGGGCCTGTAGAGGGTGACCACTGACCCTCAGGAGGTGAGTGTGTCTGCACCTGCCGCTTATGATGGGGACAGGCCCCGGTCACTTTGCTGGGGCCGGTGTTAGCATAATGGCAGGTGCCCTGAGAACAGGGCAAGAAAGAACTTGTGTCTTTGTGGAGCTGGTGGGTAAGGTGCTGTTTGAGACACACATGACACCTGTTGAGAGCCCGGTCACAGCCTGTCTCAAGACGTGCCCTCCTGCCTGGGCTGTCGGGGCTGCGTGTTCACCCCTGCTTGTTTATAGAGGCATCCCGCGCTGCCCCTCCTGACTGCGTTACCTGCCGTGGTGGTTCCCGGTCTGGCACAGTGCCTGCCCCACAACAGGTGCTCAGTAAACCATTGTGAGATAAAAGAATGAACACAGTAAGGAACGAATGAGCAAGTGAAAAGTGAATGACGAGAAGGGAATGGCCGGCTTTGATGGGGTTGGCAAGAGGCTGATCCGAGGGTCCAGGGCAGGCTGCTCAGCTCGGACATTCCTCTGGCCCTGCCTGGCCTGGGGGGCCACCAACACCTCCTCCCTACCCACGGCCCAGAACATAAATACCAGTGGTGCCTGGACCACGACACTCCGCCTTTAGAGCTGGCTGCGAGATTTGCGCAGACGGGCAGCGTGTGGAATTCAGGCACGTGCCGGCCAGTGGGGTGGCAGGTGGTGGCTGTGTGTCTGCGTGTGGACGGTGTGCGTCAGGGCAAGGAACGCGGTGGCCCTGCCTTGCTGTCTTCTGTGCTCTTGGGCTGTGCGTGGCCCTGGCCAGGTGCCCACAGAAGGCACAGGGATGGCGAAGGTCCTCTTTCCCTCACCTGTCCTGTGTCCTGGCTCTGCCCCCTCCTGTCTTCTGCCCCGGCCAGGAGGGAGTGGAGAAGTGGGATCAGGGCCCATGTCCCCAGCCCCAGTGGCAGTGAACTTGGAGCACGGTTTCCCACCTTGAGTTCTTCAAAGCAAATATTTATGGCTTGCCTGTCCCCATTTTCCAAACTGAAGATGATTGTGGCTGTTCTGACTTCTCTTCCTGCACAAGGGCAAGGTGGCTGCTGCCTCTGAGATTTAATAAGCCCTTAGGCCAAACATCTGCTTGCCCGGGGCAATGGTCTCCAGGGCTCTCTTGGGGACAGCTCTCTGAGCAATGCATCAAACTACAGTTTGATGTAGTTCGGGAGAAAAACTTCTCCTCTACCCACTTGGGTTCTGTGTTTGGGGGCTGTGAATTTAACTGAGAAGAGACAGAGGAACAGGGAATAAGACCAAGTCTATTCGTCTGTCTGTGGGGAGCGCAGGAGGGGCTCCCTCAAGAGCCAGAGGCGGGGTTCATCTACAGCATCTAACTCAAGGGAGGGGAGGAAAGGCCTCCATGGGGAGAACAGACGAGGGGCACTAAAGGGGAGATGAGATGGTGCGCGGTGCTGTTTGCGCGGTGACAGAGACTGTCTCTCTGACCAAACTCTACCCGGGCTCCCTGAACTCTTTTCCAGCCTTGACGTTTGCACTTCCACATTCATCTCTGTGTTGTCCAATGTTAGCAAGACTCCTGCTCAGTCGGTTTATCCAGAAATCCCCCCTCACCCCATCCGATCCCCCTTGGTGTCTGTCCAGCTCCTCGTCCCCTACTGTCCCCAGGAACCGTCTGACCCCCCTGGCCTGCCTTCTGCAAGAATCCTTCTGGGTCAGTTTAGCAAGAACCCTTGCCTGCAGTGCCTCCTCCTAGCAACTTTCCACCCGCTGACCCCCCACCCTGCTCCTTGGCTATAAATCCCCACTTTTTCCAGTTGTGTTCATGGCGGAGCCCAGTCCCTCTCCCACTTTGAAATCCCATTGCAGCACCCCCACCCCCGCCCTGGAATAAATCTGCTTTATCACCATCTCCAACAAGTGTCATGGAATAAGTTTTTAGCAGTAGGTGCAAGTGGTCTTCTGTCTTCTTCCTGGCAGTCCCCCTTCCCCCCAACTCCGGGATTTATGGCAGCCTCACTCCTAGAAGTCTCTGCCTTTAGTCAGATAAAAGAAGTTCCAAAAAAGCTTCCTTCTGCATCTGTTGAGTCTAAAATGTCTTCAGTTTAAAATAATCTCCATACTAACTCTGGGGTTGGAGCGGGTCCTCACACCACCCTTCCTACCTCTTCCCTACACACAGATATAAAGATGTGCTGACCCTGGCCTGGCCAGTCGGTTCCACCTTCTAGCCCCTGTGCTGTTTATTCATTCGTTCCCTCCCTCTAGTCTCTTCTCTTTTCCCATTTATCCATCCCATCATTCCTTCCTTTTACCCACCCATCCACCTGATTACTCACTTATTCTTCCATCCTTCAACCTTTCTCAGTACCCAACCTGTGCAACTGTACCACAGGCTCCTTCAGGCAAGGGCTCCCAAGACCCAGCACACAGTAGGCGCTTAACACACTCCCCTATTTCACCCATTATTCAGCAAACAGCACCCTTCTAGGCACTGGTCCCTTGCTTCTCTTTGAAAGTTCCAAAGTTGAAGCAACCCCTTCAGGTCTAGTTTTAGATATGCAACATGAGTGGAAAGTGCTAGATTAACTCCTGGGTTCAGAATTGCTCTGAGGAAGAGGACAGTCTTTGTTCCCAAAAAATGCCCTCATGTGCGCTGTGGAGGCCTAGATGTCCCTGATCCAAAGTAAACAGAGAAGCCAGCACAGTGCTTTGTGTGAGACCAGTCCCGGGCTTTGCTGCAGAGACAGGAAAAGACGTAAATGCAGAGGGTGGGGTGCGGGCTGAGGGGTGCAGGGCGGGTTGGGGGCTGCTTCCCTGCAGAGGCCTTTCCTGGCCCCCCAGGGCCCTCTGCACTCCTGAGCACTCTGAGCATGAGCATTCCCGGGCTTGAAGAGCAGCCCAGTCCGAGCCCGGGCTGCTGCAGGGTGGATTGGGAGCCGGAGGTGAGGCTGTAGGTGAGTCCCCGGGGATCTGAGGGGTCCAGGAGGCAGCTCTAAACGTCTGCCCACGCTGGAACTTGGGGAGAAGAGGGAGAGGTGAGCCAGTTTCTCCTAGTTCCTGAGGGCCAGGGAGGCCTTGGCTGACATGGAGTTTCCGTAGAAAGTGGCCCCAGGACTGTGACCTGGTTGTCACAGTCCAAATCCAGCACCCAGCGGGCCAGGCCACGCTAGCAGCCCAAGCTGTCACTGCGGGCAGCTCCGGAGGAAGCTCTCTGGGGCTCGGACTCTGGAGGGAAGGGGGTGCCTTTCTCTGCTGGGTCCCGGCTTTAAGGAGTGCTCAGGACACCCCCCAGACTTCCCAGCAGTGAGCTCCTGCACCTGCCAGGGCTCCTTGTGACTCAGTCTACCTTCCAGGAGGACCCATTCACAGCTTCTGGATTAGCTTTGCCATTTTTTCCTCTTTGGAGATGGAATTTGTTTTTGAGGCTGAGCAGGTGGCTGGAGACGCGGAACATAAATGCATCATGATCCGGGAGCTGACTTGCTTATCAGGGACGTAAATGTCCTCCTTCCTGAGAAGGGGTTGCTTGACCTGGTCGCTTTGATCTCACACTGTGGTGAAGCCAGGCAGTCTCCCGCTTGTGGGCGCCGGAAGGGGGGTGGGGTGGGGGTTCAGCATGAGTCACTGATGCTGGGGGCAGTGAGTGCACTGTCAGCCTTGCTTTCCTGTTGGGTGTGAGAGAGGAGGGGACAAGAGAATGATGCCAAGGAGGTGTCTGGTCAGCTGATGAGCTCAGTCCCCTGGGTGTCTGCAGTCATTGGGTCTGCTGTGGGGACAGACACGGCCATGGCTGAGGGATAAGGCACTTGTGGCCTGGGTCTCTCCCTCCTCCTCCTCTCCCTCCTCCTCCTCCTCTTCCTCCTCCTCTCCCTCCTCCTCCTCCTCTTCCTCCTCCTCTCCCTCCTCTCCTCTTCCTCCTCCTCCTCCTCTCCCTCCTCCTCCTCCTCTTCCTCCTCCTCTCCCTCCTCCTCCTCCTCTTCCTCCTCCTCTCCCTCCTCTCCTCTTCCTCCTCCTCCTCCTCTCCCTCCTCCTCCTCCTCTTCCTCCTCCTCCTCTTCCTCCTCCTCCTCTTCCTCCTCCTCCTCCTCCTCTTCCTCCTCCTCTCCCTCCTCCTCCTCCTCTTCCTCCTCCTCCTCCTCCTCCTCCTCCTCCCCCTCCTCCTCCTCCTCTTCCTCCTCCTCTTCCTCCTCCTCCTCCTCCTCTTCCTCCTCCTCTCCCTCCTCCTCCTCCTCTCCCTCCTCCTCCTCCTCTTCCTCCTCCCTCCTCCTCCTCCTCCTCTTCCTCCTCCTCCTCCTCTTCCTCCTCCTCCTCCTCTTCCTCCTCTTCCTCCTCCTCCTCTTCCTCCTCCTCCTCCTCCTCTTCCTCCTCCTCCTCCTCCTCCTCCTCCTCTTCCTCCTCTTCCTCTTCCTCCTCCTCCTTTTCCTCCTCCTCCTCCTTTTCCTCCTCCTCCTCCTCTTCCCCCCCCCCCCCCCGCCTTCCTGCTGCTGGAAGGAGGTGTGTGTCTTCCGTGCGCCCGGCGTTACAGAGAGCGTGGAGATTCCGCGGCAGAATGAACGCCGGATTAGGAATCAGACTCCAGAAAGAGGCCGTGTCTGTTCCAAAGCGGCGCAGCTGGGAGGGGTGGCATCCTGTAACAACAGAGGAATGTGGGGGCGAGGGGGCTGGCCCCCAGCAGCCGAGGCACCTCCCAGCCTGGCCAGGCGAGGGAGGCCACCTGGAATGCCGTGCTGGGCACACACACGCTGGGCTCTCACCTTGGGCCACACAGGCCCAGGCAGCAGGGCTGCGGCAGGCGACGCCTGGCGAGGAGGCCCAGCCCTCCTGTGCTCGCTGGTGAGCACCCAGATCTGCCCCACGGGCTGTCGGGAGGGGATGAAACGAGATGATACACAGCAGAGTAAAACAGACCCCATGGTAACAGTCGTGCATCCGCGTGGAAGACACAGCAAAGGGAAACAGAGAAAGGCCGGCGGAGGCCGCTGGAGTGAGAAGCCAGGGGTTTGCCGCCTCCTGCATTTCCCATCTCGCCTCCCCAGCCTTGCTCCCACCCAGCCCGCCCTTCCTGCCGGCCTGCAGAGATTCCACACTTGCTGGGAAAGAGGCTGTCGAGCCTCCCAGGCAAGCAGGTGCCCGGCAAAGTGGTGCCTGCGGTTAGCACCAGAGTCCCCTTCGTGCCGCGAGTAAGATGGAGCCAGCCTGGATGGGCATCCGGGTCAGGACAACACGGGTGCCACCGGGACCCCGCAGGTGGGGATCTGGGCAGGGCAGCTGGGCAGCGGCGGGAGGAATGCTCACGGACACCTCCCCACAGACACCGTCACTGGCACAGTTTTCTCTCATTAAAAAATATTGAGTGTCAGCCGTGTGTCAGGTGCTGTTCTGGACGTGGGAACTCAGCGACAGGAAAATAGAAACCCTGGCCCTTGTGGAGCTCAAGATGAAAAGGACAGAGTGCTGTGAGGGGCCCCCCAACTTGGCCAAGGTCTGGGAAGACTCAGGAGAAAGTACTGCCCTGGCTGATATCAAAGCCTTGCTTAGAAAATCAGACAGAAGGCCCAACTGCTCCAGGCCAGGTGCCCCCTCTGCCAAGGACCAAGGATGAGAGCAGGCACGGCTCTTAGGGGGCTCCCACCTGTGATCCCAGCACTTTGGGAGGCCAAGGTGGGAGGGTTGCTTGAGGCCAGGAGTTCAAGACCAGCCTGAACAACATAGGGAGAACCTATCTCTAAAAAAGGGAAAGAAAAACAGAAAAATAGCCAGGCATGGTGACTGACACCCACCTGTAGTCCCAGCTACTTGGAAAGCTGAGGCAGGATCACTTGAGCCTAGGAGTTCAAGGCTGCAGTGAGCTATGATGGCACCACTGCACTCCAGCCTGGGCCACAGAGCAAGACCCTGTCTCTAAAAGAAAAAACATAAAAACAAAAGCCAGCGTATTTCAGCATGAATACATGGAGAGAGGGAACCTGTGAGTTAACAGGGCCTGGGTTTGGGAGCCAGACAAACCTGGGTGAATCCTGCCCCTGCTGCTAACTAACTAGCTGTGTGGCCTTGGACACGGTAGTTAGGTTTCCTGGCTCTGCCTCGGGGGTTCTGGGTCCTGCCTGCCTGGGAGGGTCCGGGTGGGGCATCAGATGAGTCGAAGGGGCCGGGGCCAGCACCGCGGTGGGCTCGGCTGGGTGCTGTGTCCTCTGCCCGGCCCGCCCGCTCCAGGGGACCAGGAGGAGGACGCAGGATGGAGCCTGGGCTCTCTCTGTCAGTGATTTATGGAAAGCCGGCTCAACCAGGAGATGGTGAGTGTCCTTTTGTTTTTAGTTCAATTTTGTGAGCAGAAGGCTCCTGGGGCCAATAGAGTTTTCCAATAATGAAATTGTAAAAAGAATTGAGTTATGCCTTTCTAGCTTAAAGGACAATCCGTGCCCTTTCCCCAGTCGTCTGTGTGACATCAGGGATCACTCACCTCCTGTTCTTGGGCGAGGCCCCCTCCCCTCTTCCTTCTGATCTTCGGTGCGGGCACAGCCTCTAGAGCGTGCTCCCTGTGACAGGAGGGGCCTGGTGGGTCGAAGAGCACCGGGACTGGCTACAGAATTTGCAAAATGAAATGTGGGGCCACTTGTGCCCAGATGATTAGCAACCGAGCTTGGGGCCCATCTGAGCAGGGCCCGGTGTGACCGCACAAGCTACACGCCCGTGACACGGTCCCAGCTGTGCCCCCAGAGCCCACCGCAGTGCCCGGCAAGTAAGAGGCGCTGCGAGAATATCTGCTGCGGGAAGACGAGCCTCCTCTGCCTTCTGCCCTGTCCACCCCCAGCCCCGGCGGCCCCCTCCCTCTGCCTTGCGCTCCACGGCGGGCGCTCTGGCTGCTGGCTTTGGCAAGCCAGGGAGACTCTGTGTGCTCAGTCTTCTCATCTGCGAAGTGGGGAGAGCGACAGCCCTGCCTCCCAGAGGCCCAGGAGAATGACGCGCAAGGAGCGTGGACAGTGTGGGCCCCACGGCAGGCGCTCTGGGGGCGTCGGCCACGACTGTTATTATTCTTTCCCTTCTCTCTTCTCCGTCTCATTTCATCTCCCTCCTTTACTTCTCCCCAGCATGCACAACCACGGCCAGTGCCCAGCCCTTCCTCCTGCCTAATCTCTGTCCCCGGTCAGCCAGTCCCCTAGGAGCAGGCTGGGCCCTGTCTCGGGCTCCCGGGCGGCCCAGCTCCAGCCCTTCCTGCCAAGGCCCCCATGTCCCTCCCTCGGCAGCTTGGTCACCCAGCATGGGCCCTGAGCCTCGGGTAGAGAACGACACGAGGAGAGAGGTGATGGGGCTCCCCCTGCACCCCCAATGCACGTCTGCTCTCCAGGGCTCCTGGTAGTCATGTGGCTGATGGAAGATCCACCCAGAAGAGTCCAGCACAACCCAATTCAGCAAACTCTGGGCAGAAGTCATGCTTGTTGCTGTCCGGAGCCTTCAGCCCAGTAGGGCCTGGCCGGGGCCCGGATCAGCCTGGGTGGCCCCGCGGTGATCTGGCAGGTTCTGCACTGGGCATGCTCCGTGGGGGGCCTGCTGCGGCACAGCGGGGGGGGGGGGTATGTGAAGGTGGCTGTGTGGACCAAACTACTGTGTCCTCCCACAATTCTATGTTGAAGCCAAAACCCCCAGTGTGGCTGTATCTGGAGTGGGGAAGCAATTCAGGTTAAATGAGGTCCTAAGGGTGGGGTATTGATCTAATAGGATTGGGGTCCTTATGAGATCTTGCTCTCTGTCTCTGCCACCTGAGGACACAGGGACAAGGCAGAAGAGAGCCCGCACCAGACATTGAGCCCTGACTGCACCTTGGCCTTGGACTTCCAGGCTCCAGAACTGTGAGAAATAAATTCCTGTTGGCTAAGCCGCCAAGTCTGCAGGCCTCTGCTGTGGTGGCCTGAGCTAGGACAGTGGCACTTGGGGAAGGCAGTGTTTGAGGGTCCCCTCAGGGGTGGTCATGCCCCTGGGCTGATGGGCTTTGCTGAGCGCCTTGGGGAGCTGGGGGCTGAGGCTCGCTCCACTCTGTGTCCCCAACAAAAGCAGGCCCCACAAAGGCCCCTGGGATGGAGGGAGGAAGAAACATTCCCCAAAGGGTCACTCTTTTCAGAAGACCTCAGTGACTGTGGACTACTGAAATTTTTCCTTAAAAAAAGTTTATATCAGGATGAATCCATTGTAAAGAAAAAAGTTTATAGCGCTGTAAATGTCCTCTTGTGTAATATATGCTCATTTTAGAGAAAATTTCAACATTCGTACATAGGGAAAATAGAAAAAAAGGGGGAAATATGCCCAAACCCAAATACACAGAAAAAGGCCCTACTAACGTGCCGTTGTTCCTTCTAGTCTGTGATGTAGG
This sequence comes from Microcebus murinus, assembly GCF_040939455.1. Lineage (NCBI taxonomy): Eukaryota > Metazoa > Chordata > Mammalia > Primates > Cheirogaleidae > Microcebus > Microcebus murinus. Next base: position 7,503,586 of record NC_134106.1, read on the forward strand.
CACAAGTGGGCTCTTTCTTATTTAAAAGTGTTTATTTAGGTATAACATACGTGGAGCAGAGTGCACAAATCTGAACTGAGCCGTTTGATTAAGTTTTACAAATGTACACACCCCTGTACCCGGAGCCTCTGTCGGGACAGAGAACAAAACCAGCACCCCAGGGGCCATGCCTGGGCCCCTTCCCAGGCCACACCCCGCTCTCTCCAGTAACCACTGTTCTGACCCCATCGTCACAGTATAGTTTGCCTGTTCTTGAACTTAATATAAATGAACCATGTTATATATGGTCTTTGCATCTGGTTTTTCCCCCCAATTTATTGTGCTAAAATACACTTAAAACTCACCATCTTAACCATTTTTGAGCATGCAGTTCAGTATTATTAAACACATTCATAATGTGCAACCATTGCCACCATCTCTTTTCATCTTGTAAAACTCAACTCTGAACTCTATACTAGTTTTAATAACTAGTTCTCTATTCCCCCTCCAGCCCCTGCTAACCACCATTCTACTTTCTATCTCCACGAATTTGACTATGAGTCCAATACCTCCTATGAGTGGGATCATACAGTATCTGTATTTTCCTGTCTGGCTTGTTTCACTTGGCTTAATGTCCTCAAGGTTCATGCATGTTGTAGTATGTGTTAGAATTTTCTTCCTTTTTAAGGCTGAATAATATTTCATTGTGTAGATATCCCACACTTTGCTTATCCATTCATCTGCTGACGGATACTTGGGTTGCTTCCATCCAAGTTTTAGGTATTATGAATAATGCTGCTATGAACATGGGTGTGCAAATATCTCTTTGAGACTTTGTTTTCAGTTCTTTTGGGTATATGCCCAGAAGTGGAGTTGCTGGATCATATGATAATTCTATTTTTAATTGTTTGAGGAACCACTATACTGTTTTCCACAGTGGCTACACCATTCTACATTCAGTGTCTGGCTCCTTTTGCTTAATGTTTTATCAGGGAGATTCATCAATGTGAATCAAACAGCGTTCTTTTTAATTGCCATGTTAAGGATTCCATTGTGTAAACAGAATGCGATCTATTAATTTCCCTATTGATGGGCATTTGGATTGTTGCCCACCCTTGGCTATTGTGAACAAAGCTGCCATTAACCTTCTTGTGCACATTTCCTGGCAGTCACACGCACCTGTTTCTCTCGGGGCTATATTTAGGAGTGGAATTGCTGGGACATAAGGTAGGCAGTTATTTTGCTTTAGTAGATATTAGATGTACATTTTGAGGTCTTAAAATAGTACTGATCATATACATACAGTTTTATGGTATGCCTTTTTCACTTAACGTTATCATTACTATTTTTAAATTAAACCTTTTATTTTGAGATCATTGTAGATTCTCATGCAGTTGTAAGGAATAATGCAGAGAGAGCTGGGGTATCTTGCACCCTGTTTTCTCCATTGGTAACATCTTGCGAAACCGTAGTGCAATAGTATCACAATAACTGCATAGACATTGATAGCATACACCCATTTCATTTGCACCCATTTGTGTGTGCGCCTATTTGGTTGTATGCATTTTTATCACCTGAGCAGGTGTGTGGACCCACTGCCACAGGTCTGATGCCTCAGGGACCCCTCCTGTTGTTGGCTAGAACACCGTCTTCTCCCCCAGCCTCTGGCAGCTGCTCATCTGCTCTCCATCTTTCTGCTTTTGTCACCACAAGAATGTTCCGTAAATGGAATCCAGCAGTTTGTAATTTTGGGGTTGGCATTTTGCTGTCAGCATAGTTCTCTGGAGATGCATCTAGGTTGCTGCTGCTGTGGTCTGAATGTTGCTGCCCCCCCCCCACATTCACGTGCTGGAACCTAATGTCCAGTGTAATTGTATTGAGAGGTGGGGATTTCAGCAAGGAATTAAATCAAGAGGGCTCTGCCTTCATGGTGGGATCAGTGCCCGCATGCAAGAGGTTGATGGGAACACCCCTGCCCCCTTCGCCATGTGGGGACATTGCAGCAAGTCACCTCTGTGAAGCAGAGAGCTTGCACCAGACGCCAGACCTGCTGGAGCCTTGGTCTTGGACTTCTCAGCCAGCAGAACTGTGAGCAATAAATGTCTGCTGTTTATAAATTACCCAATCTAAGGTATTTCGTTATAGCAGGCAGAACAGACTAAGACACTGTGCGCACCAATCATTGGTTTTTTCATTGCCGAGTGACGGACGTTCCAGGATCTGGATGTGCCACAGCTGTGTGGCATTCACCCCTGAAAGGACATCTGAGTGTCCGTGGTTTTGCCTGTCACAGTACAGCTGCTGTGAACGTTTGTGTGCAGACATTTGCATGACCGTAAGTCCACACAAGAATGCAGTGGCTGGTCGTGTGGTAGTCGCCTCCTAACCACACATACTTCTTGACTTACAATGGGGTTGCATCCTGATAAACCCACCGAGAGTTGAAAAATTGTGAGCTGAGAACGTGGGGCTGGCTGGGAGCTGGGCTCGCTGCCGATGCCCAGCACGGGAGAGAAGAGCAGCTCTGAAGGAGTGAGTTTCACCTCACACCACCGTGAAGTCGGGCCGTCACAAGTCAGGGACTGTCTATATTTTTAGTGGAGCCCAAGGTCATGGGTTTCTTTGCCAATGACATATTCTGATGCAAACTTTTTCTACAACCTTTCTAGGTACCACCATAGCCTGCATTTTGGGGATTAGAGCTGCCCTCTGTCCAACACAGGTCTAGAGCCACCCCTCAGGGAGAGGCCTCCACCAGAGCAGCCCCCTCCCAGGGGGTCCCCAGCAGCGACCCTCCTGTAGGCAGACAGAGCCCCCGGCTGGGCGCAGGTAGACCCCCTTCTCCCCGGCGGAAGGCCCTGGTCGTAGCTGAGGTTTGCAGCCTAGCACACCTTAGCCCAGACACACCGAGCGCTATTGACCTGAGCGTGTGTCCCTGTTGTGTAGACAGAGGCCTTTGAGAAAGTACGCAGAGCCCGAGACAGCCTCTTCCCTCGGGGAGAAGCTGACTTGTTCTGGTAAAACTTGTTCATGTGCTTCCAGCAGAAGATAACTTCTCAGTGAGCCTAGAGGTTATTTAAACCATTCTCTGAACTATAGAAACAGGCTGGGCACGGCCATTGTGTTGCCAACATCCTGGAGAGAAATCTGCGACCGAACGGTTAAAAAAAGAATTCTAAGTCATTCATTATTCACCCTTGCTGCATAATGCATGAAGCCCGTGGCCAGGCCCATTTATGTTTTCAACACTGGCCTCAAATGTCAGCCCCTGCTTCAGGGAGCCACCCCGCGTGGGGGTGGGCTTTGACACTCTTGGTTGGCCGTCTTCTCCTTGGGGACAGACCTTGGGCCTCCAGGCTCCTGCGCGTCCTGCTCTCTGGGCTCTCGGCCTGAAGGTCTCTCTGCTATAATTATTCATCCATTTTGATGGGGGACCGCTTAACTTGACAAGATCCAGCAGCCCACCCCCCATATACCCCCACTTTCCAGTGGGAAGGAAGAGGCGTCAAAGGATCGGAGGGAAGCGGATGAATGACCTTGTGTTTACTGCATGCAGAGACATCGGCTTATTCGCTCTGGGCTGATGTAACGAAGTCCCGTAACTAGGTGGCTCATACACAGCAGGGATCCCTCTCCCACGGCTCTGAGGCTGGGAGTCTGGGTCAGGGCGCCAGCGAGGCTAGGTTCTGCCAAGGGCCTCTTCCTGCCCCCAGGCAGCTGTCTTCTCCCCCGTCCCTACGCGGTAACAGGGTGAATGGCTCCCATGGGCCTCGTCTATAAGGGCAGTAACCCTCATGAGAGCTCCATCCTCACAGCTAATCACCGCCCACAGCCCTGCCTGCTAATGCCGTCGCCCTGGGAGGGGGTAGGATTTCAACGTACGAATTTGGGGTGGTGCAAAGATTTGGTCCATGTCAGATACACTTGACATTACAGCAGACACGCTGAGGTCAGTTCCCGGCCGTCCAGGAGGCCCTCCCACGGGCAGGGGCGACACTTTGAGATCCACAGCTCTCGAGTCTAAGCTCCTTGCAGGTCAGAATTGTGCCTTATGGTTGTTCCATGCATCCCATCCCAGGTGGGGAAGGTGGGGTGACTGGAAGGCTCTGGAGGGGAGAACAGGGCAAGCCCATAGGTGCCAGTGAGCCTGCGGGGTAGGGAGGCTTCTCCAGCTGGCTGCTGAGCGTGGGGTAGCAATGGGACAAAGCTCTGGAGGGTCCTACGGCCACCCAGCACTGAGCACCCTAAGGGCAGGCTCTGTGCAGGATAACTCAGCCAGCCCTCAGAGAAGCCACCTAGTTGTGCAGGGTGGGTGTCCTGCCACCCACCCACTGCTGTGAGGGGCCACATGGCACTTCCTTGATCTCCCCTTGGCACCAAGATAGTGTTGGATCCATTGTAGCTACTCGGTTACTATTTGCTGAATGCATATAAAAATGAATTCTCATGTCTGAGATTTGTTTTAAAATATTCCAGCAAAATAAGCAAACAGCAAAGGGGCCAGGCAGGGACTAGCTGTCTAAGAACCCCAGAGTATTGACCGGCATCGGCTGAGGCTGGGCGGTGGGTGTATGGCGGTCATTGCACTACTCTCTCTACTTTTGTATGTATTTGAAAATTTCTGTGATAAAGAAGTCAATAGAGGCCGGGCGCAGTTGCTCTTGCCTGTAATCCTAGCGCTCTGGGAGGCCGAGGCGGGAGGATTACTTGAGGTCGGGAGTTTGAAACCAGCCTGAGCAAGAGCGAGACCCCTGTCTGTACTAAAAACAGAAAGAAATTAGCCGGACAACTAAAAATATACAGAAAAAAAAAATTAGCTGGGCAAGGTGGCACATGCCTCTAGTCTCAGCTACTTGGGAGGCTGAGCCCAGGAGTTCGAGGTTGCTGTGAGCAAGGCTGATGCCACAGCACTCTAGCCCGGGCAACAGAGCCAGACTCTGTCTCAAAAAAAAAAAAAAGTCAATAGAAACAATGAGACACAAGTGACTCACTGGAGCCTCAGTTTCCTCATCTATAAAACAAGAATAATGGAAATATACCTCCCTGGGCTGTGGTAAGATTTAAACAAGAAAACAAGCATGAAAGCTGGTTTTACAAATATTAGACTTTTATGAGATAGTCTGAATTAGGGGTGAGGCCAGAGTCTGGAAGCTGGAGAGGAAGTAGGCCTGGGATTTGCATGCATGTGTGGAGCCCTAGGCAGCTGTAACAGCTCCTCAAAGATGTCCCGTCCTAATCTGTGAACGTGTTACCAATGTGAGCATTAGGTTGCAGCACTCAGCCAGCTGCGTTAAGACAGGGAGATTATCCTAGATTATCTGCACAGCGCAGTGTAATCACAGGAGTTCTCAACAGCCGGGGGAGGTGGAGGAGGAGAACCGGGGGAATGGTTGGCCGAGCAGAGGAGGCAGAGGAGGCAGGGCGGGCTGAAGAAGGCGGCTGCTGGACGCTGAGAGGCGAGAGCGGATTTGCCCCTAGCGCTGCCGGAAAGGAACTTTGCCAACACCTTGATTTTGGCCGGGTGAGACCCGTGCTGGACTTCGGACCTGCAGAACTGTAAGATGATTAATTTGCGTTGTTTTAAGCCACTGAGTGTGTGGTACTTAGTCACAACAGTCCGAGAAAACAAACACACATACTTTAATCAAAACTGGGCTAAGAGCTTAGTGGCAGGTCCTTAACGGGACCCGCCTTGAGGACTGGTGGCTGCACATTGGCAGCTTGGAACGAGCAGTTGTGGTGGCTCAGTCCTCTCCCTCCCCAGTGCCGAGTCGTCACAGTGGCATTCTGCTCCGTGTCCTCCCTCCCGGGCGGGTCAACAAGGAGGAAACTACCCCCACGCCCATGCAAAGGAGTCTCAGGGACACTCGGACACGGGCCCTGTTAAAAGCAGCGAGAGGCCTGTGTGTTGGGGGGTGGTGAGCGGTGGCGCCAGCCACACCCTACCTGGCCTTCCACGTCTGTACCCGAGGATTTTAGGTCCTGGCGGCTCCCTGGGGACGCATGGGGCTGACGTGGCATCTGGCTTCTCTGAGACCTCTGGGACGAGGGAGGGGTGCAGGCAGGTGTCTGGGCAGCATCCGACAGGAAGGGTGTGACCAGTCCACAGCGACAAGACCCCCGGGGTGGGGGTCTTCAGCCAGTGTGGCTCCCCTCCTCCTTGCAGCCGGCTCCACCCAGAGGAAGCCACCTCCCTGATCCTCAGTCAGGGCAGCCTCTGTTTCCACGGGCTGACCCACTCCAGGAAGCAGGATTGCTCACACCGGCTTCACTGCCTTTTCTGGCTTAGGGAGACAGAGTTTTGGGACACCAGGACTGCAAACGTCTTGCAGTCAGGCCTCGCTGGCCAGTGCTGGCAGACGGGTGGCCATTCAATCTGAGGACTTGCAGTTTATAAATGGCCTCTTCTCTCCTCATCTGCCAGTGCTGGGTAATCACAACAACACTCGAACGTTCTTCCGTTCCCGTGTTCTTCCTTGCTGTTGACTTGCACAGCCACCTCCCTGGGAGTGGGGTGACCAGCTTGCCCCAGATTGACCGCGTGGTCCTGGGTTTTGCACTGAAAGTCTGGTGTTGTGGGAGGCCCTCTGTCCTCAGCAAACCGGGACCGTCGGTCCACACTGCCCCTCCCACATGGCAGGGGGGTGTCCCACTATTCCTTTGAGGCCGGGCAGATGGGGCTGAGTCAGCACCTGCCAGGCAAGGGGCTGAGGCCTCCCCGTAGCTGTCTTGTGGCTCCTGCTCCTCTGCACGGCTCCCTGCGTGGCGAGCTGGGAGGGGCCCGGGTGGGAGACCTGAGCTCTCTGTCTCTAGGTTCGGGGCCGGGCCAGAATGGCCCCCAGCCCCGTAGCACCCGCCGTCCCTGGAAGAAAGTGAGTGCACAGCAGTGTCACACCCTGGGCCTGGGAGGGGCTCCACCAACATCTCATCCTTTCATTCCTTGTACAGACAGGGAGACTGAGTCAGAAAAGGGAGGATACTTCCTCAAGAAAAATTCTTGCAACTCAGCTCCGCTGCAGTAGAGCACTTGTGGGTGCTAGAGAGCACAGGTCTTCAGAGGGAAGGCTGGGGGCTCAGCCCCATCCCTGCCCCACGAGCCACCGCAGAGAAGCAACCGGAGTGCCCAGAGTGGGTTGCCCAAAGCCAATTTGGCAAATGGCCAAGTCATCAAATTTACTGGTTTCTTTGATCTATTTATAAAATAGAAAATTTATAGCAAATTGTGTAGGATGCAGTGGATTTGGAAGATTTCTGTGATGTTTTGTTTGACTGATGCTTATTTTTTCCTTTGTATCATTATTTTAGCAAATGCCTTGGGTTTCCTCCAAACAGAGGAGAGTCAGGGCGCAGCTGCTAGCTTTGGCTCTGTCTGGAGGGGGAGAGAGAAAGTGAGATGGGGAGGGAGGGAGAGGCCCCAGGGGCAGAGGCTGGAGGGGCCGAGGAGCGTAGGAGGAGACAGAGGGCACTGATTCATTAATATATTCTGATAAAGAAAACTATATTCAAACACTATTCATTAAAAATTTCTGGAACATATTACCACATATCTAAAAAAAAACTTTTTCATGATGGAGAATTTCAAACATAGGCAAAAACAGATTAATATAATGAGCCCAGTGTGCCCACGTGCAGGGTCACAGACATCAACTGGGGGCCAGTCTCCTCTCATCTCCCCTCCCACCCATTCTCTCCTCTCCCAAATCTGGATTATTCTGAAGTAATTCCAGTCATATCACTGTCTCTGTAAATATGACTGACTAAATTCTCAAGTATACTGAATACAATCTTGAAAATACTAACTATATTCTTGAGGATGGGGAATTCTTACAAATATATATATATATATATATTTTATTATTTATTTATTTATTTATTTTTGAGACAGAGTCTCACTCTGTTGCCCGGGCTAGAGTGAGTGCCGTGGCGTCAGCCTAGCTCACAGCAACCTCAAACTCCTGGGCTCAAGCAATCCTCCTGCCTCAGCCTCCCGAGTAGCTAGGACTACAGGCATGCGCCACCATACCCGGCTAATTTTTTCTATATATATTAGTTGGCCAATTAATTTCTTTCTATTTATAGTAGAGACAGGGTCTTGCTCTTGCTCAGGCTGGTTTCGAACTCCTGACCTCGAGCAATCCTCCCTCCTCGGCCTCCCAGAGTGCTAGGATTACAGGCGTGAGCCACTGCGCCCGGCCATTTTTCTTTCTATTTTTTTTAGTAGAGACGGGATCTCGCTCTTGCTCGGGCTGGTCTAGAACTCCTGACCTCGAGCAATCTGCCTGCCTCAGCCTCCCAGAGAGCTAGGATTACAGGCGTGAGCCACCGCGCCCGGCCTACAAATATATTTTTAAATGTCCTGTGTCTCCCCTTCCTTCCCTTTCAACCTCCTCTCTTTGTTCCTTTGTCTCTTCTTCCTTGCTCCTCAATCTCTTCTCTCTGTCTTCCCCAGTCTGCCCTAAGCTCCAGACCTCTACTCTGACCCTTGGTCTCATCTTCTGGGTGGTGGCAGCCCCGCCCGTACTGGGCGGACCCTCCCCTCTGTCCTTCCCCATGTAGAGGTCCTTGCTGTTTGCCTCTGTTTCGTCCAGTAAAGCAGCAGGCAACTGGACACAGACAAGTCCAACACACCCCGAATGCTCTTCTAAAGTCAAATGGAGAAGGGCTAGCCTAAACTCGGCAGAACTCTTTTTTTTCCTTCTTCTTGAGACAGAGTCTCACTCTATTGCCCAGGCTAGAGTGCCGTGGTGTTAGCCTAGCTCACAGCAACCTCACACTTCTGGGCTCAAGCGATCCTCCTGCCTCAGCCTCCCGAGTAGTGGGGACTACAGGCACACAACACCACACCTGGATAATTTTTCTATTTCTAGTAGAGATGGGCTCTCCCTCTCGCTCAGGCTGGTCTCGAACTCCTGAGCTCAAGCAATCCTCCCACCTAGGCCTCCCAGAGTGCTAGGATTACAGGTGTGAGCCACCCACTGCGCCCAGCTGGCAGAAATCTTAAAAAATAAAATAAAATAAAATTTAAAAACCCCCTCCATTATGTTTTTTTGTGGGTTTTTTTTTTTTTTTTTTGAGAAAGAGTCTCACTTTGTTGCCCAGGCTAGAGTGAGTGCCGTGGCATCAGCCTAGCTCACAGCAACCTCAAACTCCTGGGCTCAAGCAATCCTCCTGCCTCAGCCTCCCGAGTAGCTGGGACTACAGGCATGCGCCACCATGCCCGGCTAATTTTTTCTATATATATATATTAATTGGCCAATTAATTTCTTTCTATTTATAGTAGAGACGGGGGGTCTCATTCCTCACTCTTGTTCAGGCTGGTCTAGAACTCCTGACCTCGAGCAATCCACTCGCCTCGGCCTCCCAGTGCTAGGATTACAGGCGTGAGCCACTGCGCCCTGCCAACCCCTTCATTATGAATCACCGTAAAACTGTAAGTCATTAGAGTTAATGATACATTGATTGAATTGCCTTTTGGTATATTGACTTAGAGCGGTGAGTTTGGATGAACCGCTTTACCTTTCAGAGCCTCAGTCACCTTCTCTGGGAAGTGGAGAGGTTTGTGCCATAGCAGTGGTTTTCAAACTGTTTTGGGAAGCAGACTCCCTTTTTTCCCCCAACCAAAGCCTTGGAGAACTCCAATGTGTACAATAGTTAAAAGCAGAGACCAACAGGTCCACGGGAGCAGATGCTGAGTAGTGGCTGCCTGTGCCCAACCCGCACCCCCGCTGTCCCTCTGTGCCTCAGTTGTTCATCTGCCAAATGGGTATGTAATGATAGCTAGTTGAGAGGTGGTCGAGAGATTTTCTGGGATCAAACATGTGGAAGAGGCTTAGTCCGGGACTTGGCACATAGTAAGTGCTCTGTGCACACCAGCTGTCATTGTTACTTACTGCGCCCTGTCTGAAGCAGGGGGGAAGGGGAAGGGATTGGCTGGGTCTTAGCCACTGCCCCTCTGCTGCCCTTGAAGGCAGCCCCACCCCTACGAACACCCATGGGCTGGGGGACCCGAGTCTTCTGTGCTCCACGTTCTCGGGTCTCAGTGAGGCTGAGCTCTGAACCACCCAAGTCAGGCAGGGCCAGGACAAGCTCCCAGGAGCTCTGGTGTCCAGGATCTGGTCCTGGGCCCTCAGGCCCCCCAAGGGCACGCTCAGGGAAGCGAGTGCAGTGCTGGGCGCTGGAGCCCCCGCCAAGGCCCCGCACGCAGCCAGCCTCTTTGAGGTCTTTGTCCAGCCCGGGACCCCTTCCAGCTTTGCATGCATTTGCCTCTGCAGTCCTGGTCACCAGAGTCTCCAGACAAGGAGTGACCCAGACGCTTGGCAACCCCCACCCCCACCAGCTTCCCGCCTCCTCCCTTCCCACAGGAAGGGTCCGGCAGCAAGATCAACTCTGAAGTTAATTATCATTACGGACAACGGCAGCTCGGTTGTCATGGAAACCTGCAACACAGGGCTCCGCTGGCAGGACCTTCCTTCCTACCTCCCCTGCGTTTCAACAAGCTGGGGGAGCTGGGAGCCATGCTGGGAGGAGATGGTGAAAAACAGCAACATGTTCTCTCGGCTGCCATGTCTGAAAGGAGGAGGAGGCCGGAGCCCCCCTCGCGGGCCGGGTGGGCAGGAAGCTGCCCCGTGCCTGCTCCCTGGTTTCAGCTGTGGCGCCGGGGAGATGTGGGTGCTGCGAGGCCTGGGGCTGGCCTGCGTGTCCAGGGAGGAGGGAACAGCAGGGGCTCTGGCCCCCATGCAGGTCTGGGTGACCGTGTCCCTTCAGGGTTCTGCGCCCAGGTTTCTCTGTCCATAAATCGGGATGGTAACGTCCACCTCCTGATCAGTCTCGAAGGTTGGATGGGCTGAGGCCTGGGCTAGCCACACGACAGGGGCTGGGCACGGTCAGTCCTGTCCCCTCCTCTTTGCTGTCCTTGGTGCCAGGACCGCATCTGGGAATGGAGGAAGGTGCCTCTGCCCAGCATTCCCTGATGCAGTGGTTCTCAAAGTGGGGTCCCTGGACGGCAGCACCTCCATCACCTGGGAACCTGTCAGAAGCAAAAGTTCCCCAGCCCCAGGCTAGACCCAATCAGAAGCACTGGGTGGGGCGTCAGCAATCTGTGTTTTAATACATCCTCTGAGGTCTGATGCCCCATAAGTTTGAGACCCAGTGTGCTAGTGATTTAGGGATGAGACACCTGCCCCTGCCTCCCATGTCTGCCTGCACCCTGACTGCAGCCCCCAGGGCCTCCCCGGGTCCGGGGGAGTCTGAGCCGGGCCCAGGGTGGTGGGGGCGTGACCGGCCGCAGGCTCAGTTCCTGGGGAGGCCGCTCTTCCTGCTCCCAGGCGGGCCTTCACGCTGTGTCCTCTCATGTCTCCCCTCGTGCAGGCAGCTCTGGTGTCCCTTCCTCTTCTCATAAGGACGCCAGTTCCATTGGATTAGGGTCCCACCCTTAGGACTCATTTAACCTCAATCATCTCTTGAAAGACCCCATCTTCAAATACAGTCCCGTTGGGAGTTAGGGCTTCAACCTGTGAATTTGGGGGGACACGGTTCAGTCCACAGCACTCAGCCCCCTGCCCCCCAGCTCGAACCACCTTCCTACGTGAGGGGCGCCAAGGGGCAGCGAGTCTCAGGGCCGGGGGCCTTGGGCCGGGGGGGTCAGTGTGGGCTGGTGTCTGGAATCTTCTGCTCCAAACACACCAGACCCCTGAAGAGAGGGGCTCGGGGACTGTGGTGTGTCCTCCTGATCGTCTCGGAACCTTCTGTTTGCGATGTCTCGAGTCAGAACGCCCCGGTCCTGGCCACGTCTGGGGGCTGCATTCTCAGATGGGAACACAAACACCCCAGAATGGCCGGTGTTTGCTGAGCATTTGCTATGTGCCAGGAGCTGTGCTAAGCGCTTTTCACGTGTCAAATCATTTAGTCTCCACGATGATCTGTGAACGGGCGTCTCCAGTTCGTACCCCAGTCCTCAGATGAGGAAGGTGGCACGGACAGGTCAGGTGAGCGCCCAGGGGCTCAAGATGGAAGCCTGGGCACTGTCTGGTCCCTGATGCACGCCCCGCCCCACCCAGCCGCACCTGTCACCCTACAGCTGCAGGAAGGAGAGGGGCCTCACCAGGGCGCCCCAGGCGGGCGCCGCGTTGGCCAGTCCCCCGCTCCTGCAGGCAGCGGCCCCGCTCCCTCAGCCCGGTCAGACCCTCTGGGCCGGAGCGGGGGAAGTTCAGGTGGAAACAGCCTGAGGGGGAGAGGGATGGCTCCTGGCCATTTGGAGACTGCAAACCAGAGGTGACAATACTATGCAGGGCAAGAAGGGACACAGTGCACAGTTTGAATTTATGGTATTTATGGTATTCCAGGACTTGGGCTCGGCTCAGCCTGGGGCAGGAGCCTGAAAGCAGAGCCTGGGAGGTGGGTGTCATCGGTCAGGGAGGGCTCAGGCCGGGGGCTCCTTAGAGTCTCCAGGGTAGCCCCATCCTCCACCCTCGCTGGGTGGCAGCTGGGTTGGGAGAGCAGCTCCTGGCGAGGGGATCCTGGGCAGGGGACTTCATGGAGCACAGGCGTCCACCTCAGGTGGTGAGGACAAGTGAGAGACGTTAACACGTCCGGCACGAGGCCCGATGACCCCAGATGGGCTGGGACTTCCAAAGGAAGGGCCAAGCGCCAACCTTGCGTGCCACTTGGGAAAGTTGCTAGGATCGGACCTGTGAGAGGTCACAGTGCCATACAGATCTGTGATGGTGGGGGCCAGGATGTGCTGGGGCAGTGGGTAGCCAGGGGCCCAGACCCAGAGCCGCGCCTGGGAGGGCCTGGGCCGCAGGAAGGGGTGCTGCCGGCTGGCAGCGGGCAGAGGAGGGCCACTGCCCACAGAGGGAAGTCTCCGGGTTGGAGCGGACTCCGGGCTGATTCTCACCACTGGGACAAGGGCAGGGGAGAAGGGAGCTGGGGCCTTCTTGGCCTTGGGGCTTCTTGGCACCTGGGAGACCCAGGTCGCGTAGACTGTGCGGGGCCCAGCCCACAGCCAGAGCTCAGGAGCACAGGACGCCGGCCCGCACACGGGGAGCAGATAGGAGGCCCCAGCTCTCCCCGGCCCGGTGTGGGCGCCGCGGCACTCCCAGGCCTGGCTACTGCTGGGGCTGGGGCTTGGTGTTGACAGTAGGGGCAGGCAAGGACACACCTGGGCCGTACAGCGGGATGGCAGGAGGGTGGCGGTTGTGACCTTGGGTGACTCCATGACCCCCTGAGGGATCTGCATGCCACCTTTGGCTGTCTGGCCACCTGGTGTTAGGCCTGCAAACTGCATCCTCCGAGGATCTCAGGATGGGCACACCGGAGGAGGTGGGAGGAGGGGGGCACAGAAGCTGGGGCAGGTGGGGAGCTGCCTGCTGCTTTGTGAGAGCCAGAGCTTCCCGGCTTCACCTTCTGGAGAGCTCAGGAGAGAGGAGGGGGCAAGGGGCGAGGGGAAGGCTGTTCAGCTGAGGTCCTCTCAGCCTGGAGGCTGATACACATGTTTGTCCCATTCTGCAGACTGACCCGAGTACAGGGAGGCCCCTGGCACAGCACAGGTGGGCAGTGGACAGATCAAAGCCTTCTGTAGGAGCTGTCTCCCTTGCAGGACTTCTCAGAACCTTTAATGGGCCAGAGACCCTGGCGGTGCTGAGGCAGCAGCAGAGTAGGCAGGGCTTCTCCTCTGAGGTGGCCGAGGAACCCTCTCCCTACAGCGACTTGTGCTCCTCCGGGGCTGGGGAGCACGCTCTGGGAACCCCACCACAGGGGACGGAGGGCTCCCTGACTGGCGCTGGCGGCGCCCACTGGTGGCCAAGGTCAATGCCCTCTCCAGCTCCCTGGGGCTGGTTTCTTGGGTGCTCATTTTCCTGTGAGCATCTGGGAGGAAGCCCATTGCTACCCAGCCGGCAGGGGAAGAGCGAGTGTGAAGGCCCCTGTCCGGGTCAGTCCTGCCCCGCCCTGGCAGGCAGGGCCCAGTGAAGGTGCATTTGGGCCCTGAACGCCCAACTTCATGGGTTCCAGGCCCCTCCTGTCCTTGGCTCGGCTTCCAGCCTGACGCCCCTCCCCAGACAGCCTCTACCTGCCAACATGACGTGGAGTTGGCCTCTCTTGGCCTCTGACCCTATGTCCCTTCTGCTGCACTGTCTCCTGTGCTCAAGGTCTTCAGCTTCCTCCAGGGGGGCCACACCCCTCACGTGGACTGCCCTGGGCTCCCCTCTGCTCTGAGCAGCCCCTAGACTTACCGGGGCTCTGGCAGAGATGTTTCTCCTGCAGAAGAACTTGGGTGACATGCCAGAGGCCTCCGGTCACCTCGTTCTTCTTTTGCCAGCCCTCCCCTGTCTGTTCTCTGCTCTTCTCTGCCCTGCCTGGGTCTTGGGGGCTGGACTGTCTGGACTTTGTCAATGACTCGCTTGTTCTTTGATGCCCGTGGGCGTGGCGAGCCCGGGTGGGAGCAAGTGCGGGAGGGGAGAGAGGTCCCTCCTGTTCCTCCCAGGGCTGCTGTTTCGGGGGCTTCTCCCTCCTACGAGCCTCCTCTCCTCCAGCCTCTCATCTCATGAGGCTCTGGGAGGACTGTTTCAGGGCTAGAGGGTGGTAATAGGGTTGGATGCCAGCTGCCTCGATGACCTGCGTGGCCCTCCATTCTGCCCACTCCTCTGCAAATAATAGCCTCTACATTACATGCTCTCCCCAGTGCCAGCCGAGAGAGGAGGCCTCTGCTCGGGACTGCGTGTGGGCACGGCACTGGGACAGTCCTTGTAGCAAACACCACCAAGTGCCTACTCTATGTAAAGGGACCTCCTGGGCACTTGGGAGTCATGAACATAACAGGGCTTCTGATATATATATTTTTTTGAGACAGAGTCTCACTTTATTGCCCAGACTAGAGTGAGTGCCGTGGCGTCAGCCTAGCTCACAGCAACCTCAAACTCCTGGGCTCAAGCAATCCTACTGCCTCAGCCTCCTGAGTAGATGGGACTATAGGCATGTACCACCATGCCTGGCTAATTTTTTTATATATTTTTAGTTGGCCAATTAATTTCTTTCTATTTATAGTAGAGACGGGGTCTCGCTCTTGCTCAGGATGGTTTCAAACTCCTGACCTCGAGCAATCCACCTGCCTTGGCCTCCCAGAGTGTTAGGATTACAGGCATGAGCCACTGCACCCGGCCTTTTTTTTTTTTTGAGACAGAGTGTCACTCTGTTGCCCGGGCTAGAGTGCCGTGGTATCAGTCTAGTTCACAGCAACCTCAAACTCCTGGGCTCAAACAATCCTTCTGCCTCAGCCTCCTGAGTAGCTGGGACTACAGGTATGTGCCACCATGCCCAGCTAATTTTTTCTATATATTTTTAACTATCCAAGTAATTTCTTCCTATTTTTAGTAGAGACAGGGTCTCACTCTTGCTCAGACTGGTCTCAAACTCCTGAGCTCAAACGATCCACCTGCCTTGGCCTCCCAGAGTGCTAGGATTACAGGCGTGAGCCCGCGCCTGGCCTGATATTTTTTCCTTCAAGCCCCAAGTTCAGGTTCCTAAAGCCCCATGCCCTAACGACACAGTCCGGCCCTGGGCTACAGCAGACCCTGGGCTTCAGGATTTCTCGGCAAAGCTGGCAGCAGTCACAGAGCAGCCCCTCCCCACCCAAGGAACAGGGCTGGGCTTTCTGAGAGCAAGCGTGAGATCGCGCGGCCCAAACCCAAGTTGTCAAAAAGACCAGGAAGAAAGATGCTGGCATTAACCGGCACAGGGAAGTGGGCACTGGGTGCTGTGAGCTCCCTGGACATTTCTGTCTCGGCTGGTCTTGGGCTGCAGCCTGGAACCTAGAGGCATTTCACAAATTAACATAAATCCTGTGAACCCACTGTCCATTTCAATGCTTAATGCCAAACATAAGCACATTAAAGTCATTTCAGAATCTGAAGGAGTTGGAATAATTCAGTTCCATCATCATTTACTCCAAATGCCTCATTTCATCTCATGAGTCATCTTCGAAAGGAGAAAAGAGAGAGATGTATATGGCCAATAACGTGGCGTTATGACCAGGAGGGCTGGGAAGGCTTCGAGGAGGGAGGAGGCTGCCAGCTCCCTGGATGGACACCACCGTGGCCAGTTTCCAGGCTCAGTCCTCGACAGAGGCCACCCAGGGAGGTAACCTCTGTGCAAAGGCCATGGTGTGAAGCTGGCAGACCTGAGTCCAACTCCTGGTCGGGCTGCTGGCCAGGCTGGGTGGGGGGACAGGTCCTTGTACCCCACCCTGGTCGCAGAGCCACTTCCTGGCTCTCCTCTCTGCCTCCTTGGTGCTCTGGGCAAACCTGAGTTCAAGTTCTGGTTCTACCCTGTGCTTGACTTGGGGCGAGCGAGTTACTTAGCCTCTCGATGTGTCTGTGTTCATGGTGACAAGAGGAGAGTACTGCTCCTTCCACTGCCATTTGGGGATTGAGAGCCGTGGTCTGCGAGGCGCGTGGCCCTGCAGAAGCCCTCACGAGGCCCGGTGGGCGTGGCCGCTAGTTTGATCCACAGTTTCTGGCTGAGCGGCTGACCTGTGAGTGGCTGACCAGCCCTGCAGACCTGTTCTGTGCTATTGTTGAACGTCCTCGTTATCCGAGCAATCGGTCCCATGTGCTGCCTCTCACGCCGTGTCACCCTGGGCAGCACCCTGCAGCCCTCAGGATCCACGTCCCCATCCCAGGCCTAACCAGTGGAGGGCCTCAGACCTTCAGGAGGACAAGTGGCTGGGGAAGGAAAGTGCCCAAGAGGGGGCGGGGTGGGCCACGAGCCCAAGGCACTGGCAGTGAGTAGAATCACGGCATTCCTTCCCTGGCTCTCCCGGCTCCTCGGAGAGAGCTGGTTTATTCTCAGGAAG
This sequence comes from Microcebus murinus, assembly GCF_040939455.1. Lineage (NCBI taxonomy): Eukaryota > Metazoa > Chordata > Mammalia > Primates > Cheirogaleidae > Microcebus > Microcebus murinus. Next base: position 7,520,414 of record NC_134106.1, read on the forward strand.
CAGCTGCATCAGTGATTGGCACAACCAGCAGGAGCCCCAGGGCCTGACGGGTGCCGGTTCTGTGGTGACCAGCAACCAGGAGGGTGGGGTGCGCTTACGGGTGGAAATGGAGGACGCCGAGCCCAAGAGGTAAGTCTGCCAGTCCAGGCCGGCTCTTGTGCCACCCAGCAAAACCCTCGCTGTGTAGGCCCCACGAGGGGTTCGGGAGTCCAAGGATGGACAGACCGCAGCCCTGGCCCGAGACCCTCACAGCCCGGGCAAGGGGAGTAGTCAGTGACCACACAGCGTGGTGGGGCCAGGCAGGGCTGGGGCTGGGCTGCTGTGGCCACGTGCCACGCCAGAGCCAGGAAGCCAGAGAGGCGTGAGGGCTGCCGCCCTGTGGGGAGAGAGGGATGCCAGGGCATCGGAGCATAGACATGGACTGGGGTCCTAAATACGACCTGTGGCCCTGACCCACAGAGAGCACGGGATGACAGGAAGGAGACTTCACACAGCTTCACACCCCAAGGGTATGCATCCCCCCTGTGACCACCCTCCTCAGCCTGTCTCCCCCATCACTGTCACCAACGTCAGCCTATGTCTGAGAAGAGGCTCTGGGATCCATGGCGACCTGCTCAGCTCACCCCAGAAACAAAGACAAGGTGGGCGGGAGCCCCCACCCTCCTGCCGCAGGGCTGTGCGACCTGGTGTGGCTTCTCTCCAGGCCCTGAGGTCTGTGTTCACGTAACCGTGTCACCCGGCCTCTCCTCAGCCTCTGGGCCTCCACAGTGCCTCTTTCAAGTGGGATAATGTCCCTGCCTCCAAGGGCTGTTACGTGGGTCAAGTGAAGTTGCGGGTGGGGGATGCCCTGGAAAGGGCGCTCGTGGGCGCTCAGCACTGCTTTGTGACAGTCTCTGGCCAGGAGGGCTGTAAGCAGAAGGCTCCACGCCAGCACCCCACCTCTGTCCTGCCCCCACCTCTGTCCTGCCCCCACCTCTGTCCTGCCCCCACCTCTGTCCTGCCCCCACCTCTGTCCTGCCCCCACCTCTGTCCTGCCCCTACCTCTGTCCTGCCCCCACCTCTGTCCTGCCCCCACCTCTGTCCTGCCCCTACCTCTGTCCTGCCCCCACCTCTGTCCTGCCCCCACCTCTCTCCTGCCCCCACCTGTGTCCTGCCCCCACCTCTCTCCTGCCCCCACCTCTCTTCCACCTCTGTCCTGCCCCCACCTCTGTCCTGCCCCCACCTCTGTCCTGCCCCCACCTCTGTCCTGCCCCTACCTCTGTCCTGCCCCCACCTCTGTCCTGCCCCCACCTCTGTCCTCCCCCCACCTCTGTCCTGCCCCCACCTCTGTCCTGCCCCCACCTCTGTCCTGCCCCCACCTCTGTCCTGCCCCACCTCTCTCCTGCCCCACCTCTGTCCTGCCCCCACCTCTCTCCTGCCCCCACCTCTCTCCTGCCCAGCCTCTTCGGGCTCCTCCTTTCATCACATTCCTTGGGACTCAGGGACTCCCGGGCTCAGGGGCTGCTCAGACCGATATGGGGGACGCCCCAGCAGCACTGGGCCTTGGGGCCGGGGCAGAGCCTGGGGAGCGAGCACCGAGGGCCAGAGGCTGCAAGGCGGCCTGGGCAGCGCTGGGGGTCCTTGCTAAGGAGGCTCCCCAGACCTCCTAGTCCTTTCAACCTTGAAGACGAAGTCACATCTGTAATACCGAAGCCCAGCACATTCTATTCTCACTCCCATGCAGCAACTGTCTGCTCCCCACGGTCCCCTCACCCATCTTGGGACTCCTCGGAGCACAGAAGAGGCCTCAGAGCCTCGGCCGATTTCGGGAAGGCCCGGCTTATGGAGGGAGAACCCTCAGAGACGTCCGGCACAGCCGGCGGGGAAGTGCCCCTCCCAGCGGCTGTCCCCTGGGTCCTGCTGGGCCAGCCTGTCTGACCGTGGACGCCTCGGGGGCAGGGCCGAGGTTCCCCTCCCCCCAGGCACACTGTTAAGCACATCTGCTCTGCCTGGGCGTGGACCCCAACAACCACACGCCCGCAGGAGGGGGAGACCGCCTCCCTCCCCAGGACCCATTTCCTGTCTCGGGACAGTCTGTTCCCCATGCGTGTCCCGTGCACCCTACGTGGGAATGCACGCAGGCTCCAGGGAGCCGCCCACAGGCGCACCTCCAACAGGACAGTCTTGTGGCCAGGAGTTCAAGGCCAGCCTGGGCAACACAGCAAGACCCCATCTCTACAAAAAATTAAAAAATTAGTTGGGCACGGTGGTACATGCCTATAATCCCAGCTGCTCGGGAGGCTAAGGCAGGAGATCGCTTGAGCTTAAGAGTTTGAAGTTGTAGTGAGCCGTGATTGTGCCACTGCACTCCAGCCTGGGCGACAGAGCAAAACCCTGTCTTCAAAAAATAGATAAATAAATTTTTCTAAGTTAAAAGGATAAACAGGCATCAGCCAGGCGAAGAGAACAGGAAAGGAGGCTCCAGGTAGAGAGAACACCTAAGAAACAGGGAGGGACGAGATGCACTGGGGGGTGGGCAGCTGCCACTCTGTCCTCTGGCAGGGCGAGAGCCGAGGCTCGGGTGGGGCACACACACCTGAGCAGCCTGCAGGGCTTCTGCAGTCGCTAGCTGTATCCCTGCCAGCCCCGCTCAGCACCGATCCCAGCCGGGGCGCAGGGAGGTGGGGTTTGCTCTCAGAGGAGCCGCCAGCTCTGGGAGCAGCTGAGGCCATTAGGGACAGGATGCTAATGGATCGGCGCCCCATCGATTCCGCCTGGCTTTTGTGAACACGTCTGCACTGACTAATCTGCTTAATTACCCATTGCCGAGTTTGTTCCCAGTTGTCCTGTGCAGATACTCAGTCTGTGGCTGGAAGCCAAACCCCAGGTGGGTGGCACTGGAAACCGAGGCCATGGCCCCCCGGATGTGATCAGAGACGTCACCATGTGCTGCTAACATTCAACAGGCATTGCCCGAGATGAGCCAGGGGCAGACCCTGGGTGGGCCGTACTAGTCACAGGGGACCCAGAGGCTTGGGTGCTGGCGGTCCCCAGGAGCTACTGCTCTACAACAGATGAGGCATCCATGAATGAAGTTCAATGCAGTGGGTGAGAAGAAGCCCTGCTCGGTGTGCTGTGAACCAAAATAAAATCTTAAGCTCCCCCCACCTGACTGAATGGACACCCTCTTAGCCAAGGGGACCCTAAAACTGAGTTGCTGGCCATGAGAAGGGAGGTCAGGCATGCCTCATCACGCCCCCTCCCTTCTCATAGACATCCTTTGTAACTCATCTCCCGGCCTAAGGCTGTGAGACAAACCTCATTTACGTAACAAATCACTTGAGTCTGGGTATATGGCCGGTGGCTAGTCTCTGACTAACAGACTTCCTTATCTTAACTTAAAACATTCCCACCTTTAGACAAAGCTTCATTTCTTTAACCAATTACAAATCAGAGTCTTTAAACCCACCTATACCCTGTAAGCCCTCCTACTTTGAGATGTCCCACTTTTTTGGGCCAAAAGAATGTATGCCTTCCATGTATCGATTTACAATTTTATGTGCAATTCCTGTCTCCCTGAAATGTATAAAACCAAACTGTAACCCAACCATAGTGAGTCCACTTACTCAAGACTTCTTGGGTGTGGCTCTGGGCCATGGTCCTCAAATTTGGGTCCTAATAAACCTCTTTCTATTATTGTAGAGTTTGGCTACTTTTTTTTGACAGTGCTTAGAGTTGTTAACAGAAAAAAAAAAGCCAAACTCTATAAAAAAAATTTTTTTTTCAGACAAGGTCTTACTCTGTTGCCCAGGCTAGAGTGCCGTGGCGTCAGCCTAGCTCACAGCAACCTCAAACTCCTGGGCTCAAGCAAGACTCCTGCCTCAGCCTCCTGAGTAGCTGGGACTACAGGCATGTGCCACCATGCCTGGCTAATTTTTTTCTGTTTATTTTTAGTTGGCCAATTAATTTCTTTCTATTTTTAGTAGAGACAGGGTCTCGCTCTTGCTCAGGCTGGTTTTGAACTCCTGACCTTGAGCGATACTCCCATCCTCCCGCTCCGGCCTCCCACAGTGCTAGGATTACAGGCATGAGCCACCATGGCCTATAAAATAATTTTAAAGAGATTTACTCTGAGTCAAATTTGAGGACCATGACCCAGAGCCATGCCCAAAAAACCTTGAGCAAGTGGACTCGGTGTGTCTGGGTCACAGTTTGGTTTTATACATTTCAGGGAGACAGGGGTTACAAGTAAAGTCATAAAGTCATAAATCAATACATGTGAGGCATACATTGGTTTGGCCTAAAAAGGTGGGCCATCTCAAAGTGGGGGCTTACAGGTTACAGGTGGGTTTAAAGATTCCTTGACTTGTAATTGGTTAAAGATATGAAGCTTTGTCTGAAGGTTTGGAATGTTTTAACGTAAGAGCTGTTATCAGAGATAAGTCACCTGACATAGATTTGTTGTGTAAATTTAGGACCTGCAGGTTTGTCTTGCATACCCTTAGGCCTGCTAATGAGTTACAAAGGATGTCCCCAAGAAGGGAGGGGGGCATGATGAGGCCTGTCTGACCTCCCTCCTCATGGCAGGCAATTTAGTTTTAAGATATTCCTTTGGCCATGAGGGGGTCCATTCAGTCAGCTGGTGGGGGGCTGAGCCTTAAGATTTTATTTTAGTTCACAGAGTCCAGCGAACTTTCTTATTCACCCCCCCTCCCTGTGGCTTCTTTGTCTTCACCTTCTCTTCAGAGTCTGACTGCTTCACTGCAAATTTCCACTATTGTCCTGACCAGTCCAGGCTGGTGGCCGGGGGTCAGAGACCCAGGGGAAGAGGGGCTGAGGCCTGAGCTGCAAGGAGGGGGCTGCATGTTGATGATTATCCACAGTCCAAACCAGGTGGGGAGTAAACATGAAATGGGGTAGATAACATCTCCAGTCTTGTGACAAAGTAGTTGCCCCTCCTCCCACAGGTATGGAACAGCAATGTTGAGGGGGGGAATATGTCACAGAAGAAATGGCTTGAAAAAATGGCAAAAATGTGTTATGTCTCTTTAAGACATCCCAGTCCTTTTGGAGAACTAGGACCTGCACCGCTGCCTCAGGCCGGTGGCCGGGAGGGGCAGGGGAGTGTCCTTTGTTCTTGGTGCCACAGGAGACGGCTCAAGGGAAGTGTCCAGGAGGAGGTCAGGAGATTGTTTTAGCCAAAGATGGGGTTGATTAGAGCCTTTAGGAGCTCTGTCATTCTGCTCTGAAGCAGGATGGTGGCACTTTGAGACGGGAGTCGGCCAACCTCCTCCTTTGCCAGCAAATTAGTAAACTCTTTCCCTCTCCTCAAGCCACTTGTCCTCTTTCTTCTGATGTGGCCTCTGGGACAAGCGCCGAACGTTTGGTAACAATCTCCGTCCTCAGCATGTCTGTTTAATCTTCTTTTCTGAACTCTGAACTTATTTTGGGCAGAACCCAGAGCTTTCTCATCATTTTCTGATACTGAAATCCAGCCCGCTCAGGTACAGTTAAAACCTCAACATCATATTGGACTGCTTGGTGGTCTTCTCCTCTTGGTCCAAGAACCATGGGCTTTGGCCTGGGGGACTAGAAGGTGGGAAGAGGTCTCATCTTTTAGTTTTCTGGGTTTTTTTGGTAATCGCCCTTCCCACCCTTAGCTCTACTTTTCTGGTTCTAATTTTTCAGGGAAGGAGGCAGGAAGAGAGACATGGAAAGGGAGCTAGATACCCTCTGTTTCCAGGAAAATGCAGTTTTGTTACAGAGGGAATGGCCTGAAAAAAAAAATGGCAAAAATATTTTTTTTTTATCACTTTAAAACCTTCCCCACTCCTTTTTGAGAACTAAAACCTGCACCCCTGCCTCAGGCCACTGGTTGGGAGGGGAAGGGAGTGACCTTTGTTCTTTGTGCTACAGGAGGTGGCTCAAGGGGACTGCAGGGTCCTGGGATTGCCTTAGGCGGAGATGGGGCAGAGATGAGACATCAGAATCATCAACTGTAGTTGAACTGCAATTGCCTGGAGCCGAATGGCCTCCCTTTAAAAACTTCGTATTCCTGCCTCTCATTGGCAAAATTGGTACTTTGAGATGGGAGTCTGCCATTTTCCCCATTTGCTGGCAAATTAATAAATTCCTCTTTCCTTCTCCTCAAACCGCTTGTCCTGGTTCTTCTGATGCGGCCTCGGGGACAAGTGCTGAGCCTTTGATAAGGGAGACCCCCATCTATTACATGGCATCAGCCACTGACCCGCATCAGCATAATACCAACCTATTACCTGACACAGCAACTATCCTACACCTGATACCCCACCCCTCGGACCACCCTAACTTAATAAAAGTGGGAAGCATTGGGTAGATGGGGCTCAGAATTTTGTGGCGAGACCCCTCAGAGCCCGCCAGCAAATAAACTGTGATTCTCCGACTGTGCTGCTCGGTTTGTCCTCCAGATCACTCGCTGTGACACCTTTGGTAACAGTTTCGATGTCTGACAAGATGGCGGAGATGCTGGATGAAAAAAGCCAAACAGTTTGGGAGTGCCTCATAAACACATCTAACCTATGACACAGAAATTTTAGTCCTAGATATTTATCCATGAGAAATAAAAACACATCTCCACAGAGAAAGACATGTATAAGATTTTTCATAAAGGTTTTGTTCACCATAACTAAGAAACATAAACCACCTAAATGCCTACTAATACATGAAAGAGCAAACATGGAGCATGGAGCTTGGAATACTGCTCAGCAGTGAGAGAGACAGGACAAGAAGACAGTAACGGGACGAAGGGAAAATTTCCCCTTTGCCCTCAACAAAACAGATTAGTAAGAGAAAAGCCATCAAATTTATCTTAACATAGGAACCCTCAGAAAGTGAAGATTCAACTCTTCAATGAGGTACAGAGGCGTTTAAGAATGGGGATTGAACGCAGAAAAACAGGTTTGGGGAGGGAGAGGGGAAGAGGCTGGACTAGTGAGCAAAAGTCTTGTTATGTAAGTGAAGCCTCACAGGTAGCAGCCCTCAGAGGGAATAGATGACAAATGTTTCTTTTCAGACCTTAAAGGAGTCAGACTCTCAGTTAATCCTTTCTAGATCAGGAAAGCACAGACCTGGCTGCCTTCTCTGCAGGTGTAAACCCCCACCCCCGGCTTTGCAGTGTTATTTCCACCTGTGAGGTTCCCCGCAGCCACCTCAAAATATGTCAAATATTTCTGAGGTAAAATATTTCTGATTTCCTTCAATAGCCAGAATGGAGTTCAGAGACAAATATATGAAGACTATGAAAGAGGAGAAAAGACATAGGGGTGGAGCGGGAAGTTCTGATATACGGGTGATCTGAGTCCCAGAAAGAGAAGACAGAGGTGGGGGAGGAGCCATATTCGAAGGAGGACACAGGTCCCCGGAGGCAGGAACCACGGTGGTTCCCAAGGAGAATAAATCAGCAGAAATCCATACCTAGGAACATCACAGTGAAAGTGCAGACCGCCAAAGACAAAGAGAAGATTTGAAAGCGGCTAGGACAAGACAGATTGCCCTCAGAAGAACAACGAATAGCCAACAGCTGACTTGTCAAAGGCAATAATGGGAGACACGGAGCCCAAAGGAAATCAACCTCAACCTAGAATCCTATGTCCAGCCAAGACATTCTTCAACGATGAGGGCATAATAATGTTTCCAGATAAAAACTGAGAGGAGGCCGGGCGCGGTGGCTCACGCCTGTAATCCTAGCTCTCTGGGAGGCCGAGGCGGGGGCGGATTGCTGGAGGTCAGGAGTTCGAAACCAGCCTGAGCAAGAGCGAGACCCCGTCTCTACTATAAATAGAAAGAAATTAATTGGCCAACTAATATATACAAAAAAAAAAATTAGCCGGGCATGGTGGCGAATGCCTGTAGTCCCAGCTACTTGGGAGGCTGAGGCAGGAGGATTGCTTGAGCCAGGAGTTTGAGGTTGCTGTGAGCTAGGCTGACGCCACGGCACTCACTCTAGCCTGGACAACAAAGTGGGACTCTGTCTCAAAAAAAAAAAAAAAAAAAAAAAAAAAAACTGAGAGGAGTTACTACAGAGAGACCCTCACTAAAGAGGATCCAAAAAAACCATATATTTCAGGAAGGAGGAGAGAGGGTTCAGAAGGAAGTTCTGTCTCCCAAACAGAAATTGTCTTGGCACCCCCTTCCCCCTCACCCCCCATATCCAACTGCCCCAGTCCTGTGGTCTTCGCTTCCTAAACATCCCCCGAGTCCGCCCACTCCTCTCCACCCCATGTCGACCAAGCTGCCGCCATGTTTTGCTGACCCATTGCAACCAGCGTCAGTATGAACATGCCCCTCTGCTCTGCTGCCTTCGCTTTCCTCCTGCAGCCTACGCACTGTCTTTGAAATGCAAATCTTATTGTGCTACCCGCTGTTTAAAACACAGAATGACATCACATTACTCTTGGGATAAAAACAAAAATCTTTACTGGGTCAGGGAGGTCTCACAGCCCAGTCCCTGCCCACCTCTCTGCAGCCCCTCCCAGCCCCGCCTTGCCAGACTCTCTTGGTCCCTCACAGGTGCTGTCTCTTTTGCTCACCTTGGCCCTCATCTGGGCAGTTTCCGCTCCCCAGGGGGTCCTTCACTTCCTCTTTGCCTAGTTAATGATCTTCTTCCCTCAGTTCATTTGGCACCTCCTCCAGGAAGCCTGCCTTGACCTCCCTAACTAGGTCAGCTCTCCCCGATTAAATGCCCTTCTTGTACCACTGTCCCCTCATCAGTGACATTTATCACAGGAGCAATCTCACAATTTCACATTCATTTGTGCAGCTAATTGCAGTCTGGCTCCTCCACCAGACATTATTTCCACTAGGTAAAAGCCTCCCCCTGCTTTGCCCTCCTCCACGTCTGCGGGACTAACACAGCCATGGACACATGGTACGCATGAGTGGTCCCTGCCCTCCTGGAATTTCCCTTCTGCAAAATTCTAGAATATGCAGATCGCTTCTTTTTGACACCCATGCAAATTTTGCTTCTTGTTTAAATGAATTGTGAGCGGGTAGTATGGGAAATACTCAGAGATAGAAGGAATTGGGGATTGGGAAGACAAAGAGGAGAAAACAATAGAGGCAGAGCAGCAGCTTTGGGGGAGATAAAGGAAGCCCAGGGGAGAACAAGTGGGAGGCTGGCAGGTGTTTGGCCCCAGGTTATGGGAGCAGCTGCTGAGACCACCCAAGGGGTGGGGGGGTGCTGGGCAGGAAGCCCTTGCTCTGCTGAGCAGATTAAATACAGATCATCGGGAGCCACTGTTCCCGTGTTGCTGGGACTGTGGTGAGACCCAGGAGGCAGGAATAAACAATTCTGAGTCATAAAATCATTGAGGCACCAAACATTTGGAGAGATGAGCAGATACAAAAATGTGCTTCCTATACACATGTTAAAGGCCTAACTCTTTTGACAAGGATCTCACCGAATCTCTTGGGCAGAGAGATTCTGTAATGGGAAGTCATTGCACGGTACTCATCTTTGTTAATTTAAAATGAGTAAGGGTTATTGACTCACTCTGTTTCATGAGCCGTTTTCATATTGAATTTTGGTGAACAAAAGTGTTTTCATAAAGATTGTCATGGGCTCACTTGCGACCATTATCTCCCAGGCTGCAGAGCTGTGTGTCCAACTGCCTATTGGACAGACTCAGCTCGTCCCCAGCCAACAGCCCCTCCTGCTGTGTTCCCAGCCCAGGTCTGGCACCACAACCCACCCCGTGCCCAGCCAGACGCTCATGGATCGTGTGTGATGCCTTCTGCACCCCGCCCCCCCACAGATGCCCAGAGAAGTGCACACTAACTCCTTCACGCCTCTCCAGCCTGGGCTCTTCCCCATCCCTGGATCCTGCCAGTTCAGACCTGTCCTGTCTCCCGCCTGGTGGCCAAACTGGCCTCCCCAACTCCAGTCTTGCTCCCAGTCAGTCTCCCAACTGCAGGAAATAAGTTTCTGCAACGCTAATGATGCTACTCCCCTGCTCAACACCCCTAAATGGCTCCCTATTGCTTTCTGTGTAGTAGACACTATTGCTTTTTCTGCCTGATCTCCTTTTTCCTTATTATGGGAATATACCTTTGGAATATTCTCCTGGGAAGCACCCTCCTTTTGGTAACTATCTTTGCATTCTCTGGACTGTAGCCACTTTGTGTGTGTGTGTGTGTGTGTGTGTGTGTGTGTGTGTGTTTTAGGATAGGCCTCCAAATATCCTTTCCAGTGGTGGAACACCCATTATATGCCACTCAGTGGGGGGCTGGCCCACAATAGACCTCTGACTCCCTCCCTGCACACCAGGGACTGACACAATCTGGGCTCAATTGGGGCTTCTGCTGCTCTTGGGGTAGCTGAGAGCTCACCCAGGATGGCAGAGAGTCTTCATAGGTGCTGCTGCTGGCTGCGTAGCCCCTTTTATCAGGGGGGCAGGGTGAAAATCCATGCCCACCCAGCTATGCCGAGCAGGTCAAATAAAGCCACCGCAGGCCCCGTGCCCTCCCCTTCGCTCCCGCTGACTGGCTGCCGGCAAACCTTTCTCACCCTCCATTTCCCTCCCTCCCTGGAACCAGCTCCCCCCTCCCCAAGTGGACGAGGGGTCTGCGGGGCCCTAGCCCTGGCCCACTGTGCCGGACTCACCCCACCTCACCCCTCCTGGGACTGTGCGCCCCTAGCGGGCAGGGGCCAGCCTGGGCCGCGCCCGCTCTCTGGTGCCCAGTACGCGCGTGGTGAAGCCGGGCGGATGGGTTGGATAACCTCAGTTCCGTTCTAAAATCTCTGTCTCCCTATCAGGGTTCAAGGATCTCAGCTGCGTCTCTCGCCACAGGGATGTGAGGGACCAGCCCTCAGCGGGAGGGACACCTCTCAGGGTGCTCACGGCAAGAGACCCCGAGTCCTCTGAGCAGACTCGAGGGACATCCCCCGAGCTACTGTTTCCGTGTGTGGCGTCTGGGTGAGAGAACGCACCAAGCAGGCAAAAGGACCAGCGGCGGCCTCCAAACTCCCATCTATTCTTTCACCCCGGCACGGCCCTGCCAAGCATCCTCAGAGACGTTAAGTCACGTACCTGAGGTCCCCTGGCCGCCAAGTCTGCCACTTCCAACTGCACCCACTGCCTCTCGTGGCTGAGAGGAGGGAACAGAACTGGCAAAGCCACCGGCCGTGGAGGGTGGAAAGTTGCGGCGATGCAGCCCGAGGGTGGAATGGCGCGCACGCAATGTCTGTGTCCCCTCCAACACGTAAATTGACTCTCCAATCCCCAGTGTGATGGAATTAGGAGGCGGAGGCAGGTGATTCAGTCCTAAGGGGTGGAGCCCCATGATGGCATTAGCGCCCTCAGGAGAAGAGGAAGAGACTGGAGCTGTCCTGTCTCCACCGTGTGAGGACACTGCAGGAAGGCAGCCGTTCTGCCAGTGTTTTATTTCTCGATGCAGGTGGTGGTTCTCCAGCAAGGTCACTTTGTGAAAATTCCTTGGGTGGCGCTGCCTCTGGCAGACCCTGGACGCAGCGTGGGCAGGGAATTAATCCCCAGGCCGTGGGCGCCAGGGTGTGGTCCGAATGGGCAGTCCTCCGGCCCTGCTGGGTAGGAGGAGGCCCGGAGCAGAGCCTGTACGGCCCGAGTCCAGATAGCAGGGGCCCTGGCTGCCTGGGTCTGGGGACAGTACTCAGGGCCACCAAAGGCCGGTGGCCTGGGATTGTTGGCACCAATTCCTTCCTGTTATCTTGAAGGTGGGGTCCGACAAAGAGAGGGGAGGAGGACAGGGAGGCAACACTTTGCTTAAGGAATTCTGACCCTGACTTTGGAGCTGTGGGGGTGGGGCTGTGCATTTAAATTCCAAGACATTGGTGTCAGGCCCTGGGCACACCCTAGCCCCTCCTGTCTTGGAAGCTGGTGAACACCCTTAGTCAGTATGGCCAAACGCAAAGTTTCAGACCAGTCTGAGCCTTCTACGTGGGTCTGGCTCAGCCCTGTGCCTGTCCCCATACAATCTGGGCCGGGACACATCACCTCGACCTTCAGGGTCTTATCACTCAATCACTGGAAACTCTCAGCTTGTGCGTGTGTGGCCCAGCCCAGAGTCCCAGGGCAGGGCCGGGTTCCCAGGTGGCCTCCTTGCTATGTGCCCCAGGAAGGCTGTGCCCAAACCCTCTCTGCAGGAAGATGCACTTCCTGCCTGGGGTCCAGGTGGCAAGAGACCTCGTCACTGCGAGGAGCAGGCCAGGGGGCTTCGGGGCCCTTGGCTAGTCATCCCCCAGAGACGCCACGCCTGAGAGAACAGACCTCGCGGGGGTCTGAGGAGGAGAGAACGGGACAGAGACAGGACATTTCTGCGCAGTTGTCTGAGCCAGAGGACAATTTTGCACTGGACGATAGACGTTGCGTATAATCGGAACCTCTGTTAAATACTCTGAAAAGTTATTTTTGTGCAGCCTGGGATACGATGCTTTCCTTGTGCTTTGGCTTCCTTGTCTGTGAGACCTGCTGTCTCCATCCAGGGCTGCCGGGAACTCCTCTGGCAAAGACCACAGATGCGAGGCCCAGGACGTTTATTATCTATACGGGAGCATTTCCCAGCTTGTTCTGTGGCGTGTGAGTATCTCCGTGTATTAATAGGTCTTAATAATTTTGAAAAGATTCCTTGGTTAATTAAGCTCACAAAATACTGGGTCAAAGTTAAGCAGATTTCCTTATAGCAGGACTTCTCAAGGCCTTCGGTGTGCTCATAGGCATCCTCGATCACCAGGAGGAGGGGTGTTCTGTGTGGCATAGGACACCAGGAAGGCGTGTGTGTGTGTGTGTGTGTGTGTGTGTGTGTGTGTGTGTTCCATCTCATGGGATTAGTTCAGAGAAATCCAGTGGTGAATTCCAACAGAGAGTGAAGGGTGCGGTTCTCACAGGAATCCAGGTTATATCCCCTTCACAACGCGAGTTTCCCAGCACAAGCTGAATCCAACCAGACGGGTTAATTCGGGGACGTGCATTGCTCTGCCCAGGCAGCGATTGCAGAGATTGCCGGGGTGACGGGGACTGGTTCTGCAGGGGCAGCTGTGGCTCCAGAGCCCCCGGGCACTCGGCTGCTGTGAGGATTTTCTGGCTCGGGGTGGCAGTAGGCCGGGAGAATGAGGTGCTTGTTTTGCCTGGAGTAAACTTGCAACTGAGGAGGCCAGAAGTTCAGCATGTGGCTAGAAAAATGCAAATGAGAAACTGTGGTCTGGTGGTGTTTTTGGTTTTTGTTTTTGGTAAGTTTTGATCGATCAGTTTGCTTTTTTTTAAGAATGCAGTTTTCTAAAAAAAACATTTTAATTATTTGCAATCCTGCAGGGAAAGGAATGTGTTATTGGGCATCTAAACCTCTCTAGGTCTTCACTCCTCCTTCCCCAGAGACGCGGAGGTTTTCTACCATGCATTTTGGTGACATGCGGCTTCTGAGGGACCTCGGTGGCCTTGCGTCACAGCGGAAGAGACCGCCGGGCACCAGCCACCGGGCCGGGCTGCGTGGGAAACTGAGGTTTTCGCTGAGTGCTTGCCGAGGTGTGGGCCGCGTTCTGCCTGCTGCTTCACTGGGAGGAGTGAAGCCTCTCATCTAATTCTGTCACCAATACTAAATGGCCTTTCTATATTTTGCCACACTGAATCACCATGTCCGAGGCTGTTCCATTATTTATAATGGCTCGTGTTGGGGGACGATGAATCATGGAGCTCGTTCCCAGCCCCTGCCTCCCCGGCGGGCCTCCCTCCTCTCCTGTCCACCCTGCTCTGGAGCTGGACCTGGGTGTGGGGCCCACGGCAGCCCTGCGAGTGGGGGGAATGCAGACGAAAGGGGGGCTCTGGACGCCCCAGGCCTGCACGCACGCAGCCCCCCGCTCAGCAGAGGAGGAGTGGCAAGGCAGCGTGATGCATCAGGAAGACAGCATCCTCGCCGGGTCTCCATGGCAGCCGGGAGCCAGAGACAAGCGGCCTGCTGCCCCGCGTGCTTGTGCGCCGGCCCAGGGGCCAGGTGTGCGGAGCCAGCACAGCCTCATCTTCCGGCCACACACCTGCCCGCCCGGTTCCAGTCTGGGGCAAAACAGCCCCCAGTGTCCTGGGAAGATGCCACCCCACGCAGCTCAAGGCCAGGCTCCTGCCCCCTGCCTGGGGCAGCTGCCTGTGGAGTCCGGGGCTTCCTCGGCTCCCCAGCCCCGGGCCCGGGCTGTCCGTGTGGGGCAGGGCTGGCCTACAGTCTGCGGAGAGAACTAGTGGCCAGCCCTCAGCTCATTTCCGGTGACCGGCCAGCACGTCCCCTGCCCGAGCCCTGGCTCCGACACTGACTGGGTGCGGGGACAGCTCATGACATGCCGTGCCGTGACCAACGCCCGAGAGGCCCCGCCCAGCCTACCCTCTTTTAATTTGGGACCATCTGGTTTGCTTTTCCTCCCTTCAAAGTTCCACCCCAGGAGGCCACCTTGGACCTCAGGCCGGGGCAGGGCCCTGCCCTCACTGCTCTCTGCCCTTCGGACACTGGGTCAGCCTCTGCCGTCGCCACCAGTCTGGGCTGCCTCCCCCAATAGGCTGAGGACTACTCACTGTCACGTGTCCCGGGCCCTGAGTGCCCCACAAGGAAGCCCAGTGGCTTCGCAGGGCTGAAGCCTGACGCCCCATCAGTGCAGGCTCCCCGCTCCTGGGCTGCATGGCCCGTGTAGCTCTGCCCAGGGTGGCCTGTGCCGTTCCAGGCCACCTCTGGCCAGAGCAAGGGGCCAGGACCTGGAGGTGCAGGAGAAGTCCTGACAGAAAAGGGGGTGGCCTCCCCATCCAACTCACAGTTGGCCACTGCCACGCTGGCCCCTCTGCGGCAGGAGTGCAAGTTCCTGGTGCTGAGGCCCAGGTGGTTCTGGTCCTGTGAGCACCTCGTTAAGGGCCTTGGCCTTGCGATGGTTTGCACGACTCCGCCGGCCTGAGAAGCACAGGCACCGTGCACAGCCTTGGACCTGCTCCTGGGTGCCGCCCCGGCCAGGGGACAGAGTTCACCTGCTCCTCGGGTCCCGGTGTCTGCCACGCTGGATGCCCTCCCGGTGTACCACCCCTCACGCCCCGGGTGCTCCTATCATGCTAAGCACCAGCCCTGCTCTGCAAGTGTGTTGGGAGGCCAGGGCACCCCCCAGAGTGGCCCCCCATTTGTGACCCCTTAGCAAGAAGGACTTCAGGTCCAGCATTTGCTTGGACCTTAACATGCGGGATCTCATGTCATCCTCACAAACATCCAGCGAAATGGGCACCGTTTTCCTGTTTATGGATGAGGAGACAGAAGTTAGGGGCCTTGTCCAATGCCCAGAGGTGGTAAGAGCTGGGATTCAAAGCCAGGGACATCTGTCTCCTGGTGGCACGTACCATGCCAGACTCCGGCAGAAGCTTTCTGTGGATTATCTCTGCCATGGGACCTCACAAAACCTAGGAGAGAGATAGTATTTGCTATGATTTGAATGTTGGTCCCCTCCGAATCTCATGGTGAAATTTAATTGCCATGGTCAGAGTATTAAGAAGTGGGACCTAAAACCTCTGTGTAAAACAGTATGGAGATTCCTCAAAGAACTAAAAGTAGAACCACCATTTGATCCATCAATCCCACTACTGGGAATCTACCCAAAGGGAAAAAATTCATTTTATCAAGAGGGCACCTGCACTCGAATGTTTACAGCAGCACAATTCACAATTACAAAGATGTGGAATCAACCCAAGTGCCCACCAATTCATGAGTGGAATATCAAAGTGTGGTATAATATATGTATACCATGGAGTACTACTCAGCCATAAAAAAGGATGAATCAAGGCCTTTTGCCTCCAGATGGAACTGGAGACCGTTACCCTTAGTGAAGTATCACAAGAATGGAAAAGCAAACTCCACACGTACTCGCTATTAAACCGGAACTAACCGAGGAGCGCACACGTGCACTGAGGAATGTAAAGCCCAGTGGAAATCAAGCAGGGGGGAGGGGGAGGGGAGGGACAAAAACCTACCTGATGGGTATATTGATCACTATTCCGCTGATCAGCACACTTATAACTGTGACTCAAGCATTACAAAAGCAATACGTGTCATCAAAACATTTGTACCCCCTTGGTACTTTGAAATTAAAAAATAAGAATGGGTCCTTTAAGAGGCGATTAGGCCATGAGGACTCTGCCCTCACGGGTGGGATTAATGCCATTATAAAAGGGTGAGTTTGGGTCCCTTTGTCTCTCTTTGCCCTTCTCCCACCTTCCACCATGCGATGACGCAGCAGGAACACCCTTGCCAGATGCCGGCACCTTGACCTTGGACTTCCCGAAATCCAGAACTGTGAGAAAATAAGCCTCTGCTCATTAAAAATCACCCAGTCTCAGGTATTCTATTACAGCAGCACAAAACAGACAGGACGCTATTGCTATCTCTGTTTTATGGGTGAGGAAATTTAAGCTCAGAGAGGTCAAGCAACTCATTCAAGGTCCCACAACTAGGAAGTGGCAGATCCGGATTGGATCCCAGTCTGGCTGGAACTCTGACCACATTCCCTGCTGCCTCCCCCCAGCTGGGCGGGCGGAGGCCTGATCCCAAGGGATGCCGTCCTTACAGGCGGGCCTCTCTTCTGTCCACCGGACGGACCTGGCACCATGTGACCGAGCCGCATTTTCCTCTAGAGGGAAACCCAGGGGTCCCCAGAAGGAGCCAGGCCTCTTCTCTGGGTCTCCTGCACGGCCTCCCGCCTCCCCACCGCAGGGCTGCAGCCGGCGGTGGCAGGGCACGGGTTCAACAGAGAAGACTAATTAAAGCCTCTGAGCTATTCGGCCCGTTTGCCTATTAAGCTATTGTGAACATCCAGGCTGGGGCGGCCAGACGGGGTAATGACTGGTTGCGCACAGCGGCAGGGCGGAGAGGAGATTCTGTTGTTGGTAAACAGTTTGGCAATTTGAAGAGCAAATTGTGGCTTGCACGGGCAGCGGGGGGATGCCAGGCTACTCCTCCGGAAACGCTGGGGAAGGAAGCGGCTGTCTGCAGCGGGTTCAAGAGGCTGGAGGGAGAGAGGTGGGGGCGGCAGATGGAGTTGGAGTCGGCAGGGACCGACTGCCATTTCCACAAACTTCCAGCCCTGCGGCTGGCACCGTGCTGACGCCGAGGGCTCTGGACCTGGGATTGTGGCCCGACAGAGACAGGCATGGAAGCAGGTCCCTAAAATACGACAGCACGGCCACAGTGCGACACCACCTTGCGCCCCCTAGGATGGCTACTGTCCCAAACCAGAAAATAACAAGTGTCGACGAGGATGCGGAGAAATTGGAACCCTTGAGCGCTGTTGGTGGGAATGTAGAATGGTGCCGCCGCTGTGGAAAGCCGTCTGGTGGGTCCTCAAAAATGTAATCGTAGAATCGCCACATGACCCAGCAACTGCTCTTCTGGGTCTGTACCCCAAAGATCTGAAAGCAGGGACTCAAACAGACTTTCGTACACCTGTGTGTATAACAGCATTACCCACAACAGTCAAAAGGTAGAAACAGCTCAAATGTTCGGCAATGGATGAACAGATGAAGTAAGACGAATATATACAATGGAAGATCATTCATCCTTAAAAGGGGAAGAAATTTTGACATATGCTGCTACATGGATGAAACCTGAAGACATTGTACTAAGTGAAATAAAACAGTCCCCAAAAGGCAAGTACTCCACTTACATGAGGTCCCTGGAGCAGTCAGTTCATAGAGACAGAGAGTAGATTGGTGGCTGCCAGAGCCTGGAGGGAGGGAGAACGGGGACTCGGTGTCTAATGGGGACAGAGATTCAGTCTGGGAAGATGAAAAAGCTCTGTGATGGATGGTGGTGATGGTTGCACAGCAATGGGAATGTGCTTAATGCCACTGAACTGTACACATAAAACCGGCTAAAATGGTAAAATTTCTGTCATGCATATTTTACCAGTTACAAAACAAAACAGTGCTTAGGAGGGGATCCCAGAGCCCAGAAGCTGCTGTGGAAAAGCACAGCAATGAGGCAGCAGCCGATTCCTCCTGGGGGTGGGGGCGACAGGTTCTCGTAACAGATATTAGGGGTGGGGGCTGGTTAACGCACTCACAGCCCAGCAAGGGGAGACGCCCAGCGCCAACACAGAGAACGTGCAGGGCTCAGGGACGGGGCTGCCCAGGCCTGGGGTGGGGGCACTCAGCAGTCCCTGCTGACATCGGACACAGCAGAGCTCCCTGCGGGGGACTTTTGCCTTTCCCATTAGACCTCCATCAATAGCGCAAGTAATTTCGGGTTTGGCTGAGAGAAAGTCACTCAATCAGCCAGTGTCTATCATTTCCCTGTAATGACTGTATTTTGCTCTGGCTGCGAGAGGCCCTGAGCACTTATTCCCTTGAACTCGGGGACGGCTGCAGGGGCTGGCGGCGGAGCTCCCGGGGCCAGGGTCACGGCCCTGCCTTTTCTTCCTTCTGCAGGAATTTAGCTTCCACACTGGGTGACCAGGTCTCTGTGGCAGACTCTGTCCCCTCAGGCACCTGCTCAGCCTGTCCGGTGGTCACCTGTGCAGTGACCTCCCTGGAGAAGTTAATCAGCATGATGATGATGAAGATGGCAATGACCCCTTTGAGGTGCTCTGCACTTTAAAGTTTGTAACTCCGGAGTCACCAACTTGCCATGAGGTCTTAGGCGGGTCTGTTCTGCTTCTGGTCCTCAGTAAAAAATTTAAAAAAAAATTAAAAAAAGTAAAGTTTGTACCTCCCATTCCCAATTGATATCTCATGTCATCTTCTCAGCCATCCCCAAGGGTCAAGGGTTATCCTTATCTTTCAGAAAGGCTCAGAGAAGGTTGAGAAATGTGTCACCCAAATGGCCATGGGTTCAAATGGCACCCCAACCCCCACGTGACTGGCCCCACCACAGAGCTCACCCCATACAATGGGGTTCAGGGTTCTGTGTTGTGTTGACATGCTGTTTGTCCTCCATAAACCACGTGTGACAGGTGCCTGCCGGGCTCACAGGTGTGATGAGAAGGACCAGAGGGACACAGCTGGCGGGTGGGGCGGGAGGGTTCAGTCTGTGAAGGGCCATCCCTGCCGGACAAGGGGTCGGGGTTGGCGTGGCTATGACTTGCCGCCAGCCGGCTCAGCCCAGCTCTGCCTCAGGACAAACGCGGATGCCGTGAGCCATCCTCTGAGTGGGGAAACGGGCTGGTGGGGCCGGAGCCTCAGAGCAGAGTGACGGGTCGATCGCCTGAGTTAGGACGGGCGGGAACCAGCGAGGCGCAATCAAGCGAGAGTCTGAAGGAAGAATGTCTCGGAGGGCGCTGAGCGGCGTTGGCGTGGAGACGCTGATTGGCGCTCTCCCGGGACCAGGCTGATGGGCCAGTGTTTGCAGGCACACGGCAGGACGGCGGGCGCAGGCGACGGGCTCGGGGCCTGGCCCTCGCCCTCCTCCAGCGCTGGGGGCGGCAGAGCTGATGGCCTCATTTGCACAGGCCACGGTGACTCGGAGTCATTTTGCAAGTCCCTTCTTCAGCTTCCAAGGATTAGGCAGACCGTGACTAAGAACACTGCATCGACTGCAGCCCGAGAAGAGTCAGGGTGAGCGTGAGCAGTGAGGGAGGGGCGCCAGGGGCTCAGGAATGGAGTGTCCAGGGGAAACAGCTCCTGCAGTTTAACCATCGCGAACCCTCCTGTCCCTTTGTGGGGGCCCGTCCTTCTTGTATGCGGGCGCCTTGGTGGCCTTGTGGGTTCCTTGCCAAAGGACTGCAGCTGCCAGGGAGCCCAGCCTGAGGATGCCATCCCGCCCCTGCGTCCAGCTGCACCTGAATCCGACGCCCCCCTGGACTTCCCAGTGTCATGAGCCAATAAATTCCCCTTTCTGCTTAAACTCCATGGAGCTGGGCTCCTGTCATTAGCAACCCAAAGTGTTCCAACTAAAAATACACCAGATATTTTAACTTCTTTAAACCTTCTTCTAAATTATGTATCACTCTTTTAAATATAATCATTAGTGGTTGGTGGTAATTTATCCTCAGGTCTTTTAATAAAATGTTGTTTCACAGAAAACCCTAATTGAGTGGAGGAACATTTAATAATGACGCCCAGTCCCAAATGCCTTGGGGCGGCCTAGCTTGGGATGAGGACACTTCCGCCATCGTGGACCTGGGGCCCAAGAGGACTGAACCGTCCTTCGGGGGCCTGACCTGGCAGGCCAGTGATGGCGAACTAGGTATTGGAAGGAATGGCAGCCCTGAGCGGGGGCTGTCCTGAGAGTAGATTGTTCCAGCCCACGGCAGGGGGGCATCTCCTCTGATGCTCATGGTTTCCAGGAGGGGGCAGGAAAGAGACTGCTGTCCTCAGCCTACAGATGGGTGTCCTGCTGTGTCCAGAGGACTGACAAGGACACAAGCCTAGGACACAAGCCTCTCTAACTCCCCTGCGTTGGGCTGAATTGGGTCCACTCAAAAGATATATCAAAGTCCTAGACCCCTGTGACCTTATTTGGAAATAGTCTTTGCAGATGTAACCAAGTTAAGATGAGGTCACACTGGAGTAGGGTGGGCCCTAAATCCAATATGACTTTTGTCCTTACTAGAAAGAGAAGGGACGCACACATGTAGGGAGAAGCCAGGTGAAGGCAGATCGGAGTGATGTGGCCACAAGCCAAGGAACACCTGGGGCGACCAGCAGCTGGAAGAGGCGGGAAGAATCCTCCCACAGAGGCTTTGAAGGGAGCGCGTCCTGCTGACACTGTGATCTGGGACTTCTGGTTTCCAGAACGGTGAGACAATACGTCTCTGTTGTTTTAAGCCACTCAGTTTGTGGAACTCTGTCAAGCAAGGCAGCCCCAGGGGACTACCCCCCCATAAGCTCGGCAGGACCTGGCCCCCTGGGAAACGCAGCCTCTGGTGCAGAGTGGGGGAGCAGAGCCGGGAGGGGCAGGGGGAGGAGCCACCCCCACAGGCAGGCACCTGCGGTCACAAATACCGCAGAGCCATCCTCAGTCCGATAAGGAAGGCTCAATAGCACCAGCCCAGGTGCCTGGATGTGCGCCCAGCTGCAGGCGGGTAGCTGGGAGCAAGGAGTGCTTTCGGAGGAGGGAGGTGACCCCAAGAAACATTTGGGTGTTCATTAAGCAGATATCCCTACACCTGGGCTACCAGGGTGGGTTAACTCCTTCCCTGGCAGGAGTTTCCCTCCATTCACGGCTGGTTTGCACCCCAATTAAACTCACCAACCTCCCCTGCAGTTGTGGCAATTGCTCTGTTCTGAGGCCAAATCCTCCCTTTGTCCCTTGTCCCAGCTCCTGAGACCTGGCTGAGAGGCCCTGGGCTGAGGCCACAGGGCCTCTCTGTACCCAGAGCCCCGCTCCCAAGCCCCTGCCAACCTGGGCCCTGGTTTTGTGCTCCCAGAGGGCATCCTCTCCTCTGGGGCCTCCCTGAGCCACCGCTTGGCCTCATGAAAGGATGTAACCATGCCAGGACCCAGGTTTGCCTGGCTCTGTGTCACCCACCAGGCAGTGCCAGCATGAGAAGGTCAAGCTGCCGTCTGAGCCCCTGGGATGCACAGCTGAGTGACGCTGGTTATGGCCCTGTACTTTGCAAGCCTCTTGAACAGCATTTCAACTGCGACCCAGAAGCTCCTGAAATATTAAAATCCTGTTAGCTCCCTGAGCTTTTCCAGGGCTTCAGAGTCCATTGACTTCCTCTGGTTTCACAAGTCAAATTCAGGCCATGGTCATTCACCCCACTTTGCAGCGTGAGCCTGGGCGCAAGATGATGCCCCTCCCCTGTCTCCTCACCTGCCCTTCACTCTTGGCCCGAGACTCCTGGGGCCTCTCCTGATCCTCCCTCGCTGCTCACCCAGGCTACAGCACCCTGCCAGGCGGTGCTGGCAGCTGCAGGGACCCCTGCGGTGAACTGAGCTCTGACCACCCCCTTCATTATCGGGGTCCAGCCCAGAGCCCTCTCACGTGGGATTCCTGCCTGTGTTCCACAGGTCGTGGCAGACAGGGTGTTCCAGCTAATCTATGCTGTGTAAGAAATCAGCCCAAAACATAGCGGCTTAAAACACCGTCAACATTTTATTCTCTTGCACGGTTTCTGTGGGCAGGGATTTGAGAAGTGTCCAACTGAAAAGTTCTCACTTGGGACCTCACATGATTGCAGCCAGACTTGCCTAGAGTTGGAATGGCTGGAGCTGACGCCTCTTTTCTTATAGTCTCAAGGCCCTTCCATGTAGTCTCCTCTCCTGGGCTATTTTGGGCTTCCTTAGTAGCCTGGTTGCTTACATGGTGACTAGAGGCTCCAGGAGCAAATATTTCAATGAGCAAAGCATTCTCCTTTCTGTATGGCAGTCCAGTGTACGGCTCTACTGTGATGTACTAATCCATTCTACCGTTCTATTGTCGATGGACATTTGGGTCATTTCATTTTGGGGCTGGTACAAATAGTGCTACTAAGAACATCCTAGGACATGCTTTTGTTGCACTAATGCACACATTCCTGTTGGGTGCAAACACAGGAGCTTGCTAGGGCACAGGGTAGGTCTATGTTCCAGAAGGTTCTCACAGGACCTACACAGCTGGATCCTGTGCTCCTGGGGCTGCAGGAGGAGCACTGGCAGCTGTGACAGAGCAAGCAGAGCAGCCTGCTGGCTGAGGCCCCAAGACCAGGCCCCACCTCGACCCAGAGAGCTGCGAGACACCCCCGCTATTCAACTCCAGGTCGGTGGCCTCCGGGCATCTGGCACCATGGCACGAACGGCCACCACAGGGAATGCACACAGCACCCACAACACCGAGGCCTGGAGGAGCCAGAGCTTGGGGCAGACGCTGCATCCCGGAGCCCCAGTTCCAACTGTGAGCTGCTCCACCGTGCACCTCTGAGGTCTCACGTGTCAGTGAGGGGCCTCCAGGTTCCGGCATTCCCAGGCCATCATGTCCCCTTTCCTCCAGCCAGCGGAGGAGCCACAAGTGTCACCAATTTCCCTTTATACCAAAGGAGGACATTTCTTTTTCTTTCTTTCTTTTTTCTTTTTAGAGATGGAGCCTCACTATGTTGCCCAGGCTGGTCTTGAACTCCTGGCCTCAAGTGATCCTCCCACCTCAGCTTCCCAAAGTGCTGGGATCATAGGCGTGAGCCACCATGCCCAGCTCAAAGGAGGACATTTGAAAACAAGAGCAACCGCCCTCCGTTCTCCCCAGAGCTCCAGAGAAGCACAGATGCGGTCACACACCTCGGCACACAGACTGGCTCTTCACGTCAGACACGCTTTGCTTTAGGAGAAACCCACCCCGCAAACATGTTCTCATTTTATGGCAGGCCACCAAAAACGGTCACGGATGCACATCCCTGGCCCCTTCTCAGGGTCGGGGCAGGGCTCCAAGGTCAAGTCCCCAACAGCACTGCCCAGCCGGACTCAGCTCCCGAGCGCTGTCTCTCCCCGGAATAGGGGCCTCTGCGGGCCAGTCTCCGCCGTGCTCGGTCAGTCTGCTCCGCCGGCTGTGGGAGCCAGTCAAGGCCACGCTTTCAATAGACGAAAACCCATCGAGAGTTGTTTTCCTGGCCTTGTGGGAGGAAAGGCTGTGGGAGGCGCAGAGTTTACACGCTGGCGGCCAGCTCAGGTGCCGGCGCCAGCCTCGAGCCCCGGGCATTGTTCGTGTCTTCTCACATCTGCTCTTTTGTCTCCCGAGATCTCGCCCTCAGACCCGCCTTCTTAGAGTCCCTCACTCTCAGAGCCACTGTCTGGCGTGTCACCGCTGTGCTAAGCCCTTCCTTTTGCCTTTGAGCTGAGCGCTTTTTGCCCCTTAATTAAACGATCCCGTGGCGTGTTCTGACCCCACCTTCCATTTCGGGCAAGCGTTTCCTTTCTGTCTCCCTTTCTAGAACATCGTTTTAAAATCAGATCTCAGCTGTGGGGCACAGGCTTTGAGACTTTTTGTTTTGACTGCCTGGAAGCTTCCTTCTGGTCCTGTCATGTTCCAACCAGGAGACGTCATGGCACAGGTGCCCTGTGGGTGACGAGCAGGTGCGAGAGCCGGCTCCCCAGGCTCCTGAGAGCCTGGCGTTCGCTGGGAGGAATTTGGTGAGCTGGGTGTTGAAGTGTGGCAGTTTGGTGAGAGATTTACACCGCTGAAGCGGGAAAACACCACACGTCGGGTGTCTGACCCCAGTTAGCCCGGTGGGTTTCCACCCTGGCTCACGCGGGGGTCACCAGAGGCCTTCCGTGTGCCTGCGCCTCGCCACAAACCGATGACACTGAAGTCTCTGGGAGTGGGGGCCACACTGGCACTTCGGATCCCCTGGGTGAGTCTGATGCACTGCGAGGTTTGGGCCATGGCAAGAGGCTCGCTGCCCAGGGCCGAGCTGTCTGGGGGCAGGAGGAGACTTCTTCACTGGAGAAAGCCAGGTTATGCCCCTGACCAGTACCTGGTTCTAGCCCGGTTCTGTGCCCAAGACTTCCCTGGCTCCGTATCTCCCTGGTCAATAAAAGCACCGCGGAAACACTGACATGGGGGAGGGCGGCCAGCACACCGTTCCCGGGAAGCACAAACACACCTGTTTATTGCGGTGCCTGGCAGCCTTGGATGAGTCCCTGCCCCACCCTGGGCACCTGTCCCCAGGAGCTAGGCTGAGGGATGGCCAGGCCCCTCCAACTGTGGGCCGCAGGCTGCTAGGGCTGAAGTCACACAGCCTCTTTTCTTTTTAAACAGATGGACGCGGGCCTGGAGGGAGGGTCAGCCTAAGACCCTAGACGGGGGAGGCTGGGCAGGGACAGGCCTCCAGGACACCGTGTGCCTCTGAGGCTCCCTGGCTCAGACGGCTCAGCAAGGAAGCCCTGAGACTGGGGCTCCAGGGACTGAGAAGTGTGGGCAGGAGGAAGGGTGGGGCTCTGCGGGGACTGTGGGGCCTGGAGGACTGGGATGGAGCCATCCGGGAACCCACCCTTTCAGGATGTTTCCCTCCTCTCCTTGGGAGCAGCCCCAAAAGCTGTCTTCATCAACTCCATCTTCCTCTTTGTGATGCCCTGAGATGGGGCCCTGCTGGGGAAACTGAGGTTCACCCTCCAGCAAGCAGTCATGTTGCTCCCATAGCTCCCTCACCCAGTTTGCTCTCAGGAAGGGCTGTGCCAGCAGCAACACTGTGGCCAGCGCTTATTCCCACGTCAGGCCCTGACTCAGGTTATTGCTGGAGCTGCCTGTGCGCCGTGTCCCACCTGAGCACTATGACCTACCTGGGTGCTGTGTCCCACCTGAGCACCATGACCTACCTGGGTGCTGTGTCCCATCTGAGCGCCATGACCTACCTGTGCACCGTGTCCCACCTGAGCGCCATGACCTACCTGGGTGCTGTGTCCCACCTGAGCACCATGACCTACCTGGGTGCTGTGTCCCATCTGAGCGCCATGACCTACCTGGGTGCCGTGTCCCACCTGAACACCATGACCTACCTGGGTGCCATGTGCCACCAGGGTGCTATATCCCACCTGGGCATTGTGCCCCTGTCCCTCCTCCATGTGGCACCAAGTGACCAGCCGGCTATGGCCCTCACTGTCGTGGCAATTTTCATTCTGTTCCATTCCACGTGGAATCGTGCTCGCAGTGTGTAGAGTGTTCCCTGCAGGACTGTAAGCACCACTAGAAGAAAGGCCATTTGGGTTTGCGTCCCTATCAGCAATTCGTGCAGCGTAGAGAAAGGGCACGTGAGTGGGACGTGGGCTCAGAGGGACCTGAGCCCCAACCCTGACTCTGTCCCTCACCAGCCTGAGTCTCTTGTTCTTCACCTGCAGATCCCTCACGTGGGAGAGGCTTCAAGCCCTTCTCCAAATCCATTTCCTCGTCTTTCTAGCTACACTCGCACCCTCTTAGCAGCTGGGTGTGAGTGAGCTCAGGGAGGTTCACACTTCTGCATCCAGGGTGTGAAGAAGGTGGTGTGTCCCCTGTAAGCTCTGTTGACCTTGTGGCAGCTGAGTGCAGGGGACATTAGGGCCCTCGTGGCTGGCAGACCCCAGGTTGAAGGAGCCGGGGTCCCGGCATGGTCACTGCATGGAGAGGAACTCCTGCCGACCAGGAGCCTCCGCCGTGACTGGGTGTGCCGAGGAGTAGCCTCTGCTGCCGCTGAGCCTTTGCACATTTTAGGTGCATTTTCACAGCAGCTGGCGTCATCCTAACTAGTGCACTGCCTCCCTGCTTCGTTGGGAAGATAAAATAAAGTATGTGAGAGGGCCTGGCACCGTGCCTGGAACACAGAAATTATGGAGGTACTTACAGATTTCAGTTTACTTGTTCCCCAATTAATATGAAATTGTTCCCAAGCACCTAGTAGACATGGCCGCAGACCTTTTTAATGACTCTGAATTGAAGGCTTAGCTTCTAATTTTATTAATCAATATTAATGATAATATACATAATTATAATTATTTAAAAATTATTATAAGTTAGACTTGGTTAGGAATCCAGTCTTTTTTTTGAGACATAGTCTCGCTTTGTTGCCCAAGCTAGAGTGAGTGCCATGGCGTCAGCCTAGCTCACAGCAACCTCAAACTCCTGGGCTCAAGCAATTCTCCTGCCTCAGCCTCCCGAGTAGCTGGGACTACAGGCATGCGCCACCATGCCCGGCTAATTTTTTTTTCAATATCTATTAGTTGGCCAATTTAACTTCTTTCTATTTATAGTAGAGACGGGGGTCTCACTCTTGCTCAGGCTGGTTTCGAACTCCTGACCTCGAGCAATACCGCCTGCCTCGGCCTCCCAGAGTGCTAGGATTACAGGTGTGAGCCACTGCGCCCGGCCAGGAATCCAGTCTTTAAGGTGCTGCTATTGGACGCTTTGTGTCCACAAAGCTGTAACAGCCAAGAGCTTTGGGCTTCAGGTGGCAGAAGTCCATTTAAAACTGGCTTAAGCAAAATCAATAACTGAATGGTAAGTAAATACACAAATAGCAACGTATAGGCTTGCGATGTGTCATTCAGGTATGGCCGTATCCAGGCACTGTGATGGAGTGTCCGGAGCTTTCTCCCACCTCTGGGCTCACCTGTCCTCTATTGTAGTTTATTCTGCAAAAAGTTTCTCCCATGAGGTGGGCAGGGCGGTCCTGGGCAGTCCCGTGGCCACACCCTTTCATCTTAGCACCAGCTGAACAGAAAATTTCTCCCCCAATTAGTGCTGTTTGCAGGTGTGGACCATTTACTAACATGCCTGGTTTCCTCCCAAGTTAGGAATCAGTTGAGCGGTTGACACAGTCAGACAGCCGAAGTGCGAAGTCCCCTCTACTAATGGTTAGAGTCTGTGGCTTCAGATTTGAAACCAAGAGGATTTGCCACACCTGCCCTGAGCTAGACAGGCCTATCTGCCGTCCCTGGCACAGGGGGACCAGCACAGGCCTCCCCAGGGACAGGCAGGGAATGGCCCAGACCTAGCCCGGCTCGCACAGGGGTGACGGCCCAGAGGGGGCAGCGCCGCGTGCTCAGCCCCCGTGGTGCGAAGGCCCGTCAGAGGCGGCTGCTTCTCCCTCGCAGCCGTGTTTGTGCTGCACACAGATGCTCACGTTTTGAATGCCGTCGTCCGGCTGCAGAGATTGAGGCCCTGCCGGCTACCGTCCTGTCTCCAGGCCCCCTTCCTCAAACCCAAACCAGAAATACCTGCTCATTGCTGTCCCCGAGGCTTGCCGGGTGGAAGGTCACAGGTCACAGGGGCAAGCCAAAGGAGGCGGGGACACTCGAGGCTGGAGACAGGACACGTGAGGGGCCTCCAGAGCCGCCTTCCACCTCTGCGTGCTGTGCGGTTCTGGACGGGGGCGTCGGGCAGGCACAAGGAAGCGGCTTTGGCTCCAAGGCGCTGAGGGCCGGTCAGGGCTGGGAGAGGAGAGGTCAGGACGGGGCGCTCGGTGGGCCGGGCAGGCCAAGGCAGTTTGTGGGGAGGTCGGATGAGGGTCACTGGGACGGTGCTCTACAAACAGTGACACGATAAACAAATGTCGCCATCCTCGGCCCAGGAACCTGCGAGGGCAAAGGGCGACGGAGCTGCACGGCCAAGCTGGGGCGGTGGCAGGCAGAGCCAGGCCGGAGGCCAAGCAGGGCGCTGGGCTGTGAGCTGCGGGTGCTGCGGGTGCCCCGGCCAGAGCTCGGCAAGTTCCTGCAAGTGCCGGGGCTGGACCTTTGCCCTGAAGGGAGCTCACCTCTAGTGGGAGGGCCCGAGACGGGCTCGGACGTGGCGGGTGTGCAGCAACGCTGCGGGGAGGCTGGGAGCGCGTGGCGGAGCACGCGAGTGTGTGAGGCTGCTTCTCCACCGCCAGTGCAGCCGCCAGCGTCCTTTCATCGCACTCTGGAGCCACTAATCCCCGGGGCTCCCTCCAGCCGCCCCCCCCCCCCCCCCCGCTTTCCCGGAGCCAGATCCCCATTTTGCCCTGGACCTGGGGGTGAACTTTGGGGGCCTTCATGTCCTTCTCTGAAAGTGGGGCACATAAAGCTTCCTGGCAGGGCGAGGGTCGGACGGGGCCCGTGCAGCCCGGGGCCTGGCGTGGGGAGCTGCGCGGCGAGTCGAGGCGTCTCCAGAGGTCTGCGTTCTGCTCCCAGCGCTGCGGTGGCCGTGGGACTGCGGGCGAGCCTCTCGGCCTCTTGGGGACTCGGTTTCCTCATCTGCACCTGCGAGGGGCTGGGCCAATCCCATCCAGGACTGTCAGGAACGTCCCGGGAGGTGACGCTGGGAGGGGCTTTCAGGTAAAGGTGAGGCTTGTCCGAGCATCTCTGGGCCTCCAGCAGTTCCCCCAGGGGCTCCCTGATCACCCGCCGCCCCCAGGAGCGGCCTCCCCTCTCCTGGAGCCCATCCCTGAGGGTAGGAGTCACCCCAGTCTTAGCATGAGGCTCGTGCCAGTGGCTTGTGACTTCCCAGTAGGGCTTCACAGTTTACAAAGTCGAGCCACGTTCTCTGCTCACCCTCAGACACCCTGCGAGCTGCCTATGCCGCACCCATCCCACCGATGGGAAGACTGAGGCCCAGACCGGGGGCGAGCTCGGGGCCTGCGGCTGGTGAGTGCAGAGCTAGTGCTGGGCCAGGTCTCCAGCACGCGCCCTGCTCCTTGAAGGTTCTGGGGTGTGTCTGTCGCCCAGGACACCGGCCCAGAGCACCCTCTTCTCTCTCAAAAGAGCTGCATTTGGACGTCCAATTACAGGGCTTAGAATAGAGTCCGCTACGGTCTCCTCACGTGCCACTGACTCGAAGGGTCCCGCCAAGTGGGGCTCACCGACACCAGGTGGGGCTGGGGGTGGGAAGGGGAAGAGGGTGCCTGCCCCGGCTGGCCAGCCGCCCCTCCCTCTGCCCCAGGAAGCTGTTTCTGTCTGGCCTGTCCCAGCCCCAGTGGGGACTGCCCTCCCCACCCTCCCCGCCCTCCTCCCCAACTGTCCCCTGTCCTCTTCCATCCTCCAGGGCCACCCGCAGCCCTGGCCACCTGCTCCCCACAGCCACCAGGGGTCCACAGGCAGGCACCCTGCGGGAAGGCACTGCTGGGCATGCACCCGACAGCTCTGGCTACAGAGGGGCAGCCAGCCGGCTGGCCTGCCCCTTCCTCACCACGGGCCACCTTCGCCCCTCACCCCTTCCTCACCACGGGCCACCTTCACCCCTCACCCCTTCCTCACCACGGGCCACCTTCGCCCCTCACCCCTTCCTCACCACGGGCCACCTTCACCCCTCACCCCTTCCTCACCACGGGCCATCTTCGCCCCTCACCCCTTCCTCACCACGGGCCACCTTCACCCCTCACCCCTTCCTCACCACGGGCTATCTTCGCCCCTCACCCCTTCCTCACCACGGGCCACCTTCGCCCCTCACCCCTTCCTCACCACAGGGCACCCACCTTCGCCCCTCACCCCTTCCTCACCACGGGACCACCTTCACCCCTCACCCCTTCCTCACCACGGGCCACCTTCGCCCCTCACCCCTTCCTCACCACGGGCCACCTTCACCCCTCACCCCTTCCTCACCACAGGCCACCTTCACCCCTCACCCCTTCCTCACCACGGGCCACCTTCGCCCCTCACCCCTTCCTCACCACAGGACCACCTTCACCCCTCACCCCTTCCTCACCACGGGCTACCTTCGCCCCTCACCCTTTCCTCACCACGGGGCACCCACCTTCACCCCTCACCCCTCCCTCACTACAGGGCACCCATCTTCACCCCTCACCCCTCCCTCACTACAGGGCACCGTCTTCATCCACACAGGACGCTCCTGGACCCTAGCCAAGTCAGCCAGACGTGGCCAGATGCCCCTCCCCTTTCCAGCCATGTCCACCTAGCCCAGGTGCCCGCAGCGCTGACGGACCATCAGATGGATGTTCTAGATCTGGGGGCATGTTGGGGAGGGGAGGAGGGGGCCCCTTGATTTGCATCCAAGCTGTTGGGAGCATAAGGGCGCCCGGGACCCTGTCTGTGGTGGAAGGCGGTTCCCAAACCCAGTGATGTTCGCAGGCATCGGAAGGGGCTTGTGAAACGCGTGGCCTCCCGGCTGCGCGGGGCGGCGGCTGCCATGGGTGCGGGTGAGTCATGCGCGTCTCTGCAGTGCATCCCCGGGGGTGCGTTTCCAGGAGCTTCCTGGAAAAGTACAAAGCCATTACTTACAGGGCAGCGCAAATCGGCTTTCTTTGACATTGTTTGTTGCTCGGGCTGCTGCTGCATACATTTCTGAAAACGCCTCCGGTGGGTGACATTTATCAAATCAAGTGCTTTTTAGTTTTATTCCCCAAATACATAGACAATTCTCTTTGTAGATAATGTTGCCAGCCCGCAGGGTCTGCAGCCGGATGATCTGATTGGAGGGGATGTGCCGTCTCCCAGCAGCATGGGTCGGCAGGAGGGCTGGGGAATTCGCGTGGTGTGAAAGCGCGTCCGGCCCACCCCCTTGCCCTTCCTGGGCAGTGAGGTGGCCACAGGGAGCGGCTGGAGGGGCCTGGCCCTGCTGGTCTTGTGCACAGAGGTTATGAAGACACCCAGGCCACCTCTTGCCTTCCTGCAGCCTGTCCCCGTGCCCTGGGCTCCGTGGGTTGGCCCAGCTGGGGGGAGTCAGAATGCATGGGCAGCACCTGGCCCAAAGTGCTGGCCTTCTCAGCCCCAGGGGTTCTGCCTCGGGCCAGCCACCGGCCTGCCATAGGCCAAGAGGAAAGGTCAGCCCCGTGACCCATTCCGAATGCACCTTCCCTCTGCCACCTGTTTGAGGAAGAGCTGGCCACAGGCCAGCTTGCTGCCTTCCTGGGCTCTGGGCACATTCCCTAATGACACCACAATAATGCTGACTGCGCTCCCGCTGTGTGCCAAGGCTTTATGTGGCTGCTTCGTTTGCTCCTGCGAGGCAGATTTTGGCCTCCTCCCATTTTATGGGCAAGAATACAGAGTGTTTCCTTGTCCAAGGCCACCCATCTGGTGTTGGGCAGAGCTGGAGCTCCATCTGTCCTCTGCCCCCACACTCGACCTTGACATTATGACGCTGGCTCTTCCTCTGTGCACACAGGGGCTGCCCCCTGAGCTGGCCTTCTCTTGGGACTGACCCTGCCTCTGGGATGGAAGAAATCAACTGTTTTTTTTTCTTTTCTTTTCTTTTTTGAGCCAAGGCTCAGTGTAGTAGCATCATAATAGCTCACTGCAACCTCAAACTCCTGAGCTCAAATGATCCTCCTGCCTCAGCCTCCTGAGTAGCTGGGACTACAGGTGTGTACCACCACACCTGGCTAATTTTTCTATTTTTTGTAGAGATGGGGTCTCGCTTTTGCTCAGGCTGGTCTCCAACTCCTGAACTCAAGTGATCCTCCCACCTCAGCCTCCCAGAGTGCTAGGATTATAGGTATGAGCCACCATGCCTGGCCAAAAATCAGCTTTTAACATTTTTTTATTTAAAAAAATTTTTTTAGACACAAGGTCTCACTTGGTCACCCAGGCTGGAGTGCAGTGGCATGATCATTGCTCACAGCAACCTCAAGCTCTTGGGCTTAAGCAATCCTTTTGCCTCAGCCTCCTGAGTAGCTTGGACCACGGATGTGATTTTTAAATTTTTTGTAGAGATGGGATCTTGCTATGTTGCCCAGGCTGTCTCAACTCTTGGCCTCAAGCAATTCTCCCACCCTGACCTTCCAAAGTGCTAGGATTACATACAGGTGTGAGCCGCTATTCTCAGCTGTAGGAGATCACCTTGAGACTCGACCAGACTCCTGACCTTCAGGAAGTTGCTCCCTTTCCTCCCTGGGAAGAGCACAGAGAGGTCGAAATGGCCTCTAAGCGTCTCTGGCTCCCACTCGCAGCTGCGGGGTCTTCTAACACAGGGCGGGCGGGCGGCCAGTCCTTTGGAGGAAGATGGCTCTTTCAGAGCAGCCGCCGATCGGCAGCAGCAACGGTTCTGGCCGTTTGGACGGCGCTGCGGGACTGGCAAGGCCTCACGTGCCAGCTGCTCCTCACCTGTCTCCTCGGAGCCCACAGCAGGAACTGCGCACCTGAGTGACAGGTAAGGCAACGAAGGCCCGAGTGAGGGCCAAGCCCTCTGGCCCTGCCTGGAAAGGAGGGCTCTCCCCCGCTTCTGTGCGAACACGGAAGAGGGCTGTGGAGTCTCAGACGGCTGAGGTCACCTAGCTCCACCCGTCTCTCTGTGAGTAAGAAACCAAGGCCCAGCGTGCGCTGTGACTTGCCTGGGGCCATGTGAAATTGGTGCCAGAGCCACCTAGGGGTTCTGCCATCTCAGATGGGTCTCTGCTAGTCACGTGGATGTCTGTAGCTGGGTTTTCTCAGCAACGTCTCTCTGGCCTGGACACCCCCACTCCTGTTTGCAGACCCCCCAGGCGGTGTTGACAGATGGCCCTGTCCACCCTTACACGCTGCCACCATGGGCTACATTGCCGGCTTCAGTTTTCCAGGGCAGCGCTTGTCCCTCTCACCCGTTCGTCCTGAGCCCGAGGGGGCCCGGTGTCTGGTTTGGGGGGTGGTGCTGTGGACTTGCAGGGGAGGCCCGGGCTGGTGCTCTGGGGCCCTGGGAGCCCGGAGCTGGGCCAGGCAGAACGAGCAGGGGCTCCTCTGTGGGCCCAGCACCCAGGCTCAGGGACTGGTCATTCTATAGCCCACCCATGGGGGGACAATTCACCAGACGGGGGAGTTGGCGGACAGGACATCTTGGTCCCCAGAACGAGCTGTCTTCTTTGGCTGGTTCCCGTAAGGTGCCATGAAGCCTCCTTCTGCACAGGCCAGCTCTGTGCAGGGTCACCAGGCGGCCCAGGCAGGGGGGGTGCCTCCTCGGGGGTCTCTTCCAGGGCCTGCCACGCTGGGGGCCTGGGGACATCATGCCCCCACAGGCTTCCTTCCCACCCTGCCCCAAAGTGCTCAGGCAGGGAGCTTTTCCCACACCTACTTCTCTTTCAAATGGAAGGAAAAAAATAGCAAAGAGTCCAGAAGCTCTAAAAGGCTTCCGCAGGCTCCGGCAATCAGGAGGCTGAGCTGTGGGGAGCGGCTGGAGTGCTGAGCAGGTCACTCGGGGAAGCAAAGCCACAGGCAGAATTTTCCATTACGCCTCCCCCAGCACCAGGGTGTCCGGCGAGGCTGTCCCTTGGGGAGGCTCATGCCAACCTCTCTGAAGGGGCATGAAGCACCCAGAGCCCCGCCATCTGTGGGCGTCCTTCGGGGCTCCCCTCCATTTTCTTCTCCTCCTGTGTGTCCTGCCGCTGCCGGGGGAGGCCGGGCCCCCAGCCCACAGGCGGCTCAGGTGCAGGCCCTGCCGGCCACACTGGGGGAGAGGGGCCGGCACCCACGCCCAGGCCCGGGCAGTCACTGGGCCCACTGTGTGCCAGACGCCGGGACAGTGCGGGGGGCTTCAGAGGCCTCACACGGCCCGCACTGGAGGGTCCCCGGCTTTCTGGGTTTTTTTTTTTTTTTTTTTTTTTGAGACAGAGTCTCTCGCTTTGTTGCCCAGGCTAGAGTGAGTGCTGTGGCGTCAGCCTAGCTCACAGCAACCTCAATCTCCTGGGCTCAAGCAATCCTGCTGCCTCAGCCTCCCAAGTAGCTGGGACTACAGGCATGCGCCACCGTGCCCGGCTAGTTTTTTC
Source organism: Microcebus murinus (assembly GCF_040939455.1). Classification (NCBI taxonomy): domain Eukaryota; kingdom Metazoa; phylum Chordata; class Mammalia; order Primates; family Cheirogaleidae; genus Microcebus; species Microcebus murinus. The sequence continues at coordinate 7,554,435 of NC_134106.1, forward strand.
TATATATATTAGTTGGCCAATTAATTTCTTTCTATTTATAGTAGAGATGGGGGTCTCACTCTTGCTCAGGCTGGTTTCAAACTCCTGACTCAAGCAATCCGCCCACCTCGGCCTCCCAGAGTGCTAGGATTACAGGCGTGAGCCACCGCGCCCGGCCTCTGGGGGGGTTAAAGGGAGGCAGAGCCCACCCTTGAGGACTGACCCCCACCAGCTGCCCCTGCCCTCCCCCTCTGCCCTGCCATAGCCTCATGGTGCGGGGGTCACACAGCAGGAAAGGGTGTGGGGGCTGGAGAGAGTGGGCTTCGCACTCCCACCGTCCCCAGGAGGAGCTGCCACGGGTAAGCTGAAGCTACGCAACCGCAGGCCTCCCTCTTCACCCGGTGCAGCAAGCCCGTCCCTGTCCCCTGAGCTACCCTAGAGCTCCCAGCCTCCTCCTGTGTCCAAGTGACTAGACTCAGATCTGGAGGGAGGAGGCCCCGAGGAGGCACTGTTTGAGAAAAGCCCAGCCAGGGCCAGCACCCGAGAGTATAGATGCACCTGCCTGTAGATACCTGAATCCCAACCCTCACCTGAGCCCTAACGCTGACCCTTCCTGTGGGCAGCTCAGCCCTTCTGCCCTGCCTGATTGTCCCTTGGGCCACCCGCTGAAGTCTCTAGGCCTGGCAGTATAAGCTCTCTTTTTAAGACCTGCCTTGCCTCCCCAGGGTGCCCAGGAGCCTCCTCCCCTGCAGGCCTGGCCGTGAGCCCTGCACCCCAGCATGGGCTGAGTAGTGGCAACAAACCCCTGCAGGTGGGGGTCCTGCGCGCTGCCTCCTTTCTTCCGTGTCGCCAATAGTTAAACACCCCAGCCCGGTGGCTGCAGTCGGCGTTATCCAGAACCTGGACTTGGAGATTAATCATCGTTGGCAAACACTGCCAGCCCTCTGGCACCTGGCCAGGGCAGCCACTGTCTCCAGCACACGGGGGCAGCGGGGCCTGGCGGGGCTGCGGGCAGAGGCCACAGGGTGGGCACGGTCCACTCTGAGCCGGAGAGGCCCAGAGCTCTGGTCTGCTGGCCCTGGCAGGCTACCCACGGCCACTAAAGGTGCCCCGGAACGGGACTGGGAGAGGGGTGAGGTCCACCCTCACCCAGAGGGCCCAGAGCAACCACCCGAGGGCAGGGCTCACAGGCGGACACTGCGTGGGGAGCCCAGGTTGTCAGTGAGGAATCCACAGTGGGCTGGGATCGGCCACTTAGGAAACTGGCGCTCTCACACTCTCCGGTGACCATCGCTAAGCCTCGCCCCGCCCCGCCCGCTACATATCTGCGTCCTTTCAAGGGGCTCCTTCATTTTGGCCTAGGGTTCCTTATAAACCAGGTCAACCCAGGGCTCCTCTGTGTTTCTAATAAATACTCACGTTCACGGCAGCACCCACCGAGAGTGGACCCATACCGGCTATCGGTTTCCATCTGCCACGTGCCCTGGCCACCGTGCACCAGCTACAGGTCTGGAGAAAAATAAAGGGGGGGCTGAGTCTCCCGTTATCACATGGGGTTAGCACGGCTGCGGGTGCGGCACGTGCCCAATGCTGCCAGGTGTGCACAGAGGACAGCCCTGCCCTTTTTCACTCTTGCCGCCGAATCAAGGAACTGAGGTTCAGATGTTAGCTGAATCATGGCCTCTCTGTGTGCCTCAGTTTACCCGGCTGTAAGTGAGATGTTTGTGGCAGAGCCCATTAAGGCCTCTGGCAGCTCAGGGCCATGCCAGTGAATGTGGGGCCTCTCTGAAGGACACCGAGGCCAGTGCCTGCCAACCGGGTTCCATGCTGGGGGCGCGGAGCCATTGGCCTGCCGGGGGTAGCGGCCACTCTCAGCCCCACCCTAAGCCCAGGTGCCCCTTCCTCAGGGCCAGGGAACCGAAATAGCCTGAAGCATCTTGTCCTTCTCCTCTGCAAAGGTGGGCACAGAGAAAGGAGGCTGCCCCAAGAAACCGCATTTGACCTTCGCTAAAATTAGGTTCCAAGTCCCCAGGGGCAATTGAAATGAGGATGAAATGAGAAAACAAATTGAGGGCATTGAAGGATGTTAAAAATATGTCTATATTAATGAAGGCAGTGAAAACGAGGACTCTCACAGCAGTAAAACATGTGTGTGGCTGTCTTATTTTAGTTGCAGAATCACGGAATGTGGGGGCAGGAAGGGCCTCAAGGAGCACCTGGTTCCTCCGGGTCACTTGTCCTACGGACAGGGAAACTGAGGCCCATGGAGGGCAGGGATGCCCAGGGCCTTTGCAGAGAGCAATACCGGGCCAGGCCAGTCAGCGGCCAACACTCTCCCTCCAGGAGCTTCCTCTGGTCCAGAAAGCCAACAAGCAAGGACGGCCCCCTTCAGAGCCCAGCCCCCCACCCCCCACCCCCCTGAAGGAACTGGGCTCCGTGGGGGCGAGGCTGCTCAGGTCCCCACGGCTGTCATGAGCTTATGGAAAGTGATGACTACAGGGTGCTTATCACAGTGCCTGGCATACAATAGGCGCCTAATAAACCTTGGTTATTATTTTCATTATTAATATTGATCAGTGGAGTGGAGTGACGTGAGAACACTGCAGGAAATTATTTCTGCTCCGCAGACTGAGCAGGAAGAGAGACGCCGGGGCTGGCCCAGCTGGGGAAGCCCCAAGCCGAGCTGAGCCAGGCAAGGCGGGGCCTCGGTGGGGGGTTGACACGGGTGTAAGGCAGCCCACCCCACCCCCACCCGGCCTGGACAAGGCTGATGAGAGCGGGGCTGGGCTCCTGAGCCCTGGGGAGGCACGGAAAGCGCTGGTCCCGCCGGCTCCCCTGGCTCCTCACTGGCCCTGACATGTGAGCTGTGACTTGCAGAGTGGCCACAAGCAGAGATGCTGGCAAGATGCTTGGCCCACGTGTCAACCCCACAAGCCTGGGTGCAGCCTGGCTGGATGTCGGGCACCAAAGGGGCAAAAGACTGGACACACCGGCCAGTCCCAGTTGGCAGAGAGAGCCAGATCACAGCGAGCCAAAACTCAAGCCCCGGTGACGAGGGGTGGCCCTGTGCTCTGGTGTCCAGACAGGGAGGTTGCTCCGGGCATGGAGTGTCTGAGGGTGGTGGCCTTGACCTGGGGCACTCTGTCCATAATATGTGACCCTGCTGGCAAACCCACGGCAGAGGCAGGACAGAGGCTAGTAACCCTTTAGGTGCTTCTGGAACCTTCTCACAGGCAGGGTGTTTGGGTGCCCCAGCCCGTCCCCGACATGTTGCTGCAGGAGTCACCCAAGCTCCTCGGGGCCAGCACGGCTACTGGCTGAACATGGGGAAGGTTTGCCCGTCCGCGGAGGGGACAGCGCTGGCCCCCGGGCAGGAGGGGAGGTGCAGCCTCCCTCTCCTTCACGCTGCACCCCCGACCAAGCACCATGGCTTGGCAGTGACGCAGAGGCCAGTTCTTTGTCGAGTTTTCTCTCATAATCACGTGTGACACTCTGCACGGATGGACCGAGCCTTCCGTGGGCGAGGGGTGGCGGGACTCCGTGGCTGGGGCGCGTTAGCAGGCTGGAGTCTGCAGTGGGCTTGTCATCGCCAGCCGAGACAGGCAGTGCCGAGAAACACCTCTGCCCGCACCCTCAACTCTGCACTCTGAGCGTGTTGTCACCACCCCGCCCGCTCCACCTCCACCTACCCCCCACCACGCCACCTTTGCCCTGGTGGTTGCTGGTCTCGCTGCCATCGCCCATTTGTGATGTCCTGGGTTTGGTGGACGTGGCCATGCCCCCACACTGGTAGGCACCCTATCCTGGTGGTGTGGCCCCAGCAAAAACAGCACAAACACCAGTGGCTCCGCCGCACCAGCAATAATTTTTATTTTTATTTTATTTTATTTATTTATTTTTTGAGACAAAGTCTCACTTTCTTGCCCAGGCTAGAGTGAGTGCCATAGCATCAGCCTAGCTCACAGCAACCTCAATCTCCTGGACTCAAGTGATCCTCCTGAGTAGCTGGGACTACAGGCATGCGCCACCATGCCCAGCTAATTTTTTGTATATATATTTTTAGTTGGTCAACTAATTTCTTTCTATTTATAGTAGAGACAGGGTCTTGCTCTTGCTCAGGCTGATTACGAACTCCTGACCTCGAGCAATCCGCCCGCCTCGGCCTCCCAAAGTGCTAGGGTTACAGGCGTGAGCCACCGCACCGGCCCGCACTAGCGATACACAGCACAGCCGGAGCCCTGCTGGCCTGCGCGTCATGTGGGGACGTCACGGGAGGACGGAGCAGAGGGAGGGAAGGAAGGGAGCAGGGTGAGTCTCATTACCCCAGGGCTGACCTGGCTGCAGTGGTGGCAGAGGGGGAGGGGAGGAGGCAGAGGCAGAATCCTGCTGCAGACCTCTCTTGTGGTCCCCGGGTGTCCCTGCTCACAGTCCTGCCTCCTCAGCTCACCCTCGAACCCAGAGCCTCACACTGTGTGTCCACACCGAGCTGGGGCCCCAGACACCCAGCAAATGCAGCTTCTTAGAGGCCTGCATAGGTGGGTGCTGCTGGGGGACACAGCACATGGTGTGTGACAGACTCACCAACCCACGACAGCCCACTAAGGATTCTGGAATATTCTCTTCAGAGGTAAGAGAGGCAGGTGTTCAGAGAGGCCCCGGGAGAGGCAGGTGGTGGGGGCGGGGAGGGGGAGGTTAAGAGTGGTCTCTCCTGGGCTCGGGGGCCTGCGCACAGAAGTATGCGTTGGTAAAGTCTTGGGGGACTGGAGGCCCGTGTGCTCTTTTCTTTCTAGAGAGGACGGTGGGACCACTATTGCGCGCTGGGCCCTTCTGTGTCCCAGTGTGTCTGTGTGCGTGGCGAGGTGCTTTGCAACGCCATCTCCCCGGACACTCACAGCGGTACCCCACGAAGGAGTGTTGGGACCATCCTACAGATGAAACAGAGACCTGGGGAGCTTTGCCCAAAGTGACACAGTTTTAACGAGGGAGCTGGGATTTGGACCGGCTCTGTCTTGAGTCCAAAGGGCCTTCTCACCGGAGGCTGTCCTTCAATCTTGGAGCCTGGGCCTGGCTGGACAGGTCCCTAGAGGGCAGTCATGGAGACAGGACCTCCCAGAGTCATCCCCCCTCCATCTAGCACAGCAGCCCACCCTGACTCAATTTACCCACCCAGGGACCGCACTGCTGAGGATGCGCAGAACAGCGGAAGGGAGTTTCAGGGCTGCAGGGCACAGCTGCCCTCTGGGAGGACGGCTAATGCCCGTCTTTTTAGAGTACACTTTGCCCGTCTGGCATCCAGGGGCAGGGAGGGGTGTCATCAAACTTATTGCTCTATTGACACAGAGACCATCCCTCGGCCGGAGAGACCTGCAGTTACGGCCTTTTAGACCATCCTCTGTCCCTGGGTAGTGAGTTCCCTGCTCACACCCCAGCCTCTGTTTCCCAGGTTCTCGGTCTTCTTTCTGTGGTTCCTTTTGCCGTTTTCCACCACCCTCCAATTGCCTTTAGACGTTTTTGTTGATTGTGAAGCAAAGCCTTGAGGACCTGCCCCCTTCCGGGAGAGCAGGCTGTGGCTTATTGACCGAACCTGCAGGGTCACAGGAAGCCAGCTGGACCGGCCTGGGAGTCCGGAGACCTGCCAAGGCCTCCACCCACCTACTGTATCCTGGATTTTTCTAGAAAAATGCTCTTCAGTCACCAATAGTAGGCTCATTTGTGACATTTCTGATTAAATTTGACAACATTGGGCAAGCCTTTCTGGCCAAACACTGTGGAAAACGTACAAACGTTTATTACGCACTGGCAGGCTTTGGAGAAACACGGATGAGTTAAACTATGTTATTGCCCTTGGGAGGCTCAGGATATGGCGATAAAAGAAATGTCCTAAGAGCCGGACCCTTTCAGTTGCCAATGGAAGAAATCTAGATCAAAAAGGAACGATTGTCTCTGGCTCGCACTATGGGGAGTCCAGGGGCTGGACCGGGACTTAAATTCTGTTTTCTGGGCTCTCCGTGTCTCCCCCCTCTCTCGGTTCTGCTGTCTCTGCTGCTCTCTGTGTTGGCTTCGCCAGCTCCTGCTTCAGACGTGCGCTAGACCTGCGGTCCCCAACCCCTGGGCCCGTTACCAGTCCATGGCCTGTTATGAAACGGTTCTCACTTGACCACCTGAGCTTCGCACCACACCCCCATGACCCCCCCATCCCCAGTCCATGGAGAAACAGTCTTCCATGAAACTGGCCCCTGGTGCCAAAGAGGTTGCGGACCGCTGCCAGACTTAGAGGAGAAGCGGCTACTTCCAGCCTGAAGCTAAGCCAAAGAGAAAAAGGACGCTCTCTGTCTTAGTTCCTTTTCTTTTGCTTATAACAGAATACCTGAAACTGGGTAACTTATAAAGAAAAGGAATTTATTTCTTATAGCTATGGAGGCTGAGAAGTCCAAGGTTGAAGGCTACATCTGGTGAGGGCCTTCCTGCTGGGGGGGACTCTCTGCGGGGTCCCATGGAGGTGCAGGTCTCACATGGCCCGGGGCTGAGCATGCAGGCGCAGGTCTCTCTTCCTCTTCTTATAAAGCCACCAGTCCCACCCCTTGATAACCCACAAATCCACTAACCGGTGAATGAATCAATCCATTCGTGGGGGCAGAGCCCTCATGACCCACCTCTTAAAGGCCCCACCTCTCAATATTGCCATATTGGGAATTGAGTTTCGACATGAATTTTGGAGGGGACAAATGTTCAAGCCATATTGTACCAGTTAGCTTTTTCTCCTAGGCAAACCTGCAGGAAATTCAGCATCTTAGGGACTGGCTGGGGACCGGCCAATCCGGGCTGGGCCCAGCTGGTTTGTCTCAATCTCTGCGTTCAGCCAGACTTCACTCTCCTCTGGGGTTCGGGTCCAGGCCTGCTCCCCACGTGTGCACTTCGGGACTCAGAACGAGGGGCAGTGGCTACCTGGGGGAAGCACAGAGACAGTTCGGAGAGTGAGACGTTGAGGCCAGAACTAGGACAGTGAGAATGCAGAGAGGGAGTCAATCAAGAGACATTTGGCACTTCAAACGTTCAAGGCTTGGGTTCTGCGTGAGGGAGATGAGAGAAGAAAGAGCCCCGATGATGCCCAGGTGTACTAGATAAGGTAGCGTTAGCTGCTGTAATGGCTGAACTTGGAGCATCTCAGTAGCACAACACAATAAAAGCATATTTCTTGCTCATGCAGAAGTTTGGGTGTCCCAGGTGGGGCAGCTCTCCTGGGCAGCTATCTTCCAAGCAGTGACTCAGGGACCCAGGCTCCTTCCATCTTGTGGTGTTATCCTATTCAACACCTGGCTCCCCAGGGTCACCCTGAAGGTTGTCTCCCTTCTAGCACACTAAAGGAAAAAGGGGCATGGAGGAAACGGAGGGGAAGGTTTATATGGGGCAGGCTTAGAAGGGTAGTAAATCTCTTCTGCCTAAATACCTGGGGCTCCGTCTTGGTCTCAGGGCCACTCCTAACTGCAAGGGAGCCTGGGAAATGTAGTCCCCACTGTGTGTCCGGGAAGAAGAGGAAATGGCTTTGGTAGTCAGCTTGCAGCCTGTGCCACACCAGGTTCTTGGTTTGGAGAACCAACACAGAGACTGAAAAACAACGAAGAGTGTGGGGGTGCTGAGTTCCATGCATCTCATCAGAGACGACCGGAGGAATGTCCGAGTGAATATTCAAGTGGATGCAGGGGGAGGCTTTGAGGCTACCGAGGTGCATGGAGCAGAGGTCAAACCCCTGGGGAAGACCCTCATCAGGGCCCCGGACAGAGGAAGGGAGCTCACACTGGAGCCTGAGAACTTAGGGCTAGGAGAGGTGAACTTGATTGCAACTCTCTGAGCACTGGAGTGACCTAAGCAGAACCTTCTAAAGGAAGACCCCTCCCCCCGCTATGGGCACCGAATGAAGAGGGTGTGGAGGCCCAGGGCCAGGTGGAACGTGCTCTGAGCCCACGACACGGGGATGTTGGGTCCTGGCTTTTTAAATCTCGCGTGGAAGCTTTCTCCTTGTCTTGAAGCTATTTTTGCTTCTTGATTAAAGCCAAATCCACTGAACGGATTCTTGCTAAGTGAAAGCTCCAGACGTTGGAACCGGGGGAGGGGTTGGTCTGGACTCCAGGCAATCAAGGTTTTCTGTCTCTCATGTCTTCACCTTTCCGTAAAATACCTGACTGCTGATGTTGCAGCCCTCAGTGACAGCAGAGAATAAAGGATGAAAAAAAGCAGGAAATTAATTTTCTTTCTCTCTAACTGAAGCCCAACCTGTTTATCCTTTCATTTTCATTCCTCCATTTGTCATCTACCTCCTTTATTCTATTTTTGAATTCTCTTGTTTGCACTTTACAACCCCTTCCTGAAACCAGGCTCCCTGTTCCTGAACTTAGGCTTGGTGTTTTTGCTCATCCAGCCCTGTTCTGGCCCCTGAAGGCTCTGCAGGACTGGGGAGAGGCCAGCGCTGAGAAGGTCTGACCCAAAGCCAGCCAAAGGCCAGCTGAGGGCAGGCCCAGCGCGCCCCTCCGAGTGAGCTCAGGTTGGCCAGTGGCCTGCAGTGACAGTCGGAAGGACTGGTAGCAGCAGGGGACCCACCGGGGATTAGGCTGTGCTGGCCCTAAGTTTTGAAGGAGTCTGGAGAAAAAAGACTCGAGCTTCCAAAAATTATGGGATTTCTTTAATCAGTTGGGAGGAGCTTGGGTGCTCCGGACCTGCCTGTTGTGAGGGTCACTCGGGCAGGATGTCTTTGCTCTTCATGGTGACCAGAGTCTGCAGCCGGACACCTGTCAGATGCTTCCAGGGTTGCAGGGAGGGCAGTGCGGGCCGCACCCTCTGCCCTTCTCGGGCCCCTCTCCTGCCAGCTTGGAGGCACAGGGATGCATTCGCCTGTGCTAGGGAGCCCTTGGCATTGTCCTCACCCGATCCCCGCCTCCTGCCTTCCCCAGCACGTTCGGGCCAGGTGTCCTGAGTGTCCTAAGTGGGGACATGTGGGCTGTGGTTAGTCATGGCCTTCAGACCTGAGGACACTTTGTCTGTGGATAGTGTAGTTCCCTCCTATGGCTGCTGTAACAATTTGCCACAAATCTAGTGGCTTAAAACAGCACACATTTATTCTCTTATGGTTGTAGAGATCTGAAGTCTGAAGTCTGTTGCATGGGGCTAAAACCAAGGTGTCTCAGGGCTCTGGGGGAGAACGGGGTCCTTGCCTTCGGCATTTCCCAGAGCTGCCCTCCTGGCAGTCCTTTGCTGGTGGCGCCTTCCTCTGCCAGGCCAGCGGCGGGGACCTTCAAATTTCTCCCTGCCACGGCCATGCACCGCTGGCTCCTCTGTGCCTCTGTCTTAGGAGGGGACGTGGGATTGTTTGGCTACTTGGGATTTTTTATGGTGCTATACAATTTTAGATTTATTTTTCCTATTTCTGTGAAGAATGTCATTGGTATTTTGATAGAGATTGAATTGAATCTATAGATTGCTTTAAGTAATACTGTCATTTTAATAGTATTCTTCCCATCCACGAGCATGAGACGTCTTTGCATTTGTTTGTATTTTCAGTTTCTTTCATCAGTGTTCTGTAGTTTCCTTGTAGAGCTCTTTCACCTCCTTGATTAAATTTATCCCTAGATATCTTTTCTGTAGCTACTATAAATGGGACTGCCTTATTGATTTCTTTTTCAGCTAGTTCATTTTCATGTATTGAAATGTTGCTGATTTTTGTATGTTAATTTTGTGTCTTGAAACTTTACTGAACTTGTTTATCAGTTCTAAGAGTTTTTTTTTTTTTTTTTTTTTGGTAGAGTCTTCAGGTTTTTCTATGCATAAAATCATGTCATCTGCACACAGGGAGAATTTGACTTCCTCCTTTCCAATTTGGATGCCCTTCGTTTTTTTCCTCGTGCCTAATTGCTCTGGCTGGGACTTCTGGCCCTAGTCAGAGCTGAGTAAGAGTGGTGAGACGGGGCATCCTTGTCTTGCGTGAAACACATCTTCATAGACCAAAAAAGTGAGTTTTAGAAGCTATTTCAGGAAGACAGTAGAAAAATATGTGTGTGTGTGTGGGGGGTCTTCAATGCCCCTCACATCACCGCCCTCCTCCACCCCCTAATCCCTGAACCCTGTCTGGCGGAGGATGAGGACCCCACATACAGGCAGGTCCCTTTCTTCACAGAGACTCTGACCAGTTTTTACCCAGGTGGCTGCCCTCATGTCTGGGCTTGTTCTCCTTTTGCCTTTCTTGAGGGTTCACAAGATTTCTAGAATTTTCCAACCCACAGCGGGCAACGCCACAGGAAAACCCCTGGGGGCTGCCGACTGTCAAAGCGCCCACGTCACCCCAGGCCGCCTGTGTCCTGGAGGTGGTGGCCTCTGAACCCTGCCCCGCCCGGGGCTCGTCCCTCAGGGCTCCCCGGTCCTTCCTCGGGGGCCACTTATCACCTTGTCTGAGGAGATCCTGTCCAGATTTGCTGAGAATTCCCGAACGTTCCAACTGCCCCAGCTACGAGTTCCATTTGAAGAACTGCTGACATAGAAACACCACGCGAGCAAAGGTGTTAGTAGTGTCCTCAGTCCATATTAAAACTCCACTGGCAACGGACCACCCTGCCGTTCCTCTCAGTCCGTGTTTCCCGATGCATTCGAAACGTTCAGTTCCGCAAACCCTCGCCAGGCACCAGCGCTGTGCTGGGCCTGGGGCTGAGGCGCCCGGAGACGAGGGCAAGGAAAAGCCCCAACAACCGTGACAAGGCAGGGAGCCATGCCCCGGTGTGGGGAAGGCTAGCGCGGTGTAAGCGGAGGGCCTGAGGACATCCGTGCGCTTTCCCGACGTCCCCTCCACTCACAGGCATCTCCAGCCAACGCCGCTCTGGCGAGCGAGGTGAGCCCGGTGGCGCTGCCCAGCCAGAACAGCCCCCCTGCGAGTCGGGGTACACCCTCGGCTCCGCCAGAAGACAGCTGCCCTGCGCCGAACGAGCCCCTCATGGGCTCTGCCCGCCGTCTGCTCCCGAGCAGACGGGTCTTCTTGGAAACTTCCGTCTCCCTAGTTGTCAGGGAGGAGCCTTCCTGCGTGCGAAGGTTGGCTCGGTGCCAGGTCCTGGGCTATGCGGACAGACAAGACACCCTCCCTCCCCCAGCAAGTCCACAGCCGGGGGGGGGGGGGGGGCGGGAAACCCATAAACAAATAGGGCGACAGCTTGTCGCCAGATAGCTCACACGTATGTATGAGGAGGATGCGTGGAGCCCCACGGGAGGGGGAGGGGCCAGCTCCTGCTGGGTGTCTGCGTGCTGGCCTACTCAGGGCTCACCCCCGCCCCCGTGCCTGCACCCCCGCCTTGGCTTCATTAAGGCTCCAGCTAAATGCTGTGAGTGTCCTGGGAAGAAGTGCGGGGCACCAGTCCCAAGTCTCCCTCAGCGAGGGCAGGCTCGATCCAGGTGTTTGCTGTCATGATTATTATAGTGCCGTGCCCTGCTCCTAAGATGCTGTGACCTAAAACATGCACTATCAAATGAATGAGAGCACGTGGGGAGGGGGCAGAACCAATGCAATTGTGAGACACATTAGGATTTCACAAATATGACAACATGTTGGGAGGGGGTACATGTTAGAATCAAGGAGAGGTAGGGATTTGCTCTATGAATGACACCAACTGTACCCCAGAGTGTAGTGCAGTGATTCTCCAAGTGTGGCCCAAGGGCACCCCTAGGAACCCCTAAGACCCTTGCCGGAAGTCTGTGCTCAAATCTGTTTCCAGAACGATACTAATACAGTATTTTTTTTTGAGACAGAGTCTCACTTTGTTGTCCAGGCTAGAGTGAGTGCCGTGGCGTCAGCCTAGCTCACAGCAACCTCAAACTCCTGGGCTCAAGCAATCCTCCTAATCCTCCTGCCTCAGCCTCCCGAGTAGCTGGGACTACAGGCATGCACCACCATGCCCAGCTGATTTTTTCTAGATGTATTAGTTGGCCAATTAATTTCTTTCTATTTATAGTAGAGACGGGGTCTCGCTCTTGCTCAGGCTGGTTTCGAACTCCTGACCTCAAGCAATCCACCCGCCTCTGCCTCTCAGAGTGCTAGGATTACAGGCATGAGCCACCGCGCCCAGCCAGTATTTGCTTTTTTATTCTCATTCTCTTGCAAGTGTATAGTGGAGTTTTCCAGATGTATGCACTATTACAACAGATTAAATGCAGAAGCAGGTATTACGAATCACTTATCAAGCCAGACATAAAAGGGATTTGCAAAAATGCAAAATAATGCCAAACTTCTCAATATCTTTTGTTTTTTTGGAAAATATTGTTTTTCATCAAAAATTATTATGTTAACACTGCAATGGATTGATTATTTTTTTTTTTTTTTTTTTCGAGACAGAGTCTCGCTTTGTTGCCCAGGCTAGAGTGAGTGCCTTGGCGTCAGCCTAGCTCACAGCAACCTCAAACTCCTGGGCTTGAGCGATCCTTCTGCCTCAGCCTCCCGAGTAGCTGGGACTACAGGCACGCGCCACCATGCCCGGCTAATTTTTTATATATATATCAGTTGGCCAATTAATTTCTTTCTATTTATAGTAGAGACGGGGTCTCGCTCTTGCTCAGGCTGGTTTTGAACTCCTGACCTCAAGCAATCCGCCCGCCTCAGCCTCCCAAGAGCTAGGATTACAGACGTGAGCCACAGCGCCCGGCCTGGATTGATTATTTTTAAGAAAATTAAAATATTTTTGAACTTTTTCAGTTTCAAATACAGTAAATAAAGCATCTTTGGGGTTCCTCAATAATTTTGGAGTTTGTAAGGGGCCTTAAGACCAAAAAGTGTGAGAATGCTGGTCTAGTGGGCCCCTGAGCAGCCCCGGCCACCACGTAAGAGCTGCTGAGCCGTCAGGGGATGGTGGAGCCAGCTCTGAACTTGGAGCAGGATCTGAGGGCTGGAGGCAGCCTCTGCCCCTCCAGCCCCGGCAGCTGTGGGCAGAACTCTGAATCTCTCTGAACCTCTGTCTCCCCTGCCCCAGGGAATGATGCCAGGGACCCACTTCAGAGCCACGGAGAGGAACAAAGATGAGGCAGAGCGTGGGGCACGAAGGGAGCATTGCTTCTGAGCGATCAGCTCTGTGCGGTAGTAACTACCGTGTCACCTTTTGTGTGGCTCTGCAAGATTCCCTGGGTATCGGGAGCACGTCACTGAAGCGCCGAGTAAGTGGCAGGCAGGGTGTGCTCTCGTTTCCTGCTCTGTCTCTGCCCCCACATTCATCCTCCTGTCCCCAGGCTGCTCACAGCCGGGGCCTGTTTCTGCCCCTACCCCAGCCTGGCACATGCAGCCAGGTGAGGGAGGCAGTGAGGACACAGGAAGGCCAGGGCCCTTCTCCTTGGCTGGTCCCAGTCTTGCAAATGTTCCCACCCAGGCAGAGCTGGGACAGGCCTGTGAGGCCGGGCTGGGAGAAAAAGCCCCCACTCTGATCAGCTCCTGCTTTGGTGGGCCCCACCCTGTGCTACCCACCCCCTGCACCCACAGAGACCTGGGGCACCAGGGGGTGGGCACCCAGGAGCAGAGGAGAGAGGGCAGGCTTGGGGCTAGATGCCTGGCTCTGCAGCTGACCCGACAAGCGACTCTGGGCTTGTCCTCTCCTCCTGGGCCTCAGTCTGCCCCGCTGCCAGATGAGCTCCAAACGAGGGTCTGCAGCCTGTCCCTGGGGGCCCTGCCAGCTGCAAGTGCCCAGGGACACAGCCCCTGAGAGCTGCCTGGCTTCACCTGCTGGTCTGGCCAAGGGCGTTAGCCAGTGGCCCTGTGTGGTGCCACTCCCGTTCCTTAAGCCAGCCCTGCCTGAGACACCCCGTTCCAGATCTCGCAAAGCTGATATCTTAGGCTACCAGGGTGTTTGTGCACGTGTGCGTGTGCACGTGTGTCCTGCCACTGTTTACACTAGAAGGACTCCTCACTGACCTCAGGGAAAGGCCAGAGCCAGAGGCCTCCAGACAGCTCGCCAGCTCCTGACCCACGAGCGCCGGCCCTGCGCTGTGGGGGCCGAGCTCTGAGGCCAGTGGGCGCTGCGTGCTTGCTCGTGCTCCCCGCCAGGAAGGGGGTCTGAGCCGGCACCCCTGTAGCTACATATTGTTCACTCATATACACACACAGGATCCCTGTATCGATAGATTCTGTATATTAGGAAACATTCTCCAGCTAAAATCTCCTGGGGATGACATCAAATCATTAAGAGGAGTTGTGGTATTTTCTTGCAGCAGATTGTCCCCCCACTCCCCAATGGGTCCCCCTATCCCAGGGAGGCTGCTGGCCTTCAGAGGCCCTGCCTGTTAGGAGCCCTGAGCCCAATCTGCCACTACCAGCCGGTGCCTGGCTGTGTCCTGGCTGCCCCCCAAGTCCTGCCCTCTGCCAGCCACTCCCAGCCCAGGGAGCCCTGGGGCCAGGCCCTGAGGGGTGGCTGTGAGTCTGGGTGCTTTGTGGTGGTCACACGCCCTGCCCCTTCAGAAGCAGGAGACCCGGGCACAGCAAATATGCAAATGAGAGCAGCCTGGCCAGGTCCTCAGGGCTCTGAGCCCCATCCTCTGGGTGCTGGTGCTCGGGCTCCGTCTGCCCGCTGCGAAGGTGCCCCTCTCTGCACGTCCTGCGGGCGCTGCCGGGTGCGGCATGGTGCAGGAGAGGGGTCTCATGGTGTCCTGCCGCTGTCTTTCCACACGCCGGAGTCCCCCACTCACAGCAAAGCTGGTGTGAGGACATTGTCACACAGGGATGGGCTGATGGGCTCCGGGAAGGTGGCCCCCCAACACACACCCACATACCCCTCCTTGAGCTTCACACTCAGGTGGGACAGGGACCCACCAGGCCCTGCTTTTCCCTTTTCCCCCCAGGCTCCCCGGGCGGTTCATATTTTCCGGAGGCTGAGTGGCCTCACCACGCCTGCATCAATCCTGTGCTTGTGGCTGCGCTAAACATTTTCCTCCAACTTCCTTTTGCTCTTTCCAGCTGATGTAACTTTCCATGCTCCAGGCCAAATTGCACACAAGCCACTCCCTGTGAGTCACCAGTGACAAGAGTCCTGTGCCTCGGGCCTCAGTGAGTGGCCCTGGGTGGCTTAGGGTCTCCTTGCTGAGGTGGGACCTGAGGGAGGTGCTGGGGAGGAGAGGGGACCTGGGGACTGCGGCTGAACCAGAGAGTGCTTCTCCTGCCTGGCCGCCTCCTGCCACACTGAGTGGCTGAACCCCTCCTCCCCCAGGCCTGCAGAGCCCATCCCCCACCCTGCCCCTGCTTGGCCGGGTAAACTGCTCACCCAGGAGGACTCCACACTGTCTGCTCCTGGAAGACCGCTAGGATCTCCCAGGTTGGAGTGGATGCTCATCTCCCTCCCTTCCTGTTACGGGATGAGTGATGTCCCTGCCAATTTCATGCATGGAAGCCCTAACCCCAGTGCTCAGAATGTGACTATGCTTGGAGATCGGGCCTTTAAAGAGGTGATTATGGTAAAATGAGGCCATACAGGGAGACCCTAACCCAATAGGACTGATGGCCTTATAAGAAGAGATTAGGACATAGACCTGCACCCAGGGACAACCATGCAAGGACACAGTCACAACGCAGCCATCTACAAGTCAGACGGGCCTCAGGAGAAACCAACCCTGCTGACACCTTGACCTTGGACTTGCAGCCTCCAGCACTGTGAAAAAATAAACATCCCTTGTTTAAACAACGCCCAGCCTGCAGGACTTAATCATAGTTCCTGTGGCCCAGGGCTTCCCTCCACCCCAAGCACCAGGCTGAAATGTTCTCCAGGCATTGCTTCTCCCCGTAACTACCCTGGAGAGGAATTCACGGGGACACCTTCAATGCCTGGCTCTGCCAGTGCTCAGGAAATGCTTACCGAAATAATGAAATTTTTCTTGGCCCAAACACATGTGCTGTGTGCGGCTCCTGGATGCAGCAAAGAGATAAACAGTTGGCCTGGGTCCCTGACTCTTCCACCCGCTGCAGGGCTCCAGGGACACCTGACGGCACATAGGCGCCGTCTAACTGACGGCAGCCAGGCTGGCAGAGTCCCGGCACGCTCCCCACGCCAGGCCGCCGTCTTCTTCCCGAGTGCTGGGGCTGCCGCAGCCGGTTGTGTGTTCACTTGTCAGTCGATTATGTCCCCAAATCCACTTATGTTGGTCACGCGTGTCATCATGTGGCATTGTGTAATTGACCATACATAAAATGATAACATATGAATACGAAAGAGAGTTATTTCTATGAACACTCGATTAAATGGAAAAGACTTGTTAAAGGTGAATTGCTTCAAAAACAACCGCTGTTGAATTAAGCCTGGCATGACAACCGCATCCAGGATGGCCACTGATGATCCTTGTCTCTTGGCGTCTACACTGCCGTGCGGTTCTCTCCCACAGCGAATTAAGCCTCATCTGTGAGGCCGACAGAACGCAGTGGAAGTGACACTGTGTCTTCCAAGGCTTGGTCATAAAAGGCTTGGCAGTGTCTGCCTGGTTCTCTTGGGCTGCTTGCTCACTCTGGAGGAAGTCATCACACCCGAGGACAGCTCTTTGGGGGGCCCACGTGGAGAGGGGCTGAGGCCTCCCGCCAACAGCCGGCACCAGCCTGGAGAGCTGGCACCGCCAGCCGCAGCCCGCACTCACCAGGGTGGCCCTGGCTGACACGGGGCTGCGGCCCAGAGCGACCTGAGTGGGCTGTACAGCCCAGCTGCTCCCGAATCCTGGCTGCAGATGCCGTGGTTTAAAGCACCAAGCGCGGGTGCCGTTAGTGACGCAGCGCGAGGTAACTAGCACGCAGGTGTGACCTCGGAGAAAGGACCATACATAGAACGATTCTCAGTGGAGTCTGCGCCACGCTGTGTCACAGGAGTTTGGAGCTCCTGCTTCGTGTTAAGGAAGCAGAAACGCGGACTCAGGAGGGCGCGTGCGGGGGCTGCGGGCGCGAAGCTCAGCGCACACCCGCCGCAGCCGCGCCCAGGGCAGGACGTGCACGGACATCACTGTTTCACTGGTGAGCATGCTTTTGCATGTTTTAGGTTAAAAATAAAAATTTAAAGATATGTTTGCATATTTTTAAAAAATGATTTCTCGCTTTAAACCAACTTTTTGCTAAAGGAGACCACCGCCAGTCCTGAAAGTTTGGGGAGAGAGTGTTTCTGTGAGATTCTGTGAATTCCAGGGGACGTCCCTTTGTGTAGTGACCTGAAAGGTTGCTATGTCAACCAAACTCTCAAAACATTTGAGTGCTACTTTAGACGTCCAGTTAATCAGGCAGCTTCCCGAGGGAGGGCCTGGTGCTGGGGAGTCCTCGGACCTCTCTGGGTGCAGGGCCCAAGTGGCTGCGCAGGGCACACTTATCCCTTCTGTAGACGAGACCAGGAACCAGAAACTTCCCGCTGGGGCGTGGCCGCCGCTGTCCCCAGCTGCCCCGTGGCTCAGGCGTTTGTTGAAAAGAACGGCATGTTTCTTCCTTCACGTTCTCACGAGCTGGAAAGGGCTGTGAGAGGGCGGCAGCCGCTCCGGCCGGGCGGGTGGCTGCACTTGTTCCACCCCCTCCCACAGCGTGGCCGCCTTCTGGCTGCCACTCAAACCGTCCCTCCCTCAGACCCGGGTCCCGTACGGGCCACCTGAGGATGAACTCCCCTGTCCTGCCCAGCCCACCTCCAGGGCCTGCTCGCAGCAAATGTCACCACCCTCCGCCCGCCCTGGGCCAGCCCTGGGCTTCTCTGGCCGGCTCCCTCCCCTCCAGTCAGGGCAGAGCCCTGCAGACCCCGCCATGCCCGCCCGCCCCTTCCCAGGTGCTCTCTCCCCGACAGAGGGACTTTCATGCGATCTGCAAGACCCAGACCCAGGGCAGCAGGGAGAGAGCGCTGCGGACCAGCGAGGTGCAGACCCAGGGAGGGGCGGGTGGGCAGGGAGGGCAGGAGGCTGCCCTGGGCCTGGGAGCAGCTGTGGTCCTGGGAGGGGCTGACACCAGTGGACCAGGGACAGACGGAGGTGCGAGAGTGCAGACCTGAGCCTTTTCAAATAAGATATTCAGAAAAGGAGAAGACAGGGCAGGCCATGAAGAGGAGCGTGGGATTCGGGGAGAGTTGATCGTGAAGTGCAGGGTCTGTTTGATCAGGTTTGGCTGCGAGACCAGCGTCCAGTGAGGAAGGCCCAAGGTGGGGCGTGTCCCCAGCACCAGACACCCACGCCGATCCTGCTCACACGGCCCCACCAGCTGCCCGGGAGGAAGGGCAGGAGGGAACTGGTGGGCCATGGGCTGCCTCTGCCCACTGTGCACAAATATTAGTGACCAATGCCAACGTTGTGGAGAAAGGAAGATGGGTTTTGGTTTCTGATCCCTGAGAAGGAGGCGGTGGGAGGGGGCTTCCCAGGCACAGGGGGAGGGCCCAGCTCCCCGCTCCTGGAGGATGGGCTCAGGTTTGCAGACCCAGCCCAGGAGTTACAGCGCTGATGGGTGGCCCCCGTGTCGCCAAGAGAGTCGGGAGTTCGACTGCCATGCGTGTGTGGAGTTCAACTGCAGAACAAGTCAGAGAATTTCATAGAGTCGAGAAGATATTAAGACCTTGTTAAAAAAAAAGGGGGTGGGGAGTGAGTAATATAGCGAAGGATGTGGGGGTTGCAGGGTGGTTCAAGAGAGGACTCAGGAGTGCAGTTGACAGTGTAGACGTGGACTCCAAGGGTGCTGGGCCATGGGCCGTGTGGGGAACAGAAAGATGACAGCTGTCAGAGTGGGGGCCCCAGCAAGCAGCCCAGTGGGCGCGTGGCCCACAGCTCGCAGTGTCAGGGCTCCCCACGGGGCGTGAGTGGGCGCCAGGCCCAGCCGCCTCCCGCAGGCGGAGCAGCCGTGCGCAGGGCTGGCCATCTGTGCCTGCGAGGACCTGGCCGAGGCCCCCTTTCCCTCCACGGGTCCCCAGCCAGCACGCTGGCGGGGGGAGCTCCTCAGAGGCCTGGGAGCGGGTCTGGTGGAGGAGCTGGCACCAATGACACGGGGAAAGACAGGCTGTCACAGCCACCGCCTTGCAGCAAATGCAGCCACAGGCTGCACCTTGAGGGCCACCTCGTCCCCTTCTCTGTGCCCCCGGCTCACTTTTGGTGGGGCCACTACTGCCAGCCTGGCAGGCCACTCTTTGGCCAGCGGGTGTCTGGGGCATTGTCAGGGGGCCACCTTGAGTGCCAGCCTGTGGGAAAGGCCTGTTCAGCCAGGCCAACTCCACGGCCAGCTGCTGCACTTTCCAATTCTGCCCCGAGTGGTCCTTCTCCAGGCCCCTCCCAAGCAGCTACCCGCCCCTACTCACCCCTCCAGAGCAGAGCCCCTTTGGCAGGCAGGTGGAAGTTGGGGCTGCGTCAGTACTGAGGGAGGAGCTGGGTGGCTTGGAGGTATAAGATGCCACCAGGCCTCCCTTCAGGAAGACCCGGGGTTGCCACAGCTGTGGAGCTGAGACCCGGGGGAGGGGCCCGAATCTGAGCCCACCCCTTCCTGATGTCCCAGGCCCCTCTGCCATTTGGGTGCAGGGAGCTGAGGCCTGCGGACAGATTTGCTTTGTCAGAGCCTGGCGCAGATGCCAGGTTGCGCACAAAGCCACACTGTGTTCTCTGGCAGGCACCAGCGGACCCCACAGCCAGGCGAAAACCAGTTCAGCTCTAAAGGGACCTGCACCCGATGCTGCCGCTGCAGGCTCCATTAGGGGCACACGGCCCCGGAGACGTGAGCTCCCCTCCCCACCTGCCACCTGCATACCCGGCAGACACCTCCCCCACAGCAGCCTTGGGACCCGGATTCTCCAGGACAACCCCAAGGACAAAACTTCCTCCTGTGGTCAGGCTGGGCATCCTCCTTTGGGGTTTGGAATATGGGGCCGCAGGATCATGCCAGCGTAAGCCCCAGGTCGTCTGCCCCAGGTTGTCTGCAGGGAACAGGTTGCCTGGCACCCTCATATTATCCTGTCCCAAATGCACGAATCTTCCTGAGCCTCCATCTTCCTGCCCACAGCACTTCCGCGCAGGAACGGCTTCGTTCACGCGGGCGGGTGGGGAGTTCCGCCCGCAGGCTCTGCGAGCCCCACAGCACCTGCGTGCGTGGAGCTGGAAACAGACGCTCAGGGGTGAGCCATCTGCCCCAGGCGCAGCACAGGCAGGGTGCAGGAGGGTGCACGGTGCGTCGGGAGCAAGCCCCCCTGCAGACAGGAGGAAGGCCTCCTCGTGGGAAGGAGTGTCCCCCAGTGCTGGGGCAGGGAGGGCTGCCTGGCAGAGTGACAGCAGTCGTGACTCTGCAGGGGTGCCAGAGAGGGTGGTGTCGCAGATGGGGGACCAGGAGTTCAAGGGAAGAGTTCGCTTTATTTAACTGTGGAACCGGCTTTGGGAGGAACGCTGAGTTCCAGTCCCTCCTTCTCAGAGACGAGGAAGCCCAGATTCAGAAAGGTTGTGCCACGTGGCCAAGGCCACACAGCTTCGAATGGTGTGCTGGGAGCTCAAGCCCGAAGGCTTTGACAGTGGTCCGGGGATGGCATCTCAGAAACACAGGCCCTAGACCCTGAGAAGTCACACGAGCCGCTGTCAGCCGAGGCCCGTCTCCAGTGCTGAGTCACTCTGGCCCTGGCTGGCACGGGCAGCGGGAAGGCGGCTGCCGGGCTGCAGCGACTGCTCGGACCTTTGCTCCCCAGACCACCCCAGCCCCCAGGTCCTGTCCAGCTGGGTATGAGCCACACGTTCCCCGCTGCAGAGCCTGGTGAGGCCATCGTCCCCCCCCAGGCCCCGGCCTCTCCCACTGCATGTCACTGGGCTGGGTCCCCCGCCCCAAGGCCTTGACAGAGCCCTGCCCTGGACATGCCCTCAGGGCGAGGGTGGGTGCAGGCAAGAAGCCCATCAGCTCAAAGCCTGGTGACAAGTGCAGTGAGGGAGGAATGTGAGAACCCAAGCACAGGGCTGCAGGATTTCGGGGGACCTGGTGCTGGCTGCAGAGAGGTGCCCAGAGGAGGCCTGATGTTTGTTTTGCAGGATGGAAGCTTTTGGGAATCGGAGAAAGGTGGAAGGGCCGTCCCGGCAGGAGTGAGCACCTGGGCACAGGCAGGCAGGTTAGGCCCCCGAGGAGGCTGGGTGGCGGGCACAGAGAGGCGAGCAGTGCAGAGTGAGGGCTCCCTCGGCTGCTGCTCCAGCTGCTGGTGGCCTGCTGAGCTGTGGGGGCCCTTCTCTCCCTTTACCCCCCTGAGAAGGCCTGGGAGAGCACAGAGCAGGGGGCTGGCGAGGTGGGGGCAGGCTCTTGCTTCCGGAGCAGCCGGCCGCTGAGGATGTCGGAAGGGCCCTCATGTCAGATGTCCTCACTGAGGTCAGAAGACAGAGACCCTGGATGCAAACTGCAGAGGCCCCTGCAGGGCTCTGAGGGGGATTCCCTCCCTGAGAGCAACCTTGCTGGGGAAGGGGCGAGCCTGGGAGCTGACAGATGGGGCAGGGCCCTGGCCCGAAGGAAGGGGCTGGCTCCGCCTGGCTCCCGTGGGCAGGTCTGGCCTCCCCGAGGCCCTGTCTTACCCCTGCCCTTGGCCAGGGCAGCCACTCCCAGGGCTGCTTCCGGGCAGCCTGGCCCTGCTACAGACTCTTGTCCCCTGTGCTGCTCATTTGGCCTCTGTCTTGCTACGTCAGACCAGGCGTCAGCCCTGAGATGATAGGGGACAGAAAGGATGGGCCCTCGTGGATGGAGACTCCACCAAAACATCACAGGGAGGCTGTGGGTTTGTTTATTTGGAAGACAGAGTCTTGCTCTGTCACCCTGGCTAGAGTGCAGTGTCATCATCACAGCTCATACAACCTCAAACTCCTGGGCTCCAGCAATCCTCCTGCCTCAGCCTCCTGAGTAGCTGGGACTATAGGTGTGCGCCACCATGCCCAGCTAATTTTTATGCTTTTTGTAGAGCTGGGGTCTCGTTCTTGCTCAGGCTGGTCTTGAACTCCTGGACTCAAGCGATCCTCCCACCTTGGCCTCTCAGAGTGCTAGGATTACAGGCTTGAGCCACCGCGCCCAGCCAAGGCTGTGGTCCTAATCCAATTACTCCTGGCTCCTGGACACACAGCCCTGGTGCCTCTGAGCTGATGCTGTTTCTGGGACTTTAGAGAGGACAGCCAGGGAGGGTAGAACTAGCAGCAGCTCTGGAACCCAAACCATCAAGTAGTCTCTTCCCCCAGATGGGAGCCAAACGCCCCTGCAGCTCAGCCCAGCACACGGTTGTGGTCTGCAGCAATGCAAAGTGAGGAAGAAGCGGGTGCCTGACCACCTGCAGAGTGCTCTCTTGTCTTACTGGTGACCTGTCCACCCCCACCGGAAGGCGGTGATGGGAACAGCTTCTGCCCAGGGCTCACTGTGTGGCCCAGGAACATTCTCACCTCCCTCCCCCTGTACCTGCCACGGATGGGATGTTTCGGACCCTAGTCCCCTGGAGCCTCCTGTGACCCTCTAAGCCAGCACAGCCCCCTTTTAGCACCAGGGGCCGGTTTCATGGAAGACATTTTTTCCATGCACTGGGATGGGGGAGGGATGGTTTGGGGTTTATTCAAGTGCATTACATTTATTGTGCAGTCAAACCTCTCTGCTAATGACAATCTGTATTTGCAGCCACTCCCCAGTGCTACTATCACCACCTCAGCTCCACCTCGGATCATCAGGCATAAGATTCTCATAAGGAGCGTGCAACCTAGATCCCTCGCATGTGCAGTTTACAGTAAGGTTCGTGCTCCCAGAGGATCTAACACCCCTGCTGATTTGACAGGAGGCAAATCACTGCTGGCAGTGATGTGAGTGATGGGGAGTGGCTGGAAATGCAGATGAAGCTTCTTTGCTCCATTGCCTGCTGCTCACCTCCTGCCATGCGGCCCAGTTCCTAACAGGCCACGGACTGGTACCGGTCCATGCCCCGGGGGTTGGGAACCGCAGCTGTCAGCCGTGGTGCCTGAGAGGTTGGGGGTAACACCTCAAAGCTGAAGAACCTGTTGGCCACCAGTCTGAACTCCAAGAACAGCGGGTACAGAAAGGACCGTTTTCTTCCTCATCAGAACAGGATGCTGCCCAGGCCACCCAGGATAACCCTGACGATAAACCCAGGCCCCAAACAGCTTTACCTGGGGAAGAAAATGTCATTTAGAATGTCCTCTTCTCTGTTTTACTCTCTAGAAGGGGAGGAGGTAGGCAGTGACACTAGATCCTCAGGCTTTGTTCTCTAGCGTCAAAGGGAGAAAAAGCTAACAGCTGCGGGTGGGACCAGCATGTCATTCAGCCGGTGTTTGTTGTGCACGCTCCTTGATGCAGCCTCCCAGGCTTTGGGTACAGAGATAAATAAAGAAGACAAGTCCCTGCCCCCCGAGAGCTCACATTTTGGTGAGATCACAGTCCTGAAGACAGGCAAATACTCAGCTTATAGCAGACAGAGGGGGCAGACTATTCCAGAAGCACATGCAAGAATGGGGTGGGGAAGGGGACACATCAGCAGGGCCGGGGGCAGGGTGGGGTGCATGAGGCACTCCCTCTCGCACCAAATGTAAAAGGCACCAAAACTCAGGCATGAAGAGAAACATTATTTTAGCGTAATATTTTTAAAACTCAAAACTAATATAAAAATTTGTGATGAACAAAATATCAAAATTTTAAATAGAGACAAGGCTATTTGTTGCATAACCCTGTTATTGTGCAATGTGAACACGTGTTTCCCATCAGCCCATGGTTCCTGGCCATGTGGCCATGGAGTCCCCTGGACAGATTTGACGATGACACAGAGGGTTGACAATGGCATGTGAACAGATTGGGCAATTCAGGGCTCTCTGTATAGCCACGGCTTTTGATTGTAGAGCTTCCACTCATTTTCTTCACTTGATTTGAACATGGGGGGTGTTCTGGTAAGTGTCTAGAGGGGTGGGCACAAGGGTCCTTCAGCCCAAGGCTCTGCTGGGTGGCTCAAGGTGGCACCGGCCTTCAGAAGGGCAGCTCAGTGGGTTTCCAGGTGGGAGGGACAGTGTTGCTTGAAGAAGACATTTGCAGAACTGTTTCTTGCAACACTTGGAGAAGTGTTTCTTGCAATGCATGCAAAAGGTCTGCAAGCAGGAATTCCATTCTGTTGACCCATCAAATGAATACAGAAAAATGAAAGAAAAAAAAATTAACAGCTTTATTGACATATAATTCACATACAATTCACTCATTTTAAAAGCACATTTTAATGGTTGTCAGCATATTCACAGAGTTGTACAAACCATAATAAGTCTTAGAACATTTTCATCACCTCAAAAAGAAACCCACACACTTCAGATTCACTACTCCATTTCCCTCCAAACCCAGCCTGCTCCCCGCCCCCCAGCCCTGGGAAACCACGAATCTACTAAGAAACCGAAATGATTTTTACACTGGATGTTGGGCGTTGCAGATCCGAGACCTGTCTCAACAGTGTTGGCACACACGTGCCCTGACATCGTGACCCTGCTCCTCACTGAGAAAGCCCTGGGATCTCCACGAGGTCACTCCCAGATGCTTTCCCTTTGAAGTGCACACACTATTTCATTTCAACCCCTTGTTCAGGGAATTTCTCTAACATATTGTGAGAATTGTCCAACAGTCATTGTCTTCCTGTCCCTTCATAGCAGGAGCTCAATTTTATGAACAGCAAGATCCCAGTTGAAGGGATCCCAGACTTCCCTATAGGGAGGGAACTCACGTGGCTACACATCATGGCAGGAGACGTGCAGCCGTGTGGCTACGTTCCGGCCAATGACATGCGAGCAGAAGTGCTGGGTGGCTCGCTCTCTCTCTCTCTCTCTCTGTCCCTCTCTCTCTTTCTCTCTCTCTCTCTCTCTTTCTCTCTCTCTCTGTCTCTGTCTCTCTCTGTCTCTCTCGTCATTCTAAGGTGCTGGGTCTCGAAATATCGCCCAGGCTGGACTGCTCCTGGGCTCAAGTGCTCTTTGAACTTCAGCCTCCTGGGCAGCTGGGAGATACAGGCGCGCCCTGCTCCACCATGCCTTCAGAAGGGTGGGATGGCCATGCTGTGACTTTGGGAACACAGACCAGGCGAGGCAAAGACACAAGAGAGAAGGAGATTGGGTCCTGTCACCTGGAGCTGCCATTTTATTTCCAGACCTCCTGCCTCTGGGCTACTTTTTTTTTTTTTTTATAACACTTTAAGTCAACTTTATTGAGTTGTAATTTACAGAAAACAAAATGTACCCATTTTAAGTGTATAGTTGAATGAGTCTTGACAAATGTGTATTCCCATGCAACTACTACCTCGATCAAGATACAAACATCCACTGGCAAAAGCTCCCTGTACCCCTTTGCAGTCAATCTCCACTGCCCCGAAATCCACCTGCCGCAGGTAACCGCCTATCTGCTTTCTCTCCGTAGATTCATTTTGCCCTGGGCTCCTTTTACATGAGAAAGAACTAAAACATCTGTCTTGATAAAGCCAATATTTTTCAGGCCTCTATTCTTTGCAGCTGATTCTAATGCAAAACTCAATATAGATATATCACACACAGCCTCAAACAGAGGCTCCTAAACATAGTGTAATATTTCCCCGATAACTCCAGACCGTTGTTAGATACTCTGTGCTTTAGTTCGGTTCCCTGGGAAACAGATTTAGAGATGAGATTTGCAGGTGGGAAGTTTATTAGGAAGTGCCCTCGGGGACACACCCATATAGTAAGAACAGGGACACAGGATGGTGCAGCTACAACAGAGCCTCAGCCAGCCCCCCAGGGGGCTCTGAGGCTGGGGTAGACCCTCAGAGATGCCCAGGGCAGGGGCCTGAGATGCTGTACCCCCAAACAACCCAGTCATCAGACATGGGCCGGCCCTGGGGCTAAGCGGCTCTTTCCACTTGAGGGCAATACCCAGGGAGTGACTCAGCCATGAGCCGGCAGCAGCGGAGGGGGCGGATGTCTTGCTGTGACGGGAAATCTGGGAGGTGCAGCACAGCAGCCATGATACCGCGTGTGCTGGGTGGTGTCCTCAGGGGCTGCTTCCATGTGCGGGTGCTGCTTGCACCTACCCCGTACCCACCAGCACTCTCTCTCCATCCTCCTATGCCAGGCCCTGGTAACCAGGCGTCTACTGCTGTCTGTCTCGTCTCCAGGGATGCCCCGCTCCCCATAAGAAGGGGAACACACAGATACAGACATGTACACAGAGAAGGCCGTGCACATTCACAGGAGAAAATGCCCATTGGCAAGCCAAGGGACGCGTGAGGAGAGCACTGCTGCCCCTGTCCCGGCCCCCAGCCGCCAGTGCAGCTTCCTGAGAGCCATCGAGGCTCCTCCTGGACCCCTCCCACATGGCCCCCACGCCTGGAGGCTGGGGTTTCAGACACCGCCTCTCCTCCGCCTTGAGCTGACCCTTGTTGAGACTGAGAGTCTCCGGCTGTCCCTCCTGACGTGCTTCCATGCACGTGACTTCGGCAATGCTTCTGTCCTGGCCCTTCCTTATTCCAAGCTTGATGGCGACTTCTCTGACCTTCCTTGAAAGACCTGACCTTTAACATCCTTCTGAGCCCTCCAATTCTTCTGCCCTAGGACCATCCCACTGCCTCTACTATTCTGCCTTCTTTTACCCACTCTGCCTGGGGCTTCTTCGGAACTGGGGACACTGGCTTTACCCCCACCGTATCCTCCCCCACAGCGGGGGCTCAACCCTCTACCTGGTCGGACGGCCATCCTCCCAAGGGTGGGGTTCCTGAACTTTATCTTCTAGAAGAGCTGGACGTTGCTGCAGATCAGAATCCAGACCGAACAACAGATAAAATAAGGGGGAAGGGAAATTACTTATGCTGATTTTTCAAAGAAAATATTTTGAATTACAGAGGACTACAGAGAATAATATATCAGGCATGTATGTATCCACGACGAAGATTTAATATTTGGACAAGTCTGCTCCATATTTTTGGAGATAATACACGTCAGGTGCAGTTGATGTCTCCCTCGTACCTGTCAGCCCAGCCCCCTTCCCACTGGCCGGGTCCAGAGCCATCACTAATGGGGTATGTGGTCGCCTCTTTCTCTTTTGATACTTTTACCACATTTGTATCTATACAAATAGACAGTGTATTGTGTTGTATGTTTCAAATGCACACAAACATACTATACAATTTCCATTCTTTGCCCTTTTTTATTCATGGCTGTTTTGGAGACCCATCCACACTGGTTCACATTTGTCTAGCTAGCTGGCTTTAACTGCTGCTTATGATGGACCGTGGTAGGGATATAACTGCTTGTTTACTCTTCCCCCTATTGCTGGACGTTGGGCTATTTTCAACTTTCACTCCTACACTGTTGCAATGACATCCTTTGGCACATGGCTTTTTGGCTTCTGCACAGAAGTTTTCTTAGGGTCTGTAACCAGAGGGAGTGACTGCTGGGGCTGAAGGATACTTGTTTCTTCAACTTTCCTAGATGTTGCCAAATCACTGTCCAAAATGATTGTCCCAATTTACACTCCCCGGCCCCACAGCGTGTGGGGAGTCCCCCTTCCCCAGCGTCCTGCTCCAAGCCTGGTTCCGAGAGTGGGAAAGGCTACCTTGCTGTTGCCTCACCTTGGTCCTGGATGAGCTTGAACATCTTATACTTACTGGCCATTTGGATTTTTCCCTTCTGTGGAATTCCTTTTTCACTTTATAACAGGGTGTTGCCCTTCAGGTTTCCTTTCATGTCAGCTCTCGCAGTACGTAAGACAGCATAGCCCCGCAGACCAGGAGAGGCGCGGGGCAAAATCCCACGCTGCCATCTGGTCCAGGGTCTAGCTCCCACCTGACATTTAGTGTCGATATGATTTGAGGTAAATGTCTTTCCTCTCTGGTTTTTTCCTCCTCACCCCACCCCCCCTTTTTTAGTTTATTTATTTATTTTTAAAGCACATAGTTCAGGTTTTTAATATACTCACAAAGCCGTGCAACCATCGCCACTATCTAATTCCAAGAAGAAACTCTGCCCCTACTAGCGGTCCCCCCTCTACGCCAGCCCCTGGAAGCCACGCATCCACTGTCAGTCTTTACATGGACATTTCATGCAGTCGGGTTCACATAGCATGTCACCTTGTGTCTAGCTCCTTTCACTTAGCATGCTGCTTTCAAGGTTCAACGTGTCACAGCATGTGGAAATACTTCATTTCTTTTTATGGCTGGATAATGTGCCATTACATGAATATGCCACATTTTGTTTATCCATTCATTAGTTGATGAACTTTGGGGTTGTTTCTACTTTGTAGCTATTACAAATAGGGCTGATATCAGCATTCATGCATAAGCTTTTGTGTAGACATATATTGTTAATTTTCTTGGGTACATACTTAGGAGTGGAATTGCTGGGTCATATTGTAACTCTATGTTTAACCTTTTGAAGGCCCGCCAAAGGGTTTTTCACAGCCAGTACACCATTTTGCATTTTCACCAACAATGCCTATGTGTTCCGATTTCTCCACATCCTCACCAGCGCTTGTTATTGTCTGTCCTTTTGATTCTAGCCATCCTAGCGAGTGTGAAGTGGTATCTCAGTGAGTTCTGATTTCCATTTCCTTGGTGACAGAGGATGTTGAACTTCTTTTCATGTGCTTATTGGTCATTTATATCTTCCTTAGAGAAATGTCTACTCAAATTCTTTCTTATTTTAAAGATCAAGTTACTTGACATTTTATTGTTGAGTTGTAAGAGTTCTGTATACGTTCTAGATGCAAGTCCCTTATCAGATATATGGTTTACAAATATTTTCTCCCATTCTGTGGGCTTTCTTTTCACTTTTCTGAAGCACAAAAGTTTTTTATTTTGATGAAGTCCAACTTACCAACTTTTTCTTTGGTTGCTTGTGCTTTTGATGTCGTATCTAAGAAACCATCACCCAAACCAAGGTCAGGAAGGTTTACACTTACGTTTTCTTCTAACAGTTTTATAGTTTTAGCTCTTACATTTATGTCTTTGATCTATTTTTGAGTTGATTTTTGTACACGGTGTGAGAGAGGGGCCCAACTTCATTCTCTTATATTTGGCCACCCAGGTCTCTCAGTACCATTTGTTGAAAAGGTGATTCTTTCTCCCATTGAATTGTCTTGGCACCCTTCTCAAAAATCACCTGACAATAAACGTGAGAGTTTGTTTCTGGATTTCCAATTTTATCCCATTCATCTACGTGTCTTATGCCAGCTCCACACCGTCCCGATTACCGTGGTTTGTAGAAGTGACAGTTTCCCCAGATGTCAACCAGAAAACACATCTCTTGCTTGCCTCAGAGGACTGTCTAGGCTGGTGGTTCCCATAGTGTGCTCCCTGGGCTGGCAGCAACAGCATTATCTGGGAACTTGTTAGAAATACAAATTCTCAAGCAATAGTCTAGACTCGCTGGATCAGAAACTCTGGGCATGGGGCCCAGCAATGAATCTTTTAACAAGCCCTCCAGGGCATGCTGGTGTACACTAAAGTTTGGGATCTGCTGGTATATATTTGTACTGTCTGATATGATAACCACTGGCCACATGTGATGAGCACTTGAATTCCAGCTTGTCCAAACTGAGATGTGCTATAAGTATAGAACACAATAGAATTTCAAAGATAGACATTAAAAAGGAATACAAAGTATCTCATTCATAATTTTTAGATTGATTACATGTTATATGTATATATAAATATATGATTGAATACATCATTAAAATTAATTTCACCTGTGTCCTTTTTTACCTTTAAAAATCTGCCTACCAGAGAATTTAAAAGAAAATGGGTTGCATTTTCTGTCTGTTGGGATTTGGACAGCGTTGGACTAGGAGATTAAAACGGGGGGCAAACGGACCCGCAGGGTTGTCACATCCACCCCATAGTAGTCACGGGTCTGTGTTCAGGGAGAAACGCACCTTTTGACCCGTGCCTGGCACATGCACCACGAGCTCTGTTTCCCAGAAGAGCAGCCACTGGGAGCAGGGCTGGAAAGGCAAGCAGTCTTTTCCGGTTCAAACTGGTTTGAGGCAGCGGTCAAAACCACTGTGTTTGGCTTTGGGTTTCCTGCTTTAGCATAAGCGTTCTGCAGCCAAATGGACTCTGGGCTGCTCCCCTCATGGTTCACTGCATGGAAAAGACGCCTGGCGAGTTGTGCAGGGCCCCAGGCCTTCTGTGGGGGGGGGGCAGCAGGCCACTGCTGTGGGCCCCTCCCACGCTGGGCAACCAGGAGCCCCGGCCTGGGGCCCTCCTCCACCCCACTGTGTACGCCAGCAGGAGCACACGAGTCCAGCCCCACCGCTTCAAGATCCACGTTCGCAGTCCCTGGAGGGCACTTCACAGCGTGCAGCGCTGTTTACCATCGCTCCGTGTGCCCCACCTCCCTCCGGTGGTCCGGGGCACGGCGCACAGGAGGAAACGCGCTCAGACAGGGCAGGTGTCTTGTTCGGGTGACGCAGCTGAACATGCTGGAGCTGGGACCAACACCGCGCCTCCTAGCTGTGGGCCACTGGGACGGCTCTCTTAACACACGTGTGCTGAGTGGTCAGTCGGATCCTGAGGACAATGGCGGTGAAAGGATACGCTGTCATTCACTGAGCGCTCACCGTGCCACAGGCCCTTTGCAGGCATTGCCTCTCTTACTCCAAGGGAGATGTTGACACCCACCTTTCACAGACTAGACAATTGGAAGCCTGGACTGGGGCCCAATCAAGGCTGCTAAAGAGAATGTGTTAAGTTTGCTAGAGGGAGAAGTGAAGAGGGGAGGGGGCTACAGTTTTTTTGTTTTTTTAGCTCAGTTAAGCCTCCCAGCACTCTGTGAGCTGGGTGAAACAGTCTTCTTCACAGAGGAGGCTGGGGGCCGGGCTGGTCTGACTTGGAGCCCTGTTCCCCTTCCCCCGCCTCTCCAGGGGCCGCGCTGGAGATGCACTCCCTGTGGCAGTGAGAGCAGAGCCAGCTGGGAGCCTTACCTGGCGGCCGCTCCGCCCAGGCCCCGCCCGCGCCCTCGAGCGAGGTTGGGCAGACGTATAGAGGAGGCAAGAGGGCAAGGAGCTGCCCGAGGAACGAACCCATGTTATTAAAGCCCCTGGTCCTGGAGGGCAGGGTCCCCAGACCCTAGCCCTGAGGTTGGAGAGGGCTGGCGGGGCAGACAGGGTGGGAAGTAGAAGAAGGAAGGACACACAGGGCCTGCCCATGCTTACGCTCAGGCTGCCATGATGAAATGTTACACAGCACACTGGAGTTCTGGAGGCTGGAAGTTCAAGGCCAAGGTGCTGGCTGATTCAGTTTCCGGTGAGGCCCCCCTTCCTGGTTGTAGACAGCCACCTTTGAACTGGGTCTTCCCACAGCCTTTCTTTCTCTTCTTCTGAGACCACCAATCCTACTGGACTAGGACCCCACTCTTATGGCTCATTTAACCTTAATTACCTCCCCAGAGCCCTATCTCCAAACGCAGTCACGTCAGGGCTTGGGGTGCCAACATATGAATTTCAGGGCTGGGGACACGATTCAGTCCACAGCAGGGTGGCTGATCTACGAGAGGGGACGCTTCCATTTAACTTGAGCTTGCAAGTACGAAGGGGAAAAGGGGACCCATCAGAACCTTCCTCTGAGTCACCATCCCTGGCGAGCCTCGGTCACAGGTCTGTTTCGGCAGTGCCTCCGGGATAAACAGCGTGATGTAATGATCCGAATTCCCCGGCTCTGACCCGTCCGCTGACTCAAGGCAGGAGCCCACGGTTCTGCAGGCTGACAGGTGAGGGCAAATCTCTAACGTTCCCCTTTCCAGGCACCTCTTTGCTGTCTAGCTGCTGGCGGTGCCAGGAGTTCTGGGCCATTTCCTCCGCCTGCAAGCTCCCGGGGTCAGGGGAAGGGCAGGCAGCCAGAGGTGCTGCCGCTAGCCTGCATGAGCATCCCCGCTCTGTTCCTGGCAGCCACACGTCTCCACTCTGTCATCACAAATCAAACTGGGAGACAGACTCAAGGAGGACCTAGAAACAAGCCACCCTCCACTTCTTCCAAACTTCCAACAGGAGTTTGTGAGCATGTTTATTTGGAAGATTCTCCCTAGTAGAATACACACTTGTTTACTTAAGTGCTACAAGCAGATTTTTAGAAATCAGTATTTCTTCCAGAGCCTGTGTGGGCCCAGCACAACGACACTGAGTCTGGCTTTTAGACCTGGCTGTTACTGATCCTAACATGTGACCTGGGACATGTCATTTCCCTAGGCATAGCTTTCCTCAGCTGTAAAATACGGAAATAATCTCGAGAATGTTGGAGATAGCATATGTAAAAGTACTTCAAAAACAATAAAGTCACAATCTCTATGATTTCTTTTTCTGTTTTTGCAGAAATATAAAAACCCATGCTAAAATTCATATGGAATCTCAAGGGACCCCAAATAGCTGAAATAATCTTGAAAAAGAACAAAGCTGGAAGACTCACACTTCCCAATTTCAAAACTTACTACAAAGCTACAGAGGTAGCTGGAATAAAGATTGACATATGGACCAATAGAATAGAATAGAGATCCAGAAATAAACCCTCGCACACATGGTCAAATGACTTTTGGCAAGCGTTGCACAACCATCCAATGGTGAAATGATAGCCTTTTCAACAATGGTGCTGGGAAAACAAGATATCCATGTGGAAAAGAATGAAGCTGGACCCTCACCTAACACCATACACAAAAATTACCTCAAAATGGATCAAAGGCATAAATGTAAGACCTAAAACTATACAATTTTTAGAAAAAAATGTAAAGCAAAACATTCACAACATTGGATTTGGCAGTGATTTCTTGGATATGACATCAAAAGTACAGACAATAGGAGAAAAAATAGACAAATTGGATTTTAAAAAAATTTAAAAAATTTTAAACATCAAAAGACAAAATCAGGTTGGGCATGGTGGCTCATGGCTGTAACCCCAGCACTTTGAGAGGCAGAAGTGGGAGGATTGCTTGAGGCCTGGAGTTCAAGAGCAGCCTGGGCAACATAGCAAGACTCCTGTCTCTACAAAAATAAGAAAAATTAACCAGGTGTGATGGTACCTGCCTGTACTCCCAGCTACAACTACTTGGTAGACTGAGGCCAGGAGGATCACTGGAGCCCAGGAGTTCCAGGCTGCAGTGAGCTCTGATGGCACCACTGCACTCCAGCCTGGGTGACAGAGTGAGACCCTATCTCAAAAAAAAAAAAAAGATAAAATAAGTGTAAAAAACCAACCACATAACGGGAGAAAATATTAATATTTCAAATCATATTTGATAAGAGATTAATATCCAGAGTATAGAGAGAACTCCTAAAAGTCACCAACAAACAACTTGATTAAAAAATGGACAAAGGATTTGAATAGACGTCTCTGCAAAGAAGACGTCAAATGGCCAACAAGCACATGAAAAGATGTTCAACATCACTAATCGTTAGGGAAGTATAAATCAAAACTACAATAAAATACCACCTCACATCCATTAGGATGGTGACTATCAAAAAGAAAAATAACAAGCATTGGTGAGAATGTGGAGAAACTAGAATTCTTTTGCACTGTTGGATGGGAATGTGAAATGATACAGCTACTGTGGAAAATATTATGATAGTCCCTCAAAAAGTTAAAAATAGTAGTATATGACACAGCAATTCCATGTCTGGTATGTACCCAAAAGAATTGACAACAGGGTCTTGAAGAGATATTTGTACACCCACGTTCATGGCAGCATTATTCACAATAGCTAACCAAGTATCTATTGACAGGAGAATGGATAAGCAAATGTGGCTTACAGGTACAATGGAATATTGCTGCGTCTTGAAAAGGAAGAAATTCTGCCAGATAGCTACAACATGGAAGAATCTTTTTTTTTTTTTTTTTTTTTTGAGACAGAGTCTCCCTTTGTTGCCCAGGCTAGAATGATTGCCGTGGCGTCAGCCTACAGCCTAGCTCACAGCAACCTCAAACTCCTGGGCTCAAGCGATCCTCCTGCCTCAGCCTCCCGAGTAGCTGGGACTACAGGCATGCGCCACCATGCCCGGCTAATTTTTTTCTATATATATTCATTGTCCAATTAATTTCTATTTATAGTAGAGACGGGGTCTCGCTCTTGCTCAGGCTGGTTTTGAACTGGATGAATCTTGAGGACATTATGCTAAGTGAAATAAAAGAACATGCTGTGTGATTTCACTTATAGGAGGTATTACAGCAGCCGTCATTGTTTAATGGGTATACGGTTTCAGTTTTACTGGAGCTGAATGGTGGTGATGGTTGCACAACATCATTAATGTATTTAGTACCACTGAACTGTTTACTTAAAAAGGATTAAGATGATAAATTTTCTGTTAGGTATACATTAACACAATAAAAATTAGAAAAAATAGTCATAAAACTAAGATATTATCATTAAGAAAGTTATTTCTGTCTTAAGTGCTTACAGTCATCATATGAAAGGCAAATTGCATATACAGCATGAAGTTTTTTATGATTGAATTCTCCCCCTCCCTCAAAGATGCTGACATCCTATCCCTTGGTACCTACCAATGCTACCTTATTTGGAAAGTGGGTCTTTGCAGATGATTGAGTTAAGATGAGGTCAGTAGGGTATGCCCTAATCCAATAATGACTGTGTCCTTATAAAAAGGGGGAAATTTAGACACAGAGACAGGCAGGGAGAGAAGCCGTTGTGAATTCACTGGGAGAAAATGGCCATCCATAAGCGAAGGAAGGCATGGGGTTACCAGATGCTAGGAGGGAGGCACGAGACAGACTCTCCCTCACATTCTTCAGCCAACCCTGCCGGCACTTTGATCTTGGACTTCCGGCTTCCAGCGCTGTGAAACAATAAACTTCTGTGGTTTAAGTCACCTGGTTTGTGGTACTTTGTGACAGCAGCCGCAGGAAACCATACAACACCTTACTGTGAATTCACTTTTTTCCTTGCTCTAGTTGATTAAATCCAAAAGCACTTATTGAATAACTACTGTGTACTCTCCCTCCACTCAGCTCCGTAAAGGGAATACCGTCCCTGTCCTGAAGGAACAGTAGGGACAAAAAGGAAGAGACCAATTTCTAGCTCATCTGAGAGAAATACACACACCTGGAGCCAGAGGTTTGTGATTAAGGCTGTTTCTTTACAAGATCAGAGACGCTGGAGGGCCAGGTGAGAGCCACCTGAGCTTTGAGGAACAGGCAGGTCACAGACTGGTGGTGAGAAGTGGCAAAGTCCTACGGGGGAGAGGAAGCCCTGGGCAAAGCGTGGAGGGACAAGCGAGCCAGCCAGTTTCAGGAATGCCTGCTTTTGAGCTCTCCCTGAACTTTCCGTTCCCTGCCCTGCCTCTTGCCTGTGGCTACCCTGCTCTGCCCCTCCTATGCTTACGTGGACTGCCTTGCCCTGCGACTTGCTTGGGGAAAGTGTGCTCAGTTTCTGTGGCAGGGATGTTGCTACGGCTCACCCAACTGGCTTCATTTTCTCCTGGGCACGGGAGAAGACCATAACGCCCAGACTGCTTGCACCCAGGTGGTGCTGTGCGACCAATTCTGGTCCATGAATGCCACCAGAAGTGATGTGTGCCACCTCCAGGCCTGGTTCCCAGACCATCCCCTTGGACCCCAGCTAGCTCTTTTCCTGTTGGAAGAGCGCAACCAATAGAGGCCACGGAAGCCCTGAAGGGGTTGGGGGAACCGCTCCGTGGAAGAAGCCGGGCTCCCCACGCAGGTTGAACTGTAATCTGACCACAGCACCACGTAACCTGCCCCGGCTAACGAGACCCACACAGCCTCTGCTGCGGTCACATGGCTGATGGGCTGGGTCTGGGCATCTGGCTGAGGGCTTCTCACCTGCAACTGAGCAGGCTCCGTCACGTGGTTAACTGACTGTCAGTCATGATTCCATTTAATCCTCACTGCAGGGCCCACGAGGGGACGGACTTCCTCTAGGTTTGGTGCTGCCATCCTGCCTGTGGAGCCCAGGGAGAGAGAGGGGCCCGCACGAGACCACTTTCCCCGGCAGCCCCCCAACTGCCCCTGGAAGCGGCTCTTGCACGTTTCCCTCGCAGCCTCCTGCGATGTAGGAGCGCACTGAGCCCGCTTTCTGTGGATTTGAGTTTTCCCCTAGAGACGCTAGAAAGACAGTTTTGTCTCAGCCTAACACGATCGCCCAGCTCCACATTTATGGCTGCTTTTGTGGTTGCCTGTCTTCAGGGATGCGCGGGGCGGGTGGGGTGGATGTGTGTATCGATTTGCTCTTCTAAGGCCCAGTTTTTCAGGAGCTGCAGGGGAAGGGGCCTCTGGGAAGCGCGGCCTCCGATTCCTGCCCGGATAGGGCGGGTGCCATCGCAGGGGGCGCAGGAAGCTGCCCCTTGGACCGCAGGCTGGGGGCCCCGGGCAGAGACGTCGCCGAGCCCCCTCTCCAGCATGTAGACTGGAGACCTAGCACGTCGGGGGAGACCCTAAGAAGCCTCTTCCTCCCCGTCAGTTTATTGGTGGGGAAACGAGGCCGAAGGGACTTGCCAGAACGGCCTAAAGAGTCACCGAACAGCACCAAAACTGGAACCAGGTCTCTCCTCCAGGCCCCCAGCTCCTTCCCCGACCCAGGCGCAGGAAGGTGGGTGGAGGCGCAGGGGCCTGGGGCTACTCCCGCCTTTCGTCCTCCCGGGCCACCCGGAGCGCACTTCCTGCGGAGGACGCCAGGGACTGGGCGCGGGGGCAGGGCCGGCCGCTCCGGGGCGCCGCCTCCCGACCTCCCTCACACCCGCAGGCCAGAGGCCAAGGGTTAGGGAGGCGGAACCGCTGCTCGACTCCGCCCCTGCCCCGAAATCCGCGCGGGCTGGGGCGGAGCCGGGCGCCGGGTGGGCGCAGAGGCCGGGGGAGCGAGCGGCGGGGCGGCGAGGGCGGGCCGGGCGCCGCCCGTCCGGGGGGGCGTGGTCGCGGCGGGGGCGGGACCAGGCGGGCGGCCGGGGGCGTGGTCGCGGCGGGGGCGGGTCCGCAGGAAACTTGAGCGCCCGCCTCCGGCCGCGCGCCCCGCCCCGGCCCCGCCCCCGGGTCCCGCCTCCGCGTCCCTTCCTTCCCG
Organism: Microcebus murinus; assembly: GCF_040939455.1. Lineage (NCBI taxonomy): Eukaryota > Metazoa > Chordata > Mammalia > Primates > Cheirogaleidae > Microcebus > Microcebus murinus. The sequence goes on from NC_134106.1 coordinate 7,591,389, forward strand.
GAGCCGGCAGGCGGGCCGCAGCGGCGGCGGGCGGCAGACGGGCGGGCCGGCGGCGCCTCCACCGCGCTCTCTCGCTGGCTGCCGGCTTCCCTTTGTCCGTTCGGGCGGCGATGAGCGCAGGGCCGGCGCGGCGGCTGCGGGCACACGGAGGCCCGCGCTCCTAGCCACTCCTCGCGGCCTCGGCGCGCTCGTCCCGGGCGGCGGCCCGCGCCCGCCGCAGCTGCCGCCGGCGCCGAACTTGGGCTCGGGAAGCCGGCGGACCGCGTCCTGCGCCGGAGCCGGTAAGGAAGGGGCGGTTTCGGGGCCGCGGGGCTGCGGGCGTGTGCACCGGCGTGCGCTGCAGTCGGGTTCTTAGCGCGCGCATGTGTGTGTGTGTGTGTGTGTGTGTGTGTGTGTGTCTTGGGGGGGGCTACCGGTGTTTCTCTGCGCAGTGGAGTTGGGGCTGACCGCGGACGGTGTGTGTCTTTGGAATGGCGTGTATTCGTGGGGACCCGTGTGTGCACATTTTGGACTGCGTTTGTGGAATTGTGCGTTGGGGCGCAGTTGCTGGTGGGGACCGGTGCTGGACGGGTGTCGTGTGTGAGCAGCTGTGCGTGGAGCGGGGGTGGTGGAGTGGGCGTGGGCGGTCCGGCCTCCTGTTCCCGTCGGTCGGCGCAGTGCGGAGCTTAAGAGCCTCAGGGACGGCTGGGACCCGACGGACGGGGCAAGTGCGGGCCTCGCGGGCAGCCCGGGCTAGCAGCGCAGGGGGCAGGTCTGCACGGCCCACGTGGGTCGCCCGTGAGATTCGGCCAAGGGTGGGGGCCCACGCGGAGGCGATCCGTTCCCTCCTCCCGGGCCGGTGGGGTGATGAACGGAACCCTGGCCTCGTTCGGACCCGCACTGGGCCGGACACGCCGCCGTCCCCGGTTGCAATTTGCTTCTCTTTCAAATGGGGGCAGCTAGTCCCTTGGGGGGGCTGTCGTGACAGGTAAAATGAGAACGCACTAAAGATAGCTCTTGGCCCAGTGCTGGCACGTAGTAGGTGCTGTGTTAACTGGAGTGGCATCTCCTGTTTTTATTCTTTATTTTCCCTTTATCGTGGGCGGGGGTGGGGGGGTGGCTCTTACATCCCCCCGGGGCGTGTTTCGTGTCTGTCTCCGGCCCCAACTTCGCGGCGACGCGCCCATGTGGGAGAAAGTTTGGGCTGCTGGGTGCGCTGCCTTCTCGCCGCACCTCCCGCGCGGCCACTCGGGTGCCGGAGCGCGCAGCGCGGGCGGGCGCAGGAGCTGCGTCCCTCTCGTGCCCGGAAGGCAGCCACTGCGGAGTCTGGAGCCCTTTTGTTCAACAAGTGCCTGGTCCCGGGGGAGACGCCCTCCTGGAGCTGAGAGCCGTGGTGCGAAAGCGGCGCTCCCCGCAGAGCAGATCTCGGGCTCGCGGGCATCCCGGCCGGGCCTGGTCTCGCCGAGCGCCACTCCCGGTCCTCCCGGCCGACGCGCTTCCACCCAGAGGAGGGTGTTCGCCAGGACGCCGAGTCCCGGGCGCTGGACACCCTCCAGCTCCACCCCCTCCCGCCCCCGCTCCCTGGCTGTCAGCCTCGTGCCGGAGGCGGGGGTGGGGGGGGTGGGGGACCGCTGGGACCCTACCTCCCAGTCCCACACCTTAATTTAAAAGATACTTAGTTTTGAAATCAAATTTACTACTCGTAAATTTGAACCGCAGTGGATGTGCGCCCAGCTCTTCCCACGATTCGCACCTCGGCGCTGCTCCGGCCCTGCTGTCCTGTCCGGGGATGCGGGGCCCTGCCGCTCGTGCCAGAACGGGTGGTTCCTTCGCTCCGTCGCCGGGGCTCTGGGCTCTTCCTCTCAGGACCCTCGCGGGCGGAAAACAGCGTTTAACCGAAGGAGCGACGGACGCTGCGGTGCTAGAGGCTGTCGAGATGGAGCAGCGCGCTGGGGGAGCCGGCTCGCCTGCCTCCGGCGTGGGGTGCTTTCCCGGTGCGCCCGCGCTGTGCTGTGCGGGGAGAAGCCCGCGCTCCGCCGGCGTTCCCGACTCAGGGGCGGGAACCTCTGGTGCGGTCCTTTGGCTCCTCTTCCACCAGCACCGGAGCCCTGACGTCTCAGCGGGGGTGCAGGCAGGGGGGATGGAATAAGCTAATTTTTCGTCCAGGTTCGGTGACAGGGCACACTTAGAATGCAACCTGTTTTCCATGTCATCAAATGATTTTATATCCTAGAGGAGAAAAGAGCTTTTGATCTGAATCCTACTCTTTCCCCATAATCAGATTCCATAATATTAAAAAAAGAAAAACCAGCCCGGCTTTCTCTGCTCAGAAGACAGACCAAAAAGCTGTTTATTTCCCCCCTCGTCAAAGCCAGCCTTTTGTCTCAAGCAAGCCAGTGTTTTGGCCCTAGATCTATTTCTGTTTCGCTTTTGAAAGCGCCTGTAATTACTGCTCTTGAGGTTTTATTGGATAATGTGCCTGAGGAAAGGCCTGGGGCGCCGCAGCCTCGCCCGGTGGTGGGTGCAGTGCCACGTTCCAGCCTTGTCTTCTCCCTGTGGATTCTACTTTGATGCCATTTTTAAGGTGGGACGTAGATGTCGACGGGTGATAACCATTTGGGGGACCCGACATTGGGAGTCAGATGCCAGGACATTCCACCTGTGGGGAAACCACCACAAGCCAACCCCCCCGAAAAACCGAGATTTGCTCAAACTCCAGCCAAGGGCCCGTTTGATTTCCAGCAAGGCCTGCTGGGGAGAGAGGCTTCGGGAGATTAAAGAATTTGGAGAAATTCAGAATTTACCCCAGTCCCCCTTTCTGGCCACAGGGCTGTTCAGAATTAGAAAGATACACCGTGGCAAGACAAAGAGTGGGCTCCCTTTGGCAACTCCCCGAAGCCCGGGTCCTCGCACTCTCCCAGCACCATGTCAGCCTGGGGCGGCTGTAGAGTTTCACCCTGGAAGCGGTGGTGTCCGCACGCCCTGCCTTCGGGTCTCTGCAGACACGATGCCAAGGGTTCCCAAGCACATGCAATACCGTGTTGAGTGCGTATCAGGGTCATTCTGCCTCCCTATTGCTCAACATGTCCTTCCCCAAAACTTATTCTAAGACCTCGTCGTGTTGCTACTCACAAGTGGTGAAGTACCACGCTCACTCATGAACCAGTGATAATCTGGGCTTCTAACAGGGAGCCCCAGTGTTTATTTGGCACCGAAGATTAAGCTAGTTGGCAGCTGAATTTTTTTTTATCTAGATTCAGGTCAGGTTTGTATTAAAACCCTGCATTCCAGCAAGCCCTAACCATGCTTGTTTGTTGTGGGATAATGTGTTCAGTTTATGAGTTGCCAGCCCAGGGATTGCTGGGGGATTATTTTGCTAGTTTGTCAGCACCTGCTGTCATTGTGCTTGGGGAAGGAAGGCACATTTGGAGCTAAGGGTGAGCTGACACTTGGAGATTTTAATCTTGCTCTACTTTGGGGCTCCCCATTCACTCATCGTCTCAGTGGGTTTCTTCATTGTGCCCCCCCCCCCCCCCCCCCCGTCCACACGTAAGGCTGTGCATCTGTGATCTCACGTAGCTCTTGTCCTGTTCCCCTGGGGTTGGGTTTCTAATCTGGTGATGACAGGGTGGTTGTATATGGAGATATCGAATGGGCTTAGGGCTCTTTCCGTGCCACTTGCCCTATGGAAAAAAGGTTGATTTCAAATCACTTTCCACCAAAAAAATTGGTTGGAATCTAAGTGGTGCAGGTTGTAATGTAACTTTAGGTAATCAATACAGTTTGATGGGTGGAACATTTCTTAGGCGCTGATGAGCAAGGTATAAGTCTAAAGAATTTTTTTCCCTATCATCTGAAAAGCACAGTAAATCCTTTTGAGAGCCCTACCTTGGCCATGTCGTTTCAAGTAAAATAGAATCTGAGAGGCAAGCCTTCACATCTCTGCATTTATAAGGCATAACTAACTAAAGACATCCTTCCCAGGGACCTCAGCTCTCTTCCTGTTGTCAGCGGCAAAGCAGGGAAGATGACTTCTTGGGGCTGTTTTCCTTTTCCCTAATTAGCCAAGTGTACCTTCGTTGCTAGCTAATCCAGCTGCTGTATTTTCTGGGTATTTGTTTCTGTTTTGCGCTTGAGGTTCAACTCACCTTGGCGGGGAGCCAGGGTCCTTGGGGTGGAGGTACCGGATCAGCTCCTCCTGCCTCGGATGAGAAGTATGGTCGCCAACCAAGTGCTGGGTCTCTGACCCTTGGCTAAGAAAACTCAAGATCGTTAAGCACTTACTCCATGGTTAAGGTTGCCAGGATCCTGAAGAAAGGAAGAAGGCTTTCGGGTTGTGTGTGGTCCTCCTCTCAGAAGTCGTCTCTCCAATTTTTGTCTCAATACCCTGTTGCCACCAAAATCTTTCCTTGCTGTGCGTCCCCTCCGGCAAGCAAGGTGTCCCCGAAGGCAGTCGCCATGCTGCGTGTGTCCCAAGACACAGTCTCCCTCCACCGGCCTGGGTCCCCTGGCCGAGCTCACCTGTGCACTGGCAGGTGATGCACACCTGACCTCTCCCCCCCACTCCCCAAGCTGCAGACCCCACGCTGTCTTCCAGGACGGGGCGGGCTCCCAGCTACTACACATCAGAGCAGAGCCAGGAACTCTTTCTTCTCCCTCGTGGGACCTGCGTCTTCTACCGCTGTGGCCAGGGAGTGTCGTCTGCTCGTTGCTGGGCATCTCAGGGGTGCTGGGGAGCACTTGCGCCCTCTTCACTCCACCCGTCTAGTGGCCAGTCCTCTCTGTGGCCCTGGCTCTGCTCCCCGACCTCACGCCTCCTCCTGCACAGCAGAGCCCTGCCAGCTCAGCCTGGCTCCCAGTTCCTCTACCTCTTCCACGCTGTCAGCCGTTCTCTCTTTCAAACACACATTTCATCATCTCTTTCCCTTCCGCCGCCTCCACTCGGCTCCCCACCCAGCGTGGGTCTCTTGCTCAGTGAGCGTTTCCGGCACCTACTGTGTGCCTGCTCCAAGCGGGGCTCTGGGAAAGCCCGGCGTCCCCCCTGCCTGTGTGGAGTTTGAGGTCTTGGGCTGGGGGGTGGGGACACCATCACACAAGCCTGTGGGTCTTGAAGTGCCACCGAGGGCAGCCCCTGCCCCAGGCTGGGGGGCTTCGTGGAGAAACCCCTTCTAAGCTGACACTGGGGAAGGGAGGTAGAGGCAGGGGAGGGGCTGGATGAGTTGGTGCCTTCCTTTCTTCTCTCACACCCAGACTTCTTTATCTGCTAGACTCCTACTCATTTTTTTTTAATCGACAGCTTTATCAAGATATAATTCGTATACCATAAAGTGCACCCATTTTGAGTGTACAGTTTAATGATTTTCAGTAAATTTACAGAGTTGGCAACCATCACCACAATCCAGTTTTATTTATTTATTTTTCACAGTGCTTTAAACCCATCAGATCAAGATTTTTTTTTTCTTTTGAGACAGAGTCTTGCTTTGTTGCCCAGGCTAGAGTGAGTGCCGTGGCGTCAGCCTAGCTCACAGCAACCTCAAACTCTTGGGCTCAAGCAATCCTGCTGCCTCAGCCTCCCGAGTAGCTGGGACTACAGGCATGCGCCACCACGCCCGGCTAATTTTTTCTATATATATATATTAGTTGGCCAATTAATTTCTTTCTATTTATAGTAGAGACGGGGTCTCGCTCTTGCTCAGGCTGGTTTCGAACTGCTGACCTCAAGCAGTCTGCCCGCCTCGGCCTCCCAGAGTGCTAGGATTACAGGCGTGAGCCAGCCACAATCCAGTTTTAGAACATATCCATCGCCCCAGAAAGGTCCCTCTAGCCTATTTGCAGTCACTCCCTGTCCCCACCCACAAGCAGCCGCTGACAGGCCCCGTGTCTGTCTAGATTTCCTTTACTTCCTGCCTGTCCGCTGTAGGTTTGGCTCAAGGGCCTCTTCCGTGTGGCCTTCCCGGGGTCTTCACATCAGAACTGATTTTCTTCCCAGCGCTGACGAGGGGAGCCGGGTGCTCGGCCATCTCACGGGGCTCTCATGCCTGTGCCTGGCACAGCGCTGGCACCCACAGTGTACCCAAGGCACGTTTGCTGGGCCGACTGAAGTTGCTTTGAAGTTGCTTTCCTCACATTTCTTTTGTCTGGCTCCCGAGTGTCTAACAGAGTGTTGGAATTTATTAATCAAACACAGGGCGTGCAGTGTGCCGGGTCATGTGGAGCTGCTGTGTACATTGTCTTGTTTGAGCAAGAACATGTGAGGCAAATGGCATCAAACCCATTTTTATTTTATTTTATTTTTTTTTGAGATAGAGTCTCACTTTGTTGCCCAGGCTAGAGTGAGTGCCGTGGCGTCAGCCTGGCTCACAGCAACCTCAATCTCCGGGGCTCAGCAATCCTCCTGCCTCAGCCTCCCAAGTAGCTGGGACTACAGGCACGCGCCACCATGCCCGGCTCATTTTTTGTATATATATTTTAGTTGGTCAATTAATTTATTTCTATTTTTGGTAGAGACGGGGTCTCGCTCAGGCTGGTTTCGAACTCCTGACCTTGAGCAATCCGCCCGCCTGGGCCTCCCAGAGTGCTGGGATTACAGGCATGAGCCACCACGCCCGGCCAAACCCATTTTTTAAATGAAAAAACTGAGGAGGCCCAGAGCAAATACGTAGCCGAAGGCCATCAGCAGAAAATGGAAGGATCAAAAGTGAAACTAGGTCATTTTCTCTTCTGTCCCCAATTTGATAGTAATAATATGCCCTTTTATGGCCTTGCTTGGGCCGGTGTTCAGTTTTTCCTATGCGAGTCTTGTCATCCCTTCCCAAGCCACGGCAGTTCCTTCTAGGGCAGGAGTGCTGCATGACGTGTCCCATTTGCCCCAGTACCTGGTCCACCACTGAACAGGTAGAGTGGCTTAATACATGTGTGCGTGCAGAGGGGTCTCCTGGTTGAATAGACGGGGTGAGGGAGGAATCGGGTGTTGTGTACTTTGATGGTTCCTGCATTTCAGAAGAATTTCTCTCCTTGCATCATTTTTGTTCTTTCAGGAAGGTAGCAGAGGAGGAGAGCCCATTTGACAGATGCCCAAACTGAGACACAGAAATTACCCACTATATGCCAGGTGGATCTGGGTCTCATGTGTAGACCGCCAGGATCCACACGGTCTCGCGCTCCCACAGGTGTAGACAGCTCTCGCGGTGGACAGCAAGAACGTCTGGTTCCGTTCAGAATGATCAGGACTGTTAGACTCTCATTTGCAAAATGCCTTTGAGGAAAGATCGGGACATTGGGGTCAGGCAGACCTGAGCTGAGCTGTAGTCTTTGCTCTGCCGTTTATTGGCTGGCTGATGCTCTCTGCGTCTGAACTTGCTCGTGTGCACAAAGGGGTTCCAGACCCTGCTCAGACAAGCAAAGGAGACACGGACGTGAGTGTCCAGGCGAGCCTTTGGCTGGTCGCCTGTGTGCAGTAAGTGGTGGTGGCTGCCTTCGCTATTTAAACATTCTTGGATATAGTGCCACCTCTGCCACTAAGTGCAGCGTTCCTTTTCAAGTTCAAGTTTATTAGGTGTATGTCAAGCCAGACTGCAGTAGTGAGGCGTTTGATGTGAGAGCCTGTGGGAGTTGTGTGTGTGTGGAGACTTCCGGAAGGGAGCCAGTGCCGGTCACAGCGTGGAGTTTGGGGACCTGCCATTTTGGGTTGTCCCAGCCTCACGCCTTCTGTGACGAGTCCCTCAGGGTTCCTGACGCACCCGTGGTGACCCTGAACGTGGGAGGCTGTGCAAAGAGATCTGCAGGCCAGGAAACCCAGGTTCTCAGACACAAGGAGGCCAGGGCCTCTTTGTCCACCCTCCCTCTGAGTGCTCAGAAAGCATTTATCAAGTTCGGACGTGTTTGTGCTCGCAGGCCGAGGAAGGATGCAGGGCACGATGGCAGATCGTGATTCTCTGCAGCGGCGTGTATGGATCACAGCCCTCTTCTTCCTCTAGCAGCGAAATGCTCAGCTTGCTGCCTTCTTTCTGGGCATTTGACAGATGTTTCCAGAAAACAGGATTGATGACAGCCCCCACTTTTCCCTGTCACTCCTACCCTTTCTGTTTGCTGCCCTGTAATCAATTTCTGGAGGTAAGTGAGGACCTCTGAAAATCAGTCACCGATGTTTAAAAACATCATTTTCAACTCATGCAGTTTTTTGTATTTTCTGCCTGTGGCTGGAGCGGCGGTCCTGGCATAGTGCATGTGGGATGTGAGATTTCCAGAAAAGCCCCCCGCCCTTGGGGGCTGAGGCAGGGTCAGGGGCGGCAGGACTGGTGGCCTCCCCACCCCCCACCCCTCGCCCCGGCCTAGTGTGGCAGTGGCAGGGGCGTCCTCATTGAAAGCCCTTTAGCCGCGCGGCATAGATCCCGTGCTTGGCGCTGCAGCCAGGGTGGTCGGCGGGGGGCTTAGCCTCCACATGGAAACTTGGTGGCTGCTTTGGCCTCTTTGTGCCTTTCCCCTTCCCAGTAAATAGAGGTAGAAACACACCTCTGGCAGGTGCTAAGGCCCTTCTTTCCTTTGTGCCGGAACTTTGGCCTGTACAATCCATTCTTGTTTTCTGCTTTTCCCTCTTCTCTCTGAAGACGGGGATAGAGGATTGCTGCTTTTATTAGCATGTGTTCTTGATGATGGTGCTATTGCCCGACCCAAACCAGTGTGGCCTGGCTGGTCATTCCCAGAGCATGCCGTAGGAGGAAAGCTTGTACATTTGGGAATTAGCGTCGCCAGTGTTGGTGGGCGTGGGGGGAGGGGAAGTACAACACAGGTGAGGAAATCCAGGTTCTCTGGCCAGGGACCCCCAAGCTGTGGCCATAGCTCCTTCCCCTGTGGCTTGTCTTGGGCCAGTTGCTGGCTCTCCAGAACTGCATCATCACCATCACCATCATCACCATCACCATCATCATCACCATCACCATCATCTTCACCATCACCAAAATCATCCCCATCCCCAGCATTACCAAAATCATCATAGTCACCATCATCACCATCACCATCATCATCATCACCATCACCATTGTCACCATCACCATCATCACCATCACCATCATCACCATCACCATCACCATCATCACCCTCACCATCATCACTATCACCATCATCACCCTCATCATCATCACCCTCACCATCATCACCATAATCATCATCACCATCACCATCATCACCATCACTGTCATGACCACCATCATGACCAGTACCACCACTGTCACTGTCACCATCATCATCCACTCTCTGCATTGTTTTACAACCTTTGGGCCACTGAGTCACGTAGCCTGTTCCTGCCAAGTTAGCTATTCGTTGTGGCTAACAACGACTGCCGGGGAGGGTGGTGATGAGGGGAGTGAGGACGAGATGATTGCAGGTATAGAGGACCAAGTGGATGGATGCTGATGTCTGATTCTGAAAGTGACTCCATGGGAATCGCTGATCTGGAAGATTCTGAGAGAATCACACTATTCTTTCAGGCCCAGGAGTAACCCAGGAGCATTACCTGCTCTGTGGCATTGTTCTTTGCCCCCCTCAGGGAGGACAGATTGTTCTGGCTGGAGCCCGACCTTGCTGGTTGGGTGTCATGCTTGCCCGCCTTGCCCAGGGCGGTGGGCCACTTTAGGTAAGACCCTGTGGGTTTCTCCTCGGTGACACCGCCACCCCCATTCCTGGCACAGATCCTGAAACAAAACAGGTGCCCAGATGTGTGCCTGAACTAGCCCCCAGTTCCTTAACAGTAGGACGGTGGTGCATTAAATGACTTAAAATCTTAACACCTTGCCTGAAGGGCTTGCTTTGTGGGCCTGAGTGGCCAGGTTAGTGTGCTTGTCCTGTTTTCTGTGCTTGTTTTTGATTGGTGAGAAAACGTTTTAAGTGTTTGTTAAAATTGCAGGACAGTGGTCTGGAAGCCAACCGAAGCTTTATGGGTTGGCGAGCGACCCAATCCTATTATTCATGTTTGGCTTTTGACTTAGCACGTGAAATGTTTCCACTCCACATCTCTGTTCCCTCATTTGTCAAATGGGGTTTAGGGCTGGATAACCGCTAAATCCTCTGTCAGCTCTGCAATTCAGGAAAAAAGATTTAAAAATGTAAACTTGCATTGTAGGATACATCCAACACAGAGCATAGAGAGAGGTTTCATAGCTAAAATGACTGCAAAAAAATGAACCTCTTAGGAAATACAGACACCTTAGCAACTGCCACGTTAATAGGTGGCATTATAATTCAGAAGAAACTGATACTGTTGAGCAGCAGATTGTGGAGCATAGGTTAGGAGGAGCGGTAGGGACTGAAGCTGGGAGTTAGGGCGGTGAGCTCTGTGGGTTGGTTTTGTCACCCAGCTCACCATTCAACCAACCTTTTCTGCTACTTCCTGTGTTAAGGAGGCCGAGGTTAAGCAGACCGGGGCTTGTGGTGTGAAGGAGGAGCCAGACTTAGAGGTGAGTGACTGCAGTGGATGTCCACTGTGGGAGCACGGAAGAAGGCTGGCAGTGGGCTGGGTTCGTGGGCTCCAGGCTGGTCCTTCTTTATTAATAGGAGCTGCTTCACTGTCCCTGTAAGAGGATGCGCTGGCGAGAAAAGCTACTGCTGGCAGTGCTGCCGTCTCGTTATAGTGATGTATTCACGTTCTTCCTGGGAGGTGACACCACGGAACATGTAAGAAACTGGTCGGCTGAGCTTCTTATTTGCACCAACTGTGAACAGAGAAAAGACACAAGTAGACAGTACTGCAGAGAACAAGTAGTTGTAGTGTTTTCAGACGCAATGGGTGCAGCGATGCACACTGCTGACCAGGTTGTGTCTCGGATCGGTCTTCTTAATGAATTGCTAAGAATTATTGGAGATCAGCACATTAGTGGCAGTGGCATGGTAGATATTTGCTAAGGGGGCTGAAAATCGGCTGTTTAAACATTTCTCCCAAATGTGGGGCTGGGAGGAAAAATATAGAACTATATAGACAGTTTCATTTCAGTTCTGTTTGGAAGGGAAAAAGAGAGACCAGGTGGGAAGGCAATATACCGCTGTTAACAGTGGTTGAATCTGATGGGATCGTGGGTGATTTCTCTTTCCTGCTTTTTTCGTATTTCTCTACATTCTAAATTTTCACCAATGGACATGAATTATTTTTGCAATTAGAAAGAAAAAAGGTTTTAAAAGGAACTCCAAACTCCTGTTCCTTCTTTTCCTTCCTGATTTGCCTAGCAAACTTTCTTGTTATAGTCAGACTGGCTGGAGCCCCTAATTTTCAAACTTGTGATTATTTAAATTAATGGAAATATATCGTAATACCTTATTAGAATTTGCTGACTGCATCTACATTCAATACCGAGCAAATCTATTAATTGGGATATAAAGAAAAGTCTCTTAAGAAATTCACCATTTCAGTGTGGCAGAGCGTGGAGTTAGTTTATGATCTAGAATGTTTTTCTCTTTTATCGTTTGCTTGAATTTGGGCGTTCACTTCGGTTCTTGACCGGGAAGGAGGCTCGGTGGCTCCTGCTGTTTAGCCGTGGGTGTTTACTGACCTGGTCTGATGTCCCGACACCGACAGCCCCTGCTTTTCCAGGAGTGCGCTCCCTGCTGCTTGTCTGTCAGGCCGAGTGTTTCGGCTCTCTTTTTGAAAATAGCTTTCTCTGTTCCCATCCCTGCCCTTCCTTTATGACTCCACAGGAAAGACCTGCTGCTCTCCAGCCCCTGTAAATTAGAGCACTCCTGGTGGCCACCCTTGCTCCTGTCCCTGTGACTCAGACATCGGTTGACTGTATTTCTTTGCCGGCTGGTAGGCAGGGCCACCTCCACCCTTGTTGGGGCCATGCCTGGCTTTTGGTGGCATCCCTCCAAAGGCGGCTTAGGCTGTTACCCCCACCATTTTTCAGGGGTTTCATCAGTCTGAGTCCAGGATATTGAATCAGCAGGGGAAAGTTATGAAGACGAGGCCAGCCATCAGAGAAATTGGCTAATATGAAAGATTAATTCCGGGGGGAATGAAGGAAAGAGATGCCGGGCCTGGGCTGTCTCCCTAGGCAAATAGCATCCCCCCTGCAATCTGGGGAGCCAGAGGTTGCCTCTGCTACATGCTCAGCACCTGCTTGCAGTTTCTTGTATTAGATATTTAAAGAATCACGTCTTTATAGTCCACTGTCTGTATTTATGATCTGGAGAAAGCAAATATAATTGTCATCAAAATTCCATCATGCCTGGTAAATAATTTTAGTATCTTCCTAGCCATATAGATACCAAATTAAAAAAAAAAAAATTAGTCTGGCTCCAGTGTTCAGAAATTGCTCTTTTCAAGTGCCGGGTCCTCAGGTTATTACAGGATTCGACACAGGCAGGAAACCTGCTCGCCCATCACGGGAGACAGGTAGGTTGCCATGGAGACCAGGTGTTCCCTGTTGTTTCCTGGGTATCCCAGTTGTCCTGGAAAAGGAGTCGGCTCACTTTATGTGATATTTCTGAAATAGTGTGAATTAAGTTTTTCTAAACAAAGGTCAGAGGTTTTTAGTTGACTTGCATTGTGTGGGGTTTCTGGCATAATTTTGCCAGAAAATTATCGGTTTTGTTTGCTTAATTACGATTGGTGCTTTATCCCTGCCTTTTCCTGCCAGAAACACTTAAATGCATCAAGACCACCTATCCAAGACAACAACAACATCATCATCTTTTCGTAAAGCTAGGGGATGCTTGCTTTAGTGTGAGTGACGATTATCCCGTAAAATTCAGCAAATTAACTCGACAGTCACATGTTGTGTGCCATGCCCTGGCCTGGGCACTGGGGGTGGCGTGCTGAGCGGGGCTGTTGCAGGCCCTGCCCCGTGGAGCCTGTATTACAGTCGTGATCCTAGACTGCGTGAAGCCAGGGAGGGGCGCTGGGCTGATCCACCCCTGGCTCATGGTAGCCTCGGCCACCGCCAGCCTCTCTCGCTGTCCCTGTGGGATGGGTGGGCACGTGCCTTGTTGGATGGGTGATGTGTCATCTGTTCTGTTTGATCCGTTGTTATTCATCAGCATTTTTCAGAATGTATAACAGTGCTTTGTCAGTCTGCTTCTGATAATTTTATACACTAAAAAAATCCTATTTGTGCATATTCTTGGGTCCCTCTCTATTGAATAGTTTTTTGTGTTTTTTTTAAATTTTTTTAAATTTGTTTTTTAAAGATAGAGTCTTGCTCTGTCGCCCAGGCTGGAGTGCAGTAGCGTCATCATAGCTCTCTGCAGCTTCGGACTCCTGGGCTCAAGCCATCCTTCTGCCTCAGCCTCCTGAGTAGCTGGGACTACAGGAGCCACCACGCCTGGCCTTGTTGAATAGTTTCTAAAGGTAGTCAGATGACGGTTGGCTGTGGAAAGCTCTTTGCACTTCCTAGGTCTTGTCAAATATTAGCAGTTTCCTTTCTCCTTTCATTTAGTTTGCCTTTAGCATCTGCAAACCCACCGAAACGGAGCATCCCGCATCAGCCGCTGGAGGCCCAAGGTGGGTGTCTGACCCACTCCTGCAGAAGTGACTTCTCTGCAGTCATTTCATGAGAAAAGGCAGCAGCCACTTTTTTACTGCTTCTGTGGGTATGTGGCCTACAAGTGTCTACTGTGGCCCCAGCACTGGACAGCCCATCGTTTAAAAAAACTTCTGCCTCAGTGGGATTTATTTATTTATGAGTATTAAGGGGGGGGGAATGCTTTGGTTACATCAATTGCCTTTGCACCACCCGAGTCAAAGCTACAAGCATGCCCATCCCCCAGAGGGCTTGCGCCATATCCGTTAGGAATTTACCTTCTCTATATCCGTGAGGAATTTGCCTTCTCTATGTCATCCCTGTGTGTGCTAGGACCACGCTCGTGTTTTGATGGGCACTGCCTTGTAGCCTCTGTTTCCTCATCTGTGAAATGGGAACACAGCTTCCCTTGCGGGATTGTTGTCATAGTTGCCATTAAACGTCTTGTGAACTCTGAAGTGCAGTGTCGATGTAAGGACCACCATCATCATCATCAGCACCAATCTTTCTGTGTTCACTCCTGCGGCCCTGACACAGCTGGGTCCCTGTGGCTCCCCTTTCGGAAATGTGGGTTCTGACTCCTCTGCTCTTTTCTTTCCATGGTCTGTGGTCACCTATGTTTTCCACTTTTCTCCTGCGAGATGTCAGCCCGAAGGAGATGTCCGGAGCCCCGCAGAGAAAACGGGAGAGGTCAGCATCCTCTCGCCCCGCCTGCTCTGCAGCAGAGATCTCCTCAGTCCTTCTGTCTGGCGGGCAGGGGAGCAACTTGCTCTTATGTACCGGGCAGCCTGGGAACTGAGTGCTCGGATGAAAAACACTTGTGCAAACACAATCAGGCCTGGCTCAAATCAGAGCATAAATTTAGCAAGCAGCTTCCCCCCAGCAGCTACCTGTGTGATCACCTTTGTTGGAATGATGGGCCGAGGGGTGGGGCAGGCACTTGCAGTTTGAAATTAGCAGGGACTCCCTGCTGCGGGCCTGGGGTCTTGAATTACTGGAAAGAGAATGCTTATCTTATTCTCTGCACCGCCATTGGAGGGGAGAAGCATTTGCTGCCTGCCAGCCCTTGTACCTTGGGGGCTCTCTTGCTCTCCTGCAGCCTCCCAAGTCCCCATCCCTGCTCCCAGCCGTGCTTGGGGACCACCTCCTCCAAGAAGCGTCCTGGGCCAGCTCAGGTACCTTGCTTTGCCTGGGCACTGCTGCTCTGCCTGTGTGGCCGGGACAGTCACCTCTCAAACACAAGTCTCATCTTTCTGCCTGGCTGGGGTCCCCGTAAGGGCAGGGACCATGTGCTCAGTAGTCCCTGTTTAAGCAGAGACCAGGCCTGGAGAGAGGATCCCCCACTAGGCAAAGGTGCTCTCCCATCAGTGGGCCCCACTCTGGCCCCTTGGGGAAGCGCCCATTCACACATTCATTCATTCACATTGTGCCTACTATGTGCCAGACTGCAAAGAGAAAGATCCAGGCGGAAGAAGGCCTGCCCTCTCGGGGCTTATGTTTTTAGCTAGGAGCAACAGACAGTAAACTAAATAAGCAGAGTGTATAGTATAATGTCGTAATACTTAGCAGGTGATTAGACTGTGGAAAAAAATAAACTAGTAAAGCAGGTAGGGGTATCGTATAGGGGTTGAGTGAAAGATGCAATTTTTTATTTGGGGGGGAAAGTATTTTTAATTAAGATATAATTTACATACCATGAAAGTCACCATTTGTAAATATACAGTTCAGTTGGTTTTAGTATAATGGCAAAGTTGAGTACCAATCGCTACCATCTAATTTCAGAACATTTTCATCACCCAAAAAAGAACTCCCACAGCCATTAGCAATCACTCCTCAATCTCCTCTTGCCCTAGACCCTGGAAACCAATAATTTACCTGTGGTCTCTTGTGGATTTGCCTCTTCTGAACGTTTTATATACACAGAAGCGTACGCTGCGTGGCTTCTGTGTCTGCCTCCCTTTCCTGAGCATGATGCTGTCACGGTCCCTCCCCGTGGCCGCGTGTATCCGTGCGTCTTCCCTGTAGATGGCCGGATAATATCCCATTGCACGGGTAAACCACAATTTTAAAACCCATTCATCTGCTGATGAACATTTGTGCTGTTTTCACCCTGGGCTACTATGAACAATGTTGCTAGAAATCTTTGTGTGCAAGTTTTTGCGTGGACATATGTTTTCATTTCTCTTAGTATATAGAGGGATGCAGTTTTAAGTAGGGTGGTCGGAGAAGGCCTCATGAGAAGGTGACATCTGAGCAAAGGCTGGGAGGAGATGAGGGGGCTGCCCCCCTGGAGGCCTGAGGAGCAGGACAGCAGGCACAGCGAGTGACAGGGCCCCTCCACCAGGAGGCTGGGCAGGAAAGGCTGGACCTCCCCAGCTGCCCCCCAGCCGTGGGGCCCAGTGAGTCTGGGCTGTGAGAGGTTAGTTTCAGCCTGCTGGGAAGGGCTTCTCTTTACGAATAAAGAGCCAAAGTCCCAAGACAGAGGCTCTTGGCCCATCTTTTGTTTTCGTGCCTGGAAAGCAGATGTAATTTCTGGAAGTCGGGCAGCGTCCTGAGGCTGAAATCCGTGTGCTAAGGACACAGAAAGGGACTGGGGCCTCGGTGGCATTCTCGAAGTGCTGGACCCCTGCCTCCATAGTTTTGTTCTGGGACTCAAAGAAAACTCTTTCTCGTGTAAGCCATTGTTTGCCAGGTTTTATGGTGTTTGCAGCCAAATGCATTCTTTGTTGATGGAATGTCCAACACACACATTCACATTGTCCCCAAGTACCCCAGACAGAGCCCTGCCTGCTCAGACACCATGAAAGCCTGGGGGATGTTCTAGCCCTTTCTTTGCTTTCCTCTCCCTCCATCCTGGCTGCTGTCCCACTTGGTTATCAGGGTTAAGGTCTCCCAGTTGGCCCCTCTACCTTGCTGAACTGCCCTCACCACCACTGCGTTGCTGTCTGGTTCTAGCAGGTCTCCCGGCTCCCCAGGCGGTACCCCACGCAGTCCCAGCATGAATGTATGTGGGGCCTACTGCCCCCCGCTCCCAGACCTCACCTGCAGAGCCAGGCGCCGGCGCCAAGCGCAGTGTGAGATGCCCTCCAGGATGCGGCCTGCTCCCTGCCCTCCACCTCGTCCCTCCATCCCAGGGCTCCAGCTTGCATTGTGCATATTGCGAGTTCCTTGTTAGGCTCCCCTCGAGGCCTCTGCACTTGCTGTTCCTCCTGCTGGGGACCCCTGACTCCTCCCTCTCCCACCCACAGCTGGCCAGCACCCACTCCCCCTCCAAGAAGCAAGCAGGGCTTCTCATGCCAGCCAGTCCCTTTCCCCAGGTGTCACCTGTGCACCTGTTCCCTACCTTCAGCATTAGAGCCCCTCTCTAGGGGAATGACACTTAAAAAAAAAAAAAAGTCTGTCTTTCCAGCAGCTGGACAGAGTCCCCTGGAGAGCAGAGAGCAAACACATCCCGTTCATCTCCGTCTTGTGCTGGTCTTGCTCGGGCCTGCAGCCGGCCCTGGCGGCAGGTGGGTGTTAAGTGGAACTGTGGAGGGTGGTGGGTGGCTGGAGACTGTTACTGGTGTTGGCCCCTAGGTGAGAGCCCCTACCTTACCCCTTACCCTGGAGCTGGCCCCTCTCCTGCAGGCCCAGCAGTGTACTCTCTTAGCCGGGCACGAACCACGTCCCATGTATAATGAAAACGATGAAAGCTCCAGTGACCCGCACTGTCCTAGTGCTTCATACACATGAACTTGAGTGATGAGAATTAGCCTGCATCCATTCACTCAGCAAACATCCGTGGAGTGCCTCCAGTAGGCCAGGGGTTCTGCCAGGTACTGGGGATGCCTCAATGGAAAAACACAAAGACACAGTGAAAGTCCCTGTCCACTTGGAACTTACATACACACTTCCATTGTGGCTGCTTCATGGAGACACCTTCAACATTCCAATTTTTCTCATGTTTCATTTTTTTTCTCTTTTTTTTGATGAAAGAAGGAATGCATCATGTTTCATTTTTAAATGTGATACAAGAACAGTGTCTAAAAGGATGAACTTCAGCTTGCAAAAGGAATTGTCTCGGAAAGAGAATTAAGTAAAATGTACTTTAAGAAAGTCAGTTAAGAATTTTTCCAGTTATGAACATGTAAAATGATTAGTTTTCATCTTGCATGTTTCTCAGGGTCCCACTATTAAGAACTCATCACCCTGTTGTTATTAAGGGTGAAACCCAGACATTTCGTTGTGTAAAAGCCAATTAAAATAAATTAAATGCAAATACTATTTCATTGTAATGTTAATTTTGAGAACTGGATCAATCTGAGGTTGTGGAAATGCCAAAGTTGTTAAGACTTGGTTACCATGACAACAGCACTATCGTGTAAGTGGTCTGTTCAGAAATTCTTCCTTCGGTCGGCTAATGTAGTGACTTTATCTCGTAAGGGAGGGGGTGGAGCTTTCTGGAGTCAGGTTTGGGGCCTGGAGACCTGGTGACCTAAAGCCCCAGGTTCAGCCAGAACTAGAAAGTCACTTCCCCTTCTGCCTTAGTTTCCTCAATTTAGGGACAGCCACTCTATGGCTGTGATTATAATGTGGCATCAAGCACTTCTCAAAAATTGCTGGTTAATTTTGGGGATTCCCGATCTGCCCACAGGGTTTCAGCCTGCATTTTGGGGAAATGTGAATGATAAAGACAGGGAAGGGGAGGAAACTGGCCCGGTGCCTTGCCTGTCCTAACTGGTGAGAATGGGACCTCTTTTATCACCTTGGCTATTGGCCAGGGAATCCCTGCCCCGCGTTTGTGTTTTGTTTGGGGGTGCCTTTAACCCACTGGCCATCGTAACGACACTTTCACGGGGTTTGCAATTCACGATGTGTTCTCCCATGTCATCACGTAGGCTTGCTGATTTTTCAGCCCCAGCCTCTGAGGCCATCACTGTTTAACAGACGAGGACATAGGGTTCTGAGAGTGACTTGTCCCAGTCTCGGGTCCAAGGCGGCAGTGCCAGGGCTGGTGGGGTCCCGGGTGCCGGGCTGTCCCGTCCGTGCTCCCGAGCCTTTCCCTGGCACCTGCTTTGGCTGAGGCCTGCTCAGAGTGTGTCTGCAGCCGCCTCCCTTGCCAGCGTCCGGCAGACCCGGCCTTGCAGGGTGCTCTCCTCAGTCCCCAGGGCCAAGCCCAGAGCTGCCTCCATATTTCCTTCAGAGTGTCCCTGCAGAGAGGCCTCCTAACGCAATGCATGATTTTAAGGCACCACGAACTGCAGCTGTAAGTGCATATTAAACACCTGCTCTCCTGGCTGGGCGGGGTCACCTGCCGGAGGTACTGCCTGTCCTCCTCGTGTGTTTACCCTGTGGTCCTGCTTGCCCAGGCTCAGCTGGGGCTAATTAGTGCCACCATCGGGCTGTGGGTCCGTTTCCTTGTTGCATGAGAGCCAACAGGACTGGTCTTTTTCCATTCTGTGGGGGGCAGTTGGGAAATGAAGAAGCAGTTGGGGATTTTAAACTCTGTGTAGGCAGTAGGTTGTCACACTAGCATTTCACCCACTGAGCAATCTCGGGGCGTTTGCCTGCAGTGAGGCCCTGGGGAATGCAGAGGGCCATGGGGTCAAAAGATGGTGTTGGTCATGTGGCCTGACCTTTGTCCTCTCCCACGGTGGCTAGACTCTTTCTCAGGGAACTTGTCGAGTGCTCAGTGAACACACATCCTGGCCAGAATAAACCCAGAGGGCAGCAGGCTGCATGGGAGGACAGATTTGTTTTCAGTCTCTCTTAGGGGCATGGGGTAAACGTTGGTTAATGGCGCCGTATTCTCTTGGAGTTTCTTCTTCTCAAAGTAAGTGCAGAGGGGGTCTCCCTGCGTCACGGGGCCACCGGCCGTGGGGCTATGTGAGAATGCTGCCCGGCCAGCCCCAGCGGGGAGGCAGGGCTGGGAGGTGTGTCAGCATGTGTGTGGAAGGAGGTGGCTCTGAAGGCAGATGGCTCTGAAGGCAGATGGCAGGAGCCCTGGGGCTGGGCCTGCTTGCAGAGCCCTGCCTGGCCACTCCTTGGAGGTGGGGCTGGAATGGGCTGGGAATTTGCCACCTGGCGTGTGTGCTAGCCTGCCTGCCTGCCACCCCGCTGCCCTGTGAAGTTGGTAAGACCGCCGTCCCTGGCCAGTGCACTGGGTTAAGGTGGGACTCGGAGGAGACGATGCGTTACGCCCCTGGAGCCCTGCTGTGCCTGGTGCACGCAGGGGCTTGTCCGGAGTCCCTGGTACTTGCTTGCTTTCTCCCCAGCAGCACCGACAAGCGCATGGTGCGTGCGGGAGTTCTGCCTTTGGGCAGAGTCCGGGCAGCGTCCCTGCTTCTCCCTCCCTGTGCGTTTTAACACTGGCTGGTGCTTGCTAACAGGTGCCGGATCTCGCCTGGCTGCTGGCCACTGCCACGCTGCTGTGCCCCCCCTGCGATCCGGCTGCCCTGCGTGCCTCTGCTCTCATTCCAGCCTCCGGCTCGTTGTCTTGGCTGTCCCTTAGGCTCAGCACGGGCAGTGGCTCATCTGGGAAGCCCCTCTTCACAGAGCACAGTGGGCTGGCCGACTCCCCTGCGGATCCTGCATCTCAGAGGGATGTAGCTCTGACGCCTCTCGCTGCAGCGTCACCCAGGGAGACAGACGAGCCTGCCCTGCCGGGGTTTGAGCCGGGTCTCATCTTCCAGGTCTGCTACCTGACTCCACCTGGAACCCAGCTTCACCCTCCCCACCCCTCCTGGGATTTGCAGCCCTGGCTAAAGAGTTGGGGATACTTTGCAGCGCTCCAGATCATTTAAAGTTTCAAAGCATGCATTTTGTGGGTAGTAGTTCTGTTGCCCCAGAATGTGTACGGGAACTCCGTAGTAGCTACGTGGGTGACCCACAGGAAGGACCATGCCAGTCACTGCTCTGAGCCCCACACAGGGGCTAGTGTGTGGGGGTCTAGACCCTGGTTCTTCGCTTCTTGCCTCTGTGCGCCCCAAGCAAGTCACTTAAATTCTCTGAGTCTCGGTTTCCTGACATGTCAATCATACTGACCTGGTAAGGCTGTCGTGAGGATTATATATTAAAGCGTTATTGTACTCATGTTGGTTCCTTTATGTTATTAACATTAAGGATCAGTTGATTTTTTTTTTCTGATTTCATTTTTAAGAGTAGGACAGGAGCCAGCTCACTGCACAAGTCATCTGTGGGTGTAAGTACTGTTACCTTGAGCCAGGACTTAATTTTGTCCACGAGCCTTGGCTTATTCTAGCAGAGAGTGGAGTTATTTGGAGCCAAACTGCAGGGGACTTAATTCTCTGGGCAGCATTTTCTGCAGGTAGTGTTACCGTTAATGACTTACTATGTATGTGTTCATAAGGGGGTGATTTATGCTTAGCACCTGACCCGTGACTTTTCATTTCCTGACTGATATATCAGAAACTTCACTTATAGTGACCCATTAGATTTAGTGAGTGTAAAAGACAGGTTGGGTCGTTTCTGTCCATGAGCTGTTCGTGAGGTTGTGGACTAGCACAGCTGCAAGAGTGGCCTGCCCTGTGCGGTGTGGGGGGACAGCCAAGGGGACAGCGCCATGTGGATGTGGCACTTGGCTCCGTGTGTGGTCTCCTTTGTCTTCCAGGAACTCGCCACGGTAGGCGAGTGATGGCCAGGACCCCATTTTACAGAGGACACTGAGGCCCAGAGAGGCCGAGTGACTTGTTCAAGGGTTAACAGCACCTAGGTGACAGAATCTGCACTGGGTGTGTCTGGGGCACACAGCAGGTGCTCAGTAATATTTGTTGGCCAAATATTACCGGTCAGCAAATGGTTAATTTTACACGTCAGCTGGACTGAATTAAGGGCTGCCCAGGTAGCTGGTGAAACATTTCCTCTGGGTGTGTCTGGGAGGGTGTTTCTGGAAGAGGTGAGCTTTTGAGTCAGTGGGCTGAGTAAAGAAGGTGGGCGTGCTCCAGTCCACGGAGGGCCTGAGCGGAACGAAAGTGTGGAGGAAGGATGGATTTGCTCTCCCTGCTCAAGCTGGGATACGCACCTGCTCTTGCGCTTGGACGTAGGAGTTCCCGGTTCTCGGGCCTCGGGCGTGGATTGGAATTATCCCGCCTGAGTCTCGCGCTGGCAGACAGCAGATCGCAGGGCCTGTCGGCCTCTGTGATAATGTGAGCCGAGTCCCCAAAATAAATCTCTTCCTGCATATGCTATTCGCTGTTTCTCGGGAGAACCCTGTGCCGCTAAGACCTCGGTCACTCCCCACCTGAACGTTCTCTGCCCTAGATGTTTGGGCTTGTGGGGAGTTGTTGGGGAAGCTATTTAAAATGCAGATTCCTGGGCCCCTACCTCTCTGCATCAAGGTTACTAGCAGTGAGCCTCAAAATGCCTCTAAGCTGCCCTGGGGGTGCTTGTGCACCCAGAAGTCAGACACCACTGCTCTGAGCTTCACTGGATCTTTCTCTGAGTAGTTTGTGGTAGACAGGGCAACGCCGCATGCAGGTGTTCACACCCTGATCGCTGGAACCTGTGGCTGTGTTGCCTTATGTGGCAAAGGGCTTTGCGATGCGATGAAGATCGGGGACCTGGAGACGAGCAAGTGTCCCGGATGATGGAGGATCAGTAAGGACGGTCCCAGCTGCAGTGGGTCGGAGTGAGCCGTGGCTGTGGGAACGAGCTGAGCTGCAACCTGCCGGCTTGCAGACGAGGAAGGGCCTCGAGCCAAGGGCTGTGGGCGGCCGTGGAAGCTGGAAAAGGCAGGGACACAGATTCTCCGCGAGAGCCTCCGGGAGGAGCCCGCCCTGCCAGCACCTTCATCCCAGTGAGACCCGGTGGGACTGACGACTGGCAGAACCGCAGGAAAATATGCCGGCGGCGTTTAAACCAGTACGTTGGCCGTGGTTTGTTAGCGCAGGGACACCAGTGCCTTCACCGTGGCTCTAGACTTTCCTTCCAGCAGGTTCCCCTCCCCTGCTGGCCCGGGGTCCCAGCCCTGCCCAGGCCCTGGTTCCTGGGCTCCAGGGTGGCCGGGGTCGCGTGGCTTCCCGCCGCGTGCACGCAGAGGGGAAGGCCTCCGCTGACAGAGTGCGTCTGCCGTGAGGCGAGGCTCCAGGCTTTAGGATGGGGCAGGCCGTGCGGAAGGAACTCCTGACACCTGCACAAGTGGTCTCCAACCCGCAAAATGCTTCCTGTTGTTTTAATCTTGGTCCTTTTGATTTTTTTTTTTTTCTTTAAACTAGAGACTTTGTGCAGTCTATGTGGCAGACTAGAGGTGTTTCCGTGTAGAGCGGCCCGCTCGGTGCTGTGTGTGGAGGGATCACGTGTGGGCGCCGCAGGGAGGGGCCGGTTTAGGGACCTCTGATGGAGAGGACAGGTGGAGGCCTCTCTCCTCGTCTGGTGGACGGCCGCCTCTCCCTGTGCCCTCTCGTGGTCGGTCTGCTGGGAGTGTCTGCGTTCTCATCTCCTCTTTTTATAAAGACACCTGTCATTGGATTAGAGCCACGCTAATGACTCCATTTCCCCTTAATTACCTCTTTATTATAGAACCTGCGTCCAAATACAGTCGCAGTGTGAGGTAGTCGGGATTAGAGCAACATCTGGATTTTGGGGGGACACAAGTCAGCCCCTAACACCGGGAAGGGTGGTGTCCACCTAATAGGGTTGCTAAGAGGATCAATGTAAATGATGAGGGAATTAAGTGCTTAGCGCACTCAAGAATCAGCAGCCAGCACTATCAAGAAGGAAATGTGAATGGCTTTTTAAAAAAATTTATTTAGAGACAGGGTCTTGCTCTGTCCCCCAGGCTGGAGTGCAGTGGTGCCATCATAGCTCACTGCAGCCTCTGACTCCTGGGCTCAAGTGATTGTCCTGCCTCAGACTCCCAAGTAGCTGGGACTATAGGCATGCACCACCATGCCCAGCTGATTTTTTTTTTTCTTTCTTTTTTTGTGGCATCTGACCAGAGATCTAACACCCGGCTGATTTTTAATTTTTTTTTTGTAAAGATGGGATCTTGATGTGTTGCCCAGGCTGGCCTTGAACTCCTGGCCTCAAACAATCCTCCCACCTCCCAAAGCATTGAGATTATAGGTGTGAACCTGTGCTCCTGGCTTGAGCACCTTTTACGTGCCAGGTCTAGTTCTTGCTACACGTTAACTCACTCAGGGCCCACACCACTTGCTCTGTAAGCCGGTGTTTCTCCAGGCGTGGACGGTCTACCTGAGGATGCAGGCTGCCGGCCCCACGCCAGGCTAGGTGAGTCAGAAGCTGCTGGGTGGCACCTTACAACTCGCGTTTTAAACAAGTGCTCCAGGCACACCCGCCTTGACGCCCACGGCTCAAGGCCCGCTGACTGTGCCCCAGAGCGGCTCCCGCCAGTCCCCTGTCCTCCGCTGTCGTGTCATCTTGGCTCATTGCTCGTCCAGGCTGTCCACGTCGTTGCTTCTGATCTGCTCTCCTCTCCTCCCTGTGGTTTCTCTAAGCCAGGCTCGGGACTGCGCCCTCCTCCCGCTCTGCATCTCGGGACTTGCCATCGGTCTGCAGAGCGCAGCGCAGGCCCTGGGGACAGCCCGTGCCTGGGTCTGTGCTGCCCGGCTCCCGCTGGCCTCCCCTGCCTCGCTCCATCACCCTCTGCCCCATCACCCTCCGCCCCCACCACAGGTGCTGCCTGCTGTTTGCTGAGCACGCACGGCCCTTCCCGCCTCCTGGGCCCCCACACACGTGCGCTTCCTGTCACCCGAGTGCCCTCTCCATCCTCACCTATGTGTCACCCTTCCCCCTGTGTTTCCTCCTGTCTCCCAGGGGGTTCTGGGTTCTCCGGCACTGGGCTGGGTCCCTCCTTTATGTTGTCGCATGGGACACCCTTTCTGAACCTGGGACACACAGGAAATCTTCGTTGGTCATATGGATGCAACAGTGGGGCTGATTTTCCAGGGGAGAAACTAACTCGCAGGGATTTTGTGATGACAGCCGGTGGCAAAGCTGCGTGGTGGCTGTCGGCACCTCGCTGGATGCCCTGGCTTTGTGGAGTTCACCCGCCCCTTCCTTGGCCAAGGCTCTGCGTTGTCCCCTGCTCTCCTTCCTCCCCGCTGACGTGGCGTTTGTGGCCTTCTGTGGGTGTGGACGTAAGTAAGCCACCGCCGACTGCCTGGTCATGTTGGCCACACCTGTGGTGGCCCCTGGCCGAGCTCGCCACCGTGCTGGCAAAGTGCCCTTGGCAGGGCTTGTGAGGGAGCGCTCCTTGTCACCTGTCGTTTCAGGAGGGAGGCTCCTTGCCTGCCACCTGTTGTCCTTTACACTCATTTTGCTCATCTCGTCCCCCTCCCTTCCTACTTCTGGGGCAGAAACCAGCCTGTGGTCCCAGGGGGAAGTGGCTTGGCCGAGGTCACACCCAGAGGCAGAGCTGGGCCTGGCGCCTGCTCCCTGACTTCTTTCCCCGCCCGACACCCAGCTGGCTTCTGTTTCCTGCTCTTCCTCTCTGATGTCCTGACCCTTTACTGTTTCCTTCCATTTGAGCTTCATTGGAGTAGCGTCGTGATGTCTCTGGTTTGTGAAGTTCCATCTACCCAGCAGGTTTCCAGTTTCTTTGGAACTGTCCTTCCTCCACTCCGGCCGTTGGCCTACCCCTCCCCAGCGGCTCTCAGGAGGCCCCTCCCTGTTTGGCCCCCGCACCCCTTCTGTAGCCACTTCTGCTCGGGTAGGGTAGGGGCGGAGCAGCGTGCAAGGAAGGGGTGAAGCTGGCCCCTGCACCGCCCAGCCAGGCTGTGGGCTTTAAAGAAAAGAAATGGTCTGAGCCTTGTTCAAACGGCGAGGAAGGCTTTATCCAAGGCGATCACGGTGGCGTCATCCCTGTTACAGCAGGGCGGAGGGGCGGGCTCAACCCGATACAGCAGGACTGCGGGGCGTCGCGGCCAAGGAGCAGAGTGGGGGTCAGCGGTGGAAAGTGACTGACAGGAGACGTCCGGGGAGGGGACACTTGCTGAAGGCGGGTCAAGGACTTGGACCCCAAAGTGCGGGAAGAGGAACCTGATCAGATGTCAAGGGAGGTCAGACATGAGGGTGGGGCTCGCCAAACTGCCTTGGCAGGATTCTCGCTAAGGCTGCGCGGGCCGAAGACAGGAGGGCCGAGGTCGAGGCCCAGGCGAGCAGGGCTCAGAGGAGCCCGAATGACGTTTGGCTAAGGGGAGGTTGTCACCTGGGCACTGCAGGAGATTTGAGGGACACCTGGATCTGGGGTGCAGCCGGCCCTGTGCTGTGGACCGCCTCTGAGCGTGGTCTCTAATGAGCCTCCTGGGCACTGTGAATTCTGCACCAAGGTACATCCTGTTTAAAGTTCATTGATTCCCCTGTGGCAGGAGTGATGTGCAGAGACAGGACGTCCACAGGAGCCCGGATCCGGTGGTCGTAAGTGCTAATCATGGTAGGCACTTGCACCTGTGCTGGGGAATTGGCCTAGCGTTTCTCTTTCCGACCCTGCTCTCTGAACCCTGGGGGGGGGGGGGGTTCAGCCAGGACTCAAGGCCCAGGAGCGGCAGCCGGGCCTCAGCAGCTTCTTCTCTCAGCCAAGGCGACGGCAGGAAGCCACTGCCTCCTGGGATCCAGGGCTGGGTTCCGCTGCAGCCTCCCAGGTGTCTCCCCAGGGTGTGGGTTCAGGTGCATCCTCCACCTGGCCTGGCACCAAGTCTGGGACTCGCCTGGTCCCTTCCCAAGTAGGCGGCTGTTTTTCTCCCTCTACCCCAGTCCTTCTCCTTCAACCTGGAATTCCTTTGTGCTCTCCAAGCTGATGCGTTTGCTATTCAATTGTGGCCATTTTGATTTTGAGCTGGATTTGATTTTGGAAGACATTTTTATTTTATTTTTTTTTAATGCAAAAATTCAGTGTCACTTCAATAAGACTGGAAAAACAAAGAAAAGCAAAGAGAAGAAAAGAACTCCCATAAATATCCCCCCCCATAACTCTTATTAGCATTCTTAAGTATACCCTTCCAGATTCATTTCTGTCTCTATAAACTTGTCCCTAAAGTCTGAGAACATAGGCAAAGAGACCCAGTGTCATCAAAGGCATCTTCAATCTATAAAGAAATAAAATAATGTCATCTGTGTCCAACCTTTATAGACACCTTGTAGGTACAGGTAACAGAAATATGTGTATGTCTTAGCAAAAATAAGATCACATTTTTCTTTTCATTGATTGCACTGTGATGAGCAATACACCTCGCAGAGCCAGCCCAGGCCCCCCTCCTGCTCTCTGCCCTCTCCTTCCCCAGAGGCCCGTCTGCCGAGGGAAGTGGGGACTGTCCATGCATGTTGTGTGCTCGTGCTTCATATGTGCAGAGCCTAAACAAAACATTAGTTTGTATGTGTTAGAAATGCTCCTAAGTGGCATGCTTATTCATGTCACTTTGTAAGCTGTATCCACGTTGGTACATAGATGGGGTTCATAGCTTTCTTCTTCCTCCTTTTTGTTAGCTGCTATGTAGAGTTCTGTTGTCTCAATAGGCTGTCATTTCTCCATTTCTGTAGTTGTATACAGTTAGGTCATTTCCATTTTCTCACCATTACCAAGAATGCCGTAACGAATATTCGATTCTCTGTGAGCACCGTGGAAGGCAGCCTCTCGGATGGCCCCGGTGATCCTGCATCCTGGTGATCACACCCTTGTGTAATCCCTTCCCCGTGGGTGTGGACTGGACTTAGGGACTTGATTCTATTAAACAATACAGCAGAAAGGATGGGTGTTCACTGCTGGCATTATAGAAAGACCGTGGCTTCCATCTTGGGTGTGGTTTTTTTTTGCTCTGTCTTGGATCCCTTGCCCTGGAGGAAGCCACATGCCGTGTCATGAGGCAGCCCCGTGGAGAGGCCCACATGGCATGGGACTGTGGCCTGCCAGCAACCATGTGAGTGAGCCTGGAAGCAGATCTCCACCCCCTGTTCCCAGCTGAGCCTTCAGATGAGACTGCAGCCCTTTACAAAAGCCCAGCTGGAACCTCATGAGGGACGTTAAGCCAGAAGTACACAGCTACCTTGCACCTACATTCCTGACCCAAAGAAACTGTAAGATAATAAATGTTGACTGGGTGCAGTGGCTCACTGCTGTAATCCTAGCACTCTGGGAGGCCGACGTGGGAGGATTGCTCAAGGTCAGGAGTTTGAAACCAGCCTGAGCAAGAGCATGACTCTGTCTCTAAAAATAGAAAGAAATTAATTGGCCAACTAAAAATATATAGAAAAAATTAGCCAGGCATAGCCAGGCATGGTGGCGCGTGCCTGTAGTCCCAGCTACTCGGGAGGCTGAGGCAGGAGGATCGCTTGAGCCCAGGAGTTTAAGGTTGCTGTGAGTTAGTCTGATGCCACGGCACTCTAGCCTGGGCAGCAGAGTAAGACTTTGTCTAAAAAAAAAAAATAATGTTTGTTGTTTTAAACTGCTAAGTTTTGGGGGGTAATTTTTTACACAGGAGTAGATAATTAATATGAGCACATGCGAGAATTCCTGTAGATATCTAAAACATCTAGCAGCAGAATTGTTCGAGCCTGTAGTATGCTCGTTCTTAACAGTACTGTTTTGTTACTAAATTGATCTCCAAGGTGTTTATGGCAGTTTCACTCTACAAGGGTAAATGTGTTCCTCTTCCCCTCACCTCTCCGGCACTTGCATGATCAGACTTTAACATCCGAACACTTTGATGGGCATAAAATAGTATCTCACGGTTGTTTGAATTTGCACTTTCCTGCGTTTCAGTGCGGTTGGAGATGGTTTTAGTGTATTGTCCTTTCTGATGTCCTCTGCCGTAAACGATTGCATGCCCATTTCCTTTGCCCAATTTCCTTTTGGGTAGATTATCTCTTTCTTACTGATATATAGTGTTTTGTTTTGTTTTTTTCTCATTTTTGTTTTTGTGGGTTTTTTTTTACTCTAGAGACTAATCTTTTGTCAGTAGTACTATTTTATATTTTGCTTTTTTCAATGAACAGCATATTGAGAATGTTCGTCTATGCCAGTGTATACCTCGTTTCATTGGCAGTCCATTGTGGAGATGTATAATTTATTTATTGAGCTGGACGTGTAGGTTGTTTGCAGTTTTGCATTAGTGGCACATGGCTGGTGTGTCAGTCAGCTGAGTTATGCTCTGGTAACTAATGTCCCTGTTAATGGTTTGCAACAACAAAGGTTTCTTTCTCCCTCAAGTGACATGACCATCACCTGTTGGCTGCGGCTCTGCTCTGTGCCATTACAGCTAGATGGCCTCCCCCTCTGCTGCCCAGGCTGGTGTGCCGTGGCACAATCATAGCTCACTGTAGCCTCGAACTCCTGGGCTCAAGCAATCCTCCTGCCTCTGTCTCTCAAGTAGCTGGGACTATAGGTGCATGCCACCATATTTTTCGTAAAGATGGGGTCTTACTGTGTTGTCCAGGCCGGTCTCAAACTCTGGCCTCCAGTGATTCTCCTGCCTCGGCCTGCGAAAGTGCTGGGATTACAGGTGTGAGCCACTGTGCCCGGCCTCATGCCCTGGTTTTAAACATGTTGGGTGGCTGGTGTCAGGGTCCTTGGAGAAGCACCGAGTGCCGGCTGGTCGTTAGGAAGGGCCTCGGTGGTGTCCCTGGCAGCGCCTCGGAGCCCGCCCTGGGAGGATGAGTTGCCCATGGCTGCATCAGCTTAACCTGTATTAAGGTATCGCTGACATCATTGGATTTGGGGAGGGGATTTACTATTTTTAGAGAAAGCCAGGGGAGCGCCACAAATCCCGTTAGTCAACAGGACTGAAGAGATGTGGTTGTTTATTGAGGAGGGTGAGTTTTTTAGGCAGTGATGCATTTAGAAGACCACATATTGTATCACTCCAACTATATGAAATGTCCAGAACAGGGAAACCTTAGAGACAGAAAATAGATTTGTGACTGCAGGGAGTGGGGAGAAGGGATGGGAGTGACTTCTAAAGGATACGGGTTGCTTTTGGGGGTGATGCAAATGTTCTAGAATTAGTGGTGATGGTTGTACAAGGTGAATAAACTAAAAACCACTGACCTGTACACTTAACATCACACAAAGCAAATATAAATGGACAATACTTTGACAGATTGTTGGGAGGCAACATAAGAGAATGGAATGTGAATTTTGGAATCAGGCAGGTCTGGATGTCAGTTGTGTGATTTTTTTAAAAGACATAGATTGCTTAATCTCTGTGAGCCTTAGTCTCCCGGCCTGCAAAGTAGAGCTCATTCACTCTTCGTGGGGTCGGAAACTCAACGAGGCGACGTCTGCGTGTCTCTTGGCACAGGCAGGGCGCATGGAGTGGAAGCTGGGGTTGTTCAGCTGCCTTGTGTGTGCCTGGCACCCTGCTGGCTCCCCGGTGTGTGTGAGGAAGGTGAGGCCTGGTCTTCACCTATGGGGCAGACCCCCTGTGCACCTGGCATCAACTCGGCAAGACCCCTCGGTGCCACGTGCTTGGAGGTGGTGGTCATAGAGCTCACCCCTGTGGAGCTTGTAGAGTTTGGAAGCACATCCATGCAGTGGCCAAGGTGGGTGGCCTTCCACGTGATGGAAGAGATGACAGCGACACGTGGTAGCAGCAGAGGCAGCTGGGAGCACGGCAGCAGTGGTACAGTGGTGATGTCCAGCCAGTAATTTAATCATAGCAGGGCACACAGCCTAATGTTGATTGAGTTCTTACTACTTGCCAGATCCTGTATCTAAGTGCTTTGCTTGCATTATCTCATTTAATTCTCAAAGCAACCCCCTAGCTTACTGAAGCAGCTCGAGACGGAAGGATGTGATCTGGGATGTGTTTGCCAGGCAGCACCGGGGAGGGGCAGTGAGCGAGGGCGCAGACAAACCCAAGTGTGCCTGGACGCGGCTGCATGAAGCTAGGTGGTGGGTGTCTGTCATTCATTATACCTGTCTCTCGGGTTTGTACACATTTGAAAATTTTTGCAATAAAAAGCTTAAAAACCAACAACCCTACGAGGTAGGTGCTCCTGTCCACGTTTTACAGATGGGGAAATTGGGACACAGAGCACGCAAGGTTACACACTAAGACTGGGACAGGGCTCGCCACGCTCTCATGAGTGGCAGGGCCTGGCAGCAGGCGCAGCGAGACAGTGGTCCTGGGCTGGAGGGCCTCTTGGGCTTCCTTGGGTGCTGGATCTTTCTACTGCCAGACCGCTGAGGCCTGAGGCTCCTCCGTGCACCCAGCTGTGCCTGCCACTCTCCCTCTTGTCCTGTGCCAGGAGGCCTGGCCTCCGGCTGTGTGTGTGAGCCTCTGGGGGATTCTGGCCTCATGACACTGGGGTGGGGGGGCTTTCTCGTGCTCGTGTTGGTCTGGTGAAGTCTGTGGCCCTGTGACAGACGTCGCCTGTTTCTCACACTGCGGCCCTTCAAAACTGGGGAGTCCAGTGGGTGGGGGAGGGGAGGGGGCCTGCTCTGCCTTCTCCCCACAGCAGAGCAGAAGTGAGACGTAGCCCCGAGGGTGCCGTCCCTCCGCCAGCTGTGAGCCCGGCTCCCTCACCGGCACAGCAAGGCCACCTCGGCCCCCGCGTCAGTTGCCGGAGCTCCTCGGCGGAGTGTGGGCCCTGGCTGCTCTGACCACCCAGGGCGTGGCCGTGGCATTGCAGGGCCTGTTGCTAAAAACCGCACCACGATCTTGATAAACATGTTTTCCAGGGATTGGCGGAGGAATGTTCTGGTTATTAATGTGCCGTTAATGTTGGGTGACTCGGAATATCCCTCGTGATAGTAGAAGAGGTACTTTTTGAGGTCGCCTGTAGAAGGGTGCAGAGTCGTCCGGGGGCGGGGGGTAGAGGTGGCACCCACATTGGCACCGAGGAGATGGGCCTCAGAGTGGACTGGACCTGCAGGGCCACTGTCTGCAAGCCGCGGAGCTGGGATCAAAGCTTTGCTTTTATGCAGTCGCTTCTGAGTGTCAGGTTTAGTCTCGTCTCCAAGCGCTGTTTAGGAGAATCGCAGGGCCCCTCGCCTGTGAGGCCCGTCCTGTCCCTGCCTCCGGGCACGACAGAGCTCTTACAGTCAGGCCATTTTCATTAAATTAACCCTCCGACTTCGCTTCTCTGGGTCAAATCAGTCTGCTTTTTTCCTTCCCTCACAGAACATCTGTTAAGAATTCTAGATACGGCATGGGCTGGGTGATAAATTGAGAATAAATTGCATGTGATGGCCCCGAAGCTGAGCTCCGCCCCGTGCATGTCTGGAGGCAGGTGTTCAGTGGAGTCATGCTGCAAATGGGCTGTTCCGGGCAATTTTCCTTAAAACCTGGGTTGGCTACCCAGGGGTCTAGATTCATAGTAGAAATGGTGGCACAAACGTCACCCCAGAGGAGCTGCTGGGCCTTCTCCGTGGTCAGGCTCACGGTGACCTCCGGGTGGGGACTTTGGGGGAAGAGCCTGGGGGTCTTTAAACAAAAACTCTCTCCTCAACACCTGGGAGCTGCGGGGGGGGGGGGGGGAGGGGCTTCAGAAACCTGAATTGGAGCTGTTGGCTCTTCTGCATTGGGGGGCGGGGGGTGTCTCTCTGTGCTCAGGCTGTGTTGCAAGTCTGCCCGAGAGAGGCAGGGGAGGGCGGGAGCAGGCCTCGCGTGGCCCTGTGCTTCCCGAAGGACGTGGCTGTCTGTGACTTCCTGATCACCTGCGAAAATTCAGATGCTTCGGAAACATCCACAGGTCCGGAGGTTAAAGGGTCCTTTATCGTGAGTTTCGCTGCCTGTTTCATTCAGATGTGGAGTTAGCAGGCGCTGAGACAGATGTCTCATTGCTGGGGAACCAGCATCCATTTGGCACTGAACGAGCAGCAGGCCGGGCGCCCGCGCCTCACACACCTCCAGGTGCACATCGCGAAGGTGCTCTGGGTGCCACCGCCCTGCCTTCTGGGCAAGGCCAGCTGGTCCAGGGAACTGCGACCCAGCCATGACCAGAGCGCTAGGCCTGATGGGGGAGGATAAATAACAGCTCCAGGGGCGACCGACTGGCTACCCTGGCCCAGGGAGGCGACCTCGTGCTGGGCGTTGCAGGACGTCCAACTTTCAGCAGGGAGGGAACTGGGCGAACGCGTCCCAGGCCTGGGGACAGCGTGTGCAGAGGTGCCTGGCTGCAGAGAGCCAGATGTGGTGAGCCGGGCACTAAGCTCCTTCCCGGGGCTCCTGTTCTCTTTCTAGCTGAGTTTTGTTTCTTCATCCAGCCCGACTTCTGGGCAGAGAGACGCACAAGCTGTTCCTGGGCGGGGCGGCTGCCCTGCAGAAGCTGTTCAGGGCGATGTGGCCGGCCTTTGAGGACCCTGCTCGTCTCTCTGTCCCATGGCTGGAGCTCGGGCTGCGGCCTGTGAGTGGCTGTTTGCGTCTCTCCCTGCCAAGCCCCAGACCCACTTGTGGCCAGGCTGCCCCTCACTGGGGCCTGGCCGAGCCCCGCTGAAGAAGCACAGGCTTTGGAGATGGCCAGCCCCGGGTTGGACGCCTGGCCTGAGCTCGGGCATGTGCCTGTGGGGGGTGTCAGTGTCCCCAAGCCAGCTGTGACAAGGATCAAACCTGAAGCACCCATGGACGTGTGTGCTGGCGGCTGCTTCCCCCCAGGCTCCGTGGCTGCCGGCTGCTCTCTCTGCAGCAGAGGCAGCTCCGGCCTCAGGCCCCAGTGGGGCCAGCAGTGCTGATGGCCGGCGGGCGTGGCCTGGCGAGGAGTTTGTTGTCATAGTATTAAATAACTTCCGGGCTGGTTCATAAACCACCCCATGCCCCCTCTCCCGGGACTCCAGGCCTCCCCATGCAAGATCAAGGTAATTCAGAAAGCCGCACCTGGGCCATGCGGTTGTGAAATTTTGTGAGTGGCGCTCTGGGTTAGGTCATAAGCGTCATCTCACCACGTGCAGGCCCCGTGTGTCTCCTCCCACCCCCGTCCTGGCAGTGCTCTGGGCAAGCACAGAGGGGACTTCTGCTTTGTCTCCTGCAGTTGGAAAGATCTCGCGTCCCTGTGAGCTGGCAGGCTGCTGGGCTGTGTGACGGCCTTGCCGGGAGCCCCCGGCTTAAAAATGGGCTGGCTCCCAGAAGTCGAGACACAGGCTTCCCTGCAGGTGAAACCAGGGAGCTTCAGCTAAAGTCACGTCGGGCCTGGGGCCTGATTCCGCAGGAATTCCACTCGGGGCCTGGGACCAGACCCTGCTGCAGCACCCAGCGATGATGTGAGGCTGGCTCTGCCCCACGGTGGGGACTCGTGTTGGCGGGAGGGAGGAGGAGGAGGAAGAGCTATTTCCTTTCCCCTAATGGAGGTCGGCTCTGGGTGCAGAGTTATAAGGCAAAGGCAACATTGGCTCCTTTCATTCTTCTTTGCACCTCTTCCTTCTGGTGTGCCCATCCTGCCCAAGACTTTGCTCTCCCTTGAGGCACTCACTTTAGCACCCCCCAGAGAACAGCCCCGCCCCCCTAAAACACACTATACTCAAATTACTGACCTCTCCTCCCCAGCCCTTTTGCTAAGAAGGCCCATCTTTGAAATACAGGTTCTCTTCTAGGGGTAAGATGATGGCAATTCTTACTAGCGTGTGAAAGACTGATAGTGCCATATCTCCCCCCAGGAATCCTGGGTGGGAAGGGGGTGTTTGCATAGTGGGCCACCAGGTGGGCAGGTGGGCCACCCTAATCTGCCCACACACCTCCATGTAAGCTCTTCCTGTTGTCCCCTGGGTCTTCCTTTCTTCTGGTTCTGAACTTGGAGGTTTCTGGAAGTCTGTAGTATTTTCAAGATGGGCATGGCTTCGAGTGGCGCCTCTGGCGTGTGGGTTTGCAGGTTTTGACTGCCTGTGACTGTAGACGCTGGGTAGAGTGTGGCCAATGCCAAGTCTAAGTGATTGATTTGGAACTGGACTAAATTCGAAGACCAGAGACAAAACCCTTCCTTGTGAAGATTGTTAGGTTGGTGACCTAAAGTCTTTCTGCCATTCTCTTGGGGTGGGGGTGGCTGAGGGTGTGGGGAGAGAGGGGAGGCTAGGGCAGAAAGAGCAGAGGGGTCAGTCTGCAGGGCTGGACGCCAGCTGACGGCCTGCTCTTCGCAGGTGAGCAATTTCAGAGCGAGGCCCCGTGCCTCCCCGGAGGCCGCGCCGCTCTGGCCGCGGAGAGCGTTGATGACTGGCCGCCTTGCAGGGCAGCTTCAGGCCCAGCAGAGCAGCTGCACAGAGCCCCGAGGTTCTGCTGCTCCCTAACCAGGCTGCTGAGCTGTCGAAGGAGCCGTGACGCAGCCTTCCTTATTAAAAACCAAACAGAACGCGAGAAAGGCAGAACAGGCCAAGCAGACGATGGAGTGCCGCAGTGAACTCGTCAGCCCTCAGCTTTGATCTCGGAGGCGCGGCGGCTCCTGCTCGGAGGACGCTGGGGACATGGTCTTTGATGTTCTCTCTCCCCACGGCCATCCCTGTGACCGTCCGTCTGTGCAGAGTGTGCGGCGGCCCGGAGCCAAGGATTCAGTATGCAATAAGCCCACATCCTAGGCCCTGCCCGGTCAGGCCCTGCCAGCGAGGGGGCCCCAAAGTGCCACCAGGTGCCTCAGGATTAGCATAAGGCCTGTTTATCCAGGAAGCGGGAACGCATGCACATCTGTTAAGCGGATGCATGGGGTGGCGCTTCTGAAATTGTAAGGTTATTGTCTTTATGGAACTCCAGAACAGCTTCTTGGATATCACTCTTCAGGCCCTGAAATGGAGCCCTGTGCAAAGAAATTAAGGAAAGCTATTGGGCATCTGCAGCCACTATTATACCATCTGGTGGCTCAGAAATATTTTATAATCAAATGAGTGAGATGGGCTTCTCACGCCTCACACATATCAGCTCCCCTCTTCTCTTCTCTCCCTTCTCTCCCCCCCCCCTTGTCTGTCTTTGGGAAACACTAGAGAAGCCTTTTTCCCAGGAGTGAGGGTACCGTATTCTCAGTTTTTGCCCCTTGCTGGCAGGGTGACCTGGGCAGTGCTCCCACGCTCTGCGTCGTGGCTCGTTCATTTGTAAGGTGGAGATAACAGTTAATCCCGCACAGTGCTGGGTGCACACGCGAAGGAGATGGATATGCGAATGTGTCCTACCGTGATGCTATCCATTTGTCTTAGAAATACTTTTTTTTTTTTGTGACAGAGTCTCACTCTGTTGCCCAGGCTAGAGTGCCGTGGCGTCAGCCTAGCTCACAGCAACCTCAAACTCCTGGGCTCAGGCAGTCCTCCTGCCTCAGCCTCCCAAGTAGCTGGGACTCCAGGCATGCACCACCATGCCCGGCTAATTTTTTCTATATATTTTTAGTTGGCCAATTAATTTCTATTTTTTTTTTTTTTTTTTTAGTAGAGACGGGGTCTCGCTCTTGCTCAGGCTGGTTTCAAACTCCTGATCTTGATCGATCCGCCTGCCTCGGCCTCCCAGAGTGCTAGGATTACAGGTGTGAGCCACCACGCCCGGCCTAGAAAAACTTAAAAATTGTATACTTTAGCTTTTCCTGAACATAAATGTGATCATGCATGTTCACCATAGAATATTTAGAAAATGTGCAGAAACTAGAAAACAATTCTTAATTTATAACCCCCTCCTCCATCACCAAGTGGGATAACCACTGAGGACATCTGGCAAATTTTGGGAGATTTCTTAAGTAGCACGGGCACACAGATGGTCTGTTTTTCTCCAAACCATGAGGGATAATTGTGGAAATAAATGGAAGTTTGCGTGGTGGGCAGTCTGAGTGTGTGCACGAGTGCGTGCTCCGGGAGCGTGCCTGGGTGGGTGTCTGTACATGCCAGCGAGAAAGCCAAGGTGCGTGGGTGTCTGTGTGCTCGGATGTGTGATGCCTTGTGTCCGTCAGTGTGTGAGAGAGCAAGTGAGGCGTGTGCATGTGTGTGTGTGTATACACATATGTGCAATGCCTGGAGGGCCTCAGACCTCCCTTATCAGAGTGGGGACGGTGGCTTCCAGGCAGGGCACTAGCCTGGCTGCACCTGTGCCCTCTGAGAGGATGGGGGAGAGAAGGGAGTTGGCAGCAGCGACTGGAGACCTGGGGACATGGGGGCCCGGGGGCCTCCCCAGTCTTCTCTCTCAGCAGTGCTGTGACGCGTGTCAGGCCGCGGCGGGGACTGGGCAGGAGGCCTGGGGACCGACCCGACCTGCCTTCGACCCCAGCACGGCCCAAATCCCCCTTCAGGGCTGGGCTTTGGGGTCTCGGATATGAACTCTGTCTGCCGGCCCCCATCCCCACCCCTTGTGACACTTTTCCTCCTTAGTGCTGTCTCCCAGAGACATGGAGGGTGTTGGTGTCCCCAGCCGGCCGAGTGTAAACGATCTGCTCAGGACGTCTGCCCAGGTGGGAGGACCGTGAGGAAGCTGAGAAGCACAGCCCCTGGGGCTGTGTGTACGATGGTTTTTATCGACGGCGCTTAAGTGCAGGCAGGGCACTTGGAGTGTCAGCCGCCGCCGCCACCATCAAGCAGAACCGAGCGTACGGCATTTTCAGCAGCATAGTATAAAAACGAGAAAGTGAGTTTCTCGCTTTTCTCCCCCTTCCTCCCCTTCCTTCCTCGTGTCTGGTCCTCCAACGCACCCCCACACGGCAGGCACCGCCTCCCCCTTCTCTCGCGCTGACTGGCTGACTGGGGCCAGGGCCGCTCAGGAGGATGTCAGATTCTAAACATTTGTTCTTCTCACCCTCCCTGCCAGCCCACCCTCCCACCCAGACTAGTTTCTGAGGGATTTGCATTTGCTTGCAGGGTGGTGCCAACTGCTCTCGTCCTCCCGGGAACACAGTGCTCGCAGATGAGCCCGAGCATGGCATTGCTGGCGTCCGCTTTCGGAAGTCTCTGGAGCACCTCCACCCCGCCCCAGGTGCAGGCCCGGGCAGGAGCTGCTGCTGTGGGTTCAGCCGGGCACGCGGGTCATCCTCAACCAGAGGGAGCACACCTGCCTCCCTGGGCGCCTCCACCTTCAGAGGTGCCCGTTCTGGAGAGTGACGTGCTCACTCGGTCATTGGTTTGGTCATTCGACCACCCAGGCCCCTCCCCCCGCCCCAGCTGAGCGGGTCCTCCCGGCCGGGCAGAGCCTGTCTCGGACTGCGTGGTGGGCGCTGGGGGGGACACTCGGGAAAAGCTTCTTCTGGAGCTGGTGGCTGACTTGGGTCATGATGTCTTGATGGTGTAAAATGTGCCTGATAATGGCCATTGTCCCCATGCTCCAGCTAAGGCATGGACTAAGGTGGGGCAGAAGTGAGGAGGGAAGGCGGATGTAAAATGTCTACACCTACTGCCCCTCCTTTGGAGGTTTCTTCCCCCCAGGCTGTGCTGGGGCCCCAGGCAACCCAAACAACCCAGACAACCCGCCCTGCAGCCCTGTCAGCCCGAACAACAACTGCCTGCTCCTCCTTCAGCCCCAACTCGGCTATCTGGGGGCCCCCCTGCCCCCGCCCCCCTGCAGGTTTGAACGCACCTCGACCAGCACCTCTTTCCAGGGGCGCTGTGGCTTTTTATTCCTGGCCCGGCAGAGGTCTCGCTGGCATCCGGCGTGCTGCCTGGCACAGAGCACGGCGGGGCCCACGTAACGACCCGCTCCTCAAGCCCCTCGTTGCCGCGTCCCCGGGCAGCCAGGTGCGCGCGGGTTCAGCGAAGTCGGTCTCGAGCGTAAGAAAACGTGTTCGTAGTTTTGAGATGGGGACGGGAGGGGGCGGTGGAAGGCCCACGTCCCGGAGCCTGGCTTGTCGCAGAAGGCCCAGCGTCGCTCGTGCTTTCGTGCAGTTATTAGACACCTGCTGTAAGCCTAGCGTGGTGCCGCAGATGTAAAAGCGGGATGGAGCCCAGCGAGGCAGGGGCTTGGAGGCTGTGAAACAGGCCTCTTAGTCCACTTATTTTGTCCACACCAGAGCAGTAACATTGTGTTTCTTTAAAAATACTCTGGGTTCTGGCCTTCTCCCAGGAAGCCCGGACCAGCCTGTCGTGGGGCTTCCCCCCCACCCCCCGTCTGCCCGTCAGCGCCCAGCGCCGAATCGCGGTGCCCTCCTCGAGTGCGGCCCCAGCACGCATCCGTTCCAACGTTTTATTAACTCGCGATCAAAGTAGCCACCTGCGTGAGTCCCGATCACTTCGTTGCTTCAGTTGCCCTTCGCACCTTTCCCGCTTGCTTTCCTTTGTGGCCCTGGGGCGCTGTCTCGGCCCCAGTGTCACGGCGCTGCGTTCGTAATCCTTTCCCGTTGTTGCCGGGCAGGGACGGAATCTACGTCTTCAAAAAGAAATTTTACATACTTTCTCTGTACCATGAAAGTAATCCAGACTCGTCAGAACGTCTCGGGAATACTAAACGGTAGGAAGGAGACAAAGGCCGGGCGCGGTGGCTCACGCCTGTAATCCTAGCGCTCTGGGAGGCCGAGGTTGGAGGATCGCTGAGGTCAGGAGTTTGAGACCAGCCTCGGCAAGAGTGAGGGAGACCCCCGTCTCTACTAAAAATAGAAAAATTAGCCGGGCGTGATGGTGGCGCATGCCTGTAGTCCCAGCTACTCGGGAGGCTGAGGTAGGAGGATCGCTTGAGCCCAGGAGTTTGAGGTTGCTGTGAGCTATGGTGACACCACTGCACTCTAGCCCGGGCAACACAGTGAGACTCTGTCCAAAAAGAAAAAAGAAAAGGAGATAGAAAAAGAGGATATTTAATCATGCCTGCCCAGGTAACCACCGTGCATTTGAGTGCTCAGAAGAAGCCTGCTTTTCTAGTACCATCAGCCCTGGCGAGGAGTTGGGTGATTGAGAAACGGTTATTAAAGAGGGGATCATGAATATGATAGAGACGTACTGAGCATTTTATTTTGACATAAACCATTTCGTTTTAGTATCAAACATGATAAAGATATCCCTTATCTCTTGGTTTAAAGCCAAGACCTTTCTCGGGTTATGGGTCTACTGGATGATTTTTCACACCTTTGTGCATTTTCTGAGATCCTCAGTTTCTGTTTCTGTCAAGTGAAGTGGGAGCTGAACACCAAATACTAGCAGGTTTCCATACGCCCCCGATAGTGCACAGCTATTTTGTTCATGCCTGATTGAATAGCCATCTTCCTGGAGCATTCACCTGTGTCCTAAAACCACCACCCTTGTAACTCCTATCTAACAGTTTACATATAATTTAATTAAGTTATGTAATTACTTAAGCATAACTGGCACAAGCAGGTTTGAAAACACACAATAGAGTGTGGTCCACTCAGAGAGTGGAAGGCTCCAGTGTGGTCTGCGCCTCCCAGCAGGGGGCAGAGCTCGTCCCATAGTCCGGGGGCAGTGGGGAAGGCCATTGGAGGTGGTAAATCCGTTTTCTTCTGGTCTTTTTACTATCTGTGCCTGCATGCATGCATGCATTCATTCATTCATTCATTCATTCATTCATTTATTTATTTATTTATTTATTTATTGTTTTGAGACAGAGTCTCACTTGTTGCCCAGGCTAGAGTGAGTGCCATGGCATCAGCCTGGCTCACAGCAACCTCAAACTCCTGGGCTCAAGCAATCCTGCTGCCTCAGCCTCCCGAGTAGGTGGGACTACAGGCATGCGCCACCATGCCTGGCTAATTTTTTCTATATATATTAGTTGGCCAATTAATTTCTTTCTATTTATAGTAGAGACGGGGTCTCGCTCTTGCTCAGGCTGGTTTTGAACTCCTGACCTCTAGCAATCCGCCCGCCTCGGCCTCCCAGAGTGCTAGGATTACAGGCATGAGCCACCGCACCCGGCCTGTGCCTGCTTTTATATACAGAAAACTTTGTGTGATTTCTCTCTCTTAAGACTCGGAGAAGTCTCCTAATGTTATGAATTCCAGGCTGAAGATTTTAAAATTAAATATGTCACAGCCACTGGGTGCAGCGGCTCATGCCTATAATCCCAGCACTTTGAGAAGCTAAGGTGGGAGGATCGCTTGGGGCCAGGAGTTCGAGAGCAGCCTGGACCTCATAGCAGGACCCCCAACTCTACAAAAAAAGGAAAAGCCGGGCATGGAAGTGTGTGCCTGTAGTCCCAGCTACGTGGGAGGCTGAAGCAGGAGGATCACTTGAACCCAGGAGTGTGAGGTTACAATGAGCTGTGATTGTGCCACTGCACTCCAGCCTGAGTGGGAGAGTGAGACCCTGTCTCTAAACAACATGCAACAGGGAACATCATGCTACCACACTTGCTGGTGAAAGACAGAAAACTTTCTCCCTAAGATCAGGAATGAGACAAAGATGTCTACTTTTGCCACTTTTATTCAATATTGTACTGGAGAGTCCAGCTAGAGCGATTAGGCAAGAAAAAGAAATAAAAGTCATCTGGATTGGGAAGTAAGAAGTGAAACTATTTCTATTTGCAGATGGCATGGTTTTGTGTATAGAAAATCCTAAGGCATCCACTAAGAAAGCTATTAGAACTTATTAAATGAGTTCAGCAAAGTTTGTGGGATATAAGACCACTATAGAAAAATGAATTGCATTTCTATACACTTGCCATGAGCAAAAGTGAAATTAGGAAAATAATTCCATTTACACTAGCATTGAAAAGAATAAAGCGCCTAGGGATACATTTAACAAAAGAACCGCTAGACTTATATTCTGAAAACTACAAAATGTTTTTGAAAGAAATTAAAGAAGATGTAAATAAATGGAACGATCTCTCATGTTCCTGGATTAGAAGACTTAATATTGTTAAGATGGCATCGCTCCCAGATTAATCTACAGATTTAACATAACCTCTATGGAAATTCTAGCTGGGTTTTTTGCAGAAATTGACAAACTGATTCTAAAACTCATGTGGAAACTCAAAGAACCTGGAATAGCCAGAACACTCTTAAAAAAGAAGAACTAAGTAGGAGAACTCACATTTCCTGATTTTCAAAATTTATTACCAAGCAACAGTAATTGAGGCAGTACAATACTGGTGCAAGGATATATACACAGATGGGTGGAATAGAATTCAGAATCCAGAAAAAGATCTTCATATTTATGGTCATTTGATTTTCAAAGGTAGGAAATAATTCAACAGGGAAAGAATCGTCTTTACAACAAATGGTGTAGGGACCAGTGGATAGCTATATATAAAAGAATGAAGTTGGGCCCCTACCTCACACCATATAAAACATTAACTCAAAAGGGATCAAAAACCTAAATGTAAGAGCTAAAACTATGGAATTCTTAGGGGGAAAAAAAGGTATATAAGTTTTCTTTGAATTAGACCTTGAATTAGGCAATAGTTACTTAAATATGACACCCAAAGCACAAGCAAAGAAAAAATAGATAAATTGGACTTTATCAAAAATTCAAAACTTTTGTGATTCAAAGGACCTTATCAAAAAAGTGAAAAGAAAACCCCTAGAAGAGGAGAAAATATTTGCAAATCATATATGTTTTAGGCTTGCATCTAGAATGTATAAAAATTTCTTAGAACTCAATAATAAAGGGCAACCCAATTAAAAAAATGGGCAAAGGACTTGAATAGACTTTTCTCTGAAGAAAAGAAAAGAAATGAAACTGGTACCACAGGGAGACACCACTTCACACCCACGAAGACTGCTCGAATTGAAAAGTCAGATGAGCACAAGTGTGAGCAAGGACATGGAGCAGTTGGAGCCCTACACGCTGTTGGTGGGATGAAAGTGCAGCCACTTTGGAAAACAGTCTGGCAGTTCCTCAAAATTGAAATACAGAGTTACCATGTGACCCAGCAATTCCACCCCTAGGCATATACCCAAGAGAAATGAAAACTCATGTCCACGTGAAAACTTGCACCTAAATGTTATGGCAGCACTGTTTATGATAGCTAAAAATGAAATGACTGAAATGTTTGGCAACTGACGGACTGTCGGATGGACGGACAAGATGTGCTATATCCACACGATGGAATGTTATTTAGCAGCC
Source organism: Microcebus murinus (assembly GCF_040939455.1). Taxonomy (NCBI): domain Eukaryota; kingdom Metazoa; phylum Chordata; class Mammalia; order Primates; family Cheirogaleidae; genus Microcebus; species Microcebus murinus. The sequence goes on from NC_134106.1 coordinate 7,633,707, forward strand.
AAAGGAATGAGGTGCAGATTCATGCCACAATGTGGATCAACCTTGAAAGGATTAGGCTAAGTGAGTGGAGTGAGTCACAGAAGGCCACACGTTGTATAATGTGATTCCATTTGTATGACACGTCCAGAACAGGCAACCCTATAGAGACAGCAAATAGAAGAGTGGTCGCCTGGGGCTGGGCGTTGGGGGGAAACGGGGCGTGACTGCTAACTGGTATAGGGTTTCTTTGGGGGGAGATGAAAGTATTCTAAAATTGGTTGTGGTGATGGCTGTACAATTCTGTGCAAGCTTTGAGTTATACACTTCAAACATGTGAATTGTACAGTAGGTGAACTGTATCTCAAGAGAGCTGTTATTTTATAAAAGACCCTTAAACACCAAGAGCACTGCTGCCTGTCTGTCTGTGCACCCCTTCCTCCCTCTTGGCCCACCTCGCAGTCTTCCTCCGTCCCGTCCTCTCAGCCCGGGGGGCCTCCCTTCCCCCTCTCCGTCCCTGGAACCCCCCCCCCAGGATGTGGAAGATACCTCGATTCCCACCCACACGTTGCTAGAACTTTTCCATGCTCAGCTTAAATCTCTTTCTCTTTCTTAATGGGCTGACTTCCCGGGAGGGTTTGGTGTCTGGATCTAAATTAATCCTCCTGGAAACGGTTGACTTCACCCTCCGCCGGCTGTTACATCAGCACAGGCCACGCGTGCTGGGGCAGGACCCGGGCCCGTCCCTTCCTCCGCAGCCCTCTGGGGACGTCTGGGCTCCGGTTCCTTGGTTGGGCCCTGCTTACCTCTGGTCCTGGTGGGCGTCTCAGCACCAGGGGGTCAGGAGAGTCGCGGCAACCAGCTCAGGCCCCCCCAGGGAGAGCTGGGGAGGGAGCTCCAGGCTCAGTGTCCCCCCAGCTCCAGCAGGAGGGACCTTTGGTGTCTTCCTCAGCTCTGCCCAGGCCTTCAGACCACATGTAGATCATGCCAGCCCTCTGCACTCTCTGTAGCAGGACGGAAAGAATCTTCTTCTGGTCTTTCTGGCCAACTTGCAAGCTCTTTAAAGGTGAATGCCATTCCTGACATTGCAAAAACTTCAGAGCAGGTTGCATACTTGATACTTTTTGATATGCACTGATCACTGAAAAAAGAAGACTGTTCATGAAAAGTGTGCTTTGTCAGTTCTGCAGACAAAGGGAGGGGGGTGGATTTTTGGCTGACCAGGTGAAGATAAGGGCAGATCTAATCCCCAGTGCCTGGGCTGGCTGGCACTCAGTGAGGATGCAATTCTCATCTTTGCTGTTCATTTGCTGGGGGACTTCGGAAAGGCCCCTTTGCCTTCTTGCACCTCGGTTTCCTCATCTGTCAAATGGGTGCATTTCTGTCCTGCTGGTCACAGGTTTGTCTGAGAACCAGCAAAGGCCTGTACAAGTCTGCCGAGCACAGGACCTACCATTACTCTCACGATACCAAACACATTTTAACACCAACGAGAACAAGAAAGAGTGCAATCTCAGCAGAATAGTCAGTCCTCCGAACGAATATCTCTGATGGTAGTGAAACTCTGGACACTGTGGTCCCAGGACCAGAGCTGTCCGGAGGGCACTGCCTAGTGCAGCTGCTGTGCCTTTAAGAAGAGGCCACTGAAGTGACCAGCTTTCCAAGAAAGGCCAGACTGTGGGGAGGTTTCTTTTTTCAACTTTTTAGTAAAGAAAATTTCAAACATACACAATCTTAGGGAGAATAGTCAAATGAATGGTAGAATTTTAAAGGCAGTAGCCTGGGATAGTTTTTAGTCGGGCCTGAAGGTGAAGGATCTGCTAGACAATTCAGAACGGAGGGCAGAGCCAACACTGTCACCTGACCCACAGCTTCCCTGGGATGACACCACAGGCCCGTGGACCAAGTCCAGCTCACTGCCTGTTACTGCAAATAAAGTTTTATTGGAACGGGCGCACTCATTCGCCACTGTGCCATTATCTCTGGCTGCTCTCGTGCAACAGGCAGAGTTAAGGAGTTGGGTAGTTGGCCACAGACCCTGTGGCCTCCAAGGCCCAAAATATTTACTCTCTGGCCCTTCACAGAAGAAGTCTGACGACCCCTGGTCTAGAGTCGGACTGCTGGATCCCTACCTAGAGGGACTTTATATTCTGAGCGCCCACACTTGGATCCACTGTATTAATATTACAGTTTTGTGATGTGATCGCTTATCTGTTCTGGGCTTGCACTCCTCCAGTGACAGGGCGCTCACTCCCCAGCAGCAGTGTGTTCCAACAATAGAATCATGCAGTTCCCCCGCTTGGTCCTTCCCTAGCTTGCTCTCCTGAGGCCTCAGCTTAGGTGTCTTCCTTTTTAACCCTCAGGGCCAGGACAAGTCTGCTCCTTCCTCCCCGGCACAGCCCTCAGCCCTTCCATCCTCCACCAGGGGCGGGAAACCTGGGGCCTTAGGGCCACGTGTGGCCTTCTTGATTCTTAAGTGCGGCCTTTTGACGGAATCCAAATTTTACAGAAACTCCTTTTATTAGAAAGGATTTTTAATATCCTTTTTAAAGGATACTGTGGCCTTAAAGGAACATGTGACCTTAAGGCTGCAGGTGCCCCACCCCTGCTTTCTTCATTCCACAGATACTTTCTGAGTAAATGGCTCCCGCCTCCTGGGAGCCTCCCAGGCCTGCTTTCTCCCCCCGAACTCTAAGGGGGCACTTTGCTCGCCCGTCCACCTGAACAGCATCCCCAGCCTCTTCTGGGGGAATTCTGGGCCGATGCCAAGGCCGACCTGGCCAAGTGAAGGCCACGGTCGGGGTCAGCCACCTTCCAGGTTTACCTGCCAGGTGTCCTGGAGCGGTCATTGCTCCCATCTTACAGAGAGGTAAACCAAGGCTCCCGGGCTCATCGCACAGCCGAGACCAAGGCATCAGAACTCAGTGCAGGTCTCCTGGCTATGAATCTCACATTCTTTCCACGGTCCCGCACTGCAGGGCAAGGACAAGGGTTTTAACTGCTCAAAAACTACTTTTTGCTTCTTTCTGGGGTTCTTGCATAGGCTTTAAGAATGAAGAATATGGATGGGGGCTTATTGTCTAAGTGCCCCAGGTTTTCCAAGAACATCTGATCCTAAATACACAGCCTGTGGGCCAGCCTTGTGCTAGAACTTGTGACACAGCTTTTGCTTTGCAAACTGTCACCCTCTTCATGGATCCTGCCATTCAACACCCCACCCCCAGCATGGACCATGCACCAGGCACTGCGTTAGGAGCTGCGGAGATGAAGATGAGGGAGGTGATGTCTTGTGTCCAGGGAGCTCGCAGACCAGCGGAAGGACAGGAAGCAGTGTGGGCAATGCACCCGTCTTTAGAGGCCTGCAGGCTCTTGGGGCCGGTGGCTGTGGCAGGGGGAGGGGACGTGTGAATTGAGCTTTGAAGGGCGCATAGGTGTTTGCCAGGACAGCCGCACACTTAACTGCTCCTGAAAAGTAGGTGGGCAGCTCCTCCTGGATCCTCTACTGCAACGTTGTTGGCGTCTGCGGTGACAGCCTTGGCACGGCTGGGAAATCAGTCTGACCGCCCGGGGCTCGGGGAGGGTGTGTAGCTAGTTTGCAGAGGCATTTGAAGATTAAACTCCATGGAGATGTACAGATTTTTTTCTAAATAGATAAAGAAGTATTAAGATTTCTTCTGGCTCCTTGTAGGGACCCACAGGGCAGGCACTGCTGTGAGGGTCTCAGAAACTAGTTCCTATTTTCCTCTTACTTGGAGAGGGGGCCCCTGGCTGAGGACATGTTCTAGTGACAGCGTCGGGCTCACCCTTGGAGAGTGTGTTCTCTTCCCTGGGAACATTAGTCACGCCACAGTAATTTACCCCAAGGGCTGCACAGAGAGAGTGGGATGGCATTGATTTGTGGGCCTTTTTGCAAAACATACTTGTCTTAACTGGCGGGGGAACTGGCCTGAAGACATTCTGTGCGAAGCTCGACAGCGTGGCCGCAGACCAGGCCCTGCTCTGCCCCCCAAACACGGTGGTCGGGGGAGATGGAGCGCGGGAGAGACATGCAGAGAGAGGGTGGCCACGGACACGGGGACACAGAGAGAGGAGACAGACACGCCAGAGTGGAGGGGAGGGAGATTAGGGGAAGAGAGGAGGCCGTGCCACTGGGTTCACACGTGCACTGACCCTTCTCTGTCCTTGGGAAGCAGCCGTTTCCGGTCGGCCAGCTGGGCTGGGATCCCGAGTGCCTAGCGATCGCTTCAGCCTGGGAAGCCCCCACTTTTCTTTCTTTCTTTCTTTCTTTCTTTCTTTCTTTCTTTCTTTCTTTCTTTCTTTCTTTCTTTCTTTCTTTCTTTCTTTCTTTCTTTCTCTCTCTCTCTCTCTCTCTCTCTCTCTCTCTCTCCCTTCCTTCCTCCCTTCCCTTCCCTTCCCTTCCCTTCCCTTCCCTTCCCTTCCCTTCCCTTCCCTTCCCTTCCCTTCCCTTCCCTTCCCTTCCCTTCCCTTCCCTTCCCTTCCCTTCCCTTCCCTTCCCTTCCCTTCCCTTCCCTTCCCTTCCCTTCCCTTCCCTTCCCTTCCCTCCCCTCCCCTTCCCCTTCCCCTTCCCCTTCCCCTTCCCCTTCCCCTTCCCCTTCCCCTTCCCCTTCCCCTTCCCCTCCCCCCTCCTCCCTCCCCCCTCCCCTTCCCTCCTTCCTTTTCTTTCCTTCGACAGAGTCTCACTCTGTTGCCCTGGCTAGAGTGCTGTGGCATCAGCCTAGCTCACAGTAACCTTAAACTCCTAGGCTCCGAGTAGCTGGGGCTACAGGCATGCACCACCATGCCCGGCTAATTTTTTCAATATATTTTTAGTTGGCCAATTTATTTCTTTCTATTTTTAGTAGAGACAGGGTCTCGCTCTTGCTCAGGCTGGTTTCGAACTCTTTACCTTGAGCGATCCACTTGCTTCAGCCTTCCAGAGTGCTATGATTACAGGTGTGAGCCACCTCCCCCCTTGGGTCCCTGCTTTTCTATCTGGGAAGGAGTCTGGCCACCCTCACTGCCTCCCCTCTGCTGAAGCAGAGGCATACACTGGCCGCCAGGGGCTGAAAAACGCCAGGACTGAGAGATGGTGGCGTTTCGGCGCTGACGTTCTAGGTTCTGCGGGACTTGGAAGTCTGGCTTCTGCACTCTGGCCCCGTTTGTTAGATCGTGTGGCGAATGTTCCCTCTGTCCTCCCGCTGCGAAAGAAAACTCACATCACGCTCCCGCTCAGCGGACACGTGGACACCAGGGTGCTGACCAACTGGTAACTGGCTTAATACTAATAATCGCCAACGCCTATGAAGCGCTCGCTCTGCGCCAGGCCCTTTACAAAATTTGTTCATTAATTCATTCATGTATTCGCCCTTCTGATTCCAGCAGCAACCCTGGGAGACAGGTTTATCTCTGTTTTAGACAACAAAGTTTGGCAACGTGCCTAAGGACACCGAGCTCCTAAGTCACTAAACCACGTGCCCTCCTGGAAGGGACATGGGATGTGTCTGCAGTGACTCGCGATCCTCATGTGAAAGCATTGAGGCCACAAGGAGCTGGGCCTCTTCGTGCCAGTGAGCCCATGGTGGAGACCCCTTTTGCCTGAGGCATGGGGGAGGTGGATTCGAACTGGGCCTTGAAGGCCAGGCTGGGTGACAGCCGGGGCAGGACAGTGTGGGCCGGGACAGTGGTAGTCGGGCTGGGGCGGGGCGTGCCTGGTGAAAGCTGCCCTGGGCCAGGTGCCCTGGGGAGGGGGCACACCCCGGCCCCCTTCCATCCGTATTTCCCTGAATTCCGGGTGAGGACCCTGAAGCCCAGGAAGGTTAAGAAACTGGTCCGGGGTGTAAAGGCCTGTGCCCCACAGACCACACCACACTGGAGCTTGGCAGCAGGAAATGGTGTCCCGGAGCAGGTGGGAGGCAGGCAGAGAGGCACAGGTACTGAGGAGCCCCTGCCTGTGTGGCCCCCGGGCCCTGTGCAGCCCCACCCCCATGTCCCCTCAGGCTCCGCCCACCCTCCTGCCCCCAGGTCCAGCTCCTGCCCTGGGCTCAGGGCCGTCTCCCTGCAGACAGACTCCGGCCTGCCTGCCTGCACTGGGGGCAGATCCTTCACTGGCTCCCCGGCCCCCCGCCCAGCTGTGTACCCACATCTGTAAAGCACTTTAGGATAGAGGTGCTCTCCACCTGTGGCCCGGCCCCCCCACCCCCGCCCCCCGAGCCTCCACAGCGCCTGCGCCGTCCATCCCGGGAGCAGCCCCAGGTGGGAAGGGAGAGAGGTGTGTGGTGCACTCAAGGCCAGGTCAGCCAGTGGGTGACCACGGCCATGTGGCACAGCTCACAACCCGGGCTGTCAGCTGTTTCAGGGTCTGTTCTTTCTCCTATGTGCATTTTGCTTAACCTACTGCAGTGTTTCCTTGTCTTACTTCGTCATCTGCAGCGTGAGCTCTGTGCCTTCTGTGCTGCCAGTGTTTGCCGGGGAAGCTGTGACAGGTGCCCGTGAGCCGTCCCGCGTGGCCGCTGGGGGAGTGGACCCCGTGGGCCGTGGCGTCAACAGAATGCTGCCCTGATTGGTCTCAGACCGTTGCTTGTGGTGGCATTTCCTCTGAGGAGCGTGTTAGAGCAGAAATGCCTCCTGCATCTTTATTAGATCACCCTAGATTGAGATCCAACATGAGGCCGGGATGTTCTTTTAAATATCACGACCTTTCTTCCCCGAGAGGTGTTTGCAGAACACTGTTATTTACTCCCGTTGGTTGTTGTCCCCACCTGCAGTTTAGAGAGGAAGATCAAGAAAGCATGTTTTCCCTCCCTACGTAATCCCATCCCCAACAGCAATAAACAAAACTGTCTTCCTGTTATGAAACAGCAGCAACTCCTTTAGGCAAGAAAAAAGGAAAGTGGGAGCAGCTGGGAGGGGAGAGGGGACCACGCCCAGCCTCCCTCTCCCGTCCACCCTGCCCCAGGATGCCGCTTGGAAGACCCCGGCTGTGACCTTAGCCTAGCACCTGCTCAGGGGCTGAATCCCCGAGCCTGCCCGAAGGCTGCCTTTCCCCTTCCCGACACAGCTCCCCTTGCAGCCGCTGGCCGCCTCGCGGCCCTGGTGGAAGGCGCCTTTCTCCAGCGCCACGAGGAACTGCTGCAGGAAGGAGAAAGTTCGGGTCCGGCTTCTGGCCGAAAACATGGCCCTGAATGCTCAGTGATCCTGAGCATCCCCCTTTAATAAACAGGGGGCAGATGTGCAATGGCATCGGGGTTGTGGCGACAGTGGAGCAAGCCCTACTTTTGACGGAAGGTGCGAGGAGGGAAGCAACGCATGGGTAGCGCAGCAGTCTGAGAGGCAGTTTCCTGCTGCCTTCAGAACGCCTGGTGACGATGACAGTGGCTGCTGGCAGGGTGGGTGCACAGGCCGGCCAGGTATGGGGGAGGTGAGCCTGGAAGGCTCTCTGGACCCCACGCCGGCAGGGGTCAGGGGGCTCCTAGTCACCAGTGCCTGTCACCTGCTTTCCCTTCCAGTCCCTGCAGGCAGGAGATTCCGAAGCAGAGTTGAAGGGTTGAAACGAGGCATCTTTGTTCCCAGAGGAATGTCCCTCTGGGCCCAGTCATCAAGGCCTGTGTGACCAGCAACATTAAAGGCAGAGAGTTGGCATGGAGAGAGCGTTCCTCCCACCCTCTGCCCCTCGGGGAGGAGGAAGTTGGGGCCGTGGCCTCTGTCAGAGCCCTGGGCCCAGAGGGAAGGAAGCAAGTCTTTAAGGACACCTTGACCAAGCTGTGCGTCCTTCCAGGCCCTCGTGGTGGCTGGCAGCCTCCCCTGCAGACCCAGGCAGCCCACAGCCCCTGAGGGGTGGCAGTCAGCCCAGGCCAGCCCCTCTTCACTCTGAGGAGCATCCCCTGGCCTGGCGTCCAGCGCTCCCCGCAGCGGTGATGATTTTGTTCACATGCTGTGGGTGCCTCAGCGCGCACGGATACCCTGTCAAAGCAGGCTCTGTCGTTGTCATGCCTCAGCCGCCAGGCTCCGAGTTTGCCTCTTGCCTCCCTTCCCGCTGCCCGCCAGGTTTGGCAGGACGCTGGGCAGCACCGCTACTCGTTCCCACGTCCATTCTCCACCTGCAGGTGCCAGGCGCCGTGCTGGGTGGTCGGACTCCATCCGGCGGGGGCTCCGGGCCCAGCGGGCTGGGGAGAGTTGTGCCGGAGGAGGCGCGGGGCCAAGGGGCCACACGGGGCCAAGGGGACCAGGGCCTCGGTCCCTGGGGGTGGAGGGTGTCCGGGTGACTGTGCTGGTGTCACCAAGGCAGCGTGCACCTGCGGGGACGGAACTAGCTCCAGGCCAGAGGGACAGCGAGCCTCCTCCAGAGAACGAGAAGCTCGGGAGAGCCCAGGATGCTGAGCCAAGGCCTTGAGAGAGCCCTGGCCACCCTGCTCTAGGAGGGACTTCTCAGAGTTAGCGAGCAGCCTAATAAGTATCAAAAAATGGAAAACAAACAAAATAAAACTGAATCTTATCAGTCGTTCATTTGGAAAACAAATCGATGTGGCAGGAAACCAGCCGTCTTCCTAGCGTGAGGCCAGAGCCCTGCACACATCCCAGAATAGTCGGTTGCCTGGGATCCTCTTCCCCCTCCCCTGCCCCGTCCGCCTTTCTTCCTTTCATTTCCCTCCCTCCTTCCTCCTCTTTCTCTCCTTCTCTCTCTATCCTCCCCCCGCCGCCCTCCTCACCCCTTGGACTTGCCCAGGGGCACTTTGCCGTGTGCCCACAGTCCTCCGTCAGCGGACACCTCCCCGTGTCTGCCCCGTGCAGCGTGTTTGCCAGGCGCTGGGATCCGTGGAGTTATGTGGCTGGATGTGGCCCTGCTCTTGTGGCGCTCAGCGCCCGGCCCCGCGGCTGGGGGACTGGACTTCTCCAGGGCTGGGTCTGGACAGCGACGCCCCGAGAGCCCGGCGTGCCTGGCCGCTCCAGCTTGTCCTCGGGGCTCGGTCGCCCAGGCTGGCCTCGGGCTCCTGGGGAGGGCGGTCAGTGGTCAGCAGGGGCCGGTGGGGACGGGTGGATCCAAGAAAGGAAGCGAGCTGGCTGTCACTTTTGGGCCATCATCTAGTGAGGACAGTGTGCAGGTAAATCACGTTTCGCTCGGTCTCTGGGCTCTCCATCAGTTTCCCTAGTTGTGGGAAGAGAGAAGTCATAACCGAAGAGTCTGACCAGCCCCGGCTGTCCAGGTCCGGTCCTTCTGTCCTCGTTGTGAAACCGCCAGGTTGGGGGACTGGAGATGACGGATTCATTAATTATTCTAAACTGATTTTCTCAGCCATGTACATAATGCTTAACATATGCCTAAAGCCCTTTTTATGTTGTGAATCTGACTCTATTACATTAGAGGCTTGGATTTCCCATGTGGTGACCGTTATCTTTTGATAATAACATTAATGATGTTTCCATAGCTCTTGAACGCTTGCCAAAGGCTTGCATATACATTAGCTAATTTGATTCTCACAATAGCCCTATGAATGGGGATTTTCATCTCTCTTTTATTTAATTTATTTTTTATTCTTTTAGAGACAAGGTCTTACTCTACTGCTCAGGCTGGAGGACAGTGGCACGATCGAGGTTCACTGCAACCTCCAACTCCTGGGCTCATGTCATCCTCCTGCCTCAGCCTCCTGAGTTGCCAGGACTACAGGCACCTGCCATCACACCTGGCTAATTTTTAAAATATTTTTATAGGAATGAGGTCTTGCTATGTTGCTCAGGCTGGTCTCAAACTCCTGGCCTCCAGTGATCCTCCCTCCTCGGCCTCCCAAAGTGCTAGGATTGCAGGTGTGAGCCGCCATGCCCACCTCTCTTTTAAAATGAGTAAACTTGAGACTCGGGTTGAGTAGTGTGCTCAAGATCACACTGCTGTCATAGTAAGTGGTGGGACAGGAGCTAGTTTACCTTGACTGTGCTGCCATTGAATCTGGCCCAACCAGTGAGTGTCTCTATTGAGCACTTGCTGTATGCCAGTATCGTGGAGGCCAATGGAGCTTTGGAACCGAGATGTCAAGAGCGAGCTGACAGCAGTCAGTGCTGGATAGTGCCTGGGGAGGGAGGGGCAGGCATGTGGAGGGGTGCTGGGGGGAGAGGGGCAGTGGCGGCAACGTGGGCGAGGGGCAGCGAGCAGAGTCTCGAGTGCCCGTGAGTCCTGACCCCCAGTTCCTCAGTGTCCTAATTCTGTGGACAGACGTCCCGGGAATGTGGAGGACCGGCTGGGCAGGGGGAGGAGAGGACGGGGAAGGAGCATTCCTGCTGCGTCCCTGACTTCCTCGTAGAGGTGCATTTCCGTTCCTTCAGGAAGGGCAAGGTGAGCGTGCGGGGCGGTGGCCTTTGTGATGTCCTGCTGGAACGTTCCGTCGTTGGCAGCCCGCCAGGGACACATCAGTCCCAGACTGCTGATCTGCAGATACGGGATCCGGAGTGCGCTGCCTGGGGAGAGAAGGGAGGGCCGGCCAGGGGCTGTGTCAGATGCAAGTCCCTTCATAGAAGGCCTCGCCCCTCCTCCAGCCCAGAGCCCAGAGGGAGGCCCCGCGCCAGGTAGGGGCTCTGAGTGATGAGCTCAGTCGGACCGGTGGCTTTGGCACAGCTATGAAATGTGTTAGCGAAGACGTGGTCAGAAGATTCCTGAGCAGAGAAGGGCCTCAGAGGACAGTGTGAGTGGGGCCTCTCGGGCCCAGAGAGGGAAAGTAGTTTTCTCAGAGTCACACAGCCCGGAGCACCTTCAATGGTTTTGAAACCTATTCTCATTCTAACCCATACTGTGTCAGTGTTTTGTTTGTTTGTTTCTGAACTAGGCTTTGAGATGGGAGGGTTTTTATTGTTTATAAATGCAGTGAGCCGGGCACAGTGGCTCACGCCTGTAATCCTAGCACTTGGGGAGGCCGAGGCAGACGGATTGCTTGAGGTCAGGAGTTCGAAACCAGCCTAAGCAACAGCGAGATCCCGTCTCTACCATAAATAGAAAGAAATTAATTGGCCAACTAATATATATATAAAAAAATCAGCTGGGCATGGTGGTGCATGCCTGTAGTCCCAGCTACTTGGGAGGCTGAGGCAGGAGGATCGCTTGAGCCCAGGAGATTGAGGTTGCTGTAAGCTAGGCTGAGGCTACGGCACTCACTCTAGCCTGGGCAACAGAGTGAGACTCTGTCTCAGGAAAAAAGTAAATAAATAAATAACTGCAATGAGGAGGCAGAGCAGTGGAGGAGTAGCTCTCCCGGAGCTCTGCTCCTGAGGTCACGCTGACACCCTGGCAAGGAAAGTATTTCTGATTCCGAGGGCTCCGCAGCGTGGCAGGCAGGCAGGAGCTGCCGGGGTGCTGGGTGGAGGGTCACCTGGTGGGAGTGAGGCGTCTGGTGCCCCCACTCGGCCTGAAGCTCGTGCTCAGTGAGCTGCGGCCTGTGCAGGGCCCGGTGATCCAGGCGCCCACCGGGAAGGGTCCCTGGCCAGGGCTGCAGGGCCGCTGCCCGGAGGAGGGGTGAGCCTTGGGTGCAGGACAGGGTTGCATCAAGGCCTCAGGGCCTCGGTTTGGGAAGAGCTTTGTAGTGACCTCGGAGCTGGTGTCCTTCTGCCCTGCCTGGGCGCACGGGCTCCCAGCACGATTGGCGGGCGGGGTCCTAGAGAGCCGGAGCAGGAGTGTCCTGCCTGGTGTGCGAGCTGGGCCTGGAGCCGGTCATCTAAGCCACGGGGCAGGTTGGCTTGAGTCGAGTTACTCACCGCACAGAGATTCAGTTATGGAGACAATGAGGAAGAAAGGAATTCTTTTTTAAATACAGAAGACATCTGTTGGGAGAATGGGGAATCAGGCCTCAAATCTGTCTCCCCAACTAATGGAGATCATGGGCTTTCTAAGGAGGGGCCACGTGCCTTGGGCAGGTGTGGGGACGGTGAGTCTTGGTGTCAGGAGGTCCGCCCAGGGGCCTTCAAGTCTCAGCTCCGTGTCTTGCAGGGATTCGGCCTTTTCTGGAAAGCGACTCAGGAAGGTTAAGTAGTTAAAAGTTCCAGGGTTATGGCCATCATGCCCTGCTGGCCTGGGAATCTATACCGTGACAGAGAGAGGGTTTCAGGGGCCATGACAACGTGTTCACACAGCTGTCTCGAGCCCACGTGCCTGCCTGTCCCCAGGAGCCTGCAGCGTTTTTCCTGAGCAGTAAGGGGTGGCCCAGTGCCCCGAGCACGGGGCATGAGGGTGACACTCGCTTGCCCTCCTGCGTGCTGCAGCGGATTCCGGGGAAGGGAGCAGCCCTCCAGGGTCAGTGGTCTGGAATTCAATGGCCACGGAGGCAGACTAGAAGCTTGGGGGGGGTGCACCTGAGGAGGCCCATCAGATAGGTCCCAGGGGAGGACTGTCCCAGCGCCACCTGGCCCAGCTCACTGCTGGAGGAGACCCCCCACCCCTGCTCCCATTGGCCGGTTTTCATGGAGCTTCCCTCCCCTGCCCTGACTGCTCCTTTCCTAAGTGTCCCCCTCCTCCTTTCATGCCCCTTTCCCGATGTCCGAGGGGGACCAAGCCCCTCTGCCCCACCGAGCCCACCCACTGTGGGAGCCTTGTGTAGTAGTGGGCTCCTGCAACCCTGTGTCCCCATCACCCATGTGCCACCAGGTGTGGGTGTCCTGATCCTTCTGACCACCAGCCTGAAAATGACCCGGAGTCTCAGGAGCCAGGCAGGAGGAATTTGTGCACACCCATTCCTACTCTAGTGAGTGTGCGAGTGAGTGTGTGTGCCACCACCCAGTTCTGGAACTTAGTCATCCACCTCATTTATGGGAAAGGAAACTGAGGTCTCCAGGGAGATATTAGTCCCTGACCCTGATCTTGCCCCTCTTGGGTGGTCTTCCGGGATAGGTGGGATCCTGGTCTTCCCCAGGGGTGTTCTCTCCTCCAGGTGGGGAGTACTTGCAAGAGCCTGAGCCCCTCCTCTGGGGCTCGCCCCTGGGCTCTTGGACACAGTGCACCTTGCACCTTGGAGTGTGTGGATGGGGCACCTGCTGTTTGAATAGGCAGCCTGGGGTGGGGGCGTTGGGGAGGGGCCGGGGGAGGCTGCAGCCCGCCTCGTTTCTCTTCCCATCTGATCTTGGATGGCTCTTCTCCCCCCACCCCCAACCCCACTGTGCTCATCTCCCTCCCCGAGTTGCTTGCGAGGGCGGCTGCAGGTGCTCAGCGGCCGCCCACCTCACTCAGGCTCCCTCCACCCGCTCAGCGGGTGGGCCCTCCTGGGCTCACTTCGCAAGTGGGCTCAGAGGGGAGGTGCAGGGGAGCCTGCTGCATTCCGGATTCGGACCTCGCCCGTCTCTCGGACCTCGCCCATCTCTCTGTGAATGTGCCTCACCTGCTGGGCGCAGAGTCCGCACCTTGAGCTCCAGCATGACGTGAGCATAGACCAGGGGTGGACGCACCGTGTGACGGGGCCATTGCAGCTGGGGCCTGTGAGGTGCAAAATCTCACAGTTTGCTTTAAGTACAGATCTGGTCTTCTCAGACTTGGTTCGCAGGCGGCTGTTCCGGGAGCACCTCTGTCTGGCTTCGGGAGCCCAGCCGTGCCCAGGCTCCCTGTGCCACTTCCACCCCGTCTTCTCACCAGGTGGAGCTCCTTGGTGTGGATTCTCTGCCAGGTCCATCTCTGAGCCTGCAGCCCCAAGCATAGTGGAGGCACCAACAGTCCGGCTGCTGGAGCCAGAGGCAGCCCTGGGTCTGTCTCACCCGGCACCTTGTTGGAGGGGCTGCGTGGGCCCAGGATTTTCCAGGCGGGCGGAGATGAGAGCACTGGACCAGGCGGGAAGGCTGCTGGGGGACTGCACAGAGATGCTGTCCCTGCCCCTGATCGCCAGGCTGGTCTGACACTGTGCAGATGACCCGACAGGGGCCGGGAGCAGCCTGCCAAGAAGACCCTGGCCAAGGCCCCGGCACGCTGGGGAGTCTGCATGGGACTGTTATCCGGAGGTTTCCAATTGTTTTCCCAGTTTATGGTTGTCTGCTCGGGACTTGGGGATAACTTTGTCTCCAAATATGCAGAGACTTGCTCTAGTTAGATTCGTAACGCAGGGATGGTGGGCAGATGGCGGTGGTGTTTTGAGGGAGGATTTTGTTGGCATTTTTTTAAAACGAAAATGTTAATGCCCTTATGGTAGAAAACCCATACGTTTCAGGAAGTAACATGTAAAGCAAAATAATAATCACCATAATCACACATGTTGGTTTAGATGTAAATTTTAGGCTGTCTAGCAAAAATTTTTCAAAAGTGCCAGAAAAGACCTAGTCCCATACCCCTGTGCCCTGACTCAGGCTTCACGGAAAACCTGGGGCTGATGCCACTGGGCCCCGTGCTGGAGCAGAGGGTGCGCAGCGTTAGTGCATGAGTCAGCCTCCGCCGCCGGCCAGTCGCTGGGGACCCCTGGCCCTGGCTCCGGTGCTGCATGGGGTCTTTTTCCTTCATGTGATCCTGCCTGCCCTGGGACTGTGTGCGTGTGCATGTGTGTATGTGTGTGTGCATACGCGTTGGTACGTGTGTATGTGCACATGCGCCCCTGTACACGTGCATCTGTGTTCACTAGGCTAGAGCTCCCTGAGGGCAGGGCAGTCCCAGCTCTCTGTGTCCCCGAACCCAGCCCCAGCCTGGCTCGTAGTCTCGGAGCAGGCGGAGCATTGATGGACGCCTAGAGCCTCCTTTGGGGGCCCCTGACTCCCCTGACGCGTGGCGTTCCCCTCCCTCACCCAGCAAGTTCCTGCGCTTCCCCGGTGGCACGCCTCCCGTGGCCTTGTCAATATTTATTTGTGGTTGTCGCTGCCTCCCTCCTGGACTGGTTCCTCGGGCGGGCGTGCCTGGCGGTGGCTGTCCCCGTCCTCGGGGAGCGGGCCTCCAGCCCGGCGCCCGGCTCGGGCTCAAGGTCAGCGGTGTGTGGGCTTGAACTGATGAGCGTGTTTACTGAGCTTCCTCCCCGGCCTGCACCGGCAGCTCCGAAATGACATTTCAGGAATTGAATTACCGACATTTCAGTACTTGCAGAATCCAGGAATAGTTTATTTGATTATATCTGTTGGAAGTCATTGCCACAACCGGCTTCGCTTTCTTCGCCAACGTCTAAACCGAGTGGGGAGAGACAGCAGGGGAATGCCGTAATTACCCGAGTTCCCCAAAAGCACATCTCCCGAGCTGGCAGCGGCGATGGCTCTACCCTGGACCGGGGAGAGCCCAGGGTCCCATTGCTGCCTCAGGCCGGGGCAGTGTCACCTGCCTCTGCCGTTCAGGTGGAATCTGCCCGTCACACAGACGACCCACTCAGACGGAAAACCGTGCGTGCGGCGCCTGCAGCTGCGAAAGGATCCTCCCTCTGGTCTGTGGTTCGGGGCAGCAGGGAGCCGTTTAGTTCTGCCGTGTAGAGTCACGTGACGTCCATGGCCCGATTTCTGTGCCCCCATCCTGCCAGGCAGGGGCTGTTGGCCTCGGGGCTCACTCGACCCCTCGGGGAGTTCTCTCCAGATTTCCCTGGGATTTCCCTGGCCTTGCGGTGCCTGTAGAATCTGCAGGGGGCTCAGAGGCCCTTCTAGGCCCTGCGGGGTCCATATGGCTGCAGGCCTCGGGGGCGGGGCGAGGGGAACGCACACACTTGGTGGGGCTGAGCAAGGCTTCGGCTTCCCGCTTCTTCAGAGCTGGGGCCCATTTGACAGCATTCACAAGCTCTTGCCCCATGCAGGAGCAAGTTAAAGAGCAGCAAGGACTTGAAGCAGAGGGAGGTGTTCACATGATGGGTTCGGATAGGGCTTCGCGGCAGCCCAGGTGTAGAGGGAGAACTGGGAGGGAATCCATGAGGCCTTCTTGGAGGAGGTGGCAGTTAAGCCAGCCAAATTTGTTCATTGTCACTAATTCCCTATTAATCAAATAATAATGAATATGCCATGTTCGGGTCCACTTGGGAAAGCTGAAAGTGATCTCAAAGGAGGCATAGATTCAACCAGCCCTGAATTAGTTATACTTTAAGAAGTTTAGCTTATAATTTTGAAAAAGGAAAAGACTCTGTCCTCATTAGGCTATACCCCCAGCGTGTCCTTGAGACCTCCTTACTCCTTGAAATGTGCTTCTTAACGCTTTTGGAAAAACAACTTTCCCTTTCTATACTTAGCCCTTATGTCAGCGTGCAGGCGCCTACCTGGCCCACTTATCTTCAAGCATGCGCTGGGCTAGGCCCCTGGGGTGCCGGGACGCAGATAGTGCATTTGGCCTCTGCCCAAGTGGAGCCCACATGTTCTTTGAGAGCCTGTTGGAGCTGCCTGGCTAAACCTGGAGCCCCTTTTCTGCTTCATTGCTAATGTCTCCTTCCCTCCGAAGTGCCTACCTTCCCATCCCCAAATCGCCTCTGGTTTTATCTTCTTCCAATTGAATTCCCATCAGTCCTGGAGCAGGTGGAACACCTGTGTGTGGGGGTGGAGGGACAGAAATGCAGCCCGTGCCCCCACACGCGTGCCTGCAGGTGTGTGCGTGGAACTTGGCAGTTGGAGGAGACTTCGGGGTTGGGATTTCCAGCCTGGTCTGACACTGGCCTGTTCACTGCCACCTGGACAAGCCCTAATCCTTGTGTGCAGAACTGACGGTCTCTCCGAGGAAAGCCTGGCTGGGTGCTGGTAGGAAGAGGCTCCCAGGAGCAGAGCAGGTGCTGGCTTAGGGCGAGTTGCATTTTGTTTGTCCCCAGAGCAGGGTCCAGCATGTGGGAACTGAGTGAGTGGTCACTGCGAGCTGGCCCTTGACGCCTAGACACTTAGCGTAGGCGCCGGACCACAAGGTGACCGCTAGCACTGGCCTTTAGCAGGGTACAGGAGCCTGCCAGGGGTATGATTTGATTTGGGGTGAGGGGCACCCAGTAAGCTGTACCAGCTATTGAGAATTCCCAAGGATGTGTTCCTTTGTTGAGGGGTGCCCTGCTTAGGCAGCGGCAGGGTAGTGGGAGGACTGGGTTCAAATTCTGACTGTGCCTCTGGCTTTGGCTGGCATGCATCCTGTGGGCCTCTGTTTCCTCATCTATAAGGTAGAGGGGCCCCTCTAAGGTTGGCACAGAACTGGACGTGCTATGGGGGCTGCCCCCTTTGCTGCTAGGAGCCCAGGCTGAGTTGGCACCTCCCAGCAGCAGGGCCAGGTCGGGAGCTGGCAGGGGGGGGGAGGGGCAGTGGGCAGGGCAGGATCACCAGGCCCAGGTGGATGGAGAGGTCAAGCCTAGGGAATGGTCAGGGCAGGTCCAGGGGGTGGCCTCTGGCTCCTGTGGCCTTGCTGTTTGCAGCTTGGGGTGTGTGAGCCTGGCTGGCTGCTCAGTTGGAGGGGACACCAGTCTGAATATATATAGGCTCCTTGGAGGTGGCCTTGTCTCTGGAGCCGAGTAGACAAGCCGGGCTGTGTCCACATCTGCCCCATGTCTTTGACCTATTTTCCAATTCTCCTTTGAGAAGAGCTTTTCTTAGCAAATTGTCCACCTTGTTTGCTCTGTGCTCTCTGCATGCTCTGAACATAGAGTTTGACCTGGGCTTTGGGGTCCCAGGTAACCCCTTTGGTTCTGGTGCAGGCAGGGGGTGGTCTCTGGCCGATAGCCCCACGTGGGAAGGGAGCCCCAGGGTGCAGCTCCGCCTGTCGCCCTCAGTCCCGGCCTGGGGTCCCACAGAACCTCGTGTCCTGTTGGTCGGTGGGCGATTTGGAGAAACCCTGTCCTTCTCGCCCATGACTCCACTCCCCCACTGCCCTGTGTTTCCCAGGGCAGCCCTCCCCTGCCTCTGCGTTCCACACTCCCGTTTCCTTCTGAGGTTTCCTGTTCCCCTCCTAGAGGACACCGCCTGGCAAGGGCAGGACTGCAGGCGCGGCCCTGCCCGCGAAGGTCAGCGTGGCTTGGAGGACGGGCCGGGGTGCGGGCGGGCCCTCGGTGGGTCTGGCTCTGTCCGGCTCCACGTCAGGGGTGGCTCTGTGACGGTGCAGGAGTCTGAATGACGGGCCAGCCGCCTGCTCCAGGCCTGCACTGCTTCGCATGCTTGTCTCATTCTTAGGAGGCTGTTTCACAGTCTCCCTTTCGTCTGCCCTCATTATTTTTGCAGAAGAAGAAATACACACAATGGTTGTCTTTATCTTATGTAAAAACCCGAGAACTGCATGGCCTAAAAGCTGGGTGTCCAGTCTAGCCGTCTTTCGCCATCTGGGCTGAGTTTGGTTTTGCTCTGTCTGTGTGTCGGGTCAGTCCTCAGCCGGGGCTAAAGGTCAGAAAAGTCGCGTTTCCATGGCATGAGCCACGCAGGGATGCTGGTGGCACCCTGGGCTGTGCAGACTGAGGTGGGCACAGCCTGAATCTCCTAGAGCATGTGGAGCGCCTACTGCATGCTTTCTGTCATCTATTAAGCACCTGTTGTGTCCCAGATGCTGTGTCTAACACTCTGGACATAGGGAAGGGTAAGGGTGGCCCACCCAGGGGCTCCCAGTCGGTGGGGGGCAGACTGGTGAGTGTCTGGTTATGACGCAATGGGACAAGCACTGTCACCGTGGCAGGGCACAGCAGCGGGGGCCCCGTGCTTGCCCCCTACCCCCCGCCCAGCTGCAGCCTTCCCAGGCCAGGTGAGATGGGCCTGGGGAGTTCTTCCTCCCCACCTGCCGGGAGGGTGGCACAGGGCTGTCGCTATCTCTGCTGTCAGCCACAGCCACAGCACACCTGTGTTGCTCCTTAGAAGGGCTGTCACCTGTGGGGACAGTGCCAGCTGCTCCTGCTCCCCGCCCCAAGGACAGGACCAGGAGCCTGTGGGGTGCATAGGAGCCAGCTGTCACAGCTCCCTGGCCCGGGAACTGTGGCCCAGTCTAGAGGGGGCCAGTCTCTGGGTTCCACGGCGGCTACCTTCCCCACCTCTGCCCCCTGCTGCCTCTGAAGCCCCTCTCCTGGCTGCTGTCACTTCAGTGACCCTCAGAGGGAGGGGTCAGCTCTGCCGGGGACCCGAGAGAGGGAGCCCCACCCACAGGCACTGCTTCACTCTCCTCCGAGCAGACGTGAGCCCTGAGCAGGTGCAGCCTATGAGGCTAGAGGGACACAGCTCGGGGCCAGACGGGTGAGGGCAGCAGGCCCAAGAGCTGTGACCAGCCAGGAGCCTCCTGGCGCAGCAGGCTGGACGTGGGGCTTCCCGGCCAGTTGTGGATGGGGGAGAAGAGGAAGAGGATGCTTGGGGAAGGAGAGTCATCTGGGAGGTGGGCAAGATCCCCTGGCTGGAATGAGAGGCAGATGGGGAAACTGAGGCTTGGAGTGGAGGAAGGGACAGCACAGGGCTTGGGCTCTCTGTGCATGCTCTGAACGTAGTTTGACCTGGGCTTTGGGGCCCCAGGTAGCCCCTTTGGTTCCGGTGCAGGCAGGGGGTGGTCTCTGGCCGATAGCCCCACGTGGGAAGGGAGCCCCAGGGTGCAGCTCCGCCTGTCACCCTCAGCCCGGGCAGCTCTCTGTGCGTGATGCCATCCGTGCTGCTTCCCCATGAATAAGACATGAGGGGGATGGAGGGCCTTGAAGTATCATCATTATCTGACTTGATAATAGAAAAATTAAAATTTAAAGTGATCTAAAGTGACGAGTGACAGAAATGTTCCTAGAAACCGGAGATTGGGTGCCGCTCGGATCTCAGTGCAGATGATATAGGACACAAAATCCCCTGGAGTGTTTATGTGTATATATATATAATGTTTCAGAATTCTCAGCCAAGGACAAAAGGCTTCTGTATTCCTGGAGCACTGGGAGTCCCTTAGTCTTTGCCAGCCAGCCCTGAGAAGCAGCCCCTCTCCACTGGCCACCGGCCTTCTAGAACCAGAAGGGCCTCCCACCCAGGTGGCCCTGGCCTGGCCCACCAGCACCCCTAGACTTGGGCTCAGCCCCCAAGCCTGGGACCTCCCCACCTCCCAAGGATCTTATCTAGGTCTAATCTTTGGAACCCAGGGCCCTTGGGAACTTCTAGCACATCCCCTTGCGCCCCGATTGGGGCTCCTGCGAGGTTGACTCTGTAACGTATTTGGGGACATGAGGTCTGGTTTTCCCCGTTGGGCCTCTAGGAAGATGCAGCCTAGCCAAGTCCTCGTTCCCCTAGTCTCATGACTGGCTGTCCCTCGAGCTCAGGTGACCTGGCTGGGCCTGTGGCTTCTGCTCTCCTGCTGGGCCCCAGATGGGCTTCACATGCTGTGGGCTCCCGCCTTCCCTAAGGGTGCCCCAGATCCTCCCCGAGCCTCATCCGAGTCCTCGAGGTCAGTGGGGCAGAACACCAGAGCCCCAGGGACATCGGGCTGCACGGAACACTTATTTTAATTATAAGAGTTACATAACAACATATCAGAAAATTGGCAAAATACAGGGCAAAGCAGAAAGTCTCTGGCAGTCCCCTTCCAACATAGGCTTTCACGTGTGTGTGTTCCCTTCTGGTCTTGGTTTGCTTTCCTTGCTGTGTTGGCACTCGCATTGCAAGGCTGGGTGTTTTCTTGCTGGCGTCTTTAAGCGTTGCAGCAGGAGTTGTTTCTCTTCAGGATGCAGAGACAGAACCTGCCTGGGGCTGACCGTGCAGCTGGGAGGCCGGGGACGGAGGGGGGGGGGAGGCAGCCTGTCCCCAGCGCCCAGGTGCGGGGTGGGATTGAACCAGACCCTGCCCTCCGGGAGCACGGGGGACAGACACAGGAGTATTTAATTCCAATACAAACACAAAACATTGTGACAAGCGTTCTGAGTACTTCTTGCAACGGGCCTGAGCTGGGTGCCGGCCGGGGAGGACTCGGAGTGGGCGGGCGGACGTTTCCGCCCCATGGCTCAGAGCAGGTGGCTAATCACCGTGTTGGTGGCGTGGTGTGGACCCCCCTGTGATCACCTTGTTTATCTGTGATTGTCGGCGAGCGGGGAAGTTCAAGGGGTCGGGACTTCTTGGCTTTATTCGCCACACAGAACTGACGCCATAAGACACTGGATGGACGGAGGGAGGAGGAGGGGACAGCGGCAGGTGGCTGTGTGGGCAATGCCATGGGCATGCTGTGGGCTGGCCGCAGAAGCGTGGTCTTTGGCGGGCAGCTGAGCCTAGACCCCCCCCCAGCTGGATGTCTTTAGGGAAGAAGTACTAGAAAGTCATACAAGAGAAAAGAGGCAGGGGAGGAAAGAATTCCTACCCGCCCCGCAGCAGGAGCGGCCGCACTGTGGCGTGCAGTGGTCTCACCCAAGGATGCCCTGCCAGGGGAGATAGAATTTCGTGAGGTCGTTCCTTATCTGCTGTTGTAAAGCATGTTTGTTTTTTCCCCCAACTTAGCAACACTTTGTTCTTCCCTAGGATTCGCCAGGCAGGACGGGCTTGGCGAGGGAACCTCTCCTGCCTGGACACTTAACGGCCCCTCCTGGGGCTTGGGGTGGGGATGGGGCGCTCAGGGCTTCCCTGGGCCCAGGTGGGGGAGCAGGAGCCATCAGGTGTCAGAGCTGCGGTGGGCAGAGACGAGGGTCCCACCGCCACTCCTGCTCCGAGAGCCGAGAGCCGAGGACACAGATCACAGCAGCGATGCCACCAGTTGTCCTGTGGCGCTCAGGGACCAACATGCACTCTGAAGTCAGAATCGACCAGGATTTGAGCCCCACATCTTCCTCGCAGCAGCCATGGGCCCTTGGGCAGGTTATGCGACTTCCAGATGTTAGTGTCCTCCTTACAGAGGGGCATGGGGACAGTACCTTCCTCCAGGGGTTGGAGGAGAAAGTGCAACCAAGCAGCCTCTCCTGCGGTCCCCTGCGCAGAGCGGGCACTCAGCAGGTGCTGGCTGCTTTCGCGCCTGGGAAAAAAAGACTCAATTGGAAAGCAATTAATGAAATAATTCAGGAGAGTAGTTGGAAAGACGATACATTCATATGAGCTATAACCGCTTATTAACATATAATTTTAAAATATTTCAGTCCTGTGCTGCAGTGGTTATGTTGGTAGTTACACAACTGTATACATTTGCCAAAACTCACTGAACTGTACACCTAAAAAGGGTTAATTTTATTGTGTGTAAAGCATACCTTACTAAACTTGACTTTACCCCCAAAATGCCATTCTTAACGTCAACGAAGTATATCAAAATACTCAGGTCTAATGTTAAGGGGAAACGTGCCTGACCTAGATGAAGGGAAAAAATGACATTTAAATATTTTGTCGTTGTTTTCCCCCTTGTTACAGCAGTAAACATTAATCCATCCATTCAACCAGTATTCACTGAGCGCCTACTGTGTACGGAGCACTGTTGTAGGTTTTGGGGATACGCCTGAAAAATAGAACAAGCGTCTCATTTAGTAGGAGACTGATGACAGACGT
Organism: Microcebus murinus; assembly: GCF_040939455.1. Lineage (NCBI taxonomy): Eukaryota > Metazoa > Chordata > Mammalia > Primates > Cheirogaleidae > Microcebus > Microcebus murinus. The sequence goes on from NC_134106.1 coordinate 7,655,994, forward strand.
AATAAACAGCCAGGGGACACACGCCATGGGAAGGGACAGGGCAGACAGTGGGAGTCGGGTGTGTTGGAGGGCGGGTCTTGCAATTTCAGACAAGTCCGTTGTGGCAGGCCTCGTGGAGCAGGTGACATTGGGCACGGTGTGGGGACCGCTGCCCGGGAGAGCGTCCAGCAGAGCGGGTGCAGGGCCCAAGGTGGGAGGGGCCAGGTGGGCAGGGAGTGAGGACAGCACTTCTGGAGCACCTGCAGAATCTGGCCGAGAATATAAACACTCCCACCAGGGGGGCGGTCCTGATCGCAGGGTCTTCCATCGCTTGAACATCATAAAATATGTATTTTTCTGGCTTACCATAATCAGACTGTGTTTTTTAAAATACTGCATTGTAACTTGTTCAACATGATCCGTGATCAAAGATGTTTTTCCTGTCTTATTAAAGTCATCCTTTGTGGCCCGGTTTTGAAGGCTCTGGCAGTATTCCGGGCCCGGGTGTGCGCTAATTTGTTTAACGGAAGCGCTGCTGTTCATTGCCGAGGCTGCGTCTCCCACACGGCACCGCTGAGGGGTGCGCGGAGGCCGGCCACAGCGGCGCGCTGGCGCCAGTGACGGGCTCTGAACGATGGCGGGTGGAAGGGGCCTAGCTGAGCCGCAGCAGATGTGCCCTTACCTGGTGGCACCAGGCCTTTGGGACACCCTGTGTTTATGGTACTTTCCCCACTGCTTGACCTTTAGAGGTGCTTCACCTGGAAAGGTACATGGACTTGAAAACATAAGGAGCATACTGCTGGCTTCCCAACTTTGTGGACTCCCTGGCACAGTTAACAGGCCTTACCTGCTGTGGCCACCTGCTGGCATCCCAGTGTCATGGCCTCGCAGACCTCTGCCCTGACCTTTTACGCACACACGTGCCCGGATGGACAAGGTGCTCCTTCGCCCAAAACCCCACCCCCCACCGAGCCCCACCTCCTGTTTCTCCTCCTCCCCTCTGCTCCCAGCGTCCCTTCCGCCTACCTGCTCCTACCTGCTTCCTTAGCCCTGGCAGAGCCTCAGCCCCGAGGGCAGGGGCTCCTCGCAGCCACACCTGCCCTGGGCCACCACACCTGCCCTGGGCTGGCCTGCCGGGGCCCCAGCCGCCCGTCACTGTGTGGCGCTGGGACACAGAATGGTCACTGGGATGTTCTGTCCTGAGGAGCTGTCAGGCCCGTGCGAAAGTGAACACGAAACATAAACGAGCCTCCACAGTGTCCCAGGAGCAGGAGCTGCTGGGGGGTGGGTGCAGGCAGGGCACCCAGGGAGGGCATCCGAAGGGCGTGTGAAGATGGGGCTGGACCGAGGGAGAAGATGCTGAAGGCGGATCTTATCTCTGGGCCAAATACCTTAACCGAGCAAAGTAGCAACTTCTAGGCCTGTGACCTCGAGACAGCCCAGATGTTGGGGGACAGGATGACAGTGGCCCTTTTGGGGTAACTTGTCTAGATTCAGGGCTTTCGATGGGACTGGTGACAGTCCCATCAAGGCAGGATCCTGAGGGTGGCATGAGCTGTCTGAATTCTCTGGCGTTTTCCAGGTTCCAGACTCTGCAGCTAGCTTGGCCAAGGCAAAGTAGAGAAAGGTATAGTGTCGTGCTTTGGGTTTCTTTTGAAAGCTGCTTTGAAAGGTGTGGGGCTCGTTTGCAGGAACGGTTAACATTTCCAAGGCCAGTGGGGCCAGAGAGGTTCAGTTGCAGCTGTTTTGCCTCCTGTCCTCACAAAGGAGGGAGCGTCTCTCAGCCTGCTCGGGCTGCGTAGACAGTGGATGCTCATTCCTGCAGCTCTGGGGGCTGGAGTCCGGATCAGGGTGTGCGCTCAGCCGGGCGCGGGGGAGGGCGCGTCCTTGCTGTGCTCTCACGTGGACTGCAGGTGGGCCCTGGCCTCTTCTTCCTCGAAGGACACTAGTCCCATCGTGGGAACCCACCCTCATGGCCCCAGCGAGCCCTGATCACCTCCCAAAGGCCCCACCTGCTAGCACTGTCGTGTCGGGGTTAGGGCGTCACACTGGGCTTGGGCTGGGAGCACAGCCATTCAGTCTGTGACCGCCCCGGGGGTCTAGGGCGGACGGACTGGGACGCTCGTGGTAGGCAACGTGAAAAGTGCAGAAACCAGCGAACATAATCCACAGCCCTGCAGCTCGTAGATGAGCACAGCAGGCACCGGGGGCCGTTTCTCCTAGTTGGTTTACAGCGAGGCTAAGGGACGTGGAGCTGTGCCGTCACTGACGTCAGACTGCCCGGTCATTTCGGGTCCTGCTTTCTCCGTTTAGTGCCATGTTGTTCCATCTCCTGTGTCGTTCAAAATTATTTGTAAACATAACTTTGAATGACAAGTCCTAGAAGTTTTTGGACCTGGACGTGATTCAGTCCAGCCTCCTCATCCCACAGAAGGCCACACCCTCCCAGGGACGTCAGGGCAGAGCGGGGAGTTGGGACTAGACTCAGCCCTGCGTCCTCCCCTCGCGGCCCCGCCCGCTGCCGCCCCCAGCGGGAGGTGCCCCTGCGTCTGCAGCGCTCAGGCCTGCGCTTGTGTGCTGGCGCCAGCGGGCCACGCTGAAGACCAGGTTTGAAGTCCGGCCCTGCTGCTCTCCGAAATCCCGCGCCTCCCTCTGTGTGTCTGTGAATGTCCCTCACTGCTTGTTTCTCAGAAAAGCTGTAAAGATGAGCGAGGTGTTGCTGTGGAAGTTGCTTGGGAGGGAAGGTGTTTTCTGTGCACCTCCATGGTGCCAGAGGCAGGTGTGAGGGTGGCCTCCTGGAGGGTGCGCAGACCCGGCCCCCTTTCTCGGCAGGCTGGGCCGTGGGCCAGACACTTCACATTCCGCAGGGCCACGGCTGACCTGGGCTGAGAGCCGAGCAATGGTCAGTTGCATGGCCTCGTGGGTGGTCGGATGGCCTGACCGCAAAGGCCTTGAGTAAGGGGTTGACCGTCGCCACTGGACGTCTCTCAATGGTGCCATATGGCTGTGCCGTGACCGTGTCGGCGGTTTCTTCTGCTGCTATGTAGAGGTGGCACGGATGACAGATTGTCTGAGGGCGCAAAACTGGAGAGCTATTCAAACTCCAGAAGCTCTGGTAGGTGGAAAAGATGAGCTGAAACAAGATGAAATGTAACGGGGTGAACGGCAGGCTTTGCACTTTGGTTTAAGTATAGAGTCGTTCATTCATGAGAGTACGGGTTTGAGAAAAAATAAGATTTGAACGGCTCAGAGCGCACACAGCGACTCTTCCCCGCGCTGCAGCCCTGAGCTGGAATCGGGAGGGCCTGGCCTGGGTCCTTTGCACGAGGCTCTCCCGGAGCCAGGTGTGCCCTCTCGTTGGGGAGGTGGACTCCTGACCCGAGTCCAGACACGAATTATAATCACTTCAGAAATGCTCTGCAGAATTTAAATTGCACAAGTGCCTACAGCCCTGAAGAGCTGTTTGATGTACTGGTTGTGCAACTGTCGGGCAGCTTTTCCCTTTGCCACAGTAAATTTGCAATTAAAGAAGAAAAACAAATGCAGCTCTCAGTCAGAAGTAGGCACGGTTTGCTTGGTCTGGAGATACCAGCTCATACGCAGTGGGCTGGAGGAGGAGTGTGGGCAGGTGTGTGGGAAAGCCACGTGTGTGTCGCCTGGGCTCAGCCCACGTCTTATGGGGCACACCTGGGTCCGTGAACTCTGGAGCATGTTGACACAGGGGCCTGCTGCAGCAGGGGGTGTGGCGTGTTTGCTGCTGGCTATTTTAACTGACTGGTCCCTGGGAGTTTTCCAGCCAGGACAGCCTGCAGGAACAAGTCTTCGGGCGCTGAGCCAAAGGCCTCCCCAGCTGGGATCCATTCAGGCCCAAGGGGCTGGGGTGCCGGCCACCACCACCCACCATCCTCTGTGATGTATCAGTAGAGGGCCCACCTGCCTGAAGGGCTGAGCTGCCCCCAGTAGGGGTGTAGAAGCTTCTCTTAAGGCCCCTGGCAGAGCTGCTCCCCACAGCCCACCTGTGGGGGGAGCTGCTCCCCCCATTGCCCCACCGCCCACTCTCTGCATGGCTAACTCATAGTCATCCTTCAAGTGCCTGTTTAGATGTCACCTCCTCTGAGAAGCCTTCCCAGATTCCAGGTCAGGCTGGAGGCCCCTCCCTGGACTCCCCTGGAATCCTGCACTCTTGCCTATGGCACGTGCCACTTGGGGTGGGGCACTTATCACACCGTGAGCTCCTTGAAAGCAGGCATCACTCTTGCTCTCTGCTGTATCTGTACACTTAGGACGATGGCTGGCGCAGAGCAGGAGTTCAATTTAAATGTTTTGAATGAGTGAACGAATGTATAAATGAGACTTCAGTTCCAGCTCAGAGACTAGCCTACCTCCCCAGTGAGGAAGTTCAAATGTGGGAACCACTGAGTGTTTGGTGGGCCTGGGTCCCCTGGACCACTGCTTGTGCAGGACAGAGGCAGCCCCCACGTCCTCATGGGACTAGTGGGTAGAACAGGGCCCCAGGTGGCCTGCTGGCCCTGCCTGAGGTGTCCAGGTGCCCCTGGAGCGGGCACCAGCCAGGAGGTGCCTGCATCCCTTCGTCCAAGCAAGGAGCCACCTGAGATCCTTAGAGGATTCTGTAAGGACCTAATGTTGTGCTTTGCATAGTAGAGACCCGGGGCTGCTGACCCCAGCAGACGTCCCGCACAGGGACTGAGAGTCTCCCCTGTGTGACCTCAGCAAGTCGCCTGTCTTCTCAGGCCTGGGTTTCCATGGGGAGACATCAAATGACCAAGTAATGTGACACTCCTGCACTGTAAAGTGCCCTGCGTAGAGATGTTCACCTCCCATGGCCGGGCCTCGGCTGGAGACTGCTCTGCTGTGTCAGGCAGCACTAAAGGGACTGAACTTGTCAGCCTGTCTTTCCCCTGGACAACTTGGGGGTGTCGTGACACCCTTTGTATCAATTCCTGCCCAGGTTCTCTGTGCCACCAAAACATAATGTCGTTAGGGTTCCCTGATGGAGCATTTTGAGGCTCTGGTCTACAGTAAAGACTGGTGCTCTGTGATTTTAGAGTAAATATGGCTTTAAAGCCATCAGGGAATTGCAGGTGGAAACACCGCTACACACCCATCGGGATGGCCAAGACCCAGAACACCGGCCACTCCAAGTGCTGGTGAGCATGTGAACAACAGGAGCTCCCGTTCATTGCTGGTGGGAATATAGAACGGCACAGCCACTTTGGAAGCCAGGTTAGCAGTTTCTTGCAAAGCTAAACGCACTCTCCCTATGATCCAGCAGTCACGCTCCATGGTATTCACTCGAAGGAATTAAAAACTGACGTCCACGCCGGGCGCGGTGGCTCACGCCTGTAATCCTAGCACTCTGGGAGGCCGAGGCGGGCGGATTGCTCGAGGTCGGGAGTTCAAAACCAGCCTGAGCAAGAGCGAGACCCCGTCTCTACTATAAAATAGAAAGAAACTAATTGGCCAACTAATTATATATAAAAAATTAGCCGGGCATGGTGGCGCATGCCTGTAGTCCCAGCTACTCGGGAGGCTGAGGCAGAAGGATCACTCGAGCCCAGGAGTTTGAGGTTGCTGTGAGCTAGGCTGACGCCACGGCACTCACTCTAGCCTGGGCAACAAAGCGAGACTCTGTCTCAAAAAAAAAAAAAAAAAAAAACTTACGTCCACACAAAAACCTGCACGTGTATGTTTGTGGCAGCTCTGTTCATAATTACCAAAACTTGGGAGCAACCAAGATGCCTTTGGGTAGGAGAATGGATAAATGAACCACGGTACATCCAGACAACGGGATATCATTTCACAGCACTAAGGAGAAATGAGCTATCAAGCCCTGAAAAGACACGGAGGAAACTTAAATGCTTACACTCAATGAAAGAAGCCAATCTGAAAAGGCTACAGATGGGTGATTCCAACCACATGACATTCTGGAAAAGGCAAAGCTATGGCGACAGTAGGAAGATCAGTGGTTGCCAGGGGTTAGTGGGGACGGAGGGACGAACAGGTGGAGCACGGGGGATTTTAGGGCAGGGAAACTACCCTGTGTGGGTAGCGGTGGACACATGTCATTGCACATTTGTCAAAACCCACGGAGTATCCAGCACCAACAGTGCGCCCTGATGTAGACTCCGGACTCCGGGTGACAGTGATGTGCCGTTGTAGGTTCATGCAGTGTCACAAACATACCACTCTGGTGCTGGGTATTGACAGTGGGGAGGGCAGGAGGGAGGTGTGTGGAAATTCTCTGTACTTTCCACTCAATTTTGCTGTGAACTTAAACTGCTCTAAAAAAAATTAAGTTTATGAATTAAGAAAAAAAAAATGAACTGGCCACATCCAAAATGTCGCACAGAGGGGCATGCATCCCGAAACATGTCAGCTAGATTAGAGGCTGGAACGAAACGACATTTTTTGTTTCTGGACAAGGAACCGCATGCGCCGCCCCCTCCCTGCTCCTGTGTGTATCCGGCTGCAGCTGCCGAGCGTGGTCTCCATGACAAACCGGCCACAGAGCCTGCACACCTTCCTGTGTCTGCCAGCCACACCGCGGGGCACTCGGCCCTTTTCCTGAGCACTCGAAGCTCCGTTTCCTAGAGCTCCTTCCTGTTTAAGCGAAGCAGGGGAGTGGCAGCTCGCTCGTGCAAGACTTCTGAGGGCAACGATGTGCGTGGCAGCACCGCACGCCCCGCAGCCCCGGGCCCTTCCTCTGGGGACGAGGCATGTCCCCTCTGCACGCCCTTTGCCACTACAGTCCTCGACTGGCTGAAAAGTCAATCCAAGAGGTGAGCAGTAGGGGGGTGTGTTTATGTCGGGGTGTCCTAACCTCGGCAGTGCCCTGTGCCCTGCAAGGCGTTCAGCAGCATCCCTGGCCTCTACCTGTTAGATGCCAGTAGACACGACCCACTCTCCCCCCATTGTAATAACCAAAAATGTGTCCAGACATTGCCAGATGTCTCCAAGGGGGCCAAGTCACTCCAGCTGGGAGCCACTAGATTATATGTATGTGTCCGTGTATGCGTGTGTGTGCACACACAAATGCACGCCTTCTGCTGGTAGCTCTGGATTGCATACCTGCTCTAGGGCCAGAGCCAGCTTCCTGGTACTTGCCGTCACTCTTTAAACTAAGCTTCCGATCCTGGCTGGCAGCAGGACCGGCACAGACCTCTTTCCCCAAGGGTAGGGCGAGGGAGGAGGGGACCCAGCTGAATGGTCATTTCCTTCTTCAGTCCTGTGGGATAAGCCTCCCCCCCAGACCCCGTGGGGCATGGGATGGAGGCTGCCCGTGTTGTTCTTGCAAAAGACCCCTTGTGAAAGCTCAGGGCCGAGGGACCAAAGCCCCTTGTCATCCATGTGGGAGGGTGCACAGGGAGGGTTCCAGCACCCAGCCCCCGGGAGCTGGGGCAGCCGGTCCCTCTGCGGTGGCCTGTCACTCACACGCTCACCTCTTCCCTCCACAGTGGTGCTTGCTGGGTGCCAGGTAGTGTGCTGGGCATGGCGACACGGCCCCCTCCCCTCACGGTCCCTGCCCTGCGGGGTCACAGGCGGTAATCAGCAAGTCCCAGAGGAGCTATGAAATGCTGTCAGCGAGCTGGGAAGGGAGCCACACCGCAGCATAAAAGCCAGCGGCCCAGAGTTTTGGGGCTTCCCTGGGGAGGGACCCTGAGCGGGGGTCTGAGGGAAGAGCGGGTCCTTGGGGCGTTAGGGAGTGTCCCAGAAGGGGAAATAGCACGACCACGACGACAGCCGGAGCTTGGCACTTGGAAAGAGCCTCAAGAGCTTTCTTTCCAATTGTGAAATGAGCTGGGCAGACTGGAATCACAAACATAATAGAGACAGAGGTGACGGGACGCCTCTGCTGTGAGTGGCCTCTGCTGAATGCCTGTGTGTGTGTGTGTGTGTGTGTGTGTGTGTGTGTGTGTGTGTTGTGTGCGTGCGTACACTGCTTGGCGATGGTCCTCGTCATCATCACAATAGCCTGTCCGAGGCCCTGGGCCCACAGAGGCTGAGAACCCGACCTAGCCGCCCAGTGGTGGGAGGCCGGCCAGCCGTGACTGCCCCCCGGGGAGGGTCCCGGCACGTGTGAGGGTTGCAGTGTCCCAGGTGGACACCCGGGCTGTGGGACGGGGCGCAGGAGTCTGCCCCGTACCGCGCAGCGGCTGCAGGCTTGGTCCCCCCCGGCAGGAGCCCGGGCGATGTGGGTGAATCGAGTGCCTTGGTACAAGCACTTTCCTCGCAGGGGCCCGCGTGTCTCGAGGCCGGGCCGGGCTGTGATTTTCCGTTTGCTGTGCGAGGCTGATTTCACTCTCGGATGCAGAATGGAAAGCCGTGTGGGCAGATCACGGTGAGCTGTCTGCTCGGGCCACGGCGGAATCTGGTGTCTGCTGGGCCGAGCCGTGTCGCTAATGGGATTCTCGGGGCCTTTGGGTGTTTGTGGTGCGGCGGCTGCCGTGGGAACCCAGGGGCCGCTCATTTGTGGGGGATGAATAATTTATTTCTGTTTTCAGATGACTTGTCCCTTCCTCACAGATCCTGCGCCCGGCTGCCGCGCGTCCTGTAGGCTGCTGATACGTGGCTTCGGGAGAGCGTGGCTTCATCCCCTCTGCCCTGGACGCCTGTTTCCAGGCTGCACTTTGTAGGCTGCGTTTAAGGAGGGGTCCGAGCTTCTCCACTCCGGGTGCTTTTCTTGCTTTTCGTCTCCTTGTGGGGAAACTGCCTTCCCTCCTCCTCGGCCTGCTCAGGAAGCACGGTCCAGAGCTCGGGCTGGGCCTGGGTTCCAGGGCTGTCTGGCAATTAGGATATCAATGCCTATGAGACAGACTTTGTTTCCAGTTTGGGTGTGTGACAAGCTGAAACCCACATATGGTCACAATTAGCCGGAAAATTTCAGGTTTTCACCTGTGCCGGCTTGACCTCAGCCTAGGTTGCTCACCTGCCCCCTCATTGGTCTCCCTGACATCCACCTTGACACATGGCATCCGTCCTGCCCAGGCTGCTAAGCTGATCCTCCTCCTAGTCCATCGCTCAGGAGCCCACCATGGCTCCCTATTGCCAAACGCGGCTTGAACTCCAGGATTCAAAGCCCTCCGTGGATGGGCCCAGTCCTTCCTCCCCAGCCCATCTCACGTGGCTTTGCCTGGAGCTGCGGCTCACTGGTGCCTCCCTTTCATGTTTACTGAGTCTGCGCTGTTCTCAGTGCTATGCAGGGGCTTGGAGACACAGGGAGCAGGATACTCCCCGGGTACTCAGCCCAGAGGGGACAGGAGCGCAGCAGACAGGTTATCCGCAGCCCTCACAGGTGGCTCGGGGCCCTGGGAATGGGGGAAGGCGGTGTGGGAGTCTCAGAATTTTTGCCCCACTTGGTGAGACTGAGACCCCAGGTGAGTGTCCGGGGCCTCGGATGCCAAACTGCAAGGGTCTGCAGGCCAAGGGGACTCAGAGGCTTTAGTCACGGTGGGCACCTGGAGCCTGGCCGGGCCCCTCTGCCCACCACCTACCCCCTCCCGCCTCCCCACAGACCTTGCCTTTTGCATTAGGCCCACCCTTTGCACCGCCTTGCACTTCATCACTTAATTACACTTAAATATTTAATTAGTACCGGTTTCCTCTCTCCTTCATTGCTCCTGAGGGCAAGGTTTCTGTCTCTGGCATCCCCGAGGGGCAGGGCGTGGTGCCAGCAGGTAGCTGGTCGGGGAGCAGGGCTTGCAGGCCGGGTGGGCTCCGGTCTAGCTCTTGGCTCAGAGCTGGCTGGCTGTGTGGCCTGGGGCAAGGCGCTCGGCACCTCTGACCTCTGTTTCTCATCTGTAGCAGGGGGACGGTCAGTGCCTGCTGGGGCCTGTGAGGAGCCGGAGGGACAGCATGTGGGCGGATGTGCCCGGCGATGGGTGCGTCCTTAATGCCACCTTCAGATTGCGCGCCAAGGCCTGCGCGCCTAAAGAGTGCACGTCGGTGGGACTGCAGCCCCTCCGGTGGTCCTCACCGCATCGCAGAGGAGGGTCGGATTCCCATTGTCAGAGGAGGCTCTTCCACAGTGGTGGAGTGCTTGGCTCACACCCCCACACGCATGCCACTGCTGGTGCTCTGAGCACCCACTGTCCCTGACACGTCCAGCGTGGGCCCAGGAGCAGCCTCGGCAGGGACAGCTGGCAGTGCGCTGTGGGCAGGCAGTACCCATGGCGATTTCCAAACTGCGCACCTGCTGGTCCTTCTCTGGCCTCCAATATCATCATGAATGAAACTTTTAGGGTGTTTAACAGTGGTGCTCAGGGAGGCCTGTGGCCCCAGCTCATGTGACAGGTAACCAAGAGGTAACAGGTGACATGTGGCCTGAGCAGCTGGAAGGGGCACTTAGTCAGGCAGTTGCCTGAATCTTTGCACCTCTGCCCTGCAAATGGGCAGGAGTTTTGCCTGGCCACACCTGGCTCTGATCTTAGGTAAGACCCTTTCCTCTTGGGGCCTCTGTTTGTTCCACTATAAAAGGAAAGGATTGGATAAAATGGGTAGTTTTTCTTTCCTTTTATTCTTCTTTGCAGCTGAACCTTTTCCTCTCAGGTGAAACCGTGGGGGAAGGTCTGTGTGTACAGCAGATGAGGTGGCCCTGCGGGTGGCGGGAGGCCTGGCTGCTTCTCTTCCTTGCCCTGGCAGGACCCCCATGGGAGCCTCGGCCCCCAGAGACCGTTGGCGGTTTCCAGCCTAGGGCTCTAAGGCCCCCGCAAAGCCTGAGGCTCGCGGGGGCCAGGGTGGACGGCGGACCGCAGGCATGTCTGTGGGCACAGGCTGCCGGGACGGAAAGTGCTGGGCTGGGTTCGGATGTTTTGTTCTCCGGTGTTTCCCCTATGGTTGCCCCATTGTTCCCGTTGGCAAAGGTTCCTTTTATCTTGCTCCTTCTGGAACAGGAGGCGCCTCAGGCTGGCCCTGAGAAGAACAACAGAGCAGGTTGTTATGGCCCCTGGTCCCCGGGTTGGTGGCATCAGGGAGCCATGGGGGGGGTGGCGGTGGCTGGGGCTTGGGAGGTTCCAAGAATTCTGTTAATGGGCAACGAGCCGTTTTATTTTCTTTCCTGCCCGTGGAGGGTCTCGAGTGAACAGACAAGTTTTCATTCTCAAGGAAACGCGGCGCCTCCGGGAGCAGCTGTGCCTCCCCCGTCCCCCCCCACCGGGCCCGACAGGTCTCACTTCTGGGCCGCCCAAGGGCCGGGGCATCTTATTTTCCTTTCCCTGGAGCCTAGTGTTATACTTTTGCAGCACTGTTTGGTTTTCAAAGTTCTACAACAGTTGTGCTTAAAATAAAACATAAACTCCTTCCCCAGCCCCAGGCCCGTACCCAGAAGCCAGGTCTGCATCCCTCGCCCCACGGCAGATGCGAACCTGCAGGGGTGCAAGAGTCCAGGTCTGCACAGCCGTGGCCACCTGCTACGGCGGCCAGAACTAAGACGTGTAACCCGTAGGCTTTTGTGCCTGGCCTCTTCGCTCAGTGCTGTGTTTCTGCGATGTGTTACTGGGGTTCATTTGCATTGCTTCACAGCCGCCGTCCCCAACCCCAACCTTTTTGGCACCAGGGACCAGTTTCATGGAAGACAATTTTTCCATGGAGGGGGGTGGGGCGGGAGTGGGGGGGGCGGGGGAGGCGGAGCTCAGGTGGTGACGCGGGTGGCCCTAACAGGCCATGGAACCGGGCCACAGCCGGGGGGTTGGGGACCATGGCTTTACAGCACCCATTGTGTGAATGTGCTGCAGTGTGTTTACCCATCTCAGACAGATGTTGGGAAAGTTTCCAGGTGGGGTTGGCACCAGTTATGCAGCTGTGAGTGTTCAGTGGACAGGCCAACAGTTCTTCAAAGTCGTCCTAGACAGTAGGTCTTTTGTTATGTGGCGGGAGCTCAGGTGCCCGGGTCGTGGACGTGGGAGTGGGAGCTGCAGTGAGACACGGGACATTCTCTGAAGTCAGGGGTCCTGTGGTCTGGTGCTGGGCGTTGGTCATGGCCACATGGCGCGGGGTGCAGCCTACTATTGTGCAGGGCATTGGTCATGGCCACATGGCGCGGGGTGCAGCCTACTATTGTGCAGGGCATTGGTCATGGCCACATGGCGCGGGGTGCAGCCTACTATTGTGCAGGGCGTTGGTCATGGCCACATGGCGCGGGGTGCAGCCTACTATTGTGCAGGGCGTTGGTCATGGCCACATGGCGCGGGGTGCAGACTACTGTTGTGCAGGGCATTGGTCATGGCCACATGGCGCGGGGTGCAGACTACTGTTGTGCAGGGCATTGGTCATGGCCACATGGCGCGGGGTGCAGACTACTGTTGTGCAGGGCATTGGTCATGGCCACATGGCGCGGGGTGCAGCCTACTATTGTGCAGGGCATTGGTCATGGCCACATGGCGCGGGGTGCAGCCTACTATTGTGCAGGGCATTGGTCATGGCCACATGGCGCGGGGTGCAGCCTACTATTGTGCAGGACGTTGGTCATGGCCACATGGCGCGGGGTGCAGACTACTGTTGTGCAGGGCATTGGTCATGGCCACATGGCGCGGGGTGCAGCTGGTGCTGGGCGTTGGTCATGGCCACATGGCGCGGGGTGCAGCTGGTGCTGGGCGTTGGTCATGGCCACATGGCGCGGGGTGCAGCCTACTATTGTGCAGGGCGTTGGTCATGGCCACATGGCGCGGGGTGCAGCCTACTGTTGTGCGGGGCAGTCTGTCCAGTGCGTCACCCCTTTGTGAAGCTTGCAGCCCGGCTGGTCTCATCCGGCTTGGCTTCCACTGTGTGCTCTGAGGCTGTTCCCAGACCGCAGCCCACCCTGGTGGCCCCTGCAGGACACATAGTCTCCTCTGCACTTCAGTTCCTTGAATGGGGAGAAAATGCCTCTACAAAGAGCTGTTGTGCGAAACGTCTGTGCAACCATATTCTTTGAGCAACTGCGCTTATTTTATTGCCTGGGGACTGAAGTAGAATTAGTCATTTAAAAACTGTAGTCACCTCTGAAATAGTCACAATCCAAAAACCATCCATCTTTAACTTCATACCCCATTATATTTTTTCCTCCCTAAGGGACTTTGCTTCTTAGTTAAGTTGGGTTTCAGAATATATTAAAATAATTTGTCATCTCTTGAGCACACAACCTCCTGGGTATGAGCAGGCAGGAGAGGCCGGACCTAGAGTCGGCGCGGAGCCAGTGCCTGGGAGAGGAGCGGGTCGGGTGCTGGAAGGAAGACGCCTTCCTGGCCGCCTTTCCCTGGGACTGGCCAGCGAGGAGGATGGGCGCCGAAGCCCTGCAGGGCTGGGCCACCAAAGGAGGGACTGGCCCCATAAACGGCCCTAGAGCCATTGCTTGCTTAGGCCATGACCTGCAGGGCCCGGGTGACAGTCTGGGCTGTTTCTGGACTTGAGCTGAGAGGTCCTCCCACGGCGCCTCCTTACGGACTGTGAGTACATCCCGAAGGACCGCGCTCCTGCTCCAAGCCCAGTGGACCAGTCACCACCTTGAGTGCAGGGTGACCCTAAGAGCTTGTGTCTGAGTGCATACCGACACCCGCACACATCTGAGTGTATACCCCACCGGGCAGGTGGGCACGGTGTCCCTGTGCCTGACACGCATGTCGGACACTCAGCATGGTGTGGAGTGCACGCCGGGGCTTCCCAAGGCAGTTTTATAGCTCAGTCCACAGCACATTCCTGGGGCCACGCCTCGGATTTGAGGCTGCCAGGTTCTCACACTCAGCTAGGTTGACACTGTTCGTCCCGCCCGTCTGTAAGGGGTGACCAGTGCTGACACCTGCATGTCCCCTGGCTGCAGGGCTTGCAAACCCCGTGATTTGACCCCTTGCTCCTGTGACTCTGCTCTTTGCTCTCCTGTCCTCTGGTAGAGAGGGTTAGGAGGACATTGACTTAGAGTCTTTTTTTAAAAAAAAAAACAGCTTCATGGAAATGTAATTCACATGCCACACAGTTTACCCATTTAAAGTACACGGTGTGAATATACACTTCAATGGTTTTAGCACACACGTGCAAGCAGCACCACAGTCCATTTTGGAAAATTTCCATCACCCCCAAAGGAAACCTGATACCCTTTAACTACTACCCCTGGTCCTCCAACCCTAAGAAACCACTGATGTATTATACTTTCTGTCTCTACATATTTCCTGTCCTGGACATTTTATATAGATGGAATCATACATTTGTCCTTTCGTGTCTGGCTTCTCTCACTTGCCTTGATGAGGTTCATCTGTGTTGTAGCATATGTCTTCTCCCCTTTTATGGCTGAATGATGTTGCGTTGTATGGGTTGACCGCATTTTGTTTATCCTTTTGTCCATTGATGGACAGTTGGGTTGTTTCCACCTTTTTGGCTACTATGAATAATGCTGCTACACCCGTTTGTGTACAAGTTTTCATGTGGACACGTGTTTTCATTTCTCTTGGGTGTATACCTAGGAGTAGAATTGCTGGGTTATGTGATAACTGTATGGTTAATGATTTGAGGAACAGCCAGACTGTTTTCCATTTTACATTCCACCAATCATATATGAGGGTCCTATTTCACCAGATCCTTGCCAATACATGTATTGATCTGACTTTTTTTTTTTTGAGACAGAGTCTCACTTTGTTGCCCAGGCTAGAGTGAGTGCCGTGGCCAGTCTAGCTCACAGCAACCTCAAACTCCTGGGTTCAAGCGATCCTCCTGCCTCAGCCTCCCGAGTAGCTGGGACTACAGGCATGCACCACCATGCCCGGCTAATTTTTTCTATATATATATTAGTTGGCCAATTAATTTCTTTCTATTTATAGTAGAGACTGGGTCTTGCTCTTGTTCAGGCTGGTTTCGAACTCCTGACCTTGAGCAATCTGCCTGCCTCAGCCTCCCAGAGTGATTATAGGTGTGAGCCACCACGCCCAGCCTGTTTGCCTGTTTTTTAACTGTGTTATTTGTCTTTCTATTATGAGTTGTAAGATTTTAAAAATTTTGATGAAGTTCAGTTTATCTTTTCTTTGGTTGTTTGGGCTTTGGTGCTGTAAGAATCCTTTGCCAACTCCAAGGTCATGAAGATCTACCCCTATATTTTCCTTTAAGAGTTCTATATTTTTAGCTTTTACAGTTAGGTCTCTGACCCATTTTGACTTAATTTTTGTATATGATCTGAGGTAGGTGTCCAAATCCACTCTTTTTCTCGTGACTATTCAGCTTCCCAGTACCATTTGTTGAAAAGATATTCTTTCCCGTTGGTGGTCCTGGCACCCTTATTAGAAATCAGTTAACCATAGATACGTGGGTTTATTTCTGGGCTCCCAATTCTATATTATTGATCTGTATGTCTATCTTTGTGTCAGTACAACACTATCTTGCTTATTATTGCTTTGCACTAAATTTTGAGGTTGGAATTTTGTTCTTCATTCATGGATTTTTTGGATTTTCAGGATTGTTTTGGCTATTCTAGTTCCTTTGCAATTCTGTAAAAAATTTAAAATCGGCTTTTCTATTTCCATGAAGAACTGAGATTCTGATGGGGATTGCATCAAATCTGTAGATCAGTTTGAAGAGTATTGCCATCTTAACAATTTTAATTCCTCTGATTAATGAACATGAGATATTTTTCCAATTATTTCATCTTCCTTAATTGCCTTCAACAATGTTTTGTAGTTTCCAGAGTATGAGTTTTTTACTTTTGTTAAATTTGTTCTTAAGTATTTAATTCTTTGGTTTTTTTAAATTTCATTTTTGAATTGCAAGTATATGGAAATACAATGGATTTTTTGTATATTGATTTTGTATCTAGCAACCTTGCTGAACATAGTTCTAATAGTTTTTTAGTGGATTCCTTAGGATTTGCTATATATAAGATTATGTCTTCAGCAAATTGAGATTGTTTTACTTCTTCTTTTCCAATCTGGATTCCTTTTATGTCTTTTTCTTACCTAATTGCCCTGGTTAGAACCTTCAGTACAATTTTGAATCCAAGTGGCAAGAGTAAGTATCGTTGTCTCATTCCTGATCTTAGGAGAAAAGCATCCAGTCTTTGACCATTAGATAAGATGTTGGCTGTGAGTTTTTTGTAGATAGCCTTTATCAGGTTGTGGAAGTTCCCTTCTATTGGTAGTTTTTTAGTGTTTTTACCATGTAAGTGTGTTGGATATTATTAAATGCTTTTTCAGCATCTATTGACATGCTGAAACTTTAGTTTTTTTTAATTTTTTGATATTGTTACATTAATTTTTATATAGTTAATCAACCCTGCATTCATAGGCATAAATCCTACATGGCCATGGTATATAATCCTTTTTATATGTTGCTGCATTTGGTGTGCTGCTATTTTGTTGAGGATTTTTGTGTCCACATTCATCAAGGATATTGGTCTATCATTTTGTTCTCTTGTGAAATCTTTCTCTGGTTTTGGTATCAGGGTATTACTGACCTTTCAGAGTGAGCTGGGAAGTATACTCACCCTTTCTATTTTCTGGAGGAGTTTGTAAAGAATTGGCATTCTTTAAATGTTTGTAGAATTCAGCAGTGAAGCCATTTGGGCCGGGCTTTTCTCTGTGGGTAGTGTTTTGCTTGCTAATTCAATCTCTTCACTTGTTAGAGGTCTTTCAAATTGCTGATTTCTTGAGTAAGTTTTGGTAGTTTGTGTCTTTCTGGTTGGCTTAGATTCTTGCAGGCCTCTCCCTGCTCTTTCAGTCATAGTTGACATTTATCGAATTCTTTCTGTGTACCAAGCACTTTTTGTGCATTGGCTCATTTAAGGAGCCAATAAACTTTACAAAACTTGATGAGCTAAGTGGTATGACTGTCATCTCCATTTTTCAAATGGGGGAATGGGAGCAGGGAGAGGTTAAATAGCAGGTCAAGGTTGCACAACTAGGAAATAGTCCAGCTGGGCCTTGAGCCCGGACAGTGCGGCCACACAGCCCTCTGTACCTGCCGCCCTCTCCCGCAGCTCTCCCGGGGCCCTGCTCTGGGCCAGCCCTGTGCTAGGAGCTGGAGCACAAGAATGGGTCAGACCTGCTCATGGCCTAAGTTACTGGCCAGAGAACCCAAACCAAAGAGAGGCAGAGGCCTTAGGCCGGATATGAACCAAGGGATGAAGGAGGTAGAGTGTCAGGAAGGACCCCACAAAACAGTGAGCTCTGAAAGGGGCCTTGAAGGAGGCCCCCATGTGGGGCCCAGCAGGGGAACTTGTGAGTGTGACCCCCCCTACCCCCACCCAGGGCTTTTGCCTTCTACACCAGGAGGCTTGGCTGTCTCCCAAGCACTCAGCCAAAGGACCTCACAGAGCCCCCTACCCTGGGTGCCGACGTCCCAGCTGGCAGGAGGAGCTCGGAGCAGTAGAACTGTGTTCGGCAGGGCTGTGGGAAGCACCCAGGCCTCTGCATTTTGCTCTCCTAGAGAGGAAGAGGCAAGACAATTTGTGAGACAATCGCTAGACAGAAATCAGGAGCAGCCAGACATAACTCAACATAATTATTTCTGCATAATGACTTCTGCTACTTGATTCTGTCTCCAGCGATGACTATAATCTTTATCTGTCACTGGAGAGCTGGTGGCCAGGGAGCCCCTGTGGCTTAGCGATAGAGCCAGGAGGAAATTTGCAATTCAAGTTAATGGAGTGTCCCCAAGCAGCCTGGGAGCCAGCGTCTTCAAGGTCTCTGGAACGGTGGACCCTCCTCCTGCTAGGAAGCCTGGTGTCAGAGCTGGCCTGGCCTCCTCTGCGGGGATCCAGCCCACCTGCTTTGTCACAGATGGAGAAACTGAGAACGGCAGAGGTCACAGGGTGTGCCAAGGTCACTCAGCAAGCCCAGAAGCCCACTCAGCAAGACCAGAACTTCCCCTCTGCTCTCCCCATGGGCTACCATGCCTGCCAGTGGGACGGACAGATAGAAGGAGCTTTTGTGGAGCTGGTCACTGAGCATGTTGGTCCTGCAGGGCTGGGCCACAAGGCTGGAGATGGTGTGGCCTTTGCAGCTGGACAGCGACGGACCTGCAGCCCGGAGAGGCCCCGTGGCGCTAATGGTGCAGGTGGTGGGAGGGCGTCCTGCCGAGAGGGCCAGCAGATGGGGTGTCACCTGCTCTGGCGTGGGGAACACAGAGCCCCCCTGACCTGAGGGGGTACTTGCTTACCTCCTTGCATGGCCTCTTACAGGCCCCTTTAATTACCGAGAGCAGCTGGAAAGGACGGAGCACGTGTTTGGGGATTTGTGTTTTTGGCGTCCAACATCCCGCTTAGCCAGGTGTGACCTGGGCTGGTGTCCCAGAGTCCCTTTCCTCTTCCATAAACTGAGGGTGGGCACGAGCTCTGTCTGCCGGGGCAGTTGGGAGGGCGGGATGTTGAACTGAGGAGCTGGCACGTTCTGCTGCGGGCTCCGTTACTGGTTTTCTCCTTGGCCTTGTGGAGGGCCCCTGACCCTACCCAGGTCTTCATCCCTCAGCAGGGCTCACAGTGGTGAGATCCCTTAGCTGGGACCATCACCTTGGAAGTGCCTTGAGACAAGGTGGAGCATGGGGGACTTTTAGGGCAGCGACTGCTCTGGGTGACACTGCAGCGGTGGGTACGGGTCACTACGCGTCCGCACGGCGCGTGGAAGGCACCCCACCACGAGTGAACCCCAGGGTAAACTGTGGGCTTTGGGGGAGATTGATGTGTCAGTGTAGGTTCATCAGTTGCAACAAATGCCCCACTCTGGTGGGGGGTGTTGATAAGGGGGGAACCTGGAGGTGGGGAAGGGAGTATATGAGAACTTTGTGTACTTTCCACTCAATTTTGCTATGACCCTAAAACTTCCCTAAAAAAAGTCTATTAAATATATATGTGCGTGTGTGTATGTGTACATATATAAATGACACGTATCTATGCGATACCATCGGAGAGCACAGTGGTCTCCCAGTGAGAGTTTTGGCGGGAGGATGCGTGGCTTTTCCCCTCCGGGTCTTGAGTCCCAGCAGTGGGTTTGCACTCCATAGTTGGCCTATAAAAGTGTATATTAGCGAAACGGGGCAGCACTTTAACTCTGAGCACGATACACCTTGCTTCCGATAATGTCCATGCGATGCATTTTGGGGCATTCATTTGTCAAACATTGATTATTTATTGAGTGCCTGCTATATACAGGCGCTGGGCCAGGCACCAGGTGCGCGGAAATGGAGTGGCCTCGTGCCTGACCTTGCGGTGCTTGTGTCAGCTGAGGGGTAGGAGGAGGCGGGACACAGCCCCCCTTCTGCAGGGGCGAGGGGAGCCCCGCTGGCACGTTCCAGGGGGACAGACTTCTCGGTGCAGTGCGTGTGTGTAAGCGTGATCGTTGCTGGGAGGAAGAGAACCGCATGTCGGGAGAAAATACCCGGTGGGTGTGCTGCAGACGAGGAAGAGAAACGGGGTCTCAGGGGAAGAGACTGTTCTTGTTCCATCCTGGCTTTGCTCCCTGGAAGAACAATGACCTTGAGCAAGTGATTAGCTTCTCTAAGCCTCAGTTTTCCCCATCTGTAAAATGGGGACAGTAATTATGCCTAGGGCTGTTGTGAGGATGACATTGGATTATGCAAACAGTTGCACAGAAAGCTGTTAGCTGGCGTGGCTGGGCGGCGATGTCAGCCACAGCACTGCTATTACGCGTCAGGTCCTGGAGGCTGCGGGTTCACGGCGAGGAGGTCACCAGTCTGCGCTGGGGCGGGCAGAGGCGGGGCGGGGGGCCCACCTGAGTTTTCCGCACGCAGAGGGCGTCTGTGTCGGAGCTGGAGGGAGGTGTGAAGGTGGGGAGTGGTTGGGCACGTGGGACACTTTCCCTTCTCAGTGACCGTGTGGCCTTGTCACTGAGTGGCAGGTGATGCTTCCTGACCTTTTCTGAGCACTGACCCGTGCCCTGCGCTGGGCCGGGGAGGCCCACCAGGTGGAGGCCGGATGGTGAGGGCCACCCTGGGGGCGCCTGCTGAGAAACAAGGGGGCTGCGGGGGTTGGAGGGACCTGAAGGGGCCGCCAGGCCAGGGCTGGGCGCGCGATTCCCCTGAACCCGCACGCAGCCCCAGGCGTGGGGTGCTGGGTGGACACAGCTGTTTCTGGGGCGGCCTGGAGGGCGCTATCGGCTGGGGGGCGATGCCATCGGGACTCGAACCCGGCTTGCACGTCGCAGAGGCCATGGCCACTCTCGGCTCCCGAGCCAGCCTTGTGATACCTGGCGACCCGGCCTGAGGGGCGGCCAGCGCCGGTGCGGTTGGGGACGCCCCTCCTCCGGTGAGCACGTGCCGCTGCCTGTAATGGGCGGGTGGGGGCCAGAGCCGGGGGTTTCAGTGTTTAGCGTGGAGCTTGCAAAAGCCGTGGCCCCCTGCCAAGCACAGTGCAGCAGCCGGAGGGAAGCACGGTGGGCTCTGGGCCAGGGTGTCCACGTCCCTCGTGACCTGTCGGTCCTCTCTTCCAGGGGCATGGTCTAGTGGCCTGGTCAAGGACGTGGAACTAGTCCCTGGAGGCTCTGACCCGCTCCGCCTTGGCCTCCGCTCAGTTTCGGGTAAGTGACTCCCAGAGGCCAACTGGCCTGAGGCGGGTAAGGATGGGGGGGGAGGGGCAGCTCCCGCCTCGCCATGGGGCGCAGCCCGTGCGTACGTGGGGCTGCGCCAGGTCAGTGGGAGGAGCAGGGAAGACTGGGGTGGGGCAGCCGCCCAGCACCCCAGGACGGCGTGCGCAGTGCGGAGGGCAGAGGCCAGTGGCCCATGTGTGGTCCTGGCAGGTGCAAGTCCCCAGCAGCCCAGCCGCGGTGGCTTTCCCGCCGGGCACCAGCGGCACAGGGCATTCCAGGGCAGCGTGCTCCCTGCCCGCCGGCCGGCCCCACCTCACCTCGGCCCAGGGACGCCTGCATCCTGTGGGTGGGGTGGTGTTCCCGCCTCCGTCTTCCTGGGGGAGGGCACTTCCCACCGCCTGTCCCTTCCTCGCCCTCGTCAAAGTGGTCTCCGGCTTGGGAGGAGACACCCAGGCAGGGCCTGGGCCTCGGGGTGCAGGTTCACGAGGGGGTCTTTGGTTTCTTCCCCCCAAGAAAACAGGCACAGCTGCGTGTGCAAGGCGCTGCTTTTACTCACTTGGTCTCCTCCCGCCAGCCCTGCTGGAGCTGGACAGCGGGGCGACCTCTGCTCTGTGCCATGGGACGTCACCTGCATACATACGGGTGTCCCCGCCCAAGGCCCACAGTCAGCACCGAGCACAGAGGCAGCCGCCGGGGCTGGCAGCCGTGCCAAGATGCGGGCCCGTGGAAGGGCTGGCGCGGGCGCGGGAGGGGGTCCCTCGTGTCCCCGTGCTGGGCCCTGCGTGTTTCAGCGACACGCAGCAGGTGCTCCAGAGCGGCCTCCACCACCGGGAGAGAGTGCTGGGATTACAGGCAGGAACCACTGCGCCCGTCCACAGGTTCAAAAGATAATTGCTGTTCCTAGGGATTTGTTGAGCCACCAGTTCTTCTGGAAGATGTTAGACTGACAGGGCGTGGAGATGTGGGGTCTGCAGAGAAGAGGCAGGAGGGCACGGTGCAGGCTGGCTCCCTCTGGGTGCTAATGCGTGTGCGGGTGCCGGTGGGCATCTCAGGAGCCGTCTACACCGGCTTCCTGCAACGGCCCCTGTGCGCACTTGAGGTTATGGGCAGGGCACCAGGAAGGGAAGAGCCTCCTGTGTTGTGTGCTGAGCGCTATTTTTAGAGTGACTTGAGACAACTTTGCAGTGTCACTTCCTGTGGCCGTCTCCTCCAGCCCTCAGCCCTGGGGTGCAGATCCCATGCACACATACGCGTGCATGCTCGCTCACACACACACACCCCCGCTGTGGGCAAGCACGACTTGACCTGGGTTCTCGTCCACCCTGGAGCCCGTGCAGGGTCGGGCCGTCATCCTGGCTGCGCTGCGGGACCGTGGGCTCCTGGCGAGGTACCCAGGCCCGTGAGTGGCGCCTGGGCGTCTGCTGCGAGCCCAGCTCTGTGCGAGGTGCTGTGTCCACATCCCACGCGAGCAAGGCCCAGCCGGCTCCCCACCCGGTCGGGGGTGACGGAGGAGGGGAGCGCGGCTCCAGTGGTGTCTGCTCAGTGCCGCACGGAGGCTGCGCCATGATGCTGTCCCGGCCTCGCCGCCGCTCGGTGCCCCGGGGAGGGGGGGGCCTCTGAGCCAGGTCCTCGCCCACCCGGCTCCCCCACCCGAGTCACTGGCCTCTTCAGGTGGCGTCCACACCATCCTCCTGTCCTCCCCTCCCCGAGGGGTCCAGCACCACCCCAGGCACACGGCCCGGGCTTTCTGGAACAGCCCAGACTGCACGTGCTCTCTCCTGTCGACCCCTTGAACATTTCTGGGACTTGTCAGACCCCATGTGCAAATTTTTAGCTTAGAAGTAAACATCGGGATCGTAGAAGATCTGAGCAAACATCTGCTCTGCCGGCTGTTCCCAGGCCCTCAGAGGGTCCCCAGCAAACTGGCTTTTTCACGGAAGTTAGAGTATCTGAAAGTGTCTGATGGAAAAGCCAGAGAGCTGCGTGGGCCAGGGAGGCGGCGCTCACAGCGTGCGGGGACAGTGCTCCGTGGGCCAGGGACTCCCCGAGGATTTGGAGGTTGTCTGGAAGGAGCGGCCTGGTCTCTAGCCCTCCTCTCTCCCTCCCTCCCTGACTTCCTTCCTTCCTCCCGTCGGACAATTACCGTGCACTTCCTGTGTTTCAGGTGCCGTGTTAATAATTGGCTGTGGGATTATTCCTGGCCGCTCCCTGCGTAAATGGAACGCAGTTCCGTGTCCTTGGGGAAGAGGTCAGGGAAGGACGGGGCCCGAGTCTGTCGGTCCGTCCTGGAGTGTCGCCTCGCTCTGCCACCAGCACCCGGGCTCCGTGCCCGGCTCAGTAGGCCCTGAGTCGGGTGGAGAAGGGAAGAAGGAAGACCCTGCCTTCCCGATCAGCGCACGGGCGCTTTGGGGACGTCTCTCATGTAACTCAGCGCCGTGGTTTGCACCTAGCAGGTGCTCAGTTAGCGTGCTGAGGAGCGGCGAATCTGCATCGCCCCAACTCTCCCTGCAGAACATGCGGCTGCTGGTGTTGTGATTTAAAGAATAAAGGTGGCAAAGGCCGGCTTGTGTGAGCTGTCCCCACTCCTGATCCTAAACGCGCTCTCTAAGGACAGCTCCCCACAGTAGCCCGGGGGCCAGCAGTCCGTGCCTGTGCGCGAGTCTCCTCGGGCTGATGCCGTTTTATTGAGAAGGATTTACTGTTTTTATTTTTTCCCAGAGACATCAAACGTGAATCAAATAGCGCATGAGATGATTCACTGGAGGTTTTCTTCCAAGTTTAAACAACAATAAGAAGTTTTCGGACGGGTGTGCTGGGCCGAGAGTGGGTCCCGGGCAGGCGTCTGGCTGGAGGCGTCCCCCAGGGGCCGCAGGTCCCAGAGGGGCCTGCCCCGCGGGCTGAGCGTGCCAGCGCCACAGAACCCCAGGGAGGCACGCGTGTCTTGCAAACGCCTTTTCAGGCTAACGTTAATAATGTTTCTTCTCGCAGACGCCAAGACATGCTAGAATGTGGTCAGACCTTATTCACTGGGGCACGTAAATTCAAAATTTGGAAATAGTTCACTCGAGGCCCGTGAAATGAGAATGGAGTCATCTCCTTAGGCAGACACCTGGCCGAAAGATAGCTTTCTCCCACCTCCTCGGACAAGAGCTGGGCGAACGGATCCTCCAGACGAGGTCCCAGGGAGAAGGGCAGGAAGTCCTGCTTCAGAGGCCTCCTCTGGGGCAGACTCAAAGACGCTTTTAAAGCTAGAACGTGCCACGGGGACCACATTGCCCACACCCACATGTTACCGGCGAGGGAAGTGAGAGCTGTCGGGCATGTGGCTTATTCGCAGCCCCCCGGTCCGCCGCCTCCGCTCTGAAGTTGAAAATGACAGCTGTGCTAATAGCAGAGTTCTTACCTGCTCGTTGCAGATGCCCACTCTGCCCAGGCCTTGCCCTTTACCTGATGAAGAACTCAGAGGAAATTTTTCAGGTATTTTTTTGACTTAGACTTTATAAATTTGAACTGCCTTTCAAGCAATTAGTCTGAATTCCTAAGGTCTGGTGGTATTTTTTTCTTCCTTCCCCTAGCTGCCTCTCCTCCCCACGCCCTACATTTGTTAATCTATCCATGTGTCCCATACTGTTCTGTGCGGTTTTACATTGTTAGTCCCTTCGTTGCCCGTAAAGGCGCCCGGAGAGGTAACAGGCCCGGAGCTGCGCAGCAAGAATGAGGTGCTTGCTGTGTGGTCTCCCAGAGGTCGGGTCTGGGTCACTGACGCCTGGGTGCTAAGAGGGCCTCCTGTACCCCAGGACAACATCCGTAGGGCAGGGGGAGCACCCCCATAAGCCCACCTGTGTCCCACCCAGGGCCGACCGCACACGGCGTCACGTCTAGGGGGACCGGGAGGGGGCCTCTGAGCTCGCAGTCTGCCCTCTCCAGCCTGCCGTGCCTCGGTTTCCTTCAGAAGAGCAGTTAGCTTGTGGTCTCCGGGTGCCTGAGGGTAAGAAGTTGAGCGATTCGGATGGTTATTTGCTTCAACTTTTGAATTTGTATTGTACGGCTGAACGGGACCGGAGTCCTGAGCCCACGACTGGTGGAGTCATGTGGAGTGTTTCTACGGAGCGTGGTCCGTAGGGCGCACCCCCCCACACCCCCCCACACCCCTCATCCCCCACCCCCCCCACCCCTGTGTCTCCCCGGGCCATTCCTTGTTGTAGCCACACGCTTCTCCCACGGTCCCACTCCTTGCTGACGCTCCCAGCCTCCGTGGTGTGGGGACACTGCCCCTCCCGGCCGTATGGGGCTTGAACGCTGCAGGACACAGTCTTCTTTGTGCCTGGCACCGCTGTGCCCTTTGTTTGCCCCACGTGGAAGCTCCCGGAACCGTTAAGCCCCGGCTCGGACCCCGCCTCTTGTCCTGCCCCAGCTGACCTCGTGCTCTGCGCCTAAACTCTGAGGCCTGCGTTGAGTCTCTCTAGGCGCGTCACCCCCCGTTCATGGGTGCACATGACACTTCACGGGGCACCAGAAAGAGCCTCTGTGTCTCGTTCATCCAGGTGTCCCTGCGCCCAGCTCGGGGCGGGCACTTGGGAACCGTAGAGGTGCGAGTGACGGAACGCATCTCGAGCCCTCACCCCCCGCCCCAGCCTGGCGTTGCCGAGGTCCGCCAGGAAGCCCCCGGCGTTCAAAGCAGGGCTCTGGGCAGGGCAGAGACTGCAGGCCCGCATCCCACCGGGCACAGGCGCTGCGTGGCGGCCCCCTGCCTGGCACCCCGCACGCTCCACCTCTGCAGAAACGTGGAGCTCACATGAGGATGGTTACACACGCAGCGTTTGCCTTCAGAAAAGTCCCGTGGTCTCGATTTGGGTCCTGCCTTTGAGTTCCCCTTTCCTGTTGCGTTAGCAGGTTTTGTAAGGGAAAGGATCGTTCTCTTGGGCGTGTCCTTTTCCTGTCCCCGCTGGGGAAGTAGCTTAAAGGGCTCCTCCCCAAAAGCCTCGAGTTCTAGTGAAGTCGGCTCTAAAGTGAATGGTCTCGCTGGAGAGTGGCCAGAAGCCCCCATTCTGCCCCCCCAGCTGGGGACCATATAGCTAAGCTCTACCAGGGGGCGGGGGGAGGCTGGCAGCAGTTTGGTGAATGGCCCCCCAGTCCAACACACCCCAGAACCTCTACTCTGCTGCAGCGGCTCCCGTGCCAGTCAGTGGAGATTTCCAGAACGCCAAGTCTCCGTGTGCCTTCGAATCTGAGCCAGAGAGCACTTTACCATCCTAACCCTTGCCTTCCTTCCAGCTTCCCTAATATTGGAAGAGTCACAAAATGTCACAGCAGGGAGGATCCGAGAAGAAAATGCTTTGTTCATTCATTTGTTCGTTCGATCAGGCCCTGTGCTAGGCCCTTGAATACACAGCTCTGGGCAATTCGAACATATTTATTGAATACAAATTGTGTTGCAGGCCCTGTTTTGGGCACTGTGGGGTTGCAGCAGTGAACAAAAGGAGGCATTCCATCAATAAATGCATGAACAGAGTGCCCGGTAGTAGGAAGCACTGTGCAAAGGGCAGGTAAGGGACCAGCGCTGAGGGTGGATGCTACTGAGATGGGTCCTCAGAGGCAGCTGCGCTGGGAAGATGTTGAGCAGAGACAGGAACACAGTGGGAGGGAGTGGCGCAGATACCAAGAGACACTAAGAGGAGGGAGGGGAGGGAGGGCAGGGAGGTATCGGGAACTGCGAGTGCAAAGGCCCTGAGGCTAGAACATGCTTAGGTTCTTGGACTAACGAATGAGGCATTCTCTTTCCTTGAGGAGCTCACAGTCTATTGAAGGAAATAGACAAGCAAATGATGTAGTAAAAGTTGCGGTCATAACAGACATAAGTGAAAAACGCTGTTGGAATGCAGAGGGAACAGCAATTGCTGGGGGCTGGAAAAGCATCCTCATGTGACTTGTGTGTTGGGCTTTGGCAGGTGAGTAAGAGTTCGCCAGGGCTGAGGAGAGCATGCCACGTGGATGAACTCCTGTCTGCAGAGGCTGGAGGTGTGCAGGGAGAACCACCCACGTGTTCCTCTTCCTGTCGCAGTAGCAGTTTCTGCGAGAGAGAGAACATTCTCTTGGGGATTTCCACCTCGGGAGAGAGGAAAGTGGGGCTGGTCAGGACACGGAGGGGACTTCGCACCTTGCTGGCCCTGCCTCCCCCTCGTTCTTTCCTGTGTTTCTTTAAAGGCTTTGGGGAGTCGTGGGGATTTAAAACGCGTGGGGGAATGGGTGCAGAAGTCAGGCAGGCTCTGGATTTCTCAACCACAGGTCACTGGCCTGGAGCCCGTCCCTCGGGTGAAACACTGCGACGCAAGAGGTTTCAGGGAGACCTCCAGAAACAGGCTCGGGGGCAGTAGGTGGAGTGTGGATGTGGGCACACCAGGAACCGTCTGCCCAGCGCTGTCACCAACCTGCTCTTTCCCCAGGCCTGCCGCAGCAGCGTTACTGATCTAGCTCCCAAGATG
Organism: Microcebus murinus; assembly: GCF_040939455.1. Taxonomy (NCBI): domain Eukaryota; kingdom Metazoa; phylum Chordata; class Mammalia; order Primates; family Cheirogaleidae; genus Microcebus; species Microcebus murinus. The sequence goes on from NC_134106.1 coordinate 7,682,962, forward strand.
GGAAGGAGCACCCCTCCTTCTGCAGCCTCAGCCTTACTGGGGTCAGAACCTGGGGTCTTCACTGCAGCTGGGGTCAGACCCGGAGTCCCCGCTGCAGCTGGGGTCAGACCCGGAGTCCCCGCTGCAGCTGGGGTCAGACCCGGAGTCCCCGCTGCAGCTGGGGTCAGACCCGGACTCCCCGCTGCAGCTGGGGTCAGACCCGGACTCCCCACTGCAGCTGGGGTCAGACCTAGACTCCCCACTGCAGCTGGGGTCAGACCTAGACTCCCCACTGCAGCTGGGGTCAGACCCGGAGTCCCCGCTGCAGCTGGGGTCAGACCTGGACTCCCCACTGCAGCTGGGGTCAGACCTGGACTCCCCACTGCAGCTGGGGTCAGACCCGGACTCCCCACTGCACCTGGCCTCCAGCGAGTTCTCAGGCCCTGCCAGCTGACAGAGAAACTCAGAGGTAATTGTGAAATGCAAACACCATTATCTTTCATTCAAGGGCAGGAAGGAGTGAAATAAACAAAGGCTACCACAAGGTGCTAATGAGCTTCAAAGGGTTCCCTGTTTGCTAGCCCCAGATCCAGGGTACCTGGTATCATCCATGTGACACTACCTCTGCCCAGCACCTGCCACTAGAAATATGATGGGAGCCACATGCATGTGTCATTTTCATTTTTCCTATAGTCACATTGAAAAAGTAAAATGAAACACAGGAGATTAAAACTTGTTTGAGTCAACCCATTATATCCCCAAATGTTATCATTTCACATGTAATCAAGATAGAAAAAATATTAATGAGATATTTTACAGTATTTTTTCCATATTAAGTCATCAAAATCCAGTGTATTTCACACTAAGGGCACATACGTGAGTTCAGACTGGCCACATTTTAAGTGCTCAATAGCCACATGTGGCCGGCAAGAGCCCTAGCTTATAGGTGGGGAAACTGAGGCAGCCATGAGGGTGGCAACAAAGTGAGCTGGCAGTATGGCGGGGGCGGGGTCTCAACTCAGGCCCTGGAGCCTCCCAGCTGCGCCCTCTAGTGTCCTCCCAGTCACACTGCAGCCTGGACAGCCTCGTCCTCTGCCCTCTGTGCCCAGGTCCTGGCAGCTGGCACAGTGCCCGGGTCAGGACCGGACAGGTCCGGCCCCTCCTTGGAGAACTATGCTGGGAGCCAAGGCTGCAGGAAGCTTGACTCTCGCCTGCTTATTTGGTGGAGAGAAGGACACGGGTCCAAGTTTTGAAAAATACAATCGGCCCCGGAACAGAGGCTTAGCCATAGGAGGAGTGTACGTCTGTGGGTCACCGGGAGAAGTAACTGGGTCTGGTGCTGGATGAGAAAGAGCGTGAACCCATCTGTTCCCCACCTGCCGCTTCTGCCTCCCACCCCCCTGCCCCACCCCACACAGCACCAGCTCTCATCTCGAATGAGCCAAGCCCCGCTGATCCCTGGAAGTAGAAATTCAGGACAAACGCCCCTCCAGCCTCTTCCTGAGCCTTGGTCTTTCATAAGGAGCTGGTGTCCCTGACTGCCCCCGTTGCCTTCCCTCCAAGCATGTCTGAGTCTGGTGGGCCCGGCAAGCTTCGGAGATCTGGCTGATGGAAGCATTTTGGAGCGATAGGATAAGATGCCAGGCGCCATCAGCCGGCACTGAGCTGGATTAATGGGACATTCGAGCACTCGGTCCCCGGGAGCCTCCCTGAGCAGCTGCTAGAACCGAGCCTTTAAAAAAGGCTTTAATTTATAAGCAGTGCTGACTTTGGTTAAATATTTTCATAGGGATCCCCAGCTACATGTTTACATTTCTTTTTTTCTTTCTTCTCTCTGTCTCTCTCTCTCTCTCTCTCTCTTTTTTTTTTTTTTTTTTTACAATTTAGCACATTAAGAACAGTAACAGAGTAACTGAGAACCAGAGAGATGGATGCAAGTGCTATATTAACTCCCTCCCCCATGTGTTTATTACTGTGAATTAAAATGTCGTCTCTGATGCTCTCAGAAGGCTGTTACTAGTCTCATCCGAGCCCTGCTTGAATATTAAGCTTTTACAGCTGAGTAGGAGACGGCTCTGCCCTTCACTAGATCGCCCTCCCCCGGGACCCCGATTCCTCACCCCACCACCCTCCTTGGAGATGAAAGTAAGACTCTCTGATAATGAAGACTGGGTTTGCCTAATTACCGGAGCCCGGTGGCCATTTCTGCTGGGAAATGTGAGTGGTGGCTTTCTGTCTCTGCAGAAAGGCTTGCTTCCTGTCAACTGTCTTGCCAGACAGCCAGCGTCAATAAGATCGGCTCGTTTGCTTAATTAATAACAGGGGGCACCACGGCGTGCGGCGCTGCACCCATCCCCGGTTCCTTGCAGGGCGGCTTGCTTGCATCGGGGCCGACAGCTTCCAGGAGAGAGCGGAAACGAGGGCCTTCGTATTGCATGTTTCGCCTGGGCCTCTGTTAGGCACACGCAGGCCGTCCTGGTGAGTGACGGGCAGCGTGCGTGAGGCTGGCGGCTTTACTTGGCGTTCATGGGCTCCATTAATAGGTTCATAACAGTTATAGCGGGGAGGCCGTCTTGTGAAACTGTCCAGCTGGTCAGTTTAACGGCCAGGGAGGCGATGGACACCAGCCGAGAGCACCTTGGGTGGCCTGTGCCGTTGCTCCTGGACCAGTTACAGCGCGACGGGAAGGAGGCTGGGAAGGAGGCCGGCTCTCCACGTGGAGCCCCTGGGGCCACAGCCGGCCCCACCACAGCCTCGGTCCCGTGTCCCTGAGGTGGAGATGACGTTGCCTGCTTCAGGCCGAGCCAGGTGTGCCCCTTCCCAGGCCCTGGAATCTCTGCTGTGTCCTCCTCGGACGTGGCCTCTGGGGACCAAGCCTCCAGTAGCCGTTAAAATCCTGTGTCATTCAGTCATGATTCCAAATGCCTTCCTAGGCAAACGCCTGCTCCCCTGGGTGCGGATGACCCCTCCCCGGTGCCCACCTTGTGTCCCTTTGTATGCCCCATCTGAGACACGCTGTGCCATGAACAGCCTGGGGAACCAAAGAACAGGGACCTGCATGCCAGCCCCGGCCTGGGACTGGTACTCAGAGGGCCCAAGGTACTGGACTAGATGAGCACCCACCCCGCACTTAGCCTGGAACCGGCCCCGAGGGCATGCCCAGGTCTCAGTTTCTCTGGGGAATGATCCTCCAGGCCCCTGTGCGGGGATTGATCCTGGCCAGCTCCATGCTTGCTTGGGGTGGGGGAGCTGGTTTGGGAGAAAGCTCTTTCCCTGCACTTGCCCGATTTCTGCTGCTGCTTCACTCAACTTCCTCTGGGCCTGTTGTTCCCCTGAACAGAAAATCCTTCCCCTCTTCTTTGGTGGTGGAAGGAGGGGCAGCCACCTGCTGTGCTAGGTGGAAGGGCAGGGCTGCTCTGTGTGGTCGGGGTTGGCTGACTGCTGTAACAGCCCCGACCTCAGTGCCTGGCGCGATAAAGATGCACCTCCTGATCGTGTCACAGTGGGATGTGACTTTGGGTAGGGGAGGACTCTACTCCATGCTGTCACTCAAGGACTTAAACCTCCTCCTGTCAGCAGGTCTCTCATCCCACAGCCTCTCCCCACTGGGGTTCTGGGAAAGAGTTAAGTCCCAACACCCTGAGGCGTCATGGCATGCAGTGAGTGGCTTTCCTCCTGGGCATCTAGATCAATACCAGCTGTGCAGCATCCCCAGGGGTGCTCAGGACATGGGCACGCCAGTCATGTGCTGGGCTGGGGTTCAGATGGGGAAGCCTGGACTGCACCCCCGGGGGCCCCCAAGTCCTCCCCTGGACACTGCATCCAGCAGGCTGGCAGAAAAAAGTGTGGACGTGGAGCTGCCCTGGGGCTCATAGAGGGCCAGGCAGGAAGTGGTGGGCATCACCACTGGCCAGGGGGCAGTCACGTGGCTCCACCTGGCTGCAAGGGATGCTGGGAAATGTAGTCCGGCTGTGTGTCCAGGAGCAAAAGGCAACAGGGTAAGAGGGGCACATAGTCTTGGCACGAGGGGCTTCAGCTGTGGGGCTGGGAGTGCCTGGCTCTGAGCAGAGCTGTGTGTCTCCCTGCGGCGTATTTCGTTTTACTCGGGCTGCCTTAACAAAGGCCTGCAAACCAAGTGCCTGAAAACAAGTTTGAGATCACAGGTGTGGGCAGAGTTGGCTCCTCACAGCCCGGGTGTTCCGTGGCTCGCAGGTGGCTGTGTCTTCTCTGTCTCCTCACCGTCTTCCCCCTGTGTGTCTGCACCTGTGCCCAAGTCCCCTTTCCATAAGGACGCAGTCGCATTGGATTAGGGCCACCCCAGTGACCTCCTCTTCACCGGATCGTCTGCAAAGACCCGATTTCCAGATAAGGCCACACTCCCAGATCCTGTGAGTCAGGACTTTAGCATCTTTTGGGGGCACATGATTCACCCCACACTTCCGGGCCTGAGGACAGAGAACTGTCCCAGTGAGGCGCGCCCTGGGCACCGTGAGTGCTGGGGGACACAGCCCTGCCCGCCCGAGGGCAGCTCTCTGAACACGGAGCTGTCCCCAAGGCAACTCCGGAAGGACCTGGAGCTCATCTGGGGGAGGCCCGAGAGCAGTGTCAGGACTGGCAGAGTCGAGAGGGGACCTGTGCACACCTGGCCCAGGGCTCCTCCGATAGGACAAAAATCCTGGCAGTGTCTTGCAAGTTTTTCCTCTTCTGCCAGACATTATGGTGGTAGCAGTAGTTTGATTTGTTTTTATATATATTTCCCTTTTTTTTTTTTTTGAGACGGAGTCTCGCTCTGTTGCCCGGGCTAGAGTGCCGTGGCGTCAGCCTAGCTCACAGCAACCTCAATCTCCTGGGCTCAAGCGATCCTACTGCCTCAGCCTCCAGAGTAGCTGGGACTACAGGCATGCGCCACCATGCCCAGCTAATTTTTTCTATATGTTTTTTGGTTGTCCAGCTAATTTCTTTCTATTTTTAGTAGAGACGGGGTCTCGCTCTTGCCCAGGCTGGTCTTGAACTCCTGACCTTGAGCCATCCTCCCACCTGGGCTTCACAGAGTGCTAGGATTATAGGCGTGAGGCCACCACGTCCGGCCTCCCTTTTTTTTATGTAGACATCTCAGTGGGCATTTTCTCTTATTAATTAACTGAGTTTCCAAAGCAAATTAGCTACATGTTAAAACCAGGAATTCTCAAGCCTTCCAGAACACGCTGGCAGGCCAGTGTTACCCCATGTCCCAGGTGGATAAGAGGGCTGGATGGGGGGGGTGAATCTCCTGTCTATACATTGTCCTACTGTGATCCCTCAGCCCCTCCGTGAAATAGGGGGTCGTGTTTGTCCTTGTTTGGGGACATGCCAGTGGCAGCAGAGAGGTGCCTCCCTCCCCCCGCCCCCAGCTGCGTGTTCAGGGCTGCGGACTTCCCGCAGTGCAGCCCCCCAGCACCTGCCCCACCTAGGCCTCCCCTCCCCAGTCCAGCTACTCATCCAGAAGCCAAGGAGCACATTACAGAGAGACTGGCTGTTTCCACTTTTTAGGATCAACCTACTGGTAAAGCAGAAAGCAGAGGTTGTGAGCTTTGATGGTGTGACAAGAGGTTCCCAGGAGAGAGGCCAGAGGGAGGAGAGAGGAATTGACAGCTCGATCCTGCAGGGAGGGGACCGGGGACGCGTCCTCAGGTGCCTGGGTCAAGAAACAGAGGCTCGGTTATTATTGTTGCTTTTGTATGTTTATTCTTTGAATAGGAAATACACAGAGCTCAACATACTAAGATTGCAGAGAGTTAGAGCTGGTCCCCGTGCCCCAGCCATCAGAAGTCCCTGCAGAGGCATGAACCCACACGCACGTGCGGTTCTCTCTCTCTCTCCATAAATAGCAACAAACTCTGTCTGCATCTTCTCTTTCACTTAAAAATACATCTTGGAGATTATTTCTTACCAGTGCGTGATGATGGGCATCTGGGCCGTTGGGTGTCACAGACAACGACCTGGCAGTGGCGGCATGCACAGTTATGTGCACAGGTGGGGGTGTCTGTAGATCTGAAGTTTCTAGAAGTGGGACTGTGGGGTAGAGCGAGGTGCGTTCGTAAGTGCCCCAGGGTCACTGAGACTCATGGGCCTCTCGGAGAACTAACTGCCTATTTTTTCCCACTGACATTCGGGACGTCATCTACTGCCCAGCGCCGATTTCAGATCCTCCTCCCACCCAGGGAGTTTATTAAAGGCAACATAAAAGGAGGACACCCGAATAGTTTCTGGGCACCTCTTCCAAGGATAGAAACCTAACATGGTGCCCGAAGGAGAAAAGAACTGCCCGGAACAAAGGCCTGGGGTGTGGCCCAGGCGACCCTTTGCCCCGAGCGTGGTGACGCTGGGGTGGGTTTTAATCCGAGCGTCTCGTAACAGCCTTCACTGGGCACTTGACGGTGCCTCATTCCATTGATTTTAAGTTGTACTTTTTCCCACATTTCCGCATTCCCAAAGTTGGAATCTGTCTTGTCCTGATTTAATTGGAGTATCTCGGTTTTCTTAGTAGCGGTACATAAAATAACCGCGCACCTGCCGCCGGGGTGGCTGGGATCTCGGATGTGCTGAAGCCGGCGCTTGCACACGGTGGGTGTATGTGGTCTCTCCAGCCCCGGGCACAGGACACGCAGGGGCCCTTGCTCAGCCCTGCTCCTTGGCTTTAGGACCCTGGGCCCCCAGCTGACCCCCTGTCTTGCAGGTGTAGTCGCCACCCCCGGCCGCCATGGGCAAGCAGAACAGCAAGCTGCGGCCCGAGGTGCTGCAGGACCTGCGGGAGAACACGGAGTTCACCGACCACGAGCTGCAGGAGTGGTACAAGGGCTTCCTCAAGGACTGCCCCACCGGCCACCTGACCGTGGACGAGTTCAAGAAGATCTACGCCAACTTCTTCCCCTACGGAGACGCCTCCAAGTTCGCCGAGCACGTCTTCCGCACCTTCGACACCAACGGCGACGGCACCATCGACTTCCGGGAGTTCATCATCGCACTGAGCGTGACCTCGCGGGGCAAGCTGGAGCAGAAGCTCAAGTGGGCCTTCAGCATGTACGACCTGGACGGCAACGGCTACATCAGCCGCAGCGAGATGCTGGAGATCGTGCAGGTACGGCCGGCTGCGCCCCCGCCCCCACCCCATCCCCAGCCTGTGCCTCCTGCAGGGAGGGGACCTGCGTGACATTCCCTGCGTGACACTGGGGCCTTCCCGGCCAGGCTGCTACCTGGTGCACTTTTGGAAGGGAGCAGGTGTCCCCTGGCTGGGCAGATTCTTGCAAACAGCAGTGATAAAGGCGACATTTATTGATCACTTGCACTTTGGGCTGGCTGGGCACTCTGATTGGTTTCATCCTCACAGCTCTGTTACGGGTCATTCCCTGCATTTCACACAACATGAGGCTCAGAGAGGTGAATTCCTGAGAATTGCATAATTGCTGGGACCCTTGGCACTTGCAGGAGGTACTGCCAAGACCTTGGGAGAACCCTGTATTTGAGAATGCGACATACAGCTCGTCCTGTCCCCAGGAGCGTGCAGTTATAAAGTTGAACTGGAGCGTTCGTGCCCTCTGCGCACAGGGAGGACACCGCTTTAGGAGACCTCCTCTCCTTCCCTTCGTGCCTGTCGGCAGCTCCAGCGGATGAGGCCATACTGTCTTCCAGAAAGAAGCCACGTTTCGTCCCGTGGCCAAGGGTAGGGGTGCCGCACAGAGCAGAGTGCCCAGAGCAGCCCCTCCCTGGCCTCTCCCCCGTGCCTCCCTGAGCCTGGGAGGATTCTGGAATTCCTCGCCAGAGGCAGTCCCATTTGTAGGGAACTGCAGGGCTAAGCCTCCAGCAGTGGCTAAGCCTCGATCCATGAGCTCCCGCTCTAGCAGCGGCTGGCCTCTGGGGCGACCAACCCAATTTCCCGGCATAGATTGTTTTTACATCGTGAGAGTAAATAAGCACGGGCCTGGGGAACTCCGGTTCAGTCATCACTTCTGGCTCTTAGCTGTAAGCAGTGTGGAAGTAAGAATTCTGCTTCTTGGGAATCACCTATCTAGCATCCTAGATATCTAGCCCACGTGGTAGCCCTTCCCTTTGGGAATGGGCGTGCCTATCACTGGATGGGCCGACTGGCCAAAAATTAGAGGCGCCAGTAGAACCAGGCAGTGCAGCGAGGAGCTGCTCTTGTCCAAATGGGATCTGGCTTTTAGGGCCCCAGACCAAGTCCCCGGAGCCCGAAAGCCTTCCCCCTGTGCTGTCTGGTGGCTCCCTGGCTGGCTGCGTGGTGCTTCTCACAGGATACTTGGTTGCTACACCCTCCCCAAAATGGATTAGAGTGGCAATTACTCCAAAAGCCCACCAGGAGACCTTGGGGAGGTCTCGACTTTGCATTTGGCTCTGCCCCTGGGCCAGCGGCATGGGCCAGTCCCAGGAAGGTGTCCTGAAGCACACGCCACCCATGGTGTGAGGCTGATGGGAGCCTGCCCTGCCCGAAAAATGGAGATGAGTAGGGTACCATACATATCAGAAGCCTTAGGATTGTTGTTGTTTTTTAAATGCTTTGCTTTTAAGATATAAGAGCCATTCTTGGCCTGTTGTTTTGGAATGAGCATTTATATCCATCAAGCCACTTCCATACAGAGCACCCAGAAAATCCCACGGCGGCACTGCCCTGCCCTGGCACCATGCTCTGATCAGCTGCCGATCACCGGTCTCATCACTGTCCCCCCAACGCACACACATACGCCCATCACCAGCACAGGGACACCTGCCTGGGCGGGGCCACTTGGGCAGACACACAGGAGGCCAGCAGCGGTGCCGGGCAGTGCCCGACAGAGAAGAGCCTGGTGGTGTGGCTCTCGACGACTTTCAGGAGCTCGGTACTTTCTGTTAGTTCAGGTGTAACAGCCGCATGGTGAAATGCACACGGCTAAGTGGGCAGCGGGCAGCGCGGCGAACTTTACATGTATCTGTCCGTGGGACCACCACCCTCACTCAGCATTCCCAGCCCCCAGAAGGCCCCTGGATGCCTCCCTGGCACCTTCCCACCCCGCCCTTCCAGGCAGAGGTCCCCCCACCGTCACCGTGGAGCCGTCTGCCTGCTCACGAACTCCACGCGGACCTGGCCGGCTTCCTCACTCAACACTGCAACCGTGAGGGCTGTCGGTGTGGTTTCGAGGGGCAGGGAACGTTCTTCCCACTGGGAAGGGTCCCCAGGGCCACTGTGAGCATCCTGCCCCCTGCGGCCTTGCTGTGGGCCGCTGGGAAGCTCCCACCCTTGCCCGTCGCCCCTGGAGCATGGAGGTTTCTGAGCGCACCCTGTGCTGTCCTTTGCAGGCCATTTACAAAATGGTGTCCTCGGTGATGAAAATGCCCGAGGACGAGTCCACCCCGGAGAAGCGAACGGACAAGATCTTCAGGCAGATGGACACCAACAACGACGGTAGGGGCGGGGGCTGCATGTCTGCACGATGCTGGTGGTGGCAGAGGTGTATGTGGGACACCTCTGCCCCCTGCTGCTTCTCCGGCTCCCCACCCTTCCCTGCCCGCCTGGGTGGCTGTGCCATGGGCAGGGCGAGGTACAGAGTCACGGTCACCATGGCTGTGTCCTGGCCCCCCTGAGCCATAATCTCCTCTCTAGTAACAGGAGGTCCAGATATTCCCGGGGGTGTGTTTGGGGGAGGGGAGGTAGGTGTGCCGAGGACACCTGGGCCTGGAGGGGATGGGTCAGAGGTCCCAGGCGGAGGGGTGCTGGGGTGCTGGCCGTGCCGCTCTTGCCATCATGCTGAGATGTGGGGCTCCCCAGTGCCCCCGGGGAACTCTGGACACACACGGCTGCCTCCCGCGCCCACGACAGCTGTGCAGGACCCCAGCGCCACGCTGCAGGGGGGCGCAGGTCTCAAGAGGAGGCAGGGAGGGTGGCACAGTGACACGGAGGCTGCGCCCCAAGTTTCCCCCTCTGCATTAGCGGGGGGCTGCGGTAGGATCCAGCAGGGACAGGCGGTGGCGGAGCCCGGCGGCTCTGCTCTCCTGGCTGGCTTTGTCAGGGCTGCCGCAGAACCAGGTTGACTTTGCTTCTGAACAATAAAAAAATGCGACATTAAGAAAAGAAAATACTCCCTGGGGTGTGCTGGGGATTTACAATAAGCTAATACACAGGCACGTGCTTTGTGAAGTCTAGGAAAGTGAGAGGACCTCGTCACCCGGCGGGAGGCGAGGGTTCCAGTGTACCTGAGGCAGCAAAAGCGTTCCAGGCAGCAAGGTGACAGTTTTCAAAACACATTCACACATAAAAGGAGAGAGCCTTGTGCCCTGGATTGCCCTGGGCTGATTTGAAATGTGTGTTCCACGCTCCAGTGCAGCAAGGCACAGACTTCGGGCTCCGCAGACCTGCCTGCCCCGTGAGACAGGGACGAGGGGCACGGTCTCGCGCAGAGGGGACTCGGTGAGACGCGCCTTAGAGCCCGCAGCACTACTCGAGCTCCGCAGTGGTGGCTGCTGTTCCTGACTTCACAGTGTCCCCGGGCAGCCACCGGGCTTGGCCTGGCACACCCCTCGGAGGGCACCTTCCCGGGTTGCTTGTGAACTTGGATGGCCCGTGCCTTGCCAGTGTGCCCTCTGGGACTGTCTAGGACCAGGGGACCGTCCGCACCAGAGCTTGGGGCAGAGGAGGAAGAGAGATGCCAGGGAAGGTGGGCTCAGAGTAGGGGCAGGGGGTGGTTTCGGAGCGACGGTGCCCACAGCATGTCCCTGGCCACCCCAAAGACGTGTGGCTCCCCCTGGCCACCCCAAAGACGTGTGGCTCCCCCTGGCCACCCCAAAGATGTGTGGCTCCCCCTGGCCTCTGGGCTAGGCTGAGAAGTTTCTCCAGGGCACAAGTATCCTAAAGCCACCCTCTCCTGGAAACTTGTCCAGGCCACACATGTGGGACACCCTTGTGCTCAGGGGTCCCCCACCTGAACCCCTGGCCACCTGCTCTCTGCCAGGAGGAGGGGCAGAGCTCTCAGAGCCCTCCCAGGCAGCTCGGAGCTCCCCCATCTAGAGGTCGACCTGGGCTTGGAGACCTGGGGTGCATCGAGGCCACGAGGGGGCTTTAGACTTTAGCCCAGGGGACGCCCCTGCTGCCTCTGCCCCGAGTGGCCCAAGGCCTGCAAAATTCCTCACCAGCTGTAAGGAAGGCAGCAAGGCCAGCAGCGCTCTTGTGTAGCGGAGGGTCCCGGGACCTTCTCTGCGGAGGTGCCAGCTGGCTGCCCTCCCTGCCACCCCACCCCTCAGCCTGGGCGCCGTTCTGTCTCCGGTGGGGCCAGCAGGCTGCCCAGGCCTTACAGGCATCAAGTTCGTGCCCTGGAAGAGGCCAGGCTGCTGGAGGCCACGGGGACGGGTGTCCCTGCCTGGCAGTGGTGGGAGGGGCTGAATTCCTGGCCACTGACCGAATGCGTCCTCCGGCCAGGCGCTGGGCTGAGCCCCCCAGTGCACCCTCCTGGTAGCCTTTGAGACGGGTGTTGCCGGTTTCCCCCTTTCAAGGGGAAGATCTGGAGGCACGGAAACGCCAGCGGCCCCGCCTGCGCGCCCTTCGTGCGGGGCCTGGCCGCACGTGTCTGGGCGGCCACCCGGCGCACTCGCGTCCCTCCCACAGCCGCGGAGCCCCACCGCAGGGCGCGGCGTGGCCACCCAGGGTGCAGGGTCCATGCTGAACCTCGGTCCTTCTCCACCAGCGGGGGCAAGCAGGCCCGGAAGCGTCACTCGGATGTGGCCTCCAGAGGTGCCTCCCCTGCCTCTGGGGGGGCACGTGTGAGTGGGCGGAACAAGTGCGGCGAGGCCCACGCGTGGGCTCATCAAGATGACCACGGAGACGGGAGAGGGTGACCCCAACACCCGCCCACCCTGCTCGGCCCACGAGTCTCCGAAGCCACTCCGCCCAGCGCGGAGTCCCCCGAGCCTCCGTCCTGGGAGAGGGCGTGCGTGTCAGCACTGGTTCCTCTGGAACCCACATTTCCACGGCGCTTTAGTTTTAGAAACCACTTTCCTACGTCCCGACTTTACACGTAGCAGATTCTGTGGCGTGTGGGGGGTGTCCCTTCCGCGTTGTCTAGTCCTGCCTCTGCCACGCCGGGGAGAGGCACGGAGTCCCACACTGTGCCCAGCAGCGGGCTGAGCACACGGCAGGGTGCCCCGGGCAGTGACCTCAGGCGCAGGCCAGCCGCCCTGCACGGCCTCTCTGCCCTGAATCACACGTGGGTCGGAGGCCAGTGCCATGTTCTTCCTGCGCAAGGCACACGCTTCGTAGTGAGCAGAGCGTGGGGGGACTTCTGGAAAGACGCCACTCCCCTGTGGGGCGAGTGGAGCCTGCACTGCAGCTTCCAGAAGGCTCAGGCCCGTGACCTGAGGGGCGTCCCTGCCTTGGGAGCTGCCCCACCCTCTTCGGAAGCGCAGAGGACGCTGAGCACTGACTAACCCCGGTTTCTCCTGCCCCGCCCCGCAGGCAAGCTGTCCCTGGAAGAATTCATCAAAGGTGCCAAGAGCGACCCCTCCATCGTGCGCCTGCTGCAGTGCGACCCGAGCAGCGCGAGCCAGTTCTGAGCGGACGGGCCTCTGGACGGCGGCGGAGAGACACAGGCTCGTCTTGCCGTCTGAGCTTCGCTTGCAACAGTGGGTGCCTCTGCCGTCGTCCCCGCCCTCCCGGGCCCGGGGCCCAGGCGGCACGCCGCACCTGCCCGGCCCGGCCGGCCGCGCCTCCCGCCTCTGCCCGACCAGTGCGACGCTCCTCCCCCGCGCCCGGCCCGGTCCCTCCGTGGGCGGCTCCCAGGGATGTGCTTACACGCAGGTTCATGTGTTCCTGGCTCCGGGCGCCCCGCTGCCCGCAGGGGGCCCAGAGAGCAATGCCGAGGAGGATACTAGGCAGGACTTTCCAAGGTGGCGCCGAGGCCGGCTAATTTATTCTGAGATCCCAGGTGACTCCGTGGGGACGAGGCAGAGGGAGAGTGGACAGGCGGGCCCCTCCTGTGCATGGCTGCACCTCCTCTGTTCGTTTTCTCTGACCAAAGCCGCTTGCACGTACATATACTGTGGTCTCCTTCCTTTTAATATATAAATTATACGTGTGGTGACGTGAGATGTAACGTGTAGGTCCCGTATTTAATGCCTCCGGTGGCCTTTGCAGCGTGGTCCCCCTCGTGGCCCATGACCCCTCGAGCCCGGCTGTTCTGTGGTCTTCGCACACTCTCCACCTGCCCGTGTCAAAAGGAAATGCATGCGCCCGAGCCGCGGCGATGCTGGCGCCCGCAGAGTGAACGCAGGCCTGCGTGTGCGCTCTTTCCTCCCTGTTGACTGGTCTGGCATTTCCGGTATTAAAGTGATAAAATAAATGGCATTCTCTGAGTTTCGTGTTTGCCCGTGAGAGGCCCCGTTCGGCTGGCCGGGGCACCAACCCTCCCCAGGCAAGGTGGACTCAGCCGTTGTTGGTAAACCCGGCCCCTCCTGTGTTCCCGCAGCCGGCACTGTGTCTGCAAATCTTGCGCAGCCTGTTCTCCAATATCTGCCAAACGCCGAGAAATACTCGTGGAAATAAAAGATGACTATCCTTGGCAGATCTGACTGTCACGCTTCTGCCTCCCTTCCCCCCCTGCCCCCTCCACGGCTCAGTCAGGGAGGCAGTATGAAAGCCACGTTCCGAGAGAGGACAGGTGTGGACCGGAGGCGCCGTGCGCTGGGCAGCCCTGGTTCCCGTCCTGCCTTCCCTGCAGCGTCAGCGCTTGTGGTCCCCGCAGTGGGAAACTCGGCCAAAGGCTGCACCGCCCAGGACCCCCGACTCCTTCCACCCTCCCTACCACCACCCCCAGCCTCACACAGTCAGCTTTGGTCCTCAGACCTGTCTCCTTGGGGTCCCCACAGCCGTGTCGTGGTTCTGGGCAGCAGGCCAGACACGGGAGCATTCAGAGGCAGGAAGAGAAGCGGCCCTGTCCTCTATCCTGCCACCAAGAGGGAGGAAGACGTTCCAGAATTCTCCCACCAGCCTCCCAGCTCACTAGCCAAATCTGTGGCCCCTGTGCACCAGGTGGCCATGAGCTGCCCGTGAGCCCCGTGGCTGGGAAGGCACCCCTCCCCCAGAGGGCACAGGGCTGGGGAGGGGTGAGCAGAATGGAGGCTCTGTCTCGAGGATGGACACCGATGGCATCTGCCACCCGGCCCCCTGGCGTGGGCTCCCTGCGCCTCGGTGCCTTCCCTGCAGGGCGCGGGCAGCGGCCGGCTCAGCGTCATGAGTGCAGACACAGGGCTCAGAGCCTGGCTCCCAGTGGGCCTTCAGTGACAGCAGCTGTTTTGTTCTTTAGTCATTTTCATATCTTTTAAGGCTCTGTCCCCACCTCTTTGAGCAGAAATGATGAGCCCACCTGCCACGTGCCCTCTGACCAGCGGTGCTGCCAGAGGCCATGTCACAGTAAGCCCCCCACATACCCAGAGCTGCCGAGCCTCGATGGAGGGCCAGGTGGGGTGCAGAGGGTGGGGCCAGGTGCCCAGGGGTAGATTCAGCTCGCTACGAAGGGGCAAGACAGTGCCTGTGGCAACTCTGCCTGGCCTGGAGGAAGCACCGGTGAGCGGCTTGAACATTATAAAAAGTGTAACTGGGACTGGGAATGGTTAAATCAAGAGAGGCTGCAGGTATGATGGGAACAGAGTCCAGTGGAGACAGATGGGAATGACCACAGCGTTAGGGTTCTCCAGAGGGACAGAGCCGGAGGAAAGAAGGGTGGAGGAACACAGAGATGGATGGATGGATAGATAGATACATAGGTACATAGAAGGATGGATGGAAAGATGGATGGATGAATGATATAGAGATGGATGGATGGATCAATAGATACAGAGATAGATGGATAGATGATGGATGGATGGATGGATAAGGATGGATGATGAGGCCAAGTGCAATGGCTCATGCCTGTAATCCTAGCACTCTGGGAGGCTGAGGTAGGAGGATTGCTTGGGCTCAGGAGTTTGAGACCACCCTGAGCAAGAGCGAGACCCTGTCTCTGCTAAAAATAGAAAAATTAGCCAGGTGTGGTGGCACTCTCCTGTAGTCCCAGCTACTCAGGAGGCTGAGACAGGAGGATCGCTTGAGCCCAGGAGTTTGAGGCCACTGTAAGCTAGGCTGACAACACAGCACTCTAGCCCGGGTGACAGAGCAAGACTCCATCTCAAAAAAAAAAAAAAGATGGATGATGGATGGATATAGAGAAGGAAGGATAGATAGATAAATATATATATAGATGGATGGATGGATAAATAGATACAGAGATAGATGGATGGGTGGGTAGATAGCTATGCATATAGAGATGGATGATGGATGGATATGGAAATGGGTGGATGGACAGGGAGATACAGAGATGGATGGATGGATAGGTATAGAGGTGGATGATGGATGGATATAGAGAAAGATGATAGGTAAATAGATACATACATGGAGGGATAGACGGATGGATGGATAGCTGTAGAGATACAGAGATGGATGGGGTGGATAGAGATAGATATAAATATAGAGATGGGTGGATGGATATAGAGATAGACGAATGGGCAGACAGAGAAATAGACAGTTTTACCATAAGGAATTGGCGAGTGTGTTTACGGAGGCTGAGATGTCCTAAAATCTGCAGTGAGCAAGCTGGAGACCCAGGGGAGCTGATGGTGTAGCTCTAGGCTGAGTCTGAAAGTGACAGGAGACCAGTGTCCCAGCTCAGGGCTGTCAGGAGCAAATTCTCTCTTGCTCAGCCTTTTGTTTTATTCAGGCCTTCAACAAGACTGGATGAGACCCACCCACACTGGAGAGGGCCGACTGCTTTACTCAGTCCATCAATTCACATATTAATCTATCCAGAAACACCCTCACGGACAGACCCAGAGTAATGTTTGACCAAACGTCTGGGCAGCCTGTGGCTCAGTCGAGTTGATGCATAAAGTTAACTATCACAGCTGCTTCTGATCAAATGTGGAATATGTGGATCTGGGGTCCTGGCAGGAGCTCACAGAAAGCAGTATGGTTCTATGAGCCACTGCTGCCTGGGAGGGAGGGGAAGTAGCCCTCAAAGGTGGTGTCCATATGCCAAGATGCTCAGCTCATCAAAGGGAGGAAAAACCCAGACTGTCATCCAAGCCACTTACTCAGCAGGAATCCTCTGGCAGCCTCTCCCTCTGTCTTGGATCAGGCTCTTCCAGGACTGGTTGTTAGAAAATGCCTCCTCCTGTCCCTCCCTGGTAATTTGCCATTCTGGCCCTGGGCCTGCCCACTCTTCAAGTTTCTCTCCGCCCTGCCTTCTCCTTACGCCACGGGATCCCAGGCCTTCTGCCATCCTGCACAGGCGTGCAGGGCTCACAGAACCTCAGGAAAATAGCTCCGGTGGCTCCATGGACCCTTCCAGCTGTTCTGACACCCCCAAACCCCACACATCGTGTCCCGTGCTGGGAAAACACAGGACAATGGGTCCCTGGATGAGACTCAGAGGCGCTGCATTGATGG
Source organism: Microcebus murinus (assembly GCF_040939455.1). Lineage (NCBI taxonomy): Eukaryota > Metazoa > Chordata > Mammalia > Primates > Cheirogaleidae > Microcebus > Microcebus murinus. The sequence continues at coordinate 7,699,436 of NC_134106.1, forward strand.
CACCCAGGCCTTGCCCCCCACCAGGTCACTCCCATAGTGGAAAAGGGGTCTCACCCCCCGACACTGCCCAGGGGGCCTCCTGAGTGGGCCTTTGTCGGGGCCAGGCCCTGGCCACAGGATGGACCCCTCCCCCACCCATCTCCTGAGATCAGGGGCAGGCCTGAGCAGGGCCACCAAAACAGGGTCCAGCCAGGCTCACCGCCCCCCGAGTAGATGGCGGAACCCACCGAGAACTTCATGCTTCCGAGAGGAAGATCGTGGGCCCGGGAAGGTATTTGGGAAAACGGAGAGTTCAGCCTCAAGTCTGCCCCTGACCTGACCTTCCCCCAGGCCCCTGCCCTGGGCCCTGGGGAGCTCCCCAGCCGAGGGAGGCCGGGCGGTCCAGGACGCCAGAGAGCCCTCAGGGGACTGGGGAAATGGAGCTCGTGGGTGGTGGGCAGGGCTCGGCCTGAGGGACAAGTGGCCTGTGCCTGTCCCGGTCCCCCAGCTCCCCTTGCCCTTCCAGCCCGGCTCTCGACTCCGCCTCCCAGCCGGTGGCCTGGTGCCGCTGGCAGCGATGGATCTGGGCCCAGAATGGGGCACGGTGGAGGGACGTCCGGGGGCTGGGGGCTGTGGGCAGAGCCAGGCGCAATGGGGTCCGCGGGGAGGTGGCCTGGGGAGACTTCACCAAGGAGATGGGGTGAAGCTGAGTGGATGTCGGAGAGACGGTGGGGACCTGGGGCAGGTGTTTATCCAGCAAACACCTCCCGAGGGTCAGCTGGGGGCCTGGCCGAGCAGGGCACTGCCCAAGGGGCCCAGGAGCACGAGGCACCATGGAGGTAGGTATAGGGTGGCTGTGGGGGCTCAGCCTGCGTGGGGGGCCGGGGAGGGTCGGCAAAGGGGGGCAGGCTGAGGCCAGCTGGGCAGGGGGTGGTGGTCCCGGGAGGGCAGAGTGCGGCCCTCCCCAGCCTCACCAACTTGGGCTCCTTCCAGCAGCTTCTGGGACTGCACCACGAAGGGTGGGCCTCCCTGGGGCTCAGACCTGAATGGGGCCACCTGCCTCCTGCGGGTCATGCAAGGGCAGACCCAGGCCCACCCTGGCCGTTCCAGGGAGGGGCCACTCTCTCCAGCCGGGCAGGGTGAGCCCCCAGCTCGCACTCGCCCCTGGCAGCCCAGGCACAGGCGCTCCCTCGGCGCCCGCAGTCCCAGCGCTGCCAGGCAGCCGCCTGCTCCCGGGCAGACAAGGAAGCAGGGCACGGAGCGGAGCAGCCTGTCCCTGCCCAGGTCAGGCACCCTGGCCTGGTGGAAGAGCCAGGACCTGCTGCAGTGGGGATGGCAGCGTCAGTGGCCTCGGGTGGGCTCTGCCTCTGGTTCGGCAACAGGTACCAGGTCGCTGTCTTCAGGACGGCTCCACTGGGGGCGGGCACACGGGTCTGATCTGCTCTCAGCGCCACGCAGCCCGCCACTGGGGCCAGGGCTGTGCAGGCCACAAGCTGCGCTCAGGGTGGTGAGGGCGGCCAGGCAGGGTCCCCAGGTGCTGGGGGAGCCCAGGGCAGGACTGGAGACACCTTGGAGGCGATGGCTGAGGGCATTATCCACTTCCGGGACAGGCAGGGGTCCCACCAGCTGCTCCCTGGACAGGTTCTACAAAGGAGGCCAGGGGCCTTCCCCTGGAGGGCCTTGGGAAGAGTTCAGGGGTGGGAGAGCGGCCTGGTCTGGGGTGTGGCTGAGTTGTCAGTTGTGCGCTGGGCCACACTCTGGTGCCACAGCCTTGTGTCCCTCAGGGGCCTCCTGTCACGGTCAGGGCTCCACCGCGCTCTCGTGGCCCCCACTGCGCCATCCACGTGGGGTGCTGCTGCCCCCTGGTGGCGACAGTGGAAATGCCGTCCTGGGCTTGGGTGGGCGGCTCCCTGGAACTGCGGGGACCTGCTGTAGATGTGTGCTTTTTGACAGAGGACACTGAGGTCCAGAAGAGCCCCTGACTTGTGGCAGACCAGATAGCACAGAGGAGTTGAGGCCAGGCTCCCAGTGCCCAGGACTCGGAAGACTTGTCGCCACATAGGGTTGCCAGATATAATACAGGCCACCTGGTTAAATTTGAATTTCAGATCACCAACAAAGTTTGCAGTTTACTTATGTCCCATGCAATAGCTTTTATTTTTATTTGCTAAATCTGGCAACCTTACTTGTCAAGCCAGGGAGTTAGGCCTGCATGACCCTGGGAACAGGCTGGAAGCTGGAGGAGCCAGGCCCCGCTCAGGCCACCCACAGGGCTGGGCACATGGCCCACTCGGTGGAGCCCCCTGTGCCTGAAGACTCTGCCCCCTTGCCCAGCCTGGCCCCCGGCCCCTTGGCCTCCTCCTGGGCAGAGCCGATCCTCAGCTGGGCTCTGGCCGGCTGGGAAGCCCCAACTCCCCTGCTTCTGCCTCTTGCCTGCAAAGACAGGAGGCCTGAGAAGGTCGCCGACTAAGCTCCACCTCAGTAAGCCCTGGCTAGAGGCAGCACATCTGGTCACAGGCTCCCCATCCTAGGGGCAGCAGTGAGGATGGATAAAACCCACCTACTCCCAATAATGACAGCAAGAATTACTCAGGTGCTTCCAGGGTTCACTGCCTCTCCTTTGTAACAACCCTGCCGGGTGGGCACTGGCCTCCTGGTTAAGAGGTGGCCGCGGTGGAGGGGCCTTGTGGCTGGGGAGGGGGGAGTGCAGGTTTGGCTGGGTCTGTCCAGCTCCAGGCTCAAGCCCACAGAGGGAGACAGCTCGAGGTACCAGCCCCTGCGGTGTTCAGAGCCACAGGTGCTCTGGGCTGCCGCTGCCACCTGGGCAAAAACGAAGCTGGGAGAGAACAGACAGAAGCCACGTCACCGTTGTCATTCAACCAGAGGCCAGGAGCAGAGCCTGTGGTGGAGCAGGGCCCTTCTCTTAACTCACTAACTTACCTTGGCCTCTGTGGGCTTTCTCCCATCTGTAAAAAAGAGGCTGGGAAAACTCAGCAAAGCCTTTTCTTCAATGACACCCTACCTTGAAACCCGAGGTATTAAACTGGGTGAAACAGGAGCCGGCAGAGCCCCTTGCTACCCTCCCATGCCCAGGCACTGAGGATTTTCGGGACTGTTGGTCGGCAGAGCCCAGATTGGAAAGAGTTGACTGTCACCTCCAGGGGGCCGTTCTCAGCTGGGCCCAGAGGTGGCACAAAGAAAGCCCCCAGGCCCAGCAGGTATGGGGTGACAGCCGCAAAAGCCCTCTAATGGAGTAGGTGGCCAGCCCGCCACTTAGAATAACTGTAGTGACTTGTCTGAGCCTGTCTTTCTCCACCTGGGAAGCCGATTAACATCAGTAATACATACACATGTCAACTCTCCTCCCCAGGCCTCTGATTCTCCTGCCTAGAGGTAGCCACTGTTGACCAGTTCCTTGTAAATCCCTGCAGAGATGTTCTGCGCATGTGCAAGTATATATGTACACACACAATTTGGTGGGTTTTGGTTTTTGCTTTTCACACACATAGTATCCTACACAGTGTTCCTTGCCCTCCTGCTCTCTGTCTAGCTTAGATTGTCCCATGTCAGTACGGATGCATCTGCTGCATCCCGTAAGGCCTCCCTGCATGTCAAATTCCCGTGAGAATTCACCAGTGCTCACTGTTGTATGCACAGATGATTCCACAATGAGTAGTCTCAAGAGTACTTCATCAGACTTGTTAGAATTGCTGAGTCAAAAATGTGAATTACTGATATTGTAAAGTTTCCTCCAGAGACTGTTCCTATAATGTACCTCCATGCTAGTTTGAGCGAGTGCCTGCTTACCCAGCTGAGGAAACTGATTTTGTCTTTACCTATCTGATAGGCAAGATTCTTAGTTTTATTTTATTTTTGAGACAGAGTCTCACTTTGTTGCCCAGGCTAGAGTGAGTGCCATGGCGTCAGGCTAGCTCACAGCAACCTCAATCTCCTGGGCTCAAGCAATCCTTCTACCTTAGCCTCCCGGGTAGCTGGGACTACAGGCATGCGCCACCATGCCCGGCTAATTTTTTCTATATATATTAGTTGGCCAATTGATTTCTTTCTATTTATAGTAGAGACGGGGTCTCGCTCTTGCTCAGGCTGGTTTCAAACTCCTGACCTTGAGCAATCCGCCCGCCTTGGCCTCGCAGAGAGCTAGGATTACAGACGTGAGCCACTGCACCCCGCCTGATTCTTAGTTGTATATGCATTTCTTTGAGGTTGAAAAATCTCATGTTCAAAAGGTATTTCTGTGAACCATGTTTATGTCTTGCCCACTTTCTATTATATTGTTCTGATATAGATTTGTTGGAGCTCTTTTAATATGAAGAGAATGGCCCTTTCCATGTGTATTGTAGTCTTGTTTGTCCCTTGCCCTTTTGACTTCAGATGTTTCTGGCCTCATCTGTTACATTTAAAACTGCGCCTGGGAGTTTTTATCTATCTGGAATTTGTGGTATAAGGAGTTGGGGATACTGTTTTCCCAGGTGGTTATGCAGCTGTCCCAGCACTACTGCCCCATCCCCAGAGTGGGGTGGGGAACCTGTAGCCTCAAGGCCACATGTGGCCCTCCAGATCCCCAAGTATGGCCCTTCAACTGAATCCAAACTTCACAGAAATTTGCATACAAAAGGCCACATGTGGCCCCAGGTTCCCCACCCCTCCAAGTGATTCTAAGGCATAGCCTTCAGTTTGGATACCACAGCCTTGAACTTCAACCCCCAGCAGCTTGATTCCCAAGTCCTATGTTACGGGGGCCTCTGTGGAGACTCCAGCACCACTAGGAGGAAAAATTTACAAATGGTCTTTGTAGAGCTATACTCACTTCAAATCACAGGTCTAGAAATGTCCAGTAGCTGTGCAGGAGCAAACAGTATCATCTTTAATAATACATGAAGATATATTAACTGAAAGCAGAATTCAAATTTCCTGGAAGACAGCGCTGTGTCGACATGGCCCCAGCCACTACCTGGCTGTCCTTGGTCTGTCCTCTCCCACTAGGGAAGGCCACTCAGCCCAAGCCAGGCAGGCCATTCTACAGACCCAAGCCTGGCCTTGGCGGGGCCTGGACATCCTGGGGGCCCATATGTGGCTGCACCGAGCTGTGATCAGAGCTAGGTTTCAGAGGCTGTAGAGCACACAGCATGGCATTATCTGGGGCTACTTCTGTACTCACTGGCACTAGTGACAGTTCTCTGGATTACATTTTACCCAACTGGCTGTGAGAACAATGTTTCCAAACCTTTAGTATTACGTTTTCAAATGGAATACCTCTCTTCTTTTTTCCCAATTCAAGCTCAGTACTGCCACTAAGTGGTCTTGCAAATGTCTTCCCTTTTAAAATGGAAGACCTAATTTACCAAGATTTTAGGCTTGGTATCTAGCTCAAATTTCTCAGCAAAGTACACATTCAATGCCAATTTCCTTTTAGTGTATCATTATCTAGCTCAAATTTCTCGGCAAAGTATATATACTCAATGCCAATTTCCTTTTAATGTATCAGTGGGCCCCAGAGATCCTGGGGACCTGCCCTCATAGGGGAACTCACAGTTACCCCCTACTACTTCTAAGATTCACAGGAGGCGGGGCTGTTGACTAAGGTGTTCCTTCCCTACACCCCTGGTGAGAACCTATCTTCTCTGTGGCTCTCATAATATCTCATTTGTTTTGGCAACTCAAGGCATCCCTGGGTCCAGGGAGACCAGAGGTGGCAATAAGCCAAGCCTTAGTTTAGCTGAGCAGCCCCAGGAAAGGTGCTTGTGTCCACTGTGTGGAGCCCAGGGTTTGGGGGAAGGTGGCACTTTTGAATAAGAAGTCACTCTTTTCTGCAACTTTGGTAAATATACTGATGGCACCAGCTGGCAGGCTTAATTATAGCAGCTTAACATTTCACCCCCTGGTAAGAAGGGCCACAGCATCCCTGTCTGCACCCCGTGCTGTCTTCTTGTTACCCACTAATGAGGCTAGAGAGACACTCCAGGATGCCCACAATGACTGGTGGCTTTCCTAGGGCAACTCTGGCTCTCGCACAACCTTCCCTCCTCAGTGACAACAGGGATTCAGAACTTCTACTTTGGGGCTTAAAAATTAGTATGACAGCCTGCCATGCTTTTAGGGGGACAGGGGTATAAGTTGAGTAAAAGGAGAATATAAAAGGCCAGTGGTCAAGGTCAGACAAGGAGGTAAAGATCTTCAACACTGAGTAATTGCTGTTAAATTTATTAAAATGAGCTGACTGCCAAAGTTCCTAACTTGTGACTGCAACTCCTGGGAGTGAAGTCAAGGCAGGCAGAGGAACAACTATGGTCTCTGCAGGCAAGACTCAAATGGCCCCATGCACCTCCCCTGGGCACTGGCCACGACAGGGCAAGCCAGTTAGGCACGACGGCACCTGCAGCAAAGGGCTCTAGGCACCCCATATTCAGAGCCAACTCTGGATATTCAGGGTGGGCTGGGCAGGTGTGTACTTTCTGCACCACAGGATGTAGCCTTGGTCTCATCCATCCTTTCCCTGCTACTCAGGCATGGGCTAGATCCACTAGTCTTTGTGAGACTCCACAGCCAACTATATATAGGGCTAGTGAACTGTCTAGAATAGATACACTATAAAAATTTCCCAATGCCTAATTATTTTAAGATACTTTATTTTTAAAACAGGTCACAACACTAAGCTTTTGGCCCATTCAGCCATTGTACAAGCTATAAATGCTTGCTCAGCAGCTGAGGGGCACTCTTTTGTAGCATGTCTGAAAAGTGAATAAAAATCCATATAAAACAAATATTCAAATAGTTTCCATAGGAACACAGATAAGTGTGACCCCATCTCCTAGTCTTCCATATTGCTGCATGTGCAACCCTACTCTTACAAGACATGTCAAAACTAGCAGTAATTAAGTTAAATGGTCCCCCCAAATCCCTTAATTCAAGCTAAACTCGAAGTTAACAGCTACAAGAATAATATCTACACATTAATACTAGCTGAAGCACAAGTTGCTCGGTGACGTTTCATTCCACTTTCCCAAGCACAAGACACAGGCAGAGTGCCGACATCCTGCTCTTCTACTTCGGGTGTGAAGTCGGGGTTCTGGATTTGCTGCATGAGTTGCCTGAGACAGAAAGTAGGACATATATTCAAAAACCCTGAGTCACCCACAACTGGGCATGAAAGTATTTACTTTCCATCAGGAAGCAATTCAGTATATTTCTAAAACAAACATTTCTTCATAATTATCTTATTGGTACTAAGAAAACCACAAGTCATGTGCATTTACTTAAATATTCTAATTATACAGATATAGCCTAATCAGTATTTTCTAAAACTTTTCTTAGAAAAATCTTTAAAAAAAAATTATAGGTCATTATTACTAGAAGGATTTTCCTCCAATTTGTCTGTATTTAATCCCGGGCAAAACAATTTCTTACTCCACTAGACAAGAGCAAGCATAAATCAGAGAAGGTGCCTATTCTTGCCAGAACCATGAACATGCACACCTCACTTACCACATCGGTCCTGACATCACATAGTAGATAGTGGGCCTCTGGAATCCATTGAAAGTAGAAGCAGCAGCTACAGTGTAAGCACCCATGTTTTCAAAGAGCATCCAGTCACCTACGTGCATCTCAGGCAGGTTGCAGCGCTCAACAATCCGGTCAAGGCCATCACATGTTGGTCCCCATATGCTGGATGAGTAATACTTTTCATCTGGTTTAGGTCTCTATACAAAAAGAGAGAAAGTACTATTTAATTATATTTGTTGGGACCAATCACCTCAATTATTTTATACAGTAGGTTCAGAAGTTACCTTTTGCAGAAGGGGCTTTACGTGTGCATGATCATAAAGGATGCAATTAAATGATCCATATACTCCATCATTCACATAATACATAAAGGTTTGTTCATTGGACTCATCTTCATCTAGAAAGGCAGATTAATCTTATAATTACCACTTTTTGTATCAACTTTTAGTTATATATGCAATAATTCATCCTTTATACATACCATCAGAGCCTATCTGTTCCTTTAATACGATTTTTTTGGCAATGATATTAACTGCGAGCGTGAAAGCTGATGCAACATAATATCTGCCTGGCTCAGCTATGATTCTCACTCCAGAGTCTGATGGAAAATACTTGTCCAATGCTGGGTTGACTACACTGGTGATCTAAGAGACAGAAAGAGCAGCCATTCATCATGGGGAATTCACATGAAAGAGAAAGATCATAGGGCTTTATAAATGACATGATGAGAGCAGGCATCCACAGAGTTATCACTAAGTAACAAAAGCAAAAAAATAAACATCTCCCTGAAAACCAGTTTGTACATGTCTGGTATTCACTTTGAATCCTCTCTGGACACACCATCCTTTTTAAGAGGTTATACATATGATTTTATTAAAAAATAGCACAAATTACTACCTTGTGAGGTATCAAGATGCCAAAATATTTTTATTTATGTCAATAGGATAAAAATCCTTCTACTCTGCTTAACTTATTTAATAAGAATGTAGATTTTATAAACTCATTAATTGCATAACTTCCTAAATGACTAAACATTTAAAATGTTTAAGGGAAGGAAGTACAAGTCTAGCAAACCACATTTGTAGTCATGATGTACTAAAGTCAGCATATTCTTAGTAATTCCACAGCAATGTATCTTAATATAACCAATCATCCAAGACTTCTGGGAAAGCTGATTCATAGTTTAGAAAACTAAATGTTATTAAATACATTTGATTTAAATTTTAGATAGGCACAGAAAATCACTCAAATTATCACACCAAGACTACACTTAAGTTTTAAAATATTCCAAAAACAAGCTTGCTGAAATAGCTACTGTGTATTACAGTTGTTATAAATTACCTCTTCAAATTTAAGCTTCACATCTTCAGATCCAGGAAAGCCACCACCAATATCAAGCAGATACATGCTAAAACCAACTTCAGCCTAGAGGCAAGAAAATTAAAAGTCAAACATTCAGATTTCTACCAAGTCACAAAAATGGATGCAGGAGATCGGTTTAAGCCCCTGTACTAGGAGGCGGTTAACTTTTGCCAGTCCTGCCCCCCTTCACTAACGAGGTCACGTATACTCACCCCCATGTCAAAGACATAGCGGGCATCAGAGATTGCCTGCACGAAGGTCTCAGGATCAGTACAGCCACTTCCTACGTGGAAGCTAGAATAAAAAAGATGAGATGACATTTCTTATTTCTTTTTTTTCATTTTTTTATTATCTTTTAGTTATTTCTTAAAATGGTTAAGAGTGGCAGAAAGCCCATGAAACTTGCATTGCTTAATGTCTTAGCCACTAGCTATGCCAAGATCTCACCTGACACCGATGACATCAATATTGAGCTCTTTTGCCCGTTCCAAAAGAAGCCTGCTGGTTTTCAGCGTGGCACCAAATTTAACACTGAGTCGACAGACTGCTTTGGAATCATCAGTGGCAATCCGCAAAACCAACCTAGAAGCAAGAAAAGTTGTCTGATGTCTCATGATAGAAGATCACCTACAGCCACTGCTAAAATAAAAAGAATTCTGCTCTAAATATTGACTGAAACTCTGGTGTGAGTCTAATAATTAGGTTTTATCAATAGTTAATTTAAAACTATTTTCTACTAATTGGAAATTTAAGTTTGTTGATAAGAATCTATGTATCCCATACTCCAACCTTGCCCTCAAATGGAGGAAAACAACTTACTTTGCCTTGGGATGTGCTCTGGCAACCTTCATCAATTCAACTTCACTATCAAAAGTCATCATCTGGACTCCATTATTGGCAGCATACTTAATTTGAGACACTTGTTTACAAGGATTTGCATAGATAATCCTCTCTGGAGGCACCCCGAGACTCTGTACCAATTGTATTTCAGTCTAAAAAAGAAGAGTATAGCTCTGTGATGCTATTCCGAAAAAATAAAAAAAAAAAAATAAAAAAGAAGAGTGGTATTATGCTATACACATGTAGCTAATAAGTGGAATAAACAGAAAAGCATGGGAAGGTGTCATGCACCTCTCTTTTCATTAGCATTTATGGCCCAAGAAACACAACTTTCATTTGCCCAATGGAAACACCAGGACCATCTTATATAACTGGTTTTGAATCCTGTTGCTTGTGCTTTACCTTGCTAGCACAGTCAAATCCTGTCCCGATTGTGGCGAGGGTCTTCACAATGGCTCTGCTGTCATTACATTTGACTGCATAAAAGGGGGTGACACGAGGAAGAGCTTTTAGCCATCTTCGGTGTTTCTTCAGAATGTCTCCAAGGTCTGCGACATAGAAGGCATCCTTGTCATCCTGAAATGAGAGCAGTCACAGGTGAACCATTAGCAGCCTCTCAACACGCCACATCGACAACCAGCCTCCCTTCTCTTTCCCAGCATTCTCAATGAGCCCTACCCTTGAGTTTAGTCACTGACTCGAACCTCACCATTTTCACTGGCCAAGCCACAGCCAATTAATTTCCTAACTTCCTCAATAAGACAGGTAAGCCTCATTACACTTTCAAGACCCCACCAATGTTTCCCATTTTCCCAGCATTCTCGGTACACTGATAACATGGGCCTTGCATACTTACAGAAGAAGAAACTTCATTAATTTTTTGGTCCAGAATGTCCTTGGCAGTAAAACCTTCATCAAGGAAGTGGCAGTCAAACTCTTCATTACTAAAGTTGTTCATGGTTCCTTAATGTTCCTCTAAAATGCAACAAGCTGCAAATAGGGTGGAGAAAGTCTCTCAGAAGCTTTACCACTACAAATCTTAAGATTAACCTTCAACCCAAGTGTAAACTGTATACTTACTTGGAAAACTAAGAGATGGAATTTAAAGAAGTATTTCCAGCTTCTCACAAAGGCAATTCTCCAGGAATCGCGTGCCCTCAGATCAACAGTGGAAACGTTCTGATGAAAAAGGAACACATCAAGTTGAAAGATGGGGCACTGACGGAGCATACACAGGAAGCAGGCTAATCACACACCCAATGTCACTCACTGTGTGGTAATCCCAATTATTCCTAGGTGTAAGTCACATGACTCCATAAACTTCTACAGTATCTGAGGATTCAATACTAGTCTTTTTTCAAAGCAGCACACTAAAATTATATATATGTAACCATTTCAAATATTTGTGCCAAGAAAAGAAAACGCTGAATACAGGTTTCAAGCTTGTCTGCACTTAGTTAACTGATATGGAAAAAGTTTTATAATGGTCAGTCTGCTTTATTTCAAAGCTGTTTCAACTCTTTGGAAACTTAAAATGGCATTATGGTCATTTATACAGACACAAATATCTTGCTATTTCCTATTTTCACTAAGTCTTACATAGAATGATTTTGGGTCTAGAAATCATTCTATGTGACCAACAGGTATCATGGACATGTTTATAGGGCACTCAACTTACTGCTTGTATGTTTCTTAAGAATTTTATGAAGGCCGGGCCCGGTGGCTGACGCCTGTAATCCTAGCACTCTGGGAGGTCAAGGCGGGCGGATTGCTCGAGGTCAGGAGTTCAAAACCAGCCTGAGCAAGAGTGAGACCCTGTCTCTATTATAAATAGAAATTAATTGGCCAACTAATAGATATTGAAAAAAAATTAGCTGGACATGGCGGTGCGTGCCTGTAGTCCCAGTTACTCGGGAGGCTGAGGCAGGAGAATTGCTTGAGCCCAGGAGTTTGAGGTTGCTGTGAGCTAGGCTAACGCCACGGCACTCACTTGCCTGGGCAAGTGAGACTGTCTCAAAAAAAAAAAAGAATTTTATGAGCTAATTTTCATGGTGTATTAGCTGGGCACAAATTTTTTTAAACTGTAATCTTCAAATCAACTTTATACACGGTATCATAGTTGCTATTATCTGATCAGAACTCAATATTCTTGAACAATTGGTGCCCATCGAATGAGCAATAATGGGAATGCCAACTGTCCTTACAGGAACTCTTAATATTTCCTTAGCTATGAATGATAACCATATGGGAGTAATTTCTGGCTAACAATAACAAAAATAAGCAAGATCTTTTCCACTGTGCAACCCGCTTCAGTGCCAGGAGCCTATGGGCACAGGCCAGGCAATGGTTCGGGGCCACAGTTTGCTCTGGCATGGGACACTATGAGAGGCCCAGGGGGACAGGCCTGCCATAAATCCAAACCCATGCACGGTATACTTTCTGTAAGATCCCATCTAGTGTGACTTTTTGGCATTGTCAACCTCATCAGTTGCCTAAATCGCCCCTAGATGGCAAAAGGCACCAGCAAAACCATTTTTGTTTTAATTACATTTACAATTGGCTAATAATAGGCTCAATCAATAATTGAGTAAATTCAAGGTCTTGTTAAATATTTTTAAGGCAATGTTCAACCTTAAGCTTGGGAAGTTTTAATTTCTTTGAAATACAGCACTATTTAGTATTTTGCTTTTCTGTACCTTTTAAAGTTTTATTTGAATAGCTTATTTGAATAAATTTCACTTAACACCTTTTGGTATTTCTGTACAGTTAAGTTATTTAAAATGGTGAATCAATTAACACAAGATGGTAATGTTAGGAGAGATGGACTAATTCAAAAATAAAACTTTGAAAAAATTTCACATGTCTATTAAATTCTTATCAATTTTAGGTTTGAATAAAGTAAGCCAACACATTCTTTGTCCTCCCCAGACATTCCTGAGAGGTTCTGCTCCCTACACTTTCACCCATTATTTAGAATATTAATACAATGCCATCAGCCTGTTTTGAAAACCTCAGAGCTGGCTCCCACGTGCGCGCTGTGAGCCTGAGCCTGCCTCTTCTGAAATCACTAAGTCATTCAAAGAGTCCTTAAATAAACCATTCTAAGTCATAGCCAGGGGAGTATTTATTGCCATCGTTGCTGCAAGGCTATCTAAGCTCTAGCAACTCCCGCCGGCTCCTATAACGGTGTCATCTGCCCCGCACAAATAGCAGAAATTAAGAACTTAAAAAAAGAGGAAATTGCAGGGCAACAATGCAGAGGGTACGGCGCGTCCTCACGAAAGCGAGCGCGAGCGGCCGCCAGGGCTCCGCTGCACCTGCTCCGGGCCTGCCGCCGGGTTTGAAAGCAAATAGCGGTTGAAGGACCGCAGGGGCCTTCCCAACGGCTTCCGGCCCGGCGCCCGGCTCAGCCCCGCTGACGTGGTCGGGGAGAGGCCGGACGCGGGGACCGGGAGGGTCTCCGCAGGACCCTGCGGCCGGGAGCCAGGGGCAGGACGCAGGCCCTCACCCGACTCCAGAGGGTGACCCAGGCCGGAGGAAGTGGCGCACCCAGGTCGCGGTCCGCCCCGCGACCACGTGTCCCTGGCAGGCAGCCCCGGCGCGGGTCGGTGCCGGTCGCGGGCCCTCAGGCCGCCCAGGCGCGCCGGACACGTGCCCGGCACCCGCCCGCCCTTACCTCAGAGCGTCCGGGCGCCGCGGGGCAGCCCCATGGAGAAGCCAGACGCCGCCGTCCGCGCAGAGCCGGAGCCGCTGGAGCGCTCGGCCGTTTGCGCAGAGCCGGAGCCGGAGCCGCTGGAGCGCTCGGCCGCCCCCGCCGCGCCCGCCGCACCCGTCAGCGCCTGGCTCCCGCCCGCCGGAGACGCCGGCCCGAGGTGGCGCCGGAGCAGCTGGCAGAGGGGCGGCCGGCGATGGCTGCAGCTGCAGGGACTGACAAAGCCCCACGGCGCGCAGCTCCTTCTTATAGCGCCGGCGTGTCGTCATGGAGACGCACCAGCTCAAACCAGCCGCGATCGGTTCCGTCCGGGAGGCCTCCGGGGGAGGGGCGGGGGCCGGCGACGGCCAACCCGGGACGGGGAGGAGGGGGCGGGGCGCGGGCGGTTATACGTCAGCGGCGCGAAGCACTAGCCCCGCGCGTGCCGGCCGCCCCGCCCCGCCCGGGCCCACCCCGCCCCACCCGGCCCCGCCCCGCCCTGCCCTGGAGTTCGTCCGCTCATGCGCACTACGCCTGCCAGGGGCCTGCGGTTGAGGCACTGCTCCTGCTGTTTTGTGGGCGAAGGGGGGCTCTGGAGGCGCTCGGTGCTCTAGCGGAGCTCTTCCTCTAACTTCTGTGGTCTTGAAAAAGTCACGTCTCTTCTCTGGACCTCAGACACCCCAAGGATCTTTATGGCCACAAAGTCCTGTGAGGTTTTGGTAAACTTCCTTGGTGCCGCACTCCAGGTCTAGGGTATAGCGGTGGCTAGTCGTTTAATGAGCGCATGCGTAAATAAATGAGTGCCTTGTCCCGCTCTGCCTGGAGCAGACTGGGCTTCCGGAGGAAGGAGAACAGTGCAACCTGAGCCGTGAGCAGAAGTGTCTTCACGTGTGCAAGGATATGAGGGGCGGTGCACCCTCCTCTCTTGGGCACCCTGATCGACTTTATTGTTACATAATCCTCGAGCAACCCCTGGGTGCCAAGTACCTGGACTAGAGGGAGCGAGAGGGGAGTTAGTTCCACCCTTAGTAAGCTTAATTCTCCCCCAAGGGATGACATTAACCATCAGAACCCATCAGAGAACATTACAGCCTTAAGAGCCCAATGGGACATCTTTGGTTCTGTGGTGATGAGGTATTTGTCCCAATGACACAGTTTTCCTCACACTCGGGAGCGCCGGCTCTCCCACGTATCCATCAATCAGTCACTCCAAACGCTGCGGGAGACATGATGTCTCCTGTGTGGCATCCCTGTCGCAGCCTGGCGTGGAGGGAAGGACGGGGCCAGTTGTGACTCTCCCGTAGATTTAGAAGCATTAACTGGAATAGAGGCAAGTTCTTGGTTCAGGGAGCCAGGTGGTCTGTCCGACTGCCGCACCCACAAGACACTCACGCGGCTGTCACCCGCACACCGTGCCTCTCCGCCACCCCGGCCCAAACCCACACACCCCTGCCCACGTGCCGCACTTTCCTCTGGGGAGGTGAGGCCTTGCCCCTAAACCCTGCTGGCAGACGGAAGGGGCTGCAGGCAGACTCTCTAAGAGGCCCTTGGCAGCTGGGCTGGAGTTAGGCCCTGAGTCATAAAGCCCAGCTACTAACCTGGATTCAAGAAGCTAAACTGGTGGTGACTAAACCTAGCCTTATTCAAAATGCATGACTTTATTGTCTTTCAGTGTATTTTCAGTGGCCTTCATCCTCTGCCTTACTATCTTTTTTTTCTTTAGGAGAAAAGCAGGGCTGGGCATTGTGGCTCAGCACTTTGGGAGGCCTAGGTGGGAAGATTGCTTGAGGCCAGGAGTTCAAGACCAGTCTGGGCAACCCCTGTTTCTACCTCCCCCCCCAAAAAAAATTAGCCAGGTGTGGTGGTGTGTGCCTGTAGTCCTAGCTCTTTGGGAGATGGGAGGATGATTAGGCCACTATACTCCAGCCTGAGTGACAGACTGAGATCCTGTCTCTAAAAAACTAATTAAATAAAAGAATCTCTGACTTCTTTTACAAATAGAGTTCTATATAAATTCACTGACCAAGTTTTCTGAACCCAAAATGAAGATACATCTGATGAAGAAGGTATTTTTTTTTTTTGACAGTGTTTCATTCTGTTGCCCGGGCTAGAGTGCCGTGGCATCAGCCTAGCTCACAGCAACCTGAAACTCCTGGGCTCAAGCAATCCTCCTGCCTCAGCCTCCCGAGTAGCTGGGACTACAGACATGCGCCACCATGCCCAGCTAATATATATATATATATATATATATATATATATATATTTAGTTGTCCAGCTAATTTCTTTCTATTTTTTTAGTAGAGACTGGGGTCTCATTCTTGCTCAGGCTGATCTTAAACTCCTGAGCTCAAACAATCTGCCTACCTCGGCCTCCCAGAGTGCTAGGATTATAGGTATGAGCCACTATGCCCGGCCATGAAGGAGGTTTTTTGTTCTTTTTTTCTTTTTTTTTTTTAATTATAGTTACATTAATCTTTTTTGTTTATTTATTTTTTTTAAGGCTCAGTTAGACCGACTAAGTCACAGGTTTTTTGTTCTTAATTGTTAACTTATTTACATGAAAGGACTTATAAAGGTATATAGTGAGTACAAATTTAAGGAATCACCCTTATGGGAAAGAAATAACATAAAAGATGACAGTCAGCAAGCATTTGTATGTCCATTTACTCAATATTGGAACATTTGGCATTGAAAGCTTTCTGGAAAATGGGTTTGGGTTCTTCATGGTCACATTCTGCTTCATCAACTTTCTTCCGGAAGCATAGAGAGAGTTGACTATAGACTGAAGCTCGTGACACGAAGAAGACTATGGGAGGTTAGCAAGGTGCCATAATTCAGGACACCTGGGCAATGAGGCCCAGCCACAGGACACCTTAGTCACACCAAAAATAGTGTTCCATGGCTCAATCAATCACCAGTACTCTAGCCTTGCCCTCAAATTGTTTTAGGAGTTTCCAAAATGCCAATCCACCCTCCACGCCTGAAAGTGTGCCACCTTTGCCGATAATCCAAATGATGTGCCTGAGGCGTGGAAAGCAACTTCCAGGGAGGCCCTCCTTACTCTGAGCAATGGTGGTGTCATCAGAGAAGTGGAACTCTTCCAAAAGTATCTGTTGGAAGCAGAAGACACCCATGTGGAAGTCCCAGATGTTTGTTTTATAAAGTGTTGTTGCATCACGGCCCCACCTGGCCCCAGCCCTGGCGTGGCTCACTGGGAAGTTGCCAGGACAGGAGCTGAATGGCAGGAACTGGGCCAGGGCAGGGCGTCCAGGAGCCCAGAGGGCCCTGGGGCAGGTCAGCGGCCACACAGTACATTGCAGAGAAGAGGCGGCCTCTGTCCAGAGGCTGAGTGAGAAAGTGACATTCAGCGATGCTCACTTCCCACGGCCCTGTCTCTTTCACTGGGCTGAAGTCAGAGTCCTGCTAGGTTTGTGCCAAGTCAGCGTTCAGATGTGCCATCTCACACGGGGACAGAAGGTTTGAGATTGGCCACTTCACTCCTTTATTTAAAGCCCTTCACAGGAGGCCTTTGGTCCCCAGAGTAAAGACCAAACACCTTAGCCTGGTGCCCAGGAGCCTCCGAGGCCTTCCCAGCCCACCTTTCCAGCCTCCTCTCCTGCCACCCCAGCCCCCTGGGCCATTGATGTCCCGAATGCCCTGCCCCTGCCAGCAGAGCGTGCATCAATCACTCGCTGTGGGGACCTTCGTTTTCCTGCCTCACCCTCCCCGCCACCACTCTCCCTTTCAAGTCAGGACCATGATTTTCTTACCTTCTTACCCAATTCCTTGTACACTCAGTGTTGTCAAGTTGAAACTGGGGTTGTCCAGAAAAATCTGTCATTGGTGGTTGCTTTGTGAGGGATTAGCTTGTAACAGAGAAAATGGCCTGAAAAGGAGTAAAAAATGTTTTCTGTGTATTCAAAACCCCCTCACATTTTTTTGAGAACTAAAACCTATATCCCTGCCTCAGGAGATATAGGAGGGGCAGGAGGAGTCAGGAGGGGCAGGAAAATGTCCTTTGTGCCTTGTGCCACAGGTGATGGCTCAAGGGAATTGTCTGGTTGCCTGGGCAAAGGTCACGAGATTGTCTTAGCTGATGATGGGATGAATCAGAAGCCAAAGCGCTGTATTTCTGGCCAGGGGCAGCGGCTCATGCCTTTAATCCTAGCACTCTGGGAGGTCGAGGCGGGAGCATGGCTTGAGTTCAGGATGAGCAGAGCAAGACCTCATCTCTACTAAAAATAGAAAAATTAGCCTGGTGTGGTGGTGTGCACCTGTAGTTCCAGCTACTTGGGAGGCTGAGGCAGAAGGATGGCTTGAGCCTAAGAGTTTGATGTTGTGGTGAGCTATAATGACACCATTGCACTCTAGCCAGGGTGACAGAGCACGACTCTGTCTCAAAAAAGAAAAGAAAAAAAAAAAAGCTCTGTATTTCTGCTCAGAAACAGGACATTGGCACTTTGAGATGGGAGTCTGCCAACCTCCTCATTTACCAGCAAATTAATAAACTCTTTCCTTCTCCTCAAGCCACTTGTCCTTGTTCTTCTGATGCAGCCTTGGGGACAAGGGACAAAAGATTCTGAATAGTCTTCCTTTGGTCATGCATTCATTTTGTTCCTTCCGTACACGTCTGCTGAGCGCCTCCTACGTGCGAGTGGTGTGTGGGGCGAGGGAAGACCCTCGAGACCCTGCAGTCGTGGGCTGACTTCTTGGGCATCAGCAGGGGACTGATGAGAACCCAAAGATGCCTCACCTTTAGCCCATACTTCAGGAAAGCTGCCTCTTTTGTTTTCTTTTCTTCTAAGCTTCTGATGACTCCCTGTGACCCGACAAGTCACAGCACCTCTGCTGGGTTTTGCCACTGTCCCATTTCTGCCAGAGCCCCACCCTGGCAGGGCCCCACCTTGGGGAAGCCCCAGAGCCTGCAAGATTTCTTCCTCCTGTGGCAGGGAACAGCGTGAGAAGGGACCTTGCACATTGCACAACGTAGGCCTCCTGGAAGGCGTGTGCTCTGCCCGGGCGAGGGTGAGTGCCCCGTCCCTGCCAAGCGAGCGTCAAGACCATCCAAGGCTCTGCTGGGGACGGAGCCACATGGGCCCCTCGGCATGGGACGGCTGCTGGGGCGTGGTGGTCTGAGGGCAGTGCTCACCGTTCTAACAGCTGGGAGCACTTCCTCTTCCTTCCATGTGCCAGGGCCAAGAAGATGACCCCAAGGAGGTCCCTGTCCTCAAGGAGCTCATGGTCCAGAGGGGAGGCCCACCCCCAGGCTTGTGCTCTGAGATGTTCTGGTCACCAGGACAGTGGTGACATCAGCTACCACCATGGGGGACCCAAGTGCAGAGGAGTTAGAAATGGCTCAGAGAAAAGGGACCTGGGCTCAGAAAGGCTTATCCAAGGTAGGGTGAGTCAGGGAGGGGTAGGGGTACCTGGGGGAAGAGTAGGATCTCTGGGCATAGAGAGAGGCACCTGTCCCCCAAGCCCAGCTTTCCTCTGGGAGAGGACTGAGGGCTGTGGGGTGGAGCAGAAGGGAATCACTCTGGGAGCGGTATCTGACGCCCCAGGGCCCCTCCTTTGTTGTGCAGGTGATTTAGTCTGGCCTCGACCTGCATGTCCCACCTGCCCACCCACACCTTTGCTGACGACAGACAGAGCCAGCAATGCCAGAAGGCAGGTTGGCTGCCACACGTGGGTATAAAATGTTTCCCTTTGGCACTTCATGCCCTGCACCCCTCAGGGCCAAAGCAGGTAGTTCAGTAGAGGGAATTTAGCACGGGAACTATTAATAGTTAAACAGAACGTCTGACAGCTGAGGGAGGCCACTACCACCGATAGGACTGCGGATAATAGGGAGAAAGGGTCCCTGGCAGGGTGGCAGCCACCTGGAGGCTGTCCAGCAGGAACTGGGACCACAGAGAGCCCCTGGCCGGAGGGAGCTGGAAGCACCGAGGGGACCAGCCAGTGCCAGGGAGGCTGCTATGGGGGGCGGGGGAGAGACAGAGGAGGAAAAGGAGCCGCTCTCCCCTCACCCATCCTCCAAGGTCCTGCCAAGGCCTCCCAGTGAGAAGCCTGCTGGCAAGAGAGCTGGTGAGTGTCACTCTTGGAGGTCAGCCCCATCCCTCCACCGGGAAACAGCAGGGCCGCAGCAAGCTCAGACAGGCTCAGCTCCCAGCCCAGAGGCCTCACAAAATCTTCCTTCTGTCCCCTTGCAGGCCACTTCCTAACGAGAGTGCTGGTAAGTACCGGGTGACATTTCATATTGGCTTAAGCAACAAGGAGAATTAATCATCTCGTGTAACAAGAAGTCTCAAGGAAGGGAGGCTCCAGTTTCACGTCTCCAGAGCCACAAGAACGACATCAAAGACTCGGACTCTTTCCATCTCTCTGTACTTCCATGCCTGGCACTGGCCCGGCTCCCTCATGGCCCCAAGAGGGCTGCCCCAGCACCAGGTGTCATCTGCAGGTAAAACAGAGGCTCGTGGGAAGAGGGAAAGGGTGACTCCTCCTCTGAGCCCATTTTTATGCAAGGAATCATTTCCCGGCACACTTCCTTTCCTGGCTCAGCGGGACGATCCTGTCCCATGGCCTTGCCCTCTCCCAGGGGACCTCCACAGTTGACTCAGACTGATTGCGATCCACCCCTAGCTAGAAATGGGGCCTCCTGGGAAGAGCTTGGCCACGTGGAAAACGCCATCTGTTAGCGACGGAATTGCGTCCCCATCCATATCTTGAGTCCTGACCCCAGTATTGTAGAATGTGACCTTATTTGTACACAGGGTCTTTACAGAGGTAAGCGAGTTAAATGAGGGCGTTGGGGTGAGCTCGGCTGCAGTGACTGGTGTCCTTGTGTAAGTGGGAAGTCACGCACAGAGGCATGCACCCGGGGAGGACGCCGCACGAGTGTGAAGGCAGAGGAGAGGGTGGTGCTTGTGCGCATGAGGAATGTCTAAGATGGCCAGCAGGCCACCTGAAACTGGGAAGGGTCCCGGGGCAGATGCTCCCCCAGCACTGCCCTCAGAAGGAAGCAACCCAGCCAACACCTGGGTCTCAGGTTTCTGGCCTCTGGAGGCGTGGGGGACTAACTTTCTGTTGTTTAAACCCCGTTCATGGGGCTTTGTTACCACAGCCCTAGCAAGCGAACATACTGAACAAAACCTGCAGGAAAACAGAAGAAAGGAGAGGCGTGGCGTGGGACACGTGGCACAGGGGTGACCCTGAGCTTCCCGCAGCATCCTCGGTGGTTGTGAGGAGCAGACATTGGCACATGCGGGGCTCCCTGGAGAAGCACATGTGTTGGGGACTGACATTATACTTTCTTGGTTTAAGAATTAAATTTAGTGAGTAATGTATGTGCTCTGCCCAGAGCATTTAAGAGTAATGTGTTTCGGAAAGGGTCCTTGTGACAAACAGGGTTGCTGCCTGGAGGCATAACAAAGGACCTGAGTTTTTGCAAGTAAGCCAGAACTGCCCAGCCCCACGGCAGTGGAGGTCTGCAGGCCACAGGATAAACACATTGTTCCTGTGATTGCTGCTTAGCCCCATAAGATGGCTGGTTAGTCAATGACGCATAACACCCCTCAAGGGAGGGGCGACCTAAGCCAGGCACAGCCGCAGGAGATCGGCCTAAGAGGAACTGGGGAGGAAAACTGCCCCCTGTGGCTGTCTGCCCAACCTAGCTAATCTTGGTCTGTGATCTATGCCTGGCGTCTTGAGCAACTGCCTGGAAACCTTGAGACAGAAGACATCTGTGTCCTTAGGCTACGTGTTCCGGAATGTGTGGCCATTGCTGCAAGGCCTGGGTGGTCACATATAAGGAAGTAACTTCGATTTTTTAGGGTATAGAATTAAAACGACTGGTGCGTTTGGCGCTGCAGTCTTGTAACCATCTTTGTGTGTGTCTGTGTGTCTTTTTGTGTTCTGTGTTCATCCTCCGTCCTATAAACGGGCCATGGCACACATGATGGTCAGGAGGCCGGGATCACAGAGCTCTGTCCTCAAGAGGTGTCCCATTACAAGTCCATCCAAACAGAATTTCCCATCTTCTCTTGCTTCTTTCTTAAACATGGGAGGAGGGCTTTTCAGTGCACCATTACAAGCCCCCTCCTCTCTCTCTCCAGCCTGTGAAATCCTTGGGAGCTGCTCACGCCCATTGCTAGATCGCTCCCTTCCTCAGCAAACAGGCCCCTGCGTCCCCTCGATGGCTGCTCCCCACTGGGCCACTCACTCTGGCAGGACATGCTTCTCACACATCCCTCCTGCGCCCTACGCAGAGCAGGTGTCCATGCGGCCAGTGGTCTCCACCCAGGCTGCTTGTCTTGTGCCAGAGCAGGGGGCAGAGGCAGCATGGGCAGTGCCTTCTCGGGGGAGGCGACTGCTGGGATGAAATGAAATGTTCAAAACCATTCAGCAGATCAGTTCAACAAGGGTTTACTTTGAAAATGCGAGGGCCTGAAATTTCAAGGTCTGAATCGATGTTTTCTCTGACATTTCGGGGAGGCAGAAACTGCACAGTTGTTTGTAAATGTCTTTAAGACTCAGTAGACAGGCTGCATAGCGAAGGTCTCCCCTTATCTGCTGCCCCTCCTGGGTCCACACTCCAAAATGCTCCCAGGGCTGGGGATGCCTGACAGACCTGTGACAGGCCAGGGTCTGGAGAGGTCCCAAGAAGATCCTGGAGACTAAAGGAGTCGGGACCAGCTGGACAAGAGAGGAGAGAGACGCGGCCAACCGGACTGTGCAAAAGTGGCTATGACGGTGTGTCCGGTCAGCTCCGTCAAGAGGTGAAGTCTCTCCTCCGGTCAGGGCAGGCTTGTGACTTTTTTGTAGAATGTGGCAAAGGTCATTGGAGACCACATCACAAAAGGCAATGCAGGCTGGGTGCAATGGCTCAGGCCTGTGACCCCAGAACTTTGGAAGGCAGAGGCAAGAGGATCGCTTGAGCCCAGGAGTTTGAGACTAGCCTGGGCGACATAGAGACCCCAACTCTACAAAAAACAAACAAAAAATTAGCCAGGCATAGTGGCGTGCTTCTGTAGTCCCAGCCTACTTGGGAGACAGAGGCAGGAGGAGGATCACCTGAGCCCAGGAGCCGGAGGTTGCAGTGAGCTACGAGGACGCCACTGCATTCTAGCCGGGGCAGCAGAGCAAGACTCTGTCAAAATAAATAAAAAGGCAATGTGGCTTCCACCTTGCTAGCTGGGACAGTGGCCTTGGGGAGCCCTTGATCACCTTGTAAGATTTCAGGTCACCTTGAGGCCACATGGGAACCCCATGTGCAGGTGTCAGCTGACAGCCAGCACCAACCATCAGACACATGAGTGAGGACACTTCCAGATAAGTCCAGTCCCAAGCCATGGGACCACCAGCTCTTCCCAGCTGAGGTCCCAAATGTCACGCAAAAGAGACAAACGTGTATCTACTATTCCTGACCCACGGACCTAATTCATGCAATAGATGATTATTTACCCCACTAAGTTTTCGGGTACTTTGTTATGTAGCCATGCAACTGAAATAAACAGTTGCAATAGTCTTACCAAAAAACTTAGCCTCCTCCCCCGAGACCTCCATACCACAGCAATTTTCTGTCTGGAAGGGCCCAGCTGTAGGGCTGGACAGACCTGGGTTTAAATATGTACTAGCAGAGCAGCCAGAGGGTGGGCTCTGGAGACAGAGCACATCAATTTGAGTCTTAGCTTCTCAATGGTATGTTAACTAATTTCCCTGAATCTCAGTTTCTTCAGCTCTAAGTGGGGAAAACAACAGAAGCCTCCTTAGTGAGAACTGAATGAGATAATTTATGCTTAGCACCAATGTTGTATCTGCTGTATTTGACACCTGAAACAGTTAATTTTTGACACACTCTTCTTGTGTGTCAAGGAGAGTGTGTCAATACAACATAATTTTTTTCTGTAATAACTTACGTAAAAATCAGCAGTCATTATTTTCTTGATTTGTTCCTTAGGTTTAAAACAAAAATTAAGTTTAAAAGAAAAACTCCAGTTTTAAAGATACTAGTCAAATTAAGTTAAATATTTATATATAAATTAAAACGGTATAAATTGTTAAAACGTGTATCAAACAAAAATATTACATCTTGCAGTTGACACTGCCACTGTTTAATTTTTCAATACCAAAACTGACCACAGGTAATGATGGAGATGAACCAATTCAAACTGTTTCTTTGCTTTTATTAATACAATGGCTGTGATGTTATTGTTTATTTCAAATGCCATGAGAGTTGAAGACATGACTTGCCGCTGGGTCTGGGACATTCAGTGCGAAAATCAGAAAAGTCCTAGGTGGACGGGGACACATTGGCCAGCCTGCTAAAGAATTGAAAAGCATTAGAAACTTCCTCTCCAAATGCACACCTGTAGCCAAGTCTGTGTGACTCAGGGGCCGTGTGTGGAACTGGGAGTTCCCTGAATTAATTTAGGTGCAGAATACCTTTATGAAAAGGCGAGTAATGAAAATGTGGAGTTCATGTATGTATTATTAAAACACCATCGTAACCACAGCAATTGTTTAGAACAAAGAGATTTTTTTTTAGGGAGTGGTATTTTATCAGCAACATTGTTTAAAATTGATGGGCATGATGATAATAATAAGCAGAACAACTTTTAATCAGTTTTATTATTATTTTTAAATTATCTACAGACAAAGCACATCTTATTGTCTGCACCTGGGGCAGACGGCGCCCGTGTCCCACCCTTCCTGAACCAGCACACCTGGAGCTAGCACAAACCTCAGCTCTCATGGCAGCTAATGTGGGGTCTTGAGTAGGTCTTTCCACCTCTCTGAGTCTGAGATCTAACCGTTATTTTGTAGGCTCATGGTTGTAAGACCATTAGCTAAACCCTAACGTGCCTCGCTCAGGCCTTGACCTTGGTAGGGGCTTGACAGCTGTGCTTTCTCTACCTTTTCTCTCTTACCTGCTTCTGGATCTACGTGGTGCTGGCTTTCTCCTTGCCTGCGGTACCTTGCACTTAGGTCTTTGCCAATTGAAATTTGCCTCTTGTCAAATAGGTGAAGTCCCAGTAGCTGCGCTGCTTCTGGCCTCCCTGGGAGCTCATCTTCGTGGCCATAGCTGGTCTTGTCTGGTCTCTGCTTCTTTGACAAGGTGGAATGTTAGTGTTTAGGTGTGTGTGCTGTCTTGTTGCCCCATGAAATGGCGTGGTTCTTGGAGGATGATGTTTTCTCATCACTGTATCCACCTGGAAACCAAGCTCTCATGGAAATATGCAGAGACCACACACCCACAGTCTCCATGAGGTCCTGATTTCAAACACTCAGCCTCCCATTCTATGCAGACTCTTGGGGTTGACTTAGGGTAGACATAGGGTCCCAGATGACATTTGAGTGGGGTATAGATCCTGATTTGCCTGGTACAGTGAGTCCCGGTGTCACGATCGATTACACTGTTCTGTGTTTAACTTTCCATGGACAAGAAAATTACTTTGTTAACTTAAAATATGTTTAAAATGCTGTCTGATGGGAGAAACACCGTCTTTATCTTCAGAGTAACATGATTAAGCACCTCCTACAATACTTTGGAATGATTCTGGTTACTTGTTCTTGCTACAGTGAAATTTATCAAGAGAGTGAGGAAATATGAGTTCAGATTGTCTTTGTTATCCTCAGGGTATTTGCACAGACTTTAATGTGGTTACTTGTTTAACTTTTATCTTCCCCGCCAGGCTGAGCTCAGAGATTCTCCTTCACTGCTGTGTGGGCTGCCGGGTAGGTCTTTAGTAAATGCCTGCTGAAAGGAAGATGTTGGAAACTTAATGTCCATTTTAGGGACTTTTTTCCTTTTAAAATGAAATGTATGATATAAAATTCCTGTACTCTGTGTGTCTTTTGAAGTTCAATGGGTCAATCCATTCATGTATTCATTGTATAAATATTCATTAAGCACTTTATGTAGCAGTCTCTGTTCTTGACACTTGGACACTGTGAATTTAGGTTCATATCTTGAATTTCCAGCTGGGTTTGATCCTCGTAAATGGGCACAGGGATTTTCAGTTGTTTTATTTTCTCTTGTCTGACCACAACATGGAGGATGGTGTGACTGGCCTCATGCCGAGTTGTGCGGGAGAGGCGGCTGTGTCCTCCCCTCCTCCCCTCTGAGCACCTGTGCCTTTCAACGTCTTGGAAGAACCCTACCCTCGGGCTCAAGTCATTGATGTGGGGGAGACACCTGGCCCCAAGCAGCCCGGGTCAGATTCCCTCGGACAGGATGGCAGTCCAGGAGAGCTCTGGGCACTGGAGCTAAGGCCGGGAGGCCAGGGGGGAAGCCAGGTGTTGCAGTCCGCCACGACAGACAGCACGCAGGCTGCCGAGGGAGCCACACGAGCCCTCGTGCCTGGAGAGGAACCATACTGGGGCCGGGACGGTGGAAGAGAGGGCATGCAAGAAGGGAGGGGGCCCTGGCTCACCGGATCCATTTCCACCTGTGTCAGAGCAGAACTGCCTCCCTCGCGAGATTTCCCCAACTTCTGAGAATAAATCTCCCTTTCCATAATCAAAGTCAGTTTGATACCTGGAAACCAAACATGCCATCAGAATAAGCAGGAACATTTATCTGGAAGAATATGATTTGATTTATAATAATCTTTTCGCGGTTGGATTTCCAGGACCAAAAATACGTGCCAGGTACAAAGAAGAGACTGGCCCACGATCCCTGTGTGGATTCTCCAGCGTGTCCCCACGAAGGGATGTTTACCCTGCAGCTCGAGCTGGTCTTAGGACAGACTGGTGCTCACTGGTCCAGATTTTCTGACTACATCTAGAGGAAGTGTCTGTTTCTGTGGCTTCTCTCTGTCCCTCAGGTCTGCATGGCCCTTGGAGAAGAGACGAAGGTCTTCAGCCAACTGCAAAATCCATTCCATCCAGGCGTCACCTAGAGACTCTCAGCCCTGTGCTCTGTGGGTCCCAGGGCTGTATCTCATCCTCTTTCGCCAACTCCCACCAACAGCGCCCACTCTCTGGGCTGGAGCAGTTGACTCTGCAATCATGGAAGTGTTCCAGGTCCTTGCTGTCCGGTATGGCAGCCACGAGCCACATGTGGCTCTTGAGCACTCAAAATGTGGCTAAAGTAACCAAGAAACTGAATTTTTAATTGTATTTCCTTTAACTTAGTATAACATTAAATAGCCGTGCCTGGCTGGCGGTTCCTATCCTGGGCACTGTAGCTCTAGGTCAAAGCAATAAACATTGACATTGGATGTACAAATAGCAACATACACAGTTGCACTTGTAATCTGAGCTCAACGTGAACCCATTAGGCGTGTGGTCCCCTTTCAGCCTGGGCCTTCAAGAACTATGTTCTTGGGACAGGACTCTGGGCTGGGACAGGATATTCCTTGGGAAGTCTGTTAACTCAGCACTTCAGGAACAAGTGGGAACGTCTCCCTAAGCCACAGCAGTGCACGCTCAGTGTAGACCTCCCTGTGGCAGGAAGCACCCTGTAACCACCTAGCAAGGTGTCATTCATTGCCAGAGTGTGAGAGCCACCCAATGACATAATTTTAATTTTAGAACCACTTTTTCATGCTCCTGGACAAAGGCAATTCTTCCTGCTCATAAAGCCAAGCCCCTTATTACACTAAATTGACATTAGCCTTTTTTTTTTTTTTTTTTTTTTGAGCCAGTCAAATTTAGCAGTGGGGGGTTGAATACCAACTTTAGTGACACTTATCCCCATTAGCTTTTGTAAAGCACACCCTGGCTCATAGGAAGGGTCTGCAAAGACGCTGAGCTGTGCATTTGAAGCAAAGGGGAGGTGCGTGTGACACTGTCTCACCTCCGTGCAGTCACCTGGGGACAACTCCCAGTGACATCACTGAGTGCGGCTCACACAGAGTGGCCTTGTGGCCCACTGACCCACAGGTGGAGACGGCTCCTTCTGCTTAATTGCACATGTGCCCTTAGGGAGTGACAGCCTCCGTGCTCCGATCCACACCCTGGCTAAGAGCAGCAGCACGTTTGTGCCCCACCACCCCGTGGGGCAGCCAGAGCGTCGTGCTGGGGGCTGAAGACCTGGTGTCCAGCCCGGCTCTGCACAAGCTGGTCGTGTGGCTTTAGGCAAGTTGTTTCCCTATTCCAAGCCTACTTTCCCATCCATAAAATGGGAAGGCGAGGCCACTGGTCAGCTGAGTGTTAAGCTTCCTTGAGATGCTGGCTTTCTCCAGATCTAAAAATGAAGCTAAAGGAAGTGGAAAGATTTGCCCGGTGAGAGGACCGGCTGAGGGGCTGGAGCTCCAGCCTCTAGTGTGCAGCAGAACTGTCCTTCCCGCACTTTGGGAAGGCCAGCTTCACGACCGGACTTTGTGAAGGAGGCCGCTGCCAGTAACAGGTGAGCTATTAATAGGTGCCAGCCAGGAATCTCAGCCAGAGAGAATGTTTCTTCTCTGCGCAAATTAAGGGCAGTGAAAAGTTGCTCTCTGGTTCCTCACCTCCTAAGTTCTGGAAAGTTCTTGTGATGGCATTAGCAGAAATGACCAGGCCCAAGGCATTTTCTGCTGCTAACGACACTAACTCTGTTCCTTTCAGAGTACGTGAGCCCACTTTTAGATCTGACTCCATGGGGTGGGGACAAAGCAGCAGACAGCTGCCGCTGCTGCGCACGACTCTGTCTTCTGGAAGTAGCGTGACGGCCTCCACTTCCACTGATGGTTATCAACGGTCTGGTTGTCATCGCAGCCAGCCCTGCTGGTTGCTGGCTCGAAAGCATCTGCATGTCTAACTGGAAGGACACTCTCAGTGGGGAGGAACAGGTCTTGCCCAGGGCGGGCACATGCCCTCAGCATGCTGGGATGGACGGCGCACGCGTGTGTGCGTGCGTGCATGCGTGTGTGTGTGTATGTGTGTGTGTGTGTGTGTGACAGAGAGTGAGAGAGATCAAATCCACATAATATAAAACTCACCATTCAACAGCATTTGGTACTTCCACAGTGTCTTGCAACCAACACTACTACCTACTTCCGGAACTTTCTCATCACTTCAACAGGAAATCTCGTAGACATGGAGCAGCCTGATGGTTTTAATAAGAATTCTCTTTGACAAAAAGAGACACCAGGCTGGGTGTGGTGGCTCACGCCTGTAATCCTAGCACTCTGGGAAGCCAAGGTGGGCAGATTGCTCAAGGTCAGGAGTTGGAAACCAGCCTGAGCAAGAGCAAGACCCTGTCTCTACTAAAAATAGAAAGAAATTAATTGGCCAACTAAAAATATATAGAAAAAATTAGCTGGGCATGGTGGTGCATGCCTGTAGTCCCAGCTACTTGGGAGGCTGAGGCAGGCAGATTGCTTGAGTTTGAGGTTGCTGTGAGCTAGGCTGATGCTGTGGCACTCACTCAATCTAGCCTGGGCAACAAAGTGAGACTCTGTCTCAAAACAAAACAAAACAAAAAAACCAGATATCAGAGTCCCAGGCTCCTGAGCCGAACGTCCCTCCCAGCCAAACATACCCGCTGCTCCATCCAGCCGGGGAGGGCTGGCCTGCTCAGCTTTTCGGAAGCGACAGAACCCTCTGTTTTTTTCACATGGTCTCCCCAAAAGTCTCACAGTGGTGGTGGGTGGAGGGAATAAATTACAGGCCACTTGCAGGCTGGGATCTCACACGGTGACTGAAACCCTGCACGGTCTGCAAAGAGCAGTGTGAGCCAGGGAGAAGGTCTCCAGCACAAGGCGTGGCACGGCGCGGGGTAGGAATGACGCAATCTGGGCCCGATTTTGTTGAAAGGGGAGGGGAGGCGAAGAGCATACCATTGGGAGGAAAGGCATACAATGTGAACCTTTTCGGGGGGCTGGGTGTCTGCCTGGGCCGGATTCTGCGCTGGGGGCTCCCAAAGGCCACTCAACTGTGTGATTGCCCTGATGGTGGGATTTCCGGGGAGCTTAACTTTTCTCTTCATATTTCTCTCTACTTTCCAAATTTTCTACAGCAAACAAGTTTTAACTTTTATGATCATAAATGGTTAAGTGTTATTTTTTAAAATGAGAGGAGACAGCTTTGCTTTCTGGGGGCTGCGCTTCTAAGCCAGGTCAAGGTGAGCCGTCCCTCCGCTCGCCACCACTGTCGGACCACGCTGCGTTGTGTTTGGGGCCATTGCTGTAACGTGGCTCAAATTCAGTCCTTCATGTTGGATCCCACGGGCCACAGGCACACACACCTATCCTCGTTGTCTGACAGTTGCCCTCTGTGACAGTCCCGAAACTTCTAGAAGGAGCCGTGACAGTGAAGAAGTCTCATCCCCTTGGGTGGAAGGATGAGACAACGTGAGCGTGGAGAGTGCTCAAGGCTGTCTAGGTGCGTGGACTGGGCCAGTACTTATGTAATTCTGCTACTGTTTAAGTAAGAAAGGCCCACTGGGAAGGCAGACAGCCTGGGGACGTGGGGGCAGCCTGCCAGGGGCCAGACTGGGGTGGGGTTGGCCAAGGCCAGGCCCAGAAACTCCAGCTGGTCAAGGCTGAGGGACTGGCTCAGGCCAACCCAGCCCGCGAGGCTGAGGGGACAGCAGCCCGGCAAGGCAGGGGGCTCAAGGCCGGAGTGCACACTGGGGTGCCAGGCTGGGGCTGAGACCTGCAGACAGGACGAGGCAGCAGTGACAGCTCTGGGGACAGGGCTGTCTGGAGCCCTGGTGCTCCCATCGCTGGACAGGCCACCTCCGGGCAAGGCTGGTTTACAAGGACATGCCCTCCCTGCCCCTGTGTTGTGGTGCCCACAGCCCAGTGAGGGGGAGGAAAGGGCTGGGGGCTCGTCCTGCAGGCAGTGGCTCGGAACACCCAGTCCTCGTCATTTCTGGGCCGAACTGCCGGCAGTGTTGGTGGCCTTCGCTCCAGGCAGTGCTGGGCGGGTGTTCTTAGGGCCTGAGAGGGGAGGGGCGTGCAGGGGGAGAGGCTGGCATCGTGGAACTTGTTAGAAACTTAAACATTGTCATGTGACCATTGCTATTCTTCACAGCTCTGATTCAACAGAAAAGTGTGCTGCTTTCTCTCACATTTGCCAGGCCTGAGAGAAGCGGGTCTTAGGCAGTGTGACAGGACCCGAGTGCCTGCCCCGACCCAGGGCACGGGGAAGGCACTCGCCGTTTCCCAAGGATGAGCCTGCAGTTCTAATGCGGGGAGGAGAGCCCCAGGAGGTCCAGGCTTGCAGGCTCCGAGGCTGGAGGTGTGATGAGTCCAACACTCCGCTTCAGCAGGGCAGGGCCTGAGTCGCAGGATCTGAGAGAAGTGTGACACCCCACGGCGGGGTGACCCCTGGCCAGAGGATGTGCAAGCTGTCACACGGGGTGGCGGGAGTGGCTGTTGTGACTGCTCTAGAGTGCTGTAATGACCTGGGTGAGGTAGCGCGTCAGTCTGAGCCAGGATGTGGCAAAGGCAACAGCAGCAAAAAGCACTGGACGTGGCTGGCGTGGGTCCCCCGGCTGTGCGGTGGCAGACCTGGCCAGTGGCTGCGGGAGAAGAGAACAGGTCGCGGGCAGGTGCTGAGCACTTGCTATGAGGGCTCTGTGCTGTGGGCTCTCGTGTTCCTAAATGCATCTGACTCTTGCCACAGCTCCTTGAAGTAATGAGGAAACTAAGGCAGGGAGGGATTGGGACTTGCCCAAGATTAACCACAAGCCAGTATAGAACCAGAATTCAAATCTAGGCTTGTCTGACTTCAACAGTCCTGGGCCATTTCTGTGCCCAAGGGGAGGAATTCTGCTGCTGGTGGTACAAGACCACTGGGTCAGGAAAGACGGGGTGGGGGGTGGGCAGACCATGACAGCCATCTGCCGGGCACCCTTCGCAAGGGGTCTCTTAGGAGGAACCGTGGCCCATTCTGAAAACTTGCACTGAGACTTGGAGTGTGCCCTACTATCCATGCATCCAATAATAGAAACTGTCAGCTCAGCCTGGCTCATAATAACAACAAGAGCTCTTTACTCACTAACCAGTGTCCTTTGGAAATGCCACTGTAGGATCGGTAAGGCTTCCTGCAACACACCTGGGTACCAGGTGTCAGCTGGTTAAGTGACAAGAACATTAATTTTTGTTCTAGAACTTGGTTGGAATCCCCGTTCTTCTGTGTAACCTTGAATGTGCCACTTCAGTTTCAGAACCTCAGTTTTCCTCATTTGTAAAATGGGGATAACGACAGTTACTCATAGGGTTACTGTAAGAATTTACCTGGAGGAAATGTTGGGGACAAAAAAGCCACTAGCACTGTGCTGGGCACTCAGCAGAGGGGATGCTTGGTTGAGTCTGAACGTGAGGGAAGTGGAGTTTGCAGGGGGAGACGGCCGTGTAGCAGGAGTGTTCAGATCCGAGAAGTGGGTTTGCAGGCTTTGCTCGGCTCCCCTGAAGATAAACCAGTACCTGGTGAAACAAATGAGTCAGCCCAAACAGTTCCCGCAGCGCCTGTAAGCCATACAACATGTACTTAACACGGGCGCTGCTATTGATTGAGTCTCCGTCAATCAGGCCCGGGCGGCCGGGGACCAGCAGGACAGCTCCGTGTGCCAGGCGGAGCCTGAGACAGGCGGTTTGCGGTCTTGTTCAGACTTAGCTGCTAACTGCTTTGGGGCCTTCGGCAAGTTACTGAACTTCTCAATGTCTCGCTCTCCTTATCTGTAAAATGGGGATAATAATACTTACCTACCTCACGGGGCTTGTTGCAAGAATTAATTAAAGTTTACGAAGTGCTTTGAGATTCCTGGATAAAAGGCCCTGCGAAAGTACAAAGTATTATAATCATAATCCAGTAGGCTATAAAAGATAATTTTGCAGGAAAAGGCAAAAGTTTAATTTCCATACAAGCAGAAACAAAGGCAGATATAGTCATAGAAAGTTTTTAAAAAGTCTAGAAGATAATTTATACAATTTTTAAAAATTATAACATGTTCTCTCCCTACCAATAATAATCAATGCAGCGTGATAATTACAGATTCCGGTGACAACAGGCAGCAATGGAAACACTGTGTCTTTGTGCCGGGCCCTGACTTAGGGACTGTCCACGCGTCACCCCCACCCCCCACCCCCGGAACCCGCAGCAGCCCGAGAGGCGAGTGTCAGCACCCCAGAGCTCTAGAACCTTCCAGCTCTGACGGGGCTTGGTGACATTCCGATTCCGCCCAGCAAGGCGTCTTCAAGCAGATTTGAGATGTAACCACCAGGGCGACCTAGAGAGGCCCGATTGTTTATAGAAAAAAAAAAAGAGCCTCTGCCATCTGGTTCTAGCTCGTGTTCAAACACCGTCTACAAAATAAAGCCCCTCCCCCCAAACATCTCTAGGCTTCTTCCTTCATAAGAAAAAAGGAAAGACAGTCTCCACCTGCCTCTGAACTCTGTCGGGAGAGTCAATTATTTTCTTTAAAAAAATTAATAGGTGATAAATAGATAATAGAGCTTTAAAGCGGAGAGTTCCTATATATGGAACAGTCCCGTATTGCTGGCCCCTTTCATGTCTACTGGAAGCCTTCTCGCCGGCCTAATTAAGTCCCAGGCTGGGCGCCCGGCCGGGCTCGGGCAGATCAAACCCGCGCCTGGCCTGTCGGGCGCTTCCCCACCGCGGCAGAGAGGCAGAGCCGCCCGGCCACGGGCTCGGCTCGGAGGAGGCGTGGGTGGACTCCAGGCGGCCCCCGTTAGCTCTGAGACTTGGGGTGAGCACCGTAACTGCGCCCCTGAACCGGTGCATGTGGAGGCCCCCACACTGGGGAAAAAAGGTGATTTTTATTATTCCTTTGTATACTAGATACGCAGAGAAATGGGAGACTGTACGGAGTGCAGAACAGGCACATAGTGTCACAGCTTATCTGCCACATTAAAGAACTGCATTTAGACCAGAAAGTAAGACACGACACGAGTGGGCGCCAGTAGGGAAGGAAGTGTCTGCCTTGCCCGGCCCGGGGCCCCACTGTCCGGGGAGAGGTGCCTGCTGTGTGCGGGAGCAGCTGGCAGGTGCGGGGTCAGGGCGGCATGGAGAGGCAGACCCCAAAGTGGGGTCTCCAGAGAGCGGAGCCCTGAAGCAGGCATGGGGGTCACAGCCCCCCACCCCAGCCACTTCCTCCAGGCCACAAGGGGTGAAGCGCCCACAGCGTGTGCCCACTTTTCTCCAGGTCTCAGCTTGGCTGCTCAGCATCTGTGACTTCAGTCGCATTTCCACTTCAGGCGTTTTCTTTCCTGGAAAACAGGGCCCCCTCCCTGCAGGGTGTCATGGCTCGATGGGTCCCTGGCCCCAGGAGGACCCGCTGTGCCCAGCTCTGGGCCAGCACCCTGCTGCACGCTTTTCCCCCTCTTATGTCGTTGGTTCCACCCAAGGGATCTACCAGGGAAATGTCAGGATCTTAATTTGACCTTCAACTTTCAAGAAATAATTTCCCACTGAATTCCCTTTTCATGAAAAAAGAGAGAAAGAAGGCCGGGCATGGTGGCTCACGCCTGTAATCCTAGCACTCTGGGATGCCGAGGCGGGAGGATCGCTCGAGGTCAGGAGTTCGAGACCAGCCTGAGCAAGAGCGAGACCCCATCTCTACTGAAAATAGAAAGAAATTAATTGGCCAACTAAAAACATACATAAAAAAAATTAGCCGGGCATGGTGGCGCATGCCTGTAGTCCCAGCTACTTGGGAGGCTGAGGCAGGAGGATCGCTTGAGCCCAAGAGTTTGAGGTTGCTGTGAGCTAGGCTGACGCCACGGCACGATAGCCTGGGTGACAGAGTGAGACTCTGTCTCAAAAAAAAAAAAAAAGAGAGAGAGATGAAATCTGTGATAGGACGGAACACAGGGGTGGCATCCGCGGCATGTATTTCAAGTGTGCCCAGCGGCCCTCTGGCGGGCTCAGCGCAGAAAGCTAGCTCTGAGAACACCTGCGGGCCACGGCACCATCTCCATGAAAGGCATTCCTGGGCAGGTGACAAAGATCTGGGAGGGCTGAACAGCCTGGGGACTGGGCCAGTGGGGCCACGAGCCCCACCAGACACAGGCACCGGGGCACCGGGGCACCGTCCACACCCACAGCCCTCAGCAGGCACAGCCCCGAGGGGCAGCTCACGCGCTGGATTCCTGGAGTTTGAGGGGCATCAGAAGGGGCTCTTGAGGTGGTCTAATTCCATAGACGTGAAAAACTGACCCGGAGAGGCCTGGGGACTTTCCTAAGATTGTGCCGAAGTAGGGAGCGTGCTCACCCCCTGGACAGGGGAGGTCGGGGCCCTTTTCAGCATTTCCCACTGGGTCTGGTTCTAGGGGCCTCCCTGACCCTCAGTTTTTTCTTCCGTAAAACCAGGATTATTAGAGGCCAAAGTGATCATGAGAATAGAATTTCTGACTGAGGAGGCATTTGGGAGGTGTGAGGGCCATGGGACAGTCCCTCAACAGAGTGAGGAGGGGCAGGCAGCAGTGGGAGGGGGCCGGGGGGTGCAGAGACAGCCGGAGGGGCCAGAGGGCAGGGGCTGGGAGGCCCCCCTCTTTGGGCCTGGCCGGGAGGAAACAGCTGGGGAAGGCTGCCCTGGAGGACCCCATCCCCTTTCTTGCACCTCCCTTGCTGGAGGCTCGGTCCCTTTCCTGGGCTTGGGCAGCTCGGCGGCCAGCCCTGAGCCGTGCGAGACCCTGTTCGGAGACAAGGAAGCTTGTGGGGAGGTCACCCTCTCCCTGCCCTGCGTGCTGGCCTCCGGTGGCTGGCATTCTACCTTTGTGCCTGTGTGTGCTAAATGTTGGAAGAAACAGGGGTGCTATTCAGAGCACGGGAAGCACTCCTGTCCCCTTGTCACAGAATCTGCGACTGAGACTCTGGGTGGTTGGGCGGCTTGCCCTGGGCCACTCAGCAAGGCCATGGGTGGTCTCCTAGCTCCTGGTTTCCCCACTCTCAGGGCAGAGCTGGCAGGCTTGGTCCCCTCTGAGTGTGTGTGTGGGGGAATGGCTGGGGGACACAGCACCATACACTTGGCCTCAGGTTACTGGTCCATGAAAGGGTCTATTGGACTTAGGGCTGTGCTAGTCACTGCTAGCTCCCATTCTCAGGGCCTGTGGTTGGCTTGTGGGGTCTGGATGAGGTCCCCATGGGATGCTGCCTAGGGCAGGGGGAGAAGGGTGCACAGATGTGACCCTGCCCGCAGCCCTGGAGAGACCTTTGTCTCAGTGGCCTGGAGACTCGGGTCTATCTGAGCACTGTGGCCCGCAGCCTCCCAGACCCCGCATGGGCTGGGCACCGAGCATGGGCCGAGACTCTCTGGCCTTGGGGTTCTGGGCTGTCACGAGCAAAGTATTACAGGTGCTTGATTTCAGAAATGACATCAGTCTCCATATTCTGCTATGAATGAGTCCGCCCAGATCTCTGGTGCTGCCAATGGTCTGGTTTGGAAGAATATTTTCTTATTTAGAAAACAGCCCCACATCTGGAACACCTGGAGGAGGTGATCACCACCTGTCCCTTAGGTGTGGACGTTTCAGGGTTCACAGGTCCCGTGCTCAGTGAGCAAACACACCCGCTCGTGCCCGGTTTGATGCAGAAGCCACACTGAAGGTGGAGCTGCCCTGGGCCTCCAGCGGGCGCTCCCTGAAGACAGGACTATGTCCCTGGTCCCATCCCTGCCTCTGGCGCTGGGGGTCTGTGAGCTGACCGGGCCGGAGTCAGTGATTCTACGCCGTCTGGGAACCTGGCTGTGCCGGGAAATTTTGCAGAGACCCTGTGAAGTGGGAATTGATAGCCCCATGTCCTCAGGTGAGCAGGACGCTCAGTGACCAGCCCTGGCCCCTCTGGGCGGTGGCCCGACTGGCCCCGAGGCCCATGCTCTTCCCCTGCGCCGGGGCACCTGGCTTGGAGAGAAGGCGGCCTCCGGCTCTTTCTAAGCGTAGAGCAGGCTTTGAAGGAATTCCGCCAATAGTGGAAGGACTTGGTAGGGGGCTGGGGTCTCATGCCGCCGCGGGAGTGTCCCCGGCACTGGCCCCTGAAGAGAGCAGGGCAGACACGGTCACACCCGCTACGGACGGCGAGCCCTGCAGCGTGCGGGACACGCCCACGGCATTTCACCCACTCTCCGCCACGCGGGTGGGACAGGCGTCTCCACACTTCACAGTGGGGACATCGGGCCTCTGAGAGGTGGAATGTCTTGCCTCAGGTCAGGCCAGTCACAGAGCCGGCATTCAAAGCCCGGGAGACACAACCTCAATGTAGGCAGTGACACTGCAAGTTAGCCACTACAAATTGTAATGTGAATCTCTGCCTTAACACGACAGGGTGGGAAGAAAACAGCAACTAGCTAGAGGAGGGAAATTTTCTTTGACAAAGGACGTTTCTTTTCTTTCTCTCTCTCTCTCTCTCTCTCTCTCTCTTTTTCTCTTTTTCTTTCTTTCTGAGGGTCTTTCTCTGTTGCCAGTTCTAAAGTGCAGTGGCATCATTATAGCTCACAGCAACCTCATACTCCTAGGCTCAAGCGATCCTCCTGCCTTGGCCTCCCAAAGTGCTGGGGCTACAGGAGTGCACCACTGGGCCTGATTCATAAAGGACGTTTCTGTATTGAAGCTATAGGTACCAAATTTTGTTCAGAGCCAAAGAAGGGAAATTGTTGGTCTAGGCTACTGGTTCTCAACTGGTGGCAATTTTGGCTTCCCGGGGGACGTTTGGCAAAGTCTTGAACTATTTTTGGTGTCACAGCATGGGAGTGTGTGTGGATAGAGGCCAGGAGTGCTGCCATGTGTCTTCAATGCCAGGACAGCCCTGCAACAAACAATGATCTGGCCCCAAACGTGCACAGCCCTGAGAAACCCGCTGCAGCCCAGAGCCCGGAGAAGGCCTCCCCTCCAAACCCGCTGCTCTTTCTGCGAGAGTTAGTGGCCCTGCAACAGGCTCCCTCGGCATAGTTTCCAAGGGAAGACCACAAACCACCTGTTCTTAGAGGTTTCCAGAGAATCTGCACCGGCAGCGGATGGAGCAGTTACAGGGCAGGGGTCTCTTTCATCTCCCCAGGGGGTTGGGTGTTGGGAGCAGGCCTGGGAAACACCACGTGATACCAATTATGCAAATAGGCTTCTCCTGTGAGAATCCGCTCCCCTGTGAACTTCAAACATCTTGACCAATACTAATTTAGCAGCAGAGCATCTTAGGGAGATTATATCTGCTCCCAACCAATTATTTTAACTCTGGGCAAGTTTACCAAACATTCGTCTTTGATCAAAGAATTTTTTTTTTTTTTATAGAAAAGGGTGTGATGTTCTAGCCATGTGTCTTCCTTTGCCATTAATTTATGGACCGAAGAGGAGAAGCTGGTCCTGTTTTTGGAGATAGCATTGCTGTTTCAGAGTCAGGGTTAAAAGATGCATGCACGACATTGCCAAGTTAGCGGCGCCGGACCCACTGTTGTTTCTGTGACTTGGTCAGAGATGAGAAAGGTCTGGGGTTTTGAAGGCGATGGCACCTGAGACCCAGGGAGCACTCAGAGACAGAGTCCCGAGTCCCAGGCCCCACCACAGCAGGAGGGATGCCCAGGCCCTCTGGGCCAGGACAAAACGGCACCCATTGCAGGGTCAGCTCTGGGACAGCTGTTGTTTGAGTCACTCCCCATTCACCGAGTGGCCTCCCCAGTGCTGGGGACGCCACAGATGAGGGGGAGGACGTGACAGTCTAGTAGGCGGGATGCATAACTCAACAAGCAGCCACACGCAGTGTGGCCAGGGGTCCTGTGTGCCCCAGGTCTGTCCTGCCCGCCGCTGGAGGTTCCCCTGAACCCGCCCAGCTCCTCCCTCTTCTAAACATGTGCACAAACCGCTTCCTTCTTGGGGAGACCTGCTCTTCCTTCTAGACCCAGCGGCAGTGTGAGCTCACGCAGGAAGCCGCCCCTGCGCCGCGGAGGAACCGAGTGTCCCGTCTGTCCACTGAGCTGCCAGGCTGGGGCCCCGTCCTTTGTTTTTCTTTCTCCACTCTCTGCTCCCCAAATGCGAGCTCCTCCACGGGGGACCTCGGGCTCTTTGTCTGCATGTCCCCTTCACGCAGAAGACATTGGATAAGCGTTGAGTGAATGACGGATGAAGGGCTGGCGGGGAGGCAGCGGGTAATGGTGAAGAAACGCTGAGGGCGGGGGAGGAGCGCCTTCCTGCTGATGCCCGTGGCAGTTCTGGAACTTCTGCCCCAGGACAGCGCTGACAGGCGTCCGGTCGACACCTCCACGTTCCCTTCCCGCCGCGAGAGGCTCGTTCCATGGGAACAAGGCTGCGCAGCAGCGTGTGGGCGCCCCACGCTTCAACCCGGCGCAAACCGCGACGCGAACGTGAGCCTGTGTCGTCCTGCTCGCTGGCCACGCGGGTGTCAGCCCTCCGTTCTCCTGGCGGCTCTGACCTCCGCCT
This sequence comes from Microcebus murinus, assembly GCF_040939455.1. Lineage (NCBI taxonomy): Eukaryota > Metazoa > Chordata > Mammalia > Primates > Cheirogaleidae > Microcebus > Microcebus murinus. The sequence goes on from NC_134106.1 coordinate 7,738,145, forward strand.
GACCCGCAGAGATGAATCGGGGTGGGAAAGTGGAGAGGGGGAGGGGGGAACCGTCCATCAAACACGAGTGCCGGCACTCCCGCCACAACAGGAAGAAACCGCTAGTTGCTACCATTTAAAGACCATCACTTTGTGCCTGTAGAATATCCTTCTGGAAGTTTCAATTAAAAAAGAAAAATAGGCCAGGCACAGTGGCTCATGCCCGTAATCCTAGCACTCCGGCAGGCAGGGGCAGGAGGATCACTTGAGGTCAGGAGTTCGAGGCTGGCCCTCTCTGGGGAGGCCACCTCCGGACACCGCCACGTGTTCATCAGTTCAGAAGTTCTCTGAACCCTACAGCTCAGGGATTCTTATGGAGGCTTCCACACACAGGCCATCTCCAGCCCACTCCCCTCTCCAGAGAATGGGGCTGGGCTGAAAGCTCCAAGCTTCTAATCTCGGCATGGCCTCTTTGGTGACCAGCCCCAACACGGGATCCCACCAAGTCAGCTCAGGAGAGAAAAAGGAGGTTCCTCCAACCTCCCAGGAAATTCCAAGGGATTAGGAGGTCTGTGTCAGGAGCCCAGGTCAAAGACCAAATATCAGAACAAAAGATTCTCTTAGCACCGCTACGTGCAAGGGTGCTAGGAGCTCAGTCTCAGGAGCTGGCTTGGAGATCAAATATTAGGACGAAGGATTCTCCTACGACTCTTATTGCTCAGGAAATGACTAGGGTTTTAGGGGCTCTGTGCCAGACACTGGGGGCAGAGATCATGATATATATTTCTTATTATTTTGCAAAGGACATGGTGAGATTTTCACTGCCACCTTATCTCCAGAGAAGCAGAAACAGGAGTGATTTTACTTATTAGCTCTGGATCACATTAAGCATAAGCTGATGAGCTTGTGTCTCCCAGGGCCACTTGCTATATGGTAAAGAAAAAGTTGCGGTCAGGCACACAGTGGCTCACGCCTGTAATCCTAAGCACCCTGGGAGGCCAAGGCGGGAAGATCGCTTGAGGCCAGGAGTTCGACACCAGCCTGAGCAAGAGGGAGACCCCATCTCTACTAAAAATAGAAAAATTAGCCAGGCGTGGTGGTACCTGTAGTCCCAGCTACTCGGGAGGCTGAGGCAGGAGGATCGCTTGAGCCCAGGAGTTTGAGGTTGCTGTGAGCTAGGCTGAAGCCACAGCACTCACTCTAGCCTGGGCAACAGATGGAGACTCTATCTCAAAAGTATATAAATAAATAAAAATTAAAAAATAAAGAGAAAAATAAGCTTTACCCATATGGCAAAGCTCACTGGGCTTCCCCTGGGCTTGGGCCAAGCACATGGCAGACCCATTCCTCCCTTTGGTTTATTTTTCTTTTTGGGGTGGGAAATTTTTTCCTTTCCCTTTTTTTCTGCCACCCCTCCGTGCACCTTCCCGTACAGCAGCTTCCCAAGGCCTCTATGCTAGCAACGTCATTTATACTTGCGAATACCATAGCACACGAGAATACACGGGCTTTAATAATATTGTTTACAAAAATAAGGTCATATCTTACAAACTTTTTTTGCATCCTTGTTTTTTCAACAAAGTCAACATGGCTCTAATTTATTCTTATTAACAGCTACGTAATAGTCTAAGGTGAGAACCACTAGACTTTATTCCACTGTCTCCTGGTGACAGGCATTCCCATTGTTCCCGCTTTCCAGGGCTGCAATTCCTGAACATAAAGCCTCATGTACTGATGCGTCTATGTCTATGCGTTAGATTCCCAGGAGAGGAATTATTACCGGCTGACGGGTATATATGTATTATTGTATAGCTGCTATCAGATGGACTGGCAATATAGCTGTCACCAGTAATTGGGTATTCATTTCCCCATATTCCCAAGAGCAAAAGATGTTATTGCTATTTTAAAATTTTGCTAGTTTTATAGTTACAAAGAATCATCTCAGTGCTATTTTAAATGGCATTTCCTTTACCACTAGAGTGTTTGAGAATCTTTACAAATTTTTGTTGGTCACTTGGATTTGCTCTTCTGTGCTTTGCTTCTCTATATCCTTAGTTCATTTTTTATTGTGTAATTGTCTCATCAATTTGTAAGAACTCTTTGTGTATAATAGATACTAAGCCACTATCTGTCCTCTGAATTTCAACATTTTAAAAAATAGCTTCTGAGTTTTCATTCTTAGGTGAAACAGTTTTCTCTACTATTAAATTATTTTTAACAAATTTTTTGTGGAGATGGGGGAAGGTCTCACTATGTTGTCCAGACTGGTCTTGAACTCCTGGCCTTGAGCACTCCTTCCACGTTGGCTTCCCAAAATGCTGGGATTACTTGTGTGAGCCACTGCATCCAGCAATTACCTACTGTGAATTATTAAGTAGTCTCCTAAAAAAGAAAGAAAAATTATTTAGTGTGAGATGTTTTTACTGTCTTACTGCTGATGTTTAAGTCTTTATCTAGAATTGATCATTTTATAAATTGTAAGATTGAGGAACAGCTAACCTATCTTTATCCATTAGTAAAAACATCATCTTTTTTATGTATTAGATTCTTAAATGTACTGTGATCTATTTCTGCTTTCTCTGGTTCTAGATGTAGCTTTTATTCCTATACCAACACTGTATTTATTTGAATAGAGTGTTGGTTTTCTGGCATGTCCTGACCTGGAAATACAAACTCTTCCAACTATTCTTTTTCAAAAAGTTGTTATTCTTAGGAATTAATTTTTCCAAATAAGCTTTATAATTATTTTATCCAATTCTCTGCCTCTTAAAAAAATACTCTGTCAGCCTTCTATTTGGAATTGCATTAAATTTATACATTAATTCTAGGAAGGGTACTTTGAGTAAAATATATATATTCCCATCCAAGAATAGGATATGGCTTTCCCTTTATTCAGGTCTAGCTTTATGCCATTTAATTAGATTTTATTGTTTTTATGTAGGACCTTTTCTTTCTTGTTACATTCTATTTGTAAATATTTCATAGTTTTGGTTTCTGTTGTAAATAAATTCCTTTCCATTTCTAGTTACTTATCACTAGAATAGAGAGAAGCTACCGATATTTATATAATTATCTTGTGTCTAGCAATGTCACCAAATACTAATTCTAGTTACTTTTACTAATCTCTTGGGTTTTTAAAGTATATAATCGTATCATCAACAAAAATAGGCAAATTTATTTCTTGTTTTCTAAGTTTCAAAATGGTTTTATATATTTTTGATCTTATTGCATTTGCTAGATAATATTTAATAATAATGGTAATATTATCATCCTTGTTTAGTTCCTGATTTAAATGAATATGATTTTAGAGATACACTGCTTAGAAAAATATTCTCTGTTGGTTCTTATTTCTAAATAGTTTTCATATCTATTGTTTAGAGTTTTTAAGGAAAGAATGCTGAATTTTTGTCAAATATCTTTTAGGCTCAATTGTGTGTGTGTGTGTGTGTGTGTGTGTAATTTTTTCTTTGAATTACTTCCACTTTGTTTTTCAAGAAGAGACTTTCATGCTTGGAAATAAATGTGTACATGCATATAGTCCGTCCCTCATTCTTTCTGATTTTAATTCATGTCTATGGTTTTCAAAGGCAAAAACCAAGCAAATGGTTATTTGCATATGATAGAATACTGTATCATCTGAAATATGGTTTTGAAGACTAACGTCAAGGGAAGAGAATCATGAAATATATGTAGCACGAATCTAATTGTTTCAAAAAGAAGTATTCATCTCTACCTGCAAACCTCAGAAAGGGAAGACTGTGCATCACGCCGATGGAGACACAGGTGAGGAGGAAAACCACATTTAGTTCTGATGTGTCGAGGGCAGAATCTTGTGTCTCCTTCCAGATGCAAAAGGCACCCGGGCTCCTACAGCGCAGGCTGGTCGCGCTCAGTAGAGGGCGGAGCCTCTCGGGCTTTGCACAGGACTCAGGCCTCACCACCAACAGGTAATCTGACTTCCTGCTCTTTCCAGCCCGGGACAAGTGACACCGAACAAGACGTCCTCTGAACCCCGCCAGTGGCAGCGGAGCGAAGTCCGAAATGGGAGCTAGGAAACCAGCCCTTCTCCTGCGTATGGCGTCGGGCAAGTCGTTTGCACTCTCTGCGCATCAAGCTCCTCGCCTGTAAAGTGGGCGTGCTCACGCTTGGCCTTCTGCACACGCTGGGTTAGGGTACAAACGCGGTACAAACCAGGGGACTTTCTTACCACTCAGAGAGCCCTCTGCCATCTCTGAGCAACCTGCTTGCAGAACAATTCTTATTTAATTGGATTCATGTGAGTAGGCAAATAATATTAATTACTGAGAGCAGCGAGCATACCGAGGACAGCTCACCACGCGTCTGTCACTAAACCCCAGCTTCTCTCCAACGCCCGTTGCGGAAGCCTCTCCCATTCGCCTGCGTGTGACTCAGGGATCACGGATCAGTCCCGTGCTCGGAGAGAGGCCCTCGGCGCCTCCGCCCGTGGGGCAAACAAATAGCCAGGGATTTTGTGCTCGCCCCGGTCTCTTCATACCCGACCACAGAGTAAACCCGAAACGATTGCTCAACCTGGAAACACGCATCGTCACTGCCCTACATTCAGGTGTGCCGTCAGGGTTAGGGCTTTACAAGGTCAAGGGGGACTGATGCTATGGTGATGCTACCGTGTCACCTGTTCTTTTAGCTGATATGCATTTAGAGGGCCCCTCCTTTCCCCACCTGCAGCAGCCCTTGGAGGTCCGTTTCTGCCACAGCCCCTGACGCCTGGCTCCCCTTCTGCTCCTGTGCCCGGAGCCAGTTCTTTACTCCAGCTCCCCAGGGAGAGTTAGCAGGGACGGGGGTGTCCCTCATCTCGTTCCTCCCAGGGGCCCTTGCCCCTGTCAGTAAGGATCTTTGGGGGGCCCAGAGCACAGGCCCTGGAAGCTGCAGGTGCACTGGTCGCAGGGCTGCTCGGGTGCTGCTCGGGTGCTCGGGTGCTGCTCGGGTGCTGCTCGGGTGCTCAGGTGCTGCTCGGGTGCTCGGGTGCTGCTTGGGTGCTGCTCGGGTGCTGCTCGGGTGCTCAGGTGCTGCTCGGGTGCTCGGGTGCTGCTCGGGTGCTGCTCGGGTGCTGCTCGGGTGCTCAGGTGCTGCTCGGGTGCTCGGGTGCTGCTCCGGTGCTGCTCGGGTGCTCAGGTGCTGCTCGGGCACTCGGGTGCTGCTCAGGGGCAGCTCAGATCCTCCGAGCCTTCTCTCGCGCTACAACTCACAACAACTCTCAGAGGCCTCCCTTCCCCTACATTTCAGGAGAGGGATGACTGCTCACAACTTCCAGGAGAAATACAAGCAAGCCGCCATCTCAGGACAGATGGGCCACTGGCCTGCTTTCCCTGCTGCGCTGGCACTCAGCGCCTTCCCCCTGGGCACTCACAGCCTTCGGCTTGAGAAAATTTCCTCAAATGATTTCACGGATTATTTCCGCTCCTCTTTTCTGCTCTTTCTGGAATGTTCCCCCTTCCTTTTTTTTTTTTTTTTTTTTTTTTAATTGCGCCTCTTGTGCTAGACCTTCGATTTCTTGCATTTTCCCTCCGATCCTTCCCTTTACCTTTCTGCCCTGCTTCCTGGGAGAGTTCTTCCACTCCATGGTCCACCTGTCTGCTCAGTGTCTCATTTCTCCTGTCACGTTTTTAATTCTCAAGAACCGTGTTTTGTTTTCTGAACATTCCTTTCCTATACCATTGGTTTCTTGTTTCATGGGGGGAATTAAGGCCCCTTTCAGGATTTCAGTAAGAATGATGTCCCCTCCCTCTGCACAAACTGTTTCTGGCGTACTTGTTGGTGTGAGTCTCCGTGTTTCCAGATCTGAGATCCTTGGTTGTCCTTAGTGAGATGCTGGAACGGTGGCTGGAAGTTCTGGACACGCAGGCAGGCTGCAAGCTGGTTTCCCTGGGTCCTTTTTATCAGAGAGCCCCCAGCCAAGTCTGCATCATTAGGTCATTATTTGGGGCTGCTGGGATTCCCAAGGGCAGCTTCGTATGAAGACACATTTTTTTCTTTTTAAACTACTCCTCCATTTTAGAGCTTGGCCACACATGCAGGCCTCTGGTCCAAATGCCTTAAATAAACATTAGAGGCCGGGCGTAGTGGCTCACGCCTGTAATCCTAGCACTTTGGGAGGCCGAGGCGGGTGGATTGCTCAAGGTCAGGAGTTCAAAACCAGCCTGAGCGAGACACCGTCTCTACTAAAAATAGAAATAAATTAATTGACCAACTAAAAATATATATACAAAAAAAAAAAATTAGCCGGGCATGGTGGTGCACGCCTGTAGTCCCAGCTACTCGGGAGGCTGAGGCAGTAGGATCGCTGAGCCCCGGAGATTGAGGTTGCTGTGAGCCAGGCTGACGCCACGGCACTCACTCTAGCCTGGGCAACAAAAGTGAGACTCTGTCTCAAAAAAAATAAATAAATAAATAAATAAACATCAGAAAGCAGATTCACACAGAATAGAATCAGTTTTTTAAAATCAGATTTCTATAGTGCCTGCTCTAAGAAAGATGCCCCGGACGCAGGGCCAGCAGCAGGTGGTGCTGGCCGCCCCTGCCTTGGGATTTCTGGTGGGTGAGTGGAGTGCCCCCAAGGGAGGGAACCAGCCTGACTTCTGTGTCCTTCAGAAGACAACATGATAGACCCACAGTGGTGTCCGGATAAGTGACGGGGACTTGACACCCAGACAAGTGGGTTTTCCTGGATGGCCTCAGTGAGAACCTCCAGTATGGGGGCAGGGGCCGAGTCTCAGAGGATTTACAGCTTTCTTCCCCTCATTCATTCAGGCCCTGGATCTATCTTATAATATGAATAATTTCTTCTCTTCTGACTGGTCTTATGTCTGACCTACTGGGAGACTTCTGATTGCTTCTGTCACCCGTGATACAGTATCTCAGAAATAGCACCTTGATACTGTCCTGAGTCTCTCTGTGCCTGAGTCCTGGCTCTCACCATCTGCAACTCCTATCTGAAAGTACGACCAGTTGCTACAAGCTTTGGAAGCCACCACCCAAACCAAACATTTCGTTTAAAAGCTTAGCCCCTGGGAGATGAGAGTGCTATTATTTATCCTATCTGAAGTCTTCCATCTCTGGGCTTCCAGGTATTCATAAAGTGAACAATGCCCCCATTTAAACACCCAAGTCACAGCACAGTGTCCTGAGTCAGCACAGTTTGAAGCTGGCTTCAGGGAATAAGAGAGGATTGGGCAAAATCCCCCAAAATGCCCAGAATGCCTGGTTTCCAAAGAGAGAGGGATTTAGACTCACAGGACCTGCCACAGGGTCTGCGGGTCAGGAAGCAGCTCTGAGCCTGCTCTTAGGTGGAGTTAATTGCTGTCCAGGTCCTGAGCAAGGGAGCTGCCCTGTTCTGCAAACACTGATAGAAGCACGGAGAGTGCTCTCTGGGGCACAGAGCTGGCTGGGCCTGGGGCGCTACCCCAGATGGGTTGACAGTGTCCTTCAGGGGCACACAGCATCAGCGTGCTGGGGCCGGGAGCAGGGATGTCGTGTGGTCAGTGTGGAACCAGGGATGGGGACAATCGGATGGGGAGTCCCCCTCCCCCACCATCCAGGCCGGACTCAGAGCCTGTTCGTGGGGGTGCTCGGCCCTGCACCGTGAGAGGGATGAGGACAAAGAGGGCGCTGCATTCAGAGGAGCACCCAGGAGGCTGAGGGGCTTGTCCCCCCCCATGTCCTATCCAGGACCCTCCAGGAACTACAGGTGTTTGGTCTGGAAGGAAAAGGCTGGGAACGGCAAGAGTGAGAGGGAGAGCATTGCTGAAAGAAATGAAAGGAGCCCTAAATAAATAGAATAGAAAGACAGCCCACACTTACGGATTGGAGGACAATGTTTTTAAGATGACAGCACTTCTCAAATTGATCTGCAGACTCAATGTAATCTCCACCAAAACCAGGATGGCTTTTTTTTCTACAGAAGTTGACCAAGCTGATTCTAAAATTCATGTGGAAATTCGAGGGACCAGAGTAACCAACACAATATTGATAAAGAAGAACAAAGTTGGGGGACTCACAGCTCCCAGTTTGAAAACGTACTACAGAGCAACTATAATCAAGACAGTGTGGTGCTGGCGTAAATAAAGACAGACACATAGATCAATGGAACAGAAGTGAGAGTCCAGAGATAAACTCGTACATGTATGAGAAATCCTGCTAGGGCTTATTTTATGGGTAGGTCTTATTTGATTTCCAACAAGGGTGCTGAGACAGTTTAATGGGGGAAAGAACAGTCTTCAAAAATGGTGTTGAGATAACTGGATAGTCACACACAAAAGAATAAGTTAGACCCCTGCCTAACACCATATTAAAAAACTCAAAATGAGGGACGGGTATATACATACATGAGTGAGATGTGCACCATCTGAGGGATGGTCATGCTGGAGAATCAGACTTGTGGGGGGAGGGGGAAAGGGGCATTTATTGAAACCTTAAAATCTGTACCCCCATAATATGCCGAAATAAAAAAAAACAAACTCAAAATGGATCAAAGATTTTTAAATGTTGGAGCTATAACTACAAAACTCTTAGAAGAAAACTCTTAGGTATAAATCTTTGCGATCTCAGATTAAGCAATAGCTTCTTAAATGTAACACCAAAATAATAAAGAAAAAAAAATAAAAATTAAACTTTATCAAATTTGAACTTTGATAATAGTGTCAAAGGACACTGTTAAGAAAGTGAAATGACAAGCCACAGAATGAGAGAAAACACTGGTAAATCCTATGGTTTATAAGGGTCTAGTAACCAGAATATATAAAGGACATTTACCGCTCAACAATAAAAAAAAAAAAAAGTTATTCATTTTTAAAAATTGGCAAAGGTTTCGAATAGACAAGTCTCCAAAGATGATATACATGTGCCCAAGAAGCACTTGAAGAAGTCCGCTATCGTTAGTCAGTGGGGAGACACAAATCGAAACCGCAGTGAGATCCCACTTCACCCCCACGAGTCCGAGGGCCCCCCGGGAGGGTGGCCGCAGTCAGACCGGTGTGCAACGAGGAGTGTCACGGAGGACGCAGGGGACAGGGACTCGCACGCGTTGCCGGTGGGGGTGTGAAGTGGTGTGGCCCCTTTGGAAAACAGTTTGGCAGCACCTCGCAAACATAAACGTAATCCCCCCATGACCTAGAAATCCCATGCTTAGGTAAATACCCAAGAGAACTGAAAACACACGTTCACACAAAAACGTGTACACGAATGTCCGCAGCAGTATTATTCGTCATAGCCAAAAAGTGAGCACACTGCAAACGCTCCTCAGCTGCTGAACGGACTTAAACATGTGGTCGTCGGTCCAACTCGATACCCTGTGGCGGGAAAAGGAATGAGATGCTGACACCTGCTACGACACCAGTGCACCCTGAAAACAGTATGCTAGTGAAAGGGGCCGGACACAGAAGGCCGCACGGCGCGTGATTCCCTTTGTACCGTGTTTCCCCGAAAATAAGACAGGGTCTTATATTTATTTTTCCTCAAGAATACACCCTAGTGCTTATTTTCAGGGGATGTGTTATTTTTTTTAAAATATGGTACAATGATCTACATTTATTCAAATATAGTTAAGTCTTCTTCTTCTAGAACATCATAACTCTCCAAAGCCCGAATTCCATCCTGAATTTCTTGCGACTCTATTTCCTTTAGAACCATTGGCCCCAATCTCTCATGTCGAGCAATAGAGCTCTCACGGGGCAGATGAGAAGGGCTGCTCGGCTTCTTTCCCGCTCCGCGACGAAATGCGTGAATTGTGCAGACACGCTGCGTAGCCACGCCCGTCACTAGGGCTTATTTTCGGGGTGGGGCTTCTATTGCGCAAATGCTTAGAAATCCTGCTAGGGCTTATCTTATGGGTAGGTCTTATTTTCGGGGAAACACGGTACACACCACAGGCAAATCCACACAACACCAAGTAGAGTGTGGGCGCCAGGGGCTGGGGAGGGAGGGATGGGGAGTGACTGCTGATGGTTGTGGGGTTTCTTTTTGGGGTGATGAAAATTTTCTGGAATTGGATAGTAGTGATGGTTGCACAGCCTCTACTAAAACCACTGGATTGTACATATTAAAAGAATACTTTTATAGTGTGTGAATTCTGTCTCAATTCACAACAAAAAGAGTGAGAGGGAGAAGAAGCAGCTGGGTTTGTGTTGAAACACTTGGAGTGCTGGTGGGTAGATGAGGACCCCATAGCTCTGCAGGGTCAACATGAGACCAACAAAGCCCTCAGGTGGTGGAAAATCCCTCCTCAGAGTAAGAAAACCTATCAGCGTGAGCTCTTGCCGGACAGTCCTGGCCCCTTCACAAGGCCGTGAGTTCCCTGTCATTGGAAGTATTTAACAAAGCAGAGGGTGCCAGAGAGAGGTTGTCCATGCACAGGGTTCAGAAGGCAGGACTGGACTAGATGCCTAGGAAAGTCCTTTCCAACCCTGCCATCTTAACGATGGGCACAGGGGCCCACTCACGAGCATGTGGCAGGTGGTTGGTCAGGTGTGTGCTGACCCTGCTGGCCAGGAATGACCCTCCCAGGCCCTGATTCTTATGCTGCCTTCAAGGTGCTGAGTCTTTAAACACAAGGAAGCAGACGTCTCGTCCCTGGAAATGACTCTGTTGGTTAACAGACAAGCCGGCCTCTTCCCTGGGCTGACACTTCCATAGCCAACAACAGCAACGACAACAATGAAATAGGAGAATCGGCCCTTGGAGAGCGCGGGGCCTGGGTGGGGACCACCAGTCTCGGTTTCTGGAGCCCCGTGCCTCTCGTGCCGGGCCCTGCTCCACCCCTCCCCGGAAGCATCTGTCTCACAGCCCAGCCCTGTGTTTGCACTCCTCGTGTTCGCTATTTACACAATGGGGCAGTGACGCCGGGACCAGGCTCAGCCCGTGGCGGCAGGCTTCCTACACGCCACATCCTGGAGAGAGGGAAACCCCCAGAGAGAGGACGATTACTCAGCAGCATTTATAAACCGTCCCATTGACTCACCCATAAGCCATCCAGGGAAGCAGCGAGGCTGAGTGAGGTTTGCTTTTGCAGAACGTGGGACCGTGCCCCGGACTCGAGCCGTCTCCGGAACACACGCACATCACGAACAAGGCTCTAGAGTTGGAGCTTCTCACAGATGTCAGGCTGCCACAGTCGAATCACGGAGACCGACCCTTGACGCGCTAAGACTTCCCTGAGACTGCTGAGCCTGAGCTCAGTAATGACTTTGCAAGTTTGCGCCCATTTCACTTATGAGGAAACTGAGGAACACACATGTTAAGTATCCGGCCCAGGAACGCCAACTCAAGGTTGGTGGAGCTGGGACCAGAACCCCGGTCCTCAGACCTGGCCTTTGATGCACAGATGTGCCCCATGGGCGGGACGAGAGGGCTGCAGTGTCTGCAGAAGGATGGGGTGTTGGCGGACAGTCAGGGCCTTTTCTGCGCCTGGCCCTCTGAAGTCCAGCTGATGGATGGAAACCCCAGGAGCTGAGCCTGCCCCTACAGCTCACAGGTGACAGAAGTGTCTTCTGAAGCCAGTGTGGGAGGCCAGGGCTGGCGTCAGCGGGGCCAGTCCGACCCCGAGGCAGTTCCCAAGGGAGAGCAGTCCCGGGCAGGGGCAGCTGGGTGGGGCACATCTGGGCCACGGAGCCTTATAGGTGCCCACCGTGCGGGCAGCGGCCCAGGGGGCAGGCTGGCCACAGTGGGGAGCTGCACACTTGCGCCCACGGCTCGTCCCACATCCGTCTCTCGGCCATGTCGTGAACAGGGCTCCCCCGTGCCTGCCGCGTGTCGGACCCTGCAGGTAGAGGGGATGGCGTTGCGGCTGTCCTCAGACCCCTTTCCTCCTGGCACAGAGTTAGCGCCTGCTGCCTCCCTGGCGGCCGGGTGTGCCCTGCGGCTGGGTGTGACACGGGTGTGGTGAAGGACGACCTCCTGCACGAGCCCCTGCCCCCTCCCCTCTGTGTGGCACGTTGGGGCCTCGGTGACCTAGCCATGGCTGTAGGGAGCAGAGGGGACCCCTCAGCTTTCCTCAGGCTGGACCTGACCCACTGAAAATTAAGGCCCTGGCGTCCGTGCACGGAGACCTCAGGATGCACCCAGGGGACGTCAGGCCAGGGGCTCGAGCCCGCAGTGGCCCCGTCAGACAGACGGGCAGAACCTGCGCCGCCAGCACGGCGTGGAGCGAGACATTCCGGGGCTGGTTGATGCCTGAATTTAATCCCAGGATGCAGAGTTGGGAGCTGCATCCAAAGAACCAGGGCCGGCCCTGGTGGGACTGGGAAGTCAGCCCCTGCGTGGTCCCAGGAAGGCCTCGAGGTGCGCTCCCACGTCACTTAGGGAAGTGGGCGCACGGCGGTGAGTGGTGCCGGGGAGTTTCGAGGCTCCCAGGCTGGTCGCCTTTCCTCTGCGTTTGTTTCTTGTCTGTCCCCATGTGCTGAGGTAGGACGTACACGCTACAAGCCGCACACCTGCCACGTGTACTGCGTGGGTGCTGGCAGGTGTGCGCCACCGCCACCAAACCGTCTGCACGCTGACGACATCGCCCTCCCAACCCCCTCGAGTCTCGGGAGTTCTGCCCCAGGCGACCATGGATCTGCCCTTGTCACCGTAGAGCGGTTTGCATTTTGTAGGGCTCGCATGAACGGAGTCATGCAGCATGCGGTCTTCCTGTCTGGCTCCTTTCACTCCGTTGACGGGTCTGAGGCTCACCCGCACTGCTGCGTGTGTCAGTGGCTCGCTTTCGCCCTCCCTGCCTCCCCTCCCTTCTCCCTTCATTTCCTGCCACGTGCTGGGCACCAAAGGTAGAAAGTATTACCCTTTGTATGGCCAGGCCGCGACTTCTGTATCCATTCACCTGTCGGCAGAGGTTCGGGTTGTTTCCAAGATACCGCAAATAAGGCCGCCGGGAACGCTCCCGCACTGGCCTTCGCGCGGACATGCGATTTCCTGCGTCTTGGGTAAAAGCCTGGGAGCAGGATGGCTGGTCACGGGGCAGGTGTTGATTTAACTTACTGTTTTCCCAAGGGGTGGTGCCTTTCCACGTTCCGCCAGCGGTGGCTGAGCCCAGCTGCCCCGCGCCGTCCCCTGCGCTTGGCGGGTCAGTCCTTGCGTTCGGCGTCCTTCCCTCCCGTCACGCCCTGGACACCCCGAGGCGGCTGCCTCACACGTGAGGAGTGAGGCTGTGTGAGGACACTGAGCCCTCGTTCAGTCATCACAAAAGCCACTGGGACTTCCCTGGACCTGACCCCCCCACCCCTGCTCAGGGCCCACGCCTCGGGGCTTCTCTCTTCCCGCCGCACCCCTGCAGCGCCTGCTGAGCAGCGGCATGTCTTCCCGGGCCCCTGACATGTGCCCGCCTCCAGGCCCTCCTCCGTCTGCTGTCCCGGCAGGGCTGGGTCCTCTTGCCAGTCTCCCTCTGCGCCCAGGTGCCCTTGACAGGACCCCTGCCCTCCGCACTGCCGACGCTCCCCCTGGTGACCCACGCACTGCCCGGCCATCACCGCCACGCTCACGGCCACAACCTCCCTTTCCAGCCAGGGCTGCTCTGTGAACACCAGCCTCCTGGGAAGCTCCAGCCCCACGTCCCGCGGAGCTTCCCTTTTAGCCAGATCCAGCCTGGGGATCCGTCCTGCCTGTGCTCCTCCTCCGATTCAGATCCCGCAAATCATCCTGCCCAGAGATCGGGGGGCAGTCCAGAGTCCTGCCCCCACCTCCATCTAATCACACCCTCGTCCCGCCGATTTTACTTCCGAAATCTTACAGGGCCACCCGCCCCACGCAGCCCTGGCTCAGGCCTCACCCCCTTGGCAGCTTCCCACCTGGCCCTGGGCTGGCTCAGATCTCCCCACAGCTATGAGATGAACTTTCTAAAACACGTGTCTGTCGGCAAGCCATTCTCTCACCTGTCTGAGCCTCCGGGGGCTCTTCTTCAGCCTCCAGATGAAGGCTTAGCTAAGCAGACTGGTCTTAGCTACCACTTGCCAGCTGCCACCTGGGACCTCATGTGACCTCTTATGTCCAGAATTGCTGGGGGGGGGACCCACCTGTCCTTCCCTGCAATGCCCCTCCTCCCGCTACACTTACCTGCCTTGAACCTGGCTTCAGACCTAAGCAGACACCCTCCCCTCTCAGAAGATCCCTTGTTTGGGTTCATCTCCAATAAATGCTCTGTTTACGTGTCTCTCTTCCACTAAACTGGGAGCACGTGGAAGGCAGGGCCCTTCTTCCGCTCAGTTTTGATTCCCCAGCCTGGCATAGAAGAGTCCTCAGTAAAAATCGGTATCACACCCATTCCATTTCAGTCAGTGCGTGCTGCATCAGAATCAACCCAAGCGTCAGCCTGACTTACACACTGATTTTATTTAACCGTTTTATTAAGAAAAATCCCAAACATATATTAAAACAAAGTAAACTGTAAGCACAAAGTGCATATAGTATAATGAACCTCTGTACCCTCATGCGGCTTCAATAATTATCACCATTTTGCCATTTTTGTTTCCTTCTTCCCGCCCGCCAGCCATTGCCCCAACTCGATTATTATTTTAGTATAATTCAAAGATTACGCTGGTTTTCTTTCTCTTCCCCACACTACCACGTATCACTGAGAAGAGCATTTGCCTTGGCCCTTGACCACTGCACGGGAAGTGGAGGTTGAGCACGGCCAAGGCAACGGCGCTGGGCTTCTACGATTAAGTTCTTCGTAGCGTTATCTATAAACGCTGTGAGGAACAGGCACCATTAATACCCCTGTTCTGCAGCTGCAGAAACCGAGGCTCAGCGAGGCTGGGAAATGTGTCTAGAGTCTCGGCTGGTCCGTGGCAGAGCCATCTCACTCCCAGCAGACACCTGCTCCCTGCATAGCCCACTGGCCTGATTTACCCCGGTGACAGTTCGAGGCTGACCGCTGGCCCCCTGGCGGCTGGTGAGCAGAGCCTCGTGGGGAGGGAAGCACGGAGCCCGCAGGCCCCACGCCAAGCACCCTGGGCCACCTCGCCTTGGAGACAGCGAGGCTGCACACGCCACACTCCCCATAACGATCGTGGTAGGAAGGTGTCATGGCAAGACGGGGCCCGCCAGCTGTTTGGAAGAGGCAGCCGTGAGTTAGTCATCATGTATCACAGGCCAGGGCTGGGCCAGGGGTGTTGCTGGGTGGGTGACAGGAGCTGGGCGTGTGGGCTGTGATGTAACAGGCCCGCTGCAGCGGCTGAGTGGCAGGGCAGCCAACCTCCCTTCTCTGTCACCCCCCTCCTCTGTCGCAGTGTCTGATCACCTCCGCTGTCGGGGAGGCATGTGGGGCAGCACGGCCCTCCCCCAGCCCGTGGCCGAGATAGCTGGCTGGGTCTGGAAGGCCCGCCATGCCACGCCTCTACCTCCAAGCAGAGCCGAGGTTCACCTTGACCTTGGAGCAGGTGGATGGAGCAGTACACCCCCGGCACACGGCATGGTGTGCACAAAGCAGTACAGACAGAGCCAGGGCGCCAGGCCCTGTGTTTGAGGAAGGACACGTGCAGCAGGAGTCTCTTCCTCCATCCTGATAAAGGGAAGGGCACGCAGTAAGGAGGTGGCCTGTTGCTGAGCGCCGGTGTGACAGGTGCCCGGTGGGGGGTGAGTGCCACACCAGCCCAGCGAGACGGGCATCGTCCGCACGGTCAGATACCTCTGAGAACCTCCTTGCTACCTGCACTGCTTTTATCCTGCAGGGAGGTGACCGAACACCCCATCCAAGGCTGGGTCTGGCCCTCGCAGACGCCCTCGTGTGAATTAGAAGGCAGGCCTTCGGGAAGACGCGGCCTCCCACCAGGGCACACGGCCCAGCAAGTGGGGCGTCCTTGGCCAGGCAGCCAGCTCCTAAGGCAACACGGACAGTAGGCGGTGCCGCCCGGGCCCCTGGGACCCCAGCCACGTGCCCTCCCAGGCCACACCACCTCCCCCTATAGCAAAGCTCTCACAGGTGAGGTCACCTTAATGGACTCTTTGGCAAATTCTGTGAACTAAAGCAGATGTTTCTGGTCTTAAAAAGAGACCAGAAGAGTGACTATGGAGCCATGAGCGAGGTGAGAGGCTGGAAGAACTGTGGACTGGAGCCAAGGGCTGGATGAAACTTGGTGGGTGGGACAGCCCCGGATGCTGGCCCCGCACCGTGCAGGTGAGGGACAGGCAGGCAGTACCTGTCCTGGAGGCAACTGCTTTGGTCCCCACGCGAGTCCTGCTTTCTAGCACTTGAAAAGCTCTGTGGAAGAGGGCAATGGTTGTTCTGGGTGCCAGTGTACACTGCTAAGGGCAGATCTGAAAGTTTCTAGCAAGAGCAGTTGAGAGGTGGAAGAGGCTGCCTTAAATGTAGTCAGGTCCCGTCATGGGGTGTCTTCAAGCAACGGCTGGGCAGCCACCTGTTCAGGTCAGTTAGTGTGGGTTGCGTAACGTGGAGGGGAATTTCCAGCGATGACACTCCGCACTCTGATTTGTTTGGCAAACCCATTTAGGTCACTGCAGTAAGCCACCGTGCCAGAACCCTTAACATGCAAATGAGCATCGGGCGTTCAGACCTGAAGCGCAGCAGCCGGGAGCCCAGAGAGCGGGGCTGGCCCAAGAAGGAGGAAGTGAAGGATG
The DNA here is from genome assembly GCF_040939455.1 of Microcebus murinus. Lineage (NCBI taxonomy): Eukaryota > Metazoa > Chordata > Mammalia > Primates > Cheirogaleidae > Microcebus > Microcebus murinus. The sequence goes on from NC_134106.1 coordinate 7,754,726, forward strand.
GAGCGAGGCGCGTCTGCAGGCTCAAGGCGGAAGCCGCTGAGGTCACCCCACACCGGGTGGTGTGCGAGGTGCTCCGGAAGCGCTGGGCAGTGGGACACAGGGCCTGGGGCAGAAGTGGAACGGCAGCGGCTGCCCCTGCCATTTGCGGCTGGAGAGCCCCAGCGACAGTGTCACTACAAGAGGGCAGAGCTGCTGCTGCCGGCCCTCGAGATTCTGCAACTGGAGTGCTCCTCGGAGCAAGGTCTCTAATACGGCCCCCAATCGGCCAGCTCGTCCCTGCGGGTGAAAACCGCTGTGGGCTCTGAAGAGCCGTGCAGATGTGCACGGGTGTGTGCAGTCGGACTGGCCTCTTTCTGGCCACCCAACCTCCGCCTGGCCTGGGCTGACGCAGGGCACAGGTGAAGGTCAGGGCAACGTGGAGGGCCCTGGGCTCCGCCCCTCGCTTAAGCAACCACGGGAGCTCGGGTGCATCCCCTGGCTGTCCTGAGCCTCCGTGTCCCCTCTGCACATGAGGACAGCAGTATCCTAAGTGCAGGGCTGGCATGAGGGTGCTTGGCTCCAGGTGCACACCCTGGTGGTGCAGCCTCAGACCCATCGTGTAACTTCAGTGTGCCTCAGTTTCCCTGCCTGTGAAGTGGAGGTGGCACTAGAGGCCCCTCCCTCACAGGGCTGCGGTGAACCTGACGTGAGACAGTCCGTGTGAAGAGCTCAGGGGAGCGCCAGGCACGGCGTGCAACGAAAGCTAATTATTATTATTTGGCACGGGGCCTGTTACCGATTAGATGTTCAATGAACTTTCCTCTCCTTCCCAGCCCCAGGGACTCGAGAGCCCGGGAGGTAGCTGGGCCTGCACGGTGAGCACCCCATTAGTCAGAACCCCTCGTGGAGACTAGAACCCGGCGTGGCTCTTCCCTCGCTCCAGGGCAGCAACGTCTGGAGTCCTCACCGACCTGGCAGGGCCCCAGCCCGACAGAGCCGGGGCCTCCGCCCTCCCTCCCCAGCCCTGCGCTGCTGTCTGTGACAGCCACGCAGAGACGCGGGCACCCGCCCTGCCCTTGCCCCTTTCTCCTTCGGGTGCCCCAGTCCCTGTCGCCTGCCGCCCTGGTCCTCCCAGACTCCACTCTGCCTTATCTGCTGGCGGCGGGTGCAGCGGACGGGCAGAGGCAAGACCCCCAGGCCCCGTATGGTAACGCGGGAGAAGCCGGGGGCCGAGGCTGCGCTGCCCGGGACTGTCCCCGGCCCCGGGCCTGCTCTCCTGCCCCGGTCTTCTCAGACCAGAGGCTTCAGGCTGGGCGTGTCCAGCGTGCGTGCGTCTTGGCCAGCGGGAAAGTGAGACCCGACGCCCTGCAGCTGCCTGTGGGCCCCGCACTGGGGTCTCAAGCCGTCTCTGACTCGCTTGCGGGAGGCTGGGTGGGGAACCGGGAATTAGGGCAGGCCCCGTTCTCAGCCCCGCTGCCCCGGCTGCCCGGGAGGGAGGCCTGTGGGCCGCTTCCCTCCACAGAGCAGCCGAGCCCCTGGCCTCTAGGAATGCCTGCTGGAGGCTGGTACCTATAGGGCAGCGGCCCAGCCAGACCATCGGGGCTTTGGCAGCCCTGGAGGAGGGGGTAAGGACCCTGGGGCCCTCCGTGGTGCAGCCGGCCTGCGGGATGCAGACATGAGCCTCCTGGGGACCCCACTGTCCCCCTTCCCGACAGCACCAGCTCCTCCCTGCCCCGAGGGAAGAGGCCGGGCAAACCCGGGGCAGGGCAGGGCCTCTGATGCCGGCTTCTGGGTTCTTCTGCCTCATAAAAGGACCTGCCTCCTCCGGCGCCCACAGGTGAGAACCCCCCCAGCTCCCACCGGCCCACCCACCCTGACCGGCACCCTCACGCCCCCACTGTGCTCTTCAGGCTCCTGTCCCTTCCGCCAGCCGCTTCCCTCCCCGGGCCTCTGACTGTGGACACAGCCACGCCTGAGCTTCTCCCACCTCCCGGCCCCCGTGCCCGACCCCGCTCCCCCGCCTCAGTGGCACCGTTCCAGGCAACTGACCCAGTCCCTTATATGCTGATGTCCCCAAAGACAAGCTCAGACACCCCCAGGTCTGAAACGCCACCTGGACCCCAGTGACTCCAAGTCTGGCTCCTCCCAGGCCTTCCCTCCCAACCCCGCCCAGGCTGGAGCCCCGTGAGTGCATGCCCGCGCATCGGCCGGCGCCTCACCTCTGTCCTGCTCCTCCGCCGCGGGGGGTCGGCCTTCCCTGGGCCTGCCTCAGGGTCTCGCACCCGGAACCTCAGGCCCCCCATGGCCACACGCCCCCGCTCCCCACCCCGACTGTCGGCCCCAGTCCTGTCACCCCCCGGTCAGTCGCTCTCGCATCTGGCCTTCTCTCCAGCTGCCTTCGTCAGGCCCCTGCTCGGTCCGGCCCTGGCGCCTGCAGAGTGACCTCGAGTGTGCAGAACCGCCCTGCTCTCTCCGGCACGAGATCGGCTCCTGGGCAGCCCTGTGGTCCCTGCAGCCTGGCCCGGCCTCTGTGCCGTCTCTGCTCCCCTTGTCCTGTCAACCCAAATTCCTGCCTCTTGACGCCACCTCTGTGCACAGGCTGTCCCTTCCGCCTGCGACACCCTTCTTGTCCCACTGGCCTGCCTGGAGAGCTCCTCTCTGCTCCTCAAATCCCCTCCTCCCACAGCCCTGCGAGGCCAGCGGGTCACTGTCTCCCCTGTCCCTGGGCTTCTCTGCACCGAGACATCAGCCCAGCCCGGGGGCCCTTCCCTCACTGCTTTGGGGTTCCCAGAGGCGGCGTGTCTGCCTGTGGCTCTGTGTCCCCCAGCCCTGGACGGGGACCTGAACCCAGGGGCGAGCCGTGACTGGTGGCCCAGAGTCTTGGCAGGGACAGAAATGGGGGTCCCGAGAGGGAACCAGGGGTCGGCAGCAGGGAGAATTCCCCTCCCCTCCCAATTAGGAGCCTGAGAACTTGGTCAAACCTGCCCAGGGCGGCCGTTAGCGTCCAGATTAATTAGTGAACTCTGTAAAGTACTTTGAACATGAAACGCGCTACATAAATGCTAAGTATTATTATTAAAAAGTAAGAAGCTCTCTAATATGCCAGGCTGGAGAGCCCCAGGCTAGTCTAAATAAAATGAACGAATGCAGAAAATTAAGCAATTAAAAGGTGATATTTCAGGATTTGCAAAACGCCGAAAGTACCAAACGCCGGCGTTTTGCGCGGCTTTTGTGCACACCTCCCCCCGCCGGCCTCCACCTCGGCCACCTCTGTCCGAGGTCTGGTGCCCAGGACAGCAGGCAGACCTGGAAGTCACCCGTGTCAGGGCCGTGGCCTGGGGCCTGGGGGAGCGTGCGATCGGAGCGCGCATCGTTGAGCCTCCACAGCACTGCGTGGCCGCCCTGGAGCCCGTTTCTCCACGTGCAGAATTGCGGGTGTGTGCAGCTCTGGGTGTCACCTTGCTCTGTCCCCACTTGCTTGCCAGAGGATTCCAGACAGGGGCAGAGGCAGGTGGGGAAAGAGGGGTGTCGGGAGGGGCAGGACACGTGCGCCCCTGAGCCTCAGTTTCTTCCTCTGCCACATGGGGCTACGAACGTCCCCCCACAGAAGGGCTGTGCCTAGGAAATGGAAATTAGACACAGACCACACGGACACTGTTCACCGCAGTCCACGTGTGGGGGTTTGCTCGTCCCGTCCTTCGAGCCTGAATGCTGCAACCTTTTGGGTTTCTCTCTTCCTTTTCTAGAACCCTCTCCTGGAGTCAGGGGCTGGGCTCCATTCCCCTGGCCTCACCTGCAGGCCGTGCGGACGTGGGCTCTCCCCGCGCTTGTGAAAGGGAGATAAAAATTCCCACCCCAGCCCTGCCGAGCCCAGGGGGCTGCAGAAGCCTCCAGGTGGGCGATGTCTGTTCTCCTGCTGGGGCCGACACGGCACGTGTGCACACTTTATCCAGGCTGAGCCGAGGGCGTGAGAGGCTCGGGACTGACGCTCTGCATGGCCCCTCACCCCAGAGCCTCCTTGGGGAGATGAAGCGCCCCCAGGCACGTCTTGAGGAAAACATCCGGCGGGATCGTCACGGCCAGCCTGAGCCTGGGTGGAAGGGCCTCGGGAGCCAGCACCGAGTCAGAGTTCCTCCCGCAGCTCAGGAGGATGCTCTCCTGATTTGGGAACCTGACTTGCCTTGCCTTGGGACTCTCTGTGCCTCAGTTTGCTTATCTGTAAAATGGACGCTTCGGACCAGCTGCGGTCACCCAGCACCCTGCCCTCATTTGCAGTTTGCATCGATCTCTAGCTCAGACAGACGGAGATGGCGGAGTCCTGGGTCGGCGTGGCCCATTTTGACCTTTTTTCTGGCCAGGATAGTTTTTCTGAAGTAGAAAGCTTCTTGGAGAGCTTCTTGCTTTTTTCCCCAGAACTTGCTGGTCCCAGGCTGGCTGCCGGATCCGCCATGGGTACAGAAGGAAGGAGGAAGGCGCCCTGGAGCAGGGAGCATTGCCATCACATCGGGCTCCAGCCTCGCCTGGCCCCGCCTCCCAGCAGCACCTGCCTCTCACCCTCTCCTCCCTGGAGACTCTGCACCCAGGCTGACCACCCAGGCTGACCACCCAGGCTGACCACCCACGCTGACCACCCAGGCTGACCACACAGGCTGACGCACGGCCAGGGCTGGGCTTTGCTCGCCCTACAGAGGGGGCTCAGACAGGGGTGCGTAGGTTGTCACTGTCCCTCACATTAGCATACTCTGTAAGGCACGCCAGCAGGGTGCCTCCCCCCTGAACAAATGTGGAAACTGAGGCTCAGTGAGGTGGCTGATGGGCCTTTGGCCCTCTAGGTGGGCCCTCCGCCTGCAGAGCCCCTGCCCCCAGCCCACTGCCAGGTGTGGCCCTTCGGCCGTCCACCCCTGTGGGACACCTGTGGCCAGTGGCCTCCCGGGAGGGCCGAATGGAGCCACTTCAGTGGGACACTGCAGAACAGCCGTCACACAGCCACCGAGCCACGCAGAAGCAGAGGGCCACCTGCAGCCCCGCTGGCCTGGCTGCTCCGACACACGCTTAGCCAGTGCCTGGGCAAGCCTGCGAGGCTCTGGGTGCCCATTTCAAAAGGAAGAAAAATGGGCAGAATTTCTAAGGAGTAAATTTAGTTGGGGAGTTTGAGGGACTCCATGCATAATGACCCTTTCACAAAACTTATGTTTTGGGTTATCAAATTTAGATCCAAGAGCTTAAGGAAACAGGCTGTGGCATTGTTAGAGATTACCTACTCTGGTACTTCCCAAGCAGGAAAGGGACAGTCACTGAAAATACAAATTCTGGGCCCTGCCACAGGCCCCCTGAGTCAGGACCTCTGGGGCTAGGACAAGGAACCTGCCTGCCCTTGTAACAAAAGTCCTGGATGGGGGGCTGTTTGGGCCACTGGTTTCTGAGGACGTCCCATCTAATTCGGGTCCTTTGTCCTACAGAGCAGCCTGCAGCCTGCCCTGAGCACACAGCCGGTGTCCAGAGTGGCTCTGTCACCCCACACTGATTCACTGTGAACTGTCCACCTGCGTCCGGCCGGCCAGGATCCCTCAGACGGCAAAGAGTGTGCGCTGAATGGAGTGAGAGGCACAGGTCCCCCTGACCCTGTGGGGACCCTGAGTCTCCCAGGAGCCCAGGAACCAGCGTCTAGGTCCCACTGGCAGGGGCTGAGGCAGATAACCACAGGCTTCACCGTGGTGAGCTGCAGGGCCAACAGGCACTGGTCTCCAGGGCCCAGAGACCACCTGGGAAAGGGCATCTTTCTCAAACATCTGCCATGAAAGTGTGGTCAAATAAATGCCCTCATACCAGCCAGGGAGAGAGAGATCAGCACAGCCCTTCTAGAACAGAATCAGTATGCCCATGCTTTGACCCGGGAAACCTGCTTTTGAGAAAACCACTCTAAGGAAAGAATTAGGCATAGATTTAAGGACAAAGATGTTCATCTAGGCATTGTTTGTGATAATGAGAAACTAGGAACCATTCAAATGTTTAACAACAGGGCAGTGGCTAAGTAAATTAGATTCTTCAATGCAATGCAATATTAAGCACCTACAAAAAACTGGGTTTTAAGGAACGGGTGATGATGGGGAAAGATTTATGACAATTTTCAGAGAAAAACAAGATGTAAAGCTGAATTAACAAATTACATTTTAAAACATATACATCAAATGAAGATTAAAGTGGATGTCAATGAAATAGAAAAAGGAAAACCAAAAGAGAAAATCAATGAGACCAACAGTTCATCCTTGAAAAGATCAGCACCATCCACTTGCCTTTACTGAGACTGGCCATAATCACCAAAATCTGGAACAAAAGAGGGGAAATCATAACTGAAGGCCAAAATTAAGGGATTATACAAGAATAGGATGAAAAACTTTATGCCAACAAATTAGATAACTAAGATGAAAAGGACAAATTTCTAGAAACACAAATTACCAAAACTGACTCAGGAAGAAAGTGATCATCTAAATAGACTTGTAACATGTTTAAAAAAAACAAACAAAAAAAACTGTATTAGTGATTTATAACGTCTCACAAAGAAAAGTCTAGGGCAGGCCCGATGCCCTCAGTGGTAAATTCTCCCAAACATTTAATAAAGAAATAAAACCAATCCTTCACAAACTCTTCCATAAAGTAGAGGAAAGAGGAACACTTACCTACTCATTTTATGAACCTACCATTACTCCGATACCAAAACCAGACAAGGGGATCACAAGAAAATAAAACTATACAACAATATCTCTTATAAATACAGATGCAAAAATCTTTAACAAAATGCTAGCAAACTTAACCCAACAACATGTAAAAATAATTGTACATCATGACCAAATGGGCTTCATCCTAGAAATGCAAGAAAACTCGTTAATGTAACATACCATATCCAGAATAAAGAAAAAAAAAAAAAACCACATCGTCATCTCAGTAGACACAGAATAACGCATTTGACAAAATCTAACACATGTTCACAATAAAACTCTCAACAGATTAGTAATAGAAGGAAACTTCCTCAACCTAATAAAAAGTACTTACTAAAAACCTATACCCACCGTCATTTGCACACCAAAAGACTATGAAAAGACTAAGATTGGTCATAAGGCAAGGATATTCACTCACACCACTTCTCTTCAGCATTCTACTGCAAGTTCTAGCCCGTGCAAACAGGCAAGAAAAAGAAGTAGAAGGCATCCAGATTGGAAAGAAAGAAGCAAAACTGTGTTTATTAGCACATAACATGATCCTGTATGTAGAAAACCCTACGGAATGCATGTACCCACAAATACACAAACTACTAGAAGTAGTAAACCGGTTTAGAAAGGTCATAGGTTATAGATCAATATACAAAAATCAATTGACAAGCCATCAATGAAATAAGAAAGCAATTACGCTCATATTGGAATCAAAATAATAAAATACTTAGCAATAAATTTAACAAAAAAAGCACGAGACTTGTACACCAGCAACTACAAAACCTCCCGGAAAGAAAATAAAGATTTAAATAAATGGAGGCCTGGTGTGGTGGCTCGTGCCTGTAATCCTAGCACTCTGGAAGGTTGAGGTGGGAGGATGGCTTGAGGTGAGGAGTTCGAGACCAGCCTGAGTAAGAGTGAGACCCCATCTCCATTAAAAGGAAAAAATAAAGAAATATTAATTTATAAAAATAAAAATTTAAAAAATAAAAATAACAAATGGAACGATGTTCCATGTTTATGGATTAGAAGACTTAATAGTGTTAAGATGGTAATTCTCTTCCAAGTGGACTGTAGATATTGCTATCTCTGTCAAAATCCCAGGAGGCATATTTGCAGAAATTGACAAACTAACCTTAAAATGTATATGGAAATGCAAAAAACTGAGAATAGCCAAAACAATTTTGAAAAAGAAAAAAAAGTTAGAGAACTTATGCTTCCTAATTTTGAAATTTATTATAAAGCTATGGTAATCAAGACGGTATAGTATTGACATAAAGATATGTATATTATGTATGCGTGTGTGCGTGTGTGTGTGTGTGTGTGTGTGTGTGTGTGTGTATAAATGGAACAGGATTGAGAGTCCAGAAATAAACCCTTACATTTATGGTTAATTGATTTTCTTTTCTTTTTTCAAATTAATCTTTTTTCTTTACATTTATAGTTGCCCGATTTTGTTTTATTTTATTCTACCTTTGGATCACTTTCAGTATTGATTCCTGTGAATGTTCTTCCCCGTGCCTCTGTGCACACTTCCATACATTTCTGTTGGGTACTTAGAAATGGAATTGCTGGGCTAGAGGGGCAGCATAGATTTAGGTTCACTGGATACTGCTGAAGAGTTTTCCAAAATGATTGTACTCATTTTCACCCCCACCGGCAGGTTATGACAGTGCCCGTTGCTCCACATTCTCACCAACACTAGACAGCGTCAGCCTTTTCATTTTAGCCACGATGATGGGTGCGCAGTACTGCGCTGCAGTTTTATTTGCATTTCCCCAGTGGCTGGTGACATTGGGCACATTTTCATCTGCTTACTGGCCATTAGGTTTAATCTTTTGTGAAGTCATTTGCCTATTTCACTGTTGATTTGTCCACCTTAGTGTTGGTGAGTGGGAATGTTTTTGTGTACACTGAATACGAGCCCTCTGTCAGAAACAGGTAACAGAAATGACTGCTAGTCTGTGACTGTCCCTTTTCACCTAATGGTGCCATTTGATGAATGGCAGTTCTTAATTTTAATAAAATCCAATTTATTAATGTTTTCCCTTTATGGTTAATGTGTTTCGTGTTCTGTTCAAGAAACTTTTGCTGATCCCCAAATCATGAAGATGTTCTTTTCTTTTTTCTTCTGAAGTCTTTGTCATTTCACTCTCCACACTTAGACCTCCAGGCCCTCTGGAATTGCTTTTGTGAATGTGCGGCGTGAGGCAGGTGAGGGTCCATGTCAGCAGAGCCTCTCTAAGGGTGGGCGCAGACCAAAGCCATGTGGGGGGGCCTCGCGCTGGCGTGGCTGGGTGGGGAGAGCCGGCTTCGCTCTGCCCGGGGTTCACACTGGGCCTCGCTGTTGACCTGGCAGCTCCCAGTGCAAATGTGTGCAAAGGGCTAGAATGTGGAGAGCCCAGGTGAGCAGTGGCACAGAGCACTGTTGCTCTACTACGCTGTTAAGGGAGGGGCTTGTCCCCCTCGAGCTGTTGTGCTTGTGTTGCAGAGACTTGAAGGGTGGTCACAGCTGGGTGAGTGTAGGCAGAGGCCCCTCCTCATTTCTGGCACCCTGAGGAACCACTGCCTGGCCAGCTTGGGCACCATGGCGACAGTGGCTGGCAATAGCACTGGACTAGTTACAACCACCTGTGCTTGGAAACATCCAGCATTCAAGGCTATGATAAACCTGTAGAAGGAGACGGGGACAGCTTCTCTCCTTCTTTATATGTGGATGTGGAGGGTCTCGCCTTTTGGACTGAGTTCTTGAGGCTCTTGGGCAATTGGACATATGCATGCTTGCTCAGTGACTTATCTGAATATTACAAAGAGATGTGGCTGAGGAAGTGGGTCATACCAGTAACATATATCAATCAGTGAATTACTCTTCAGATTGCCAGAATAGTGTGTTTTTGTGTGGCTCAGCTGGAACTTCCTGAGGAAGAGGTCATCCTCCCTACCCACCCTGCCAAGTGAACAAGCAAGCTGCTTTGAAAAATATTATTCTGGGTGAGTTTCCACTACATGGCATAAGCCAGAGCAGAGGATTGCCAGGAGACCTCCCCCCAAATGCTCCACATCAGTGTTGAACAGAAGGTTGCTTTCTATCCAGAACTTTCTGCATGGTATTGATGGCTGATGTAAAATAGTCTACCATAGGAGTAGCACATAGATTTAAACATTGCTCTCCACTGAACAAAAAGTTCTCTTCCAAACGCTGTGCTTGGTTTTCTTGCCCCTCTTCAACTCCTCCAATCTGCTAGCAGGGGCAACCCACACCTACTGCACAGGCATTTCAAGCCCAGGGACAGTAGCCACTCAGTAGATGTGAGGACCCTTCTCCATGTGTTCTCTCCTTTTCCACCTGACAGCAACCACCTGGGGCTCTGCCTTTCTCTTGTGTCTCCAGGGCAGTCAAGAGGCTGGGGAAGGCCTCCTACAAGTGTGGGAGGAGGGTGGGCCTTAGAATGGATTTGCCTGGAATGAATCCTGCCTCTGTCATTTCCTACTAACTATAAGACTCTAGCAAGTTCTTAATCCTTCTTAGCCTTAGTCTCCGCATCTGTGAAATGAAGACAATGCCCATCTCAAAGAGTTGTTATGAAGATCTATAAAGTATAAGAATCACAAGAGTCCAAGTGTCTTTTTGGAACACACATCACACTCAATAAAATTAGTTATCATTACATTTTAAGCTGTCATCTCCTTTGGGTGCAGATGCAGAGCCCACCCATTAAAACAGACCAGAGGCAAAGCCTTTCAGGCTCCCACAACCTAGCCATGAACTGCCTTGGTCCTTCCCCCACCTCAGTGGTGGTGGAGATCAAGAAACCCGCTTGGAGCTACAGGGTCACTCCTAAAGTTTGGGGCATTCAAGTATTCCACCTGGGGGACCAGAGTCTACCATGGACACAAAAGAACATCTCAGCAGCTGGCTCTATCACACAAACATCAAACAATGACATGGAGAACCATGATATAGCCCATCATAGAGTCTTCCAACTCAAGAAAACATGGTGTGACTGATTTGTACTCAAAAGTACCACCCACCACCACCAAGAGTAAGCTGGGAAACTCAATTCACTGTACACTGTTGGGAAGAGGTGAAGACAGAAGGTCAGAGATAAACTGAGAGGTACATCAAACCTGCCAGAACACCCCAGAGGCAACTCAAGACCAGGACTCATCTCCCTGGCATTCTCAGGGATCAATTTTTTGGGACATGGAGATAGGCCTATAAGCCAGGCCTAGTACCCCCAGGTCTTGACCAAGAGGCCAGATGAGAAAAAATCAGTGAAAGAACTCTGGAAACATGAAAAGTCAGAGCAAAAGGACACCCCCAAAAGAAAACAATGACTCCTTACCAAGGCATAACAACCAAAATGAAAAGATTGAAAGGACAGGTAAAGAATCCTAAATGTGGTTTGTAAGGAAGCTCAATGAAATACAAGACAAAACAGAAACCCAACACAGAGAAATCACAGAAACAATGCAGGAAATGAGTGAAAAATTTATGAATAAAATTGAATTATTAAAAAACATCAAACAGAACTTCTGGAAATGAAAAATTCATTCAAGGAAATGCAAAACACAGTGGAAAGCCTTAGGAATAGGCTAGATCAGGCAAAAAAGAAGAAGAAGAAGAATGTCAGAGCTTAAAGACAACATCTTTGAGTTAAACAAGTTAGTCAAAGAGAAAGATCTGAGAAATAGGAGGCATGGATAAATCCTACAAGACATATTGGATTATGTAAAGAGGCCTAACGTAAGAATCGTAGACATCACTGAGGGCAAAGAAGAAAAATCACAAGGGTGGGAAAACCTATTTGAGGAAAATTTCCCTGGCCTTGCTAGAAATCTAGATATACAGGTACAAAAAGCTCAAAGGACCCCTGGGAGATTCATTGCAAAGAAGAAAAATACTATGACACATAGCCATCAGACTGGCCAAGATAAACATGAAACAGGCACCTCTGTAATCTGTAAGGTGAAATCAGCGAGTAACTTACAAAGGAAAACCCATCAGATTAACTGCAGACTTCTCAACTGAGACCTTATAAGCCCAAAGGGATTGGAACCCCAATGTCAGTCTTCTCAAACACAATAATGGCCAGCTTAGAATTTTGGTTTTTGTTTTTTTCTTTTTCTATTTTTAATTATATTCTTTATTTTCTTATTTTTTTTCACACATGCATCAGGAATAGGGCTTAGAATTTTGTATCCTACAAAACTAAGTTTCTTATATGATGAAGAAATAAACACTTTCTCAGACAAGAAAATGCTGAGGGAACTTGTCAAGACCAAACCTGCCTGACAGGAAGTACTCAGAACTGCATTATACACAGATAAGTACAATAGACACCCATCAGTGTAAAATCACCCAAAAGGTAAAGGTCAGAGCCCAGATAACACAACAACTCAAGAGGTAAAGCAAAGAAATAAGGTTCTACTCAACAGGATGAACAGAAATCCACTCTATGTATCAATTTTTTCAATAAATGTGAATGGCTTGAACTCCCCACTCCAGAGAGGACATAGGCTGGATGAAGGGATGAAAAATACAGGCCAATTACCTGCTATATCTAGAAAACACATCTAACCCATAAGGACTCATTCTGACTCAAGGTGAAGGGATGGAAAACAATATCGCATGCAAATGGAAACCAAAAGAAAGTTGATGTGGCCATTCTCATATCAGATAACATAGACTTCAAATCTATAAAAGTAAAGAAAGACAAAGGTGGTCATTATATAATGGTGAAGGGAAGAATTCAACAAGAAGACATAAAAATCCTAAATATTTATGCACCTAACACATGTGCACCCAGATTCATAAAGCAAACCCTACTTGATCTAAACAAAATGATAAACAGTAGCATCATAATAGCTGGGGACTTCAATATCCCACTGAAAGAATGGGACAGATCCTCCAAGCAGAAAATAAGCAAAGAAATGACAGTCTTCAATGGAACTCTACAACAAATTGGCTAACAGACATTTACAGAACATTCTACCAAAAAAACCACTGAACATATGTTCTTCTCATCAACTTATGGAATATTCTCTAAGATTTATCACATCCTAGGCCACAAAACATGTCTAAACAAATTTTTAAAAACAGAAATGATACCATGTATCTTCTCAGACCACAGTGGAATAAAACCAGAAATCGATTTCCACAGAAACATTCAACTCTACAGAAAGTCATGGAAATTAAACAATCTACTGCTGAATAGTTCATGGGTCAAGAAGGAAATTAAGATGTAAATCAAAAGATTCTTCAGACTAAATGACAAAGGGGACACACATTATCAAAATCTGTAAGATTCAGCAAAAGTAGTAATAAGAGGAAAATTCACAGCCCTAAATGCCTATATCCAAAAGACAGAAAGATCACAAATCAACAATCTAATGAATCATCCCAAGGAATTGGAAAAGGAAGAGCAAACCAATCCCAAGCCTAGCAGAAGAAAAGAAATAACTAAGAGTATGGCCAGGCACGGTGGCTCACGCCTGTAATCCTAGCACTCTGGGAGGCCAAGGCAGGTGGATTGCTCAAGGTCAGGAGTTTGAAACCAGCCTGAGCAAGAGTGAGACCCTGTCTCTACTATAAATAGAAATAAATTAATTGAATAACTAATATATATAGAAAAAATTAGCCTGGCATGGTGGCACATACCTGTAGTCCCAGCTACTCAGGAAGCTGAGGCAGCAGAATTGCTTGAGCCCAGAAGATTGAGGTTGCTGTGATCTAGGCTGATGCCAGGGCACTCACTCTTGCCTGGACAACGAAGCAAGACTCTGTCTCAAAAAAAAAAAAAAAAGAAAAGAAAAGAAAAGAAAAGTAAAGAAATAACTAAGATCAGAGCAGACCTCAATGAAATTTATAACAAAAGAATTATACAGAAGATTTATGAAACAAAAAGTTGGTTCTTTGAAAAAGTCAACAAAATCAACAGGCCTCTCACTAGATTAACCAGGAACAGAAAAGAAAGGACCCTAATAAGCTCAATCAGAAATGAAAAAGGAGGTATTGCAACTAATGCCATGGAAAGACAAAATATCATCTCTGAATACTATAAAAATCTCTGTGTACATAAACTTGAAAATGTTGAAGAAATGGATGAATTCTTGGAAACACACAACCTCCCTATGTTCAACCAGAAAGGAATAAAACTCCTGAATAGACCAATATCAAGTAACAAAATTGAAGCAGCAATAATAAAAAAATCTCAACAAAAAAATCCCAGACCAGATGGTTTCACAGCTGAATTTTACCAGACCTACAACGAACAGCTGGTATCTATACTACAGACATTATTTCATAACATAGATAAGGAAGGAATCCTCCCCAACTTGTACTACACAGCCAATATTACCTTGATACCAAAGCTAGGAATGGACACAACAACAATAAAAAGACAAGAAAACTACAGACCAATATCCCTTATGAATATATTAATAGAGGCAAATATTCTCAATAAAATACTAGCAAACTGAATTCACCTGCACATCAAAAAAAAAAAAAAATACACCATGATCAAGTGGGCTTCATCCCAGAGATGCAAGGATGGTTCAACATATGCAAATCTATAAATGTGATTCATCACATAAATAGAAGTAAAAACAAAGTCCATAGGATCCTGTTGATAGATGCAGAAAAAGCATTTGACAAAATTTAGCACCCTTTTATGATAAGAACTCTTAACAAAATAGGTATAGATGGAACATACCTCAATATTATAAAAGCCATATATGACAAACCTATAGCCAATATCATACTTAAAGGGGAAAAATTGAAAGCATTCTTGCTTAGAACTGGAACAAGACAAGGTTGCCCACTGTCACCACTTCTGTTCAACAGTGTTGGGAGTCCTAGCCAGAGCAATCAGGCAAGAGAAGAAAATTAAGGGTATCCAAATGGAGAAAGAAGTCAAATTGTCACTCTTTGATGATGATATGATCTTATATCTAGAAAACCCCAAAGATTCTGCCAAGAGATTCCTGGAATTGATAAATAAATTCAGCAAAGTCTCAGGCTACAAAATCAATGTACACAGATCAGTAGCATACCTATATGCCAACAATATTCAAGCTGAGACTCAAATCAAAGGCTCAATACATTTCACAATAGTAACAAAGAAAATAAAATGCCTAGGAATATATTTAACCAAAGCGGGGAAAGATCTTTACAGGAAGAACTATGAAACATTGAGAAAGAAAATCACAAGGATGTAAACAAGTGGAAAAACATATCATGATCATGGATCAGCAGAATCATCATTGTCAAAGTATCTATACTACCCAGAGTGTTTTACAGATTCAATGTAGTATGCATTAAAATAACATCATTTTTTGCAGATCTAGAAAAAATAATTCTATGCTTTGTGTGGAACCAGAAAAGACCCTGAATAGCCAAAGAAACCTTAGGTAAAAAACAAACAAACAAACAAACAAACAAACAAAAACAAAAAACAAATCTGGAGGCATCATTTTACCAGACTTCAAGCTATACTACAAGGCTATAGTAATCAAAGCAGAATTGCATTGGCACAAGAAGAGACATAGACCAAAGAATCAGAACAGAGAACCCAGATATAAAACCATCCTCATATTGCTATCTGATCTTTGACAAAGTGGATAAAAGCAATGGGGGGAAAAATCCTTATTCAATAAATGGTGCTGGGAAAATTGGACAGCCACTTGTAGCAGACTGAAACAGGATCCACACCTCTCACCACTCACAAAAATTAATTCATGATGGATAACAGACTTAAGCCTAAGGCATGAAACTATAAAAATTCTAGAAGAAAATGTTGGGTAAACTCTTAGAGATATCAGCCTACACAAAGAATTTATGAAGAAGACTCCAAAGACAATTACAGCAACAATAAAAACAAATAAATGGGACCTGATTAAATTTAAAAGCTTCTGTGTAGCCAAAGAAACAATCAATAGAGCAAACAGACAGCCTACAGAATGGGAGAAAATATTTGCATGCTATACATCTGATAAAGGGCTAATAATCAGAATCTACAAAGAACTCAAGCAAATCAGCAAGAAAACATCAAACAATCGCATTAAAAAGTGGGCAAAATATATGAACAGAAGCTTTACAAAAGAGGATAGACTAATGGCCAAAACACATGAAAAAATGCTCAATGTCTCTAATCATCAGTGAAATGCAAATCAAAAACACCATGAGGTATCACCTAACTCCAGTAAGAATTGTTTTTATCAAAAAGTCCCAAAACAACAGATGCTGGCATGGATGCAGAGAGAAAGGAACATTTATACACTGTTGGTGGGACTATAAACTAGTTCAACCTCTATGGAGATACCTCAAAGAACTAAAAGTAGACCTACTATTTGATCCAGAAATCCCACTACTGGGTATTTACCCAAAGGAAAAGATGACATTTCATAAAAAAAAGAAAACTTGCACATGAATGCTTATAGAAGCACAAGTCACATTGCGAAGATATGTAAAAACCCAAGTGCCTATCAACACATGATTGGATTAATAAAACATGGTATATGTAATATAGAGTACTTCTCAGCCATAACAAAAAAAAAGGTGAACTAACACCTTTTTAACAATCTGGATGGAACTGGAAATTATCCTCCTAAGTGAAGTATCACAAGGATGGAAAAACCAACACCACATATACTCACTATTAAATTGAAACTAAATGATCAACACTCATGTGCACATATGGTAGTAAAATTCAATGAAAATCAAGCAGGTGAGAGGGGAAAGGAAGGAATAGTTAAAATCACACTAATGGGTACAATGCACACTATCTGGGTGATGGACACATTTATAACTTTGACTCAAACTGTACAAAAGTAATTTATGTAACCAAAACTTTTGTACTCCCATAATATTCTGAAATAAAAAACAACCCCAAAACCCCAAACAAACAAACAAACAAAAAACCAGTCCAGAGACAGAGCGTGGGGCTTTGGCCCAGCTGTCTTGGAAAATTTACATCACCTGCAAAGCTCCATTGTGAAATATCGAAACGTCAATGTGGAAGAAGGGAAGACAAAGCCTAGACTCTGAATCAACTGGTAGGTGTCTGCGTTTCAGAGACTCCACAGGAGGGTGGGCCCAGTGACTCACCACAGTGATCCTTTTACTTTTACTAGTGACCAATCTAAATTTTCCCATTACGCGGCAATGATTCACCATTTGCTGTCACAGTTATGTAACTGAGGCTGTTTTTATCTGTTGGGGTGTCTGTATCTGTATTTCTATGTCACCCCTGGGAAGCCGTAGAGAATTTTCTTTTTTTACACACCCTAATACATGCTATGACAAACCATTGTTGAAATGCCACCCCTTGAGAATGAAATAAACTGCCTCCTTGTTCTCTAAGAAGTGAGCGGCTGAATAGTGCATCAAGCCTTGGACCTGGAACCAGGAGGTCCCCACCTAGGCCCAGCCTTGCTACAGACTTCCTCTGTGTTCCTTACCTTCTCTGGCCTCAGTTCCTTCTTCTTAAAATGAGAAGGACTGCATCAAAGCTAAGCTTCGACCCTCAAATAATTTACAATACTGAAGTTTTCTCAATGAATATTTTTGCTAGACAATAGTTCCATAGTATTTCCTACCAAATCCTATGTGCATGGCAATTCAAAGGTAGACATGGAGATTAAGTTACAGAATGGGGTGGGAGGAAACAATGGATTGAGTAGACTTCTTAAAAATAATCTAATCATGAAGCTACGGGGTTCTATCATTGGCTCTATCCCTCTTGTGCCATAAATAATAAACAGAAGGAGAATCAAAATGTACTGGTACTCCTGCTGTTGTTCCAATTATGGTGCTCAACAGACCTAGGCCAGGCCAAAATGAGTGGCCTTCACAGAGCCAGCTATTGCACTTTCACTTGCTTTGCTCATCCCTGACAGAAGCTCCATGTCCCAGGATTGGCCACGTAGCATTAGCCCCTTGGACATATTATTGGGCCACCCTGCCAACAAGAGACAGGTTTGTGATGGTCATTCAGACCATCATTTTTAATTTTTTGTCTTTGGCATTTGTTGGCCCTCTTAAATCTATGGATTTAAATCTTTCATCAGTTCTGAAAAATTTTCAGACATTATCTCTTCAAATAATACCCTTGCCCTTTCTCTCTTACTTCTCCTTCTTGAACATCAATTAAATGTATTTAGACCTTCTTGCTCTAGCCTTCCTGTCCTTGAATCTCTTTTTCATGATTTTCATCTTTTTGTTTTTCTGTTCTGTCATTTGGATAATTTTTTCTGATCCATCTTCCAGTTCACTGATTCTCTCTTTGTCTATATCTAATCACCTAGTAAACCCATTTATTGCATGTATAATTTCAATTATTGTATTTTTTATTTCTATAAGAAAGATTTATTTGAGTTTTTTTAAAACCTGCCAGATTAGTATTTTATAGTTCTCTGTTCCCTACAGATATTTTTAAGCTTATCTTTTTTTAAGATAGCAATTTTATCATTTGTTTCCTATTATTTCATTATATGAAGTATTTGAGGGTCAGTTTAACTGTCTGTTTTTTCTGCTTATTCTTGCTCTTGTTGCCTTATTTCCTTGCCTGCTTATTTATTTTTCACTGACTGCTGCTTACTGTTCTTTTTTTTTTTTTTTTTTTTTTGAGACGGAGTCTCGCCTTGTTGCCCAGGCTAGAGTGAGTGCCATGGCGTCAGCCTAGCTCACAGCAACCTCAAACTCCTGGGCTCAAGCAATCCTGCTGCCTCAGCCTCCCAACTAGCTGGGACTACAGGCATGCGCCACCATGCCCGGCTAATTTTTTCTATATATATGTTAGTTGGCCAATTAATTTCTTTCTATTTATAGTAGAGATGGGGTCTCGCTCTTGCTCAGGCTGGTTATGAACTCCTGACCTTGAGCGATCTACCTGCCTTGGCCTCCCAGAGTGCTAGGATTACAGGTGTGAGCCACCGCGCCCGGCCTGCTTACTGTTCTTGAAATATTACTTTCTGGGGAGTTTTTGAGACCTAAGATGAATGTTACTTCTACTAGAAAGGATTTGCACTTGCTTTTGCCATATACCTAGGGACACTTATACTCCAGGATCACTTTAATATGAACTTGCATCTTGAAGTTTTTGGGACCACTCAGGAGATGTGAATTTAGATCTGTACCAGGTTCAGCATGTAGTTACAACTTCCCAGAGATGAGCTTCTCTCCTGATCCTCTCGTGCCGAGAAACTTTTCCTTATAGCCTCTAAAGGTGGGGGTCGGAGGGGGATGATAGGATTCGCTTCTGGTTTACACTAATCCTGGATGTGTAACTCTTTGGAGTTCTAGCATAATGGGCTGAGTTTCTGGTAGAGTCCCAACCTTACATGGGTTCTGGGCTTTGAATTCTGATAGGTTAATTTTCTTCTTGTATACTGGCAGTGCACCAAATCTTGGAAAATTGCGGAAGGAGACACGGCTCCTTGAAATAAAACATACGACATTCTTCTTACTACATCAGATACGGTTGGTACTTGCTCAGATTAAATACCCTGGAACTATAAAAACCACCAAAGCAACTTGGGAGAATTTTAGGGGTTTTAGGTGTACAAAGATGAATCACTTGGGAATGTCTTCAACTGCAGGTAGTAGAAACTTGACAAATAGAAGCTTATTTTTCTTCCGTAACAAGAAGTCTAGAGGTGGCCAGTTGGTGGTGGGGGGTCATCTGCTCGAGAATGAGCTAGAGAGGGGTGGGGTCCAGGCCTTTCTGCATCTCCCCTCCGATACACGTGTTTTTCCTCATGCTTATTGCCTCGTAACTCTAGACAGCACGTCTGTGTCTTGTCTTGTCTTTTCTCTTCTTTTCTTTTCTTTTCTTTTCTTTTCTTTTCTTTTCTTTTCTTTTCTTGTCTTTTCTTTTCTTTTCTTTTCTTTTCTTTTCTTTTCTTTTCTTTTCTTTTCTTTTCTTTTCTTTTCTTTTCTTTTCTTGACAGAGTCTCATTCTATCACCCAGACTGAAGTATAGTAGCACAAACATAGCTCACCACAGCCTCAAATTTCTGGGCTCAAGCGATCCTCCCGCCTCAGCCTCCTGAGTAACTGGGCTATCAGATCAGTCGCATGCCACTATGCCCAGCTAATTTTTTAATTTTTTGTAGAGACGGGTCTTGCTATATTGCTCAGGCTGGTCTCAAACTCCTGGCCTCAAGCGATTCTTCCACCTCCCAAAGTGCTGGAATTACAAACGCGAGCCACCACACTCACGTCTATATTTAAGGCACGAAGGAAAGAGCTAGCACCAGTGACATCTGTCCCTTTTGCCCAGAA
Source organism: Microcebus murinus (assembly GCF_040939455.1). Taxonomy (NCBI): domain Eukaryota; kingdom Metazoa; phylum Chordata; class Mammalia; order Primates; family Cheirogaleidae; genus Microcebus; species Microcebus murinus. The sequence goes on from NC_134106.1 coordinate 7,774,697, forward strand.
GGCCAGCTTCCCAGCGGACTCTTCCACCTGTCTCATTGTCCAAGAACCGGCCACGTGACTGCCCTGGCTCCGGCAACCTTGAGAGAATGAGTGCCTGGCAAAGTGGAATCGGATTGTCACGACTGGCTTAGACCAATCACAGTGCTCCCCTGGAACAAGCCCATGCCCGCTCTGGACCCAGCTGGAATTGCGCTAGAAAGGCAGAAGAGGAGACCGGCGGTGGGAGGTAACCCAGAGCGCTCACGCTTGGAGCTGGCCGTGCCCGCTGCCCACTCTGCAGTGAAGCCGCACGGAGTCAACCCACTTAGCTGAGAGCCTGCCGTGTTGGGAGCCGCCAGAAAGTGGGCTTCCAGCTGGAGGACAGTTTTCCTGACATAAAACACACACACACACACACACACGCACACACACACACACACACATGCATGCACACACACACACACACACTGCCTGGGAGAGAAGACTGCCCTTAAAAAAGCTTCCACTGGATGCAGATAAATTCGCGGGAGGCCAGGTATGGTCTTGGTAGAGAAAGCATATGGTTCCAGGCCAGGTATCTGGGTGAGGACACCCACCAGGACTTCCTCTTTCGGTGCCAGAAAGAGGTGTAGACAGCGATACTGGGCTCAGAGGAGCTTCCTCTCTAATCACGATCCCTTCGGAAAATCACACCCACTGCGTTTCTCTCCTGGCACAGCCATGCATCAGATAGGGCAGGGAGCCAAGAGGGCGCACCTGCCCCACTTTGAAGGCGTGGTCCAATGGGCGTCGGTGGCTGTCTTACCCTCCTCGGTAGAGAAAGCTCTGGGCCTGTCCTTTGCAGGATTTACAGCTGGGCCGGTGCTCTCAGAACGGAATCGGGGAGCCCCCTGGGCAAATGCACGACAGTGCCCCAGCCTTTCCCTATTCCCAGCATGGGCAAGACATCGCTGGCCTTGCGTTCTAGCAGGCTGATGAATGACAGGGCTTCCCTGGGGCGGGGAGAGAGCTGGGGGGTGTGGACAGCGGAAATCCATCCCCGCAGGGCTATTCCAGGGAAGAAGGAGCAGGCTCTTCCCATGCTAACCACAACAGTTTTCTTTCCCTTTCTCTTATGTGCACCCCCAGACCTAGGGCCTTTGCACATGCCACTCCTCTGCCCGAAATGTTACCCCCAGCACAGCCTGATTTAGATACTTCTACAAAGTCTTCCGATCTCCAGTCTGGCATCAGCCCCTTGCAGAACCTCCTGGCCGGGCACTCCTGTCATTTGTCTCTGGAGAACCTGCCCTTCCCCTTCTTAGCACTTGACCCTTCAAATTACATATTTACTACCAAGCTTTCCCGTCAGATCGGAAGCTGCACGAGGGCTGGAACTACGCCTGCTCTTCTCATTGCTGGACTATCAGCGCCTGGTACCCACATAGTAGGCTCTGCACACACATTGGCTGAATAAATGAAGTCATGAAAAATCTAAATCCACAAATGAGAGAATATTCACGATGTGAAAATGCTCATGATACAATGTTAAGATTAACAGATAGGTAAATAAGTACATGAATACGTAAATAAGGATGGAGCACACAATTCCACACACAACATGAAGCAATTTTCGGGAAAATGCCCACAGGAAAATACTGGGAGTGAAACGGAAAGAAATACGACAAAATTTGTAGCCACAGTTAATTCTGAACTGTGTGACTGTAAGTGATTTTAATATTTTTGTAGCACTCTGTAATTTGCACATTCTCCAGATTGTGCCTTTCTGTCTTCAAGATAAAAAAGAGGCGTGAGTCGTGCAGCAGACAGGAGCAGGACAGAAGGTAAGGGCCCAGATGCTCGCAGGAGGCTCTTGCTCCTGGTCCGCGTTGTGCTTCGCGGGGAGGTGTCCTGTCGGTGAGGACACCGGAGGAGAGCTGGCACCCTGCGTGGCAGCAGCAGTGAGGGGCACAGAAGCCTCGGAAGGTCCCTGGCTGCCGTGACCTCCCTAATCCCAGGGCACGGACGCTCTTCCGTACTGTAGGCCCCAGGCAGCTGCTGGCCGGGGCAAGAGCCCGGCCCTCGCTGTGGGCAGAGCGCCCAGGTTCGCCTGGAGCTGGTGAGCTTCACTCAGGGCCACCACCGCCTACAGAGGATTCCCTGCAGCTGCGATCTCGGTATTTCAGCTGTGCATCAGCCTGCCTGGGCCGCTGTGACAAAGTACCACAGACTGGGCGGTTTCAGCAACAGATATTTATTTCTCACCATTCTGGAGGCTGGAAGCCCAAGACCTGCGTGTGGCAGATTCAGTTTCTGGTGGGGGGCCCGTCTCCTGGCTTGCAGAAGGCCACCTTCCCACTGTGTCCCCACGTGGCAGAGAGCCAGCGAGCTCTGGCCTCTCTTCCTCTTCTTCTAAGGACACCAGTCCCATCGTGGGGGCTCCGACATCATGAACTCGTAGAGGCTGAACCACCCCCCTCTCAGATGCCTGGACTTGGGGTCTGTGCCACGACGGGGCAGGACCGGGTGGTCACCAAGGACCCTGGAAGCTCCAGCATCGTTGCTTTTGGCCGGTGCACTGGGAACCTACGCCCAGCACCACGCAGCCCCCTCGTGTGCATAGCCCCGTTGAGGGCGGACCACAGCCCTGCCAGGTGGGCGTCGTTACCCCGTTTCACAGATGAGCAGACTGAGGCCCAGAGAAGCCCAGGGCGTGGCCCCAGCTGGCGAGTGTACGGAGCCAGGCTTCACGCGCCCAGGGTACCCCACCGCCTACCCGTGCTTGTGTCTCTGCGTGTGAGAGACAGACACCCCGCAGCGAGGTGCGCTGGCAGAACCGCCGGCTAGAGCCGGCTCTGGCCAGGCCGCCCCCAGCAAGCCCGGGCCTGTCCCAGCGAGACACAAGTCCTTGTGGAGACAGGTGCGTGGCAGCGACCGGCCGTGGGCCAGGCCCGCGGCTCGGAGGCTGCGCGGGCGCCGGGCCCCTTCCCTCCGCGGCAGCTGCCCTGGCGCCGGGGCTCCCAGTTTGGCCGTTAGAGACAAACTTCAGCTCCAAGTGAAAATGTGTCTGCGCGCAAACCTTTGAAGATGCAGGTTCTTAATGAAAATGCCGAGTGGAGCCAATTAGGCTGGATGAACAGTAATCACTATAATCAGCGTAATTGGGTTGGATTTATTATAGCTGACGATGGGCTTTTTTTTCCTTAAGTAGAGAAAGAAAATAATTTACTGATATTAAAAGATGATTGAAGTTTTCCTTCAAACCCCTGGGAAATGGCTGTTTCTGGGACCTCATCTCAAATGTGAGGTGGGTGGGAACAAGAAGCCACCTTCGGTGACTTGACTTTCTCAGGTGGGCGCTCCTCTCTTCAGATGCCACCTTGACCACACCCGGGAGGGCTGGGCGGGGGGCGGGGTAGTCAGGCTGTCATTGACTACTAGTGTGACTTAGGGAAGTTCCTCTGCCTCTCTGCGCCTTGGTTTTTTCATCTGTAGAATGGGGATAATGATAGTAACACTTAGGGGTTGTTGGGGAAATTAAATTAAGCTAAATTACATTAAATTTAATTAAAGAGGGTATATAGCATGCTGGCAAGTGGTAGACACTCACTGTATGTTAATAACCTTCCCTAATAGCAGGGAGCTATCTATAGAGAGATCCCGGGCTCTAAAAGGTCTGTTGTAACACTTTTTTTTTTTAACAAGACAAAAATTTATTTCTCTTTTACATTAAAGGCTATAGATAAATGGTCCAGGGCTGCTAGGATGGGTTCACAACCTGCAGGGAACCACGCTTCTTCCCTCCTGCTGTTCTGCCACCCTCAGCAGGAGGCTTCCACCTCGTGGCCCACGATGGCTGCCAAGCTCCAGCCACCTTTCCTGTTTCCAGCCAGCAGAAAGGAGTAAGGAGTACACTTACTCCTCTCTCTAAAGGCCACTTGCTGGAAGTTACACAGAACACTTTGGCTTACAGACCTTTGGAAAGAATTTTTCACTTGGCCCCACCTGGCACAAGGAATTCTGAGGAATGCAGTCTGTGATTCCAGCAGCCACATGTCCAGATTAACCTGCGTCCTTGCTAAGGGGGCTGGGGAGAAATATTGGAGGGAAATGGGGCATCTCACAGGTTGCCAGGTGGGTTAATGGGACAAGTCACATAAAACTCTTGACACATGCAAAAGCTGGCTAGCTAAAACAAACAAACAAAAAGACAAAAAACTCTTAAAAGAGCCTGCACTGTCTAAGGCTCAGCTGGGCTCACCTCTTCTGCATTCTGGAAAACAGCCCTGTCCCCGGAAGGGTCCCTTCCCCATTATACTTCCAAATCCAACTTGTTTGGCCAGCTCAAGGGTGTGGAATGCAGGGAACAAGAGGCATTTTTATTTAGATATTTATTTGGCAGGGGATTTACCATGTGCCAGGCACCATGAGTAACTTAACCTCTCCAAAGATTTAGGCTTAGGCTGGGCGCGGTGGCTCACGCCTGTAATCCTAGCACTCTGGGAGGACGAGGCGGGCAGACTGCTCGAGGTCAGGAGTTCGAAACCAGTCTGAGCAAGAGCAAGACCCCGCCTCTACTATCAATAGAAAGAAATTAATTGGTCGACTAATATATATAGAAAAAATTAGCGCATGCCTGTAGTCCCAGCTACTTGGGAGGCTGAGGCAGGAGGATTGCTTGAGCCCAGGAGTTTGAGGTTGCGGTGAGCTAGGCTGATGCCACAGCACTCATTCTAGCCTGGGCAACAAAGTGAGACTCTGTCTCAAAAAAAAAAAAAAAAAAAGGAAAAACAGAAAAAATAATTTAGGCTTAAAAAAAATGAATTACTAATTTTGCTGTTTTGATAATGTTTATTAGTGTGGGAGAATTTAGAGAACATTATATTCAGTTTACAAAACCCAACCAACCCAGGATACAAAACAGCAGGTGGAGTGGCCCCAGGTATGACTATTTTAAAAAGTTGCTTTTATATACTGCAAAGAATGTGGAAGATGATAGACTGCAGAGCATCTACTCTGATTGCTTAGATAGGGGCTGATGAGTGATTTTCGTCTTCTTCATCCTACTTCTTTAACTCTCCAAGTTTCTCATGAGCATGGATAACTTTTGTAGTCACGGGAAGAGTGCAAATTATAGACATCCGGGCGTTCAGGTGTCAGTACCGTGGTGATGGGCAAGGGGGGAGGGGGAGACCCGCACTTCTCTGCCCTGGGCTGGCTTTCAGGTTTGAGACAAACCCCTGAGAACTCCGCTGCACCTTGTGCCGGCTGGAAAATGAACACAGTGCCTTTCCGTTAGAGGAGGTCACCAGCGGGGAGGGCATGGGGGCTGCGGGTTCTGAGAGCTTTGCACTTGGCTGAGCTGCCTGGGCCGGCTGACACTTTCAATCAGACCTTTGCCTGGTGGAACATTGCAGTTTCTCTCTTTCTCCAGACCGCCCCTCTCAAGGCCTTTGCCCTGCCCTCTCCGTTGGGTGGGGGTTTCTCCTTTATTCTTCCCACGGGTCCCCTGGGGCACAGCCTGCAGGGGAGGGTACAGGTGGCTTTGCTGGGCAGCCTGGAAACTGGGGGCTGGGGAGTGGACAGTGCCCCGGGACACCAGCCTGGCCAGGAACGAGGGGCCCGGCTCCGGGCCTCAGCCTCCCGGCCTGCGTGGTGGGAGGCTTGGGCTGTGGTTGCAGGGCTTTCCCTGCCGGGACTGCAAGGACTCAGGCTGCTCTGTCCTCGAGGGTCACTGAGAGGCTGAGTGGAGCCTTTAGGTTCAGAACACAGATTCACTGGCCCGGTTACTCTGGGGTGACCACTCATCTCCTTTTAATCGGAACAGCCCCTTGTTTCCCTGTCCCCCGTCTCCTTCTCACCCAACCTCGCCGGAAAGAGACGCCCCTTCCCCAGCTACTCTGGGCCTCTCTGGGGCTGCCCACACCCTCTCCAGAGGTGTCGGTGGGCCTGGCTACGCCGGGGGCCCCAGTGGCGGCTTGTCCCCAGGGAAGGCGGGAAAACGGGCCTTCACTGGGGAGTTGTGGTCCTTGGCTGGAGTTGGCAGGGGAAGAGGAGTCAGGGCGGCAGGACGGTGGGAACAGGTCACAGAGGACCTCGAATGCTGGCGGAGGCAAGGCCACCATGTCTCTGGGAATTAGAAAGACCTCCTCCAGTGAGAGAATGCCCTCCGACCTCAGCTTAGTGAGTGGACAGGCCTTTGTATCCAGAAGGGACAGACGTCCCCGCTCCGGCCGGGGTGCCACTGGGGAGCACGCTCAGCCCGCCGTGCCATGCTCGCCCTGCGGGGCCACCCGGAGCTAGTCCTGGGCTGTCCTGGCCACAGCCTGGGAGCTGGCTTGAGGGACGGTGCACTCCAGAAAGGTGCGCGGACGGTCCCCAGCGGGGACCAGGCCACGTTAGGCCCTTGCGGATTGAGGGGGATGCATGGGAGGGCCTGGCTGGGACGGGGTCTGCTCTCCCTCCACCTCTGCCTTCCAGAACAGCCCGACCCATCGGAGGCGGGTGTGCCGGGGCACCACCGGAGCCCGCCATTCCGTACCCACAATTGTGTGACCTTTTTGTTAACGTAAGTGGGGCTCCCCAAACTGAAAAAGCTTCAGGCCCCAGAAAACCTGGACCTGCCCAGACTCCTATGTGTGCAGCTGCTCACGATCTGGAGGTAATTCCCTGGGAACAACCTTAGACCGGGTTCCTCCACCCCAGTGGAGACGCCACGGCCTCGAGAGGCAGAGACCAAGGCCCCGCAGCCTGTGCGGGTGGGTGCTCCCTCCTCTCTCCCCAAGGGGGGCCCGGTGGAACAGGTGCGCCCCAGGCAGAGCCCACAGACCATGGACCTCCCAGTCCCTCCTCCTCCCCCACCATGTCTCCACGGAAGTCCCCTCCCTCCCTCCCTGCATCCCCCAGGAAGCTTTTTGTCTGCAGATTTATTATTTTTTCTAATTACAAAAAGAATGCTGCTGACCAGCGTTCTTTGTTGCAATAACACTGTCCCTTCTTGGTGGTTTAAAAGGAAAGATCTTTACTACAGGGCGTTGGCTAACCTACCTGGTTTCTAACCGCCAGAGAACAGGTTTGGATGCCACCTAGCCTGGCTGCCGTGAGGACGGCCAGGCGTGCTGCTGGGCCCCCCAAGGGATGTCCCCTCCCCACGGTCCTTCAGGGCTGAGCCCGAGGGGTCTGTAGTGCCGCAGAGCCGACTCCCCAGGCGCTGGCGCCGGCTGGTTTTGGGGAGCCGTCCTGACGCAGATCCCGCTCGGGCCACTGGTGTTCTGGGCCGATGTGTTGAACCCTCGAGCCCCAGTTCGCCAGAACATAATTCTTCTCTTTTTTTTTTTTTTTTTTTTTGAGACAGAGTCTCACTTTGTTGCCCAGGCTAGAGTGAGTGCCATGGCGTCAGCCTAGCTCACAGCAACCTCAAACTCCTGGGCTCAAGCAATCCTCCTGCCTCAGCCTCCCGAGTAGCTGGGACTACAGGCATGCACCACCATGCCCGGCTAATTTTTTCTATATATATTAGTTGGCCAATTAATTTCTTTCTATTTATAGTAGAGACGGGGTCTCGCTCTTGCTCAGGCTGGTTTCAAACTCCTGACCTCGAGCAATCCTCCCGCCTCGGCCTCCCAGAGTGCTAGGATTACAGGCGTGAGCCGCCGCGCCCGGCCCGTAACGTAATTCTTACTCGAAGAAGAGACACCGACACCCAGACACACACAGAGAGGCAGAGGCTGGAGTGACGCCTCTGCTCTGGGGACGGCTCACACCTGCCGGAAGCCAGAAGAGGCCTGGCCACAGTTACCGAGGGGACCTGGCCCTGCAGACACTTGACTCTGGACCTGGGCCCTCCCAGGACCGTGAGGCAGTGTTGTTTAAGCCACTGGTTGGTGGCACATCGTGCCGGTAGCCCTAGGGGGCTCACAGAGCTGGCCACAGGACGTGGGAGTTGACGTAGGGGCAAGCGGGTGAGAGGTGGCCGTGTTCGTGGCTACCTGGCGTCTGCCATGGCTGAGGTTCGGCCAAGGAGCTGTTTGCTCCTCAAATGGAGAACAGGTCCTTGGTGGTGCCTGAGTGGCTTTGCTCTGTCCCTCTGAGCATCTGTACCGTCATTCTCTCCTGGGGGCTGGCCGCGGACCCTCCGCTGCCCTCTGGTCTGCCGTAGAGCGTGGAGCACCCCTGGCGCTGCTGGGCCGTCAGCTCCGAGCGGCAGAGCTCCCCGCGCCGAGGACTGAGCCAGCTGGGAAGGCTTCCCTTGCTCAGGCCGCGAGACCTGGAGCTGTCTGGGGCGGTGGCTCTTCGGTGGGCGGGAAAGAACAGCACATGGGACACAGTGTCTGTTGCCGCCAGAGTCTGTGGGGACTCAGCGTGTTCTGCGCCTCTTTCTCAGGGTGGGGTGCGAAGTTTACTACTTATCTCTCCTTTTGGAGGGGATATCCCAAACAGTTCCAGGAACTCCACTCAGCCAGGGAGGAGCCCTGTGTGCCTTTTATCGTGTCCCCTGGCACTCACGTGTCTTCCTGAAGCATCTACGTGACACTGACACTTCCCGTGTGTAGGGTGTCGTCAATGTGCCGTGCACGTCCCTGCAGACTCAGTTACGGTGAGGAGCCAGGGCAGCCCTGTGGCGAAGGCAACTGCAGACCCTACCAGGTGGGACGATCCACCTCTTGCCACCTGCACGTGGGAACAGAGAAAGGGCTTGTCCCCGGTCACTGATGCCCACCAGATGCCACGGCCAGGCAAGTCTGCAAGAGCCCACAGCTGGAACAACTGCGGCAGCTGCAGCCACCACCGGACTAGGATTAAGCTCAAGCTAACCCACTGTTGTCCTGCAGGTCCCTCGTGTCTTCTGCAGAGGCCAGAGGAGCAGAGTTACAGTCATCGCCTCCACATACTTTGAGTCTTTGATGGTGCAGAGAGAGCTCACTGGTTTCTCCAGGGATATATTACCAGTACTGCCTTTCATGCCTTTCCTAAGGAGGGGAGCTTCACAGTCACCACCTGGCCCTTCCCGCTGTGACAGTCCTCCCCCTGTGAGCTGGGAAGCCGGTGTGGGGCTTCTGCCCAGGGCTGCGCAAACCTATTCCAATTGTACATCCAAGAAATTAACCATAGGATGGCTGCCGACCCCACGAGACCCCTGTATGTCGGTAAAAACTTGTGTCATTTGACTCCCACAAGCCACTAGTCCCGCTAGCTAGTCCTGAGCCATCTGAGCTCAGAACCAGTGTCCCATGGTACCCAGAGTCTCGGTTCTTCCCTTTCCTCACTCCATGGTGACCCCTGCTAAGGGCCACAGGTTCACAGTGTCGATTGCAACACCCCCTCAGGGCCTTCCCCACAGCTCCAGGGCCTCCAGGGTTGGGGAGGTGTGAGGCCCCATGACTCCCATTGTGGCGACTGCAGCCAGGCTTTGGCCACTCAGGGTCCCAGGGATCTGTCCCGTCCCTCACATGCCTCAGGGCCAAGGTCACCTGAAACCCAGCTCACCTGGGATGTGGGCTCCGTCAGCTCCCAAACCGCCCAGCGAGACGGGCCGCTTAGACAGCTGGGGCTGTTGACAAAAACGAAAGAACTGAATTCAACAAACAACCACCAAAAAACAGAAGGCAGAACAGGGCCGCGGGCGAGACCACAAAACGCGCTTTCGCTTCCCTGTGGGCCCGGGCAGGTGCATTCATTTGCGGAGCCCCGGGTGTGCTGTCACCGCTTTTCGGTGGGAACGTCTGGGTGCGGGTTTCCTGTCGCCCCTCGGGTGTCCTTCGCACGCGATTAATGACCATCGAACCCAGTGGCGGGCTCGGGTTCCCTGCTGACTGCCTAGAATCTCAGCGGGTCACTGGCTTAAAGTCATCTGTCACCACTGACTTCTTTTCCCGAGGCCCACAGAGCGGGAGCCCCAAGCGTTGTCCCTTGCGGGCGCGCAGGTCGCCGCCGTTTTCCTGGAGAAAACCTGTGGCCTAGGTGGTGGTGTGCCCAGCATCCTGGAGCCGCCTCCAGCGGATGGCCTCTGCTGAGGACACTGTCCCCGATTCCCTCACTCCAGCCCCAGCTCCCCCGCCTCGGGGATGGACAAGTCCCCCTGCCGCGGAGCCAGCCGCCCAGGGAGTGGCTGTGCCGCAGTGCGCAGCCTAGACCCCAGGAGTCCCCTCTCCAGAGCCGCCTCTGAACACGGCCGGGGCTGGACGAGGGCCTGCGTGGGGAGCCAGGCCAGAGCTGCTTTCCCAGGTGTCTTCTGGCAGCCCGGGGGGACTTGCAGCCAGTCCCCCTGGCCCGGTCCCTGGGCCATTTCCATCTTGAACTTCAGTCCACAGAGGTTTGGACTGCGGCCGTACAGAGGTGGCACTGGGCAACTTACTGTCCTAGGGATTTGGCCGTTTCCACCTATTGCTCCATAAACTCGCCTGATCTCTTCACCGCCTGCTGAGTGAAGCCTCCATTTCTGCTCCTGAAGAGCAGAAACGACCCCCAGATGGCGGGGTGCGATCGTGCATGCGGAAGTGTCTTACCGGGCAGGAACGGTGACGGGCTGGGTGCGGCCTTTCCCAGCAAGGTGGAGGCCAGGACTTTACCGGGGTTTTGTGCGACGCGAGGTTCCATTGTTACCTCCGACTCTTCATTTTGGCCTAAGACAGAGCTGAACTCCTGGCATCTAACTCAGTCACGCTGGAAAGTCACCCAAGCCCTCTGAGCCTCAAGTCCCTTGTCAGCAAACTCAGGACGGCGGTCTCTACCTTATGGGCTGTTGCAAAGAGTAGATCAGACGATGCACATGAAGCCCGTGGCAGAAATGAGTACCCGGTGTGGAAGCGTGGCCGTGAGCAGCACTCCGGAATTCACCCGCGGAAGTCGCCCCGGGTACCACACCTTAGCCTCAAGGACGCTGCTGCTCTTGCTGACTCGTGTTGGATCTCAGGCACCATCAGTCAATTCTGCTGAATGTCGGCAGCCTCGGCAACCTGTGCCCCTTACAAGACATGCTTTTTTTTTGAGACAGAGTCTCACTCTGTTGCCCAGGCTAGAGTGCCGTGGCGTCAGCCTAGCTCACAGCAACCTCAAACTCCTGGGCTCAAGCAATCCTGCTGCCTCAGCCTCCCTGAGACTGTAGTCCCAGCCTCACCTGGGACTACAGGCATACGCCACCATGCCCAGCTAATTTTTTTCTATATATTTTTAGTTGGCCAATTAATTTCTTTCTATTTTTAGTAGAGACGGGGTCTCGCTGTTGCTCAGGCTGGTTTTGAGCGATCCTCTCGCCTCGGCCTCCCAGACCTTGAGCGATCCCTACTGACCTTGAGCGATCCCTACTGACCTTGAGCGATCCTCTCGCCTCGGCCTCCCAGAGTGCTAGGATTACAGGCGTGAGCCACCTCGCCCAGCCGGACATGCTTTTAGTGTTTGAGAACATCCCCACCAAGTCTGGGGAGGTGCATGGCCCTGCTCCAGGGGGCGGTCCTCTGGGGGCCGTGACTGCCTCTGAGGGACACTAAGAGGCACGTGTGTCCGGCAGTTGGCCTGTGTGTGCAGGGTCCCACCCCATATACAGCCGCCCCGCAGGCTGTCCTGGACGCTCGCCAAGCGGGTGATCAATGAATGACCAACTGAACTCTGTGGATACTGTATCAGTGGATCGACTCCCTGTATTTGAAAAAGAAACCTGGTTCAGTTTTGTTGGGCTTAAGGAGGCTGGTGTGGGGCAGGTGGTGGATGGAGACCGTCCTGTGGTACCTGGGAGCTCTTGGGGGGGGGCACTTGATCCACCCCCAGGGATGCCGGGCCGGGGCACGGAGAGAGACAGGGAGCCGCTCCCAGGTGCGTGCCCTCAGCAAATAACAACATACATCCACACGGAAACGCGTACACAAGTGTGCACAGCAGCATCATCCATAGCGACCAAAAAGGCGGAAACAACCCCGATGTCCACCAGCCGACGCACGGAAAGACAAAGTGTGGTGTATCCGCAGTACGTGACATTATTCAGCCACAAACCGCAGCAAAACCCTGGCGCCTGCTACAACACGCACGGGCCTTGAAACACGACGCCGGGTGGAAGGAGCCAGACGCAGAAGGCCGCACGGGATCTGATTCCACTCGTGTGAAACGTCCAAAACTGCAAGTCCACAGGGACAGAAAGCAGGTCAGTGGTTGCCTAGGGCTGGGGGAGGGCGAGGGGGTGGCTGATAAAGGATGTGGGGTTTCTTTTTGGGGCGACGAAGATGTCCTGGAATTGGATAGTGGTGATGATCACATGACTTTGTGAATGTACCAAAAACCATTGAACTGACATGTGACTTGCATCTCAGTAAAGCTGTTTTTACAAGAAAGCGCGGGGTATTGAAGCCATTTCCTTCACCCTGCAGCCAGGACCTGTGGTGTCACCACGCAGCTGTCCCTGTGGGCAGCACCGAGGCCGAGCTGTGATCCCTCTCTCCGAGCAGGGCCGGGCCGTGCTCGCCCCGGCTCTCTCACCCTGCCGAGCCGGGGAAGGTTTGGGGCTGCAGCTGCGTGCATGGTCAGCTCAGGCAGGGCTCAGAGCCCTCGACCCTGGTCGGCACAAAACTCCAGGAAAGGGGGGCTGGTCCCGTCCGGGCCTGTGTTCGTTCATTTATCCACCAAACCTGTGCTTAGAACTGGGGATACAAACCACATGTGAAAACCCAAAAATGACCTGATTGGGCCTTTGCTCTGTGTGACTGTTTTGGCTTCTTCCTTTTCAGAAAAGCCACTGTTGTTTTCCTCTCAGGGTTTGTGTATTGCTGCTAGAATAAAAAGTTAAATATCTTGTTACACACCAAGCATTTTCAAACACCAGAGATAAAAAGTCTGGAAATGAAGTTAGACTGGGGAAAAAACATGTTTAAAGAACTTGGATCCTGCCACATTAAACTTAATACTTTCTGCCGGCGGTGGTGGTGCACCTGACGTCCCAGCCACTCAGAAGGCCAAAGTGGGAGGATGGCTTGAGTCCAGGAGTTCAGCCAGACTGGGCAACATAGCAAGACCCTGACTCTAAAAAAATAATAAACAAACAAACAGAAAAAATTCAATACTTTCTAAAGCCAAAATGGAAATTTCAATTGCATTTTTTTTTTTTTTTTTTTTTTGAGACAGAGTCTCACTCTGTTGCCCAGGCTAGAGTGAGTGCCGTGGCATCAGCCTAGCTCACAGCAACCTCAAACTCCTGGGCTCAAGTGATCCTTTTGCCTCAGCCTCCCAAGTAGCTGGGACTACAGACATGCGCCACCATGCCCGGCTAATTTTTTCTATATATATCAGTTGGCCAATTAATTTCTTTCTATTTATAGTAGAGATGGGGTCTCACTCTTGCTCAGGCTGGTTTTGAATTCCTGATCTCGAGCAGTCTGCCCTCCTTGGCCTCCCAGAGTGACAGGATTACAGGTGTTCAGTTGCATTTTAAATTATCATGTTCTAACACTCAATATTATCAGCATCATTTTTGCCTACTGACACATGAGCATTTTTCACTTATCATCTGGAGCTCACAGAGAATGATATATTGTTTAAAGATACTACCGACACACTACAGACACACAACAGACAAACCTATATGACCAGGGTATGGGTGCATTTCTCCACTTTTGTATGGTCTTGAGGTTTTCTGAAACAAGATGTTTTGTATACATGCATCAAAACACTCTTGGAAAATGTTCTTCCTGCCCAAGCGCAGCCCCGGCTGTCCTCACAGCAGGCTCCTTCCTGCCCGGGGAAGGCGCTGGAAGGCGTTTGTGGCAGAGGAAAGGGAAGGAGGTGGTGGAGAAATGAGTGGCTGTGCCCCCCAGTTGGCCTTGCTCAGGGTGACTTTCCCTGATCCTCGGGTCCTGCTAGCATTCCCCAAGCCACATCCTTTTCCTGTGGATCCCTGCACTCACCCCAGACGTCACAGCTGGAGGCCTCTTGCAGAACCCAGCACATTTTTAAAAATTGAGTCAACATTTTAAAATGTAGGGATCTTGCTTTAAAATGTGCATTTCTGATTTCTCTTGCCCAAATTTGACATTTGGGCCTGAGGTCCTGTTCGACAGAGCTTGGCCAGAGCTTCGGGGAGTTGTCCCTTCAGGTGCTACAGGTTGGCCTGTCCGCCAAGGTCCCTGGGCCCTGTGCACACCTGCCTGTCTCCCTGCACACGAGCACATGGGCCCCACTGAGTCTGAGTGCCAGTCCGTGGGCCCCCGTGGCACTGGGTAGCCCTCGGCTCCTCCTTCCAGCCCAGGCCAGCCACCTCGAAGGGCTCCCATCGCTCAGACTCAGATCAAACCTGCAAATGGAGCCTGTGAGTCCACCTGCCAGGCTTCCACGGAGGGGAGGGCACCCAGCAGTGCTGTAGGGGTCATGGGCGGAGTCCTCACCAAAGGGGGAGCTGGGGACCTGGTCGGTTTCAGCTCCCCCCAGCCACCGGGGGAAGAGCCTCAGGCAGGCCCCTTGCCTCTGATTCCATCTCGTGTGTGCGGTGCTGTGCTGGACCACCTCAAACTCATGTTTAGCTGCAGAAGCCTTTCTGCAATGCACTCATGCCCCGCAGGCTGATACACAGAATTGGGGCTGCCAGGATTGAAGCACGGGTGGGTTGGGAGCTGGAGCCCCTCCTCACCATCCCCAAGCTCCAAGCTGTTCCCAGGCACCCCAGCATTGCCCTGGGGCTCTGATGGCATCCTCTGAGCTTAGGGGTCTCTGGGGGTCTCCAAGGCCCCAGGCCTCTGACCTGCTGGGGGTTCCTGAGAGCACCAGGAGCCCCCTGGGAGACGGTGGTCATGCTCGGAGCTGGGAGGAACAGGCCTGGAAACTATGAAGGAAAAGCAGGTAGGAGGCGGGGAGGAGAGAAGGACCTGGCAGGAAGGCCAGATGACCACACATCCGGGGGCCAAGGGTCCTGGCCCTCTGAGGACCTGGCAGAGCTTCAGGGCCATGGCTGTAAACAGGTGTCTCCTGTCTCTGTCCCTTCTCTCCAGGTCCACCTGAGTACGTCCCAGACTCTCACACCTTCTTCCCAATGGTACTGGGCACTGGTGGTTCTGGGGGTGATCTGGTCTCCTGAGCACGTGGCAGGAGCTCTGAGCAGACCCCGGGTCCCCATTCTGCCTCTCCTGGGGAGACCGGGCAGGCCACTCCACCTCTCTCCCCGGCAGGTAATGTCAGTTCCGACTCGACTCTAGCAAGGAGAAGGGCAGAAAGAACTTGCTTGTGCAAAGGACGGGGTGATGTGGTGCATCGGGAATAGGCATTCTGGTGCCAGTCTGCTGCCCTGAGCAGCCCAGCATCCGGAGCCAACAGGGACTCCCCGACTCCAGCAAGCAGAAGGGCAGGTGGAGGAGCTGGCTCAGAGGGCAGAGGCCCAGCCCACCCGCAGCGCCGGGTCCAGGGGGCCCAGCATCTGCCTGCCCTACGGGACTCCGGGGGGGTGGCGGCTCAGCTCTCTGCCCACGCGCTGCAACACTGGGCAAGGGAGTGAGGCCTGGCCAGTCTGAGGGCTGCCCTGAACCTCCCTAAATAAGCCTGAGCCCATTCTTTACGCAGGACACCGACAAACCAGAGGACACCCAGGAAGAAGTGATCAGGAGCCTGCAGTGGTTTAACACCCTGCTCTCCCATCTCAAAATTCACATCCTTTTTTAACAAGGGCGCGATGTGTTTGTTTTGCAGTGGGCCCCGCAGATTACAGCTGGTCCTGACTGAGGTGGGGAGGGAACCTCATGAAATCTGGAACCTTCAGCAGAGCCGAGTGTGTAAACTTAGACGACACAGAAGACTTGCAGAGAGGGGTGTTGAAGGAAACCAGAGTGTGCTGCCCCAAAACATGCCTCTTTGGCATATGGATTATTTTGAGCTAAAGACCACCGAGAAGGAGCAGCCACAGGCAAAGCTCTGTAGTGGGGGGGGGGGTATGACACCTCCCCTCACCATCCTGAGGGCACAGCTGGCATGCCTACAACAAAAGGCAAATTAACAAGAGAAAAGAATAGCAGACTTACTAATCAAAGTTATGCATGACATAGGAGCCTTCAGAAATAAAGACCGAAAGGCTCAGGGAGAACCGTCCATGTTTATTATAGGTTCCATGGTGAAGGGACAGCCGTGTAACATGTAACTGGGAGTCTCAGACTGAGGGCAGGCCCCGCCAGGCCTTTCTGCCCGGATTCTTCTCGGCCTCCGGGTGGCATTCCCTCCTCCGGGGTACAGGGCGGGACCCGGTGGAATGAGGGTGTCATGACCTGCCACCAGGCAAGGCAGGTCAGAGGGTGCCTTTATGGCCCGCGCCGAGACAGCCAGGCAGGAAGGTTGCCAATCTTAGGTTTTATAGCCGGCTTTGGGGCAGCGGGGTTCTAGTTTCTCTGGCCTGCCGTGGGGGAGAGGGGACCGGGAGAAAAAAGGCCCAGGAAAGGTCAGAGACACCCCGCCCTGGGCCTTCGGGTCGAAGCGTGCAGCATCCCGCCTCACTGTGGGGTACCGTTTCTGAGCCCCAGCAGCCTAAACACAGCACACAGTTTGCCTTTTGAAAAAGAAGCTGACTTTGTAAGAGGCATCTTCCCTCGCTCGCCTGGAGGAAGAGGGCTCTTAACAGCTCTTCTCCCCAGAGAAGACACTGGCTCGAACCTCCACAACGAACCTGCTAACCAAGCCTCCTCTACCATACTTCTGCTCGCCTTCCCACAACTTGTCTACCAGGAACCCCAAAGCCCCTTTGCTCTGTTTTAGCCTAAAATGATATATAAAGCCAAGTCTGGCCGGCCCTTGAGCGACTCACCTCTGGGGCTCCCGCCTATAAGCGAGGCGCTTGCTCATGAACTACTGTTTGCTTTTCTCTTGTCAGTCTGTCTCTGGCCAGTCTAATTGGCAGAGGCCCCAGCTAAAGAACCTAAGATGGGCAGAGGAAGAGATTTTTCTTCCTCCCCTACCCAGTTGTGTTCAAATATCTGGAGTAGCTGGCAGCAAAAAGGAAGGATCCAGCTTTTACCGTGCAACCCCACAGGCCAAGACCAAGGCCAAGGCCAAGGCCAAGGCCGGTGGCTCGGAGCTACCGAGAGTGAGAATGATGTAGACGCCCGAGCAGCTAGAGATGGAAGAGGCCTCGCTCCCCCCCGCTGGGGGTGCAGTCAAAGGGTGGAGACACCAGCACACAAGTGCAGGGGGAGTCCCACCTAAAACCTGGTTTCTGGAGACCAGGCGGGTGGCTCACGCCCGTAATCCTAGCACTCTGGGAGGCCGAGGCAGGTGGATCGATCAAGGTCAGGAGTTCAAAACCAGCCTGAGCAAGAGTGAAACCACGTCTTTACCAAAAAATAGAAAGAAATTAATTGACCAACTAAAAATATATATAGAAAAAATTAGCCAGGCCTGGTGGTGCATGCCTGGAGTCCCAGCTACTCGGGAGGCTGAGGTGGGAGGACTGCTCGAGCCCAGGAGTTTGAGGTTGCTGTGAGCCAGGCTGACGCCACGGCACTCACTCTAGCCCGGGCAAGAGTGCGACTCTGTCTCAAAAAAACCCCAGAAACCTGGCTTCTGGGACCTAAACCTCAGCCAAAGGATGTGAGCCCTCTGCCGAGTGCGTTGGGAGACCACCATCTGAGCACAGAGCCAGTCACCCCGGCCTGGTTTCGTACACGGAAGGCCCAATCAGCCTGACTTTTTCGTTTCTCATGACTGTCCTCTTCCGCACGCATTCTTCCCCACCTGGGAAACTGGAAGGCGCTCAGAGCCAGTGCAGGCCCCAGAGCGTGCCCCCCAGCCCCGTCTCAGCTGTCCCAGCTGTCATCTCACATGCAGCCTGTCCGCATCCTGGGGCTCAGATAGGGAGGCGCCTCCTGTCTGACCACTCTTCGGCTACAAGAAACAGAGCCCGTCTCCCCGTCTCCCCACCGAGGCTCTTTAACAGATAGATCTGGCTGGCTCCTTCTTGCTGCTGTTTGCTAGCTTGGTTCTGACCGGCAGCTTTGCAGTGAAAGAAAAGGGATTTTCCTGGCTCAGCCTTTGCAGATAAAAGAACAATCTGGCTGGGTTGCTTGGGAGTTCCTTGGCCCTGGAACCTAATACTCTTTTGGCTTTTAGCTCTGATCTTGTATCTGGAAAACGTTTATTTCTCGAAGCGGTGAAGTTTATTCCAGCTGAAGCAGTGTATTTGCAATAGGCTATAAGCGAAAGCCAGAGCTTGGGCGAAGTGTCTTCCAGAATGGGGGCTGGCATCCTTTCTCAGGACAGAGTGGAGGCCGCTGTCCCCATGTGTCCAGGACACTCTTGCTTTTAGCATGGAGAGCTGTACATGCTGTGAGCCCTTCAATCAGCCCAGGCCTGTGGCCTGGAGAGTGGGCCCGGGGCTCTTAGAGGAGGTGGGGGGGGTTACCCTAAGGACTAGGGGCTCAGAGTCTTGCCAATACTCTGTTCCCACCAGCAGCACTTGGGAAAGAAAAAATTCTCTTATCCGAGGAATGCAAGCCCCTTTAAATTATCAGGTCCCGAAAGGCATTTAAAACGTAGCAGAAGTCATGTCTCACTCCCCCTTGAGCTAAATCATTACCTCTTGAAGCCACTTGGGTATGCGGGCTCTAGAAGCCACTTGCTGTGTGGGCACTAGACTAGCCGACAGCAAGTCGCCATAAAATGCCATCCGATCTATAGTTCAACAACGAACAGCCAATCACTAGCCAATGTTATTTCTGTAAACCAATGAGAATTCCCGACCAAAGACTTTTGTCATCGCCTCCTCTCTTGATTTGATCTTTAAAAAACGTGAGTCTTTTGTTCTCCAGGGCGCTCTGCAAAGCAACTTGGAAGTGTGTCCTGGGCTGCAGTCCTCAACATTTGCCCTTGAAAAAACTCCCTTTAAATGACATTCTGACCCCTTTTGATAAGTTTAGGTTGAGACACACAAGGCTCCCCCCTGAGCAAAGCCAGCTCCCAGACACAGCCCCACAGCAGGCGCTGGAGCTAGAAGCACTGGCACCACACCCTCCACCAGGCCTCCAACCATTGCCTCCCAGACACCCTCCTTTTCCAGCATATCCTGTCCTGGCACCCCTCACCCAGTGCACACCCACCGCTGCTCCTGCGAGGTAAAGGGCCAGACTGCTCCTGGGATGCAGCCACCGCCACTGAAGCCTTGGAGCTTCTTGGGCATCAGGAGTGGCTCCTCTGACACACCTGGTTGCTATGGCAACGAGGTAATGAGGACTCCAGCTGGTCCCTGGGTCCTTTATGCCAATGACATGACTGTGCTGGGGCTGAGCTTGCCAGAAGGACCACCCATGGCAACGAGAGGGTTGTTTGGGGCTTAAACCAACAATATCAGCCCTGATCTGGGGGGTTTGCTCAGGGATGAGAGACCAAAGTCAACCACATGGCCGATGATTTAATCATTCGTGACTATGTAATGAAACCCCAATAGAAATACTGGGCACCCAAGCTCAGACAAGTGTCCCTCATTAGCACACATCCATGCCAGGAGGACAGCTAGAGCCTGTGGAAAACAGGTGCTTTGTGCTCAGAACCCTCTCTGACGTCAACTTGTGGCCATTCCTTGCTAGGTTCCAATCTGTATCCTTTTGCTATACTAAAACTGTAACCCTTACGTAGGGCACTTTCCTGAACACTGCGAGTTGTTCTAGGGAGTTCTCAAAACTGAGGGAGTCTAGGGTAGCCGGCTGGTCTGAAGTGACCGTGGCCCCGTGGACCCCTGAACTCACGGCTGGTGTTTAAATGAGGTCAGGGTTGTGGAGGACCTTGACCTTGGGTAGCTCCCCTTGTGGAGGCCCCATCCTCCCTGCACCCCCTGTGGTGACACCGTCCCTCTCACCAGCTTCACGCCTCTGTCTCCTCCACCCTGTGTGAGAGAGACCTTCCTAAACTCAGTACTGCCCAACGGCGCCCTCTTAAGATCTTCTTGGGCCCCTGTTTCTCTCCAGGCAAAGGTGCAACCCCTTGGCCCTGCACAGGAAGACCCACGACAGGCGCCTGTTGCCCTCTCCTCCTCCCCACCCGACCTGGGAGATTTTCCCTCCAGCTTCACTGTCTCTTTGTAGCCTCCTGAACCATGTCGTCATAACAGGCCAAAACTTCACTTCGATCTTCAAGACTTCGCAAAAAGCATTGCCCCCTCCTGGAAGTTTTTCTTTGACCCCTTCCTGTGGCTCATGACCGATTCAGAGCCCCTGCCTGCCCCTAGCGCCCACTCCCGAGATTCTCACACCTGGAGGTGGGATTGCTGGTTTGCCCCTCTGGGCTGACGGCTGAACCGTGGGCTTCTCTAAGGCAAGGACCGTGTCGTCCACCTGGTGCCTTCAGCACCTGCCACAGCACCCAGGACGCTCCCAGCACCCAGGACGCTGCCAGCACATGTTTGTAGTCACTCTGCCTCCAGCATCTTCAATGACTGTTTCCTAAGAAAGTGAGATTTACAAATACTTGCCAGTCGCATTGATACTGGTCCCCACCAGCCGGGATGCCAGAAGGTTGTCCCTGCATGCAAGGCGCCGAGTGCCTGTCTGCACGTGTCCCTTTGGCATCATGGACCATTTGCACATCACCTGTACCCAGTTAAGAGGATTCATTATGGATAAATGAACATATAATCTGATTTCAACCAAAGTGCCTGTCTTAAAATGGAGAGGTAGCATCAAAAAAATGCAGAAAAAACCACCCTAAAACTGAAAATAATTCTAATGTACAAGCCCAAGTGAACAACAGGTGTGGATTTTTTCTTTTTAAATCTGATCTTTGTCCCTGGTTTCTGGCACAGAACTCCTAAAATCTTTGGAATCTTCTGAGTGACAGGAGTGTCCTTTTTATGCTGATGAAATGACTGGGGGAGGGAAGGGCATACAGGTAGTTTCACGGACATGCCCGTCACCAGGGAGGCCAGCCGTGACTAGAAGGTTGGAGCTTTCAGGCCCCCACAACCTCCAGGGAGGAGAGGGCAGGAGCCTGAGTCCCATCACCAACAGCCAGTGATTTCCTCTGCCCTGCCTGCACCCGAAACCTCCAGAACGCCCCTAAGCGATGGGTTCAGGGAGCTTCCGGTTGGCGGACGCGTCCACCTGCCCGGAGAGTGGCGCAGCCCAGCCCCACAGCTCCATGGAGACAGAAGCTCCGGCGCTTTGGACCCTCTAGTGCTTCGCCAGCGTGCCGCGTGCCACGGCTCATCTGTGTCCTGTGTAATAGGCTAACGGGAAGCTGGGCTCTTTCCTGGGTTCTGTGAGCTGTTCTGTGAATCATCAGATCCGAGCAGCAGGTGCCGGAACCCTTACATTTGCAGTCAGCTGGGCAGCAGTGTGGGATGCCTGGGGACCCCATTTGCCTCTGGCATCTGACGTGGGGGCCGTCCTGTGGAACTAAGCCCTTTAATGTGCCGGGGTCTGGCGCCAGCTCCAGGTCGATAGTGTCAATCGAATCGGGTTATTGGACACCAGGTGTGTGTTGGCGAGTGGTAGCACTGGTTGACGGTGTGGAGCAAACTACACCACATGGTGGGTGACAGAGCGGATGAATGTCAGGGAAAAACAATGGAATTGGGTCTAATGTAACAAGACGTTGTCAGCCTCTCGTTAACTGTCAAGTCTATTTGAAATGTGATCTATATCTATTGTTATTGCTAAGAGAGGCCTCCCCCTAAGCACACATCGTGCCTCGGATCACAGCCTACGGTGACCTAAAAGGAAGAAGTTGAGGCAAAATTAACATAAATAGTTTATTCGGGCCGGTCTGAGGATCGCAGCCTGGGAGCCCAGATTCCAGTTGCCCTAAATACACACTCATTAGCAGCAAGCGGGTTTTTAAAGGCAAAGAAGGAAGGGAGTGCGGCTGATGCTAAGTGGTTTGTAAAGAATTCTCATCGGTTTCCAGAAATCACGCCGATCAGTGCTTGCCTGTCCACAGTTAAGCTACCTACCTACCTACTGGCATTACCAGTCAATGTATAGCGACCTGTGGCGACAGCAAGCCGTTTCAAGGGATGAGTGTGTCAACTTAAATAGTAAGGCACTGAAAACTAGAGTCGCACTCGGCTGAGGTTTATTAAGCCGGAGCCTGCAGACATGCCCAGGAAAGAGCGGGCTCTGGTGCACGGATTTGTGAGTCCGGCTTTCAGGGGAAGGTGTGCAGAAAACAGGGCAGGCTGGCCGGGCATGGTGGCTCATGCCTGTAATCCTAGCTCTCTGGGAGGCCAAGGCGGGCAGATTGCTCGAGGTCAGGAGTTCGAAACCAGCCTGAGCAAGAGTGAGACCCCGTCTCTACTATAAATAGAAAGAAATTAATTGGCCAACTAATATATGTATAAAAAATTAGCTGGGCATGGTGGCACATGCCTGTAGTCCCAGCTACTCGGGAGGCTGAGGCAGGAGGATCGCTTGAGCCCAGGAGTTTGAGGTTGCTGTGAGTTAGGCTGACGCCACGGCACTCACTCTAGCCTGGGCAACAGAGTGAGACTCTGTCTCAAAAAGAAAAGAAAAGAAAAGAAAAAGAAAACCGGGCAGGGGACATGAGCAGTGAGGCAAGTGATTGCATTTTTGTCAAGCTCTACTTAGTGCTCAATAAATCCACATTTCACATAAGATGAACATTCAAAAAAAGGGGAGCAGAGCAAACAGTCCATTGTGTGGTCTTCTCAGGTGGGCAGGACGGTGGGTGATCTCATCTCTTCCTTGGTCTGCGTTCTCGGGAGCAGCTTGCCACTGACGTTCGGGAGTTTATTTAGGCTACAGTCCTAGGGTTACGATTGAGGCGCACTTGTTTCATTAATATATGGGGCTACACATCCGCACATCTACATTTCTGTGACACAGGGTGAGACGACCTCCGGCCAGCAGATGACGCTGTCACAGAAGCGTAGACGGGGTAAAATATCTCTGATTTCCTTCAGCCCTAGCCCCACACATTGCAAAGTGGGCTGCGTTGTGTGTGCGCGTCGGGGGAGGGGATGGGGAGAAATTTGCAGCGACAGAGTCTCCGTCAATGCAGCCAGGCCCTCCTTACTCTGTGACAGATTTCAATGACCCATATATGCTTTTTATAATCCTCTCCCTTAACTAAATACTTGACTTTTCAGTTGCTTCCCAGAAATGGTGGACTTTCTGCAGGACAGAGGAGCTGAGATTCTGAAGGGCCCTGGGCAGACTTCCTGATGCCAAGATCCACCGCCACCACCTCTAGACCTGCCTCCCGCGTGTGGCCCCTTCTGAGTCCCACCACGACCTGCCCCGAGACGCAGGGCCCCTCCTTTGAAAGCTCGTGGTCTCCCATATCTGGGCACATGGGTTTAAGGAAGCTTCTCCCGTTCTCCCAACAAGACACTCTTGCTTGACAATCCTTGTTTCAATAATTGGACCTTTGTGGGACGAACAGCCCGACCTAGACTGAAACCCCCCTTTTGCGGTTTCTTTTTGTTTTTGTTTTTTTTTTTTTTGAGGCACAGTGTCACTCTGTTGCTTGGGGTAGAGTGCCGTGGCGTCAGCCTCGCTCACAGCAACCTCGAACTCCTGGAAGGATCGACTCAAGCGATCCTGCTGCCTCAGCCTCCCAAGTAGCTGGGACTACAGGCATGCGCCACCATGCCCGGCTAAGTGTTTTCATATATTTTTAGTTGGCCAATTAATGTCTTTCTATCTTTAGTGCCTTTTGTGGTTTCAACGTCAGTTATGGGGCTCGTCCGGGATGATGGCGTTGCTGGAGGTTCGGAGGCTGCAGAGTTGGGGGAGAACCAGAGCCTCTCTTGGCAGCTGCCTGGCACATTTGCCAGAGGGGGCATCTCCAGATTGCCTCGGTGGAAAGAGCCTCGGCGTTTTGACATTTGCGTCCCGATGGGTGAGCGCTGCTTGAAGGTCCCACACGGAGGACGGGGGACACCCCTCTCAATTTGGGGAATTCTCATTCGTTTTTGGGTTGGGTCAGTCCCCAGCTGTTTGCTGCGGCACTCCCAGGGCTTATTCGGTGAACCTGCGGTTTGGTCCTTGGGAACCCGGTGACTGTCTCTTTATGTTGAGCGAGCATCCACCGGTGTGCGGCCGTGAGTGCGGCGTCTGTCAGGCTATCTGCCTCTGTTCTCTTTTTGCCGACTTTGAGCTTGCTGTTGACCGTGTGACACGCGCAGTCCAAGGTCTGGGAAGTTGAAAGACGCCTCTGATGGTGGTTTCTCTTGCGGCGGGTTCCGAGGTCCGAAAGGCTAAAAGACAACTCCATCCTGAGGTCTGGAGATTAGAAGGCATCTCTGTCCTGAGGTTCGGGAAGTTGAGACATCTCCCCCTGCCCATGGAGGCAGCCTGGCCCAGATGCAGGGACGCCTGCTGTTGGGCAGGGAAGGAGGAATGGAAGTATAGCGTGCACAGATTTAGGGTTTTAACAAATGCTTGTGTTTTGTAGCAAATTCCTACAAGTCTGACAGTAGCTTGATGCTTATAGATAAGTTAATTTTATAACCTTGCCTTAGTTTGTTTGTTTGTTTCCCCTCTTACGTTGCCTAAAAGGTTTTAAGGGTTGATAAATGCGTGTCTACCTCTGTTCTCATCTGGCCTACAATATTTAACTGGCTAATAAGTATTTTGATTTTAAGTTCCTTGGCCACAGGTCCCCACCGAGGGACAAGATGGAGCTGGGGCAGGTAGCCACACCACCCCAGCAACATGGGACAAAATAGAAATTTGCCATAGATGCTGCCTCTGGCAAATCTTAGCCAAACAGGGAGAAATGTAAACTAAAACAAAACCCTAGGCATCCCCCCGCCCTGACTGACTAAATGGACCCCCACTTGGCTAAGGGGACCCCTCCCCCAAAAAAACCTTAAAACTGAGTTCCTGGCCACGAAGGGACGGGAGTTCCCATACCTCGTTAAACTCCCATTCTGCCAGTCAAAAAATAAAGAAACCTAGTTTGTTCAAGATCTAAGGACAATCAGTCAAGTAGAGGAGGATGTTTGTCCTGTGCCTCCTACCATTTTCTCTGGAGTTTTGCCTGGTTTTCAGTAATGGAGTTAAAAGCTGCTTCCTTTTGCGTTCCTCTTGCTCCTGAATCCCAGCTGCTATTTGCTTTTGCGTGGAAAGACTTAAAGTCTAAAGCCAAATGCCAGTACTTCTGCACTGTCCTTCCTCAGGGGTTTAGAAAAAAAAAAACAAAACCTCCCTAACAATCTTTGGAAAAATTCTGGCCAGAGATGTACGGGAAATCGTTTTAGGCAAGGAAATGGTTTTACAGTATGTAGACAACACCCCGATGGCCAGGGAGACTGACCTGCCAGGGCAACGGGCCACAACTGCACTAAACTTACTGGCTGACAGAGGTATAAAGCATCTCAGAAAAAGCTCAGATCTCACTTCCCAGCACCACGTACTTGGACTTTGAATTGTCTCTGGAAACTCAGAAGCCCTGTCCAGATTGCAGAGTGGCCGTAAACAAACAGCCCTACCTCCCACCTGCACGCAGTTGCAGGGTTTCCTGGGGATGGCTGGGTTTTGCCAGATTTGGATTCTTAACTCAAGGCTAATAGCAAAAACCCCTTATGAAGCCTTAAAAGGGGAAGGAAAAGAACTGCTTGCTTGGGCCAAGGAAGGCCACAAGGTTTTCTTGACTATTAAGGAGAAATTAATGACTGCCCCACATTGGTGCTTTTTTAATAGAAAAAGTCTATCTGTGAGCAAATGCTTAAATGGAGTAAATAATGGAAAACAAGATGGTAACACACCAAAATCCATTCCTTTGTCAACAAATACTATTGGAGAATGTCTGGAAAAGACTAGTGAACCTTTGAACCGTCATGAGAACAAATTATTTAGTGGGATGTTTGCTACATGATCGGATAAATCTACAGACATTGTTAAGGTACCTGGAAAAGGTTCCCTGTCAGTGGTGAAGTGTACAAAGAGCTCCTTTTCCCTGAGCTACCAGAGAAAGGACAACCAGAGGGTATTTTCTCAACTGTGAATGGCCTCTTGAGTTAAAACAATGTGTTATTGAAAAACTCTGTAAGTAAGGGGAGCTGCATTTTACTTGGAATCTAAAAAGAGAAAAGAACACAGGATGGGTTTCAAAGAGAGCGAAACAGGAGTGAATACCTTCCTCACTCTGGCAGGGAGAGGCTGAAGCCAGAGGAGCTATGCAACAAGTGGTTCAGTTTTATAAAAATAAGATCTTTAACAGACTAGGATCTTCTCAATAGTTTGCAATGAGATGAAGAGTGAAGAATACCTTTTGTTCTACAGAGAATCACTGGTGATCTTGTGACAGATTATTTAAAAGACCCACTGAGCTTTAAACAAATTAACAAAAAACAATTGTTCCAAACTTAGTGACACTTTCTTACACAATCTGTAAAAAAAAAAAAAAAAGGTGACATTCTGCTAATCCTAAAAATGTAATTGCTTTATCTTGTGCAACTGAACATTTTTGAAAAATCCATTTGGAATGGTTATCATTATCTCATGGTTTTTTTTGTTTTTGTTTTGTTTTATTTTTTAAGGAAGGAGCAACTAATAATCAATGTGTCAACTAAAAATCTTTCCTAGGCCGGGCGCGGTGGCTCAAGCCTGTAATCCTAGCACTCTGGGAGGCCGAGGCGGGCGGATTGCTCGAGGTCAGGAGTTCGAAACCAGCCTGAGCAAGAGCGAGACCCCGTCTCTACTATAAATAGAAAGAAATTAATTGGCCAACTAATATATATATATAAAATTAGCCGGGCGTGGTGGCGCATGCCTGTAGTCCCAGCTACTCGGGAGGCTGAGGCAGAAGGATTGCTTGAGCCCAGGAGTTTGAGGTTGCTGTGAGCTAGGCTGACGCCACGGCACTCACTCTAGCCTGTGCAACAAAGCGAGACTCTGTCTCAAAAAAAAAAAAAAAAAAAAAATCTTTCCTAACTGCACACTTAAAGAATGGGAATAATACAAAACTTGAGAAAAAGCCAGGCATGGTGGCTCATGCCTGTAATCCTAGCACCCTGGGAGGCCAAGGTGGGAGAATCACTTGAGCTCAGGAGTTCGACACCAGCCTGAGCAAAAGCAAGACCCTGCCTCTACTAAAAAAAACCCAGAAATTAGCTGGACAACTAAAAAAACAATGTGTATATATATATATAAATTAGCTGGGCATGGTAGTGCATGGCCTCCCAGGGTGTTAGGATTATAGGCGTGAGCCACCATGCCCCACTTGTTCTCAAGTTTTGTGGTACTGTCAGGTTTCAGTCTGAAACATTGATTTTTGGTGCACCCACGGCTGAGGAATGACCAGATGCACCAAAGAAAGGCAAGCATGAAAATGAGGTTTATTGAGGAGAGAAAGATAGGGTTATAGAGCAAGATATAGGTTCACAGAGTGTGATACATACGTCACAGATGACAACTGGACCCACCGTTGCAGCAAAAGAAAGGGGCCAAAAACGGCCTGGTTATGGTCTCAGTCTTATTTTATAGGGTCTGAATTGGGACCTCCCTGTGGCTCTGATGTCACCATAGAATGACTTTGGAGTTGCATTACCATGCGTATGGATTGTTCTAGGCCAATTTCCTCTATGGTACCTTTGCTGCTTGGCCCCTGGGCTAGAGAGTCCTCTGCATTCTTTTGCAGCTGGTGCACTAAGTTCTGATTGGCAGATTTGTAGGGTGTTCTCTCCTCCCCCACATACGGCTGTCGCTTGGGATAGGATTGGGGCAGGACCAAGATGGGGGCCTGGGGCCAACCCTTGTCCTTCTTCGCAGGTGGGGCAATTGCACCAAGGCAACAGCACCCACTTTCATCCCTAGGAGACCCGGAATCCCTCACTATCTACCTAACAGTAAAATAGACATAACATGAAACTTACCATTTAACATTTTTAAATGTACAGTTCAGTAGCTTCAGCACATTTGCATTGCTATACAGCCACCACCACCATCCATCTCCAGAACGTTTGCATTTTGCAGAGCTCGAGTTCGGTGCCCATGGACTCCCCATTCACCACTTCCCCAAGCCCCTGGCAACCACCATTCCACTTTCTGTCTCTGTAAATGTGACTACTCGAAGAACCTCACATGAGTGGAATCATATTGCATTTGTCCTTTGGTGATGGGCTTATTTCACTTAGCGTAATGTCCTCAAGGTTCATGCACGGTGTAGCAGGTGGTGGACCTTCCTTCTTTTGTAAGGCTGAGTGATATTCCATTTGTACCCTCCAAACCTCATCTCCACCTCATCTCTGTTGCAGCTGGGCTGAACTGCAGTCCCCCAAACCTGCCTTGCATGTGCCTGCTCTGAGTTTTGCTTATTTCTTCTCTCCCTTTGTGGGGGGTTCTTCCTTGTTCTTGGCCTATGCAAGCCCTGTCCATGCCTCAGAGCTCAATTGAGCCCCACTTTCCTTCAAGAAATATTCCAGGGTGGTTCCCTGACCCCAGGAGGGGGCTCTGCCCAGGGGCCCCATAGCACTTCCCATCTGCATTGACAAAGCACACGCAGGGCCTTTGAAGGAAGACCTGGAATTACGTTTCTCTTGTACCTCTGCCGTGCACACAGCAGGTGCCTAATAAGTAAATACAAGATGTACAAATAGCATTATAAGTTGTCCTAAGTACCCCATGAACCTTTAATTTCATTCAGTGGGCACCTTCTGCGCCTGCCAGGCCACTCCAGCTGCTCAGGACTGTGCAGCCAGGAGTAGGGACAGCTCAGATTTGAGGACCAACGGGCACGAATTCAAATTCCAGCTGGGCCACTCAGGGGCTGTGGGGCCTTGGTCATCCTCAGTTTATTCATTTATGAATGGGCAGGTACTATGGGCTTTCTAGGGCCAGCTGGGCAGCTGTCAGATACCACGGGTAAAATGCCTCCTGCGATATTTAGCTCTTAAAGGTATATAGCACACTTAGGGTTTGTGTGATAATTAATTTTATGTGTCAACTTGACTGGGCTATGGGATGCCCAGATAGCTGTTAAAACATTATTTCTGAGTGTGTCTGAAAGGGGGTTTCTGGAAGAGATTAGCACTTGAATGGTAGACGGAGTGAAGATCTGCCCTCCACAACGCAGGTGAACACCATCCAACCCACAGAGGGCCCAGGAAGAACAAAAAGGTGGAGGAAAGGTGAATTCTCTCTTTCTGCCTGAGCTAGAACCCCATCTTCTACTGCCTTGGACATCAGAACTCATGGCTCTCAGGTCTTTGGACTCAGACTGGGACTTAAACAACTGGCTTTCCTGGTTCTCCAGCTTGTATACAGCAGATGTGGGACTTCTTAGCCTCCAAAATTGTGTGAGCCAATCCCTCATAACAAATCTCTTCCTATGCATCTCTGTACACCCTATGGGTTCTGTTTCTCCAGAGAGCCCTGACTAATACAGTTAGGTACCCAGACACTGTCACAGGGTGGCAGGGCATGCTTCCCTACCCCTACTCAGGTTAACTCTAACCTGGAGTTAACCCCAAAGCTCTGCGCTTGTTAACTTTTCCTTATGGGAGCCCAATTTAGCAGCTGCAGGAAAAAACTGAGTGTGGAAAGAAATAAAGACTATCTATTGAGTCTTTTCACTGTTAGATGTCCACGTAGCTTCGTCCATGCACTAAGTGACCTTCGTGACTATTAATACCTGGCTCCATCCCCAACTGCAGAGCCACACCCCCCACCTCGACCACTCCGGTCCTTATGTCACAGGAAACAAAGCTGAGGGTCAGGCTTGGCTCCTGGTCACATGGCAACAAAGGGACTGTGCTGGGACCTGGGACCACTCAGAGGAGAGGGACGTCCAGTGCCCTTCCAGCTGAAAGCTGCAGCTGCCTGTTTTGATTCCAACATTTTGCCCCCAAAGCCAAGTCCCTGTGGCAACTGGAATTCCTAAAGTTTCCCTTGTCTAACTGCACAGCTGGGAACAAGCCCCATTCTCAGAAAAGGCCAGGGATGGAGGTTCCAGGGGCTTTCTCTGTACTTGTTAATGATTTCTTTCTTAAGGTTATTCTTACTTTTTTTTTTTTAATTATTTTTTCTTTTTTTTAGAATTCTTTTTTTTTGTTGTTTCTCTCCAGAAAAGTCAGATTCTAGGAGACTTACTTTCTTTTCTTAAGTGACAGGAGTGGGCAAATAGGCTTTGAAAAAATATAAACAATGCAGATGTGTACTCTAACAAAAAGTATAAAATTTCCCCTATCTCCCAGCCTGCCCCCAGCAACCCCTGGAGAAGAAACCCAGGCCGGGGAGAAATTGGTGCTATTAGGAGAAAAAGAGGCCCTACTTTTCCAATCCTATGTTCTAGTCTAAGAAAGTTGACCTTGTGGCTCCCGAAGCTATTCTTCCTGCTTTATTCCTGTCCCCACACATTTCCTCAGAAGGGGTGGTTTCTTTCTGCTCTGCATGGGATCACGAAAAAGAAGAGGAAGAGAAGGAAGAAGAAGAGGAAGAGGAAGGAGGAAGAGGAAGGAGGAGGAAGAGGAAGGAGGAGGAGGAGGAAGGAGGAGGAGGAGGAGGAGGAGGAGGAGGAGGAGGAGGAGGAGGAGGAGGAGGAGGAGGAGGAGGAGGAGGAGGAGGAGGAGGAGGAGGAGGAGGAGGAGGAGGAGGAGGAGGAGGAGGAGGAGGAGGAGGAGGAGGAGGAGGAGAATAAGCTTCTTGCAGCTGTGGTTTCCTCGCTCCAGCCAACCTCAGCGCTCGCTGGCTGACCGTGTCTGCCACTCCAGCGGGTCGGCCCAGTCCTGCGGACACAGAGGCCCTCGCCAGAGGACCTGCTCTGCCCACCCGGGCTGCCGGCCACTAGCCGCTAAGCCCAGCCCTTCCCTCCTGGAAGGCCTTCCTCTCCCAAACGCCGGGACTCTGCCCGCCACGTGGCTTCGCTCAGATGCCTGACGTGCAGCAACGCTTCGGGCGCAGCGCTGCAGGGGACTTCCTATCTGGGAAGATTAGATCTGAGAGGGGACGTGGGCCCGACCTGTGACCCGCAGACATCGGGTCAAAAGTGAGCTCGGCATCCCTCAAAAAGGCCCGCCTGGAACCTAAAAGAGGGAGTTTTTAGAATGAAAAAAGTATTGTTGGCGACAGCAGGAAATCACTGTGTGGATTTTGTCACTCCCTGGGTAACGGGACTTCAAAAAGTTAGATGGAATCAAATCAAAACCTTACTATTGCGCTAGATGCTGGAAAGAACACAGAGGAATGTGAAGCGTGGGCTCTCCCTGCAAGGCAACACGAGGCTGCGGACAGGGCTGTCGCTGGACACAAGAACGACTAGATGGGGCGCAGAGAGATGCAAAGCTGCGTCCTGTCGTGTCCAAGGGGTTCAGGCCGTGGCCTCCTGGAACTGGCCCCAGGTCGGGCTCCCCCCGCTTTCAGCACCTCTGCCCTGGGGTGCAGACCCCATCCTCGTGGCCCAAGATGGCTGCTGGCACTTGGGCCATCACGTCAACATGCTCCCTCCCGTGGGAACATGAACTCCCAGAGGTGGCACAGGCCGCTTCCGCTCGCACATCCTGGGCCAGAACTGCGTGCTTTCAGGGGAGGCTCCACTCAGGACAGGTGCTCCCATTCCCGATCTCAGTCGGAAGAAGGGAGGAGAGAAGCTGGGACTCAGTGGGCATTGTGGAGCAGCAGACGGCGCACTGCAGTCAGCGTGGAGACCTTGAGGTTTTGGAGGTGGCCGGCGGTGGGGAGAAACCCGGCCATTGGACCGCTTTCTTGATTGGGCCTGTGTGCTCCACTTCCAAAGATAAACAGGACCTCAGCTCTGAAGCCAAGCCCCGAGTCCCTGACCTTCCAAGTCCCCGAGTGCCTGACCTTCCAAGTCCCCAAGTGCCTGACCTTCCAAGTCCCCAAGTCCCTGACCTTCCAAGTCCCCGAGTGCCTGACCTTCCAAGTCCCCGAGTGCCTGACCTTCCAAGTCCCCGAGTGCCTGACCTTCCAAGTCCCCGTGTCCCTGACCTTCCAAGTCCCCGAGTCCCTGACCTTCCAAGTCCCCGTGTCCCTGACCTTCCAAGTCCCCGAGTCCCTGACCTTCCAAGTCCCCGTGTCCCTGACCTTCCAAGTCCCCGTGTCCCTGACCTTCCAAGTCCCCGTGTCCCTGACCTTCCAAGTCCCCGAGTCCCTGACCTTCCAAGTCCCCGAGTCCCTGACCTTCCAAGTCCCTGTGTCCCTGACCTTCCAAGTCCCCGAGTCCCTGACCTTCCAAGTCCCCGAGTGCCTGACCTTCCAAGTCCCCGAGTCCCTGACCTTCCAAGTCCCCGAGTCCCTGACCTTCTGTTTGAACAGACCCGGCCACAGGTGCCCGTCGCTTTCCCAGGCAGCTTTATATTTCTGTGACGCAGATGGTTCTTCTCTAGCTTGAACTTCAACCTGCTGTCCATTTCTACCCAGTATTAATTTTTTTAATTTTAATTTTTTTTCTTTTGAGACAGTCTTGCTCTGCTACCCTGGCCAGAGTGCAGTGGTATCATCATCACAGCTCACAGCAACCTCAAACTCCTGGGCTCAAGCAATCCTCCTGCCTCAGCCTCCTGAGTAGCTGGGACTACAGGCGTGCGCCACCATGCCCGGCTAATTTTTCCATATTTTGTAGACATGGGGGGGTCTCACTGTTGCTCAGGCTGGTCTCGAAATCCTGACCTCAAGCAATCCTCCCACCTCAGCCTCCCAAAGTGCTGGGATTACAGGCCACCATGCCCAGCCTACCCAGTAATTAAATGCAGCCAACTCAGGTGCCCCCTCTGTGCCAGGTGGGGAGGATTGAGAAGGGAATTCCCATCCTCGCACCCTGCTAAATTGGGTTGCAGCAGATGATGACAAACAGCAAAGGAACAGGTCATTACGATCCACCAGGTGTGCATGAAGCGTGCACAAATAGGTTGTTACAATCTGTGCTGGACTGCGTGTACCATGGGGAGGGGCAGGAGCCCAGAGAGATGGAGGGCAGGCCAGGGGGCGTGGGGGTGGAGGTGGTGAGGGGCTGGGGCTGGATCTCCAAACACCTTTAGCAATAGACCCCCTTCCCCAGCACCCAGGAGGGCAGCTCTATGGGGGGCCCGGCCCTGCCCGGCATCCTGGAGCCACAGTCCACTGCCCCCATGCTGCCGGGCCTGGGGCACAGCTAGGCACAGGCCGCTGCCGGCAGCGGGAGCCCCCAGCCCCCTCGAGCGCTGCGGGCCCGTGTGCTGTCAGATCCAACAGTGTTCCAGGCTCCCTGACCCCCAGTGTCGCTGCAGAGAGCAGGCCCTGCCCTGGGGCTGCACCCGGGCCTGAGGCAGGACAGGCCTCCACGTTCCCGGAGGCCCGGTCTCACACCCCAGGGAGGCCTGCCCGCACCCTGCTGGCTTTTTCCATATTTACCCCTGAACTTTCCTTCAAACAATTCAGAGGAAATACTCGACCCCAGCTGGCCAGGATGCACGTGTCTGCAGCCTTTTTCCAGGGAGGGAGCCCTGCGAGGGCTGCTGGCCACGGGAAGGAAGCCCCACCTCGGCGATGGAGGAAGCAATAATCCGCATCACTGGCCCCCGCCGTCCCGCGCTGCAGGCCGTGAAAGGGAGACGTCGCAGGCCTGGTCCCGCCAGATGCCGGCGCCGGCCTCTGCTCTGCCCAGCGAGCAGGCTCCAAGGCGGCCTGTGCCCAGGCCAGGCCCACGGCACGGGCGTCCCTTGGACATGGGCACGGCTCCCCATCCCCCGCCTCCGGGTGGGGTTTGGGCTCTCGTGCAGGGACCTTCTTTTCTAGCCCGATCTCTAAGGCTAGCTCCATCAGCCGGGCAGGGCTTTGCCTCCACTCCGCCCGAGAGCCCCTGGGCCCAGCGGGAAGGTGGGCAGAACAGAAGCCCCTGCCCCACCGCCTGGCTGCACCCCGACAAGCCAGGCGGCTCTGCCAGACACTGGAGGCTGGAACCACAGAAATAAATCATCACCCCGTTCTGGAGGCCAGAGACCCAGCTGCGGCAGGGCTGTTTCCTCCTGGGGCCCCTAGGGAGAATCCGCTCCAGGCCTCCCCTGCTCCGGTGGTTTGTGGCACCCTCGGCTTCCTGGGCTCCTAGAGGCATCGCCCCAAGCCTCCATCTTCACGTGGCCTTCTCCCTGCGTGCTGTGTCCAAACTTGCTGTTTTTGTGGGGATACCAGTTTTGCTGGATTGGGGCCACCCTACAACCTTGTCTGACCTGATGACTCCGTAAGGACCCCGTCTCCAAATCAGGTCACATTCTGAGGTCCTGGGGCTTAGGACCCAAGGTGCGCAGGGCAGGGACACAGGCCAACCCTCCACGCCGGCCCCGCTCGGGGCCCCGGTACCGCGGCTTCCCGTGCAATAATTAGGACACGCTTAACACAAAAGTATTCTTTGTTTATCTGAAATTCAGAACTAACTGGCATCAGTATTTTGTTTCAAACTGGCAACCCCATGCTAAGCAAATTCCTCTTGAACAGAAAAACGATGACGAAAGATTACTCATAGGATGTCCTTACTTAGCGCGTTCCTCCCGAGCCGCCAAAGTAATCAAAGCAAGGACGAAGCTCTGCCACACAAAGGTGGCCAGCCCGTGTCTGCTCTAAACTTAGCACCAAAGCAGTGAGGGTCAGTTTGGAGAGAGTTCCAGAAATGCCGGAACCCCCTGTGGGTTTGGGATGAGCCAAGGGTGAGCAAAAGTGTCCTCGTGGGACAGCCCTGCCTCCGAGCCCCGGCCCAGCACTTTCTGTGAAGTGGGATGTCGTCACCCTCCCTCGGTTTCCTCACCTGCAAACCGGGGTGTCTTAGCAGCGCTGTGAGCCCCCAGGACCCTTCCTGTTGTCCCAGTGCCTGAGACGGGTCCTGAGCTTTAGCGCCAGAGAAGTCTGTGTTCTGGAGTTAGGGGGAGGGCAGGCCTGTCCAGCCCGCAGCCCGGCAACTGGGAGGGACTATGGGGACGCAGAGGAGAAGAGGGACGAGTGGCAGGAGTGTTGGGGGGCGAGGGGGCTGCCGCTGAAGGAGCGGAATAGGCTCTCTCCCGCCAGAGCTGGGGGGACTGTGGGTGCACCTGGCAGGCCCGCCTGGGGCCTCCCACACCTGCAGCAGCTCTGCAGGCGGGCAGACCCAGTGGGCAGCCGTGGCCCCGCCAGCATCTGGAGCTTTGTCTACCAAGAGAGTTGGAGGGAACCTCAAGACCAGATCCACGGCTTTATTCTGTGTCCTTGAAACTGACTTTCTGTTGTTGTGCACACCCCCCTGGGGATGATGGCAGGAAAGTCTCAGATGCAGCTAAAATCCGCCAAGAGTTGTTCTATGCCAAAGACCTGCGCTCGCCGCAGCCGGGGTGTTGAACTGTGCTGTTTCTCACGGACTCTGCACCAGTTAGACGAGGGGCAGTTGGCAGGTCCAAGCAGAAGCTCACGGAAGGACACCGTCCGGGCACCTGCGCCCCGTGCCCAGGTCGCCTCTGCCCTGGCCTGCTGGCAACTCGGGGCTGAAAGTGACACAGAGGCTGGCATTGGCTGCCGGCGGCCGCAGTGCCCTCGTGGTACCCTCATGCTGGGCCAGGCCCTTCGCATCTGGCTTGTATCCGCCCTAAGACGTGCAGCTCACCACCTCTCCCTCCTCAGCTCCTGCCAGTCTAAAGCATTCACCCACAGAGTAGCTCAAACCCAAGCAGTGACAACGAAGGTCAAAATTCCTGGGGCCTGACTCTGGGTGGCAAACACTCACCCGGTGAGGAATTAGGATGCGTGTACGATGTGGGGAACCTAACGGGTAAGTGTGTATGACTCAGTGGTAAGTCTGCCGTGTCCTTCAAATGCATCACACGCTGTGTAATAACACCAGGGTGAGTCTCTTCTCCTTCTCTGAGGACTCTGGTTGGGCGCCCACGCTCACCACCCCTGACTGGTGCAGCTGCATCCACAGAGCTCATGAAGCATCGTGGGCAAGTCCCAGCCCTAGAGGGGAGGAGCACAGGTGGGCACAGGGGCCTTCAGGAAGGGGCTGGCCCAGGCCATGGTGACAAGAGACACCCAGCCCACTAGTAGGGGCATCTGGAGTCTTCTGGAATGTTCCTTTGGAAATGAAAGAAAGAGGGACCCCTTCAGAAGCTGGTTTTGTTATGTTTTTGTTTCCAAGCTTTTCACGTGGTGCTGCAAAGGTCTTATGTTACTCAAGCACATTACAACCAACTGGAGTAAGCAGCACTAAAATTGTGGGCCACAAGGAATCAGAACTCCCAACTAATAGGAATTTGATGTCTGCACGCAGTTCTTGGGAGAGAAATGGCCTCGGACAGCCAAGACGGCCCGTGTTCGAAAGGGCAGGCTCCAGGAGTCAGAGCAGCAAGTCCTTGCGGGAGGCGTCCAGCGGCCTAATTAATTCTTCAGGGATCTCCCACACTGTCCTCAGGTCAGGGAAGTGCCTTCCGCTGCCAGGCCCTGGCCAGGGACCCTGCTGGATGAGCAGGTCCCGGACTTGAGGACTCAACTCGCTTTCCCCTGGGGAGACAGAGGATCCCACGCCCCCAGGCAGAGTCCTCTGTGAACTCCGGGAGGGCAGTGCTAGGCACTGTCAGGCAGCTGTCCTCAGCGTCCTCCTAGAGTCCCATCCGGTGACTCCTGAGTTCAGAATGAGAACCAGGGCGCCGGCCATACCCAGCCCATTTCTGCTCCCGGAGGGGACTCACCGCAGCCAGCCAAGGGACTCACGACTTTTCAAAAGATTTTGCCAGAAGGAGAAAGGGTGACTTTCCCCTTGGCTGGCTGGCTTCCTGCTGCAGTGACGACACCCTGCTGGAATCACTCTGACACATCCGGATGGAGCGTGGCGTTGGCATGACGTGGCATGGTGTAGTCATGGTGACGCTATGAGGATGTCAGCTTCCCGCTACAATGATTGGGGAGGCTACGGGCAAAGCCACAGTAACGAAAAGCCTGGAAATCACCATGGCCTAAAGGAGCCTTTTGTTCTCTCATGTAAGGATCTGTGAGGAAGTAGTGAGAGCTGTGGGTGGCTCAGCTCCAGGCAGTCACTCAGGGGCCCGGACTCCTTCCATCCTGTGGCTCTGCTATGTCCCACGGTGTTGTCTGCATGGTCACTGCGTTTGTGGTCCAGATCTCAGGAGGGAAAGAGGGGGGGATAGTGCACAAGTGAATGACCTTCAATCCATTCACATAGATTCTGCCATGTGCCACTGGTGGGAGGTTGTCACATCTGACTCCTGGGGGGCTCCAGGATGCAGCCTTGGGCTGTGTCGTGCACCCAACTATAGGACAAGTGCTCTGTTGCTCCACAGAATAAGAAGAGGAAGGCGCCGGGCATCTAGTGGACACCCCACACCAGGCAGCGTGGGGTGGAGTCAAACATGAGTGGACTCCACACCAGCCTGACCAGCCCAGCTCTGACCCTGACTCTGACAACCTGGACAAATAGCCTCTGAACCTCCACTTCTGCAAAGCTAGGGGTGATGCCGTCTGCCCTAAGGGCTGAGGAGGGCTCTACACACGGGAAAGCACTGGCACACTGCCTGGAATATTCTAGATGCTCCACAGTGATACGACTTATTATGGAACCTGTTGTTGATCCTCACAACCTCTTAAATGGTGCAGTGAGTCCAACCGAAAGAAGACGTATTGAGTGCACGAGAACGCCTGAATGCTGGGATCCTCCGTAAGCCCGAGACCGCTGGGAAGACAACGCCATGGCTGCAAGATTGTCTGTGGTCATGTAGTTTAGAAGTGCTTTTATACGTGTATCTCATTCACCCCACATTATTCCGTTTTGGGAGGTGCAGCAACAGGCTCTGCGAGATTGTGTGACCTGCCCCGGGTCACGGAGCCAAACATCCGACTCCAAGTCCAGTGCCCTTTCCCTCCCTCATGGCTGCCTGCAAAGTCCACGCCCAAATCCAGCAAACGCTTCCGCCCAGGGGGACTCTCTCCACACTGGCGTGAATCTCAGGCTCCCTGAGTCGGTAGCTTTGGCCCCGAGGTATGAAAGGCTATAGCAGCCTCAGCCCTTGCTCGTGTGTGCAGGGCAGTGGCAGCCCCCTGTGGCCAGAGCCAGCGAGAGGTCCCAGCTGGGAGAACAAGCTTCCCACCGAGTGGGGAGCTCTCCTTGGTGCCATCAAGTCCGGCTCAGCCTTCTGATACCACCAGAAGACACCTGTGGGCAGAGCTTCCTTGGCTGGAGCAGAGAGTCCTGGTCAGACAGCCCGAGGGTCTGCTGGCTTTAGTGGCACGCCTACGCCTCTGGCACGGCCAGTGGAGCCCGTCCCTGGGGCTGTGAGCTCCAGCTCAGACCCCGGCATGTGGCTGTAGAAGCCTCCAGATCCTGGTTCGCAGGGAGCAGGTGTTAGAGGCCAGAGACATGGGAGATCCTGGATGAAGATCTACCCCTCTCACCTGTTACTTCATCCCCCTCCATTTCCAGCCTAGTCTCTAGACCCTTGGTTAACCCTGGTAAGGGACACCCCCTTTCCTGGAGCGTGGAGTGACAAAGAAGAGCCCTTCCCAGCCCACCCCACACACTTGAATTTCTTCTTCCAGACGTGTGTGCACAGACACATAAAAATCAATGGGAGCATAAGATATGATTATCCAGAATATGTAAAGAGCTCCTGCAACTCAACAACAACAACAAAAACAGCCCAATTAAAAAGTGAGCAAAGGGCTGGAATGAACATTTCTGCAAAGATGATATACAAGCGGCCAACAGGCACACGGACAGATGCTGCCCGGCAGCACTCTTTAGGGAAACGCACACCAAAGCCGCAGAGAGATGCCACTTCATGCCCACTAGGATGCTATTATCAAAAACGATAATGATAATTTTGAAAAAGCAAAAAGTAACAAGTATCAGCAAGGATAAGGAGAAATTGGAACGGCCGTGCATCGCTGGCGGGAGGGAAGATGGTGCGGTGGAAGACAGTTAGGTGCTTTCTCAAAAAGTTTAACGTACAGTCACCGCCTGACACAGCAATGTCGCTCCCAGGGACAGATCCGAAGGAACTGAAAGCAGGGATTCCAGCAGACATGGCCACCCGTGCTCAAGCAGCATTGTGCCACAACAGCCAGCAGGTGGAAACGACCCAAGTTTCCGTCGACAGATGAGCGGATAAACAGGGGTACCTACACACAGGGGAACATTACTCAGTCACAGAAAACAATGGAACCCTAATACCTGGTGCCACACTGATGAGCCTTAAGTGCGCTATGTTAAGTGAAATAACCCAGACACAAAGGGACAACATTGTGTGACGCCACTTCACACGGGGTACCCAGGACAGGCAAATTCACGGGGACGGAAAGAACGACAGAGGTTACCGGGGGCTGGGGGAGGGGAACGGGGAGCTCAGTGTTTACCGGGTGTGGAGTTCCAGTCGGGGAAGATGAAAAAGTTCTGGAAAGGATGGTGGTGACGGTCGCACAGCGGTGTGGAAGTGCTTAATGCCACCAAATCGTACACTTGAAAATGGTGAAAAGAAGGCCGGGCGCGGTGGCTCACGCCTGTAATCCTAGCTCTCTGGGAGGCCGAGGCGGGCCGATTGCTTGAGGTCAGGAGTTCAAAACCAGCCTGAGCAAGAGCGAGACCCCGTCTCTACTATAAATAGAAAGAAATTAATTGGCCAACTGATATATATATATATATATAGTTAGCCAGGCATGGTGGCGCATGGTGGCGCATGCCTGTAGTCCCAGCTACTTGGGAGGCTGAGTAAGCAGGATTGCTTGAGCCCAGGAGATTGAGGTTGCTGTGAGCCAGGCTGACGCCACGGCACTCACTCTAGCCTGGGCAACAAAGCGAGACTCTGTCTCAAAAAAAAAAAAAAAAGAAAAGAAAAAAGAAAATGGTGAA
The DNA here is from genome assembly GCF_040939455.1 of Microcebus murinus. NCBI lineage: Eukaryota > Metazoa > Chordata > Mammalia > Primates > Cheirogaleidae > Microcebus > Microcebus murinus. The sequence continues at coordinate 7,814,366 of NC_134106.1, forward strand.
AAGAGCAGAGCTCTCCCCACGGCAGGGACAGGCCACTGCTCCTTGTCTAGCGGAAGGCCGTTTCAGCTGTGGCGATGCCCTGGAGGGCAGTGCGAGCTCGCCCGCGCCTGGGCTGGGTCCCGTGTCATGATGCTGGGGGTGGGGGGGTGAGGGGATGGAGGGGGTGGGGGGGGCTGGCGCCCGGCCTGGTGGGGCACCCACTGCTCTGACGGCTGCCGCTCCCTTAGGTGCTGCTTCGCGCGCGGAAACCACATACGGGCCGGGGAGGGAAATTCAAGTTGAGTCCTGTGCAGGATGTGCAAACCCGGGCAGGACCTCCAAACTTGGCAGCCTCGGAGGAAATGATTTTATTTTTTTAGAGTCTCTTGTAACCTAGACACTCAGCTGGGACTCTGTTTCCTATTTCAAGGCTTTTCCAAACACTTGTGCTTTGGAGGACCTTCACAAACACACGTCCGGGGAAGGAACAGGCTGCCCGGGCCTGCGCGCCAATTCCCCGGGCTGCCGACGCTGGAGTGTTTGGACAGGAAAGCGCCGCGCAGCACAACAGACGGCAGGAAGCGCGGGGCCTCAGAAGCTGCTCTCGGGCTTTGACCTCTGGCAATTAAAAAATAGCAGATGAGAACGTGAGTGGAGAGGGCTGCTAGACCCGTGAGGCTCCGCTTGCTGGGCGGCCGCGGGCCCGAGGCCTCACTGCCCTTCTGCCCCGACCTGGAGACAGACGCTCAGGGCCCCCTTGCGCCTCCACGCACTCCGGGCACGTGGGGACGTGGGCGCCCTCCCCGGGGAGGCCTGGGCCCGAGCAGCGAGTCCGCACGTCCACTCGGTGCTCTTGCGCCCGGCGTCCCTCCTGTCCCCTTGCCCGTGCAGCATTTCCGAGGATCCAGACGCCGCGCACGCGCCCAGGGCCACCTCCAGGTGGGACGTCCGATCGCTCTGTCCCAAAACATCCGCGTTTCCTTCCTCTCCTGTGGCCGGGAGGCCGCCCACAGCCCCTCTCCTGGGTCCCTCCGTGTGAGCGCTGGGACCCCCACCGGGACGGAGGCCTGGGCTTCCTCCACCTCAGCAAACCGCGCACCGCTTGGCCTTACCGCGCCTCCTTTTGTTTCAGTGGACTTAATTTTTTTCCAGCAGTTTTAGATGTACAGAGAAACTGAGGCGATCGTACAGGGAGTTCCCGTAAACCCCACATCCAGTTTCCCTTTTATGAACAGCAGAGTGAGGACGGCACACTGGTTACGACTGGCAAGACCACGTGGATACGTTGCCAAGCCCACGGTCTACTCCGGTGTCCTTGGCTTTTACCTCAGATCCTCCTTCTGCTCTGGGACCCCTGCCGGCTGCCACATTCCGTTTAGGGGTGTGGCTCCTCAGGCTCCTTGGGCTGGGACAGTTTCTCATATTTTTTGTCTCCCTTTTTAGATTGAGGGTTCCTTAAGGGCACAAGTAAGTCTCATCGACCCAGTCTTCTCGTGGCGCCTAAAATAGCGCTTTGCCCGTCCCGGCTGCTCAATGAGGGGATTGAGTTCAGCCATCAGCTCCAGTGAACTGTGACATTAATCAATCAAATGGGGCCGTCTCTAGGGAGACGGGGTTCTGGGGGAATTTCACTTTCTTTTGTTACGTTTCTGTAATTCTGTTTAAGTCTTTTTAAATAATCAGTATGTATCTCTCTTCTAATTAGAAAACTCAAACCAGATCCAGCTGTGGGCTGGGGCCTGACAGTCCCATGGGCATTATCACCCCCTGGGCTTCCCTCATGTGGATGGAGGTGGCAAATTGTCACCCCCGACACAAGAAGAGGCTGGTGCCCGGTGAGATGAAGTGACCTAAGATGACACAGTGGCACAAGACGGGCGGGAGGACGGGTTCGCCGGCTCCTTCCTGTCTGGACTCACCCAAGGTATCAGAAGAGATCAAGGGCTTCAAAGCCACTTGGCATAAGTGCAAGCAACAGGCACGCACGCGGCCGCGGCTCCTCTGCGGCATTTCAGGCACGCAGGCCCGGCCGGGCTCCGGAGAGAACTGGCTGCTGCTGGAACGAGCAGAGCAGTTCTCCGGGGCAGTGGAGACCGCGCAGCCAGTGGGAGGGAGGGTGTTTAACTCTTCGGACACCTGCTGGACCGTGTCAGTGGGCAAAGGGCAAAGAGACGGCTCTAGCTCCGGGTGTCTAACCTGTGCCACACCCGCTCTGAGCGGGGTCTCCGGGGACGTTGCTCCTCCATGTTGCCCACAGTCACAGGCTGGTACCCCACGCCCCAGGAATCCCAGGTCTGCCGACCCCAACGCCTGCGCCCCTTCCTCTGCAACCCGCTGTCTCCCGGGAACCCGAGCTCCCAGGGTGCGAGTTCATCTCCCGGAAGCTGAAGCAGAAGTCAGAGGTGGGAAATACCTGGGATACAGAGAGCCTGGGGTGCGCAGGGAGCCCTTTGCCATCCACGGGGAGCTTCCTCCAGCCGTCTGGGGCTGGGGCTGCCTTGTCTCCCAATTTTTCAAGAGATGCCGGCAATTTGGACTTTCACGTGAAATGCCTCAATTTAAAAAACAGTCCATGGGCCAAGCCAGACAGACTTGGGTCTGTGCCTGGCTTTGCCCACTTGCGACCTCCCGGCTGGAGGACACTGTAAGGCCAGCTGCTGTCATGAACTAATTCTGAGCAACAAGGAGGAGCCCAGGGGAGGCCCGGGACACACAGGCAGGCCCTGCAGACCCCGAGAACCATGGAGACCCGAGGGCCTGGAGCCTGGGGAGGCGGCCTCAGGTCAGCAGATCACGGTGGGCTGAGGAGCTGCCCTCCGGGTCTTCCCAGAACACTCCGCATGCACGGTGACCCCCGCCCCCACACAGACTTCGGGGTGGCTGCCGTCACAGCCTCCAGGGGAAGATGCATGGCCTGAGATGAAAAGGAAGCTGGTCCAGGGACAGTATCCAGCGATGACATCACAAGTGGCCTCGTGGGCAAGAGATGACAACCGCACCGAGCAAACCGCCCAGCAGCCCCGGAGCTTCCTCGGGCTCCTGCCTTGGAGGGACTGTGGGACTACAGAGACAAGTCATGGGTTGGGCCTGACCTCTAAGTGGAACACACATTTAGGAAACTGGGGTAGAAAGCTAAAGCCCCAAATGAGGGAGGATGAGGAATAACGTTGCTTTTTCGTGACACACAAAGCCAGAAAGGAACTGGAATTGCGCCTGTGTCTGGGAATGGGTGGTTCCGTGCTACCGGGGAAGAAAACGCCAACGCCCCCACACGCCCCCTCTGCCTCCTGTCCTCTCCTGAGGGGGCGGGCAGGAGAAGGGGCCGGAGGGGAGTGGGTGCTGGGTCCCGAGTCAGGGAGGCGGTGGCGCCTGCTGGGCGTTGGCGTGTCCAAGCTCCCCTGCCCCGTGTCATGCTAGAGGCCCCTCCCTCCCCACCCACCTGCTCCACTCCTGACACCATGCGCCTCACTGGGCAGGCGCTTCCTCCGTGGGCAGGGGTCTTGCTCCTGGAGCTGTGGGAAGCTGGGGTGGGGGAGGGGGCGAGCCACTCTTGGGACTCAGGGAGAGGAGATGCGGGGCGGGGCCCTTGGACAATGAACCGTGCCTGAGGACCCCCCAGGGCAAGGGCAAACCGGACTGGTGTCTTTTCATCTAGCTGCGTGGCCTGCCTGCCACTCACCTCTCTATTTCTTTTTTTGAGACAGAGTCTCACTCTGTTGCCCAGGCTATAGTGCCATGGCGTCAGCCCAGCTCACAGCAACCTCAAACTCCTGGGTTCAAGCAATCCTCCTGCCTCAGCCTCCCGAGTAGCTGGGACTACAGCCATGTGCCACCATGCCCGGCTAATTTTTTCTATATATTTTTACTTGGCCAATGAATTTCTTTCTATTTTTAATAGAGACGGGGTCTTGTTCTTGCTCAGGCTGATCTTGAACTCCTGACCTTGAGTGATCCTCGGCCTCCCAGAGAGCTAGGATTACAGGCGTGAGCCACCACACCGGCCTCACCTCTCCTTGCAGAGGAGAGAATGTGCTGGCTTTTCTTTGCATGGTGCTTTACCCGACTGCACTAAAGGGGGTGACCCTACTTGCCAGGCCCAACCCTGAGGGAAAATAATCATTTTCCAGCAGAAATGTCTTAAATGGTTCTTCAAAGACTCCTCCTGCTCCCTCTCTGCAAGAGGGCCCGCCCTCGCGGGGAGGAGGAGCCCGCAGGTCTGGGACCTGAGACGTGGAGCGCTGGGGCCTCCCGATCTCCCTGCGATCCCCCGATCCCCTTGGGATCCCCCGATCCCCCTGCCTGCCACTGCCCGGTCTCCCCTCTCAGCTCCTTCTTCCAGCCTCTCGCTGCTGCCTCAGTTTCTTCTCAGCTGCAGAAAGCCTCTGCTGGGACCCCGGGCTGGGCTCAGCCAGTTCTCTCCCCGTCCAGGGCAGCCCAGACAGAGCCTGGCCGAGGGGCCTGGCTGCCACCGCTGTGCCCAAGCCCGAGCGCATGTGTGGGGAGGGCCAGGGCTTGCCTGTCAGCTTCTGCCTCAACTCCCGGGCTGCACTCCCCGCCAGCTGTCCCCAGTGGACTCGGTTTCCTTGGCCATGACCATCTCCCTCCATAGGCTGGTGCAGGTTCCCAGCGACTTTGGTCCCGAGCTGCCCTGTCCCTCTGGTGCACCCCACCCCGTGCCCCCTCGGCAGCCACTCCGCATTTTATCATTCAAAGCCCGCTGCCCCGAGTGGATTCCCTCCTAATGATTCGTGGCAAGTCCCTAACAGCTTGGTTGTCCGGCTAGTTTGGTGGAAGTGAGGCAGGCTGCAAAGTCTTCACCCCACATACAGGTCTGTGGTTCCCAGTGTCTGCCCCGTGAGAGCACCTCGCTGGGGACTTGGGGTCCCCTCTTCTGGCGAGAAGGCAGAGGGGTTAGGTGGCCACACGCAGGGCCCCTGCCTGGCCCTGCCTCCAGCCTGTGGCCAGAGGCAGACCCAGGCGTGAGGCTGCAGTCTCCAGGGACCTGGCTTCTCACCTGCAGCTGTGGACAGAGGGCCCGGGTCCTGCTCAGGAGGGGAAGCCCGGCCGAGGCCAGGTCAGTCTGAGCTGGGGCGCGCCTCGCGCCGCTCCCCTCCAGCGCAGGCCTCACCGCCTTCCTCACCGCTGCTCAATGCAGGTGCCGTCGCTGCCCCCTTTACCCTCTGCAGCTTTATTCTCCCGTCTGAAGTTCCAGCATCTCGTCTGTGTCGCCCCCACGTCTCAGAGCTGGTCTCCAACCTTCGCCGATGCCCCAAAGTAACACGCGACGTCTGCGAAGCGTGGCTGGACCCAGCGGGCTTCCCCGCGCCGTGCGCCCACGGACACGGCGAGTTATTCCCCGAGGCTCACCGTGTGGGGGGGCCCCCGGCACAGCGCAGGGGCCTGCGGGGACCCGACACCCCCAAACGCCCACAGTGGACATGCCAGGCGCCCCGCGGAGTGGGGATCATTGTCCCGCCTCATGTTATGCCAGTTGAGGAAACTGAGGCTCAGCGAGGGCAAGTGACGTCCCCACATTCCTCTGTTCTGTTTTCGCTGCCTCCGCCACTTCAAACTCCGCCTTCTAAACTGGATGGGGGGGTCCTGACAGCCACCACGGGCTTGAGGTTCCCGTGGCAGGAACGTCCACCGGCCCTGCGCCAGGCCGCTCCGCTGCCTCAGCCCTCTCTGACTTCCTCGTGCCCACGACTCCATTAGTATCGTCAGCGATGGGGGCTGCGGCGCCCGCCCTGGCCCTGCCCCTCCGCCTGCCCGCGAGCTGTGCGGCTGCTCGCACCCTCCTCCCTCTGCCGAGTGCCATGGTGGCGACCAGCCTGCGGCACGCGTCTGGGAAGGCCAGGCCACGCGCCGGCATCAGCGCAGCGTGGCGTCAGAGAGGAGCGTGCGTTGGCGCGAGCTGTGGGTCTCAGTTTACGGAGAGAAGGAGTGACGACGGCCTCAGGTGAGGCTCTTGAGTCTCTGGATCTGAGGCTGATGATGCTAACAAGCTTAACGATGCCTTGTCCGATGCCACTGTTCTGGAACATTCCACATAGCAGCTCATTTAATTCCCCCAACAACCTTCGAGGCAGGGACTGCTGTTACTCTCACCCCACTGTCAGGAGGCTGGGGCCCGACGAGGGAAGAACTCTGCCCTGGGCCAGGGAGCCAGCAAGCAGGACCTCGATCTGCACCCGAGGGTCAGGTGAGGGGACGCGGGTGAAGCAGCGCGGCCAGGCCTGAACACTGGCGCACGTCGGTGTGACTGGGCCAGGCCTGCTGACCAGTGCAGCTGGCGGCCTCGCCCGACCCACCGAAGGCCTGGGCATCGCGAGCGGCAGAGAAGACAGGATGCTGTCTGTCTTCCCGCTGGGGCATCGGCCTCTCCCGCCTTCAGATGTCAGCCTTCCTGAGTCTCAAACCTCCCGCCTTCGGACTGGAACTCACCCGCCGGCTCTCCCGGGTCTCCGCCCTGCCAACGGCAGATCCCGAAACTCCTCGGCCCCCGTAGCTGCGCGAGCCGATTCCTTACCACAAGTTTCTTTCTGTATCGTGTGCCCTCCTGGCCCTGTGTCTCTGGAGAACCCTGGTGCTGTCGGCGTCGTCAGGGCCACTGCTGGGCCTCCATCCCACGCGGCCATCGGCCACCCAGAGCCTGCCGGGGCCAGGCACTGCGAGCTTCTTAATTCGATGATGTTTATCGAGTGCTCGCTGTGCGCTCAGGAGGAAGGGCCAGCCGGCCCTTGCCAGGGCAGAGGACAAGAGGCAGAAGGTCACAGTACAGCAATGGTCCCTGTCCTGCACGCCTGCTGGTAAGGTGCCGAGCAGCTCTTGACCACGAAAACCAGCAAGATCAAATTGACTTCTTGTTATTGTGAGATTATGGCCACACCGTTTACACACGTGTTTTCAAACAAACCTGTTGTCACGGTAACCCTCTTAAAACAAGGTGCGACCTGGCTTAAAGACCCCGAGAGCTCATTCCAGTAGCGCTTGGTGTTAGTTACGCTTTTCCTTCTGAGGAGTTCAATGGAGCCGACTCATTAAGCTCCTCAAACATCTCCTGAAGTCTTTAGGGGACAGCTACCATTAAACCCATTTTACAGACGTAGACACCAAGGCACGGAAGGGCTAAGTGACTTGGCCACTAACTAGCAGCTTTGCCACAAGCAAGTCTGGGCCAGACCCAGGTCTCCTCTTGTTTCCTTCTGTTGTCTTTACTAATGGGACTCCCTCCTGCGTTTTGGACGTCCTTCATCGCTAAAGGCTTAGCGTTTCCCACTCTGGGTCCGGGAGCGACTCTGCTGCTGTCCGTGTGCCACAGATGTGCGCGCAGGGAACAGGGCCGGCCGCCGAAGGGTTCAGGGAGTGGGGAGGTCTGTGCAGAGCGCTCCACTGGCTGGGGCGCCACGGACCACGACTGCAGAGCCACGCGAAGGGCCCAGGCGGCCCACAGGCCCACAGCTCGCTCTGGTGCAGCTGACGCCAAGCCGCACCTGCCCCCATCACAGGAGGATTGTGTACTCCGTGCCAGCCACGGGAGCGACACACCTTCCCGAGCACCCAGGCGAAGCCCTGCCTTTGCCGCAGCCCCACGGTTCTCAGGTGGGGGCCCAGACCAGCAGCAGCTGCATCTGTGACGTCAGAAATGCAAATTTTCTGGCCCTGCTTCAGACTCACTGAATCAGAAACGCTGCTTTGCAAGCCCTCCAGGGCCTTCCGATGCACCTCTACTATCTGCTCCGACATCCTAGCCACTCTCTTCCCTCTTCCAGGCTTTTCTCAAGCAAGTCTCACCTTCTCAGGAGCCTCTCCTGACCCAGACGATTCCGTTCAGTCCTAGCCCTGCCCTCCCTGCTGTCTGCCTGGCACCCATTGCACCATGCTTACTGGAACTTTCTGTCTCCCCTACGAAACGTAAGCCACACGAGCACAGGGCACTTTGCTTCGTCGCCTGCACAGGTAAACAGTGGTTGAAGGAACCATGGCCGCTGGGTGGGGGGTGGCGGGGACCGGCTTTGCTCTGAGCACCTGGAACTGGGCCAGCGGCACACCGATGACACAGGCGGTTTGGGAGGTGACTCCGGAATGCCGGAGAGGATAGCCCGTAGGGAAGAAGAGTGAACGGTTTAAAGACAGAATCCTGGAGCATGCCCGCACCTGCGTGGGTGAGGGCGAGGAGCCGGCAGAGACCAAGGGGGCCAAGGACAGGAAGGAACGAGGAGGCTGGTGAGCTGGAGTCTGAGAGTTGGCAAGATGGGGAGAACAGCTTCCTTTCCCAAGAGCAGAGTGGAGGAGGGGCCTGAAGGGGGGGTCCCAAGAACGCCAGGAGTGACCATAGCAGGGGGACAGGATGGGGAGTGGGGCGCCAGGAGAGAAATCAAACCTGCTCTGCAGAACCCGGGAAGGCAGGGAGCAAGGGCGGGAGGCAGAGAGGGGAGGTGTGGGGAGGAAGGTTTCAGTGCCCCAAACCCCTCACAGGTCATCCGAGACGGGGGGAAGGCCCCGGGGCCAGCGCTGGCCAGGGAGCTGACTCGGATGTGACGGGGAAATCCAGTCAGGCAGGTGTCTCAGCCAGCTGAACTCCAAGCCCCTTCACATCCCGAGAGGCGAGGACGCAGGGTTTTGTCCCGCACTGGAAAGAAACCCAAGGCTACTAGGAAAAACAGTTGTCCTCCCTTCCGCCCTACAACTTTGAAGTTCCATCTGGGTTTACAAAATAGTCACAAACAGGGTCTGGAACGGACGGCATCAGAGAGTAATAACTTCCTCCCGCGTTAAGATGTGAGTGTGGGAACTCTCGCTGGGCAGGAAGCCCGGTGGGCACCGGGCGCTTCCCGGCCTGCAGGCGCGGTGTGCACCAGGACACCACCCCTGCACCGGCGACCGTGTCTCTCCGGAAACGCTTGCTTTGGGCCACCCTGTCTCCACGGGCAAGAACTGAACATTTTCTAATAAATTTCCATCCACCGACTATGTGCTCCAGATGAACATTAGATGTTTGAGGTCCAGTCCCCTAAACAGAACAGTCCATTCAAATATTAACTGCTAAGTTTTATATTGCATTCATTTTGGAAAATTTACATGTGAATAAAAAATTAATTTTAAAAATAAAATTTATTAGGGCTGGAATTTTCCTCATGGGTTCAAAGAGATGTATAGTGTCGCAAACCAAGGTACCATAGATGCCTAGATATAGGGAAACTCCAAATATAAGGGAATTCCGTATTTTCCCAAGAGAAAAAAAAATGTATGCCAACTTGTATATATAATCTTTTCTAGGGATGTCAAACAAAGAATCAAATATTTCCTCATAGTGTTTATGATTCTTACTTTCAAAATTACTTATTCTAACACTTTGCTGTCTTCTCCCAAAGTTTTAAGAAGTCAGTCACTTCAAGACACAACATATTCATTTACTTTGGACTTTTTTTTTTTCACTAAAATATATTTACTTTTAGTATTCTCAAATGCAAAAGAATGATGTCTTGTACTAGATACGAAAAATAGACTAGTCTTTTACCAAGAGTAAAGTTATGTAATGGCCATCATGTAAATTGCCTAAAAATAATAACAGCATAAATTCTAGGATTTTGTTTAACTTCATGGCTATATGGGTAAAACTAGGTCTGAAAATCATTTCAAAAACCAAATTAATGAAATAAAAACCCTAGTTTTTAAAAATTCATTAGTTAATTAATTTAGAGATGGGGGTCTGTCTGTTGCCCAGGCTGGAGTGCAGTAGCACAACCATAGTCACTGTAGCCTCGAATTCTTGGGCTCAAGGGATCCTCCCACCTTAGCCTCCAAAGTAGCTGGCACTACAGGTACATACTAACACACTAGGCTAATTAAAAAACAATTTAGAGATAGGGTCTTGCTATGTTGCCCAGTTTGATCTTGAACTCCTAGCCTCAAGGGGTCCTCCTATCTCAGCCTCCCAAGTAACTAGGGTGACAGGTGGGAGCCACTGTGCCTGGCTCCAGACAGGATTTTAATGCATTGGAAGTACACCTAATAAAGAACCACAAACTCTTAAATTTTCCTACAAATCCACTACAACTATTCTTCTATAAAACCTATTTTACATTTAATTTATGTTGAAGACAGAGCGTTGAAAAAAAAAGGAGTAAAAAACTCATCTTGTGTGTTCAGTGAAAAAATTCTCATGAAACTCCAGCAAAATATTTCACTGCACAGTTTATCACATTACAAGGGATAGCGACAATTACATGTTTGGAGGACAGATTTCTGTGGGCTTTGTCAACATGCTGCTGGAGAGCAAGAGCACCATCAATGTGTTAGGCTAGCGGGCAGCGGTTCTAACTCAGGCGGGAGCCATTATTAGCGGGTAGTGAAACCAATTTGATGGGTGTGAACTTTCTTGGCGGGGGCTGAGAAGAACGAACCGGAGGATAGAAGAGAAAATTCCAGAGCACTTTATATGCTGCAAGGTACCATTTTCTGACACCTTTGATACACATGTGTTCTGGGTCACGATGCCACATGTGGGACAAAGTGAAAAACAATGAAAAACACTGAGATAGAATTTGGGAAAGCCAGAGAGGCCCCAAAACCAGGAGAAAAGAAAAAGCAGAACCCAGGCTTCTCACCTGGAGGCCCTGTGCTTTTTGACTCAAAGGGAGCAATGAGGTGTCCTCCCGGGATGGTCGCAGGGTGGGGAGGTGACGCGGCCAGAACGCAGGCTCGCAGCCAAGAGCCAGCTCCGTGTGCGGGGACTTCAGTGGAAGGCGCGTGGGGGAAAGAGGCTCCCCCGGCTCATGGCCCCGCTGCCCACGTCAGTGAGAAACGAGAAGCAACGAGAAGAGAACACCCACCCGCTTCTCTCACCGCATTTTCCCACCTTCCCACCCACCCATCTGAATTCGCAGGTGGACTCCGCCTTCCCCTCCTTTCGCTCTGCCCCCGTGTCCACGCAAGGTCGTCTGTGCCATGTGTCCCCTGCCCTCTTTGGCTAGCGTGTTCGCTTAAAAATACGCCCACAGATTCTTTCTGGGGTTGCCAAATCTAGCAAATAAAAATACAAGTCATCCACTAAATTTGCATTTCAGATAAACAGTAACAATTTTTTTAGTATATCCCGTTTAATATTTGGGACATACGCAAATAAGCTGTTTGTGTATCTTTATTTGGGTGTCCTGTGTTTTATCTGCTACTCTGACATGCTACTCAAGAGATGGCGCCCAACTCCCCTCCCACCGAGTCGGGCTGTACTTCGTGACTCTGGCTACCAAGTGGAATGACGGGGCTGGGCGCAGCGGCTGACTCTGCAACGCCAGTGCGTTGGGAGGCCGAGTTAGGGGACCGCTTGAGGCCAGGAGTTTGAGAGAAGCCTGGCAACATAGTAAGACCCTGTCTCTACCAAAAAAAATTTTTTTAATTTTACAAAAACGAAAAAAGGAAAGGGTAAGTTATGATGTGCAGCTTCTGCTACTAGGTCATAAGAGACACTGTGGCTTCCCTCTTACCCTCTCTCTCTCCATGGTTTGCTCCGGGGGAAGTCAGCTGCCATGCTGCGAGGACCCTCAAGCAGCCCCACGGAAGTACCCGTGTGGCAAGGAACTGAGACCTCCCGTCAGCAGGCTCATGTGGGAACTTGGGGGATGGATCTTCCTTTAGACGACTGTATTTAGAAAACTGTATTTGACAGTTTTCATAATAACATGCTTTTTTAAAAAACACGTTATGTTGAGCATCACTTGCAATCCAGGTGACGAAGCACCTTGGATGTGGGCCGTGACAATTTAAACAGGGTGGTCAGACGAAGCGAGAGGGACAGGCTAGGGAAGAGCATTCCACACAAAGGGAATTGCAACTGCAACTGCAAAGGGCTTGGCTTAAGAGAATGCTCAGAGTGTTCCAGAAACAGCACGGGCAGTGTGCGGAGTGTGCAGGAGAGCAGAGGGTGCTAGAAGGGGCTGGCTGGGTCCTGCTGTGCCTTGTCTGTTGGAAGGGTGTGGCTGTTACTCTGAGAGAGGACGCATGCCCCTGGAGAGTGCGGAGAAGAGGAACACGATCTGAATCCAATCTAAAGTAAGCTTACTCTAGTCCAGGCGTTCTCAAACCACAGCCCGAGGGCCACATGCAGCCCGCTGAGGACATTTATCCGGCCTGCTGGGTGTTTTTGCCACCGCTGCCTGTCCCGCTTAGCAGCCAACTTGTCCCGGGCCCACAGTGCGCATGTGTGGAATGTGCGCACTCTCCAACGGTCTCAGGGACAGTGAACTGGCCCCCCATTTAAAAAGTTTGAGGACCCCTGCGAGTCCCTTAACCCCTGAACCTGCTTCTGCCGTGGTCTTCCGGGTACCAGTCAAGGACAACTCCATCCCTGCAGTGCTAAGGCTAGCACACCACGACCACGCCAGAATTGCCCCTGCTCCTCCACACCTGCCACTCTCACCTGCAAAATCTGCTGGGCCCACCCGGTGACCCCAGGGCCAGCCCCACCACCTTACCAGGATGCTAACACACTTCTAAGTGGCCTCCTACTTCTGTCCAGGCCCCACATGGCCCTCCTCCCAGCAGGTGGAGAATAAATGAGGTGGGTCATTCACGAGAGATGGGAAACCCACACAAGAGTCTTAAGAACTTTAATAATTTCAACTGCAGGCAAAATAAAATACTCCATAATGGTTCCTAAGAGAATGTTATTAAGATTAGCTCAAGAATGTTGTATTTGTTTCTCCCCTTCTGACGAATGATAAAATAGAAGCTATATCTCTATTCTAAGTAGAACTGAATTTCTGTCTCAAACTTCATATAACAAAGATGAAAGAAAATAGAAACAAATGACGTTTGCACTGTTCTACTACATACAGATGTTTTGTAAGTTACTATGTTCATTTTAAAAACCACCTGAGTTATATGTATTATAGATTTTTAAATGGTTTTCTTTGATTTTTAGGTCAAACCATAAATAGGCAAAGAGTTAAATAAATTACGGTCAGCTATATAATGAAATACTCTGAAGTTTCTATTAGGTTATTAAGTATGAAATGTCAGATTTCCTTAAGTACTACGTTTGACACAGTTGCTATCTCTGACATTTCTTTCTTTTTTTTTTTGAGACAGAGTCTCACTCTGTTGCCCTGGCTAGAGTGCCATGACATCAGCCTAGCTCACAGCAACCTCAAACTCCTGGGCTCAGGCGATCCTCCTGCCTCAGCCTCCCGAGTAGCTGGGATTACAAGCATGCGCCACTATGCCTGGCTAATTTCTTCTATATATTTTTAATTGGCCAATTAATTTCTTTCTGTTTTTAGTAGAGACAGGGTCTCGCTCTTGTTCAGGCTGGATTTGAACTCCTGACCTTGAGTGATCCACCCGCCTTGGCCTCCCAGAGTGCTAGGATTACAGGAGTGAGCCACCATACCTGGCCTGACATTTCATTTTGACACTTCTTGTTTTATGTTTATCGTGAAGGTACATCCTCAGTCTTTCGAACACCCATTTGGTTTGTGATTATCTTCCAAATGTTTTTAGTGCAATTTTTGTGAAACCATGGATAAGTCAAAGATTCGTGTTATTTTCCAGTATGAGTTAAATCTCGGAACCAATGCAGTGCAGCCAGCTCAAAATGTCAACAAAGTGTTTGGGAAGGATGTGGCTAATGAACGCACAGTACATTGATGATTTGAGAAGTTACACGGTGGTAATTTTAATCTTGAAAATGAATCACGTGGGCAACCTGAGACCAAAGTGAATGATGATGAGCTGAAAGCTGTCGTGGAAGCGAATCCATCTCAACCTACAAATGAATTAGCAGCAAGGTCTGATGCTACTATTTCAACAATACTGGACCATTTGAAACATATCGGCAAGATGAAGAAGCTGGATAGATGGGTACTGCATGAATTAAATGAACGTCAGAAGAGCAATCTTCTTGAAGTTGCTTTCTTTGCTGTCATGACATAAAGGCAAACCATTTCTACACTGTATTGTTACGTGTGATGAAAAGTGGATTCTTTTTGACAAACACAAGCGTTCAGCACAGTGGTTGGATAAAGATGAAGTGCAGAAACACAGCCCAAAACCGAATATTCATCAGAAAAAGCTGATGGTGTCTGTTTGGTGGTCCGGCGCTGGTATTACCCATTACAGCTTCACGAAACCTGGTGAATCGATTACAGCAGATATCTACTACAGCCAACTGGATGAAATTAGGATGCTTGCGATTAAGCAGCTGCGGCTGGTCAATAGAGACAGGCCAGTCCTCTTGCAAGACAACGCTTGACCACATGTCACACAAACAACGCTGCTCAAACTACAGAAGCTGAACTTGGAAATTCTACATCCACCGTATTCACCAGACCTTGCACCAACTGACTACCACTTCTTCCAGGCTTTGGACCACTTCTTGCAAGGAAAATATTCAATTTTCAACAAGTTGTGGAACACACCTTTTGTGATTTCATTGCCACTCCCTCTCCAGGCTTCTTTGCTGCTGGCAAAAACAAGATACCGTTAAGATGGCAAAACTGTGTAGATAGTTTAGGTGTATACTTTGATTAGCTGCACTGTTTCTTGTTCGAAATATAATAAACTACACTTTTGATTCAAAATTGTATATTCATATTTAATGACCTAATACAAAACAATGAGGTAGGCTGGGTATACTGGCTCATGCCTGTAATCCTAGCAGTCTGGGAGGCCAAGGCAGGAGGATCACTTGAGCCCAGGAGTTTGAGGCTGCAGTGAGCTATGATGATGCCACTGCACCACTGCTCTAGCTGGGATGACAGAGCGAGTCTCTGCTTCAAGAAAGAAAAAAAAAAAAAAAAGGAGGGGTAGATCTCCCTATATATGCGCAGACTTGGGAAAATGTCTATATTATTAATTATAAAAATCAAGTTCAGGAACAGCACAGTGTAATCCCATTTACATTATCAAAACGGATGTGTATATCATCCACAGAACAGAAAAATATTTGAAAAGATATGCCTTATACTGGTATGAGTTATCTTAGGGAAGCAGATGGGAATGGTTTTGCTATGATGGGTACATGTCATTTTGATAAAACAATTCTTTTTCAATGACACTTTCTATCCAGGTGTAACATGCGTACAGCTGTGAGAGTCAGGAGCAGCCGGGAGTGGTCAGAGAGCGCCTGTGGATGAAACCACCGCCAGGTGGGATCCCAAATGCCATCACATCTCTTGCGACCAGGTTTCCCTCTCTCTAAAAGCCACCACTGGCCTAACTGCCAAAAACTACTTCAGAAAACAAAACACCCGGGCATTAGATCTGGACTGTCAGAGTCCAGGGGACGTGGAGCAGAAGGGGGAAATGGTCACTTGGTAACCCCCAGCATGGTCCCGACGTAAGCCCCCACCCCCACCAGCCCCTGCTGTGCTGCTCACGCTGGTCCATGAACGCCCCTCCCCTGGGTGCGCATTCCCAGTAGAGACGGGAGAGACAGGGCCATTGCCTACAGCTAGGGAGTAACAAATATATTACACACACAAAAATCATGGAGTATGGAACTTGTATAAAAATTTAAAACAAGAAACTATAAAGAAATGTGGGGACGGTCGCAGGTGCTTCCGAAATCACAGCCCTGAAGAGGCGTGTCTGTTTTAAGGGCTCACCAGGTAGAAAAATCAAGGCCAGGAGAGGGACCAGCGAGCCTGGAAGAAGTATTTGTGCAGCTCTCTGGCCAGCAAATTTTCTTCACCATCCATCACAGACTCAGAGCAGTTCCTCCATTTGCCCTTTTAGGAATTCTCCAGAAGAAAAACAAAGGGGAAGCTCTGCTCTTGAAAAACCTCAAGTAAAGAAGCTTCCTTAAGTATTCATGAGCAGGCCGGGCGCGGTGGCTCATGCCTGTAATCCTAGCTCTTGGGAGGCCGAGGCGGGCGGATTGCTCAAGGCCAGGAGTTCAAAACCAGCCTGAGCAAGAGCAAGACCCCGTCTCTACTATAAATAGAAAGAAATTAATTGGCCAACTGATATATATATATAAAATTAGCCGGGCATGGTGGCGCATGCCTGTAGTCCCAGCTACTCGGGAGGCTGAGGCAGAAGGATCGCTCGAGCCCAGGAGTTTGAGGTTGCTGTGAGCTAGGCTGACACCACGGCACTCACTCTAGCCTGGACAACAAAGCGAGACTCTGTCTCAAAAAAAAAAAAAAAGTATTCATGAGCTTCACACAGTGCTAGGTGCTGTACCAGACGTAGGTGCCTCATTTACTCCTCACAGAAACCAAGTATTAGCTTGGTTTTACAGGAGGAAATGAGACTCAAAGAGGTAAGTTGTCAAAAGATATACTGGTAGGAAACAAAGCCGGAATTCAACCCTGGGTCAGCATAGCTCCAAACCCAAGCCCCTTCCACCATGTCCCCACCCCTGGTGTCCAGAACTGATCCCGTCTCTTGTATTCCACCTGTTGATGGTCTGGCTTCCTGCTTTTCTAAGAGTCCCAGTTTCACAGAGCAAATGAGCTCCCTTCGCTAACCTGGAGCGCCGCCTGTGGAGTCTGCCACCATGGCATCCTGGCTCCCCCAGAATAAGGCGGTCCCCCAAAGGAAGGAAGGAAAAGAAGGGCTTGGGAAAGCCAGGTGTAACTGTGGAAGAGCCTGACCTCAGGAAATGGTCTAAGGCATAATCACTCAAGCCCTGGGCAAATTCTAGCCAGCTGAGTGTCCCTCTCTGGCTTCTAAAACTCTCCATCCCTGAAGAAGGCAGCCTGGAAACAGAGACGGGGATGCAACAGGAAGCCAAAGCTCCTTCCTTTGAGAAGAGGTGGTCAGCTCTTGGTAGCAGGGACTGAAACAGTCGGGGGACCCTCTGGCACCACAGCACAAGTACGGGCATTTTTGAAAATACAAACTCCTGAACGTGAAGCTCAAAAGAAACTCTTAGCTGGAGGAACGGCACAGACGGCCATCTGAGAAAACACTGCCGGTGGCCTGCGTGAAAAAGCTGAAACCAGTCCTTACGGATGTCTATGGGACCTGCTTCACTGCCGTCTACACTTTCCCACACACTCCCCACGGCCACCCTGCATGCCGTACACTCCTTCCTGGAAACAGCCCTCACCTCTCAGACCACAGAAGTGGGCAAGCCAGTCTGCACAGAAGCAGCAGAGACCACAGCAAGGGGCAGGCAAGGAAGATATCAAGAAAAAAGAGAAGGGGAGACTTGAAGAGATAAGGAACAATGTTGAAACAGGAAGAAAAAAAGCAAAGGGAGTCAGAGAAAGGGGGAGGGAGAGTGGGAGAGAGGGGAGGAGGAGGGGCAGGAAGAGGGATTTCTGATGCATTTGGAGCCCCTGATCTAGGTGTTCCTAAGGCCAGTCACAAGCTCCTAAGCACGGTTATGTTAATTAGTGCATTCTGCCTTTTGGCTTATGGCATTCCAAATTAGATTCTATCATTTATAGTCCAAAGAGTTACTATTCCAATTGTACATAAAGGAACTTAAAAAATCTGTAAAAGTGCCTCCAAAATCACAGTAATGTCTGAAAAATTAAGGGAACTAAAATTATTTTTTAAATTCAAGGAATGGGTCTTTTTCAAACAAGCCATTCAAATGAAAGTATTTATTTATTTTCATAAATGTTTTCTCTACCAGTTTATCTCTAATTGTACTTAAGAAACAGAAAAACGTCCTATATTTAATCTTGTGCCAAATGAGAAGAATAGCCAGTGGCTGCTCTCCATTTCTTGTTTCTTGTTAGTACAGGTTGAGCATCCCTCATCCAAAATGTCTGAGACCAGAAGTGTTTCAGACTTCGGAATTTTTTGGATTTGGGAATATTTACATTATACTTACTGGCTGAGCATCCCGAATCTGAAAATCTGAAATCTGAAATGCGCCAAGGAGCATTTGCTTTCAGTGTCATGTCAGCACTCAAAACGTTTTACATTTCTGGATTTGGGATGCTTAGCCTATTCTATTAAATTATATTCTCTTGGTATAAAAATATTTTTTTTAAAAAATCCCGAACTAATACATAAACAAGCTGACACATGTATCAACATATACTTATAAATACAAACATGGCCAATACACAACACCAAATAAAAGAGGGATGATATTTTTGGGTGGCTTAATCCATGAATGGCAGCAGGCATTGCAAGAAAAAAGTTCCTAAAACATGATAAATCTTTGTTTTTAGCACAAGATAAACTTTTCATTTCATGGTGCATGTTTTATAGTATTAAATAGACCACAACCACCTGATTTACTTGATTAGAATTCATAGAAAAAGGACAATGTTTATAGGGAGCTACACTTACAACAGCACCCCTGGGGCTATGTGGCAGACAGTTGGCAGATGCCCAGTTCCAAAGTCCAATCCATAAGGTGTGGGGACAGGTTATCAAATCTTTACCTCCGTGTGCAAGACTTTACGTGAGACTTTAAAAATGGCCATGCCCTTGTCGGTGCTTAATACCCTAATGATGATCAGTCTGGGGGAGACGTGTTCCCTCCTAATCACATGCAGGATTGCGTCCGCATTCAATGAAATGGTCGTCCTCTCCTATGTCTTGATTTCAGGTGACCAGCTGAACGACGGAGTTTTTTCCTTTCTTGTCGATGCAGTTTCTCGGCCTCCTGTTGCTTCTTCTGCTGTTCAGACTAAATGAGAAAATTAAATGAGTACAAGGAAAGAGATAGAAAATTCCAGTACCTCTTTTTTTGGTAATGCCAACAGTACTACCACCAAACTCAGGCTTGCTGCTTGGAGAAATGCTACCCACAGGCCCCAGGGCACATGGTCGGGAGGCCTGGACTCCGCTATGACAAATGCTGCCCTGGCAGAAACGGAGGACAAAGACCAACTTTCATCATCACTTTAAAAGCAGAAATTCTAAACCCCTGGGCAAGCAAGGGAGAAGTGCCCTGATAGACCAGTCTGACTACAAAGCAGGAGACTGGTTTTTCAGCCAACACACCAACTCCTGGGCTCCAGCGATACTCCTACCTCAGCGTCCTGAGAGGCTGGGGCTGCAGCCACTAGACTTGGCTTAGTTTTTAAAACACATTTGATGTTTTTGAAAATACAAACTCCTGAACGTGAAGCTCAAAAGAAACTCTTAGCTGGAGGAACGGCACAGACGGCCATCTGAGAAAACACTGCCGGTGGCCTGCGTGAAAAAGCTGAAACGCAGTCCTTACGGATGTCTATGGGACCTGCTTCACTGCCGTCTACACTTTCCCACACACCTAAAAATATTCATTTGTGTTTTACTCCTGAGGAAGTCTCCACATTCACCCCCGCCATGGGTATTACCCCATCTTTTTAAAAATAAAGACTTGGGGTTGAAGAATAGTAGGAAAGGAAAGCAATTTGTAATGCCAAAAAAGGATGAATTCCTCCTTTAGGGAGCTCTTAAACTGAGTTTCTGAATAATTACTTAAGTTCCCTTTCTATGATCATTTCTTCAAGGGCTTTTTCAAAGTAATCCTGGATATTCCTCCGGGGCACACTGCCAACTCCTCTACCGCTCCCTGTCCAGGGCTCCCGGCCTGTCCTCACCCTGGCCCGCTGTCCTTTGAGATCCAGTTGCTAGGCAGCTGCTCTCGTGGTCTCCGCCTCCTCTCTGCTACCCCTCAGGCCACTCCCCATGCAATAGCCACAAGGATTTTTAAAAATAAAAATGCTACGTCAGTTCAGTCCTCTGCTTACTAAAATGTTGCCAAGTTGGGTTCCTTGGCAAACAATTCTCATGGCCCTCTGTCCTCCTTTGGAGCACTTACCACAGTTCTGGTAATATTATTAGATGTCTATAATTTGTACCCACTGTCTCTCTTTCTCTCTCAATAGACAGAGAACTGTGGTGGCAAGAACCATGTCTGCCCCCAGCATGCAGCTCAGAGCAGGCATTCAATATACATGTATTAATGGCAAACTTTGAGGGGAACTACACACCCCTGGCCAACCAAATAACATCATCAAGATCTGTGTAGAGTAAACCAACACTGGTTGTTTAATATTTGATTTCTTCATGATAACAAGTACCCCTTAAAAAAGTGTTTCTTCACATAATTTTGGAAAATGATATACTAAATTAAGATAAAAAGGGTGCCTTAGAGCTTTTAAGTTAAGGTACTTCAATGAGCCTTCAATATGGACATCAGTCCAAAGTATTTCCCTTGCCTGTCTGATGCCAAAAGCAATCTTCCCTAGTCTTTATTTACATCTCCTGGCACACACTTTGGGAAGCTCCGTCAGGCCTTCCTCCAAGGCAGGAGCTCAGAGAAGAGCATGCGAGCAGCAGATACTGTTCTGCAAACCTCCAGGCAGAGAAAGCACCATCATTAGCCTCTCTCCAAAGGTTGCATTTGGAAGACCTGCCCATGTGACTGGTTCATTACAATTCATGGGCACACTGGCTCTTCTCCAAGTCCTTCCTGCCTCCTTGCTGTCCCCATTCCTGGCCATCTTTACCACAGTCTACAACAATCCCGTCACAGTGACGGAGAAGGACAGATGCAACTAGTGCACTTGCATCAGCAACAGCCTTGATGAGGAAATGTATTCAATGGTATTTTCTTTTTTTTTTTTTAACAATGCTATGACTGTGCTATATTCAATGGTATTTTAAGATCAGATTTGGGCCAGGCACGGTGGCTCAGGCCTGTAATCCTAGCACTCTGGGAGGCCGAGGCAGGTGGATCGTTTGAGCTCAGGAGTTCGAGACCAGCCTAAGCAAGAGTGAGACTTCCATCTCTACTAAAAAAATAGAAAGAAATTAGCTGGACAACTAAAAATATATACAGAAAAAATTAGCCAGGCATGGTGGCACATGCCTGTAGTCCCAGCTACTTGGGAGGCTGGGGCAGAAGGATTGCTTGAGCCCAGGAGTTTGAGGTTGCTGTGAGCTAGGCTGATGCCACAGCACTCACTCTAGCCTGGGCAACAAAGTGAAACTGTCTCAAAAAAACAAAAAACAAAACAAAAAATATTAATTGATACATTCCCCAAAACAGTTTCAAAGCCTCTGCTAGATTCAGGTATAAGGCCATTTTAAGCAATTCTTAGTGCTTTTTGTTTAAACAAAAATACAACCTCAGAACCTTCTTATTTCGTTTTACCACAAATTATAAACTGATATTCACTCAGTACCCTGAGATTTTAAAAAGGGCATGGAGAGGCGTGTACTTCCACACGGCTGCAGAGTGGACGCCCACCCCTGGCAGAGGGGCTCTCAGGCCGAGGAGGTCACAGGCTGCCCACCTGGCGACCCTCAGTGCTGTGTTGCTCCTGCCTCACAGTTGACAGTACTTGGATTTCAGAGGAATCCAGGAATGTTTTAAGGTACACAGAGAATTTATAATAAACTAGAAATAGAAATAAGGTACTCTGAATGCATACCCAGTTTTTGCTTATTTAAAAAATGATAAATTTAAGAGTGCACATTTGCTCTAAATAGAGACAGATTTAACCGAAAAGCTTTCGCACTAAGAATAAAAAAAAATTTTATCATTTGTCAAGCCTCCTAGATGCAGGTAGGGAAACTTTTGAAGAATCAGAGATGAATGGGCAAAGGATGTGAATAAATATTTCTCCAAAGAAGATACCCAAATGTCATGTGATAAGCATATGACAAGATGCTCAACATTAAGGAACGGCAAATCAAAACCATAATGAAATACCATTTCACGGCCACCAGAATGGCTATAATAAAAAAGACAAACAATAACAAGTGTTGGTGAAGATGTAGAAAGATTGAAACCTTCATATACTGCTGGTGGGAATGTAAAATGGTGCCTCCGCTTTGGAAAATAGTCTGACAGCTCCTTAAAAAGTTAAACAGTTACCATAGGACCCAGCAATTCTACTTCTACGTATATACCCAAGACAAATGGAAGCATATATGCGTGCAAAAACTCACATGTGAATTTACATGCAGCATTATTCTTAATAGTGCCCCCACAAAAGGAAACAATGCAAGTGTCCATCAATAAATGAACAGATAAACTAAATACGGTCTGTATCCATACAATGGAGTATTATTGAAGCATAGAAAGGAATGTGGTTCTGACCATGAATAAACCTTGAAAACATGCTAAGTGAAAGAAACTACTTGCAAAAGAAAACACATTGTCTGACCCCATTTATATAAAATGACCAGAATAGGCAAAACTATAGAGACAGAAAGCAGGTTAAGAGTAGGAGATGACTGATAAAGGACACAGGGTGTTTTTTTAAGGTGATGAAAATATTCTGGAACTAGTGTGATGGTTATACCTCTTAGTGAATATATTAAAATCTGAATTCCATACTTTAAAAGGGCAAACTTTATGGTATGTGAATTATATCTCAATTTAAAAAACGAGTCAGAGATAAAAAATTTGGCATTCTTTTCCACTTGGTGACTATATTGAGGAGGATCTATTGTGAACAAGAGAAAAATTTTTTGCGAAATAAGACCATATTGTTTAACTCATCAGTTAGTAACAAATATTTAAGTAGCTTACTCCTCCTACAATGCGCAACAGGCATTATTACAGGTAGTTAAAGAAATAGATAGTGTAAATCTGTGGTCCCCAGGTCTTGTTCTGCAGACCAGTATTGGTCTGCAATCTGTTAGGGACTGGGCTACAGATCTCCAGACCATCCACCACCCACCCTTGCCCTGTTCTGTGGAAAAATTGTCTTCCCTGAAACTTAGGAACCAGGGGGGCCAAACAGCAGGAGATGAGCAGCAGGTAAGTGAGTGAAGCTTCATCTGTATTTATAGCTGCTCCTCATTGCTCGCATCACCGCTGACTCCCACCCCCCGCCCTGGAAAAACTGTCTTCCTTGAAACTGGTTCCTGGTACCAAAAAGGTTGGGGACCACTGTTATAAATCAGTTTAGAATAGGACAACCACTGGTAAAGTAATTTGCCTTCCTGAAAGAATAGGGTCTGGGCAAGCTGGATACGACTGTTACGAGGTATCAGAACTTCCAATGTGTGATTTCCAAGTCCATATAAGTGTGAGATACTCTTTTCTATCCTTAGATGGTCAGGACTTTTGCTTTACAAGGCTGTACCTCAGGCCACACAGTGACCCAGAAACCACAACTGCTGGTTTATCAACAGTAGAGCCAACTCTAGGGTCACCAAGGCCCTGCCTGCTTGGGGACACCAGTAACATTCCTGGCTCTGCTTTGGTCAAGCAGTACACATGCAACCCAGCAGGGGCTCGGGCTGCAGGGAAGATGCTAGGATAGGGAACACAGCATCCTCAAAAGGAGAAAAGCTTAGGCAGCTCTGAGGCTAGACACGCATATAACACCATCGAAAGCCTACTTTTCTTTCGTGAATTAAAAAATAACATTAAAATACAACTTACCCTCTTTAACGTGAATGTCAACTGTTTGCTGCCAACAGTGGTGTCTGATACACTCAATGTACCATTTTTTGCTTCAATTCTCAAACGATCTTCAAGGGTTTTGCTGTAGGAAATTTAAAAGAATAATACATTAATTAGTATTATATTTTAATTTAACCATCTGAAATAAGGTTTTTTTTTTTTTTTGAGACATAGTCTCACTTTGTTGTCCCAGATAGAGTGTGGTGACATCATCGTAGTTCACTGCAGCCTCAAACTCCTGGGCTCAAGCAATCTTCCTGCCTCAGCTTCCCAAGTAGCTGAGACTATAGGCATGCGCCATGATGCCCGGATAATTTTTCTATTTTCAATAGAGATTGGGTCTCACTCTTGCTCAGGCTGGTCTTGAACTCCTGAGCATAAGTGATCCTCCTGCCCTGGCCTCCTAGAGTGCTAGGGTTATAGGCGTGAGCCACTGTACCTGGCCTGAAATAAGTTTTAAATATTAATAGAAATGATCACATGAAGAAAAACTGTTTACATTTGTGATAAACAGAAAATATTCCTCTAACAGAATGAGGTGCATTCAAGTAGGCATCACTCATACTCAACAGATATACTGCAAAAACAGTGGCTGGCAAAAACACCCATTAATTTAATATTTTAAGTGGCATTACCAAAGATTTCAATGGTTGCTATTTATCTTTCTAAATCTTATTTCGGAAGCCAAATGCTAGAAGCAATATATTTCTGAACCCTGTCATTCATCATAATGGCCTGTGGCATTTATGGTTCTAAACTATTTTATATTTAAACTATGCATAAGTTAGGTATGTGAGTATTTTAACAATTCATCCACCTTCTACAAAAAAATGAACACAAATTAAGTCCACTGGTCGAGCCACAGAGAAGAGCTATGATAATTCTGATTTTTCCTTCACTCAGCCATAACTCTGTTGACTACAAGTCATCATCCCACAGTAAGAACAACTTGAAACACGAATCCATCTGATTACACTGAGGCAAGAAAAGCAGCTACATACTTTGGGTAAATTCTATCTGATTCAGCCTTAGTCACTGCTATCTCTCCAGGTGTCTTTCCCTTCAATTTCTTACTTGACTTACTCTTTCTGACATACTTTATCCCAAATTTAAATCCATTTCATTTCTTTCTTTTTTCGAGACACTCTGTTCCCTGGGCTAGAGTGCAGTGGTGTCATCATAGCTCACTGCAACCTCAAACTTTTGTTGGACCCAAGTGATCTTCCTCCCTCAGCCTCCCAAGTAGCTAGGACTACTGGCGTTCGCCACCACACCCAGCTGATTTTTCTATTTTTTGTAGAGGAGGGGTCTTGCTCTTGCTTAGACTGGCCTTGAACTGCTGAGTTCAAGCAATCCTCCCACCCTGGCCTCCCAGAGTGCTAGGATTATAGGTATGAACCACCATACCCGGCCCATTTCATTTTTTGATCATACTTTTCTAGGGTCTTTTTATATAATCTGTGTCTATATTAGTAGTTTGCTGTGCCCTGTAGTTCATTATCATCTGTATAATTAATACAATCTTGGCCCCTGCTTTCTAATAATTTGAATTTTGTATCAGTTAGATAATAATTCATAGCATGCTGTTATAATGTTTTATTATAGATCGGAACACTGGCCCTTTTTAAAACTTGGTTTAGAGGTAAATAAACTGAATTAAGTCTAAAGTTATACTTTCAAGTAAGTTTACATAGTTACTCTAACTTTTCTTTTTTTTTTTTTGAGACATAGTCTCGCTTTGTTGCCCAGGCTAGAGTGAGTGCTGTGGCATCAGCCTAGCTCACAGCAACCTCAAACTCCTGGGCTCAAGCGATCCTCCTGCCTTAGCCTCCAGAGTAGCTGGGACTACTGGCATGCGCCACCATGCCCGGCTAATTTTTTCTATATGTATTAGTTGGCCAATTGATTTCTTTCTATTTATAGTAGTGACGGGGTCTCACTCTTGCTCAGGCTGGTTTCGAACTCCTGACCTTGAGCAATCCGCCCTTGAGCAATCTTGGCTTCCCAGAGTGCTAGGATTACAGGCATGAGCCACCTCGCCTGGACTAACTTTTCTAGAAATGACTAAAGCAACAGATTTATAGCCCTGTGGTGAGACTGAGAGGGGAGAGGAGAGGGAAGAACAAAAGAAAGAATATGATTCTCTCTTATATTCTCTTCCCTTCTCAAAAAAAAAAAGTACACTCCCATCTCTTGCTCTCCTTGTATTATACCAAGCCAAATTCAGTGTACTCTTTTAAAGTTAGCACTAAAAAAAACTAACTGAAGAAAACGGCTGAATTGTGTGAAAGGATAGTCTTTTCCCTGAAATATGATCTTTGAAAGTAATTACTGAGCAGAACACAGCTCCTAAATGATCCCTAAGACAAAGAGATGCTCCTTTGAACTTCTGAGGCTTATGTTTGATGTTCACACCATGAGATTTATTTCTAGTTTATAACTACTAGTAATGTTCTAAACATACCTTCTTTATATAATTTGAGACATAAAGTGGTTTGCATAAAAGTAGCACTCTTTTCTAAGCAATAATGTTATTAAGAAGCACTTTTAAAGTACTTTACATCTTCAAAGTTCTTTACAGACCAACTAATTAATCCTTTTAACATCTCTGAGACAGAAGTATTTATCCTTGTAGATGGCAAAAAGAGAGGTGGGATGTTAAATGACCTGCCTCTGGCAACATAAGGATTCCAGTTTAAAACCAGGATTCCAATTTAAGAATTTCTGGGTTCCAGGAGAGTGTCAGGCCATACTTGACTTAGAAAGTTTTGTTCAGGAAATGTATCCATTAAGTACTCTAAATGACAAGCTTCCACATCACAAACCAAATGAAATTAAGATTTAGTTTAGCTTTCATAAAAATAAGAATTCAAAAGTGAAATGCAGACTGACTCTAGCCTGTATGTAAATTATGTTACCCTAAGCAAATTCCTCGACCTGTTCAGTTAATTTCATTCTTGTTCTTTCCTTTCATAGCTATAAACTCTGAAGTTTTACAGTTAACAGGAATTCTGAATAACTATGGAGCCACTGAGGCAAGATGGTACACAGAAAACACTAATTTGGGAAGAAAAAGACTTTTCAAGTAAATTGTGGGAAATTACTACTCTTTTAAGAATGACCTTATTTCCTCCATGATAGGGCACATAAATTCTGGGTTTCTCTCAATGTACTTTAGATGTGCACTTGTAAAAACTTGTTCTGTCTAGGTTACTTGGAAAGACAAGCTGAGTTTTAGAACGAGCCATGGCAGGAGATCAGACACAGACAGGGACTGTGTGTAGAGATTTCTACATTAAAGAAGTTCCACTTCCCTCCCTTTGAAAATGAGTTTACTGAAACGTGGCTGCTACCCAGCAGCTCTGCAGCCTGATTCTCGAGTGTGACTGTGGTTGGAGATGACTTAAGAAGTAGACATCGCCTGAGATCACCTGAAAACTCCTACTGAACAGAAAAACAAAATGCAGAAAGCCTGCTGCACGTCCCTCTCAGTGTGTTTCCTCCAGGATGCTGGCCTGTGGCAGGGAGGACAGAGGAGGATGGCAGGACCTTTCTCCCCCCTCCCCTGTCCTACTTCTCGTCTTTCCCCCTTCTAGGCTGTGGGGAACTTTCTCAATGATAGTAAAGTTAGGAATTTTAGGGAAAAACCTAATTGGGATAAGACAGACCAAAAATATCCCCGAATTTGTGGTGATTGCTAAGAAAATAGATAAAGCTTTTAAAAAGTTGAAAAGTGAGTAGAATTACCAAGTATAGGGTGGAAAGGGCTCTCAGAGGAAGAACTTAAAATAGTACAGCTATCTTAAAATACAAAAGAAAAGTAGGCATACACGGCAGGGGGAAAGATCAAATTAGATATTTATTAGATGCCCCAGGAAAGTTGATCAATTTGCTTCTTTGAGGTTTTAAAACATATACACATGTACACTTCTTTAGATAGAAATATTAAATACTTAATTAAAAACAATGCTCCTCAAATGAGAGTTTTTTAATCACTTTGCATGGAAGGGGAAGTAGGAGAGTAACAGATAATATACATAAAGGTACGTTCTTTAGTATAGAATTTAGAAGAAATTAACCCTAATTAAAATAAAGGAGTCAACCTTTCATACTCTATGCCAAAGGGAATAAATACAAAGGAAATGAAAAAATAGAATCCACAGATAAATGACAAATTTTAAGTATTTTTAAAATTTAATTTTAAGTACTTTGTTTTAAATAACTAACTTCGACAAATATTTACATATACCATAAAGGTTATTCAAAATTTTATTTTAATGCTCTCAGTTTGTATATGTTGCTTCAAAGGCCCTACTTCAGGAAAGAGAAAAATTCAAGCAACCATGAAATCTGATACCTTATCTATTAGCAAAAAGGATTCCTAATATCCGGTGGTGATGCAAATGTGGGGAAGCAGGCACTCTGGTCGGAGTGCAGAGTGCTCACGCCCTTCAGGAGGGCAAGTTACTACGCCTGTTGATCCAGCCAATTCCTTTACTAGGAACACATTCTAAAGAAATACTCACATATGTAACGGTGAAAAAGGTAAGAGAAAAACAAGAAACAAACTTAACGTCCACAATTAGGGGATTAGTTACATAAATTATTGCACATCCACCTTATGAATATTTATGTAGTCACAAGGTAGACCTACTGTACTGACAAAGAAAAACTTCCACGACTTACTATTAAATGAAAAGAGCAAGTTAGGCAATGGGATTAATGTGATCCATTCATATTAAAGAAAGGAAGGCTACCACTTTAGATACGTGAGTATGGACATATGCAGAGTGAACGTGTGTTTAAAAGGCTAGAAGTCTGGTGCACACACAGCCACGCGCTTAGGAAGGGAGTGTGGAGGGCCTGTATACCTAAGCATCGCAATGATGACATGACCATATATCACTGAGCACACACTAGCCCTTGGCACTTGGATGTTGAGTGTGGATAATGTCGAGTGGATAATGAGAATAAAGCAAACGAGTGCAAAGGGTTAATTGAGAAATAAAAGATTTTCTTTTTGTAAAGTGTATGTTTGGAATTAAATTACTTTCGAAATTAGATTTTTAAAATGCTTGTGTTAAAACACAGCTGCATTACTTCAGGTCTTATTCGCTATTGGTGAAGAAACTTAATCGAAGAGTGAAAATGTGCCATGATAATTCACAAAGTGGATAATGTCACAGACATGATGAGAAGCCCACAAAAGCTACTGAACTGCTGGAGAAGAAGATGAGTTCCTCAAAGGCAGGAGCTGTCTTAAAAATCTTTGAATTTCCAGGACCTACCACAGGGTAGGCACTTCAAAGGATGCTTTCATAAAGTGAACTGAAGGGGCCACCCAGCAGCTAGTATTTATTACCCAAGGAGAGAAGATATTTTCATCTGCTGAAATTTAGAGAGTTCTCATTCTAAGGACTCTTCCTCCACTGTTCACCAACACAGACACCTCCAACACTGTGCCTTGCGGGCCATGCTGCCCCAGATACGAGAGGAGGCTGACGTGCCCAGATTCTTAACTGAGGCCAGCAAGCATGAACGTCCGATCTTTCTACCTATACACATAATTATTTCCATGCACCCTGACTTTCTTCTTTCGGGTCTTTGAAGGTGTGTACCTCGCCCTTTCTGAGGCTCTCTCCTTAGCTTGTCTCCGGACCCCACTGCCACCTGATTCCTTACCAAATTCTACTTTGTCAACTGACTCCATTCTCTCATTTCTTTACTGCCCCCTTTCTGCAGTTCATTCCTCTCTGCCTCCTAACAAATCACATCTCCAAGGCCTAAAAAACCTTTCCCATAAAGTTCTTGGAATCAACCACTTCCTTTCACTGCAGAACTTCTTAGAGGAACCATCTACACTAATTGTTCACATTATTTTCTATCTGCTATTCATTCATCTATCTATTGCAGTCAGACATTTGGTCAGACTGCCTGGGACACTAGTCCCAGTGAGGCAATCCTCATATCGCCTTTTCCCAACCTTCATGCCTGGACCTCTCTGCTCCCGTGGACGCCGGCACCACTCCATTCTCTGAGACACTCTCCACATTTGGCTCTTTCTGCTGTCCCTCCAGTCCAACTCTGACAATTCTGTAGCATTTTGACTACCCATCTTCTCCTTTGCCTGTCCTTTACTCAGAATCTTAGCCCAGGTGATCAGTAGGTCTGTGACATTTCTAAAACTCTATGTATGACTTCATAGGCATTTGTATTTTTCTAAAGAGAGGTATATGGTTTTTATACAAAGACTCAAGAAAGATATTTTTCTCCAGGGTTCCATTCTTAGCCCTCACCTTACTTTACACAATCATAGTAAATCTCTTTTCAGTCCATGGTTTTAGCTATGCAATAAAAGCTGGTATCTCTTAGATACCTAGATACCTAGAGTATCTAGGTATCTAAAGATACCTAGATACTCTTAGGTATCTCTTTGGCCTCCTCTTCATGGGCCCCCATCGACATGCCACTAATCTACCCAACATGACCAAGAAGATGTGTAGGCTCTTGACTAAATGAGCTCAAAATGCAGCACATTACTTTTAGCCTTAAACCTGTTTTTCATTCTATGTTTTCTACCTCCAACATTGCTAAATATCTCAACATCATCGCTGATTGCTCCTTTCTCCTTTGAGATTAGCCACCATTTTCCTTTCTCGCTCTTAGGCTAGTGGATAGTTTGGCTCCAAGTTTGTCTGCCTCTCTCTACCCACTGTCCAGCCTCCCAGCCCTTTGACCTGGGTTACTGCAATTTGTGAGCTGGTCTCTGGAGGTCCAGTTTCGCCCCACATTGTCTTTCTAAAATGGAGATGTTTTGTTAACAGGTTTCTGGGAAATAGGGACTTTTAATGCCTCTGTGTTTTTATTTTCTACAACCAACATGTACTACTTTTATTACAAAAGTATTTGCAATATTGGGGGAGAGGTTGGAATAGATTTGATAGTGTTAATTCTAGCTTTGAAATCTTCCATGGCTTTCAGGTACTTGGTTAGGGGGTGCACCTCTCGAGCCACACCTGCCACTGTCCCCACTGTAGGAGAGTGCCCCCCCATCCCACAGCCTTCCTATGCTCACACCGCACCTCTGCCAAGAGTGCCATCCTTCCCACTTTGCTCTAGGTGCTCAGGTCTGCATCTTTCCAAAGACCGGTTTTCAGATGACCCCTAAGAAGGCTGCCTTAAATTCCCCCCAATGAGCCCCTTCCTTCTTACGTTCCTTTCCCACAAGTGCTGCAGGCATGTGGGCTGTGCCTTTCCCTCCCATCCTTTGGGTCTAGAATGGCACTCTGCTCACACCAGGCACTCAATGCATGCTTGATGAATGAATGGGTGGGTGAAAAGATGATAAGTGGAAGAATAAATTCACAAATAAAGTTAGCATATTATAAAGCTTAAAAACACATGTTGACAGACACACATTTATCTAAAAACATGACCATGCCAAGCAAAGACAACTCACTCAAGTATTAGGCTTCCATTCGTTATTTACTTTTCCCTTCATAGAAATAGTTTTAAAGATAGGCAAGTCCAAGTCAACATTTAAACATAATGCACTCAATTCTGATGCTGTCTTTTGTCGATTGCTTTGTGGTAACTTGCAGAATAAACATAAGGAATCACTTTAGTTCTCTCAAGGATAATGGTTCAATGCTTCATTAAATAATATTAAGATATTGCAAGTTCAGGATTTGCCAAAATAATCCAGTCATGACTGGAATATGTAGTTTGTGCCAAAATGCTAGCAAACTGTAGGCTATTCATACCAAAGGGTTATTATTTTAAATGGCGGGATTCTTATTTTAAGCTCATATAAGTATTATCACTTACATAGTTATTCTCAAAAAGAATGATTAACTCAGCGATGATTAAACTCAGAATGTTTAACTGCAGTGTATTAGCCCTGCTACTGTTTATTCTTAAATATAAATTTTTATCCTTTCTGTTTCATACTTCCATATGCTACTACAGCCCTTAGGCAGAAGGAAGAATGTTAGTGAAATTAGTCAGAACTCGCAGCCCCAAACTATGGCCTCCTATTACCATGGTTACACTCAAAGCAACTGCTCCCAGATTTTCTTGAGCAATGGGTTGTGGGGGAAATGAGTTCTTTATCAGCAGATCTTGAAGGAGTAATTTCCTGAGCTGACTGATGTGTAGTCGGGGCAGAGAAGAGTCACACTTTCAGCAAGTATTTATCAAGTACCTACTCTGTTCCAAGTACTTTTTCAGGAGCTAAAGTAGCAAATAAAGCAAGACAAAAATAGCAGATACTCTAACAAAAAAATTCACTCCACAGAACCAGAACACTGGAAATAAGTAGACTTCTTTCTACTTCTGAATAGGACTCTGAATAAAATATCTCAGAAAATAAGCTGTATAAAAAGTGAGATGGCACACACTGCTGATGGGAAGGGAAAATGGTGCCGCCTCTTTGGAAACAGCCAGTTTGCAAGTTTCTGAAAAGGCTAAACATAGTTTCTATATAGCCAACAATTCCCTCCAAGGTTCAAACCCAGAATAAATGAAAACAGATGCCTAGGCAAAAATGTATACACAAATGTTCACAGCAGCATTATTCATAATAGACAAAAAGTGGAAACAATCCAGATGTCCATCAACTAATAAACAGACATATCAACTGTGGTATATCCATACACTGGAATATTATTTGGTAATAAAAACAAATAAAATAGGTCGCTCCAAGTGCAGTGGCATTTATAATTAATTGATCACAACTAGTTATAGATTCCTTTGTTCCTTCTCCATTCCCACTGCTTCACTCGACCAGAAGAAAGAAAGAGAGAGAGAGAGAGGAGAAAGAGAAAGAGAAAGAGAAGAGAATTGGAGAGGGGAGAGGGGAGAGGGAAGAGGGGAGAGGAGAGAGGAGAGAGGGGAGAGGGGAGAGGGGAAAGGAGAGAGGAGAGAGGAGAGGAGAGGAGAGGAGAGAAGAAAAAACGTAACTGTCCCTCAGTATCTGCGAGACACTGATTCCGGGATCTCCCTTGGATACCAAAATCCATGGATGCTCAAGTCCCTTATATGAAAGGGTGTGGTGTTTCCATATAACCTGCGTTTATCCTCCCATATACTTTAAAACATCCCTAGATTACTTTTAATATCTAATACAATGTAAATGCTTGTAAATAGTTGTTATACTGTATTGTTTAGGGAATAATGATAAGAAAAAAGTCTGCCCATGTTCAATACAGTTATAAATTTTTAAAAATTATTTTCAATCTATATTGGTTGAATCCATGGATGAGGGACTCACAGATACCGAGGGACAACTGTACTAATATGTGCTACAACATGGATGGACATTTGCCAGGCATGGTGACTCATGCCTGCAATCCCAGCACTTTGGGAGGCTGAGGTGGGAGGACTGCTTGAGGCTAGGAGTTCAAGACGAGCCTGAGCAACACAGTAAGACCCTGTCTCTTCAAAAAATAGAAAAATCAGCCAGATGTGGTGATATACCCATAGTCTCAGCAACTTGGGAGGCTGAGACAGGAGGATCACTTGAGCCCAGGAATTTGAGGCTGCAGTGAGCTATGCTGACGCCACTGCACTCTAGCCGGGGCAACAAAGTAAGACTGTCTCAAAAACAAACAAACAAAAAAATCCCCATAACCCCACAAAAAAATAACAAAAAACATGGATAAACATTAAAAACCCTGTTTTTTAGATGCAAAAGGTCACACATTGTATAATTCTACTTATATGAGGCAAATCGATAGAGAGAGAAAAGTAGATTAGGCTGGGAGATGGGGTGGGTAAATGGGGAGTGGCTGCTGATGATGGGGTTTCTTTGTAGAGTGATGAAAATGTTAGCAAATTGTGGTGATTATTGCACAACTCTGAGAATATAATAAAAACAATAAATTATATGCTATAAGTAGGTGAATTGTATGTTATATGAATTATCTCAAGAAGTTGTTATTTAAAAAAGTGATATTGGTAGGTAAAGAAAACATCTTCAAAAGGTATCAAGCATATTACATCTGACTCTTGAACAACAGTTTGAACTGTATAAGTTCATTTACATGCGGATTTTTCTCAATGAAAGTGATATGGAGTATGCCCCCCTTTCCTGCCTCCCTGTCCACTTCCCCCAGCCAGCCCTGAGACAGCAAGACCAACCCTCCTCTTCCTCCTTGTTCTCAGACTACTCAAGGTGAGAACAAGGATGAAGACCTTTATGATGACCCACTTCCACTTAATGAAAAGTAAATATATTTTCTCTTCATTATGATTTTCTTAATAATATTTCCTTTTCTTTAACTTACTTTATTGTATGACTACAGTAGATAATACATGTAACTTACAAAATGTGTCAATTGAATGTTGACTTTTAAGGCTTCCAGTCAACAATAGGCTATTTGTAGCTAAGTTTCTGGGGAGTCAAAAGTTATATCAGGACTTTTGACTGCTTAGTGGGACAAGTGTCAGTGCCCCAATCCCCCAGTTGTTCAAGGGTCAACTGTACTAGCTTCTTTACTCACTAACATATCTTTTGTTAGTTAATGAGAACCAGAATTTTGGGATGCTTCTGGATTCTAAATTGAAAGATTCACTCTTCATCTGGTGTCCCAGGTATTCACTAGAAGCTGGTGAAATAAAGATGAGTAAGACATATCTCGACTCCAGAAACAATTTAGCTTGTTCACTGATGTCCTCCTGACCTTCTTCCTCCCCCCACTTCTGAAAAAACACCTTTTCTTGAATGGAAAGTGGAGGCTGGAGAAGCACAAGGTACAGGAATGATACCGACCCCAACCTAAGCCCTCATCTGTCCTGCCTGCTCCCCCCCTCCACCCCCAGCCTGCTCTCCTGTGCTCCGCAGACATTCAAGCTATCCTCTCAAGACATCTACTGTGACTCTACCACATTCAGATCTTATACTCTAATACTTTGCCTGGAAATGCCCAAAGCAGAAACTTACATAATTTAGAGCTTATACACAATTTGGACTTGAGTACCTAGTTTGCTCCTTACTTAGATGCTCGACAACTGAAAATTGTTAAAATAATATCACTTTTTTGCGGGGGGGAAGGTTGATGTTTTTGGTGGTAAATATTTATAACATAAAACTTACCACTTTAACCATTTTTCAGTGGACAGTTCAACAGCATTAAGTACATTCACATAGTTGTGCAACCATCACCACCAACTATCACCAGAACATTTTCATAACCCCAAACTGAAACTCTGTACCCATTAAACGCTAACTCCTTATTCCCTCTCCTCTAGCCCCTGGCAACCACTATTCTACTTCCTGTCTTTCTGTATCTGACTAATCTAAAATACTAGTCTTTTTGTTGCTCAATGATCCTTGGGTCAATGACAAAAAGGCTTAACATTTCTGGCAAATTTTCCAGGTGACTTTTTCAATAATCAGGTAAATTGAGATGGGATAAACATAATTGAGATCCTAGTTTTTAAAAATAACTTTTTGTGGCGAGACAAAGAATTTGTCATCTCTTAACTACCACTGTCCAAAAGGCTTCAAACCACTGATCTTTTGGGCACAGAATAAAATAAAAATGTATAGGTTAGGGAGCTCCATGGGGAAAAATCCAGGACAACAGATAAGAGCATGGCCTTTGCAGTTTCAAAGTGTTCTAAAGTATACTCAGCACACTCACAGGACTACACCTGTAATTTACTGCATGTAAACTCCACCTCAGGCCTGCAGGGTGCTTGCCTTGCACCAGCTCCTGCATGGCCTACCCCTCCCCTTCACTCTCCCACTCCCTTCCCTGCAGCTCCCACCATCCAAAGATGACAGAAATGTCATCTTTAGGGCCATGTGCCAACGAGAAGCAAGGGCTCAACCACATGCCAACTTGTCACTAAGGCAGTGCTACTCACTTCATCAGCTTCTGCTTTGTGGCAGAATCTTTGAAGCTTCTGAACTCTTCTCCTGCTTTGATCTCATAAAACTGGGGTGTTAGGACCGTCTGTTGGTCCTCCTTGAGTCGTTCCTGCCGCTTCACTTTTTCCTCCTGCTGGATAAGTCTGCGCTGCTTCCTGACCTCTTCAACCCAGTCTTTTTCATCATCTGAACTCTCCGAACTTTCTGCATCACTCGGTTTTCCTTCCAGTTCTTCCTCCTCTTCCTGAAAACAAATATAGTAAGCAGCAGCTCCTTTCCCCCAACCAAACACCGGCTCATTATTTTCTTTTAAGTAGTATTAGCCCATTAGGGTACGTGACAGCTGCTCCATCCCATTGCGTGTTCTAGAAGGAATGCCCTTAGTTAAATAAAATGTACTCCTAAGCTGAATGACAAAAAAATGCAGTTATTACATTGTGAGTAAAAACAAAGATTCTTCTAAATCACACAAAAAACTTAATATTGAAGAAAACAGCAGTAAATTCTAAACAATAAGGAGTACATTACTTTTTCATGAAGTTCTTGCTGCTGCAAGAGTCTTAGTTTCTTCTTCCTTTTCTCACTAATTTTTGAAACAAGTGGATTCAAAAGCCTAAATTCTTCACTCTCTTCATCTACTTGGAAGTCGGGGTTTTCAAACATAACTTTAAACCGATCATCAGTGAGAATATTAGGAAGGTTCTACAAGAAAAAGAGGAAAAAGTATGTAAAAATTTAAGTTAATATCTGAATAAAATCTGACCAGAAAGGTGGTTTAAAAACTTTCATCCCATTATAAATTAATAAGCCACATCAGGCATAAATTAACAACTCATTATGAAATTTCTTTAGAACCAGTTTCTAGTTGCTCTTGGGTTTTGTCTCTGACCAACAAAACAAATTCTATTAGTCTACTTTGCAGATGAACTACATTACTTTGTCATTACACACACTAAGCTAAGGATGAGCCTTTTTGGCTAACTTTATGCTTAACACATTAGAATGAATTTTCTTTAATTAACATATTTAATGCAAAAAAACACATTTCAAGAAAATATATCTGAAACTATGGTGACCTTAAAAAAAAACACAAAACAAAAAAAACCCCATAATTTTTTGAAACATGGCTTTTAAAGCATAGATAGGTATTATACTGAATTAGAATAAGTGATTCTTTTAACTTCATATCCTAAAACTGGGAGAAATGTACATAGATAATAAGTTAACAATTAGCACAGTAGGGTAGAAGGGAGCTGGTGGACAAGTTTATTGACTTCAACTGAGTTATTTGGAAACATAAGGGATGTTTCCATCCATTATAAGACAGCTTCATCAATTTTTCCCCCAGGCTGTTTAATTGTTCTCAAAGGATATAGTATATGTATCCTTTACGTAATAAAACTCTTGGCTATTGGGACTCATTTGGATAGCTCAGTACTGACACCAAATTCCTTTTTATTTGTACCATTTTTGAACAGTAAGTTTACTAAAATGTAAAGTTATCCGTTCATTTAAACAGATGACATAGAATCTTACATACTTAGGAGTCTCTATGTTCCTTATCTGCTATGCGCTTGGACACCAGACAAAACAACCTACTTAGAATGGTTTATAAATCAAAGTAAATAGCCTGAACATAGCTGGAAAAAGCTAACATGTTTGTGATGGACTTTGGCTCCACTGAACAGACCTCATTTTACTGTTTCTCCACTATTGAAAGTAAATAAGGTTGTAGACAGTTGACTTCTGAATACTGTATTTGTGTAACAGATCACACAAAAATTTGGTGAATCTTAAGACATTAAGGAACTTAGCATGTTTATTACTTGTTTGTACCTAAAAATCAATTAACCTGTAACTAAAATTCTATGAGATATGAAATTCAACAAGTCTTCTCTGATTAAATATCACTTCTAAGACAGACTCAGGACCAAGGAAGAAAGAAAGATAAGATATAGTTGTTGATCCTCATCTGTAAGGAAGAAAAACAAACCTGCAGGCAAGTATGCTACCAGGAACCTTCTGAAGGCTGCTCAATAAAGTTTAAGGAGCCACAGGAGCAGAGGCAAAGTCATCCCAATAAGGGACATCCCAGGAAGGGCATGTGGACATGGCAACTGGGAGTAGGCTTGAAAGATGAGTAGGTTTCAACAGGTAGAAATTTGAAGAAAGAGCATTTCCAGCCAACTAAGGAGTGGTGAACAGTCTGATGGCATAAGAATGGTGTATTTAATAATTTACAAAACCATTTTTTGATCAGGCCAGATTGTAAAGGATTTTAAATGCTATGACTGTCATTCTGAAGGCAAAGGGAAACCACTAGAGTAGTGGGAGGGAGAAGGGGAGGGGAAGAAGGGGAGATGGATGATGAACAGAAGCAGGCTTCGAGGTTTTCCAGTGACAAGAGCTGTGCTCCAAGAGACCGCAGCAGCATGGCTGCTGAGGAAGAAACGGAGAAACCAGCGACATGAGAAGACTAAGAAGCCACTTTAGGAAACTGGCAAAAGAGATGGGACCCGAATTAGGGCACTGGAACATAAGGGTGGGAACAGACACCTTTCAGGAAAGAATTTTCATGAGATACATTTCTAAATCAGAATTGATAGATCCAGTCATGGATAAGATGGGAGGGTTAAGAGTTAAAAACAAGGTTAGAAACTTTTCTTAAGCTTCTAGCTCAACTGACTAGGAAGCTGGTGATAGTGTGAGCTGGGACTCCCCATTGGCGAGCATTAGAAAAATAGGCGGGGTGGAGTGAAGGGTGAGAGACCTTGCTCATGTCTGCGGCACAAGAAGAACAGCGTCAGGATTCTGACAGACACCTTTGGATGTCAGAGCACGATGTATCAGGTCTCAGGAGAGGAGAGGGGGCTACGGTGTAAATTCTGGAGTTATCTATAAATATGGAATAGGTGATATTGCCAAAGAGTTAGATATTTTCAAATGAGTAGCTATGTGCCCATTACATAGTTTCAGGTTAAAAAAACCCCAAGAGCAGCACAATTCACAATTGCAAAGATGTGGAAACAACCGAAGTGCCTAAAAATACATGAGTAGATTAATAAAATGTGGTATACGTATACCATGGAGTACTATTCAGCTATAAGAAACAATGGTGATATAGCACCTCTTGTATTTTCCTGGATAGAGCTGGAGCCCATTCTACCAAGTGAAGAATCCCAAGAATGGAAAAACAAGCACCACATGTACTCACCAGCAAATCGGTTTCACTGATCAATACCTAAGTACATACAGGAATAACATTTATTGGGTGTCGGGCAGGTGGGAGGGGGGAGGAGGGGATGGGCATATACACACATAATGAGTGTGATGTGTACCATCTGGGGGATTATCACGCTTGAAGCTCTGACTCGAGGGGGGAGTGAGGACAAGGGCAATATATGTAACCTTAAGATTTGTACCCCTATAATATGCTGAAAAAAATACATTGATATTAACTACAGTAAAAAAAAAAATAGTGTATGATTGATTAAATTATAGCTGCTGTCACCAAAGAATATTAGCAAGTTAAATAAATTTATAATACATGTTTAAAAAAAAACCCAAGAGTAAATTTTTCCATCTTACTATATTTATTAAAGTAATATTTTAATAAATAACAGAGAAAATGTTAAAAAGAATATGTTGCTGATATTCTTAAATTTTTTTCTTCATTTAAAACAAATAAATTGTATTTCCTAAAACCATGTATGCTTTGTATGAACAAT
This sequence comes from Microcebus murinus, assembly GCF_040939455.1. Classification (NCBI taxonomy): domain Eukaryota; kingdom Metazoa; phylum Chordata; class Mammalia; order Primates; family Cheirogaleidae; genus Microcebus; species Microcebus murinus. The sequence continues at coordinate 7,853,277 of NC_134106.1, forward strand.
TATAAAATAAAAACTCTTCTGACCTAGCTGTAAAAATATTTCCCCCAGGGATTTTTCCTAGTCTAATTGATTGTTTCCACAGCTGTCTTAAAAAGAAAAAAGTAGGACATGGTATAGTTAGTGATGTTCTATAGTAGTTTATAAGTGTCTGGCTAGTGATCTGGCCCATAAATACACACATACACATGCTCAACACTTACCATTAAAATGTGGAAAACACCTTCAAGCACTGTTCATACCATAGCCCTTCCTCAAAGAATTATGTTTATCTGAGTGAGATGCTTATTAATATTAATATTTTGTCCCCCAACATAGTAACATACATGAGGAATGTTTGCCATTTTAAGCAAATTAATTCTTTCAATGCAGTGCTATCTGTGAATTAAGCGGGTACAGACTTCTGAGTAAAGATGGTGGCCTGAACATAAGCATTTCCTTCTCAACTCTCCTTAAGTCACCACAACAATAGAAAAGGGGCTTTTGAAAAAGGACACAAACCCTTAAGAGTGAGGAAGAAGGGGAACAGAGGCAATAAAAATTTGGACGCAAGAAAGGAAGTCTACATAAAATTCCACCACAGCTCTAGAAAGCCCAGCCCCCTGCCCCTTCCCACTGGAAGAGGGAGAGGGAAGGCACCTGGCAGGGGGCCCCACCCTGCAAAGCAAGGGAAGTGTGTGGTAACAAGGAGAGGAAGTGGAGGCTGGCACTCGAGGGTCAGGTGCACCCCACTGCTCCTTGGACCCCCAAGCTCTCGTGACCTAGAGTGGTCAGTTCTCAGAATGTTGGTAGCCAGGCCTTCACCTGACCAGCCAGGTGATGACCTGTAAGATAATGATATCTGAAGCTTCCCCATATAGTTTGGCCAAGTCACCACACAGGGACTGAGGGACCCTGTCTCCACCTCAGTTTTCATTCAGCTTTTTAACACCTATACTCTTCACTACGCACAAATAACCAAGGATCATGGCAAGAAAAACTTATTAAAATTTTTTTTCAAGAAAATTTCCCAGCACCAACACCTAAGTTTCTAGACCAAAAGGAGCCACCAGCATATGGGCCAGAGTTCTAGACTGAAAATGGATCCAACAGCTCAGCCCAGCCATCTCATGTGAGATTTCCTTGGACACTTCCTCTTTCTGGGCTTACTCTCCTATTTTAGAGGAGCAACTCCTCTAGTAACTTCCTGAGGAAGAGCAGCATGTAATGGCAACTGGCTGTTGTTGAAAGCTAGCAGGTTTGAAAATATCTTTACCATACCTCTCACTGCCTGACTGCTTGTCTATATTGCAAAATACTAGGTTGCAATCAATATTCCTTCAAGAAACTGAAGGTTCTTAAAATTCTTTATCCAACATGGGGTGGAGTAGTGCAGTGAATCCCTGGGATAATGGTAATGGGAGACTCCAGGATTTGAAGGTGACCAGTTCAGAAGAGAACAGGGCAGAAAGTTCTAGAATCAACTTCTTCAGGAAGGCAAATAAGTATAAAGTCTGATCTATATAAATATCTCAAAATGAGACTTAGATAATGGTAAAGAATGGGGGGTTGGTTAGCGATAACTACACAGAAAACAAAAGAGATAATTATTAACTGGAGGGGAAACAAAAGGTTGTGCAAGAAATTCTGTCACAGATTACTACTGACTCTCTCTGACTTGGCTGTAAACAACATTTGCCTTGTCATAACCATGTAAATGCTGAATACTGACTTATCCAAATTTACAATATAGCTTCCTTGGGAGGGAAGGTTATCAAAAGACAATACCTAACACTAAAAAGTCAAGAAGAAGTACTACAGGCAATATTAATAGAGCGTTTTATAACAATCAGCCAAAAAGGCAAAAGTAGTTGTCTCAGAAGAGGTGAAAATGGGGTAGGGGGTGGGAGGAAAAGAAGGTCTTTGAGATAGCCTACGTTCCCAACAAACCTTGAAGAAATGTTTAGTTTTTAAAACTAGGTATGTATAACTGTAATTTTTAAAAGGCCCAATTTTTAATTGGTACTAAAAAATCCTTAAAAATAATATTTTGGACATTAAAACTGATCTGATCCAACCCAGAGTATCTGTATATAATTATATCCTTTCCCTAAAGAGAGGACCAATAACTTAAAATAAGCTCTTACTGGTATTTAATAATTCTTGAAGCTATTAAGACATCTTCCATGGTTTTCTAGTCACAGAACACCCATGGCCTAGAGATCTCATGCACAGCTCTGCCTGGGCTGCTGCAGAATCCAAGAGAAGTACATTCATACAAGACTTTAAGGCAATAGTGAAAAACTAGCAGAAATGGCTAATGCAGAAAATGGCACTTAGGGAATATGGCTCTAACTAAAACGTAAATCCTTACAAGTCAAATGGATCACAGGTGCTTGTGCCTCTCAAAGCTGTTTGTGCACACTGGAAATCAATATGTATTTTTTTTTTGAAAAAATAAATGAAATAATCCTCAATTAGAATTACTATAACCAAATTTCTCGGTTTGGATAATGTCCAAATAATGCTTGTTGACATTATGTGATGGTTCACTTCCCATTGCAGGTTCAACCTCAACTATACAGTAAACATCTTATTAGACTTTTACTATGTTATCAGTGGTAGCAATATTTAGGAACACATTTCACTGTCTGTCTCTATTAATTTTAGTTGCAGCCAAAGCAGAACATAACTGCAAGATACTAACTTTCAAATCAGGAGATATCAAAGCTAGTAAAGCTCTTGAGGTTTTGAGGAGCTCAGTTCAAAGGCAAGACTAATGAACTGTTGATGAATATAACAATTCTTTCAAGTATTCTTTATAATTATAATGAAGGATTCTTTCATTAATTCATGAAGGATTTTTAAGGTCTTCATTTTATATAAGCTAAAACTGTTAAGCAACAAATTATACAAATTTTTTCTAAGAACAACCTCAGATTTTCAGAAGACCATATATAAGTATTTCTGGAATGAAATGGAACTCAGAATAGGGCCTAATTTGAACCACCAAAAAGCAACTTAGGGGCACATTTTACATATACTACCCTCTAGCAGAATTTTGTTATCAGGTGACATGGCTACAAATATAGCATTTCCAGCTACAAAGGGCTGGAGAGAAACTGTTGTTTGATGAAAAAAGACAAGAATTTTCACAGTTCTTATTCTTGCACTTACAGTAGAAACAGAACACAGCCTGACAGTTCTGTATAGGATGACCCACAAATAGGTTCTAAAATAAATAAATACCATCTTGATAATTAGAGACTATGTAGCAGCAAAAAAGAATGTCGATGGAACACAGATTTGACTGGAGATAACAAAGGCAAGTCCTTGATTTGTACAGAGCCAAAAGGAATGAGTAACTGTGGTGTAGTTAAATAACACCAAATGCCCAAATGACACAGTTCAAATTCAGTTACCTCTCTTCATGAACTGTTGAGTATTTGCATAAAGTACAACTCTGCTGCTAGCTCTTCAGTCCACAAATAACTAGGCAAATAATGGATGCACATCATGGTCAGTGGGCAATCATATCACTTCTTTCAAAGCCTGTCAGTGGTTGGTCACTGTGCGCCATGCAGTGTGATATGCATCCTGTTCGGTTCACATAGACAGAAAGCATGTCTGTCTTGTGTTGCCTCTTTATTTTTTTTATTTTTTTATTTTTTTTCTGGGATCAAATCATTTTTTTTTTATTTCGGCATATTATGGGGGTACAGATTTTAAGGTTTCAATAAATGCCCATTTCCCCCCCTCCCCCCACAAGTCTGAGTCTCCAGCATGACCATCTCATAGATGGTGCACATCTCAATCATTATATATGTATATACCCGCCCCCCTCCCCCCTGCCCAATACCCTATTACTGCAGTACCTATGTGACCACTTAGGTGCTGTTCAGTTAATACTAATTTGCTGGTGAGTATATGTGGTGCTTGTTTTTCCATTCTTGGGAAACTTCTGTGTTGCCTCTTTATATCCCCAAAATAAACTTGTGACATTTTACAAAAATGGACAATTAAGAAAGATCTGGTCAATAAGGATGAAACCGCAGAAAAAAAATCTCAATCAAATTTAAAGGGAGTAACAGAAGCAAGAGCTGACTGTGGGAATGTGCACGGTGCCACTAGCTGGGGCTCTAGATCTGCAGTCAGAGGATCATGTGATGGCAAATATCTTGAAATAAATGAGGAAAGCAGTTATGACAAAAAGGAGGACAATGTCCCAGTAGAAGTGGCACTGCAAAAAAACTTCACTTTAAAGCAACTCTGAGACATTTCCTGATATCAAAGGGTAAAGGATAAAACACCAGAAGCTCATCCAAACTTAGAAAGGAGTAAGACACTTTGCTGGGGCAAAGAAAAATGCTGGCTCCTTATCTTAAGTTTAGGGTAAGAAGAAAGTGGGTACTGTTCCAAATACTCTTACATGTTCCCCCACCACAAAAAAGCACTTGATTATGCTTTGCTTTTAATATTTTGAATTACAGTATATGAAACAGATCCTAGTTTTCCTATTGTTTTCATTTCATTACATTTATAATGGACAGTAAGAGAACTTTTAATGTTTCAACAAAAATGTTTAAAGGCACAGAATAATGGTAATTTTTCCCACAGACTATGAAGATCATTTCTCATGTGTTTAGTTTGGGAGGTCATCTCTACCATCCTGCACTACCTGTACTCTAAATCTTTGGCTGCCCCCAACCTCAACAGAAGTCTATTAAAGAAAAGAGAGTCAAGGAAAAGGGACTTCTCCTGCATCTTTATTATAATCAACTTTATAATCTGGCATACCATGCTGCACAAACTAGCAAAATTAAATTTTAACTTCAGCGCCCTACCCTCCCTATCATATGATAAGGACTCACGCATGAAGCACTGCTGGGAATGCATAAATCTGCAGCCTAAATTTGCTCTACTCTCTACCTATGGAAGCTTTAAGGCATGTAAATACAAAGATCACTTCCAAGTACCCTGTAAAGTGACAGTATGAAGCTGAAAAGTTACTTCCCTAATCATCCTTAGTCTCGGCTAACAAGAAGATCGATGTGAGTAGTCTGAGGAGAAAGTTAATATAGCAGGGGGCGCTTGCATTTTACACACTTAGAGATATACAGTGGTGTAAATTAGTTCTGTGCACAGCCATAGCACACAGATATAAATTCCAATATTAAGAAGGTTAAGTAATTATTTCAACATTGGCATACTATTCATGTCACAAAAATGGAAACATAAAAGCCATCTATCCATTAACTTAAGGAAGGCTTCTAAAAATTAAGATTTAAATAATATGTTAAAAGAATGTAACAGAGCAGGACAAAGGGATACAGGAAAAGGCTGAGGAAGCAGAGGACTGCAAGAGGGAGCAGCGAGTCTGACTCCATTCAGAAATCAGCATGAAGTGCCCACGTCCAATCCTTGCATGTTATAGATGAGAAAACCGTGACCCAGTGAAGCTAAGGAATCACCCAAGATTATACCCGTGAGTAGAAGAACCAGAAACAAGACTCCTTACCTGAAGTCCCTGGGTATTGATGAAGACAGCAAAACAAAAATAACCACAAAAAGAGTTAACTTATTGTGCATTCATTTACCTGGTTAAAAACCAGAGGACACGAAAAGAATGAGCAAACAAAAAGCCTCCCAAGAGCAGCACACAGCTGTCCCAAAGCTACACGGTTAGCCCCTTAGTCAAAGAGTTAGGTCCCACAGGCTCTTGCAGAGAGATCAGATCTTTGCAACGGATTCCAGTACATAACCAAGCTAGGCTATCTGTCTACCTGCCCGAGCTAAGCAGGTGGGAAACAAGATGGGGAAGAACCCAGGAAGTCTTCATATACCTGGAAGAATTAGAAAAATCTCATCTCTGGACAGTAACAGCTAAACAAGCACTAACCCTTATTTATAACATGACTGATCTTCATCTATTTCCACACTGGTAAAGGACAAGCAGCAGTTACACAGCCTGCTCACTCTCCGTAACATCAAGTCTAAATAAAGATAGGTTACTTCTGCAGTTACAAACAAATCTTGTTAGTACCAAGAAAAACAATAATCTAGATATTTAACAATGAAAGGATTAAGTAAATTATAATACATCCATAAGATAGAACATGCAGCTATAAAAATATTTACAAAGACTTTTTAACAAAATGGGGAATCGCCCTTGTTATTGTCTAGAACCAGAATAAGTATTTTACATATATAAGACTATCTTGCCATTTTTCTTTCTAATTTTAAGAAAAAGAAAACAGAAAGGAAATGCATTAAAATATTAATGATGTTTTCTCTGGTAGGAGTCATATGGGTGGCTTTCTTCTTGATGTTCTTTTCTATTTTCCAAACTTCCCAAATTGAGTATATACTACCTCATAAACAGAAAAAACAAACAAAAACCAAAACTACCTGTGTTTTAAAGTAAAAAGAAACAATTAGATACAAGTTACTATCAAGCAAATTTATCAGTATTTTCTGAGATATTTATAAAATCTTACCTTAACTTTCTTTTTCCATGTAGATTTTTGCTTCTCTTCTTCTTCCTCAATTAATTTTAGTGCCAGCTCTTTGTTAACTTTTGGCAATTTCTAATAGAGAGAGAGGGGAAAAAGCTGTACTAAGATATCTACATTTTACCTTTAAAGGTTAACAGCTCTGTAAGGAATATAATTTCATAAATCAGAGATATCTAATTCTTATTTTTTAAACTTAATTATTCTCAGAGTAGGAAATGAAGACCCAAGTGACGCTATCCGGTGGGACTCATGGCAACTGTGGCTTACTGCTGGGCAGGACGTGCCCCTACCCATGCAGTCCAGCGTACTGACAGGCAAGCTGGGAAAGGCTGTATTTGGGCCACATCAGCCACGGAGGGTCTAGGACCCCCTCACTGATTGACAGGAGGCAAATGGGTCTGGTATTGTAGCTTCTGGCTGGGGTTGCAGGGAACTGCTAAAATGTGACCAATAATGCTAACCGTACTATTTCCTGCTCCTGAATACTAAATTTCTAAAGGGAATCCTAGCTATAAGTCTGACAACTCTCAGGATAAAGTTATAAGCTATCCATTGTCCTTTTCCACTTAGTATTTTATAGTCCATGGTATAGTAAGTAAAATACAACTGTGACAAGCACTGTAAAGTGCTGGGGCAAAAGGGCTCCACAGCCCAGTCTAGCCCAGCTCTCCTTGGCAACACATACATATTCATCATTTTTAAGAACTTTTATGAGATAGTCCAGAAAAAGGAGTAATTACGGAGGGTAACTGCTGAAAACCATCATGAGTCTTCTGAACTGAAAGAGTATATACATACATATATAAAATATATAAATTTTTTTAAAACTAATGTTCAGTTATAAATATTGGCATCATTTGGTGATTAAACGTAATCAACAGGGGCGGCAAGAGAGAGACTGCAGGCAGGAAAAGGGGGGCGGGACTAGCTCTTCCCTGTCTGCTCGCTGCTTGGGTTGGCATCACATAGCACCAGGTCTTCGCCCTGAAGCAACAGATGGTTCTGGCAGCAGTGGTAGATGCTGGTTTGCAGTTTCTAACACTCCCAGGTATATTCTCGTTCTGCCTCAAAGTCTGCAGCACCAGCCTGTGGCCTCTCCTTAGAAGTCTGGGTCCCCTCATCCCATTCCCCAGCTCTGAAGTGGTGGCTGCTTCCTGTAGTTAACCTGTCTTACCGATTGGTTTTGCTTTTTCAGTTCTCCAATACCTGGTTAATAATTCTTTACACTGAATTCTCTCTACTAACACAACTGGTGTGGTTTGTTTCCTGACAGTCTAATGACCATTTCCCATGATCCAAACAGAGAGCCTGAGACGTGGCCAAAGGTCAGTAAGAAATGGGGATTAGCAAAGCCCTAACACTCCCCAAACTGAAAATCCATTTGAAAATGCAATCATATTTTCTTGGTGGCAGTGATAATATCAGTCATTCTAGCATAATTTCCAACAATACCATTACCATAAAGTTCATAGTGATAAAGCTAACAAAATACACCAAAAATATTAGTAAAAGACACAAATTAAAAATGAAAAGTCAAAAAATGAATGGTAGATTTCTTTGGAATAATACACAAAATGAAAATCGAGTATTCTTCTTTGGTAAATTCACTGGTAAGTATAATATTTACCTTTAATTGGACTCTCTGAGCACGTGTTTCTTCTATCTTCTGCCGTATTTTATCTTTCCTATATTCTTCATAAGCAAATGGATTTACCATCAATTTCACCTTTTCAAAATGAAAAAAAATGGTATTTATCAAAATCATTTTCATATTCACCCTGTTACTCCAAAGAATAGACAGATCCTTTACAAATCATAAGTATGTTTTATGAAAGTGCAAGTAGAGAAGAAATGGCTTCGTATTTACCTTGTGATAGAGTCTTATGTCCATGAAAAATCCATGCATATATGCCCTGAGAAAAGGTGATCCAATGAGATGTGTGAGCCCTGGGAAAAGTTAATCAGAAGAGGTGGGTCCTTATGGAATCTTAATTAATATTTAACAGTTTTTCTTAGACAAAAATTTTATTTTAATAAGATTTCACTTCTGAGTAAAAATTTAAGGATTAGAAGAATTGCTAATCTTCAGTATCTATGGAGAATATTTAAACTACTTCAGCAATATCATCCTTATTTTAAATGTAATACTAAGAATAAAAATGATGAAAAAGTCTTTCGGAATTATGACAGACTGGTAATGAGAGCTCCTTATATAACCCTTTGAGTGGTTCTCGGACTTTTGGTTTCCACAAACCAATTCCACTTAAAAAATAATACTGAGGATCAACAATAAATTGCCAAATTCTATATTGCCAAGTAGGAATAGGGAGAAGGGCAGGAGGAGAAACATTGTTATAGCTCATAATTTCCAAAAACAAAGGACACTGTCAGAACAATAACTTAGTTAAGAACACAGTCTTTTTAAGAAAGAGGAGCTGGCCGGGCGTGGTGGCTCATGCCTGTAATCCTAGCACTCTGGGAGGCAGAGGTGGGCAGATCCTTTGAGCTCAGGTGTTTGAGAGCAGCCTGAGCAAGAGTGACACCCCATCTCTACCAAAAAATAGAAATTAGCTTGACAACCAAAAATATACATACAAAAAATAAGCCGGGCATGGTGGCATATGCCTGTAGTCCCAGCTACTCAGGAGGCTAAGGCAGGATTGCTTGAGCCTAGGAATTTGAGCTAGGCTGACGCCACGGCACTCTAGCCCGGGTAGCAGAGTGAGACTGACTCAAAGAAAAAAATGAAAAAGAAGAAGAAAAAAGAAAGAGCAACTGACAAATTTCTACCAATAGAAATTTGGTAGATAAATATACCCAGGTAGATAAATATACCCAAATGTCTATAGATAAATATACCCAGGCACTTGAATGACGACGTTACACACACACACTCTTCAATGTGGACTAATGAAAGGTTCACTACCAATCAGGGTAATACCTTTCACAGAGTTTCCTAGTTTTAATAGATTACACTTAGAATTTGTGGTGCTGGTGGTCACATGAGAATGCTCTGCATACATCACAGGAATTATGTATTAATTACAAATATTTACACTGGAAAAAGTTATGAATCATGTGACATTCCCAGGAGGAGCATCTATGGTATGATATTAAGTGACTGTCTTCCTAAGGAAAACATTACTCTGCTTTCCAAATTTTAGAATTATGTATCCATCTAGACCAGTAAATCAGACATTAGGCAAAAATCACATAGTAGTACAAAATATTATATACAGTACAGAACAACATAAAAAAGGCAAAATTAAATTTAAGATAATGTCATAATTGTAAGACTTCATCAGAAAAATATTTTCATAGAATTCTCGTTAGGTTAATATAACTAAAGGGTTTAGACTTTCACAGTGGAGTCTCAAAGAGGGCTGAACCTTAATGAAATGTACCAATGCACAACAATCCAAATTTATGCTCCCGTACGTGTTTATTATGTAATCTTCCCTCAAAATAATTGGTCTGATTAACTATCAAATTATAAAATACATATACTGGTGATAGCAAAAATAATTTTTGTTTTCTCTACTAACATCACAGAATTATTCCAAGTTAGGTCCTAAATAAATAACAAGCAGAAAGCTTTTCACAGCAAAATAATCCTCAAAGAGAATCTGACCACAGTAGCAGTTCCCACAGTTAGCTCCACAAAATATTTGTCCCCAGAGATCTTCTGAGGAAAAAATGGTTCTATGGTCAAGTAAGTTTGGGAAATGTTTCATCCTTTCCTTCTCTGCCTGGAGATTTATAATATATGGTTATATTAAAGGCTCCAAGAAATCCGTAAGGAAAGAAATTGATTTAACTTTGCTTAACCTTAGAATTTCCCAAACTTACTTGCCACAAATCTCTTAAAATAATAGTTAGTATTCACTCACTGTATTTTAGACACTGTGCTATTTTGCAGGTGTTATCTGATTCATTCTCTAAGCAACTCTATGGGGAGGTACCAATATTATTCCCATTTTACAGATGAGGAAACCAACGCTTAAAGAGGTTAAGTAAATTTGCTGTCACACAGATATTAAGAGGCAGAGGTAGGATGTAAACCTGTGCCAGTCTACCTCTAATGCCCACGATGTTAGCCACTGTGCCATCCATGCAGTCCTTTCACAAAAGAAACATTCCAAGGAACAAACTACAGGAAATAGAAAGCTAGAAAATCTGTGAAAGGCCATACCTCACTTCTACTTCTAAGATAACCTATTTAGAAGGTTTTATATAAGATGGGGAAATGATAACCAATGCCTTACTTAATATTAAAAGATATTAACAATACACATTAAAATGCTTTCTAATATAACTGGTATTTTGTTGAATATTATATCTACTTCTACAGTTTTAAAAGTAAGCAGTATATTTTAACAATATGCATCTTAAATTCTATAACTGCTTTCCTCACCCAAGATAAACACAATAAAGAGACTGAAAAAGCACCCACGATGTACTAAACATGGTAGTTTTTTTAAAAAAAATCCACAAAATAATGCCTTTTTCTATTCAATTTAAAAATGTAGGCTCCAGCCACCCAAGATGCTGAAACGAAAGGCGCCAAGGGGAAGAAAGTGGCTCCGGCCCTACCGTAGTGAAGATGCAGAAGGCCAAGAAGGTGGTGAATCCTGTTTGAGAAAAGGCTGAAAAACTCTGGCATTGGACAGGATATCCCACCCAAAAGGGACCTCACCTGCTTTGTCAAATGGCCCCACTATATCCAGTTGCAGTGGCAAAGAGCTATCCTCTATAAGCAGCTGCAAGTGCCCCCTGCCATTAACCAGTTCACCCATGCCTTGGACCCACCAAACAGCTACTCAGCTGCTTACACTGGCCACAAGTACAGACAAAGCAAGAGAAGCAGCAGCAACTGTTGGCCCAGGCTGAGAAGAAAGCTGTCACCAAAGGGCACGTCCCACTAAGAGATCACCTGTCCTTCGAGCGGGGGTTAACGCTGTCACCACCTTGGTGGAGAACAAGAAGGCTCAGCTGGTGGTGATTGCATATGGCGTGGATCCCACTGAGCTGGTTGTCTTCCTGCCTGCTCTGTGTCGGAAGATGGGGGTCCCTCACTGCATTATCAAGGGGAAGGCCAGGCTGGGGCGACCAGTCCACAGGAAGACCTATACCACTGTCACCCTCACACAGGTTAACTTGGAAGACAAAGGAGCTCAGGCTAAGCTGGTAGAAGCTATCAGGACCAATACAATGACAGATACGTGAGATCTGTCCTTATTGGTGAGACAACATCCTGGGTCCAAAATCTGTGGTTGGCATTGCCAAGCTGGAAAAGGCAAAGGCTAAAGAGCTTGCCACTAAACTGGTCTAAAGGTACACTGTTGAGTTTTCTGTACATAAAAATAATAAAAATTATCCTTCAAAAGAAAAAAAAAAGAATGTAGGTGAGTGTGACACAAGCATATTATGAAAATTATGTTGGAGATGTTTAAGAAGCCACTCAGTAGGAAGATCTTATTTCACTCTATTTCATTCATAAGTCATTTTTTAAAGGCTAAATTCAGTTCCTTTCTTTATAAACACATTAAAATTTAAATGACTCTCCTGGTGGTAAATGGCAGAAAATAATTCTGCCTGGATTAACTGCTATGAGACAGATATACATTAATAATAAAGTTTAAGAACCACTCAATCTAACTATTACATGATTCTATTTTCCTTTAATATTCAACTGCTATGGCACATTTATTTGTTCCAAAGTTAAGGCCAGGCCCCGTGGCTCACGCCTGTAATCATAGCACTCTGGGAGGCCGAGGTGGGCAGATTGCTCGAGGTCAGGAGTTCGAAACCAGCCTGAGCAAGAGTGAGACCCCATCTCTGCTAAAAATAGAAAGAAATTAATTGGTAACTAATATATACAGAAAAAATTAGCCAGGCATAGTGGCACATGCCTGTGGTCCCAGCTACTTGGGAGGCTGAGGCAGGAGGATTGCTGGAGCCCAGGAGATCGAGATTGCTGTGAGCTAGGCTGACGCCACGGCACTCACTCTAGCCTGGGCAACAAAGCAAGACTCTGTCTTAAAAAAAAAAAAAAAAAGTTAAGTAAGTTGCCCAGACTGTAGAGAATGGATCCTCTAAGTTTTCTCACTCTCAGTAATTTGCAACACTGTGAGCTACGCTAACGCCACAGCAACAGAGTGAGACTCTGTCAAAAAATTAAAAAATAAAAAAAATAATAATAGCTTGCAACATAGCCCCTTGCCAACAACAGAAGAGCACCACGTACTCTCTTTATCCTACAGAAGAGTGCTAGGCCAGCAGGATAAACGTACTCTTCCTGGGGGCTGGTATGGCTGGGGAAGCGCATAAACTCTGGGTTTAAATCCCAGCTTTCAAGTTTACTACCACTGAAGCTTTGGGCAAGTTACTTTCAACTTTCTGTGCCTCAGTTTCCTTATCTATAAAATAGAATCACAGTAGTACCCATTCCATAGGGATGTGAGTATTAAATGAATTATATGTAGAATGCTTAGACTATCACCTGCATACAGTAAGCCGTAAGTTTTTGCTGTTCTTATAAGACATTTCTTGGCTTCTGACCTTTAAACATAAAGTAACTATTAAGGTTCTATTATATTTGAAGACTCAACCAATGGGTTCTAAGTTTTGGTTTGGGTCTTCTATAAGCAAACTGGTCTCTGAGGTATTTTCAAAACTTGATTATACTTGAATAGCACTTGAAAAAAATCATTGCTTTGTTGACAAATATTTTTTCTATACATAGTCAATATTCTAAAAAAAATTATTTCTCTTTTAAAATAAAAAAAACTTCAGTAGGTTAAATTTACCTGAACCTTTCTCTAAGCAGAGATCACCAATCTGACAATTTATAGTACATTTAATATCTGATTTGGCAGAAAGGGAAGACTGGAATATCAGACAAACTTGGCACAGCCCATTCTAATGTTCAAAACTCAAAAAAGGTAGAAATAAAATAATTTTATAAACATTTTATTATATTTTTTACCTAAATTTTCAAGGTCTTTCTTGGTGACAAATTTATAATCATCATAAACTGTGCTTTCTGGATTCTCTTCTAATTCTTCCGTCAAGTTGTCCAAGAAGGAACACCACCTAGGAGCAGGACCCAAAACCTGTTGGTGTTTATTAAAAGTTAGCAAATGTACATTCTCACCATGTTATCTAAATCTTAGTTATCTTACAACCAGATTTTTTAAGCTGCAGGCTTTCCGATGTGAGAACACCGGGCTCAGACAAAATGGAACTTCCAATGACGACTTAACCTGTTTATTTCAATAGCAATTAATTATACAGGGAAAAAAAAAAACCCAAAATCATAATGGAAATTATTAAGTAAAGTTTAAACTTTTTGGAAAAGGGAAGGTAGGAGGAAAAGAGTTATAACAAAGAAAAACAGCCCCTGTTAACACCCTCTTCAATTAAAAAAACAAAGTAGATGTTGCCATACTAATTTAGCTATATTATTTTGCCTGATTAAATGAAAAAGGGTGATTTCCTTCACCCCCAACAAAGCTATTCTTTTTTTGGGGGGTGGGGGTGTCTTCAGATAAGGACCAGAAAACCTGCTAGACAAATTCTAAAAGAGCTATAACACTGAAAAACAATTCTTAATGAGCATAAAATGAGTCTTGTAGACAAGTTTCATATTAGCACAATCTACATAACTTTTAAAAGGCGAAAGTAAAGGTTTTTTAAGACACAAACTATCAAGAAATGCAAGGTATTTTTAAAAAGTCAAGGTAGAATACTTTTTAAAGGAACTGCTATGATTTTAAGTAACTTTAGGACAGCAGCTTGAAGTCAGCAAATGTTTATATTAAATGCTATTACATAGAAAACATTGTGCTAAACCAAAGCCATTGACCATGATCTCCCTGGAGAAGTTCTCAAAATCTAGCTGGGCAGAAAGGCATGTGCACTCACATGGTCATGTAAAGCAATGAACTCAGATTGTGTGGCGTTCAAAGGAAAGATGGATGGGAAAAACAGGGAAGACTGAGACACTGAATAAACATATTTGAAAGGACCTAGAGTTTGGAATGAACATGTGAGCAAGCTAGGCAAATCATGGGGCATTTTCTGAGGCTTAGAGTTTAAGTACTAGAGTCACATCTTATAATGGTGTGCTACGTAAAACAGCAAGCTTTTCTTCTTTTAGTCAAGATGGAAAGCACACTAGTATTGCTTTTCTAAAATATAAGATCCAAGGTATTGTCCTTTTGGAAGGAGAGGGACTTCATCTGTTTTGTTAACTGCTGAATTTCCAGCCTAGAATAGTCCCTGCCACATAGTCAGTGGTAAATAAATAAACCTATTCACACATACAAATTTCATGTGTACAAGATCCTAAAACTTAAAGGTGCTCTCTGGCAAAAGTATTTTTTAAATGGTCTAATTTTCCTTATTCAAATAAAAACACTCAAATTCCTTACCATAAAACTATCGCATATAAGAACACTTTTTGGTAAAAGTCAGATCTATTTTGACTCCTATGCAAGGAGGCACTGGTTACCCCAAGTGCCTCAAAATATAATAGTTTCATGTTTAAATCAATCATAAACATGGGCTTCAAAGACAATTAAAAAGATTATACCGTGCACACTAACTTTTGAGGGTGAGGGGCAGGAATACGAAAATATCAGGCCAGATCTGAATTTATTTTCATAGTCCACTTTTTTTTTTTTTTTTTTTTTTTTTTTTTTTTTTTTTTTTTTTTTTTGAGACAGAGTCTCGCTTTGTTGCCTAGGCTAGAGTGAGTGCCGTGGCGTCAGCCTAGCTCACAGCAACCTCAAACTCCTGGGCTCAAGCAATCCTGCTGCCTCAGCCTCCCAAGTAGCTGGGACTACAGGCATGTGCCACCATGCCCGGCTAATATTTTTTTTTTCTATATATATTAGTTGGCCAATTAGTTTCTTTCTATTTATAGTAGAGACGGGGTCTCACTCTTGCTCAGGCTGGTTTTGAACTCCTGACCTCGAGCAATCCGCCCGCCTCGGCCTCCCAGAGAGCTAGGATTACAGGCGTGAGCCACCGCGCCCGGCCCATAGTCCACTTTTATAATACAGTGTTCCACAATACTCTTTTTGGTTATCTGGATTCTAATTTAGTTGTTTTAAATTACCTCTCAGGGGATGGGTCTAGTTATGGTAAATAATCTCTGCGATCAGAATCATGGCCATTAGATTTTTATAGGAGAAAGTATTTCCATCAAAAACAAAATTAAATCTAGTGGTTGACTTTATTAATCACATTTCCCCAGTTCCTTTTCAGAGAAAAAAACATCAGAACCACCATAACAAAGTTGAAATTACTGATTTACATTGGAATGAATTGCAGGTTTTATCCACATCAGAGCTTTTCTCAGAGGCCGAACATTAAGTTGCAAAAACAATGGCTGGTTTAAACAATAAAGGGGCTTAACCATGTGCCACAGCTCTCTGATATACCTACAATAACCATAATATTGATGTGTGAAGCTTCCTTGCTGCCTTTGTAGCCATAACATATGTTAAACCTCAACTAATCCTTAAAATATATTATTTCCTAAATTTCAGGTTTTACAACTTGAAGAAAACATTCTTTTTAACCACAGATGGACTATTACTACTAAAGCGGGTTTTCTGTATTGTTGTTATACTGTTATATTCTGTACTTTAATCAAACTGATTATTGCTTGTTTATCTACTTTCATGCAAGTTTTGAGTTTTGTTTCAGAAAACTGGTGAAGACTGTTCTACTTTAAATTTTTAGTATCTATTAATGACCTTTCACTTTTACTTTATAAGAATTTCTTAAAGGCACAGGTCAGTAAAAGCAGAAAACTGAAATGTGATTTATCAGATTGCTAGAAAGAGATAATGTGGATCCCTTAGCAACTTCAATGATAATCAACCAATCTAACTGGAAATACTTGGTCCTCCAAAATATGAAAGAATCTTTATCTGTCAACATGTTACCAGAAGGCCTCAACTCCAATGCAGCCAAGTATCTGCTTGTTCCAATCCATTTGGACAGAAGAACCAATTTTAATGGATATGAAAATACATGCCACATGCCCAAGATTACCACTGCTTCTGTGATTACAACCTGCCTTTAAGATGTTAATTATAAATGCTTAATTTTAAAACTCAAAATTCTTATATATTCCAGGAATGGACTACAAGTCAGGAAGAAAATGGATGAATGTTAAAATTCTTAAAGAGTTGACAGATACTCCTTCCCCAACTCCACTTTTGCAAAATCACTGTGCTACATCCCAAAGCTGTATGAAGACAGAAAAAAGATTGAGGACTACTGGAAGGATGGTTTTAACAGAACAAGGGTGGCTAAAACAACACAGTACTATTAATATTATAGACAAAGACCCAAGATGTACTCACTCAGTATAAATGCCACATTTTTTTCCACTTATAGTACTATTGAGCATGACAAAATAATTTCATTATTTTACCTACTATTAATATGAAAGAAAATAACTGATAACAGAACAGGCACAGAATTTGAAATTATTATCTTGACTTTTCAACTAATGATGTAAAAGATAATTTAAAAAGTTTTAGCAACTGAAAAAATTCTTTCTTTTTGAGACAGAGTCTCACTTTGTTGGCCAGACTAGAGTGAGTGCCGTGGCATCAGCCTAGCTCACAGCAACCTCAAACTCCTGGGCTCAAGCAATCCTCCTGCCTCAGCCTCCCAAGTAGCTGGGACTACAGGCATGTGCCACCATGCCCAGCTAATTTTTTCTATATATATATTTGTTGGCCAATTAATTTCTTTCTATTTATAGTAGAGACGGGGTCTTGCTCTTGCTCAGGCTGGTTTCGAACTCCTGACCTCCAGCAATCCGCCCGCCTCGGCCTCCCAGAATGCTAGGATTACAGGCGTGAGCCACTGCGCCCGGCCTGAAAAAATTCTTAATTACTCCACTTGTTAAAACTGTAAAAACAAATAAAAAATAACTCTGAACCAAAATGGGTTTATGTATACATGGGAAACTATAACTGATATATACTTATAGAAATATATAATATAGAGCACAAATAGAAAATATATATCTAAGCACATGCCATCAATTTTTAAAATATTCTTTGATAAAATGTTCAGAATGCTTTACATTACACAATGTGAAATAAGATATATTTTTAAAATAATAATTGGAAAGAGAATGATGATAGTGTAAGAAAGTATCCAGAGCTTGGCATTGGCCTGTCGTCCCAACACTTTGGGAGGCTAAGCTGGGAGGATCACTTGAGCCCAGGAATTTGAGACTAGCCTGGACAACATAGCAAGACCTTGTCTCACAAAAAAAAAAAAAAAAAAAGAAAGTATTGCATAGAAAAAGGACCTGAGTATATTCTTTTCAATTTCGGGGGATAAAACTTGAACCATTAAATTAAAGAATTAGATTTTACTTTCATTTTCATTCATCACATATTTATTATGTTCTAGGTACAGTATACCCTATAAAAATAGGTAGCAGGAGGAAACCAAAAGGAAAAGAGTTGTTTTAAACACAGCAATACTTATGTAAAAGGACTAGATAATTCTTAATTTCTTCAACTTCATTTTTATTCAAAAAGTTAACTGAGTATTTACTAAAAGTTAAGTGTTAAATGTCAAACATAAGTAAAATAAAGTGTGGAAAGCAATCAAGTACTGTTGTACAACAGGATTAGTGCCATAACAGGAACATTTTTTAGTGGTTCTGGGAAGCCCTGTATCTGCCAAAGCAGATCAAGACAGCTTTGCAAGGAGCATTTGAGCTAGCTAGGCCTTGAAAAACTCTGAGATGTTATGATTTTATAATTAGTGAAGCTTAACTGCCATATTAAATAGGTATAATTTAATGGTATACAAAATTAATATATTTTACTCATTATTAATTATTCAGAAAATGCTTGGTTAGAAGAATTGTCAATTTTACCCTTTAGTAATCTTATACTATTACAATCCTAAAAACCCAAGCTAAATTTTTTCTATGTTATAATGATACTATTAAACAGGTAAGAACTACATTTACTAACTAACAATGAGGAGTTTGAATATAAAATAGTTTTAACACCTAGCAACCATATAAATTATCTAGTTATTCTGTTATACAACTCTTTTCAGGACATTCTAAAAGTAGATATAAATATTAGTTCTGGAACTAGAGCAATAATAAAAATAGTAACAACAAAAATAATAATAATAGCACTAGCAACCCATACTCTAAGAGGTGGAGGGTTTTATACCCCATTAGAATTTAAACCGAGGTCCAACCAGAAATCTGTTATTCTTATTGTGAGGCCATAAACCTTTATCAGACAAAACTGGGGCCAGAGTGTGTAACACAGAATTTTTTGCATTTTAAAAAGGTAATACAGTATGTATACTGCATATGATGTAAAATCTTCAGTGAGGTCTGGGTCAGTGGCCTACGATCAAATATATTAACACATATGCAGCAAAACCCACACATATTCACACCAGTGATCTGGAAGAGCCTCATTTCACCACAGGTTTGAGTCCTAATGAATCATGCCAGCCAAGGTTCGCCATCAATGAGCACTAAACAAATTTTCAAGGCTTTTTTGATTTTAAAATTGCAGATATGAGATGACAAAGCTATACTATAATATAAATACACATATTATATGTAGCTATATACAGTAAATATATACTAAATATAGCTATACTATAATGTAAATATCTCTGACCACTATTATGATTAATGATAATTTTTCAAATTGTATAACCTGCATCTCCAGTGGGAGAATGGGATTTTGCCAATTAAGACCAACTCTGAAATCACAAATTCAAAGAAAATTTCCTTTTCCAACTTTTCCTCCCTTATGTTGAAAGGCCCCACTAGCACCAGCATACATTTTCAGATTCTGACAGCTGAGGCTTTATGATTGTAATAAACGATCATAAAGCCTAAAATAAGAGAAACAACTGGGTAAGCCAAAGGGAGTGGCCATGTCTTTAAGTATGTAATTGCATTTGCAACATAATATGCTGCCTAATTGCATATCCAAGTTTACATGCATTTGTGTGAGTAATTATGAGTCATTTAAAGGTACTCTACTTGTTGTGTTCCTAAAAATCAGATTAGCAAAGGAACAATTTAATTTCAACATTAAAAGATTTATTTAAAAAAAATTATCTGCCATGATTCAAGGGCTAGGGTAGACAACACACCCCAAGCAAACATTTAAATGCAAAATTAAAACAAATACTAAGAACTATAGAGAGCTTTCAGTTAATAATGGCACCCCATCCTCTCTCATGCCTTGTAGACTAGATTCCTCCCCCAGAATCCTTGGGACCAGCACTTCAAGGCTCCAAGCATGTGGGAAGACAGAATGAAGCACAAACCTGAAGAAATGGGGGATGGTGGAGTTGGTAAACACCTAAATTCCCACTACCCCTAAGGAGAGAAGAGGATTAATTCTCTGGAGAAGGGAAACCAAAGCTGTTCCACAGGGTGAGAATGGGGCAGGGGATCACCAGACACAAGTGACTGGAGCTGTGGGGCTGAAACCAGGACAATTAAATGGCAGTCTACATATCTAACTATGGGAACCTCAGCTCCTTTTCCTAGCTCCCAGAATGCCAGAAGCCAAACATATGTTGTTGGGCTTCTACTCTAGCCAACTTGAGTCCCTAACACCTCAGAAAGAAATAGGGGTGGGGGGAGGCGGTTCTTCTCTGGAGAAAATGAAAGATGCCACAAGATACACTTCAAGATATCATTTTCTGGGAATAGTCATTAGCTGAAGAAACTACCAGTGGACAAGACCACCTTAGTGCCTCATTACTAAACAAGCGTAGGTTGTCAAAGTCCACCATTCACCTATGCAATTAAGAGTTATTGTCAGGCACTTTTGCCTTTATAGCAGATACACAGTGAGCAAAACAAACAAGAATCTCTGCCCTCAAAGAGCTTACCTTCCAGAAAGGGGAAACAACAAACACACATGGGAAAGGCGTATGGTGTAGACAGATGGAGATAATGCTGTGGGGAAACAAGCTGAGAAGAGTAATGGGGCATAGAGTGGAAGGGGAGAAGGGATGGACACAGTCCTGAAGGAATGGAGGGAGAGACTCACGAAAATACCTGCCAACTGCACAGGCCTTGATCCCCAATTGTTTGAGGATCAACGAAAAGACCAGCCCAGTATCGCTTGAACAGATGGGATAGGGTAGAGCAGAGGATGGGTCACACAGGGTCTTTCAGGCCACTGGTGAGCTTTGAGCAGAGGAGTGACATGATCTGATCTGCATTTATAAGGATCACTCTGGCAAAGGCTGGGAGACTTACTGGTTCCAAGAATTTAAGGAAATCTCTGTTCAACCATCGCCTGACAATTAAGCAAACGAAGCAGGGACTTAAGGACCACACATAACAAAGAATCAGATTTTAAAGAATTAGTCCAGGAGAGTCACTAAACAAACCAACAACAACAAACTCTGAGGGTGGGGATGGGGGAGGGACTGAGTTCCACATTTCCTAATTTTGACATTTAAAGCATCCAATTTTCAACAAAAAGTTATAAGACATGGAAAGAAACAAGAAAAGCATGGACCATTCACAGGGAGAAAAAGCAGTCAATAGAACCCATCCTTAAGAGAAAGGTTCTTTTAGTAACTCTAAACTTACTAGATAAAGACTAGATAGTAACAGTCAGCAACTGATGAATGGATGAACAAGATGTGATATATCCATACAATGGAATATCACTCAGCAACAAAAGGAATAATGTACATAATATGACAAGGATGAACCTTGGAAACTAGCTACGTGAAGAACAGACCACATATGATAAGACTCTGTTTATATGAAGTGTTCAGAAAACGAAAAGCTACAGAGACAGAAAGTGGATCAGGGGTTGCCTGGGACTGGGCGGAAGGGAGGAGAAAGGAGAATAACGGCTATGGGGCTTCCCATGTGTGATGAAATATCTTGGAATTAGATAGTGGTGATCACTGTGTAACTCTGAATATACTAAAATCCACTGGAATACACATTTTAGAAGGATAAACTTCATGGTATGTGAATTAAATCTTAATAAAGCTGTTATTTTTTTAAAACCTAATTAAGGATCACACATTGCTTTAGATTATTATGTCTCTTGAGTTTCCTTTAATCTAGAAGAGTACCTGCCACCTTTATGCCTTTCAGAAAGTGGACGTTTTCTAAGAGTTCAGGCTGCAGATTTGTAGAGGTCCCCACCGTCTTCCTCTGGTGACTGTTCCTTATAATGAGATCCAGTCAAACGTCTCTGGTAATAGTCACAGTGGTGATGCTGTGCCACAAGAATACAAAACTATTTCTACCGTAAGGGTTTAGCTTTGCAACAATTAGTATTTGTGAAGTCACGTGTTTATAGCATTTTATTTTCATGAATCTTTATATGTGTATATTTTTTTCATTATTTTTTAAATTTGGAATATAAAATGAGGTTCCAGGAAGGGAAGCCCAGAAACAATTTGTCTAGGGACCATCTCCCAGGAGCCATTTCTTTTTTTTTTTTTTTTCCCTACAGCACTGAAGTAGAAGCAGGAGCCATTTCTTAAATGGGCTTAAATTCCTGATAAAAGCTACCCTGGTCTGTAGGAAGAAAGGCCAGAAAAATGATGAAATATTTATCACCCTCCACCAATATACACACAAATAAATTAGAAAAAGAGATTTGAGGATGGGGCACACTTCAGTTCTTTTCAAAAGGAAATGAAAGAAAATTACCTTTTAGCAAACTTATCTGAAAAGAACATGTCTATAGATGTACTACCTTGTTTTCTTATTTCACTAAATGAAAAGATATACAAAATCAATTCACTTCTTTTCCCTTTTAAACTTTTAACTTGTTTCCTTATTTCACCAAATGAAGAGCTATACAAAATTAATTCACTTCTTTTCCTTTTTTAAACTTTTATTTGAAGAGAAACTTAGCAGCATTCAGAACACACAAGCTTGGTAAAAAAACAGATATTCCTACTAAATTTAGGAATAAAGGTAACTGAATTATTCTCAGAAGAATCACTGTAGTTTGAGCAAAAACTTTATTCAAAACCATGAAATTTCTTCATAAAACAAATTTCTTAAGGTTCTCTTTTAAGTTTTCAAAACTGGATTTACATAACCTAAGTTATTCTAATCTGAGGTAGAACAAAAAGCTTTACATTTCTGTCTGCTTTTCATGAAAAATTATAAATGGTATTTTAACAATAGCATGAAAAAAATTCTCAGTTTACATTTTCCTTTAATTCTCAAGGAAATAAAAAAAAGAAAATCTTAACACTGCTTCAATCTTCTTCAAAGTCCACTAGTAGCTGAATGAGAAAAACAGATGTTTCTTTTGAGGCTTCCCATTCATTTTTTTCCTGAAGCTCCTGGCCTTGTACCTTGGCTACAAACTGCCATTTGATGTTTATCAACATAGTACACTTGAAATTCTAGTGCAGTTTCCTAGAGTTCACACACACAGTTTGCAAGAACAATGACTGTAAGCAATGCTAAAGTCCTCTACTTTCAGCCTTTTCCTCTCTCAATGTCCTAACTATGCTAAAACGCTAAGCTTGCACACATGCACACACCCCCCCCCCCACGGGTGCTAAAGGCACTAGGCCAATTTTTTTATTACATGAGAATGTATTTATCTTTTTGATCACACACCTGGTAATGAGCACTCCTCAAGAACTTGTTTTGTCATTTTATTCCTGCCAAGAGTTACACAGATGGCTCAGTGTGTTATCCTTGGTTAGCACATCAGTAGTTTCCTGGTTCTGCCCTATTTCCTTGCAGGCAAAGATGTTTACTAACAATTTTCAACATATTCTGAAGTCTATATAAAAACTAAGGGTATTAAAATATTTAAAAATACCCAGGAGAGAAAACTTGGCATAAACAAAGAATAAAACTTTAAAAAATTATATGGACATTTTTTCTCAAGGTTCTACACCTTAACAGTGCTATTCTAGGAAGGTCAAAAAATATTTTGACACTGTTTCGCAGTTACTGATTACCTCCAGGAGGTCATGCATGGAAAAGGAAATCCTGAAGCACACATTTTCAATATGATTTCCCATATGTCCTTCAAATAAAGCCAAAGGAGAGGACAATACTGGCACAGCAAAGGGCATAAAACAATCAATTTGGACTGAACTAAATAAAATGTAGGACCATAAAAGTACTTAAGTAACTTTTTAAAGTCCTAGATGGAATGTCTGTTTCAGAATCTTTTTTTTTTTTTGGAGACAAAGACTCACTCTGTTGCCCTGGCTAGAGTGCCATGGCATCAGCCTAGCTCACAGCAACCTCAAACTCCTGGGCTCAAGCAGTCCTTCTGCCTCAGCCTCCCGAGTAGCTGGGACTACAGGCATGCAGCACCATGCCTGGCTAATATTTTTTTCTACATATTTTTAGTTGGCCAATTAATTTATTTCTATTTATAGTAGAGACGGGGTCTCGCTCTTGCTCAAGCTGGTTTCGAACTCCTGACCTTGAGTGATCCGCCACCCTCGGCCTCCCAGAGTGCTAGGATTACAGGTGTGAGCCACCACGCCGGGCCTTTCAGAGTCTTAAATATGCACATTGCCCTCCGAGGTGATAAACAGGATTCCCAGACATGTGGCAATATTACTGTTTTTATTAAGATATATGACTTGTGGGTGTACAGGGCTGGGGGAGGGAAGTAGTATGTATGTACTATTAATCCTCTCTTAGTGAAGTCTTAGAATAGATCCCAAAGACTTCATGTAAAATCTAACTGCTTCCTGGGAGGTAGTCTTGATCTTTTCTTTTTTTGGTTCATCTCCATAGAAATGACCAAAAATTAACTTTGGGCTGAGTGGCAACCATGGCAAAAGGAGATGCACAATAGGCAGAAGGATACCATTTACTTGATAAAGGGAAATATACTGATGTGTCTGGAAGGAGAAATTCTCTCTTGGAGCTAAACTCAAGCAGTGTATCATAGATCTTTAAAGGAATTCGGCAATGGAAAATATTTATTTGAAAGGTTTACAAAAGAAACTTTAGGCCAGGCACAGTGGATCAATGCTTGTAATCCTAGCACTCTGGGAGGCTAAGGTGGGAGGATTGCTTGAGCTCAGGAATTAGAGATCAGCCTGTCTCTCGCAGAGGTCCTCAAACTACGGCCCACGGGCCACATGCGGCTCACCATGGGCCACATGTGGCCCACCGAGGACATTTATCCGGCGAGGGGGGAGGGGAGGGGAGGGGAGGGGAGGGGAGGGGAGGGGAGGGGAGGGGAGGGGAGGGGAGGGGAGGGGAGGGGAGGGGAGGGGAGGGGAGGGGAGGGGAGGGGAGGGGAGGGGAGGGGAGGGGAGGGGAGGGGAGGGGAGGGGAGGGGAGGGGAGGGGAGGGGAGGGGAGGGGAGGGGAGGGGAGGGGAGGGGAGGGGAGGGGAGGGGAGGGGAGGAGAGGAGAGGAGAGGAGAGGAGAGGAGAGGAGAGGAGAGGAGAGGAGAGGAGAGGAGAGGAGAGGAGAGGAGAGGAGAGGAGAGGAGAGGAGAGGAGAGGAGAGGAGAGGAGAGGAGAGGAGAGGAGAGGAGAGGAGAGGAGAGGAGAGGAGAGGAGAGGAGAGGAGAGGAGAGGAGAGGAGAGGAGAGGAGAGGAGAGGAGAGGAGAGGAGAGGAGAGGAGAGGAGAGGAGAGGAGAGGAGAGGAGAGGAGAGGAGAGGAGAGGAGAGGAGAGGAGAGGAGAGGAGAGGAGAGGAGAGGAGAGGAGAGGAGAGATCAAAGAAACAGCATTAAACTATAATTTATAAAGGCCAAAGTAACATGGTTGAAGGAAGTAGCTTGATGACCTCAGTTAACTCTCAAATAATTTAGAGCTATGCTGTCCATTAAGTTAGCTACTAGCTATGTGTGGCCATTAAAATTAAAATTAAATTAAATTAAAGATTCAATCCCTTAAGTACACTAACCACATTTCAAGTGCTCAGCAACCACATATGGCTAGTGGCTACTGTGTAGGACACAGCAGATCTAGAACGTTTCCATCATCATAGAAATGCTGGTGGTATGCTTTGGTTTACCACAGCAGTCCCCAGCCTTTTTGGCACCAGGGACTAGTTTTGTGGAAGACAATTTTTCAACAGAAGGATGGGGATGGAGTGGGGAGGTGAAGTTCCGGCAGTGAGGCAAGCAATGGGGAGTGGGGGAACAGAGAGGCTATATATACAGATGAAGCTTCACTTGCTGTGCCAGGACTCCCCCCTACCCCTTCCTAGGACTCCCCCCTACCCCTTCCTAAGTTTCATGGAAGACACTTTTTCCATGGACCAGGAGAGGGCTGGAGCTCAGGTAGTGGTGCATGGCCAGGTTCCTTACAGACCATGGACCCATACCTGGCCATGGACTAGGGGTTGGGGACTGCAGGTTTAGAGAATTAGACAGCACTGGTTTAAAGAATTGAAAAATATGGGTGGTAAATATGTGTGATAGGAAACTATGTAAATAAATTATGACATATCTATACAACAAAATACTACACATTTATTAAAAAGAATGAGTCTGATTTATAGATTTATATGTGCTGACCAGAATGATATATTGTTAAGTGGCAAAAAATGCCTTTCAGAATAGTATCATAACGAGACCTTGATTCCGTTAAAATAAATAGACATGCTAGTGTGTGTGTCCATTGTATGTGATGTGACTACTGCAAAGACTATGCACTGAGGTGTTAGCAATGGTAATGGGAGGGGTGCTTATGGAGGACTTTTCTAGGTTATGCATGTTTACAATGCTTAATTTTTTTAATTAGAGCATTTTTTCTAAAGCAAGAGAATAAATAAATAACACCCCCAAAAGGATATAAGCGTAAGTACAGATATAGATACCAAATGGCTATCAAATCCCTACACTATCAGACTAAAACATCAATTATTTCAAATACTCTTTGTGAAGAAGCAGAGATCCAGTCCATAATTCAGGATTGAGGCTATCAGCACTTGTGCTGTTGACTGAAGAGACTTTCAGAGTGTAGATAATAAAGATGATTTTTTTTTCTCCAGAAATTTCAAGAACCTAACTCACAACCTTTGCTCTTTTCCATGGAGATAAACCAGAAAAACAAAAGATCAAGACTCCCTCCCAGGCCACGCGCGGTGGCTCACGCCTGTAATCCTAGCACTCTGGGAGGCCGAGGTGGGCGGATTGCTCAAGGTCAGGAGTTCGAAACCAGCCTGAGCAAAAGCGAGACCCCATCTCTACTATAAATAGAAACAAATTAATTGGACAACTAATATATATAAAAAAATTAGCCAGGCACAGTGGCGCATGCCTATAGTCCCAGCTACTTGGGAGGCTGAGGCAGCAGGATTGCTTGAGCCAGGAGTTTGAGGTTGCTGTGAGCTAGGCTGACGCCATGGCACTCACTCTTAGCCTGGGCAACAAAGCGAGACTCTGTCTCAAAAAAAAAAAAAAGACTCCTTCTCAGGAAGCAGTTTAACTCGTATCTACAGGAGAGAATTTCAAGACTGTTCATTCCCCAAACTGAATTTAGCAACAATCCGCCTTATCTCTGTGAATAGTGTCTTATTTCAATTCCTTCTCATAGAACAATATCCCTGATTCTACCACCTTTCTTTCCACCTTCACTGGCTAATTCCTACATGCCCTTCAAAATTCACCTCAAACTTCATTACCCCCTCTGCTGCTCCTACTTAAGGCAAGGTGACTTTTTTAGTCTCTTATAAGATCTTGTACAGATCTTATCACCCATATTATATGTTCCCTAGCTAGACTATAAATTCCTACGCAACAAAGTTAACATCTTAAAAATGTCTTTGCTATCTCAGGCCTTAGTGCAGGCATATGAAAGATACCTACTGTTTGTGTAATGAATGCCTCTGCCCCTCAAAATACTCAGAACTAACAACCAATTAACACAGACTATTTAGTTAAGCCCACAATGACAAAAAACATATGGGGTCATTTTCCTGACTGGCCAATACAAAAATAAATGATACTTGCAAATTAAAACAACAATGAGATACTGTATCGCTATACACCTATTAGAATGGCTAAAATGCAAAACAATGGTAACACCAAATGCCAACAAGGATGTGGAACTATAGCAACTGTCTTATACATGGCTTTTGGAAATACAAAATGGTATAGACACTTTGGAGGACAGCTTGGCAATTTCTCACAAAACTAAACATATTGTTGCATTATGATACAGCAATCAGGGTTCTTAGCATTTACCCAAACAAGGTGAACATTTATGTGCACACAAAAACCTACAATGAAAGTTTAGATCAGCTTTATTCATTACTGCCCAAGCTGGAAATAACCAAGATGTCCTTCAACAGATGAATGGATAAACAAATGTGGCACAGTAAACAAACTTGCGGACAGTAAAAAGGCCGGTGATTGCTAGGTGCCTGGGGGGCAGACAGAGGGAGGAATGAATAGGTGCAGCACAGGAGATTTTTAGGGCAGTGAAACTATTCTGTATGATATTATAATGGTGGATACAAGTCATTATACATTTGTCAAAGACCATAAAATGTACAACACCAAGAATGAACCTTAATATAAACTATCAACTTTGGGTGACAATGACGTGTCAATGTGGGTTCACTATACTTCTCACTCTGTTATAAAATGCTGATGGTGGGGCAGGGTGAAGGGGAGGGACTTGGGCACTCTGTACTTTCCACTCAACTTTGCTGCGAACCAAAAACTGCTGTAAAAAATAAAGTCTACTGAATGAACGGATGGTGTAACCATGTGCAAACATGCAAGAAACATGGATAGGCATATCTAACCTTTCTTTCAATATGTCTCACTACTGTTATTTATATATTATTTGCTTTCCAACCAAGAATAATGTTCCTCAAGAAGGTAAAATACACAACATCACTGAAGATTTGTGCCCATGTAAAGATCAAGTATTTATTCCCATTTAATAATTTCCAACAACTACTTTTTAGAGCAATTTATAGTGCTAGTAACATAAGCCATCCCCATCTCTATCTCCCCAAAAAAGCATGGGGGAAAAGCTGATAACATGAAAGCACAGAGATTGGTAGATAAAGAATTTGCTATATTTCTCTCTACTTTTATGTATATTTTGAAATTTTTTCATAATAAGATACATTTTTTAAAATAATCAATAATATTCATTCCTTTAAACCAGAATGAATTTAATGAGAACCTATTAAGTATGAGACACAGTTCCAGGCATCAAGGATACAGCAAAAAGTGCAAGATATAAAGTTCCTGCCTCACGGAGTTTATATCCTAGTAAATGAACATCAGAAGACAAACTTTCCTGGGATTTAAGAACACTGAAGCAAAGAAAAGACAATGTAAGCCTAGAATTTTCTTATTGTTTTCTATATAAGCTGGGGATTTATATAGCCTAAACTCCTTGTATAACCTGCCTTCTATTTTTAAGGAAAAAACTAAAACAAAAAAAACCACAAGAATAGGTAATAGGCATATATTATTCAGATAAAACTACGACAGTACTCAAACATCACTGGTATGAACACTATATTCTTTCACGGCCACCTAAGTGACTACACCACCAGGACACTGAAATACTAGCTTCACTTCCCACTCTATCTTGTACAAAACAAGGGTGGTAAAGAGATCAACCTGGTGAGCACCAAGAAGGAGGGAAGAGCCAGAACTGGAAGACAAGACCTTTGAGGAAGTCACCATTTATTTTCAAGAAAATGGGCATGCCAGATGTGTGTTTAAGCAAAAACAAATAACAACGTATGCCATACGTTCACCAAATATTTCCATGTGGAAATTACATGAATTTTTATCCAATCAGAATTGAAATTAACTTTTGAAAATGTGACAGGATGCTCAAAAAATTACTTCCTGATTGTCACACATTAATGCTTCTGTATCTCTGTTATTCTTGTGACCCAATAAATTGTGATGGGAAATGAAGAGGATGTCCTTTGTTGAGAAAAATGCACAGATACTGTTACTACCTGAAAGTGTTTAGATTAAAATAGGAAGCCCACATTTCCCCTTTGTAAAGTCACAAACAACCTGTTTGTACTACAAAAGATTATGTATTAGCCACCTGACATTTGTGCCTTACTTCCCATTTCAGTCATGAATATAACTCTTCCACTGACCTGCTGGGTTCTGCCCATAAAGGCCTCACATTTTTTCCATAAAATTAGGTCTTTTACCTTCTCTAAGATGTCTTATCTTTCTAGATCTTTCTTATAGGCTTTACCATTAAATGCCTTTCTTGGAGGCTAAAATTAGGCATATGTCCCATTTGCATTATTATGAATCAAGACATCTAAAAAATATTTATCTTTGAACTCAAACTAAATCATGTTTTTCATTCAAACTTGTCTTTTTCTTCCTTTTAGCAGTCTGAAAGGTGAGTGCTTCACTTCCTTGCACAGTCTGATAGCTCTTCCTACACTCTCAATAATAAAAAATTTCTTCTTCAGCCCAACACTCCACTGTCTCTGTACCTGACATTAGGTACCTTTCTTTCAAGAGCTTATTCTTTTCCTAGATCCTAAAAACATGCCTTCTCTAGATGGTGCCTGAAAACACAATTCCTAAACTCTTTTCTGAGCTTTCTCCAACTCATTACCACTAGTAATATTTCTGATGAACACAATAGAAGCCCTAAGACAGTCCCCTCATTGTACCTCTTTGTATTTCTCTCCCCATTCACGTGTGGAACCACTGCCAACATTCTAAACGTTTTTTCCTCTTAGAGTTGACCAAAACCCGCAGAACTTTTTTTTCAGAAATGCTGCTGATCTGTCTCATCCATTCTGAACTTGCTATATTTTAAAAACCTTTCCCTTCTCTTACTCCATCCATTGCATTTAATATTTCTGAAGTCGAATTTCATTGGATCAGATTCTAAAGTCAAGCAGATAGGACTAAATGGAATATAATCAAAATTAAACTTGAAAAGCCCTTCAGAATATTTTTCTCTAGTGTCTAAATAGGACCAGATATTGTGGATGGCTGGCATCCAGTGGCTGCACCGTACCAAAAAATCCCATATCTTAAATTCCCAGAATCATACTCAGTGTGGCATCCCTATGAGAGGTACTCAAACATAACAGATTCAAGTAGCATTTTTTTTTTTTTTTTTTTTTTGAGGCAGAGTCTCACTCTGTTGCCTGGGCTAGAGTGCCGTGGCATCAGCCTGGCTCACAGCAACCTCCAAATCCTGCAATCCTTCTGCTTCCTCAAGCAATCCTTCTGCCTCAGCCTCCCAAGTAGCTGGGACTACAGGCATGCGCCACCATACCCAGCTAATTTTTTCTATGTATTTTTAGTTGGTCAATTAATTTCTATTTTTAGTAGAGACAGGGTCTCATTCTTGCTCAGGCTGGTTTCGAACTCCTGACCTTGAGCAATCTTCCTGCCTCGGCCTCCCAAAGTGCTAGGATTACAGGCGTGAGCCACCGCACGCAGCCCAAGCAGCCTTTTTAAAACAGCATTCCTCATTTCAACCACAGAACACAAAAAATAATTAACTATTTTCTCAATCTCCCAACAATGATACACAACTAACACCATGCTAAATGCAAAGGAGAGAAGGTAACTGATCACATTTAGTGGATCCTTTATGGAATCAGAGATGAGTTCTCTCAGTTGCGAAAGGCTCTTTCCTCTCAAGTGTAGTCTAGGGAAGATGCCCACGGAATGGAACGGATGGCCATGTAATGGAAACTGCTCAGGAGCACGAGCATGCGCTCTTGCTCTCCCATCCTCACATACACCTCCCTCTCCCCACTTGGTCTTCAGCCCCCAACATCTTAAAGGGCTTTAATTTATGTAAGGCAAATGAGCTTCTATAGAATTTCACTATAAATCCAATCAATAGCTGCTAAAATATTCCCAAATGCAAAGGAAATATGACAAAAATGTTGGCAAGAATGTCTCTGGTGAGACTGTAGTTGGTTTTTTCACATTTTTTCTTACACATTTAAAAACCTAACTATATATTACCTTTATATTCATACATAAAATCTACTTCTTAATAATTTCTAAGAGTTTATGATAACACAGGGAAATATTAAGTGGAAAAAAAGCAACATATAAAACCATATCAACAATGTTTCCAATTAAATGTTGAAAAAAATAGCAAAATGTTTGTCTTTAGGTAGTGGAGAGGTGTTTGAGTTTTCTTCTGCTTGTCTTTATTTCCCATATTTTCTATAAAGAGTGTTCTTTGATGATATAATTTGGGGAAATGAACTTCACTTTTTAAAAATCAGATTTCTTATTTTAGCAACCAGATGTCATCACTGCTTTCTGTTAACAGCAAAACCAAAGGCACCAGTAGTTCTATCTCAACCTGTATTTTATATGATCTATTAACAGATTGAACAATTCCAAATCATATTTCTGAAATCATTTTCCTTGCTCACATTTAGGATTTTGTCAAAACCTTTCAGTATATTTTTATTTTGCTAAACATGATATTCCTTCTAAAAGCTACATAACACTAAAAGCCTAGACTTTATCAACCATACCATATATCCATGTAACACAACTCCACCTGTACCACCTAAATCTACTGAAATGAAAGAAAAAAAAAGCTACATAAATGTCCATGCTCACATAATGCCCATAATTTTTAGCCAAATTGCCACTGGACCCCTTGAATTCTGCTCATGGCAAGAAATAGGCTGAACATGAGAAATGATTGAATAAGTATGTCCATTCCATACAACTACCTTATAATATCATTCCTCCTTTGTTGTTCAAGAAACTAGGGCTCAGAGAGAACAACTCACATTCAAGGTAACAAAATTTGTAAGTGGCAAACTCAAGTCCATCAAATTCCAGTCCAACTATTCAAACTCAAGTCCATCAAATTCCAAGGTCTAAATTCTTTCTACTATGCAATGTGGAATGAAGAAATGCCTTCTAGAACCTCTGCCACTAATTTGTCATTTGACCTTGAACAATAACTGGATTCCTCAGCTATACATTAAAGGCTGGACTAGATGATCTCAAAGATCCCTTTGAGCTCTAATGGCCTATGCTCCAAAGCTTCCCCTTCCTTTAAAGCACACTGAAAAATCCTTTAGTGAGGACAAGATTTTAGCAACTATTGTCCTGTTTATGTTCTGTCTTGAACATCCTTTGGATTCTGGCAAATTCCCAGGGGATAGTTTTCTTTGCACTAACTGGCACTATCTTCCCAAGCCAAGAGAATATACTGCTGCCATAACTATAAAATAGCAATTTCTAACAAAATTATTTGTCACTATGTCTAATGGCTCTCCCCTTAAATGTGCATTTTAGATGAAAATGTGATCAATCATTTTTAGGATTCTACATGGACACTAATATTATATATTCAGGCCCATTTCAACATATACTAGGGGGCCAAAAAGATCTCTGATATGGTCTTTCGCTCCTATCTGATGTATCTGGCTGTAATAGTTCCAGTTTATACCCTTTGAAAAGTGAAATTGTAGCTACTTAACTATCCTATAGCAAATGTTTAGGGGGTTTGGATTAATCTGGATTGGAGTGACAGCAGTTTTAAAAAGTTAAGGTGTGACTTTAAAGGAATAATGAGTGGAGCCAAATTGAAATGGATTTAAAAAAAAAAAAAAAAAAAAAAAAAGATCTCTGATATGGGGAATTCTCCAGAATATCAAATTAGTAAACATAAATGAGCCTCTAGTGTTGGCTTTGAATTGAAATAGATCACCTGGACCAATCCTGGTCTACATTCAAACCCAAATCTTAGGGAGATAGCATTTCCAGCAACTCTAGTTAAAAGCACAGGTACACATAGGAAGAAAAATAAAAGGCATTACCTCCAATCTTTAAAACAGGTAAGTCCATTGTACCCTATTTGCAAAGCCAACTTTTGCACAAATCCCCAAAAGCTACAAAAACGCTAAATGCCCCTGCATTCATATTCTCCTTTCAAGTTTAATTAATCTATCCTTGTAAAAGAATCACTATTAAATCTTTTGGACAAGGCATTACTTTTAGAAATCTGTCAGTACTTCCAAACACAATTATTGCATCATACCAAGATGTTCAGATCTGGCTGATTAGAAGGCACTGTTAGAGCCAAGAAACTGATGCTAATACTGCTGTATAAAAATTATATTCTGGCAGTTATGAACCATGTTCTTTGCTTTTGCATTTCAATAGTGACAACAAAAAAAGGCAAATGCAAAATTCCAATCTGGTGTAAGGACAGTTAAAAGGCAATGCAAACCAGCCGTTGTCAAAGTATATAACCATTGGCTGGATGCAGTGGCTCACACCTGTAATCTTAACACTTTGGGAGGCTGAGAGGGGAAGATTGCTTGAGGCCAAGAGTTTGAGACCAGCCTGGGCAACACAGTGATAGTCCCATCTCTTCAAAAATTAAAAAAGCATGGTGGCATGCACCTGTAGTGCTAGCTACTAGGGAGGCAGAGGCAGGAGGATCCCTTGAGCCCAGGAGTTTGAAACCACAATGAACTATGATCATACTACTGTACTCCAACCTGGGCAAGAAAGAACAATTCTGTATCCCCACCCCCTCAAAAAAGTATACAACAATTTCTAAGATTTCAGAATATTCACACATATCTGCTCATAAGTTTTCAACATCTATTAAGTAGGTGCCTACTGTGTGATGGGCACTGTTTTTAGGGAGGGAGATATAACAGGAAAAAAGAAAAAACAATATCCCTGTGTCCATGTCTTATATTATGATGGGGAAAGATTCACATAAAGAAGTAAATAAATAAATATAGGGAAAATATTTTAGGGCTTGCAGGCCATATGGTCTCTGTCACTGCTACTCAATTCTGCCATTAGAGTCAGAAAGCTGCCATAGACAATACATAAATGAATAGGCACACTATGTTCAAATAAAATTTTATTTACAAAAACAGGCAGCTAGTGTTTAGTTTGCCAAACCCCTGGTCTACAGCACACCCTTCAAGATTATTTGATTTTGATTTTATGGAATCTATTTCACAACTCTGCAATTTGTAGGTAACCGAAAGCAATGCAAAATAATTGCCTGTTGACATACAAATGAATTTTGTCTGGTGGATGGTTAAACCTTCATCCCTTTGGAAAAGCCCATTTTGTATCCATTTGCACATCCTTAATTCAACACAACTTTATTCCATGTAAATGTATGCTTTTTTAGACTTCTCCTTTGATCTGGTTATGTGTAACATGTACCTGGTTCCCTCATTTAATTTAATGGGTTAAATTAAAAATTTTAACATGTGTTCATTTTATATCTATATGAAAGTCATGATTTCCCCGTTTTTGGAAAATTATCCTTTAACAGTTTTGGAGGTCTCACTAAGATGTCCAACGGATTCACATGCACAGCCAAGAAAACTTCCTTACCAGAATGCATTGCACGTGGGATGCTCAAATCCAGGCAGTTTTCGTTGGCTGACAGAGGTGAATCCAAGGGGCAGTAGAATTTGGCTGTCTCTGTTTAATTTTAAATTTCCTCTAATAATTTTGTGTTTTCGTTAACATATAGCTGATAAGTTATTCCCCATTTATGGAAGCAACGGCTGGGGATTTGGTTTTATGGTCTGACCATTTGCTGACCTCTGTAAATGGATTAATGGTTTGTAGAGATCCATTCTGTTGGGTAAGAGAAAACAGAGAATCTGGTTCTTTAGTCTTTTTCTGCTTGTCCATCATGTAAGACTTTTTAAGCTAGGAGAAGATGTGCTATTAGACATCTAACGGGAGAAGCCATGTAGACTAATGGATACATAACTCTGTAGCTCAGAGGGAAGGTGAGAGAGAGAGAAAACTGGACATCATCAACACACAGATGTCTATAAAGCTGAGGGATAAATGAGCTCTCTAGGGAGAGAATATAGACAGAGAAGAGACAAGGACTAAGCCTCGGGGCTCACTAACATGGGGTAGGGGGAGCCAAGCCCCAAACCATGGGACACACCATCAGAAGGAGTCAGCAAAGACTGAGAAAGGCCAACTAGACAACAGGAGGAAAACCAGGAAGATGTGTGTTCTAGAAGATGGGCACAGAGTTTTGAGGAGGCCTGATCAACTGTGTTTCTAAATGCTACTGAGAGAGAAAATAGAATAGAGTGATCTGTATATGAAATTTATGTTAAAGGAGAAAGGGATCCTATTTGTACAACTAACTGTCCAGGAAAGGCAGTACAGGTTGAGTATCCCTTTTCTAAAATGCTTGAGACCAGAAGTGTTTTAAATTTTGGAATATTTGCATAAATATAACGAGAATTGTAGGGATGAGACCCAAATCTAAACATGAAATTCATTTATGTTTCCTCTATACCTTATACACATAGCCTGAAGGTAATTTTATGCCTTTAAAATTTTTATATTTTTTATAATTTTTTGCATGAAAAAAAGTTTGTGTTAAGTACTTAGGTGTGGAATTTTCCACTTCTGGAGTAGTGTTGGCACTCAAAAAGCTTTGAATTTTGTAATATTTCTGATTTCAGACTTTTGGATTATGGATGCTCAACCTGTACCTTCTCTGTTGGTCAACATTCTCTCTCCTGTTCTGTTTGTTTCTAGAGACTGTGGAACAAATATAGTCATGCATCATTTTGTCCTAGGTATGTATAAGATAAAGAGAAAACCAAGTCTCTCACCCTAAACTTTAAAATTAAAGAGGGAAGTTAAAAAAAACCTCTATACAGGTCAGGCATGGTGGCTCACGCCTGTAATCGTAGCACTCTGGGAGGCTGAGGCGGGAGGATCGTTTGAGCTCAGGAGTTAGAGACCGGCCTAAGCAAGAGCGAGACCCTGTCTCTACTAAAAAAATTGAAAGAAATTAGCTGGACAACTAAAATATATATACAGAAAAAATTAGCTGGGCATGGTGGCGCATGCCTGCAGTCCCAGCTACTCGGGAGGCTGAGGCAGGAGGATCACTTAAGCCCAGGAGTTTGAGGTTGCCGTGAGTTAGGCTGATGCCACGGCACTCTAGCCCGAGCAACAGAGTGAGACTCTGTCTCAAAAATAATAATAATAAAAAAATCTCTATATAGTATCTATATAATGAAACTGATAAAATATCTATATAAAAAAGAGACTGATAAGGGCATCTGAATCTTGACTACTCCAAATATTTTCCTTGGTCACTGAACCCTACTGCATTCCTTCATTGCACTTACAATCATGTATTTGTTTACCATCACCTCTCCCACCTAGATTGTGAACTCACAAAGACAGAGATTAAAATTGTTTTATTCACCAACATATTTCTACGGCCTAGCATAGTGCTTAATATATCCTTACTGAATAAATAAAAGTGCTTGTTGGTCTCCTACATTTACTTTTACAATATAGGAAAGACAAAATGAAAATATTAATAGACAAAAGAGCAAAGAAGTCATCCACCTAAGAACTTTAGGCAGTTATTTCTAAGATTTTGTCAAATCTAATGTTAAACTAAAACAAGATATAATTTAGATAGCTGAAAAAATGTAGTATCTGCTTAATGAAGGTAAAGAGTAAGGCTGTATTCTTAAGTCTTTGGAAAATTATGCCAAAACACACCAGAATAGTGATATTTAAAATAACTGAACTTGATTGAAAAGAGACACTACCTATGAAAAAGGCCACACAGAGATGATCAAAAAGTATATATAAATACCTCTATAACAGATAATCTGACACAGTGGTTGAGTTTAGAACTAGACTACCAAATTCAATTCACACAGAGAGAGCAGTAAAAGCTGTACAAAACTTTGTTTTTATCAGAAAAGCCCTTAGAGAAAAAAATAATGACAAAAAGACTAGATATCTATTTTTAATTCTTTATTGAACAACAAAACAAATCTGACAGACTGAAAATACCCATATATTTACTGTGAAATTTTCCATGCCACTTCTCTAAAACTGACTTCCAAATGCTGCAATTATTTAAAAAGTACCTCCTTGACCACCCCCAAAACTGCAGCACTTGCTGACCAGTGGTCTCCACAGGTACTGCAGCACAGATGTGTGCCCTAAACTGGTGGCTAAACCCCATGGGAGACAGAAGCAATTGAACCCCACAACGGTATCAGCAGATCCTGGCTCAGCCATAAACCTTCTAGGGTGATGTGATAACCCACTGCAGTTGAGAGACTTAAAGACATTCACTAAACTGAACTTTTTATTACATTCCACAAAATCTGGCTGCTAATAAAATATCTGTGCATTTCCTTTGGCTCTGCATGCCTCTGTGAGGATGTGTTATGTGTTTTATAACTAAGTGAAGCAAGTACTCTTAAGGTTTTATGCTTCTTAACATGTAGCCTTCTCAGCTTGTAAAGACAGAGTTTTGCAGGTTTTATGAATTATGCTGGACAAGTTAAGTGATATTTCCCAATAGAAACAGAAGCCCTAGTGTGGGGTAGACATGATCCTTCATGTTTTTAACTCTGCCCCATTTGCAGGCTCCTAGAGTACCTCCCAAGTTTAAATTAAATAGCAATGTCAAAATACTTAACCAGCGTGTTTTGATATTAAATAATCAAAATATTTTAATAAAAATAATATAGGAGTCTTTTCCTAGAAAATGTTTTAAAATAAAACACCTAACTGCCAATATTGAAAGCAGAGTTCAGTGACACGGTATATAATCTTTATAACAGCTTCAATTTATATGTTAAAAGAAACAACAAAAACAAAACACACACCCTTAATTAACTGAATCACTTTTATTCTTCTATATCAAATAGCTTCCTAAATGAATAATATATTTTCCCCCTTCACTTTTCCTCAAGTTTACTCATCCATATTACCGGGCATGCAGGCAACCAACCACGCAGTAATGAGCGGCTGCAGGAGCTCACAGGTACACTGGGGGCTTGGTGCTCAGGAACATTTCCAACAGAAACAATATTAACCACACTGGCTGGGTTTCGGGTTGGGTGCCATAGGGGACTTGGATTCCCTCTGGAGTCTACACAGTTGCCAAGGGTGTTAATTATAAAGAACTAGCCTAAGATTAAATTACATTTCAGAGGAAAATCAAACTTGAAAAATTATTCCTGGCATTAGTCTCTGAAGCTACAGATGAATTAGACCCTGAAGCAAGCAAAGAAACAAATAATAGAACTGGGTCTCTGAGAGGGAACAAAAGGAAAGCACTGAGAAAATGGGACAAAGACTAGAAAAAACCCACCTGGTCTCAATTGATGAGTGAGCTCAGAGACATCTAGGTGGCAGAGGGTGGTGTAAATCAGGAACTGAAGATTTTAAGTATTCAAGAAAGATGGTATCAAACAGAAAGGCAAAAATTAACAAGCCAGAAGAACATTAAGCTGTCTTCATCTTCAGCACAGCCCCAAAGGGAGGAAAAAAGAGTTTTCATACTTGATTTTTAAGAAATTAATACAAATCACAGTCTAGATCTCCTAACTTGGCACAGCTCACATATTAAACATACACATCTCCAGTTCTTTTTTTTTTTTCTATTTTTTCCAGAAGAGAACATTCTTCTTTGAGCACATTTCCAGTTCTATGCACCTCAAATGAACCTGCCAAATATCAACTTAGTAAGTTTGATAAAAATCTTACGAAAAATGGCAGGCTTTCAGACCTATGGGCCCTTTTTGCTTTGAAGAAATATTACCAAGAGCAGGTTCCAAGTAAAGACAAGTGGTGCTATAAAACATCACTCAATGGGAAGGCAGTAGGGCAGAAAGGTCAGGAAGGACCTAAACGCTTAGCTTAGCAAGAGTTACTGCTCACACAGTCCCCACATGTTGTCACCTGGCAGAAGGCTCTGTAGATTTTTTCACAGCTTTCTGTTAAACTTCAGTTACAAAGTTGAAATTAAACAGGTCTTCTTAAAGATAAGCTAATATTTGTCAAGAAAGCAGTTCCTCATCACCTGGCTATTACCTGGCCCCTCTTGCTCGTGCTGATTAAAGTCTCCATTATTTGGAACAAAAGAGCCCACCCTGAGAAATACAGATCCCTGAGAATCAGAAATGAATAATGGGTCTTCTACAGTTCTAACATAATACAAATGTCATAAGCTAGGAAGTGAAATATAACGAAGATAATTAAAAATATCTTAGATAATTTTAATACCTTGTAATTAATAGTCTAAGGTTAATTGAAGAAAACAGGATATAAATTTATATATAAAATATGACTTCACATTCATAACATAAATATAACTAAAAGACAATATATCCAAATATTAATAGTACTTATATTATCAAGAAGGGATGGGTGGTGTTTTATTTTCTTATACTTTGTAACACACTTAGAATACAAATATGTGTACACTGTGTACATAATCAAAAAGTTGTGTGTCTGTTTCTTTAAAAGGCGATTTTATAAAATGAAGAAAATACCAAAGGGAAAATAATCTCTAATATTCCCCACCTCTTCCCGCACTTAGAATGACATTGTCATCCATAGTTGCCTAAGCAGACACAGGGGTGTCATCCTGGGTTCTTTCTTCTTCCTTTCTCCTCACATCCAAGCAATTGCCAAGTCTGTCTCACAACCCTGACCACCCTTCTGTTCCATCCTCACTGCCACCATCTTCGCACCAGCCCCTACAATGTCCTTACTGCAACAGTCTTCAGAACTGTTCCCACACCACGATGAAGCTCTCAGGCCTGCAATTCCTCCTCCATTTCCTCTGTCTATGCTCCATCTCTGAGTGCTTCTCACCCTTCCACTAGTAGATTTTATCTACTTTTGACATGGGGAAGGGATCTAAGGTCCAAGGCATCAACAGGCAGTTGCTGAAGATCAAAACACAGTAAGTAATCCCAAAAGGAAGATGAAAAGAGACCTCTCTCGTGACATAAATGTTAGGGAGGCAAGGTGAGCTGATTTGTTCTGCTCTTTTGACAACGTTCCCCAAAGGGGCAGAAACTGGGAGAAGACTATATACTGCTGCTCTGAGAGAAGATACTTCTGGTGGTCTAAACCAATCTTACCCAATGAACACCTCTGAGACACATACCACTGGGCAGTTCGAGGATAACAAACCCTCTGAAAGTACTGCCTGCTAGATTAGACTTCTTTCAAATTATCCCAGAACCCAAATAGGAGGCCTGGCACAGGCAATGCAGGTACTATCATCTGTCCGGTAGAGTGCCACAGCCTGTTCTTGTTGATTCTGGATTAGATCCCATCTATTCCATTTGCCTTGCAGCAGCCAAAATAATCTTTCCAAAATGCAAATCTGATCCTGTCACTCCCCTCCCTATGACTCTGCCAGGAGTCCCTGTCCTACATTCCCACACCTCACTCATGAGCCCCTCTCCTGATCTGGCTCTTAAACCCCAGACCCTATGCTCAGCCATGTGAGTTACTTTCTCCCTGTGCCCTGCACACACTGTTCCCTCTACTGTCGAGATCCTTTTCCCATTCTGCACGCCACCCTACCCCGTCATCCAGTCTACATAACCACACTCAGGCCCCTCCTTGGAAGTCACTCTCTCGGGGAAGTTTTCTCTGAGCACCAATCACACTTCCCACCAGCTCCCAGCCACACTGGGTGCAAGGTCTCCCCTCCTATGTGCTCTCAAAGTTCCTTTCCCTACTCCCGCCATAGCATTCACCACACTGAACTGAAATCCCCTACTTTCTTGTTTTATTCCCTAACGTTAACTCCTTGGGGCAAGGGGCAGTGCCCTAAACACTTATACTGCCAGCATACAGCACAGTGCCTAACATATAGCGATGCAATCCGTAATATTTATTCAACAAATGAATACAAGGAAAGATGGGGAACTGATAGGAATATGGAGGCAGCATCTGTGAGAGTCTGGAACAAGGACTGGAAAAGGAACAAATGGCAACTTAACTCTAAAATGATTCCTGCTTGAATGGCCTTCATTTCACTATCGATCAAAAGAAATATCTCAAAGCACTTTCAACAATGTTATCAGCTTCTTGACATCACAGAAAGTCAACAGCAAGCAGAACCCTTTGTATTGGAAATACACACATAGTTGAGCTATTTCAAAAGCACCATCATAAATAGGAAGAATTTTCATAATTGGAGGCTGACAGTGGTTATGGAGAGTTCACCTCCCTCAAGCTCTGATCTTCAATGCCCCTCACCTGACTCTTTTCTCCTCAAATCTCAGA
Organism: Microcebus murinus; assembly: GCF_040939455.1. Taxonomy (NCBI): domain Eukaryota; kingdom Metazoa; phylum Chordata; class Mammalia; order Primates; family Cheirogaleidae; genus Microcebus; species Microcebus murinus. The sequence goes on from NC_134106.1 coordinate 7,894,854, forward strand.
TAAGGGAGATGTTTACTGATTATAATGCAATCCAATGACAACTGTACACTATGCATTTTTCTGTTTAGGAGATTACATTTCTCTGTTTCTTTCCTGTTATAAACTAAAAGGCAAAGGTGATGAAGCTTCAGGCTATATAAGAGAAGAATCCTTTAAGGAAGAAAAAAAGAATAGATTGTAAACTACATGTCATACTGATCACATCAATCTAAAATGGTTTCTTTTATGTGTAGCTTAAAAGAAACAAACTACAGTGAGGTGACTGGAAGAAGAGTATCAGACTTCTATTTTAGAATCATAACCTCTTGATCACTAATAGATGAAAGTTTAAGATTCTGAAACACTTGGAAACAAAAAATAAATGTAAAGCTGAAGGATAAATACTAATTTAATACTAAAATAATACTAACGTCTATTTTAACAACAGTATTAAATAGTTACCCATAAAACATTCCCATAAAATAAAGCATTACTTTACTGGCTCCAGGACTCAACCTATAAGTGAGTCCACTGTGTATAATTTACATAGCCACATGTAGACCCAAAGTCCCTCAATACACCCAGTTTAAAAACAAAGTATCTCTGCTTGTCCTATTTTTATTATAACTCTTATTTGTATTACTTACTGGAATGTAATAGATGCCCATCTTGGGGGTTTCATTGGCAGTAAGAAGCATTCCTAAAAATAAAACACAATGGAAAATGTAAACACATGGGGGGAAAATGTATTCTTTCTATTTGTTTTACATTTTGAAATGCTTGAGGTGCTCAGTACATGGTGTACAGAAGAGCCCAGCCTGGAAGCTGGGAGGCCCAGGACTCAGGTCCTGAGCTTTGGTCCTTGACTCTCTAGATGGGGGACCTCAAGCTATTAAAAAGGCCAACTTCCCCACCTGGGAAATGATCAGGTTGTACTTGTTAAGTAAATGAGCAGGCAGTTTCTACCATAAGGTGCTCAGGTCTGTATAAAGTTTGCCGTCATTTTTAGGAGGAAAGTTTTAAGTTTGAGACACATAGATAAAATGTAGTTTCAGTGCACAATTTATTAGAATAATAATGAAGAAGTTAAGAAGAAAGGCTTCTGTCTGTTAATCAGGAATTAGAGATACAAGTTAAAGCGTTTCCCACAAAATGTCACAGCAAATTCTTAACTTTTGCATTAAACTTAAGTGACTATGGGGAATGCTATGTGGAGCTACACCAGAAAGACCTACAGGGACCATAAGAGCCTGGACTACCACAGTCACTCTCACACCAGGGAATTTTAACAGACTGAACCAACAGGGTGAGTAATAATGTAGTCTCCTTGGGATCGGCATTATAAGAAAGCAAAACTGAAGGAAGGAATAACTCTCTGGCATTCAATACAGGATCCCCTATAACCCCAGGAGCAACAGTAACCTATAAATCCATTATTCTTTGGTACTACATAATTTAGTACCAAAGCATTCAAATATCGCAGTCTTGTTCTCTTTTCTCTGCCACTTTTGCAAAACACTCTGCCCCCGAGTTTTGGGAAGCAGCTTCAATGTGGCAATATGCAGCCACCAAGACTCTTCATAACTTCTCTCCAGATTGCCATACCTTAAATAAAACTGAGGTCAGCAAACAAAGTTTAGCTAGTTTTTTGTAATATACATTATCTTTGTGAACATGTGACAACCCTCTAAAATAAGAAATATCTCTATTTTACTGATGAGAAAAACACAGCTCAAAGGGACAAGTGAGAGAATGTTACAGCTAAAAGTCACTCAAGAGCTCTTATTTTTAAAGACTATTGCAGACCAACCGAATTATATTCATTTTAAGAATATATTTGCAAAATACAATAAAGGAACCCACAGAGGGAAGACATTTCGATCAACAGATCACATAATCATAATTAAATATGCCAAATGTTAAGGGCAATGACTTGATTGTTTAAGGAAAATTATTTTTGTTGCCCTTCCTTTTGTTAATACAATAGCTTCTAAAAGTGATGATAGTGATGCTGTTACAGAAATGAAATGCTGAGTGAACAAAGTCAATTACTGCTTAAGCAGAAAGCAGGGATTCAATGATATCTCACCCAAACCACGCCTTGCCCGTAACTCAAAAGTGTGAGCTAGCCCTGAACTCGGACCAACGAGTCACCAAAAATACACATACACTCCCGCCCCATAAAAATATCTAAAAGTACTTCATGAAGCCTTTTTAAAAAAGCAAGAATACATTATCTAAATTAAATCAAAACAAAAATCAGAGCTATTTTTCATAGCTTGTAGCCCATAAAACCTTTCCTCTCAGCACTCTCCCTGGCTCTGGGCACAGAATGTTCACTAAGGTCTACATGGGAGGAAATGACATCTACTGATTGTGCCTCCCAGGCCCCCACTAACTGCACCACCCAACTTTCTCCAAGAGCTTTCAGACATCATTAAGGAAGAAGTTTTGGGGATAGAAGCAACATGTTACAACCAAAAAGAAGGTTACTGAAGTCATCTCCTAAGCCTGTCTCCACTGGTTCAACCCTGAACACTGAACATTCAACAATGAACCACAACCACACCTACCAAAGAAACCATAGAAAAGGCTCTAATCTAATTACACAAAAGAATTCAAACTGGACGCAGCTCGATTGTTTCCTACAATGGAGTAGGACCTCACTTGGCCGGCCAGTGATACAAGCTGATCTGCTACCATACTAAAGTGGGGAGGGTTAGGGCTGAAAGCAATTAAAAATGAGAAAAATAAACAACTTCACAAAGCCCAATGAGTATCAGAAATTTCTAACAAGTAGAAACAGAAAACTCAAACCAGTGAAAGAAAGACTTAGTTCAGCAGAAATATAGGCAAGAGAAGAACAAAAGTGTGAGCACTGCGCCAGGTACTTTACAGCCTCAGAAAGTTAACTCATTTGCTCAAGGTCACCACACAGCTAGTAAGGAGAGTAGCTGACAGTGTACTGACTCCAAAGCCCGTGTAACATGGGACGACTCTAAGACTCCAATAACAAAGATAAAATTAGAAGACTTCCTGCACGATCAAATAATAAACCACTAAAAAGGGTCAGTATAAATACCATATAGCAGCATTAAAAATAATTTTAATATAATGTCAAACTTAAAGGCAAAAGACAATCATATGTATAGTGTGAGGACAATTTAAAACATATGAATGCAGGATTAATAGAGTAAAAATTTCCCTAATAAAAATAGTAATAGTTCTTGTAAAGAGATAGATTGTGGCCTTATGGAAGGTTTTGTCCTTTATATTTCCTTTAATATTGGTGCTTATTATTTTCACAATAAAAATATAAATTTTGAAAGAGATCGAAAAGATAGCACCTAGAGTCAAAAGAACATGCCTTCAATATAAAACAGTACTGTACAATGTACAGAATACAGTGTGCTATGTAGTATAATAATACAGTGGGAAAATTTGATAAGAGTACTTTCCCCAGAAACATGCACCTATCAATACTTGTCTGCGTGTGCTTCAGGGGCTAAAGGACTCAATGAAGCTCACAATACAAAATCAGTGCTTTGCAGCAGCACTACTCAAAGGTGTGTTCCCAGGGCCAGTCTGCAAAACCAGGCTAGGAAATAAGTGCAACAAATTGAAAGGAAGCATTTTAGAGACCTATATAGCAATTCGACACCACAGTGACTTCTAAATATGTGATCATTTTCCTAGCAATTCATTTTTATGGTATTTTACAAAAGTGTCAATCTGCAATGGATCAGAAATTTAAAAAAAAGAAAAAAAAAACAAAACCAAATCCTGGTCCTTCACCAGACACATTTGAGAAGCACTAAAACATATAGCATCAGTCAGTGTCTTGAACAGCTCAGGAGACAGGCTGCATTCACAGAACTGTGCCAGAGGGGACTGGCAGGGACACCCTGCTCTATGTTGAACTTATGAGAGACGTGTGGGCCACATGAGCTTACTATGAGAGGCACCAAGGACATTCACAGATGACTCCAACAGTTGTTTTCCGTGTATTTGGAGGATACTGATAGAGAAGGCTGCTTCACACTGAACAGCACAGGCAATCTCTAACAGCTGACAAGGTAGGTGAGAAAGCTGAGGCTGGATAATTACCCTCATTAAGCCTGAATGAGGTCTTTCTCAAGCCCAATGCTCACCTTCTTTTCTATCAATGGTTCTGAACCCACTAATCCTGATCCCACATGTCTGGAGTGGGACTCAGACATACGTAAGCTTTACAAGCTCCCCGTGCCGTGACTCTGATGCACACGAGTCATAGAGTCACGCCAGCTCTGCAGGTGCCCCGACCTGCAAGGAGCAGCTGCTCGAGGTACAGACGCTATACAGGCAGCTGGATGAGCAACGGGAGCAGAGCCGGGAAATAAGCCAGAAAGGCGGGACCATTTCTCAATATTCAGAGCAGCAGTCTTAGTATTACAAAAACATTCCAAAACAAAAATCATGATTACACTTTAATTACTACGAAATGAGTAAGTGAGAAGAAAAAGAAAGTAGAAGGTTTCAGCTTTTCTAAAATATGATTAAGCCCATAATGATTAAGCACAAAACATAAAGAAGAGAGTTGAAGGAAAAAGGTGTGGGAAAGCAAGGAAAAGAGCACATGATCGCATCACACTCATATCTGAGCCACAAAGAAGCAGTGAGATACTACTTGTCTTACTATGCTTGCTATCTTATGAGATAAATTATTTGTCTATCTTCTTTAATAAAAATGATAATAGTTATGGTAAAGAGATAGATTGTGGCCTTATGGAAGGTTTTGTCCTTTAAATTTCCTTTAGTATTGGTGTTTATTATTGTTTCCACAATAAAAAAATATATTTTTAAAGAGATAGAAAAGATTGCACCTAGAGTCAAAAAAACCTCTTCTAAGTTATTTAATAGTAGCAGTCATTCCTCTGTCTAAAACATTGCTCTTAAAATTGTTATTTTTCAGAAAACTGTACTTTATAATGAAGACAACACCCTAATAAAGTGATCAACTTTATCCTCACCAATACTAGGATGATGTGATGTGATGAGATCTGAGAACCCAGCAGCTGACACATTATTCTTGTCCGAAATATTTAAACCTAGACCAAATTAAGACCTTAGACCTTAGGACAAATTAGGATGCAAAGAGATGAGATAAAAAAAAAAAAAAAAAGACTTTAGACTTAACTTCTATTTTAGGAAAAATATAATGTGGAGGAACAAGTTAAACACCAGCATGAGAAACAATCACATAGATCCAGGATGAGTGACATTCTACAAGACTACTGGCCTGACCTTAGAAAAATGAATCTTGTGGAGAAGGAAAAAAAAAAGATAGGGGAACTACTTTGGATTGAAAGAAACTAAAGACATAAAACAGCTAAATATAACAGCCTTAATTATACCCTTGTTCAAAAAAACAGGCTAAAAAAAAGGCCTTTTGGGGACAATTGGGTAAATCTGAAAATAGATGGGGTACAAAATATTAGGAAAAGGTTGCAATTTTTATTAGGTGCGATAAGGGTCTTTGGTTAAGAGAAGAATGTCTTTCTTTTTACAAGTGCCACACTCGGTGCAGGAGACGAGCTACCATGTCTACAGCTGGCTTTCAAGTGATTCCCCAAAGAAACCAAAACAATCGTATATGTGCAAAGATAAATAGAGCAAGTGTGGCTAAAGATTAAAAAACATTGAATCTAAGTAGAGGATAGAAAGATACTCACCCTACTACTTTTGCAACGTTAAATATTGGGGATAAAGTGACCTTTCTTGTTTATGGTATCAGGAACACAGACCAGGTCAGCAAACTATCTCCATAAAGGGCCAGGTAGTAAACATTTTAGGCTTTGCAGGCCATCTGCTCTCTGCTACAACTATTCATCTCTGCTGTCAGGCTGCAAAAGCCATATGGACAATGCATAAATGAACAAGCGTGGCTGTGTTCACATAGAACTTTATGCTAAAAGACAATGAACTTTTTTTTTTAATTTTTATTTTTTTAGACAATGAACTTTGAATTTCATATAATTCCATGTGTCACAAAATATTCTTTTGATTTTTTTCCCCAACTATTTTAAATTTGTAATTCATTCTTACGTCACAGGCTATAGAAAACCACGTGGTGGGCTGGATTTGGCCCACAGGTCAGCCTGCCAACAACTGATATAGAATTTTAAAATGCTGCTCATTAAGAATGTTTTCTGTTCAAATCTTCAAATATTTCTTCAAAAATATTACCTTATTAAGTATACATTAATTATCAAAATTATTATACTATAAACACCCATACAATTAAAATGATATAAACATAATTAATTGTTGGGCACAGTGGCTCACCCCTGTAATTCAAGCACTTTGGAAGGCTGAGGTGGGCGGATCACTTGAGCCCAGGAGTTCAAGACTAGCCTAAGCAATATAGTAAGATTACATCTCTAAAGAAATTTTGGAAGTTAGCCGGGCATGGTGGTGCAGACCTGTGGTTTGAACTAATAGGAAGGCTGAGGCAAGAGGAGTTTGAGGTTTCAGTGAGCAATGATGATGCCACCATACTCTATCCTAGGCGACAGAGCAGGATCCTTTCTCAAAAAAAATTAAAAAATCAAATTAATCTTCATTAAATAAATGTTCTAGATATTTTTCCCAGAAAGATACACTTTTAATTTTCATTAAAATACATGCATTATTTTTACCATTAGACAATGAAATCAGTTAAAATTTAATATTGTCAGGCATGGTGACTCACACCTGTAATTCCAGCACTTTGGGAAGCAGAGGCAGGAGGGTCACTTGAGGCCAGGAGTTCAAGACCAGCCTGAACAACATAGGGAGATCTCATCTCTACAAACAAGTTAAAAAATTAGCCAGACATGGTGGCATGTGCCTGCAGTCCTAGGTTCTTGGGAGTCTGGGTCAAAAGGATTGCTTGAGCCAAGGAGTATAAAGTGACAGTGAGCTATTATTATGTCACTGCACTCCAGCTTCAGTGACAAAGCGAGACCTTGTCCTTAAAAAAGATAAACAAAATAAGGTTTAATTTTAAGAGCCAGGCATGGTGGTGTACACCCATAAGTCCCAGCTACTCAGGGGGCTTAGGTGAGAGAATCGCTGAGGCACAGGAGTTGCGCTATGACCATCCTTGTGAATAGCCCCTGCACTCCAGCCTGGGCAACATCATAGTGGGACCCCAGTTCAAAAAAAAAACAAAAACAAAAAAACAAAAAAAAGGAGGAAGAAGACGACAACCCAGGGAGAAAAATCGTATTGCAGAGGTATGTGGGTAAAATTACCAGCACCCTTTCAAGTCCATTTTAATTTTAAGTCTCTTCTTCAGTAGTCACCTAGGTCAACCCCTTTCCCTGCTAACATTAGCCTCCTTCTCCCTCATCCTTGTGATTACAACAACCATCATCCCTGGTGGAATTTTAAAAATGGATTCCTTGACATTTTGAGATGAGCCTGGGTATTTCTCAGAAAAAGGCATCTTTGCCAAGTAGTCATACCCCTTGTAGACTAATAGATCTTTAAACCCATTAAAGGTTGGGGCTGAGGGGATGCACAAGAATTAACCTTAAAAGGTCAAAAATGTCAAGCTGGCCACAGAGGAGGCCAGCCTCTACCCCTGCCTCATGGGGAAGGCTATGTAGACAGTGCAGCCTGATATGAACAGCAGTCTACAGGGCCAACAGATTGGCACCTGCTTCAGAAGGTGTCTCTTCGGGTATCTTCATTCTTGGTTACAATGAAGACTAAGGCAGCCTAACAGCCTCAGTAACCCCCATTCCACTGAGTCAGGCCCAAGCACTATGAACACCTTGTACCTTACCAGTATCCTAAACCACTACAGATTCTCCAGTACTATCCACTGAAAATATCATGTGAGCCACATATGTAGTTTAAAATATTTTAGTAGCCACATTAAAAAAATAAAAAGAAACAGATAAAATTAATTTTAATATATTTTGTTAGCCCAGTACGTCCAAAGTATTTTCATTTCAACATGTAATTGATATAAAAAAATTGGTAATGATCTACTTCACATTAATAATGTCTTTGAAATACAATGTGTATCTTATACTTACACTACACCTCAATGGCCACGTGTGACTAGTGGCATCAAATTGGACAGCACCAGGCAAGAAAGTACTTCCCCACCTCTGCACCCTTTTCCTTCACTCCTACCTCAACTCTACCTGCTTCACTCACCTTCCTACTTAGCACAGACCACACTGTAGGCCATCTCAATACCTCAACTAGGATCCAATCTATAATTCACTCATGAACTCAACAGAATTTGACCTCACCCCCATGATTACAATAAAATCCTCTCAACTATCACAGGAGAAATGTGAATTACAAGGTCCACATCTTCTCATCTTTCTTGGGAGAGTAACATGTGACTAGAACGAGCAAGGGCTCCTGAGTCACGAAGGCTGGATTCCAACCACAGCTCTGCCACACAGCTGGGTCGCCCACCCTGGACAAATTATCCAGTTTTTCTGACCTCTCAAGAGGTAAGAGAGGCTGGGCACACAGGTTCATGACTGTTATCCTAGCACTTTGGGAGGCTGAGGCAGGAGGATCACTTGAGGTTAGGAGTTTGAGACCAGCCTCAGCAAGAGCAAGACCCTGCCTCTACACAAATAGAAAAATTAGCCAGGAGTGGTGGTATGTGCCTGTAGTCTCAGCTACTAAGGAGACTGGGGCAGAAGAATCTCTTGAGCCCAGGAGTTTGAGGCTGCAGTGAGTTATGATGACACCACTGCACTCTAGCTCAGGCAACAGAGCAAGACACTATCTCAAAAAAAGAAAAAAAAAAAAAAGTTAAGGAAGAAAACAGAGAGAAAGAAAAAAGAAAAAAATTGTGGGCCACTGACTACAGAGAGTTAAAAAAAAAAAGATTAAATGATATATTTATATTACAGCATCCATCATCCAGATTGATCACATAGCGGCATTCAACAAATCTTAGTGTGTTCCTGCCCCAACTTCTGTAACACTTAATACTTGCTGAGCAATGCCCACTGAATCTCTCCTGTACTTCAAAAACTGTGGGTCCTTTCACTGTTGGCCTGTCCATTCCCATGGGGTTTCTCAGCTCCTCCCCACCTTTCTCCCCCAAAAGGAACCAGCTCCTGCTTATTTCTTGTCTTACTCCACACCTTCCCCATTGGTAATCTCATTCACTCCACTGTTTATGGGATAATCTTTGTTTACATGTCTCAAAACATTCTATCTGCACACCTGCTTATCTCAAGACCACATTTCTATGGTATACCAGACAGGGCTCCCAAGTGCAAGTATGTTGGTCAGTTCAGGGCTTGCTACATGGGAATCCCTTGAGAAGCATATTAAAATACACACTTCTGGGCCCTCTCCACAGAAACTCTGAGTTGGTACACCTGGGATGAGGGCAAGGGATCTGTACTTTAAAAGCTGCCCAGGTGATTCTGATGGGCAGCCAGGTGAGACCCTCTGCTGGACAATGCCACCATGCCATCACCTCCTAATACTCAAATGTTAGAAAAAAAATAATCTTTCTTCCAGATATGCTCTCTTGCCTGTGCTCCCATCTCAACTCAGAATATCAATCAGCTCCTAGTCATTTTAGTTCAAAACCAATCTAGCCTTTACACAGTAGATAAATCCGCCTGCTGGAAAACACAGTCTAGACATGTCCTCTCTGACCACGAACAGAGCCCAAAGGAGCCGGCACATCATGCCCAGACCTCCCCCAGCTGCCACTCTCTGCCTCCCAGCCAGCCTCCCCAGAGCCACCGCAGCTCAGCAACATGAGGGTCTCCCCATCCCCAAACAAGTCCCACATGCCCATCATTTCTGGTAGCCTGACACTGTTCTCTCTTGTGGATCACCTCAGACACCAACTCCATTTAACCAAATCTCACTCAGCACTCCATGCATGATGCAAGTCAGTCCTCTTGACACCATCCTCCGGGTGCTCGGGGGGAAACCACTCCAACGTGTTGCCACACTGCTGTTTGTACATACATGATAGGACTCCTCAGGCTTTGCCTTGTATCCTTCTATCAAAATGGTCTATGTGTGGCTGTCCTCAGTGTACACTGCTTGAGTGTAGGAACTGTTTTCATTCTTATCTCATACCTTGAAATTCTTCACAGATTTGCTTTGAATGTATTGTTAAATTCTGAAATCTATCATGTCATTTGCTGAACAGCATGTACCACAGAATATACCAAAACCCATAGCTTCATGAGCCAACCGTGTGCCATCAGGCAATTCCAGCCTTCTCCAAATCCCTATCCTTACTTTCCACACATTATTACTAACCACATAAAAGAGCACACTAAAATAGCATTTTGCCTACCACATACCTATATATTGTTACCAGTTTCTACTAATAGCTGGGTGGGCTGAGGACTGACTGAGTCACTAAGAGTGCCATTTTCTGAATCATCCACACCACTTCCTGCTCTTAATTCTTCCAAGTAAGTAAAATATCCAAGAATTGTCCTGACTAAGCCAAACTCTATCTTAAATAAAATAAACTTAAAACCCAAAAAAGTATAGCCTATATTTGTGATCATTCAGTACGGAATGCATGCATACCTGAGTTGGGGTAGAGACAAACATCATTAAGGTCATGTTCTGGCTCCAAAGAAGTAAATATTTTCCCCTAAAATAGCAAACAAAAATGAATTATTAAAATAGTTAAAGGACAACAACTTTTGGCAATGTCACATCAAGAAAATAAACTGGAAACAACTGCTATGTAAAGAAATAGAATACCCTGGGGCAGGTATGGTGGCTCACTCCTGTAATCCTAGCTCTCTGGGAGGCTGAGGTGGGAGGATCACTTGAGCTCAGGAGTTTGAGACCAGCCTAAGCAACATTGAGACCCCATCTCTACCAAAGAGAAAAGAAAAAGAAGAAAAAGAAAAAGAAACACACAAAACAACAAAACCCGGCTGGGCATTGCAGTGTGCGCCTTAGTCCCAGCTACCAGGAGGCTGAAGCAGAAGGATTGCTCACAGCCCAGGAGTTGGAGCTGACAGTGAGCTACAAAGACATCACTGCACTCTACCCAGGGCAATTGAGTGACACTTTGTCTCAATCAATAAAAAAATACAAGGCAACTGAGCACCCCCCTCACAAATCCCCACCCTTCATTAAAAGGAAAAAAAAAAAAAAGAAATAGAATATCCTAATTAAAATCCCAGAATTTAAATTTTTAAAAAGTCTTAGAGAATTCATCTTATCAATTTATCAAAGTATCTCAATTAGAGATAAAGAAACTCAGGCCCCGGTAAAAGAAGTGATTTGTCCTCAAAAAATAAATACAAGCTGGGTGCGGTGGCTCACGCCTATAATCCTAGCACTCTAGGAGGCTGAGGCAGGCTGGTCGTTTGAGCTCAGGAGTTCAAGACCAGCCAGAGCAAGAGTGGACCCCATCTCTACTGAAAAAATAGAAAGAAATTAATTGGCCAACTAAAAATATATATTTAAAAAAATTAGCCGGGCATGGTGGTGCACGACTGTAGTCCCAGCTACTCGGGAGGCTGAGGCAGCAGGTTGCTTGAGCCCAGGAGTTTGAGGTTGCTGTGAGCTAGGCTGATGCCATGGCACTCTAGTCAGGGCAACAAGAATGAGACTCTGCCTCAAAATAAATTAATTAATTAATTAATTACAAAGTTGTAAAGATGATGTCAACACAGTAGGAAAACAAAACGTTTAAAACCAGTTATTTTATCAACTTAAAAAAAAATTCTCAGCCAACTATTTTAGGAGAAATTCTCAGTGACCCTCGCCTGTAATCTTAGCACTCTGGGGAGGCCAGGACAACATTGCCACACCTGTACCACAAGGTTGTGAGGAGGGTCAAGTAAGACAATGGATAAAATACAAAAAAATTCTATAGATACATAAAGTGTTAGTTATTGTGTAGTTAAGGCTAAAGCATCACTGTTTTAAATGTGGGGAAAGGTACTATATTTTTTAAAAATTAAGAGAAGTAAAAAAAATCAGAAGATAAGAAAGAGGTCTGGGCCAGGTGTGTGGCTCATGCCTGTAATCCTAGCACTCTGGGAGGCCAAGGTGACGGACCGCTCAAGGTCAGGAGTTTGAAACCAGCCTGAGCAAGAGCTAGAGAGTGAGACCCTGTCTTTACTAAAAATGGAAAAAAATTAATTGCCCAACTAAAAATATATAGAGAAAAAACTAGCCAGGCATGGTGGTGCATGCTTGTAGTTCCAGCTACTCAGGAGGCTGAGGCAGGAGACTCGCCTGAGCCCAAGAATTTGAAGTTGCTGTGAGCTAGGCTGGCACCACTGCACTCTAGCCAGGGCAACAGAGTGAGACTCTGTCTCAAAAAAAAAAAAAAAAGTAGTTCTAAGGATAAGTGATGAGAAAGATAAACTAGAGAAGCAAGCTAAGCAAAACCACATAATTTGAGTGTTAGTCAAGAGGAAATATTTAGTCATAAAAGACAAAAAAATGCCACAATAAAATGTATTATAGCAATTACAGTACGATGATTTCAAGATGTGACACTGAAAATTTCTGCCAGCTCTTGCACCTCTAACTCACTAATAGAAGATGACACTAGGACCCACTGAGTTCCCACAGCAAAGGGGAGCAGAGCTAGAACCCGGGCGGGATGGTTAGTTCACACCCAGAGAAAAACTGTGGCCAAGACTTATTTCAAAGACAAACAGTGACATTCACTCAGCTACCACCCTTTCTTTACAAGTTCCCACTGAAACGGGAAGGAAAAGAAGAACACAAAAGGAAGGAGGAAAGAGAACTATAATAGCATGGGACAAAAAAGAAATGGCACTACAGTTTATAGAAATACATATTATGGAAAACTATGCAGCAATTAAATGGTCTGGAAGGATACTCCAAATTGCTAACAGTCATTACCTTTAGGTAGGATGGAAGCCAGATCAAGGATAACTTCTACTTTACCAGTATTTTATGAATTTTTAAAAATAAAAACATGCTGGGTGTGGTGGCTCATGCCTGTAATCCCAGCACTTTGGGAAACTGAGGTAGAGGGATTATTTGAAGCCAGGAGTTCGAGATCAGCCTGGGCAACATAGTAGGACCCTGTCTCTACAAAAAAATTAAAAATTGGCTGGGTATGTTGGCACACTCCTGTAATCCCAGCTACTCGGAAGGCTGAGGCAGGAGAATCACTTGAGCCCAGGAATTCAAGGTGACAGTGAGCTATGATCACACCACTGCACTCTAGCCTGGGCAACAGACTGAGACTATGTTTCAAAAAATATATATATGCATTTGTAGTATTAAAAATAAATATTGTTTTAACGTAAATTAGTTTGGACTGCCAGCAAAAGAACAGAGAAAATTCTGGTCTAAGACACCACAAATCTTCCCAAGAAAGCCTTCAAAATTCTCTAAACTCAAAGCCAACAAAGTAGACATCATAGTCAATATCCAGGTAATCAACAGGATAATTCTTCCAAGAATTTAGAAAAGCTGGAAGTCTTTCCTCTCCTCTATAACATATACAAAGTCACAAGAACCTATGAAGGAATTAGGGCCTCAGAGAGGCAAAATACACCCCAGGGACAACTCTAAATCTCCAATATAGATCCAGCAGAAAAAAGAAGTAAGCTGAGTAAGATAAATACTTTGGGAGTTAAAAAAATGGAATTAAAAAAACCAAAAGTAAGTCTGGGCAACATAGGGAGACCCTGTCTCTAATTAAAAAAAAAATTTTTGCTGGGTTTGGTGCAGTAAACTATAATGATGCCATACAGTCCAACCTGGATGGCAGAGTGAGACCCTGTCTCTACAAAAAAAAAAAAAAATTTAGCTGAGCTTGGTGTAGTAAGCTAAAATGATACCATACAGTCTAGCCTGGGTGACAGTGAGACCCTGTCTCTAAAACAAATAAACAACAACAAAAAAAGTAATGGCCCAGGAAACCAGAGATTATGACATGTGGCTGAACTGTGACAGGGCTGTCTGGGCACCTGTGCCCTGAGCACAAGCAGCTCCCATGGAAGAGACTGGCATTTGCACTCAAGCAATTAATGCTGAGGCCAGTAGCTCTTCCACTCAACTTCATCTCAAATACAATTTTTTTTAAAAGTTACTCTTTTTAAAAAAAACTAAAGATACTGAGTTTCTAATTAATTAAATGCAAAGAACTCTTGAGAGCAGTTCTTAAATCTTAAATGCTATCCTTTATGTAATTTTCCCACTCATCTGATGAACTAATCTTTTACTGTTCTCTTAAAATACTTGGGTTTTAAAGTGAAAAATGCAAGGCAGGAGGAAAATTAAAATCATCAATAGAGGATTTTGTTACTTTTCAAATATCACTGGGAGTCGAAGGGGGAAAACATTAAAAAATAGTCTTAAGAAAATATTGCTTAAAAAATTATTAGAAATTATTGTAAAGGTGTCATTCCTAAACTCTAGTTTGAGGTAGGGAAAAGGCATGAAATTGAGATGTATAATATTACTGATAAGGAAATGTAATTAGTAGCTCATAACTTTTCTTGAGTTGTGAGAGAGCCTCAAAATCTAGGGGAATTTCTCATGGATTGACTTTCTTTAACAATCTTTTTTTTAAGAGACAAGTCATATGGTGTTGCCCAGACTGGATGGAGTGCAGTGGCTAGTCATAGGTGTGATCATGGTGCACTGTAGCCTTGAACTCTGGGCTCATGTGAAGATTGACTTTTTCAAACAAAGATTCTTCCCTCTACCTAACTTAACATCTAAAATGCATGCATGGCCGGGCGCGGTGGCTCACGCCTGTAATACTAGCTCTCAGGGAGGCCGAGGCGGGCAGATTGCTCAAGGTCAGGAGTTCAAAACCAGCCTGAGCAACAGCGAGACCCCGTCTCTACTATAAATAGAAAGAAATTAATTGGCCAACTGATATATATGTAAAAAATTAGCCGGGCATGGTGGCGCATGCCTGTAGTCCCAGCTACTCGGGAGGCTGAGGCAGAAGGATCGCTCAAGCCCAGGAGTTTGAGGTTGCTGTGAGCTAGGCTGACGCCATGGCACTCACTCTAGTCTGGACAACAAAGCGAGACTCTGGCTCAAAAAAAAAAAACAAACAAACAAAAATAAAATGCATGCCAATTGTAGCAAATCAGGAAAACTTTTTAACAGAAGGAAGCAATAATGACTACTTTAACTAAATATGGACATCATCTATACTGAAGTAACTGACCTACTAAGTTCCCAAATGAATACTCAGTATCTTTCTCAAGAACCCACATAAATCCAAAAAAAAGGGCAACGAAAAGGAACACATGAAAGAAAAATGAAAAAAAAAAAATGAAGAAAAAAGAAAAAGAACATATTCAGATAAAGAAGGGAATAATTTCAACAAAAAATACGTACTGAGTTCTTATTCCACATTTTGATAATTCGAGAGTCTGCAGACAAAATCAAATCTAACGAATCCTGGAAATGAACTGACTTAATGGGCAGCCCATACTGGTGATCCTTAACTAGCAATGGCTTATCAGATCGAAGATCATATAATAAAACCTAAAAGAAAAAAAAAACCAAGTTATTTCTGTTTAAACAATATAAATAGAAACATTTAAAAATTAGAATGATGACAGCCATTTGCTTCATTACCTTTTTACAAACACAATGAATACCCTTACTCAGGGTGCTAAGATACTAAAGTAGGCCAGCAGTACTCTAGAAAAATCTCTTAAATTGCCCTTAAAGTACAAAGTTTTATGAATCCAACCTGAGAGTAATTTTTAAGCACACTAAGTTTGAGAACTACTGAGCTATACTAACAAAAGAACAAAAGGAAACCCCATAAAAATTTGTTTCATTTGTGAATTGAACAAATATATACTTAGGCCTATTACATACCAGGCCTGTCATAGCAGATGATGGAAATGAGAATGAAAGGCATAATGAGGAATAGTCCTGGTAGGTTCAAGACAAAAGGTGGTGGCAAGGCTATGACATCTCAGGAGAAGGAGGAATTTCTTCTGTCCCTGTCACTGGAGGCAAGGGAGCTGGGGATCTCAGTCTCAGGTGACAGATGTAGTAAATGATGACAGAAGTAGTCAATCTACTAGAGGCAGAGTCTCAGATCTCTTGACACTGAGAAGTGTGTGGACTCTGCTTTGAAGGAAAAAAGGGAAGAAAGAAGTACTCCTAGGCCAGCATCACTAATGCTGGCCACTCACTGCATGGGATGTGGTTAAAAGAAAGGTTCAAATACATAAATTTTGAAAACATCTACCAAACACATTTCTTGTCTGCAGAAATTCCTCAGAGCCTTCTTCAATATGTACTGAAACCCACTGTGAATCTGCAAGGGTAGGAGTCTGACAGAATTACAAACTTGTCTGATGACAGAATTCTGTTCCATACACAAATAAAAATGTTCCAAGCCACTACCAAGAGAACACCTGAGGCCCACCTTACTGTAGCTCCAGCTCCAAAGCATCTCAAACCAACCACTAAGGCAAGAGGCAAGATTTCTCAAGGTGCTAGAAGAATCTAGCAGTCTGGAGTACCCTCCCCACTCTGACCCAAACTGTAATGCCTCATTTTCTGTTTTCACAGTATGTTTCTCATGACACATACATGCCTCTAAACAGCAACTTACATGTGAAGTTTCCAAATTAAACATATTTACCTGCCCTGTGGATGTTCCAACTGCCATGGTCAAGGCACCATTAAATTTCAAAGCAGAGATTGTTGGTAAACAGTTTATCCTGAAAGGCAAAATATTCATGCTCCATAAATATATGACCAAATCTCCTTTCAAGTAACAAGTTCATTACTAGTCTTCACTTCAAATCTAACAGGAAAAATCACATTTATAGCCTTCTAGAATGTTTAAAAGGTAATTACATCCAAACTTTCATAATCAAAATTTTAAAATGTTTTATATACAAATATAATCTACCTTTCTCTTCCATTTTAATTAAGCTAGGATAAACATTTACAGAAACATCTCCTTTTTTACTTAAGAGGAAATAATTTTATATTTGGACATGAGTATATTCATTTTCATTTTAAAATCAGCTATTTCTAGTTAAAATAAAAGACTAATCTCCAAATGAGGACCCTAGAACCTCTCAAAGTACCAAGGACAGAACGAATGGTATAGCCATGACATTAGAATATGACCTCATCCATCAACCAAGAGCGTCAGCATGGGGTAGGAACCTGCAGCCCTCTGATTTCAAGATTGTTCTTTTTTAAGCACCAAAGGAGGCAAGACCAGATTCATCTTTCTCCGCTGCACCCCTTTTAATAAAGGATTTGTTATGTAAAATTTGGATTCAGTCAAAAAGCCCCATTTAAGGACCAGGAAGGCCTCATGTTTCCTTATGGTCTGAGGTTCCCCAGCCCTCTGTTGGCATCGTCAGGTAGGTCTCTTCTGCCACCTAAAGCCTCAACCTGTAATCACCCTGAAGAATCGGTTCTGAACCCTGAGACCTCAAATTCACATCATTTTTAGTCATTTAATCTTCAAAATGAACTTTAGAATCATTTTTTAGTACAGTGATATACGAGGGCTGTCCGGAAAGTATCCATCCATTGTTAACATAACAAGAACAGTTACATGGCTGGATACTTTCCCAACATCCCTCATATTTTTTCTACTTATTCAATTTTTGTTTCTTAATAAAATTTTGTCATTTTCTTCATATATGTACTTATTAACTTTATCCCTCAGTATTTTACAATTTTTGTTGTTATAAATGAGAACTGTTTTCCATTGTATCTTTCTAACTGGATAGTGCTGATAAATACCAAAGCCATTGGTTTTTGCACATTTTGTAACCCATTTATTTAACTCTTATATTAATTCTTACAGGTTTACAGTTGATTCTACTGAGTTTCTTGTGCAGACAATCATTTTATCTCCAAATAATGACAGCTTGCCTGCCCTACTCAATATTTACACTTAATTCTTTCTCATATTGTATTGGCCCCCACCATCATGAACTTTGTAAAATAACAGAAGTAACAGCTTATAAGGTATGTAGGGAAAAAAATAAAGCTAAGCATAAAAAAGTGAACAAGTAAAATCACCTAAAACTGAATTAGCAAGAAAAACTACGTTTAACATTTTGGTATATATACAAATTTTTTCCTAGAACTACTTACATGTTGTTTTTCTTACAAAAATAAGATAAAACTCTACAGGCAACTATATGATTTGCTATTCCACTTAAAGGTATATTTGCAGGAGAGATAAAGTGGCAGGGGACGAAGGGAAGGTATGCTTGGAATACCTTTCCCGAATAATAAATATGCTTCTGCAACATAATTCTTAAAGGCTGAATAGTATATATGCCATTCATGGATATGTTTTTATCTGTAAAATATAATACAATAACAGTTCCTACAACAAGGGATTGTTGTATTAAATAAGTTAATATATGTAAAGTACTATCTGTTAGCTACTATTTCTACTAAGCTTTATTACACAATATCCTCAGGCTCTAACACTGTGATATAATTATTATTTTTTAGACATGGGGTCTTGCTATATTGCCCAGGTTATTCTAGATCGCAGAGCCTCAAGTGATTCTCCCATCTTAGCCTTCTGAGTAGCTGGGATTACATATGTGAGCCACCATACCCAGCTCACTTTAATACTATTATTTTTTAATTTCCTTTTATTAAGCTACCCATCATGAATGAATTTATTTATTTGTTTGTTTTTTTAGAGACAGGGTCTCACTCTGTTGCCTGGGCTGAAGTGCAGAGGGATGTTCACAGCTCATTGCAACCTGAAGCTCCTGAGCTCAAACAATCCTCCCACCTGAGCCTCCCAAAGAGCTAGAACCACAGGTGTGAGCTATCACACTTGGCTCTGACTTTAATATTATTAACAATGCTGTGATGGATGACCTGGGCTGAGGAGAGTGGGAGAATGTACACTCTAAGCATGTGGGTAGACATTTAAACTGATGTTTTCTGTAAGACAATTTAGCAATGTAACAAACAATCGAATAAAAAGTCCCAAGTTTCTAAAGATCACAGTTGAAATTTTTCACATTTCTTCCTTAAGTTTTCTACAATGTCACTTCTATTATGGTAACTAAATTTAAAGTAGAAATAGCCTTACGACATATTGCAAATGACTCCTGCCAGCCTGTTTTTCCTAAATGACTTCTCTAAAATGAGAAAATTAATGACAGAATTTGTACTAGACCCAAGTCTATTTTAATTCAAAGACAAGTTAATGTGTAATATTAGAAGAAAATTAACCTCTTTGTTTCCTAGGGAGTGGATAAATATTTTTCACTTACAACTGATTCCCTACTTTCTAAAAATAAGCAGGCTTCTGATTTGCTTTCTTTCATGCCAATATGATACTGATATATGATATGCATTTTCCATTGGCTTATTCTATTAGCACATGTGGAATGAGTGAAATTTACAACTTAAAATTGTTTAATATACTACCATGACTAATGAAGTTGTTTGTTAGTATTACTTTAATAAAACTCAGTACTGGGCCAGGCACGGTGGCTCATGCCTGTAATCCTAGCACTCACTGGGAGGCCGAGTCGGGAGGATGGCTCAAGGTCAGGAGTTCGAAATCAGCCTGATCAAGAACGAAACCCCATCTCTACCAAAAATAGAAAGAAAATTAATGGGCCAACTAAAATATATAGAAAAAATTAGCCAGGCATGGTGGCACATGCCTGAGTACCAGCTACTCGGGAGGCTGAGGCAGGAGGATGGCTGAAGCCCAGGAGTTTGAGGTTGCTGTGAGCTAGGCTGATGCCACGGCACTCTAGCCAAGGCAATAGAGTAAGACTTTGTCTCAAAAAATAAATAAAACTCAATACTAGGCCAGGCACAGTAGCTCTTATCTATAATCTCAGCACTCTGGGGAGACTGAGGCGAGAGAATTGCTTTAGCCTAAGAGTTTGAGCCCAGCCTGGGAAACTTTGCAAGACTCTGTCTCTACAAAAAAAACTTCAAAAAATTAGCCAGGAGTGGTGGTGTGTGCCTGTAGTCCTACCTATTTAGGAGGCTGAGCCAAGAGGATTGCTTAAGCCCAGGAGTTTGAAGTTACAGTGAGCTATGATCAGACCACCGTACTCTAGCCTGGGTGACAGAGCAAGACTCTGTCTAAAAAAAAAAAAAATCAAAACAAAACTCAGTGATAATCAGGAGAAAAACTGTCCTCTCTTCACATTAAATGTCATGATTAAAAGACAAAAAGAAATATTTATTCTTTATTTACCACAGAGAAAAATGTAGACATCTTTCTAATTCAGTGATTCTTAATTCCTTTCTAATTCAGTGATTCTTAATTTTTTTTCTAGGTCAAGGATGCTTCACATAAACTGTTTTATGTGAAAGAAAGGATTATGAATTCCTCTCTCCCTCAGTAAAATACACGCAAAATTTTGCAATAATTCACAGAAGAAGGTTCACAGTATGTTAGCCATTAAACACTCCATCTGGCCTGTGATAACACTATGACCAACTGCAATGAGTACATGCTGATAAGATCACCATACTACGAACATCCAGAGCCTTGAGAAAAACATTCCAGAACTGATTGCAGCAAATAATCTCATGTCAAGGATTTGACTAAGAGACTGGTATGTCTACGTATGTGTCAACAAGAGCATAAAAAAATATCTGAAAGACATGTATGGAATTGTGAAATAATAACCACTCTGGTGAATGATGAAGAGAGTAGACTTTTACATAATTCAAGCCTCTACTTTGTTTTAGAGTTTTTCATACCCCACCTATGTATTATTTTTCTGTTAGGCAAACAGAAATAAGAAAAACATCAAAAACACTTGCTTCATTCAACCTTAGAATTCAAAGCACACCTTTTTGCCTGTTAACTGGAGTGGTGGACTCCTGGTTCTATAACTAGATCCTACAAAATTGGAATATAAATTCCTGTAGTGCATTTGTTTTAACAAAATTCCATGGCAAGTAAAAAGAAATAAGGCACTCTGTATAATATACTTTAGAAAAGAAATTCTACCTGGCTTACCTACTAGTGAGCTTTTACAGAAGATTTTTATGTAAAACAATCACAGAAAGTATAACTTCAACATAAACCTTAAGAATTTTATCCTTTAGCAATTTATTTTAATTGAGTATTGATACATTTACTTAAATTAAAAGTTGATGAACTTAGCCAGGCATGGTGGCACACACCTGTGGTCCCAGATAAGTAGGGTGCCTAGGCAGGATTGCTTGAGCCCAGGAGGTTGCAGTGAGCCATGATTGCACCACTGCATTCCAGTCCACGAGACACAGCAAGACCCTGACTCCAAAAGAGGAAAAAGTTGATGAACAATTTCTACTTACTCTGAATCTGCTGTGACACTACTTAATGCGCAGTCTAACAAGCCAACTCTATTTCGAGTTCTTGGGTCCCAGCACTCCACTCGACCCTAAGCAAATGAAAAATAATTTTTTTTAAATTTTTTTTTAAAGCCAGTCAAATTTAGCAGTGGGGGGTTGAATACCAACTTTAGTGACACTAATGTTAATAAGTTCTGATAACCTACTACCATCAGACCAGCCAAAAAATAATTTTACATAAAAGCTGCTACTAGAAAAGTTTCCAATACATACAAAAATAAGCCTTACTGACATTATCTCATAGGAAATGAAAATTTAACTTTTTACCTCATTCCCTCTTTAGCATTGTTTAAATGTTTAATGTTTTGCCATGAGATAAATTTATTTCATAATTTAAAAAAGAAAAAAACACAAATATTTAAATATTATTACATCAATATTAAATATTTAATATACATTATTATTGCTGGGCATGGTGGCTCAAGCCTATAATCCCAGCACTTTGAGAGGCCAAGGTAGGAAGATCACTTGAGGCCAGGAGTTGGAGACCAGCCTGAGCAACATAGTGAGACCCCCATCTCTACAAAAAAATTAAAAATTAGCTAGGTATGGTGACGCATGCCTATAGTCCCAGCTACTTGGAAGGCTGAAGCAGGAGGCTCACTTGAGTCCAGGAGTTAAAGGTTGTAGTGAGCTATAATTGCACCAGTGCACTCTAGCACAATCTGGGCGACAGTGAGACCCTGCCACTTAAAAAAAAGAAAATTATTGTATCAATATTAAATTTCTTAGTAATTATAATGGTACTATGATTTAATAGGAGAAAATCCTTGTTTTTAAGAAATCCATTTTGAAGTATTTAGGGATGAAATGCCATAATGTCAGGAACTTATTTTCAAATGTTTCCAAAACACATTTTTTATATACACACACATACATATTTTTATAGAAAAAGAAAGAAAGCAAATGTGCAAAACATATATAAGTGATTACTGAACTTTTCCAAAGATGTGAATTTTTTTTTGAGACAAAGTCTCACTTTGTTGCCCGGGTTAGAGTGCCATGACGTCAGCCTAGCTCACAGCAACCTCAAACTCCTGGACTCAAGCAATCCTCCTGCCTCAGCCCTCCCCCCCCAACCAAGTAGCTGGGACTCCAGGCATGCGCCACCATGCCCGGCTAATTTTTTCTATATATTTTTAGTTGGCCAATTAATTTCTATGTTTTTAGTAGAGATGGGGTCTCACTCTTGCTCAGGCTGGTTTTGAACTCCTGACCTTGAGCGGTCCTCCTGCCTCGGCCTCCCAGAGTGCTAGGATTACAGGTGTGAGCCACCGCACCAGGGAAGATGTGAACTTTTTAAAAATAAAAGGCTAGGGGAAAATTTTTAGAATGAAAAAAAGAACTGCAAACAATAGAGCAAGGGAACAACTATAGTACATCCATTTAACAGAACATTAGCCATCACAAAGAATGATGTAGACATATGTGTACTAGAATTATGTCCATAAGAAAGCAATTTATTTTTTTTAAAAAGTATGATACCATTGTCTTTTTAAAAAAATGTTTATATAAACAGAGAAACTTCTGAGAGGATACAGAACAAGTGATTAACAGTTTTTACCTAAGAAAACAGGAGAACAGGGCATAAGGGAATTATACAATCTCTCACTTTATACTCTTCTCTATCACCTGATCTTATAATAATAAAAGGATTACACAAAGATTTTTAAAATTTTACTCTATTAACCACCTTAAAAACAAAACCTTAAATATATTTACAGAGGTTTTGATCTCATTAATCCTTTAATATTATTACAAATATGTATGTGACATAGATGAATAAAGGAAGAGAAACCTTGTAAAACACGCGGTTGGTAATTTCAAATAGCCTAGTCTTCTATGTCTTTTCAAAATCAGTTAATAGACTTCATGGCCATAAAAAAGAAAAGTTGCATTCCAAAACCAAAAATGGGTATGCAGGTAAATCCCAGAGTAAACACAAAATAGTTTTTTTAAGCACACTTATTTTTTATTACATAAATTTGAATTTCTATTGCAAAACCTGCACTCTTAATGTACTTCAAAAAGCACAAAATGCAAAGTTACTGCCTGAGTTTGACAACAATATAATTTTCATAGAAGGAACCAAAATCTGATATATAATATCAAAATTAATGTGAAAACAAATTTTTTTAAGTATGATCTGACTATGCTTATCAAATTGCAAGACCCCCAAAATTAAGGAATTTCAGGAAGCCCCGCCTTTGGGCAGCCCTATCTACTTCTCCCTCAACATGTCCCAGGGTTGGTCTTGAAACAACTACTAAAGCCCATTCTAAACATAACTTCTCTTAGAGAGCACATTTCCAACATCTAGCCTGGGCTGCTCTGTAAGGACTCTATTTAAAAACTATTTTCTCACCAGGTGTGGGGCTCACTCCTATAATCAGCGCACTTAGGAAGGCCAAGACACTAGGATTGCTTGAGGCCAGGAGTTTCAGACCAGCCTGAGCAACATAGCAAGATCTCATTTCTACAAAAAATTTAAAAATTAGGCAAGTATGGTGGCAGGTGCATGCAGTCCCAGTTACTTTAGGAGGCTAAGCCAAGGGGATCACTTGAACCTAGGAGTTCCAGGCTATAGTAAGCTATGCTTATGCCACTGCACTCCAGCCTGGGTGACTGAGTGAGATCCTATCTTTAAAAAAATTTTTTTTCACAAGGAAACTGTTTAGAATTTCCCCTTGGTAATCTCAAGTAAAGTGATTACCAAGAGAATGCTTCGCTGGTCTGATATAGGCATAATGATATTATAAGACATTCAATATAGTTTTATATATGTTAGATCAACCTTATGTGTCCCATTTCAAATCTTAAATCTCTTAACATAAAAATAATTTGAGTAGGCTGGGCATGGTGGCTCACGCCTGTAATCCTAGCACTCTGGGAGGCGAGGTGGGCGGATTGCTCAAGGTCAGGAGTTTGAAACCAGGCTGAGCAAGAGCGAGACCCCCTCTCTACTATAAATAGAAAGAACTTAATTGGGCAACTAATATATATAGAAAAAATCAGCCGGGCATGGTGGCGCATGCCTGTAGTCCCAGCTACATGGGAGGCTGAGGCAGTAGGATCACTTGAGCTCAGGAGTTTGAGGTTGCTGTGAGCTAGTGTGACGCCACGGCAGTCACTCTAGCCTGGGCAAAAAAGCCAACAAAGCGAGAGTCTGTCTCAAAAACAAATAAATAAATAGGCCGGGCGTGGTGGCTCACGCCTGTAATCCTAGCACTCTGGGAGGCCGAGGTGGGCGGATTGCTCAAGGTCAGGGGTTCGAAACCAGCCTGAGCAAGAGCAAGACCTCGTCTCTACTATAAATAAAAAAGAAATTAACTGGCCAACTAATATACATAGAAAAAATTAGCCAGGCATGGTGGTGCATGCCTGTAGTCCCAGCTACTAGGGAGGCTGAGGCAGGAGGATCACTTGAGCCCAGGAGTTTGAGGTTGCTGTGAGCTACACTGATGCCACGGCACTCACTCTAGCCTGGCAACAAAGTGAGACTCTGTCTCAATCAATCAATCAATCAATAAAATAAATAAAAAATAAATAAATTGAGTAAAAAATACCTTAATTTCATTCACATGAAATTGGTTTAATAAATTATAGTACATTCAAAGAATAGAATCTTAAGCCGGGCGCGGTGGCTCACGCCTGTAATCCTAGCACTCTGGGAGGCTGAGGCGGGCGGATTGCTCGAGGTCAGGAGTTGGAAACCAGCCTGAGCAAGAGCGAGACCCCGTCTCTACTATAAATAGAAATTAATTGGACAACTAATATATATATAAAATTAGCCAGGCATGGTGGCGCATGCCTGTAGTCCCAGCTACTCGGGAGGCTGAGGCAGCAGGATTGCTTGAGCCCAGGAGTTTGAGGTTGCTGTGAGCTAGGCTTATGCCACGGTACTCACTCTCGCCTGGGCAACAAAGCGAGACACTGTCTCAAAAAAAAAAAAAAAAAAGAATAGAATCTTATCCATCAATTAAAAAAAATTAGTTCAGTAGTGCAAGTAATTGTAAGTACCAACATACAAAGATGCACTTCATGTACTGTTATGTTAAAAAAAAAAAAAAAAAAGCAAATGGAGAACTATGGTAGACTATAATTTCATTTTTATAAAAAACTTTAAAAAATACATATGTATATTTACATATACTACTTAGGAAAAAATCTAAACGGATACTACCCCAAACCATTAAAGAGTTACCTCTAAGGTATAGAATTTGGTGACTGGAAGGTACAACAGGACATCTTTTTTTATCATATCCTGAAAATTTTGCATTTTGTTTTCACTGTGAATATTAATAAAATTGTTAAGTGAAAAATGCAAATCTAAAAAAATTCTTGACATGTATAAATGACAATGATTCAAAGATATTTTAGTTTAAAAGGAAAATGTGTATGTTCATTTCAATATTTATTGAATGCTACTGTACTGGATGTACAAATCACTATCCTATACACTCTTACAGTTCATACTGTTTTCATATAGGTGATTTAATGTGATTCTCACCCACACCTCTATAAAGTTGGCAAGGTAAGAAGTAGTATCGCCATTTCACCTGTGAGGAAACTAAGCCTCAGAGAAAGTAACTAATTCACAGTCATAAAACTAATAAGTGAGCTGAGTCTCCGGGGTATATTGCCTCCCATAAAGGACAAGCAGGGCTGTCTGCAGGGGTCCCCCGGATCTGGCAATCCAGGAGTAATGGTGGGCTGTGCTCAGCTACTTACATCTTCCTGTCTAGTTCCCAGGGGCAACATAAATGTGTGCCAAATCTGATGTACTGGGGAACAGTCTGCAGCAGCAGGTAAGTCTTCTATTCAAAAGGCAAACCAGGCCGGGCGCTGTGGCTCACGCCTGTAATCCTAGCTCTTGGGAGGCCGAGGCGGGCGGATTGCTCAAGGTCAGGAGTTCAAAACCAGCCTGAGCAAGAGCGAGACCCCGTCTCTACTATAAACAGAAAGAAATTAATTGGCCAACTGATATATATATACAAAAAATTAGCCGGGCATAGTGGCACATGCCTGTAGTCCCAGCTACTCGGGAGGCTGAGGCAGAAGGATCACTCGAGCCCAGGAGTTTGAGGTTGCTGTGAGCTAGGCTGACGCCACGGCACTCACTCTAGCCTGGACAACAAAGCGAGACTCTGTCTCAAAAAAAAAAAAAAAAAAAAAAAAAAAGGCAAACCAGAGACTATCAGCGCATTATCATCCTGCTCTAAGGAATCAAGCAAAGCTATCTTTAAATAAAAACTCCATTATCAAATGTAAAACAAATAATCTTTAAAAAAAAAAAGTCAATCTATACATACCTCTACTGTTCCTGTGGCAAACAATCCATGAACTGAATTTATGTCGCAAACATTATTCTCCCTAATACAGTAAAGAAATAACAGAGAAAGTATTAGTTAGTATCTACTTTAGGAGGGAATGGGGTATAAAATAAACTTTCTAAGTAAATAGTCAACCCAAATTCTAGGGAGAAAAAAGACATGCAGATTCTCTCTCACTAACCTGCAAATGAAAAACACCAAAGCATGAAAGGATTAAGCATGTAATAATGCATTGTGAAGTTACTACACGTTTTTTAAAGGAAATAAAAGTATTTCAAGCCAATATGAAACAAAAAAAAATCTGAAGAGTCTGCTTGATTTTTATCACTATATGTTCTTCCAACCTTTAAAAATCCTCTCAAAACAACAAGGAAAATCCAATAAACTCTTTATCTACACAGATGAAAAGTAATCCAGCTTCCATATTTACTAGCTGCATAGCCTTGGGTAAACTACTTCACCTGACCTGAGCTCAGCTGCCCTATGTGTTAAAAGGTATTTAGCACAAAAATCTGTCGTGAGTTTAAAATTAGTTAATAGAAGTAAAATGGCTGAATAATGCCTGGCACATAGTAAGTGCTTTCACTATTATTATTTTTATTATGATGATAGTAATGATGGTAAGATTCATTCCTAAAGAATTTCTCGGCTGACCAAAGAGGCTAGCACTTTGAGAGGCTGAGGTGGGAGGATCACTTGAGGCCAGGAGTTGAAGACCAGTCTGAGCAACATAGTGAGGCACCATCTCTACAAAAAATAGAAAAAAAAAAAAAAGTAGCCAAGCTTGGTGGTACAAGCCTGTAGTCCTGGCTACTCAGGAGGCTGAGGCAGGAGGATTGCTCTAGGAATATGAAATAGCTATAGTGACACCACTGCACTGTAGTCCTGAAACAGAGCAAGACCCTGTCTCAAAACAAAAACAAAAAGAATTTCTCTTTGAATAAAATATAAATGTAGGTCTAAAAAGGAAAACAAAAAATCATTCAAGGGGGCTGGGCCCAGTGGCTCACACCTATATAATCCCAGCAATTTTGGAGGCTGAGGCCGGCAGATCACCAGAGCCCAAGAGTTTGAAGTTGCAGTAAGCTACGATTTTACCACTGCATTCCAGCCTGGGTAACAGAGTGAGACCCCATCTCAAAAACAAAACAAAATCTTAAAGATCTGCTAGCACAAACATAAAAAGTAAATATTTAAAATGCCACTCAGGCCAGGTGCAATGGCCAGTTGCAATTACAGGCTCACTAGCCTGTAATCCTACCACTCTGGGAGGCCAAGGTGGGAGGACTGCTTGAGCTCAGGAGTTCAAGACCAGCCTGAGCAAGAGCAAGACTCCATCTCTACTAAAAATAGAAAAAATTAGCTGGGTGTGGTAGTGCACACCTGTAGTCCCAGCTGCTGGGGAGGATTGCTTGAGCCTAGGAGACTGAGGTTGCTATGAGCCAGGCTGATGCCACGGCACTCTAGCCTGGGCAACAGAATAAGACTTTGTCTCAAAAAAAATAAAAAATAAACATGGCACTCCAAGTTAATTCAAATTTTCTCCACAGGAAAAAATATCATAAAACAAGACCATGGGCTGGGTGTGGTGGCTCACACCTGTAATCCTAGCACTCTGGGAGGCCGAGGCAGGCAGATCCTTTGAGCTCAGGAGTCCGAGACCAGCCTGAGCAAGAGTGAGAACCCGTCTCTACAAAAATATAGAAAGAAATTAGTTGAACAACTAAAAAATATAGACATATATAAAAAAAAATAAAAAAACTAGCCGGACATGGTGATGCATGCCTGTAGTCCCAGCTACTGGGGAAGCTGAGGCAGTAGGATAGCTTGAGCCCAGGAGTTTGAGGTTGCTGTGAGCTAGGCTGACACCATGGCACTGTAGCCCGGGCAACAGAATGAGACTCTGTCTCAAAAATAAATAAATAAAAATAATACAAGACCATGAATAAAATTTAATGAACATTGCAGACAATAAACTGAGTATTTTCAAAGGGACTTTTAAAATTTGGGGGTATATTTTTAAAATATTTATTAATTTTTAAGAAATAACCAGGTCTTTCAGTAAATTTTTTGCTTAAGAAAAAATTTAACAGTTTTTAACTGAGTTGCCCAGAGTTCTGCTTAAATGAAATACAGTATGCTATATGATAACAAATTGAGCATCTGGCTCCATCTCCTGGTCAAAATAAATACAGCAATACTCACGCAGCATCAGTTTGTAGAGGATTCAGGTATCGTCCTTGTTCCAAATTTAACCTATAAACTTCAGAACTGAAAAGTAATAAAGAAAGTTAAAAATCTGGTAAGCTGGCCAGGCAAGATGGCTCACACCTGTAATCTCAGCGCTCTGGGACACCGAGGCGGGAGGATGGCATGAGGTAAGGAGTTTGAAAGCAGCCTGAGCAACAGCGAGACCACATCGCTACCAAAAATAGAAAAAATTAGCCAGGCGTGGTGATGTACACCTGTAGTCCCAGCTACTCAGGAGGCTAAGGCAGGAAGATCACTTAAGCCCAAGAGTTGGAGATTGCAGTGAGCTATGATGACTCCACTGTACTCCAGCCTGTGTGACAGAGTGAGACTGTGAGACTATTTCAAAAAAAAAAAAAAAAAAAAAACACAAAAAACTGGTTATTAATACAATGAAATTTTAAATAAATATAAATTTCAGAAATATATATATCACTTATATGCTATTGCTTCCCTTTGTAAAACTAATGCAAAAATTAATTCTAAACCTAAAAAATATTCTCATTTGTGAATTTATTCATGTATAAAAGTGGTTTAAATCATTCACGTGCCAAGGAAATACTATGAAGCCATTAAGCATATTGTTTACAAATAACATGGAGAATGTGAGATCCAAAAGCATATAACACATCTACATATGTATATAAGACTAGAAGGAAACACTAAAATGCTAGGATTCTCTCTGAGTGGCATTAGATGGATGCATTTTTTCTTCTTTATACTTTTCTGTATTTTTCCAATTTTCTAAAATGAATACCATGTTTCCCCGAAAATAAGACAGGGTCTTATATTTATCCTTACTCAATTAGATACTCTAGGGCTTCTTTTCAGGAGATGTGTTATTTTTTTTAAGTATGGTACAACAATCTACATTTATTCAAATATAGTTAAGTCGTCGTCTTCTGGAACATCATCATAACTCTCCAAACCCCAAATTCCATCCTGAATTTCTTGCAACTCTATTTCCTTTAGAACCACTGGCCCCAATCTCTCATGTCAAGCAATAGAGCTCTCTTTAAATGAGCAACTCTTATCCATGTAACCTGCTCAGAGTGCAGGGTCCAATCTGCCCAGTGGAGCAGCAATGATCTCTCTGGGCTCAGTAGGAGACTGCTTGCTGAAGCTTTTCCCCTATTCCCTGGTGTTTGTGGGGGGTGAGAGAGGCCCACAGTGCTGAGTAAAATGGCAGCCACAGCTTTCCTTCTTCCCCCTGGGGACACACAATACCTAAAGTGGAGCGTCCTGCTCCTCACTTCACTGAGGAGACTTTCCCCTCAAAGCCTCAGCTTGCAGCATGCACAGGATGGCCCGGACCTGACAGGGGGAGCTGACCTCGTTGGTGGGGCTGCCCGCACCTTTCCAGTCACCTCTGGGATAGTAGCTGTCACAATGGGGCAGATGAGAAGGGCTGCTCGGCTTCTTTACCTCTCCACGATGAAATGCATGGGTTGTGCAGATATGCTGCGAAGCCATGCCCATCACTAGGTCTTGTTTTTGGGGTGGGGCTTCTATTAAGCAAATGGTTAGAAATCCTGCTAGGGCTTATTTTATGGGTATGTCTTATTTTCGGGAAAACACGGTATGTATTATTTTTATAATCATTAAAAAGGTAGCATTTAAGAATAAAAAGTTTTGGAATACCATGCAACTGGGCTAAGAAACTGACATCACCAACAATATTACCCTACTAGGTTATCTGTGTATTGCTCCAGATTTAGAGCACCATGCTAACAGAAGCCAGAGATGTAATCCCTACATGAGTCAACCACTTAGGAACCATACCCTTTAAGCAACTTAAAGGGATCATGTCTTACTCTTTAAAGCCCTCTCCCCAATTTTTTTTAACTAGAGTCCATAACCACATATGACTTAATCACAAAATGATCCAGATAGAAATTCATCACTGATACTGAGCAAACTTAAAGCAGGAACTACACGTTATGGGATATAAACAGAAATCTGGAAAATAACAGGAAAATAAAACAATGTTATATCCCATATATTGTAGCAACTGGGCTATACTGAACAGGCTTATACATTCCCCAGCAGTGTTTCCTGATTTAAACTGTGACATGTAACTACTGTAGCTATTTTTAACATTAGAAAAGATTTTATTAAACAAGTGTTAAAACAGTATAGTATAATAATAGCACTTACAAATAAAATACATCAATATGTAGAAAATAGGAAATTTATCCCTTGTTTTCTAAGGTTTCTTTTTCACAATAGCCACAGATCACTTTTTTATTAAAGCAAGCTATCTAAATAGACAAAATGTACAAGAAATTTAAGAATAGAAGCTGGTTGTTTTAGGGGGGTAGGAAGGAGAAAGCAAAAAGTAATTAGATCCAATACCTTGCACCAACAAAGTACAAGTCACAGGATGGATAGTGGTAAGAGAAATCTCTCCCAAACTTTGGTATTCTGGTTTTGTAGTAAAAACCTGATTGTGAATGAAATTCAATGTATCTATCATTATGTAAGAAGACAATCTGAAAATAAAACAAGAAATTAGTTTGTTTAGGTTTCTAGATAAGGGGTTTATCATCACTCAAACTGGCAAAGCAAAAAAACCGCTGATCTCTCTCACCCTCACTTTCTCTCAACACACACACTCTCTACTGTGATTAAGAATCAAAACTCTTTGCATTCCTTTTGTCAGAAAATAAAAAAAATAAAAAAAAAAAAAAAGAATCAAAACTCTACATTGGTTCCTTAACACCTCCCTGCATCCTGATAGCTTTTCTGCAAATCTTACCTTCTAACTGGAAGACTTGAAACAAACCTTTCATTTACCTGGCACTAACACTTCATAACATAGAGCTATATAGTAACCTCAATGAGTAATTTCCTATTTCACTTAGGAACACGTTTTAATAACCCCACAATTATACAAGGTTTGATAAACTCCTTGTATAAATCTAACTTTAAGCCAGGCACAGTAGCACATGACTGTAGTCCCAGCTACTTGAAAGGCTGAGGTGGGAGGATCACTTGAGCCCGGGAGTTTGAGACCAGCTTGGGCAACATAGCAAGACCCAATCTCTATGTATAAATAAATAAATAAAATTAACTTTACTCCAAAAAGTATCTCAAAAATCTACAGATGATATTTAGAGACAAATTTATCAATATTCAGAGAAAATACATTCTAAAATGACATTGTCCCCAAACACATGATAAATGACTACTATAGGCAAAAGGATAAACTGTAACCCATAGTTTCCAAAACTGAAGACAATATATAAAGCCATGTTAGCTAAGAAAATTCAATTTTCCTTCCTGTCAAAGAAGATATTTGACATCACTAAAAACTTTTCATTTTAAATTGAATAAGGGCTTTACTGACAATTTTATAGTTGCTGAAAACAACCATAAAAGTTGAAAGATGAACTAATAACACTAATAAAAGAAACATATCTATTTAGCTGCATTTTGAACTGATTCAAAATATGCCACCCCTTACAGGGTTAAGGAAATTAAACAGGTTGGGCACAGCAGCTCACGGCTGTAATCCTAGCACTTTGGGAGGCTGAAGTGGGAGGACTGCTTGAGGACAAGAGTTTAAGACCAGCCTGGGCAACATAGCGACACCCCATATCGTAAAATAGAAAAATTAGCTGGGCCGGGCGTGGTGGCTCACGCCTGTAATCCTAGCACTCTGGGAGGCCGACCCAGGAGGATCGCTCAAGGTCAGGAGTTAGAAACCAGCCTGAGCAAGAGCAAGACCCCATCTCTACTAAAAATAGAAATTAATTGGCCAACTAAAAATACATAAAAAAAAATTAGCTGGGCATGGTGGCACATGCCTGTAGTCCCAGCTACTTGGGAGGCTGAGGCAGGATGATCACCTGAGCCCAGGAGTTTGAGGTTGCTGTGAGCTAGGCTAATGCCACGGCACTCTAGCCTGGGCAACACAGTGAGACTCTCTCAAAAAAAAAAAAAAAAAAGAAAAGAAAAATTAGCTGGGTGTTGTGACACATGCACCTGTAGTCCCAGTTAATTGGGAGGTTGAGATAAGAGGATCACTTGAACCTAGGAGTTTGAGGTTGCACTGAGCTATGATGACACCACTGCACGCTACTCAGGGCGACAAAGTGAGACTCTGTCTCAAAAAGAAAAAAAACAAAAGAAAGAAAATGAAAGCAATCTGGCAAATAAATCTAGGTTAAATGCAATAATCAGAAAAACAAATCTAGAATTTAAGAAGGTCTAAAAAAGATGACTGCTGCTAATTCCTGAAAATATAAATAAAGTTTTATATGATAGGAAAACTAATTTTGAGATTAGATTAGACTGGCTAAAGGCTATTTATATCACTGTTGTTTTAAAATCATACAGATACCAAACTAAAAATATTAATATTTTAATAAAAAATGATGGGTTATATTTTACCACACAGCCATTTTTCTTTTTCTTTTTTTTTTTGAGACAGAATCTCGCTTTGTTGCCCAGGATAGAGTGAGTGCCGTGGCATCAGCCTAGCTCACAGCAACCTCAAACTCCTGGGCTCAAGCAATCCTACTGCCTCCGCCTCCCGAGCAGCTGGGACTACAGGCATGTGCCACCATGCCTGGCTAATTTTTTCTATATATATTAGTTGGCCAATTAATTTCTTTCTATTTATAGTAGAGACGGGGTCTCGCTCTTGGTCAGACTGGTTTCGAACTCCTAACCTCGAGCAATCCACCCACCTCGGCCTCCCAGAGTGCTAGGATTATAGGCGTGAGCCACCGCGCCCGGCCTACACAGCCATTTTTAATTTAACAATGGGAACATCATAAAAATGCTTATCACAAATATAAATTCCACTCACTCATTTCTTGGGTATAGCCAGTAAAAGCAATAGTATAGAACATACCTTTGAGTAGTCATCAGACAGAATTTCAAAGGTGACAACTGAAAAACAAGAAACAGTAGGGAAAAATACGAATATCAATGTTCTTAATAAAACTGCAAATGATGCAAAGATTCTAATTCAACACAGAAATTATACATAAATACCAGTTTTTCTTTTCTGCCCTTATGTAAAACAAGAATAAAAATTGCTGTGATCCAAATATAGTTTTATGAGTTTGTACTTCAAAATTTGACTTTCCTGTAAATAATCTCATAGAACTTTTTGCTAAAATTCAGAGATACAAGAAGTTCATGATCTACCTTACTGTAGACATGAAATGTGAACACTTATTTAGATACCAGTATTAACTAAAAGTTAGTGACCTAGACTGGTTGCATTAATGCTCATAGTTGGGTCTCTGTGTTTCCCAGAAGAAAAAAAATCACTAACCTTTTCTGAGAAGAATATCTAATATTTTATAATTTTAGTATTGCAATTATCAATTTAAAATATACTTGAATGTTTATTAACATTTTCCCAATTAATTTTAAAAAATGAAATTGTCATATTATTCCCAAAACACCAAATGAAAAATTAAAAGCTTTACAATTCCTTATTACACATCAACTAGATTTCTCATAGAACTGAAGCAAATTCACAAAATATAATGATTTCTATGTTTTGCCACTATTTTTCTGAGATGTTCAAAACAAAATAATTTTTATGATTTTCAAACATTAAAAAATTGATTAAAAAAAACAGTAACTTTTTACCCATTCATAGTTTACTTTCTAAACAAAAATAAAGAGTGAAAACAGCTCCTATTAGTGACACACAGAGTTTCTACTGTTTTCAAAAAACAAAGGGTGAAATAAATTAGGAGAATATGCATATATAATTTCATAGAACACATATCCCATTAACTTCTTTTCCCTCGATCCCAAACACTAGGCCAACTGACAAAAGTACTTGAACTTTCCCATTTTAACCTGCCCTCAGTGCCAGGCAGAACTCTAAGAATGACGC
Source organism: Microcebus murinus (assembly GCF_040939455.1). Lineage (NCBI taxonomy): Eukaryota > Metazoa > Chordata > Mammalia > Primates > Cheirogaleidae > Microcebus > Microcebus murinus. Next base: position 7,929,639 of record NC_134106.1, read on the forward strand.
CAGTGACCTTTACCCCATACAACACCCCTTCTTGAGTGTGAGTAGAACCTGTGAACTGATGAGACACCACTCCCATGATTGTATCACATTATATGCCAAAGAGAAGATTTATAATCATATGAGCCCTCTGAAAGCACAGTTTTCCCCAGGGGAAGTCAGAGAGATCTGAAGCACAAGACAGATGTGATGAGAAATGCATGCAGCCTCTAGAGCTACAAGTGGCTCCCAGCTGACAGCCAGCAGGAAATTCAACAAACTGAATTCTGCTGACAACCTGAATAAGTGTGGAAGTATTAACAGATTCTTGATCAGCATCTCCAGATAAGAGCTCAATCTGGCCAACACCCTGACTTTAGCACTGAGCATAGCTCCTGTAGCAAGAGCTACAGAACTGTGAGCTATTACATGGATATTTTAAACCACCATGATTGTAGTATAGTCATTTGTTATATATCAATAGAAAACTAATTATACACTATTCCCATTTTAAAACCAGAAGACAAATATAAAAACTATTTCCATGAGTTTAAGTTTAGCTCTTACTCACCTTCGGAATCTAAACACCTTTCAAACTTCAAGGATAATTGATAGGTATCATAACATCGGACCCGAGGTTTATATGTTCCTATAAAAAAAATTAATGTGATAAAAAACCTAAAGACATTTTCATAGTCAGTATCCTGCAAATATGTTTAGTGTGCTTTTTCTTCAGATAGGCAGGATTGATTATAAACATATCAAAGAAAAGGAATTTAAAAGCAGCCCCTCCCAAATATCCCAGGGAGGAAAATGAACAGTTAGATAAGTTGTCAAAAATAAAATACAAATAACTAATAAACTTCACAAATAATCTAACAAAAGTAGATTAAAATAATGAAATAGTTTTTGACAATCAGAATGGCAAAGATGGCAAAGACAGTTAATATCTATGTTGGTGAAAGTGTTAGAAGTATACTCATACAATGTTGTTGACTGGTATAAAATTAACACAAATATTTTGGAGGACAATCTGGCAATATCTGTAAAATATGTGATGTTTACATTTATGTAGCATTATATTTCAACTTACACAAATCAAACCTACAGAAACAAGTATACTAAAGATATGAAGTGTGTTCATTGCAGCATTGTTTAAAAATATGGCCAGAAACTGAAAGCAAATAACATATCCACTGATAGTGAAATGGTTAAATAAATGATGGTAAGTCCACACAAGGGAACATTATATATCTGATAAAGAGAATGAGGCAGACCTGTAACTACTAACATGGAAAGCTGCCAGAACGTATTATAAAGTGAGGGCACAGGGGGAGCACAGGTGAGTGCTGCAGAATGGCACATATAATACGATTCCAATTTTATAAAACTAAGCAATGATAATGCTAGTACTCTGTATAGCAAAATTTGGAGGAATAAGTACGAACTTCACAATGACTATCAGGAAAAACCAATAAAGGCATCTTAAAAATACAATAATGTGACAGGTATGGTGGTGCAAGCCTAGCTACTTGGGAAGCTAAGATGGAAGGATTGCTTGAGCCTAGGAGTTTAAGACCAGCCTGGGAAACATAGGGAGATGCCCTAGCACATTCATTCATTCTTTCATAAATAAATAAATGAATGAATGAGGTAGTCCTATGTGTACTGGCATGAATCAAAGCTAAAGATCTCATTTTAAAAAAATGATGTTTAAAAAACAGTAAATATGGGCTGGGCATGGAAGCTGACTCTTATAATCCCAGCACTTTGGGAGGCCAATGTGGGAGGATCACTTGAGCCCAGGGGTTCCAGACCAGCCTGGGCAACACATCAAGATCCCATCTCTAAAAAAAAAATTTTTAATTTTTAAATTGAAAAAAACAACAAAAAATAGTAAATATGCTATAAGCCCAATGTTACATGACAATCATTTAAATAAATTGGTATGTATGTACATATGTATAAACATGATTTAAAAGGTTATATATTGGCCAGGCATGGTGGCTCACACCTATAATCCTAGCACTCTGGGAGGCTGAGGCAGGCATATCGTTTGAGCTCAGGAGTTGGAGACCAGCCTTAGCAAGAGTGAGACCCTGTCTATACTAAAAAAATAGAAAGAAATTAGCTGGACAACTAAAAAAAATACACATATATTTAAAAAAAATTAGGCGGGCATGGTGGCACATGCCTGTAGTCCCAGCTACTCGGGACGCTGAGGCAGGAGGATTGCTTGAGCCCAGGAGTTTGAGGTTGCTGTGAGCTAGGCTGACACCATGGCACTCTAGCCCGGGCAGCAGAGTGAGATTCTGTCTCAAAAAAAAAACAAGGAAGCAATTAATTTTGTATGGTAGTAGAGGATGCTTTCATAAAAGAAAATGTAATTTAACAGATTTAACCTCAATCTATATCATAGCTCTCTTCAGTACTTGATCTGTGACCTTGGACAAGTCATTTAATATTTCAGATCTGCAAGATAAAGAAAATGAATTAAATCTCTAGTTTCTTCCAGTCCTCAACAAGTGTATCCATGTATCTTGCATCTCCCCAGTTCTCTTTACCAGTTTAACATAAAACTAGAGGTTAGGGCCTGGCGCAGTGGCTCACGCCTATAATCCTAGCACTCTGGGAGACTGAGGCGGGCGGACTGCCCGAGGTCAGCAGTTTGAAACCAGGCTGAGCAAGAGCAAGACCCCGTCTCTACTATAAAATAGAAAGAAATTAATTGGCCAACTAATATATATAGAAAAAAATTAGCCAGGCATGGTGGCGCATGCCTGTAGTCCCAGCTACTCCGGAGGCTGAGGCAGAGGATTGCTTGAGCCCAGGAGTTTGAGGTTACTGTGAGGTAGGCTGCCATCACCGCACTCATCCTAGCCTGGGCAACAAAGTGAGACTGTCTCAAAAAAAAACAAAACTGGAGGTTAAGAGGTATGTACAATGTTAGAACCGAGACAGCCATTAACACAGAACAATAGAGACTGGCCTGTGTATGTATGAAGGTGTTTTCAAAAAAGAAAGTGGTTGGGAAAGGTATATAGATAGATACCACTAAACCAGCAAAAAATGTGTGTGGACAACACACAAGACAGACATATACACCAAAATCACAACCAAAAAAGGCTGGGTGATACTGTTCAATGTTTTAACACATTAAAAGTTCTCTATATCTCATGGTTTTTATAATGATGAACACTGTCAATCTAAAATCTTAGTAATATAAAAAAAATTAGTACATAATATAGAAAATCATGTTAAAAGTAACCTTTCCTGGAATCCTCATTGTGAGGATTATAAATGCTGTTGAGAATGTAAATGATATGAGGGTGTAAGTGATATGACCACTTTGGGTCTGGTAGTTTCCTAGAAAACTAAACATACACATACCCTGTGACTCAGAAATTCTACTCCTAGGTATTTACCAACGAGAAATGAAAGTATATAATCAAAACAGCCTTATATAAGATTGTTCATATTGCTTTATTAATAAAAAATCAATAAATGAAAATAGCTCAGGTGTCCATCAAATGGAGAATGGATAAACTGTGGTATATTCATATAATGAAATACTACTTGTTAATTACAGAAGAACAAGCTAGAACAAGCTACTGCTACATATCACATGTATGAATCTCAAATACAAAATCCCAGGTAGAGTAAGTCTTACGTAGAAGGAAAACAAAGTGTATGACTGCATTTATATCAAGCTCTAAAACAATTTGTGGTGAAAAAAATCAGAGCGGTGGTTGCTCTGCAGGGGTGGAACCAGGGTCTGACTTTGGGGAACATGAAGGAATTTCCTAAAGGAAAGGAATGTTCTGTGTCTTGATAGGGGTTTGGGTTATACAGCAGTGTGCATTTGTCAAAATTCAACAAATAGTAAACTTATGATCTTTCAATCTATGTGTTTCACTGTATGTAAACTTTACCTAAAAAAAATCCATAAATAAATATTGAAAATATTGAACTCCAATCAATGTTACCCGCTGAGGTATGTAGGGGTAAAGTATACTGATGCCTGCAACTTGCTGATACGTATCGACCGACGTGTGGACAGAGACAGATGTGATAAACCAAATACTGTAAACTACTTACTCCAGAATTTAGGTTAGTGGATAAACAGGTGTTTACTCTACAGTTTTTTCAATATTTCAGTGTGTTTGAAATTTTTTATAATGAAATGGTAGAGTTAAAATAAAAGTGACCTTTCTCACCACAGCGGTTCCTGCTTTGAAATGTATTTAAATCATAACAAAAAGATGCTTACCAGTTGCTAAAATATACTGTCCATCTTTTGACACCTTAATAGTGGTGCAAACAGTAGGCATTTCAAAATCCTGAATAAGTTCAATTCTCCTACGGATATCTAAAAAGAAAGAAAAAATAACTAGTTTAACTGACACGCGCTTATTCTCTACCACAGGCAAAGCGTGCTGAGCAGTCATAGCAACTACAAACAATAAAATACACCAAATGCTTCCAGTACAGCCCACCCTTAAACAGTGAAGGTTTTTTTCTTAGCTCATGCATTATTTTTCTAAGCTAAGTATTTTATTTTTACTTTTCAAAAAGTATCATCATTAATTACAAAAACAATTTCCCCGCTGGGCCTGGTGGTTCATGCCTATAATCCTAGCACTCTGGTAGGCTGAGGCAGGAGGACTGCTTGACCTCAGGAGTTCAACACCAGCCTGAGCATGAGCAAAACCTTGTCTCTACTGAAAACAGAAAAAAATTAGCCAGGCATCATGGCATGCACCTATAGTCCCAGCTACTCGGGAGGCTGAGGCAGGAGAATCACTTGAGCCCAGGAGTTTAAGGTTGCAGTGAGCTATGATGATGCTACTGTACTCTACCCAGGGTGACAGACTCTGTCTCAAAATTTAAAAATTCCACAACGTTATATGAAACATTCAATTTTAAGAAGATGTGGATGAATAAAAATAAACATTTAACCATTATCATTACCCAATCATGACAAAGACAAAAACCTTACAATTTTTTCTCCTAAATAATAACATATTTAAGACTCTAATATCTGAAGTTTATATAAGAAATTGCTGCCACACTGACTTTTGCCCCTGTTGGCACCCCTGATCTGCAGGCAAGAGGACCCAGGCTAGAGGAAGACTTAGTGCAGTCTCTCTGGAGCAGAACACTACCTTTCTCAACACTGACTCTAACAAAAACCTGTTCCTTCCTACAGGAAACTGTGGATTCTTGCTGGATGCATAAAAATGTGCCTGTTGCAAAGACTGTTTATCACTCTATGGAACATTACTGACTTGTTTATTGAAGCCAAATATAAGACTCAAACCAACTGAGTAGGAATGGCCCACTCACTTAGAAAGACTCAAAAGTTCCAAAGTGGGTTGGGAGGCCGGGCACGGTGGCTCATGCCTGTAATCCTAGCACTCTGGGAGGCCGAGGCAGGTGAATCGCTTGAGCTCAGGAGATCGAGACCAGTGTGAGCAAGAGCAAGACCCCTACAAAGAGTAGTCTTGCTTACTGCCAGCTGTAAAAGCAGTGGAATTCCCAAGCTATATTCCTCAGCTACAACACAAATCTACTGCGTGCCAAGCATCTATCTGGACTGCGCTAAGTGGCATCCTGGGACTCGAGAGGGTAACTGGCACCAATATGCTGTTGCTCATGCTATTTGCTATGCTGTAATAATGTCCTTGTCACTGGCCAGGAGTCTTGTCTCTTCTGCTATTATCCATGAGACAGTAACAGGCTAACTTATTAGCTTATAAATAGGAATATCAAATCCCACATCCATTAGGAACATATCAACCACAACCATAGGTTTCTTAAAAAGGAAGAAGACTGGGCTAGTGGCTCACACCTATAATCCTAGCACTTTGGAAGGCTGAGGCAGGAGGATCACTTGAGGCCAGGAATTGGAGACTGACCTGGGAAACATAGTAAGATCCCATCTCTACAAAAACTTTTAAAAAAATGAACCAAGCGTGGTGGCACACGCCTGTAGTCTCAGCTACTTGGGAGGCTGAGGTAAGAGAATCACTTGAGCCCAGAAGTCTGAGGCTGTAGTGAGCTACGATTGGGCCACTGCATTCCAGCCTGGGTGACAGAGCAAGTCTCCGTCTCTTAAAAAATAAAAAGGAAAAGGGCAAAAATGTTTATTTTCCACTATATAATTCCACTGCATTTTTGTAAATGTACTTATATATGACAACAATAAATAATAGTACGTAATGAAAGCGTTACGTACTAATGTAGTTGTAGTGGGAAAAATAATACTCACCTACATCTTTCTTCTGTAATGCTCTCTTCTTCCTATCAGAAAGCCACTTAAAGAAAATGAAGAGACTTTATTTTAAAACAATATTACCTAAATTGCTTTTCTGCTTGCAAAAATAGCACATGCTCATATTAAAAAAAATCAAATCAATATGCAACATAGAAAGTAGAAATATTCTGTAATCTTAACCTTACTGTTAACATTTCTTCTGGACTTTTTTTTTGTATATACTTATACATATCAGACAACGAATTGTTTGAACTAGTATGTTTTACACAAGAGAAAACTAATTCATCTAAATAATCTAATGGAAAACAGTAAGCCTCAAATATTATGGATTATAACTAATATATGGAAGAATTTCATCTATAACATTTAAGTGAAATTTTAAAAAGAAAAAACATTAAACGGAGAATGTTTCTTATAGGAATATATTTTTTTACAAAGAAAATAAATAAATAAACCAAATAATAAATGACCAAACAGCTGACACATGATGATGAAGAAATGAAAATTTTACCATCTTATTCACTGATACCAGATTTTGCTCTGTAACTAATGTACTTCAATTTAGCAAGCAGTATAATTCCATTGCATGAATAGGTGCCAGTGATGAAACACTTGTCAATTATGATTTATACTAAAGCAGTGGTTCTCAACCAGGGGCAATTTTGTGGTCTAGAGGGCATTTGGCAATTCCTGAAAACATTTGGTTGCCACAACTGGGGAGTATGCTCCTGGCATCTGGTGGAGAGAGGTCAGGCATGCTGCCACCAAACATCCTACAATGCATAAGACAACCCCCATAACAAAGAACTGTCCAGCCCATAATGTCAATAATGGTGAGATTAAGAAACCCTACCCCTAAAGAAATAAAAGAGAAAAATTGTGATGTCATTTTTAAATGTACAAACCCAATGTGCAGCCCTTATCAGGTACATGACATTATAACCTTTAGGACTCTCTGGTCAGGCAGACACACCAGGCAAGACCCTAAGTAAGATGCATGAGGCAGTGCCCACATATGAAGAGGGAGGAGCCTGAGTTTGAGCCGCACTTTCCTCCTGGCTCTGTATTTAGTGCACTGATTTATAGATGTACAGGCCTTTTTGATTATATAACTCCTATTTTATTTTAGGCAGTAATCTTTCGATTAAAGCTGATGTTGACGCATATCTCTGGGCACTCAATATGTTCTTTTATGTCAATCTAATACAAACACAACAAAGTTATGTTGCCAGGGTTTCCCCCTAATAACCAGGATTCAGTTTCCTCTTCTCAGAAAGTTATGAGCAAGGAAGGACGCCATTCACACAATAACTAGTCTCATACATCTTGAGCATGTGGCAAAGAGGGGCCTAAGATTTCCTCCTAAGTGGGAGCCTAAAATCCGAAAGAGCGAGAAGTTCTCAAAACAGTGATTGTGGGAAGAAAGGAAAGTTCATTCAGGAGTTTCTGTACAGGCTGATTTTTTTTTAAGTTTCTTTTTCAAGTTCACCAAAGAACTGAAAGCTGTCACTAAATTCAGCCATCCTCTCCATATTCTATAAACTCATAACCAATAAAGAATTGTACATTTCCAGTGTCAAAAAAAATGTCATCACAAACCTAGTTTTAAAAAGCTCTAGAAATGCTGATGACTTAATTCTCTCACTGGACAGGTCCCTTACTGCTGCTGGGAAGAAAAAAATAGACCCCACCTGATCTCACATTTAAACTAAGGTAAAGCAAAATAGGCAATTTGTTGATAAGTTAGGATTGCTTTTTTATTTTTTTTTTCTGGTTCATCACTGACAGAGGATTACTTTAAATGAAGATACAAAGATAGAGACAGAGACACAGAGAGAGAGACAGAGAGAAAGTAGCAGTTCTCAAACTTTTTGGTCTCAGAATCCCTGAGCACTCTTTATGGAAGACCCCAAAAGGGCTTTTGTTTATGTGGATTATATCTATTAATATTTTATGTATGAGAAGTTAAAACTGAGAAACTATTTAAATATTTATGTATTCAGTTAAAAACAACCACCTTACTACATGTTCATCTAAATAATATACTTTTATGAAAAATACCTATATTCTTAAAAATCTCAATAGGAAACACAGATTCTCACACCTGCTTCTGTAATCAACTTGTGATTTTAGTTGAAGGGTATGAAGATAATAGGCTTTACACAGACGTGCAGATGGAAATAGAAGAAGAGGACTTTAATAGCCCTTTCAGATCATTGTGGCTATTTTTCTTTGGTATTATACTACAATTCAACAAGTGGTAGTTTCTTCAAAGTTAGCTGCAATGTGGAATGTGAAGCTTATCAATACATTTTTGGTACTCTGGTATGTTAAAACTCATTGGTATATCTTGCCTTCTGAAAGAGTCCTTTACCCATGCATGATTTTATAATGACACTGGTCAGACACTGGTCAATTTGGAAAGTATTTGGTTCACTGGGTTATAGGATCTATCCAATGTTGATGCATTTCATCAAAAATTCACATTCATTAATATCGTCACAAATCTCATCAGAAAAGTCTTTAGGTTTTGGAAGCTATCAAGCTTATGATGGTGGACACAAGTTTTCCAAAATTTTATTTTTCACATGAAAGCACAAATTTTATCAATGTCATCAAATACTGTCAGTTCTTTTCTTCTGAAGTGACACTTTGTTCATCTTTAAGAAAATGCCTGCCAGCCAGGCGTGGTGACTCCCGCCTGTAATCCTAGCACTCTGGGAGGCCGAGGCGGGCGGATTGCTCGAGGTCAGGAGTTCGAAACCAGCCTGAGCAAGAACGAGACCCTGTCTCCACTATAAATAGAAAGAAATTAATTGGCCAACTTATATATATAGAAAAAATTAGCCAGGCATGGTGGTACATGCCTGTAGTCCCAGCTACTCAGTAGGCTGAGGCAGCAGGATTGCTTGAGCCCAGGAGTTTGAGGTTGCTGTGAGCTAGGCGGACACCATGGCACTCACTCTAGCCTGGGGAACAAAGCGAGACTGTCTCAAAAAAAAAAGAAAGAAAATGCCTGCCAAATACTGAAGTCTGAATAACAATGGTTTGTCTGTAAGTCATTTTTTCAAGTAAAAACTGTGTTTTGTGTAAAAACACAGCTCCTTCAGCTCGCAACTGAAACACGTACACAAGTGCTTTTTCTCCAGACAACGATGGTACATGCTGTGACATACAGAACTGCTTTACTTGTACTGCCCATTGCCTCACACAGAATATTAAAAAAAGATGTGTATTTAAGAAATTAATAATTTTGGCCAGCCATGGTGGCTTACACCTGTAATCCTAGCACTCTGGGAGGCCAAGGCGGGCGGATCGCTCAAGGTCAGGAGTTCGAAACCAGCCTGAGTAAGAGCGAGACCCAGTCTCTACTAAGAAAATAGAAATAAATTAATTGGCCAACTAAAAATATATAGAAAAAATTAGCCGGGCATAGTGGTGCATGCCTGTAGTCCCCTCCCTACTCCAGAGGCTGAGGCAGGAGGATTACTTGAGCCCACGAGTTTGAGGTTGCTATGAGCTAGGCTGACACCAAGGCACTCTAGCCCGGGCAACAGAGTGAGACTCTATCCCAAAAAAAAAAAAAAAAAGAAAGAAATTAATAATTTTTAAAGCTTCTCAAAGACATTCTTAAGTAAAACTAGCACTTTTTGCTTTTGACTACAGGTGCACGTTGGTGAAAACAGTGACTGCTAACACAGTTTGAGGTCACTGTTTGAATCGTCAGTAAGGTACCAGCAGTTTTACTCACCACTGCTTCTGCACTATCAGAAGAAATAGCAACACAGTGTAAAAGGCCAATAATGTCTTAGCATGGTTGTGAAAACAGACTGACCTCATGGACCCCATGAAAAAGTCTTAGGGACCTCCAGGGGCTCACAGACCTTGCTTTGAGAACCACTACATCAATGAATAAGAGTAAAGCAAAAGTCGAGATTAAGCTTGTACAACAGAGGAAACAAAATGCTTAATCACTGGAAAACTACCAAAAATAAATTTAACAGCATTAAAAATACAACAAAAGCTGATTAACTCCAGAATGAAGGATTTGGGGCCAACCTGTACAAATGAAAATTGTACCCCCAAGTCAAAAGCGTGATGGGGCTGAACAACAAATTAACTTTATTCATTAATACATTTTTTTTTTTTTTTTTGAGATAAGGTGTTGCTCTGTTGACTGGGCTGGAATGCAGTGGCTTCAAATTCCTGGGCTCAAGCAATCCTCCTGCCTCAGCCTCCTGAGTAATTGGGACTACAGGAATGTGCCACCATGCCCAACTAATTTTTTAATTGTCTTGTGGAGATAGGGTCTCACTATGTTCCACAGGCTAGTCTTGAAATCCTGGCCTCAAGCAATCCTCCCACCTCGGCCTCCCAAAAATGCTGGGATTACAGGCATGAACCACCGTGCCTGGACATCCCTCCTTTCATGAAGTGTTCTTTCAAATGAGGGAAGACTGACGAACAAGAAAGTAAAATAATTAAAATGTCAGATGATTATGTGTCTATGGAAAAAATAAAGCAAAAAAAGGCGATAGGAAGTGTTGGGGGAGGACTATAATTTTAAATAAGGTTAGGCTTCTCTGGAATGAAGACCTGAAAGGCACAAGGAAGCATGCCTGGTGAATCTCTGGGAGAAAAGCAGTGAGGCAGAGGGATCCCCAGTACAAAGGTCCTCAGGCAGGAGCATGCCTGGTCTCAAGCAGTGAGGAGATGAGCAAGGCTGGTGTACAGTGAAGAGCGACTGTGAATGCCCTCAGACAGGAAGGCAGGAAAGACACAAAATCAGACAGGCATTCAAAGAACTTTGGTTTGCACCCTGAGGAGATGGGGAGCCCCTAGAGGCTTCTGAGTAGAGATCGCCTTGGCAGCTTGTTGATAACAGATTATGAAATGGAGGCTGGGGATTGAAACACAGAAACCACTTAGGGGTCAACTGTAGTACGTGCAACTGCAACAATCCAGGGCAGATGCCTTGACTAGAGTGATGGTAATGGAGGTAGGTGACTGGACTCTGGTTGAATACTGAAGACAGAACCAACAGCAAAAATGGGGCTTTGGTGGACTAAGTGAGAGGGCAAAGAGTCAAAAGAAACTCCAGTGTTTTGGCATCAACAACTTGAGGAATGGAGTTGCTCCTGACTGAGAGGGGAAGACCAGGTCGGGGAGGGCTTTGGGGGACAGAGCTGGTATTCTACTCTGGGGAAGTTAAGTTTGAGATGCCTACCAGACATCCAAGAGGAGATGATAAGAAGAAACAACTGAGAAAAAAAAAAAAAAAAGAAAACAGCTGGACATGCAAGTCCAGTTCAGAGCAGAGGCAAGGGCTGCAGATATAAATTTAACAGTTATAAATATGGAGATCATGCTTACCACCAGGAGCCTGGAACAGACCATCTGGAGAGTAAATGTAAAGACCTTCTCTACATTAATAGAACATAAAGCCCAGAAGGAGAGAAGCACTATTTACACAGAACAGACAACAACTGGAATTCCATGTGTAGTTTAAGTATCACACCTCAAAGGAATGACCAGAAACTATTAATAAGGACAAGCAGAGGTTTCCAAATCCATTCATCTCAAGCTACTCTCCCTATCACTGCAGTGGAACTACTCACCAAGGGCAGCAGCTTGCTCCATTACATCAAAATCCATGGTCTCCTCTCTGTGCTCATCTTCCCCGCCCACCCCAGATATACATAACCAGAAAAAAACAGTAACTTTTTAAATCCTTCATTATTATTTTTTTAAGAGATGTGTCTTGAAATGTTGCCCAGGTTGCTCTCCAACTCCAGAGCTCAAGTGATCCTCCCACCTCAACCTCCTGCATAGGTGGGATTACAGATGAGTGCCACCTGGTGGCACAACTGTAAAACTCTTTCCAGTTTCTCTCTGATCTGTGTCTGGGCTCACCATATCATACCTCACCCAAGGCAATATGATTAAAGCACAAGTCTATAACCTTTCACAATTAAAAGAACCACAAAAAACCAAAAATCTCTAAGACTAACTGCAGGTGATGCTGAAGGGAATGTATGGAAAACATGAGCACTGTTATGGTGCTAATCTCTGCACTCATCTTGTTGTAGCAAGCTCTCTGCAGCAGCTGACACAGCTGATCACTCCCTCCTTAAAATATTTGCTTCCACAAAACCACACATTTCTGATTCTCCTCTCTTGTTGGTACTGCCTTCTCTTTCTTCTTTGCCGGGTTCTCCTCCTCTTCTTGGGTGATAAACATTTGACTATCTCAGGTCCTCAACCCAGTTCTCCTCTCTGTTCGGTCTCATATGGTATGATTTTACCTATTCCCAGGTATGGCTCCTTTCCATTATTCAAATTTCTGCTCAAATGTCACGTATTATAGAGAGGCCTTCCCTGAAGTCTTTATCCAAAACACTTTCTCTGAAAACTTTATCTACAACAGCTCTCTTCTAGTCACTCATAACTCAAAGCATTTTTTAATATCTGAAATTGTCTTCTCACTTCCTCACTTGTTTATCATCATTTTCCCCATCAGGAAACTTTATCTGAGATGTTCACTATGTATTCCAACACTTAAAATGGAGCTGCCTGCACACACTAACTTCTTAATAAGTGTGCAGAATGAACAAAATGAAAAAGATCATGTGGTGTGAAGAACAACTTGAAAACAAGGAGTTATTTAAACCTGAAATTTGAGAACAAAGGAAAAATATAATCACTGACTCCAAGTTTTTCAGGGGCAGACACATAGGAGAGAGAAGGAAAACTATATTTATTCTGTTTTCCAAGGGCAGGACTCAGACTAACAGTGGCATGCTATAAAGTGGCATGTTTTAAAACCACTTCCTAACAAGTGCAGAGTCTCAAAATGGAAATGAGCTTCCACGGTTTGCTCTTACTGGAAGTGCTTGGACAAAGGCTAGATCATCATTTATAAGAAATAAAAAGATCAAGAACCTAGATGTGTGACGCTGGATAAGTTACCTTTCCCCTTGCTGGATCTCAGATGCATATTTTAAACAGCAGAAGATCACAAGAGAATTACTGATTTGCACAAGCCCCTTCCAATTCTGATGTTCTAACACTATGGAATCAAGTTAAGTTCGGCATGGTTCAAAAATACTGTCCTACACACCATAAATTCTGCAGATGGAAACTCTGCATCTCGCTGATGTAGCCCTACAACCTGGCATTTGACAGGAACTAAAACAGCTGATGAGTGGGCATTAAAATGGGAAGAGCCGCAATGCCCTGGAGAGATGTCTGTCAAACAAATCGGCCCACGTTTTCCTCCTCCGTGTGGCAGCAACTGCGAACACCCAAAGAAGCCCAAAGGGAAGCGTCCTCTGTTCTAGAGAACTTTACAAAAGTTCTAGGAAAGCACACCAACCCTGATCACCCCTATGCCCAGCTTATGATGCGGTGACAACAGTGTCCTCGTCTAACAGTATCAACCAGCTCCCCAAGTACACCGTCAGTCGCCTCGAGGCGTCCCCGAATCGAAAGCTGGTCAGGGCCCAGCTAAAAGAGAGGCCAGGGCTGCGGAGAGGGGCGGCTGCCCCAAGAGGAGGAGGATCCCTAGAGTTTGACAGTGAGGGGGCCTGGAAATTACTCACCTCAGGAAGTGACTTGCCGCAGCTGAGACTGTAAATCTTCACCTCGTTGAGGCTGGAGACCTGCATGGCGACGCCAAGAAGCGGCAAACCCTGTTACAGTCCCCGTAAGCCACCCAACCGCGCGCTTAGAGCATCCGAATCCCAGGGCCTCGCGGCGTGCAGCAGCTGACGCTGGGTGATGACGCACTTCCGGGCGCCGGAAAGCGCGCGCATTCCCGGAAGAGAGGAGGTTGCGGATTTAGGGAATGGAGGCAGCGGGGCAAGAGCTAGCGAGGTTCTGGCAAGGGGACGCAGGCTGACGGCGACGCAGATGCAGGCAAGGCCGAACACCGCTCGCCCTCCTCTCAGTCTCCCGAGCGTTAGGAGGCGGCCCTCGAGTCGCCACCCAGGCAGAAATGTTGCAGTCCCGGGCGGGGGCGAGGCGGTTGGTTCAGCGAGTGAGCACAGCGAGCGAAGGCAGCCAGGGTGCGAATTCGGATTGGAAGTGTTTTGTTTCTCTCCTCCAGTGTTTCTGCAACGTTAGCAGTAAATGCTTTTAAAAATTGGTGTATCAGACCGGGCGCGGTGGCTCACACCTGTAATCCTAGCACTCTGAGAGGTCAAGGCGGGAAGATAGCTGAAGGTCAGAGTTTGAGACCAGCCTAAGCAAGAGCGAGACCCCGTCTCTACTAAAAATAGAAAGAAATTAGCTGGACAACTAAAATATATGTAGAAAAAATTAGCCGGGCATGGTGGCGCATGCCTGTAGCCCCAGCTACTTGGGAGGCTTGCTTGAGCCCAGGAGTTTGAGGTTTCTGTGAGTTGGGCTGACGCCACGGCACAATTATACACAAAGAAGAAGTAAAACGAACAAACAGATTTGCGCAAGAGAGGCAGAATTCAAACCCTGGATTGTTTGGCTTCAGACTCCCTCTCTTCCCCACTCCAACCCCTCCTCCCCTCCTGTTCCTTCTCTTCTCTTCTCCCCTTCCTCCCTTTCCACCTTCTTCTCTTTGCCCTTTTCCCTACTCTATCGTCACATTCTTTTTTTTTTTTTTTTTTTTTGAGACAGAGTCTCGCTTTGTTGTCCAGGCTAGAGTGAGTGCCGTGGCGTCAGCCTAGCTCACAGCAACCTCAAACTCCTGGGCTCGAGTGATCCTTCTGCCTCAGCCTCCCGAGTAGCTGGGACTACAGGCATGCGCCACCATGCCCGGCTAATTTTTTTTATATATATATCAGTTGGCCAATTAATTTCTTTCTATTTATAGTAGAGACGGGGTCTCGCTCTTGCTCAGGCTGGTTTTGAACTCCTGACCTTGAGCAATCCGCCCGCCTCGGCCTCCCAAGAGCTAGGATTACAGGCGTGAGCCACAGCGCCCGGCCCGTCACATTCTTTATCAGTGTTTTTAGTTGCAAACAACAGTCGGACTCTGGCCAATTTAAAAGGAGAAGGAATTTATAGAAAGGATGTCAAGTGTCTCACAGGGATAGTGAATCCTCAGGAAGGCAGAGAAGCCAGCTCAGAAACCAGCAGGATGAGGGAGACTGGGCAGCTGCCACACCCACGTCTAAATCTACCCCTTGACACTGCTGCCATCACCAAAGAACCTGGACCCTACAGTTTGCTGTCCCTAAAACCTGGTCATTGCTGCTGCCACTGCAGCCCCACCTCCTGAAGGGAGGCTGCCCGTTCTTCACGTGATTTACTCCCATTTCAGAGTCTACTGTACATCTGACAGGTCAAGCCTGGGTTCACAACCCGTGCCTAAGCTGCACAGGAGGCCAAGAGGAGAGAACCCGGCGTTCTCAGCTGCTGAACCAAGATTACTTCTACAGACATTGGACAAGGGAGGGAGGGTTCAAATGCTGGGCAGTCAAAGATGACAGACATCCACTACACACACATACCAGGCTTTCGGTCAATGAATTCTCCTGGTCCTTTTCCTCTAGATGATTCCATTGTAGGCTCTTCTAGTTCAGCGTGCTGACCTGGGGACTGCAGGCTAGGACCCTGCCATGGGTTGACTTCAAGGAGTTCTAAAGTACCCCAGAATTGATGAAAATTTTCTGTATGTGTGCATTTTTCTATGGAACCAACACAGAGGTCTCATCAGATTCCTAAAGGAAAGGAATTGGTATCCAAATATGGTCAGGAACAACTATCTGTTTGGGTGTCAGCAATAAGCCCCATCCAGCTTTGCTGGAGCCAGCAGACCAAGCACGGCTACTGACACTGAAGCCTGGTTAGGTTTTCACTGACTGTGTTGCCAAGCCATGGCGAGTCTTTCTTCTAGACACTGCTGCTTCATTCTCTCTCCGTGCAGCTTCACAGTAGGCTTGTGGTAGATTTCCCAGCTTACCCCTTAACAGAACCCTTGGCACCTTCTTAGCCCTGACCTTTGTCTCCTTAAATGGGGTCATCTGCCACATGGTGGTTCGCCCTCCAAGTCAGAGCCACCAGGAAATCTTATCTGCTTTCCCTCCGAAGTAGACCGTCTGGTCTCAGGAGCTGGTCTCCCGGTTCTTCCTCCTCCCCTTCTGCAGTGAGTGCTCCCTTCAGCTCTCAGAGTGGTCTTTTAAAAATAGCACGTCAGATGGTATTGCTCCCCTGCTTAACATCCAGGGCACTCACCTTGAAATCTAAATTCCTTCCTGTTGCTGACAAGACGCTGCACAACCTGGCTGCAGCCTATCTCTCTGACCTATCTCAAAGCACTGTCTTCACGGGCTGAAGAAAACAAAGTCACACTGTTTTTTTTGCTTTCTCTGCCTTGGGCCCTTTGCACTTGCTATTTTCTCTGCGCAGAGTGCTCTGGCCCCAGCTTTTCCATGGCTCACTACCTTGCACCATCCAGATCCCAGCTAAAATGTCACCACCCCAGAGATGTCCTCTCCGACCAAAGCAGCATCTGTCCTATCCACCAAGGGCAATATTGTCTTCATGGCACTTGCTGTTTGAAACCACCTCACTGTTTGACACTTCTGTGTTTCTATACAGATTCCTCTATGCTCCACTAGAATTCGAGCCCCATGAGGTGATGTGATTGCTATATATGCAATGCTGAGAATAGAACAAATACAAATATTTGTTGAATGAATGAATGAAAGAGAAATGTGCTACTCTAAGTGATCCCCAAAGGTTATGTTTCTGTCCTCCAGACTCTTGCTGCTCCTATGGTCTCCGTCTTGTCTCTCAGACCTTGTCTGTTTGTCTGCTGTGTCTGAGTTTCCCTGGAGTTCTGAAATACCTGACAACTAGCCACGGCCTTCCCAGCCTGACATGCCATGGCCACCCATCTCCCTGTCCCCTGAATCATCACTTAGGTGTGCCCAAAACCTGCAGAGAAATTTTCCATACCTTAAAAATGCCACTTACAATTGGATTCATTTTCTATTGCGGTGTAACAAATGACCACAAACTTAGTGGCTTAAAACAACACCCACTTAAATTTTGCAGTTCTGTAGGCCGGAAGTCTGGCACGGCATGCCTGGGCCCTCTGCTTTAGGTACCACAAGGCAGAAGCCAAACCAACGTGTCAGCCAGGTGAGTTCTCATCAGGATGCACAGGGGGGAAAAGCAGCTTCCAAGCTCATTCCTGTTGTCAGCAGAATTCAGTCTTTCACAGTTGTAGGGCTGAGGTCCCCATTTTCCTATTGGCCATAAACTGGGGGCCACTCTTATCTCCCAGAGGACATGCTCGTGTCCTTCCCACGCAGCCCCCACGCACAGTGCACGATGTGGACGTGTGTGTTCTTTTAGGCCAGCCAGAGCATGTATCTCTGACTCCCTCTTCTGCACGCAGCAGGAAAAACTGCTTTTAAAGGGCTCTTGCGACTAGGTTAGGCACTACCTCAAGGTCAACAGATGAGTAACCTAAATTACACCTGCAAAATCCCCTCTGCCATGTAACTTAGCATAATATCCTATAACATCCACAGGAGAAGTTATACAAGCGTGAGACTTCGAAGACTTCATCTTAGAAGTCTTCCTACCACAACCACTTACCTAGTCATTCCCATCATCATCCTCCTCCTCTTCCTCATCATCATCCTAAACAAGTTATCTTTCCCAACATGGTAAAAAGAGAATCACTCCTCCCTCCTTGCAGTGACTCCTGGCATAAAGCAGGGATTTGAGAAATTAAATTCCGTTAAACACATATGTTTACAGCTGCTAATATATGTAAACACCATGTTTGATTGAGTTGAAATATCTTTAGGAAGTACTGTAAAATTTTTATGTTTTCATATTATTTTAATGCTTCTTTATTCTTGCTCACATGTACTGCAATCATATTCATTTGTGCACTCATTCAATAAATAACAAATATTTATCAAGTTTCTATCCGTGCCAGGCACGATTCAGGCATTTGTCAATATATCCGCTTTAGGTTGTAAGCTTCTTGAAGGCACGTTTCAAGTGAAATCACACATATGAAAATGCTTGGTTGATGACATGTTATGTAAAAATAAGACATTACTATGCAGGTCCTTCTCCATTGCTAAATCTGCATACAGGTCCCAGGGGTATGTTGAGTAACGTTAACATTTTCAGGGATGCGTGTGCACTCTTGCTCTTTATTTTTACACAACCTTATTTTATACCTTTTGTCCATTTCATGTGGCATGAGCAGGAAAGAGAAAGGAATATACAATTAATATTTTTACTGTTAAAAATATTTAGTTTTGGCAGGGCGCGGTGCCTCACGCCTGTAATCCTAGCACTCTGGGAGGCCAAGGTGGGTGGATTGCTCAAGGTCAGGAGTTCAAAACCAACCTGAGCAAGACCCTGTCTCTACTAAAAATAGAAATTAATTGGACAACTAAAAATATATATACAAAACATTAGCTGGGCATGGTGGTGCATGCCTGTAGTCCCAGCTACTCGGGAGGCTGAGACAGGAGGATCTCCTGAGCCCAGGAGTTTGAGGTTGCTGTGAGCTAGGCTGACACTGCAGCACTCACTCTAGCCTGGGCAACAAAGCGAGACTCTGTCTCAAAAACAAAATTAGTTTTTACTGTCTTGCAATCCACAAATAGCTAGTGATAAATTATAAAATGTGTGATGAGGCCGGGTGCAATGGCTTGCATCTGTGATCCTAGCACTGTAGGAGGCCAAGGCAGGAGCATCTCTTGAGCTCAGGAGTTCAAGACCAGCCTGAGAAAGAGTGAGACCATGTCTCTACAAAAAATAGAAAAAACTAGCCCAGCATGGTGGTCCCAGCTTGTAGTTCCAGCCACTTGGGAGGCTGGGGCAGGAGGATCACTTGAACCCAGGAGATTGAGGTTGCTGTGAGCCAGGCTGATGCCACAACACCTAGCTGAGGCGACAGAGCAATACTCATTCAATGTCTGTTGAATGAATAGATGAATAAATAACTAAATTTTTGAAGTGATTAAGGTTATATGCAAAGCCGGGCGCGGTGGCTCACACCTGTAATCCTAGCACTGTGGGAAGCCGAAGCGGGCGGATTGCTCGAGGTCAAGAGTTAGAAACCAGCCTGAGCGAGACCCCATTTCTACTAAAAATAGAAAGAAATTAATTGACCAACTAAAAATATATATACTAAATATTAGCCGGGCATGGTGGCGCATTCCTATAGTCCCAGCTACTCGGGAGGCTGAGGTAGTAGGATCGCTTGAGCCCAGGAGTTTGAGGTTGCTGTGAGCTAGGCTGATGCCAGGGCACTCACTCTAGCCTGGGCAACAAAGTGAGACTCTGTCTCAAAAAAAAAAAAAAAAAAATGAAAGAAAAGAACCCAACCCTGAGAACTCCCTTCCTTTCCTTCTCTATTCTTTTTTTTTTTTTTTTTTTGAGACAGAGTCTCACTTTGTTGTCCAGGCTAGAGTGAGTGCCGTGGCATCAGCCTAGCTCACAGCAACCTCAAACTCCTGGGCTCGAGTGATCCTTCTGCCTCAGCCTCCCAAGTAGCTGGGACTACAGGCATGTGCCACTATGCCCGGCTAATTTTTTATATATATATATCAGTTGGCCAATTAATTTCTTTCTGTTTATAGTAGAGACGGGGTCTCGCTCTTGCTCAGGCTGGTTTTGAACTCCTGACCTTGAGCAATCCGCCCGCCTCGGCCTCCCAAGAGCTAGGATTACAGGCGTGAGCCACAGCGCCCGGCCTTCCTTCTCTATTCTTTTTCCCCTAACTTTCTCTTCCAATTGCCAGCCACACATTTAGTGGAGCGACAGTCAGGCCCTGTGCACATGAGAAATGCAAGGCTGGATAAGACACAGTCCGCACTGACAGGCAGGTCTGGAGACAGAGAAATAAAGCCACGCAGCTTGGTAATAAGACAGACCAGAAGATTCCTTAGACTTGACCATGAAGACCCTCGGTAGGACCCAGGCCCCAAACCACACCACAGTGAACACTCACACCCAGGCAAAAACAGAAGATGCCACCTCATGTGTGTTTCTTCCTTCTGTCACACACCTACACGTCGTATAAATAATACCAACTACAAATGTGCATGTATTTCCAGTCTATTTGGGGGAACACGTTTTGGGTTGTTTAATGTATAGAATCCTTTGAATAAGAACATTGTCAGATATGTGCTGAGAATAAGCACAGGCTGTTTATACTATACAGAATGCAAATTGGCCACAAGGCCACTCCTGTGCTGGAATGCTTATCACAACCTCTATCTTGTGGTGACATTGTTGACCGACATTGTGACCACAGGCAAATTCGTCCCATCAGAACTCACAATGCCTGGTCCCAGGTCGTCTCACACATTGCCGTTGGTTAACTCCAGGTTTCAGAACTGAGTAACTGGACTATAATACTATAGTCCATAATATTAGTGAGTGAGTGATCTTCTAAGAGCATTTAAAATGATTGGGTTGGCTGGGCACAGTGGCTCACACCTGTAATCCTAGCTCTCTGGGAGGCCAAGGTAGGTGGATCTCTCAAGGTCAGGAGTTCGAGACCAGACTGAGCAAGAGTGAGACCCCGTCTCTACTAAAAATGGAAAGAAATTAATTGGCCAACTAAAAATATATAGAAAAAATTAGCCGGGCATGGTGGTGCATGCCTGTAGTCCCAGCTACTTGGGAGGCTGAGGCAGGAGGGTCACCTGAGCCCAGGAGTTTGAGGTTGCTGTGAGCTAGGCTGACACCACCGCACTCTAGCCCGGGCAACAGAGTGAGAGTCTGCCTCAAAAAAAATAAAAATAAAAATAAATAAAATGATCAGGTTATAACAAAAGAGAAAAGCCATTGATTTGGGAAGAGCAACTCACTTCATGGATGACTTGCCTGAGGCCCCAGAACCCCAGGGCTGCCTTTCCCACCGAAACAGAGACAATAGCAAGCATGGGACACGCACAGGCCCCGTTGGGGCCTTCCTGGTTGGTGAACACATCAAGGTGCCAAGAAAGTGGCACGTCTGGGAGGACAAGGAAGCTCGCCACCCCATACCCCATACCCTGCCCCATGTGTCTCTTCCACTTGCCTGTCCCTGAGTTGTATCCTCTGTAATAAACTTACAATAGTTAAGTGACTGCTTTCCTGAGTTCTGTGAGCTGTTCTAGCAAACTATCACACCTGAGGGAGGGGTGATGGTAACCCCAGCTGGTCAGAAAGTACAGGCGGAAACCTGGGATTTGCAACAGGGGCAGTCTCGGGACTGAGCCTGTCACCGTGGGGCCTGTGCTACTCCAGTCCGAACTGCATTGAACTGCAAGACACCCAGGTGGTGCAGAGGGTTGGAAAATCGGTTTGTATGAGGAGAAACCCATACATTTGTTGTCAGAAGTATAGTGAGGAAAAACAATTCAAGGGGGGGGCATAGGGTGATAAATGCATAGATTGGTCGAATTAGAAGGGATATGACCTCGGAGGGGACCACTTTTCTTGAAGTGGAAGACAAGGCCATCTACAGAGTGGAGACTGCACAGCCTCCTGCAAGCGGGAACCCCAGCAGAACAGGGAAGGTACGCTGGCCAAACCACCTTGGTCACTATTTACTTACTGTCCCCTGCCCCCACCAGGTAAGTTCCCTGAGATCGGGGTCTGGCCTGTCTGTCGACAGCTCAATTCCCAGAGCCTTCAACAGTCACAGGCTATTGTTGGTGCTCAATACATATTTGTTGAGCACATGAGCAGGTGAGTGGCCAAAGGGAAGGGACAGTGGGGGAAGGATGCCATGCCCAGGAGTGGGGCAGGTGAGCGCTGTGCTGAGGCTCTTCCCAGCACTGCTTTGCTGCCAAGATGTAGGTGCACAGGACACACTATAATGCTGACCTAGCACGCTGGGAGGCTGAGGCGTGGGGATTGCTTGAGGCCAGGAGTTCGAGACCAGCCTGGGCAACATAGCAAAACCCCGTCTCTACAAAAAAAGTTTAAAAATCAGCTGGATGTGGTGGCATGAGCCTATAGCCCCAGCTACTTGGGAAGCTGAGGCAGGAGGATCGCAGGAGCCCAGAAGTTTGAGCTGCAGTGAGCTAGGCTTGGGCTACTGCACTCCAGCCTGAGCATGGACGTGAGAACCTGTCTCTTAAAAAAATAAAATAAAATAAAATAAACCTAACCCAGGTTGGGGTTCTGCTGAAACAAGGGAAGCGTGATTAGTAGCAAGCAAAGGGAACCAAAGGTGCTGATGAGAGGGAAGCTGAGCCTGGGGTTGGGCGAAACCCGCAGGAGGTGGCGGGCAGCGTGGGGAGCAGAGGCAGCCCTGCGTGAGCCAGCAGGAAGGGGGGGGAGGGGAGGCAGGCCGGCAGGGACAGAGGTTGTGGCAAGAGAGTGGGATGCTGGTGTTCAAGGTTTCAGAGGTGGAACAGTTTCAGGTGATGACAAGGTGCAGATTGTGGCCACAGGAGCTGAAAAGACAAAAAAGGGAAGGTCCTTGCAGTGGAGGAGAAGGAGCTTGGAGGCAGGGGACCAGGTGCTGTCCATGGGGACACTGAAGCCACCCCTGCTTGGGCTGCAGAGAAATATTGCACCTAGGTTAGGTGCCCCAGTCTTCACTGAGCAAGGGGCGGGGGGTGACTGGACGAGAACACTTCTTTCATCCATCATTCATTCATTACTCAGGAAATATTTACTGTTTATTGGCTTCACACACTGATGACCCAGGCAGATCTCATCGTCTCCCAAGGACCCTCACTGCACACACACAATATGCAATATGCTTTTTCTTGTCCCTTTCCAGGAGGGGCAGAGGGTGGTTGGTGGGATGGCAGGAGCCTTGGGGAGCATGGGCTTCCATGTGGGTGTGGAGGTGCCGAGGCCTCCCAGCTGGGCAGAGGGCTGGGATCTGCAGGGAGCAGAGGCAGGTGGAGGAGGTAGCAGAGTTTGCTCCACTGGAGGATGGCGCCAGGGAGCCATGGGGCTTTAGGATTGGGAAGGATGCCAAGCACTCTGAGAAGAATAAGAGTGACGAGAGCAGAGTGGCAACAAGCAGGGATGCTCAAGAAGTGGGCAGGACAGATGATGTAAGACACATGAGGGTCCCCACGCACCTCTCCAAACTCTTGGACAGCTTCAGCAGTGGATACAAGGCTCAGGCTCGTATCCAAGCCAGACCTGCAGACAACTTTTACTCCCCAGGAGATTTCACCCCTGCTTCTACTAACATCTCAAAAGCCCCACCTTGCATGTTGGTATATGCTGGAGCTGCCTCACTGTGCCAACGGATTCAGCAGGCTTCTACTACACAGGAGACGTGTAGGAAATCAGTGCTGTTATTCCATGGCTTTTATGTGTGTTGAGAACCATTGTTCCTTTATAACATTCACATTGAAAATTCCCTGTTCTTTGCTCGAGGTCAGGAGTTCAAAACCAGCCTGAGCAAGAGCGAGACCCTGTCTCTAATATAAATAGAAAAAAATTAATTGGCCAACTAATATATATAGAAAAAATTAGCCGGGCATGGCGGCACATGCCTGTAGTCCCAGCTACTCAGGAGGCTGAGGCAGAAGGATCGCTTGAGCCCAGGAGTTTGAGGTTGCTGTGAGCTAGACTGACGCCACGGCACTCACTCTAGCCTGGGCAACAAAGCGAGACTCTGTCTCAAAAACAAAAAAAAAGAAAATTTCCTGTTCTCATAGTGCCCATTTCCCAAATGGATACTCCTTAAAAATGATGGGATACTAAAGATGCTGCCGGGCGCGGTGGCTCATACCTGTAATCCCAGCACTCTGCGAAGCCAAGGTGGGAGAATTGCTCTAGCCCAGGAGATTGAGACCAGCCTGGGCAATATAGCAAGACCCCCATCTCTACAAAAAAGAAAAAATCAGCTGGGTGTAGTGATGCATGCCTGTAGTCCCAGCTGCTTGGGAGGCTGAGGTGGGAGGATCGCTTGACTGGAAATGCAAAGCAAGAGCGAGCTGTGAGGATGCCACTGCACCCCAGCCTGGGTGACTGAGTGAGACGCTGTCTCAAAAAACAAACAGATAAAACAAACAAACAAAAATGCTGTTGGTTCCTTACATTTTATTACATCCATATAACAGTGTGTTACTCTTAACAAATAAATCCCCGGGGACAGAGAAAGAAGTCATTCACATTAAGTCATTCACATAAGCTTTTATAGGTGATGCCAGCAGCTCTAAAAGGGATCTTGAAAACCTCTTTAAGAAATTATAGGGCAGGAGCCTCAATTGCACCCTCAGGAAGTGCCTACACTGTCCTCCCAAGTTGCCGGGGTGAAGCGGGTGTGGCCTTTCCTCTCGGAGGGAGCACTCTGTGGAGTAGGAGGACAGGATCACAGCAGGGGGCACCTCCACACCACCGTCTGCTCTCTGCCTCTGCCCGCACGTTTCTCCCACTGGCCTGCCGGCGAAGCACAGGTCTCCTTCACTCGGGCCAGGTGGGACAACCCACGGTGCAGTACGTCCCCAAGGCCCCACTCTGTACGGCATGCTGTGCCAACACCAGGGGCACAGAGATGATTCTGAATCAGGATCGAGATGAGCTGGATTGTCATCAGAACTGGCTGCAGGCTGAGGGCCCAGGGAAGGGACCAGAAGCCTGGTGGGGGCGGGGGGTCCAGGTGGCAAAGCCCAGACACTCCAGCCCCCTACATGGTGGCTTACCCCCCCAAGTGTGGGCCGTGCAGTGTTGTGGTCAAAATAACAGTCAAGTATTCAGAGAATCTGACAGTTTTCAACTCTAAAGTTATTAATCACTGAGTTTCTTAACTTAGAATTTTAAGTTTCAGGAATGTTTCTAGCTGTTGCTGAATTAAGCATATATTATTTATGGCAATGGGCAGTATATATGTATCAAATAATTGGTATATTTACTAAATGATTAAAAGCACTACTATCTATCAAAATAGTTATAAGAATTCACTTGTTAAGCAAACATTTTACTAGCAACCTACCTTGTGCCAGGCACGGTGCGGGGCACCAATGCAGAGGTGAGCGGGCACTCACAGGGCGGCACCGAGATGGAGGCGTCCAGGCCTGCGGTCTCCGGGACTACAAGCCGTGACCCAGGGACGGGAGGTGCCAGGCACGGGAGCCCAGGTGAGGACCGAGAATGGTTTCAAAGGCAGGTCATGCTGGGGCTGATTTGTTTGTTTCCAGTTTACCTTTTTAGTAGATGAAATTTGCAGTTGCTTTCTCTTTTTAACAGTTTTACTGAGATATAATTCCCATGCCACACAATTTACCTGTAATTTAAACTGTACAATTCAGTGCTTTTTTAGTGTATTTACAGAGTATGCATCTAACATCACAATCAGTTTCAAAACATTTTTATCACTCTAAAAAGAAGCCGGGGATTTTTCCTGTTTCCTGTGATACCTTGGATAGCTGAGGCACTGGACATCTCTGGAGGGTGAGGAGGGCTCCTCACGCTTTCGGGCTTCATTCATGGTCTTGATGATGTGCTTGTGAAGTGTGCTGAACTTTGGCTCTGGGTCAGAGTGAGATGGATGCCTATCTTGGATAACCTGCAGCCCAGACTTATGAGCTATATCTAAGAACTGGCTGTCCTGTAAACAGAGCGCTGTTTTATTTTTATGAGTTCATTCATCCTCTTACTACTTGCGGCATCAGGACATCTGAATGCCCGTGGGGTACTTTCATCGAAAGTTCAGTCACATATGAATCAGTGGTTTTAAATATCGTGGGTTACAGCCCAATAATATGCTCTGTTCACAGAGAAGTTTCACTGGCCTTTGTGCAGAAAGCGATGGAGAATAATAGCAGTCCATCTGGGGAAATACACCAAGGGCCAGTGGGAAGGATAAACTCAACAACTTCTCAAGGAGAAAATTTGGGTGCCTACCTATTCAGGAGCATCCTTTGGAAATACTGTTCCCCCTGTTGGACTACATTTTTGTACCAAAATCTAAGCGAAGGAATTAAGCGATGAATTCTGGTGCTTGAAACAACCTTGCTAAACTTGGTATTCTCGTTGCCTGAGGATCGCACTATGTCCTAGAAGTTGAACATGCCTTTGGATTGCTGTATTTTGCCTTTTTAATGGTGTTCTTAGTTTGCTCTGCTGAACATGTTTATTAACCCCTTGGTGGGAGAAAGAAAAGCTTCCCCAGACTCTTTAAATTTGTAGTGAAGGTGATTTTTATAAATAAAGTTTTGAATATGAAAGAAAGAAAGAGAGAGAGAGAAAGAAACCGTGTCCATTATCAGTCTCCATAGTTCCCAACTGCCCCCACCCACAGGCAACCACTAAGCTGCTTTCTGTGGGGATGGGTCTGCCAGTTCCCAACACTTCGAATAAGGGGACTTAACACAATATGCTGTCTTCTGTGACCTACTTCCTTCTCTCAGTGTACTGTGTTCAGGGCTCATCCATCATGAGGTGAGGTGTGTGTCAATACTCCATTCCTTTTTATTGCCAGATAACATTCCATTGTAGAGATATGCCACATTTTATTTATCTTTTTCTGCCCAGCTCACATATTTATTGCTGTCACCCTTCCCTTCCCCGACACCAGGAAGCCACGCCCACAGAGTCCCAGGCCCCTGCACGCCCGGCTTCATTGTGGTTTTTATTTGTATTTCTTTGGTGGCTAATGATGTTGAACATCTTTTCATGTGCTTATTGGCCATCCATATATCTTCTTTGAAGAAATGTCTACTCAGATCCTTAGCCAATTTTTAAGTTAGATTATTTGTTTCTTTATTAAGATTATTGAGATGTAGGAGTTTTTAAAATAAATTCTGTATATAAGTCCCATATCAGATATATGATCTGGAGATATTCCTCCCACTCTGTGGGTTGTCCTTTCAATTTCTTGATGGTGTTCTTTGAAGCATGCAAGTTTTTTTTAGTTCAATTTATCTGTTTTTCTTTTTCCATTTGTGACTTTGGTGTCATATCTAGGAAGCTTTTTCCTAATCCAAGGTCACAAAGCTTTACTCTTATGTTTTCTTCTAACAGTTTCATAATTCCAGCTTTTACATTGGGCCTATGATTCATTTTGAGTGAAGCTTTGTATACAGTGACTGGGGCTCCTGTAGGTTCTGCTTGATTTAGTTTCCCAGAGAATTAGGAAGCAAAGTCCTCGGCTGAGGGTGGGATGGGAGAGGAATTGGATGGATGAGGACAGCTGGAGTGTTCTGGGAGAACAGAGCAAAAACAAATCAGGGAAACAGGAGTCTCCCTGACTGTATCAGGGGATCCACTTAGGTTCAGGGTCATCCACTTAAGTGAGACCAATCAGCTCAGGGCTGTGTTTTCCTCCAGCCTCCTGCAGCTGCATGGTGTAGACATGGAGCCGGTCAAGAGTTGGGTTTTACCAGGGTTGGAGTTTTGCCCATCAAGTAAGACAAAGCAAGTAAGGGTCAAGGGAGTTGAGAGGGCTGTGGAGCTTAAGCAATGAAGTGGGGTCATGAGGGGTGACAGGCAGGCAAGGGCAGGATCAGTGAGTTTTGGTTCTAGGGGGGTGAAAACGCAGGGGAATAAGGTGGAAAATGGAAGTGGTGGTTTTGGGGAAAAATTTAAAGATAACATTTCTTTCTTTTTATTTTTGAGACAAGGTCTTGCTCTGTTGCCGGGGCTAGAGTGCCGTGGTGTCAGCCTAGCTCACAGCAACCTCAAACTCCTGGGCTCAAGTGATCCTCCTGCCTCAGCCTCCCAAGTAGCTGGGACTATAGGTACACACCACCACACCTATTATTTCTAAAAATAGAAAATTTTTCTATTTTTAGTAGAGAGGGGGGTCTTACTCTTTTGCTCAGGCTGGTCTTGAACTCCTGAGCTCAAGCAATTCTCCCCCTTTGGCTTCTGAGAGTGTAGGATTACAGGCATGAGCCACCATACCCGGCCGAAGATAAAATATCTTGACAGCCTAGACAACCCTCCCCACAAATGTAAAAAAGGAAGAGAAGAGTTTGTTGTCGAGTAAACATTAAACCAGGCTGTGATGCAAAGCATGGGTAATCTGCTAATGAGATTACAAAGACAGGAAGAAATGTCACCCTTTTATATAGCACTCAGAATCTATTACATACAGGTTCTCAGGTGGACATGGCTTGCCCTCATGTAGGCATCCTCAACATTACCCATTTTATACTTTACACATCTTTTCTTCATTCATCTTAAATTTACCTGGTAATTAGGATCGCCATTTCTGTTAGTTAATTGCCTTTATCCAAAGAACAAATAGAACTTCTCACTCTATGACAAGCAGTGACTAAAAGGAACATGGCACTATCTACCTTGATGTTTGCATTTTAAACAGGTGGCTCCTAGTCCCTGAAGGAAAACAGTTCTAGGTTGTAATGATGGCAAAAGGCTTTATTTATTAAATAGCTCTTTTTTTCTTTTTTTTTTTTTTAGAGACAGGGTCTTACTCTGTCACCCAAGCTGGAGTGCAGTGGTGCAATCATAGCTTACTGCAACCTCGAATACTCAGGCTCAAGCAATCCTCCCACTTCGGCCTCCCAAGTAGCTAGGTACACCTGGCTAATTTTTTATTTTTTGTAGACGAGATTTTACTGTGTTGCCCAGGCTTGACTTGAACTCCTGGCTTCAAGTGATCTCCCCTACTTTGGCCTCCCAGAATGCTGGGATTATAGGCATGAGCCACTGTGCCTGGCTTGCGGGGTTATTTTAAAGGCAAACTTTACATATAGTGAAATATATAAATCTTAAGGGTACAGTTTGATGCCTTCTGATAAACACATATATTCATGTAAGCCACACTCCATCAAGATATAGAAACTTCCAAAAAGTCCAAGATGCATCCACCCCGAAAAGTTCCTTGTGCCCCTTCTTAGTCAATCCAGAAGGGGGAGCCTTGCTCTAGCATGTAGGGCTCCCTCTTGATCACCGTTGATGGAGGCTTTTCGGCAATACCCTTGAGGGAAATAGGTTGACATACACGTCTTAGAGCCGTGAC
This sequence comes from Microcebus murinus, assembly GCF_040939455.1. Classification (NCBI taxonomy): domain Eukaryota; kingdom Metazoa; phylum Chordata; class Mammalia; order Primates; family Cheirogaleidae; genus Microcebus; species Microcebus murinus. The sequence continues at coordinate 7,958,804 of NC_134106.1, forward strand.
GAGAGGATGGCAGGAGAATGAAAGCCAAGCCTGAAGACGCGCAGACAGGGTGGTGTGGAGCGCTGTCTTGTCCCTCTGCGGATTCATCACTGGATGACAGTGTGGTCCCCAGGCCCTGCCTGGCTGAAGTTAGGACGCAATAATCATAGCCGCCTACAGATGGCCATGATGAGAGCTTTGAAGTTTATTGGGAGAGCAATGGGAATTTTTAGGTAGATAGCAAGCGATTCCAGGTCTCCTAGGACGAAAGTGGGTGCTGCTGACATTCACCTCCCCAAATGAGCTTTCAAAGAGGCTCTTGGGAGATCTGCATGTGCAGTAAGACTCAGGTCATGCAACTCCCAACTGTCCAATCACAGTGGTTCCACGGTGACGTCTGAACCTGAGAGAGGTCTCTATGCGGGCACTATAAAACAAGACGCAGACCGCAGCCAATCGCTCTTTTGCACCCTTCCTTTTGTCTCCCTTTGCTGTGACAGTGGATCTGGTTGTCATCTGTGGTGTATGTATCATGCTCTGTAAACCTATATCTTGCTCTTGCTCTATAATCCCATCTTTCTCTCCTCAGTAAACCTCATTTTCATGCTTGCCTTACTTTGGCGTGTCTGGTCAATCTTCGGCCATGAGTGCGCTAAGAACGGCATTTTCAGACTAAAACTTGACAGAATGACTGGAGGATTTTAAGCAGAGGAATGGTAGGACCTGACACGTGTTATGAACTACAACTCTGGATAGTAGGGAGGTGGATTAGTTACCTGCAGTGGCTTTACCTAATTCCATAAACCGGGTGGCTTAACACAGTAGAAATCTATTCCCTCTCAGCTCTGGAGGCTGAAAGCCCAAAGAATGGTGTCAGCAGAGCATGCTCCCTCAGAAGGCTCGAGGGAAGTCTCCTTCCTTGCCTCTTCCTGGCTTCTGATGGCTTCCAGCAATCCTTGGCCTTGGGTCTGAGTCCTTTTCTCATAAGGACATCAGTAATTGGATTTAGGGTCCACCCCACCCTAAATCCAGTAGGACATTACCTTAAGAAGTTTTTTTTAAGATGCCAGGCTAGAGTGCCATGGCATCAGCCTAGCTCACAGCAACCTCAAACTCTTAAGAACTTTAACTGATTACATCTGCAAAGACCCTATTTCCAAATAAGGCACATTGTGAAGTTCTAGGTGAACACGAATTTTTGGAGGGCAGTGGGCACTATTTAATCCACAACAAGAAACAAGAGTAAAGAGTATGATCGCTTAGAAGCGGGCAATGATAAGAAGAAAAGTGGATAGGTTCAAGATTTTCTTTGGAGGTAGAACTAGTAGTGCATTCGTTGGTGGGACTATTAGGAAGTGACTTAGGGAAGAATGGTATAGAACACATGCAAACATTCTATTGCATGTTTTTAAAAGATTGTAATGAACCTAGGAGAGCCTCATAACAAATATTTATTTGCTTAGCTCAATATGTAAGCTTTGAATGTTTACTCTATGCCACACCTGTTCTAGGTCCCTGAGGGTTGGGGGGAATAAGGAAAAGTCCAAGCAGGAAAAGGTAATTCAAAACACTTAAAATTTGGCAGGAGAAAAGAGATACATAACTAATCATAATAAAAGATTGGATAATCAGAACAATAATATGTAGCTGATAAAAAAATTCTCCAACATTGCTGTAATACTTGGCTTCCTGGAACAAAGCAATGATCATGCTCATATGCATTTCCAAGAACAGACGATGGGAATATTCAGATGTGCAACTGAGTTTTAGGGTGAGGAAAAAGAAACAATAAAAGGTGATCTCTCTCAGACTTTTCTGAGGTTAAGAGTGGGCAAAGGCCAGGTGGCTCACGCCTATAATCCTAGCACTCTGGGAGGCCGAGGTGGGCAGATCGTTTGAGCTCAGGAGTTTGAGACCAGCCTGAGCAAGAGCAAGACCCTGTCTCTACTAAAAAAGAAAAAAAATAGAAAGAAATTAGCTGGACAACTAAAAATATATACATATAAAAAATTATCCAGGCATGGTGGTGCATTTCCTGTAGTCCCAGCTACTCGGGAGGCTGAGGCAAGAGGATTGCTTGAGCCCAGGAGTTTGAGGTTGCTGTGAGCTAGGCTGACGTCATAGCACTCTAGCCCGGGCAACAGAGTGAGGCTCTGTCTCCAAAAAATAAAAATAATAATTTAAAAAGAGTGGGAAGGGTGTACTTAACACAAAACTAGATGGTAATAAACTAATAAATAAATAATATAAAGAGTGTTACCTATCACTGAGTCTATCAGGGCAAAAAAAAAAAAAAAAAGAAGAGTGTTACCTAAAGTTTGGCACTTGTTGCTGAAGCCGCATCAGCAGAAGAACGAGGACAAGTGGTTTGAGAAGGAAAGAGAAGTTTGTTAATTTGCTGGCAAATGAGGCTGGCAGACTCCCGTCTTTTAAAGTACCAGCTTCCTGCTCCTGAGCAGAAGTGCAGAGCTTGTAAAGGTTCTGACTCATCCCATCTTCAGCTAAGACAACCTCGTGACCCCCACCTGGACAATTCCCTTGAGCCATCTCCCGAGGCACAAGGAGCAAAGGATATTCCCTTGCCCCTCCGGACTGCTGGCTGAGGCAGGGATATAGGTTTCAGTTCTCAAAAAGGGTGAGGGGGTTTTGAAAAGACAGAAAACATTTTTACCCTTTTAAGGCCATTTTGTCTGCTACAAGAATGGGAAAGGCAGGAGAAGCAACAAAATGGAAGATTTCAGGGCTGGAAACAGAAAGTGGAAAATGCAGAGATGTTATTACCCTTTAGTCATTGGCATCTGGGCCTTTAGATGGCTATCAGTTTTAATGCCATTCGGGATTTTTCTTGGTTTAAAAAATGACTTGTCCCCATTTTAAAAGCACTCGGTGGGCCTTTTGGTGATGATTCATTGAGCCATCAAAAGGGCAGAATAAAAACATGGCTTTTTTTTTTTTTTTTTTTTTTTTGAGACAGAGTCTCGCTTTGTTGCCCAGGCTAGAGTGAGTGCTGTGGTGTCAGCCTAGCTCACAGCAACCTCAAACTCCTGGGCTCAAGCAATCCTACTGCCTCAGCCTCCCAAGTAGCTGGGACTACAGGCATGCGCCACCATGCCCGGCTAATTTTTTTCTCTATATATTAGTTGGCCAATTAATTTCTTTCTATTTATAGTAGAGACGGGGTCTTGCTCTTGCTCAGGCTGGTTTCGAACTCCTGACTTCGAGCAATCTGCCCGCCTTGGTCTCCCAGAGTGCTAGAATTACAGGCATGAGCCACCGCGCCCAGCCAAAACATGGCTTTTGGATGAAGGGGCAGCATGTTGTATTGCTTTGCTCCAACTGGTGGTGTGACAAAGTGTTCTTGGAAAAAGAAAAAAGAAAAAAAATTTAAAAACATGACTTGTTCATTATTGAAGTTGAAAATACAGAAACTGTCAAAGGAAAAAGAGCATCTATAATTCCATCACCCAGGAAAAGCCTCTTTTAACATCTTGATGTATTGGGTATGACAAACAGTATAAAAATAAAAATAAAAAATTATAAAATAAAAAAACAACTTGATATATTTCCTCTCAATATATATGTATGTATTATATTTATTATATTTATGTATGATTTCTAACAAAATTGGAATCTTGATTTTGGATTTTTCCACTTAATATTTTATGATCATATCTTATATCATTTATAATCCTCTAAAGTGTTTTTAATGACAACATGATTATAACATTATTAATTTGTTCATTTCTCTTGTTGGACATATATGTTGTTTCTAATTTTCAATATTCTAACCCTAATCAAATGACTATAGATGTCACTCATCCATAACATAGACACCTGATACGTACCTACACAGTGATAGATCTTTTTTTTTTTTTTTGAGACAGAGTCTCGCTTTGTTGCCCAGGCTAGTGTGAGTGCGGTGGCGTCAGCCTAGCTCACAGCAACCTCAGACTCCTGTACTCAGCAATCCTGCTGCCTCAGCCTCCCGAGTAGCTGGGACTACAGGCATGCGCCACCGTGCCCGGCTAATTTTTTCTATATATATTAGTTGGTCAATTAATTTCTTTCTATTTATAGTAGAGACGGGGTCTCGCTCTTGCTCAGGCTGGTTTCAAACTCCTGATTTTGAGCAATCCGCCCGCCTCGGCCTCCCAGAGAGCTAGGATTACAGGCGGGAGCCACCGCACCTGGCCCAGTGATAGATCTTCATGACTCTTTCAAACCATTTAAAATTTGTAAAACAGAGATATTATCACTGTGTAAAAGACTTAAAAAGAATTTTTAAAAACCCAAAAAACAGAAAAAAAAATTAGAGATATAAGAAGAGCAAAAACATTCTCACTCAGCTTCCCCTGACCGTCCGGGCATTTCTCAGCATGTAAGGTCCTTGCTTCAGGGGCAGTGATCCAGAAGATACTCTCAGAGTGTCTGCCCAGCTCTAAGAACTTGGCAGTGAACCTGGTACACCAGGCTCCCACCGTCCCGGAGCCCGTAATCCCAGGGAGATGAAGGGGCACTCACTGCGAGCACACCAGGCTCCGGCATGTGCAGACATTCGCCCCACTTTCGTCACAACTCCCCAGTGAGACCTTGAGGTCCCCATTTTATAGGTCAGGGAACTGAGGTGCTGAGAGGTTGGGTGACACAGAAGGGCGCAGCTAGTAAATGGCAGAACTGAGACTCCGGCAGGAGGCTCTGCTCTAGCCAAAGGCCCTCCCCAGAGCACGAGCTGCTCTGCCTTTCTCTTTTTTCCTCCTTCCCTGCTCAGGACTCTGGATTTCGTGGGTCAGGGACCTCTTCTATTCACTTAGAGTGACTAAATGCAGGAGTGACAAATGTGCCCATGTTTGCACCAGGGCAGAATCTGTGTTTTCCAAAAGAGCCCTGTGAGGGTAAAAAGGAACTTGGAAATAAGAAATAAAAGAAGGAAAAAAAAAAAGAGGTAGAGAAGAACAGAGCTTTTTATTTTATTATTATGGTTATTTTTATTTACCTCTTTGTATTTTAGGCTTTTCTTTTTTCCTTTATTTTTTTTGGACAAAGTCCCATTCTGTCACCTGGACTAGAGTGCAGTAGTGTCATCATATAGCTCATTGCAGCCTCAGATCCCTGGACTGGGCTCAAGCGATCCAATCCTCCTGCCTCAGCCTCCCAAGTAGCTGGGACTACAGGCATGCGCCACTGTTCTTGACTGATTTTTCTATTTGTTATGTTGCTCAAGCTAGTCTCAAACCCCTGGCCTCAAAGTGATTTCTTGTGTTGGCCTCCCAAAGTGCTGGGATTACAGGTCTGAGCCACCTCATCCAGCCTACTTGTTTCTTATGTTTTTTTTTTTTTTTTTTTGCTTTCAGCCAGGAAGAAGGTGATAATGGAGCTTTTTTTGTTTTGTTTTGTTTTTGAGACAGAGTCTCGCTTTGTTGCCCAGGCTAGAGTGAGTGCCGTGGCGTCAGCCTAGCTCACAGCAACCTCAATCTCCTGGGCTCAAGAGATCCTCCTGCCTCAGGCCTCCTGAGTAGCTGGGACTACAGGCATGTGCCACCATGCCTGGCTAACTTTCTCTATATATTTTTAGTTGGCCAATTAATTTCTTTCTATTTATAGTAGAGACGGGTCTTGCTCTTGCTCAGGCTGGTTTCGAACTCCTGACCTCAAGCAATCTGCCTGCCTCAGCCTCCCAGAGTGTTAGGATTACAGGCGTGAGCCACCAAGCCTGGCCAGATAATGGAGCTTTTAAAAGTAGCTAATATTAGGCCAGCGGGGTGGCTCGCACCTGTAATCCTAGCACTCTTGGAGGCAGAGGCAGGCAGATCGTTTGAGCTCAGGAGTTTAAGACCAACCTGAGCAATAGTGAAAATAGAAAATAGAAAAAATTAGCTGGGCATGGTGGCGCATGCCTATAGTCCCAGCTACTTGGGAGGCTGAGGCAGGAGGATCGATTGAGGCCAGGAATTTGAGGTTACTGTGAGCTAGGCTGACGCTCTGACACTCCAGCCTAGCAACAGAGTGAGACTCTATCTCAAAAAACAAAAAAGAAAGAAAATATAAAGTAGCTAATTCTAATGGCACACCTTGCTTACTATGCACTGATCACTGTGCCATTTCATTTAATTCCCAGGAAAACCTTGTAAGACAGGTACTGTCATTAGCCACATTTTATAGCCTGCTGAAAAGTGCTCTCAAGTTAAGAGACTTGTGTACGTTCACTCAGGTAACAAATGGAAGAGCCAGGTCAGTAGCTGTATAGGCAGAGCGCTAGTCACTAGTTCTTTGGACAGGGCAGTAAAGGGCTAGTTTAGATCTTATACTGCAGTAGACACTTGGTGATAGAAGAATGAAGTTCATGTCCTGGTTCTGCCACTAACTGTGCTTTGATCAGATCACTTAATCTCCTTGAGCCTGTTTCCTCATCTGTGAAATGAGGATCATGGGCTTTCTTGCATGTCTACGCCTCATTTCTATGCACGTATCACATCCTGCTTAGTGATTTGTACATTAGTGAGTTGGGACTGCTCAACATTCTGTTTACCAGACATGCTTTGCTCTGCTGCTAGTCTGAAAACTCTGGTTCATTTTTGCATGCCCCATAGTGCCTTGCAGATGTTGGCGGGTGGCAGGGAGACTTGTTTAATGAAGGAATGAACAGAGGAGCTGTTAACTGTGTACACCTGGGCAAATAACCAATGAGCCTTTCCTGGCCTTATTGTCTTCAACAAAAAGTGACAATTATAATGATGGCTATCCTAAAACCAGAAGGGATTTTTGGCTGAAAGAGAAAGCATGGATCAGAGTTCTTTGGGCCCTTGAGGATAGATGGTGGATGATTTCAAGACATCATTACAATGTGCCAACTTAAAGTGTAAAACTCTGAAGAACATCTAAGAAAGCAGGATAATGAAAAGTGAGGGGAACTCTTAGTGGCTCTTGCCAGAAATGCTATTCTCTCTTAACCTCACAAAAGCCAAAAAAGTGGGCGGATTTATGCTCCTTTTTCTCAGATGGGAAACCTGAAGCTCAGCAAATTTAAGCAGCTTATCCAATTGTCTGATTCCAAAGCTTAATCTGCTTCTACAAGGCCATATTGACTCTCAAGAGACAATGCCACTTACATTTTTCTGCTCTGTAGAGCTGTTCTTCTAGAAAAACTTCCCTGGGTTCTTCTCAGCAAAACCTAGAAAAATCCATATGAGCCAATTGAGAGGCAATTATGTCTGTGCTTATTTGGAAAGGGCATCCTCTGATGGCTGTTTCTAGGAGATTATGAAGAAGTCTAAAAACTACGCCTTCTGGGAGTGGCCGGAGAACAACAGACCGGCTACGCCAGCCTTGTCCTTCTGGTTCCCAAACCTGACGGGACTGTTCGATCTTGCACAGACTTCAGCTGGCTCAGTGCACGGCCAGTGCCAGCTGCAGAAGCATTTTGGAAATATCTAACCAAAGCCAAATTGATAATAAGCCCAAGATGATTCAAGGCTGATGGCATTCCCTCCCAAGCCTTTGTTTCCAGGAAGAGATAGCATTTATTATGACCTGAGTTCTTTATCTTTTGTAACCTGGGGAGTATGTTAAAAGCAGTGAACAAGACACACATACTCTTAGTCTTTTAGCAGCAGATTTCAGAGACCTTGGGAAAGTGTGGGGAGGGGACAGAAAATGGCTTGCTTAATGCTGCTTCAGGCTGATACATGGAACAGAAATGCTTTCCTTGTGGAGCAGGAATATTCTTCTAACACAGCAAGGGAGTAGGCTGCACAAACTTTTGATTTATTACTCTGTGTTAAAGACTGATCTCACTTTATTTGTCTCTTTTTTTTTTCTGAGATAGGGTCTCTCTCTGCCAACCAGGCTAGAGTGCAGTGGTGTCATCATAGCTCACTGCAGGCCTCCTGAGTGGCTGAGACTACATACACATGCCACCATGCCTAGATAATTTTTGTATTTTTTGTAGAAACAGGGTCTCACTCTTGCTCAGAAGGATCTACAACTCCTGGCCTCAAGCAAACCTTCTGCCTTGGCCTGCCAAAGTGCTAACATTATAGGCAAGAGCCATCGCATACTTTATAGGGAAACTTGAGAGAAAAACACAAGTCAGCTGAAAACTGGCAAGTCCATATGTGGTTGCCTTTTTTTTTTCTTTTTCGTTTTTTTTTTTTTTTTTTTTCCAAGCTAGTTCAACCTCTATGGAAAGTAATATGGTTGCCTTTGAAAGATGCAAATCAAAAACCTCTTGGGCAAGAGCAAGATTGTCTCCTCCTCTTCTCTCTGTTTCAAGATGTAAGTTGTCCAGCAAGGTGTCTTTATTTGGCTTTGATATCTGACTCAAGTTCTGAGCTGTGGTAAACTGCTGATGACATTGAGTTATCCTTTACTAATAAGATACATTAGATAATTTTTTGATCTTTTAAAGCAATCAAGAGCAGGATGCCAAATTTTATGTGTAACATATAATCTCAGTCATGCCAAAAAAGTCGGTATCTATATATATGAATATGCATTAAAAGATAACAAAGAGAATTTGAATGTTAACTGTAGTTATTTTCAGATTATGGAATGACAGGCTATTTTTACTTTCTTCTTTATACTTTTCTGTTTGCCAAACTCTTTTTTTTTTTGTCAGATGGGTAATGTGCTGACATCTTAACAAGCTTTGAGGGGGCACATCTCACACGTGTGTGTGAAAACCCAGCCATTATGCTTATGACCTACAAAAGGATATGTTTGCCAAATTCTTTATAAAATTATCTCTACAAGCAGAGAAAAAAGTTATTTGAAAAAAAAAAGTCAAGCTACTCCTGCAGCAATAGACATAATCCATTATAAATTTAGTTGTTTAACAAGAAACTTAAAATGTGAATGATCACAAAGATTTTATATTTTGAGTAGGAAGATTTTAAGGAAGACAAGAAACACTATAGGACCTTATTGTTTTCTATTTTTTAGTGGAGACAGGGTCTCACTATGTTGCCAAGGCTGGTCTGGAACTCCTGGCCTCAAGCAATCCTCCTGTCTTGGCCTCCCAAAGTGCTGGAATTACAGGCATGAGCCACTTCACCTGACCTTATCGTTTTCTTAATCAGATGTCCCGGAGGTTTTTGTGCCTGACTTGTTTTATTTCACAAAGCCAGCTATTAATAGTTAAAGGAAGCCAGCTATAGAGAAAGAATTGTGCGAAGTCGGAGGCACTGCTGAACACCTTGATTGATCTCTGAGAAGCCTGGTCCATGACTCTGAACTTTGAAGGCCAGGAAAATGTTGACTGAAATGGAAAGCACCGGTTCTCTCTCAGAGCAACGACCCAGTCCTTCAGGCTTGTTGGGAGCTGGGGGAATGACAGGAGCCCTGATCTCAGGACTGATTTTCATTTGTAGCTCTGCCATAACCAGTTGTGTGACACTGGGCAATTCATGCAACTTCTGCAGGCATCCCTGTCTTTGTTTGCAAATGAGGTCTGCCCCAGCTCTGTGATTGTTTTCCCTGGCTGCATAAAATGGCATGTCTGGATAAAGGCCAAGATTGGAGACCACCCTGGTTTTAATGTTCGACCAGGCCACTCCTTCCCTGGAATAGCCACTTAACCTCCCTGCACACATCGGGTTTCCTCATCCCTCAGTTTCAGGTATCCTCCCTAAGGAAGATGTTGCAAGGACTGACTAATGCACATTAGTGTCTCAACAACAACCATGGGCACTGCAGGTGCTGGGAGCTGCAAATCCAAAATAGGCTCAGAGTATGATCCCATTGTGATCTTAAAGCTGCCCTTCCTGCTCTGGGTCTGGGGCTTCACAGCCCACCCCATGCGGTTACAGCTGCTTAAGTCTCAGACAGTGTCAAAAACTATTCCCAAAGATCCGAAGGCATTCACAAGAATGGGTTGACAGTGCGACTAGTTCTATTAGGGGAGTCCATTCCCAAGAAAGCAATGAACACCTTCTCCAACAGCACCACCCCCATGATCCTGAGATTTCTGTCTTTCCCAGAAACCCCTGAAAACATTGCCCACGGAGAAGAATGCTTTGAAGTTTCCTCCTCTGATCCGGAGAAAATGAATTCTCAGAGAGTTTTCTCTTGATTTTGTCTTGTTTTTAACATTCACACCCTAATCTCTGGGGGTTCCGCCTTTTGATTTCGGTCAGTACCTATCAAGAACTCACTTCGTGATCCTAGCACGGTAGTTTTAAATCCCCGGTAATCCACCGGGCAATGCGAAAGGCGGGCAGGATGAGGTGGGGGTTTCCGGGGCAACCAGGGGCAAGCTCGCGCCCACAGGGACGGGAAGAGGTTTCGCTCCTCTACCCAGGTGTGTGTTCCCAAACATCTGGGAACCTGTCGCGCTGCTTTTCATAGGTCAGCCCTGTCTCTCCTGTGTGGGCCTTGGAAACACCTGGGAGCAGGTGCTTCCCCCATCCCCGTGTGTGCGTGCGGTGTTGGGGGCACCAGGAGTGGCAGGCGAACGCGGGAGGGCAGGGTCGTGCCGCGCGGAGTCCTGTCCCCGCTGTGCCCCGCTCAGCGGCCCGCACGTCTGCTACATCGCGGGGCCGGAGACCCGCGGGATGCGCCGCCCAAGCCTAGACCCGCGGGTCCCGCAGCCCTGCCCGCCCGGCCCCCGCTCGGAGCCCGCGCCTGCTCCCCGGCCGGGTCCCCCGCGGGCGCGACAGCGGGCGGCCCGTATGCAAATGTCCGGCGGGGCCGGGCCGCCTCCCGCGCGGGGATAAGAGGCGGGGCGGGGCGCTGGGGCCGCAGAAGCCGCCGCCTGCCGGGAGCCGGCCGTGCGCTCCGCCCCGCGCCCGCCGCCCGCAGCCCCGACAGCGCGGCCCGCGCCCCCCGGCCCGGTAAGGACGCGCGGCGCCGCGGGGACCCGGGCGTCGGTGCGGGCGGAGGCGCGGGGCGGCCGCGAGAGGGGCCGCGGACGGGGACCCGCGTCCTTCCCGCCCTGGCCGCGCTTCCTCAGCGGGAACGTGGGAAGCCGGCGCCGCGCGGGCCGGGCAGGTGGCATCCGCAGGTGTTGCGCAGGGCCAGCGTGTCCCCAGGCCGTCGGCAGTCAGGCGTTGGGTCTGCGCTGGGTTAGGAGGGACTGGACAGACCTCGGATTTGAGGCTGGGAGTCAAACAGAAAGGGCTCCCCGAGGGTCCTTTTGCCCTCCTGAGGTTGCCATCCTGTTTCCCCGCAGCTGTCCAGAGCGTGGGGAGCTGACGCGAGGGAGGAGTGGCCGGGGAAGGTGTGGGCGCGCAAGTCCCGCCGGCAAAGAGACTCGTCGGGGACTTCCCGCCAGGCCGGGCAAGCAGGTACCCCGCTCTGCCCTGCTCGGTGGGCAGCACAGTGCAGAGGACACTTCGTAGTGCTCTCTCGCTGTCTCTCTCTCTTCTGTTTCAAAAAGAGTCCTTCTGTCGTCTATTTTTAAAGCAAATACCAATCTAAAGGTTGGGCAGCTAAGATCTGGGGTTTACCTGTGACCTGTCGTGAGAAGTCTGCCTCATCTCCTTCCTTCCTCCACCCACCCTGCATCCCAGAAGATGCCCTGTGGAAGGAAGAAAAATATCCTCCCAGAAGGCGTCCAGGTCCAGCGTACTGCCCCCCATTTTAGGGTGTCAGGTAGGGGCTCAGAGCAGGGCGAATGGAAGGAACTTTCCCCTCCTCGTCTGCTCCTTAAAGCCAGTCAGAACCACCCAGGGATGGAGGAGCTTTGGCCTCTCTCGAGGACCCGAGGGCTTCCCAGTGGAGATAAGCACGTGGCTCTTGCAAACTGATGTCCTTGGAGCTAGAATCTTAACCGGAAGGAGAAAGAAAGGAGAAAAGTGACAGATCCTGGAAAGGATTAATTCCGAGGGCAGGAAGTGGTGAAGCAGGGAATCTGACACATCTCTCCTCCTGTTTCTGTTTGTGTATGTTTGTGTTGGTTCTGGGCAGTGCCTGGATTAGAGAAGACTGGAAGCATGTCGGAGTTTTGGTTAATTTCTGCCCCTGGCGATAAGGAAAACTTACAAGCTCTGGAGAGGATGAATACCGTCACCTCCAAGTCCAACCTGTCTTACAATACCAAGTTTGCTATTCCTGACTTCAAGGTAAAATCCCTGGGGAGGACGAAGGAGGTGAAGGATGGGTGGAGGGAAGGGGAGGGGAGGCAGAGATCGCCACCCCAGGAAGCTAAGGAGAAAATAACAGGGCAGAGGCAGGAACACTGAGGCTGAGGACGGACAGGGAGAGGTGGTGGTCTTGGTGGGACTTCGAGCCACAACCCCAAATTATTTGTGGTACCTGTGGACTTGGAGCCACAGGAAAGAATGAAGAGTGGAGGCGGTTGTGGGTAGCAGTGTCTAATGCTGCAAAAGGTGGAAGGGCGTTGGACGCACTCAGGTCCTCATGAGTTGTTCTCAGGTCCTTGCTGTTTTGACTGCAACACCTCAGAAGACCTACAACTTAGTTTGGATGTACGAGGTTTGAGGGCTTCGGTCTTGACTGTACTCTGACCTAGGGGCAGGGGAGGAATCTGGGATGCCTCTGGTTCTGCAGGAGGGGAAGGAAGAGGGTTTAGTGGCTTCAGGAGCCTTGGGATCGTACTTGGCATTTGAGGGCTCTTGTAGTGGAGAGCAAAGTTCAAGTGAAACCAGCGTTGAAGAGAATAGAGACACATACAATCTTTTTACTTCAGAAAGGGTGGAGTTTTTGTGGTGCTTCCTAAGACTGCAGGCTTCTCCAGGGAACACGATGCTAAAGTGTTCTCCCTGACCATGTGGGCGCCAACGCTGGCGAGATGGCGCTAACTGCCCCGATTCCACTCTTTGAGAAAACTGCCATATGTATTCCTCTTTCACATCTCCCTTAGTCCCTCTGTCAAAAGAGTTGCACCATCAGCTGCCGCAGTTGCGGATGATGCTACTGCATTTGTCAGCATTTATTGAGCAACGTGCTGGCTGCCAGGTGCTTCAAGCACATCATCTGCAAGCTTCCCAACTCCCACTGACTAGATCAGGGCAGGCTGAGGGAGGCTCAGTGATTACTAGGGTTGTCGAGCTGATAAGTGGCAGTGGTAGGTTCTGAACCCACATCTTGCCGCTTTTAAAGTCTGCCTCTGTTTGTCCAGCAACAGACTCTGGAGGTTTGTAAATCCTGCATCCACTCATTTACAGTGTGTGCAGCGCTGTGCTAGACTTTGGAGGGTAGAAAGATTAAAAAAAAAAATGGCCCCTTCCAAAAGTTGCTTAAAATTACATTGCTTGAAAAGAAGCAACTTCGCTTAGTAGAGATATCTAGGCTTCATCATGTCCTAATTATGTTTTAACATCCTGTTGGTGGTATCACAGGATAGCAAATCGTTTCTTTCTGATTCTGTGAAAAGATCTTTAAATACAATTTTTGGACATTGTAATAATTTCTACACTACTAAAAAGATCGTAAGTAATCTGAAAAGAAAAGGACCTCTACGAATGATGAAATGGGAGGAAAAGCTGTCCCCTTCCCCAGCAAGATCAGGGAGTGAAGAAAGGAATTGGTGGAACTATCTCGGGAGGAAAGGCTTTTAGGAATGGTAACTTTCTAAACTTGCTTTCTGCTATGTCCCTTCCTCAGCTATGGGGGTTAACTGTGTTACTAACAGACTATCATACTAAGAGGAAAATGAGCTAAGGTCAGACCATGACATAATAGTCACTCCTTCCTATGGCAGAAATACCACAATTTATCCTGTTGGTCACCTCCCCCCCCCAAAAAAAAAGACACTTCAAAATCCACTGGTTTCTATTAAGAGTTCTTCCCACTTTCCAGTTTAGCTGTTGACAAGGGGAACTAACTCAAGATGAGGTGACAGAGTCCCTGCTCTGCTGTTGAACTGGCACCACGCTTTGCCAGAAAGCACACAAGCCTCTGACTTTTTTATGATCTGTCTAGGTGGGGACCTTGGATTCCCTGGTTGGCCTCTCTGATGAGTTGGGGAAACTCGACATCTTTGCTGAAAGGTAAACTATTTCTTATTTACTACATACAAGTGAGAATTTGACATTGTTGTTAGAGAACACAGTGTTCTTGCTTCGGCCGAACCCGAGTTTGGATTTGTCTAAACCTGGTATCAGAAGTCAGCAAAAAGAGCAGGCCAGTCGGCCCAGGGTGCTAAGTCCATGGGAGCGTGCACGGCCCTCACGTTGTTCTGTCCGCTGGGGGCAACATTTTTAAGAGGCTGCCTTCAATGTGAAGAAGATGATACACAGGTGCTGAGACACTCAGAAAAGCCATTGGTATGGTTTCCCCCCAAGGCTTTTTGTTTGTTTATTTTTTGTTTTACTTTTTCAGAGGTGGGGGTCTTGCTATGTTGCCCAGGCTGGATTTGAACCCCTGGGCTCCAGCTATCCTATGACCTGGGCCTCCTGAGTAGCTGGGATTACAGGTGTGTACCACCTCACCCAGCTCTATTTGTTAATAATTTTTTTTTTTGGTAACGTATGCACATAGTGAAAATTCCAAGTACAAAAGGAAGGATATACAGTGTAAATTAACTTTTCCTCCCACCTGTTTGCCTTTTTCCTTTCCTCTAGCTTCCCATTGCCTCTCTGTTAAAGGGCTGTTACCATAACTTCCTAGCGAGCCTCCCAGAGGTATAGCCGATACATGTACGAATAAATATGAATGTAGTCTTAAAATTAATCTCATACAAATGATAGCATATATTCTGTATCTTGCTTTTTTCATTTAATACTGTATCTTAGAGATTCATGTTAGTCCACAGCTGCACATTCTTTCTGCTGGCTATCTTACCTTGAACAGAGATACCCTCATTTCTTTGAATTTCTTCTTCTTAGTGCAGTGGTAACATGCTGCTACTGCCTTTTCTAATGAATGTGTATGAAAAATGTGTGATTAGGAGTTCTAATGAGCATACATGGGGGATTTCTAATCTCTGCAGGTTGGTGCCATGAGCTAAAAATCGAGTATTCTGTGTTCTGTTGTTCTTCATCTACCAATTGCTAAGAGTAATAGGAATCCTACCTTAGTGACGTTTTGCTGTATGTGGCATGTTGGTTTAATTAACGTAAAGGCAGTCCTGGTCACCAAGTAGTTTGAGTTCACAGTCTTTGAGAAAGAAAACCTACCTTTGGCTATCTCATCTATAAAAATGGGATAACTGACCATTTCTCTGTTATCAGGGAAGAATGAAGGGAAGTAAAGTCATGTTAAATCAAGTATTATCAAATCCCAGAGCCTATCCTATGAAAAGCTAATACCCGAGAAAAAGTGGCTCAGTCCCTAAATGCTGACTCCTTTCTTAGGCTGCTCTGCACTGCAGAGAAGTCTGATAGGCCTCATACAATTTACAGGCTGGCTGAGAAGACAGATTAATCAAGTAATCAAATCAAATAATCAAATAATCCCAAGCCTAAGAAAGGCATCTGGCAGATACCGTGAAGGCCGGCCCACTGCCTTAGGCTGGTGATTGCCTTAGTTTTTCTGGGGCAGCTCTGACAAACCACAGTGTGAGGCTGTTTGGTCAGGTGCAATGGGTGGCTTAAGAAATCAGATGCTCCCCTGCTTGCCGCGGGAATGACAGTGATTCTAGACCCGTCTTTGCTACCAGTGGTCTGCCCCGCTGCAGTTCCTTCAACCTCTTTCTTACTCACTGAAGCCCCCTCTAGCTCTGGAATTCTGTGATCCTAGATTATTTATTGTTTCTTTCTTTCAGTATGCCTTTTTTTTTTTTTTCAGTAAACAGTGGTGTTTTGTTCTGTAAATATTATACTCGTTGCACAAGTGGCTTGTCATGGTGGTGTAGCCTACGTGTAAGAAAAAATATGGGCCGGGCGAGGTGGCTCACGCCTGTAATCCTAGCACTCTGGGAGGCCAAGGCAGGTGGATCGTTTGAGCCCAGGAGTTCGAGACCAGCCTGAGCAAGAGCGAGACCCCGTCTCTATCAAAAATAGAAGTTAATTGGACACCTAAAAATATATAGAAAAAATTAGCCGGGCATGGTGGTGCATGGCCGTAGTCCCAGCTACTTGGGAGGCTGAGGCAGGAGGATTGCTTGAGCCCAGGAGTTTGAGGTTGCTGTGAGCTAGGCTGACACCATGGCACTCTAGCCCGGGCAGCAGAGTGAGACTGCCTCAAAAAAAGAGAGAAAAATATGAAAATGCATGAGCAAGCACAATTATGGCTATCGTTGTGAAACAGATAGAACCTGTATGTATAAAACTGTTTTCATACCACAGGCACTAGGTGTGGTAAGAATGAAAATCACTCTGCATTGTTTTAGTTTTCCTCATGGGTATATATTCTCAAGGGCCTTATCAGGAGGAAAGGAAAACTGGTGTGGTCTGAGCACCTCAAAATTCTTATTTCTAGCTTTTCTCTAGTCCAGGGGTCAGGATTTCTTGTCTTAGGGGTTAATATTGGAGCATGGGGTAACCTCGGATATGCATACTAATAAATCCGGGGATTGGCTTCAGTTCTTTGAAATGTCCTCTCTGGTTCTTTGAAAAGTCCCCAAGTGTTATTAGGTAAATAAATGCTGGCTGGGTCTGTAACCCAGGTAGCATAAACCTGTCAGCACTGCCTCTGCCCAGGAGAACAGAGAAGGGACGAGAGTTTTCAAGGTGTATTGTTTCCGTATCCTTTTATTATTTATTTACCTGGGGCACTAGAGTGTTTTTCCATGTAGCTGGAAGGCAGCTTTTGCTCACAAGAGCTTCCCCTTTATTTTTGGGTTAATTCCTCCCATGCTGCCTTTGTTAATTTACTCTGTGTTTACACTATAATTCATGAACATTTGAAAAATCAAATAATTTTGTGTTTAGAAGAGCCTCTCCCTCCTGTTTTTTAAAAACGTTCGAGTGCTTCCCAGTGTCGCAGCCTGTTTTTTGGCGCTGGTTGCAAGACTGCGTTTCGCAGGCGCCTGGACACGCCGCCGTGCCCCGCGGGCTCTGCCGCACGCTGGGGGCTGCCAGCTGCCCGAGTGCCTCAGCTGTCTGTGGAGGGCTGGGACCTTGTTCTTTACCCATATGCTCTCGTGAAGTTGACCGAGGGTCGGCTCGTCAAGGATTCCATGTCTGCTTAGTGACACGAGTGAGTCAGCTCTTGTAAGGGCATTCTAAAGAGAAGCAAAATAGAGTTTTAAAAAGCACCTAGACTTCTCTGTTAGTGCAAGAATAGCAGATTGAAGCCTGCAGCCCTCGCTACTCGGGAGCCTGAGACCGGAGGATTACCCAAGTCCCGGAGTTCGAGGCCGCAGTGAGCTAGGATTGTGCCACTGCACGCCAACCTGGGCAACAGACTGAGACCCTACCTCAGAAAAAGATAAAGAAAGAAAGAAAAGAATATCAGATTATCTGTGTGACATTTCATCGGATTCCGTGACTATACAGCAATAGAATGCCTCTTTATGTTGCGTGCCTTCTGGTTTCCTCAGAGGTACTTGGCAGTCCTACTGTGCGTGTGTTTGCTGTTCTACTTTCTGTGCTGGTAGTTTCAAACCTCTTCCACCCCTCATCCTCCCACCTGCTCCCACTAACACCTTTGTCTCCTGCCCAGCTCCCCTGGACGCTCGCTCTACCTCTGCCCACCCCCACGGCCCCCAGTCTGCGGACTTCCCTGGCCTAACACAGCGGGGGTGCTCCCCTCCTTCGCAGGACTGGCTGCAGCGGACTTTGGCATTTTCTTATGGGATTATTTGGTTAATATTTGTCTTCCTTGTCTTTTGCTCACAATTAGATCCCCAGCACCTGTAACATTGTAGACCCTGAATGAATGAGTGAATGAATGAATGAATGAATGAAAGAAAGAAAGAATCCTGGACCCTTAGAGATCTAATCTACCCCCTTCATGTTCCAAATGAGGAAACAGCCCAGAGAGAAAATCCTAGGAAAAGGGAGGGTGGGGCAGCCGAGAAGCGAAGGGAGCCCTGATCTGCCAACTGGCCCATGATGGTCTGTCTGTGGCCCCTGCCACTAACTGGGCTCCGTGTCCTGGACTTTACGTGGTGTGTCAAGCTCTCAGGGGTCACTGGCAGAACTAACCAGAAAAGAGCCTTTTCCTCCTCCCCTTCCACACTCCCAGCTTCCACCATCAATCATTATTATTATTTATGATAACACAATAGTATTTTTTAATCCAGACATTTTTAAATGTCTTACTCATGTCTTATTACTCAATAATTGCTGACATTAAGAAAAGAAGGTTAAATATTTACACATTTAGAAAAGTCAAACGGTACAAAAAAGTAAAACAGAAAATAGAAGGTTCCACTTTAACCCTACTCCCTCTCCTCATAGGTAATCATTATTAGGGTTTTATGTGTTTTCTTCCCTGGTAAAACAAAACAAAACAAAACATATGCAAACACATACATTCATAATCCAGCTCAAATATTTACAACTCTTGAAGACCTTATTTTGAGGTATCTATTAAGTGCAAGCAATTTTTTTTTTTTTAAAGATGTATCTGGCCAGGTGTGGGGCTCTTGGCTGTAATCCCAGTACTTCAGAAGGCTGAGGCAGGAGGATCACTTGAGGCCAGGAGTTTGAAACCAGCCTAGACAACATAGTGAGAACCTGTCTTTATAAAAATTTTTAAAAATTAACCAGGCATGGTGCCGAGTATCTATAGTCCTAGCTACTTGGGAGGCTGAGGCAGGAGACTCACTTGAGTCCAGGAGTTAGAGCTTCAGTGAGCTATGATGACACCACTGCACTTCAGCCTAGATGACCTTGTGTCTAAAATATATATCCCAAGTATCTACTGCAGAACCTGGCACATGGTGCAAAGTTTCTACTGACAATTTGGGATTATATTGAAATGAAATGGATTAACATTTTTATAATTTTGACTGTTTGTATGAGCACAGTTCAAGTTCATCTTCCATTGACTTAATTTTTTTCTGTTCCTCTAATGGAGCATTAATGTTTTGTTCAATAGAGGTCCTGCATAATATCTTAATGATTTTTTTCCTGAACATTTGGTTTTTTATCTTGCTGCTGTTATGAATGAGATCTTTTCTTCATTGCATTTCTAAATGCTTATTATTTGTAAATAGGGATTTTCATATATTAATTTTGTGTCTTACCAAGTTATTGACATTTCTTACTGTTCCTAATAGTTTTTCAGCTTATTTTCTAAGGTTTTCTAGGTATGTGATTACATTTCTGCAAATAATAATTTTTCTCCCTTTGTTCTCATTTCTTTATCTTTCTTAATTGTATAGGCTAGTGTTATAGAAAACAATGTTTGACTTGTCATTGATAGTATTGGACATGTTAGTCTTGTTCTTGATTTTATTCATTTATTTATTTATTTGAGACAGAGCCTCACTTTGTTGCCTAGGCTAGAGTGAGTGCCGTGGCATCAGCCTAGCTCACAGCAACCTCAAACTCCTGGGCTCAAGCGATCCTGCTGCCTCAGCCTCCCGAGTAGCTGGGACTATAGGCATGCGCCACCATGCCTGGCTAATTTTTTCCACATATTTTTAGTTGGCCAATTAATTTCTTTCTATTTTTAGTAGAGATGGGGTCTCGCTCTTGATCAGGCTGGTCTCAAACTCCTGAGCTCAAACAATCCTCCCTTCTCAGCCTCTCAGAGTGCTAGGATTACAGG
The DNA here is from genome assembly GCF_040939455.1 of Microcebus murinus. NCBI lineage: Eukaryota > Metazoa > Chordata > Mammalia > Primates > Cheirogaleidae > Microcebus > Microcebus murinus. The sequence goes on from NC_134106.1 coordinate 7,978,343, forward strand.
TGTGAGCCACCGCACCCGGCCTTGTTCTTGATTTTAAATTGAATATTTCTAGTATCTCATCATTCAACACCCCTTGGCTTTTTATTTTATATATCTACACTCACACACACACATACATACAAGATATATATAATGCAAAGGAAGTACCTTTATTTTACAAAGAATTATTTCTGGAATGAATATTGCATTTTGTTCAGATTTCTTTTGTGGCAGGTAATGAGTTGGTCTCATGTTTTATTCCTTCTCCTTTGGTGTATTTATTAATACATATTGTAATTATTGAATTATATTTGCATTCCAAGGAGAATCCCTATTTTTTATGTTGAACTCTGCTAATATTTTTTAAATTTTACATCCAGATTCATGAATAACATAATACTAACATCATAAACTACACAATTAACATAACAGTAATTCATACTTATTGAGTACTTACTCTGCCAGCCCAGAGAAATGCAGTATGTGTTGACACTGAGGTTAGTGACCAGGGAGTCTGGCTCTAGGGTGCTCATTCTCAGCCACAATATTAAGATTTGCTATCACACAAAATTAGAAAAAGCCATATTAGTGTAAGAAAGATGATGGCTTTGCCAAAAGAATTTGGAAGTTTTCTTTTTTTAACTTTATTTTCAAAAATTTACTTTTTAACTGACAAAAGACCTGTATATTTATCATGTGCAATATGATGTTTTGAAATATATATACATTGTGGAATGGCTAAATCAAGCTAATTAAGATATGTATTAACTCAGTGTAGTTATTTTTTGTTGTTAGAACACTTAAAATGTACTCTTTTTAAAATCATTTTTCTGATTTCTAATGTTTTAATTTCTTCATTTATCCTAGTTTCCCTCCTCTTGCTTCATTTGGATTTATTTTCTTGTTCTTTTCTGTAAAACATGCTGAGTTTCATGCTTAGTTCATTTGTTCTCTTTTGTTTCAGTCAGTAATGCTAAAAACAATGAATTTTTTCTGAGTATTATATAAATTTTGATGTGTGGTGTTTCCATTATTTTTTTCCTAGATATTCTGCAATTTTTTTCATCCCTTTATTTCTAGAAGGTTGAGTTTTGTTTTTGTTTCTGTTTTTTTCATTTCTAATTCTATTGCTTTGTTCTTAGAGAATGAATTAGGTGCAATTTCTCCCTTGGGGAATTTGAAGTTTTCGTTGTGACTTCATATATTGCCAATTCTTCTAAGTGTTCCATGGCTACCTGGAATGGGTATATCCTCTTGCTTTCATTGTATAGAGTTGATATATGCCTATTGGGGAAACATTATCAATGACTTTCATATTTTCTATTGCATGTTTTTGTCATTTATGCACTTTGCTGCCCTTCCTGGATGCACGAAGGTCTATTACAATTATAACTACATCGAGGGTTGTCCCTTCATCATTCTCTAGTACCCCTGTGTGTATTACATTCTGTCCTGAGTTCCACCTGATGGAACTTTGTCACAGCCCTATTTTGGTAACTACTATTGATTGATGATGAGAATATTGACATTCAAAGAGTCTAGTCATTGGCATAAGATCATAGCACCTAGTGTCAGGTCTTAACCTGGTCAACCTGACTCCCTACCTATGTTCTGGCAGAGGCCCTTGGCAGAAGGCAGATAACTCTCCCCTGCCTCCCCTGCCTTCATCCCTCATTTCAGGCCCTGCTAGGATGGTCTCTGTATTGCCTTAAGTGACCAGCATCTGCCAGGCTCCTCCCAGCTCCCAGCAGCTCTCACCAAGCCAGAAGTCTGTCCAGCAGGGGAGGAAGGAATGTAGGCTGGCCACTCCAGTACAGCATGCATGGAGTAAGGGCCAGCCTGGGGCAATGTTGTGAAATATACAAAATAATTCTTTGGAGGTTAACTTTAGTATAAGGCACTTCCATCCTGGACCCTGCCCAGGTCCTTCAGGGACCCACAGCTCCATTGTTTGCAGATCTCAGCCTCTTGTCCTTTTCGCTTAGCACACGGAGTTGGTGCTCTTCACAGCTCAAGTCATTTAGGCTCTTTCCCTATTTTCCTTTTTCTTTTTTCCTTTCTTTTTTAGAGATAGGTTCTCATTGTGTCACCCAAGCCTGGAGTACAGATGTGCCATCATAGCTCACTGCAACCTCAAACACCTGGGCTCCTCCACCTTCAGCCTCCCAAGTAGCTGAGACTCCAGCTGGGAGCTGTAGCGTCCCAAGTAGTGTGGTGTGCACTGGCTAAATTAAAAAAATAAATTGTTTTTTAAAGGTGGGGTCTCACTATATTGCCCAGGCTGGTCTCAAACTCCTGGGCTCAAGCAATCCTCCCACCGCAGCCTCCCAAAGAGCTAGGATTACAGATGTGAGCCACTGTAACTGGCCTAGATTTTCCCTATTTTCAAGAGCTTAAGCTAGCACTCTGGGAGGCCAAGGCGGGCGGATTGCTTGAGGTCAGCAGTTCGAGACCAGCCTGAGCAAGAGCGAAACCCTGTCTCTACTAAAAATAGAAAGAAATTAATTGGCCAACTAATACATATAGAAAAAAATTAGCGAGGCATGGTGGCGCATGCCTGTAGTCCCAGCTACTTGGGTGGCTGAGGCAGGAAGATTGCTTGAGCCCAGGAGTTTGAGGTTGCTGTGAGCTAGGCTGACGCCATGGCACTCTAGCCTGGGCAACAGAGTGAGACTCTGTCTCAAAAAAAAAAGCTTAAGGGGCAGCCTTTCATCATCTTTTATATTGGCTTCCAGTCTGAAGTTAGTATCATCCTCAACAGACAGTATGCATTTGCACAGTCCCCCGCCTGTGGGGTCTTTCCCATCTTGGTCAAAGGCTCTGTGGGCCCAAGCACCTGGTGCTTAAGCAGACAGTCTGGGCACCCCCTGCCAATCTGGGCGCCCCCTCCACTAGAGACACAGCGGGAAGGACCCAGTCCTGCAGACTCCACCTCTAAAGCCCGCCCGTGTCCATCCTCTTCTCAGCAGGTCATGCAAGCCACCTTCATTGCATTTCCGTAGTTTTGCAGCAGAACAGATGTCTCCCTGCCTCCTTTCCATTCACTGTCCACACGGCAGCCGGAACGATGTGTCTAAAAACACCGCAGCACATGACTGTCTTGTACGAAGCGCCATTGTGGCTTTCCCGTGCCCTGGGCACAAAATCCTTACTCTGGACTCTGGCTTCCAGGTTCCTGACTGATGGGGCCCCAGGCGTCCCATTCAAGGCCCACTGGCCCACCCCTCTCCAGCCACCCTGGTCCATCCTGTCTCGGGTTTGCTCACAGAAGACCCCCACCCCCTGGCAGAGCAGCCTCCTGCTGGTCCTCCCCATGTCAGTTTAAGTGGCACCTCCCCCTGTGGCCTTCTCCAGACGGCCAGCCAGCCTGGTCCCTCTAGGTCACCCTGTTTTAATTGCCTGTATTCCACAGCCCACTATTGAATCCTTTCCTTGTTTGTCTGTTTTTGTCTGTCTCTAGCAAGAGAGAGACAAATAATATAAGAATATAGGATGTGATATATAGAATATAAATCCCAGGAAAACGGGGACTGTATTTGTATCCCAGCTCCTGGAAAAGCGTCCAGCTCATAGCAGGTGCTGCGCGGATACCTACTGACTGCACGTCCCTCAGCCCACGCTGGTGGGCCTCCACCTTTAGTGCCCAGGTGACCTGGGGAACTTTCAAAACACACAGGTCTTCGGGCACCACCTGGGGTTCTGACTGAGCAGGTCTTGGGGGCCCAGGAACCTGCATTCTAAGGGAGGGCTCCAGGCGATTTTGAGGCAGGTGGGCTTGGGACGTTTGGGGACATTGCCGTTGTTCAGTAAGCACTTTATAGTCCATAATCCCATCTAGTCCTAAAGTCTCTCTAAGAAATCATCTCAAGGTCAGGCATTCTAACCATATATTCAAAAGCTTATAATAAAGCTTTTTTTTTTTTTTCCTGAGCAGGTTACTACCTCCATATACATCAAAGATAAAAGCAATAGAAAAGGCTGCACAATAAGAAGCCTCCCTTACACGACCTCCACATCTGACTCCTGCACTATCCTCTTAGGAAACCACCTCTGTGAGTTCCTTGGATATATTGCTAGTGATTTTTTATACAAACACAAGAAAATTCCAGTGTATCTTTTCATTTCTCCTCCTTTATTTATTTATTTATTTATTTATTTATTTATTTATTTATTTATTTTTGAGACAGAGTCTCACTCTGTTGCCCAGGTTAGAGTGCCGTGATGTCAGCCTAGCTCACAGCAACCTCAGACTCCTGGGCTCAAGCGATACTTGATGCCTCAGCCTTCTGAGTAGCTGGGACTACAGGCATGTGCCACCATGCCCGGCTAATTTTTTCTATATATGTTTTTAGTTGTCCAGCTAATTTCTTTCTATTTTTAGTGGAGACAGGTTCTCGCTCCTGCTCAGGCTGGTCTCGAACTCCTGAGCTCAAACGATCCGCCCGCCTCAGCCTCCCAGAGTGCTAGGATTACAGGCGTGAGCCACTGCCAAAATTTTTTTTAAATTATCTGGACATGGTGGCTCTGATTTTTAGTCCCGGCCACTCAGGAGGCTGAGGTGAGAGGTGGGAGGATTGCTTGAGCCCAAGAGTTTGAAGTTATGATTGCACTACTGCACTCCAGTGTGGGCAGCAGAGTAAGACCCTGTCTCTAAAAAATAAACAAACAAACAAACGAATTTCAAAAATATATGCCCAGGAGATTTTTTTTCCCCTCAATACATAGAGAACTTACTTGCTTTTTAAGCTATCTAGCATCCTACCATGTGGAGGGACCATCACTTATTAACCGTAGTTAATGACTGGTTTATTAACTCCTAGAGATAGACACTGGGGGCATTTGCTTTTGTGAGGAAGGAGGCTGTTACCAGCAGTGCTGCATTAGATAATCTCCACATACACGATTACTGTTTGTGTAGACACGTGCAGGTATATCTGCAGGGTAAATTCTCAGAAGCAAATTTCTGGGTCCAGGGGTCGTGTGCTTTTGTCTTTTTGAAACATCTTGCCAGATTCTGTCCCCAAGGGATGGCCGGTTTGCATTTCTACCAGCAAGGCAGGAGATAGAGCCCATGTTTCCCTACAACCTTTCTCACAGCGGGTACGGTCAGAGGTTTGGCTTTCTGTGAACCTGGGTAACAAATGCTACTTCAGCATTGTTTTTTTAAAACAAGGGCTTTATTGAGACATAAATGACATAAAGTAAATGGCAAAATTGTATAGTGTGTAATTTGATGAGTTTTGACATGTCCGGGAAGTCATTGCCACAGGCCAGATAATGAACAAATCCATCACCCCAAAAGAATCCTCATCCCCCTTGCCACCCATTTCTCCCCACACCCTGATCAGAACTGATCTGCCTTCTGTTGCTAGAAGATCATTTGCATTTTTCTTTTTTGAGACAGAGTCTCAGTCTGTTGCCTGGGCTAGAGTGCCATGGCGTCAGCCTAGCTCACAGCAACCTCAAACTCCTGGGCTCACGCAATCCTGCTGCCTCAGCCTCCCGAGTAGCTGGGACTACAGGCATGCGCCACTATGCCCGGCTAATTTTTTCTATATATTTTTAGTTGGCCAATTAGTTTCTTTCTATTTTTAGTAGAGACGAGGTCTCACTCTTGCTCAGGCTGGTTTCAAACTCCTGACCTTGAGTGATCCACCCACCTTGGCCTCCCAGAGTGCTAGGATTACAGGCGTGAGCCACCTCGCCAGGCCCTGCATTTTTAAAAGACCCTTTACATAAATGGAATACCATAGTGTGCACTTCTTTTGGTCTGGATTTTCCCACTCAGGATCATTTTGAGAATTGTCTATGTTGCATGCATATCAATAATTATTACTTAACCGCTGAGTGAGATTCCATTTTATGGGTAAGCCACGATTTGTTTACCCATTTACTTGTTGGGGGGCATTTAGATGGTCTTCAGTTTTTGTTTATTACAAATAAAGCTGGCATGAACATTCATGATCTTTGTATTGACATACATTTGCTTTTCTTTTCTTTTTTTGAGACAGAGTCTCACTGTATTGCCCAGACTAGAGTGCCGTGGCGTCAGCCCAGCTGACTGCAACCTCAAACTCCTGAGCTCAATCGATCCTCCTGCCTCAGCCTCCCCAGTAGCTGAAACTATAGGTGTGCGCCACCACACCTGGCTAATTTTTTTCTATTTTAGTTGCCCAGATAATTTCTTCCTATTTTTGGTAGAGACAGGATCTCTATCTTCTGAGGCTAGTCTTCAACTCCTGACTTCAAGTGCTCCTCCCTCCTCGGCCTCCCAGAGTGGTAGGATTGCAGGCGTGAGCCACCGCGCCTGGCCCGACATACATTTTCATTTCTCTTGAGTAAACACCTATGTGTTGAGGTAGCTGGGTCCTGGGTACCCGAAGTGTGAGTACAAATGTCCCCTTAAACCTTTGGGTTGAGTCCTTGTCCTATGGGCTGGACATGCCTGGGGGAAAGCAGATCATGCCTGAGGTTCCAGGCAGGCACCCTGGCCGTGGACTAAGCGTGCTATTGCAGCTGCACTGCATGCTCTGAGATTTTTTGAAAGGTTCACATTCTGGGAGATGAGGTAGATGGGTAAAGAGACAATCTCACTGCTGGTGACAGGAGATTGAAGCCGAGATGTCTGGGGACCGTGGTGGCCTGAGCAGCATTGGACCAAGGCCCTGCTGCTACATCCCAGGTGTCTGTTTAGCCGCCGGCGCTGCTGCGCACCTGTGTCTGTTCAGGAGCTGCTGCATTGTTGCGGGAGCCGGCGACAGCACCTTGAATAAATCTTCAGAGAGCTCTTTGCCGAGGGCAGCACCCAGGAGAGGAGACCAGCGTATTGGCACAGTGTCATAACTGACGTGGCAGAGGAAGGTTTCAGATGTAAGCCCTGTGTGGCACATCTGAGATCTGTTGTTTTTTTTTTGAGACAGAGTCTCACTCTGTAGCCTGAGCTAGAGTGTCATGGCGTCAGCCTAGCTCACAGCAACCTCAAACTCCTGAGCTCAATCTATCCTCCTGCCTCAGCCTCTCAAGTACCTGGGACTGCAGGTGTGTGCTGTCACGCCTGGCTAATTTTTTCTATTTTTAGTAGAGACGGGGGTCTCGCTCTTGCTCAGGCTGGTCTCAAACTCCTGACCTCAAGTAATCCTCCCTCCTTGGTCTCCCAGAGTGCTAGGGTTTATAGGCGTGAGCCACCTCGCCTGGCCTGAGATCTGTTTTGTTCACCACCATGTCCCTGGGACGTTGCTTGGTACCTGATGGGTACCCGATACATTTGTGTCCTAAGTCGCCAGTGCTGTGATGTGTTTGTTAGGGATGACTTGCTTAGAGAAGGGCCCGTTGGACTGTCGTGAGGGGTGAGTGGCATCCTGGTGGCCCTGGAAGGCCGGTGCAGGAAGGGCAAGGGAGGGGTTGGGGCGCCAAAAGATGATGCTGGGGTGGGTACCTTGCAATCTCTGCTAAGGAGTTTAACCATTAATATTTGCACTTCTTGGGAAACCATTGACGCAGTTCAGCAGTGCAATGACATGCTAAGATGTGTATTTTTAGAGAGATCCCTCCAGCTGGGGTGGGGGTGGGGCAGAGGTGGGGGATGGACAGGAGGGGCCAGACTGGGGTCTGCAGGGAAGGGAGAGTGGAGGCTGTTGAAGGAAACCCAGCTAAGGACGTGGGGGAGGACCTCAAGGATGGTGTGGCCTGAGGACAGTCCTCTTGCTCAGTAAAGATCAGCCCGGTGTTTAAATGTCCAACTGAGAGGCAAGGTTGGACTTCAAAGCACGGTGTGTCTGTGGCCAGAGTCCTCCAGAGCGGGAACCTCCTAGAAGCCTCCCTGAACCTTTGTTTTTGTAAAAAGAAAGTCACTTAATTGCTCTCCAGTCACATTTTCCTGATGACTTTGCTTCAGGGCTCGGAGATTTCATTGTCCCTTGGCAGAGGAGGAAGTAGAGAGACAAAGAATGGGGTGAGGTGCCCAGGGGCCTCGTGAGTCACCCACCCGGGGAGGGGGAACATGCTCCCCACTCTGTGGAGGTTTCTGGGTCCAGCTTCTCGGATGTGGGGCTGCCCTGTGTGGCACAGGAGGGAGGCCACCCGGGGACTGTGGGCCCTGGGGGTGGGCGGGGCTCGGGCCTATCCAGGTGGATCCTGTTAGCACCTGGTGTGGTGGGTGGAGACTTGCTTTAGAGGTTGACTCTACCGCCACCAGCCAAGTGACCTGGGCGAGCCCTTCTGCCTCTCTGAGTGTCAGTGTCCTCAGACTTTGCCTTGTTTGTCAAGGATGCAGATAAACATCCTGAGTGCTTTTCCGAGGACTAGGGAAAGCTCCTCAGATGGAAGTGATTGTTATTCTGGCTTCAAAACCCTGGCGACACTGTGTCCTGCTGCCAGAGGTGGGAAGACCCCCCTCTGCTTGGGCCCTGGGTTTGGTGGGCTCAAGGGAATGGGGAGGTCAGCTGTCACCTCCAGATTCCTGGAGTGCCTGCGTCTTCCTTCTAGTCCCCTGTGCGGCCTGGGAGAGTCCTGGGGCTGCTGTCGCAGAAGAGACAGATCTCAGGAGGCCCGGCCCACTGGGCTCTTAGCTCCTGAGCCATCCTACTCGGGGGCTGGGGGCTCTGTGTCCCCTCGGAGCTCAGGGCTGAGAAATCAGCAGGGCTGGGAGGTGCCTCATAGTGTTTGCAGAAGGGAAGGGCAGCAGTTCCGTCGCACACTGGCCGGGCAGATGTGTGGCGCTGCCTCGGGCAGCCGCTTCTCTCCTGTCGCCTCTCCCGCAGGTGGCCGGTGTCTGGGCACTACCAGCCCAGCTCTTGACCCCCAGCCTCCACCCCCTACCTGCCCTGCCTCGCACCTGGGTGACGCCCCACTCCTCTCACCCTCCTCTGACTCAACTTCAGGAATTTATTTATTACTTTAAAATATATTTTCATTATTTATTTACTTATTGCCATTTTCTTATTATCATTTTAACCGTTTTTAAGTATGCAGCTCAGTGGCATTACGTACATTCACGTTTCCCTACGATCACTACCACCCTCCATCCACAAGGCTTTTTTTTTTTGTTTGTTTTTTTTGTTTTTAAAAGGGAAAGTGCTGGTATACAAGGCTTTTTTCATCTTGCAAAACTGAAACTCTGTACATTTCCTCCTCCCCACCCCCTGCAGCCCCTGACAACTACTTTTCTATTTTCCATCTCTATGAATATGATTTTAGGAACCTGCTAGGAGTGAAATTGTATGGTATTTGTCCTTTTGTGACTGGCTTATTTTACTTAGCATAATGTCTTCGAGGTTTGCTCATATTGTGGCGTGTGTGAGAATTTCTTTCCTTTGTAAGGCTGAATAATATTCCATTTAAGGACATGCACGTTCTGTTCATCCATTCATCCATGGACGGATGCTTCAATTGCTCCTACCCTTTGGGTATTGAGAATAATGCTGCCGTGTTTATTTACTTTTATTATTTAATATTTATTTTTATTATGATTTACTATATTATTGTTTTTGATTCAGGGTTTTCCTCTGTCACCCAGACTAGAGTGTAGCGGTGCGATCATAGCTCATTGTAATCTTGAACTACTGGGCTCAAGTGATCCTCCTGCCTCAGCCTCCCAAGTAGCTGGGACTACACGTGCGCGCCACCATGCCCGGCTAATTTTTGGGTTTTTTTGTTTTTTGTTTTTGTAGAGACAGGGTATCAGTATGTCACTCAGATTAGTCTTGAACTCCTGGCCTCTAGTGATCTTCCCACTTCGGCCTCCCAACGTCTATTTTCATTTAGTTAGTTACTTTTATTTTCTACTTGCAAAAGTAATATTTTAACTAATTTAAACATAGCTGTAGCATTACGTAAAAGCATAGAAACTGAAAGTGCCCATCTTGTATGCATGAAGATAATAACCAGTGTTAACAGTTTGCTGTCTTTTTCTTTTTTCTTTCAGGATTCTTATTTAAGTATATGCTTAAACTTTTTATCTTGAGCTAATTTCAAAGTCCCAGAAAATTTGCGAGATTATTAAAAGAATTCCCATATCCCCTTTACCACATCTGCTTTCTCAGTCTCTGTCTCTTTTTCTAGACTCTGTGCAAGTCAGTTGCGAAAATGCTGTCCCTTTACTTCTAAATACTTTAAAGGTATTTCCTAAAATCAAGGGCATTCTCTTATATAACCTTAGTACAATGATCAAAATCAAGGGTACAATACTGTTAGTTGATCTACAGATTTCACTTGGATATCACCACAAAAGGAAACGTCAAATTTTCTTAGATAAGGGAAAACATTGAGGTGGCGTCCTGCCTTTGCGATGAATCGTCCAGGTCTCTTTAGCCTCACTTGAACCGGTGCACTCATGCAGACTTGTTTTGACTTTCATGACACTGAGTGTTTTGATGTGCATAGGTCAATTATTTTGCAAAATGCTCCTTCATTCGAACGCATCTCCTGTTCCCTCGTGGTTAGACTCAGGTTATGCACTTGTGGCAAGAGCACCACACATGTGATGCCAGGTCCCCTCAGTGCCACGTGGCAGGAGGCGGGTATTGTTGATCTTTCACACCGTGGGTGGAGGTAACTTTGGTCACTTGATAAGGCAGTGTCTGCTCTCAGAAAGAAATATATAATGAGGTGAAAGTTATATACAATGAAATGTACACGTCGTAAGGGAACAGGTTGGGGAATGTCAACACATAAGTTCTGTCTAGCAGTGTAATGCACATTGCAATGCAGGTCTTTAAATAATGTTTGCAGTTGCCTTTTTAATTACAAAATGCGATTTCTTCATCTTCCCTTATGGGTTAATAGAAATTTTTGTCAGGCGTTTTACAGAAAGGTGCCAGAGTTTCCTTTCAACTAGCGTCAGAGAACATGGGCCTTTTGCATCATTTCAGGACAGAAAAGAAAAAAAAAAAGAGAGAGAGAGAACATGGGCTTTCTGCTTTGACACTCACTTTACTGTGTAGGGTGACCTTTAGCTCCCTCTGTCTCAGTTCTGTCATCTCTGAAATGGGGATGTCACTGAGCTCAAAACATTGCCTCAGGCATTAAGTTCTCCAAAACACCTAAGAGCTCATACAAATCAAAAAAATAAAATTTTTAAAAAGATGAACAAGCCAGTAGGAAAACCAGCAAAAGATAATGAACATGCCATTCACAGAAGAAAAAAACAGCCTTTTATAGAGTCAATAAACACGAGAAAAGATGTGGAGCCTTGCTGATGATCAGAGAAATGCAGATGAGAGCAACAGTGAGATACAATTTCTCAGCTATCAGATTGGCAGGTCAGAGAGATTCCTAGTACCTGTGCTGGCAAGGGTTAGGGAAGCGGGCCGTCTGGGACACTGAGGATGTGCGTGCACGTTGGCTCTACACTTGCAGGGTGGTTTGGGCTGGCTTGTTAAATTGTAAATACCCTTTATTCCAGTAGTTGCTCTTTCAGCAACTTAGTCCTCACACGTACCTGCACAGGTGGGCGCAATACCTGTGTTACTGTGATACCATATCAAAGTGGAAACAGCCTGTATGTCCGATAGTAGAGAATTACCGCGTTTCCCCGAAAATAAGACCTACCCATAAAATAAGCCCTAGCAGGATTTCTAAGCATTTGCGCAATAGAAGCCCCACCCCGAAAATAAGCCCTAGTGCTGGGCGTGGCTGCGCAGCGCGTCTGCACAACCCGAGCATTTCGTTGCGGAGCGGGAAAGAAGACGAGCAGCCCTTCTCATCTGCCCCATGAGAGCTCTGTTGCTCGACATGAGGGATTGGGGCCAATGGTTCTAAAGGAAATAGAGTCGCAAGAAATTCAGGATAGAATTTGGAGTTTGGAGAGTTATGATGATGTTCCAGAAGAAGACGACTTAACTATATTTGAATAAATGTAGGATGTTGTACCGTACTTAAAAAAAATAACATATCCCCTAAAAATAAGCCCTAGGGTGTCTTCTTGAGGAAAAATGAATATAAGACCCTGTCTTATTTTCGGGGAAACATGGTAGCTATGATACAGCCACGCAATGAAATGCTACGTGGTATGTGAAAGGAACGAGTAAGTTCTATGCTTACGGGAAAGGGTGTTCACAATGAGCTGTAAGGTGACAAACCTAGTTCGGAACAGCATATAGGCTCTTAGGTTCCTTTCAGTGAGAAAAATGTTCTCATTCAGTAATAGCACAATCTGCTAATGGCCGTGGTTAATGATCACAGCCAAGCCAGTGCTGTGTCTGTCCTGTGGAACAAGTGCTTCTCCTAGCAGTTGGGCTCCGTCAGACCCTGCTATTCTGAGACGTTCTGGTGCAGTGTACATGCCTGAGGGCCACACTTGCTGTAGTTAAAAACTTCTTAGAAGCCAGGATGGGGGGCAGCGAAGAGTCATTAACAAAATGGGGAGTGAGTTCTATTTTTAGGTCCGTTGGGACAGAAGCGAGCACAGGTGTAATTTTAGGTGCCGTGGACTGCCAGCGTTCATTTATTCATTCAGCAGACACTGCTGAGCAGCTGCTGTGAGTCAGGCTCTGTGGCAGGGGCTGGAGTTACTGCCACCCTCACATAAACAGGTACTTATGGAAAGTATTGTAGGGGATATGACAATAGGAGACAGCAACTTGCATGTGTCACTGTAATGATAAAAGAGGAACTGTCGATGCATTAAAGGAGAAGCTCTAGGAGAGCGGGGACGTCGTTCTGTCCATAACAGCTACAACAGTGCTTGGCTCACAGTAGTTGCTTAATGAGTAAATGAATGAACGAATGAATGTATGGAGTCAGGGGCCCAACAGATAACAGAAGACACGCTCATATTAGGATGATCTGATAATATGATAATCATGTTAGGATAATCTTCTTATAAAAAGACGCAAAGTTGTGTGTGGGCTTTAGGAGAGTCGGAAGGGACAACCCAGCTGGTGGAGAGACACCGTCACATCCCCTAGGCTGGAGGGATGAGGGGTTGAGGTTACTAAACTGGGAGGGAACCAGGCTCTCGCTCCCTCCCTCCGACGCCTACCAAATCTACCCAGGTGAGTCTCAGAGAGCAGAGAACCCAAAACAGTGCACCTGTGTTACCTAGAGCATATGTCAAGGCGTCTCACAAACTCCCAGGGACCCGATTCTTTATATGCATTGCACCAAATTCCACAAAACTCTGTGAGATAGGGAGTATTATCCCCATTTTACAGCTGAGGACCCAGAGATTAGTTAGGTTATAATCAGTAAGATGCTATTAACTACTATTCTAAGAAATGCCATCACATTGGTGAAAATTTAAGCCCAGGATGGGTCAAAGTAACTGCAGTGTGGCCTGTTGGCCAAGAGCCTTGCCCTTGGAGTCCACACACAGACTGGATGGTGGAGGAAGGGGCACATTACTTCTCTGGGCCTCAGTTTCTGCATCTGTAAAATGGGATAATACTCACCTTTTGGAAATTTCCGTGAGGATTAAATGAGAATGTTTGTCAGTTGGTACACACCACTAAATGGTAGGTGCCAGCAAAAGAAGGCTTCAACTCACATAATCCGTTCGGGCATTGAGCCACTGGAAATACGCCAGAATGCTAAGTATATTTCCTCTTGGGTGGGGAAGTCTGGTTCTTTTTTTGTTAACTACTTTATACTTGCAGTTTTCAGTTTTTGACCATGAACACATATTCCTTAGATAGTCAGGAAAGGCCATTGTGACTCTCCTTCCCTCACGTCTTTGCTTTTATTGAGGGCTTTCTTGAGTGCTCCCTGCTATGCTTTTCTGCATCAGGCCCTGGGCCCCGAGTGGCCAATGTGGCCAGTGCTGGTAAGAGCAGAACACCTTGTACTCCATCTGGGATTCAGTGGCCTGGGGTCACTCTTCCCGCAAACACCCCCCCCCTCCTGGGAGTGGGAGAAAGTGGAGAGAGAGCCTGCAGCAAAGATGGGATCATCAGAACTTGCAGATTTGGATCCAGTCTGCCCTGAGTTCCATTCGGGTCACGGCTTGATCAGCCGCCCGGAGCAGGCTCTCTTTGCTACTAGGTGATCAGTGCCTGATGAGTTAAATTAACATTAATAATAATCCTGCAAAATGGGTATAGTCTGCATTTTATAGATGAGAGAGCTGAGGGTCAAAGAAGTTAAATCAGTTTGGCTCACATCATACAGACATTCGGCAACTGGCAGAGTTGTGGCAAATTTGAGCCCTTTGGCTTCCAAATCCTACAATGTCCTTTTCTTTCCCATACTTTGTGAAGCCTTCAGTATGTTTTCTGGAGATAAAAAGTTTTAATTTTTATGCAAGCAATACCAGATTACAACAGAAAATTTGTAGAGTGAGAAGAACATTTGCACATAGCGGCAGCCAGTGCCCATCCTGTCTGCATAATTTTGTATCTTGTTTTTTTCCACGTAACATTATAATACATGCTTTGTTCCACCGTATTAGAAATTCTTTGAAGCTTTATTTCCAGTGGCTGCCTAATAATTCCTCAGCTGGATATACCATCATTTACTTAAACAATTCCCTATTGTTGAGTCGTCCAGTGGTTTCAGTTTTTTTGCTGTCAGCAACAGAGCTGCAGAGAACATCTCTTTACTCAGAGGGCTTTTTCTGTGTGCCCCGTTTCCTTAAGATGGTTTCTCAGAAGTGGAATTACTGGTTCAAAGGCTGTGAACGTTTTAAGCCTCTTCATGCATATTGCCAAATTATTCCTCTCAAGGTAGTCACCAGCTGCCTTTCCTGCCAGCAGCGCGTGCGAACGTTCCGCGGGCGGCTTCCTACTCTAACCGGCTTTTTCTTCTCTCCCCAAAGCCTCATAAAGAGGATGGCCCAGAGCGTGGCAGAAGTCATGGAAGACTCAAAGGGGAAGGTCCAGGAGAACCTCCTGGCCAACGGAGGTAGGTCGATGAGGTGCTGTACTCATGCCTAATGCTTTCCTGCTCCTTCCAGACCGCCGCAGCCTGGCTGTGGCCACGGTAACCACGCTGCTCTGAGCTGGCGGCTGGGCGGCGGCCGAGCACCCCGCTTGTAGCTCTGCAGCGCCGCCAGGTTTGGAGGCCGTGCCCTTCCTGAGTTCATGGCTCTGCCGTCCGTTCCTAAGGCACGTGGCGTTGCTGACGCCGCTGCTGAGCTCAGTGCAGTTGGGCGTGAACCTGGGCTCAAGGGGTCTGAGCCCAGCTCGTGCTGTCGGGCCCATGGCCCCATCCACCAGCCTCCACTCTCCCCACGTGGGGAATTCCGCCCACCCACCTCACCCCAACGATGTATCATCCCTTTCCTCTAACGAGGTGTGAAAAGTGCCTTCATGTGCTGAGGAATGCCTCCAGCAAGTCTTTAGTGGCTGCCCCATACATGGGAGACTGAGGGCTACGCCGAATGCTTCATGTAGTACCTTTTGCATTTGGAATTCCTATCTCACCTGTGCTGATAGGATACATCTTTAGATGCTGATGATGTTTGGGGCCCATTAATTATGCACATACTATTTGAATGCATTCAAAATGTGCAAAGCAAAAACTTTGAGACTTTGGAAACTTTAGAATTAAATATGTTTAAATATGTGTAGAGAGAATTAAACTTATGAGACTCCATGCATATATATTGAAAGTAGGAGTACAGTCATGTGCCGCATAACAATGTTTTGGTCAATGATGGACTGTATATTCAAGGATGGACTGCCTCATAAGATAAAAATACTGTATTTTTACTGTACATTTTCTATGTTTAGATATACAAATGCATCCCATTGTGTTACAATTGCCTACGGTATTCAGCACAGTGACATGCTGTACAGGTTTGTACCCCAGGAGCAATAGGCGAGACCGTATAGCCTCGGTATGGAGCCAGGGGTCCTCAAACTTTTTAAACAGGGGGCCAGTTCACTGTCCCTCAGACCGTTGGAGAGTGTGCACTGTGGGCCCGGGACGAGTCGGCTGCTAAGCAGGACAGGCAGCGGAGGCAAAACACCTGGGGGGCCGGATAAATGTGCTAGGCAGCCCGCAGGTGGCCCTGCAAGCCATAGTTTGAGGACGCCTGGAGTAGGCTCTGCCATGTGGGTTGTGGAAGTGCACTCTATGATGTTCAAACAATGATGAGATCAGCTAACAATGCATTTCTCAAAACATGTCCCCATTGTTAGGTGGTGCATGACTGTATTTATTGTATGTGTAATATTTATGTCATCTGTTACAAATATAACATTCATATTTTTTCTCTCCTGGAAATGTTAAGAGATTTTTTTATTTACTTGTTTAAACTGACAAACAGAAATGTCCGTACCCCCAAGTGTGATCTTGGCTTTGCTCGTCTGTGTGGTTTAATGACTCCACCTTATTGTATTGCAGGCTTGAAGGAAAAAATGAAGTGTTTAAAGAGTAGGTTATGTGTTGTTTGCTGTGCGCGTGCTGAGTGCGGTGCCCGCATGCCCCTGGGAAGGTGGAATCTCAGTCTGGTTGTAGGGGTACGGTGATCACGTTGCGACAGTTTCTCAAGTGATAGCCTCGTAGCTTGGTCACGATATCCGTATGACACAGATAGCTGCTATTTCATCCTTCCCTTCTCTCTCTCCTGTCACCCTGGCTGTCCAGGCTGCACTGCATGCCACCTGGAAACTGGGCCCGCTTCGACTCTGCGGGGTTCAAGGTGGACGTCTGCACCGTTTTGCTTGTGGTCTGCTCCCTGCCTCGATGGCTGTGCCTGGTGTCCTGCGGCCTGCCTTCAGGCTGCCTGTTCCGTGGACAGTGGAAGCTTAAGTGGCAGGCTTTGCGTGGCTTCGATGGGGTTCACTTGCAAGGAGCCTGCTGGGCTGGTCCCTGGGCCCAACAGGCCATTCCTTGTCTGATTGCTAGAAGGAGCCATTTGCTTTGGGTTTTTTTCCCAACCTGCGCAAGCTGGTGGAATTAAAAATAGCAAATCTTTTTATGGCCAATAAAAATATTTATAGATTGGAAATTACCAAACACCTTCCGAAATGCAATCTGTCTGTCACACTCTGAGATTTCTTTCTTTTTTTTTTTTTTTTTTTTTTTGAGACAGAGTCTCCCTTGTTGCCCAGGCTAGAGTGAGTGCCATGGCGTCAGCCTAGCTCACAGCAACCTCAAACTCCTGGGCTCAAGCAATCCTGCTGCCTCAGCCTCCTGAGTAGCTGGGACTACAGGCATGCGCCACCATGCCCGGCTAATTTTATATATATATTAGTTGGCCAATTAATTTCTTTATATTTATAGTAGAGACGGGGTCTCGCTCTTGCTCAGGCTGGTTTCGAACTCCTGACCTCGAGCAATCCGCCCGCCTCAGCCTCCCAGAGTGCTAGGATTACAGGCGTGAGCCACCGCGCCCGGCTTGAGATTTCTTTCTGATGCTGAGAAAAAACTACTTTGTCAAGCTGACCAACTGATCTTGCGTCCTGCCGGGTGACTCAGGGGTGGGGCTCTGGCCTCCTAGACTGCAGAGCCGACCTGCTTTTCTACAGAAACTGGTCTTCAGGGCATGAGGGTTTAAGCTCACATTAAAATAATTACCAAAATGCTTACATTTTACTCAAAATTAATGTAACTTAAAGTTAGATGTCATTACTGCAGGTGTCCATCTCTAGTCCCTGTGGCACCAACTCTGACCGGCGCCTCTCTTCTCAGCAGGAGAAAATTCAGCTTTTTTGTTTAATGTATTTCATTATCTCTAGGCCTCCTGCCAGTCGGTCTCAACAACTTCCCAAGATGACTAGAGCTGCTGAAGCCTGTTCTGTAAACCAGCCCTGCACTAAACGACTGTAGGGCAGAGCCCATGGTAGCTTTGAAACCTTGACAATGCATGTTAGCATATTATTATTATTATTTTTTTTTTTTTGAGACAGAGTCTTGCTTTGTTGTCCAGGCTAGAGTGAGTGCCGTGGCATCAGCCTAGCTCACAGCAACCTCCAACTCCTGGGCTCAAGCGATCCTCCTGCCTCAGCCTCCCGAGTAGCTGGGACTACAGGCATGCGCCACCATGCCCGGCTAATTTTTTTCTCTATATATTAGTTGGCCAATTAATTTTTCTCTATTTATAGTAGAGATGGGATCTCGCTCTTTCTCAGGCTGGTTTTGAACTCCTGACCTCGAGCAATCCTCCAGCCTCGGCTTCTCAGAGTGCTAGGATTACAGGCCTGACCCATGTTAGCATATTAAAGGCTCTGAAAAGTCCTGCAATCAAGAGATCTTTTTAAATTTGATTTGATTTAGGCTTTCCCCATATTATCTGAATGAGGAATCTTTTTTCACACCTCGGACTAGTGATTGACAGAATTGCTAGAGGAACCTATTGTTGCGTTTTAATCCTGTCTCCTCCAGGGGAATTTAGGGCGCTGCTACCAGGAAGGGCCGATGAGCCAGCCTCTTTGGGTCTTACTTTGCTCACCTGTGAATGGCCTTGATAATCGCTACTTGGGCTCTTAGCTTTGCCTGGGTGCCTTTTGTTTGCTCTTTGCCTGCAGCTGAGCCGGGAGCCTGGAAGGACATAGCTTTGATTGCTGCAGAAGCTGAGCAAACCACACGTGGCCTGGCCTGGGCCCTAGAATGGCCTCAGAAGAGACAAACACCCAAGGGCCTGTCTGGTTAACCAGGCAATGGGCGGCAGTGCGTGTGGTCACAGTCCTTCGCTCTGCTGCCTGCTAGGCAGGACTTGTTTTGGTTCTCAGGTGAGATCGTTATTGCTCAAGAGTTGCGGCCTGAGTTCATGTTTTGATACGGGGCGAGCCCGGCTGGGTCACAGTCTGACCTCGTAGGCCCTTGGCCCAGGCTCCACAGGGCCCCCCTGGGGGGCCAGGCTTCACTGACCTCGCCTGGGCAGAAGAGGTGAGGCCTGGTTCCTCCTGAGCAAGACCGTGAGCGCAGGAAGGCCGGAGGAGGGGCAGGAGCCGTCCTCGGAGGTGTTCTTACCAAGGACGTCGTGCGGACAGGGAAGGGTCCTCAGCGGCCTGCTCTGGGGCAGGGGCTGGTGTCCAGAGCTAGAGCTGATGTTCGGGACATGGGAGAGGAGACAGGGAAGAGGAGGTCACAGTCACAGACCCAGAGCTCTCTCCAGGCTCCCGCTGGGAGACCCCTGTCTGACATCCTCTGGGAGCGTCCTCAGCAGGGACTGGGCATGGGGAGGTGACCGCTGCAGCCCAGAAACACAGCCTTGCCAGGGGACAGACTTGCAGCACCAAGAGAGCCGTGGTGGAAACAGAGACTGAGCCACAGGAAGTGGCTGGGCCTTGAGGAACTTTAGGGGTGCTTCAGGTTTGAAAAGGGAGACCTCACCCCTTGGGTGCCATAAAGTCCTTGGCTCCGGTGAAAATGCACGGAGACCAGAGGGATCTGAAACGTGTGTCTTCCTAGCAGCAGAGAGTGCGAGCTGGACAGGCGTGGCCGGCAGGAGGGTTCCACCTTTCCCGGCGCAGCGGGGCTGTGGCCTGACAGTGCCGCGGCAGGGAGGGGAGCCGCGGGCAGGAGCCGCCCGCGCATGTCCTCGTTTTATGGTGGAGGTTACACAGCTCTGTGTGCCAGAGTTTCCTCACCTGTGAAATGGGGGTGATGATGGTACTTAATAGGGGTAAAGAATACATTAAATGAAATAATCCGTGCATCCCGGCCCACGGTAGGCCATCAGTAAATGTCAGCTACTTAATGGCTGTCATTGTCATCCTGACTGTTTTTAATTCATTTCCTGCCTCTTACATGCTGGTAATCTGCCACCAGCCAGTTTCCTCCTCTGAGTCTCCTTTTGTTCCCATCTGCTTTTCGAGGACTTATTCTACCCACACATCAAACTTAGGCTTGTCCCAAGCTGTGCTCGCCACCTCTCCCCTTTGTCCCCTCCCTGCCGCCTGAGTGGCTCTGTGGCTTAGAGCGTACCCCTCCCGCCACCGAGCCACTGAGCTTGGAGTCCAGGCGTCGCCCGGCCTGCCTTGCGCCTGTTCTGGCCTCGCAGGCCGTGCAGCCAGCCCTCGCCCGCCCAGGGCTCCGCCAGCCCCTCTGAACCTGCATCTCCCCGACTCCCGCAGGCGTCTCTCCTAGAGCTCCCCGCGCCAGCCGCAAGGTGCCAGCAGTGCAGCTCTCTGCAGGCCTGCCGTTTCGGGACCCCACTTGGCACTGCCTTCCAAGTTGGAGCCATCTGTGTCGCAGTCCCAGCTCGTACTTGGGACCGGGTGTGATTGGCACGGGACGCAGAGCGGATGCAACCCTCTGTGACCGCCCTTGTCCTTCCCGCTCGGCCTCCATCCGCATTCTGTTCCTGCGCCTCTACCCCGTAACTCCCCGTGCCCCGAACACATGAAGCTGCCAGTCGTCCTCGCCCGGCGCCCAGCACCCTCCTCCCTGGCCACACGGCCATTCCCCGTGAGGCGCTGGTGCATCCAAAATAGCCGGCTGCCCACCCCAGGAGGAGCCGGCGCCTGCTCTTCCTCCTCTCTGAGCGCCCTGTGTGCCCGTCACCAGCGCAGGGTGCTGTGGCACCTCGGGCCTCCCTGGTGAGCTGTGAGCACCCTGGCGCTGGTCCGGGGGAGGGTGTCTGGTCTGTGTCCCCAGCAGGGTGGCTGAATGTCGTGAGCTCCGTGGTCCTTCTCGTGGGCCTGCGGGTGGACGGGAGGTGGTGGCACAGGGAGCCCGGCCGAGGCGTGTGCCAGAGGAAGGAGTGCTCGCCCGCCGGGGGTGGAGGGATTCCGGGGGCCACTGTAGCATCGACACTTCTGCCAAGGTTCCTGCTGACCACAGACCTGGTGCATCCAAACAGGTCACGTGCAGGGCGCTGGCACGGTTAGGGCTCTAGAAGTGTGTGCAGGACTGATCTGCAGAGAGCAGGCACTTGAGGCGCATGATCCCCCCATTTCCCACGTAAGGAAACGGGGTTCCTCCCTAACTTGCTGGAGGCATGGTGGCTCTGAGTCAGCCGGGGCGCCTGCAGGTCGCTTCTGTCCGGCCTCAGGCCGGGGCTCTCTCCTCCACCCCGCAGCCTGGCAGGCCATGCCAGAAACAGCCTGAAGGCAGAGGGTTCTGTTAGTTTAAGGAGAAGGAAAACAAAAACGGCAATGTGTGCAAACACCCGTGCGTGTTCCGTTGCGATGGGCTTTATAGGACGAGCAGACACTGAGCAAGGCACATCCCTGCCCGGTGGTAAAAACCAGTCACAGACTCAGTATTTTGCTCACGTTTAAAAAATGCCTTCTTTGGGCTGGGCGCGGTGGCTCACACCCGTAATCCTAGCACTCTGGGAGGCCGAGGCGGGCGGATCGCTCAAGGTCAGGAGTTCAACACCGGCCTGAGCAAGAGTGAGACCCCGTCTCTACTAAAAATAGAAAGAAATTAATTGGCCAACTAAAAATATATAGAAAAAAAAATTAGCCAGGCATGGTGGCGCATGCCTGTAGTCCCAGCTACTCGGGAGGCTGAGGCAGGAGGATCGCTTGAGCCCAGGAGTTGGAGGTTGCTGTGAGCTACGCTGACGCCACGGCAATCTAGCCTGGGCAACAGGGTGAGACTGTCTCAAAAAAACAAACAAACAAAAAATCACACCTTCGTTGAAATGGACGATGCGCTGGACTTGCCTCGTCCGTGGCCGGGCGCGGGAGGCAGGGGTGCTTGCCCCGAGTGCGTGGCAGCCAGGACAGGCCCGGCTGCGTGGTTTCTCAGGGTTGGCTTGACGCTGTCTGACGTGCCTTTGGGGACCTGGAAACACAGCAATGACCCAGC
This sequence comes from Microcebus murinus, assembly GCF_040939455.1. Lineage (NCBI taxonomy): Eukaryota > Metazoa > Chordata > Mammalia > Primates > Cheirogaleidae > Microcebus > Microcebus murinus. Next base: position 7,999,964 of record NC_134106.1, read on the forward strand.
AAGGAGTGTGGCCCAAGCGCCCGGAGAAGGGAGAACTAGCCCCATGGCCGCTCAGAACAGTGCCCTGCTTTGCTTCCGCCTCCAGGAATGCAGGCTCTCCTGGCAACGGCGGGTCCTGGGGCGGCCGTGCACAGGAGAGGGTGGGGCACCGAAGTGTGTTTGTCACAGCGCCCTTCGGCTGCGGGCGTGTTTTCCAGAGGGACGAGGGGGCTGCCGGTGGCCCTGCCGATGGCCCCGCCTGGCTCAGAGCTCTGCTCCCACTGGGGGTGTTTGCCTTGAACCCCGAGCCTGCCCACCAGTGCCGTCACTAACTGCTTCCTTGGTGTCGGCAGTGACGCTTGGCTTGGGGTTCGGCAGCCTTGATCGTGGATGTGCCATGCCGGCTCACTTGTTGAAATGTGTTTGTGCCCTTCCAGTCGATCTGACGTCCTTCGTGACCCACTTTGAATGGGACATGGCCAAATATCCCGCAAAGCAGCCGCTCGTGGGCGTGGTGGACACGCTGGCGAAGGTGAGAGGGGGGGCTGCTCTTGGGGACACCGGGCTGTCTAAGGCGGATCTACTGGGGTTTTAGAGGGGCCAGGTGCTGGGGCTCTGGCCCTGCTGGGCGACCCTGGGTGGGGTCCCCTCACCATACTGCCTGCAGCTGGCACTGACTGGACATCCGGGTTTCTGAGGGGTGGCCTCCTTCCACGCCCTGGGCAGGACCAGCACGCTGGGCGTCAGGGCACAGGAGGGACGGTCGGTCACCTGGCCTCCCATGCAGTTGGCTGAGGACTCACGGGACACCCCCCTTGATCGGCCTGAGCCAGACCCCAGCACCCCTGCACCTCGCGCCCTCTCCCTCTTTTCTGTTCCCACCCTGATCTACTCTTGGGAACCTGACACCCAGCCCCCCGCCCTGGGTGATGATTTACATGCAGAGCTGTCTGCTTCAAGTAGGGACTTGGCTCAGGCGCCTCCCGGATGTGCAGGCCTGTGGACGGTCTGCTGTCTTGCTAGGCAACAGCCTCCATCTGTAGCGGTGGAATAAAGACCCTGTGGCACAGGTCCGTGGGGACGCAGTGGGTGTCTGGCCGCCCTAGTGACTTCTGTGTCTCTTCACCAAGGGTGAGCACCAATGAAGGCCCTGAGATGGAGGCTGTCCGTTTCTAACAGCCTGTCCTTCCCTCTCGCCACAGCTTACCAAGCCCCCAGGGTGTTGTCTCCTGCTGGCATGGGGTGGGGTGGGAGGGAGGCCCAGGGGCCAGGAACGGGGTGCCCTGCTGTCTACTGTGAGGAGCGGAGCCGCCGTGAGTGTGGCAGGAGGGTCAGGAGCAGAGCTGGCCGCGGGCCCCACACGCAGGCGCCTTCTGCAGGTGTCCTGGAACAAGGGCGGGGCCAGAAGGCTCAGGACTCCGGGTGCAGCTCCTGGGGCACCGCTTACGTCACAGAGGTCCCAGCCCTTCCTGGGACAATTGGCCAGTGGTTCTGGAAGGCTCTTCCAGGAGGAGTTGCCCAGTGCACTCGTGCCAGGTGTGGCTTCCAGCACGTCCACCACAGAATTGGAAGCACATGGTTGTTTGTGGGGCTGTCCACGCTCTGCCCTGCCCTACACCAGCTCCTGATTCTCTGAGTCCCAGGGAAGCTGGACCCAGTAGGGAAGGCCCCTGGGGCACGTGGTGGGAGCAGGGGAGTTGTAGAGAAAACCTGGCTTCTCTAGTCTAGGGTACCCCAAGAGTGACTTTGGCAAGAGAGCAGGGAAGGAAGGAGGGCACCGGTTCGATGGCTCTCCAGGTGTGCTGGGCTCTCCTACTTCCCGTCTCACCCCATGAGGCTGGTGTCTCTTTCCTCTGGTTTTGGATGCGGAAGTAGCTGAGAGGTTAGGTGACATGCCCCAGGACCGCAGCTGTTGCAGCATTTTACTGGGATGGGAGTGCAGCTCTTGGGGACCAAAGCCCACAAGTTGTGCTGTGTGCATGGCACCAACTGCTAAGGAACCCTCGGGCTGGCTCCAACGCAAGGAACCAGCTCTAGGAGGCCAGTGGGGCAGAGGCTCTGGGGTACCGGCTTCCTCAGTCCTTCCTGCACAAGGAACACACGTGTGACACCCCCACACCTTGTTCTGCCAAGAAGAGGTCTGAATCTGTCAACTAAAGACATCTAGTCAAAGGAGCTCCCCATATGCCACAGTAATGCTGTGCCAGTGAGCTCAGAAAAGGGTCACCTGGGTCACATGGCCCGTGAGACCTGTACTGGCCTCGACATGTGAGCCTGGCTGGTTCCAAAGCCCTCGTCCTCCTGCTGTGGACAGGTCCCAAACCCCCTCGGCAGCTTTTCCTCTGCTCGTGGTGAAACCAGAAAAAGGACAAGCAGTAAATTTTTTTGGTTTTTGTTTTGAAACTAAATATATAAATCTTATTTTAAAAAGCAAGATCTGTGGCTATACCCATGTCAATTTACTGCTTATGATTCTGTACGATAGTTTCATAGTAGAGTATCATTGTCCAGTATAATTGTGTCGTGCGGTACAGTACAGTTGTATCGATGTCCAATATAATTGTATGGTGCAGCACAGTACAGTTGTACCATTGTCAAGTATAGTTGTATGGTGCAGTACAGTACAGTTGTACCATTGTCAAGTATAGTTGTGTGGTGCAGTATAGTACAGTTGTACCATTGTCTAGTATAGTTGTGTGGTGCAGCACAGTACAGTTGTATCGTTGTCCAGTGTAGTTGTGTGGTGCAGTATAGTACAGTTGTATCATTGCACGGTATAGTTATGAGGTACAGTACAGTACAGTTGTATCATTGTATGGTACAGTTGTATAATGCAGTAAAGTACAATTGTACCATTGTCCAGTTTAGTTGTGTGGTACAGTACAGTTGTATCATTATACGGTATAGTTGTGTGGTAAGTACAGTACAGTTGTACCATTGTCCAGTATAGTTGTGTGGTAAAGTACAGTTGTACTATTGTCCAGTATAGTTTATGGTACAGTACAGTTGTATCATTGTATGGTATAGTTGTGTGGTAAGTACAGTTGTACCATTGTCCAGTATAGTTGTGTGGTGCAGTACAGTTCAGTTGTATCCTTGCACGGTATAGTTATGAGGTACAGTACAGTACAGTTGTATCATTGTATGGTACAGTTGTATAATGCAGTAAAGTACAATTGTACCATTGTCCAGTTTAGTTGTGTGGTACAGTACAGTTGTATCATTATACGGTATAGTTGTGTGGTAAGTACAGTAGAGTTGTACCATTGTCCAGTATAGTTGTGTGGTAAAGTACAGTTGTACTATTGTCCAGTATAGTTGTATGGTACAGTACAGTTGTATCATTGTATGGTATAGTTGTGTGGTAAGTACAGTTGTACCATTGTCCGGTATAGTTGTGTGGTGCAGTACAGTATAGCTGTGTTGTTGTACAGTATAGGAGTATAGTACAGAAGAGTTTCATAGTACAGTTAAACTGTATAGTTGTATAGTACAGTACAGTATAGCTGTATTGTTATACAGTATAGTCATGTGGTATGGCACAGTACAGTTGTATTGTACAGTATAGTTGTGTAGTACAGTACAATATAGTTGTATCATTTACAGTGCATATAGTATAGTAGGGTAGTGGTATAGTTGTATAGTGCAGAATAGTATAGTGGTACAGTTGTACAGTATAGTTACGGTATAATTGTATAGTGCAGTACAGCACAGAATAGTTGTACAGGGGAGTATAGTATGCTTATATACTTGTACAGTATAGTTGTGTAGCACAGTATAGTGTAGTTGTATAGTTGTACAGTACAGAATAGTATAGTGTAGCGGTGTATTTGTTTAGTAGAGTTGGATAGTGCAGAATAGCATAGTTGCAGACTTTATAGCGTAGTTGTATAACACAGTATAGCGCAGTTGTATACTTGTACAGTACAGAGTAGTATAGTGTAGCAGTGTATTTGTTTAGTCCAGTTGTATAGTGCAGAATAGCATAGTTGCAGACTTTACAGTGTAGTTGTATAGCACAGTATAGTGCAGTTGCATGGTTGTATGGTAAGGTGTTATCAGTGGGGGGAATTGCATGAAGGGTACTTGGGATCTCAATGTATTAGTTTTGCAACTTCCTGTGAATCTGTAATCATCTCAAAATAAAAAGTTTAAAAACTTATAAGAAGCAATTAATCTTATAAAAAATGAAACTAGCAAAATATTTTTTAAAAAGTTAAAGGCCTCCTGTGATCATCTCCCCACCCCCACTCCCTTGATTCTCCCAAAAGATAGCCGATGTTTGAGGTGGATTCTTCCGTATATACAAAATACACATGTTGAGACTCAAAACGGCTCACACCCTACAGACGGTCCACTTTTCCGCCTACGGCGCGAGCTGCCCTCGGCAGCGGCAGTGGTGCTCTCTCCTGCTGCGTTGTTGGTGTCGGTGGCACTCATGCTCCCCGTGGCCAGGGCCCGCTGCAGGGAGGTGTCACCGAACGTGGCTGAGCAGAGCGGGTGGGACTCCCAGGAGCCTCCTCCGCCTGGGCGCCAGCCTGCAGGTGGCCACGTCCTCCGTGGTGACGCCGCAGGGCATTCCACATGTGGGTCGCGCTGTCGAACTGATGCCGTAGTAATGGACCCTGCTGTCAAGTGTCAGCGCGTGGGGGCAGGGCTGGTGGCCTGCATGTAACAGGGACTCACCACGGGGAAGAACTGGCTTCAGTGGGCACAAAATGCTCCATGGCAACAGTCATCTCCATGGCTACTGCTGTTTCGAGGAGCTGGGCCCTGGGCGCGTTCTCTTCCCTTTGCTCATCGCCCATCCCTGCTTGCAGCCCCTCAGGGTGGGCAGGTGGGAAGCCTGAGGCCAGTCGGCGAGAAAGCAGAGGACCTGGCTTGAGCCTGGGCCCGTCTCAGTTCTTTGCACCACACTGCCCTGCTCCTGCCATCCCGGGAGGGGCATCTGGCGTGTGCTCCCTAAACCCTGGGCCTCCAGAACAAGGGGGCCCCTGGGACGGGTGAATGGTGACCTCTCTGTGCACGGCCGTGCTGGGGACTTGGGCATTTGTGAGCGCTGCGGGTTGAGGGTCAGGGCAGCCCAGGCTCCCCCTGCAGAGCCTGAGGAGGTGTCTCGGGGCTGGGACCCCCAACAGCGCAGGATGGGCTTGAAATCAGGAGGAAGTTGAGCTTGTGTGACCCTGCTCAGCGCCTTGGGATCTGTAAAGCAGGGCCAAGTGACCCCCCCCCCCCGCCCTCACGCTGGGCTCCCTGTAAGGGCCAAGTGCCTGCACTCTTGGGCGAGCAGAGGAGGGCACGCATTGGCCATCTTGGGCAAACAGGCTGCGCGGCTGTCTCTCTCCAGTGCAGCGGGAGCTGTACGTGGCCACTGTGGAGAGTTTGACCAACTCTTCAATGCGTGGGGTCACCAGGAGCTCTTGCTTTCCCCGATAGCAACTGGCACAGATTGAGACAGACCTGAAGACCCGAACGGCCGCCTACAACACTCTGAAGACCAACCTGGAGAACCTGCAGAAGAAATCCACGTGTGTATCTTCGACGCTGTGCACCCGGCCGGGAGCGGGCGGGGGGGGGGGTGGGGGTGGGGCGGATCCTGGCAGGGGCTTAGTGCGCGTCCTTCCCATCCCCGGGTGACCCAGAGTCTGTCCCGTGCCTGAGAGTGAGAGTGAGTCAGACAGACGCCGCCACCTCCCCAGGAGCTGCTGCTGGGACAGCAAAGGGCCAGCAGGGGCGATGGCATCGCCCAGCCTGTGCCCGGAGAGGAACGTGCCCCGCGGCTTTCACTGTGGAGGCTCCACGGAGGGCGAGGGCGGCAGGAGGCCAGGATGTCAGAGCGTGGCCTTTCCTGAGGGGCAGAGAGGGTGGTGGGCTCCGTGGCCCCGAGCAGAGCAGCCTCAGGGACTCAGGTGCTTTCTCCACCCCCCCCCACCAAGGGCCACCGTGTGGGGGAGGGGTGGGCCGCTAGGGACCAGTTACCTAGACGGTGGAGGTGTCGGGAGAAGAGCGTATCCCTCGATGGCAGGGACTATCTGGGGAGGCAGCGAGCACCCTGTGGCTGGAGGAAGAAGCCAGGTGAGCCCCTGCGGCGGGGGCTGCCCCTGCACTGGGAGGCGCTGGCGTGGAAGGGCCGCCCTGTCTCCCGGACTCTGCACCTGCCCCTGGGCTGTTCCTGGCTCTCTGACGTGCTCCAGAGCAGGGAAGTGGCCCAGGGGACCCAGAACCGGCTGCTGCCCCCACCCCCGACTACCTCAGCGCTGTGAACGAGGAGCTTGTTGCCTGGGAGGCGCCGCGTCTGCTTCCCTCTTCTGAGGGTCGCCGGCCAGCCGTCTTCTAGGGAGAAGCAAACAGCACGGTAGTGGGACGAGAGCAGCCGCGGAGGGAAGGTGCCCTTCAGCTAGAAACGTCGCTGTTGGTTGCCTGACTCTGTGTCGGAGCTAAGTGGGCACGGGCTGCGGAGGGAGGGAGGAAGGCAGGTGCCGGGCGGAGAGCCCCAAACGGCGACGGGCTGTCGGTCAGTCCTGGCATGGAGCCTCGGGGCTGCCCGCTCCCGCTGCATCACCAAATTGTAGATTTTCTTTCTATTTAAAAATATATATATATATTTGTTTATTTTTAGAGATAGGGCTTTGCTCTGTCGTCCAGGCTGGAGCGCAGTGGTGTCATCATAGCTCACTGCAGCTGCAGCCTCGAACTCCTGGGCTCAAAGCCATCCTCCCACCTCAGCCTCCCGGGCAGCTGGGGCTATAGGCACACACCACCACGCCCCGCTAATGTTTTCTACTTTTTGTAGAGATGGGGTCTCCTCATTTGCCCAGGCCGGTCTCCAACTCCTGGCCTCAGCCTCCCAAAGTGCTGGGATTACACAAATTGTGGATTTTTAAAGAATTGGTTAGGACTTGAACAAACATCTGCTCTTCACTCAAGAACTGGTGAAGTTCAATCAATGAACCAGTTCAATCAATGAACTGGTGAAGTTCATTGATTATTCATTGATCACTCACGGTCACTTTATTGGCTCACGGAGTGTAGGAGGGGCATGCAAACAGGGACGGAAGTCTGTAACTCCCTCCTCCACTATTTCTTTTCTTTCAATGTACGTTGGCTAAGCTATGCCCTCAGGCCGTGCACTGGGCCCTAAAGATATAAAGCAGAACGAAATATAATTTGTGTACTTGGCAGAGAGGTCACAATTATTCATTCAACAAACATTTGTGGAAATTCTGCTTCATGCTGGGGGTTCGGGGTGACCCAGGGAGATAAGTCAGGTGGTGTGCGGGCAGCGCCTTCCCTGCTATGACACGGTGGCTCGTGCCTGTGGCACCTCGGGAGAGGGATCCTGAGGGACGCATCCGGGGCCCACCGTGGCTCCATGGTGCTATGAACAGGGGACAGGACAAACGGAGTGCAGGGGCCCAGGGCAGGCAGGAGAGCCCGTGGAGGATGGGATCGCATGGTGGCCTTTAACGCCATGGCCTTGGCCAGACCCGCCGGAGCTGCCTCGTGTGCTGAGGTCACGGCCTCTGTGCCAATCTTTGCACAGCCTGGGCAGCCAGAGCCGGCACGTCTGCTGGTACAGCCACCTTGATCCATGTGCTAGCAGTACCACAACCTTCATTCAGACCAGGTCCGCTGGCCGTGTGCAAAGCTGTTTCAGGCAAGTGTCCCCTGGCTGCTGGGCAGAAAGGCCTGTGAAGTGATGCGGAGTGCTGTCGAGGTTGGCCACACAGCCCAGAGAGCTGGCCGCCGTGTTGACACTTGAGTAACGTTAGCTGCCTGCCGCCCAAGGTCCCCTCCCGAGAGCTGCTGCTTGCACAGGGCAGGGCAGGTCACGGAGGTGTTGGATTCGGCAGCCCCTAGGGTGACTGGTGATAGCACTTGAGGTCCTGCCAGCCTCCCTGTCCCTGGAGGGGAGGAGGCAGCAGCTCCGGCTGCCCAGCAGGGAGCCTGGGGGGCCCTCGGCCCTGGGGCCAGGGGAGAAGGTCACTTATGAGAGTCACTGCATTCGCCTGGGCTCCAACGTCCTTGGGGCCTGAGCCTGCCCCGCTTCCTGCCCGCCCAGTCCCACTGCCTGTGCAGGGGCGTGTGGGGTCAGCATGTCCCTTTCTGCTGATCACACTCTGTTCCTCTTGCCTTTCAGGGGGAACCTCTTCACCCGGACACTGAGTGACATTGTGAGCAAAGAAGACTTCGTGCTGGATTCTGAATATCTCGTCACCCTTCTGGTTATCGTCCCCAAGTGAGCAGGCGGGAAGGAGGGGTTAGGTGTCTTGGCCCGTGGGTGATCACTGACGGAGACTGGCCCAGCCCAGTGTGGACAGGGTGGGTGGGGAGGGCCTGAGAGTGACTAGGGTGGTGAGAAGAGGATGCCCCACCAGCCCCGATTCCCAGGAAGCAGATAGGAAAAACGGTGTGCAGCTGCCTAAGCACTCAGGACCCCTAAGAGTCTTTTCTGCAAAAGTCACCAAATGATTCTGTGTTCTTGCAGATCAAACTACACACAATGGCAAAAAACCTACGAATCTCTCTCGGACATGGTAGTCCCTCGGTCGACCAAGTAAGTGAGACCCCGGCCTGGCCCCAGGTCCCCTGAGAAGCATGTGTGGGTGCTTTGGGGTACCCCTTCACCAAACAAGCCCTGAGGGTGTGAGGCCCCTCAACCCTCTTTTGTCCCTTGGCCTGGAATTCCTTTGTGGTCACACATCTTGTCACATGCGACTGCCTTCCTCTTTCAGAGCTCCCTGTTCTGCCCGTGCTCTGGGAAGGCCGCCCTGGCTGCCTACAGCACAGGGGCCCTCGCTGCGTCCTTGCTGTGCCTTCTCAGCTCAGTGCCCATTCTCCCCCCCTGAGGGGCAGGGGCCTGGCCAGAGTGGCTGCCCAGTGACCGGCCGCAGAGCAGGAGCAGGGGAGGAAGGAAGTCCCAGCATGTGGCCTGCTGGCATTAGAGTAGGAGCAGCCAGGACGGGGGTGAGGGGCACTGTGAAAATGGCAGGAGAACGGGCAAAAAACTGTGTCTCTCGTGGAACACTGTGCAGCCAGGACACCCACGCCCCAGGGCTGCCTGTGTGCGCAGAGTTGAATGACGGCAAGCGCGGAAGGGTGTGTAGCACGGAGGCTAGACACGGATGGAACTAGAGTACCTGTGACTTGGGCGTATGCAATTGCACAGTGAATCGTGGGGACGGGGGACAAGAAAGGCCGCACTCAGGCTGGTGGTGACCTGGGGCGGAGAGGTGCAGGCCGCTGCGGAGGGACATGTGGGCTTGCCGCTGTGCGGAAATTGTTTGGTATCTTAGCCAGTGGCTGGCACGCAGGTGTGTGCTACTCTGCACACCTCTTTGTACGTGCAAAGTGGTTTGCACCTTTAGGAGATTTTTAGAACGAGCCTGGGGCAGCCCATTCACCTGTCCCTCCACACGCCACCCCACTACTGCCCTCGAGCGAAGCCCTGCCCGCTGCCGGCCCATCCCGGGCTCTGCTGGGAGACAGGCTCGCCCAGGGCTGCGAGCTCACAGGAGAGTGCGATAAGGCGCTAAACTGAGGGATGCAGGAAGGGGACAGTCACAGCCTGAGGTCACAGGGGCGGCCAGAGGAGGAACAGGGCGTGCAGAGCACCTGGGGGCCGTGCCAGGACAGGCTGCCTCTGTAGGTGGCTTGGCCTCTCAGACCAGAGCCCTGAGGCCCTCATTGTCACAGGGCACCCGAGAGCCCGCACAGATGACCCTGGAGGTCTGGAGCCCGGGGGCCGCCCCTATGGGCGTGGAGCCTGGGTGCGGCTCTGAGGACCGAGAGGCGGCCTGGCCGGCTGGCCCGTGAAACCACGCCTGGGCCACTTTCAGAGTCTCCTGGCCAGCAGGACTCAGAGATGTTGAGACGACTGGCCCTGAGAACTCCCTTGTTGCTGGGCACAGTGGCCCCAGTGATCCCATGTTGAGACACGCAGGGGAGGCTGTGTCCAGCTGGGGTGTCGTGACACTGGACAGTGGAAGTGAACTGGACCTGCAGGACGGTTCCACCAGTGGGAGACCCGCCCAGCGTCACTGTAACGGGGCACAGCAGAGCCTGGGCGGGCCCGCCCAGGAGGAGCGGGATCCGAACCCCAGACCTCTGTGCTTCCTGCCCCTCTCAAGCCTTTAGAGCCCCTGGCGGCCGGGACTGGCGGAACGAGAGGAAGGGGCAGGAGGGCTGGGAAACAGCAGGCGGCCGGGAGTCAGGAGATTACAGGGGTGCACTTGGCTCCCCAGCCCTCGGCTGCTGCCAGGGCCCCGAGCGCGGGGCTCTCGGCTCCGAGCCGAGAGACTCAGGGGGACCCGGAGGTCCAGCCCTGCAGTGGCCTGCAGCTTCCATGCCCAGCTCTGGCATCATGACCCTGGAAGTCAGTCCAGCAAACAGGTGCTTCTGTCCGGCAGGTTGATTACCGAGGACAGCGAGGGCGGCCTCTTCACGGTGACCCTGTTTCGAAAAGTGATCGATGATTTCAAAACCAAAGCCAAGGAAAACAAGTAAGACTGTGGGCTCCGTGGGCCTCTCTGGGCGTGGCTTGTTCCCCTGGGAGGTCTCTTGTCTAGGAAGTGTCTTGGTGAAAGCCTGTCTTTGCTTGTTTTAAGGTTCACCGTCCGTGAATTTTACTATGATGAAAAAGAAATTAAGAGGGAGAGGGAAGAGCTGAGCAGGCTGCTGTCTGATAAGAAGCAACAGTATGTGAGTGTGGGGTGCAGCCAGGAGGGCTTCCTTGGGGTGCTGAGTAGTTCCCTCCTGTCCCCACCCCTTCCCCATCAGCCCTGGCCAGTCCCCGCACTGCCCTTCCGGGAGGCGGTTGCTGCTCCCCTGTGCAGAGGCTGAGGCTGCTGAGAGGTCGGCTCACGGGCATGTCCCCAGCTAGGGGACCCTGCCCAGCCCTCCTGGGACAGAGCTGGGCTCCGTGGGGAAGCATCTATGCCCAGCGTTGGCCTTGAGGAGTGTGGCCGACGGTCACCCCACTGTCCTTGGCCATGTGGTTTCCAGAGGGTCCCCGGCACCTGTATTCGCCTCCCCTGTGTCCCGAGCAGAGAGCGGGCGCTTACGCTGAGACTTCCGCCCGAGCCACTTAGAAACTGCTCGTGGTGAGAGGGCAGCTCAGCTCACGAGGGAGGAAAACTAGACACTCAAGTTTGAAACGTGCACAGTGTAGCCTTGGGAAAGCCACTCTACCGCTCTGTGAGATGGGCACATCCCAGGCTCGGAGGCCTCCAGCGCCGTGCCGGGCTGAGCTGGGCGACTCCAGAGGAGCCTGCCCGGGTGGGATGTGCTTGGGCGCTTCTCCCGCGCCCGCGCCCGGGGCGGGGGGCAGTTCTAGGGAACACCTTCCAGCCCAGCCTCTAGTGACAGACGGGAAGGGAAGAATGAGTAGAATGTACTTGAGGCCTTTTGGAGGGAAGTCGGTGTGCAAACATGAGCTGTGAGTACGTGCTTGGGGACAAGAGCAGTGGCTGCGGGCCAGGCTAGAAGTGCTGCCTTCGGGCAGATGGCCCGGGGGACTGACCTCTCTGGGGGCCGCAGAGAGCAGCCACGCCGACAGGAGGGAGCCCGGCCGCCGGGTCTCACAGGAAGGGAACGACAACCGATAGCAGCACAGAAGTTCACATTGGGTATTTCCAACCTCTGCCCCTGAAACATGAACACAGGGCCGCGGCCCGCGTGTGGGGATGGACGTGTGCGCACACCCGCTGAGCACGCACGCTCCTCCCACCCAGAAGCTGCCGGCTCTGGCCGAGGCCCCCCTGAGGACCCCAGGCCCGTTGGGTGCTCTGGTCCTCAGGGCGGTGGCCACAGGCACAGCACTGGCAGGCAGGAATGACTTTCACCAGCAAGAGCTGTGAAATCCAAAACGGCTTCTTCCTTAACCCCAGCTCACCTGAAACCCTCGCCACCCAGGGAGGCCCCAGCTGTTCTCCTTGGCCGGGCCCTTCCCTGCTTGCTCCAGCCCTGACCCCAGGCCCCTCCTTCCCCAGTGTCCCTGGATGGAGGCCAGAGCATGGCAGCTTTCACAAGCGTCCAGCTGGGAGGCCCCGCCCGGGGACAGGTGGTGAAGTAGGGCCTTTGGCACCCACCTGGGTGCTGGCGCAGGCCTGCCAGACCCCTGTGGATCAGGGTGACACACATGAGCCTGACACCTGCCACGTGGGGCTCAGGTTGCCAGCTGGCGTTTTTTACATGGTATAGACTTCCGCACACCAACACGGCCCTGGGAGCCCTGCCTCAGTCTCCCCGTGGGTGGCGGGAGGAGGCCCAAAGAGACTCACTGAGCTGGGGTCAGCTCCATCCTGGCTTTCTGAGCACCCCTGTCCCCCTTCGGCCTGTGTGGAAGTGGATATGACCGAGCCTGTTGCATCCTTTTTGTTGCTTGTCACCCAGAAGGGACAGGCAAGGCCCGGGGTGTCAGTGTACTTTGAGAGCAGAGCGGGACTTTGCGGTGCTTTCCACCCATGTGCAGAGACACAGCGATACGGGGTGCGGTGTCCCTCAGCACACCCGGCTGATGCCTGCCCTTGGCATGCTTAAGGCATGCCCTGGTCAGGACCCCCGTCGCGGGCAGACAAGGACAGCAGCAGGAGGAGTTGCTGGGAAGGGCGCTCCTGACCCCTCTGCGGGCGACTGGTTCTGTCCTCGCACTGTGGAACCGCGGACCCTAACACCCCGCACTGCCGCCTCTCTAGCGCGGCCGGCCGCGGGTCCCCAGGGCGGGGCGGTCCGAGCTTGCTCTCGCGCTTCGCAGGCGATGGGAGCGACTTGTTTGTTTGTGATGCGTCTTTGCCGAAAGATTAATAAATCATTTCTGTGCCTTTAGCAAACTTCCTGTGTTGCTCTTAAAAAGGGATCATCCACCTTCCCGGACCACAAGGTTAAGGTAACCCCGCTAGGTCACCCCGATAGGCCCGCCGCGGGGCAGACCGACAGAGAGAGAGAGAGTGAGGGCGAGGGCGAGGTAAGCATCCCCCCGAACCCCGGGGGTCCCCGGCTCGCATCTCCTCGCTGGCTCAGGCGCCTTCTGAGAAAACAAATCTCGCGTTTTCTGTTATCTGACTTGGCTTTGGAGGGCTCCCTGCGAGGAGCCCCGAATCCTGCCTTCCTCCGACTCTGCAGGGCCTCTTTGCAGCTGCCGCGCCCGCGGCCAGGGGTGCTTGTGGCTGGGCGGTCTGCCCTGGCCGGAGGTGGCTGGAGCTGGTGACGGGCAGGCCGGGGGACGGTGGTGGCAGCGGGGCTCTCTCCCCTCGGCTGCCCTGCTGGACCTACCCTGACCTTCAGGGGCAGTCGGAGGTGCCAGGTGGGAGCTCGGAGCTCTTGCTCCAAGACTCTGAGCTCCCCCAGAGGACCGGCCACACCAGCGTTACTGGCAGCTGCCGTGGCCATGTGAGGTGGGGCTCCTTGAGGTGGCAGCCAGTGGGGGACACCAGGAGCAGGGGCAGAGCCTTCGAGAAGGTGGGCTCCCTGGCTGCGCAGTGTCAGGCGGACGCCCGTGAGCTGCCTGCCGAAAGCCCTGAGGTCAGGGGCCGCCCAGCTCCCCGCACCCCGGTCTGTGGTGGCCCCAGCATGTGCCGGGTGGCTGGCCCCCGAGTTCCTCAGCGCCAGGCGCCCCGGACACTGCAGTCCCGAGCCAGCCCCGGGGCTTGTCCGGCCGACTCTCTGCTTCTGCTGGATCCTGGGCACTATTTCTCAGCTCAGGGCTTGCTCTGCCAAAACCCGAAGTCCTTTCTTGGCTTGGCGTCCGGTGGCGCGGCCAGGAGGGGTCACCTGGCTCCTTGGTCTTTGCAGGGCCCCCTGCTGCGCTGGCTCAAGGTGAACTTCAGCGAAGCCTTCATTGCCTGGATCCACATAAAGGCCCTGAGAGTGTTCGTGGAGTCCGTGCTCAGGTGCGTGGAGGTGCCCGGCGGGGCTGTCCCTGGGGTGGAGCGGGTCTAGAGGAGCCGTCTGGGGCCACGCCAGCCCCGCCTTTCCTCCCGCCCCTGCCCTCTCTTTCCTGTGTCTGTGGCTCTTGGCAACCCGTGGGACGCCCTGAGTCGGTTAGACCCTCAGCTCAGCCCTGCGCCCTGCTGTCCGCTCCCTCCTTTTCCGGCCTCCCCTGCATCCCACGTGGACCCTCCACGGGTCCTGTCCTCGCCCCTGCACAGCCTGCAGGACCCAGGGCTCCTGGAAGGCAGCCCCAGACTGTCTCGGTCCTCTGCCTCCAAGAAAACCCAAACCAACCCAACAACAAAACTTATTGTGCCTTATTAAAAAAAAAAAAAAAAAAAGCAGGTTCACTGGGGCAAATTTGGAAGCACAACTTTATTGCAGGTTTGCACAAAGAATGGATGACAATCGCCCAGAATCCTAACACCAGCAGAGGACGGTGCTGACAGCCTGGCGGGCACCCTTTAGGTTTTATGGGATTTTTTGTTCGTTATTGAGACAGGGTCGCACTGTGTGGCTCAGGTGAGAGTGCAGTGGGGCCATCATGGCTCACTGCAGCCTCAAACTCCTGGGCTCCAGCGATCCTCCTGCTTCAGCCTCCCGAGCAGCTGAGACCGCAGGTGTGTGCCACCACCCAGGCTAAAGTTTTTTTTTTAATGTATAGATACAGATGATTTTTACTAGATTTTTATGAAGATAGAGTCAAACAGGAAACAGTTTTTGAAGCTCGCTTTTCTGCTGTATTTGGAGGATATCCTGGGTCATTAAGTGTTCCTGATCTCGCTGCGTGGCACGCTGTGGCAGCTCTGACTTGCAGGCTCCTTTGTTCCTCCGGCCCCCCGGTCCCCTGTTGCTCTCCCGGGCCCCTTCCCTGCCTGTGCTGGTGGCTGCCTCAGGGTCCCTCCCCGCCACCCACCTGCGACTCCTCGGGCTCCCCTCGTCTCTGCCGTGTCTCCGCTCATCGCCCCAGCCCTTCCGCTGGCTCCCCATGTCTGCCCGTGGCCTCGCCGTCCTCCCCAGCACCAGACCCCCAGCCTCGGGTCAGCGTGGACCCCACCGCCCCACACACACACAGCTACACCTATACACACCCACACACCACACCACACCACACACTCACACCACACCACACACACACAGCTACACCTATACACACCCACACACACTCACACCACACCACACACTCACACCACACCACAACCACACACACACACTCACACCACACCACACCCACACACACACTCACATCTACACCTATACACACCCACACACCACACCACACACACACATCTACACCTATACACACCCACACACACACCACATACCACACCACACCACACACACACTCACACCACACACACACACACATCTACACCTATACACACCCACACACCACACCCACATACCACACCACAACCACACACACACTCACACCACACACACACATCTACACCTATTCACACCCACATACCACACCCACATCACAACCACACACACTCATACCTACACACATCTACACCTATACACACCCATACACCACACCCACATACCACACCACAACCACACACACACTCACACCACACACACACATCTACACCTATTCACACCCACACACACTCACACCACACCACACACACACATCTACACCTATTCACACCCACATACCACACCCACACCACAACCACACACACTCACACCTACACCCATCTACACCTATACACACCAACACACACTCACACCACACCATACCCACACACCCATCTACACCTATACACACCCACACACACTCACACCACACCACACACACACCCATCTACACCTATACACACCCACACACACTCACACCACACCACACACACACATCTACACCTATTCACACCCACATACCACACCCACACCACAACCACACACACTCACACCTACACCCATCTACACCTATACACACCAACACACACTCACACCACACCATACCCACACACCCATCTACACCTATACACACACACTCACACTACACCACACACACACCCATCTACACCTATACACACCCACACACACTCACACCACACCACACACACACATCTACACCTATTCACACCCACATACCACACCCACACCACAACCACACACACTCACACCACACCACACCCACACACCCATCTACACCTATACACACCCACACACACTCACACCACACCACACACACACATCTACACCTATACACACCCACATACCACACCCACACCACAACCACACACACTCACACCACACCACACCCACACACCCATCTACACCTATACACACCCACACACACTCACACCACACCACACACACACATCTACACCTATACACACCCACATACCACACCCACACCACAACCACACACACTCACACCACACCACACCCACACACCCATCTACACCTATACACACCCACACACACTCACACCACACCACACCCACACACCCATCTACACCTATACACACCCACACACACTCACACCACACCATACCCACACACCCATCTACACCTATACACACCCACACACACTCACACCACACCACACACACACCCATCTACACCTATACACACCCACACACACTCACACCACACCATACACACACATCTACACCTATTCACACCCACATACCACACCCACACCACAACCACACACACTCATACCTACACACATCTACACCTATACACACCCACACACACTCACACCACACCACACACACACTCACATCTACACCTATACACACCCACACACACTCACACCACACCACACACACACCCATCTACACCTATACACACCCACACACACCCACACCACACCACACCCACACACCCATCTACACCTATACACACCCACACACACTCACACCACACCACACACACACTCACATCTACACCTATACACACCCACACACACTCACACCACACCACACACACACATCTACACCTATACACACCCACACATCACACCACACCACACACACATCTACACCTATACACACCCACACACACCCACACACACATCTACACCTATACACACCCACACACACACCACACCACACCCACACACACATCTACACCTATACACACCCACACACCACACCCACATACCACACCACAACCACACACACACACCACACACACACACACACATCTACACCTATTCACACCCACATACCACACCCACACCACAACCACACACACTCACACCTACACACATCTACACCTATACACACACACACACACTCACACCACACCACACCCACATCTACACCTATACACACCCACACACACACCACACCACACCACACACACACACATCTACACCTATTCACACCCACATACCACACCCACACCACAACCACACACACTCACACCTACACACATCTACACCTATACACACCCACACACACCACACCACACACACACACATCTACACCTATTCACACCCACATACCACACCCACACCACAACCACACACACTCACACCTACACACATCTACACCTATACACACACACACACACTCACACCACACCACACCCACATCTACACCTATACACACCCACACACACACCACACCACACCACACACACACACATCTACACCTATTCACACCCACATACCACACCCACACCACAACCACACACACTCACACCTACACACATCTACACCTATACACACCCACACACACTCACACCACACCACACCCACACACACATCTACACCTATACACACCCACACACACACCACACCACACCACACACACACACATCTACACCTATTCACACCCACATACCACACCCACACCACAACCACACACACTCACACCTACACACATCTACACCTATACACACACACACCACACCACACACACACACATCTACACCTATTCACACCCACATACCACACCCACACCACAACCACAGACACTCACACCTACACACATCTACACCTATACACACACACACACACTCACACCACACCACACCCACACACACATCTACACCTATACACACACACACACACCACACCACACACACACTACACCTATACACACCCACACACCACACCCACATACCACACACACACACTTACACCATACCCACACACACACATCTACACCTATACACACCCATACACCACACCCACACCCATATGCCACACCCACACACACTTACACCACACACACACCACACACACAGACCACACACCACACACACACACACCATACATACACCATACACACACACAACACACCCACACCACACACACACCACACCCATGCCATATCCACACCTACACACACACCACACACACTTACACCACACCCACACCTATACCCACACCACACCTACACCTACATACCCACACACACCTATGCCACACCCACACCACACACACCACACACACATCTACACCACAACCGTACCCACACCCCCTCACACACACGCATGCCCATCTCGGAGGCCTGTCATGGCACGGTGGCAGCATCGGGGGGGAGGGTGTACCCAAGCAAATCTGGAGTGTCCCGGCCATCTGTAGTATAGACAGTTCCCGGATCAACCCCACTTGTCTGGGAAATCGGTTGTTCTCAGGCCCAATACGGAGAAGTCCGTCCACACCTCACAGGATGCCCATTTGCTCAAGAGAGAGGTTGAGGCAGACATCCTTAACCCTTTGCCCTCGCTTGCTTTTTTCTCTTGCTGCTACCGATGCTAACCGTGTCGAGTCACACTCGACATCCGAGTGCAAAGGGTTAATATCTTAAGTTCGATAAAACCGAGTATTTCCCCTAAAAGTATATGCAAAAAGAATTCTTCTCAAAACTATCAGGGTGTGACATCTTTTACTCTGTTTTTCCTGAATACAGTTGTAATAACTGAACATTGTAAAAAACAAAAAACAAAAAAAAACAAAAAAACAGCTCCAGCGCAGGAATCTCTATTGTGGAAAGCGGAAGGTCCTCACCATCCAGGTCCTCCTCACCAGAGATAGTCGTGGTTGTGGCTTTGAGACCCTTGTTATCCCCCACAGGGGGTTTTCTACACTTCCTGTCCCGCACCTTGCTTATTTCCTTGCCACTGTGTGCAGAGCTGCTTGATCCTTTTAACCAGCTTTTTCACGTTCCATCACATGAAGAGATAACCTAAGAAACTGACGTTGAACTCACCAGTTCGTTGGCACGAACCCACCTGCCTCCCTGCTCCCCTGACCTCTGCCTCGCCCCCTTGGCATTGTGCCGCCTGCCTCGTCTCACAGGTGTGCACCTTTCCCCGGCACTGGGCACTGAGTCCGAGTCCTCTTTCTACCTGTCACCAGAGTCAGATAGATGCGACATGTCTGTTGACTGAATACAATCGAGGTAAAGTGGGCACGGTCCTCAGGCCAGGAGGTGCTGGTCACAGATGAAGTGTCCCAGGGGCCCGAGTGACCCAAGAGGACAGTGAGTGGGCGGTGGGGCTGCCAGGAGGCTGCGCAGGTGGCTGCATCATCAGGTCTGGGTGCTGGGGGGGGGGGTTGTGCAGGGAGCAGATACTAGAGAATCATGGATGGCAGGTGCCAGGTCCATTGCCCAGGGAGAGTCACAGAGAGAAGGGCCACAGGGACACCCAGCTATTTAAGGAGTACGTGGAGGCTGGCAGAGGAGGGAGCAGTCATGGTTGGGATGTCAGGTTTCAGGTGTCCCTTGCATTTGGCTATGAGGACGTCATTGGTGAGAGGGGCTGGAGGACAGGGGTTGAAGGAGTGACACAGTGATCAGACACTCAGGCTCTCAGAAAGGACGGGGTCGGGTGAGAGCTCTAGGGAGCTGGCGTTTTATGTTGAGCAGGGAAAGTGTTGGTCAAGGGAAGGGCCAGTAATGGAGACAGGCTGAGTCCTGCTTCAGAGCACGGGTGGGCGGCTCCCTGCCCGGTGACCTCGTGGTCAGGAGGGCGCGGCCTGGGGCGGAGTGAGGAGAGTGAGCAGGGAGAACAGGCCACTGCTCCTGGCTCATGTTCTGGGCAGAATGGAGGTGGCATTCGTCAGAGTTGATCCACGGGGTGCCTTGGCGAGCCACAGGGAGAGGGGAGGGACGAGGAGGGTCTTGGAAGAGCCCAGAGGCCGAGGAAGGGTCAAAGGCGGGAGAGCTGTTTAGCTTCAGTCAACTCTCAGTGAGTGCTCACGGTGGCCTCTTAGTGCCAACAAGACAGAATAGGCCTCTGCCCTGGAGCTCAGGCTGGGGAGGGAGCGGGCTTTAACGATGGGCCCCTTCCGAGTAGATGGGTAAACAACCTCCAGGGCCACTTGGCCATGACTGCGGTGGAATCACCAGGTTGCATGATGACAAAGCAGAGTGTTTGTGTCTGGGTGGCCAAGTGATGTCTAGCAGTCACATGGAGAACTAGGGTGCCAGTTCTTAGTGTGCACGTGGCCTGGGGTACGGGACTGGTGGTTACCTGCCATCTGGGAAGGCCACAAGCATTGTGACAGATGTGCTGGTTCACAGCCTCTCTGTTCATTTCCTCTGGGTGACACCAGAGCTTTGATGACCAGAAATAGAAACAAAAGAGATGAGGTGGTCAGCTGGGCCATTCGTCTCACCTGGTACCTATGCCGCTACCACTGTCCTGCCTGTGAACTCCTGCCAGCCTCCTGTGGCACTGCCTCCCAAAGGTGAAGGCAACACGGTTAGGTTGGCCTTGAGCTTGGTCAGTGAAAGCAAAAGCATCAGTGGTTACCAATGGCCCCTTCACATGTTTAGGTCTCTCACCTTTCTGCAGTATCACAGGGAATACTTGGCCCCAAATGAGGGCTGGGAAGGTTTGGGAGCCAGAGGATAATTTATGGGCATTGGAAAATAAAACCTTAGTAATACTAACATATCCTGTCCCTGTGACTCACACGCGTGGCAGGCCCGTCTGGAGAAACCAGAGTCCTAGGTGAGAGGAAGGGCATCTTAAGGACTGCTTTCCCGCCACGGCTGGGAGCACAGGTGCTAAGGACTGAATGTTGCAGCATTTCCTCACTGATGTGTGCCTTAATGCTTCCCCAATCACAAAATACATGTTTATCATCATACTGGATACAAGTAATTGTCTTGGGATAACACTACAGCAAGAGCTCGCCCCAACAAGTGGTTTCGAATGTACTCAGGCATACAACCAGGTACATTTAAAATCCTTTCTATCCATCTAAAAACTCAGCAAAAGGAACTAATAACAATCTTGATAAACCGGGTTTTGCCTCTTTTAGGGGAGGAAAACAAAACAGCTGTCCTGGGTTTTAGACAAATGCTTCAGAGAATGTTCAGTTCAATTGCCACCATTCAGCTAGAGCACTCACCAGGGAAGGGTCACTCACAGCCAGGAATGACCTCTTTGCTCCATTGGCAAAAACTATTGCTACCAGAAGAGGATTAGCATGTTCTAGAGCTTTTTCTATCCAGAGAGATCACCTCTGACCCTAGACATTTTGCCTGAGTTTATTTTTGAGCCGTGTTGGTTGGAGCTTTTCATTTCCAGAATTTGCTCTTCATTCCCTGTCAGGTTCCTTGTGTCCATGTTCGCATGTGGAGGAGCTACTGACACACTTTCTTCTATCTGAACAGGTATGGACTACCAGTGAACTTCCAGGCAGTGCTCCTGCAGCCACATAAGAAGTCATCCACCAAACGTTTAAGAGAGGTTCTAAACTCTGTCTTCAGACATCTGGATCAAGTAGCTGCTGCAAGTATACTGGATGTAGGTATATGGCCCAGAAACAGTGGCACTTCCACAGTCAGGTCAGCGTCCCCATGTGAGACACTTTGAAAAAAATGTTATTTGCCAGGCTTATGAAAAAATCTACATGTCACAAATGTTAAAGCATAGCAGGGAAGGGGTTGGGAGTGTGTAAGGGACATGTTGGGGACAGGCCACAGCAATGCAGGGCACAATATATGGTTATCGCCTGGAGAGCTTCTTCAAACATATAAATTAGAAATAAAACAGGAAAGTAGTTTATGCACTCAGTACATTATTACCATGTCTTCTTTTGTAGGCATCTGTGGAGATCCCTGGGTTGCAACTCAATAACCAGGACTACTTTCCTTACGTCTACTTCCGCATTGACCTTAGCCTTCTTGACTAGAGGTCAGCTGGCACCACCTTCACATTCACGCAGATGAATACAGATGCCTTTCCCTTAGCCAGGAATACTTTTTAATGACCTACAGAATTTAGACTTCTTAGAGAAATTGCTCACAAAAGTTAGTTACAGCTGTTATTTATTTTTTTTAAGTTACAATTAAATGCTTTCAAGTCCTTTGAATTGTCTTTTCTTATGTTCTAACATAATTCAAAAATTTCATTTTTCTGAATGTTTTACATAAATGGGAACTGCCTATAAATTGGCAACCTGCTGCTATATTTCATGTCTTAATCAATATTTTATGAGATTAGTAATAAAAAACCTTGAGCTATATAACCAGCCATTCCCTAATAATTAGCCACTAGTGATGGTCCAAAGTAAAAATACTGGGCATAAGATGCAGTTCTCACTTGACAACCCAGTTTCTCATGTGAAGTCTGTATTGGGGTGGGCATCCAGGTGGCATCACTGAGTCAAAGAGGTATTTTCTGTTTTAAATAGGGAGGAAAGACACCAGTATCATCACTTATCATATTGGTTTGCTGCCTAAACATCAGACTCTGAGTTTATGATGTGGACACTAATTTCATACATTATCAGCATTGTCCAAAATATTGTTTAATTCTTTAATGGAAAAAGCCATTAATATTCAAATGAAGGAATCACATTTAAAAACCTATACATAAGAAACAGCCTCTAAGAACATTCATTCAAGCAGCAGTCAGAGGAAGGAAAAAATTTTCAACAGCTGAGTTTTCTTCAAAATATTATGTGACAATACAATACAATTCACTGGCTACAACAATTCATAGAATTTTTCAATGTTTTCTTGAGATGCAAAAGTTCACTGTTGCAGTGTTTTCAAATGACCAATCAAGTGCTACTTCTTGGTTTAAAAGGCCACTGGTAGGTTCATCTGATTGTAAAGAATGTTCCTTCACTGCTGGAAAAATCCGCTGGCTCCCAAGAAAAGAAAACAGTTTGAAGCCTCTGCTGTCATTCTCACAACTCATCTTTCTCTAAGTCATCAAGCTCCACGTCACTTAGGTCAATGTCGTCTTCCACGGGAAGCTGCGAGACAGAAAACCACCATTAGACCCACAGACAGGGGACACCCTGAAAAGTTAACATCTCATTTTACAGAAGAGCAAACTAATTTCTAGAGGTATTCTAGATTACAAACCAGTTTCTCTCCTCAGTCTGCTTCCTACTTTTACCTTTGCCCCTACTGCATAGATGGAAAAACTGCGAACTCAGATGAAACATGATTTTAACATAACATCATTTACCTCTTTAAAACTGAAAGTCATTTAACTTGTTCTTTTGGGGAGGGTGGGACAGAACTGTTCACAAATAAATGCTAACTTCAAACTATCACTTTACATTTCTTGAAGACAAAGTAAATGAATTTCAGGTTAAATGTTCACTTTAGGGTTAATAATCAGGAAAGCAACCTCACTATTACAATTTATCTTGGATGTCTGTCAAGAATATCAAATATGCCATAAAGCACTTTTTCATGTAATAGGGAAGATGAAATGAAAGTAAAGAACCTCTTAAAAGGCCCATGGGTGAGAATACTTCATGAATGCCAAAGCTTAGGTCTGTCGGCGGGGACTTGACTTCCAGGCACAGAGATTGAGAAAGCACAACGGGACTGTCCGGGCACTCACCTCACCATCCTTGCCGTCCCAAGGCTCTCTCTCGCTGATGCTGGGGAAAGCCCCGCCTCCCACCGGAGCCGTAGAGCCACGCCCAAAAGAGAGCTCCCTTTGGGGAAAAGGACCAAAACAAATACAGGTTCACATGGACTGCTGATGCAGATGACTGAACCACTTCAACCACAATCTGCTTATGAGGTCTATGTACAGGCATTTCTTGCCCCTTGCTGCAGTATACTCCTGAAAAATAGCTCAAGAATATTATGTTTTCAATCATGGACAATAATACCACCAGGCATGGCATTCCTGACTAAGTCCTCTGCTCAGACAAAGTCAGTTGCTACCAACAAGACTTTAAAAATAGCAAAGGTTTTTTGCTGAAATACAAATTATGTACATAAAAATGATCAAAGTCATCATGGTGTCCTCAGGGAACAAAATATTATCAAAATTGATCTAGAACTCAGGCTCCTTATGACTCTTTTTTTAAATTTTTTTTTCACTTTTAATTTATTTTCTTTGTTTTTCAAGTGCTACAAATTCACTCCCTGTCACTCTTGAGATGACTGGTTCCAACAAACCTGGGGCTGGCGTACATATCTGCTTAGTGGTGAGAAAGTGTGAATGTCTATATGTGAAAAACACATCAGACCTGTTGTAATCTGGCTATTAGAAAACCAAAGCTAAAAATACTACCAGTGCAAATATGCATAAGTTCAGCAAACAACCCAGAGAAATTTAAGTTAGTAACAATGAAGCTAAACAATCTATAAATGTAGTGGCAGCAATGGGTCAGAGTAAGCACATCCATTAGAAAAAAATATTACATGAGATAATACTGTATTCAATTTCTGACTCTGTGATTAAATAAATAGAACTCTATGACAATCACAGACTTAAGCCATTCCCAGACTTCGTTATGAAAACATCTCCTTAACCATATTAACCAACCACAGTGCATGCTCACAATGGGACCTGAATCGCACAAACCACAGAAATTTGAATCATCTAATATTTTAGGTGCAATAATGGTATTGTGATGTTTTTGAAAGTTTTCGAGATACATGTTAAAACATTTGCAGATGAGATGGAATGGGACTTGCTTTAAAAATACTGGAGGAGGATGTGGGTAGACAAAATAAGGTTGACCATTAGCTGGTAACTGAAGTTGAAAATAACAAATACAAAAATGTCCTTTAGTCTAGTCTCTTTACTTCTGTACATATTTAAAATTTTCCATAATAAAGAAAAACATTAAAAAGAAAAACCTATTACCTTGGATTCCATTTATTACGATGCTTGGGGAAAATACAAACTAAAAAGGTACTCCAAAACTTATATTGTGATGTCATATTTTATTGATTCTTACATTTATCTCCCCTTCTTTATTTAAACACTTTCTATTTTTTTCTTTAAATTTTTAAAATTTTTATTATTCTTATAGAGATGGGGTCTTACTGTCAACCAGACTAGAGTGCAATGGCATAATCATAGCTCATTGCAGTCTCGAATTCCTGGGCTCAAGTGATCCTCTGTCCTCACCCTCCCAAAGTGCTGGGATTACAGACATAAGCCACTGCGCCTGTTTAAACAATTTCTAAATTGAGATGATTTATAACAAATCTTTCAATGTAATACCCTTCCCCAAGTCACGATACACCTCACATCTATGTGGTCTTAAAAACAACAGCAGATGTTTACCAGGCAGATGTTTACTCTGTCTGAGGCACTACACTGAGCTGTGTCCTTGCTGATCTCTCTCTTTTAATTCTCCAGTAGCCCAAACTGGAGCTTCTATTATAATAGTATCTCATTTTAAAAACAAGGAAACAGAGGTGCGGGAAAGCTATGTCACTTGCCCAAAGTTAGCTGGAAGAGGAGGAGCCAGGGTCTGCCCCCGGGCAGAGGCTGAAAGTGACCTCACAGGGGCTTCTCCATGCCTGCCACCCCACTCCAGGTCACCACTCAAGGCACAGCCAGGCTGACCCTGGGCACCTGACTGCAGAGCCTCTGCTCTCCACACAGCGCACACGCACATTAATACTGTGTGTTAAATAGGAGAGTTGGCAGCAAAAGCAGTGCAGACCTTCAAATGTTATTCTTACTGCTCATTATTCATCATAACCCTCTGAACTACCTTCTGTGTGCTGAGTATCTTTCATATGGCAGCTGAGAAATGAACAAGGAAGAAAGCAAGAAATGGGAACAAAATCTCTTTAGGTCAGTGCCTTGTATTTGCCTAAAAGATGATTAAGTCAGTTTTAGAATGAGCTGAATGAATGACAGAGCAGGATAGTGAGCTCTAGAAATTATTTTTTAACTTTGAGAACCTATCATGATGTTCGCACATTGTTGGAATAACTTAAGTACACCCATTTTTAAGTAACTACATTCCAAAGCCAAGTGCCCAGAAATGGAAACCACATCACCTGAGGTCAGGAGTACAAAGGGTGGGAATGGGTGAGACAGGGCTGCCTCTAGCCCCTCTGAGACCTTTATGGAAATCAGAAAAAGCCTGGTGCCAGGTGCACAGATGGCATGCATGGTGGCCTGAGGGCAGCAAAGCTTTCTCCTCATCCACCATGTAGATTATGTCCATGGAAAAGAGAACCGCATACAGGAAGATGATTTAACAACTCTAATTTATAAACATCCAATTTTCTGGAAATTCAAATGCAAAACAATTCCACTTATTTTGGAATGATATACCTGGTGTTAAACCAAAAACCATAATAGAAACAAACAGAAAAAACAACAACTCAAGAAAATAAGAAATTACCTGAGAAACTCGTTAATGCCTTGCTCACTGAAAGACCCTTTCAGCAGAGCAAATTTCATCTTGCGTGCATTGATGGCGGCCATGGCGGGGTACCCAAACCCTCCAATCCCCAACGCATTCTCAAGTTCGTTCTGGGCTCCTGCTTCTGTCCACAGCCACCTACAAAAGCAGACTGATTTTTAGGGACAAAGATGTCTTTTAAATTACTTAGAATCTAACTAGCAGATCTTAATTAAAGAACAGAAGTTTATACTTTAAATATTTTATGGAATGAAATGAGTAGTAAGAAATAAACCAAAAACAAAAGATGAGTTTTTATAATAATGTAAGCTAGATGTATGTGTTCTTAAGTAACCACAGTTCCTCACCTGTGTTCCCCACACCTCGCTCCAGAAGTCTCTGAACGGGGCTGGTCTGTCATTAAGACAGCTTTGTCCTCAGTCCCCAAATTACCATCCACTAAACTACATTAATTTTCCTTGTCTTGTTACCTGAAATGCCACCAGCATATCTGGGTCACTACCCACACTCTTGCCTTCTGCAGGCATTACAAACATGTGGGACTGATGGGGGCGGAGCAAGGTCACGAAGCTGGCAGGGGCAGTGGGCACAGGGAAAGCAATGGATTCCCAGGATGGGAAGCAGAAAGATCAATGGGAAGCACATACATAAGACATACTATGTTTTAACATATTAACTGCCATGTGAGTTGTATATAACTCATGTTAGTTTTGAGCACAGGCCTCATGATGCCTATATTACTGACACATCTCTTTACCTTGGGAAACGTGGTGCACAGGCAAATCATGCTGCCATGTAGCATACATGTTACGTAATGGGTGGCCCCCTAGGCAAAGCCCTGCAGTTAGTCTGTGAAAATCTTATTTGTTGATGTTCTTGTTATAATTTTTGTTTTTAAATAAATATACGGATAGGGTCTCTCTCTTGCTCAAGCTGGTATTGAACTCCTGAGCTCAAGCAATCCTCCTGCCTCAGCCTCCCAGAGTACTAGGATTACAGGTGTGAGCCACCTCGCCGGGCCGACTGTTAACAATATTGACAATTCTAAAAACTTGGATTAAATGAATCAGTCAATAAATTTCCTTTTTCTATTTATGTTTATCTTTAAATTACACATAACTCTGGCCGGGCGCGGTGGCTCACGCCTGTAATCCTAGCACTTTGGGAGGCCGAGGCGGGCGGATTGCTCAAGGTCAGGAGTTCGACCAGCCTGAGCGAGACCCCGTCTCTACCAAAAATAGAAATAAATTAATTGACCAACTAAAAATATATATACAAAAAATTAGCCGGGCATGGTGGCGCATGCCTGTAGTCCTAGCTACTCGGGAGGCTGAGGCAGTAGGATCGCTGAGCCCCGGAGAATGAGGTTGCTGTGAGCCAGGACGCCACGGCACTCACTCTAGCCTGGGCAACAAAGTGAGACTCTGTCTCAAAAAAAAAAAAAAAAAAAAAAAAAAAAATTACACATAACTCTGACAATAAAAACACTTTATGAACTATTTTTCAAGTTTTCACATTATAAATGTGTAAGTTTTTATATTACTTTTTAAGTGAAATAAACCCAGAAAACAATTTAAAAATATCACATTTTTCATTAAATTATAGGATCTTGTTTTTGAAGTTTTTATTCTATTTTCATAATATAATACTGTGGCCCCAAAGAAAAAAATTTTCTTTCTAGTTCAGCAGTCAACGTGTTAAAAATGTGCCCAGATTCAGCCCTTCCTCAGAAGAGAGTGAGGAAATGTGCTTCTATTTCCTCTTTCTTTATCCAGCCCTCAAGGGCCACACTAGGACTCAGCTGCATCACTGTTTCCTTGCTGGCCCAAATCCCCCAGCACCACTTCAGTAAGATTCCCACAACAGGCAGGCATGCTGTTGAGAAAGTATGTATCTTACAGTAAGCGTGCTATGTTATTTCTTTTCCTCCTGGATGATAATTATTTTCATATCTTAAATAAAAACACATGGAGAGTGAACACAGGACACATCCTAGAGAAAACACGGAAGGAACCTCTCTCCAGAAGCCCTGTTCCCGCCTGTGCAAATGACACTGAGACAATAAGCTCAGTAACTTACCCCCACATTTTCTTTTTGTATTTGTCTGCCAACTTCAGAAGAACTTCCAAGTAAGAATTTCTGCCTGCAGCTCCTGATTTAACCAGAAAAAAAGTTTTAAAGGCGAAAATAAAAGAGTCCATACGATTAATCAATCTATTTAGGAAAAGTTCTCAGAGCACCTATCATAGAACAACTAATGGGAAATTATTTCTGTTTGTCTTACCAGTATCAAGAATATGGGGTAGCACGGCCACAACACAGAGCTGATGCTCCTCACACGTCCTCTTGGCGACATCCTCGTTGATTATCTATGGGACCCAGAAGACAAGGGAGGTTGGAAGTCTGCATAGTACAGCGCCCAAAATGTAAGCCTGAAAACAGACTCAGCACCACCACTGTCATTAAAGAGATGGACAGACTTTTCTCCAACAATGCTTCCTTGAATAGAAACACGAATAGTAACACTCCATAAAAGATTTTTGCCAAGTGCAATGGCTCATGCCTGTGATCCCAGCTCTTTGGGAGGCTGACGTGGGAGGGTTGCTTGAGACCAGCCTGCCAATGAAGCAAGACCCTGTCTTTACAAAAAATTAAAAAATCAGGTGGCTATGAAGGCACACACTTGTAGTCCGAGCTACTTGGAAGGCTGGGGCAGGAGGATCACTTGAGTCCAGGAGTTTGTTGCAATGAGCTATGATTGTACCACTGCACTCCAGCCTGGGTGACAGAGAAAGACTCTATCTCTAAAAAACGAAAAGAAAAAGAAAAACGGAAAAGAAAAAAGAAAAAGGAAAGAGCTTAATGTGAACAGTCGAAAACAGTATCATGACTGCTTTAATGTTCTTCACTATCAGACTGAAAAAGCTGTCCTCACTACCAGCACATGAAACAGTTTACCTCAAGCAGCTCAGGAGGTGGAGCATTATCAGAAAACAAATCAAGAGCCCGGGACACTATGTCGGATCTTGTCCGCCCACCATCATAATCCACAGGAGACTCGCCTTTCTGAAATATCTTGATTGTAGGAAATCCCCTAATCTGTTAAAAAAAAATCAAATCTAATTAACGATTAATATAAAATAACACAATCTTTATATTTCTAAAACCACCTTATAGGTAATTTAACGTAACAAAACTATTCCCCAGCCTGCATCAGTGTGAAAGGGCTGACTCATCACAAAGAAATGGGCCTTATAACATACTCACCCCATATCGGGAGGCCAGAACCTGATTGACTGTAGCATCCACAGCTGCCAATTTCACTTTTCCTTTTGTTTGTTCTTTTACCTCTGAAGCTGCAGCAGCCCATTCTGGCTCCAGGCTATCAAGAAACATTTGTATTTATTAAAAGTGCATTTTAACTCACAGCACAAATACTTACTGATCTATGCCCTTCTGCCCAATCGCCAGTTGTATCACACCTAGAAAACATTTTGTAGCTTTACAAAAGTTATGCTGATGTTACTGCCTTCACATTCGCCTCCTAGGCATTCATGACACTCCCCAAATCTGGACGTTAGCCAGCCCCCCTTAATCTTTGAAAATATGCGAGTGCAAATTCTTGGCGTCAATGCTTAACAGCCATTTGGAGTTTTTCCTGAAGGAGACCTTGCAGATCACCTATTATCTAGTTCAGTTCTTTCAAAATGAGCTAGATATACATACTGAAAGCACTGAGACCCAATAGACTACTTGGCCCAAGCACTTACTTTTTGCAGTGTCCACACCAAGGAGCATAAAACTCAACCATCCAAACATCTTCACTGTCAAGGACATTTTCATCAAAGCTGTCGTCCGTCAGCTCAATCACATCCTTCTTACTTGAACTATCACCTCTCCCCTGTCATTTATGACATTAAACATCAAACTGTAACTTGGCGAAAAAGAACACTTTTGCAATTTTAAATTCAAAAACAATGACCGCTTCTACATCTTAATGAAGTTTTTCTTTAGCAAATAGTAAAAACTGTTCTATTCACATTGGGTGCATTCCTTAATTAGTATTATTTTTGTTTGGTAAATAGTCCTTACTTTCAAACAATTAACAACACAGTCAGCATAGCATATAACCAACCTATAACTGAATTCTATCACCTGCTATTTTTATTAAGAGAAACCTCAACATGGGTCAAAGAGCCACCCTAATAAAGTTTTAATTCAGACTCAAGCACAGCTGCTGCTTCATCCCAGGATGAAAGTTAACTACAGTTACCACTTTTCATAAAGTCCCCACCCTTCAAGGAAGCTAAAAACATTTAGTCATTTGCTTTTTCAAAAAACTTTCCCAGTACTAAACCTACGCAGGAGGCAATATTGTTACACTGCTTTCTGTTGCCAAGCTAAAAGCCATGGCAGGGGCAGGGAACTAGGTAACTGTGCTTTTTAAATGTCTAAGTTTGAAATAAAAGGCAAGAACATGAAATCTTTGTGTAAGCTCTAAGACTGTATAAATAAGCTGGTTTTACTGGTTTCCTAAAGGGTAAAGGCCCACATCACATTACATGTATCTTTAATGCCTTTTCACAAGAACGTAGGTAAAGCAGAGTTAAGCTTCATATTTCATACCAGGGCATCTAAAACACCAGCCCAAGAAACAGGAACTTCCTTCCTCCTCTTTCCTATCCTTTTCTGTAGAATTTTCCATAGATTTAGGGCTGACTGCCACAGATTTAGGTCAAGGAGTCATCCAAATTTCATCACTGCTTGCCAAAGTCAATCTAGGAGAGCCTGTCCAACCCTCTCCACTCTGGACTTAGTAATGCCATGGGATGCCAGTGACCGGCTCCTCCAGCCTGGAGCGCTTTCCCACTGTGTCCACACTCTTCTATATCAGCCGTGGGCCTAGCAAGCCTATCTGGAGGCCTGGCACTTGGACTGTGGGTGTGGCGAGATGCCCTTGGACTGAATGGCTGAATGGCTATTGCAACAGTGGCTCTGGGGAAGCGGAATGAGCAGGCTGGGGGGTGGCTGACTTCCTCTGGGATCAGTTGACCCAACTCCTTATTATCTTTTAAATTGGAAGTTCATCAGTTAAGAAAAAACAACCAAAAAACCTGTTTTCTATAGAGTCCATACCAACCAGGCTTCAAAACTGACAGATTAAAAACTGACATTATACTGCCTTACTTGTTTTCCAGAACTATATCCACCACTCCTTCCCCCGAGGCGATCCTTCACGAGCTGGCGCACAGCACTGAGGGCAGCATCTACAATGGCTTCACCAGTTCTGCCACCTACAGGAAACAGGATGGGCAGGTGATCAGGTGGCAGGCGGTCTTCAGCCCAGCCTTCAGCACATCTGCCTGATGGTACCTCAGACTTCCACCTTTACATAATTGTCAGCTTCACCTGGTGTCACACGGGTCTGCCAACACGTGTATTTATGGCAGAGCACGCTTTCTCTCCAGAATGCATTTCGCACTAGGCTTTACACTTGGGAAACCAACTTCTTGTCTTTAGTTTTAAGTTGTTAGTGTGAACAAGAACCCCCTGCTCAACACCTATAAAGACCACCTACTAATGAGAAAAATTCACAAATGTTTTCTGAACATGTATAAGGATGACTAAAAGCTTAATATCTAGTTAGGAAAGTAGGGGAAACTTCCAAATACAGAAGGAACTATTTCTATGATATGGAACAGAAAAGATTGGCTAAAGTAGGATATGAGGTGTCTTTGAAGCTAAGTAACTGGAAACCAATTCAGGCCTCTTTTTTTACCTAAAACACTGCTTTTTTTGTTGTTGTTGTTATTGTTTCTTGAGACAGAGTCTCACTCTTTGCCCAGGGTAGAATGCTGTGGCGTCAGCCTAGCTCACAGCAACCTCAAACTCCTGAGTGCTAGGATTACAGGCATGAGCCACCATGCCCGGCCTTAAAACACTGTTAAGCTGAACTTAATCCTAATATAAAAAGTAACTAACCTGTATTAAAACTCAATGAGGCAAGATGGTAAGAGGCAAGATGGTAAGCGTCTGGAAGTTTACCAAAAACCAAATGCTTAAGAAAGAGTCAGGGGAGGCTGGGTGCAGTGGCTCATGCCTGTAATCCTAGCACTCTGGGAGGCTGAGGCGAGAGGATTGCTCGAGGTCAGAAGTTCGAAACCAGCCTGGGCAACAGCGAGACCCCGTCTCTACTATAAACAGAAAGAAGTTAATTGGCCAACTAATATAGAAAAAATTAGCCAGGCATGGTGGCGCATGCATGTAGTCCCAGCTATTCGGGAGGCTGAGGCAGCAGGATCGCTTGAGCCCAGGAGTTTGAGGTTGCTGTGAGCTAGGCTGATGCCACAGCACTCTAGCCTGGGCAACACAGTGAGACTCTGTCTCAAAAAAAAAAAAAAAAAAAAAAGAAAGAGTCAGGGGTTATTAACTGCCACAGAAGCACAGGGATAATATATGCTATGTGCTACCTTCAGAGTTCAAAAGCAAACCTTTAACAGAAACTTTAGAAAGTTTCATCTATCTTTCTTTCTTTCTTTTTAAAAAAGTTTTCTAATAAATTGCCCAGGAAGAGAAAGAACTCTTGAGAATACCTCAGACCTGAGGACAGAAAGAAGACACAGTACAGCAATGCTTGGCCGCCCCGATAATCATGTACTGTGTCCCTGAGTGAGAACATGCTACTTCCCAACACAAACGGGCATGACTCCTGTACAACAGCCCTCTGCCCCTTTTCTCTATCAGATGCCCCCATCTACTGAACCAGTGCCCCTCCCCCTGGCTTTATCTGGACACATGCCAAATCAAGAACTACACTAGAAAAAAGGGAGTTTTCTCACTCTAGACCAGCAGCTGGAAAACTTTCTGTAAAGGGCCAGCTGCAAATATTTTCAGTTTTGCATGCCGTGCTGTCTAGAGCAGCTACTCAATTCTGCTGTTCTAGTGTGGAAGCAGCCACCGACAGCACACAGATGGGTGGGGCTATGTCCCAAAGCAGCAGCAGGCCAAATGCACCAAACATGCAATTTTTTACAAGCTAGCAAAACTATAACAAATTATTTATTCAAAAGCAGAAAAGATGTTTACTCAGAAGAATGAAAGAGATCATTCCCTAGAACTTTAGAGGGGGAGTCTAGCAGAGACAATGTGTCCAAGGCCGTGACACCCTTAGGTATTCTGACTCCTAGCTTGGAGATGTGCCAACAAGTATTTGTCTCATATGCTTTACATGTACTATTTCAATTAAGCTTCTGATAGCCTAAGATAGGTTTTCACATCCCCATTTTACAAAGAGAATAAGTACTGTTTAGATACAAGGCCGAGTATAGAGAAGCCAGTGTTAACCCAAGATGTGCTGCCTTCCAAGTTCACAATTGACAGATTCTGTACCCTTCCCTTGTCCCATCCTCCATCAGCCGGACCCCGCATAAGACACCAAGTACTGATAAAACAGTTACTCTCTGTTTTACTATGCTGCTGATTCTCCTACCCAACCCACAAACTTGTACTGCTGACACAGTGAAAATGAAGATGGTAGACAAACTTCAGTCACTTCTATGTCCCATGTAACAAAATTTAAAAAAGTTAGGCTGGGCCTGGTGGCTCACACCTATAATCCCAGCACTTCGAAAGGATGAAGTGGGAGGATCACCTCAGGCCAGGAATTCAAAACCAGCCTGGGCAACACAGCAAGACCCTGACTCTACAAAATATATTAAAAAAATTTTAACTAGATGTATGGGTGTGGTGGCACAAACCTATAGTCCCAGCTACTTGGGAGGCTGAGGCAGATGGATCACTTGAGCCCAGGAGTTCTAGGTTGCAGTGAGCTATGACTGCACCACTGCACTCCAACCTGGGTGACAAAGTGAGACTCTGTCTCTAAATTTAGGGGAAAAAATTATCAAATTAGCTATAACTTAAGCTTTGAATATATTATGCCCAATACTTTTATTAGGACCATGGATTCTGGCCCAACCTAGCAATTCTGATTATCTTAAATATGATAGTATGTCTGTGATATCTTATTAAATAAATTAAATAACAGGACTATTCTATCAAAGAATAGAATGGTGCTTGTAGTCCCAGCCACCCAGGAGGCTGAAGTAGGAGGATTGCTTCAGCCCAGAGGAGTCTGAGTCCGGCCTGGGCAACATAGTGACACCCTGGCTATTTAAAAACAAAAAAAGAATAGTGTGACTGAAATAACATTTCAGCCCTAAAGGTCTGGAGCCAGAATTCTATGTTTAGTTGCTTCAATGATTTACAGCAGATACTAACGATTTACTTGTCTACAAAGTGGAGAACTTGTGGAGCCTATTTATTATCAATAGAATATTCAAATACTATCTATATGTTTACAAGGCATAAAGTCATGGGCAAAATACTCCCTAGTACCAAGAGTTTAAATTGACTTTCAAATCACAGGGTCTTCTTTTTCACATTGATATGTTACATTGATACATTAGACGCTTCCTACAGTAAAAGGAAGAGAGATTAGAGTAAAAAAAAAAACACTTACAGATCTTAGGTAATGGTAATGAGAAAGATAGGAGGGAGCATAGAACACTATCACTCTTCTCACTGCTAGGGCAGTGTGGGCCAAAGTCAGCATAAATGGTAACATAAGACTGTTACCTGTATGACACATATTTAACTGTCAGAACTGAGAGGGATTAGGAATCACTCTCTACTGCCTACAGATAAGGAAATTTAAGTACAAAGAGGTGTAAAAACCTGAACTAGCAGGACTAATAAGCTATGGAGTCCCAGGTTCCCTCCCATCAGGGGAATGGAGCAGTCAAAGCCCTTACCCTGGTAATCTTCTGGTCTGTTTTTGTTGGATCCAAAAATCTTGATGGTAGGGAATCCCTGAACACCATACTGACCTCCCAGGGACTGATGTTTATCCACGTCAACTGCACCAACTTTTACAACATCCTGTGGGAATATAAAATTTTCTTTCAACTAGATTTCACAAGAACCCACCACCTGCTTCATGTAGACTCAGAGACAAGGTATAAGGGCAGGGTGAAGTCTGCAGAGTCGGCAAGGGCTTAGCCTTGACTACTAGAAGAGAATCTTAAATGGGACAACAGGTGAAATGTCAGCCAGCCCAGGGAGGGAACTCTGCAGCTCATAGAATTAGCATGGCTGACAGTAATTGTGTCATTTATCTGGGAAACAAAATGAATAAAAACAAACATAAAAATTAAAATGTGTATTATCCCCTTGTTCTCTACATGATTTTGGCAACAGAACCAGCATTTGAACTTTGATATGCAAATCAGCTTCCTGTTAGACCTTAAACTCATCTGCATACTTATTTAAACATACACAGGTGAATGTTTAAAATTTATACCATGGAAATCTTAAAAACTTACTTTTAATGCAGTTGCTGCTTTCTTCCATTCTGGTGTTAACCTTTGGCAGTGACCACACCTTTTGGGGGGAAGAAAACAAATAAGGCAACAGTTAAGGCCTTTGATCTTCAATTCAAAGAATTCAAAAATTCAGTTAAAAAAAAAAAATACCCATCAATGGTCTACTGAGTGAGATGCCCTTGCAAAGAGGACAAGCACTAATAAAACAGCGTCAGTGACCTGAGGGGCTCACCATTTTATTACTTACAGCAATCATTTTTGATATCATCCTAATAAAAAAAAAGCTTCCAAACTACTCAGTTAAATCATATTTAAAGAGTTTAAATAATCCCTATTATTTGTAACTCTATACCCAAACAGGCCGTCTAGAATTGATCTGATCCAATATGCCTCAATGTATGGAGTTGTAAGGCTAGGAAAAATGCAGATTCTTGGGCCCCATCAACGCAAAGTTCTTAGAGAAGGAAACCGCAGTTTAGTAAGTTCTACTTGTGATTCTCAAACCTATTAAGGTTTGATATTCCCTGATCCAGTCCAACCTTTGCATTTTGTAGAAAAGGCATCTGGCCTGGATCTCCTGTGCCTATGTCTCAGTGCTCTCTGGCTCTCACAAACTGCTGCTGGA
Source organism: Microcebus murinus (assembly GCF_040939455.1). Classification (NCBI taxonomy): domain Eukaryota; kingdom Metazoa; phylum Chordata; class Mammalia; order Primates; family Cheirogaleidae; genus Microcebus; species Microcebus murinus. Next base: position 8,036,463 of record NC_134106.1, read on the forward strand.
GTTAGAAACGGACACATAAACCCAAGTTATGAGCCCAACAAGCTGAAAAGCACATGACATGACACCACAAGATGGTGATGTGAGTGAGTGGGGTGGGGGAAGGCAGAGGAAAGGAAGACAAGAACACAAAAAAAGACAACCTTAACCTCACAGATACCAGTATTCAGAAAACATTACTGTGAAATGCAACACAGAAAATTGCTTCTAAAAGATTATATGCACACCAACCTGTTATGCTTTTACAATTTATCAAGATTAGTAGCTATACTGTTCATTTTCATTGCTGTGTAACACCCACTGTATGCAGATAACATTTTTTATTTTTCCATAAGTGATTTGATGCTTTTTAAACAAAGTAAATTCTAATTAGGTCTCTAAGGAACTAATGAGCAAACATCATGTGGTAGGACCATGATGAAACTTTTTATAGAGGATTTCATTTAATCAGCATAAAGCTAAAGGCAGGTCCTATTGTTATTTTCATCTTCCAGATGATAAGATGGATTTACCCCCAAATATAGCCACAGAGTTCCTGACAAGTTTTTGATTCTAAACACCACATCCTTTTTTTTTTTTTTAAGGCCTTGCTGATTTAAACACCACATTCTTAATCATCATGTAATATCACCTTCCACAGGGGCCTAAACTAAATCTCAATATTTGAAGTCAACATCTTTCAGGGGAATGTCCTGAAATGCTGTTTGTACATATTTACATATAGTATGTTCTGTTGCTTAGGTGAGATATTCTGAAGTCCACAAGTCAAAGTATTGCAGGATTTTATGTCTCTTTAATTTCACTTTATCTAAGAAAGGAAGATTTAAAAATTGGACAATGTTAGAACCTATACTCCCTTCAATCTGAATGTTAAGCAATTTTGATCTGCAGATAGATCAAAATGCCACATAAATATAAACATAGCACACATTCTAACCGAGGGGTTCTTCACCTGAGGTCTAGGTTCCCAAGGGCTGATATATAAAAACTTAGGGGGGGTCTATAAACTTGGATGTGGGGAAAAAGTCTATATTTTCACTAATCTGTAATTGGAATTAAGAATTTTCTTAAATTATCCATAGTTGATAAGTACTTGTGTCTTTGTCATGAATAAAAATCAGCTATTTTCATTATCACCACTACAGGTGTTTCAGAAACAGTTTGTACCCCTCACTATTTGGAGTTATGGTAGATGTTAGACCTGCTGCAGGATCCTAGCACAGGTTAAGCATCCCTGATCCACAAACTGAAATGCTCCAAAACCTGAGATTTTTTGATTGCCGACACGACAAGGAAATGCTCATTAGACCATTTCAGATTTTGGGTTAGGGATGCTCTACCAGTAAGTGTAACGCAAATATTACAAAATCCAAAAATACCTGAAATCTGAAACATTTCTGGTCCCAGGCATTTTGGATAAGGGATACTCAACCTGTATTTACTATACTATTAATAAATTACCATATCAAATTTATTTTAATCTTTTGATAACCATATTTCATCCTTTGTGATCTCATATGCTTTATTTAAAAATGTAAAATCTTTTTGTTTTGAGAGAGAGTCTCATTCTGTTGCCCAGGCTAGAATGCTGTGGCGTCAGCCTAGCTCACAGCAACCTCAAACTCCTGGGCTCAAGCAATCCTTCTGCCTCAGCCTCTCAAGTAGCTGGGACTACAGGCATGTGCCACCATGCCCAGCTAATTTTTTCTATATATTTTAAAATTTTTAGTAGAGATGGGGCTTTGCTCTTGCTCAGGTTGGTTTTGAACTCCTGACCTCGAATCCTGCAATCCTCCTGCCTCAGCTTCCCAGAGTGCTAGGATTACAGGTGTGAGCCACCACACCCGGCCTAAAAATGTAAAATCTTTCATTCTAAGAAAGAATTCAAGGCCTTTACCAAGCTGTCAAAGGAGTCCAAGCACAAAGAGGTTAAAAGCACCTGCTCTAATTAACCATTCTCTTACCCGCAACACTATGCAGTAAAACTCTGCCAGCGCAATAACAATTAACTACAGATCCAGATTCTGCCTTCTCGATTACACTGAGATAGTTTTAGAACGAGGTATATTCTCTTGTATTGCAGCTCTCAGAAACAAGGTCAATTACCCATGCCATAAATGATAAAACTTCAAATTTGTAAAAATTGCATACAAAGGCATTCAACAATGTAACAGTTTGTACAACTCTGTACAAGGTACTGTTTGTACATTTACTATTAATAATATAATTGCACTAACTCATACAGAATTAGCATTTTGATTTAACAAAAAACATAGGAGTCTTTAAAAAACAATAAAGATATTAAGGTGAACAGGATTCACAATGTGGTAGCATAAACTTTTAAAATAGAGAGTTTTAGACTGGGCACAGAAGTTCACACCGATTACCCCAGCACTCTGGAAGGCTGAGGCAGGAGGACTACTTGAGCTCAGGAGTTCAAGGTTACAGAGAGCTATGATTGTGCCACTGTGTACTCCTCTAGCCTAGGTGACAAGAGACAGACCTAAAATGTCTCCTTAAAAAAAAAAAAAAGCTGGCCGGGCGCGGTGGCTCACGCCTGTAATCCTAGCTCTCTGCCTGTAATCCTAGCTCTCTGGGAGGCCGAGGCGGGCGGATTGCTCAAGGTCAGGAGTTCAAAACCAGCCTGAGCAAGAGCGAGACCTCGTCTCTACTATAAATAGAAAGAAATTAATTGGCCAACTGATATATATATATATAAAAAATTAGCCGGGCATGATGGCATTTGCCTGTAGTCCCAGCTACTCAGGAGGCTGAGGCAGAAGGATCGCTCGAGCCCAGGAGTTTGAGGTTGCTGTGAGCTAGGCTGACGCCATGGCACTCACTCTAGCCTGGGCAACAAAGCGAGACTCTGTCTCAAAAAAAAGAAACAAAATAAGTCAACCACTGGTCCTTTACTCAAGATTCTGTTTTACTAGTTTCTCTTCTAGCCCCATCAACTCATCAAAGGATAGATCTTATTAAATTTTTTTTTTTTTTTTTTTTTTTTGTGAGACAGAGCCTCACTCTGTTGCCCAGGCTAGAGTGCTGTGGTGTCAACCTAGCTCACAGTAACCTCAAACTCCTGGGCTCAAGTGATCCTCCTGCCTCAGCCTCCCAAGTAGCTGGGACTGCAGGCATGTGCCACCTTGCCCAGCTAATTTTTTCTATATATTTTTAGTTGTCCAGCTAACTTCTTTCTATGTTTTAGTAGAGATGGGGTCTTGTTCTTGCTCAGGCTGGTCTGGAACTCCTGAGCTCAGAGGATCCACACGCCTCAGCCTCCCAGAGTGTTAGGATTACAGGCGTGAGCCACCACGCCTGGCCGATCTTCTAATAAAGTAGACAATTTGTGGAGTTCCCATTTTCCTCTCCTCTACTTCTTTTAAACAAGCAGTAAGCTAGATACACTAGATGATTTAGCAAAATCAAATTTTTACAGAGCATTTCCCCAATTTTACAAAGGATTAGAAATAATCTACAATTATTTGGTAATACTTACCATGGAGCATAGAATTCTACAAGCCACAAACTATCACTTTGAATGACTTCTCGGTTGAAATTTGATGGAGTTAATTCAATTACATCATCGCTAGAAGAATATAGACCATTCACTGCTAGAAAGAAGGTACAGCTCACCAGACCTAGAGTAACAACAAAAGCACATCAACAGCATTGTTCATGTTTTGACAGGAAACCTTGGTCAACTGGAGACCTCTTGAACTGACCAGGGTCTTTCTCACAGGAGAGTGGCCTGGCGCCTGGCCCCCCTGCCCTCCCTGCTGCAGTTGGAGCCCCTAGAATTTCACACCTACTGCTACGGGTTGCTGAGCAAGAAGGGAGCAGACAGTGCCCACTCCCACTTCCTGAGGTGCACTGGAAAAGATTTAATCACTGTTCTTAGTGGTTTTCATGTATTAACACCTTTATTCTTTATTACCTTTATTCTTTACAGTACTATTATTCTCATGTTTTGGGGAGAGCGCTGAAAAATTGAGAGGTTACCTCTAGCAGTGGAACGTTGGGCAATCCACATGGGATTTATTCCTCATGTCATTCAGTTGCAATATTAGCACTCTATTAAAACATTTTTTTATTTTTATTAAAACATTTTTGAAGGGAAAAATAATCATTTGTCTCTCCTACTAGACTGTGAGTCTCTCAAGGGCAATGATTATTTTTAATAATATTTCAAATAAATATTTTTATGTCTCTTAACACTATCCACAGCACATCAGAAAGAATTTTCATGTGAACAATGTTATAAAAGATACAGAGTCTACTGTATTATTATCATTATAGTTTAGCCACACTGTGGATCTTTTTGTTGGCTACTCTGGGAACTTAACTGGAATTTATAACAATAATAAAGGAAAAATTCTGAATATTTTAAGAACCCAAAAGTTTTTTGAATTAGCAATACTATCAAAATTTCAACTCCTTTAAAAGTTACACAGTCACGCGCCGGCACAATGATATTTCTACCAACGAAGGACGGCATATATGACAGTGGTCCCGTGAGATCATAATGGAGCTGAAAACTCTTATCTGCCTAGTGACGTCCTGATTACCCTGACCTGGTATAAACCTAGATTAACGTGTATGTTTGTGTCTTAGTTTTAACAGAAAAGCTTAAAAATCAACTCCCCCAAACCAAAACCTTTAAAAATAGAAAAAAGCTTATAGAATAAGGCTATATAGAAAATATTTTTGTACAGCTGTACAATGGGTTTGTGTTTTAAGCTAAGTGTTATTACAAAAGAGTCAAAAAGTTAAAAAAATTAACAAGTTAGTTAACAGTAAGATAAGGTTTATTACTGCAATTTTAAAAAATAAATTTAGTGTAATGTATGTGTATAGTGTTTATAAAGTCTACAGCAGTGTACAGTAATGCCCCAGGCCTTCATTCATCACTGACTCACCCAGAGCAACTTTCAGTCTTTCGAGTTCCATTCATGGTTAAATGCCCAGTACAAGTGTACCATTTTTAATCTTTTGTGTCATATTTTTACTGTCCTTTTCTACGTTTAGTTATTTAATACTGTTACAGGCTGTACAAAGTTGTAATCCTAGGAGCAAAGGCCTATGCCCCATATAGCTTTGGTGTGTAGTAGGTTGTACCTCCTAGGTTTGCATAAGGACACTATGACATTCGCACAATGACAAAAACTGCCTGACGAATTTCTCTGAATGTATCCCTGTTAAGTGACACATGACTATATATATAAAAATCTGTTTTCTAATCACATCCAGAACAATGGTAAATAATGGAATATCCTTGGATTATTCTTGACTTTCACAGAAATGGTTTCTCATTTGCATCATGCTAGCTTTGGGACTGAAACAGACATACTTAGGATGTTAAACAAATATCTATTTCTGTCTTTTCAGCATCTCTGAAGATGATGATATAATTTCTCTTAATCTGCTGATATAGCAAATTATAAGGAAGACTGTCCTGTCTTTTAAAGCAGTATGTTTATATACCACCTTAGTCACATTTTCATATGCTTACTTCATAAATGTAAGTTGGAAGATTTCAAGTGGCACTTTTTGGAATAACCCAATGGTAAATTTCTTCTGGAAGGAGTATACAACAATGTTAACCATTCTATTGCTAAATCTCTATCATATGGCACTTTCAATTTTCCAATCACTTTCAAATACATTAGATCACTTGATTTTTCACAGCATTACTAACTAGAAAGCAGGAATTATCCCCGTTTTGTAAATAAGGAAACAAAGGCAAAAAAAACTATTGGTCCATCCATGGTCATACATATGACAAGGGGCAGGGCAGTTATTTCCAAGCTTTTCTCATTAAAGCATGTTGTCTTTTTAGTGCTCAAGATAAAATGGTTCAATATATCATAGGCATGAATAAACAATTACATTATTCAAGATTCATATCACATTTGAATTATGGACATGGCTAATATGGTAGGAACTTATGAAATAAAACTGTAGACTTTATTAATAGTAAGGTGAAGCTACTAAAGGGTTATCATGGAGGGGTAAAATCAGATTTGCTATCTAGAATGAGTATGCTGGCTGCAATGTGGACAGTGGATGGAGGAATTATCAAGAAAGTGGTGTCACATAAACCAAGGGAAGTATGGAATGGGCAACAGTAACAAATGCTACTGGGAGATAAAGTAGGAAGGATGGAAAACTGTCTATTAGATTTAATGACGAAGTCACTAGGAGACCTGGTAGTTGTAGCGCAGAAGTGCAAATAAGAGCAGCCAGTTTGTGGAGGATGAGAGAGAGCAGGAGGAAACATGTTGGAGAGAACAATATAGATAACCCTCTAAACAAGTTTCATTACAAAGAATGGGAACAAGCAAACATGGGGTACAAGGAAGTTTTCTTCTTAAAGGTGGGAGTGATCTGAGCACGAAAGGAAGACATATATAGAGTGGGAGAGGCTAAATATACAGTACAGGGAATATCTGAACAAAATACCTTAATAGTATTTTGTCAGCAGGAGGAGACAGAACCCATAGTAGTGATGGAGTAACCTTTGATAGGATAATCTCCTTTTCCATTTCAAGAGGTGGGAAAAGATGAGCATAGATGGAGGTCAGACCAACCAAAGGGGGAGATGCTCCCCTGATAACTGTCCTGTCCAACATGGTAGCCACTAGCTATGTGCCAGCCGCCCCAAACTGAGAAGTGCTCTAAGTGTAAAAAAACCCACTGAATTTTGAAGACTCAGTGGACAGGAAAATGTAAACTAATCTCATCAATATTTTTCATGTTGAAATTACATGTTGAAATGATTTTAGATATGCTGGGTAAATACGTATTAAAATTAATTTCACTTGCTTCTTTTTGCCTTTTTAAATGTAGCTACTAGAAAATTTAAAATTACAAAATTACATATAAAGTTTGCATTGTATATTTATAGGAGAGTACTACTTAATCTTTTCATTGCTACAGAAAAGGTTAAGTAGTTTGACATGTTTAATAAAGCAAGTAAATCAAGAACATAAATAGAGACAGTCCTAATACTGAATAAGTTTTAATGTAAGATTGGTCCTGGATAATTCTCTATGGAGATCTACTACATTTAAATAAGTTTATCTTTTCTGTAAAATTATATATTGACACTTAACACAATGAGCCTATTGTGACATTTTCTTTTTTTTTTTTTTTTTTTTGAGACAGAGTCTCGCTTTGTTGCCTAGGCTAGAGTGAGTGCCGTGGCATCAGCCTCACTCACAGCAACCTCAAACTCCTGGGCTCAAGCGATCCTTCTGTCTCAGCCTCCCAAGTAGCTGGGACTACAGGCATGCGCCACCATGCCCGGCTAATTTTTTCTATATATATTAGTTGGCCAATTAGTTTCTTTCTATTTATAGTAGAGATGGGGTCTCGCTCTTGCTCAGGCTGGTTTTGAACTCCTGACCTTGAGCAATCCGCCCGCCTCGGCCTCCCAGAGAGCTAGGATTACAGGCGTGAGCCACCGCGCCCAGCCCCTATTGTGACATTTTCAAAAATGGAAAAGTAAAAAGTTCCACATTTTCCATATAAGTAATTATGGATTACTTACTACCCCCCATGTAACCGTTTTTAATGGCTGAACCAAGCTGCAAATCAACTACTGACCAAATTTTGATTGTTTCAAATTTTTCACAATTAACAGCCCAGTACTGACAATTCTCCTATTTTCCCCCTCCCTTCAAATAAATATGACTATTTCCTCAAAACAAATTCTTACAAGGGGGAATCAAGAAGCATGGCTAATATTTTGAAGTATCTGTCTAACCACTCTCCAGAAACTGGGATTTTTTCTGAGACAGGGTCTTGTTGCCTGGGCATAAGAGCAGTGGTGTCATCATAGCTCACTGCAACTTCAAAGTCCTGGGCTCAATCAATCCGTCAGCCTCGGCCTCCTGAGTACCTGGGACTACAGGCATGTGCCACCACACCTGGCTAATTTTTCTAGTTTTTGTAAAGACTGGGTCTCCCTATGTTGCCCAGACTGGTCTTGAACTCCTGACCTCAAGTGATCCTCCCACCTCAGCCTCCCAAAGTGCTAGGAAAACAGGCATGAGTCACCGCACCTGGACAGAAACCGAGATCTTTATTTTTTTTTTGGCAAGACAAAAGTAACAACACTTACATGGCTCTGCATACCAGGCATTGTTCTAAACATTTTACATATATTAACTCATTTAAGAACATGATGTGATATGTATCATCCTGCCCATTTTATAGACCAGGAAACTGAGACAAAGAATGGGTAACTTTATCGAAGGTCACATAATTAGAAAGAGATAGACCATTGGTTATGCAACCTAAATTTCTAACCGAAGGATTGGAGAATGCAGTGATCATATGAAGTGCCATTAGGTAGGCTGTGTCTGAGGAATTAGATATCTTCACTTCTCTTGACAATCAGGGACAGACACAAAGACTGCTCTTAAGGCTGTTACAAGCAGACTGGAGCCACCAAATGGATGGACCATGATTTTTCATCTCAGGAATGTGCTTCCTTTCCATACAAAGATGGTCGTGATTACTGACACTCAGTATAACATGGACTTGGGTTATTTCTTCCCCAGGAATGGACTTTTCGTTTGTCCTATTTTGTCTAGTTCTCACAAGAGCCTCCCCTCCTGTACATGGCTACCCAATGAAAATGTCTTCATGATTAAGGTTTGAGACCTACATTCCTTAAAAGGCACCATGACCTAGTAGAGTTACAAGAAATCAAACATACTACTAAGGAAAAAAAAGACAAAAGTGTAAATTCTGACAGCATAAAAGTAGCCAACAACTACCTCTCTAAATCTCCAAGAAAAAAAGAAAAAACTTGGACTCCTTTTAGGTGACAAAGTAGGTCAATGGTGCCCAATAATGTTCTATTTCTAAAATCTACATCACCATTCCACTCAGTGATAATGAGCACCAATGGGAAACTGGAACGTCCGAGTGTCTAGAAACTATGTGAGCAGATGGTTTTCCCATCTGTGGCTTTCCATTCCTTCGTTATAAATTCACTTCAGTAGCATCTCTGTCCCACACCTGCTAACGGAAGTATATGGTCCCAAAGCAGTCATCCAGAAACCAAGAGGTTTCCCAAAAAGGCCAAATAAAGAGTTAACTGATAGAATCACAGACTCTCTCGGAGCCTAGACCGACTTCATTCACGGGAAACTTAACAGAGACTAAAATCTCTTCCCCTCATTTATTCTTTCTACAGGAACACATCAAATATTTGTATTTTGTTTACCAACTCACCAATCCTCAGAACAACCTGATGGAGTACTATTATCAATCTCTAGAAGAACGAACTCTGTTGGAAAAGCACCGGCAGAAAGTGGTTAAGTAACTTGCTTCGGGTCCCACAGCTAGTAGATGGGAGACGGGAGGGCTGAGATTCGACCCCGCGGCCTGGATCCCGAGCTGCGGTTAACGACTGTTAGAGCATCCTCGCCGCGGCCAAGGCGACCCGGGCAAGGACGGGACCCTCAACCTCACCCACGACAGCCTCTAAAGCATCACTCCTAAGAATCCAGGCTTCACTTCGTTTTTGAGATCAACCCCATCAGTGCTCTCGCGCCGGGAGGCCAGCCCCTGGAAGGCACTGTTTCCCTTCTAAGGCAACTACGGACTCTTACTTCAGGACGGGGTTCCAATATTTTAGTTTTTTTAAAAGTAGGAACTGCATAAAACAGGTGGCAGAAATAGGCTGCAGTGCGAGGAGCCCGGGACCTTCGGTCCCCACACACTCGAGTTTGAGAAAGAGACCCAGACAAGGTCCCCCTGGCTCGCCCGGGACACCCGACCTCCCCGGGGACCCCGCGGAGCTGGGCTTCGCCGCTGTCCCCGCCCGGCTTCTCGGACGCAGCGCCCTGGGCTCGAGCCCACGGAGCTCCGGCCCGAGCGTCGCACACGTCCCCGCGAGGGCTGCAGGGCACCCCCAGGACGCCCTCCGGGCCCCACGCCCGCGTGGGGCACCGCACGCCGGCCCGGGCTCCCCAGCCATCCCCTGGGACGCCACGCAGCGTCCCGCGTGGCTGCGCCGGCGACCCCTGCGCACCGCGGGCAGGTCCGCTCGCGGCCGCCTCCCGCCGAGGGGGGCTTCGGGGCTCGGGGCCTTCCGGGCCGCCACCCACCCCCCGCCGCAGGCCCGCGCCTACCGAGCCCCAGGCGAGCCATGCCGAGCGCCGAGCCTCGTGCAGTCGCCGCCGCCGCCGTCTCAGCTCTGCTGCACGCCGCGCCCCCGCGCCCACGTCCCGCCCTCGGCTGGTCGGGCAGGCGGCTGGGCGGCCGCGCGGGGGCGGGCCGGAAGGCGCTCGCCGCGCCGTGGCCGCGGCCCATTGGTCCCAGCGCGTTTCGCTCACTCGCATAGCCAATGGGAGGCGGCCGGGTAGAGGTTACCGGTTTGGTTTTTTTCCTCGGGGGCGGTGGCTAGCGGCGGAAGGAGGGGTTTGCTGGGGGCGGGGCCTGCGAGGCCTCTGTTTCCGTCCCCTCCGGCCCTCTGGGTCTTTCCGGGTTCTGGGGACTTCTCCCTGGCTTGGTGGAGGCCAATACTGGGATGTCCTGTCTCAGTTTCTTAGTCTCCCCCGACCGCCTTTCCTCTGACGTGCAGCCCCAGCCCTCACTCGCCCACTGCCCCGCCCATCCTCCTCATCCCGCGGGAGAGTAACTCTTTGGGCCCTGAGTGCGTCTGCGACCTTGCTAGTCGTTCCTCTTGTGCCCAGAGTATTCCGTCAGAACACGTTTGCTAATGAGCACATGCTATACGTAACATTATTCGACAAGTTGAATTACTTGTAAAGTTCCTGCGTCCCAGGCGCATGACTGTGCAAAGCCTTTCACATGCATCATCTCTTTCTCTAGAACCCAAAGGCCTTGAGTTGCAGGGCTCCTCACTTACGTGAGCCACTACATCCTGGGGCGAGGGAGGGCTGGCAACGCGTTCACGTGGGCATGTGTTTTGTAAAATTTGTAAAAGTAAAATATTTTAAGCATAACAAGAACACTGTATCTTGCGGCGCTGATTCCCTCTTCTGTGTTTGGGAGTGGATGCGGGTCTTTTGTTTTTGTATTAGTAATTTCTCTGTAGTGTTTAATGCATAAGACAGCTCTAGCTTAAGCATTCGTGTACACAGGGTGCCAGGAGTGGTGGGGGCTGGCTGGTAGGCTTCCTGGAGAAAATGGCACTGCAGCTGTGGTTGGAAGATTTGTCAGGCAGACCTCTGAAATCACCGGGGCCTATCCGGTAAGCCCCGTGCCAGCTCTGGTTTACTTCACGGAGGCTGCTTGTTCTGGGATGGGAATTCTCAGCTCTGGTGCCCCAGGCTCCTCTGTATGTGAAAGTGCCTGGGAAGCCCACCCAGTGATCACAGGGCTGTTTGTGGATCAGAGCAAATGGCTATGACAGTGAAGAGACGGTCCAGCCAGGCCTGAGTGCTCTCCCTAGAGAGCACTTGAGGTGCAATGGCGAGTTTGTTTTTCTGACCCCTTCCCTGCACTTTACATATTTTCTCCCTTAAATATTCTACTGTTGCTGATCGAATTACAGTGAGGTCCTTTTCCTCCAGCCTAGAAAGGGAGGTCCTTTTCCTGCCAGGATGTAGGGATTTAGTTCCCCTTGCTCACAGAGGGCCCTCTCATTTCTTTTCATGCCAAGTTAGCCAAGTTAGTGTGTTACTTCATGTTAGACAATATTCATCTGAAATACTTCCATTCACTAAAAGGAAAGAGATAACGATGCATCCTATGGCAAGTGTTCTTTGGGTCATATTTCAACGTTGCCTATATACCTATAGGCAAAGAAACAGGTTTTCACGGTAAGTCGGAAACTTTGTCCCCATGGGCCACAGACATCACAGTTTCCATGATGCATTAATGGATGGAATTTGTCGACCCCAATCTCTCCAGGCCTGCTGTGTCAGGATAGCAATACTGCTCAGAAGGGAACCTTCTAATAAGGGTGGCTCACACTTCCAGAGCCTTCTATGTCCTGCATGGTCTCTGCACCAATCTGCTTCAGGACTGAACCTCTTGGAGAAACACAGACAAGACATAACGCCCTGCTAAATATTCTAGGGCACTGGCTGTTCTCCCAGGCTGTGGTACGGATGTGTAGCTCCATAGGTACTCGCCTCCATGAAACCTGTACACATACAGGCTTCTAAAAATGCACCAGGATAAGTGTCATTCATTTTTTTTCATTAAAACAAAATGCATAATGTTAAAAGACAAACTTTAGTTGAATTACATGTAATAGAGTTTAACTGAGGAAAGAATGATTGTAAAATCTGATAGCCCCACAAACCAGAAGAGATTCAGAGAGCCTCCCCAGCTGCCACGTGGTTGGAGAGGATTTATGGACAGAAAAAGGAAAATGATGTACAGAAAACAGAAGTGAGGTACAGACGCGGCCCGATTGGCTACGGCTGGGCGTTTGCCTTATCTGACCACAGCTCGGACAGTTAACCACCTGTGATTGGTCAAAACTCAATGATTGGCACAAGAGTAGGTTACAGCCAGTTACACATCCAGGTAGGCTACAGTTCACTATGTATGGAGCAACCTTTAGGCAGAACTTAAAATATGTAAAGAGGCAGACTTAGACTAAACGTAATTGAATAACATTAACCATGTAATTATGACAGACACTGTCCCAGGCACAGTCACTGGCCCCAGGAAGCACTAAGTCAGCAGAGAGGCAGGTTACACTGCAGGAGCCTCCTGTTCTGATAAAGAGAAGCCCTGGTAAAATGGAGCCAGAAGAATAACATCTTTTTTTTGTCTGTTTCTTCATTGTAGTAAAATACACATACGCTTTGCCATTTTGCCCATTTTGTTGTAGTTGTTGGGGGGTTTCCGGTAAAAACTGGAAAGCCTGTTACACAGATTTTAAAAGAACTGTAGCACTCACCCATTTTTCTTTTTTTTTTTTAATTTCTAATTTAATTATCTTTCCTAAGGCTATGGAAGACAAACCATTTTTAAGTGTACAACTCAGTAGCATTAAATACATTCACAATGTTGTGCAACCATCATCACCACCCATCTCCAGAACTTTCCCCAACCAGAAACTCTGTACCCATTAAGCAATAACTCCCCTCTCCTTGCTCCACCAGCCCTTGGTCACTTCTATTCAACTTTCGGTCTTTATGAATTTGGCTAATCTAGGTACTTCATATAAGTGGAATCATATTTGTCCTTTTGTGTCTGGTTTATTTATTACACATAATGCATATATGTTAACATACATGTTTTCAAGGTTCATCATGTTGTATGGTGCATCAGAATTCCATTCTTTCCTAAGGCTGAATAATATACCACATTTTGTTTATCCATTCATCTGTTGATGGACACAGACACGGGTTGTTTCCACTTTTAGGCTACTGTTGTTACAAGTATCTGAGTCCCTGCTTTCAATGCCTTGGGTCCTATCTCGGAGTGGAATTGCTGGCTCAGATGTAGGTCTATGTTTATTTTGGGGGGGAAGCACCAAGCAGGTTTCCACAGCAGCTGCTCCATTTTGTATTCCCACAGCAATGCACGAGCAATATAATTTCTGCACATCCACCAACACTTGTAATTTTCTGTTTTGTTGCTCATAGCCACCCTAATAGGTGTGAAGTGAAGAACAATCTATGAGCTGAGCATGGAAGAATGCATAGAACCAGTCAAGCAAAGAATGGGAAAGGAATATTCCTCCAGAAGAGGCAGCGGTGCCTGCAAAGGCAGGAAGGCCTCAGAGTTCTGGGACCTCCAAGTAGAATGGAGAAGTGTGGAGGCCAGGGAAAAGGTTGGGGTGCCAGAGAAAAGCCAGATGCGGAGGGCCACGGAGGTGGCCCCGGAAGTCAGGCTCTCCCGATAGCAGCGGGCCTCGGGAGCGGAGCAGCACGGTAGCTTGGAAGAGAGCGCAGGGTCTGCAGGCAGCCACTTTGGGCAGGAATTCCCAGCCCCCTCATCGACTGCGCGTCCTTAGCAAGTTACTCAACCTTCAAGCTTCAGCCTCCTCGGCTGTCAGCAGGGATACGACTGTACTTTGTCACAGGATAGCTAGGAGGTTTCAACGCGGCAATCCATGAAAATCACTTCACACAGCATCTGACCAGGACTTGGGCTCCCCGATTGTGAGCCATTGTTATGAAGAGGTGTTAATGGTCATCCTGATAAAACAGCAATAGTGCATTCACCCGAGGAAGACTGAGCATGGCCAGGCATCAGCCACCACCCAGCCACCATGGAGGACACAAAGGTAAGCCGAGCCTCTGCCCAGTGAGCCACTGGACTCTGGAGTCAGAGAAGCTGGGTTAGAATCCATGGTACATTATGTAAATTTTCTGCCAAATGACTGGTGTCATTATAAAAGAGGAATAGACACTGGAGATGCCTGTGCACAGGGAAGAGGCCACATGAGGGCACAGCAAGAGGCAGCTGTCTGCAAGCCGAGGAGAGAGGCCTCAGGAGAAACCAACTCTGTTGACACATTGACCTTGGACTTCCAGCCCCTAGAACTGTAAGAAAGTAAAGTTCTGTTGTTTAAGCCCCCTCGTCTGCGGTATTCTGTCGTGGCAGCCCTGGAAAGCTAACGTAATCCCCACTCGTTGAACTCGCGTATGCCGCGTGGGCCAGTCGGCGTGAGTAGAGAGGAGGCACGTCACTTCCGAGCAGCAGATGTAAGAGCCTGCATGCGGCTGTGCTGTGGGCTCCTTCCCCCTGCCCCAGGACAGCAGCCTTCCTGACAGAGGCTGCTCCATCACCTGGGCCCCGAGTGAAGCTGGCGCTGGGCAGAGCTGAAGCCAGCTGTGATGGACAGGTAGCACGAGTGAGAAATAAACTTGTGTTGTTGTAAACCACTGGGCTTAGGGTTGTTGTTACTGCAGCGCAACCTAGCCCGTCCTGTTTTAGAATCTAAGCTTCATGGCTGTGATCTTGGGTGAGCCTCTCCCTTTTCTGAGCCTCATTTTCCTTACGTATAAAAGGGGCATGTCAGTGCCTACCTTGCAGGGTTCATTCTTTCACTCAGCCGTGGTTCCTGAGCACCCACCACATGTCCACACTGTGCCAGGCCCCCAGTACGGCCAAAGCAGCACCTTTATGGTCCCTGCCCTCATGGACCATACAAAACATAAGGAAATGAACAAATAGATGATTACGAACTGTGACCATTACTGTGGTAGGCAGAACAATGGGAGCTTGAAGATGTCGGTGTCTCAACCCCCAGAATTTGGGAATATGTTACGTTACATGGCAACGGGGAAGTCGGTTGGCAGATGGAACTAAGGATTGCTGATCAGCTGAACTGCAAATAGGGAGATTATCCTGGATTACCTGGGTGGGTCCTGTAATCACCAGGGTCCCTGACAGTGGAAGAGGAAGGCAGGAGGGAGAGAGCAGAGAGATGGCAGCAGGAGAGGGACACAGCCTGCTGCCGCTGACTCTGAAGATGAGGAGGGACCGTGAGGCAGGTGTGCAGATGCCTCAAGAGCTGGGAAAGTGAAGAAAACAGACGCCACACTGGAGCTTCCAGAAGGAACGCAGCCCTGCCAGCACCTTGACTGTAGCCCAGTGAGACTCGTGTTGGACATCTGACCTACAGAGCTGTAAGATAGATTCGCACTGCTTTAAACCGCTAAGTTTGCGGTAATTTGTCACAACAGCTGTGAGAGACTGAACTGATTGGAAGGAGAAAAACAAAGGGCTGCAATAGAAAACACGGGAGTCAGGGTGACAGCTTTTGGGGGTGTGGTCAGGAAGGCTCTGCACACCTGAAACGGGCAGGGCCATAGAGGATGGACAGGGCTGGACAGGGCAGGCCTCGTGGTTTTCATGGAGGTTTAAGAAATTAATGACGGTGACAGCTTAGCCTCTTGCTCTATGCATAGGAAGCGATTCAGCACGTAGTAACTGTGATTGTAAGATTTATGCATAGTTTTAAGAAAAAATATAGAAAGTGAGAGAAAAAGCCATGTACCTTCAGGTCCCCATGTCTTTGCCTGTGCTTTGCCACCTGTCTAGGGCACCTTTTTCCTTTGTCCCTGCCAGGTAGAACCCCGTGCTAGTGCAAGGGGAGGCAAGGACAGATGGCATTCCAGCTCCTTCCCTGAGGGTTCTAATCTCTCAGGTACACCGGGTGCAGTGGGAGGCCGGGGTAAAGGGCAGGAGAGCGGAGCTGCAGCTGCAGTCCCCCGGTGTGGGGGCCTGAAATGACAAGAGAACCAACGGCAAAGAGGCAAAGAGACCTTCTGGTTTGTTCCTCAATACCCCTACTCCCACATAAAAAATTGTGAGGGAAACACATGCAAAGTCACATCATTTATCATCATGATTATTGCTAACCATAAGAAGTGAGGTGGGAATTTGAGTTTCTAATTCTATTCATTGTTCAAGAAAAAAAAAAATCAAGGTTTGTGGACTGTTCTTTCCTCCTCTTTAAACCATCTGGTTTATTCTTTTCTCGTTGGTGATCAAGGCTTTGAGGGAAGAACAGGAAGCATAGTCTGTTATACTTCAGAAAACATTCTTTCTCTTGTCCCTTCTGTCTTTTGCAGGAAAATGGCCTGGAGCTAGTGTTGATGGGCCCAGCTTGCAGCCAAGGCCAAGGGAACTTTCTGAAATTTTCTCAAATCCTGGTCACCCAACTGTGCCTACTCCATTCTTATTTATTGAACACCCAAAGAGCCATATCAAATATGTGCCCAAAGTTCTAGAATTCAAGGAACTTTGGTCATGTAAAATGTTTTCATTTTCTGCTCCTCAAGCCTACCATACTGCTAAGAAAAAAAAGTGAGTAGCATGGTTTCTGTCTCCCCAGGTTGCTGTGGCTGCTTAACTGGTGGGTGGCATCGGCCCCTGGGGCTGTGTGGGAGTCACCAGGCCTGTGCGCTTGTACGCTTGTGTGCTCTGCTCTCCGGTCTGTCCCGGTCCGGAGCATTTGCCTTCTGCCGCCACCCGACAGACTCCTTCCCCATCAGACCGCCTCAAGCGGACTGAGTTACTATTTTACTCTGTGATCTCATAGAACTTTCCATATATATCTTTTTTTTAATTTTGTTTTTTTTTTTTTTTTGAGACAGAGTCTTGCTCTGTTGCCCAGGCTAGAATGCTGTGGCATCAGCCTAGCTCACAGCAACCGCAAACTCCTGGGCTTAAGCAATCCTCCTGTCTTAGCCTCCAGAGTAGCTGGGACTACAGGCATGCACCACCATGGCCGCTAATTTTTTCTATATATTTTTAGTTGTACAGCTAATTTCCTTCTATTTTTAGTAGAGATGAGGGTCTTGCTCTTGTGCAGGCTGGTCTCAAACTCCTGAGCTCAAGCCATCCTCCCGACTTGGCTTCTCAGAGTGCTAGGATTACAGGCGTGAACCACCACACCCAGACTTCCATATACACCTTCACTGTAGTTTTTTATTTGTCTGCCTCCCTCATTGGACTGTAAGCTCCTACAGGCAGGGAACTTCTCTTAATCATCTGTGTACCCCTGGGATCTAGCACAGTGCCTGAAATCAGTAGCTAATCAGTCAATACTTCTCAAATGAAGGAAGGAAGAAATGGGAGAATGAATGAGTGAACTGTGGGCCCTTCTGTTGTTTGCATCTGTAGCCAAAGCTGCCTTTACACTTTGGCTTTCAGCTTGAAAGCCTGCCAGACCATCCTAGATTTCAGCAAAGTGTACCGGCAAGCCTAACTTTTGATGGTGGAAACTGCTTTTCATATTTCTTTTGTGCCCCCACAGCATGTAAGGTACCATAGGCCTTGGATCCATAGCTGTTGAGGGAGAGCCATTGTGTCCAGCTCCGCAGACTAGCCAATCCTTTTGTCATAATTTAACACAATCCTTGTGTTTTGAGTGTCACCTGTTAAATGACCCTGGGCCTGGGATTTGCATGTAGTTTTTAGTAAGCAGTTTGTGGTCAGGAGGTATTTGTCAGAGCTGGGATTTAAGCTGTGACACAAACAGCCCCTCACACAGTAGGTGACCCTGTGAAAATAGTTTGCGGCTGGACGGACAGGTGTGTGTCCAGGTCTTGCGATGTGCACTGTGCCCCCTGCTGACGTGAAGTGGAGACCACCCAAGTGTCCATCAACCGGAGGACACCTAGAGTGTGGGACTCTGACTTTCTGAGTCTGCGGGATCAAGCCGCAGGTCTTGCACCATGAAGAGTCCCCCAGGAGGCTGGTGGGGCAGTGACTGTCCCCGGGAGACAGGTGACTTCCCCGAGCATCTTCTCCTTTTATGTGCCGGTAGTCACCACTCCTTCTGGCCCTACAGACAGCACAGGGCTCACTGGCCCTGGGTTTCTTCAGTCTAACCGGGAGGGGTCCAGAGCTGACAGTCAGCCCTTGTGAAGATGAAAAGCACCTACCTTCAGGGGCCAGGAACCAGGAGAAACTGACAAAGCAGCCCGTCTTTTAGGAAGCCAACAAGTGCCAACCAGGGACCATGCAGGGAAATAGCTAAGACTATTCTGCTGCTAGACTATCTGGGTTCAAATCTTGAGTCTGTCACTTGCTGTGTGACCTCGGGCACCTAGTCTCTTTGGGCCTCAGTTTCTATATCTGCCAAATGGATATGGTAATAATTGTACCCTATCTCATGAGGTTGTTGAAAAGCTTGGAAGAGTTAATAGGTAAAAGTTCTTGGGAGAGCCTTCGTGGGCATATTGGAGTCTGAGGCAAAAGGAAAAATCTGTTATACTGCTCTTGTCTTTATTTAAAATTTTGAGATTTTGTTTATAATGAATTTTGCTTTAATTTTGATTTTTAAAAATATTGCATTAATTTATTATTTTTCTTGATGACTGATGCTTTGATACCCCCTTAAACTTTGCATCTGAAATGAGAGCCTCAACTTCCCCGCCCTGGTCCTGGTTCTTAGAACAATCTTTGGTGGATACCAAGTTCTAGCCGCTATCCTTCCATTGAGCACCTTTCTCCGCCCTGATTCTAGAAGTCTTAATTGTCATGACAGAAAATTCACGAATGCATAAGAAAGAAATAAACATCGCCCATACCCATTTCCTTCCTGGAAAGGACTATCGTTTACATCGGAGTGCACATCTTTCCAGGCTTTTTTCTTTTCTTTCTTTCTTTTGAGACAGAGTCTCACTCTGTTGCCTGGACTAGAGTGCTGTGGTGTCAGCCTCGCTCACAGCAACCTCAAACTCCTGGGCTCAAGCCATCCTTCTGTCTCAGCCTCCCAAGTAGCTGAGACTACAGGCATGCACCACCATGCCCGGCTAATTTTTTCTATATATTTTTAGTTGTCCAATTAATTTCTTTCTATTTTTTTTAGTAGAGACGGGGTCTCGCTCTTGCTCAGGCTGGTTTCTAACTCCTGACCTTGAGCGATCCCCTGTCTCAGCCTCCCAGAATGCTAGGATTACAGGCGTGAGCCACTGAGCCCGGCCCAGGCTTTTTTCTTATGTGAATAGATATTTTTTAATTGGGATCATATTTCATATACATGCTAGTATTTTTTAACATAATTATTTATTAAGTGTTTTTCTATCATAACATAAGCTTCAATTATGTGTTTTTTTGACGGACTAATCGTCTTTCTCATGAATGTAATGTAATTCATGTAAAAGGTCCTCAATTGTCAGACATTTTGTTTCTTTTTTTTTGTCCTGTTTTAAGTGATCTTGTACTGACCATTGTATCCATTATTAGTATTGATTATAAGCAATATCTGGTTCAAGCTTGTTTTTTTTTTTTTTTTTTTAAAGAGACAGGGTCTTCCTATGTCGCCCAGGCTGGTCTCAAACTCTGGTCTCAAGTGATCTTGCCACCTCTGCCTCCCAAATTGTGGGTATTACAGGCATGAGCCACCACACCCAGCCTCAAGCTCACTTAAATAGAATAAGGTGACTGTGTGTTCAGGACCGGGCTGTCTCACAGAGCCCAAGGGCCAGAGTGTAGCCTGACTTCAGGCACAGACCAGACCAGGAAGTGAAAGGTACCAGGAATTGAGATGCCAGCTCTCCATCACTCACCTCCCCATCTGTGTCATTCTTTCTTCTACTGACTCCACGTGGTGGGAGTTTCCTAGGTCTGCCATACAAGGCGTCATATATTGAAAACACCAGAAATTTATCATTTCACAGTTCTGGAGGCCTGAAGTCTGAAATCAAGGGGTCAGCATGACCCTGCTGTCTCTGAAAGCTAGGGGATCCTCCCTGGTCTCTTCCAGCTTCTCGTGGGTTTCCGGCAGTCCTGGGCGTTCCTTGGCTTGGAGACACAGGTTTCAGATCTCTGCCTGCGTCATCACATGGCTTTCTCCCTGCGTGCCTGTGTGTCTCTGTACCTGTGTCTCTTCTCCTCTTATGAGGATGCCAGGCTTATGGGAACAAGGGTCCGTCCTACTCCTGTATGATCTCATCTTAATTACATCTGCAATGACCCTATATCCAAGAAAGGTCACATTCCAAGGTACTGGGGGTTAGGGACACAAGTCAACCCATAACACACACACACACACATATATATATACTTGGAATATATTTCCAAGTATGGAAATTTCTGACACTGGCCACAGTTTGGGTAGATATTTAAGGACCAGAAAGGAAATCTAAAAATAACTTTTTATTTTGAAAGAAATTCCAACTTATAGACAAGTTACAAGAATAAAAATAGTACAAAAAATTCCCATCTATCCTTTTCCCAGTCACTGATTATTAACCAATTGCTTTATCATTTGCTCTCTTTCTTTGTGTGAGTATGCATGTGTGTGTGAGTGTGTGTGTGGTTATTCTCTTACATAACCACAGTGCAGATATCAACTTTAATTTAACATCGATACAATACTTCATCTAATTGTGTCAGCTGACCCATTAATGTCCTTTTTTTACAAAACATTTTTTCTCCCTCTTTCACAGGATCCAGTCTAGAGTCAGGTATTGAATTATATTGTCATGTCTCTTTAGCCTCTACTAATCTGGAACATTTCTGTGGCCTTTGCATTTTATGGCATTGACACTTTGGAAGAATACAGTCTCTCGTCCTGCTTTTTAAAATATAACATTCTTCATTTGGGCTTATTGAACTTTCCTTGCGATTGGACTCATGTTGTATCCTCTTGCCAGGAAGGCCACATGAGTGACTGTGGCTCTTTTCTTCACGAAGCCCTCACTGGTCCAGTCATCTTGCTTTCCCAGATCCCAGCAGGCAAGCTTCTCCTTCACAGGATCGGATACGGCAGAGCTGAGGAAGGCCTCAGAGGATACGACCTGAACCTTCTATTTTATGGTGGGAGGAGTGGAGGTGGCTCGCCAGGAAGAGAGCTCAGGTGACCTGGCCAAGGACACTTACAGAGCATGTGCTCAGCACAGTATAGGCTTTCAAGAAACATCCTCGTTCGACTTAGTTAACGGCATATCAAAGACCAGAACCACGTTCCTTGACTTGATTCCCAGATTCAAGCTCTTTCCCCCATAATCTGCTGCCTCCTGCAAGACTTGTGTGACTCCTCCAACCCTCCACACTCACGGTTCTTTGCTGACGTCCACAGGAACACAAGTGACATGTGCAAACACGCCCATGGCACTTCCAACCTGCCAGGCACCACTCTAACTTTGTCTTCTGCTCAGGAAGCCCAGTGGGCTTTTCATAAGTGAAAGCGATGTTATTAAAAGGCTACCTTTAATTACTCTATACTTTAGATAAATTAGCCAACGGTTTGCAGATGTGAGTACTTCATATTATTAGCAAAAAGTCACTTGCCTCATACCTAATAGCCAATGGTGACGCTGTTACGACACAGCGGCTACAGTTGTGGCTGCAAACCTCCTCCATCTAACTCTAAGGGACTCCCAGGTGCCGGTTCTGAGTTCTGGTCACCCAGACCATCTTTCCAGATAGGAGCAAAGAACTGTCCCCAAGCACCAATGTTGAGAGGGACTCTTGTTTTAGGGCTTGTGGCAGAGACTGTGAACTATCAAAATCCTTTCCCTTCTTCGTCTGCAGTGACAGAATTATAGCCAGGTACACACTGCCTGCTACACTCCTCCCCCGCCTGCCCTGGCAGGTGTCCAAGGCCTTGGCAATGGAATGAGAGCGGAAGTGATATTCACAACTACTTACCCTGGGAGTCTCTTCTCTCTTCCCACCCGCTGGTGGGAAGGGATTAATGTCAACCCTACAGACCCTGGGTTACAAAGTGGACTCAGGTCCCATTTCCTTGGAACGTACTTCTCTCTCCCCACCCGCTGGTGCTTAGACGGGGGGCACCCCAACTTCTACCATGCAGACCACACAGTGCCCTTGGGGATGCTGGGGCAGTGACACGGAAGGAACCCAAATCTGGAATGACCAGGAAGATCGGTGTTGTGCACTGACCTGGACCCTCACTGTGTAGCTGTTACTTTAGAGAGAAATAAGATTCTGTAGTTTTAAGCCATTATACTTTAAAATCATTTGCCTGGCAGTTTAGCTTTACTTTGACTAATACAAAGCTTAATGTTGCCACAGTGAAGAACGTGGGCTGACATGCCAACACAGAGGACTGGGCAGACCCAGCCAGGGACACGCACGTCTTCCCGGGGCGCCTGGGAGACAGGCGACACCTCCTCTCTGGACCTTCTGGTCCTTTCTGAGGCTCGGGTCACAGGCAGAGGAGGGTCTAGCTCCCAGCAGGGAAGAGGCAGGTGAAGGCTTTTAAAAAAAATTGTGAAAATACTCAAAACATGAAATCTATCACTTTACCATTTTTAAGAGTACAGTTAAGTGGCATTAAGTATGTTCACCTCGTTGTGCAACCATCAGCACCTTCACCGGCAGAGTTTTTTCATCATCTGAACGGAAACTCTGCCCCCAGTAAACATGAACTCCCCATTCCCCCTCCTCTAGCCCCTGGCAACCACCGTCCTACTGTCTGTCTCTGTGAGCATGACTACTCTGGACACCTCGGATTCGTTCTATTTGTTTTTTTTTTTTTTTTTTTTGAGACAGTATCACTGTGTTGCCCGGGCTAGAGTGTCCTGGCATCAGCCTAGCTCACAGCAACCTCAAACTCCTGGGCTCAGGTGATCCTCCTGCCTCAGCCTCAGAGTAGCTGGGACTACAGGCATGTGCCACCATGCCAGGCTAATTTTTTCTATTTTTAGTTGTTTGGCTAATTTCTTTCTATTTATAGTAGAGACAAGGTCTCATTCTTGCTCAGGCTGGTCTCGAACTCCTGAGCTCAAGCAATCCTCCCACCTTGGCCTCTCAGAGTGCTAGGATTACAGGCGTGAGCCACCGCGCCAGGCCAGATTTGTCCTTTTGGGAGTGGCTTATGCCACTTAGCATAATGTTTCTAAGGTTCATCCACGCTGTAGCATGTGCCAGCATTTTTTTTCTTCTTAAAGCTGAATCACATTCCATTGCATGGGGAGACCACGTTTGTTGACCCATTCTTCTGTTGGTGGACACTTGGATTGTTCCACCTTTTGGCTCTTGTGAACAGATGGAGGCTTCTACTCTGGGCTGTCCTCTCCTTTCTGGGTGCGCCAGCCGAGGAGGTTTTGGATACCTCATGGGCCTTTGCCTTGCCAGGGAGTGGGCCGGAGCAGATGCCTAGGCTGAAAGCGAGCGAGAGAAGAGGAGAGGGGTGGGGAACAGGAGAAGCCATCACTGGGCGTTCGCCATGTGCCAGGCCTCACATACGTGAACCTGTTAACACTGCTTTTGTTAACGGCAAAACGTTACAGTGCTGGAAAGGCTTGCTCCTTGAAAGCACAGACTGTTAGAAACGTTGCTGTTGGAGATATATAAAGAATGGAATATCCCTCTCTTCTTTGAAGGACCTGAGTCATTTTGACACTGAAAAGCCTCAATTCCCAACTCAGGGCTTTCTGGACATGGCATTGCACGTTCATCTTCGTAGTTCCAAGGAAATGGGACCTGAGTCTGCTTTGTAGCCCAGGGCTGACATTAGTCCCTTTATACACAGTCCTGTTTTGCTTTAAGCCTATTAAAACACGACTTCATTTAAATGTTACCTATACTCTTCCCTTCTCCTAGAAATCCTGTTTCCTCCTTTGTCGCCCGAGGCTTACTCTGCAGTCCCCGAGTGCCCCCTCGCTGCAGCAAGCCCAGACGCCTCTCCGTGCCACCTGCAGGTGTCCCCTGCGGTCTTTAGCACATGAGCATTCCACGTGTCGTGTCACGTTACACATTACTATTCTCATCTTACTGAAGGGGACACTGGTGTCCGGAGAAGTTCTCTGCGAGGCATCAGCTGGGTGGCCCGCAGGCTGGGAGCTGGGCCCGTCCGCAGGCCAGCTCACTCACACGTCTGGAAATTGTCACTGACATTAGCTGCTGGGACCTCAGCTGGGGCCGGTGGTCGGAACACCTGCACGTGCCTGTCCCCAAGGTCTCTTCTCCCGGGCCAGTGGTGCTGTCCTCTCTCGCCTGGAAGCTGAGTTCCCAGAGTGAGCGTCAGGAAGAGGAAGCTGCCAGTTTAAGGCCTGGGCCTGGGAACGGACACTGGCCAAGCAGGTCGGAGGGCCCAGATCGAAGGGAAGGGGACATACACCCTACCTCTCAGTGAGAAGAGTGTCAAAGAATTTTGAGGCCATGTTTTAAAACAGCCTTTGGAATTTTACTTTATTAAGGAGTTAGAAATGTATTCGTAGTTTGGAACGCCCTCTTCCCACCTTTCTGCTGTTGAAATCCTGCCTGTCCTTTGCGGCCTGGCTGAAGTCTGTCCCCTTCCTGCTCCTTTCTCTTTGCTCTCAGTTGAAATTAATCACAGCCGCATCAGCCCTTCCGAAGCTCGCCTTTGTCTCTGGCTTCCCTTGTCCCTTCCATGGCTCCGTAAGCCAGTGGGAAGCGAGATGGAGTTGATTTATCCTCCTCGTAGGGACTGACAGCGCACCTGACACAGGTACCTTGTACCCATACATGAGCGTCAAATAAATGATACAGCTGGGAAGGCAAGGGGGTAGAGAGAAGAGAAAGAGGGGTCAGGGGGCCAGTCCCTGGTTTCCCCTGGAGGCCTCTGGCTGTGTGTTTGGGTGGTGACTTCCCTCAGCAGTATCTGAGTTCATGCCAAGTAAACATCTAGGAGGAAGCATTGTTGGCAAATTCAGCACGTTTCCCTCTGCAGGGCTGTAAGTGCTTCTGCGGCTTTAAAGATCCCAGCCAAGGACAATCATAAATGATTTTTAATGTAGCACGGCAAACAGAGATAAGTGGGCATATGTTACCTATCAGGAAACTTCCATAAGGAGGCATTGAGTAGGGTAATAGTATCTCCACCCTCTATGTCATCCAATGAATCAATTAGGCGGCCCAAGCACCGACTCCGTAGCATTTGGTTGTACGTTCTGGTCTGGCTTTGCGTTCCTAAATAATTTGAAAATTCTCCAGGCAAAGCTAAAACCAGCAACATATGGCGGCCTCTGCCAAAGCGAGGTCTGAGGCTGAGCCTTCGTTGTGGCTGTCGCTGCTCTAGCTGTGAGTGCAGCTTCCTGTGGACAGAGGACCCTCCACCCCCTTCCTGACTGTCCTGCGATGCCGGCTCTCCAGCTGGACCTTCGCTACACGTCGTGGAGAGCTTTATGCCTCATACCCCATGACATGTCCGGGGCTCATCTTAGAATCCTCTGGTGTCCTGTGTTGGTTTGCATCCATCTGCTTTAGGACTAGACTATGCCGGATGATGTGCTGACTCTCTTCTCCAGAAGCAGAGATGGTCTGTACAAATCACCTTGCTCGATCTCCCCTGTGGTTCAGAGGTTAAAGCTCTGATGCTAACACAGCCAAGGAACAAAACCCGAGGGTTTAGTCTAATGGGCGACAGCCAAGCTCACCTGCCACAAAGCAATTCCCCTCTTCTCCCCCGCCTGGCACCATCCTTATTATTTGCCACTCGGGACGTAGCAGGCGATGGCTAATGCTTTGTCATGCCTCTAGTCTGTCACTGCCTCTGACGCATGGTCTTCCAGCATGCTAGCTCTGACGCTTCCTTAACATCCTGCCATGGCTCTGCACGATCTTCGGGATAAAGTGGGAGAAGGTTGGGAAGAAGGAAATCTCTGTTCAGTACCTCTTTTCCCATCAAACGCTTTCTCATCTGCACCAAGACACCCACCATCCAGTTGCTGGAACCAAAAATCTCATTGGCTCTCTGTCCATCACTCGCTCCCGACACTCGCTAGCAGGTTCTGACAGCTCTAGCACCAACACGAATTCAAAATCTGCCGACATTTTCCAACAACCATTACCCTGCTGGTTCCAACGGTTACCTGGACTTGCAGTGGCCTCGCAGGGTCCACAGTGGCGGCTCCCTGCTGCAGCGGAAGCCGTGGCCTGCACCAGATCCCGTGTCGGGATGCACACTCATTCCCCAGCCGTTGAGAGTGTTGGCTGCTGTCACCTCAAGGCCGTGTCCCTCTGTTGGCCAAAAAGAGCAGCCTCGCCCAAGGTTATGCCCCCTCCCTACCTCCAGTTTGCTTTATTTTTATACCAATTTTTCAGTTTAAAATGCATCAGACATTCACTGGGCAGGGAGGGGCTGCAGAGGGGGAGAAGGAGGGGGAGACGGCACAAGTAAGCTGCAGTTAGCCAGGTTTCCCATTAACAAGTGCTCCTCCTGTAATCCTAGCACTCTGGGAGGCCGAGGCGGGTGGATTGCTTGAGGTCAGGAGTTCGAAACCAGCCTGAGCAAGAGCGAGACCCCGTCTCTACTATAAATAGAAAGAAATTAATTGGCCAACTGATAGATACAGAAAAAATTAGCTGGGCATGGTGGCACATGCCTATAGTCCCAGCTACTTGTGAGGCTGAGGCAGGAGGATTGCTTGAGCCCAGGAGTTTGAGGTTGCTGTGAGCTAGGCTGACGCCACGGCACTCACTCTAGCCTGGGCAACAAAGCATGACTCTGTCTCAAAAAACAAACAAACAAACAAAAAACAAACAAGTGCCACGTGTCAAGGCCACAGGCATAGGCGTGAGCACTCACTACCCAAGTTGATGTCGCCAGGGAGCCCAGAGGAGCACGAGGGCTTGTCTCCTCTCCTCCCCACACCCACCAGGGCCCAGGACGCCCTCCCATCTGTGCAGACGGCAGCCGGGCCAAGAGCGGCAGGCACAAAACCGCGTCCCCACCTGGTCTGTGCTGGCAGGCCACGCTGGGCAGGGCGCAGCCTCGCTGTCTCAGGTTCCCCTGCCTGCCCCTGGGGACTCACGTCTGATTCCTTGGAGGAGGACGGGGGCTGGGAGTAAAGCACCGTGTGAGACTGCGGCACAAGCACGCTACTAGGAAACTCTTGCTTTAGAGGCGGCACAAAGGAAGATGACCCCTGGCTCTGGCTCTCTGGAAGCTGTGGAGTGATTCCCCAGCACCAGGCCCTAAGACATGCAGGCCCCCTGGGGACGTCCAGAAACGCTCTGGGCAGTCGGGGAGCCGGGGCCCCCGGTCGGTGAAGCAGGACTCGCTCCTCCTTACCTATTAAGGTGCTCACCTCATTCCCCCAACCCTGGCGTGGTCTGGGACTGCTGATGCACCGTGGCATTCCCAGTGTCATCCCCGACACTGTCTCCAGTGACCCAGGACAGTCTCTCTTGCGGGGCTGGGTCCCCAGGCCGTTTCCGTCCTTGCACCATCCACAGCAGGTCTCCGTGCCCTCCTCGTTCCTGAGCGAGAACCTGCTTCACCCCGTGCTGCAGGAAGGGGGGTGTTTGGCCCGGATGGATGCAGGGCTGGGAGAAAGGTCTGTGTTGTACCCCTCAGCTTCTCGTCCCACGGAATGGCCTCTCTCCCAGGGTGTCTTCTGGGCCACCCGCACCCAGAGACATGGCTCGAGGAGACCCCTGCCGGGAGCCCCCCAGCACGGCTGGCTCCTGCAGCCTCTGGAACCCTCCTGACTAGAGACCCTCTCCCCTCCCTTGGTTGAGCCCTTCGGCTCTGCCCTGCTTCTCCGAGCGACGGTTCTCCTGCCTATGACTTTGCCAAAAGCGGCACACGGAGCATGTTGACTTTATTATCTCCAAACAAAAGATGCTGTCGTTGCTGGATCTGCCCTTGTTAGAAGGCACAGTGGGGATTATAAACATTTTTTTTCCCCTTTTCACAAAATCAATCACCAAGTCTTACCACATTTGAAACCTAAATGACATTTTCTCCTCTCCGGTCAAAATAAATCCTGGCTCAGATTCCAGCATGTGTGGCCTGGGCTACTGCAGCAGCCTCCGGTTGTTCCTTCCATGTCATCCTTCCCAGAGCTTTGCAGAGACTGAGAGGCCCAGGCCCCCTCTTTGTTTTATTTTTTGAAATATTGAAAAACAAACACATGTCAAAGCAGGGTTCCAAGGTTATGATGGATTTTAAATGTTTACTTTTAAAGGAATTGATGCTTTAAATTAAAGAATGTAATTTTATCTGGTTGTGCTAGTCACAAAGACATCGAATATTTGTCGTTGTTGTTGTTGTAGTTCTTAGTGTAGGACACCACGAGTCATGTGACCTGTAAAAGCCCAGACCAGACATGCTGGAACCTGAGCCAGGATTTATTTTGGCTGGAGAGGAGAAGATGTCACTTAGGTTTCAAATTTGGTAAGATTTGGTGATTGATTTTGTGAAAGGGAAAACAAGTTTTATGAACATCACGTCTTCCTGCCCTGCTGTACATCCTTGTGGTTACATTTTGAATCTCACTCAAAGTTGACCTCCAAAGTCCAACCGTGGATTCCTTTGAGAATGAGAAGCCAGGCCAAAGGGTCCCTCCAGCCACCGATGATGGCACAAATCAAACTTTGCTGGCTCTGTGGTGGTACCATGAAGTCCAAATGCCTTCCCAAGGCCGCTGGGCTCGCCCTCTGAGCTCCGGCCACCTCCAGGTGCTTCAGGTGTCTTGCATGGAGCCTTTGCTCTCTGTCTTCGCCTAGAATGCCTGCCCCCACCCTGCCTGGCTGACACTCACCCTTTAAGTGTAAGACCACGTATCACCCCAGGGAGGGTGAGAGGCTGCTGCTTCCCCGAGCTCCCTGGCATCCTGTGCTGCTGCCTTCCCACCACGTGTGGAATGGACGTCCGAGTCTGCCCCTCCAGCGCCGGTGCAGAGCTCAAAGACAAGGTCCATGACTGGGTAGGTCGTGTCTACATTCCCAGCTCCTAGCATGGCCCAGGAAAATGCATGAATGCTGCAATGAATAAATGTGCAAGTTTGTGAAACGCCACAGACCTCTGTGCCTATCAGTTCTTTGTTTGTTTGGGGCTGGCTCATTTTGTTTGAACTGGTGCTCCTGCCAAGTTCCGGCCCAAGGGTCAAGATTCCCTAGGGCAACTTCCTGGGGGGCGTGGTTATGGCGCAAGGACAACCACAGCGACCAGCAGGTGGCGCCAGGTCCCTTTCCTGGAAAGTTGCAGTGTGTTTCCTCTGCAGGGATCAGAGAGCACATTCCAATTCCAAGCATGATTCTTCTAGATCATTTTCTGGAGCTCACTTTAAAAAATAAAAATAATCACAAATCCCAAGTCAAGGCCATGGAGACAAAGCAATTTCGTAAGAGAGATATAATTCAGTTAAAGAGAGAAATTAGTCCAAGTAAATATGCAGAATGTAGCCTCAAACTTAGAGCTGAACTGAGATGCTCCTATGGGTCATCTGGTCACCCCCTGCTCCGGCAGCCGAGGTCCCCGAGAGGGCGTGACTGTGCCCCTGGACACATGTGGAGTCCACCTGCTTAGCACAGGTTTCCTTTTGACCTCCGAGGCCAGGGTGGCGGAGCTACCCTACTCCAGGGCCTGTTGGCACTGCAGTCTATGTGGACAGTGCCTCTGAACTCGAGGAAGCGCCTGCACTGGCCCATCTCTGAGGGCCGTCCCAGCTGTGCAAAGTCACTCGGCTTATAACAGGCAACCGCCCTGGCCCCATCCCTTCTCCAGGTCCCTCCTGACTGTGCGCCTCCCCGGGACTGTGGCTGTAGTCCCTCCACTGCCACCTGCGAACACTGTGTTATCTGACAGTCCTACCTCTCAGGGCAAGGATGGGTCATTTGTCAGACCTCTCCATAGCCAGGACGGGCTGCGTCACCAGGTGCTGATTCAGGCACAGCAAGCAGCCCTCGGACTGATGTCCCAGCCACTTCGGTGCCCAGAAGGGGTCCCCTGTCTGGCAGACACAGGTAGTCTGGTCACTGGACAGGTTGACGTTCACTGAACACGCAGTGATTGACACCATTATCTCCTTCACTAAGTGACTCTCTGTGTGTCCAACGGATTCCAGGGCCTGACACCATGGAGCTTCCGAGCTGGTTCCCTCCTTCTCCCCACTGCCGCCGCCTTCCTGGCCCTCTGCTGTCCTTTGCTGGTTAGCCAGCCATGGGGGGGTGATCGTCTTCTCAATCCTCTCCCCTAAAACCTCACTCTCTCCCATGTGCCAGGAAGTTCTTTGCTGGGTGTTGGGGGTCATCCCCAGGCCTCTGAGACACAGGCAAACAATCCACCACCCCAGCGCGGCAAGATCAGAACGCGGCACAGGGAGGGGAGCCCCGAGGGCATCCCGGAGGACAGATGTTCTCTGTGGCTTACAGGAAACGAGGGCATGGGTGCCCTCTTCTGTATTCATGACTCTGTCCAGGCAATAAGAGACTCAGCCCCCTGGACTTCCAGGGCCCTGTGTGGGGCACACCCTGTGCAACACCCTTGCAGGCTGCAAAGAGAGTGGGTGGCACTGAGGCCAGGGGCGTGCAGACCTGAAGTCCCAGGCTATGCCGCTATGCCTGCAGAGGGCAAATGCTACGCAGAGCGTTCCCGATGGTTCCTTGGGGGTGGCAGATTTAGCAGCAGGCACTTTCCGTGGGAAGGCTGGGCGTGCAATGGCATCTCAGTGCTCTGCTGGCATCCTAGGATCCAACAACACCCAACACCTCCAAAAGCGAAGGGAGGGACTGGGTGAATCATCAATATCATTCCCCTATGAGGATCCAAAACTGCAACATAAGATTCAGGAAAAAAACACAAACTTCTGAAAAACCAAACTTTATCCTTTTTTTTTTTTTGTCATAAGGAGGAAAAAGGAGTTATATATGTTTTCAGATTATAAGTTAATGAAACTACGTTATAAATATTTTTGAAGATATGAAAGAAAATAATTCCTATTGTTCTATTCCCCCAGCCCAATCCGGTTAGAATTAATTTCAACAGATATTTACAGAGCACCTGCGATATTCCAGGCAGAATTCTAGGTGCTGGGGATATGGCGGGTAATGAAACAGATGACAGTCCTGCCATCAGTGGCATCACAATAAAGCACACCCACCCCAGGGCCCAGCGACTCAACGCCAGGCACACACTCAGCACACAGGTACATAGGTTCACCAAAAGGCAGACGCCAGAATGCCCAGAGAGCAGCAGGACTTGTGACCACTCAACTGCCCATCAGCAGTGGAAGGACAAATTGTGTCTACAGACACACTCATCATCTGCATCTCACAAACAGAACACATGGGCACCCTACCTGTGCAAAGTGCAAGCCAGGAGCCCTGATCCGCGGTGTCCTAGCAGGTACCCCTGGTGGGAGCAGTGACCCCAAGGGGCCACAGGGGGGCGCTTCTGCTCTGCTCCTGATCTGCGTGGGTAGCTCCGTGTGATTGTGGATTTCGAGCTGTTTGCTTAGGATTCGTGTACTTTTCTCTGTATGTGTTATACTTCAATAAAATGTTTGCATTAAAAAACTGGTGCTAAGGTGGAGCCTGCCAAGTCTCCTGTGACACGCAATGTGGCCCCGACCTCAAGCCCCCAGGCTGGCTGAATCTTGCTGTCAGGGTCCATCTTCCCCCCTAGCGGGCAGGTCCAGGCAGAAGAGGTCATCCCCTAGGCATTTCCCAAGGGGAGGGGCGGTTGGCTTGGAGGGTCAGGCTGTGGCTCCTGCGGGGAACAGGGAAGGGAGGCGGTGAGGACCACCTGGGCCGCTGGGACAGTCGGAGCACACAGGAAGGGCAAGGTCGAGTCCAGCGCTGGTCTGACCCCAGCCACGGAGACCAGACCCCCAGGAGCCGGGATCCCGGAGGCTCCCAGAGGACCAGGCTGCAGGGTCACTTTTCTTAAAGGGCCTAGTGGGGGTGGGGCTGGGGGGGCGTGAGTGTGATGGAGGGGCTCCCAGATGACAGCGGGGTGGGAAAGAAGCCAGGAGACTGGTGTCCCCAGAGCAGAGAGCTTCACAGCATCCCCTCCCCCGCTTGAGGGGCGGGCAGAGCTCTGGCTGTGTGGCAGGGACAGCTGAGGCCACGCCCACTCACCCGCCCCCTCGGCCAGGCCAGCTCTGCAGAAGGGGAGACGTCAGTTGGGCCTCCACACCCCCTGGCTCCTGCCCGGAGGCTGGGGTCCTGCACAGCTGGGACTCGGGCTTCTCAGGGCCCCTTCGCTGCTGTCCCTCTGAGCTTGAATGCCCCACCCCCACGGGGGTTTCAACCAGTCGCTACAGGTGGGCAGTAAACCTCACTTGTTAGGGACCGACCTTCCACAGCCCCACCGGACAGAAAAGCAGAGACATCGAGGATACTTTCTGGCTAGTCAGGGTCCAAGCCCCAGAGCACCAACGCAGTGGCCACTCTCACAGGCAAGGACCCCGACCGGAACAATGACATGCCTTTTATCCCCATGGTGCACAAGCTGCGCACAAGCTGACTACGCATGGATCATGCGTTGACCTTTAAGATGATTGGTTGCCCACTATTGCCTTTTGAAATAATTGGCGGGTTGGTTGCCCTCTGTTGCCTGATGGGCCAGTCGCCCCGTGCTTCAATGACCTCATCCCATAATTCCCCCTACAGCGGTGTAGCAAGCAAGCAATGACCAGAAGCAAAGGTTTGCGGTTAGCTCATTGCTCCACCCAAGTAAATCCCCGACAATTGGAAAAATTCCTCTGCCCTTCCTCTGCCCTACAAATTCCTCTGCCCTTCCTCTGCCCTACACACTGACAAGGGGAGAGGCCCCCCAACCTCAAAACCTTCACAAGGCTCGTTCCCTGACTCCCACCAGGTAAAGAGGGGTCCGGCAGTCTTCTCAGAACACATCTGAGCCCCTTCTCAGAAGTTTCCAGAATGCCAGTGAACTTGGCGCAGGCCTCCTAAGCTCCTGTGAACAGTGACACATCCGACACGGGTGTGGCTGAACACCCAGAGGGCAGGGGCTGCGTTCGCAGGCAGGGCGCCGGCACACAGTGGGCTCCCGTCACACTCACGAAACAAGAGGGTATGGAAACCGAGGCTGGAAAAGTTAAATGACGTAGCAGCCACCCAGGGTCTGGGAGCGGAACTCGGGACACCAGGATCCCGAAACTGCAGCCAGTGTCTGGCCATGGGAAGCCGCGGGGTTCCCTGTGGGAAACCTTCCTTCTCCCAGTCCTCAGCGCTTCCGACCCTCTGGTGAGGCTGCAGGGAAGCAGAATTCCTCAGCAAATGCCTCTCCCTGCCCGCCCCAACTCCTGAGGAAGATTTAAACTGGGCGTTAGGCATTGTCTAAATACTGTTGCCAGACCCCAACAGCTTATGTAGTAGCACAGTGCAGATCTGAAGAACGAGCCCCAGCGAATTTTAACGTTCCTTTGGCACGGTTGAGAAGGGAGGCAGCTCCTGGGTTTCCTTCAGGCTGCGCTTCTGGAGCAGAGATTAAAAAGGCAAAGCTCTGCGGGATCAAGGGCGAGCTCTCTTTCTATGCCGTGTGTGCTGCCCGCAGCCGTGTGCTCTGGAGGGGAAAATGCGCTCAGTGGAGAGAGAACATTCTGGAACCTTCCAGCTTTGTAGGCCTCCTCCTCTGAGAGGTTTCCCTCCATCCTAGGGGTCGGTCAACCCCCGCTCCTCTGTGCGCCGGGCGCTCTGCCCAGACCTAAGCAGGCGTCCCCCGGGGACCCCCACCCCGACGGGGGCTCCGGGAGGGGGCCTCGCCGTCCGCCAGCGCCGGCGACTGGGTGGAGGAGCCAGGCTCCCGTGGCCCGGGGTGCGGCCTTTGTTGCAAACACGGAGGTGAGTCCCCTCCCTTCCCCGCTGGGACCCGAGCCAGCGCGCGGCGCCCCTCCGGTGTGCGCGCGGGTCAGTCGCGCGGCGCGTCTGCGAGTGTGGGCACGCGGCCGGGCGGGGACACCGCGTGCTCGCTGAGGCTGTTCTCCGGGGCCGCCCTGCTGCGCACGTCACCTGAACCAGCCCCGGTCAGCCCCGCAAGCCAGCTGCGAGGAGTGGCATTTTCATTTTCCACCTGGGACGGTGGAGAGATCCCGGGCTCCCCGGGTCACACGGATGGGAGAGGTGGTCGAATACCCGAGTCACAGTCGGGCCCCTGAGCCCGCCGTCCAGACCGCGCTGCCCTGCGACGAATCAGCGCGATGCCACCTCCTGACACGTCGCTGTGTGGCCTTGCTCTCGGGCTCCTTTTTCACAGGTGCGCCCTGGCAGGCCGCCGGGGAGCCTGGTCCTCGGCCGGGAGGTGAGGAGCAGCCCACGTGCACCAGGGGGCGCTGCAGGCAGAGTGGCCGCCAGAGCGCAGAGGGCGGGCGGGGCGGGAAGCCGGGCCCCCACCTGCCTCCCTTAGAGACCAGGGGTCCTGCTCTGTTCCCCGGGCTGGAGTGCAGTGGCCCAGTCCTAGCTCACCGTAACCTCACACTCCTGGGCTCAGTGATCCTCCTGCCTCCGCCTCTCAAGTAACTGGGACTACAGGCACAGGTCACCACACTTGCTTAATTTTTTTTTTTTTTAGAGACGGGTCTCACCATGTCGCCCAGGCTGGTCTCAAATTCCTGGCTTCAAAGTGATTCTCCCACCTCAGTCTCCCAAAGTGCTGAGATTACAGGCGTGAGCCACCCGGGGAGGTCGAGTCGCATCTGTTTTCCTACTGACACTACGCTCCTCCCCTGCAGTAAGGACTCATTAGAATAGGCTATGTTTCCTTTCTCTTTGATAAATTAAAATTACTTTTATCATTAATGGCGTAGAGGAACCTACCCCTCGGTTTCCAAGGGTTTCTCCAGGGAGCAAACACAAGCTGAGACTTCCTATAATTCAATTATAGATGGCCATGCGTCCTTAAGGCACACTCAGCTCCTGCAACAGCTGCTGTGAACACGGTGACAACAGCAGGCCTGGAGTGTCCTCGTCTAGAAGGGTCTGGACCTTTGGAGCTCCATGGTTTTTATTTATTTATTTATTTATTTTGTCACTGAGTCTCTGTCGCCCAGGCTAGAGTGCAGTGGCACAATCATAGCTCACTGCAGCCTCCAACTCCTAGGCTCAAACGATCCTCCTCTCTCAGCCTTCTGAGTAGCTAGGACTACAGGTGGTCACCATCATGCCCGGCTCATTTTTCTATATTTAGTAGAGACTAGGTCTTGCTCTTGCTCAGGCGGGCTCAAACTCCTGAGCTCAAGCAATCCTTGTGGCTCCATGGGGTTTTTTTTTGTTGTTTTTTTTTTGAGACAGAGTCTCACTCTGTTGCCTGGGCTAGAGTGCCATGGCGTCAGCCTAGCTCACAGCAACCTCAAACTCCTGGGCTCAAGCGATCTTCCTGCCTCAGCCTCCCAAATAGCTGGGACTACAAGCATGTGCCACCATGCCAGCTAATTTTTTCTATATATTTTTAGTTGTCCAATTAATTTCTTTCTATTTTTAGTAGAGATGGGGTCTTGCTCTTTCTCAGACTGGTTTCGAACTCCTGAGCTCAAACGATCCGCCCTCCTTGGCCTCCCAAGTAGCTGGATAGGCTTTTTTTTTTTTTTTTTTTTTTTTTTTTTTTTTTACTTGAGAGAGAATTTGCATGCCATGGAGTTCACCCTTTTATACCGTCCACGCCAGTGGTTTTCAGTATATTCACACGTTTGTGTAACCCTTACCACTAATTCCAGAATATTTTTCATCACCTCAGAAAGATACCTGTACCCATTTCTCCCTCCCCTCAGCCTCTGGAAACCACTAATCTACTTAAGCTTATACTGTGTCTTTTTATTGCTATTTGTGCTCTACGGGGATTGAAAAAGCATAGACGGCTTACTTTGTGTAACCAGGAAGGGCCGTGCGTCTCAGTGGCGCAGACACAGTTGTGGGGACCTCCTGCAGTTAGGACACGGGGTCCCGCTTCTCCTCTCATGCCAACGAGCTGGGTGAGCACAGAGAAATGATAAAATCTCTCCCACCTTCCATTTTCTCTTTCTGAAGGATTAATAATGGTTAATAATGATACTTGTCCCACTTACAAGGAAATCCTACCTCTCATAAAAAATGGAACCCCAAATCTGCCTGGGTTTGATGCCGGGAGGAGAATCTTCTAGGGGCAGCAGGATTAAGGAGCTGGCTCTGCCCTCGCTAATCCCTCTCCCGTTAGTGCGGCCCCAGGGCTCCTGCTCCCCACACAGCACAGCCCTTGGGGTCCCCCAGCCCAGCTGCGGGGGCCGGCACTGAAGGAGACTTACTGAGTATTCAAGGAGATGACAGGGAAAGGAGAGCACAAAATACTTTGTTTATTTATACCCTGCGTGGTGCCCAGAAGTATTTGTGGAGTCTTGCAAAGATGCATTAAACATGACAAGATTTAAAAAAAAAATCGTGAGGAAATTAGAGAGAAATAAAAATGAGGGGAGGGAAAAATAAGATGAAGCCAGGGTGAGGTTGGTGTGGAAAATTCAGACGGCGATTTAAGGAGTGCCGACAGGACACACGTACCACATTCCAAGTGCCATAGGAGTAAATTAGGCAGGCGCTAGTATTATCCCCATTTTACAGACAGGGAAGCTCAGGCACAGGAAGGCTGTGCAGCTTGCCCAGCGGATCCCAGCTGCGACCAGCAGACCTGGGTTTCAGACCTGGGCAGCCCGGTGCACGAGTTCACGCCACCCCTGCTGCTGCATCCTGACATCTTGGATCTGCTCTGAGAAATCATGTGCATTTCTCAGTTTTTCCCATGATGTTTCTAGATCTGTGCAACAGAATGTTTAACATTAGATTTTTTTCTGTCTGAGTTTCACCTGAGGCCCCAGAGGGTGCTGGACAAAGCACAAGCTGTTAGGTGGACCGTCTCCGTGGGGAGCTGAAACCTACTTCTTTTATGTTATTTTATTTATTTATTTTTTTTCTGGTCAAATTTAGTGAAACCTACTTCTGCCAGCACTGACCCTCACTCACCTCCATGGGGAGGTGACAGGACTGAGAGTTGGGGGAGGTAAACGAGACCGGCGCGGGGATTGCTCAGGAGAGGTTTCCTGTACACTTTTCTCTCCTCAGTCCCAGGGAGGTGTCCATAGGCTGGCACGTGTCCCTGGCATTGGAGGGACCCAGGGACTGGTGTCTGAGCCCCCTAGAAAATTCTCACGATGAGAGGCTTTGGCACGTTAGCTAAGAGGCTGGTGTTGGGAGCTGCCCCTCATGCATTCATGCATTCATTCAGCAAACGTTTGTTGAGGCCCAGCATGTGGTTGCATGTTCTAGGTCAGGCATCCTCAAACTATGGCCCGAGGGCCACGTGCAGCCCGCCGAGGACATTTATC
This sequence comes from Microcebus murinus, assembly GCF_040939455.1. NCBI lineage: Eukaryota > Metazoa > Chordata > Mammalia > Primates > Cheirogaleidae > Microcebus > Microcebus murinus. Next base: position 8,073,896 of record NC_134106.1, read on the forward strand.
CGGGCCTCGGGGTGTTTTTGCCGCCGCTGCCAGTCCTGCTTAGCAGCTGACTCGTCCCGGGCCCACAGTGCGCATGTGTGGAATGTGCGCCGCACTCTCCAACGGCCCTCCAACAGTCTGAGGGACAGTGAACTGGCCCCTGTTTAAAAAGTTTGAGGACCCCTGCTCTAGGTGCTAGGGTCACAACTGTGGACAACACAGATGGCCCTGTGACCTTACATTCCAGTAACGAGGGTATGATCTTCAGAGGGACCCTGCCCACGAGCGGGGATTGAAGGCTTGCAGGCACGGAGCGGGCTGCAGGGGTTCTGACTGGATGGCTGGGCGAGCCCAGGCTGTGGCCGGATCCCTGCATTCAATGTGCCCGAGATAATGAACGGCGCAGCGTTTATTGGTAGCCTACTGTGTGCCAGGCACTGTACATGCAGAATCTCTAATCCGTGTACCCCTAGAAAGTAGGGCTCATTACCCCACTTTGCAGAGGCTGCTGGGAGCGTGGGTGCTGAGGTCACACAGGGTTCTTTTGCTCAGAGCTGACCTCGCTCCTGCTGCTCTGATGAGCTTCTCTTGGTGTCGGAGAATGGAGAAGGCAGACGCCGAGTCTCTTTGACCTCCGTCTTCACTGCAATCTGACACACATCCCGGGGTGTATCAATTCTCCCAGAGGCTTCAGGCAAGGAAAGCTCCTTCTGGAAACCTCTCAGGCTGTGTGAAGGTTTGGATTTAGGTGGAGCCCCAGGGAAGCAGGCACTAAGCAATTATCTCTAATCATTTATAGGTTTTTATCTTGTGAACAGTCCCCAAGAGCTTAACCAAGTGCTAATACCATTGAGATTGTTTTCTTAGTGATTACTCTGGCTTGTATTAGGAAAAGGCTTAATTAGCAGTCAGTTTATTTCAGTCTAGAATACAACAAGATTATAGGTGGTCTTTCTATAGGACATATCTCCCTTAAAGCAAGATCTCATTATCTGACTCATTTATAGGAGGAGACCTGTGACTGACCCAGGTTAGGGGTGTGGCTCAAGGACACAGGAGGTGACAAATAGGGAGCGAAGCTGTCTTAGTCCATTCAGGCTGCTATAACAAAATGCCACAGACTGGGTGGCTTATAAACAATAGACCAAGGCCACTTCCTGCTGAACCCTTCAGTGTCCATATGAGAAGTCCCATAGGACACTAAAGCATTCAGCAGGAAGTAGCCTTGGTCAGCAGCAGGCATGACCAGAGAGTATTTTCCAGAACACCAAGGGGAGAGAACAAAAGTGCTGAACTTTAGGAAGAAAACCCAGATGGTCCAGGGTTTCTTCAAGGTGGTTGTTATTTTTAAGAATCTAAAATTTTGGGGGGCGGGTATGTATATACATAAGGAGTGAGATGTGCACCATCTGGGGGATGGTCATGCTGGAAACTCAGACTTGTGGGGGGGGAGGGCATTTATTGAAACCTTAAAATCTGTTCCCCCATGATATGCTGAAATAAAATTTAAAAAAAATCTAAAATTTTAAAACACTGGGTATGTAATAACAGTATTTTTCAGATTTGTATTCTAATGAAGTCTAAAATGGCAACAGTTAAGTCAACAAATACTCATTGAGCACCTACTACATGCCAGGCACTGTTCTTGGTGCTGGAGAAATAAATACCATAATCTCAGGTACAGATGCCTTCGGGGAAGGTTACTAAAGGAGGCCATGTGGCAGAGGTGACTGGGAGGACTGTGCCAGCTGGTCAGGCTGGCCAGGGAAGGCCTCTCCTGGGGGAGACACAGAGCGGAGGCCCACATGAGGAAGAGGAGGCAGCATAGATGCCCGGGGGGACTCAGGCCAGCTCCAAGGAGTGGCCTCAGCAAAGGCCTGGGACAGGGCTGGCGCTGGCCTGGTGCCATCTGGGCAGGGAGAGATGTGGGCCTGAGATGGAGGAGGACTGAGACCATAGGGCAGAGCGTGGATTTAATCTGGGCTGGGCGGTCTTGAGGGTTTATGCAGGGAGGGACGGAAGGAGACTGCAGATGGGGGTGTGGCAGCAGTGGGTGGGTGAGGGACAGAAGGGAGTTATGGTGACTTGAATTAGTGCTGTGCACCAGTCAGGGGATCTGAACAGGGAAAATGTAGTAAAGAGAATTATCAACTAGCAAAAAGGGGTGTTATGGGTTGAATTGTGTCCCCACAAAAGACATGCTGAAGTCCTGACCCCTGGTACCTGCGAAGGTGACCGTATTTGGAAATAGGGTCTTTGCAGATGTGATCAAGCTAAGATGGGTCATTCCAAGGGTGGAATGCCATGGTCTGAGCACATACGTTCCTCCAAAATTCACACTGAGCCGAATCCCCGTCACGGTGATATTAAGAGGTGGGGCCCTTTGGGAGGTGATTAGGTCCTGAGGGCTCTGCCCTCGTGAGCGGGATTCGAGTGGGATTCGAGCCCTTATAGTAGAGGTTGAAGGGCGTGTCCTAGGTCCTTAGCCCCTTCTGCCCTGTGAGGATGCAGCAACAAGGCACCATCTACGGAGCAGAGAGCAGGCCTCCCCAGACACTGAATCTGCTGGCACCTTGACCTTGACCTTTCCAGCCTCCAGAACTATGAGGAATACATTTCTATGGTTTATAAACTATCCAGTGTAAGGCATTTTGTTATAGTAGCCGAGTGGACTAGGACACCACAGTCTTTGGTCTCTGCTGATATAATTCAGGGTATTAGGGTGGCCCCCAACCAATATGACTAGTGTCCTTACAGGAAGAGGGAAACTTGACACAAAACACTGGGAGTAGATGGCCACCTGATGGCAGAGGGAGGGACGGGAGTGATGCAGCCGCGGGCCATCAGCAGGAGCTGGGAGTAGGCCCGGAAGGCTCTCCCCAGGGTCCCAGGGGCAGCACAGCAGGGGAGCACCTGCGGGCACCTTGACTTCAGACTTCCAGCCTCCAGACCTGGGAGAAGTTTCTGTTGTTTTAAGCCCCGTTTGTACTACTTTTGTGATGGCAGCCCTGAGATGCTAATACAGGTGGTTAACTGCTAAAAGGGGTAAGAGAGGTCGCTAAGGAACCCAGGAATAGCAAATGCAGGAAGCAGCTGCTACTTGGAAGAGGCTTCCACCCCCTAAAGCTGGGACCCAGACGTTTAGAGAGGGCGTGCCTGCTGCAGGAGCACAAAACCTGCTGGTGGGAGAAGACTTGCCAGAGTGGGGTTCGGAGTGGACCACAGGACCAGCCCATGCAGTGGCCCCAAACTCAGCAGAGTGAGAGCAGGCTCCAGAGCTAGTCCATGAAAGTGGCGCACAGGCTGTGAAGTTTGCTGCACAATGAGTGCCACCTGACTCGGGCACACCAATCCCGCCGACAGCTCAGCCACAGGAGGAAAAACACTGTGCACTGGCTGCGGAAAGAGAAGCCCCTTCCTCCGTGCTGGCCTTGTGGCCTCTCTCTGCTGCCCTCTATTGACAAAGCCTTGCATTGCGCCACTTGGCAAAGGAAACGTTCCCAGGGTCCCCTTCCTGCATCCCAAAGCAGGGCAGACAAGGGTGACTTTGGAACTGAGTGACAATACACTGATAACTGGCACAGGTGGTAACGAGAAAGGTGGGGGACTAGCGTGAGGGGGCAAGGCTTGTGCACCCCCCCACAGTTCATAGTTTCATGATATCACAAAACTGCACTGAAAAAATTGTGATAGAGGTGGAACCGTACACTATTTAACCTCATAATCCATGCCTCCTTGTTGTCATCTGCCCTCTCAATCCACATGGTTTTAAATCATCCCTGCCGCATAGGTGAGTACCCAGAGGCGCAGAGATGTTGAATGACATGTTTGAAGTCATGCTGCTAACAAGTGGTGGCCTTCTGACCCCGAGGCCGGTGTCCTGGCTGCTGTACCTGCTGTCTTTCCCGCAGGGAACTGGAACGCCTGGTGCATTCTGCTCCTGAGAGCTCAGTGCCGCCTTCATCAGCCCCGAGAGGACCCTGGACCCTGGGCACACAGGGCACAGGGGCGCGAGCAAGTAGGTTTCACCTCTAGGAGGGCACAACCCAATTTTCAACCGGTTCTCTTGGTCACCACTTTAAAGGGTTTCTGCCTCTTAAAAATGGAAGGATTTCTCCTTTGAAGAGAAGTGAGCTAGACACATTCCTGAGCACCCTTCCTGCAGAACACCTCCTCCTTTGGCTTCTCAATAGATAGCAATCTATACCCGCATTTGCAGATCTCAAAAAAAAAAAAAAAATAGAACAGTCTGACAGGTACAGAGATGAGCTTGCTCAATGGGGACTGGATCCAGCCAAGTGCCAGCTTGGGTCAGATGTCCCATCCCCTCGGCAAGAAAATAGATGATCTTCCGCGGGGAACCAGAACTCCAGGGAGAAAGCCGTGAATGTCGTGGGCCAGGTCTTTATGGAAGGTTACAATTGTGCACCGTGGGGAAGTCACTTCTCTTGTCTGAGCACTAGGGCAAAAGGGGGTTGGATGTTTCTAGAAGAGCTTTAAGGATCCTTCCGGTTCCTGTATTCATCAGTTCATATATTTATCAACATTTATTGAACCTACTATGCGCCAGCTACTATAGTAAGATCTTTCATGAGTTATTTAATCTTCACAACTGTGTGAAGTGGGCCCCGTTGTCCATGTTTTACAGAAGAGGAGACCGAGGCTCTAGGATTAAATGAGCAGGAGGCAGTACGGTGGGGAGAGTTGGTTCTAGCGGTTTCCAGCAGTCTGCCTTCGCTGTGCATCTCCTGAGGACAGGCTCCTGTCTTCCGGTGCCCTCTGTGCAGGCATGGCCGCTGTGTGCTGGTGCACCTGCCTCTGCGTCCTCACGGCCTCGCCCCAGAGGGCTCGAGCTGCTGAGCCAACATACAGACGAGGAGGAGAATGCATGGAAAATTCAGGGCCAAGAAAAGTACAGGTAGAGTGAAAAAGAATGCCATATTATTATGTGCATATTCAGTTACAAATCAGGGCAGAGATTCCTAAGACCTAAAGTAGAGAGAGAAACAGATTAGCTAACATGTTGACCGCTACACATCGGGTACAATAAACTAGTCCTATACGAACCTGCATTTATAGATCTCAAAAAAAAGGGGCGGGGAAAGGTTGAGTGGAAAGGCAGATGAAGAAAAGAAAGCTCAGAGAGGTTAAGTAATGGGTTCGAAGTTGCAGAGCTAATAAGTAGCAGACCCAGGATTCAAATCCAAGTGTTTCTGCATCTGGAGCTGGGTTCGAATTTAGGGCACCACTTTTTTCTTCCATTTCAAACAGAACACAGTCCTGGCCCTCAAGAAAAGGAGCAGAAGCAGGTACATGAGTGGTTCCTCGTGCTCCGCCGTGGTGAGTGCAGGAAACTGAGGCAGGCTGCACACAGGGGTTCAGAGCCGGCACGGTGGGGGTGCTCGGGGGCTGGGTGGGTAGCCAGGCGTTCCGAGGAGGGCAAGGCAAGAGCAAAGGTCTGCAGGCTGAAAATAGCTGTGAGCAGGGAGGCCATCAGCAGCTCAGTGTTTCTGGAGTTTACAGAGCCGGGCAAGGTCACGAAGGATGAGCCTGGGGCGATGGGCCGGACTCTGAGAGCTGCCGGTCCACAACGAGGAGGATGGGTTACAGCTTTAGGGCAAGGCACAGAATGAGGAGATAATTTAATGTCCACACCAGGACACCTGTGAGAAGGAAAAGGCACTAAAAGTAATTAGCAGGTGTTGATTGCTCTATAACAAGCATAAACTGACCTTCAGGGACGCCTTGTCATACATAAAGAGCCCCTGGAGAGTTTTAAGTAGAATGTGAGGCAACCAGATTTGGGATTTAGAAAAGTCACTGGCTGCAGTGCAAGGTGGATTGGATGCATTTCGTAAAGTATTCAGACAGCACGGAAGTATACAGTGGCAAGTTTAGTCCCTCTCCTACCCTTATCCCCAAGTTCTCCTTTTCAGATGCTCGATCATTGTCCCCCGTTTTAGTATTTTATTCCAAAGATAGTCTAAAATGTGTGCGCGCGTGTGTATATATATATTATATATATATATGTATATGTATATATATATATATATATAATCCCCTTTTAATGCAGGTGGCAGCACATTATACACCCTGTTCTATACCTTGCTTTTTATTTATAGGCCTTGCAAATCGTTCTATATTAGTACACACAGGGCTGCCTCAGTTGTTTTTATTGCCTGTAAAATGTTCCATGGATCTAGCGTATTGTATTCAATTTCTTCCCCGTTGATGAGCATTGATCCTAATTTCTTGCTATTATAAACAATGCTGCAATTCATCTCTTCATACATAGGAATGTGTGCATGGAATAAGTTCCCTAAAGTGGAATTGCTGAGTCAAACAGTATAGGCATTTATAATTTTGATAAATATTGCCAAATCATCCTCCATGGGAGGGGGTTCATTCTCTGCACACATCCTGTGCTTGGAGATACTCATTGCAGCAGTAATACATTGACCCCTGGATGATTGGGTGAGGCCGGGAGAGTGATAATGATGACAGCAGGAGTACAGGAGAGAGGTGATAAGGGCCTTATCCAAGGTAGTCATGGTGGGGATAGCTAGGAAGCAATGATTTGGAGAAATACATCACATCAGGAAGGGGCTGGACATGGTGGCTCACACCTATAATCCCAGCACTTTGGAAGACAGAGGCAAGAGGATTGCTTGAGCCCAGGAGTTCAAGACCAGCCTGGGCAATAGATCGAGACCCCTTCTCTGTGAAAAATAAGAAAATATTAGCTGAGCATGGTGGCACAAACCTGTAGTCCCAGCTACTCCAGAGGCTGAGACAGGAGGGTCCCCTGAGCCCAAGAGTTTGAGGGTACAGTGAGCTATGATTGGACCACTGCACTTCAGCCTGGGCAACAGAGTAAGACCCTATCTCTAAAAAAATTAAAAGAAAGACAGACATCAGGAAGGAAGGAAGTTTGTTTTGAAGTATAAGGTGGGGGGCAGGGTGGGTTGGAGGGTTTTGGGGGTAGCAGGCGGCTGGGAGGGGAATCCAGGTAGAGACATCCAGAAGTTGGATGCACAGGCCTGAAGCTAGGGAGAAACCCCAGGCTGGAGGCACAGGCTCGTGCGGAGCCGGCCAGGTGCCTGGGATGCAGCAGGGCCTCGCTCTGGGGCACAGGCGCTGCATTCAAACACCTGGGCAGGTGGGGCCTCCTTGCATCTCCTGGCCCTGGTGAGGGGGCCATGGCGTCAGACATATATTTAAGGGGCTGGCTGGGCAGAGAGACTCAAAGGAAAGAAGAAAGAGGTACAAGAATTTGTGGAGAGGGGGGTGTTTCCAGAGGGCAAAGAGCTGAGCTCCCAAGTTCGTGGGGGAAGGCAGGGGGGGGGACCAGAAACTGTCCATTAGATAACACCGGTTAGGAGGTCACCAACACCCTCAGTGAAGCCGTTTTAATAAAGTGACAGAGGCTGGGTAGTCTCAGATTCTATAAAGCAATAATAGCAAGTCGGAGTGTTTATTCATTGGTCGTATCCTAGCAACAGCGTGTTCTCAACAGGGGCAAGTGTTCTAGAATGTGCGACCAAATTATACGAGAACACGGTATTCTAGAATGTCTGCATGGGTTTGACAGTCAATTTCTTACTTAGAGGTACTCAGGAGATTGTTGAAAACTATTCCCTTTTCCTGTGAGTTTCCAGGTAGTTGACGACAAGCATTTATGACACTAATAGAACTTAAATGCTCTGCTAGGGTCACTTCCCCGAATTCAAAGTTAATGTGAGGGACGAAGATTAAGAACAGTGTCCCAGCAGGGGAAATGGGCTGTGAGTTGTACTTTGCCGCCCTTTGAAGCTAACAACACTGGCTGTTCTTTAGAATTCACGTGGGATTATGTGTTCTCCCAAGACAGCGTGAACAATGCATTCCTCTCCCTCCCCCTGTGGGTCCTCACCCCCTCCCCTGCCCCCTCCTACCCCTGCCCCCAACAGTAGTGGCTGATTTCACCCACATTCACTCTGAGCAGCTTTTAGTTATGCACAGAAATTGGAGGGTGGTTTGTCTAATCCAGCCTCTTCCTCCAATGCTGCCATTCCCGCTTGGGCCCTCCCTCCCGGAACCCTGCCCAGCCCACCTGGAGCGCTTGGCACCCCTGATGCGTGACGCCCGTTCTCTCCACTGTCCCCCATCGCTGGGCTGTGAGCTGGGCGGGGAGGCGGGGTCAGGACACTCTGGCTCCGGCCCAGTCTCAGGCGCCGTGGCTGGGCGCGCTGCCCGGTCCCCTCAGTGGACAGCAGTCCTGCTTCCTGGGATGGCGCGGTACTTTGGACCCGCCCTGCTGTCCAAATCCTCCTAGGCAGCCCCTTGGCCCACCACGAGCTGGGGCCAGACCAGCCTGACGTCCCCTCTGCTGGCGGCTTCCTCGTGACTCAGCCCACTCCGTGTCCAGTCCCACTTCCGCCCAGTCCCACAGCCGGGCATCCCAGCACCTGCCCGAGTATCCGACTGTGAGTACCCGTCCCGGGCCCCCACCCTCAAGGTTCCCCGCTCTCCCCAGCCCGCTGCCTGGTTCACCAGCGTCTCCGGGGAGGGGCCGAGCTCACCTGTCAGCCCAGCACCCGGAACAGGCCCGCAGGAGCACCCAGAAAAGCTGATGACCTGAAATGACGGCAGAAGAGAAACATTCAGCCGGTTTTCATAGGAAAACCATCTTTTAAAAAAATTATCTTCTTTGTTTTGCGGGAAGGACGGGATGTAATCACACCCTGCCTCACAGCATAGTCAGGAAACCAAGCTCTCCTTACCCTGGGGACAGAGGAACCAAAGCAGAATTTCAGCTGCTCTGGACTGACGGGCCACTCGGGGCTGCCGTGCAGGAGCAAGGTTTATTTGGGGAGCGGGAGGCTGCTGTGCAGGAAGAAAGAAGGCGGGAGCGGGGCCAGCTGTCGAGGAGAGGTCACCTCGGGCTCTGAGATGGGCCCGGGGGCCTGGATGCTGGTCTCAGAGTCACCCCAGGACACAGGGGGGATGGTGTGGACCAGGTGACGCCCCGTGAGGCTGCGTTGCTTTCTAGGCGCATGAGAGCATCTGCGACGCCTCTGGTCTGCAAGAGCCTGCCCTGCCTGGCACCAGGGCCGGCCCAGTAGATCCTCCTGGAGGTGCTGTGGGTCTTCAGCCCATGTTGGGGGGCGTCCTCGGGGGCTGCTCTCGGCACTGTAAGACCAGCCGGCTCCGTCTGATCACCGAGTCAGGCACGCAAGGTCACAACCACTGACCTCCCACCGAGACACTGCACGTGAAGAGCTCACTCCCACCCTGCGGCGAGGCTCACCCTCCCTTGCGTGCAAGCTGGGCCTCGCCCACCCAGGTCACGCAGCCCTCGGCGGTGGCCTGGGATGTCACCCTGCAGCGAGGCTCACCCTCCCTCGTGTGCAAGCTGGGCCTCGCCCACCGAGGTCACGCAGCCCTCGGCAGTGGCCTGGGATGTCACCCTGCAGCGAGGCTCACCCTCCCTCGTGTGCAAGCTGGGCCTCGCCCACCGAGGTCACGCAGCCCTCGGCGGTGGCCTGGGATGTCACCCTGCGGCAAGGCTCACCCTCCCTCGTGTGCAAGCTGGGCCTCGCCCACCCAGGTCACGCAGCCCTCGGCGGTGGCCTGGGATGTCACCCTGCAGCGAGGCTCACCCTCCCTCGTGTGCAAGCTGGGCCTCGCCCACCGAGGTCACGCAGCCCTCGGCAGTGGCCTGGGATGTCACCCTGCAGCGAGGCTCACCCTCCCTCGTGTGCAAGCTAGGCCTCGCCCACCGAGGTCACGCAGCCCTCGGCAGTGGCCTGGGATGTCACCCTGCAGCGAGGCTCACCCTCCCTCGTGTGCAAGCTGGGCCTCGCCCACCGAGGTCACGCAGCCCTCGGCAGTGGCCTGGGATGTCACCCTGCAGCGAGGCTCACCCTCCCTCGTGTGCAAGCTAGGCCTCGCCCACCGAGGTCACGCAGCCCTCGGCGGTGGCTTGGGATGTGACCTCGGGTCTTTGATTCTCCCCGAGCTGTCCCAGTGGGCTGAGTTGGAGACGACTGCAGGGCAGCTTCTGGGGATGCTCTGGGCTTTGGCTCCGGGTCGCGCTCGTCTGTGTTGCACATGAGTAGGATTCTGGAGAACCAAGGACAGGAATGCTGCAGCTAAATTCTATTTTAAACAAGAAATGAAAACGCTGTTTAAAATAAGTTCTGTGGAGGTATTTGAAACGGTGATGCTAATGAAAGTATTGGGTGTTTACCAAGAGGTAGGTATTGTTTTAACCGAGTTATGGGAGTCCACGCGCTTAATCTTCATAGCAATTTGGTGAGACCAGCCCTGGAGCGGGAGCCAGACTGCTCTAGACATGCGACTTGCAACTCGGGATGCCAGGAAATGGTGTTCCTTTTGCACACTGGTAGCTATTTCTGCATAGACTCCTTCTCAGAGACTGGAGATGATCGACAAGTTCTGCAAACAGAGCCCGGGGAACGTTTCTGACCCTGGCTGGGATGTTTTCCTCCTGCCGTATCAGCCTGAGCGTGCCTGCGTGGGGCTCCAGGGGAGCTAAGTGCGACATAACCATGGTAACTAGCAGGCAGTTAACTCCAATAAGTGCTAATCACTCAGCTAGAATTTCCTTAGGGGCGTCCCACAGGATGCTGTGAGAGGCATAAGTCCCACCACTCGGGGACTGTTCCCACGGCCCTGGGACCAATGCTGCTGTAGGGACACTCCTGCTTCCACGTAGGAGCCCCGTGTGACCTTGGGCAAGTCACTTCCCTCCTGGTCCCTGGAGTTCCCATAGGGAAGTGGAATGATGCTTTATGGCCGCCCTGAATTCTCATGGGAACACAAGGAGTTAAAGCTTGTGAAGCATGTTTTGTAAATAATATGCAAACCCCAGGGGGTCCTGCCTTACTTTTCAGTCCCATGGGGCATCTTGTGGGTGGCAGAGTGTGGGAAGTCGGATGATGCAGCCTTTGATTTTTGTTCAAGCTTTTTTTTTACGGTGACTTTCAGATACGAATGAAGTAGGCAGAACAGAATAATGGCCTTCCATGGACCTGCCACCAGTGTCGACAATTAACAATTGGCCGGTCTCGTTTCATTCTTCCCTTTTTAAAATTCGACTCTGTTGAGATATGATTTATGTACAAATAATGCACCTAAGTGTAATTTCTGATGAATTTAGACAAACATCTCCACTGTTAAAGAAAAAATTATTCTGACCCTTGTTCAAACGGCGAGGAAGGCCTTATCCAAGGCGATCACGGTGGCGTCAGCCCTGTTACAGCAGGGCGGAGGGGCGGGCTCAACCCCATGCAGCAGGACCGCGGGGCGTCGCGGCCAAGGAGCAGAGTGGGGGTCAGCGGTGGAAAGTGACTGACAGGAGACATCCGGGGAAGGGACACTTGCTGAAGGCGGGTCGAGGGCTTGGACCCCAAAGTGCGGGACGGGGAACCTGATCAGATGTCAAGGGAGGTCAGACATGAGGGTGGGGCTCGCCAAACTGCCTTGACAGGAGGGCCGAGGTCCAGGCCCAGGCGAGCAGGGCTCAGAGGAGCCTGAATGACGTTTGGCCAAGGGGAGGGTCTGTCAACACGTGTTGGTGCAATCACCACCGGTTTGGACACCTTCGTCACTTCCGAAAGTTCTCTCGTGCTCCTTCCCCGTCAACCCGCGTGGTCCCAGGACTGGGCAGACCAGACCAGGGAACGTGCGCCTCTCTTTAGGGGTGCTCAGGAGACAAGCAGGGCCCTCTCTGGGCTTCTCGTTCATTCTGAGGCTCAGATTACAGGCAGAGTAGGATCTTGTTCCCAGTGGAGACGGGCAGATAGAGGCTTTTTTTCTTTTTCTTTCTTTCTTTTTTTTTTTTTTGTGTGTGTGGTAAAATACATATAAAATTTATCATTTCAACCATTTTTAAGGATAGAGTTCAGTGGTACTGAAGGAGATCAGAACTGCCACCCCCAAATATGCCATTTTGGCATAAGCATTATTTTGAGCTGAAGGCAATAGAGAAACAGCAGGCACAGGAAAATCTCTCTGCCTGCCCCATCTGTCTAAAAGCAGGGCATACATTTCCTTTTCCGTATCAGGAAGTGGAGAATAAATCTTATGGCTGGAGACAGCACCAAGATGAGCCTGCATAAACAGAACCTTGCCAAATGACCCTGATCCGCCAGCTGTTCGCCCCCTTATTTACCTGCCCACAATTTACTGCACCTAGAAACCCCAAATCCTTTCCCTTTGTCTTGCCGCTTCTCCACGAATTCATTACCTTTTGTTAAAGTGGTATATAAGCCTTCATGTCTCTCTCTTTGAAGTCTCATTTCTTTTCTATGAAGCCCTCAAGGTGCACATAAAAATTAAAATAGCATCACATAAAATTTATATGCTTTTCCCCCCTCTTAATCTGTCCTTTGTCAGTTTAAGTCACAGGCCCTGGCTGCGGAACATAAGAGGGTAGAGGAAGAGGTTTTTCCTCCCCTGTGATACTAACTACATCGATGCTCTTGTGCAGCTGTCACCACCATCCACCGGTATAACTGAGGTCAAGCTTATGCTAGTAAGTCGAGAGGCAAGTGTTTGGGGCAAGGAAAGTGACTTTTATTCAGGCAGTCAGCAAACTGACAGCAAACTAATGTCCTAAGGAACCATCTTAAGTTAGTATCAACTTTAGGCTCCTTTTTACCTTAAAGGGAAGGGGGGATTGGGTTGCAAGAGGTAACGGAGGACCGCAGACACCTGGGCATCAGCTAGGGTTTGAGGAGCTTGTAAAACATCCTTGTTCTTGGTCAGTTAACTTTGGAGGACGAAAGTCAGGCTGTTCCTAAACATCTTTAACATGGCGTTGTTAATTACGTGTGGCATCATCACGGCAGCCTGGAGCTCCTGGTCTCAGATGATTCCTCAGCCTCCTGCCTCAGCCTCCGTAGTAGCTGGGACTCTAGGCTCGCGCCACGGTGCCTGGCTAATTTTTTTCTTTTTTCTTTTTGTAGAGATGGGGGTCTGGTTATGTTGCCCAAGTTGGCTTTAAGCTCCAGACCTCAAATGTTCCTCCTGCCTTGGCCTCCCAAGGTGCTGGGATTATAGGTGTGAGCCTGGCCTGGTTTTTTTGATTTTGTTTTGTTTTTTGTTTTTTTAATTATAATAACTGTCCTAATGAGTGTGAGATGGTCTCTCACCGTGATTTTCATGTGCGTTTCCCTAATGACGAATGTTGTGGAAAATCTTTTCTTACGCTTATTGGTCGCTTGTATATCTTCTTTGAAGTAATGTCTATTCAAATCCTTTGCCCTTCCTCTTCTTCTTTAAAAAACTGTTTTCTTATTCTCACAAATAATTTTTGCCAGTTCTTCCCTTTATCTTATGTATATTTATTATTATGCTCTTTAAAATTTTCTGTGCTCCTCTTCCAATATGCCCGCTTCTGGCGATGAGTCATGCTCTCTTGGCGCCTCTGTTAGCAGTGGGTCTCGGTACTTAGGCCTGTGAGCCCAGGACGGAATGAGGACAGGGTTTCAGCTACACTGTAGGGTCCTGGGAAGGGAAAGGCCAGGCCTGCCTCAGTGCCGGCATCTGAGGGAACGGAGGGAATGGGCAGGGCGAGCAGCCCCAGACCTCAGAGTCGCCCCCACTTGCCGTCTCCCGGCGGTACCTCCAGCCCCCAGGCAGCACCCACCTTGGGAGGAGCCGGGCTCCCAGGGTCCCTGTACTGTGGGTGCTTATAGGCGAACGCCTGAGGTTCAGTGTTCTGCCCTCAGCTGTTTTCATCAAACCCTCACCCTGCAGGGATCGTGTGTCGCCCTGATTATTTCAGACCCTGGGGGCAGGGTCTACCCTGAGGGGCCAGGCGATGGCTGTCCCACGGCTTGCAGAATGGTGGCCGAGCAGACCCTAAAACAGCCTCTCAACCACAGTCTTACCGCTGCCGCTGGCGTCTCCCAGGCCATAGGCCCCCCACGGCACACCCCCGGCGTCGGCCTCCTGCCGTCTGTGGCAACAAGACCTGCACCCCCACACTAGGCCTGGACTCTGGAAGCTGAAACCACACCTGCCATCTGTATTAACGTGACCTGGTGTCGTTCCTGTCTTCATTAGCAAGACTGTATTTTCCCAGGAGTCTCCAACCCAGGCAAGGGGCTGGGTGATTCTTGCAGGAACTTCTGGGAAGACCCATCAACTCCTCAGTGGAAAACATCGGCAGACGGTCTTTGAGTTCTTTGCCTCGAAATCCTCACCTTGCTCTTGCTACCCCCACCCCCCGGACGGTACCCTGGCTGTTACCCAATCCTAATCAGGCTGTCCTCATTTGAAAGACCTGCTTTAAACCAAATTTCCAATCCTCAAAAAACGCTGGCCTTGTCTTCCCCCTCCCGTCTGAGACGCTGCCAGATGTTGGGAGGTGGCGTTGGCTTCGCAGCGAGCGATGCACCCAGCCGTCTCCTCGACAGCTCGAGCTGGTGACGTTTGGGGGCCAGCCGTGGGCACCAGGCACCACTTACGACGGCCTTTGACTTCCAGACTTTTTTTTTTATATCTTGTTGTTTGCTGCTCTGATCTGTGTTTCTCTTGCTCTGTAATGTCTCCAGGTTGATTTGAGGAAAGCAGGCATCAGGGCAGCGACAGTTTCCACCACTTGCCTTCCCCTGGGACTCACATGTCCACCTCCTGTAGGGCCCCGAGTGGCAGGCCACTCTCTGCTCTTGTATACTGCCGACGTCTGAGTTAGTCCGACCAAAACCCCCACTTGCATCTTGTATTTTCCTGTGATTGACCCTGAAATTCAAATAATCTTGATCGGCATTTCAGCTTCGATCGGGAAGGAAATTTGTTAATCGTGGGACTAAAACCCGGTGGTGATCCAATAATGGAGTAATAATGCCAGCTTAATTATTCCTGCTCCATGTGACTATTTTTAAAATGTAAAGTCTGAAGGCAGAGAATAATTATATACCGGTGGATGTTTCAGCGGTTTAAAAATTTCTCATTTTCTAATTCTAGGTATCTGGTAGGTGTAATGGGCATTTTAATTCATAGGCAATAAAAAAGCCAAGTATTTACAAAAATTAAATGTGGTATTGAAGTCATGGCTGTTTGTGCGTATAATTACTGACTAAGGTAATACTAGCAATATCCTTCCTGCTAGACTCCCGTTACCTCGGCTGCCTCTGGCACTGCGGAAAAGACAAGGAGGTGAAAAGCACGCACTCCGGGTTTGGAGCCAGACAGACCCAGGTTCAAGTCCTGGCTGTGCCACTTACTAGGTGTGATGTAGATCAAGGTTTATGACCTTTCTGGCCCTTGGTTTCCTTAGATATAAACAAAAAATATTTCTATCTCATAGGGTGATCGGGAAGATCTTTGCCACTATTGTTGGTTTGGTTGAAGCAGATGTCCTTTTAGGTTTTCAAAGTCATATCAGGCCGGGCGCGGTGGCTCACGCCTGTAATCCTAGCACTCTGGGAGGCCGAGGCGGGCGGATTGCTCAAGGTCAGGAATTCGGAACCAGCCTGAGCAAGAGTGAGACCCCGTCTCTACTATAAATAGAAATAAATTAATTGGCCAACTAATATATATATATAAAAAATTAGCCAGGCATGGTGGCGCATGCCTGTAATCCCAGCTACTCGGGAGGCTGAGGCAGTAGGATCGCTTGAGCCCAGGAGTGTGAAGTTGCTGTGAGCTAGGCTGACGCCATGGCACTCACTCTAGCCTGGGCAACAAAGTGAGACCCTGTCTCAAAAAAAAAAAAAAAAAAAGTTATCATATCAAGCCCTGCATCGCCAAGGGCTTGGATATATTTCCTCACCCAGTTTATCCCATGATCCACAAAGCCGAACAGATCCTTCAGAATAGGAGGAGGAGTACAGGACACACCTGACCGTGATGGGGGAAGGTCGGTGGAATCTGGGTGTGGGGAGCTCAGCTTCTGCAGAAGCTCCTACAACTGCCCCAAGCCCAGCAGGAAGGGCACAGGCCGCCTGTGCCCTGCACGGTAACCCGGGAGAGGGCTGTGTGTCTCCAGCCAAAGGAGGAGCCTGGCAGGGAAGCGGACGGGGGAGGCATTGCCCACGGTGACGAGATCTGACTTAGGGGCTCCACCAGCAGGCCTGCCCCACTCGGAGGTGGCGGCCCGCATGCCGTCCCCGACACTGCTCCTCCTCCTTCCTGGCTCTGCGTTCACCCACCCCTGCCCCATTATCATTAGGCTTTCTGTGCCGCGCTCTCCCGCAGTATAAACTGGGCTCGCAGGGTCCAGATCACAGTGTCCGGAGTGGGAGTGTGCAAGATGATTCACCGGGGACAAATATTAGAACTTCCATTTGCATGTATCTTTTATCTTGTTCTAACATTCTATTTTTGGCTTATTTGTTAGCACGCACATAATGTGGTGGAATAATCATATTCAATACTTTAAAATCTAGAAAAGATAAATGTACATTTATTGAAGACCCATGCTCTAAATATTTTACCGATGGACTACACATACGTAATTGGGGTTGCCAGAGCCTGGGAAGGGAGTGGGGACGTGGGGTACAGTGGGGATAGCTAATGGATACGAACTACAGATAGATAGAAGGCATAGGATCTCGAACTCGGCAGCACAATAGGGTGTCTGTAGTCAACAAGAATTTATTGTATATTTTAAAATACCTGAAAGAGTGGAGTTGGAATGAAATGGTTGAGGTGATGGATATCCCAGTTACCCTGATTTGATTGTTACATATTGTATGCTTGTACCAAAACATCACATGTATCCCATAAATATATGCAGCTATCATGTATCCACAATAATTAAAAATAATGTTTTTTAAAATTAGGAGATCACTGCTCTAGACTGTCTGATCCCTGTCGTTATTCTATTTTGCGTTGCAAATTAATTCCCTGAAATCCTTCCTTACCCTCCCAATCAGTCTCAGGAGCGCGGTCGTCAGCCGTGGATCCCCTGGGAGGCCAGCAGGGCGGAGCCGCTGGGCGTGTGGGGCAGAGAGCAGCCCCGCAGCTTCTGTGGTCCGTCTCCACGGACACCCAGCCTCCCCGCCCCGAGGCAGCCCGACCCACTGGGTGCTCTTTCTGACACCTTGATCCTTCGTGTCATTTCTGTGCTGCTAGCTCTGGCAGAACCGAGGCCTAACTTAGCACTTCTTGATCGATCCTTTATTATAAAGAGAAGGAAATCTCGTACTTGAAAATGCGTTCTGGCGTCTCGATCCCTTGTAAGGCTTAATATCTCCAAGCCCCAGCTACCGAATCTTTCAAGTGACAGGATAATAGCTGGCTTTTTGTCTCACGGTGTCCTTGTAAAGAGTGAGTGGGATGGGATCATGTCATACAGAAAGTGCAGAACATCAAAGGTCAGGAGAAGATGTTGAAAGCGGCAAGAGGAGACACAGATTGCTTTTAAAGGAATGATTATTTAAACTAACAGATTTCCTCCTCCCCCTCTTCCTTTCCTTCCTTCTTCTCCAATACCTCCTCCTCCTCCTTCTTCCTTTTGTAGATAGCGGAGAAGTTTATTATATTTATAGTAGAATTTGCCAGCTCTGCTCGGTTCAGATGACTCTCAGTTCTGTTGGCCACCCCCAAAGCCTCAGAGCCAGGCATATTCGAGTGCCCCCTTGGCCCGTCCGGCCAGGGGAGAGCCTGGCCTTGGCCATGCTGGCATCACAGAGCTGCTTCTCAGCTGGTCTGACCTGGTGGTTGCTGGTCTTGACCTCCATGGCGAGCCCCAGTGTCCTGTTGTTCTTCATCTCTGTGGCTGATGAGGTCGGGGGACACTGGGCAATAGCATACAGTTCACGTGGATGATTTGGAGTATACTCTTCCTAGGATACCTGGTTTTCCTTCAGAGTTGCAGTGTCTTGGGCTGCCACAGCGTGGGTGGCCTGGGGAATAACCTCTTTCTTTATCTTGTTGTTGTTGTTCATGGCTGGGGACACTTTTCCGTACTGCCTTCTTGGCTTTTTCCAAGCCTTTGCTTTGACTCTGTTTTGGGGAGGTTTCATTTTTTGCTTTCAGAACCTTTTGTAAAAAGGCAATAACTAGCTTCTTAATAGGAACAATGGAAGCCGGAAGACAATAGACTAATACTTGCACTGCACTGGAAAATATAACTGACAATCTGGAGTTTTATATTCAGAAAAACTGTTGTACAAGAGTGAGGGCAAAATGCAGACATTTCAAGACAAACAGAACTGAGAAAGTTTGTTACAAATTCCTTCTCACTAACGGAATTTCTAAAGGCAGAAAGGTCAGCCTAGATGGAAGATCTGAAAAGTAAAAAGTGAGATCTAAAGTCTTGATCCATTTTAGATGAAATGTTTTCATTTAAGCCTGCTTCATAGGCTGTTTTTGTCTCTGGGGGATATTAGTAGCCACTGACATTCATTGCCTGTGTCATTAACCCATCAGGCACTGTGAAATGGTGATAGGCTAATGCTATAATCCCTTCATTTATTAGCTAGAATACTGCTGTAAAAATAATCTTGTCCTCATCAATTTATGGATTACCCAGAAATACAGTTTGTGTAGGAAAGGCAGGATAAAAGTCAAATGCACTGTAATATGCTAACAACAGTCAATTTAAAAATTATTAAAAATATCATTTATAGTATCATAAATATTAAGTGCACAGATATAAATTAAAATACTATGGTAGATAGGAGGATAGAATTTTACTGAAAAACATTAAAGACCTAGATAAATGGCAAGATATATCATGCTCATTAATACAAAATATTCTGAGTCATATAAATGCTAATTCTTTCCAAACCAACCTACACATTCAGTTCTTCTTTTTTTTTTTTCTTTTGAGTCAGAGTCTCACTCTCTTGCCTGGGCTAGAGTGCCGTGGCATCAGCCTAGTCACAGCAACCTCAAACTCCTGGGCTCAAGCAATCCTTCTGCCTCAGCCTCCCGGGTAGCTGGGACTACAGGCATGCGCTACCATGCCCGGCTAATTTTTTTCTATATATTTTTAGCTGTCCAATTAATTTCTTTGTATTTTTAGTAGAGACGGGATCTCGCTCTTGCTCAGGGTGGTTTCGAACTGAACTTGAGCTATCCAGCCACCTCAGCCTCCCAGGGTGCTAAGATTACAGGCGTGAGCCACCACGCCCAGCCCACATTCAGTTCTATGCTATCCAAAGACCCAATAATTTGTGTGTGTGTGTGTGTGTGTGTGTGTGTGTAATTTGACAAGTTGATCCCAAAATGCATATGGAAGAGCAGTTGACCAAGAACAGCCCAAATACTGCAGAAGAGCAGAATGGGGAACTAGCCCTAAAAGGGAACAGTACTTAGTTCTTGTAATTATTAATAAGAGTTAATAAATTAATTAAATAATTTATAGAAATTTATAAAATTTATTAATTTAATAAATTGATAAAAGTTCTGGTAATTATTAATAAGACAATGTGGTATTAGGGCAGGGATATAAAAATAAATCCATGGAACAAAATGTAGGCCTAGAACCAGACCAGGCATGCACAGAAACTTGATTCCTGACAAAATAGGTAGTATAAACTATTAGGGGAAATGTAGTTTTTATGAATGCTATTGAGATAAAAATAACCACCTGGAAAAAAATTAAATAGGATCCTTTGTCATGCCATTTATAAAAATCAATTCTAGGCAGGTTAAATACTTACTTATGAAAAGTAAGATTCTAAAACTTTAAGAAGATAATGTAGTATTTATCTTTATGACCTCAAGTTAAGACATTCTTAAACAAGATACAAAGACACATAAATTATAAAAGGAAAGACGGATAAATTGGATATTAAAATTAAGAATTTTTGTTCGTCAAAGAGACAAGAAGAGAGTCTATGCATCTATCCATTGATGGAGGGACCGTGAACTGGCCGAGTACTCTGGAAAGCAATCTGGCGTTGCCCAGCATAACTGAGACCCGGTACCTTAGAGCCTAGCGGGGCCACTCCTCGGTGTAGATGCTGGGGAAAGCCTTATCACGATGCTCACAGCGGCCTTGCTCCTAGAGGCGTAAAATTGGAAACCACCTAAATGTTCACTTGCGGAGAAGGGATAAATAAGTCCCTGGCGTATTTACATAATGGAGTGTTACAAAGACGTGAAAACAAATGCACGTCAAGAAGGACAAACCTCAGAACATACAGTGGAGCAAAGAAAAAAAGCAGTAGAAGAATGAGCATCTATCATTCCATCCGTGTAAAGTTCAAAACTATGCGAAACTAAATACATCTCAGGGGTACAAACATGGTACAGCTGTGGAGTACAGCCAGGGGACATAACTCGAAGCAAGGGGATGTAACTCCCAATTCACGACGGGCACACAGGTGGCGGCAAAGGTGCTGGCTGTGTTCTGGCTTTCAGGCCGGGTTGTGCATGAGTGTGTGTATTTGTAACCCAGGTAGTTTTTTTTTTTTTTTTTTGAGACAGAGTCTTGCTTTGTTGCCCAGGCTAGAGTGAGTGCCGTGGCTGCAGCCTAGCTCACAGCAACCTCAATCTCCTGGGCTCAAGCAATCCTGCTGCCCCAGCCTCCTGAGTAGCTGGGACTACAGGCATGCGCCACCATGCCCAGCTAATTTTTTTATATACATATTAGTTGGCCAATTAATTTCTTTCTATTTTTAGTAGAGATGGGGTCTCGCTCTTGCTCAGGCTGGTTTCGAACTCCTGACCTCGAGCAATCCGCCCACCTCGGCCTCCCAGAGTGCTAGGATAACCCAGGTAGTTTTTACACCCTACGCACTGGTTATAAATATCCTTCTGTATCTATTATATCCACTAATATCTTCTATATATACTCAATAAACACTATGATTCGAACACTTTGAGTTTACAAAGGAATATTGTTACCACGTCTTCTCGGGCAGACCTGCCTGTGTCTTGTAACTGCTTTTGTGCGTGTATACAGTAGTCCCCCTTTATCCTTGGTTGCACTTTCTGCAGTTTCAGTTACCCATGGTCAACTAAGGTAGCAAACTCTCGATGGAAAATTCCAGGAATAAACAATTCATAAGTTTTAAATTGCACACCATTCTGAGTAGGGCAATGAAATCTCTCGCTGTCCTGCTCCGTCCGCTTGGGACGTGACTCTTCCCTTTGTCCAGCACGTGCACGCTGTAGACACTCCCCTCCTGGCTGTCACCTGTAGGTGGCTCAGTTCTCAGATCCACTGTCACACTATGGAAGTGCTTGTGTTCGAGTAACTCTTACTTTACTTAATTATGGCTCCAAAGTGCAAGAGTAGTGATGCTGGTATATTGTTACAGTTGTTCTATTTTATTATTAGTTATTGTTGTTAATCTCTGACTGTGCCTAATTTATGAATTAAACTTTATCACAGGAATGTATGTATAGGAAAAACATAGAATATATAGGATTTGGTGCTATCCACTGTTTCAGGCATTCACTGGGGATCTTGGAATGTGCCCCCAGCCCACCACCCACCCCCCTTGTAGATAAGGGGGGACCACTGTAACTGCTAACCAGGATCTGCTATCTACAGCCCTGATTTCTGTGCACAGCGTTTGTGCTCTGGACAGCTGGAGTGAGGACGCATGGGGCAAAGGGCCACTGCAGGAGGGGGGCAGAAAGAAGGCTCCTTAGGAGGCCGCTCTGCACTTTCCCCCGGATCAGAGACAAGGAGCAGTCAGTCCTTTTGGAGCCTGTTTAGAACCTCTCATCCAAGTGTAGTTCAGCAAGGTTAACGCCAGGCCCTGCTGGCCCTGGGAGGTGCCCCACCTGACAAATCACCAGACCCCAAGCTTGGTGAGGAGGAGATAGGAACGGAATGCAGAGAGTCGGACGCACCCTGATTCTGTCTTACCTATGGTTGTCAAGGTTACCAGAGCCTCTTGTCTCTTAGTAACCACTCCTTCCAAAATAGCCTCCACTGCTGCCAGCCACTGAACTGCATCCCATTTCACAGTCGCTTTTTACACGGTTTTGAGGGTTAAACACGAAGCCCCTTTACATGCAATGAGGTTATACGAAGGACACACGAGTCCTTCTTCGTCTGACTGTTACCACAGCTGGGTGAAGGGCCCCAATCTGCATGTTACAGATGATAAACAGGCGCGGGCAGGAAGCGTGGCTTGCCCCAGTCAGATGACTAGCAGGAATCAGAAACGAAAGCGACGCACACATTTTCTGAGGCTGTTGTCAGAGCCCTTCCTACAGCAGGATGCTACTCTCATTGCTGCAGTTTTGTCCTGGCTCAGGAGGGTGCTGGAGCACAGTCACCTCCCATGGCTTGAGTACGCTGGGCTAAAGGGCCACCATGGTAGCTGATAGTGTGCTCTCCTCCACCCTCTTCCTTGCCCACAGAACCCAATTCTCTAAACTTCTCAGGGTCTTCCCCCACCCCAGGGAATACAGGCTGATTAGTTGTAATGATAATTCTGTTCCTTCTGCTAGCAGGTGTTTAAATGTGGACATGTGACCCAATCCCAGCCAGTGCAGGTGAGAGTAAATCTGCAGGGGGAATGATTCTGGGAAAGAATTATTTCTTTCTAAGATCAGAAATTACCAGGAGCAAATGCCCCTCCTCTGGTGTCCCTTTGCATGTGACATCACCTATTTGGCGGCCGTGTTGCTGATGACAGCTAGGTGGAAGGACGGAAAGCCCCTGGTCCCAATTCCGAGAGGACACCTCCCCCTCAAGGCCAGGTCTCCTCCGTCCTCAGCGTCTTTTCGGGTGCCCCTGGACTGCGCCTGTGGCCTTCCGCTGTGGGGCACAGCTCTATCTGGGTATGTCCTTCCGCTCCTGTTGGGCTGTGAGCTGCCTGGTGCTAGACATTTGTCCCTTACTTCCCTCTCTCTGCTCAGTCTTCACGTGCATGGTAGGGGACGTGGAGGGGAAGTCATGTTGTGTAGGGCTGTTCTATAGCATCTCAGCGGTCCCTACTGGGAGGCCTCTGCACCCCGTTAGTGAGGGACTCTTGATGGCCCTCTTTAGAAGGTCCTCAGCTTCCCGTCCCACAGTGGAAGCACAAGTGTCATCCCACTGAGCCTCTCCAGAGGATAAGCTTATTGTGGAAACTGTTTCGGTTGCAAACCTTTCACAGTGTAGACAATGACCATTGTGGCTCTTTGGAAGACGCTTTGTTCATGTGCAGAGCACTCTTGCTCTGAAAAAGGGCTGTCACTTCCTTCCCTCGTTCCATCTTTCCCGAGTGCCAGGTTGTTAAACGTCCGGTGTGTGCTGAGCATGGGGCCCAGAGGGAGAGTTCCCTGACGCTGGGGCCCGCCTCACAGAGCCCAGCCCCAGAGGCCGCCGCGGGGCGGGCAGGGCCGGGGCTGGGCCACAGGACCGGAGTGGGCTTGGGGTGGGGGGAGGCGGGTGGAGCTGGAAGGCAGTGAGGCCAGGAGGCGAACAGCAGGCGGGCTCCATTGCATGGGAGGTTGTGGGAAGGATAGAGCCAGTTGAGTCCCGAGGGCCCTAAGTGCCGGGGGAGAGTGGGGTCTGCATTTGACCTGCCGTGCCTGGGAAGACACTGAAGGGTCAGGTGGGGACGGAGTCTTGGCTGTGCTGCTGGGCTGCGGGGAACAGGTGGGTGGAGGGAGGCCAGCGCCCCGGGGAAGAGCACAGCAGCTAGAACACATGGGGTCCAGTCCCGGCTTGGCTGCCATGGCCATGTCGTTACTCCTGTCTGGGTTTTTGCTTTCTCAGTTCAAACAAAGCAGAGAGACGCCGTGACCACCAGCAGCCTTGGTTGGGGCATTCTCCGCTTCTCTCTGCGTGAGCCGTGCCTGCAGAGACCTGCAGGGCTGTGGCCGCTGATGGGAGGTGGGGCGGCAGAGAGGGCTCCAGATGTGGGACCTGGGAGGGCGGGGCTGTGAGTGCGGTGGGGCCAGCTCTGTGGGCGGGGCTTGGTCTCAGGCACTGGCTCTGCTGAACCGGCAGGACACTGTGGTGGGGGCAGGTGATCTGCAGGGCATGGGAGCAAGTCAGGCGTGGTTCAGAAGCTGCAGGCGTGGTTCAGAAGCTCTTCCATGGAAGGGCGAGGGTCAGGAAGGCAGGGATGAACAACGGAGGGAGAGGACGCCGAGAGAGACGCCAACAGCAGAAACCTGCAGATGCTCCCTTCAGGGACGGGAGAAGCATCAAGAATGAGAGGGTGTGCGGAAGCAAGGGGCAGAGGAAGCACATGAGGAGCCAGGGGAGAAGGCGTTTGGGGGATGACAATGTGCACAGGTATGGACAGGAAAGGAATTTTACTATAACAATAATACGGGGGGATCCACAAAGCACGTTCGGAAGCCTTTCTGTGCATAAACCTGTATTGGGTCAACGCTCTCCAGCCAAAGACCGTCAAGGGACAACACTGGGCGCATGGGCTCTTTGTCACGAGGAAGAGCCACAGTGCGCAGAGCCCGGGGTGTCAGCAAGGGGGCCGCGAGGGCCTGCTCCCTTGGGCTTGCCGGCAGGTTTGGCGGAGTCTCCAGGAAGAGGAGCTTCCCTCCCCTGGGTTGGGTGCTATCTGGAAGTGGCCAATCCCATGGATTGGGGTTTTAAATCCCCTTCAGAAGGAGAGAGGGGTGGAGCTAGGTTAGAGCTAACCTTGGAGAATAAGCCCCTGGTATCAGCCAGCCCTCGGGATGTTTGGAACAGCAGGAGGTACCGGGTTCACTCCTGGTGGGGTGTGTGGGGGAAAGCAGGAGAGGAGGGGGGTGGAGACAAGGAAGGGATAATGGACGGCCTCTCTGTAAGGAAGGGGGACATAGAGGTTAGGGCCACTCTTCTGTGACCCACACAGCCAAAGGGCTCCCAGTACTGGCTCTTTCATGGAACAACCTCAGCCACCACATTCACAAGTTTAACATTTAAGACTCCAGAACGCACATATCTGCAGTTGCTTGTTTTTCTAGCTGTTCTTTAATTTCTTTGCTCAATTCCCAAGCATGCATCAGAGCTAATGAAGCAATTCTATTATTAAACCACTTAGAAATTTAGAAGACAGTGTACTCAAGGTTTCAACGGGATAATTAGATATTGGGGAGAAAAACATTGGTAAGAGAATTCTACAAAATGTCGATGTTGGTACCACATCCTGGGGGAAAATAGGATCACTCACAGAGCTCAGAAACCAGCTACTTTGTGCGTTTCGGTAAAAAGCAAAAGCCTTTCTATTTCCGGTGGAATGCTTTATGAAACACTTGAAAAATATAGATCTGAAACTCCATTTCTGGTGTAATGTCTATTGAGAAGGTTAGATTCACTTTGCACTTTTGAAGAAGTGTGTGATGCTGCTGAAAGCATGAGGACTTGCTTTGGCAGGAGCGACGCCTGCTAAGACTCTGAGGCGCCATTCTGTTCTTTGCTGAGAGTCGTGAAATAGACTAAGTTATATTTTAAGTTATATTTTCGTTGATGGAGAAGTGGAGGATTTAGGATACGGTCAGGATGTGGAAGGGACTTGGAGGGTGACTCTCAGCCAGGCAGAGTCTGGAAAGAGCCCCGGGAGGTCTTGTGGTGTTATCTGTGCCCCCAGTTCTATCTCCTGCTGGTGATCAGATGCACAGTGACCTTGACCTTGGCAGTGACCCACATTCATATGGCTCAACGATTTACAAGGCTCATTCACAGACATTACCGCACCAGTTTCAGATCGCCCTCGGAAACAGGTGCAAATAGTTCCCTTCCAAGGGCATACGTTGTTCACACGGTCAGAGTCAAGGCAAATTTGAGTTGTGCCCAGTTCCAAATTTGTCTGGATGCTATGTGCCAAGTTAGACACATGCATGCGTGTATAAACGAGGTGTTTGGTATGGATGGGACCTAGAAGCAAGTTGGAAGGGAAGGAAAAGCACTAGATTCAGAGCCAGGAGGGTCTGAGTTCAGATCTTGGCTTGGTCCCTTATCAGTCACATGGCTTGGGCAAGTTATATACCCTCTGAGATTTATTTTCCTCATCTGTAAAATGGGGCTGGTATACTCAAAGGTATGCTGAGGCACATATGGGACATGGAATGTGGAAGCACTTTATAAATGAAACGTCCTGCAAATGTGGTCACTGGGAGTTTGCCAGCAAACCTGGTGTGGCCGAGGGAGGGTGTGATTGCAATGTTGGAAGACCCTGGAGTCATGTCGTGTGTTGGTGGTGAAAGAACCAGCGTGGCTTAGCCCCAGAGACAAGTTCGCTGGCCACTGCCAAGTTCAGCACAGTGTAGCGGAGCTGTGGCAAAAAGTGCTGAGTTTCAAGGGGCTTCAACCCAGTCGCCCGAGTCAGTTCCTAGCACAGTGCCCAGCACGTCCCCCACAAATGACCACGAAACAGAATGGGATTGAGTGACGGTCACCAGGAACCTCAGGTGCACGGGACAGAGGAAAAACACACTTCTTCTTCCCTTTCCCCCCTCCTCCCCTTTCCTCCTCCACCTCCTCCTTATTTTTGTGTTATTTCTCTCTCTGGCTGATGTTCAAATAGCTCTAATTACGTAGTTGTTATTTTGCATTTAATTGTTTGCCCATGAATTGATTCACTTACTTAACAAAATGTATTCAAATGCACTTACGCGCATTGTACGGAATGAGAACACTTAGCCGTGGCATCGACTGGGGACTTGGAGACCAGGAATGGCGTTCACGGACTGCTGGGACTGAGCACGCCAGGGGACAGTTCCTCCCACAGCTTCCTTCCCCGAGAAACTGGGAGACGACCACTCCTTCCTCTGTGGTATGGTGCGGATCACGTATGTGCGAACGCTCTGTGTTAGCTGGGGAGGTCTGAGGATTCTTTGCAGAACAGACGCCTTGCAGAGAAAACAAGGCAGCTGCCGTCCAGGGCGGGGGTGGTGAGGACCAGTGCGTTTATAAGGCGGAGTCTTCAGACCAGGAAAAATCATTTTCAGGAAGCTCCTGGGGAGCACTTGTGCCCCATGAATTCTTTATGAGGACGTTAAAGCAGTAGGCTGCAGCCCCAGTTCCTCCATAAACTCTGCAACGTCTTGGGAGATATTAAAGCTATTTTTTTTCTCTGAAAGACTAGTTGTGCCTCTTCCTTAGTGGCCTACTGGTTAGGATTCGGTGCTCTCTGAAAGACTTAGTGATGGGGAAAGGAGTTCTTAAGAGCTCGTTCCAATCAACGCTGAGCTATTTGGTGTTTGAAAAATCTTGTGTTCATCGGCTCAGGCTGCCCTAACAAAATCTTGAACAACAGCAATTTATTTTCTTGCAGTTCTAGAGGCTGGACGTCTGCGATCAGGACGCCAGCATGGCTGGGTTCGGACGAGGCCCTCTGCCTGGCTCCCGATGGCTGCCTCCCCGCTGCGTGTCCAGCACAGCAGAGAGCTCTGGCCTCTCTTCCTACAGGGACAGGTCTACTGGATGAGGACTCCACCCCTCACGACCTCACTTAACCTGCATCTCCTTCTCGAAAGCCTTATTTCCAATGCAGTCCCATGGTGAGGGGGTGGCAGGGCTTGAATATATGAATTTGGGAGGCTCACAATTCAGTCCATAGCAAGCTTGGCGTTGATTGAGTGTGCAGAGGTGGAGGGGGTTAGGAGTCATACTGACCCAGGTTCAAACCCTGCCCTGCTGCCTGTAGCTGAGGGACTTGGGGCAAGTTATTAACCTCTCTGAGCCTTTTTCAGATAATAAGACCACACATCCAGGGTCTGTGTAAGAATTACACAAGGCAACGGTTGTGAAGCACCAAGAACTCCACCAGCACCTTGCAGTAGTTGATGCGTCAGTCCTTTCCTTTCCTGCCCTCTCCGAAGCTGCCACCTCTTGGCTTCTTGTTCCTTGTCGGCTGAAGAGGTCGAGCTGCCTTTGGGGTCCCTGTCTGCTCCTCCAGTCTGGGGCTCTGTGAGCGTGAGACTGCAGTGCAGTGCTCAGCGGGCCCGGGGAGGATGAGAATCCCTAACTTCGAGGTTACTAAGATGAACTAAAATACTTAACTCACTTGTTGGCATGTAGTAGATACTCCAGCATCATT
This sequence comes from Microcebus murinus, assembly GCF_040939455.1. Classification (NCBI taxonomy): domain Eukaryota; kingdom Metazoa; phylum Chordata; class Mammalia; order Primates; family Cheirogaleidae; genus Microcebus; species Microcebus murinus. The sequence goes on from NC_134106.1 coordinate 8,101,783, forward strand.
CTTGCACCGTGGCTCCGATGAGCCTGAGCTAGAAGGATGTCAGGCAGCAAAGATTTATGGAGCACGTGCTATGTGCCAAGTGCCAGGATGTAACAGAGGAAAGGTAGGCGCAGTCCCTGCTCTTATGGAACTGAGGGTGATTTGGAAGGAGGGAGACATTAAACAGGTCATGATGAAGGATAGGAAGAGCAGTTTTGGAAAAACTGTGTGCAGAATCAGAAAATGATGTGTCCTGAGGGGCCGTCAGCTATGGTTGTGAGTCCTGATCACAGAGATCCCACAGCGAGCAGCAGAACTGTCGGCCGCACCCTCTGCTATGCCCTTGATCCGGGCCAAGGGTCCCTTCGTGAAACTGAAAACAGACAAAGCAGGGCGGCTGAGTGCAGAGCTGGGCAGAAGGGCACCAACAGTGGGTGCTCAGAAAATCCCAGCTCTGGCCCTGTGTTTCTGTCATCCAGCCTGTCTGGCTGGGGCACGGACTGGACCCAGCCGAGGGCCAGCCTGTGGGCACTGGGCCTGCTGTGCTCCTGGAAAGCTCTGAGAGGAGCAGTTTGGGGACCCAGCCCTCCCATCCGCCACCTCCAATCTGCCATCGAGAGGCAATGCTGCTTTCACTGCCCGCCAGCTCTGCCCTGGCACTCTCTCTGCACAGGGTTCAATACGTGATCTCATTGAGCTTGTTCTCTAAGCAAAGGCCTGTGAGGGGCCCTTGATCCTTGTCTACAGGATGGAATGTTCCCAGCAGCACAAAGCTAGCAGATGCCTGAGCCAAGGTCTATGCCGCTCCTGTGGGTCTTCAGGCCCTCACATGGCCCACCCCATGCCATGGTCTCTGGGGCCTGCAGGACCCAGGAGGTGAAGTGTGGGGCTCTCCCATGGCTTGGGGCTCACGTCTGTTGTCCTGGAGCCATGACCCCTTGACTGGGGCCTCTGTGCCTTCTGTTGCTGCATAGAAGGTGTCCCTTGGAGAGTTCACCCTTGGGCCCTGCCAGGTCATCCCTTCTGGGAGAGGTGCCCCGGGAGCGGGGTGCTGGAATTCCTGCCCTAAGCCCTGGCGCCTCATCAAGTGCCAGCTCAGCTTCCAGCTATGCATCTCCTCTAGACCATCTCCTGTTTTGGTGTCCTCCGGGCAGCCACTCCAGGTCTCCATGAGTCACAGAGCCCCTGCTTAAACCCTGGTCTTGCTCATAGTGGGAAGCAGAATTCCACTTATCGCAAACACAGTCCCAGGAGTTGAGGAGCCTCGTTTGTTGATACTATCAATGCACAGGGATGGAAGGTGCTTTGGCCCAGAGGTTGGGGAGTGCAGCTTCTGATATCAGCTTTGCCAGGGACCTGCTGGGTGACACGGGCAAGTTTCTGCCCCTCCTGGGGGTGTTGAGAGTTTTGTGGTCTGCAAAATGCACGGGGGGTTAGGTGATGTGAGACAGCCCCGTTGGGTTTAAGCACCACAAAGATTTGGCAGAAAGGCAGGTTTGGGATTGAATCTTCCTTATGCCAGTTACAAGTTGTGTGACCTTGAAATGGTCACTCAACCTTTCTGAGCCTTGATTTCCTCATCTGTAAACTAGAGATAATAATCCCTATGCCGTGGGCTGTTGGGAGGATCCCATGAGAAAATGCACATAGCAATGCTGAGCCCCAGGATGGCTTCTCTCTCTCCTACCTACTGTGAGTTGAATATATCCTAACCCCTAGGACCTGTGAATGCGACCTTAGTTGGAATAAGACCATTGAGGATCTAACCAAGTTGAGATGGGGTCACACTGAATTCTGTGGGCCCTAATTCAATAGTGATGTCCTTATAAGGACAGAGAGACTGTGAGACACACAGACACAACACACAGGGAGATCACCATCCGAAGACAGAGGCAGAGACTGGAGTGCTGCAACTACAAGCTAAGAAACACAGGATTAACGGCCTGCACCAGAAATAAGAACGAGACAAGGAAGGATTCTATTCAGGGTCTCCGGTGGCAGTGGGCATGGCCCTGCCACCACCCCCATTTCGGATTTCCAGGCCCTAGAGCTGGAATCTCTGTTGTTTTAAGCCACCCGATTAGTGCTGATTTGTTGTGGCAGCCCTAGGAAGCTAATTCACTGTCCTTCTGAGTCCCTTTCCAAATTGTAAATTTTAGGATTGTATCAATTTAATTGCTGGGTTGTAAAAGAAATACGCAGTTGCAGGGGAGGTACTCAATGAATAGTGCTGACTCAGAAGTGAGGCGGAATAGGGGAGCACAAGAGAAATGTGGTCAAGAAAACATGGGAGTCCTGTTTCTGCATTCCCCAGGAAAGACTTAAAGAGCACAGAGCTGAAAGGGCTCTATTCCTGTATTCTCTCTTAGGCCCATTTCAGGAAAACTGAGGCCTAGGCAATGGGTGGACAGTGGCTAATGCTATTAATACCTGGGATAGTCCCCAAAAAATAGCATCCCAGAAGACATCTACTTTGAATCCTTGGAATTGTGAATGTCACTTTATATGGCAAAAAATGTGGTTGTTAAGAATCTTGAGAGGAACCACAGCAGAGGCAACCTGGTTCTCTGGGTCTCCCTGCCTGCCCAGCAGCAAATGCTTTCAATCCATTTGTATCTTTGCAATTAGAGTGTGTTTCCTGTAGGCAGCATATAGATGGATCCTGTTTTATGAATACAGTCTGGCAATCTCTGCATTTTGATTAGATTGTTTAATCCATTCATGTTTAACGTTACTATTGATGTAGTTGGCTTTACATCTATTAGATTACTTTTTGTTTTCTATATGTCTCAAGTCCTTTTGTTTATTCCTCCTTTACTTCTTTCTTTTACATTAAGTGAATATTTTCCAATGCAACATTTTAGTTACTTTAATTATTTTCTCTATATTTTAGGGGGTTATTCCCTCACTGGTTATTCTAGGGCTCACATCTTAACTCATCAGAATCTACTTTAGATTTATACTAACTTAATTCCGAGAGATTTAACTTAAGTTCCAGTGAACTTACCCCTATGTTGTTCTCTTCCCTTTCCCACTTTTCTGTGATATTTATCATTAAACATAGTACATCTCTATATGTTATAAACTCAACAATACATTGCTATATTATTACTTTATATAATTTTATATATTTTAAAGAAGCTGAGAGAAGAAAGGAGGGAAAGTATATATTTATAGCTTTTGTTGTATTAATCTCCATGTTTCATATTTCTAGTTCTCTTCATTTGTTCCTGTGACTAGAGTTCAATGAGGAATTATTGTCTTAGCTCAATATAGCTTTGTGCTCACCCACCTTTGTGCCATTATTGATGAATATGTGTCATTTGTATAAGTTTAGGCCCAACAATACAAGTAAGTACATATTGTTTTATGTAATTGCTTTTAAAACCAAATAAGAGAAGAAAGAATAAGAAATGTGCATTTATAATGTCTTTTATGATTACATGATTATGTATACCCATAGTCTTTGTTTTTCATGTGGATTTCAATTACTGTCTTGGGTTACTCACTTTCATTCTGAAGAATTTATATTAGCATTCCTTCTAAGGTAGGTCTGCTAGCAATGAATTCTCTGTTTTTGTTTATCTGGGAATGTCTTCGTTTTGCCTAAAGGTAAATAAATTTTTGAAAGATAGCTTTAATGAATGTAGGATTCTTTGTTGACAGCTGTTTTCTTTCACTACTGTGAAAGTTGTCCCACTGTGTTCTGGCTTCCATTGTTTCTGATGAGAAGTCAGCTGTTGACCATTTTGTGGCTACCTTTGAAAGTGATGATTGATTTTTCTCTTGCTGATTTCTATTTTTTCTCCTTGTCTTTGGTCTCTAGCAATTTTTAATATGATGTGTCTGTGGATGTCATTGTGTTTATGTGGAATTTGTTGAGCTTCTTGGATATCTAGATTGTTTTCCATGAAATTTAGGAAGTTTATAGCCATTATTTCTTTGAATTTTTTTCTGCTCCTTTCTCCTTTCCTTCTGGAATATCCATTATGCATATATTGGTGCACTTAATAGTGTCCCACATTTTTCTGAGGCTTTGTTCATTTTTCTTTATTCTTTCTTTTTCTCTATTCTTCAAATTGCATAATCTTTAGTGATCTATCTTCAAATTTGGTGATTCTTTCTTTTGCCAGTTCAAATGACTATTGAGCCCATCCAGTGAAAATTTCATTTCAGTTATTGCTTTTTAACTCCAGAATTTCCATTTGGTTCTTTTAAAAAAAATTCCATCTCTTTATTGATAGATTGTATTTGATGAGGCATTGTCATCATATCTTCCTTTACTCTACTTTAATCATACTTTACTATAATCAGGGTTTCTTTGAACATATTTATAATGGCTACTTTGAAGTCTTTGTCTGTTAAATCTGATATCTGGTTGCTCTCAGTTTCTGTTGCCTGCTTTCCCCTTCATGTACGGGTCAGATTTTTCTGTTTCTTTAGATGTCATTTTTTGTTGTTGTTATTGTTGGAAACTGGACATTTTAGATAATACAATGTAGCAACAGTGGGTACTGGTTCCCTTGCCCTCTGGGGCTTGCTGTTGATATTTGATTATTTGTTTAGTGGCTGGCTGTACTATTTCAGCCAAGTCCACTCCCCATCCCCCCACAGTGTAAAGCCCTTGATATTGTTCCTCAGAGAGCACAGCCTTGGGCATGTGCACGATTGCCATGGGATAACAGTGGATTTGTCAGGGCTCTCTCAATTATCTCTTTCCCTGACCACATCCATATGTTAAACTCTAAAAATTGCTTTTCACACTGAGCAGCGGTAGAAAAAGAAAAAAAGAAAGTATAATTGAAATTAATTTAATTTTTATATAAAAAAAATAAAAAAAATAAAAAAATAAATAAAAATTGCTGGCTGATTTCACTAGTGTTTTCAACAATGCCCTAGGTAGCTCTACTGACTGATTCAATAAAATTTGGGCTTCTTTGAGGAATAGTTTTTGATGTTAGTGTTTGAGATTTGTTCTGTCTCTAGGAGGTCTTCTTAGCTGTCTTTTCCCCTGGTTCTTTCTGGTAAACTAGTCAGCTTATGGTTTAGCTTAAACCTATTAGTCTTCTCTTAATTGCTTTTCATCATAGTACCTCCCTCCCCACCCCTTCTCAGCTGTACCGGCTCAGAACTTTGCCTCTGCACGAGGTAGATGGAGACAGGATGAGAAATGCTGACCTCTTGCCCCTTCCAGGAAGACAGGAAGATACTAACTTCCAACTGAGAGCTGTCTGCTGGGTGTGGGGGTTGGGGGAGCCAGAGAGAGCTCTGTGTTCTTAGCTGCACCTGTCTGGAGTGGAGTTTTGGTCACCCTGAGCTGGAATGAGGGGAGGAGGAAGCAGGCCATGGTTCAAATGCCACAGATTCTTACTCTTATTACTGAATTCTTATAGATTTTCTTGAATAATTATTTCTTCATTTGCTGTATTCTCTTAGGACTATTTCCAGATAATTTAAATGGTTGTTTTTTAAAAAATAATTTTCACCAGTTTCACTGGGGAGGATGTCCACAAGCTCCTCATGTTGCCATGTTGGAAGGGGAACTTTCTTCCAGAAATTTTTATATCAAAGGCTCAATTGCTCCTGTGTCTCTTTTCTATAGAACTTAGAGCTATTACTGCTTTGTCACTGGCTAAAGTATTCTAGATATAAGTGTGGGTATGAATATATGTAAATATATGTGCAAGTATGTTCTCAATACGTTTTTGCTGCTTAAGGAGAACTTCAAACAGATTTCCATATACAATGAGAAGTTTGAACTTATATGACTTTTTAAAAAAATCACAATTATTTCAACTGAGACTTTCTGATGATCTAAAGACAAGTATTATGGTAAGGGACTGAACTTTGGAATCAGACCAACTTTGGCTCATAACTCAAGTTCAGCTCAAGCAAACCGCTCTGTCTCTCTGATCCTCAGATTCTTTACCTGCAAAATGGAAATATTGCCCACTTCCTCTTAGTAGTAGGACCCCAAGAGTTTATTGTGCACATGTGTTTGCTGGACTAGAGGGAGTTTTCCCCAGCTACCCTTGCAGTACATATAGCCACGTGACCGAGTTAGCCAGTGGAATGAACAGAATGATGTGTGCAACTTCTAGGTCACGTTTTTTATTAGAAAAGTGCATACTTTGCTTCCTTCTCCCTCCTCCACTACTACCGCCTTCCCTCCCTCTCTCTTTCTCGCTCACTTTCCTGTGGGATGGAATGTAGAGGTGTTGAGATGAGTGAGTTTTGACCATGGTATGAAGATAACACCCTAGGCTGTGACAAAACAGTAAGACGGGAGGGACTTCAGTGCTGGAAAAGTTCTGCACCTTGATCTAGGTGGCGATTACATAAGTGTATACGTACATAAAATTAATCGAGCTAGCCTCTTAAGATTTGTGTGTCTTATTGTATTTAAATTATTTAAATTCAGTAAGAAAACAAAAAGGATAAGAATGAACCTGATTCCCTGAGTGACCTTATGGAGTGGAAGTCACCTCTGGACTGTTACAAAGGAGAAAAACAAACTCCTGTATGATTGGGCCATTGTATAATATATAGAGGCATTTTTTGTTCTAGCTATTTTGCTATACATTAACTAGTATATTTATTAAGTGTAGGAGTTTTTTTATTTTTGTTTTGTTCTCATCACCTCCACAGAGCTTGGTGATTAGAAGGTGCTCAATATCTGTTTAATGAATGCATACTTTTGTATATGGCTTTTCTCAGCATATCGGGACACCCAGTCTATATCAGTTTTGAAAGTGGAAGGTTACAACATGCAAAGAGAGGGACCTCTTCCTCCTCAGGTAGAAGTGCAGTCGGCAAACGCTTACTGTCATGTGCCGGGGGCTGGGGTGCAGGTAGCAGGGACACACTGTCCGTCCCTGCCCTCGAGGACCTTGCAGTCCGGCTGGCAAGACATGCCCCCAGACCAGTACCACCATAGAAACAGCACTAACAACACTGTTTTATGTACCCCTACTGGAAGTCTGGTACCTTTTATAGATTATTTTATTTTCACAAGTATCTCGCTAATAGGCATCGTGTACAGATGAGGAAACAAAAACTTGAAGAGGCGAAGCGAGCTGCGTAAGGCCGCAGGGAGGAGCGCGGGCTGAGGGTGAAGCTGCGCCTCACTGGCCTCACTGCAGCCGGGACAGCCGGGCCAGCGCTGGCTGGGGCCTGCCTGGGTGAGGTGCGGGGCAGTGGCTGTGGTCTGTGAGGGCTGCCCAGAGGCCCTAAACTTGGCCATAAAGAATGAGTGGCAATCCAGCAAGTGGACAAAGGGTGGGTTTAGGGTGGGAACAGCATGTGCAAAGGCCCAGAGGAGAGACAGCGTGGCACATGCTAGTTTGTTGTAAATAAAGCCCTGGGTGGGCGGGTGGTGGAGGAGGTGCAAGAGAGGACGTCAGAAAGATGAGCAAATGTCCAACGGGGTCCCCCTCGGGGTGAGCTGCTGAGCTGGTCCTGAAGGCGAAGGGCCAGTTGTCTGTCAAAAGGGTGACGTCTCTGCCTGCCTCATTCACTCAATGGACATGAGCAGGGGTCTCTGTGGGTTCTGGTGTGGGCCCTGTGAGAGGGCCCCCTCCCTGCACTCTGCCTGGCCCTGAATTCTGTGTCGTCCCCCTGGGGCATCACAGGTGAGTGCTGAAGATCCCATTTCCCAAAGTATCTTTCATGGAATACTACTTTTTTTTTTGACAAAAAATTCTGCAGGAAAATAAATTGAGAAAACGGTGTTTTTCTCTTTCTTGGAAATTCTTGCAGGTTTTCTCAATAGAGTCTCTGAGAAGTAAAGAATCAGTTTGGACTTTGTATGTTAGTTTCCTAGGGCTGTTGTAACAAGCCACCATAAACTAGGTGGCTTCAAACAACAGAAATCTATTCTCTTGCAGTTCTGGAGGCGGAAGTCTGACATTACGGTGCTGGCAGAGCCGTGCTCCTTCTGGAAGCTCTAGGGGAGGGTCCTCCCTGCCTCTTCCAGCTTTTGCTGTTGCTGCAGCCCTTGGTGTCCTTGCAGCCGCAGCTCTGCATCCTCTGCCTCTGTGCTCACAAGGCGTCCTCCCTGTGTGTGTGTCTCTCTCCTTTTTCAATCTAAAGACAGGGTCTTGCTCTGTCTCCCAGGGTGGACTGCAGTGGCTTCATCACAGCTCACTGCAACCCCCAGTTCTTTGGCTCAAGTCATCCTCTTGCCTCAATCTTCTGAGTAGCTGGGACTATTTTCATATTTTTTGTAGAGATGGGGTCTCACACTTGCTCAGATTGGTCTCCAACTCCTGGCCTCAAGTGATCCTCCTGCCTTGGTCTCCCAAAGTGCTGCGATTACAGGCATGAGCCACCGGCGCCTGGCCTCTCTCCTCTTCTTCTAAGGACACCAGTCACATTGGCTTCAAGGCCCACCCTTCTCCAGTATGACATCTTATTTTAACTAATTACATCTTCAATGTAATTAATTAAGGTTACCATCTGAGGTGCTGCAGGTTAGAATCTCAACATTTTTTGGCAGGGGTTGGGGGGAACACAATTCAACCCATGAGACTTCATTTAACCTAGAATTTCCCACAGAACTTACTTTTTTTCCTCAGAACTCCTTTGAAAATGCCTCCATAGCCCCACAGTCCCTCAGAACTGGTGATGAGAGCAACTCCCTTTGGGAAATGCCACCACAGGTGAACACAGTGGAGCCCACCTCAGGGGAGGCGGCTACAGAGGAGGCCCCACGCCCACTCCCCGGGCAGGAAGGGGCGTCTGGCGCCTCCCTGAGGCCCTGGGAGGGAAGGACGCTCTTGGCTTTTCCAGACTGCTCAGGTCCTCTGGCCTGCCTGGTGGGGAGTGGGAGGCTCCTGTTCACCCAGCCCCTTCCTTCCCAGGCCACGCTGGCCCTGGGCGAGGGCGGGGTGGGACAGGGTGGGATTGCACAGGGGCTTTGTCACTTCATGATCCACATTGAGGCCGTGGCTGAGCAGCGCCTGGTGTGTCCTTGTTCCAGTCACACCTGGGCCCCCGCTAAATGTGTGGGCGGCCTTTTCAGGTTTACTGAAGCTGGCTTGTGGGGGGAAGCAACCAAAATAGACCACAGGTCTGTAGACAAGTTTTCTTCCTGCTCATCCATTTTCCCCTCAACTGGCCTTACAGGTCGTCCCTCCCTGCGCCTCCGGCCTTTCGCTTTGCTGCTCTGGGAGGGAGGCGAGGGAAACCCACAATCTGGTCTATGGTAAAAAGACACGGCTTCAAGCTCAGGGTCTGTCATGGACGTGCTGCGTGACCTTCAGCAGGCTCTTTAACTTGACCTTTGCTTTATAAAACAGAAGAAATAATAATATTGGCCCTGCTGGCTTCCCCGGGCTGTGGCGAGAGGCCCACGTGTGAGGAACAGGATAATAATGATAATAACCACCACTTTCCTCATCTCTGTTCTGTGCCAGGGACAGTTATAGCAGCAGAGACTCTAGAAGTTCCTTGTCAGGTACAATGCACATCATGTACCATGTGAGTGTGATATATATCCTTATTTATAGCTCTATACAAAAATATGGTATTTAGTCATGTATTAATCAGAGGAAATTGGTATAAATAATTCTCCTCTTCTCCCATTTTAATAATAAACTTTTGTTTAAAAAAAAAAAAGGAGGCAACAGTCCCTGAATATGGTAATAATACTGAAAAAGTTTTAAAGCTAGGTTTAGTGAGGTGTAATTTACATACCGTAAGATGTAGGTGTACCATTTTGTGAGATTTGCCAAATGCAGACAGTTGCGTCCACAACCCCAAGGTCCAGACAGAATATTTCCATCCTCCCCAGAAGTTCTCTCCCACAACTTTTGAAATCAATCGCTCCACACCCCACCCCAGCCCAGCAGCCATTGATTGGTTACTATCCTCAGTGGTTTTTGCCTTTTTGTGACTGGCATATAAATGAAATCATACAGCAGCCTTTTTTATCTGACTTCTTTCACTTAGCATCATCCCCTTCAGAGACATCCATATCGTTCAATGTGTCCATGTTCCTTCCTTTGTCCTACTGAGTAGTATTCCCTGGCACGGATGTGCCAACATGACTTCATCCATTCACCTGCTGAGGGACATCTGGGTTGTTTCCCATTTGGGGTTATTGCGAGTACAAGTCTTATGAACATTCATGTACAAGTCTTTTTATATGAATGGATATTGTTTGTTTTTTTCCTGGCTGGATTGTATGGTAGGGGCGTGTTTAACTTTATAACAAACTGCCAAATCTTTTCCCAAGGTGACTGTCCACCAACGTTGTGTGAGAATTCCAGTTGCTCTGCGTCCAGAATGAGCACTTCATATTATCAGTATTTTATTTGCTTATATTTTAGTCATTCTTATAGGCATGTAGTGGTTTCTCCTTGTTTTAATGTGTAGTTCCCTAATAACTAATGATGTTGAGCATCCTTTCATGTGCTTATTTACTGCGATGGTGTGACTAAGTCCCCCCAAAAGCATGTGTTGGAGACTTAATCCCTAGTGCAACGGTGTTGGGAGGTGGGGCCTAGTGGGAGGTGTTTAGGCCATGAGTGCTCCACCCTCATGATGGATTAAAGCCGATTATAAAAGGGCTGAAAATTGTCAGAGAGAAATCTCTTCCTGAAACTGATGAGGCTTGTGTGGGAGGGAGGTGCACTCTTTTGCCTTGGTCCTGTTTACAGAGATCTGGGTATTTAGCTGTGTTCATTTAAGAGTCAATTTAAACCAGGAGATGGGGGAACAGAGCTCTCAAAAGCTCAGATGGTGTGATTCTTGCAAAAGTCAGTCGCTGAGTAAATCAGTGCAGCTCCCATTTTCAAACCATCAAAATCAAGGTCTCTTTGTTAAGCTGTTGATTCGGCACAGACAAGCTGCCAAGACTGCAGATGAGCAGGGTGCTTGGTTGTCATTCATCCCCCTGGCTGGGCGAGGCCAAGCTTCCCTCCAGTGGAGGATCCCAGAGGCTTACCACTCAGGCCCTTTCCTCACGCCTGTGCCTGGAGCATTTCGAGGAGCTGCGGAGAGAACCCCTTGGGCTAGCAGGTGACAGCTGTATTAAAGATCAGCCTGTCTCTATCAGAGGCATTCTCTCTTCCCTTGGTGCCGGTAATAGTTAACTCCTGCTTTGCCAATTGGTTTTTCACACATTTACATACTCTCCAAAAAGTCCGTCTGTGCCCGAAGGCAGGGATCTTGTCTCACGCATTTTTGCAAGGTCTTCGTTGTCTTGCATATAGTGCTCAGTGGGTATTTGTGGCTTTAGAGTGCATGTGTGCATGTGTGCACGTGCACACATATATGCACATGCGCAGTATTACTGGAGATGGAAGAGAGAAAGTCGTCTGCGACAGCTGTAAGCCCAGTTGCTTGGGGGTGGTAGGGTGGTAGATAATGGGTAAGCAATATCATTTAAGGGACTTTTTGTAATGGAATCTTTGAGAAAATCCACCCCATGACATTTTCTTCTTACCCCACATTCAAGATTCTTGCTGTAGCTTCTGCGAACTAAAATAAAATCTTAAGCCTCCCCTCTCCCCACCAGCTGACTGAATGGACCATCTCTTGGCCAAAGGAATATCCTAAAACTAAATTGCCTGCCAGGAGGAGGGCGGTCAGACATGCCTCATCATGCCCCCTCCCTTCTTCGGGACATCTTTGGTGATGCATTAACAGGCCTAAGGGTATGCAAGACAAACCTACAGGTCCTCAATTTACAGAACAAATCTACTTCTGGTGGCTTGTCTCTGATAAACAGCTCCTTAAGTTAAAACATTCTAAGACTTTAGACCAAGCTTCATGTCTTTAACCAATTACAAGTCAAAGAATCTTTAAACCCATCTATAACCTGTAAGTCACCACCTAGCGATGGCCTACCTTTTCTGGCCAAACCAATGTATGCCTCCCACGTATTGATTTATGACTTTACCTGTAACCCCTGTCTCCCTGAAATGTATAAAGCCAAACTGGAACCGAACCACACTGAGTCCACTTGCTCAAGGCTTCTTGGGAATGGTTCCGGGTCATGGTCCTCAAATTTGGCTGAGAGTAAATCTCTTTAAATTATGAGGACTGAACTCTAATTTTTTTCTTTTGCTAAAAACTCCTTCCTAAGGAGGCCAGCTGGGTCAGGCTGACAAATGGTAAATTCCCACTAAGCAGCTTTTGTTAACCAAATGAAGCGGTGATTTGCTTCCCAACCTGATTCTGGTATGGCATTAACATCACCTAAAAGATAAGAAGCCCCTGTCTTAACGCAAGCTCCCTAGCAGATGCCTATCATAAATTTAAAATGTCTTAACTCAAGCATCCTAGCAGATGCCTATTCTTAAATTTAAAGCATCTTAAAACATCCTAGCAAGTGCCTATCGTAAATTTAAAATGTCCTCCTGTCTGGACCTCCCAGGGTGTTCACACCCTTATCTTAAAATAAGCATATCCTTTCCGGTCTTCTAGATAAAGTCTAACTCTCTCAGCCAATTGCCAGCCAAAGAATCTTTAAACCCACCTATAACCTGTAAGCCCCCCGATTCCAGATGTCCCACCTTTTTGGGCCAAACCAATGTGTGCCTCTCATGTATTGATTTGTGACTTTGCCTGTAATCCTTGTCTCTCTGAAAATGTATAAAACTGAACTATAACCCAGCCACAGCGAGCCCACTTGCTCAAGGCTTCTTGAGAGTGGCTCCGGGTCATGGTTCTCAAATTTGGCTCAGAATAAACTTTTTTCAAATATCTCAGGGCTTGAATTTTTCCGTCCACAATTTTTTTACAGAGTTTGGCTTTTTCTCCATTGACAAGATTGGCGCCCAGACATGGGGCTCAGAGAAGACTCAGGACCACCGAAGGGGCAGCCCGAACTTGGCGCCAGGTACTGGCATGGCCCCTTTGGGCCCTCGGACTCTGAGCTTCTCCTTGGGCTGAACTGGTAAGTCCTCCTGAGCTCCGGACCTCTTGTTTTTGGTGGATGGTTTTGGTTTACTGTGAGCTGGTTCTTTTCCTAGGAATTGTTGTTTGGGACCCTAACTTAGATTTGGAGGTGCATTCTAAAGGGTCTTCTTCATTGTCTTTTTATCCTAAAATTAATCTCAATAGTGCACTTTTGAAAGAGGAAACTCAGCTGTCTTGTTTGTAGATAAATGAGAGACTGAGTTCCTCAGCTCTGAAGAGAAGGGGCATCTTACTCCTCGCAGCTTTGGCAGCCCTGGGTGACTGGGGTCCTGCGTGGGATTTGCCTGGGGCGATTCCCGAGGCGAGAGTGGCCCTATGGGGATCCCCCCCAACAAATTAATTTTAAAAAGGCTCATCCAGGAAACTAATATAAGAGCTGATCACTCGGTGTTTTAAGCCCCCTCTGAGGTACTAGACCCCCAAGAGAGAAACTGAGACGCGTAGGAGGGTGGGACTGACTCAGTGGTGAAACATTGAGGAGCCCCACTCACAATCAGCACACTCTGATCCATGACACCAAACCCTATATTACAGTTCGGTTGCTTCTTTTAAAGAAAAATGGGAAATCCTTTAAAAATGAAGAAAGACAAGGAGAATGACCCCTGTGGGGCACCCCAGTTGGTTTGTGGCACCTCTACTTGCAAATATTTGTGTAAATGAAAAGATTTAAAGGTATACCAGGTTTTTCTAGGGCTCCAGCTGGTTATAGCTAATTCTTGTGCACAAGTTTTTACGAAAGGGCAAATTACATCAAGGAAAATTCAGAGCTCAGAGGGTTGAACTACCACTATAGAGTTAAAATGTCTCAAGCTATTTCTCTCTTCTTTTCTGGGTAGTCTAAAACCTGCTTACTTTTTCTATTGAGGAAAGATAACTCATTGTTTATGGTATTTACAATTGAAAGGCTACTTGGAGATCCTGCAGCCAGTGCTAGCTAAAATGCAAACATTGAAAATCCATTTTAAACTGAAGAACAAAAAAAAATAGGTAAAGAGTTTTTTTTAAAAAATCAAACTGCCATGGAAACTGCTTTACCCAAAACTTTGATCCACAGGCCTAATTAAGTTACCTATCTGGGCAACTAAAGTTTGCCATCTGAACAAGTTCCAGTTTGGTCAGAAAAACATTGGATCCAGCTGTCTTTTACAGACTGGTGAGTTTCTGTTACCATCTCATGGCTAGAGTTCTAGAGTTCTACAAGAAACTTGTGTGCCTGTGTGAGAGTGTATACGTTTAGGTATGTTTTGTGAATGTCTGTGTATTACATGTTTGTGCTTCTATGGTTCCAGACTGGCCTAAAATTAAGGGAGTGTTCATAAATTGAATAAACCCAAATGGTTCACGTGAATTTAGTAATCTTTGGTAAATAAACTGGATTATTATTACTAAAAAATAAAAATGTATTAGTAAAGTAATAGTAAAAATGTTTTTGAATTGAGTGTTCATTATGAAGGCGTCCATGTATAAGTTTTAATTCTTTCTCCTGTTAATCTTCATGTCAGTAAATTTTCAGCAAGTCTTTATGGGAACAGTGACCTTTGCCCCCAAACTTTGGAGGCCAGGACACTTGGATCCCTATGATGTCAATAGATTTTGTTTGGGGATGTGATGTTTTGGAAGGATCTAATTAATACCTTTAGAGAGGATATTCTAAAATGTCTACTATGTTTATAAAATTTAGAAATGATGTTATATTTGTTTAAGATAACAAGTCTTATTGGAATACTTATTTGCTTTTCTTTGTAAGATTTATAAGTTTAAAAGAAAAAAACCATAATTAAAACTATATTTTGATCCCTGTTCTGGGTTACACATCTAATTTAAAAGGTATAAAATGGTTAACAGAAAAGTAACTTAAACTAATAGCTGGAATCTAAGTGAATTGCTAAGATAAATAAATAAATTAGGTAAATATAAATGAAATAAATACAAATGAAATTTTCATATAATTTAAAATCTTAAAGTCATTATGTTAAATTTAAAAAAATAGTAAAATGTTCATGTCATTTATACTAGAGCATTAATTCTTAAACATAAGTTTAAGTTTATACCTTGATGTCTTATTTTTATATTTAAGAATGCTAATAAAATTGGTGACTAACAGTTCAAAGTTACTTTAACTTCCTAGGTTTTTCTAAGAGCTGAAATTATGATTAATATATGTAATTGAAACTTCTAGATGGAAGGGAAACAATTCTATAAAAAAATTTTTAATAAAAATGTTATGACATGTTCGTTTTGTTAAAAAATAATTTTTGTCTAATTTATTGATTTTTGAAACTGCTTTAAAAATTCAATACATAAATGATCATTAAAAATTATGTGGATATAAAAATTAAAGGTTATAAAAGGTTTATAAAAGTCTTAACTTATAGTCAAATTGATTAAAATTAGATGGATTTGTTTATAAGATTTTATTAAAATTAACTTTATCATTAATACACTAATACAATGGAATATTTGGCTTTCTCTCTTTTTTTTTTTTTGAGACAGAGTCTCACTCTGTTGCCCGGGCTAGAGTGCCATGGCATCAGCCTAGTTCACAGCAACCTCAAACTCCTGGGCTCAAGCAATCCTCCTGCCTCAGGCTCCCAGGTAGCTGGGACTACAGGCATGCGCCACCTGCAGACTGCCTGGTTGACAGGACAGTTCTGGAGGCTGAAGTCCAAGGTCAATGTTCTGGCTGATTTGGTTTCTGGTGAGGCCTCTCTTCTTGGCTCATAGATGGGGCCACCTTCTCACTAGGTGGACAGGTAAGGACGGCCCAACTGTCAGGTCCATCATTGCCACCTACAAAAAGACATTCTGTTTCTAGAATGGCCAACCAGGGATCGTGCACTCTCACACCTTCACAGATGTTACGCTTCTGGTGGAAGGAGAAAAAAAGTAGCTTATTGAGACTTAGGAAGCTGGTAAGTCTAGGGGCTTCCTCCAATAGCCTGCTCCCTGGGTGGTCCCAGGTGCTCCAAAGACAGGGGTGGGGCACAGCAGTGGCCCCCTCCATGTTTGTCCAGAAAGGCTCTCCAGCAATTTCCATCCACTGCCTGCTGAGCTGCAAATTGCCCCTCCCCACATGTGGAAGTGTGCAGATGTTTACCTCTAATCCAGGGTGTAATTAACACCTGTCAAAGCAATGGGCTGGGACAGAGAGAGAGATTCCATGCCTCAAAACAAACAAAACAAAACTGTTCTTCAAGAAGTATTCGGTGTCTGGGAAGAAAATTTCTGACTTGGAGGGATTAAAAAGTGATCTTATTAAATGAAGAGGCAGGTGGTGTTTATCTGGGCTACTGCCTCTGAGTTTACGTGTTTGATTTCAGCAGGCATTCTGACAGATGCCTGCTGAGCTACTAAAACTTATTTTGTTCAATAAGGGACCTGTAGCCCCACACGCTAATGCCAAATCTGGGAACGACATTTTACTTTGCCCCCCTTGACGCAAGAGACTTTTCTGTGGGTAGGAAGAAGCTATTTGCGTTTATCTCCATAGTTATTTCTTATAAAGCAAAGCAAGGGAATGATAACCTCAGAGGCTCTGTTTATAATAAATTATTTTAGGGAGCTCTGCAATCGATTAAATGTGCAGTGGCAAATGAATTGCTGAGAAGATTATGGTTTTATGGGACATAGTTGTATGTGTCACCAAGGTTTTTGTTTCAGTTTTGAAAGATGCCCAAGTTGCTCACACGCAGATAGGTTGGCTGGCTACGATAATAACAGTGATGAACACTGCACCAGATATTTTGGTTTTTGAAGAATTTTCACATTCACTGTCTACCTTGCATCTCATGCCTTTACATAGTTTCTGTTCTGATATGTCCAGTTTGTAGACTCACGCGTATAGACTCAGATTGGTTAAATGACTTGGACGAAATAAGGGGAGGAACTGACATTAGAAGCCATACATTTTCCCTGAGATGAATCCTCCATTCTTCTGCCTTGGGAGATTTGGGTGGAAACGGTGATATGATCCTTAAAAGGACACCAGTCATATTGGATTAGGGTCCACCATGATTCATAATTCATCTTCACTTAATTATACCTGCAAAGATCCTACTTCCATATAGAGTACCAGTAATTAAGACTTCAACATATATCTGGGGTGCACAATTGCACCCATGACACGTTGTTAATAATGAGCTTTGTGATGCCACAGATGGTCCTGTCACCTGTCAGGCCATTCAGCCCAACACAATTGTGTGATCACTCATTGCAACACAGCCTGAGGACATAGAAAAAAAAAAGGAAGCCTGTGTTGCCTCAAATTATGTCATCAGAGACAGGACTATAAAGGTTTAGTCACTGATTATGCACCGTGTTTTCCTTGGCTGTGAGGCTATAAGATTTGGGTTTTGTCTTTCTCTAGGCACAGCCCTAAAGGCAAGACTCTTTTGGAAGGGCAGGGGTTGCAATTCCAGGGATGCAAGGGTGAGGGGAAAAGGGACTTGAGTCAGGAAAGGAGAAAAAGCATGTATCACAAAGTGGTGTGCGACCAGGTAGACCACAGCTCCCTAAGGAGAACTGAGCTGATTTCAAAGTTTTGTTCATATGGAGAAGCTATAGTATATGAACCACCGCATTTTGAACCATCCATTAGGGTGGGGGAATGGCCAGGAACAGCAAGAAATTTACCAGCCAGCCCCTCTGGTCTCCTGTCCCCCAGTAGTTAAAGCTTCTCTCATGGCGATTAACTCCCCCATGATGCTGGGTTGTATTATTGCATCCCTCTGGCTAGCCATCAGGGACACCAGAACCACGAGTTGTGCTCCTACTGGGCCCCGAAGCTGCAGGAAGAGCCAGGTCTCCTTGGTGGCAGGAGCTGCCAGCAGCTCCCACGCAGGCTCAGGGGCTCAGGCAGCCCCTGTGCTAGAGGCCAGTCGGGACACTGTTATATGGGGCCAGCTGCACCTGCTGGCCCTGGTGCTGCAGGTTGTGCAGGCCAACTGGCCCGGGAGCCCATCCAGGTTGCCCACCTAGGGTAGGCGTGGCAGAGGCTGGGGCCAGTGGGCACCCTGGCTGCAGCCCTACACATGGCCCAGAGCCGGAGGTTGGGCAGCTCTGGGGGGCAGATCCGGAACAATTCAGTCTCTAAATGTCTGGGAACTCTTATCCAAGTTGTTAGCACCTTCCTGACATTTAGCTGTGGATATTTTGAATGTACAAGGCCGATCTCATGGGTTTTCCAAAATGCTGAGCTGCCAGGTGTGGGCTCTGACCTGCTATGGCCTCCTGTTTAGCGCCTGGCGAGAGCCGGTGCTCGATGGCAACTGCCCTCCGCAAAGCCCCTCCTGAGGCTTCCTCCCAGTTTCACATGGACGGTCTCTGCCAAGTCAGCACTCATTCCTGAATGTGAAGCACAGACGTGCAATTTGAAAGTCCTCAAAGGAAATCAACCATGTCGCAGCTGTCCTTATGTGACTCAAAATCTGGTGACATGAATCTTCTTTAAAGAGAGCAGGGATGCATTGATTCCTCAGCTCTGCCTGGGTCCCCTTCCAGCAAGGGCTTTGTGCCACTGTCTGCTCCTTTGGGGCTTGTGCAGCTGCAGAGAGTGGGCGGGGAAGGACCCTTCCCACCATCATCTACTTTCCGGGACTGACCAAGGTGGAGGCTGCAGGTCTGCCACCCTGGCCCAGTTCTGCTGGGAGACCCACTGAGAGGTCCCCTCGGGGCTGGGGTCTTGGCGGGGCATGCACTACAGCTTGGCTTCTCCCTCTGTTGGGTCCTCCCTGCTTGTCCTGTTCACAGGTGTCTGTCCCTTGCTGTCCTCCGGCACAGTGAGCACCTCCTCAGCATCTGCTTCCAAGCCAACAAGCAGCACCTTTGTGACAAGGTCTTCTTCCCTGTCCTGTGTCATGTTAGACATGGAAGGGGTGATGCCCTTGAACAGTCCTTGTTGAAAGAGTGAGTTAGTAAACGAGACAGGTTGGGGACTCGAGAGAACGCCAGGCGATGGTTCACAGATGGTGCTCTCATCCCCAGGGACCCAAAAGGAATCCATCCCACGTGCAGCACTTAACACAGTCGGAGTTTTAGAGCAAAGAAGGCCATGCTGGGTCATCCAGTCTAACGATGCAGGTGAGAAGTCTTAGGTTCAGAGAGGGAGGCCAGGTGTGATGGCTCACACCTGTAATCCCACCATGTTGGGAGGCCAAAGCAGGAGGATTGTTGGAGGCCAGGAGTTCTAGACCAGAGAGGTTTCTCAACTTTGCCCAATGAAAGCCACACCTGGAACTGGGTCTGCCTGCTCAGGCCATGGTCATGTCCGTTTCCTATGTGCCCTTCTGATGATTCTTGAGAGAGAGAATGTGAGAGAGGTCCAGGGCTTGCTTGCCCATGGAGCATCTCCTGCACGCTCTACACAAAAACATTGTCTTCTCTCTACGTGCTTCCCATCCCCCACCTGCAAGACCCCTCAGTCAGAGCCTTTAACATCCATCCACCCACCCTTCCATCCATCCATCCTGCCACCCCACCCATGCATCTACCCACCCATCCATCCATCCCTTTTCACCTCAAACATTCACCAAGTCCACTGGTGCTGAGGACACAGATAAAATAGGTGGCATCTGTCTTCAAAGAGCTGACTGTTGAGAGGGGGAAACTGGCCTGTAAATCGACGATGGCCACCCAGAGTGTGACCTACAGAGGTCAGCAAGGAGTGGGGACCTGGGAGGTGCACACTGTATATCTTGGGGCCAGACAAAGGTCGCTGGAGATGGTGCTCAGGGTTGCGGTTGACAGGGACTCCGCCAGGCATTGGCAGGCGGGTCAGGAAGCATGTGCAGTTAAATAGCCGGAGCCAGGAACCGCGCTTGGCTTTGTCTTGCTGCTCTGCCCTCCAGCCCATCAGGGTGGAGGCTCTGCGTCCACAGCTCTGCCTGCTCCCCGGCTGTGCTGGGTGCAGCCCACAGTGCAGCTCCCAGGGGTTCAAGTCACGTGCCTGCAGCTCCCCCATGCTGGAATCTTGTAAGATGATAAGCCAGTGGCTGGTGGCTCTGCCTGCCTTGGGTCTCAGGGGTGGCCTCACCTCCACAGCCTGCTGGGCATTGCCCTAGTGGGGCTCTGCAGTGGCCCAACCCTGAGGTGGTTCTCCGCCTGGGCCCCAGCTCTCCAGGCAGCCTGTGAAATCTAGGTGGAGGCAGACGCAGCCCCACAGCGTGGCAGGGGGTGGCGCTGGCTGCACCCGGCCCTGCCAGGGCCTCACCCAGGACAGCTGAGGAGTGCCTTGTGACCAGGAGTGTGACCTGAGGCAGTACCAGGCAGTGCTGTCCTCTCCTCTGAAACTGCTCTGCCCCACAGGCCCTGCATTCTGTGATGGGTCACTGTCTTAGACAATAGGTCCTGGCTTCTGCATAGATGACTGACTGATGTCCCCAAGTCTGGAGGAAGAACCTCTAGCTTTTGCTGAGGTGGCCCATCCACACTATCTCCTACCAAACTGCGCGGGGAAGGGCTGGGACGCTACGCTGCCGCGTGGCGGTGCTCCAGCGGGGTATGGGGGGAGGCCACGCCCCGGCGCCAGGGCGGGAAGCCAGGGTGGGCGCGGAAGGCGAAGGGCCCCCCAGGCGTGTGGGAGGCCCGCGACAAAAGAGGCAAAAGCCTACAATAGCCGGTGTTCCCAGGTGGTCTCCCATCCAAGTACTACCCTGTTTAGCTTCTGAGAGCGGGCGCTTTCAGGGTGACTTGGCCATAGATGACGGAGTGCGCTCCTGGACCCCTCAAGAGGCCATGCTGCTGCGGGTCCGGCCCAGGCCGCCCCGAGCCAGCGCTAACCCCGCTCGGCCAGCAGGACAGGCTGCTCCCGCGCACGACGCGCCCGCATGCCGCAAGCGCCTTCCGCCCAAAGCAACCTACAGGCGGGGTGCCTTCCCACTGCCCGGCCGGACCCGGCCTCCCAGCAGCTCTCCCACCGCTGGACGCTCCGGGCCCTCCCACGCCCCCGACTCCAGTCAGCCCAGCAGACCCGCACGCTTGGGGCGGGCTGTGGTCCCAGGCCTCAGGGCCCAGGCGCCCACGGCCTTGGCGCTCCCCTCCTGCCCGCCGCCTGCCCATCTGCCTTGCCCGTTCAGGGTCCCCCGCCGCCCCTCCTGCTAGGTCCTATCTTGCCCCACGCGCCAACCGGTCCAGCCCACCAGTGCCCTTCCACAGGAGCCCCCTTCGTCCCCAACACGCGCACCGCAGGCAACCCCACCCCCACCCCCACACACACAAGAGGACCCTGGCGGGCCACAGGCACACTTGCCCCGCCTCGCCCTGGCACTTCCATAGACCACCTGTCCTTATTGGGGGCAGGGGGAGACTGACGGGTGTGTGACGCAAGCCCGTGCGTGCGCATACACCCCCCCCCACACACACACACAGACACACACCCCAGCGAGCGAACCCACAGGCACACGCAGAGACAGACTTCCAGACCTGAGGTCAGAGAGCCAGAGTGGCCCTCCCCCGACCCCTCCCCGCCAGGGCGTGCTGTGGGGGGCGACTGGGGCTGGGCCAGGACAAGGAGGCAGGGCCACGGGGCTGGCCTGTCACATGGAGGTCCTGAAGACTGCAGCCCCGTGTCTAGGGCATGTTCTGCCCGAATTCCTGTCGGGCCTGCATGAGGCGTCACCGGGGCCCCAGAGCTGGCTCTCCTGTTGCTTGGTCGGGTGGGGGTTGGGATGGGTTGGTGGCTGGTGGGTCGCTTGCTTTCGGGTGTGTGTCCTATGTGTGTTCCCTGGTTTCTTCTTGTGCATCCTCCTGCCCAGGTGGCCGGAGACTTGCTGTGTGCCTGCGACAGTCTGTCTCTGGGGAGCTCTGTCTAGCAGTGCCCATCTTGAGGCCTGAGCCTGGGCTTGGGTGTGTGGTGGAGACCAAGTCACTGGGCTGGGGGTCCGGGAGCTGTCATTTTTTCTAGTATGAATAGACTGAGAGTTTTCCACATTTTAAGTTCTGCTTCCCTTAAAATCAACAATTCCTTCTTTATATCAATTCTCTTTTCTCAAATTTTACTGGTTACAGTCAAAAGGAACCAGGCCACACCATCCACACTTTGTTTAGAAATAGCTTCAGCTAAATATCCAATTTCATCACTGGCGGGCTCTACCTTCCACAAAGCACTAGGACACAAACACGGTTCAGCCAAGTTCTTCGCCACTTGCAACAAGGATTGCTTTTCCTCCAATTTCCAGTAATACATTCCTCATCTCAGAGATGAGGAACCAGTGTTCTGTGCACAACCACTTAGGCACTCTAAGGAGACTGTGGCTTTCTCTACACCCCTCCCACGAACATTCTAGAGGAGTAGAGATCTGTACGCTTTTAGCTTGAAAGTGTTTTTGCCTGGGCCCTGGCTGTGGGCCGGGACGCAGGCAGGCAGCAGTACCAGATGTGCGTTATGGGCATTGCTCTTGCTGGCAAGCAGCTCGGGACATTAGTCCTCACCAGGAGAGGGACGCTGCACGTGCCACTCTTCCCTGGCTGCCTCCCTACTAGGGATGAACGTCCTGTCCTGTGCTCTGGGCACTGTCCTCCCCCAGGGAGGAGAGCCCTGCAGGGGATGCGGTTCCTTTAGCCACCTGCCTCAGGCCCACCTCAGAGGGGACGCCTGTATCGTCTTGCTGGAACGATCTTTGTTCCTACCCCTCATCTGCCTCAGTTTCTTCCCTCCTCGCTGTCCTTCCTGCCACCTTCTGGTTTCCCCCTGCATGTGACGGCTGTCACTTTCAGCACACCCCATCTTTCCCAACCAGCGTTTGCCTTGACCCCAGCTCTGCAAAGCACAGTTGAGTTCTCCTTCCTGCCACACGGCCTTGGGGCCCTCCAGTGAGCACCCTGCCCTGGACCCCTGCATGTCGTGCATCCTGAAGGCACCCAGACCGGGACTCAGCCCCCACGAGTGGTGCTCCTCTTCAGGAACGCCCTCCACCCTCCACTGGGAATGGGCAATATGCTTGAAGATAACTCACGCTCCAAATCGGCGGCAATTTTGCCAGTTTTCAACCCGATCAGTGGGAATTGTGTTTTAGCTACTAGCAGCCCTACACTGGGGCTGTGCAGCCAACTGGTCAGGGAGACAGATCCTGTGCTTCTGCCCACTGGAGCCCTTCTTATCCTTCTAGATCCTTGTGGTGGACTTTCTCTTTCTATTTTTGCCCTCCCAGGCCTCAGATGCACCCTCCTCCAGTCCTCCTCCCCTCCCCCACTCTGCCTAGCAAAGCCAGTTCCAAGATGTGCTGTGGAAAGAAACAAGAGACTTGCCATAGACAGAGCCAGTTCCTAGATGCCCAGTGGCCATGTCCCCGACTTGTACTTTGTCCCAGCCGTGACCAATGGGTCCGAGGAAAAGAAACAGAGACCCCAGCTGGGTTCTCTCCTCTGCTACGCTTCCTGCCGGCCCCACTGCCTCAGCTCCCAGTCGCAGCTCAGGGAGATAATCTGGCTTCTCCAGCTTTGAAAACTTCAGATTTCTAGGCCTTAAGCTCGTTAGGATGGCAATCTAGCTTTGCTAAGAGTGCAGGGAAGGTTCTTTTATCAAAGTTACACTTTTTCTCTTCTACTTTCTTCCTGCTTTTGGTGGGAAGGGCTGAGCCTGGGGCTTGGGGCTTTGCTCCTCCCAGGATCTCGAAGAAGGCAGAAAGCAGCAGCCAACCCACCTCAATATCCCGCTTATTCCTTCTGTGTTCTTTAATGCTACAGCCTTGGTTTGCATCCCCAGAGCCACAAATAACTGGTAAATGCCTGTTTCACAGCTGTGAGACAAGAGCCCAGGACCCTGCTACTCGCTAACTTCAATCCAGCCAATTCAAGATTTTCAGCTTTGTTGTCATGATGACATTTCCTTGTACAGAATTGGTAATCGGGATGCCTAGAGTTGCAGCCCCAAGGGGTTTAAGCAATAGAGGAATGTCTTGGCCCACCAGACTAGAAAATCCAGATGCGGTTCAGGCTTCAGGATCAGCTGGATATTGCGTTCATGGTCTCAGGGCATGGAAATACTTCACCATCAGGAAATAGGAAGGGGCCTCTTTTCCTGCCAAGAGTTTGCATGTTGTACCTTCCCTGTTCCCTGAATGTCATGAGCTCCCCACCACTAGAGGCACCTAAGCTGAGACTGAGTGCCTGCCTGGAAGAATACAGTGGCAGAGATTTCTACCTGGATGGAAGGTTGACCTAAATGATTCAGCCACTCCAGAAACTGAGCATCTCCAAGGATCCATCCGTACACTTGTGAAGTCTTATTTGACCGCCATGACCATACGAGGAAGGAATTTCTATTCCCAAGGGCCATGTGTGCAGCCCATGCTATGACTGAGGCACAGGAGGCTCTGAGATTACATGAACCATGTATATCTGATGACTGGGTGCTGGTTTGGAGGAAGGCACTGAGGACCATGACATCATAATTATTTGGTTCTTTTGTGCTGAAACAGCCCACAAATGACAGTAATTATCAAGTCCTGCCTGACATGACATTTTCTTCCAAACACTGGAAGAGGTTCTGGAATTTTCTCTCTTTTAACTCCCATTCCACCTTCCCACCCTCTCTTCATCCTCCTCCCATTCTGTTCCCAGTTCAGGGTCAGCCCAGAATACATTCCGATTCCCACACCATTCCGTTTTTCTTCCTCCCTACCTCCTCCTCTCTGGCCAGGATAGATACAGAGTTGGGGACACCAAGACTCAGCATTTGTCATGTCCTTTGGCCACTTGTACACTCTCTTTGGAGAAACTTCTATTCAAATCCTTTGTCTATTTTTAATTGGGTTATTTGTCTTTTTATTGCTGAGTTAAAAGAGATTTTTATATGTTTGGGATACTAGTCCTTTATCAGATAAATGATGTGCAAATGCGTTCTCTTATTCTGTGGGTTTTCTTTTCTTTTCTTTTCTTTTCTTTTTTTTTTTTTTGAGACAGAGTCTCACTCTGTTGCCTGGGCTAGAGTGCCGTGGTGTCATCCTAGCTCACAGCAGCCTCAAACTCCTGGCTCAATCAATCCTTCTGCCTCAGCCTCCCGAGTAGCCGGGACTACAGGCATGTGTCACCATGCCCGGATAATTTTTTCTATATATTTCTAGTTGGCCAATTAATTTCTTTCTATTTTTAGTAGAGACAGGGTCTCGCTCTTGCTGAGGCTGATTTCGAACTCCTAACCTTGAAGATCCACCTGCCTTGGCCTCCCAGAGAGCTAGAATGACAGGCGTGAGTGAGCCACCCTCACCTGGCCTCTTTTCACTTTCTCGATAGTGTCCTTTGACACACAAATATTCTAAATTTGTCTGTTGTTTCTTTGGTTGTTTGTGCTCAGAAACATCTCATTGCTTGATCTAAGCTCACTAAGAGCTCATCTAGGTTTCCTTTTAGGAGTTTCATGGTTTTATCTCTTACATTTAGGTCTTTGATCCATTTTGAGTTAATTTTGCATATGGTGTGAGATAGAGGTCCAACTTCCCCCTTTTGCATGAATGGTGTCCCAGCACCATTTGTTGAAAAGACTATTTTTTCCCCCATTGAATTGTTTTGGCACCCTCTCTGAAAATCAGTTGACCATACATGTGAGGGTTTATTTCTGGACTCTCAATTCTATTCCACGGATCCACATGTCTGTCCTTATGCCAGAGCCACGCAGCCTTGCTTGCCGCAGTGTCATAGGAAGTCCCACTGTAGGCGTCACTCCTACAGAGACGCGCGTGCAGGGGCACAGGACGCGGGTTTATTACAGCATTACTTTAGTAGTAGGAAGTTATAAGCAAACTTAATATCCAGCCATAGGAGAGTACATAAGTAAGTTCTATGAGTATGAACATAGAATAATGTCCGCGAGGCATTACTAATTAAGAAAGAAAGCAAAATGCAAACGGAAGAACCTTTCTTCCTTTTCTTCTGCCTATCTACCTATCTATGGAAAAGGCCCAGAAATGCGCACGCCGAAATGTGTGCAGGGGAATCCTGAGATAGCCCTGCGACGCCTGGTCCTGGTGTCCACACCGTGCGGCTTCCTCCTGGTGGGTGTGGGCAGGAGCGCGAAGATGACGGAAGTCAGTCCTGCAATCAGGTTGTATATCGCGACAGTGAAGGGGTTCTGAAGATGTAATCAAGACCCCTACTCGGTTTGACTTTGAGGTCATCACCACAAAGGGGAGCCCCCGCTGGGTGGGCCTGGCCTAATCAGGGAAGCCTCTTAAAGGGGAGTCAGTCCTTCTCTGGGTCAGAGAGATGCTGCCAGTGGCCTTCAGGAAGAACGAAGCCTGCTCGCCTTCTATAGCTGCAAGGAAACGGACTCACGGAAGAGGACCCTTTGCCCCAGATGAGACCAAAGCTGAGGCCAGCGCCTCAGCTGCAGCCTCACGCAGAGGACCCAGGTAAGCCGGCCTGCTCGACTGATCCAGGGAAACTGGGAGATAATAAGGTGTGTTGCTTTAAGCTGCCAGTCGGTGGCAATTTGGTCACAGTGACAGAAGATGAATGCATCATGTTTAGTTCTGACCTTTGGGCAGCCGGGAATTCGGATGCAAATACAGACTTTCGCATTTTTCGCATCTTTACAGTAAATATATATTAATTTTGCAATTAAATAAAGAGAAATGCTAAAGGATTTGTTTTGGGAGAGTTTTCTTCAACCATTTTGTTTACCCTCCCAGTGTGCTTCAAAAGCGAGCACAGGAGCAAACGGCCTCCCGCCCTCTCCCCAAACCGGTGGCCCCAGCAAGCACAGCTTGCCTTCCTCTGCTGTTTTCTGTGTTTTCTTTTCCTAAGACCTCCCGCCCAGGGGGCTTCCTCCCCCAGCCTCCAGGGCAGCTGCACTCATCCAAAGTCTCTGACACCCTTCCACACATCGGGGCGCAGGGCCCTGTCGCGGTCCTCCCACCTGCCGCCCGAGCGGGCTGAGTCACAGACGGGCCGAGGCTGGGAGCGGGAGGGGAGGTGCGCGGACCCCAAGGCGGGACCCTGGGAACGCGGGAACGGGCTGGGACGTCAGCTCCCCTCCGCCCGCCCCCGCCTCGCGGTGCCCTCGCCCGTCCGCGCCTTGTCTTTGCAGAGCCTGTTCACACCCCGTATTTCATTTGTTCCTTAGGATCTTACAGTCAGGAAGGAAAGGATCGCTAGTTCCATTTTGCTGATGAAAAAAAACTGGGCCATAGAAAAGAAAAAAGCTTAGGCGCGATGATTCAGTCTGACATTCTTCTCCCCCCCTCCCCATTTCCGTGGCATCAGCTCCCACCCCGCCGCCCCTGCACTTGACTTCCAGGGGCCAGCGTGTGCAGATGGGGGGGGAGCCTTTCCTCAGCTCTTCCGGGTGGGGCCGGGGGAGGGGTGCGGAGGAGAGAGGGGAGGGGTGCCCATGGCTGCACAGCAAGTAATGAAATGTAAATTTTCCATGGAGTACAGAAGTGAATCTTAATGAAAGGTATTATTAAATTCAGCAAAACACAAAGAAATGTTAACAGAGCAGAGCTGATTAGCCCACAAAAAGGGAATAGATTGCAGCTTGCATCATTCAGTCTAGACAAATCACGTAGATACACATGTGCTGGTTTTAATTAGTGCCATGGAAATTCAGCATTCTGTAGCCCAAAATGTTATTGTTCAAGAAATAATAAAAAAATTTTTTTAATAAAAAAATGCAGCTCAAATAATCACTTTCCATAATGCCTAAGTAGACTGTGGTTTTTCTCCCCTCCTCACTCCTCATTTAAATGAAAAACCCACATGAGGTCAAAATTGCTGCTGCTTCTTGTGTCTAATAGAAAGTTCTGTGTTCCCTTCTGCCATGGTGTCACAGAAATGTACAATTCTCATAGAAGTCGTATGCAGGACTGAATACATCACAGCAAGAAACTTTCCGTTTTTAGCTAAAAAGTCCAGATTTTTTTTTTTTTTTTTTGCTGGTTTAACCCTTCAGAAAATTCTAAATGGATCTAAGCTACTGGTTCAAGGTTCTATGCAACAGTGACCTTCAGTGAGAAGGGAGCAGGAAGGGAGAAGGAAAGTGATTTTTTTTTTTTTAACCTACAGAATCCCAGGCTAACCCTTCACAAAATCCTAAGAGCGTCTATGGGGGAGAGGATAGAGGGCCTGTGTCCAGAGCTTTGAGAAGAGGGAGGTGCAGGGAGGACTTGCAGGTGGGGGAAGGAGGAGGATGTACCAGTCAGCTCAGGCTGTTGTAGCAAAGCCCCCAGACTGGGGCACTCAAACAATCGACATTTATTGTCCCACAGTTATGGAGGCTGTAAGTCCAAGGTCAAGGTGCTGGCAGGGTTCATTCCTTTGAGGCCTCTCTCTTTGGCTTGCAGATGGCCACCTTCTCATAAGAAATAATAGAAAACACATTGGAGTGAGAGAGCAAGATCTTCCTCGTCATATAAGGCCACCAATCTTACTGCATTAGGGCCCCGCCTTATGTTTAACGGTAATTATCTCATTAGAGGTCCTAGCTCCAAATATAGTTGCATCGGGAGTTAGTGTTTCAGCATGTGGATTTGGTGTGTGGGAGGTGGGGGGGCTGGAGCCATTCAGTCCCCAACAGAGGTGGCAGTGCAGCCCGGGAGAGCATGGGGTGGGATGGGGATAGGAGGGTGGACTCAGCCCCCCTGACCTGCAGGCTCTGTCTACTCCAGCCAAGCAAATGGAAAACATGGAAAAAGCCCAGTTTCTTGCTGGGGTGTGGTGGGATTTGAAGGGGAGGGCACCTGGGCTTGGGCACGTCTGTAGACCAAGCCCTGACACTTGCCAGGGGCTGACGAGGAGGCTGGGCATGAAGCAGGCAGGCTGGAAGGGAAGGGGCCTGTGTCCTGACCGTGGAAGGAAGACCACCCCGTGGCTGCCCCTCAACCCCTTTCCCAGCCAGGCCCAGCACCGCTCAGCTCCCGGGTGACCTCCTGTCACCTCCCTGACCACAGGTCTGGGGCCTGCCCAGAGGACCATGTCTTTTCTGCAGCCCCGCCTCAGAAACTGCCCCAGAACTTAGTCCCGCCTGTCCCCGCACTTGGTCTTTACCTATTCTAGATGTATTCTCCCAGTCTCTGCCTGCATCATCACGTGGCCTTCTCCCTGTCTCTTCTTGCAAGGACGCTAGTGATTGGATTTAGGGGTCCACCCTACTCCAGGGTGGTCTCTTCTTCACTTATATCTGCAAAGACCCAATTTCTAAATAAGGTCACATTCATAGGGACAGGGGTTAGGACTTGTGCATGTCATTTTGAGGGGGATACAATTTGACCCATAACCTCACACCATCAGTAAATGTCAGAGCCTGCAACACCTCCACTCACAGCCCCTTTGGCCCCATCCAATAAATGATAGCATGTGAATGATAAAGTCCATGTCACCCATTTTACAGCCTGGGAAACTGAGGGGCGAGGGAGTCCCAGCCTTCCACTCCCCAAGGATACAGGCTGTTCCTCACAGAGCAGGGTTTGTGCCCCTGCCTCACCTCTTGCCTCCTCTGCCGCGTGGATGCAGTCTGGTTTCCTGTGTCTAGCCCGGACCTGCGATTTACTGATTTACCGATTTACTGTTGTTTTTGTCTCCTGGCCTCCTCCCTACCCCCGCAGGGAGCACAGCTTTCAAATGCAAAGCAGCCCATTCCTAGCCCAAGCCCAACCACCTCCTTACCAACCTCCACCTCTCACACGCTAAGTCAGTGTCTCCCCTGCTCTAAATCATCTCTGGGTCGGGGCCAGGCAACCAGGGACCACCCCTGCAGTCCAAAGCCCGCCAGAATCCTTCCAACCTGCCAACCCTAGCCTGCCTCACTCTGCCCTGCTCTGCCTTCCCCCTGACAGACACCCCGGTAGAGGCTCCCGCCTTGTTTTCCCCTCGCCCCTGCTTCTGCGTGGTCTCAGGACATGTCAGTAATGAATCCTTTCAATGGCGTTGACCTCTCTGTGCCAGCACCCAGTCCATACACTAGAATCCTGGGGGTGTCGTTTCAGTACGCAGCCTCTCCTGGGCTGGCCGAGGTATCTGCAAACTCCTGGGCTCCTGCAGCACCCGGTACACAGTGAGGGTATCAAGGGGTGGGTGTCTGCCTGACCGGGTGCAAACCCAAGCCAGCAGTCACTGGACTTCTGAGAACATCTGGCCCCTCCCTCTTCCAACGGGCGGGCCACCCCTGGGCGCCCCCTGGGGAAATTCAGAAAGCACCACTCCTTGTGCTACTTCTTCTGTTACAGGGATTGCTTCAAACTGTAATCATTACTCACAAAAATGTATATATTTTCCACTAGAGTATGGACCTTGTCCTCACACCTGGTGTGTGTGTGTGTGTGTGTGTGTGTGTGTGTGTGTGCGCACGCGCGGCCATTAGAGCCCAGTAATATTTGAATAAGTGATTGAATGAATGTTTCTAAACTCATTAAGCTCAGACTAAGATGCAATTTGAACTTAACCTTCCAGGTAGCGGGGAGCAGGAGGGGTGTAACACGAATAAGGGCTGGAAGAGGAAGGCGGAATGTGTGCAGGAGGCGTGTGGAGCACTGGATTAGAGAGAAGAATACCTCTCAGAGCCCAGGTCAAGTCCAGCTCCCCTGGGTCATCTTGGCAGGTTACCTGACTTCTTGTTTCCTCAGAGTTGCTGTGAGAATTAAATGAGAAAAATACAAAGCAGTCAGAGAGGTGCTTGGTGCACGGTACGTATAGAATAAATGTTAACTGTTATTAATGCTCAACCATTCCGAGCCTCAACTTCTTACTCTGTAGTAGCATGTCATTAGCTGATTCTAAATGGAAACAAAGTGAATTTGTAAAAACAAGTTTCGCCAAACAATGCCTGCTTTGTGTGATATATCCTAATACATTCAGTTTTATACTATCTCATTAAAGAAAAAAAAATATTGTCAGTGACCCAGTAAATTGATTTCATTATCCATTAGTGGGGATGACCTTAAGTTTAAAAAAACCCAGCCAACAGAATACATTTTTACAGACTGTATTTTTTAGAGCAGTTTTAGGTTCACAACAAAAGCGAACAGGAAGTACAGAGAGTTCCCACACCAGGGCTCTATTCTTGTGACAATGGACGAACCTACACTGACACATCTTCATCACCGGGAGTCCAGAGTTTACATTAGGGTTCACTCTTGGTGTTGGACATTCGGTGGGTTTTGACAACTGTATAATGACACACAGCCACCATTCTAGTGTCACAGCACAGTTTCCTCCCACCCTTCCCTCTAGAATATTTTCCAGCAGAGTCTCCAGGCCATGGAGGCTGCTCAGTGATTTGCAGTGATGATGACAGCTGACGATGATGATGGTGAACTGGAAGCAGGGAGAGGCTTTGAACTAAGCCAGTGGGGACGCTGCTGTAATGGTTCAGGCAGGTGAGGTCGGGAGCCGCTGTGGCTCTGGAAGCTGGTGGCCCTGGTGTTGGCCTGTGGGACAAGACGTGGTGGGCAGCAAGGACTTTGAGGCAGAACTGAAATCTGCTGAACAGCGGGGGTCAGTCAGCTGGGACGGCCAGAAAGCTCTGGATTAGGAGCTGGTCCACCCGGGCTCCACTCCCATTTGACTGCGACCCTGGGCAAGTCCCTTCTACAAGGAGGCTGGACTGGATGTCCTCATCGTACAGCACCAGGGCGAAGGTGAGCTAGTGCCACCCACATCGGGGCAGCGTTCGAGAGGGGCAGGAAACGCTTCAAGGGTCAGGCAGGATTTTCCCTGGGCCGCAAAGGACCAGTGCGGGTCTAATACCGGAGGAGGGACCCGGGACTCAGGAGCAGCCTCCGAAGGGGCTTCTTTGCGCATGTTTTCCTGCCCAGCAACAGGCGGCCTTGTTCCTTCACCATCCACCCTCTCAAAACAGCAGTGAAAGGCAAACTTTCCAGCCCGAGCCCCCCTGCCGCTTTAAAGCCCTGGGTCCTGGCCCCTCGGTGACCCGCTGCGCCCGGGGAGGGGCGGGCGTTGGCGCGGTGGCGGCGGCGCTGGGGCGGCAGCTGTGTCCGTCTGCCCAAGGGTTAACCCGTTCCCCTGCAGCTGCCGCGCGCGCGTGCCTTGCAGAATTTCACCAGAAGAGGGTACAGTTTGAAAAGCGCTTGACGTCAGGCTGGAATTCCTATTGTGTTTAGAAACGGCTTGGGCAAAGCCAGACCAAGTTCGCTCTCCGCGCACCTCGCGGACGGCGGCGTGGGTCCGCCAGCTCCGGGACCAGCCCTGCGCGCCCCGGGGCGGAGGACGGCGCCCGCCGCCCACGAGGAGACCCCGCTCCGGCAGGAGGCCGAGCTGAAGCCGCGGATCGCGCCGCCCGGGAGCCGGGGGTGAGTGCCCAGGAGAGGCCGGTGGCTGCGAGAGCCTCGCCGGCGTGCCCGGCGCCCGGATGCCCGCCCTGAGCCCCGCCGCCGGGTGCATGCCTCCCCCGCGGCGCGCCCCCGCCGGCTGCTGCCCGCTGTGACCGCCCTTCCCCGCAGGCGGGCGCCGGCCGGGCTCTCCCCGAGGGCCGCGCACTGGTGGCACCCGCCGGACCCCCGGCGGCGGCGGCAGGGGGCGAGGAGCCCAGGCTGCGAGGGCGCGCGCCGGGAGGATGGACGGGTCCGGGGAGTGCAGCCTCCCGGAGCAGGGCAGCCCCGGCTCCGTGGCTGGCAACGACATTGAGATAGTCGTCAACGTGGGGGGCGTGAGGCAGGTGCTGTACGGAGACCTCCTCAGCCAGTACCCCGAGACCCGGCTGGCGGAGCTCATCAACTGCTTGGCCGGGGGCTACGACACCATCTTCTCCCTGTGCGACGACTACGACCCGGGCAAGCGCGAGTTCTACTTTGACAGGGACCCGGACGCGTTCAAGTGTGTCATCGAGGTGTACTATTTCGGGGAGGTCCACATGAAGAAGGGCATCTGCCCCATCTGCTTCAAGAACGAGATGGACTTCTGGAAGGTGGACCTCAAGTTCCTGGACGACTGCTGCAAGAGCCACCTGAGCGAGAAGCGCGAGGAGCTGGAGGAGATCGCGCGCCGCGTGCAGCTCATCCTGGACGACCTGGGCGTGGACGCGGCCGAGGGCCGCTGGCGCCGCTGCCAGAAGTGCGTCTGGAAGTTCCTGGAGAAGCCCGAGTCGTCGTGCCCCGCGCGGGTGGTGGCCGTGCTCTCCTTCCTGCTCATCCTCGTCTCGTCGGTGGTCATGTGCATGGGCACCATCCCCGAGCTGCAGGTGGTGGACGCCGAGGGCAACCGCGTGGAGCACCCGACGCTGGAGAACGTGGAGACGGCGTGCATCGGCTGGTTCACGCTGGAGTACCTGCTGCGCCTCTTCTCGTCGCCCAACAAGCTGCACTTCGCCCTGTCCTTCATGAACATCGTGGACGTGCTGGCCATCCTCCCCTTCTACGTGAGCCTCACGCTCACGCACCTGGGCGCGCGCATGATGGAGCTGACCAACGTGCAGCAGGCGGTGCAGGCGCTGCGCATCATGCGCGTGGCCCGCATCTTCAAGCTGGCGCGCCACTCGTCGGGCCTGCAGACCCTCACCTACGCGCTCAAGCGCAGCTTCAAGGAGCTGGGGCTGCTGCTCATGTACCTGGCAGTGGGCATCTTCGTCTTCTCCGCCCTGGGCTACACCATGGAGCAGAGCCACCCCGAGACGCTGTTTAAGAGCATCCCCCAGTCCTTCTGGTGGGCCATCATCACCATGACCACCGTGGGCTACGGGGACATCTACCCCAAGACCACGCTGGGCAAGCTCAACGCGGCCATCAGCTTCCTGTGCGGTGTCATTGCCATCGCCCTGCCCATCCACCCCATCATCAACAACTTCGTCAGGTACTACAACAAGCAGCGCGTCCTGGAGACCGCGGCCAAGCACGAGCTGGAGCTGATGGAGCTCAACTCCAGCAGCACCGGCGAGGGCAAGGCTGGGGGCTCCCGCAGTGACCTGGACAACCTCCCGCCAGAGCCCCCGGGGCAGGAGGCGCCAAGCTGGAGCGGCCGGCTCAAGCTCTCCCACAGCGACACCTTCATCCCCCTCCTGACCGAGGAGAAGCACCACAGGACCCGGCTCCAGAGCTGCAAGTGACACGAGGGCGCCCCAGGCAGGGACGAACGGGCTGGTGGATGGACCGAGGGTGTGGCAGGCATGTCGGCCATGGCAGAGAGGGGCTGTCCTGTGTCCCCCCTCGCTCCCCTGAACAGACTCTCAAGGCCCTCCCGGGCATCTCTGACAAGGCTGGGTAAGACTCCTTTGTGTCGCCTGCTGTCCAGGAGCCGGGGAAGGGCAGGGGGTACAGGGCCCCAGGGCCGAGTGGGGGCAGTGGAGGCCGTGGCCCGGCTGGCGGCAGGAGCCCATGCCCGCTTCTGTATCTCCCTCAATAAAGCCTCCTGCTCTGTGCACCCTGCCGTGTTGTAGGTTCTGTCACAGGCTGGCTGTCACCCCCAAGAGTGGCTCAGGCACACCCCAGTGCCAGGCCAGGAGGTAGGTGTGCCGCCCAGGGAGTGGGAGCTATTTATAGTTGAGAGCTAATTAAAGTAGGGCTCACAGTGCCAAGGAGCCTTGCCACATTCCGGGAGGCTCCGTGCAGGCCACCCTGCCTTCCGTTTCCTTCTGGGGAAGAGCTCGTTCCCCGGGCACGCCAGGGAGGGGCGAGTGCACACAGCACCCAGGCAGTGGGGTCACCCTTTAGCTGGCACTTATGGAGTGCCCTTTGCACAACTCTTCCGATTCCTTCCAGTGACCCTGCTAGGTAGGTATCCCCATTTTACAGAAGAAACTGAGGCCCAGGGTCACACGGAGCAGGAATTCGATCCCAGATCTGATGATTCCAAAGCCTGTGTGTCATTCTCTCTGACACCAGGTGGGCTTGGGACAGAGGCATCTGCTTGGGCTCCTGAGGGAGGGGTGTACAGACCAGGAGAGGTACAGGGCTTCCTCAGAGTGGGGGTGCCTATCCTCCAGCCCTCCTTCCTTCTAGCTCTGCTAGCGTTATCTGCTGAAAGGACAAACCTAAGCATGGTGCCTGGTGGCTCACTGCCAGCCCAGTCAGAGAGCCCCAGGGGAACAGTCAGGTGGGACTGGGTTTGAAGCCCCGGCCATGTGCAGGGGCTCTGAGACGCCTTTGAGCTGGTGCCTCTCCCCCACTACTCCCTTACTAGCTGTGTGCCCCTCAGCTTGTTGATTAACCTCTCTGATCCTCGTTCTGATCATTTGTTAAATGGGGGTGTAATAAGTGCCTCGGAGAATCCTGGCACTTAATCTGTGCCGAGAGGGAGCGTGTCCCCAGATCTGGCCGGGCTTGCAGGTGGGGCGGAGCGCAGCAGGGCATTGTCACACTGTTTTTAGAGACTAAGAGTTGGCCGTAGCGGGCCCCTCTCGCTGGTTTTCCACCTTCTGTGGACCCCAGAGCTCTGTTCTTTCCTCCCCTGCTGTGACAGCTGGTACAGACGGAGGGGCCCTGTGGCGGGGGCAGGGGAGCCTGTATAGGGGAGTGGGAGGTGGTCCTCTCCGGGCTGCCACCAGCCTAGGCCCGTCTCTCCCCTTCTCTGGGCCCACTTTCCATATGTGTCATGAGGGATGATGGGCTGGGGCCCCTTCTAGGCCTGGCCTTCCAGGATTTTGAAGCCTCGAGGGTTCGGATGCTCCGTGGTGGGGCCTCCAGGAGGTGGGGCTGCCACGTTGAAGGGGCACTAGGAGGTCTTGGGAGAGAGCCAGGGTCATCCCCGTGGGGTGCAGGGCTCGGCTCCAGGGTCGCAGTGATATGGAGCGCCCCAGGCAGAGATGGACCGGTGGGGCAGGCGGTCGGCCTCCAGGCAAGGCCCCTCTGTGTTGCCCTGAGCCACTGCTGTGTCCTGTCCCTCCAAGCCTCTCCAGGAAGTGCTGGGTCAGGGAGCATCACAGGCAGAGGAGTGCGAGGTGGGGCGGGGGCAGTGAGGACTCAGTGGGGGGGAAGGGGTCTGTTGTGAGGGGTGGTCTGTGGTCCCCGGGCTCAGTGGGGTGCTGAGTGTGCGGGTTGCCTGTCTTTGCCCCGTTGGCCCCGAAGTCCTTGGGAAGCCCCAGAGCCCGTGCTGGCCTTCTCACAACGGGGAGAGGCTCGTGGAGTGCAGGGAGAGGCCAGGATGAGTCTGCCCGGAGGCTGTCGCCCTGTCCTGCCTGGGGCACGGGAGGGGCGGTCAGTGGAGAGCCCGTTCAGAGCCACACCGCCCTCTCGGAGCTGAAGCCCTTCTCATCCTCTGCGACTGAGTCCCGGAGGCGGAAAGTGGTTTGTCTGAGATCTTCGTAAATTAGGATTAGGCAGGATCCTGAGCCCAGAGCAGCTCAGAGTGTGAGGCCATATCACGGAGGAGCCACCTGGGGACTTTGAGACCCAGGAGGAATCTAGGGCACAGGGTTTTGAACTTTGCTGTACAACAGAACCACCTGGGGAGCTTTAAAACATCCCCAGTGTCCAGGCTATACTTGCTACCTATTAAATTAGAATCTCTGGGGGTGACATCCAGGCATCAGTATTTTTTAAACTTTAACGTGCATCCGAGCCATCTGGAGATCGTGTTGGGAAGTAGGCTTTGAGTCAGTAGATCTAGGTTGGCCCCGAACTTCTGTGTTTGCAGCAAGCTCACAGATGAAACGGACACTGCCGGCCCCGGGACCCCATCTGAACAGCAGGAGGCCAGGGGGGACGTTGGCAAACTGTGGCCCGTGGGCCAACTGGCCTGCTACCTGTTT
The DNA here is from genome assembly GCF_040939455.1 of Microcebus murinus. NCBI lineage: Eukaryota > Metazoa > Chordata > Mammalia > Primates > Cheirogaleidae > Microcebus > Microcebus murinus. Next base: position 8,138,315 of record NC_134106.1, read on the forward strand.
TGGCACTGTCCTCGAGTTAAGAATGGTTTTTATACATTTAAATGGTTGAAAAATTCAAAGGAAAAATAACATTTTGTGACATATGGAAAGTACATAAAATTCAGCCTTCGGTGTCCACAAATAAAGTCTTATTGGAACACAGCCATGCCCATTTCTTCCGGAATTGCTGGGGCTACTCTCGAGCTGCAAGGATAGAGCTGAGCAGTCGTGACAGAGATCGTGTGGCCTTCAGAACCTAAATTATTTACTCTCTGTCCCTTTCCAGAAAAGTTTTGCCACCCCTGGGCGATAGGAAATCTGCGTTAGGCCTTGAAGGGCGAGTAGGAGCTCTCCTGGAGGAGGAAGCCAAAGAACATCCCAGGGACAGCGGGAGACAGACACAGGGCCCGCCCCAGACGGGGACAGACAGCGAGGCCCCTCTTATCACAGGGCAGTTGCAGGGATGTCAGCGAAGAGCCCTCCCTCTGTCCCCCTCACGGTGTCCCAGGGCTCACCGCTCCCTTCTTTCCTTCTTACCCAACACCCCGGCTCCTGGTCTCTGCAGCAGGCTCTCTGCAGTCCCGGCTCCTCTTCGGCAACTGGCTACTTTCCCTCCTTTCCCGACCTCTCGTCCACAGTCCTGTCCAATGTCCCCGACCCTGGGGGTCAGCGCCTCACGTGCTCTTCGGCTTGGGAGAACCTCACAAGCTTCTTGTTAGCTGCTAGTGGCTACAGGGACAGAGAGAGAGAGAGAGAGAGAGAGAGAGATGCTTCTTGGAGCTGCACAACGTCCAAGCTAGAAGGACAGTCAGGCTCCGCGGGGTGCAGCCCCCACTGCACACACGGGACACTGTGGCCGAGTCACACACAGCTGGATGAAGGGGCTTTGCTAAAGGCCCCTCAGGCCACAGCCCCAGTGAGGGGGCCACCTTGTTCTACTTCTGTGAATGTCGAGAGCACACAACAAAATGCATTTCATAGAGAATTTTGAGTGTGAGACTGCATGTGTGTTTGTGTGTGTGTTTGTGTGTAAACACATAGATGCCTGACTTCTAAATGAAGGGACACGTGGTAGACATTTCACAGACAATTTCATCTTAGCCTCAAGATAACTTCACTCAGTGAGCTAGTTATCCTCAGTTTTACAGATGGGGAAACTGAGGCCCGGAGGGCAGAAGCAACAGGCTGGTGGCTGTGGCACTCATTGGTGGCAGAGGTGGCAGCCAAGCCCAGAGCCGCCAGCAGACACACTTAGCAGATCCGGCTGCCCTGAGAACTCAGCGCCCAGGGCCCCGCTTGGGATCTGACCTGAGCTTCCTAATAAGGCGAAGGCTGCCGTCCCGATCTCTCTGGAAGGCATCACCTCCCCAACCAGCAACAAAGAGAAGGCCAGTCTGCTTCCTCGGGCCAGATCCTCGGGCCACGCGGAGTTCAGGACCCACCTTGGCTGTTTCGGGAGGGGTCGGGAGCTCAGCCTCGCTTCTGGGGTCTGGAGGTTTAAACATAAAACATAAAACAAGGAAAACCGGGGGGAAATCTGTGAAAGTGGCAAGACCTGGAATTACTTCCTATACACTCCCTGATGAGAGCAGCGGAGGACAGGCACTTGCCACGGGCTCCCTGTCACCTGCCCGCCTGGGGGGCGTTGACCGGAGCCAGGCCCTATGGGGAGTGCCCCCGGAAGGCAGGGTCTGGCCTCCCCTCCACCCTCTGCAGGGGCTGCCAGCCCCTCCCACGCTCCTGGGCACAGCGGTCCCCTCCCCCGGGGGGGTGAGTAAGCCTCCTGAGTCTCCTGCCATCTCTGGGGAGATGAGGACGGGGTGTTTCCAGAGAGGCCGCCCACCGTCTGCCCGCAGCACAGCGCTGCGCACCGCACCGAGAACGTCCCGCGGGCTTGGGCGGGGTCTCGGGTGGAAGTTCCCCCCAAACGCCTTTCTCCACGTGGAGCGGCCCAAGTCATAGCTACCGTGAGGATGGAGGTTTCCAAAAGGAAAAAAACAAAACAAGCATCGGGAGGCTCTATAAAGCTTAGTCATTTTCTGTTTTTGCGACTGTCGCTATCAGCCAGCCAGGCGTGGCGCCAGGGCCGCCATAGTCACCATGTTGTTTCGCTCTCCCCCCAACTGGCAGCAAGGGATGACTGCTCTGGCTGCAGGTGAGGCCCGTGAGGTCCCGTGAGTCCCAGGAAATTGCCAGCGAGTCGCATGGCTCAAGAGAGGTCAGTGTGGGGCCCCAGCTTGGGCCTGCCCCTTCCCTCGGGCAGCGTCCCTCCCCAGGGAGAGAGGCGTGGTGGCCTCTCGGCTGCTGATGCTTCGCTCCAGCTCAGCCTCGGGGCGCTTTCTGGGCCAGAGGCCTGACTGCAGGCGAAGGAGAGACCTGCCACGGGTGGGCACTGCCGGCAGCCACATGTCTTCTCCCCAATCGAGAAATATTGTGCCTGTTGTCAAGGGCTTGGCTGTGGAAATGGGGTCTGTGCTTGCAATGGTGACAGCCCAGACCCGAGCGGAGGTGTGAGTATTAATATGTGCAGGCCGGGCTTCTGTTGGTGCATATGTTGGCTAAGCTGTCAAGAGCTGTCACTCGAAGCCAGAGGCTTTGTTTGCTGTATTCTGGTTTTCTTGCTCCTTGCTATACTTAGGGTGGGTCTGAGTGGTCTTGGGGCACAGACTCCAGGGGAGGCCGCAGTGGAGATCCCATGCCCTCCGCCAGCCAGGTTACAGGTAAACTGGGGCTCCGAGGAGCACGGCTGCCGCCCACACCTTGCTCCTGGGTGGGTGCAGGAGGCGCGGCCAGATCCCTCCTCTCCACACTCCGCTCCAGGTGCCCCCCGGATCATCTCCTGCTCCCCCAGCCCTGGGCCCTCCCTGCCTGTGCACGGACAGTCCCTGCCGTCCTCCCAACTCTGCACCATCGGGATTCTACTCCTGCCGAAAGACCCTTCTCAGATATAATGCTGCCCCGGTATGGCCCAGAGAGATGGTCCTGGCTTTGTAGGAGCAGAATCGGGCGGGGGAGATGCTAGGGTAAACCCGCCTCACTGCCAGTCAAGGGAATGGGCCCTGGGGAGGTCATGTGACTGTCTGAGGCCACACAGCAGCTGGTGGCCGTGGAGACCAGGCCCCCATCCTGTCTCTGCACTCACTTGCCTTCCGTGTGTGTCCCCACCCCCACACCCCTCCGTCTCCTGCCCACAGGTGTGAGCCCAACCACGTCAGAGCTGAGGTTTCTGAAACCAGGTGAGAGATGGTCCCAGTAGCAGCTTCCCCGTCACCTACACGCGGGTCGTGCCAGGGCATCAGGGCAGAGCCCGGGCTTACTGCCCTCCAAGTCCTTGGCACACAGCCCTTGTTCATTTCAAACCCTCGCTGAAACTTCTTGGTCTTTTCAAGGCCTGACGTTCACAGCCAGACCGAGGGATCCACCTCGTCCTGCTTCTCGTGAAGCCGGCGCACACCGTGAGTGTGAGTGTGCCGGACCTGGAGCGAGTATGTGTGTGTGTGCGCGCGTGTGTGTGAACAAATCCGTTCCTGCTTTGTAAATGACAGGAGGAAGACTACTGCGTGCTTCGTAGCTCTAGACCTTCCCTGAGAACCTGGTTCACAGCCAACAAGGCAGGGACTGCAGAAGGGTCTACCTCCCACCCCTAGAAATGTCAGCCACATTCTGCTCCTGGCACAAGACGGACATAAAATGTGGGGGGTAGAGGGCCCCAAATGTCCTTTTGGGTTGGCTGCCCAGAGCACAGCAGGGCCGAGGGTAGAGGAACAGCTGACACTGTGCCCAGCGTTTGACATATTTTCCAGAAACCTGAGGCTCAGGAGCCTAAGCGACTCGTGTGGGCTTTCCGTCAACATGTGGCAGAGAGGCTGGGCCAGGGTGTGCACCCCACCCGGGGACCAAGTCCTTCTCCGTTGCACCTCACACTGCCTTTCCCAGTGCTCCTGGTTGTGGCCCAGTGGCTTGAGATGCGGTGTCAGCCCCAGAGGACAGGTTTGCGTTTGGGGTACAGATGAATCTCCTGGCACCCAGAGCAGCGCCTGGCACACAGTTGGTGCACGACAAATATCTACGGGATGGACTTATTTGTCACCCACACAGTGCATGGAGCTGTGCCCTGGGGTGGCCACACCTAGACCTTCTCTTCCTTAAATTCTGCATGTGGCTGTCTCTTTAGGGTGGGGGCTGCATCTGACCTTGTGCCCTGTGCCCTGTGCCCTGTGCCCAGCACAGCGCCCGCTGGCGCAGAGCAGCGCCCTCTCCAAACGCTCCCGTGGAACGCTCGAGCGCCCACTTGCAGCCTCAGTGAGGAAGCTCTCGGACTTATGGTCAGAAAGCTCAAACGTGGGGATTTATAATGAGCATCTGCCCAGCTGGGGCAGCCCTCTGAGAAGCCCCACTCTGGGTCCTGGCCCAGGGAGGGAGGGAGCCTCAGGCTTGCTGCAGACAGGGGTGTGTCCACGGGGCCACATCCACGTGGCTTGTCCTCTCGGCCTTCCCTCTGGGACAGCCCCAGAGTGGCCCAGCAGTTGGAGACCCAGGATCCAGCCTGCGGTGTGCGACGCCTGCAAGTCCCCAGACAGGGGGCGGGTGGGCTCTGCTGTGGGTCACAGAACACCCCTCTGCGTCCCCCAAAGGCGCAGTGAGCCGAGGGATACCCTTTGAGAATGCCAGCCCTGGTATTTTCTTTTTTTTTAAAAAAAAATGTTCTTTTAAAAAGGGTCATTACTATAAATTTTTTTTCAAACACACAGAAAAATAAAACGAATGCTATAATGAGCGTCAAGATACCCACAACTAGATGCGACAGTCCTTAGTATTCCCCATTGTCTGCTAAACCTTGTAGACGTGCCAGACATACAGACACGCTCCCCTACAGGCTCCAGCACACAAAGCACCCGCACCCCATTCACAGCCACCGTGGGGTTCCTTACCGGGCCACGCCTCCAGGTGTTTTCTCAGCCGTCGCCTTCTGTGGCTCTGTTGACACTGACCAGTGCTGGGGGCTGGCGGGCACCTGAACACTCTGGCACCAGAAGGGCCGGCGCTGGGGCCCCTCCCCTGCCCTGGTCCCCGGTGGCCTGGGGGATGCAGGCCGTCCACACTGGGAGTTTCCAGCCGCACCTCCCTGGGCAGGGAGGGAGCGAGCCAGCCGGACGAGGGGCAGGCCGCGAGGGGCTCGCTGCAGAGGGGGGACTCACTCGGGGCAGGCAGCACGCGTGTGCCATCGTATTGGGAGACGGGAGGGGACTGTCGTGTTTAATATCTGCAGCCCCGTCCCCACAGCCCCGCAGCGCCTCTCCACTTCCAGCTGTGGGTCCAGCTGTGCACCTGCGTTCTTCCCAGAGGGTCTTCTGAAGTGACATTGACGCTGGAATCCAAGGTTCCCCCCACCCCTTCCGGTTCCCAAGGAAAGAGGACACGCAGAGGCCCAGAGGGGGGTGCCCACAAGGCAGCCGGAGGGTCCCAGCCTCGCCCACTGTTGCCTGGTTCACCATAATAGCCCGCTCACTGTCCGCCGTCACCAGTCTTGGCTATTTTCTATGTAGCCGAAGAATCTGTCAAAAGTGTCTGCAGATGGAACAAGTCACTGCCTTGCTTAAACCGCCAGTGCCCTTGGGGTGAGGTCCAAGTTCCTTGGCATCCCTTGGAGCCTTCTGTGCCGTTGCTCCCGTGCTCCACTTGCACAAGGGACGTCCACTGGCAAGAGACCAGGAAACCTGAACAACACTGACTTAAGGCTAAGGGCATGTGGGCTTCAGGCTCGGCTTGATCCAGGAGCCTGGCCCTGCCTCTTCCACATGTGGGCCTCATCTCTGGCTGGTGGGAAGATGGCTGCAGCAGTGTGTGCCTCACCTCTACAGAAACTCCCAGGGGGAAGAGGCACTGTCTTCCTGAGGATTGCTTCAGAGTGGAGAAAACTTTCCCAGGAGCCCCCAGCAGATACCCCCTCATTTTCACTGGCCTAAATTGGATGACATGCCCAGTTGTGAACCATTCTCACAGAGAGGGGAAGGCCACTTGCTGAGGCCTGGGTTTCTGCTGTCCTTTCACAGGGACAGGATTACTGTGGCCAGCTTGGACTGTTCAGGGCCTGTGTGCGTCCCCCGACCGCATGGGTGAGGGTGGCTGAACGTGGAGGAGACTCCACAGACGCCACCTTTGTCTGCCCAGCACTCACATGGACACACAGAGTCCATTTTATTAAGCACCTACTACGTGCTGGGCATCATTGTGGTCCCTGGGGATAGCAGAGTGAGCGACAAAGTGCCAAGTCCGTGACTGATGGGGTGTGTGCCTATGTGGTCTTCAGTGTCAACACGGGCTGACACGCCTTTCGTACCCACATGCAATCCAAACGTCCTCTTCTCCAAGGCCGGCCCGGGGGCTCCTGCCGTCACTGCGTCCAGGTGGCCCACCAGGCCTTTGCCAAAATGCCCTCGTCCCCTTCAGGCCCGGACGCTGAGCCTCAGGGTTCGGCGGCCTATGGTGAATAAATAGCTCACCTATTTATAGTCGTTGACTACCCACACACCTGAAGTACCCAGTGTTGGGAAAATACCCCCAGTCCACTGTCCCCCGGCACCCCCGGAGCCGCTTCCTCAGTGGCCGTCCTCCAGCGAGGCTGCGAGCCCCTCCCAGGCTGCTGGGTCTGGCAGTGCGGGCCTGCCCTCTGGGCTGAGGGTGTCTTTGACACCTCCCTTCAGTGCTCTGTAGGCTTCCGGCAATGCCACGGTCTCCAGTAGATACAAAGACCTTGTCCCTCTTTTCCCATGGGAGCCCGTCTCTGCCCACGGCAAGGCTCTGTCTCTGCCCGTCACCCCCAGGCCCGGGCCTGGGGCCAGGGAAGCGCTTGTTTTACCTGGAGAGACACCAACTTGTCACGGTCCCCAGGCTGCTCAGTCACCTGTGGGAAGCGTAACAGGAGGTACTGGGGTGGCCCAGGGTGGGGTGTCAGGCTGGTGGCACTGCAGGCATCTCATCCCCCATCAGCTGTCCTGGCTCCTTTGCAAGCACGGATCACAGTGGAGAATTTGTCCAGGACAATCACCCTGTCGCCTCTCGCTGGCCAGAATTGGGTCACTCCTGTGGTTGGGCCAGGCCCGCTGTGATCTGAGAGGGCGGCCTGGGCTCGAAGCCAGCGCTGGTGGGGCGGGGCAGCCCGTGGAGGAGAGGACGCTGGGGAGGGGCGCCCGCCGTGCCACAGGGGACAGGGGACAGGGGACACGGCCTCGCCCCACCCTCGCCTTTCCTCTTGCCTCCCAGCAATTGTCCTGACGCTCCTTCTTGCAGAACAAGGTAAAGCCACCCCATCTCTGCCTGGCTGCCTCCTGGTTGTGCTTTAAGGCACATCTTCTGGGTCACCTCCTCCAGGAAGCCCTCTTAGACCACACAGTCCGGGCGTACTGTCCTTCTCTGAGTCCCCTGCCCTCCAGTTATCAGGGCACCTTGTCTCACTGTCTTGTCACTACTGCCTGACGCCCTCCTTCCCTCTTCCTCTCCCCTCCCTCTCCCCCTCCTCCCCTCTGGCCCCCTCCCCGCTCCCCTCCTCAATGTCAGTTCCTCCGGGCAGGGACTCATCTCTGCATCACGGAATTGACCGGGAGCCTGCCGCACGCGCACGCTGAGGGAGACGTGTTGCAAAGAAATTCGAAGCCCAGCCTCGCCCAGGCCAAGTTTGTGCAGGGAGTGAAGTAGTCAGCCAGGGGCTGCGGTGGGGGTGGGGCTCTGCGGGAGGGCCCCGCTGCCTACAGAGCAGGGAGGGCCCCTGGAGGCTGCCAGGGGAGGACCGGCCTTGCTGGCAGCTCCGTGTGCCCACAGGCGTGCGTCCATGCACGGGGGTCTCTCCACGCGGCCCCCAGGGCGTCCAGAGCCAGGGAGGGTTTGGGAAGCTCCCCGGGTGTGTCCCAGGCCCTGCCTCTGCCCTGCCGGCATTCTGCCAGAGGGGTGCCTGATGGAAATGCGATGGGGGAGTGGTGCGGAGAGCTCTGCCATTCCCGGGCCTGGTGTTAACAGAGGAGACCCCGGTTCTTGTCTGTTTGGTGCCATCAGATGTCCTCCTCTGTTCCAGTCTCCATTCCGAGGCCAGAAAGCTCCATCTGAAAAACATATCAGAGGAATTGTCCCCTGCCTAAAGCCTTCCATGGCTCCCCATTACTATGGGAACACCTAAGTCCTTCAGAGTGTCTCCCGGTCTTCATCATCTTCACCACCCTCCCCGCCAGTGCGCCACACTATCACAGCCGCCCGAAGCGGGAAATCGGTGTCTTCACCTCTCTCCTGCTCGCTCCCTCCACCCTCTAATCTGTTGGTTTCCTTTCCGTCTCGTGCCCCTCCTGCCACAGGGATTTGCACCTGCTGCTCCCTCTGTGGAGGTGTTCGCTCCTGGGCGTAGCTTCCCTGGACCCCCAGATTCAGCCTCACCACCGCCTGTTTCTCTGCGCTCCCCGCCTGAGCCCGAGTCCTCCGGGCTGCACTCCTGCTGCACCATGTGCCTCCCGACACCCAGCGCAGTTGCAATTTCCCTTATTTACCGGAGTTTTATTTATATCATTAATATCCGTCTCACACTGGCCTGTCAGCTCTTTGAGGAGAGGGACTGGGACTTTGCTTACTACTGACCCCCCAGCACGCAACGCACCGCCCGGCACACAGTTGGCGATCGATAAATGCATGGTGAACGGATGAAGGAGTTTGCCCTTCGCGATGAAGTGAGCCATTGTAGCGAGCTTACTGTTACTAATACTGCCCGGCAGCCCCGATCGCTGCCAGGCGTGTTTTACGATTTTTACTTCTCTAGTTAGTGTTATTGCTTTACATAATCTGCTTACACTTCTGCTTCTCAACACACCAAGTCTGGTCAGCGTCTCCCGACTTTGCTCTGTGCAAGTGAGGTCAGGCCCCTAATTCCCTCTGCACCCCGCCCACTCCCTGCGCCCACCCTTCGTTTGTACATCGCCAAGCTTTAAAACTTGTACGTTCTCTTCTGTGAGAATACAGTTATTTCTGTGCTTTGACAATCAGCTGATTCTAAACAAATTTAAACCAACGACCAGCATTTTCAATATAATGATTACGTAACTATGCTTCCCTGCAGACGTCGATAAAAAGGTGGAACCCGAGGCCACTGGGTGAAGGAGGCAGTGCACAATTGTTACAGCGTTTGTATTTCCATATGCCATCTTCTTGTCACTAAGACTATCCTGCTCCTTCATCACGATGTTTGTGAAAGATGAACTTGTTTTTCCTCTTAGAGACATCCTCTTCAGGGCTTTCTCATTTCCTGATTGGATTTGCAGCATTCGCTCTCAAGGTTTGTGGCACACTTGCCATCCCACGGTTTTTTGGGTTTTTTTTCCCATTGCATCCCTGGATTTGGTGTGTGGTTTCTTAATTTCTTGGCTAGTATGTCACATTCTTTCTTGGATTCCTTTTTTGGTTTGCTGGATGTATATCCTTGGGTGTAACTTTCAGGACAGGTCTATGGATGATAAACTTTCTGAGTCTGCACGTGTTTGAATATGTCTTTGGTTTGCTCTCCCACCGGACTGACAGTTTGGCTGGATAGTGCTTTCTAGGCTAATTTATCTGAGGTCAGTGGGCTTTTTGATCCTTTGTTGGTCACTTGCTTTTTCACTCTGGAGGCTTTTAGAATTCTCTGTCGTTCAAATTCTGAAATTTTTCCAGAACCCGAAATTTCACCTAGAAAGTAAGCTCTTGCCATTCAACACTTTGTAGTGGTTTTCACTTTGAAGACTCATGTCTTTCTTCAGCCCAGAGAAATTTACTTCTGTTATTGCTTTATTTCCCTTGTGTGTTTCTTTTGTTTTCTCACCCAAGAGCTCTTATTAAGAATTGGAGATTAATTCTACACGGTATATTAACTTTGGGCTTTTTTGTGTTTGTTTTGTTTTGTGTGTTTTCTGGTTTTTTATTTTTGTTTTGTCTTGGCTGCCTTTGTGCTCTATATTTGAAGATGGCATTGGCTTTATAGATTGTATTGTTGATTTGGTGGTCAACTGTGTTCATTTTATCATGCATCTAATTGTTTTTGGAATTATGATCCTTAACTTCCAAGAGATCTTTGTTTTTTGAATGCTCCTCTTTGATACTGGCTCATGGTCCCTTCCCACTTTGTTCTCCGGGGCAGAGCTCCAGGACGCAGGGGCTGACAGTGGTTTTGTGAAGCCTGAAGCTGGAAGACTAAAGCGGGTGAGGGTCGGATCTTTCCAGTGTCCGAGACAGAGTCCTACATGGAAAGGCAGGGCCTTGGGCTCAGAGAGATCACAGCTCAATTGCTCTTTGGGACCGACCAGCGGTATGATCTTAACTCAGCTGTAGCCTCAGCTTCCCCATCTGTATAATGGGAAAAATAACTCCCACCCCGCAGTCTTGCAGTGGAGGGCGGTGTGGGCAGAGCTCCTGGGGGCCTCTGGATTCGCACACGGATGGTGAAGGAGTCTCCATCACCGAGGCCAGCACAGAGCCCTGCACTCCGGCCTCACCCTCGCCCCAGAGTGGCAAACTGCCTTTTGTTATTCTTCACCCCCAGCGCGGTCTTGCTTTCTGACTATATATGTGCGTGGATGTATGTATTTTAGTCATTTCTGGGCAGCTTCTCATGCATATTCAAACTCAAGCAGCTAGGGTTCTGGGAATGATTCAAATGTTTGTTGCACAATGTAATTGATCTTAATATAGCCATGTCACCAAAGGATGCGATTCTACGCAGGTCTCCTCCACTCCCCCACAATCTGTTTGGGCCAAAGAACATCAACAAACCGGATAAACTTCCGCCCCAGGCCTAATGGAGGCGTGGTCGGGAGGCAGGGCGGGAGGGCTCTTTGTGTCTCCCGGCTTTTGGTTTTCTTTCCTCAACATCCTTCCTGCAGCCAAAAGGGGAGAGCTGGGCAGGTCGTGCATGTCCCTAAGCTCCAGGTGGTGGCAGTTCCTTCCACAGGTCCCATGACTGCGTGTCGGGAATGGCCTGTCCTTGCTGCACCAGACCCACAGAGCCGAGCAGTGGCGCCCTGGGTTCAGTGTGGCCCGGGGATGTGGACTCGGGTCTCCAGGGTGGCTCTGGGTGTCCAGTGGGTGCCAGGGCTCCCTCCTCACAGGTCCTTCTAGGGGGTGGCTTGTCTGGGCCTGGATGGTCCCCCAGCAGTGGCTACAGTGCTAGACCAAAGCCAGGTCTGCAACAATGGGGGTGAAGCGTCCCTTGACCACACTCCCTGGGGCCAGGCAGGGTGCCGGGTGAGGGGCGAAGGAGTGGGCCAGGAACCCCACGGGGGCCACTGGACGCACCTGCTGTCCCTGGCCGGCTAAGTGCCCAGCACCCACCAAGCTCCACCAGGTCTGGCTCATCCCACGCGGTTCCCTGGGTGGGCAACAGGGTCCCAGGACGTGCGTGCCAGGCTCCAGGCATGACCAGAGGCCCAGACCACAGCTGGTGGCTTCAGTGCCTGCAGCACCTGGTTCAAAGCAGTTTCATCTGAGGTCTTACCATTCGAGGGCTAACCACCATCAGCCCTTTCTCGTCTCTTAAATAGGAACCCCTCACCTTTCTGGAGCATTTTATAACAGACAAAGCGTGGATCGTGCATTGTCTGGCTCACTTTTTCCTGGGGCTGCTTCTCTGAGAACTGTGCTGGCCTGTTGCTGTGACCTGCAGCCACCTGGTCCCCAGCCCTCCACACCGGGCTCTCAGTGGGGCAAGTGCTCTGCGGAGTGCAGGCCACCGTTCGTTTCCAGATGAGGAGAGTGCGGCCTAGAGAGGAAGCAACGTCCCAGACAGGCAGACAGCCACCCTGGCCCCGTTCCACTGAGGAGGAGACGGGCTCAGAAGGCTGCACCTGTCCCGGGGCCCCTGCTGGAATGCGGCCAGAGCCTTCTCTGGGCGTCTGCTGCTGCCTGAGCCGGCTCCGTGCTGCGTGGCCACGTGGCCTCTGGTCCCAGAGACAAAGGTCTGCAGCGCTGCAATTCTGCTCGTGTCCTGTCCAGATGACAGCCGGGACCGGCCGGCTCCCCCTGCCGCGTCCGCCAGCCCTGCCTCTGAGTTGTGCTTCCTTCCATGTGGGGCCTGAGGGCAGGAGACATGTCTGCCTGGGTGGGCGTGCTGGGATCGGGGTGCTGTCAGAGGTTCCCCCTGCTGTCCTTCCCCAGCGAGGCTGACACCAGCGTGGGCGGAGCACTCTAGGAAAGGCCCAGGAGGCTCCTTGTCACAGGGCTGCCCAGGGACCCCAGGCCGGAGACCATCCATGGCCCCAGCATTCCTCAGCAGTCAGCGGCCAGAACAGCACCCCAGCAGTGACAAGGCCAGAGTCCCCCATCTCCTGGCCTTTGTGTCCCTTCATAAGGATATACATGGTCCCCAGAAACACAGGAATCTCAGAGCAAGGGCCGGGAGCCCCAGGGGCAGACACCTGGTCTTCAGGCAGGCGAGAGATCTCAGACAGGTGGGGGTGGGGGGACAGGCAGATTTCAGAGCCCCGGGAAGCGACTGTCCCTAAACATACCTCTTCCAGGCCCAGAGACAAGGACTTTCCATTCCTCAATGAGAAAAAATGACTTAAAGTGAATGCCAGACACTTGCCACCCTGTCACAGCTGCTGTTTCCTTCCAGCTCTACTTGCAGAAGAAAGTCCACGCTCTTTGGTGTTCAGAGCCCTTTGTGGGAAGGCGCCGCTCCCTTGGGGGCTCCTGGCCACTCTCACACTGGTCCCGCCAGGCTGTCACTATACCTGCACCTGCACTAAGCATGCACCTGCACAGCTGCCCTGTGGCTGGACAGTCCCCGAGGCACACAGCACCCGGGACCTGCACTCTCGCCCCTGAGCAGCAGCACCTGAGGGTGGAGCTCCGGGCGGGGTCCAGGCAGGAAACAGGTGGCACATGCAAACTGCAGAACGGGAAGAGTGTTTCATAAAGGCGCTATTTGCACAGAGGCAGGCAGAAAGTGGGAGGCCGCAGGGCAATGCAGAACCGGGGATCCCATGGCTACACCAGTGTCCTGAGGCCTGCAGGACCCAGGCAGAGCCTCCTAGGACCTGGGCCCTGCCAGCCCACCTGACCACAGCCATAAGCTCCAGCTCAGGGACGTCGCTGGCCTGCGGCAACCTGAGAGAGGAAGCTGGGGGGATGAAGACCCCATCCTCACTCTGCCTTGCTGATCTTTGGTGGCACCAGAGCCACCCAGAAGCCAGGCCACGGGCCCAGCAAAGCAGGGCCTGCAGGACAGCCTCCCGGGCAGAGTGGGGAGGCCCTGCAGGGACACGGGGTGCTGCTGTCAGGTGGGTGATCTCCCTCCAGTGCTCCCAGACTCCCCAACTTGCACCATGAACACTGTGAGCACCGGACAACTCGACCCTCAGCCCTTACCGATGACCTTGTCTTTGTGAGCCCCCATGCCCTGTGGGCCTTGAGGGGGTGGCCCCTGCCCACATCACTTCTCATCCTTGCACCCCAACTCCAGCCACACTGCTGATCACCCACCCCACGCCTCTCATGTTCCTGACCATGCTAGACGCTTCCCGCTGCCCAGTGCTACGGGCTTTTCTGCACCCGAACGCTGGAACCTCCTGTGACCATTCTGTATCCTCAGCCCCAAATCGTCCTCCCTGCCTCGGGGCTCCCACACCACGATGTACGTGTCCCAATCCTGGCACTCACCTCGAGGGCCTGTAACCACTGGTCCTGCCTCCTGCATCTCATAGGCTGTGTACCCAGGAACCTGGCCTGGGGCCTGGTCCTCCCTTGCGTCCTCTGGGTACGGGTCCCAGGACCCCTCGTGGACACCAAAATCCAGGGGTGCTCGAGTCCCTGATATAAAATGACATTTTCATATGACCTGCACACATTCTCCCGTGCACTTTAAATCATGTCCAGACTACTTGTAACACCCACGCAGTGTAAATGTTATCTAAATAGTTGTTATGCTGCATTGCTGCATTGGTTTTTTATTTGTATTTTTTATCGTTGTATTGTTTTCATTTACTTATTTGAATATCTTCCACCTGCGGCTGGTTGAACATGCACATGAGGAACCTGCAGCTATAGGCCCATCGCATACAGCAGGTGCTCAGAGAAGAATGAATGAATGAGTGAACAAATGAACGGGTGCACGCTTCGGTGCATTCCTACGGGAGGGACAGCCGGAGTGAGAGTGGGTGAATGAATGAGTGAGCCGACACAGGAATGAATGAGTGGGTGACTGAGCGCAGGCATGAGTCAGTGGATGAGTAAGGAAAGGCCAGGCACGGTCGCCGGAGCCGGGGCGGGATGAACGGAAGCGGGAAGCCCAGCGCCGCCAGGGGCAGGGGCGGCCATGCTCTGCTCGGGCTCATGAGTAGCGTGAAATACACCGCGGCTGGGTCAGGCCCGAATCCCTGGGTGCGGCTAAAACAAGCAGAGGTCACTGTGGCTGCAGGGCCCCCAGCTCCGGCTGCTGGGAAACCATGGCAACCAACCAGCCCCTCTCTTACCCCAAAGATACAGAGAGAATCCCACTGTCTGTGTGTATGGGAAATTGATCTTTTTCCCCTGAAGATGTGGGGCTTGGGACGTGGCCCTGTCCTCTCACTTTCGCTCTCTTCCATCAGTGTGGTTCTCACTGGACTCTCATTCCTAAGACGTCTGAGAAATTGATTACATCTGACACGATACGCTGGCGTGCGCGACCTCAGAAAAGTCCTTTGACCTCTCTGGGCTTTGGTTTTTACGTGATGAAATAGAGACGACCCACCCACTTGCAGGACAGTGCTGATGAGTTGATGAGCAACACTTTTGTCCAGAATCTAGGTTTCATTTTGTGTGGGGCCCAGAACGTCCCTACTTTTTGCTCTATTTACCTCCTTGCCCCCACCCAACTGTACCCAACAGGTACTTGCCATCTCAGCGCTATTAATATGCGTCTGTCAATGCCTGTCCCAGGCCTCCCCACCAGGCCAGGAGCTCCTGGCAGGCACGGAGCTTCTCTTATTTTGCTTCTTCCTAAATTGCTGCCATTGTCCTATGTACATCTTTGACCCCAACCCCAAGATCTGTGCTTTAAAATCCCAGTTCTGCCACTTGGAGCTCCTGGTAGGCACGGAATATCTCTTACTTCACTTCCTCCTTTATTTTTGCCATTTAAACCATGTCCTGGGTACCTGCTGTGCCGGGCCACGGGCTGTGCAGTGGGGCCACAGAGATGAATGAGACCCACCTAGTGTCCACCCCTGCAGCTCCCAGCCGGGGGAGGGGCAGCCACACCGGTGAGTAGGGAACACACAGAGCTCTGGCTGCAAGGGTGGCAGTCTGTGCCAGCCACAGGCAGGCCCAAGAGGTGGCAGAGCGGGGACTTCCATCTGGCGGGTGGGAGAGGTCAGGGAGATTGAGTGGGGCATCCCCAAGGCCAAGCTAGACAAGTAGGAAGTATGGATCCACCAGTGCATGTGCATGATGGACAGAAAAAATGAACAAGTGCAAAAAATATGGAGAGAAATACATGAAATGAGAAAATGGATTTGAAAGAATCTCACAAATTGTTCGCACCCTCGCGCGTGTTGGAGAATCATTGTTTCCATGACTGTTAGAGTGGGGGCTTGGCGTGACGAAGATGGTGGTGCTCTCACCCTTCTGGGCGCCTGCTGTGATCCAAGCACCACGTTGGTCATTTTACACGTCATTTCGTTTGCTCCTACAGCAATCCTGCGGGGTCGATGCTACTCTTATTTTATACTCGGGGAAAAAGTGGCTCAGAAAAATTAAGCAACTTGCACAGGTAAATTCAGATTTCAAATCCAGGTGTAGTTGACTCCAAAGCTGTGCTTTGCGTTGCTCTATTCTTCTACCTGAGAAGGGCTGGGGTTCGAGATGGGGTCCCCAGACATCACGAGGGACGAGGAAGGGCGGACAGAGGCTGCGGGGAGAGTGGGTTTCGTTGGTTTGCCATCCGTGGCCTGCGCTGAGAGCTGGAATGACCACATGCCCCAGTTTGCCCCTGACAGCTCCCGTTTGCGCCCGTTGTTCTGTGTAATTGATAATAACATCCGGGCTTGGACAATGCATGTTAGTGGTCACTCTGCATACAGCCCAAAGTCCAGGGTGCCACATTTGCCTGTGGTCATCGTCTCTGCCAGGGACCGTGCACCAACAAGGCAGATGAGGGAGCATTGAGGGGTGTGGCCTCAAGGCAGGCAGGTTTACGGAAAGTGCTGAACCGGCGGGTAACCTGACTCCCCGTACCTGCCCACACCGTTTCAGCCCATGCATTTCCGCGCCTCCAGGCCTCATCTGCACCTGTAGGTTAGCTTTCTTGGGTCTAGAGCAAGACAAAGCCGGGTTTCATCAGGAGAAAGAAGGGATTTCTGAATTCCCACAGTATCCTCTACACATAAAAATGGGGCAGGTGGATTTGGACTGGGAGAGAAGTGAGACGCAGGATGTAACGGCACAGAGGCGCCGGGCAGCAGGAGGAGGGAGGGATCCCCTCTCACCCTGAGTGGAGGGTCGTGGAAGGAAGAGTCCAGACACCTGAGCCCCCACCCAGGGCAGCCCTGCCTGGTCTCCGGGGCTTGCCGAAGGTGAGCGGGTCTAGAATTTCGTGCCTGTCCTCCAGGCCGCTGTGGGACCGGGTGCAGGGCCCACCCGCTATTCAGCTGTGCGTGGGGCGGGACACAGCTCTTCACTCAGATGCCACCTTGGGAAGGGGCAGTGGCGGGGAAGCGCCCCTGAATCCGAACATCTGCCCAAACTTGACTGTGCCGACCCAGAGGGAGATTTAAACCAGAAGAAGGGAGCCGCTGTAACCGGCGGGTTTGAGTATCTCCCACTCCCCAGCCAGAGGGGGCTCTGAGCAGGCGGAGGTAGTGGGGGGAAGTACAGTGTGCTACGTTTGCCGCCAAATCTCAGTTTTCCTGTGTACATCCTTGACCCCAACCCCAAGATCTGTGCTAAGTCTCTGGTGCAGACATTAGAGGAAATAACAGCGTGTAGCAAGATGCTGAGGCAGGCAGAGAAGGTGGGCAAAGGGTGGGCTTCCTTGCAGCCGGCACACCATGCCCCTGGCCAGGTCTCCCACTGCAAGTGGTGCAATGCACATGGACCCTGCCGTCCTGACCATGACCCCTTGCTTTGCAGATGGGGAAACCGAGGCAGAGACTTGTCCTATAGCTTATTGGAGGCAGAGCAGGACTCAAACTCCTCAGATCTGACCCTGGAGACCCTGGGGTACGCACCGTTTCTGCCACCCTTCTGGGTTAGGATCCGGGGGTGTCTCCCCGAAGGTCTCTTGTCTGGACAGGCCTGGCCAGGCAGCCTTCTGCATGTCCCCAGACGTGGCTCAGGCCACGGGGCAGCCCGAGAGCTCATCTGGCCCTGCTGCTTTTTTCGCAAATGCAGGGACGGAGGCCTGGAGAGCAAGGGGTGCTCCCAGGTCAGGCAGTCAATCGGAGCAGAGGATGCGGCCCAGGGCTGGCCCAGCCGCAGCTCTGTCCTCTGAGCTGAGTCTCCGGGGAGGCAGAGCCCGATAAGGACACAGCTGGCCTTCCTTACCTCGGAGCTTTGGGGACACAGAAATATTTCCAAGCCTTTTTTTTTTTTTTTTTAATTCTTCAGTCCGTATGTACGATTTGCAGTAGCAACTAAAGGAATATCTACATCAACTGTTAGATCAATGGAACTGATTTGGAGGAGAACACACGTCTATATTATAAAAAGTCAGTCGTCTTCGTCTGGTTCTGAGGTTGTGATGAAAAAGCATCCAGTGACAGCCCTGACTTCCTGTGACGGGGGACACAGAGGTGTAGCCGTCGCCCGTGTTCAGTTCTAGACTCTCCGAGGAGCTGGGCAGAGTGGTGCTCGCTTCAGCAACAGTGGGAGGAGCTGTTTGACCGCAGGCGGCTGGGACGCTCCTCTCTGCCACACGCGGGTGTATCTTTTCTCCCCGCCTAGAGCGGCCGGGAAGAGCCCAGCCCAGCCCGCCGTCTCTCTCCTGCGGGTGGCTGGGCACGAGGAAGCCAGGGTGCCGGGGGGCCCCGGACAGCTCGCTCAGAATGAACTTCCTGAGCCTGTTCTTTCTAATTGCAAGCATGATACATGCCTAGTACACAAAATCGAAATACTTCATGGAGATACGAATGAAAGTGTAAATCCAACCACAGGGAGACAACCCATGTGAGCCAGTGCTCGCATTCTGGGGCCGTCCTTGTGGATCATTCTGGGCCCATATGGTTTCCATACAGAGGAGCACACGACACTGTGGTCTAAAAGCCAAGAAGGGAAGGGCCCCGCAGAGCCACCTCGCCCACGGGAAGGGGTGGCAGGGGACCCTGGCTGAGGGCTCCCGTGTGCCCAGCCCCGTGCTAGCAACTCTGCCTCACTACCTCGTTTGTTCTCAAAGGCCTCTAGGGTATGAGTCACTGTCCTCATCTTACTGTCAAGAAATTAACCCCCATTCTTGCCTGAGCTGGGATTTAAACCTGGACGCTGGGAGGGCAGTTGCTGTCAGAGGTGGGGCGGGGCCATCCCGGCACTCGGCCCACACGGGTCCCCTGGGGGGGGGTGGACGCCAGGAGGCTTGGCTGGCCAGGAGGTCCTCTGCCCCCAGCCTCCTGTCGCAGAACCGAGCCTCCCGCAACACCGTGGCTGTGGCATCAAACCTCAAATTGGGCAGAAGAGGCCCTTACAGATCGTTTTCGCTGGTGATTACACTGGCTGTGGAGCAAACCTCATTGGCAATTAGTCTGCCAAAGACAGCGGCCGCATTACTGCAGCCGGCCCTGCCGTTTCCCGCAAAGGAAAACACCAACCCCAGGGTCACTCCCCTGAGGCCCAGGACTCCACCACTCACTCTCTATGTGACCAAACCCGTCCCCTTCTTTGAGACCCATTTCCCTCATCCCTTCAATGGCCATAACAATTTCACCTTCACCACTGGGCTGCATTCGCAGCCGTGCAGCCCTGGGCCCAGGAGAGCCGCCTGGGTGGGCTGGGGTCACTAGAGACGAACCGATGAACCGCGGAGACCAGACAAGCAGAGGACGGAGGGAGCACGTCTGAGGATGGGGCCTGAGACAGGACCTCGTCAGCTGGGAGCATGCCACGGACGGGGGCTCAGGCCTGGAGGACGGCGCAGGAGCCCCTGGATGGGCCACAGGATCAGATACTGCTTAAAAGGAAGACTCTGAAGACAGGGAGACAGTGGCCTGGGAGGGGCAGAAATGGATGAGGGGAGACCAGTTAGGGGCCATGGCAGTGACGCAGGGGGTCTGTCACCGTGTCAGCCCCCACAGATCTGCAGTGTGTCAGGAAGAGAGGTACGGCTGGTGGACCAGCTGCACGCAGACTTTGAGGACTCGTTGGGGTATCTGCCGTGGGGCTGGTGTGGGGATCACCGGGAGGGTGAACAGAGGAGTAAAGGCAGGGAGCTGGCTGCTCTTTGGAGAGGAGATCTCCAGGCAGCGGGCTGGAGTGGGGCGGGCCCAGGACGCTTTTGTCAGGTTGAAGTAAGAAGGCAGAGCCTTGAGTGTGGCTGGGGAGCGATGATGGAGCCTGTCCTGGCTGGAGGGGTCAGGTGGCCAGGGAGGTGACTCGGGGTAGGGCCCTCTCTACAGTGCATGTGGGCAAGGGGAGGCCGAGTGCAGTCAGAGAGGCACGGAGGCAAGTGGCGGGGCGCATTCTGTGCCCAGGCCTGGCATTGCTCACTGGTGGGCTCTGGGCAACTCTCACTGCTCTCTGGGCTCCAGCCCAGGCTCCAGAGCCAGCTCCCGATGACGATGGGTCCGTAACCCGCCTCCAGTGGAACGGCCCGGGCTGCACGATGGTTGCTGAGCAGGAGGGTCTGGGCAGCGGGTGAGCTGGCGGCTTGCGTAGTCCTTGCCACATGTCCTCCAGGCGGTGGAACCGTCCACACTGCGTATGTGAGTAGATGTGCTCCAGGCTGCAAGTGGCAGTGCTGGGGACAGTGGGTCTGCCTGGCCCCTCCCCCACACGTCACCGTCGGAACCAGTGCACCCACAGCCCCCCGCCAGTGAGGCGGGAAAGGAAAACCTTCCATTTGATTTGTTTAGAAAATAAACACAGCATGTGATTTTCCTACTGGAATTAATTTTTCAAGGACTCCTCCCCTACTTCTGCCCTGCCCTGGCTCCTGTCCCCCGTGGAAGCAGAGATCAGCTTGCCAAGGCCAGGGGAAAGTGATTTTTAAACCCCCCAGATTGCCTCCTGGCTCAAACGTACAGCTTTTATCACGAGCTGGCCAAAAAGAATAAATTATTGTAAAAATGCCAATAGAAGGTTACAACATGAAATGACCCTCTTCAAACGACAACTTTAGCTTATGGGTTCGGAGATGGTGCCTGAAAGCTGAGTTGCAATGTGCAGCTTTGAATATCTCATGAATCCCTCTAGTTTGGGCCTGGCTCATAAGCACTCCATAAATATCACTGGCTGGATGGCTGGGTGGCTGGGTGGATAGACAGATGTTTGGGTAGATGGCTGGATGGGTGTTTGGGTAGAGGGCTGGGTGGATGGATGGATGGATGGATGGATGGATGGATGGATGGATGGATAGATGAATACATAGACAATGTTTGAGTGAATGGGTAGGTGGGTGGATGAGTGGATGGGTGGATAGATGGATGTTTGGGCATCTTGCCGCCTGAGAGCCCCAGGCTCCCACCCCAAGCTGAGGAGACCTTGAGTATGTGAGTGACTCACATATGCACGTGGTCTCACCCCACCTCGGGGATGTGCCAATACCGTACTGCCTTTGTGCCCCCATTACTGCAAAGTCAGAGGTACTAACAGCGGGTAATTGCTAGGTCCATGGGGACATTGTGGATGTTTCACACTAGGAATGGGTCCTTGGCTTGAATGGCCAGAAGATTGCAAAGTGGATGCAGAAATTTCCCGACTCCAGGGAAGGAACAGCTACCAAATCACCAAGCAGATGGCCTCCCCGATCCGTCCCACTTCCCCGCAGGGGTCCCACTTCTCTCTGTCACCTTGCAGCGATACAGCATGTATACACATCTTCCTTCCCTGCAAAGGAAAATCGTGTCTGAGACACAAACTGTGTCCTTCCCCTGGTAGGAGGTCCCGTTTCTGTCCTGTGGAACGCTCAGCCCGAGTCAGTTTGTGGGGCCAGAGGGAGTCCTGGCAGGAGGGGCCGTCTGCTGACGGACTAAATGTTTACATCCTCCCTCAAATTCACATGTTAAAGCCCTAACACCCCCCCCATGTGATGGTATTTGGAGATGGGGCCTTTGGGAAGTGATTATTTTTAAATGAGGTCACAAGTGTGGTGTCCCATGATGAGATTAGTCCCCTGATAAGAAGAGGAAGAGACCAGGGTTCTCTTTCTCTCTCTCCCACGTGAGAGGACTAAAGGTGCTGTTTAAGACCCTCATTAGACACCAGATCTGCCGGCATCCTGATCTTGGACTTCCAGCCTCCAGAACTGAGAAATCAATGCTTGTCCTTTAAGCCACCAGTCGATGGTCTTTAGTGATAGCAGTTCCAAGACATCTTCCTGGCGTCCACGCAGAAGCGGAGTCTGCCTGCTCCCCTCCCGCCGAGGGGCTGGGGTGGGGCTGTGGGTTTCAGAGTGAGCAGGACTGGATTCGATTTTAACTCCGGCATTTACTTGAAATGATGCTTTGGTGAGTTATGGGACTTTGAGCCTAACGTTTCCTCTTCATGAAATGTGAGCGAACTCCCGGGCTGAGTGCTCCACGGGACGCAAATGGGACCTCTTACCAGGGGAAGGACTACAGTTTGTTTCTCAGACCTGATCTTCCTTGGCAGGAAAGGAAATGTCCATCAGTCACCCAAAGCACAGGGCTAACCCATAACCGGTACGCAGTGATCTCTCACGGCCCACCCGCGTGTATGCAGACATGTTTTCCTCACTGTGGCTCCTAAGATGCGGCTCCCTGCAGGGCTGGGGACAAGGAACACGGGGATTGTCGAGGAGGGAGACCAGCTGAGTACTCCAAAGCTGATTTGTAATCCGTCATGGAAAACCCGATGGGCCATGAGTGCGGGAGATACCTGCCGGTCAGGGGGAACAAAGACAGAGCCCAGCAGATACAGTGGCTCACGCCTGTAATCCCAGCACTTTGGGAGGTCAAGGCAGGAGGATCGCTTGAGGCCAGGAGTTTGGGATCAGCCTGGGCAACCTAGGGAGATGCCCATCACTACCAACAAAAAAAAAAAAAAAAAAAAGAAAGAAAGAAAAGAAATTAGTGGGGCATGGTGGTGCATGCCTGAGGTTCCAGCTACTCAGGAGGCTGAGACAGGAGGATTGCTTGAGCCCAGGAGTTCAAGGCTGCAGTGAGCTACAATCATGCCACTGAACTCTAGCCTGGGCAACACAGTAAGACCCTATCATATTCTTAAAAAAAAGAAAAAAAGATATAACCCAAAATATGCCATTTTCATTTCAAATGAGTGGTGGAACAAAATAAACAAAAAAACTCATACCATAAAACTAAATAAATTCCAGGTGGATTAAACCTTAAGTGTGAAAGAAATCTATGAAAGTATCAGAAGAAAACATCGTTTATTATCTATATAGCCTCAAAGTGAGAAAAGACTGTTTAAGCTTGATGCCAAAGGTAGAAACCATCAAAGATAAAATTGACAGATTTGATCATAAAAAGAGAACAGCTGGGCTTCCCAAACAAGCTGTAAATACCACCAAAGGCAATCAGCAACCATGGAATATATATTTATAACACATACGGCTAGTAATAGGTTCAACAGCTACAATATATAAGTAGCTGTTAAAGATCAATAGGAAAGAAAGGAATACTTCAGTGAAAGGGCATGGAATGATATCACACAAAAATATACATATTTGGTCAATACACAAATAAATGTTCCATTGCATATTAATCAAATAAATGCTAAATGAAGTATCATTTTGTCCTAGACTTCAGTTGACAATCATTAAAAAGAACATTAATTGGTTGCCAAGGATACAGATAAATTCTTCTACACTACTCTTAGGTGTATAAATAGATATAACTTTTCTGGAGGCATTTTGGTGATACATTCAAAAACCTTAATTTTTGCCTCTCTTTGACCCAGTGATTCCAACTTCAAGAATTTATGCCAAGGAAATAATCACAAATATGTGCAGAGATTCAGCTACAAGAACATTTATAGCAGCACTGTTCACAAAAGCAAAAAAGTATAAAAATACACTTTGAATGAGAATTGATTTAATGCTATTTTGAATATTATGTGATCATTAAGATAACATAGGAGGAAAATAATTTAGTGACATAGAAAAAAGTCTAGTGCATATTGTTAGCTAAAAAAAAAAGCAGATTATGAATTAGTGATGCAATCATGATTTTTTTTGGAATATGTACGCATAGAAAGAAATACTGTATATATGTTGACTACAGTAATCCCAAGGGAATAATTTTTATTTTGTACTGTTTGGTTCTCAGCATTTTCTATTTTTCTCTGCAATGAATATTTATTACTTTGCAACAAGACAAAATTTTTATTTTTATTTTAAGAAATTTTTATTTAAAGAAAAGAATGCTCTACTTTGGCTACCGCCGATGATATTGTCCTAAGGTTACCTCCTCAGTGTAGGTTCACAAAGGGGACAGATGCAAAGTGAGTGTGAGTTTATGGTAGAAAATACCTCCCACGGAAGGTACTAGAGTGGAACGTCTAGTAACAAAACCTCCACTCTTGAAAAACCGAGTGAAACAGGACCATATTTTAATGTAAAATCCAGATGGTCTTCAGAGTCCCACCCGGAGGTGAAATCTCAGGTGCTCTGCCCTCTCCCCCCAGCTGTGGCTTTGGTGGCTGTGGTCCGGTCCCTGAGAGCATCTGGTGGCTGCGGGCAGGGTGGGTGAGTCAGGAGGGAGCTGGCAGGAGGGCTCCAACTCTGGGACAGAGGTGACCGGTCAGGGCCAGCCAGCAATGTGAGCGGCAGTCCCAGGATGGAAGCTTCGGTGAAGTGGAGGCTTCTGCCGGCTGTAGCCGGACAGGAGAGGGGCTTCGCTTCCTTCCACGACCTGTGCTCAGTGGTCCTGGCTGAGGCCCTCCGTGAGACCCTCGCCCCAGCCCCACGCAGCACTGGAGAAGCCGGATGTGACATTTGTTTGCACCTGGGAGCAGAAGGCGGGCTGGGGAGCTGGTTCCCATGGGGTCCCTCCCACTGCCTGCTGGGGTACCAGTGGGTTTCCAGACCCTCGGGAGCACCACACAGAGTTGCCGGGAATCCAAGACAGAGGGCTCCTTTCCTTGAGGGGTGACGTCACGTCCAACATGAGAGTGAGGGGTGTCTGGCTCGGCGCACCAAGTTCACCGAGAGCTGTGCCGCACGCTGTCTCAGCTTCTCCTCTGCCCTAAAGCCCTGCTGGGCCCTGCTCCTGCTTGTGAGACACCCCCCTCCCCCAAGGCTCTTCGTCTCCTGTCGAAACACCGCTCGTTCTCCAAGCCCAGTTCAAGTGTCTTCTCTTGGACAAAGAGGTTGTTGGTGCCCAGGGAGGTCCGTCTGCCTTCTGCTGTGTCCCTCCCATCTTGCTTGGGTTAGGATGCCCCCAGCCCTACCTAGCGTCTCCATCAGCTGTGTGGCTGTCTGTGTCCCCTCCCGTCCTCCCCCTCACCTGCCCAGGGCCCAGCACACCCCGGAACGCAGCAGGAGCTCAGCCTGTGTTTATTTTGTTTAATCACCTGGTCCAGTCCCGTGCGCAAACTGCTACGGTTCTACTTCTGTTTGCCGAAGAGGTCATGGCTGGCCGGGAGCGTGGGTGACATGTCCAGTATCAAAGAACTGTCCCTGGTGGGGTGGGACAGGAAGTGGGGAAGAGACAGCCAAGCACATTGTTCCCATGCGCCCCCCCCCTTACTCTTCCTTGGCCTACGCAGCTATGGCAGACGCTCAAGTGCAGTCCCCGCCCCAGGCACAGGACGTCCCACCCCAACCTTTGCTGAAGGGGCCTCAGGCTTCGTCCCCACGATCCCCTCCCGCCACAGCCGAGGAAGAGCTCCGTGGGGACCAGCCACCTATGACGCAGCTGCTGAGACAACTCAGCGCCCTCCCTCTGGCATGCGCGGGAGCACCACCAGGAGAGTCAGTTGCTGTGGGAAGTGACGCCGGAAGGAACCAAGGAGAGACAAGCCCTGGGGCGGAGCTGGGCACACGCAACTAGGGAGCCGGGGTGGCAGCACGTGGGGACCCAGGGAGGGCAGACCCCCACCGCCGTGTCACAGAGGAGCTGGGGATTCCGGCTTCTGCTACAGAGGCCCAGGACGAGGGGTGGGGCCCGAGTGTCCCCGAAGGACACCTCACCTGCTTTAGGGCTCTGCCGTCACCACCCCGAAAGTCATCATAATTTAGAGCAAAGGACCCCACATTTTCTTTTTAGCTATGCTCCAGAAATTATGATTTATGACCACAACCCCTGTTTTAAAAAATTATTATCGAGGCAAAATTCACATAACAAAATTTACCATCTTAGTCATTTTAACATGTACAATTCCAGGGGTTTTAGTGCAATCGCACTGTTTGCGACCATGATTGCTACTTCCAGAATATTTTTAGCAGCCCACAAAGAAACTCCCCTGTGCTATGCAGTCGCCCCCCATCCCTCCTGCCGCTGCCCGGACACGCTCCGCCACTGTCCGACTTCTGGACTTGCCTCTTGCGGACCTGACACACACCGGAACCACGCGATGCGTGCTCCGCGGGGGCTGGCTGCTTGCTCTTAACACGATGTTTTCAAGGTTCATCCAAGTTGTAACATGTATCAATGTTCCCTCCTTTTTGTGGCCGAATAATACTCCATTGCATAGAGAAAGCAAGTCATTTATCCATTGCTCAGTTGGTGGGTGTTCGGTGTGTTTCTGTGGTTTGGCTGTTATGGATAATTCTGCTGTGAACACAGGAGTATGAGTTTGTATGTGGACATTCGTTTTCCCTTCTCCTGGGCAGGCACCCAGGGCTGAACTGCTGGGTCACATGGTGACCCCGTGTTGGACTCTTCGAGCAGCTGCCAGGCTGGTTTCCGCAGCAGCTGCACAATCTCTCCCTCCCGCCAGCAGCCACTCGAGTTCAACGTCTCTGCTTCCTCGCCAGCACCTATTTCCTGTTGTTTTGATGCTAGTTATTTCGGTGGGTGTAAAGTGGCATCTCGTTGTGGTTCTGGTTTACATTTCCCTAATGACTGATGAAGCAGAGCATCTTTTCATGTGCTTATTGGCCATTTGTATATCTTCTTTGGAGAAATGTCTGTTCAAGTCCTTTGCCTATATTTGATAGTAATTGGGCAATTTGTCTTTTTGTTGTTGTGCTGCACCTCCTGATTTCGGATCTCTGTGAGGTTCCATTGCCCTATCCCCCACCCAGACCCTCACGGCAGTCCACCCCTCACCTTGACTGATGTGAGCAAGACTTTTTTTTTTTCTTTTAACCCTAAAAAGAACACAGATATTAATATTTTTAACCATTTCTACCTCCTTTCTTCTAACCTAGCCTTAAAAGGTGCTAGTAGTTTCTCCTTTGGTTTTAGTTAAATGACCATCACCTCCATCCAGACACATCCCTTTGGGCAATGCTGCCTTGACTCACTGGATATTTGGGACTGTTTTTTATTTGTCCATTAAACCTTAGACAGTTAGTGCACCTCTGAGACTTCTCCATTTGGGGGGACAGAGAGGCGTTTGCCTCACTCAACCTTGGATTCATTAAGAAACTCCTGAGCAAGCGGCCGTTCACGGGCACCCCACATGGGACAATGTCGCAGAAGTGAACAGGACTCTTGGCGCTAAGAAGCAAGTCTCTTTCTTCCTAAGCCTGAAACGATGGATTTTGTGCTTTGAAGATTTCCAGCACTTTCAACAAGGCACAAAATGTACAGACTGGGGTCCTGCCTGCTTTATGTCCCTGCCTACATGGAGAACACGTGGCTCATTCTGACCCAGCCTTACCGGGAGGTCTTTTAGTGTGAGCACCAGAGACCTCACAGGGCTTGGGGGGAAGACCACCTACCTCCCGTCTGCCAGGGTCCGGCAACTCCTTGCATCCGAATGGAACACACCTAATTGCTCATTAACTCATTCTTGCGGCCCTTTTGTGTATATAAAAAGAAGCCTATCTTTCAGCTATGGCAGATATTGGAAAAGAAGAAATAAAATCAAGAAACTTCTATAGCAGTTCAGGTCAGGACTAAACACCAACACCCCACCATCGTCAAATGGTTTCAACGATCTCCCCCTGGTAGGAGATCTCTGCTGTGTGTTCTGCATGGGCTCCCAGGGGCCCCTAGGGCAGTGGTCCCCAACCTTTTTGGCACCAGGGACTGGTTTCGGGGAAGACAATCTTTCCAAGGACCGGGGTGGGGGTGGGGTGTCATGGTGTGGAGCTCGGGCAGTGAGGCAGGGCCCGTTTCCTAACGGGCCACGAACTGGGTCTGGGCCATGGCCCTGGGCTTGGGTACTGCAGCCCTAGTGGGATGGAGCCTGCTTTGGTGACGTTCTCAGTGACATCCCATGACTGGCTGCCTTTTCTTCTGATATAGTTTAGATGTCTGAACCCTCCAAAGCTCATGTTGAAATTTGATCCCCAGTGGTGGAGGTGGGGCCTGGCAGGAGATGTCTGGGTCTTAGGGACAGATCCCTCAAGACTGCCTAGGTGCCGTTCCATCCCCGGCTAAGGGGTGAGTTCTCTCCAACAGTTCCAGCCAGGGAGCTGGTTGCTTAAGGGAGCCTGGCCCCTCCTCCTCCCTATCCTGCTCCTGCTCGTGCCATGAGACACACCTGCTCTTCCTTCACCTTCTGCCTTGATTGGAAGTTCCCGGAAACACTCACCAGAAGCAGATGCTGACATGACACTTCTTGTATAGCCTGCAGGACCGTGAGCCAAATAAACCTCTTCTCTGCATAAACTGCCCAGCCTCAGACATTCCTTTACGGCGACACAAAACGGACTAACACACCTTCCCTGTTCACTTCCCCATGCCCCTCCCGCTTCTGTGATCACTTCCCTAGCGATTTACTTGCACTGATCTTTGTCTCAGGATTTGCCTCTGGGAGATCCCAAGTGAAGACAGAGGCCAAACCTGCCTCCGCAGACACCTTCCCACAGGGCCTTGCCACCCTCTGGATGTCGTGGGAAAAGGGGCCCCGTACCCCAGATGGTGCTCCTGCAGTCTGGGCCCTGGAGGCTCCTTCAGCTGCCCCTTTGGGCAATGGTCCCACCACAGTGCTCAGAAAAACGCCTCATCACTGTTCCTGCCATGTCACACTTGGGCCAGACCACAGGTCAGCACACCTGGGAGCCCAGCACAGAATACCTAGACACCTTGCTCTTCACACTGAATTTGGAAGACCTTTTTTTATTAAGCTGCAAATCTCATTGCTGGTTTACTCGGAGAGAGGCAGAGAAGAAGGAGATGCCAATTTCGCCTTATGGGGGTCCAGGTGCTGCGCTCAGGGGTCCCAACTACAGGTTCCATTTAGCGCTGGGGTCACCTGACACCTTGCTCACTTGGGGACCAGCCTCACCCGTGCACACGGCTCTCTGGGCCCGTGTCTGCAGGACGCACACCTGTCCCAGTGCTCTGCAGCTTTGCCTGTCCCCTCCCGCGCCAGGCGCCGGGGGTGAATGAGCCTTGGTCCCACAGAAGCTCAGGCTGAGGGAGTCGGGCTCCTGCGGGAATCACATGGGCCGGCCAGATGGAGACGAGGGCTGAAACAGAAGCTCATAGACCGTGGGATGCACGGGAGGGAGAGGCTGGCCGTGACCGGGAGTGGGGTGAGGGGCTACCGCGAAGATGATTTGGAGGAGGTGGGTGGAGGTGGCCCTTGAAGAAGATCAGCAATAGCACTAAGGAACGTTTCTGCCAAGGCTGTTCTGAGCATGTGGCACTTTGTAGATATCTGATCCCCACCACAACCCATGGGGTGGGCACTAGCATTTGCTGTCTTTTTACAGATGAGGAAACTGAGGCAAGGTGATGTGCCAATATGTGATGAAGTTCACGTGACTTGGAAGCGGTGGAGCAGGGTGTTCACTCTGGCAGCCTGACTCCAGCCCGAGGCCGGGCAGGGGACGTCCTGCACTCTGTGTCTGAGCAAAGCCCAGGGAGCGGAGAGCCTCGCAGGGCAGGCGGGGTGCCGTGGGGACGTGAGCTGCTAGCTGAGACCGGGCCCTGGTCAAGCAGGGCAGGGCCCAGAGGGCTGGAGGGAGAGGTTCAGATGCCATCGCAGGTAACAGGGACTGTGACACTCAGACAGTGGAGCAGGGACATGGGGCAGAGGTGTGGTTCCTAAGGATCATCCCAGGACGGGGCCGCAGAGCAGAGTAACTCAGAGAGAGAGCAGGAGAGAGGGAGGAAGGCCGTTTGCACTGCTACAAGGGGGAGGACTCGTATCGGAGCTGTCCTGCAGCGGGACGCAGAAATCAAACGGTGCTTAGAAATCGCACGGCAGCTCACAGCACCACCTACTAGGTGGCCACGGCCTCTCCCTGCCAGCACGCTGCCTGGCAGCTCTCCCCAAGTGACAGCTCTTGTGACGATTGTCTCAGCCTCACTCTGATGCTCTCAAGCAATCGGGAGGAAAGTCCTATGGCCCAGGGAAGGCCCTGAGGTGCTGGGATGGCCGGAGCAGAGGGGCCAGGGAGGACCACGTACCTGGGGCTCCCGGGCAAGCCAGTGGCAGGGAGCACAGCTGTTGTGACAATGTGTCACCAGGCAGGCCACTCCTGTAGGGGAGATGTCAGCCAGCAGGCCCGTGGAGTGCCAGCAAGGGCAGCCAGGCAGGGCCAGCTCTCCCCAGAACCCCAGCCCTGTGCGGGCCTGCGCCCCTGTCCGCTGCCTCTGCCAGAGCTCTCTGCATCTGGGGAGCTCCCGTCCTCTGCTCCCGGCACTCTGGCAAAGCACGCTGGCAGGAAAAATCACCTAAACAGTAATGAGAAGAAGAAGAATAGAAACGACGACAGGGTAGGAGTCGTGCTGCCTCACTGAGCCCCCAGACAGCCGTCGCCACTCCCTTGTAGCTGGCAGAGCCGCCTAGCCTCAGCGCAGGGCTGGTGTGGGGGGGTGCCTGCACCGAGAGGCCTCAGAGCCCCTGCACCCCCCTGCCCTTCTGGAATGAGCGATGCTGAGCCACAGTCTCCAGGTGCTCTCCCCCCGACTGGGGGTGGGCTGGGATTGAGTCTCTCAGCAAAGGGATGGAGGTGGCATTTCTGGAAGCAGGAGGCTTTGGGGGTGGGGGCAGGGGCTGAGAGCACCCCACATGGGCTGTTTCCTGTGTCACAGCTGCGTGGGACCAGCCCTTTGAATAGATTCCCAGCTGGTGCCGTTCTAGATGGAAGTCGATTTAAACTGAGTTAAAATATTAAAAAGGATAAGCCTGCAGACCTGCCTGCTCTCCCCCAGGGTGGGACGTCGAGGTGAGGGGGGCTGTCGGGGAGGGGCTGCCTGTGTGGGAGCCACTGTGTCCTTGCAGACATCCAGTTTTCTTTCTTTTTTTTTTTTTTTAAGACAGAATCTGTCTCTCTTGCCCGGACTAGAGTGCACTGGCATCAGCCTAGCTCACAGCAACCTCAAACTCCTAGGCTCAAGCAATCCTCCTGCCTCAGCCTCCTGGTAGCTAGGACTACAGGCATGCGCCACCATACTCAGCTAATTTTTTCTATATATTTTTAGTTGTCCAGCTAATTTCTTTCTATTTTTAGTAGAGATAGGGTCTCACTCTTGCTCAGGCTGGTCTTGAACTCCTGACCTTGAGCGATCCTCCTGCCTCGGCCTCCCAGAGTGCTAGGATTACAGGCGTGAGCCACCGTGCCCGGCCCAAACATCCGGTTGGTTTTCTCCCTATCCTGTGTGATGGGCACTTGGCCCATTGTCACGGGTAATCCTCATAACCAGGTGGCACCCCCTTCTGTGGATGGAGAAACTGAGGCTCGGGGAGCTCAAGGGACTCAGCCAAGGTC
Organism: Microcebus murinus; assembly: GCF_040939455.1. NCBI lineage: Eukaryota > Metazoa > Chordata > Mammalia > Primates > Cheirogaleidae > Microcebus > Microcebus murinus. Next base: position 8,169,243 of record NC_134106.1, read on the forward strand.
ACACATCTGAGGAGCGGCAGAACCAGCTTTCAAGCCCCCCAGGCCCCTGGACTCGAAGTCCACTCTGCACCCACAGAGCCGCACCACAGGCAGCGTTAAGCGGCGGCACGTCGAAGCCCGATCACAAGTGTTTTGAAAAGTAACCTGGGGGACTGGCTCCTATGTCCTCACCCTGCTACTCACTTGCTATTTCTACAAGGGAATAAAATCCTCGTGAACACTCACAACTGCTCTAAGAATACGAGGGTTTGTCAAAGCCCTGGCAGTGCTGCGTTTGGTTTTCTCACGGTAGCTTTCGTTCCTCTTTAACTTTAAACTTCTGGATACAAACGATAAGTTGTCGATAGGCACCTGCTCCTTTGTCCAGGCCTGTAAGGGGGAGGAGAGGTGTGGCCTGCCCCGACAGAGGCTGGCGGTGGTCTGTCCCCAGGGCAGGAGTCTGTCCTATGAGGGGGCCCGGTGCCACGGGAAGATGGCCTGGAGCACACTTCTGCGCTGGAGCCGCTGGGGGTGCAGCTCTGAGCCCCGCCCTCGGCGCTGATTCCCTCCTCCAACTGCTCTGCTCACTGGACCATGAATTCTCCAGACACTGAGCCATTTTCGCTTCTTTGGAGCCAGTGGGAACCTCCCTTCTCCTCCCTCGTTCCCCGCGGCTGCAGGGACTGGGTTTGTGTCCACCCCTGTCTGCTGCCTGCTGCTTTCAAACAGGTGTGGCTGGGTTTTAAAAAGTTCACCTGCTTCCTCCATCGATCTCTGTGCAGTGTGAGGCTCCATGGCACATATATATATACACGATTGCACATATATGTGCAACCCTCTTTTGGTGGCAGTCTATGGAAACCCAACTTGGAGTAGCTCAGACGAAAGGTGGGTTTGTCGCACACAGGCGGGCACAGCAGAGCAGGCTGCACGGCGACCGCGCTGGCACCAGGAGCTGGGACTCTCGCGCCGCCAGGACTTTCTCTCCCCGGCTTGGAGTCCTTCTCTCCTAACTACAGACTGACTTCTGCCTACAGAGCAACGTGGCAAGCGGCATGCCAGCATTCCGATGGGTTCTGCTTGGTCTGTTAAAGGATTAATATTTTTTAAAAGAGTAAAACATGACTGTCATGGAAATATAAAACAAACACAGACCAAAGATTTTATTTAACTAATTAGTTAATGAGAGAACCAGTAAGATGGAAAAACCGATTTCAAATGAGAGTCAAAGGACAGATATATGTATGTGTCTATATATATATGTGCAATCAGGAATGCTGAAATCAATTTGCTAATAGAGGCAAAACTGAATTCTTCCATAGGGGTGGTACTCACTTGCAATCGGAATGGATGAAATTGTTTGCATTTCTATGGACAGAAATAATTCGCATCACCATGAACTCTCCACAGTTAAATTTAGTCTTTAAAAAGTTGAATAATAATCAAAGACAATAAAAGACACAGACTTCCACAGAATCAGATACCCCTGGCAGAGTCCTCTAGGCAACATCTAGTAGCCCATTTGTAATATGTAGGCATATGTATGTATTTTTCACCCATTTCAAAGTCCTGAAATCTTCCATGGCAGGTCACAAGCCCTGGGGCCAGTTAACCACGGCGGCAGGGGCAGAGCTCTGCGAGTGGCCCTGCTTGGAAGAAGTGGACCCCCGTGCTCAGCGATCTGTCCAGAAGGCAGGCGCAGAGCTACAGGTGCCCATCTTTGGGTCTTTCCCAGAGAAGGTGAAATTGTTGTCACCAGGATGCCATCCCCATCTCATCCCCACGTTGTCTACTATGGGAATTTCCCCTGAAGTCTGTTTCTAATGTTTTCCCTGAATTTTCTTTCGATTTCCAACATTTCTTGTTTTGAATGCAAGAACAAAACCTACTTTTAAGCAGCTTGCATTTGCCCCTAAGTTTCTAATGTTTCTTCTGGGTCAATTTTCTGCTTACCTAGCAATTTCTAGCGTCTTCATGCCACTGACTGTCCGTCATTCATCGCTCAACAGGTGTCCACAAGCACAAGCCGGGCTCTGGGCTTCTTGTGTCTGTCGCTGGCTGTGCAGCTCTGAGCGTTGTGGGCAAAATCCCTGCCTCGCCGATTCTTATGCTCGAGAAGACAGACGACAAACAAATGCATAAATAATATTACTTCCAATAGTGACAAGTGCTAAGAAGAAAAGAGTGAGGGGACTGGAGCAAAGGTGAAGGGGCGGGTTAGGGTGGGTGGTCCAGGCGAGCCCTCCACCAGGAGGGGAGCACCCCAGGCAGAGGCCCTGGGTCCGAGCACCCCAGGCAGAGGCCCTGGGTCCGAGCACCCCAGGCAGAGGCCCAGCAGAGTCAGCCGAGGTGGGAATGAGCGCACCCAAACACACCGCCCTGTCACCAACCAAGCATACGCCATACTAAATTCCGCCATCTTTCATGTTTTACCAAACATATGAGCTACTGCGTTACATATAGTCTTGTCATTTTGTGATTATCAAAGTGTACGGGTCAAGGTGGTATTGATAGAATGGGACAGCTGGGATCTGGGTTTGTTGACTTGGTGCATGACCGTCGAGTGTCTGGACACACGGCGTGTGGGCCATGTGTGCTGCCGCCCAGGCCCCCTGACCAGCGGGGAGCTACGGGGGCTCCCTGCAGCCGGCCCCCCACAGTTGCTGCATGACCATGAATGCTGAATGTGACCTGCAGAGGTGAGGGCAGGCTTGAAGGTGAGACAGAGCAGCTCTGCCTGTTACTTCCCCGCACCGGCCGTGCACAGGCTAGGCCCACGGCCCTCCCCCACGTCCCGCTAGTCTCCAGGAGGCTCCATGGCTGTTGTAACCCACGGTCCCGGCAAGTCCGCCCTGACCCTACAATGCATCCCCGCTGTTGCTAACGGCTAGGACCACACTTCTGCATGAGGGACAGAGAGGGAGGCCCAGTTCCAGTGTGTTAGGTCCAAAAGGCCAAGATAAAATGTGAAAGGCTTGCAGCCCCATGGAGAGCTCATGCAGGAAGGAGGCAGAGGCCTCCCTGGTCCCCTCTCCTCTTCAGACTCTGGAGTGGGATTTCTGGGACACAGCGTGGGGTTGGGCGCTGGGGGATTCGGGGACAACCTTTGGGGACCAAGCAGAACCATGTGCCTAGAGATTCCAAAAGGCATTTGAAAGGCACAGCAAGAGCCCCTCTCCTCTGCAAGGGGACCTCAGTGATGAGCCACTATCAGTCCCTTCAAATTAGCATATAATTTGATGCAACTGCTACTGCCAGACAATTACCGGTAGGTGTCCAGTTGTTCCTTAATAACACTCGGGTGATGTAAACCTGATTCCTCCAGGGCCAGACATTCTTTCCCTGCGTCCCCACGTATCTAATTAGCACCTTCTCCTGGAGGCAGACGGAGAAGTCTTTGGCTGCCTCACATCTTGGCGCAGGGCCACACATTCCTACCCGTGTCACAGGACTCTTCTGACTGCCCAGTGTACCTGGCAGAGGGGAGGGCGCAGGGTAGGGGATACCGGTCGTCCCCAGTGAGGAGAAATGAGGCCACCAAGGAGTCCAATAGGCCAGGAGACAAGGACCATGCCAGATAATGGGGTCGAGGGGCCACATCACCCTTTGGGGCTTGCAGGGGAGAGGGGATGGCATGTAATCAGTACTCTTCCTTGTTCCCCTTCATCCCTGCGTGAAGTCACGTCTGTGCTCTGAGGCCGCAGACCATAGCGTGTTTGTGCGCTGGCCCCTAACTGGGTCCGGGCTCTGGCGTCCTGGCCCCACGTGTCTAGCGGCCCCTGCAGAGCAGGTCTGAACAAGTGCTGGGCACTGGGCTTGTCTCTGTGCTCCCAGGGTGGAGTGACGGCCCAAAGCCACCCTGAAGTCCGGCAGGAGTGTGATTGATCATTCCGTGCTTGAGCTCCAGCTCCAGCTCCAGGATGGGGTGACGGCACGTGTCACTGTAGGGTTAATGGCATGTCAGGGAGAAGGACAGTGGTGGTCCAGGGATAGCATGTGGTTAATGGAGAGAAAATGGAATATGTTTCAAAGATCATGATCAGTTTCGTGTGCCAACTTGGCCAGGCCCCAGGCCCCAGTTGTTCAATCCAACACTGATTGCTCTGAAGGCATTTTGTAGCTGTGGGTAGAGTCCACAATCAGTTGGCTGTCAGTAAAGGAGATTATGCTGGATAATCCTAGGTGGGCCTAATTCAACAGTTTGGAAGGGTTTAAGGGCAGAACTGAGGAAGGAAGAAGGAGCCTTGCTTCCGGGGAGCAGCTTGTGCCCAGGGGTCCTGGCTCCCTCCTCACGGCCTGCCCAGTGGGGCCAGCCTGCCCCGCCAGCCCACAGTCACAATGCCACCCCCATGGCCACAAAAGCCGATGCCTTCGTTATTTTCTCCTGCTGGTTCTGTTCCTCTGGTCGGACCCCGACTGGTACAAATGGAGAAGACACAGTTGAGAGGAGAGTTTGAATGAACGGTGGGAGAAAGGGCAACGGGTTTCGGGAGGGAGAGAAGAGATGAGTCTGATGGAGAGACTGGCTGCAGGCAGGGTGGGGACATTTCTCTATGACGATATGAACGCAAGGGTATGGCCACCATCTGGGCTCTGGGTGGAGTGAGCAGAGGGGGAAAGAAGTCTAGGGACATGAATTCTCACACACTGGGGGAAGGAGAGACACTTCTTACAATTGACGGGTCAAAGGATAAAGGCTCGTATAGAGTATTAAACTTATGCAGGTGGCCATTAGGTAGCCATAGAAGAACTATAAACATACTTTAAAACTTGCAAGAAGTTGGGGAGAGAGGTGCAGAGAGTGAGCAGGATCCAAAGGCTTCAGCTGCATGGGTGGGGGCCAACGAGCACCGTTTCAAATTCATAAAGCAAAAGGAGATGGTTAAGCATGTTATTAAGACAAAATGAAAGTCAAGTAATTTTTACTCCTGAAATGTATACTCGTATGTACTGCTTGAAATTTTATTTCCGTGTACATTTATGCTTTTAAAAATAAGAGGTAATTTTATAATCTCTCTCTGGCTTTAGTCAAACCAAAAACTTGCAGAATCCGGGGTGCAGTCAAAAGGCACAGAGAGAAAGTCCGGTTTCTTCGCACAGGGGTCAGGGTGAACGTCATGACTAACAGGTGGCGTGGTGGGGTAGACACTTTGTAGGACTGTCACGGGGGTTAAATACATTACTGCACGTAAAGCATTAAGCACAATGTCTGCCGCATAGTCAGTGCCAAATCATGGTTGATCTACTATTGTTAAAATCATAATACTATTAATGTAAATAATAACAACACATTGATTGAAGTGGGGAAGTGCCTTTAGAGGTTAAGCCACATTGAAATAATACATTTGTATGTATCTATTAATTCATTCAGGAAATACACTGCTTCAGTATATTGGTATGCCCACACAATGGGAAGCTATGAAGCCATTAAAAATCTTTTTGAAAGATGTTGTCTTAGTGTCACGGAATGATATTAGTGAAAATATTGTGCTACAATATTTCAATGTGATGCCAGCTTTGTCCATGTATTAAGCACATGATAAGTGAGTGCTAATAAATATTTATAGAATGGATAGATGACTAATTGGCTATATGTATACACACAGACACATCCGCTGAAATATTAACACCGCTTACCACTAGGTGAAGAGATTTAGAGTGGTTTCAATTTTCTTCCTTCTTCAATCTGCATTTTCTACATAATGTGTGATTTTTTTTTATTACTTTTATAGTACAAACAAAAAGAAGGGAAGGAACAACAGAAAGTTATTTAGAGACATATCAGAAACTCTAAAAAGTTGCTCCTATCGTGACTTGTCATTTTGTCACGCAGTTTATCTGGACAGAAAATGATTAACAGTGAGAGCAGCAGCTCTGTGCTAAACAGCTGCTGGGAAGCGGGTCTCCCGCGGCATTCCCGGGTCTCCCGCGGCATTCCCGGGTCTCCCGCGGCATTCCCGGGTCTCCCGCGGCATTCCCGGGTCTCCCGCAGCATTCCCAGCGAAACCTTCAGCGTTGCTGACGTGACGCGTAGGAGAAAATAGCCAAGCTTTGAAGGGTTGGCCTCAAAACCTGAACTGACGACACCACAGTGCCCAGCCCGGGAGGGGAACCGGAACGCAGCCGTCCCCTCGGCCCGCCTGCCACTCGATATCCCCACGGTGGTGTGGGATGGGACAGGGACCCACAGAAACTGCCCTGCTCCCTGGCGACTGATCTTTTCTGCACCTGATTTACCCATTGAGGCAGACCTGCTCCTAATTCAAGGTTGAGGGAAATGCGTTAAAATATTAGACATGAGCCAAAGTGTTCCTTCCCTGTGACTCACTGGCAAACCTGGTCTAAGTAGTTTTGTGCTTGCGCTCACGAATGGCAGCTATTCCCAAGCAGATCGCTTGTTTGAGGGAAACAGTCAATGTTTCTGTAATGAACTATTAACATTTATCTTTTGAGAACTGGGGATTTTAATTTTTGTTCTTTTCATGGCATGACAATGCAGGTCATTTTGAAACAGGATCTGCTATAACATTACAATATCGTCACCACCCTGAACTGTTATAAAAGGAGGCACATCACTTAAAAAAAATTTTTTTTTCTCTGAAAAGAAATGAATTATCAGTTGTCTCAACAGGCAGATGAGAAAGAGAAAGCAATGTTTCCAAGAGCCCTGACTTTTCAAATCCTTCCCCCTGCCTTCCCCCGCCCCAAGCCTGTTCCTGCCAGATAGGAGATCTATTTTGAACGTGAATCAGAGCTGAGTCTCACTACCTGCCAATTTTTCATAATTTTAAATAATATTCATATTTTTGATTTTCTTGAAATGTAATATGGCTGCAAGACCACATTGACTTGCTTGAAATTTTTCAAAGGAAGAGGTAGAGTAGCAAGCGTAGGGAATAAAGGGTTTCTTAAAAATGAAATTGAATTGGAGGCAAAAATAACGGAAGTGGCTTTGCACAGAAGAAAAGCCAGGAACTAGGAAGCCCTAGGAGGCTTTTATGGCGACTTGTGGGAATGGGAAAGCTCAGGGCGGGCAGGGTGATGAGAAGCAGAGTCGCCGCCTCTGCCCGGCGCTCCCTGCCCAGCTGGGCGTGCTCCGTGTGTCACCTGTTCTTCTCGCTGAGACCTTGCAGCCATTCTAGGACACGCTTGTTGTTGTTGTTGTCACTGTTATTATTTTTTAATTTCATTAGCACAAAGTTTACTCTGAATAAATCATTTTATAATTACTGAAAAAGAGCTTCACTACTTTACTCAGCTATGTGCTTAAATCAAATGATCCCAACAAAATAAACATGGTAATAATGTGAAAATATTTGGAATTTACAAAGCTGCACAAAATAACTTCATATTTAAAGACGAGACTGATACAGTCTGTAAGATCTCTTCGAGAGCTGTGCACAACTGTAGATTATAAATAGCATTTTTTTTCAGTGGGTCTAAGAAAGGATGATTTAAGGCTTCTTTGGGAGGAATTCTTTTGGCCGGATCCTACTCCCACACCTTCTGGATGGGATCAAAGAGAAGTTCATGTTCAGCATCCTGAGAAAGCGTACATTCCTCCAGAGGCTCACGGCGCCTTGAAACATACAATATCCGCCGGCAGAACTGTGCTCATCCCCGGCTAATCGATCACAGTGGAAATATTTGTTTTGTGGTTTTCCGTATCACGTGTTTTGGTGGAGGTCCGAGAATCTTTTCCTTCATCGCCGAGTGCTCCTTACTATCCGGTGTAGGAAATACTGTAAACCCAGGACAGCATGCAGTAAGAACGCACCCTACACTGCAGACGGCACATGGTGGGGACCACCGTGAGGCTAAAATAGCTTCAGGTGCTCTGCAGTGTCCGGTAGATACCAATGCACCGTGGTTTTCGTCGTCATATGCTGCACTTCTAAAGTCTACAACTTTAGTCTCTGGATTTATTAAGGTATGTTAGTCACGCCGCATTCTGGGATTGTTTACCTCTGCGTGTGTTGTTATTATTATTAATGGGCCCCCTTTACAACTGAGCGATGGAGAGACTCCCTATCTCTGCCAGAAAGAAAACCCCAAGTAGAAAACCAGGATGCATCTTGCTCTGCCCGGCCGCAGATCTCCAGATTTCCCTTCTCAGCGCCGCCCTCCCTCATTTCGCATGTCACAGGCCCCACATGTCACCTGTGCCAAAGGTGATCCAGGTGTTCTCATCACTGCTGTCCACCTGGGCCCGGGACACGCTCCTGCCGGGCGGGGCTTGGGTGCTGTGTGTTGGGTGAGGTGGGCTGGGTGGGCTGGGTGGGCTGGGCACATTCTGATTCCCAGGAAAAAGCTCTGACCACACCTCGGCTTCATGGGACTGAGTCTCGAGTGTCAGAGCCTCCGTGACCCAGTGCGACTCCTTGTCTCATTGATAAAAAAACAGAAGTCCAAGGAGAGGAAGTAACTTCAGGAGTCACCCAGAGAATCCGGGACAGAGCCCAGACGGGAGCCTAGGCCCCTCCTCGCAGCTCGGCATCTTCTCCTGCCAGCCAGCGCCCGGTCATTCCTGTCCCTCGGGGCAGCCCGCCCGCCTGTCCCCTCTCCCTACTGCCCCCTTCAGCCTCGCGCTGGGCCCTGGGGACAGGGTGGGCTGGGGTCTTACCCTCCCTACAACCCACAGCTGCGTCTCGCCCACCTGGGCCGGATTCAACACCTGCTCACGATGAGTGGTGCGTCCAGGCCCACCCCCTGTCACCACTAAGGTGACATGGGCCACAGCTTCCTTCTCTCACCCACTCAAGACAGCTGAGGAAGAGACGGCCCGAGTGTCACCCCCACACTCCAGAGCAAACAGGTGCAGAGACAAGCGCCCTCCATTCTGCCCCTGCGCCCTCTTCACCCACGCAGGGAGATGCTCCTTCCGCACGCGCTCACTGCGCCCGCGCGGGCCAGGCTGAGGGAGGTGACCAGGCGGAACAGACAAGACCCTGCTGCCTCGTCCTCCTTCGTCTGGCGGGGAGGAGAGAGCTGGGCAGAGCTGCACCCACCCGTCCGTGCGGGCGTCTTGCAGAGAATGCAGAGGGCGCGGTTGAGTCCCGGGACAAAGGAGTGGAGAGTCCTGGCAAGAACTCAGCTAAGTGACACGCCAGGAGCCTGTGCCGGTGGGGGAAGGGAGTGAAGACAGGACGGGGGTGGCAGAGGGGACAGAGGGCGGGGTCGCCTCTAAGAGTGAGTGGGAGAGGAATCCAGAAGAGTAGCAGCCAGCCTGTGGTCCAGGAGTGGAAATGGGGTTCAGGATTTCCAGGGTGGCATCCATCTGGGTGGTGACCCGTCCCAGCACGCCTAGTGGCTTTCCCTGCGGGAGCACTGAGAAGCCCGGAGCCCCCAGGTGAGAGAGGACGATACCGCAGCTGCCCTGTGTCTGGCCCGAGGGACCCGAGGTTCATAGCTTGTCACTGTACTTTTTCTGGCTCCGCCAGTTTGTTTGCTGGGCCCTCCCATAAAGGTTCTTCTCTGACCTGTTCTGCTCTCCCCTGCACTCAGCCTCTGGCTTACCTTAAGGATGTTCATTCCTTTTTTGGGCAAAACAATTACCGTGCAAACAGACTCATTTTCTCTTGCCAGTTACCTTGAAGTTATCACTTCCACTTAAATAGAATCTGAGCTAAAAATAGGTGTGCCGAAGTGGGTTTCCACCTGTCTCATCTTGCTTCCCGACACCTGTGGTCCTGTCCTTTTCAACGCAAAATAAAGCTGTGTGTGACACAGAGACACCCACCGGCAAATGCAGGCACATTTAGGGGACTGGACATCGGATAACAGACGCTTTCATCTTGCCTGTCTCCCCTTCATTTTTCAGAGAGCTAGGGAACAGAAGCTGCGGAAATGCCAAACTACTTTTTTGGCTACAGCTCTGAAGAGAGAAGGCTCTGAAAACTGGTCGGCCTATCACATAAAGATGTGGGCTGGATGTGCTGCCTTTTTAAATGTCAAGGTTTTTGTTGAATAGGCATTGAGTCGGAACGGAAAGGTCAAAGCTGACAGACTAAACTCATACTCAGAAAAGCAGCTCGCGGTTCCTTTTCTTCCCACCACCTCCCTCCTTCCTAAATGGAAAGTTGCTAACGTCATTCCATCTCCCCGCACAGCAATTAATGGCTTGTGAACACAAACCAAAAAATAAAAAATAAACCAGATCAGAAAACTGCTCTGTGAAATGTAATTGCTGCTTCACATCCTCCTCAAACCTAAAACAGCTCATGGGGACTAGAAGTCATGTTTTTATTTAAGAATTTCTTGGTTTAGGCAAATAATCAGAGAAAGTATCAGGTCCTACCGGGCCCCAGGCTCTTTTTCTTTTTCATACGGATGAAATCACTTGGTTTCTGATATAGGCTCAGTTTCAGCCTCAGTTTCTCAGGCAGGCACTGAGACCAACCCAGCATGTGTCTGGTGGGATCCAGGAGGGCCAGATTCGTACCAGGGAAGACACCCATTCACTACACACCCACTAGGGGCCTGGCCGGGCCAGGCGTGGTTCTTGTTACTGGCATTGGTTGGACTGAAATAGTAGGGCCTCTCTCTGCCTTGCAGAATGTTTCTTCAGCCTGGGGGAGACAGACAAATAATCGAGTAACTACAGTGCAGGGAAGCCCAGGTATCTGGCGGGGCAATGCAAGGTGCTCGGGGAACCAGGGTAGGAACAAGCCTCCCTTTGATTTCGGACCAAATCCCAGGTAACGGGGCTCCTGACAATCTTCTCTGGCCGGGGTCTTGTATTCCAGCCCAGACACTGGTCTCCTTTTGTCCTTTGCACACCTGGGTGTTCCCATATCTAGATGCCTGGCAGGGGCTGCCAAGCTCCGCACCTCTACCCCTCTCCAGGTGCTCTGCTCTGGGCGTCACCTGTTCACACCCTCGGCCACACTGTGCAATCACCTGGGGGGCTTTGAAAACCCTGCTGCCCAGGCCACACCTTAGACCAATTAAATGACAGTCCTGAAGGGTGGCACTCGGGCAACCATGGCTTTAAAGCCTTCCTGGCGGTTCCAACTTGCGGCCAAGATTGAGAACCACTCACTGCCTGCGCTCACCGCTCTGACCCACCCACTGACGCAGCCCCAGCTGCTGGCGGAGCTGCACGGCCAGCTCCCGCCCACCCGAGAAGCCACATCCATCACTGGGTTCTAGGGCCTCCCACTGTGGCCCGTCACCCCACGCAGGCCCCCTGGTGCCCACCGTGACAGCTGGAGGCATTCAGAAACTGTCCGTCCGTGTCAGGGCTGGCGGAAGAAGGCTTCTATTATGGTGCCTAATGGGAATTTTAGGAGTCTGTCAAGTCTTTTTGCTTTGAATTTCTCACTGATCAGACACCGAGAAGCAGCCCACAAGGGCAAACAGATCTGTCACGCCGACAGCATCTGCTGTACCTTCCTAGAATTCCGGGTAGCAGAGACAGCTCCAGCGTCACTTCCCCGTGATATGGAAACCGGTGCCAGGAGCTCGGAGCAAAGGGTGATGCTTCCTGTTGTGGAGAGCCCACGAGGTGCCTGCTCCCGGGAGTCTGAGCATCGTTTCAGTTCTCACTTACTACTAGCCCCGTTTTACCCGTGATAAGACCTGAGGCCCGAAGAGAATACATGAACGGTCACGTCCACCCAGCGGGCAAATGAAGAAACCAAGATTAGAATCCAGATACGACATCAAAACCAGAGTTCTTCCCATGACATCTTGTTACAGCCTGCAGGGACCACCTGTTTAAAGAGAATGGACCCAGGTCCTCAAGGTAGAAGTAGGTCCCTGTGGCACCCCCGGTACCCTGAGTACCTCCTGGGTGCCAGGTCCTGTCCCCAAGGTGCCTGAGATAGATCCTGGCCTTCTCCCAGTTTCCAGGCTGCAAGGAGGAGACAGGCCTTCACATGACAATCCCAACAAGGTGTCTGCTCACCGGATTGGAAACACCATTCGCTCATCCTGAATGTGGCCAGGAGTTTAGGTTTTCCAACCAGCCTCCCGTGGTCCCGATGTGTGGGCCTGGTGACCGGCCCTGGACCTGCACACGGCCCCCGCCTCAGGAGACCCAGCCCAGCCACAGGGGCCTCCCAGCAGGAACATCGGGGCCATCTCGCCCGGCCCCTCAAAGCCTCCGTTCTCACTTTCGGGGCTTCGTTTCCCCGGTCTGCCTTTTCTGTTGGATGGTAGACTTCGTTGCTTTCTCACTGGAATAATGCAAGTATATTTTTAAGCAGGACTCCATGACGGATAAAATAATATGGAAAACAAATTTAGAGCCTCGTTTGCATTTCTCAGAAGAAGCTGGGTGAGGGGACAGCTCAGTGGTGAGACATCCGTGGTGATTTCACAGCTATTATTGGCCTTAAGAGACTTTTCAGCCAAATAATTATTTTGCTAATAAAGAACCAAATTTATTGCTGTTATCTTTGCAGTATAATGCCTTCTGACTGGAAAATAGCCCCCAATAACACTGGGGTTTTTAGTAAGGTCCACTGAAAGGAATTAGGGCTCAGGGGTGCGAACATCCCAGAGGCTTGGCCTGATTTCAAATCCCATGATTTCGCCATGGTGTGGGCTCTGCACGGAGTCCTCGTAAAAATAGTCCAGTGCGACTGGCGCTGGGTCTGGCTCCTGCTCCTTCCTCTCTTTGCAGCTGGGGGCTCCGCCCTTAGCCCCCGCCCCCCTGTGCTGCCCCACCCCTCCCTGAGCTGTCCCACCCCCCACTGTCCCCCCCTCCGAGCTCTCCCCTCCCCCCTCCCCCCTCCACTGTCCCACTCCTGCGTGCTGCCCCACCCCTCCTGCACTGTCACACACCCCTGCCCCCCACCACCACCCCCCTGCGCTGCCCCACTCCCCCTGCGTGGGCGCTGTGTTCTCATCTCCCCCACCCTGCTTCCGAGTCACCAGCTGGAGGCTGAGATATTGTCTTGCTTCAAGACAGGGAGACAGACGGAACGATCTCTGGAGGACACTTCCAGCTCCGTTAGTCTAGGAACAGAGGAACGAGAGTGGCCTCCCTTCCGGGACACGTCTCCAGCCAGAGCCATCTGCTCCCGGTTCAGCCTGTCCCTCCCTCCAGCCCAGAATGTCTTGAGGAAGACACAGAACTCAGCCTCGGGGACGTCCACGCCAGCCACCTTTCTGATGTCTGTTCTCGGGCCAAAACAACTGTGTGCTCTTTGGCCCTGAAACAAGGAAGCCCACCTTGAAGGGCAGAGTGAGTCAGTCCTGGGTACAGTTCTCTGCTCGGCCTGGTGGCATGAACCGCTTCTCCCGGCCACACTGTCTTGATGGCTGACAGGAGACGGGGCAGACAGGGCGGCAACCACACAGTTACCAAGGTGGGGAGAATGGGGCCTCCTGGGGGCCTGTCCCTTAGTGAAGGGGAGGAGGGTTCGCAGGCCCTCCTGGCCTTGCCAGGGCAACCCTGGAAATAGCCCTGGGGCGGTGCCTGTGTCCAGACGCCTCTGCAGGGAGCCCCGGAAACCTCCCAGTCCCAGCAGGGACTGGGCTGTCACCATCATCCTGCTCAGCTGTTGGTTTCAGAGCTGGGAGGCGGCTGGAGGCACAGGGCGGAGGCGCCCGGCCCGCGGGCCACGAGGGGACGGCCAGCTACTCCTCCAGGTGACCCCATGAGTCACAGGAGAAAGATGTCTGCCCCACACTGCACTTGAAGGCTTTTGCCAAAAGAGGGGAGACAAGGAGACAGCACACTCTCACGGTGCATTTGTCTGTCAGCAGGATGCACTTTCCCGCAGAGTTCTAGCAGACTCCCGGGAAAGCAGAGAGGCCGAATAAGTCAGGCAGCAAGCGAGACGGGGAATGGGAGAGGAGCTCACGTTTACTGGGTAACTACGGTGTTCCGGCGCTAGGTGGAAACACAGTTGGCCGGAAGCAAGAGAAAACACGACCAAGAGTGGCCAACAACTGAGGCTAACGTCCTCCTCATGGAACTTGGGGGGACCTGATGGGTGCTCAGCAAAGCCATCAGGATTCCACTCCCTTCTCTTTCTCCTCTATTGTCCTTACAATGAGGCCTTTACCCTCCTGCTCACAAGACGGCTGCTGCACTCCCAGACATCACATTTGTTCTCCACGTAGGAGGAAGGCAGAGGGCAAAATCCCTTCTCTCCAGACCTTGTCTTTCCATTTGGAGTGAAATCCTGCCCCAGCTTGAAGCTCTGACTCGAGGGAGGTGGGGCGAGGCATGGGCAATATACGTAACCTTAACATTTGTACCCCCATAAGATGCTGAAATAAAAAAAAAAGAAAGAAAGCCTGCCCCAGCAGATTTCCACTTATGTCTTACTGGCCACGAGAGGGTCATACAGCCACCCCTGAGGGGAAAATGTCTAGAAAAATCAGGTATTTAGCTTTCCAGGCCCTATAGAAGAAGAATGCAAGAAAACAGGGAGCTGGGAGGAGTTTTGCGTGGCTGATCCACAGTGTCTGCCTCGGCCCCTTGGAGGGAGACTTTGGGTGCTGCGCTAAGGAGTTTTAACTTCACCCCGAACATTCTGGAGAGCACGGGACAGAGCTTTGCTGGTTATGGGCACAGTCCCCAGGACCTGCTCCAGCTAGGGGCAGGGCACAGAAGCGTCCAGAATGGCTGGGTTTCTAGTTTGGGCAACTCTGTGAACGGTCTCAGCACTGAACACACTCAGGACCTAGGGGCGCAGGCTGCAGAAGGGAATGACACGCTCAACTGTGGACATCTGGAGCCTGAGGCCCGGGGCCCAGGTGCCCGTCCCTAGTGGCGGATCTAGAGCCAACACAGAGGTCTGGGGGGCACATTGGAGCCAGGTAACAGCCACCTTCTGATGAATTCATCAGAAGGTGGTTACCTGGCTCCAATCTTTTCCAAGTTTCCCAGTTAGAAATCAGTGATGAGCCTGCAGGGACTAATTGCTACCTGGCAGCTTCTGGGGGTGGGGGCTGACCAGGCCCTCAGCAGCCCCAGTCCATGGGGGAGGGGGCTTGCCTCTGCCCCACCCCCGCACGCTGTCTCTGGGTCTGGGCTGCTGCAAGTGCAAAAGCCACTTGCCAAGGCTTCCTACTGCGAACACCCAGCATCACGCTTTTGTGCTGTTTACACCTGTGGCCTGTCCTGTGGCTGGAAGTCACACCTTCCCAGACAGGGCACCCTGCTATGGACGGCTCTGTCTCTGCCTCAGTCTCCTGCTTGGCCTGCCGTGGACACCCTCTAAACTTATGGGCTCAAAGGTGGGGGAACATACCCCCACGCACCCAGAGGGTGTGCAAGGCAACCCGTTGTTGAGCAGAATAAAAATATCACACTATGTCAGCTGCCCACAGCTGCCTTAGCAAATCAGCACACACTAGATGGCTTAAAGCAATAGAAACTTATTGTCCCACGGTTCTGGAGGCTGGAAGTCCAAGATCAAGGCATTAGCTGGCCATGTGCTCCCTGCAGGCTCCAGGGAGGATCTGTTCCTGCCGCAATCCTTGGCCATCCTCGGCTGGTCTGTCCCTGTTGGCACTTGGCATCCTCCTTGTACCTCTCTGTCTCTGTGTCTCTTCTCCTGTTACGAGGATGCCAGTCACCCTGGATTGAGGGTCCACCCTACTCCAGTAAGACCTTATCTTAACTAATGACATCTACAAAGATCTTTCTTTCTTTCTTTCTTTCTTTCTTTCTTTCTTTCTTTCTTTCTTTCTTTCTTTCTTTCTTTCTTTCTTTCTTTCTTTCTTTCTTTTGAGACAGGGTCTCACTTTGTTGCCCAGGCTAGAGTGAGTGCCATGGCGTCAGCCTAGCTCACAGCAACCTCAAACTCCTGGGTTCAAGCAATCCTCCTGCCTCAGCCTCCCGAGTAGCTGGGACTACAGGCATGCGCCACCATGTCCGGCTAATTTTTTCTCTATATATTAGTTGGCCAATTAATTTCTTTCTGTTTATAGTAGACACGGGGTCTCACTCTTGCTCAGGCTGGTTTCGAACTCTTGACCTCCAGCAATCCGCCCGCCTCAGCCTCCCAGAGTGCTAGGGATCCTATTTCTAAATAAGGTCACATTCTGAGGGCCCAGGGAGGACACAAATTTTGGGGGCACACTATCCAAACCAGTGCATTCATACTTTATGTTTATCTCACTTATTTTTAACTTATATCTTTGTGCAGAATGTATTGTTAAAGTAGCACTGGAGTCTGTGTATGCCAATATCACAACAATATATCGGTGGTGCATACGCAAAAGATGCTGACTGATAACAGCAACGACTGGAGTGTTTGGAGACCACTCATCCCCGTCACGATTGTCCACATGAAGAAACTAACGTGGCTCTAGGCTCAGAGCGAGACGGCCTGGAGGCAGGGGACGGGCCAGACGGCTTCCAGCCCTCCGTGGCAGCCCTTGGCGAAGAGAAAAGCAATGACTGTTCCCGTGGTCGCGGGGCTGCGTCACTCCAGACCGAGCACGAGCACGGAATCTGCCGGGCATCTGAAGGCTGCTTGGTGTTTTGCTAACTGCTCGGAGGCATCATCTGCCCAGTGCATCTGTTGATTTCTTCTGTTATTTGAAAGCAAACAAGAAAAATAAAACAAAACCCAGAAAGCCATCCTGGTGATGGACAGGCACCCTTCAGCGTCCCCAAGCTCACGCGTGGCACTGACACACACCCGCCTCCCCGCTGCAGCGTCCTGGGTCAAAGGTTAACTATAACCCACTTGGGGGTGCTCAAAGCGCCACTCCCCGTCTGACTTCCCGCTGGAAGGAGTGCTCTCGCACCAAACATCCCCTCACTTTCACATTCTCAGACAGGTCCCCGCAGGCACAGCAGGCTCCGAGGTGGCAGGGGTGGGACTGTCAGAGGGGGCAGCCAGAGGCAGTTCTGGCCCAAACTAAGCTCAGCCTTGCCCAGAGGAGAGGGGGACTTTGCTGGCTCAGGCCCCACCAGCCAGGCAGACTTCCTTTGTCCTTGTCCCGGCAGAGTCCTCCCTCGGAAGGTCGGCCAGGGGAGAGGGGCTGCTGCAAGCTCCTCATCCAGCCGTCTATCTTCGGGGGCCCCCTGTTCTCGGAGGAGCAGCCCCCAGGCCTCGGCACAGCTCCAGTCTCTTCCCACCTTTTGGTACCCGCTTCCTTCTCCTTTGCTTCCTGAGAGCCATGAGCCAAGTCTGTCCTAGAAAGTTCTGGAGGCCTCTCCTTGCCACACTTTGCCAGTCAACTTGGCAGCATATTCTATTTTGTGAGTATAAGAGAAAGAAAAAAATGCTCATAAAGATAAAAAGAAAGAAGCGACAGCCACACTCCCTTCCACATTCTCCGGGAGGGGCAGGGCTCCTCTGAGAGCCCAGTCGCCCTCCTCCCCGAGGAAGTGTCTGGAGGGCACTTGGGCTGGGAGAGGCGGCCCCTGGGACTAGACCTGGTGGCCGTGGAGGGAGGCAGAGAGCGAGGGTTCGGTGGGGCAGTAACGCGAGTGAGAGATGCCCCGGGAACCCCCATACCCCCTGGGAGGCCCTGGGCTAGAGGGGGGGTGCAGGAACCCCACAGGGATGGAGGCCTTGGGGACATACATCTGAGCTCCTAAACACAGTCATTTCCCAGGACAGCAGCTGCATTGCACCAAAGATTTCTACCGGCCCTGAGTTGAGCTCACGGGTGTGTGAGGGGCACCGGCAGGGACGGGCAGGGTGGCGTCTGGGAACCGGCTCTCACAAGCCAGCCAACAGGAACCTGTGCCAGACCCGGTCTGGAGCATGGGGACAAGCAGGGCAGAGCCAGCCCATGGGCCTCCCCGGCCGGCGGGGCTCCTCCTCCACCACGACCCTCCAGGCAGCAGAGCCCTCTGCTCCCCACTGGTTCCCTGGGGACGCTGCTGCCCCTCCATCACCCCCCTACGGCCACGGGGTCCTTCTCCCCTCAAAGGAAGAGGATCTCATTACAGCCTCCCCAGAGGGGAAGTCTGGGCCCCCCAGTTGGCATTTGCCAGTGCGGGCTGGGGCAAGCCACAGGTTTTCTGCAATATTTAGCTGGAGTAGAAAGATTGTCGTCTCACGTTTTCTATCTTGCTAGGCTGCCCCCTTCCTGATCCTTCCCCTGGGGAGAGCAGGCTTTTGCTGGGGCTTTTATTGTCTGTGCCCGTGGGCATTTCCCCGCTCTTCTGCTGGAAATCTGGGATACTGAGCGAGCTCCCCACCGCTCCTCGGGGCCCGAAGCTTCCAGCCAGTCCGCCTCCTTCTCTGCGCCTTTCAGAGTCTTCTTACGTTCGTTACAAAATGTCCAGGAGTTTTAGCTGTCCTTAGTGGGAAGAATAGGGGAGAGTGTGTCTACTGCATCTTTCTGGAAGCAGGACCGCATTTGTTATTGTTTACAGTAACACTTTTGAAGAAAGGTCTGTATCTTATAAATGATTTGCTCTGCACCCAGAAACTTTTCACTTCAAAGACCTCTGTAGTTAACGAGATTCACAGCCAGACAGTCCTGACTGTCCTATTTCTTTCATATCATAATTTGTTTTTGATAAAAAATTCTCCCTACATTACAATACTGAAGTTTGAACTGTAATAATGAATTTTGATTTGTGGGGCATATATTTTTATATGTCAAATTTTATATCAAATATAAATATATATCAATTTTATATCAAATTCAGTTGATAATGAGCAAGTTCCTGTTTTCCTGAAGAGTTGGTGGAGGAGGAGGAGGAGAAGAAGGGGGAAGAAGAAGAAGAGAGGGAAGAAGAGGAGGAAGAAGGCAAGTGAGCCAGGGAGCCCGGTGCCCTGGGGACTCTGGGAGGGCTGGGGAACAGCTTTTTGTTTGTCACTTGCCCCCGACTTCCTTCTCCCTGTGGGAATGACCTCTGTCCAGACAGCAGTGTGTTTTGCAGATGCGGCCGAGGCAGCTGCCGGGCAGGAGCTCAGCCTCAGGCGTCCTCCCTGCACTGTTCCGCTCCACGCTCCACCTTTGCCGTCCACCCATCTTGCGTTGGGGGTCACAGGAGCGTAAACGCTCTGCAGTGTTCCCCTATTCATTTTATCGGAATTTCCTGAAGTCGCCGACTTCGCACACTCTCTTTCTATGTATAGCCCTGGAACACTCACGTCTTTGGATACAAGAGATTTCCTCTCGGAACAATATTGCCCGCTCAGCCATGCATATAACCAGAGAAAAACAAACCGTCTTCATTTAAACCCAAAATAAACTACTGACAAAACAAATCACCTTTGAACATGGCTGAGGCAGCGCCACGGTGGCGACACACACGGTTTTCTCTGAGTAGCTCCAACTGGTCAGCTGATTCTCCAGGTGAGCCGGGCTGTCCCGGGAAAACGCACACCTGTGAGCACGGGACCCTGGCTCAGCGTGACGTCCAGACAGAGTGCAGGGAGGCAGAGCTGAGGCCCCTTCCCGCCCGCGCCCCAGGGCCTCCGTGTGAGTGCGGCGCTCACAGCCCTGCGTGGTTGGAGCTCTGTGCACAGCTGGGTTCTCGGGGTTCCCCATCTTCTGCTGGGTTCTCGGGGTAACCCATCTTCTGCTGGGTTCTCGGGGTTCCCCATCTTCTGCTGGGTTCTCGGGGTAACCCATCTTCTGCTGGGTTCTCGGGGTTCCCCATCTTCTGCTGGGTTCTCGGGGTAACCCATCTTCTGCTGGGTTCTCGGGGTTCCCCATCTTCTGCTGGGTTCTCGGGGTAACCCATCTTCTGCTGGGTTCTCGGGGTTCCCCATCTTCTGCTGGGCCCTCTCTGTGCACGTGCTGTGCGGGGAGAGCTCGAAGCATGGCGTGTCTCGGGGTGCACGGCGGAGAGAAACCCCACGCAGGTGGTGAGTGTGGAGCGGGTTCAGTGTCCCCTCCCCTCTCTCATTCCCAGGGTGTGCACGGCCCGCTCAGCATCCGGGCAGCGACTGCGTCTCCTGAGCTCACAGCACGCGGGGTCTCCAGTGCCACCAGGACTCAGCCAAGTGGGACTAACTTGTACAGGGCTTTGCACAATTTCTGCACACTATACCTAGTGTGACTCGGATTGTCACCCTGTCCTGTCACATAGTCCCTCTCCTCAGCTGCTCAGGGGCTCCCTCACCTCCTGGAGGTCTCTGCTTCAGGGCGCCTTGGTGCAGAGACTCCCCTCACTTTCTGCTCAGATCGCAGCCCCCTCCCCGCCTCCCTCCCGCTCTCCCCGCCCTCCAGCTTTCTGTTTCTCCACAGCATGCATCACCATATGGGAAAATCTCTCTCTATGGTTTTTACTCATGTGTCTGCTGTCCCTCCCCTCTGGAAAGCAAGCTCACTGAGAACAGAGAGTGTGTCCGTTTTGTTTACTGTTCTGATAGCCCCACCCCCACAGCTTCCAGCAACCCAGGCCTGGCCTCCCGTCACAGGGGCTCAGCCTGCTTAGCTGGAGGCCACTGGCCACCAGCCTGGGCCCCCTGCTAAACCTCAGCCCTCTTCACAAAAGCCTGGAGAAATTTCTCCCTGGTCTCAGAATCACTCAGAGCCACACTTTGCCTTGGCAACGGGTTTATTTTTACCTTACAGACAAGGACCAAGCGTGCGATCTTGTTCCCCACACTGCTGGCTGCTGGAAAGCTCGAGGCCGGATGCTGCTTACCTGTAGCAGGTGCCCAGGACCTGGAGGCCTGCATTTTGTATGACAGTGTCACTCCTGGCCTCAGCTTCCTTTCCTATGCTGACTCTACCTTTTCTGTGTCTTTCTTATGATAATTTTACATCTTTTAAAGTATTCTTTGCATATTTGTAAATTTTCTCCTCCTTTCTGGAAGGAGGTAGATGAGGGATGGATGGACAGATAAAAGGAAGAATGGGTAGTGGAAAGGAAGGATGGGTGGGTGGAAAGAAGGAGGGAAGGAAGGAAGGAGGGAGGGAAGGGAGGGAGAGTCCTCCTCTGCTGGGGTCCTGCTCTGCCATTATTTCCGGCATCGTATAATACTTCAGGATTTGATGTGCCCCCCAGAAGATGGGGCCCCACCATCCTCCTGAGAGGCCACTGCCACGCTGCCATGCACATGGCATGGAACCTGGAGACCTTTGGGGACAGCCTTGACATCCAGCTGGTTTTATCTCCACAGGGATCTCTCTTCTCTTGCATCCCCGAGTGCTTTCTGCATGCTGCCCTGCGCTTCTCTTCCTCTGAATCTTGGACTTGTCTCTTTCATTTATAGGGAGAGCAGGCAATTCTTTCCCTACCCAGAAAGGAAGAAGAAAGAGAGATCCAAGCATGCACTGAAATATCTGAGAGGTGAAAGAGAAAGCCGTGCCAACATTCTGTGATTCTAGGAAGCTTCACAGGGTTCCAGAGATCTCAATTCTCTGGAGTACCATCCAGGAACCAAAAGCAATCGAAGGGGACTTCGGGGGATGGGAACAAAGCCCATGACCTCCCCCAGAGGAGAGACCTTCCAAATTAACTCTTCACATCCGGCACAATTCGGACGGGCTTGGATGCAGGGCTGTCTGGTTCGCAGGTCAGCAGCTTCCCGCCCTTTCCTTGCAGGGCTGAGGCGCATCCTCTCTGGAGCCCCGTCCCACCTGCACCCTGCACCTCGCAGTGACTCAGCACCAACTCGCTGCTCTCCCGAGCCTGTCACTGTGGCTTCTTTGTGCTACTCCTGTCTTTCCAAAGAGTCTGCAAACAAGCAGGCAAAATAACATCGTTTCCCCCCTCTTTGTAAATTTCCCATTTCTTTTGATCTTGTTGATAGTGCTTGTTCTTTCTTTTGTAGTTTTATATGAAACTTAAAAATGCAAAATCTCTTTGCATTTCATTCTTACCAGGAAAAAATCGTGGGGCTTCAAAGGCTATACGCCAAAAGAAAGAGAAGCTGAATTTATTATTTCCTGAGCTGAATAATCAGTTCCCAGTTAATTTGCTCATTAATTCCATGACTAAATGTGACAGGGAGCAGCAGTCCAGATGGCGTGTGGAGTAAGAGCCATCCTGTGCTCAGCACCATCCCGCCCCTGCGGAGCGCATCTCGGGGACATCAGGGCAGCGGGAAGGCCAGGGCAAAGGGCCTGTGGTCCGCGTGGAGAATGGGTCAGGGGCAGAGTGGGGAGGACCTGCAGGCTCTCTCTCTGGGGAGAGATCAAGGTGGTCCTTAGTTAATTACCTTAATGAGCATGACCTTGATGACTTAAAGTAGGCTGTTGGGAGTAGAGAAGGCAGAACTGGCCGGGTGGCTGCTGAGCTACACAGACTGAGAGAGAGAGAGAGAGAGAGAGAGAGAGAGAAGAGAGAGAGAGAGAGAGAGAGAGAGAGAGAGAGAGAGAAACGAAGAATAAAGCCTCGGCTTCCGTGCTGAGCTCCGGGTGGACGTGGATGGCGTCTGCAAAGGCAGAGAGGACCGGGAGAGACCTGGCGTGGGTCTGCCAGGCAGGGTGCTGGGGACGTAACACCTGAATCCCTCTCGAGAGCAGCACTGGTCCCCATGTTGTCAATGCAGAAGAGAAGCCAAGAGGGAGTAGGTACCTTGCCACATGCCCAAGATCTGGAGCAGCTTGCATTTGAACCCAGTTCTACCTTGAGCAACTTGGAAGATGAGCTAGTTGGCACAATTTCGCTTTCAGAATGACTGGCTTACCCTTTAAAGAAGGGAAACACTTGATTTTCACATGTTGGTGGAAATTTGGACAGAGCACATCGCAGATGTGGGTGCCTGTCCTCGTCCCTGTGGCCCGACGTGCTGTCAGATGGCAGCAGCCACGGTGCAGTGAGCCCGCCCTGGTGGCCCCCGGCTGTCCCAAGCTGCAAGGGCTCAGACACCTAGACTGCCTCACCTTCCCCTGGCTGCTTAGGGAAACTCCCATGTCTACCCCTCTCTGCTGTCGACAGTAAACGACAGGCTCTTCTGGCTGCTCCAGTTGTTACTAATTTCTGGGGCGTTTGGGCTGCTGATGTAGGTTGCAGCATCAGAAACCAGGGAACCCTGCCTGTTAAAAAACATGAAAAATAAGGCAGTCTTGGAGTGAGAGCCAGAGAGGCTATCTGATGGAACGGCGTGCCTGGGCATCGTGGTTTTGGCCACACAGGGCTCTTCTGGGTCCATACACAGAACCAGAAGGCTGCAGCAGCCCGGAAAAGTCTGGGTTCTGGGTAACCAGGAGGTGGCAGGACTGAGCCCCCGGCCTTGCCAGGCTGGGCGTCTGCGGCTGGTGACTGGACCACCGTGGCAGGCGCTGCTAGTGCAGCTAGACACTCATTCTCCCCATTTTCCTTACTGAAAAACACTCCAATAAGGGGTGGCCTTAGACATGGCATTTGTTGTGGGTTGAATTATATTTTCCAAGGAAGCATGTCCAAGTCCTAACCCCAGGTCCCTGTGACTATGACCTTATTTGCAAATAAGGTCATTGCAGGCGACCTTCCCTTATCAGGAAAGACAAGGTTGTACTGGAATAGGGCAGGTCCTAACCCAGCATGACGGGTGTCTTTATAAACAGAGAAGAGACACAGAAGCTATAACAAGCAGGGAGAACGCCACGGGAAGACCCAGGCAGAGAACTGAAGGATGCGTCAGGTCAAGGAACGCCAAGGACTGCCGCTCCCCGCAGAAGCTGGAAGTGGCAGGAAGGGCCCTCCCCTGGGGCCTCCAGAGGGAGCTTGGCCATGCTGACACCTTGATTTCAGACTTCCCGCCTCCAGAACTGTGAGACAATACATTTCTGTTGTCTTAAGCCACCTAGTTTGTGGTACTTTGTTATTAAAAACCAGCATGGTATTGAACAATGAAATATAAAGGAAAAAAATCCCTGAATGTGTCCCTTCCCCTTTGGAAAGGGACACCTCTCTGTCCCCTGCCCATCTCCCTTCTTCCTGCCTGGAACTTGGACACGGGGCAGCAAGCCAGGTACCACAGCCACGGGCTGAGCACAGAGGGGCAGAGAGACAGGGCACAGTCGCTCAAATGCTTACCCCATCTAAGCGCAGAGCAGTAAGATCTCCTAGTCCACACGCCCTGACATTTCTATCAGACGTGCTGGGAACCATTTAGAGAGCTGCTGGCATCTCTTCCCAAAGAAATGAGAGAGGCCAGCTCTGCAAATAAATAAGAATAAACCAGGATGCGTGTCATCATTTTAAAGAAAGCCATGCCGTAAAGTCACAATGGGCCAATGAATTAGGTCACTATCAGGAAACATAAGAATTATCAGCATATAGAAAATTAAATCCAGATTGAATAATTTTGGAGGGGGGAAAAAAAAGAATCAACGCTGGGCACAGAGAAGGTTCAGAGAGTCTGAGATAAAATTTACAACCAGGGTCTGTCACCAAGACAGTCTATCATAAAAACTTCATTATTTTTATTTTTTTTTCCTTCTTTTCTAAATTTTTTTTTATTTTGCAAGTATCAGTGTCCAATCTCATGAAAATTTTAAACCACAAGGGAAAAGATGGAATTCAGCAATCACCAGAGCAGGTGACAATCAGAGGTATGATTCAGAGCTGCCTCTGATTTCCCCAATCATCTGACTTCCCAGAGATAAAAGCCGTGGATATGCAGGCCCCGGATCAGCAGAAAATGATGAACTCTGAGCACTGGCTGCCCAAACAAGTTGTCCTTCCTACGTGAGGCACAGAACGACGCGCTCAGACCTGCAGAACGTCTGTGAGTGGCCGTGTGGATCGGCACACAGACGCCACTGCGCACCAGAACCCAGCACGCACTAAAATAAGCAACACCAAACACCAGGGGAAGAAAAGGCTATTTCCTAAATGAAGTCAGGTTAACTTCACAGGGATGTGGAAATTAATGAAATCCACATCTAACACCCTGGCCCACAAAAGCGACTCCAGGTACTTGAAGGAGTTAAATAATTTTAAATATGTGAAATGGGAGGAAAACTTGCTAAAAATAGGTTTGAATATTTATCTCAACTTCGAAGAGAAGCTAGCTTCTTGAAAATGGAATCGATAGAAGAAATTTCAATGGAAAGGAGCATTTGACTGTTTTGTTGAAAATTTAAGTCAGCAAAACCCGACAAAGCTAACATTTAGAATCACATATAACCACAATGTGTTAAGCTTGTATTAAGTGTCGGGTGTGGTGCCAGGCGGAGGCAGCCCCTGAGGAGGGACGGTCACCCCATCTTACAGGGGGTGGGGGAGGCCACGTGCCCCTAGAGCCAGGGTTCCCCTGGGTCAGCGGCCTCAGAGCCTAGTCCCTCCCCTTAGAACAGAACGGGCCGGAACAGAGGGGACAGGCATCTAACATGCAGTGAGAGCTAATTCAAACCAAGGAGAAAACCCCTAAGTGAGGAGGCCAGGGGCACACAGGCGACAAATCCCGTAACAGAGAGGCCAGTGTGGTGGCAGGCTGCAGGGGGGCTTCCCGAAGGCTGCAGGGAGGTGTCCCTGCGAGGTCTAGCCACCCTCAGGGCTAGAGAGCTCGAAAGGGAGCTGAGACAGAGGCTCGGGAGACACCCCACCAGGCCACCCGTCCCCTGGGCTGAGGCCTGGTCCCTGGGCAGGCAGGGCTGTCCCAGGGAGACACCACTAGGGTTCAAAGCACAGCTTGGCCACTTACCAGCGGGTGATCTGAGTGATATGTTTATCCATCTTTAAAATAAGAGCCGTTGAGATGCTTAAATGAAGTCATGGATGAGAAGTGCCAGTGCCTGATCGGTGTTGAAGGACACTGCCTTGGGTCCCAACCCTCCTGGCACCTCCTTTGTGAAGGGCTAGAGGAAACTAAGACATGCGTGTAAGGCGCTTGTGCCAAAGGTGTTGAGGGTGGTGGAGGGAAGGGGGCAGGGGTGTGACAAGAGATCAACCAGCTGCTCCCACTTCTCAGCTGCAGGTGTGCAGGGGGCAGGGCTTGAGGGGGCTGGTGGCACCTGGCTGGAGGCCACAGCCCCACTTCCCAGTGCTGCTGGAGCCACCACTGCTGCCACCGCCACCAGAGCTGCCCCCCAGAAGCAGGAGAGCCTACGCCTGTGCCCACCTTCTAATCCGGGGCAGGTCTCCCTTGGCTGACGCTAGGTGGAGCCTGGCCAGCAAGGGGGCCTGGCGGATGCAGTTTCCGAGCTCCTAGCCCCAGCGGTGAGTGGCGGGCAGAATCACTCCTCCTCCAAAGATACCTGCCTCCTAATCCCCAGAACCTGCAAATATGCTGGTTATATGGCAAAGGGGAATTAAGGTTGCAGGCAGAATGATGGTTTCTAATTAACTGACTTTAAAATAGGGAGATTATCCTGGCTTATCCTCACGGGTGCGATGTCCTTAAAAGTGGAAGAAGAAATCTGGAGAGAGGACTAGGCGGCGACTCGAGTGGAGCCCATCCAGCGCTGTTGGCCTGGAAGGCGGAGGAAGGGGCCGCCCGCCAGGAGAGCAGGCGCCTCTGGAAGCTGCCGAGGCGAGGAGCCGGATTCTCTCCTGGCGCCTGGGTTGGGGGCAGGGGGATGTGCCTTCATTTCAGCCCAGTGAGCCCCGTGTTGGACTTGTGCTCCACGGAACTGGAGGACGGTCACTTTGTGTTGTTCCAGACCACGAGCTTCGTGGCACTTTGCCACAGCAGCTGTAGGGAATGAACGGACCTTCCCAGCCAGGGAAACGTCGGGGCTCAGCAGAGCTGCTGCCGAGACGGGAAAGCAACGGGCCCAGGCCCCGGCGCCACCAGAGCCAGGCCTCCCTGCTCTCGGGACCCAGAGCCTCTAAGAGAGGTGCTGCTGTTACCCCTACTTCATAAATTAAGAAACGGAGGCTCAAAGAGGTCAAATAACCTGCCTAAATTAGTCGCACAGCTATTTTGTAGCAGTTCTGGGATTCGGGCCAGGCCGTCTGACTGCAGGGCCGTGTTCTCACCCACGGCCTGGTACTGCCGCCTGCTGCGCGGTAGGCTGGGGCCACCGACTCCCCGCGGCAAACACGGGAAGCCACCGTCTCACGGTCTGTCGACAGGGTTGAGCGAATCATGATAACGCGCCCCCTCAGTGGCCTGAGGGGGGTTTTCAAAACGGTAAATCTGAGCAACGTGGGGAAATATTCACCAGCAAGGTGAAATGGCAGCAGCCGCAGAACTATGCCCGCCTTGTGATCAGAACCTGCCAGAGCCCGGAGCAGGGTGGGGAAGCAACGGAGGCCTCCCCGGGGCGGAGTGAGCGAGGGAGCCACGGTCCTCCTGTGATCTCCTGAAAAGGAAGGTGGGGCCGCGGCTCCCGGCACGGGCTGCTCAAAAACCAGAGGGGATTGGTCAGACAGACAGGCCGGGCCCACCAGACACCCGCTAAGTTCCGGAACCTCTCAGAGCCGCCGAGCGTCGCCTGCACAGCGGGAATGTAACAGCGCCAGTTTCGCAGAGTTGCCGCACGCGTCGAATCAGACGGTTTTTGCAAAGTTGAGGTAGTTGCTTGGGAAAACGCGGCTACCCTGCCTCTTAAGTTTTCTGTGTCTTGTTGTTTTTTGTTTTTGTTTTTTTTTTTTTTTTTTGAGACAGAGTCTCGCTTGTTGCCCAGGTTAGAGTGAGTGCCGTGGCGTCAGCCTAGCTCACAGCAACCTCAAACTCCTGGCTCAAGCAATCCTCCTGCCTCAGCCTCCCAAGTAGCTGGGACTACAGGCATTCACCACCATGCCCGGCTAATTTTTTGTATACATTAGTTGGCCAATTAATTTCTTTCTATTTATAGTAGAGACGGGGTCTCGCTCTTGCTCAGGCTGGTTTCGAACTCCTGACCTCGAGCAATCCGCCCGCCTCAGCCTCCCAGAGTGCTAGGATTACAGGCGTGAGCCACTGCGCCCGGCTTCTTGTTGTTTTTTTTTTTTAACAGTATAACCTGGTTTAAGGCCAGACCTCTGAGGTTTATTTGGGGCTCACAACATTCCCGAGGACAGCTCAGGCAAGGCAGGGATGAGGCGGCCTCGGCGGCCGGGTCGGGGTTGGGGCTGTCTGTCCGCGGCTCTGTGGCTGAGTGAGGCTGCGCGTGTTTGAAGCGAGCACGCCGACACCTCTGACGTGAGCACGCACCTGAGGCCATCGCCATGATCAAGGTAACCAGCGTGCGTCACCCAGGAGCGTCCCGGACCCTCTGTGTCCCATACCCCTCCTCACCCGCCCACCCCAGGCAACCGCTCACCTGCTGCCCGTCAAGCCAGTGGCTTCTAATCGGCAATTTCCATGTGGAGCCGGGGGTGGTGGCTGCCGGAGCTCACGCCCTTTCTTTGTAATGAAATGGGAATGAAATTAAGTCATCAAGCTCTGATGGGACGATGTCATTTCAGCCACCACTAGATTGCGTGTTTATAGCTGAGCCCTAATTATTAATGAACAACTGTCAGAGAACATCTCCTTTTAAATATCTCTTTGGGTGTCGTGCACACTCAGACAAAGGGCAGACAGGTGGGCAGCTCCAAACCCTCCCCGCTGTCCCCTGACAGATACCAGACATCCAGCCGGAGACGTTCGCATTTATTCACGTCACCAACCCTGGGGCAGGTGACTGGCGTCCCTGCTGGCAGTGCAGAGCCCCGACTCCTGGTTTGCACCTCTCTCCTGCTGCTCTCACTCCCAGCAGTGGAAAGCTCGAGAGCCCCTCGCACACCAGCATCTCTCACTCTGTTGAACGCTGGTGGGCAAGGAGCGGTCCTCCCTGTGGCCTGTTGCGTGGGGGTTACCAGTCTGCCCCTTCTACGTCTGGGGCGTCCGGTTCCAGCGGGCACGAGGCTGCCTCTCTGGGTGCTGCTGCCGAGGCTGGCGTGACCTGTAGCCAGGCCTTTCCAGGCCCCTGGTCTACCCGGGGCCAGTGGAGTGGGCGGTGGGGGTGCCTTGCAGACTCTAAGAGTTAATCCTAACTCTGTCCCTTCCTCCCCTCCTTCCTCAGAAAACCACATGGTCCCCAAAACAGGGTCCTACTTCCTCCACTTTGTAAACCCCAAACCGCAAAGTCCCAGAAAGGTTAAGTTACCTGCCCAACATGACACAGCATGAAGGAGCCAGAGTCTGCTGACTCTTGTCCCCAAGTTTTCCAAAAGCCCAAACGGCTCAGTAACGGCTAGCGCTTGCTCATCACTGACTTCGTGGGCCTCCCGAGTTCCACAAAATCCACGGGGGGCTAGTGGATTCACGCCTCACGGGGAGGGCAGAGCAGGTGACCCCTCTGTCCCTCTGAAGGGGACGGTCTTGGACTGGGCTGGGCCCAGGGGCCTGGAGAAGTCGCTGTGTGCCGAGAACCTAGTCCAGTGCCTGGCACTTGGGATACACAGTAATTGATTAATATTTCTAACTAATATTTCAATTTGTATAATCGTTTAATGTTAATGCCTACCGTTGATACTTGATGAGATTAGCGTTTTAAAATGATCGTTACAATCTAACGAATAGATATTTCTATGTGCTGCGCAATGAATTGGTGATCGATGAGGCAGCCGGTGGGCACGCGACAGCCCGCTCTATCCCCTCGATGCTTAAACATATTTGAAATTTTCCAGAGTAGGAGGTTGAGAAAAAAAATTACTATTCCAAGCCTCTCTTCCTTCCCCAAAGACATTTAAAAAATTGTATTAGAGCAGGTGGCCCTCCACCGTTTCTCTGCCTGGTGGGTGTCGGGGACGCGGCGGCCCTGGACGGACGTCCAGACGGCTGGCTCGGGCTCCGGCCCGCGCTCCCGGCCCCACACGAAGCACTCGCCCCGTTTCTATGGTGAAGTTCGACTGGTCGGTTTCTTCCCGTTTTTAGGCTCCCCATTTTTCTTACTTGGTAGGCTCACAGGGACAGAGAGGGAAAGAGGATTTCTCATCCCGGAAGCTCGCAGGAGGTGAGGATGCTTATTCAGCCTACCTCGTCTGGGAAGCCTTCGGGGAGGCCCTGACACCCGGGAGGGCTCTGGGCAGCCTGTGCAGGGACAGCGTGTGCAGGCAGCTCCTGCAGAGCCCCAGACGCTGCCGCAGAAGGAAGAGGCCAGGAGGACACGAGACTGGAGACCCACTCCTCACCGTGCGAAGCTACTGAAGGCTGCTGTAGATGCATTCGTTCATTCACTCACTCCCTCACTCAGATGCCGGGAATGCAGAGGAAACCAAGATCTTGATCCTGTGCTCACAGAGTGCGGATGAGCCGGGGCGGGCGTCGTCGTAAACAACCGGACTCGTGGGATGTGGCCCGGTAGCGGGAGCCCGGGGAGGTGAGCATGTGCGGGAGAAAGGCCATGTTTCCACAGCGGGGGTGGCTTCCCGGGAGACCGGGGGTCAGACCAAGAGTGGGGGCAGAGGGAGGGGACTCCAGCAGGAGGAAGAAGGTACAGAAGACTTGAGGAGGTGGCAGCGCTTGGTGTACGGGACTTCAGCTCGGCTGGAGACCAGGGCAGGGGACATGGGGTGGGAACGGGATCAAGAGGTGCGGCTGGGCGGGCACAGGGCCTACCGTGGTGTGGCCCACTTAGAACACACACGGACACTCTGTTTTTACGACAACAGCATAGGACTAATAACAGAAGGGGCCGGATTGCAGGCCAGGGGGCCCGCTGGGCAGCAGTTGGAGAGGGCAGGTAGGGGAGAGGCCGGCCTCAGGTGCACAGGCGGCCACCAGCCACTGCTGAAGCCCTGGAGGGGGCTGACTCCTCCCACCCTGGGGCCACTCCGATGGCACTGGCTGGGTACCCATGGGACTCATACCGAATCCTGCCGTCACAGCTGAGTGATGAAGCTTCACTGTCGTCGCAGGACAGCTCTCCCCACCTTCTCACTCGCAGTTCTCAAGGATAGCTGTAGAGTGTGCTGGGAATGCAACGTCCTGAAACACGGAGGGTGTGGCTGCTCCAGTGCCCCCTAGAAACACGACATCCTTCAACACTTTAGCGCAGCAATTCCTGTGCCCCACGGAACAAAACCCAGGGCAGGCTGATCTCTGGGGTCCCTCGGCTCTGGTGTGGGTGGGACACTTGGAGACAAGACTCCACCTGCCCTAGGCAGCTTTCCTCAGCCTTGGGCCAGCCCAGCTTGAATCCCAGGCTCTGTGGTCATTTGCTGCCACTGTGTAAGGAATAAATCCACCCCGTGCAGCTCAGAGTGCGTGGGTGCTGTGTCACCAGACTTGGACAAGTGGGACCAGTGCACAGCGAGCCTGTTTCATAGTGGTTAAAGGGACAAGGTTCGCCAACAATGACTTGGGGAGCTAATGGGTCCAGCAGACCACCCAGAACACAGGGCAGGTCCTTGAAGAGCTGACAACAGGTGTGGGCCACAGCAGCCTAGGGCACCTGTCGGACTGGCCCAGAAGGAAGCTCTCTGGATGGCTTCAGCTAGGGCACAGTCCCTCCCATGCCGTCCCCCACCTGGGAGGGCCACTGGAACCCTGAGAGCCCACCCCAGCCCCAGCTCCCTGCCCACCTTCACTAACAGACGTTGAGCACGGTGCCACCCGCAGCAGCTCACAGCACCGGGAAGAAACATGTCCAGGCTGCTCTTGGCCTACACAGCTGTTCCTCCCATGACTGTCACCCGGAGGCCCGGGTGGCCCTCCCAAAGCTGGTCTTTGTGCCTGCACAACGTGGACGCTGGCAGCATCTCCAGCCCAAGTCTGGCATGTGTTCCCTACCGCAAGTCACGTCCGGTTAGAATTTGGATGAGAGGAGGCTTGATATTAGCTGCAGATGTCCGTCTTTTGTTCTCCTGGTTCAACCCAGGCCATGTCCTCTCTGCCCGGCGTCCTCTCCAGCCGCCTGTTAGGCCTCCTATCATGTCCTCGGAGAAACCTGCCCACGTGCCGCCAAGCACGCTCCCCCCAGTCCCCTGCTTACCTGTTTGTCCTACTCACTGGTCTGGCTGTGCCCTCCGCTGGCCTGGGCCCGCCAGGGTGACCCCGGTTCACCCCTGTGTCTGCAGCACCTGGCACAGGGCCCGGAGCTCACGAGTGTTTGCTGCACGTGGCAGAACTCGGTTCCGGCTGCTCACCCCAAAGGGCTCACGTCAGCGATTCTGCACGTGCTGAGACGGGTCGTAGGTGCGGGTCATATTTTAGGCATGAAAGATGTTCCTTTATCTGCTCCCTGCAGTCTAGTCCTGCACTCAAACTTCAAGTGCTTCGTTGCCCCAAACTTCTTGCAGGATTAAGCTGCTTCAGGAAATCCGGCATTACGATCTCAAGGCACGATAAACCACAAACACGAAATGATCAGCAGGAAGCTCATTATTCCGTAAATCCAACAGACACCCCCGGGCCTGCGCTGTTTCCTCGGCCGGGACAGCCTGCCTGTCCCCCAGCCCCCACTGGTGGCCTGGGACATGCTTCCTCATCTTCCAGATGAAACATCCCCGACTCCAAGGCAGCGTCAGATGCGCCTCCCCCTCAGTGGCTGAGGGCGTGGTCTTCCCACTCAGACTGCCAAGGCTCTGCTACTTCCTGCCTGTGTGACCTGAGACAAGTTACATAACCTCTCTGTGCGTCTATTGTCTCATATACAAAATGGGCATGACAATAACAAAACAGATTTCATAGGACTGTTGTGAGGAATTAACATGAAAGAACACATATGAAGTGCTTGGAAGGGGCTCCGGGAAACACAGCAGGTGCTCAGTAAGTGTCAGCCATTATTACTGATACTCATCGCTGCACCCCGGGCTCATGGGGGCAGAGATTCCATGATATCACTTCACGCCTTCCACGGAGTGCGCTGAATGGTTACATAAGAGAAGGAGAGGGGAGGGAACAGGGAGGAATGACAGGATCCGGGACATCAGAGGCATAATGGTGCCTAAAGACAAGGCAATTTCACCTTAAAACAAATGTAGAAATATGTCAGAAACAATAACAGGCATCGGCCCTGGCCTTGGCTGAACCTACCAATAAGTTATAAATAATCGGTCTGTGCGGAGGCACGTGGGACTGGAACGGATGACTAGCCAGAGGGTGGGCTAGTGGCACCTGCGTCCGACAGGTGGGGTGTTGGTCCCTGCTCCGTTACTTACAGACTGCCACCCGCGGCAAGTTACAGAAACTCTCTCGGCCTCAGTTTTCTCGCAGTGTGGCCCACCTACTGCTGTGGCTCCTGAGAGCCACGTGAGACAACGTAAGCAAAGCATCTCAGTACTAAGGAACAAACCAGGTGCTCAATGAATGCTCCCTCCTCGCCTTAAAATGTCCCCAAAACTCTATTTACTCTTCAAAATTGGAGAATTTTTTTAAATTTATGAAACCTAATAGATGCACTCTAGAATAATTCTTGGGTGGCAGACTCAGCTCCCAGACATCAGTGAAAGTTACGACTGCATAGGTGACAGCTGATGGCCCGTGACTGACCCCACTCCAAACCCTCGGAAAGCTGTGACAACTTGACTTTGACCATGGCTGTAAAGTGCCGGTGCCACACCCAAATGAGGCTTCGGGGCCAGGAACGGGAGGACCCTGGGCCCCACCTGAAATGCAGAGCAGCTCAGCATGCCGTATGTGTGAGCTATTTATCAGTGCCAGGACTGAAAAATAATAGAAAATTTGCCCAAGTTTGGTTTGTTTTCCCCAGGCCTGAAAATAAACTAGTCTCCATGGAGCAAACATCTCATAAATTAAACATTTGGAATTTACTTCTCTTCAGTTGTAAGATTTAGTGAATGCCTTATTAAAAAGTGTGCTCCAAATGATTTTTAAAATATTCAACTAGAAGTCTAAGTGATTGTTTTGCACTACTTTTCCAAGTGCTGGAGAGCGCCAGATGGCTCGTAGGAACAAGGGATGCTGCACTTTTATTCTTGTAAAAAAGTGAATTACGAGTGTCCATGAGTATTCTGGCTCAGAAACTCAAGCTCCCAGCAGTAACGGAAACGTGTGGTCCAGCCCGGGGATGGGGAAATCAGTGGAACAGAACTGAGAATCCGAGACAGACCTATAGATTATAGGTCCAGCTTGGGCGACAGGTAGACTCACAACAAATGGTGGTGTCACCATTTAGAAAAAAACTAAAGTGGTCCCTACCTCACACATAAATCCCGAGTGCATTAACATAACATATAACACAGCATAACATCTAAACACATGTCTTGAAATTTGAAAAAAAAAAGGAAAGGTAATGATCTTTCAGAAAGAAAGGAAGCCAAACTGTCTGTTAGGGGTTCAAAACGAGGTCTCTGATTTCCGGGCCTGTGTCTCTCTAAAGCTGGGGAAGAGGGCTTTTACCCCACAGCCTTTCACATGTCTCAAGGACAAGTTAAAACATTTTGGTTCCTACACCCATGCCCCGTCTCTCACCCACCACCACCCACTCTGCGCCAAACACCAAGATGAGAGAGAGGAAATTAAAGTCACCAAGACCCTTGGCAAGGAGGCAACCCCCAGCCCCCTTTCCCTATATAGTCCGTTTCAATTCCTTCTTTGGAACATTTCAATATCTTCTGGGTGAAAGGAAGTAGGGGGAAGAAAAACAAAGGCCGTACCCAAATGAGAAAACATCTAAGACTTGCCTGTTAGAGTGAGACTTAATGATAAATGCTAAAGAGAAACGATGAAGCCATGTAAATTGCAAAGGCTGCCAGGAGGGACGCCCGCTGCCCGGGGAGATGAGTGGGAAATAAAACAACAGGAGCACAGACTAAAGGGAAACTTGCACAGAGACAGACGGCAGAGAGGGAAGGATGTAAGGGTTTTGTTTTTTTCCCATCTGAGAGAGAAAAAAATAATCAACACCCCAAAGTGTACCCAACAGATAAAGACTCGGAATAGAACAAGAAAGAGCTTCAAAAGGAAATTTGTTTGTCTGAATGAACAAGCAATTAGTGGGTTCCAAGTTTTCCGACTTGCCCGTGGAACCTTTATTCCTTTCCATAACTCCGCGAGGCTGCTGTGAATAGTCCTCACGGAAAGAGCAAACAAGCCTCCGTAAAGCTGGGAGACTTGCTCAAGGTCACAGTTAGTAACTGATGGAGCCGGGACACAGACCAGGGCCCTCTGACTTCATGGATGAGACCATCACTGTCACTTCCCAGCTGTTCTGTTCAAAATGAAAAGCAAGGAGAAAAGTGAAGTCGGAAATTGGAGAGCAGAACTTGACAAGCTTGTGCCCAGGAGGATCAAGAAGGGACTCCAGGAATCTCTAGGCCTCTGTGGAGGTGGAATCCAAATCTCATTCTGGGAAGTTAGTACTTCAAAGCAAATATTAGGTATTTGCTGGCATGATTCCTGTTTCTAAAAGCAAAATTTTATGCCAGAGGACTTGTACTGAAAGCCCGCAGCAGCGGTATCCATGGCTGCACCCTGGTTGCCGGGGAGACGTGCCCCCAGCCAGCCCAGGAAGCGGGCTGTGGGGCCTGCCCCAGAGCCGCCCAGACGGGATTTCGGCGAGAGCGCCCACAGAAACA
Source organism: Microcebus murinus (assembly GCF_040939455.1). Lineage (NCBI taxonomy): Eukaryota > Metazoa > Chordata > Mammalia > Primates > Cheirogaleidae > Microcebus > Microcebus murinus. The sequence goes on from NC_134106.1 coordinate 8,204,440, forward strand.
GGGAGCCTCGGCGTTTCATTTTTAAAAGACTTAATGGCATTCCCAGGATTGAATGTTCCTTCTTGTTAACCGCATCGCCCCAAATCCATCTCCGGAAGGCAGGGAGGTCCTGCAGAAACAGCCCGCTCCGGGCACCGGGCGCCGGGGGCTGTCTGAGCGCCGCTCCCCGTCTGCACTCCAGCCCCCCGTGGCTTCAGCCCAAACAGCCAGGCTGGAGTGGAGAGCGACTTTCAAAATCAGAGAAAACTCAGTCAGAGGACGGCGTGTCAGCTGAGCCCGAAGGTCAGAGCAGTCCTGTTCCGCGGGAAGGAGCCCGGGCCGTGCCAGCTGGCCTGCTCCCGGACTGCTGCCGGCCTCTGCACGGGGCAGCGGGGCTGCGGGAAGAGCACTGGACTTGGAGTCGGACTAACGGGGGCACAAACTGCAGCCTGGGACTTGCTAGCACCATGCCCTTGGGTGGCTACCTCCCTGTCTGAGACTCAGTTTCTTTCCTGGTGAAATAATGCCAGGGTGGCCTCCCAGTGAGGGGAGAGAAAGCTACGAAAAGCAAAAGGCACATATAGATGCTCAGTGTGCACTTGTCCCTGTGGGGCCGGCCATGGAGTCTGCAGCTCTGTGTTTTGATCCTCCGCTCTGCCCCTCGCCTGCTGTGTGGCCCTGGCCAAGGTGCCGCCCTCTCTAGACCTCAGTGCTTATCTCTGTGCAAACAGGGCCGACAGTCTCTGGTTTGCAGGGATCCTGGGGGGCGAGAGGAGAGCGTGAGCGAGACCCCTGTGGTGGGGCTTCCCTGTCCCTGCTTTCTGACACACGACGTGCAGCCCCTGTACTGAGAAAGGAAGCAGTGTGGGTGGCTCTACTTTTCTCCATCATTTCCCACAAACTGTGCCGGGTCTGATCCTCCTTCCCCCACTAGGCAGCAGCTCCCCGATGACATCCTGACCAACCTCATAACCTCTCAGCCACTCCCAGTGACTAGGGAATCCACTGAAGCCTTGGTCCAGGAGCTCGCCTCTGCCCCACTCAGGTGTGGCCCCAGCAGCTCCGGCAGAGGAGAAAAGGCGGGGGCTGGTCCCACAGGGCTCCCCTCCGTTGGGCCCCCCACCTGCTGCCCACGGCTCACCTCTGTGGGGTGGCAGCGAGGGGGATGGAGTCTCCTTGAGTGAGGGCCTGCATCTCCTCCGGGGCTTCTCTGGCCCACCTGAATGCCTGGCCGTGCCCTCTGTCACTGGCGTCCCAGTCATGCTCTTGCCGGCGTGTGCCTGCGTTCCCGTGAAGCTCCTACGGGGCCCTCTTCCCCCCGACCCTAACGGCTCCAATGGCTCCAGTGCCGTCTCTTCAACCTCAGCCTCCACCCGAGGCTGGCCCACCTGCAAGAGGGTCAGGCACCAGCCGGACAGCTCAGGCCCGGCCACCTTCCCCTGAGTCTGCTCAGCCCTCACAGGCTCCACTGTCCTCACCCAGCGGTGGGGGTCCCGACCGCAGCACCCCACTCCCGCCATGTCCCACCACCTCTGCTTCTCTCTTCTCCTGCTCACAGCATTAGAGCAGCCCAGGTGGCCATGGACACGCAGGTGCCCACCAGGAAGCAGAAAGCAGTCTTCCTGCTTGCAGGCGCCCCTAGTATTTATAGACCATCCCTGTAGAATGCCCTTCCCTTGGTTTTGGGGAGAAAAACCTCTCTCACTTCCCAGAGACAGCTGCTGGCTTCCTGCTGAGTGTGGGGAGACTCATGGGTACATGGTCCCTGGGGACAGCCTGCTCCCAGTTCCAGGGGCTCCTCCACGCCTGCCTTAGGAAACCAGTGGAGGGGACCAGCCGGGCAACAAAGGCTGCCATGCATTTTGGGTGGTTTCAAAGGACCACTGGGGGGGGGAGCTGTCCTCCCTCCCCTCTCTCTCTATCCAGCCACCCGGGCCGCCATCCCCTCTGTTCTCAGGCTGGCTGGGCTTGGCCAGGAATCCCATCCTCACAGACCCACCTCTGATTTCTTCTCCTTCACAGATGCTCGACCTCTGGTCCCCAGAACTCACTCCTGCTTCATTCATGCACAGACAACTGCCGCGTACCGGCTCTGGATCAGGCCCTGTGCTGGGCCCTGTGGACACAGCGGTCAGTAAGTCCCGCCTCTGCCAGCACCAGTGCCCCCTGCAGAGGAAGCAGGCACGTGGCAGAGCAAACCAGCAAACTGCATCCCCCACCAGGAGAAAAGGAAACCGGGGAGTTCAGCACATTGGAGATGGGGCCACTTCACCCGGTATCAAGGAGAAAAGCCATAACAGCCGTGTAATTTCTCTGGGAAGGCGCCAGGCCAGGTAGGCAGGAAAGTCAAAGCTCCTTGGCATAACGCCATGGGGTCTGTTGTTCCAAAAAGGGGCAACCGCAGAGCCAAGCGGAGACACAGCCTTTCCTCTGTATGAGGTTAGACCACGATGCCTCCCAGAAGTACACCTGCCTGCCCTGGCGAGGTGTGCCAACTTCTTGGGTGAGTTATTAAGCACTCAGCTAACATCTTCTCCGGGGAGGAAACGGAACTAGAACTGGAGCACTCACTCTACCCATGGGCCTAGAGCTCACCGACGGCCTGCCTGGCTGGGCTCTAGCGGGGAGAAGAGCTGGAGGTGAGCGAGAGACAGGTCAGATGTCGAAGGAGCACTTGCTGGTGATGGGCTGACTGGAGGCGGCACAAAGGGACAGCTGGGGTGGCCAGCATGGCAGCGGTCCTGCTCCAGCCCTGCTGTCCCTTTGGGCTTTGCCTCCCTTCCTTTGGAAAGAAGAGCATGCCCACCTGGTGGGGGCTGACAGGGAAGGGGGGCAGGGTACCCCCACGAAGGGGCTGTCATCCTTGCAGCCCTCAGCAGAGGACAGACCGGTTGATGGTGTGTCTCCACTGTCTTAGTCCCTTTTCTGTTGCTTATAACAGAATACCTGAAATTGGGTAACTTATAAAGAAAAATAACTTACTTCTTACAGTTCTGGAGGCTGAGAAGTCCAAGCTCAAGCAGCCAGCCACATCTGGTGAGGGACCATTCCCTCCTTGCTGGTGGGGACTCTCTGCAGAGTCCCGAGGCAGGGCACCACGTGGCCATGGGGCTAAGCGTACTAGCGGGCTAGCTCAGGTCTCTCCTCTTCTTATAAAGCCACCCATTCCCTACCATGAGAAGTCACGAATCCATCAACCCATGAATGGATTCACCTGTTCTTAAGGGCAGAGTCTCACCACCTCCCTAAGATCCCATCTCTCAACACGGCCACACTGGGGACCAAATCTCAACATGAGTTTCGGGAGGGGACAAATATTCAAACCACAGCATCCTCTGTCCCCAAGCCTCTGTGGATTATGGTGTGGGGTCACCTACTGTTAACCGCGGCCATGGAGGACCCTCCCCCAGGCCCCTGATTAGACCCCCGTCTCTGGAGACAAAAAGACTCCCAACCAAGATGTCCCCCCCCCAGTCAGAGCGGCCCATCCCATGGGGAGGAAACTGGATCGGGCTGGGAAACACCGGGATCTCGTAAGCAACTCAGTGACATGATCCTCTGCCTGTGCTCAGACACAAGCCTGCAGGGGCCCCACAGGGAAGGCAAGTCTCCCTGAAGGTGTTCTCAAGAATTATTCCCAGAGGTGAGTCCAGACAGAAAGAGAAGAACATTCCCAACAAAAACCGCCCGTTCATTCATTCACTCAACAGACACCCTGCGTGCCTGTGAGGGAGGCCGTGACAGGCTGGTGTCAGCCTCTGCTCTCCAGAAACTGCAGCCTGGCGTGCAGAGGGAGGCCAGAGTTAGCGGGGTGGCAGGAAGCGGGGTGCGGGAGCTCGAGGGAGTGAGCGCCTCTGCCTGCCTGGAGAGGCTGCAAAGCAGGCGAGGAGAGCCCTGCAGACGGCAGGAGGGCGGGCGGCCCCTGAGCACCAAGGAGAGCCCTGCACAGGCGGGAGGGCAGGCGGCCCCTGAGCACCGAGGAGAGCCCTGCAGACGGAGGGCGGGCGGCCCCTGAGCACCGTACTGAAGACGCTGAAGTTGCCAGGCTGCAAGGCACATGCTCAGACCCCAGAGAGCTCTCAGGCATTGCTCAGAAGGCCAAAAATGACAAACAAGATTTTAGGAGGCTGCTGCAGCAGGCTGAAGGAGGGGAGGTGAAGGCATGGAAGCTTCCAAAGGAGCCCAAGGAAAATTCAGGAAGGGGCAAATGCAAGAGCACTGGTCGGAGTGAGGGACGCTGGTACACTGAGGGACACTCCTCGGGTGTACAAAGTTTGCTGTCCATCAGCTCATCCGTCAAGACAGCCGTATGGGCAGGAGCAGGGGGCAATGTCCCTGCGTGGACAGAGGCCTGGCCGCCGAGAGCAGTGACTGGCTTAACCACACAGCAAGCTGACGGCAGAGCCAGGTTTCTCTGTCCAGCGCGCCTCCCACGGCCACCCCTCCCTGCCCTGGCCCTTCTCCCTAGAGGGTGCAGATAGTGGGCGTGACATGCAGGGACGCGAGGTCTCAGAATCAATGAAGACATGTCTCCCCGCCCAGGAAATGGCAGCCATACATTCAAATCAGTATCTTTATAATCAGCTTAAGGGCATTTTATTTTAATGCAGCAGCTGAGAGGCAAAATCAGGTCCCACTTCAAGTGCTACTAAAATCTGCTGTGTGGGTAGCTCTCCGATGTGGAAATGAGGCGCCCTTAACAGCCGCCCACACAGCAGCCTAATTTTCACTCAAGAGTCGCTATTGAAAAAAGGAAAAAAAGGTGACTCAAAACCACCAGCAACTTTGAATTTAACTTCTGAAAGCCTTCCTCTGATGGAGCAGGATGCAGACCCCAGGGTGGCTGGGCAGCCTCCAGCCTGGGGCTGAGGTTGTGCACGGGGTCTGTCCCGCCGTCCACGCCACACCTCGGCCACCCTCTGCAGGGACGAGGGTCTACACCTGTCCCGCCACCACAGGTGTAAACACACGTTCAGGCAGCAGCGGTGGGTCCTAGAGGAGGGGGATGGCGGCTGCAGCGATACTCACGCCGGAGATAGCCACCTCCCCCTGTCCTGCACACGGCTCTCCCTCCGCCGGCTCACGGCCTCCTGCCAGGCTTGGGACTGGCCAGCTGGCCTCCCTGCCTCCCACTGTCCCCACCAGGCTCCTCTGCCCCAGGGCACTGCGTCCCTGGAGCAGAAATGGGGCCTGCGGCAACCCTCACCCCAGCGTCAGGCCCTTGGACCCAGCCCTCCCCGGCCCCGGCCCCACCGCGGAGAGCTGGCCCCCCAGGACAGCTCCTCCCGAGGTCCAGGGGGCCACGTGGCCTCAGAGCTACAGACACGCTTGGTGAGTGTGGAAAGCTGTGCAAATGTGAAATGCTGTTATTTAGAGAAGCAAAGCAAACAGCCAGCCAGACAGGAGAGAACCCTTCCCAGAGCTCTGCAAACAGGGGCGCGTGTGGGCGTGGGACGTGCGGATGCCGCCAGCAGCTGCGAGTGACCCGAGCTGGGCGCCGCCACGCTCAGACGGGGAGGGACACGCACACACAGCAACAGAACCGAGAACGGCCCGGCCCCAGGCTTTCAGCATGATGATCAGCAAGGGGCATTCTGACGCCTCCTTTGGGGTCACGGGCCCGCCCGAAGGGTCTTTTGCTGTCACACCTTCCACGCCTTGACCACACCTTCACGTTCCAAGAGGCCAAATTTTGAAAGAGACCAGCTGCTTTTTTTCCTTTAACATCCACAGGGGGTTTTGAGATAGAGCTGTGTTCACATACTGTTTTCAAAAATTAAACAATCAAGAGTGATATTTTAAAAACCCAAGGTCTCGCACCTGTCCCCAGCGCCCAGTCGGGTCCCAGAGCTCTTCTGCGAGCACCACGCGTGTGCGACACACACGAGCCTCCGTTTCCAGTTGACTCCCCACGCCCAGAAAGGAAGCACTCCGCGCACACTGCGCCCTACCCTTCTTCCCTGCCTTCCGGAGATTTTCAGTTTTATCAATAGTTTTTGCTTCATTAATTAAGCTATCTTTAGCTCTAAAAATACCCAGAGACCTCTACCTCTGGTTCCACCAACTAGAAAGGCGGTACTTCGTCACTTCCTGTTTCGTAAGCCCAAGGGCGTCAGTCCCCGTGCCCCACCTGCTCCTCCTCCGCCCGCTCCCAGCCTCTTATACTGAACTCCCGCTAATTAAATTCTGGATTAACCGAATTGCTTGCAGTTGATTTCTAAAAACTAAAGCCGGTAGAGGTTATGATACTGTCTCTGTACAGATATTATTTTCCGTAGAGTGTTTCTATCTGTTCCGCAGAGAAGGAAGCGTAATTGCATGTTACTAGGAGCTTCCCTGGAACGAGGGGGTGACACCCTGGGGTCCTCCCTCGTCCCACACTTCAGCTCGCCACCACCGCACGCCTGCGTGGCCTCCGTCAGTGTCTTCTGAAAAGGAATCAAGGACGTTTAAGGCGTGGGTTGAATGTGATGTGTGAAATTGCCAATATACCGCAGCAGCCAGCTGCAGCCGGCTCGTTCCGGGCTGATGCCTGACGTCAGCGGACTCAGAGCCCACGTCTCCATGTTGGATGTCGCCAGGTGCAATGTGAGGTACAGTTTTGTGTCCGCAGGTAACCCGCCCTCCACGCACTGCCCGCTGCCCCCGTCAGACCCACTCTCCGGCAGGAGTCCTGAGTCAACACAAAGTGGTCAGAAAGTCCCTCTTAGCCGGGCGCGGTGGCTCACGCCTGTAATCCCAGCTCTCTGGGAGGCCGAGGCGGGTGGATTGCTCAAGGTCGGGAGTTCGAAACCAGCCTGAGCAAGACCCTGTCTCTACTAAAAATAGAAAGAAATTAATTGGCCAGCTAATATATATAGAAAAAATTAGCCGGGCATGGTGGCGCATGCCTGTAGTCCCAGCTACTCGGGAGACTGAGGCAGCAGGATCGCTTGAGCCCAGGAGTTTGAGGTTGCGGTTGCTGTGAGCTAGGACACCACGGCACTCACTCTAGCCTGAGCACAAAGTGAGACTCTGTCTCCAAAAAAAAAAAAGAAAAGAAAAAGAAAGTCCCTCTTGTGCTCTTCTCTCATACCACATACGATTCGTCAAATCGAAGAACGTTAACTGTCACAAGCACGGCCTGCAGTCTGTCACGTGAAGCATGGAAGAATTCGTGTCCATAGTGAGGATCCTTGTGCGTAACTTACCCACGAGGACAGCCAGCCCCACTGAACTGTTCTCGAAGGAGAACATTCCATGCACACGGGTCAAATGGGTTTTCTTTTCTTACACTCGATCAGGGTTCGACGTCATGTCTCATTTTAGGTCAACATATCCGAACCATGATCTTTTCACTTAGCAGGGTTTGGTCCCAGAGAACAGACACCACTCTGGCTAGTTTAAACAGAAATAAATTTAATACAAAATCGTTCAAAGGGTTGGAGGCCCAGGCGTGAGGCCCAGCTTCCAGAAAAGACCAGAAAAGCCAGCCCATGGAGAAGCTGCCCCAGAGAGCTGAGGAGCGATCAGGGAGGCAGAGGTAGGAAGTTGCTGCCCCAACTCTGGGTCTCTGAGCAGTACTTCCTCACCTCCCATCTGGGGACTGGAAACCACTGCCGTCCTTCTGTGGGCCATGGGTTCTCACTGTGTCGTGCACAGCCTATGCCAGCAACACGGGTGGCTGTGCCCAGCCTCGGACAGAGGCCAGATGCTGGGCATCCGCCTGTCCCTGCTCCAAACAAACCACTGCATCTCTGACCCTACTGGCCACCAGCCTCCCTCACACTGCTCCCATCCACATCTCCAGCGGGGACATCAGCCATGGGATGACCCCAAGGTGTAAGGGAGCCCAGAAAACACACAGAGCCTTCGGTCTTTCCACCTCCAACATGCAACAGGCAGTGGTTCCCAAACTTGAGTGGGGAGATCTGGGGTGGGACCTGAAAATTGGCATTTCTAACAATTTCCCAGGTGATGTTGACAAGGCTGGTCCAAGGACCACACTTTGAGAACCACCGCACTCCAAGGTACCACAAGGGGGCTGGGATGGAGCTGGCAGGCTGATTTGCAGTGTCTGCCACAGCATCCTTATGTGGCTTTTGTTTTCCTTGGGTTTCTAATTCTTTTTTATGGTTGATGGAAAAATATGTGTTTCTTTAGCATAGGACTTGGATCTTCCTGCTTCTTTATCAGAGTCTGTTGAACAGAAACTACTTTGTTCTTGAAGTTATTCTTCTTTAACTTCTTACTTTCTGTCTGCTTTCTAGGCCTACTGCAAAGCTGTAATCCTGACATTTACTTCTATTAGACAACTAAATTAGTTCGGATCTCAAGCCTTTGGCTTCAGTAGATTCCTTTTCATTTTGCTGGAATACATCCTTAAGTAGTTGTGTGTGTGTGTGTGTGTGTGTGTGTGTGTGTGTGTGTGTGTTTCTTTAAAGATGTCGGAGATAAACCTTTTTACTACTTCCATGCAGGAAAATATCTCTATTTTCCCTTAAGCTTCATGATAGTTTGGCTGGTTACAGAACTCTGGTTTCAAAATTTTTTCAAATGAAACATTTGACTGAGACCCAAAGAAAATAAATACCACATTCCAAAGAGAGGGGCAAGGCTGCTGTATTAGTTTCCTATTGCTGCTATAACAAATGGCCACAAATTAATGGCCTAAAACAACATGGATTTATTATCTTAAAGTTTTGGAGGCAGGAGTCCAAGATGGGTCTTACTGGGCTGAAATCAAGATGTCGGCAGGGCTGCGTTCCCTCTGGAGGCTCTAGGGGAGAAGCTGCTTCCTTGCCTTTTCCGGCTTCCAGAGGCCACCTGCTTTCCTTGGCTTGTGGCCCCTTCACCTTCCAAGCCTGCCAAGCTGTTACACCAGCCTCTGCTTCTGCCTCTTCCTCTCATGAAGGCTCACGAGATCATATTGGGCCCACCTGGATAATTCGTGATAACCTCTGCACCTCAATACCCTCAATCCCATCATCAAAGTCCCTTTTGCCATGGAAGGTGACATAGTCACAGGTTCTGGAGATTAGGGCGTGGACATCGTGAGGGGAGCTGGTCGGGGGACAGAGGCCATGTTATTCTACCTACCCTGGTCACCAAACATGATTTGCATGAGGAGACAGGAAACTATGGTTTTATAACTGTTAATCCCTCACCCATATGCATCCACATGGAGAGTCTGCCAGGCTCAGAGGCTGGAGAAGGGAGGAGGATATTTACAGAGTGTCCTTGGCGTGCTGGGGCTCCTTCCTCACGGGGTGCTCCACCCCCCACCCCACCCCCGACAAAGTAATGAGACAAAGTAAACTCAGGGAGTTTGTCTTCTGCGATCTGGGGACACAGTGAGCCCCCTTGGAAAATAAACCCAGCCCTGCACAATTAATTCAAGAGGAGTAATGTGAGGCTTTTATGATTCTATCCCATAAATCAGTGTTGCTCACCTTGACAGTGACACCGTGGGTATTGCTTCATCGCCTTGTAGCATGCGGGCTTTTCCGTGGGGAAACCTCAGGCCAGTCTCATTCTTGTCCCTTTGAAGGTGTAAACATTTGCATGTCTGTCTCTCTCTAAATGCTTTAAAGATCTTTCCTTTTTCCTTGATGATCACAAAGATATGAATCTGTGCCGGGGTCCTTTGCTCGTTCCTTCTGCGAGGCACTCAGCAGGCCCTTGGGATATTGTTAAAGAACGCAGGCTGCGAGATGGAAACGAGTCATAAAACGAAGAGCACGGCCCTGACCCTGCTTAAGAACTGACGTAGGCATCAGTACCTCCCATGTGCCCATGTCCCACCCGGCTCCCCGTCCCCAAAATCTCCATTTACTATCCTTCACTATTCTTTATAATTTGACAACATGTGTGTTTCTATACATTGTTTAGATTTGTATGTTTTTTTTAACGTTATAAAAATGATGTCATGCTGTGTGTGATATATTCTGCCCCAAATTAGGCCAGATTTATCTAAGTTGGTACCTGCAGCTTTGTTCACTTTCGCTGCCTGCAGCATGCCGTTGTAAAAATATGTCACACTTTATTCATTCTCTTGTCAGTGAACTTTTGGGTTTTTTTCCAGTGATTTTTTAAAATTACATTCCACGTTACTGTGGAAATTCTTGCACATTCCCTGGTGCTCCTGTGTAAGGGTTTTTCTTTAAAGTACAATCCAAAGAATTGCTGAATCTTTGTGCATCTTCAACTTCTTTATTAAATAGTGTCAAATTTTTTTTCCCAAAGTGACTGTACCATTTTTAGCCCCCACCAGCAACATAAATGAATTGTTCCAAATCTTCGCTGACACTGTATCTTACCAGACATTTTTGTCAATGGGTGGGAATGTTAAATGACATTCTTCCTTTCACATATTAATCCGGTATTTGTGCTTCTTCTGTGAAGCATTGATTTTGTATTTTTTTTTTCTATTGGGTAGTTTGTTTATATCTTACTAGAAATTTTTGTATCATCCAGATGTTTTATCAGTCATGCATTGAAAATACCTTCTGCTAATCCGTGGCTTGCCTTTTACATTTCTATGCAGGGTTTGGATGAAGGTAGGCTGCTGGAGGTATCAATCTTTCCTTTTAGGATTTGTGTTAAGTAATCCCTCTCTTCCCTAAGACCATGAAGATGGTCTCCTCTATCTTGTTCTCCAAGTTTTGACTTTAAGTCTTTAATCCATTTGACATGGACTTGTGTATAAGGGATGAAGGAAAGATCTGATTTTGCTGTTTGCCCTGTGGTTGACCAATTACTCCAACACCTTTCATTAAATAATCCACCCTCTGTCCATGACCTTCATCGCCAGCCCTGTCAGTAGCATGTTCACACACGTGCGAGTCTCTCGGGGCCCTTGCTGTGCTCCCAGAGCTCAGCTTGTCTCTCTCTGAGCTGACTCAAAACTGCCACCTCTGGGTGCCAGACTTTGAGATCCAGAGGGCAGTGCCCAGCCTTGTTGTCCTCCTTCAAACAGTTCCTGTCTGTTCTTGGTCCATTATTCTTCACTATAAATTTGAGAATAATCTCATTGAGTTTGGTGACAAATACTATTGGAATTTTAAAATTAGAACTACATTGAATCTATGAATCACTGTTGGGAGAATTAACATCTTTAGGATACTGGGTTTTTCTATCCATGAATATGACTTATGTGTAGGTTTTCCTAAATGTCACTCAGTAACTTTTACCATTTTCCCCTTACCATTTACCCCTATTATTTCTAGGTAGCTGGCCTTATTTTTGTTTGATTTGTTTTGTAGCTATCATAAATGGTATTTTGTTTTAAATGACATTTTATAACTTTGATGCATGGTGTTTGAAAATACAATTCTTCAATTAAAAAATAGAGTATCTTGCTGAACTCTCTTATTAATTCTAATTGTCTAATCTCTTGGACTTTCTACATAACAGTCATCTCATCTGCAAAAAAAAAATTGACAGTTTAGTTTCTTCTTTAAAACTTGCATTTCCTATTCTTATGTCTCTAGCTAGAACTTCTTGTACCACATTACATTATATTGTGAAAGTGGGTATTCTTGGCTTTTTTTCCCCTGGGTGTTAACAGGAATTATTTTAATGCTTCACCATTAAGTAAGATGACATGTGTAGGGCTTTTCTTTCTTAACAGATATTTGTTATTACATTAAAAACATTTTCTTCTAATTCCTGTGTGCTGAGTTTCCTTTTCTTTTTAGAAAAACCATAAGTGGATGTTAAATTGTATCAAATGCTTTTAATGCATCCATTAATATTACTGTATTCTTTTACTCTGTTAATGTGCAGAATTGCTTTACTTAAATTTCTTTGGGGGCAGGAGAAATTAAAGGTGTTTTTTAAAAATTAAGAGATATCTTATAATCAAAACCCCTTTACTTAAACCTCAAGCTTTAATGGCTAATTAGTTATACACATCAGTGAGTAAAGTTTACAGTCTGCTAATCATACCTCAATAAAAACCATTTGAAATCTGAAAACAGATTTCAATCCATGTGGCCGAGGTTGGACTAGCCCAGGGTATAACCACTTGGTGGGTTCTGATATAATTCGCATTTTCTTCTGGAGTTTTCTCTCAGAGGAAAACAGAAAGAGCTACCATGGCCGGGTTGCCCGGAAGTTCAGCCATGTTTTTTCTGTTTTCCTTTTGCATGGCCTCTGGTTCTTATGGAAAGAGGATTTTATTAAATTACTGAGATGCCAAGTGTATTTTCTTGAAGTTATCTTCTGTTTCCTCTAGGAGTTATTCCTGTTGGTGCCTTTCTCTTACATGTTTGTTTTTCCAAATGTGTGGTGCTATTCCATTGTCTTTTTCTATTCATGAAAGAAGGACTTCGTTGAATAATGTAACTCATTGGCAGGAAGTGCCTCCCCTTCCAGGCAGCTCTATTTTGCCCGGGTGCCTGGGCACCAGATAGGTGAGCTCCGGGTCAACACATGCAGGTGGCAAGCTTTATTTTGATTCAAGGGTGAAAAGTGGGCAAATTTGGAAACACTCCACCCTTGCTCTTACCAAATTTAGGATGGCTTTCCTCTGGTGTGCAGAACTCAGGTTGGGAGATCCCATCCTTCCCTGAAAGGTAGTTCAGCTTCTTAGTACATGTTTCTCTTCTTTTAAACGGGGCCAACACCATGGCTGGCACACAGCGTGTGGGTCCCATGTCCCCTCTGTCGCTTGCCCCGCGCCCAGGCTGGCAGGGAGGGGACAGCTACCATTCCACTGCAGCTATTCCGGGCTCCACTCTGCTTCAACCCCTGGTACGACCCCATCTGCCTTCCATTGTCTTGAAATCCTTAAAAATCTCTTGCCTCCTAATAGTCATCCTCCATGCCACTCTCTCCTTTTTGTTATTAATTTTATATTTCTTTAATATCATTTCAGTGGAAATTTTGCAGGCAGGAGAGGAAATGCATGTGCCCAGTCCACTGTTTTAGACCAGGATCCAATCCTATCGCCAATGTCCAGTACGTCACCCAGGGCACTCATCAGAGCTGTAGCTGCGGGTCCCCCTGCTGCTGCCCATCCCTCTCCTCGGACCTCTGTTTAGCTCTCGCCCCACGAGACGGGCAGGGACCACATGCTTTCTTCCCAGCACCAAGCGCAGAGCATGGCACAGGGCAGCTGCCATGCAAAGTGCACGGCCGGCTTTCTGAAAACGAATGTCTGTTGAATGGCTTGATAAATGAATTAACATGAACAGTATGGTCAGATTTTAAGAGTGTATCTATAAATATACTGGACAAAAGCCTTCTTTTTTCTTCCTCATTTGAAAATCAAGTAGGGAATATGTTTAATTACGAAAAATTGATTGTTTTCTTATCTTGGTCCCACAGTGCAGTCCGCAGAAGCTCTGGCCAGCCCCGCTGAGGGATAATTGACACAGACCCTTCCAGAAGCTGTGCTGTCGCCCAGGCACAAACAATGCCCGGGGGGGGGGGGGGGGCTCCATCCACTTTCAGTGTTGGAAGCTGCTTTTGAGGCCAAGGAAAAGTCGTTAAAATATCAAATGTTTTCTTACCAGACTTATAAAATAAAGGCAATGACTCCAGGGAACTTGGATGTAATGAGAAACTTTAAAAATTGCACCAGAAAATTTCCAGGGCTTAGGCCAACCAAACTTATGCATAATGAACCTCTACAAAGCTCTCCTTATTGTGTAGATTTAGATATGCAGCAAACCAAATTATGTTATCCAAATTTACCAATTCCTGTAACAAAACTTACCCCTGCCACCTGCCATGGCTATATGTGGACATCTCTGCTATAAGTTTTATATTCTGATGCTCTGGGGATAGCATGGACTCTAAATTCAGTTGTCAAAAGAGGAGGTAGCTCCTCAGAGAGGAAATTAGAGCTACCCTAGAGATCAGAACCTCGGCCTCCTAGAGGGCTCCCCCTGCTGGGCTCGGATCCACTGTCTCCTACAGCAGCACCTGCCTCGGCCACACCTGGCTGGAAACACGACAGAGGGCCGAGCACACGGCTCAGTGCCAGGTTCTGCTGAGCACTGGACTTCTCCGAGCACCAGTGCCAGCCCTCGCCCCCTTTCCACCTGAGCCGACGTGCCAGCTCCGATCTGGTGTCCGCTCTCAGTCTGGCCCACTCTCACCTGGCTAGCTCCACCAGGACATGGCAAGTGACAGCCTGGATCTTTGGAGGCGGCCCCAGTTTCCAGTGGTCTGGCCCACTGTCCTACAAAGACATTCCTGAATGGTCGTTGTTTGGGAGTTGAGTTTGGTCATCTCTCCCTCTGGCCTGTCTGCCTTTCTGTACTCAACGCCACACTCAGGCCTGTGATGCCGGCCATCCTGTTTCCCAAACTGACATGAAAATTCCACCCACTGCTACCCATATCCCAGCACGGTATAACTTTGGGCATGTTTGAGCCTGCCTAGATGCACTGCAGAACTCAGCCTAAGAGGCTGCAGGTCTTTACGAGACAAGCTCTGAAATCTATATGCTCATCCTGTGCCCCACTTCACAGTGAAGAACCAAGACGTGGGGTCTTCGATGTCTATTGGTGACAGTAACGGGACACAAGCTCTGCACCAACCACCTGTGCTTCAGGCCATAATGATTTTGGTCTGTGCTCATCAACGCTGGCCTGTTTGGTAGGGCCTCAGACTATGTTTGTGGGGGGTGAGGGTAGTTGAGGAATATTACTATACTTTCTTCAAAGATCAGGCACCTTACATGCACAGTCAAGAGCCTGATTTCTAAATATAATTCTCCAATGAAAGGAAGTGTGAATCCTTGGAGAAATGCTAATTCTAGGGTTGGAGCAGGGAAAACACAGGATAAGCCTGAAGCATCTCATAATGTCAGAAAGTAGAGAGCTGCGGTGGCTCACGCCTGTAATCCTAGCACTCTGGGAGGCTGAGGTGGGAGGATCGCTTGAGATCAGGAGTTTGAGATCACCCTGAGCAACAGCAACACGCTGTCTACTAAAATTTAGCCAGGTGTGGTGGCTCATGCCTGTAGTCCCAGCTACTCAGTAGGTTGAGGCAGGAGGATCACTTGAGCCCAGGAGTTTGAGGTTGCAGAGAGCTATAATCTCATCATTGCACTCTAGCCTGGGCAATAGAACAAGACCCTATGCCAAAAAACAAAAAGAAAGAAAGGAAGGAAGTAGAGCGTGCTCAAAAAAACCCAAAGGATGAAGCATGTCAAAGGGACACAGGGGTCAAATGAAAAGAAGTGAAGCTGGAACAATTTGGGAAAAATATAAATAATGTAATATTGGAATATAACCTAAAATGTAATCCAATAGGTCTATGCTGATATAAATAAACATTTGAATAAATAACAAAATGGGAAAAGAGACAGATCTTCCTTGCAGAAGAATTCCAAGTAGTAAATACACATGCTATCCTCTAGGACGTGGAGCTTAACACTCTCGCCGTGACAGCAGCTAGACTGAGTGGCCCACTCCCAAAGAGGAAGCCAGGGAAGGGGCAGCAGTAACTTACAGTGGAGAAACCCGGCACACACCCGAGCCAAGTGATGACATTGATGTCATGCGGCACTGATAGGATGCGGATGTGCTCATGTACTCACGTACTGATGTGGCGTGATGAGAAGTACATTTCGCCTCTGTTGTAGTCTCTTCAAACACCCAAAACCAGCTAGGCCTGGTGGCTCATGCCTGTAATCCCAGCACTTTGGGAAGTTGAGGCAGGAGGATCGCTTGAAGCCGGGAGTCCCAGCCTGTGCAACAGAGCAAGACCCTGTCCCTATTAAAAAAAAAAAAAGAAGAAGAAAGAAAAAATAAAAAGAAAGAAACACCCAGAAACCTAGTGTGATCATGAGAAAAATATTAGACAAGCCCAGATTGGGGGACAGTCAACAGAATGCCCAGCCAGTTCCTCAAGTTGGCCAAGGTCACAAAAAGAAGGAAAGGGTGGAAAACAGTTTCCTCAAATTACCGTGGGATCCAGCAACCCCATTCCTAGGTACATGCCCAAAAGACTGAAAACAGAGACTCAAGCAAGGCTTTATTTCTGAGCACCACTGTCTGCTACACATGCAATCTTCACTTCACGCAACAAATTTGCATTCTAAGTTCTACTGTGCAAAGGAGTAAGTTTGGGGCGAAGAAAGGTAACAGATACTCAGGCAGGGTGTGTTGCCTGCCAGGAACCGCCCCAGAATCAAGAGTTGTTTCTAGAATAGGAGTGTTTACTAACAGAGGGGCAGGGGTAGGAAGGTGCATGGCGGCTGGAAGGCCCACTGATGCTTCCCGGCGGTCTGCTGTGTGCCACGAGGGCCCAGGGCCCCCCAGAAGTCTGGCCTCCCCCTCCCTGGGCGGGAGCCTCCCGCCGCACGCTGACCCTGGTCCACTGGGCCTCTGGGGGCCCAGCTGTGCTTGTTCCTCTCTTCGTGCGCAGCACGTAACCGGGCATTTGACATAAAGTCAAGCTTAACTGAATGATGCCAGCAACTGTGTGTGGGGAGACTGAAGCCACGTAACAAAACAGCAGAAAATAGACATTCGGATGCTTAAAAAAAAAAAGGAAGAAAAATAAAGCCGGTATTTCTTGAATATGTGCCGCGGTTACACGGGCTCGGGTCCTGACATAGAGTCTTTAAATACGCACAGCACCCCAAGGCAGGTGCATTATTTGTAGACGAGGAAACATAGCCAGGAAGGTTGACTGGTTTTCCCAAAGTCGCTCAGCTAGTAAATGTCTAAGAGAAGATGTGAACCTGGCTGTGTTTTATTCTAGAACTTACGCTCCTTCACCAGCTCAGCCGCCTGGGCCAGCCATAGTGAGTGCTTGTCTGGTTGAAGATCCACTAATCCCCCCTTTCGACCATCGCATTCCCCGTGACAGGCTCTACGCGTGCAATGCGTATTTACCGGGCACCTCCTTGCGGAAGGCGCCAGGCGGCAGGTGCCCGGGCAGAAAAGCCGGTGAGACCCCCGCTGTCCCCTGCTGCTGCCTGGTGCACTCCTGAGTGGCTGTAGGAGCAGCCCCGACTCAGCCAACATGTCTTAGAGCTTAACAGGAAAATGAGAATCCAGTTCAATTAGCATAAAAGCAAATTAGTAATTACCAAGCTGTCAAGTCACAGCAGAGGCCCAAGAATTTCAACAACGATCAAGACATCATTTAAAAATATTTAATTCCACTTATATCATTCCAACTGGCAGATCAGATTGCTTCTGCTTGGTTAGAGGTGTTCTTTGGGGGAAAGCATTAAAAGTGCCAAAAGGTTTTTTTTTTATTTTTTTCCCTACGTGATGAGCAAATACATCAAAAGCTGCATAGATGTGGTGGAGCATATTCTTATGGATATCGATTTTGTAATATTTGCTTAGTTACCTGGAAGAAGCAATGTTGGCTCTTCCTGTGTGACTCGGAGGTTCTACAGTGTGCATTTGATGTTTGGGTGGAATGATACAGCGTGTTTACCCAGCTGTCAAAAGACAATGTGAACTTTAAATAGGTAAGTTAAGAATCTATCACACTCAAACTTCTCAGAGAATTAATAACATTTACTGTCTGTAGCATTTCATGTCTTAAACATCTCAAGATCCTCCCTGTGTGCACTGAATAAGGACTCCAGAGACAGGAGGTCACAGGCACCTGGTGCTCCAAGAAGGAGGAGCTCTCTCTGATGGATGAGGGGCGTTCCCAGCATCCCTCTCTGATGGATGTTCCCAGCATCTCTGTCTCTGGGGGGGCATTCCCAGCATCCCTCTCTCTGATGGATGTTTCCAGCATCTCTCTCTCCCCCTCACCCCCCCACTCCCATACTCCACCCAGGGCATTCCCAGAAGCCCTCTCTCTAATGAACCTTCCCAGCATTCCTCTCTCTGATGGGTGTTCCTAGCATCCTGCTCCCTGATATTGTGCTCCTGGGATTCCTATCTCTGATGGGCATTTTCAGGATCCCTCACCCTATTGTTCTGTTTCCAGGACCCCCGTCTCTGACTGTTTCCCAGGTCCTACCATGACATTGCCAGCCCCATATGTGTGCCATCTTTTTTTAGTACCTGTTCCCTTCCCCATCAAGAGTAACTAGCAATCAACTTTCCAGTTTATAGGGAATTTTCCAGGCCAATCCAGCCTCTGGTCTCCCACAAAGATGATGAAGAAGACAGCAATGTTGGTGTGTTCTAGAAGGGTCTCTAGCAGAGGGCTGCAAGAGGCTCACAGCCCAACATGGCCCATGAGTCAAGTGAGCCATCATAATCACCTTGCAGCCAAAAATACACCAAGTGACAGATACCAGTCTTATCAGGTAGACGTTATCATCTCCACTTTGCAGGTAAGGAGGCTGAGGGACAGGATCCTTAAGTAACGAGCAGTACTCAGACATAATGACTGCTGTTCTAGAAAGTGCTCAGATGAAAAAGCAATTCCAAAAGGTTTTGCACTGTCTGACTCCGTTACATAACATTCGTGAAATGACAAAATTAGAGAGTGGAAAACATGCTGGTGGTTGCTAGGGGTTAGAGATGGAGGGTGGGGTGGGGGACAGGAGGGAGGTCGGTGTGATTATGAAAGGGCCACAAGAGGGGGTTTCGTGGCAATGGGATTGTCTGTGCTTGACTGTGGGGCGGGGGAAGACATGAACCTACCCGCGTGATAAAGCTGCACAGAATAAACACACACAGACGAGTGCAAGTAAAATGAGGAATCTGACTTAGCTGGGTGGATTGTGCCAATGTCAATATCCTGGTTGTGACACGGAACCACAGTTCAGTAAGATGTCACTGCTGGGGGGAAATGGATAAAGGGAATATGGGATCTCTGTGTTATTTCTTAGCATGGCTTGTAAATCTACAGTTATCTAGGATTAAACCATTTAATTAAAAAATACAGTATTTGTAAAATACGTGCATGGCAGAACCTATCAAATTCAATATTTAACTAAGAGGACATTGGCTATGCAGAGATGTAATATTCAGAATTCCTTAGTGTTGTTTCAGTTTATCAAGCAACTTTTATAAATTGTCTTTTAAGGTTTCATATATGCCATAAACTTCGAATAAAAAGTAAAAAAGATAATAAAAGTAACATCAATTTTAGCTTTCAAAAAAAGTGCTCAGAAATTCAGAGGCAAAATTCCCTTCCTGTTGGCAGATTAAGACAGGCATATGATGGGCGTGATGTTTGCGCTTGGTCTTGAAGGATAAGGTCTGTCTTGACAGATAAGGTGGAAAGGAGGGATGTTCCATGTTGAAAGAACAGCAGCAGCAAAGCTCAGAGTCATCTAAGCAGGGGGCACATCCAGTTCGTTCCTTCAGGAGCTGTTCTCGTCCTACTCAGATTGGGACCACAGGTCTCATTCAAACTTCATCTGGAACTATGCTGCTTTTTTCCCCCCTGAGTTTTAGCATAAAACTACATTCAGTGTTTGATTTGTTTGGTTTTTCTTCCATTTTTAAATATTTACTTTTAAATAATCCTCTATATACACACACATATGTATTTTATTTTCTCCTCATACTCTTGTTCCCTCAATGCCCTGCTCCCAGCCAGGTGCCAAGGAGGCTGTGCTTGTGACAGCGGACAGCACGCGGACTTGACACTGGGGAAACTGGGGTGACACTGCCTGCTTTGTGGGGTTGTTGTGAGCATCAAGCAGCACAGTGTACACCAAAGGGCTTCGCGGATCATACAGAGCTACAGGGATGCGAGCTGCTGATATTAACAACCTAACTCATACCGTGGCTTGCATTGTTGATAATGGCTCCATAGCCTGCTCTTCAAGGGCGATCGCTGTGGGCGACGGTGCAGCGGGGTGGGTAAGAGCAGAGGCAGGACCTGACTCGGTCCTGCCTGGATCCACGGCTGACTCGGACCTTGTAACTCTGATGAGCTGTCTCACTTGTCAAATTCCAGTTCCCTCGTCTATGAGTGGAGCCAGGAGGTTGTAAATAAGACCATTAAACAAGACACATGTGATGAAATAAGATAATTCATATAAAGTGGATAAAATACATAATGTCCACTATTACTTTTATTATTAATATTTTAAAGTTGTGGGGTGCTGCAAACCGAAAGCTGACCTCTGCAGGGGTGGAACGTGCAGAAGAGACACACGCATGACTCACCAAGTGGGATTTCAGGGTCCCTTCTCTCGAATCACCTGGAAGGTGTGCTAGGACTGCGAGTTCCTGGGCACATTTGGTGGAAGGTGGCAGAAGCCCAACAGTGGCAGTTGCTGTCACCCCTGCTGCGTGCCCCTGCTGCCCTAAAGCGAAGCTGTCACTTCCTCCAGAAGGGCTGATGGGTACGGCACTGCCTGAGCTCCGGTATGTATGTTGCAAGCTGTTTTTCACAGCCATGGTGCTGAAGGACAGTTTGGCTGGATATAAAAGGCGGGGGTTACATTTTTTTAAAATGCTGCTTCATCGTTGCCTTGCTAGGTATGCTGTTTTTGAAAAGTCTAATACCTGTTTAATCCTTTGCCCTCATAAGTTATTTTCTCTTTTCTTGGAGGCATTAAGGATATTTCCTTTATTTTTGCAATCTTACAGTTTTAGTAGACATGTCTTGGAGTTGATTGTTCTAGTGCTAATTTGTGTGGGCACTCAGTGGGCCATTTCAATTTGTAGATTCAGTGTTTTTATCCTGGAAATGTTTCTTGGATTATAATTTTAAATATTAGCTCTAAGAGTTTTGTTTCTTTCTTTGCCAGGGACGATAATTATATAAATAATATTCCTTTTTTGCCTATCCTTTTTCTACTATTAGCTCACTAACCCTTTTTACTTCTTTCTTTTTCTCACTTTCTTTCCTTTGGTTGTTTTCCTGCCTTTGCTCAATGCCCCTTATTAAATTTTCATTTGAATACCCTCTCCCTTGTAAATCTTGTTATTTATTCTTTATTTCTGAGATACTTTTGTCTTTTTCTTCCAGTTTTTTCTGAACTCAACTCTTTTTTTCATTTATTCCTGGTTTTTAAAAAATTACCTTATTTTTTGAAATTCTGATTCAAAAGTTTTTTTATATCTTCAAATACATCTTGAGTTTATTTAATTCTGTTTGAAGTGTTGTCTTATAATTTTTCTGGGGGTTACTTTTCTCAGTTGATATGTGTTGAATATGGTTTTCTGGTTTGGGGCATAATTAACATTTTATGGATTATTAATCTTTTCTCTTGCTTATTTTTGTGGCCAATGCATGTTTTACTAGATTCCTGGCCTGGTGGCACTCTGTTCTGTCAGTGAAATCCAGATACTTGAGAGGACAGGTGTGCAAGTGTGCGTGTGCGCGCGTGTGTGTGTGCATTGTGCTGTGCATGTGTGTGCATGCGTGTGCATGCATGTGCGTTGTGCACATGTGTGTGTTGTGCGTGTGTGCATGCCTGGATGGTGGCGGGGAGTTTGGGCACCCTCCTGCTTGGATTCTTTCTCATCTCACAGGGCCTTCCCCTCTTGCAGCTTCTCCCCCTCAGTGTTTACCCAGCTGTCAAAAGACAATGTGAACTATAATTAAATAGGTAAGATTAAGAATCTATCACACTCAAACTTCTCAGAGAATTAATAACATTTACTGTCTGTAGCATTTCATGTCTTAAACATCTCAAGATCCTCCCTGTGTGCACTGAATAAGGACCCCAGAGCACCTAATTTCAAAAGACATCCTTCCTTCCTTCCTTCCTTCCCATTTGTCTTTCTCCTCCTAGAAGCTGTGCATTTAGAAACCATTCCTTCAGGTTGCAAGCAATCCTGAGTTCCTACCTGGCAGTCCATGTTGTGATCTACCCGGATATGATTTTAGGATTTTCAGGTTTAGGGTGGACGTCACCTTCCCGTGGTGGCTCGAGGTCAATGTTGGGACCTTCACTATCCCCCTTCTCCCCCACCTTCGGCTGTCCTCCATCTGCCTCTGCTCACCACAGTACCTCGCTGGGTGACGTGGGCCAGAAGCACGAGAAATTGTGGGCTTGGATTTAGTGACTTTTTTTTCTCTTTTAGCTTACAGTGATTTTGAAGTTTGGGCATTCTCTGTCTTCAAATTTTCCTGAGTGTTACCGTATATACAGACTTTTCCCAAAGCACTGGACATGAAGAAAAACATCCTAATTCCTTTTAGGAAGCATCACTGTCACGCTGATGTTTGAACCTGGTAAAGGTAGTAAGAACATAAGAACATAAGAAAATTATAGACTAATACTACTCACGAATATTGATGCAAAAAATGCTAAATAAAATGCTAGCCAGCAGAATCCAACCCCACATTCAGAAAATATTTAAAAAACAAACAAGTGGACTTCATTCCTACAATGCAATATTTATAACATGTGGCTCTACACGTGTCGACTGCGGGGCTCAAACCTTATGGGATTTGCCAAGGCGTTGTAAAAAGGGTAATCAGTTTGCTCAGTGAATGGATGAATGTGAATTATACACTTAAAATCCCAGCCAGATATGATGCAACGCTTTTAGAAGGAAAAGATACTTGTTAAAATTTAATTAGTGGGTGGGGTAAAAACAGTTGAGAGCAAATTAAAGGCAATGTGCTTAGTGGACAGTCTCAAACACCCTTGTCCCCACGAGTAAGCCCTACTTTTTCTCTGAATTGCATAGAAAAGATGTTGCTGCTGCTGTCTTTCCACAAAGGCAGGGTCCGGCCATGCTAAAGTGCACACTCAAAAGCTGCCCCCCCCCCCAGGCTCTGGTCTCCCGCAGTCTGTACCAAACAGCATCTCGGTCTGGGGATGGAGCTACCCTACAGGGTTTGGTCCACCCCCTAACCCTCCCTGGGCCCTCTTTCATCTCCGTTTATCCTGGTTTCAAAAGAAAATGGGGCATGGGAAAAAGCGTAGAGGCCTAGATTCTAGGACCAGGTGTACCGCAGTAGGTGTGAGACTTCAGGCAAGTCACATAATGTCCTACCCCTGCTTCCTCCTCTGTAAAATAGGCCTCCACCCTGCATAGGGGTGTCATAAGGATGAAATGATCTAGTCTTTTGAAAGGAATAAAGAGCCACGCACACAGAATGTGCAGCTGCATGGTCCCAGTTGAGCAGGGGAAGAATCAGTAGAGTCTCGGGTATAAGCTTTTGGTCATGAAGTCTATCAATGATTATTACCATTTCATAAAAAATATGTCCTGGCTGGGTGTAGTGGCTCACGCCTGTAAGCCCAGCAGTTTGAGAGGCCAAGGTGGGAGGATCGCTTGAAGCCAGATGTTCAAGACCAGTCTGGGCAACATAGCAAGACCCTATCTCTACAAAAAATTTTAAAAATTAGCTGGGTGTGGTGGCAGGCACGTGTAGTCCCAGCTACTAGGGAGGCTGATGTGGGAGGATCGCTTGAGCCCAGGAGTTTGATGCTGCAATGAGCTATGATTGTGCCACTGCACTCCAGCCTGGGCCACAGAGCAAGATCCTATCTCTTAAAAAAGAGGAAAAAAAAACCTTCTAATTCTTCCCAAAACCGAAGCCCACAATTTCTCAACACTGCTGTACCCAGGAAGCCCTAACTGCTTTCATTCAGTCAAACAAAACGAGTGTTGCATTTCACTCACCCTTTCCTAACGGAGGATTCCTGGGAACAATTACAGGAAGCAGCCCTGTGACAGAGACGTTTCTTCTGTGACTAATTCTGGGGAATACCTGTCTATCTCCTCCCAGCTTCCAGAACAATCTACCCACTGAGAACAAAGCCAGCTGGCACACCACTCCCCACGCTCAGCAGACACAGGCTCGCTCCCAAAGCTCGGACGCCCACCACCTCTCCAGCAAACAAAAGCCTGACATTTGCGCAGGTGCTTTTTTTTAAGGCCAAAATGCCAAGTAACAATTGAAGAAATTTTAAGTGAAGACATACAAATCCCGATATCTTAGACCAGGATTTCAGCCTAGGACCACGAACACACATTCAGGTCCGTGGATGTAGATCTGAAAGAAGCCTGGGGAGGGTTCCCTGTCCCTGCAAAAATCCCTGTTGAAAGACAAGCCCGTCCATGTCCGGCTGGCTGACTAGATTATAACAAAACCCCTCCAACTAGTTATTCATTCATTCAAAAAAAGTGTTTACCCACTTCCTATCACATGCCAGGCACTGAGCTGTGTGCTCACAGCCCCACGCAGAACGAACACAGCCACAGGGCGGCTGCCCACAACAGTCTGACTGTCCAATCTGATAGATTCAGACCTTAATGAGACACTGAATCAGAGCAAAATGTCGTTGCAAACTGATAAAATCACCTAAGGAAGAGACCAAGACCGGCTCTGTTCTAGGGTAAGGATGGCAAGGAGGGCTTTACAACCCCTACCCCTGGCCCTGTGTGTAGTAAGTGCTCATTGAACATTGAATGGATGCGTCTGAGCCCTCAAAGATGAGTGGCAGTTAAGCAGGCTGGGGTGGGCAGGGCAGGAGAGGAGTGGTCCAGGAAGAGGTCCCAGCTTGTGCAAATGTCCTGAGGCAGGAAGGAGAATAGCCATTTTGAGCTAAGGAAGAAACATCAGCAGTGGCTGGTGGGCAGGGAGCAAGGGGCAGACATATTAACTCCTAAAATACTGGTGCTGGACACCAGCAGAGATCTACGGGACTCAGGCCTGCCCTCTAGGGTTTGCCTTCTCGTGAAACATCACTTTCTTCAAAATGCACAGCAACAAGCAAATGTGCACACCTGCAAAGGCCCTGGGCACACTCTTTGCACAGATAAACAGTACCAGTTGTGGTAATACTGATAGTTTGAGCACCACTCTATACACATTTGCCATTATTTATAGGGCAACATCTTTGGCAAAATGGCATGATTCTACAACACTTCTGAGCCCCATGGAGTGTCTCAGGCTAGCACTATCCCAAACCCCTCAAAAGACCCAGATTAAAATTTCACGGGAAGCATGTCATTAGGGCTTACTTAACCCAGGTCCAAATATACCAGGCCCGGCCCCTCTCTTGGTATAGAGGGTAGAAACCTGTGTCTCTGCTGCAGAGGGGGCAGGCAGTGCTGGGGTGGGGAGCAGGCAAGTCAGGACAACACAGGTGGGGTGCAGGCTTCTAGAATCACCTACCGGAAGAGCCAGAAGGGACCCCAGATATAGTATTCTTCAAACCTCTCTTTCTACAAATGAGAAGACTGAAGCCCAGAGAAGGCACCGTGTCCTTCCCAAGCCCACTCAGAGCTGGTGCAAAGTGCTACCTAGAATTGAGCCCGTGGACTCGCAGTCCAGTGCTCACCACACCAGCTCCGGTATGGAGAGTGCCTGTGTGTGGACAGGCAGTGCCTAGCAGCTTAGGCAATAAGACGTCTGAGCTGACCTCTGTCACTTTAACCCTAGGACATTACTACCCACTTACAGACCCTGGAAGAAGAGAAACGTGGCGGACTTAGGAACAGGCTACCTGCCCCTCTGCTGGAGAGGAAGTTGTCAGTAGCAGGAAGAACACTGTGTTCTCTAACCTATTACACTTTCCAACCAGTGACTCAACGACACCCTCAAAGACCCCGGCTCTTTCCACCTTCCCCCTTGACAGGCTCGCTCGGCAGGTGGGCCGTCTCGGGCCAGCTCTCCTCACGGTTAACCCCCTGCAGCTGCGGAGGCAGCTCCTGCCGGCCAGAGTTGCTTCTCCTGCCAGACCGAATCCAACCTCAGGAAAGAAGAGTGGGTCTCAGTGCCCAGATTCCACCTTCCCTGAACCCTCCTGGCCGAGCGGACATGTAGACAGGTCAGCCAGGAGGGAGGGAGGGACCAGCTGCCTGCAGGGGCTCCGAGCGCCTCTTGCCGCCCTCTGAACCATTTCACTTCCAGTCGCTCTGAGCGAGGAGTTCCAACACCAACAGCACAGTCGTTACAGAGGAATCCTGCCTGTCCCAGGCAATAGATATGTCCTGTGGGGTTGATTCCGACGGATTTAAATTCCACTTCAGGCCGGGCGCGGTGGCTCACACCTGTAATCCTAGCTCTCTGGGAGGCCGAGGCGGGCGGATTGCTCAAGGTCAGGAGTTCAAAACCAGCCTGAGCAAGAGCGAGACCCCGTCTCTACTATAAATAGAAAGAAACTAATTGGCCAACTGATATATATATAAAAAATTAGCCGGGCATGGTGGCGCATGCCTGTAGTCCCAGCTACTCGGGAGGCTGAGACAGAAGGATCGCTCGAGCCCAGGAGTTTGAGGTTGCTGTGAGCTAGGCTGACGCCACGGCACTCACTCTAGCCTGGGCAACAAAGCGAGATTCTGTCTCAAAAAAAAAAAATAAAAAAAAAATAAATTCCACTTCACTTTGTTCAGTGGAAAAGTCATATTCAAAACTCACATTTTCCTCCCCTGCAGGGGCCTGTGCCGTTCAGATTCATACCGCCAATAAGCTACTCCTACAAGCCTGTCGGATAAAACAAATGAAAATGAGAACAAGAAAGATTTCTGTGCTATTTGTCTTCAATATCCTGGAGCAGGACTTGGATTTATTTATTTGGAACAGCACTGTGGCTTGTAAAGCCCTATAAAAGCTCCCAGTGCTATAAAAACATCTAATAAATGCAGGCCTTAAAAACAAAATCTGTGCAGGAACCGAGCTGCTTTGTTATCCTGTAGCTGGGGGGGGGGGGAGCAACAAAAACTACAAACAGAAATTAATATGATCTCTCTACAGCATCAGATGGTTTTCGTGTCTGCGCCACAGCCTGAGTCTGCTTCACAGACTGCGAACACAGCGACAACTGCTCACTTTGTAAGAGCACTTCTTGCATGTGTGAAAACGCGCTACCCAAGGACACTGTGACCTCTCCTATTTATAGAGCGTTGCTTCCAATCTACTGATGACAACCCTTGCCTGTTCCCCGTCCCCTCCGTGGTGACACTCACAAGGGCCCAGGCGGGGATCCCACGCGAGGCTCACCTCTCAGCCTCCCCTGAGCCTGCGCCCCCCACATCCTTGTCCGCGAGAATCAGATGCGGTTTCTCTGAGCACTGTGTGTTTTCTCACACCTCCGTTCCCTTGCATGAGATTTCCCTTCTGTCTACAATACACCCCCCACCACTCCCTGTGTGCCTGGATCCTTGCCACTCGTCTTCGGAGCCCTCCTTCCACTCCTGTTCCAAGCTGCCAGGACCACATCCCCGAGCCCACCCCCGTGGCGACTCCTCCGTATCCTGGGTGACCCCACGTTGCACCCGCGGCTGTGCTAAGTCAGCATTGCCCCTGGACGCTGCCCTGGGTGGCCCTGCTCTGAGTGGCCCTGCTCTGGCCTCCCTCGGTCACTCCCCTCCCTGTGGGTGGATGCCAAGGAGACATGCCCCCAGGAGCCCACGCCCCTGCCCATCTGGACCACGCCGCAGGTGCCCAGCACCCCAGAATTCCTGCCCAGACGGCCCCAATCTGCTTCAGCTCCACCCTTCCGCAGAGACACACGTTGGGGTGCAGCCCCGAGGCCCTAGGAGGAGCTGAGGGGTGTTCGCCTATGAGGCGCGGGCATGCGAGGTGTCCTGCCTATAGGCACCGGTCTCTCATGCCACAGGGGAGAAGGGAAGGGGCAGACCTGGGGCCCAGGCCGTCACAGCCAGCAGTCATTGTGCAGCTACTTTTCCACATGAGACCCCGAAGAGCCCAAGAATTCTAAATTCAAACCTTGCCTTCCAGACACAGGGGTCATGGTAGGAGAATGGGCCATGCTTCATTGAACGACGTGTGAGTTGGGTTGGTAATCTCTAAATATCTAGACACGGATGGCGGCACCTCCACCTGTGCTCCCGCCCCGCCCTGCAAATGCCAGGGCAGCTCTGTGCGACCGTCCGTTCTCCTGGTGTTGGCCTGGAACTTCAGTTCCCGTGCATGGTGTTGGTGTGGCTCAGGCTCCAGACTTGGGGGAATTGGCCAAATGACCCCTGGGGACCTTCAGAGCAGACTGATAGCTTTGCCCAGGGGCACCAAACCCTGAGGGGGCCTTTCCTTGCGAACTTTCTCCAGTGTTGACAAAGTGTGACATAAAACACAGTGTGAGCTCCACTGGGGGGGTGGGGTTGGGGGTTGGGCTGGGGTTGAATACAAGTTGTTTCTGTTTGAAAATTACGTCCTGACAAAGCAGGTATTTCATTTTTGGAGGTTATAAAGCGCAGCTCATTCTGAGATGATACATTCTGAAGGAGCCTTGCCTCGCAGTGCTGTGCGTGACAGTGTGTGACATGGCACAACCCTCTCTCTGCTGACGCTGGCTCCTGGGGCTGTACTCGGAGACCTGCCTGCCGGTCACAGGGTCTCAGTCCAGCCCCTCCGGACCTGGGTCCCAGCGCTGCGGCAGGGTCTGGCTGGGGCGGGAACCACGCACAGCACCTGGGGCCGACACGGGGAATTGCCTTGGTTAGGGTTTTGTGTTGTTTTCCCAGGTGATTTAAGGGACAGGAGGGACCACTGCGTGGGGGCCATTGCCCCAAACCTTAAGGGCGTCCAGATTTCAATTCAGTAGACCCTTACCACATGCTATTTGATTTCACATGGGATTTTGTTTTTAACTTTCAGAGCAATCCTGTGAGATAGGAATGCTTAATCTCCACTCCAGCAGATGAGAAACTGAGATAGCAGAGGCCTGGGTGATTCGCCCAGAGTCACGGAGCAAGTTAGCGGTGGATCTAGGGCTTAATTAAAGACTTCTGGCCCCACGCCCAGCAGCCTTCCACGAAGCACCGTGGAAGTGGGACGCTTGAGGAATCGCTTTAGCTCTCAAAGTGCTAGCAAAAATGCTTATAATTTGGCTTCCTCTTCAGAGCCGTCAGTTTGTCAGGATAATTCAAGTGGCTATGCATTTTCCACATTTAGGGAAAAAAGTCTGGCAATAGCACTTAGAGACCCAGGCAGGCAGCTCCATCGACGATGGAATCGGGCTGGCAAAGAGAAACCGTTGCATTTCCAAAGACGTCAGTTTCTGAAGCAATAATAGACCATTATTGGAGAAAAACAAGCTCTCCTTCCATTAACAACGCTGTTTAATGCAAGAGCATAAAAAGGCTTTTAAAGCTTCAAGAGCAAACACGCGAATTTTCTCTCTGTAAAAAAAATAAAGTTCCCAAATGCTCAGCCCTTAGAATGGTCCCCAAGCAATGTTTTTTGTCGTTAATTCCGCAGACATAAGTGCATTTAATTCCGCAGACATAAGTGCACCAGCTTGTTTTCCATACTGCTTCAGGAAAACTAATACATGAACACCACCTATTCAGAGATAACTTTAGGAATGAAATCTGCTTCTAGAGTTTGCTATAATCCACTCCCCACAGATGGCCTCGGCCTCTTCTTTCCGGAGGAAAGGTCAGGAGTCGCCCGCCTTCCATCTGCTGTCCATCTCCCCCTGCTGTCCCTCCCCGTCCCTGGGCCTTCACCTCCCGAGAGTCTCATTTCTCTAACACCAAGCACAGAGCACTTCTCTTTCCATTCTGATTTTAATTAATTTTTTTCCTTGGATCTCTTTCCTCCTTACATACCCTGATGTTCTGGGCCCCCTAATATTTCTGTGGAACAAAGGGAAGGGTCACATTATTAAATTTTAGCTCTCATCCTAAAGGATTTTTGAGTCTCTGAGTTCTCTCCTCCCAATAGCAACCAGTGTTGTGTCTTTCTTGGTGTCCTTCCAGAGAGTCTTTTTTTTTTTTTGAGACAGAGTCTCACTCTGTTGCCCAGGCTGGAGTGCCGTGGCATCAGCCTAGCTCACAGCAACCTCAAACTCCTGGGCTCAAACGATCCTCCTGCCTCAGCCTCCCGAGTAGCTGGGACTACAGGCATGCGTCACCATGCCCGGCTAATTTTTTATATATATGTTTTAAGTTGGCCAGATGGGGTCTCACTCTTGCTCAGGCTGGTTTTGAACTCCTGACCTTGAGTGATCCGCCCACCTCGGCCTCCCAGAGTGCTAGGATTACAGGCGTGAGCCACCTCGCCCGGCCTCCTTCCAGAGAGTCTTTGAATGGGTAGAGCAGGTACACTTTCTGCACACAAATATTCACAAACTATATAACTAGCCCCTCACTATGCTTCTAATTTACATGTAATATATGTGTAAATTATATGTACATAGATTATATGTTATGTATATTTGAAGGATATTGATACATTAATTTCTTTTACACAAGCATATTTCTGAATCACCTAATATTTATATAGATTGTTTTGTTGGTTCTTTTGAGTTTTTCAGCTGAACAGTTATAAGATCTGATAATGATGATAATTTTGTGTCACTCTTTCTAATTTATATGCCTTATTTTTCTTTTTCACCTAATTGGCATTAGCTATTTAGCAATGTTAAATAATAGTGTGAGATAATTCATACAAATTGTCCATATCTAGGCCACAAAGAAAACTTTAGTAAGTTTCTAAGAATGGAAATTGTACAAACAACATCCTCTGAACACATGCAATAAAAGTAGTAACATTAATAATAAAATAAACAAAAAACGTCCTTCTACCTGGAATGAAAAAAGATACTATGAAACAATTCTTAGGACAAATGGGAACTACAAAATAAATTTACACAATTTCGTGAAAACGATAAAAAGAAAACATAGTAACAGAATTAATGGGATACTATAAAAGCAGTAATTAGAGGAAAATGTATAGTATAAAATTTTTATAACAATGAACGTAGAAAAATAAAGGCAATAAATTAAGTACAAACTCAAAAATAGCTACAAAACAGAGTGGGCTAACAGAAAGCAAAAGAGGAAAGTTAAAGATAAAACAAGTTAAAGAGTTCGAAAAAAGCAAAAACAGTAGAAGTAGTAGTAAATCAAAAATCTAGTTCTTTGGGTGAAAAATATCAACAAAATAGACAAATTACCAGCAAACCTAATTATGAAAGGAAACACAAATATACAAAATAAAAAATGATAACTGGAAAATATCCATCAAAACATAATTTCTTTAAAAATTGTGAGATTATGTTACAAAACTTGTGCAAATAAATATGAAGACCTGAATGAAGTGGACAATATTCAACAAAGATTACAGCTTACCAAAACTGACACCAGTAGGCAATTCTGAAAAGACACAGAAAGTAGTTCAAGAGCTCCACACCGCCCCACACCCCCGCCAAAACAAACCAGGCCCGGATGCTTTCACGGGAAAATTTTACCAAACCTCTTGAAATTGGCCAATCCCAATGTTACTTATATTATTCCAGAGTATGGACAAAGAAGGAATTTCTCCAAAGTTACTGCATGACGTAAGCATGACATTGAGCCATGACACATTTAGACCAAAAAAAAAAAAAAAAAAATACAAACTCATCTCATTTATCAACATCAAAGCAAAAATCTTAATTAGAGCCTTTAGCAGATAGGAGCCAATAGCTCACTGAACAATGGTACACTATGATCAAGCAGAGCTTTTTCCAGAAATGCAAGGTTGATTCATTATTAGGAAATTCATCAGTATAAACATAACATTAATAGCACTGAGATGCACAGTCAACAAAGAGACCTTTGACAAAATACAAATTTTGTCCAAAACTCATTCATGTTAAATAGTCAATAAAAGAGGAATTAATGAATATTTATGGAAAATCTGGCATCATATTAAACGGAAAGCACTAGAAGATTTTCACCAAAGTCAAGAACAAGCAAGACAAGAATGCCCTTTATTGCCATTACTATAATATTTAGCATCATGTTGGAGTATTAGCCAATACAATTAGGCAGGGAAAACCAAGGAGAAGTATTAGAATTTTTAGAAAGGAAGGGGTAGAATTCTCACTATATGTAAGTGATATGATTATATATGTGGAAAACCCCAGAACATCAGTAGAAAAACTACCATAAACAATAAAAGTTTAGTAAAGTAGAAGGTTAGAATAGGAACATAGAAAAGTCTATAGCTTTCATAGGTAAAAAAACAAAAACCCAGCTTACAGTATACTCCATTTATACAGCAAAACCAGTAATAACATAAACACCTAAGTGTAAACTTAACAATACATGTCTGTTGCAGCGCGGGTTTTCTGGGAAGCAGATGCCAACATGGAGTTAAGAATCCAAAAAGTCGAACGGAAAGGGCAGGAGGCAGAGGGGGCGGCATCCACCCCATGGGGCTGTACCACCGAATGAGTGCCCGATGAGTTGAGCAGAGGAGTGTGGCTTTATCAGCAAAAAAGGACTGAAGAAAGCAGCAACAGAGAACAAAAAGCAGGCTGGTCATTTCAAAGCTATTTTCCAAACACTGGTAAAGCCAAAGGGACTTTCTCACTCCCTAACTCAGGGTGACTGGAATCCCGTATATTTTGAGAGCTGCCCCGTGTCAAAGTCCAGTGAGTCTACGTGGCCTTTTGCTCAGTGGCTCCACGCTGGTTTGGTCTGGTCTGCTGGGGCCCCATGCAGGAGGCTGGAAAACTGTGGCCTCCTGTGTGTGGACTTTACTTCCCAGGTGGGACACAGGATTTCACACCCTAGCAAGGACCCCAGGGTGGGGAGGGACAAGCTCACCGCTGGGACAGCTCTGGCAGCCCCGCTGGGACAAAATGACAGCCCCGCTCGGCCAGGTGGGACTGCCAGGGCTGGCCCGGCCGCCCTCAGGGGTGCTGCTGGAACTGGCATTTAAGGCATGGCCGGAAGATTGCATTTCGAGAGCAGGCCTGGAGGACGTGCCGTCCACCAAGGCTGCCTGGCATCTCCTGGCACGAGGGGCACGGGCATCGCGGGAAGCCCGATGGCGGCTGTGCTCTGCAGGCCAGGCGGACGCAGGACACGCCACAGAGTGGAGCTCACTGACTCCCCAGGGAAGTCGGGAGGGGATGACCCAGGCCAGGGGTGGTGCTCGACACCCAGAAGCCAGGAGGCCTCGCTGACTGAGACAGCTGCAGGTCAGAAGGGAGGCCCGCCGGGCACCCCGCTTCCTTCCCTGTGGTACCGGCTAAAAGTGCGACGATGCGTCTGTTCCCTCCGAGGGGCCATGCCAGGCTGCCCTGACCGAGGGGCCCCGAAACTCCCCTGGGGTGATCAGCCCCCCGAGATGCCCTGGCTGAGTCTGCAGGGCCCACGCGGCTGCAGGGAGTGCACCGAGCTGGCTGAAAGAAGAAGGTAAGTCACAAACTTGGGGATGCTCTTGTCCTACAAAAGCGGTCCCCGTCCTGGCCCCACCCGAGACAGGGCTTGAAGGCACAGTCTGGGCAAAGCCCCTGAGACCCCAAGGACGAGGGCGCTGTGAAAGCCCTCTTCTCCCATCGTGTTCCCCAGGTTCCCGCTGGTTGCTAAGAAAGTTATTCCGTGTCCTTTTCTGGCCATCCTAGCGAGTTTCCTTCCTAGTCCCAGTAGTTCTTAGCTGATTAGCTCGAGGTTTTCATGAGTATCCATCCACACTTCAAATAGGGACGTCGCCTCCCTTTCATCAGTGGTTCTGGGGGTTAATTCTGTCCCTGCCTCGCAGCAGGGCTGCCCACGGCTCCCTCGCCAGCCCTGCGGGCGCCGGGAACAGCTGCGCAGCTTTGGGAAGGAGGTTTGGGAACAGCTGACTAGAAACAGCCGGGATACGGCAGGAGCCACCACGCCTGCCTGGACGTGATGTGCTGCCGGCCTGGGACGGGATGGAATCAGGTCGCTGAGAGCGTGTTAGGTCCGGAAGTGCCCAGGGCGCCTTCTCTCCCCTGGCCTCCTCCCCTCTGGGACGAGCTAGCCCAAAGCAGAGGGTGGCGCTGGCCCCAGAAGGACGGCAGAGCCCAGGCAGGGAGGAACCAGCACCCTCGCAGCTGGGCAAGGGGCCGTCAGAGCCCAGCAGGGCGGGAAGGCGTCCACGCCAGGAGGGCGCCTGAGACAAGCTGTTGGAACCGGAGCAGAATCAGGGTGGTGTCTCCATGGTCAGGTAGGCAGGGGGTGGCGGAGAAAGGCAGC
Organism: Microcebus murinus; assembly: GCF_040939455.1. Classification (NCBI taxonomy): domain Eukaryota; kingdom Metazoa; phylum Chordata; class Mammalia; order Primates; family Cheirogaleidae; genus Microcebus; species Microcebus murinus. Next base: position 8,238,174 of record NC_134106.1, read on the forward strand.
CATGCGGAGGGAGGGGCAGGAAGGGGCCCAGCCAGGCAAGGGGCAGAGGGCGTCCACGTGGGGTACAGCCCAGGTGTCCTGCGGGGCGAGGAGACTGGCCAGGTGGGGGTGCCCGGCACAACCTGGCTCTGCCCGTTCAGAGCGCCTGGGAACAGCAACAAAAGCTGCTGTTTCCCAAAAGCAATGGACGCACCTGCCACCCAGGCTTTGGCTTTTAAATTTCATTCCTGGGAAAGGAACCCACATTCCTTAGGGAAACAACTGATTCCAGGGCTGGGACGGAGAATGTTTAAGAGCACCCCCCCCACAAAGCGTCTGAAGGTTTACCGTAATCAATCCATCAGGACCACGGCGAGGGTGACGGTGCAGGCCGAGGACCCCACCCTTCAAGGTTGGAAGCAATTCACTTGCTTCATTAATTTAAATTCGATATCTTATCGCTTTAACAAATCACATAATATTTCTAGAAAAAGTAATAATTTCCCTTAACTCCTCCACTCTGCTGCTTGCCCCAACCCCTGCTCAAGGAGCTAGATCTCACCAGAGTCTCTGCCTTCTTCCTGCTCCGGGTTCATTCCAGCTCACACGCACGTGGGCTCCGAGTGTGCACGTGTGTTTCCTTTTAACTGGTCGTACCATGTCACCTTGTTTACAACGAGCTCTCCCCGCTTCGGAATACCCTGGGGTCAACCACACGGGTCAGGGCACGCCACGCAAGTTCTGCCGCGAGAGGCGCAACATCGCGACGTGCAGACGTGCCGGCGTTTGTCCAAACGGCCCCGACCGAAGGTCAGGCCAAATAGCCAGACCAAAGGGGGTTCTGGTTTTTCACCGTAAACAACACCATAATAAACATCATCATAAACACTGAAAAAAGGACAAAGAGGGTCAAGGAAACCCAAAACAGTGTTCAGTTGAAAAATGGGCCCTGTGAGGAAATGTTCATATCCTTATGGAAGGATCGCTTGGGGCTTTTAAATCTATGAAAGGTTACCTGTCAATAACTAGCTGTCCGCATATCCTGAAGGGGCAAAAAATCAGGCACTTGTTTTCAACTGCAGGGGGAAAAGGGCTCGAGGTGGGCTCAGGAGGGACCCCCAGGCTGTGGGGAGGCGCACGACCGGCACGCAGCCCAGGCGCCGGCACCGCTAGCGCCATTCAGCCGAGCCCAGCCCCGGCCCTAAACGCCCGCTTCCAAAAGGAAAAACGAAGGAAAGAAAAACAGGGCAGAGAAAGAGCGCGATCACATGCCCACAGGTGCAGCTGTGCCACCTGCGTGTGCTTTTTGCACAGGAGGTGCGTGCTGCCGCGTGCTCCTGTTCAGACAGGCGAGCGCTGCTCCTGGCTGTTGTGTGCGGATGGCGGGCTCCTTTGCTAACAACCCGTCTGGCTGTTTGCCTTTGCGTGTGTCTCACTCTGGCCCAGTGTGAAAGTTAACATGGCACAGACGGCTGGTCCTGCCCCGGGAGCGCAGCGAGGAAGGCAGCAGCACAGGGCGCTGAGAGGAATTCCAGACGTTTGTAACTTCAGGGCAGGGTGGGACAGCGAGTGCTGAGCCATCACAGTCCCGGGCCCCCTGTGGGTCAGGCCCTGTTGGGGCAGAGGTCGGTCTGCTCCTTTGGCTTCCGCCTCTGTCTGGACGTGCTTCCCGCACCCCCTTACGCCGCTCGCCCAGGAGCACGCCCTCGAGAATTCCCGTCTCAGTGGTGCTTCTATTGGACCCAAGCGCAGAACGCCATGCTGGTCAGAAAGGCCACGGACAGCACAGACTGAGGCACGAGTGCAAGGTATGACGCCTCCCGGCGGGTCTACGCAGAGAAGCGGGCACCAAGGATCCGACGGCTGCGTGGGACACACCCGCATGTCGAGGACGCCCGGCCATGCCTGCTCCTCCGGGGCTCCCCCAGCGGCACTGCTGGTGCCCGGTGACCAGCAGCCTTCAGCAGAGGTGGACAGCTGACCAAACCGTGACCCAACTGTTATGGGCCGGAGTGCGAGCAAAGACCACCTTAGAAACCGAATTGGGTCAAATTGTGAGTATTTACTGGCCAGGACTACTGTCCTGCAGAGTGGCAGGCACAGAAAGTGGCGGTGAGCTAGGAAAAACGGCCCCCTTTTTAAAGGTAAAAACCGCACTCTAAAAATCTAACTAGCAAGCACTTTTACAAAAGCGAGAGAAAGCATGAATCTCACGTTTCTGTCTTGTTTTAGCACAATCGGGGGGCTTTGGAGCCTTGAGGTGGGTTTTGTAGGAGTCACCGGCTGCAGCTAAGATTCAGCTGAGAAGCAGCCTCTGAAGCCTCCTAAGTGCGGACGACATTAATCTTAGTTGACATCCATCCTGCCTCCTGTGATCTAAGCCCGAGCGCATTTCACTGGCTACATGAAGCATGTCAGGCGCCTCAGGGGGCCAGGAAGTTTCGACCCTGGGCTAGCGGCTATGTCTTGTGGGCCCTTGTGGGCCATGCAACACCGCCCTTCCCCTTAGTTTCTAAACTTAATTACCCTAGCAGAGGCGAGATGGCAGGTCCGGAGTCAGATAAGGGTCAACTAAAAATTTTCCACTCTCCCAAGCAAGCGAGCATAACACAGAAGCTAATGGCGGGTTATTTGCTACCTGTGGTCCCTACGCCCTAACACAAATTAGACCCGCTTCAGGTCCCTGACTTAGTGTAAGAGGCAGAGACTGCAGTTCCTTCCTATAGATGTTCTCGCGTCTTCTTTAGTAACAGGGTCCTGCTTTTTAGCAGGACACACTGCCACCTAAGAATAGCAACTACCTTCCTCAGCCTTCCTTGAAACTAGTTGTAGCCATGGGACCATAGGACAAATAGAAGTATTGTGTTGGACTTCTTGTAGTGCTTCTTAGCCAGTTGAGGGAGCCCTTCTTCCTCACTTTCTCCTTCCTGCTGTGGAGAAATATCTAACCCGCCGTTCTGCTTCTGTAAACTCCGCTCGCTCAACCCTACTCCCTTCCCCCGCTGGCGCCGGCGCCACTCTGTAACTCCCCGTTAGTCCTTGGAGTTTATTGACCAAGATTAGAAGTTCCCGATATTAGCCCATCTGGTACATGTTTGTGCAAGGTCAAAGCCCATGGAATTTCCCCCCACCCTGTGATCCCTAGCCACCTGCGTGTGGTTTCTGCCTATAAAATCCTAAGGAAAGAAAAAGGTCGGCACGGCAGCTTCCCTAGCTCGCTAGTGCTGCTCGCCCCTGCGCTGCGCTGGAAAATAAATCCTCTTGCTTTTGCATCAAGTCTCTGGACTCTGAGTCTTTTTAGGCGGTCGTCTCTCCCCCACACGGGCCGTACATTTCTGCGGCCTAACACTGCTGCTTCAACTGTAGACGTAATAGCTGGAACTCTGGCAGCCATCTCAGACTGTGAGGTTGCCTTGAGGTTGGAAGTTACACCTAGCAAAGCAGATGACAGAAGGAGCCCAGCTCCCGGACGACTTCGTGGGGCCACTACACCAGCCCGGGGATGCCTGTTGATGCACTATTTTTGTGTGTGTGAGATAATAAACCTTTGTGTGTTTAAGCCGCTAAGGCTGGGTTGCTGTCACCAGCAGGGAACCTAACCCTCACCTGACACAGTCTTTGGCATGCCTGACCACTCTGTGCACTAGGAGAAGCCCATTTGTACCCTTTTCATCTGTCTTTGTTCTCACCTTTAATGTGACATCCTCTGCATCCAGTAACAAGTTGTACCATGTTTTATTGGACCTTGATCTTTTTCTCCTTTCAAAGCAATAAAGCATTAGTGATATCTTTAAGAAGATAGTATCAGCCATTACCATTTTGGGAAGCGTAACTATTTCAGGAGTGTTCCTCAGGCCTCAGTTTCCTCATCTGTCAAGAGAAGGTGTCTTGGGTCCTGCTGAGGCCAAATGCTCAGTGACTTTATGATCAGACGATAGCAACGCAGATACTGAGACAAATCATCTTCACTCCAGACAAGGATCCCAGTCCGCCGTGAGCGGGGAGGGAGTGCTCGGCGTGGGGGCACGGCCCGATGGAGCGACACGAAACCTCCCCCAGCACCAACCAATCAGGGCAGGCCTGCAGTTCTCGGCCCTGCAGGTGCACCGGCCAGACCTTGATTAACTGAGCAATTGCCGTCCTGCTATCCCCATGGCAACAGATACACGGCTGCTCTGTGGCACTAGCTGTCTAAGAGCAAATGGATTTCCTACTCGGTGTTTGCTAGCATCTTATCAATGTTTCACCAACTCCAGGGAATAACTTGCTCTTAGTCTCTTCCAGATTTTCAAGGTCCATTGTCCTTGCTGTTTACTGCAATGCCCTCGGAGTACCCCATGGCTGGTGGACACAGTCCAAGAGGACAGACAGAGAAGGGGTCAGCCATATCCTCAGGGGAAAGAGCAGCAGAGTCCAGGCATTTGTGCCAACAATGACAGCTTCAACTCAGGTCTGAGGCTGCAGCTGAGCAGTGGCTGCCTGGGTCCTTTCCCAAACCCAGCCTGGTGTCTGTCCACACAGGGGAATATTATACAGCCATGAAGAGGACTGAACCATTGATAGGTGCGACAACATGGACAGGCCTTGGAAACATCATGCTGAGTGCACAAGCCACACGCAGTACAAATATTGCATGATCCACCCATGAGGTACCTTGAGCAGGTGAACGCACAGAGACAGCGAGTAGAGTACGGGTTACCAGGGGCTGGGGCAGGGCAGGGAGAGTTAGTGTTGAGTGGGTACAGAGTTTCCATTGGGGGCAAAATGTTCAGGGTGTAGATCAGGTGTCCTCAAACTACGGCCTGTGGGCCACATGCAGCCCGCCGAGAACATTTATCCGGCCTGCAGGTGTTTTTGCTCCCACTGCCTATTCTGCTTAGCAGCTGACTCGTCCCGGGCCCACAGTGCGCATGTGTGGAATGTGCGCCGCACTCTCCAACGGCCCTCCAACGGTCTGAGGGACAGTGAACTGGCACCCCCGTTTAAAAAGTTTGAGGACCCCTGATGTAGACGGTGCTCGTGGTTATACAACATTGTAAAGGTATTCAATGCCACTGAATTGTACACTTATGAATGGTTAAAAATGATAAACATTATTATGTATATTTTACTCCCCAAAAATAAAACATCAGCCTGTAAAGGAAAATAAAAGTCTCAGGACCACCGGTAACTCCTCATGCAAAGGGAAGGGCAAGCCTGGGGGCTGGGTCATGCAATGGCCCTTCCACATGAGCAGCCGCTACTAACACCGTGCGTGGGCCAGGTCCCCACGGGAGGGCGAAGGCCCCAGACACCCACGGGGACTGGCCCGCAGAGCATGCAGCAGAAAGGCCCGGCTGGCCTCCCGTAAACAAGGACGTGCCAGTGGGGCTTTGAGTGTACAGGCTAACCTAGCCTACCGCGAAAGTCTGTGGGTTCCACACTAATACTTGTTGATTTCACCTTTGTCTTCCCAGGTGCAGAACAGAGACAAAACGAGATGGAACATTCTCCCACCTCCCCAGGATGTATACACAACTGATGCTTCCTTCACTCCTTATTTCTCTTCTAACATTCACCTTGTCTTACGCAAAATGCGGATCTCCTGGGCCTCACAAGAACGTAACCGCTGCCCCACTCGCCTCCCCGCCGCCCCTCCTCCTGTGTCCTTCCTGCATGTCCTGTCCCCTTTAAAGCCAACCCCCCAAATCCTGCCCCGGAAACACAGGCACAGATGCAGCTGTCAACTTTGGGCATGCCCGTGAACTTTGGCTTAATAAACTCGCACCGATTGAGATCTTTGCCTCAGTCGCTTATTCGGGGTTGGCAAACCCTCAGACTCACAGGCCGGGAACCGGCACTCGGTCTTTGCGGCAGAAATGCGGAAACTGGGGGGGGGGCGGGGAGCTGCTGGGGGAAGGGGCTTGCCTGGGCTTTGGAGACACCGGGAGGAGCCGCCCCCGGAGACCTGCTGTTTAGCAAGCTTGGCCTCCGCCCCGCACACTCAGGAGCTTGCCCCTCACCCCGTGGCGCCGTCTTCAGCACATCAGGCAAACGGGCAGCTCCGGCCTAGTCCCCTGCCACCAGCGGGTGACAGATGATCATTATTAAGGAGGAAAGCGTGGTCCGTTTGTCATCTTTGACATATGGAGCCCAGAAGGTCCTGGTGAGAGTGCAGTTCCCTTCCTGCAGGACGTGGCAGGCCGTGACAAAGCCAGCCCGGATCGCTTAGAGCCGTTCCGTTTACACGGGCAAGCACAGCTTGGGGCGCTGAAGCAGAATCATTGCCGCACGTAATTACTTCGCTTGCTCGTCGACAGGACAGCTGCATCCGACGCAGTTTGTCATTTCATTAGGCACTGAGTATCGGAAACAGCAAACACACCGACGTGGGCAGGCACAGCCCCAGCCCAGCAGGGCTGACGGGGCCGACAGGACAGGAGTGACAGCAGCGGGGCCACCTGTGTGCCCTCCGCCTCACGCTTCCTCGAGACCAGACACAACCATGGGGTCCTGTCGCCTCATCTCCAACGTGCAGGCACACGGGCTTGCTGATTTTGACACCAAGTTGTCAGTCGTTTATTATGAGGACATGGAACCTCCGTTCTTGGGTCCCCGGCAAGAGCGGATTGTTTCCCGGCCCCTGCTCGCAGGCACGGGCGCCCTCGCCCAGGGCGGGCTCTGCAGCGCTCAGAGCGCCCGTCACTGTGGAAGGCAGCGCAGAGCCGCGGACGGGGAGACGACGTAGAGCTGCGGACGGGGAGGCAATGGCGAGGCTGCCGGCCAAGGGCCGGGCCGGGAAGGACAGGGTCGGGTGGAGGCAGCAGTGGCACAGGGAGGCCGTTCCAGACCCCGGAGCAATGAAGGGAGCAAGGGGAACCACGACCTCAGCCGACCAGCAGGCACCGCCGGAAGGTCAGGTTGCAGAGAGAAGCCAGAGCTGGATTCCGGGGGTCTTAAAGCTCTGCAGGGACCAGGACTGGGCCCCACAGCGGAGAGGGACCACGTGCCGAGCACCTCTCCAGCTGGGTGGGCGTTAAAGAGGCGTGCAAAGTTCACTCCCCCGCAAGCGTCCTTCCTGCAGACAGAGCCTGCAGGGAGTGATTGGCTTCCTCCTCCTCGCCATCATCCTCGGCGTGATGAACTGTTGACACTGTGCACCTACTGTGTGCTGAGCACCGTGCTGGGGCTTCCCCTGCAGCCTCTGTCTCTCTCTCTACACACACACACTCTCAGAGACCAGCGCCCTTGCTCTCCCCAGCTGGCTGTGGTCACTGACGCAGACTCAGCCCAGGCCGGTCCCTGACGGGTCCCTGTAGGCTGGGCAAAGTGGGTTCAGCAAATCGGAAGATCTGCCAGCTGCCCCAGCTGTGTGCTCATGTGTGAAAGGGAAAGGGGAAACCTGCAGCCCATGCTCCAGCACCCTGGGCAGGGAGGAGCAGGGAGAAACCCTGTGCCACCACGATCGCACCTGTCCCCTGCGCTTGGCATTCACGGGTCATGGCCTCGACCTCTGAAACAGCCATGGGACGTAGCTATCTTTACTCCCAGAGAGGTTAGGTCACCTGCTCAAGCTACTCAGCCACTGAGTGACACAGCAAACCCAGATCTGTCTCTTATATCACAGCTGCCTCTTAGGACTGCCATAGTTAGGCCAAATAATTTCTTCACAGCTTCTGCCCTCAACCCCTCAATTCACTGTGTCACAAACCCTTTTCTATGTCCTTCAGACTCAGTGCTCCTTCCACTCCTCTGCCCAAAGTCAGTGCACAGATCTGGTGATAGTCATTTACACTTTAGTATGAATTTAAGTCCCTGTGTTACTTGTCCAGTGAGTAATTTGCATGTCACATTTCCTCTGTAATGACTATAAAACTCGTTACAGAAATATCAGGCATAAGTGAACAGGTGCTGGAAGACTGACAGCGAACTCTTGAACTCCTACCAGTAGAGAATCAGATACTCACCCTAGACACTCAGTTAGCCATTTCTAGTCTCAATCAGGGCATCAGCCGTCTGCCTAAGCAATGACATAAATTAATCACGAGATGAGAAGAGTGATCCAAATGACTTTTGAAGCCTATTTTTTTTTTAACTTTCTCTCTTACATATATACACATGCTTAGGTGGGACCATACCATACTGTTGTTTTATTGGTTTGGTTTTAGGTGTTTTGGGCTTGGCTCCTCCTTCATACCCCATTGTGATGGTTAATTTATGTGTCAACTTGTCTGGGCCATGGGGTGCCCAGATATTTGGTTGAACATTATTCTGGTTGTATCTGTGAGGGGTTTCTGGATGAGATTAGCCTTTGAATAGATAGACTGAGCAAAGCAGGCTGCCCACCCCCACAGGGGCAGGCCCCACCAGCCCACTGAAGGCTCGACTAGAGCAAAAGGCAGAGTAGGAGAGAACTCCTTCTCTTGGCCTCACTGGTCTCCTCTCTGCAGACGCTGACTTAGACTCAGGCCATGAGCTCTCCTGGGTCTCCAGCTTGTGGCTGCAGATCTGTGGACCGTGTGGCCATCATAACCATATACAAGGAATACACATATTCCTTGTGTAAACCTCCCTGTGTGTGTGTGTGTGTGTGTGGTGTGTGTGTGTGTACATACGCCATATGTGTGTATATATAGCCTATTGGCTCTTTACGTCCAATTCTCTGGGGAACCCAGGCTAATGCCCCCCAAAACCTAAGTGAACAATCTAGCATGTATACTTCCATATGCCCCTCCACGCCCAAATAACCCTTTTACAGGCCAACAAATGCATGACAGCATCTTTACTAAAGGTAACTTACAACATTTCTTAGATATAAGCTATTTTTTTTTTTTTTGAGACAGAGTCTCACTCTGTTGCCTGAGCTATAGTGCCGTGGCATCAGCCTAGCTCACAGCAACCTCAAACTCCTGGGCTCAAGCAATCCTCCTGCCTCAGCCTCCCGAGTAGCTGGGACTACAGGCATGCACCACCGTGCCCGCTTAATTTTTTCTGTTTTTAGTTGTTTGGCTGATTTCTTTCTATTTATAGTAGAGACGGGGTCTCACTCTTGCTCAGGCTGGTCGAGAACTCCTGAGCTTAAACGATCCACCCGCCCTGGCCTCCCAGAGTGCTAGGATTACAGGTGTGAGCCACAGCGCCCGGCCTCTATATAAGCTATAAATAAAAGAATTCCTACCAATTCTACTTCCTAAATACCCACGGATGCTCCCCCGCCTCTCCACGCCCACTCTCCCCCCCAGGCAGGGCCCGTCCTCGCCTCCTTCCCGCCCCCTTCCCTGAAGGCCCAGCCCGGCCTCTTCTCCACCCAGCCCCAAGCTCCCTCCAAACCCCAACACGCCTGGGCTGTGCTCCAGAGGAAACTTCTGTCTGTCCCTCACGTGCTGCATCACACTCGCTGTGCCTGTTTCGTGTTTTCTATGATCGAATGTGTCACCAGGGCGGGCACCACGCCTCTCTCAGTCGCCACAGTGAATAAACACCCAGGACTCGGCCGGCACATAGCAGGTGCTCGCTAGACCTTGGTTGAGCCGCAAAGCCGGCCGGGAAGAGCAGCCGTCTATCTGCAGCGGGGCAGGACGATCGAGATCGCGCCAAAGGCCAGGAGGGACCGGGCGCGGTGGCTCACGCCTGTAATCCTAGCACTCTGGGAGGCCGAGGCGGGCGGATCGCTCAAGGTCAGGAGTTCAAAACCAGCCAGAGCAAGAGCAAGACCCCCGTCTCTACTATAAATAGAAAGAAATTAATTGGCCAACTGATATATATAAAAAAATTAGCCGGGCATGGTGGTGCATGCCTGTAGTCCCAGCTACTCGAGAGGCTGAGGCAACAGGATCGCTTGAGCCCAGGAGTTTGAGGTTACTGTGAACTAGGCTGATGCCACGCAACTCTAGCCCGGGCAACAGAGTGAGACTCAGTCTCAAAAAAAAAAAAAAAAGGCCAGGAAGGAGTCAACAGGACCTGGGAGCTCTCGCGAGACTGCTCAGTCCTCTCTGCCGCACCTGGGCCTCCACGACGGGGCCTCTCATTACCTTTAGGGTTGTCTGGAAGGACACATTTGCAACGTCGACTTTAAGCCACATTAAAGATACACGTAATTTTCCAGACAGTGTGGACATAAGGTCGGAAATTCTTGCAAGAATACATCTATGACGCAGGATCGTACCCAGCGAGAGTGCGGAAGTCACTAATCGCTGGCCTCGGTGGTGCCTCGAAAATACTACAGGTGGAAACGATTGACCTATCACCAGGAAGGCATCCAAGCCAGAACACACAAGCCGAGCAGGAATCCGCCTTTAATCCAAAAATATCTTCCCCCCCAGGGGACAAGGAAGGAGGCTTGTCACCGCTGACTTACAGCCCCTGCCGGCAGAGCTCACACGCTGGGCCGGAGCAAGCAGGGCTCCAAGAGGAACTAACGGCAGTCCTGCTTTATGGAAGCTAAGAGGACCATAAAAGGGTAAAACGCTTTGGAAGTGACCGAAATCATCCCAGCATTCAGACTAGGAAAAGGGGGGGAGTGACAGGGTCACACGCCTTTCAGATGTGGCAGATACAACGGAGACCGTGGAAAACTCTGGAATAGACCGGAATGATTGCTGGGTGTCTTCGATGGAAAACTAGGCATTGTCTCACCTTGGATTTTCTGATTCTGTGGGGTTTACACCTTTCATTTTATCTAAGCGACTTTACAGTTCTGTAAATTGCAGACAACACTAGCAGTGCAAACCTCTCTACCCTCAGGGTAAAATCAGCAAAGAACAATGGCTCAAGCAAAATATTGTCACCTTTCCCTCTCATGAAAAGTCCAGCAGGAGGCAGCCCAGGCTGGCACAGTGGGAGCCACATGGCATGACTGCCTTATCTCCCTCTGCTCTGGCCCTGTCACCCCGGAGTCCCAGGCAAGAGGGCTGCTGCGACTTCAGCCTCCTGTCTGTGACGTGGGTAGGAACGGGGGGAGAGAGGATAACAAACGGTGTCTGCCCTTTTTTCACACCTGGAGCGTTACCTGAAGTCCTGCCCAAACTTCCACCCACATGCCACACACATACCGCCGCCACCTAGTGACACAGCTTCCCCGTCTATACCTGGGCCTGGGAGGTACACTTTTTCAGCTGGGCACAGTGCTGCCCCACCCCACTTTGCCCCCTAAAACACGCCTTCAGCCGTTCAGGATGAGGAGGGGAGAGGACAGAGGGGCCACTAGGAGCATCTGCAGCAGGTGCCAGTTTCCCGGCCTCGGGCTCCATCCTCCCCACGCCCCAGCGCCTGGTCTCTCAGCTCCGCACCCTCCCTGATCCCAAACCCACGTCTCTGGTACTCCCCACTTCCTCCCCCAACCCACTGCGCACCAGCCAGAGACTTAGCCCTCCCACCACCCTCCCTCCGGGGCCCCTGCCGGGGAGTGAGCAGCAGACGGGGGTCAGGGATTCCGAGAGCACGGAGCCTGGAGCCCGCCCCTGCCCCTCCCGGCCCTTCCCCGCGCCTGGCTGCTTCTCTCCCCGTTCTCCTCTCCATCCACGCCCGCTGACAGCCGTCCCAGAGCCTGGACTGCAGTGGGGCCGGGACGCTGAACTAAAGCACATGCCCCCAGACAGCGCCACTGCTGACGGTTGCTGCTGGGTAGGTGCCGGGGGTGGGGAAGGGACAAGCGCAACCCTCCAAGACTCAGACGCGGGTGGCAGGGACGGGCCTCCGGGACGCGCGTGGGCAGCGCTGTGACGGAGGAGGAGTTACAGGCGCTGCTACAGCGCGTGGACGTCGGTCTTGCAAAGGAGACTAGACTAGGGCGTGACCCCGGGTCAGCTTGGCCTTAGGAAACAGCAGCTACGGGGCAGAACCCAAGAGAGAGGGCCCTGCCAGCCCGCTGTTCTCCCAGGGGTGGGCAGGGAGGGGAAGGAGACCTCAGGGACGGCCACACTTTCTCGCTGTTTCCGCAAGCAGGCGACACTTTCTGCAATTCGCCGCCTCAGACAACCAGGTTGCCTTGAACACCCTCAGAGTTAGGTTCTTTTCCCCCACAGGTTGTTCAAACCAAGTTTGACAAATTCAAGGGCCTATCATCATCATCCTCACCTTATATGCGTGAATAAACATTATACAAATAGGCTTTCCCTGCCAGTCTTCAGCTGCTTTTTGTAGCTGTTGTCAAAGCAGGATTACTCTGCTTTTCCTGAAGCACACATTTCAAATCTGGTTTTACTTTAACTGATAAGGTAAGGGGCTCAGATAATTTGCAAAGTGATTGCCTGAGGTTGTCCTAGGGCGAGTGGCAGCGCTCAGGCACGGGGCAAGGAACTGCGAAGCCCTTCAATGCCCCTCCCCCCCGAGTCACTTCAGTGGTTCCCATCGTCCTCCCTGGACTTTCCCCGGCCCTGTCTGTCGTTCAAAAGACATGTCCAAGTTCTACAGAAATAACTGGTAGCACCCAAAATAAAACGACAGCATTACATCCATTACATTCCCTACTCACAACTCACTGGTAGTTCCTAGGGTTCCCAAGACACTACACCTGGCAGGTGGGAAAGTGCTAGTGGTTTTGCACCAGGTTCTCCTCCGCCTGACTCTGCACGCATCCAATCGGGAGCAGCTGAGACAGCGGCAGTTTTTCCACCTGCGTGTTGTGCTGCGAGCCAGCCTCACCTCAGGTGTGCTGTCTGCGTTTGCCTCGGGTTTCTCTCCGCACGATGGTGACTCTTGCGGTGATTAATGCCAGTGGGCTTTGGAATCTTTTTTGCTAAATGTTTCTTCTTTTTTTAATCCCTGACAATTCCCCTCAGTGCATCCGAGATCTGTCGTGCCACGCCCAGGCAAGAACACTGTCTAAATGTATAAATCGTAGTTTGGTTTTTTTTTGTTTGTTTTTTTTTAAGACAGAGTCTCACTTTGTTGCCCAGGCTAGAGTGAGTGCCGTGGCATCAGCCTGGCTCACAGCAACCTCAATCTCCGGGACTCAGCGATCCTACTGCCTCAGCCTCCCGAGTAGCTGGGACTACAGGCATGCACCACCATGCCCGGTTAATTTTTTTTTTTTTTGTATATATATTTTTAGTTGGTCAATTAATTTATTTCTATTTTTGGTAGAGATGGGGTCTCGCTCAGGCTGGTTTCGAACTCCTGACCTTGAGCAATCCACCCGCCTCGGCCTCCCAAAGTGCTAGGATTATAGGAGTGAGCCACCACGCCCGGCCTAAATCGTAGTTTTAATTCAATTTCAATTCATTTCTCAAGACTTTCTTCAAAACTTACTAATGAAGTTGCAAAATGTTAACATTCATTGCAGTCAGCCCGCTTAAAACCTGGACCTTCGTGCAAGAGAGAGTGCTCAATGTTGATGAGAAAAGATGCAAATATCAAGCTGCATTGCTTTTTTCTGTGCAATCCACTTGAAATTGTACAGATGAATGAGAAACATTTTGTTTGGGTCAAACTCTCTTAGTTTTTTTGCCTATTGATAAACAGGAATTTATGGATTCCACAATCTTAAAAATGCCTCTTACTACACAATGGGACCCAAAATGGGCGGGTCGATGTCAGCTATTAGACTGATTTTCCCGCCATACTCATTTTGCTTTTCCTTTACTGCATTTCCTGCCACTCCTGGCTCATTGTGACTCAGTCAGCTCATTGGGCACATCTCTCCTCATTACCCTGGCACTTTTTTTTTTTTAAAAAAAAAACAAACTGTCCAGATGCAGAAGAACCTATCATGGTAATTAAGGAAATGACAAACATATTTTTTCTCGGCAATGGTTTTTTTTTTATATCAGTGGAAGTGTAAAAAAGAAAAAGAACCATACTAAATTCAACATTTTCAGAGCATCGCTTCAACAATTACCAAAAAAAAATTAATCCAACATGCCATCACATTCTTCGGAGCCCTGAGTATAGGAGAGAGCTGCTCTGTTTCAAATGGCACCGAATCTCTGGCACAGAAGCTCTGGGCATGCTGGAGCAAATCAAATGTTGGCATTGGGGGAAGCAAGATGGAATTTCAAAGTCTTAGTAATAATGAGGTTTAAGGTACATTTCGCCCGTGAAACTACAGTGTGAACCTCTCGCGTAGAAAAAGATTGCAAAATTTCACCTTCATGATGAATAAGCCCTGCAGACACTTTTTTTTATTTCAGAACAGAAATTACTCAAAAATAAGATTTCACCATGCCTCCCTTCCCACCTCCCCAAAACCATCCTTTGTCTATAATTTGGCCAACATAAAATAAAACAAGTAATACCACAAATTACAGCAACTTTAATGTTACTCTGTCTTTTCCTTGCTTGGCTGGTATAAACTCTGCCCATTTCCCCTTAAAACTTTTATGAGATACTTTTTGCCAGTCTTTTTGGATTTTATTTTTATGACCACAGAAAGGTCTACATCATACTGATTCATTTTATGTTTATTCATATTTGCTTCGTGTCCTAGTACCTAGCCAATTTCTGTAGATGTTTCATATTATGTTTGGAAATTAAGATGCCAATTTCCTAACAGTTGGGTCCAGGTTCTATGCAGCTCCTTAGCTCAAGACTATTGGAGTGTCGATCAACTCTTCCAGCATTGTCTTCCTGCCTGAATGATGAATTCCAGGAGCTGAGTGCTTAGATCTCTCACTATGATTAGGGACTTCTCAAAAGTCTGTCAAGTTTTGCTTTATTTTGACCACCTGGGACTGATATAAAGATAGACACATCGATCGACAGAATAGGATTGACAGTCCAGAAATAAACCCATATACTCATGGCCAATAGGTATTAGACAGACAGTTCAAGGGGAGTGGGGAAGAAGAGAGTTTCAACAGCTTTGCAGGGAAATTTGGATATTCACAAGCAAAAGAATGAACTTGGACTCTTACCTCACACCATATATAAAAAATTAACTCAAAACAATCAAAGACCTAAACATAAGAGCTAAAACTATAAAACTCTTACCCTTCCTCAAAAAAGGTATAAATCTTTATAACTTTGGATTGGGGAATGGTTTCTTAGATATGACTCCTAAAACACAAGCAACCAAAAGACATGATTAGGGTAAATTGGACTTCAAAATTAAAAACTTCTGTGCTTCAAAGGACACTATTTCAGAAATTGAAAAGACAATTCATGGAATGGGAAAAAATATTTGCAAGTCATATATCTGCTAAGAATACCTAGAATATATAAAGAACTCTCTCAACCCAATAAAAAGAAACAACTCAATTTAAAAATTGGCAAAGGATCTAAATAGACATTTCTCCAAAGAAGGTAGAATGACGGCCCAATCACCACACGAAAAGATGATCAACCTCAGTCATCATTAGAGAAATGCGAATGAAAATCATGATAAGGTACCACTTCCCACCCACTAGGACGGCTATATTTGAAAAGTTAATCATGGGTGTTGGGGAGGATGCAGAGAAACTGGAATCCTCATACTTGCTGGTGGAAATGTAAAATGTTGCAGCCACCATGGAAAACAGTCTGGCAGTTCCTGGAAATGTTGAACATGGAATTACCATGTGACCCAGCAGTTCCACTCCTGGGTATACACCCAAGAGAACTGAAAACACATGTCCACACAAATACTTCTACATGAATGTTTATATCAGCATTACTTCTAATAGCCAAAAAGTGGAAACAACTCAAATTTCCATCAACTGATGAATAGTAAACAAAATGTGGTCTTTCCCTGTCCCGGCCCTCGGGACCTTCTGTTACTGGTGGGGTCAAGGGGGACCGTGCCTGAAAGAGATGGGCAAGAGAAAGGAACGAGACCAAGCAAAGGGTTGTCAAGGTCTACTTTACTTGAATTCTTTGTAGGTTTTATAAGCATACAGAAACAAGGAAGGAGAAACAGAAAAATAGAGTGGGGTGACGATGAGGCTTGGGTCTGGGGCAATCAGCCCCAATCAGCGTCTTATCGGTATGGAAGCTGTTTGTGACTGATTACTCAACCCCAACCTGGCAGGTGGTGGGGAACAATTGCAGTCAGCAGTCCCTGGAGCATCCCGTGGTCAGCACGTCATGGAATGCATTCTTCTCGGAGCTATAGCTAGAGGGTGGAGTGCTATTTTCGTTCTGGGAATTTTCCAGGGCGAAGCCCGTGTGTAGGACGAGTCATAGGGGAGTTGAGAGTCTTTGGGGGTCCTTGCCTCCAACATCTCCCCCTCTGTTTATTAATATGAGGGAGATTTATATAGGTGGGTGGAGAGCCTGTCTTAGGCTACGCGATGGGCTTCCGCGACCAGCACCCCAAATATAAGATGGGGCGATTAACGTGAAGGTGAGGCCTCTGTCTTAGGCTATGTAGGTGACATCCTGCTCCGGCACTTCTGATTATGAAGTGTGCCCCCGGGCATGGACCTACAATATTCCCGTCATGGAGTCACCTCACCGTCGGCGGGGTGTGCATCTGGTACACGGCATCGCGATAATCCCGTCATGGGCGTCTCCACAGCCTTTGGAACCAACTGCGTTCCATGTCTGAGGCAAGGTCTGAGAAATTTAGACCTTCAGTGGGTGTGTTGGGAGACTCTTCATGGAGGTCTTTTCTGGAGCCTCTTTGTTCTAGCCGTTGGTAAAACACGGAGACCGATTTTTGTGTGGCTGCGTCTACCTGTGACTTGACAAAATCAGTTAGTTTTTTGAATGCCCAAGGCCCAAAGGTGAGGAGCAACAGAAAACCTACAAGCGGCCCTAAGACACTGGCAAGCAATGTGGATAGCCAGGGGGATGTGGGAAACCAATTTTGATACCATGCCTCACTTTGTTCTCTCCGTTTTTTTCTATCTTCTAGGCTCTGTGTAACCCTTTCAATGCTATCTTCTACCAGACCTGTTTTGTCTGCGTAGAAGCAACATTCTTCTTTAAGTGCTGCGCACAAACCTCCCTCTTGGAGGAACACTAAGTCTAGGCCTCTTCTATTTTGTAACACTACCTCAGAAAGTGAAGCGAGGGATTCTTTGAGATATTTTGGGCCCTGCTGTAGCTCTCGGAGATCATTATCAATGGCAGCAGAGAGCTGCAGGTACTGCTGGTTGGAGGTGACTAGAGAGGCTATGCCTGTTCCAGCCCCTGCGGCACCAAGGCCTAGAACAACTGCGAGTGTTATGGCCGAGATGGGCTCCCTCTTTTCTCGGGGCATTGTGGTGCCGCGCTCCCAAAATTTGAGCAATTTGTCAGCAGGACGTATAGTGAGTCTGGGGAAGAGCATGACTAACACACAATATTCTCTATGCTCAAGAAACGTTGCAGTGACTACATACGGGGTAAGGCCGGAGGAACAAGCAAAATAAGAGGTGTTAGATGCCTGAATATACTGAAAGGTGGAGTCGACAGTAATTGACTGATTGCATATTTTCTCTAAGGGTGCGGGGGGAAGCATTCTTGGGCTAAGAAGGCAAAGGCCTAGGCCTGTGACTTGGCTTAGTGTCAGGCCATCATGGGTCTCTAGGCCCCATCTGAGTTTGCTGGTGTCGTTAGTAAATAATAGTTTACCATGGCTCACGCCTGTAATCCTAGCTCTCTGGGAGGCCGAGACAGGCGGATTGCTCAAGGTCAGGAGTTTGAAACCAGCCTGAGCAAGAGCGAGACCTCGTCTCTACTATAAATAGAAAGAAATTAATTGGCCAACTAATATATATAGAAAAAATTAGCCGGGCATGGTGGCGCATGCCTGTAGTCCCAGCTACTCGGGAGGCTGAGGCAAGAGGATCGCTTGAGCCCAGGAGTTTGAGGTTGCTGTGAGCTAGGCTGATGCCACGGCACTCACTCTAGCCTGGGCAACAAAGCAAGACTCTGTCTCAAAAAAAAATAAAAAAATTAAAAAAATAATAGTTTACCAAATGTAGCGACACCCTCATAGAAGGGAGGCCGGGGGGAGTAGCATACCCAACACTCCTGATATTCTGAATTGTTGGCCTCTCGGATGGTCCTGACAGAGGCGTTGACTAGGGTGAGAATTAGTTCTGCAGAGGAGGGGGGCCCCTCGGCAGGGTAGGTTGGTATAGGGAGGTGCTAAACGGAAAAGGGGACACAGCTGGGGAGGAGGGTAGGCCCCTGGAGGGACCGTGAGGTCAAGGTGGGTGTAGGTTGTGGTTAGGACATATTGCGACCGTAGGACCTCTGGGGAGGCTTTTAATTAATTTGATTTTAAATGTGAGACCAATGTCTTTCCCAGATGTGTAAAGTCTAAGCCCCCACTCAAATCCCCTGGACTGATCCCAAGAAGCCTTTTTTCCAGCTTCGGTGAATGAAATTAACAGGGGGTTGCACCACTGGTTTTTACACTGAGGATCAGTGGGTGGTTGTGGGGCATAAGGGGACGAAGGGGCTTGACGGGGAAACCGCTTTCTGACGGTGATATAGTCCCAGGAAGAGGAGGGATTCCAGTAGGCATCACCGGTGGTCTCACAGCCCCAGGAGGCACAAAAGAAGTCAGGGGCGTAACCACATTGGTAGTTGTTGGTGCGAGGTCGATGGGCCCCTGGGCAAACATAAAAGTCTTTATATCTCGTGGCAGAGCGTCCGGCTCTCGAGGAGCAAAAGCCTGGGGAGGAGTCAGTCGTTGGAGGAGCTGGCTGAGGGGCGTAAAGTGTGGGAAGGCCCCACGCAGGGTCCTTGGCCCCAAGAGCCAATACGCATAGGTCAATTTCTAATGGATCCCATGGTATAACGGCGGAGAGACGTGAGGAGGAATTAACAACGTCTCCTGCCTCATTAATTACCTGCCATGTATAGTTGTAGATCTGATGGATGTTGGTTGCGATGGTGCTCTTGATCACGATCAGAACCAGGTACAGGAAGGGCAGTGCCTTTTCTCGGGGAGTCATTGTATTTCTGGAAGAGAACAGAATTAAGAATTTTTCTCAGGGGGTTCTCTGGGTGGATTATATAACTTAATCGTTGTCTCTGGTAGCCATCTGGCGTTTCCTGCCTGGGTATCGTAGATACAGGCATGTCCTTTTCCCCATATGAGGACGGGTCAGGCCCCAACCATTTGCCGGTAAGCGGCTCTTTCCATAAGGCCTGTGCATAAGTATCTGTGGTGGATGGATGCCAAAGGCAGTCGGTGGCTGTTTTACTGGCGGTGTCAAAGGTGAGAAAATTTAAAATGAACAGGGCATGATTAAGCAGGGTTTTGGAATTACCTGTTAAAGGGTATAAAATTCCTCCTCCCGATTGTAGTTTGGAGAGCGTATTTTTTAATGTCTGATGAGCTCTCTCTACAATACCTTGGCCCTGAGGGTTGTATGGAATGCCTGTAATATGCTTAATGCCTAGCTGAGCACAAAAACTTTTGAAATTGGAGCTGACATATCCTGGGCCATTGTCAGTCTTAATAACTTTAGGCTGAGGGAGGGAGGTGAGACAGGCTATAATATGACTGATAACGTGGCGGGTGGCTTCGCCTGTTTGTAGGGAAGCAAAGATAAATCCACTGCAAGTGTCTACAGAGACATGTACATATTTAAGCTTCCCAAAAGGGGGGTAATGAGTGACATCCATTTGCCAGAGCTCCCCAGGGATTAGGCCGCAAGGGTTGACCCCTAGGTGAGGTTCAGGGAGAAGGGTAAAACAGGCCCTGCATTGGCGGACGATCTCTCTGGCTTGTTCCCTAGTAATGGAGAATTTAAGTCTGAGGGTATGGGCATTGAGATGGTGTAAATTATGAGCTTGGCGTGCAGCGCAAACAGGATCAACAGTGATAGTGTGGACTGCGCCTGCAACGCGGGTTGCCTGATCAACAAGATTATTTCCAGCG
The DNA here is from genome assembly GCF_040939455.1 of Microcebus murinus. NCBI lineage: Eukaryota > Metazoa > Chordata > Mammalia > Primates > Cheirogaleidae > Microcebus > Microcebus murinus. The sequence goes on from NC_134106.1 coordinate 8,257,870, forward strand.
ACTAGAGGCCCAGGAAGGCCAGTGTGGGTGCGAATGTGGCCTATGAAAAAGGGCGCGGAATGGGAGTGAATGAGTCTTTGTAGTTGCTGAAACATTTGAGTGGTATTGTTGGAGGGCCGAATATGAGGCACAGTTTCTAAAGTGGCGACAGCACGAGCAACTTAGAATTATCAGTATACAAGTTAAATGGTGACTGATCTATGTGTTTGAAGACTGCGACTAAGGCTGCTAACTCAACGAGTTGAGCAGAGGAGAATCCGGTGGGAAAACTGCGGACCTGGCTGTTAATGCTATAGCCGCAGTGCCTGAGGAGGAGCCGTCGGTAAAGACTAAAATATTACAGGTGTCCGATAGAGGAACTGAATTAGTTTATCAGGGGGGTAATGATTATCTAGTTTGCCCTGGAAAGATGTACAGTTAACCGCCCAGTCATCATCATTTTGTATTAGCCACCGAATTTGAGAAGAATTGTAAGGAGTATTATGATTTCTGGATCCTTTCCAAAGAGCTTAAGGGAGTTTTCTCGCCCCAAGCAAATAATTTTAGCTACTAAGTAAGGGTAGGTGGGAAGGATTTTAGGGGGGGAAGCCGACAGGTGAACCCAAAAAAGGGGCTTGCCCTGCCAAAAGAGTCCCGTAGGCGAAAAGGGGGTAGGGAGGACAATAAAGTACAAGGGGGAATCGGGGGAGAAGTAGCCAATGGCCTGGGCATTTATGGCCTGCTCGACTAAATTAAGCGCTTGCTGCCCTTCTTTAGTTAGGGAGCGTGGAGAGGTTGGATTGGCATCTCCCTGCAGGATGTCAAATAGGGGTTTTAACTGTCCTGTGGTGAGTTTTAAATATGGGCAAAGCCAATTAATGTCACCTAGAAGGTGCTGAAAATCATTAAGGCATTGAAGAGAGTCTTTTCTGATTTGTACCTTTTGAGAGAGGACCTTATTGGGGAACAATTCAAAGCCTAGGAACAGGTGAGGGGGGCAGACCTGAATCTTTTCAGGGGACAGGCGAAGGCCTCGAGCTTGTAAGGCCGAGACAACCTGCATGGTAACTTGAAGCAAGGTTGCCTCCTCGCCCCGGCGAGAAGAATGTCATCCATATAATGAATTATATATAGCTGAGGATGTTGAATTCTAAAAGAATCAATTGTCTGAGCCACATATTTTTGGCAAAGGGTGGGGCTGTTGGCCATGCCTTGAGGCAATACTCGCCATTGGAAGCGCGGGGAGGGTCCTATACAGTTTACTACCGGGAGACTGAATGCGAAGCGTTTGCAGTCATCTAGGTGCAATGGTATGGAGAAAAAGCAATCTTTTAGGTCAATGACTATCTTATAGTAGCCTTTGGGGATAGCTACGGGCGAAGGCAAACCAGGCTAGAGTGCCCCCATGGGAACCATTGTTTGGTTAACAGCCCGTAAGTCTTGTAGCAGCCGCCATTTGCCAGTTCTTTTTTGAATGACGAAAATGGGGGTATTTCATGGTGAAGTAGAGGGCTCTATGTGTCCGGCAGCTAATTGTTCCTGCACTAATGCTGTAGCTGCAGCTAATTTGTTAGACGGGAGGGGCCACTGATCGATCCAGACAGGGGAGTCACTTTTCCAAGTGATTTTATCTGCCTGAAGTGCAGGGGGATTAATGGCCCTTATGAAAAATGGTCTTTGAACCCTAGTCCTGATCTGTCTGACTTAGGGAGGGTGGTCAAGGGTGCTCTTAGTCCCTGACCCTCTTTGCCTAAACCCTGTCCTGGGAGGAATCCCTGTTTAAGCATTTGGCTGGCTACAACTTCATTGGGGGGCTGCACATAATGACATTTATTTGTGCAAGGATATCACGCCCCCATAAGTTAACAGGTAGGCTCGGGACTACAAAGGGTGCCTCTGTTTCCCTCAGAGTCTTCTCATGTCAAAATTTTTGAGCTCTGGAGAGTATCTCTAGACTGTCCTATACCTTGTAAGTGGGTAAGGGAGGGCTGCGGGGTCGAGGGACTCTCGGAGGGGTTGTTTCTTGAATACTGGGTAATTAAATGCATGAGGGGCTGTACCCTCGGGCAAGGGAGAGTAGAGGGTCTTGGTGTCTGGCCTACTAATCGGGGGCTCGTCCCTAGATGTCTGGAGCTCAGCCGAGGGGTCCTGAGGGGACATATTAATACAAACCAAGGGGCAAGGGGAAGGGCATGTTGGTCCTTCAGGATTATTAGGGGAAGCCAACCCTCCGGTCGCCTCTAAAGACGTCCTCGAAGCAGACCGCGACACGGGTCGGAGGCAGAATTCTGCTACTGAGAGCAGCTGCTTTTTATTGGGGTCTGAATCTGCTCCCTCAACAATATCTCTGATTAGTCCCCAGTACGAGAAAACGGATACAGGGACGGCATCTGGGCCCTGATTCAGAAGTAAATTGTTTAAATCTCTGCCTACCTTTTGCCACTTGCGTGGGTGAATCTCAGGTCCACCAACAATGAACTAAGGACAAGCACGATCAATGAACACAAAAAACTTTACTAGGTCCTTTTTCTTAACTCTAATTCCTCTCTCTCTGAGCGAGGCCTTGAGATCCTTGATAAAAACGGCCTCTTTAGACAAAGAATGGCCCATCTCGATGGGATGACAATGTAAAGAATCTACTCACCAGACTGTCAATTCTGTGAGCGGCAGAAAGGAGGTCTCTTCAGGGATTCTCCGGAGAACTGTAGACCGCGTGCATCCGACAAAAGTCCGTACCTCATGCCCCACGTTGGGCGCCACTTGTCCCGGCCCGCGGGACCTTCTGTTACTCGTGGGGTCAAGGGGGACCGTGCCTGAAAGAGATGGGCGAGAGAAAGGAACGAGACCAAGCAAAGGGTTGTCAAGGTCTGCTTTACTTGGATTCTTTGTAGGTTTTATAAGCATACAAGGAAGCAAACAAGGAAGTAGAAACAGAAAAATAGAGTGGGGTGACCATGAGGCTTGGGTCTGGGGCAATCAGCCCCAATCAGCGTCTTATCGGTATGGAAGCTGTTTGTGACTGATTACTCAACCCCAACCTGGCAGGTGGTCGGGAACAATTGCAGTCAGCAGTCCCTGGAGCATTCCGTGGTCAGCACGTCATGGAATGCATTCTTCTCGGAGCTATAGCTGGAGGGTGGAGTGCTATTTTCGTTCTGGGAATTTTCCAGGGCGAAGCCCGTGTGTAGGACGAGTCATAGGGGAGTTGAGGGTCTTTGGGGGTCCTTGCCTCCAACATTTCCCTGCAATGGAAAATATTCCTCCATGAAAGGGAAGGAAGCACTGATACCGGCTACAGTGTGATGGACCTTGAAAATGCTATGCCAGGAAGCCAGACACAGAAAGCCACACGGCGTATGATTCCATTATTTGAAATGTTCAAGCCAGGTGAATGCATAGAGACGGAAAGTAGATTAATGTTCACCAGAGGCCAGGGGGAGGGAAGAAGAGGCAGCGGCTGCTCAAAAGCACAGGGCTTCTTCTGGGGGTAATAAAAATATTCTGAAATGACATAGTGGCGATGGTTGTCCAGCTCTGTGAACATACCAAACCCTCGGAATCGCGCACCTTAAACGAGTGAATCTTGTGGCATGTATATCATATGTTGTTTTTTTTCCTGCCTCCCTCATCTCTGTGCTGCTTGCAGGGGCCAGGGAGAGCTCTCCGGGAGGAGTGGGGCCCAGGAAGAGGAGCATGCGGGATGTGACATGCTGCAAACTGCAAGCAGACAAGGACATTGTCTCTCAACTCTGTCTCTCTGGGAGAAAAGATTAAAACAAGAGAGGGGGCCCAAGCAGATGACAAACCCAGCAGGTGACAGATAAGGGGCCGGTGGGGTCTGGGGAGGGTCGGGGTGGGGGAGGCAGCCAGCACCCACGCCAGCCGGTCCGGAGCCCGGGAGGCGCAGCTCACGTTGTGCAATAGGTGGACTCCTGAAATCTAAAATATCAACCATCGATTAATGCTGGGCGTGTGTTTAGAAGAGCTGACAACTAAAAGAGAATCCTATAGTGAAACAGATTTTATGATAAATCAGAGTCACCCAGGGATTTCTCCGTTGGATAAAACAAAATTTTTTTAGCAGGGTGTATGGTATACCTGGTTCTTTCTGGTTTAGTGATTGAGTTCATTAAGATCTGTTAATTGCATACCGAGTGCCAGACACCGCGTTTGCATTCCTCACCCTTGAGGCACAAGCAGCAGGAGCTCAGTCCTGTCCTGGACAGCCACCAGGCAGGGGCCAGTCACACTCTGGCCACGCGAGTAGCCAGACTGCCCATCGGGAGGCAGGGTGGGGAGGGGCGCGGGGATGAAGGCCTCGCACTCGCATCCTGGGACCCCCAATGCGCCAGCGTCCCCCACGGGAGCGGCTCCGGCCAGCGAGTGCTCAGTGCAGCTGCGCAGGAAACCCCGTGGGGCTGTCGCTGCCCAAAGGGGCCCCAGCAGTGACTCTCCCTCCACGATGAGCGCAGTGCAGGTCCCCCTCCCGCGTCACAGAACAGAGGGCGGAGGGCCACCGCCCACGGGGAGGACAGAAGGGTTAAGTCCTTCCCGGGGTCAGAGACGACCCTGAAGGCAAAGCCAGTGTGCAGGGCCCCTCGTTTATAGCCAGCAGATAGGATCTCCGTGCTCAAGTGAAACTGCAAGTCGAACGAACGGCACCCAGAGTTCCCTGCGCAGGTGGACGCGGAGGAAGCGTGGGCGTGGGAGTCACGGGAGGAGGACACTTCCAGATGATCTTCCTGTCGCCCCATCTGGCCACGGGTCTCAGGGTCCCCCTGGTGAGAAGGTGGAGACGGTGTGTTGGGGGCCCCACCAGAGCGTCTGTGGGATGTGGCAGGATGAGCAGGACTCTTCTGCACAGGGCCAGTCTCGAATACCCGGCCACCTCCCTCCCGGGTGCACACAGGGACAGCTCAGAAAGCCTCTCGGGACACTGCAGAGCTGTGGCCAGTCCCACGCACCTGCACAGGGTGCCCCCCAGACCCGCAGTGCCAGCAGCCCCGGCTGGCGGGCAGGTGGCTGTCCTCTGGCCAAAGGCTTCAGCAGGGCACAGGAAGCCGAGGAAAGCGGCTCGAGGACGCCAACACCTGTCACCTCGCACTGCACGAGGTCCCGAGGTGGGAGGTTGGGGGCTGGTTCAGTGGCTCCAGGGTTCAGGACTTTGACTCTCTCTGCTCTGTGCCTTCAGCACAGCCACCGGGTCATCGACTGTCAGCTCATGGTTCCGGCGTGGCTGCTGCACCGTTGGGCACCGCGAGTGGGCGTAACGGCGTCCACTGAAAACGGGACGCTTCCTCCAGTGCATCTCTTTGAAGCCTGTCCGAGAAGCCCCTAGAGACGGGGCCCCCTTGGCAGGCGACCCCAAGCCCGGCCCTGACCACAAGTCGGGGACAAGAAGGGCAGTATCTAGAAGGGTAACCACCCTGCCATAGGTGGCTCTCCTGACCACAAAGGGCGGGACTGGTGGCCAAGTGGCCGATCCCCGTAGACTCCAGATACTCGGGTTCCTGCACAAGAAGTTCAGGAGCAACCTAACTGTGTGATTTCTGTTGAAAAGTGGTCTGTGTGGCAAATTGGAACTCTTTGCCTGAAATTCTACTAATCTTGTCTTCAAACAGCTTTAAACTTGAGCGATTTTGCAAGCGGAGACAGGATAAGTCACGGAATTTACTGAGGAACCTGGTTGCCATTGTATGGTTTTGAGCAGAGGAGTGACATGATTCAACTTGCATTTTAGACGAATCTCCGGCTTTGTGTGGAGAATGGGCTGGGGGCAAGCGTGTCTGGAGACGGCCGCGGTGTGGCTGCTGCCCTTCCTCTGACAGGCACCTCTCGTTGGAGTGGTGTCACGGCAGCTGACAATGCAGGCCTGGGAGCCAGGCTGCCTGGGTCGGGGTCAGGACTGTGATCTTGGACACGCTGCTTAACCTTTGCGCCCCACTTCACTCACCCCTAGAATGGGGATCATAACGTTGCCTTCCTTGAGGAAGGAAATGGGATGTTTCCGTGAAGTGGGACGTCACTGTCCCAAGGGCCACACTTCCATCCTCACTTCCCTCTGGCCAGCAACATCAGCACCACCTGGAAACCTACTGCAGATGCAGACTCAAGCCCCGCCCCAGACCTGCAGGTTTGGAAACTCGAGGGGTGGGGCTGCCAGAGAAATTATAGGACACCCAGTTAAATTTCAACTTCAGACAGACAGTAAATACTAACCAGTGCAATATTTGGGATGTGCTTATATTAAACAAACTTTTGTTGTTTATCTGAAATTCAAAGTAAACCTCATGTTTATATTTTTATTTGCTAAATCTGGCAGCCCGGGCCGGACGCGGTGGCTCACGCCTGTAATCCTAGCTCTCTGGGAGGCCGAGGCGGGCGGATTGTTCAAGGTCAGGAGTTCGAAACCAGCCTGAGCAAGAGTGAGACCCCATCTCTACTATAAATAGAAAGAAATTAATTAGCCAACTGATATATATAGAAAAAATTAGCCGGGCATGGTGGCGCATGCCTGTAGTCTCAGCCACTCGGGAGGCTAAGGCAGGAGGATTGCTTGAGCCCAGGAGTTTGAGGTTGCTGTGAGCTAGGCTGACGCCACGGCACTCACTCTAGCCTGGGCAACAAAGCGAGACTCTGTCTCAAAAAAAAAATAAGTCTGGCAGCCCAGTCTGGGGTGGGGTCCTGCAGTATGTGTTTTAAGAGGTCCCCTGGGTGATCCTGGTGGTTGCTAACGTTTCAGAACACTGACCTTCCTCGTTGCTAGTTCTGGGGGTTTGCAAGCTTAGCGCAGGGGCTGGCACGTGGCTGGTGCCTGAAGTTGTTGCCATCACCACCGAGCACACGGTGAAGCCAGGGGACTGAAGACCCGGCTGAGGCGCCTGTGGTGTGGTCCCCCCATGAAGGCTCTGGTGCTGGCATCCTTGGAGATTTCCAAAGTGCATGCATCCAGTTCCCTGACATCATTCCACTCCCTCTTTTGGGTTCACGGCGGGCAGAGGAAGGGGGAGCCCATCTTCCCCCTGGGCTCAGGAACGTGGAGTCACAACAACTTCTCTAATTCGGTACCCAGCGAGGTGTGACATCTACAGCCCAGCTGGCCAACGCACTGCTAGGGAGAGCAGGTTTGTGTGTGGACTGTTCTGGTCGGTTTTGCCCAGTGCTTGCCAGGCCTGAGGGGGTTAGGTGTGGGGGGTCTGAAGGAATCATGCTTGCAGATGTGAACTTAGGGGGTCAGAAAATGAGGCTGAAGCATGTTAGTGAAGACAGCAAGGAAGGCACACTTCTTGGCTTCCCTGGAAATAGCAGGCACGTATATCCTAATTACGTATTGAATGAATAGATTAAGCGTGTCCATCCACCGTCTTCCAGCCCACTGTGCGGATGAATGGTGCCAATCTGTGAGACAAGTTAGAGATCTTATGCAAAATCATCATCTGAGTAGCTGTCAGAATGTCTGAAAAATATTAATTATCACGTTAACTTGGCTCTGGGAAATAAACACGGAATTTAAATATCTAGTAGCATGCAGAGTACACCCAGCCCCACTTACAAACAAGTATCTTCTCAAGATGTCACCGCTTCCTCGGAGCCTAACTGTTAGCACACACAGATTGCTCCCTGGCAGCGACTTAACATGCAGGCAGGGGCTGGAATTAAAACATCTCCACTCTCCTGTAGCCAAATGGTCGTTCTAATTATAGCATTCAGACTGACATGCATATTTATTTGCTCATCTCTAGCCTTGGCTTGTAATTAGGAGTTAGTGCGCTCTACCTTAGAAATGGGTGACAAATCATTACAATGTGTTCTGGGGCTGTGGATTAGAGCAGGTGGTTAAGGAAGCTGGGTGTCATCCATTTCTATAATTATGTCATCGTGTTACATTCAACGTACGTGGCCAGGCACCGAGGCGGGCACGCAGGGAATGCAGCCTGCTGGTCTAGACCCCTGGGAAATGGAGGCTCTTGCACACGCGGCACCTGCCCTTACCTGCTGCTGACCCCAGAGAAGCCACTCCCAACCTGGCTGAGGGGTTCAGGGCGCCACTTTTGCGAGCCTTTATCTGTCCTCCTAGTCTAGCAAATAGCGGGTACTCGGCACACATCTGTGAAATGAACAAAGTGTGTGAGTAAACGGATCAGTGAATGAAAAGCAGCACCGGCCACACTTGCAGATCTTCGTTTCTGACAACAAGTCTCTTACTTGTGATGACAAACCTGTTAGGGAGGCAGAGAGTTCAAGCCCTGCACCCCTCGTCTAGGGTCTAGCTGGGTGATCCCAGGCAAATCACTAAGTTCCCCGAGCCTCCATTTGCCTACCTGTGAAATGGGGTGTGACGATGTTTGCTGCACGTGGCACTGGGAGAACTGAGTGAGGTGACATGTGTAAGCACCTGGCACCGGGCGCTCAGCAGAGGGCGGTCCTCGGGACTTACCCGGGCCCCGCCCATCCTTTTCCAGCCAGTTGGTTGCTGAGTTTATTCGAAGCCACTACAGGTCAGCAGTGGGTCTGGCCGGGTCCTTTCTGCTGCTTCCGGGCACACAGAGCATATTGTCACTGTCTTGCCAAACTGTCCTTGTTTCTTCCTCACACGTGTCCCTCGTCCCCTGGCTGGTGCCCGGGCAGGAATGGTGGTTCTCTCGCCAGCCCAGTGCCCCACGGTGGCAGCCTTATGTTCTGTCCCCCGTGTCACTTCCCCCACCTCTCCACAATAGGGCATCAAGGAAAAATCCAGAAAGGCTCTCCTCTGAGACCCAGGAGAAATCTTCTCGTCCCTAGAGAAGCCCAGCACTGCTCAGAATCTCGCACTCTCCTTTCCACGGATGAGCCGGCCACTCTAGCAGAAAGTCCTAAATGCAACAGGTGCTCGTCGGCACCCCTGCCTGCCAGAGGACGTCGTCTCTCATGCCTACGGGTCGCTCTGCTTTTACTATTTGCCACTGCCCTAGGGGGAGGGCACCCACAGCACTGAGGGCAGCTCCCCTGTGGCCCGGGGGCCCTGGACTGACCCTCTGCCTCACCGTTCTGGAAACAGGAGTGAGCGTGAGGTCCAGGGTAGAGGGCGGATATCAGCGACCACTCTCCCCTACGGGAACTTCAGACACGCTCAGGACCCCCCTGGCGCTGCCTTGTACCGGCCCTGGCTTCCACGTGCCGGGCAGCAAGCAAAGAGATGCTTCCTGCTGAGAAGGGCGTTTCTGATTGGTCCCCGAATTCGATCTCCATTTGGGAGTGCCACATTTTACAACCAAGTCGTCTAGTTTATCAAAAACATGTAACTAACAGTACCCCCTGAAATTAATGCCATTTGGGGTCTCCCAGAAAAGTCTAGTTTTTCTCAAACAGTGTTTCCCACAGCTCCGATGGGGTCCAGAGATGCCTTATTGGGGCCTCTGAGGTTCTCTAGGGGAATGTTGACGTCATGTCTTCATGTGATGCGGGTCTGAAAATATCGGTGTGCACAGATTCTGGGGCACCCGGTTGACCCCTCACAGCCGAGGACGGCCACTCGCCACTCCCCCACTCATCCTCCCTCGCCGATCCTGTCTGACCCTGCGCCGGGGGCACAGTGACGATCAAGACACCAGGGCCCCGTCCTGGGGGCCTCCAGGCTAGGGGACGTGGGGCAGTGGGAGCAGGACTCGGAGCTGTCACACCGGGGTGTTCACTGTGCTCCTTAAATCTTGTCCCCAGCAGCCGTCTGGGCCTCGAGGCAGGGGTGAGGGAGACTCACTTCTGGAAGGAGAAAGGTGTGGAGTAGGGAAACATTGGCCACGGAAGAGAAAGGGCAGGTGCGAGCCCTCGGTGGGAGGGAGGAGGGGAGGAGGCAGTGGCAGGCGGGGTCTGGAGCCCCCCTCCCCCCAAGGGAGCCGCCTGGGGAGCCTCACAGGCAGAGCCAGGCCTGGCCCTGATTCCCACTTGGGACTCTTGGAGACCACCTGCCCTGCCCCACCAGGCCCCGTCCTGGGCCCCCCCTTTGCAAAGGGGTAAGTCAAAATTATTGTCACAGTGGGACTGTATGTATATCCAGTGAAACTATCATTCAAAAATAATGAGAAAAACCATCAATCCAAGAATGGATTAATAAAATGTGGTATATGTCTACCATGGAGTACTATTCAGCTCTAAGAAACAATGGTGATATAGCACATCTTATATTTTCCTGGTTAGAGCTGGAACCCATTCTACTAAGTGAAGTATCCCAAGAATGGAAAAACAAGCACCAGATATATTCTCCAGCAAACTGGTATTAACTGAGTAGCACCTAAGTGGACACACAGGTACTACAGTAATAGGGTATTGGGCAGGTGGGAGGGGGGAGGGGGGCGGGTATATATATACATAAGGAGTGAGATGTGCACCATCTGGGGGATGGTCATACTGGAAACTCAGACTTGTCGGGGGGGCAGGGCATTTATTGAAACCTTAAAATCTGTTCCCCCATAATATGCAGAAATAAAAAATAAAAAAAAAGTTCACCAAAAAAATAATGGGAAAAATAAAGATATTTACAGACAAATAGAAACTAAATGAATTTATCAAGAGATCTTCAATAAAGAAAATTCTAAAGGAATTCCTTCAGAAAGAAGAAAATGAACAAAAAAGAAGGTCTGAGGTGAGCAAAGAAAGTAGTAAATATGTCAGTAAAGCTTAAAAAGCACTGACTTATATAATTAATTTGAAGGATTATAAAAACAACAAGGTGGACCTAATATATTGGGCAAAACAACCATGTAAAATTGGTTAAGGTGATTATAGTAAACCAGTCTAAAATTTTTATATTTTTGGACAAAACAGAGAGGATAGAAAAATTGCAGAACTTCAGAAATTGAGTTAAGTACATATGTTAGAATTTTAAGGAAAAGCGCTAAATAATTAGGCAATTTTCAAAGAGCCAAGCAAGAAAAAACACGGTTTGTAACTTTCAAAATAATAGAAAAAAGAAATGGAACTTTCAAAAGGCAAGATAAACAAAGTATAAAAGTGTAGAAAAAATTTAAGGTATCAATAATTGTAATAAACATAAATGAAATCAGTAGTTAAAAGACAGAAGTTGTCTAACTTTTTTTTAGAACAGCCTTATGCTGTTTACAAGAAACGCAACTAAAACTAAGAATTCATGTTTAAAATAAACTGATGGAGAAAGATATGGCAGGCAAATATTTACCAAAAGAAAATCAGTATAAATATATTAATAGGAGAACACCTGTGTGCTTTGAGAGACAGCAAACCCACTACCCAGTGGTGAAGGCACAGCCACAAGGGGTGGCAGCCTTGAACCCCACACGCCTAACGACTCAGCCTCCGATTAAATGGAACACACCCTTTCAGGACCCCGTTTCCCATTCACAGAAGGAGGACCAGACGCTTAATCAACAGAGTTGTGAGCACCAAGGAAACGCTGAATGAGAAAGTGAGTCATTAAAGTGGAAAGTCTTGCCTAGAGCAGCGGTCACCATGAAGGGCAAAGACGCCACCCTGTGCCGGGGCCAGGATGGACGGGGCAGCCCTCCTGGAGGCCTTGAGGTCAAGGATCTTCTCCCGCCCCCAAACCGCACACCTGCCGGGAACGTCGCTAATACGTCAAGGGTTTCACAGACACCCTGAAGGACGCCCCTAAACTTTTCAGGATTCCCAAGGTCACTGATACAAAGAGTGAAGGCAAGACCTCCAGAGCCCGCGTGGCGGGAGGGCTGCTGGGAGAGACTGGGGCTCACGGTGGAGGAAGCTGACTCGCTGGAGGGCTGAGCCACCCTGATGACGGGACAGCTGTCGTGAGTGATGGGTTTTGTCCTCAGGCGTTCTGGGGGTCGGAGTGGAGGCGGCGAGTGGAGCTCAGGGTGGTGTGCCTCTCGCTAAGAAAGGCATTTCCGAAGGGAGAGCCCCTGGCATGTCACAGGTGATCAAACAGTCCAGCAGAAGCCCAGGGGCGACACTGAGGAGGGGCCGCTGCTCTGAGCAACGCTGGGCCCGGGGCCACAGTCGCCCTTCCCTCCTTAGAACGCAAGGACCCAACAGGGAAGGGTAACGTGTGGGGGCACTCTTCCTCCCTTCCTTCCGTCCATCCACCCGCCCTTCCTTCCATAACTGTGTGCACAGTACCTGCGACGGGCCAGGCATCACTCCGGGTGGAGATGCGGCTACAGCATTTTACCCCCCGTGCGGGAAATAGACAAGGAACAAAGCAATTGAGAGCAAAAATGATAAGAAGAAAGTAGAGTGGTGACACAGAGGCTGGGAGAGCTGCACGAGGAGCTCGTCTGCACAGGCAGACACTGGAAAGGACGATTCCCATCTGAGACCCGAGTGACAAGCAAGAGCCCAGCACAGGCCAGAGAGTTCCAGGGCACAAGAAGCCCAAAGACGGAGGGTGGGACCCGCGGGTGGGACCCGCCCGCCCGGCGGAACCCGCCCGCCCGGCGGAGCTGGCGCACAGGCAAGGACAGGTGCAACCTCAAGGCCTTGCTAGCCAGGATCTGTATAACTGAGAAAGGGCAAGTTGGCCCTGTGGCAGGCAAACTGAGACAAACACGGTTTCCAGCAGGACACGGATGAAGGCAACAGAACAGAGGGACAAGGAAACCCAGGCAAGACCACACCGCAGCAGCAGGAATGACCGGCACTCCCTCCTTGGACTCACTCAGCACACGGCCACTGCCCAGTTGGCCTGCAGTTCCCCAGCACAGCACTCGCTTTCTCCCCTGCTGAGACAAGCCAATTCCACCCAGCGCTAGGGACTGCAGGGATGTCCCTGTGGGTATTCTGCCTGGTGGGCTTCAGCATCACAATAACATTAGCCACCATTATGCCTACCGGATGCCACACAATCTGCCAAGAACTTTACGCACAACTTAAGGCATTTCATTTTTGCCAGAATCCCAAGGGGTGACTGTTGCAATCATTATATGTTGTCATTATCCTTCTTGGGAGCAGGACTGGAGCTTAGAGAGGGGACGCCACAAAGGAGTGAGGCAGAGGTTCAGACAAGTCCGCCCCACAGAGAGCCTGGGCTCTCCCCACTGCGCCCTGCCCGCGCTGTGCTCGCTCCACAGCCCTCTGCAAACGCTGCCCCGGGCAAGCACAGCCGCTGTCGGGATTGTGTGTGGGGGGGTAAAGAGCCAGCTCCCTCACTGAGGTCTGACCCCCAAGTGCTCGCTCTCAATCACCATGGTTTACCGCCTTTCCACTTTCCAAGTCACTAAGTGAATTTCTGTCCTGATGCTAAATGCGGGAGGCAGCCCTTGCTAGCACACTCGATCCCCGGAGAATTTGCAGCATATGTAAATGCAAACACAGTCTCATTCCCAATAGACACTAATCACCCTAACAAGAGCAGGGACTCCATTCAGACACATGATTAGAGCTGATGACACCCGAGCAAACATCTCCCTTCAACTGTGCAACTGCGACACTTTAAAGAGCACCCGGGCCACGCCGAGCTTTCCCAGTTCCCCGGGGACCCTTCCCGAGTCACAGATTCCTCACATGCCCGTTTGTAGAGCCAGCATGTCTTAGGAGGCAACAATTGACCTTTGCAGTAATCAAAACAAGGCAGATATTGGCAAAATAATAGCAGGAAATGGAGAAAGTTCCATCGGCAAACAAACTATTCTTCCACCCAATTCGGTTTGCAATCCCAGAGCTAACTCTCGCATCCCTCACTATTTGCTGTAAATTTTACTTCCTCCTCAAAATCAGCCAGACACGTCCCTTTAACAAAGCTTCCCTGCCTCCTAGCTTAGAAAAGAGCAGGAGATCCTACTTGGAAAGAGAGTAAAGCGTGGAGGACAAACATCGGCCGAGAAGCATTTGACTTGAGACCGACTCCCAGCCATACAGCTTGCCAGGCAGGTCCCTTACACTCCCGGAGCCTCTGCTTCAAGCTGGCGTAAAATCCTGTGCACTTCCCAGGGTTACGACAAAGACAAAGCGAGACGATAGCATAAAATCACCGGGCACAGTGTCAACGTGCAGGTCCCTCTCTCGCCACTCGGGCTTTGAAGCCAGAGTCTCCTCTGCCCCGTCCCCACCCCACCCCTGCACCGACCTCTGCCCTCCCAGGACCTGCACCTCTCTGCAAACCAAGGATGGGATGCCCTTGAGTTCTTTCCTCCTTCCCTGGCTCCCGACCCTCATCCACAGAGGTGACAACATTCACGTGGCCCTGCCACATCTGCTCCTCACACGTCAAGAAGCAGGGCTCTGGCAGTGCCTTGGAGCACAGCGCCAAGAGCTCCACGGTGGAGTTTGCCCTGAGACCGAGCGTGAGCGCCCACTCCACCGTCTCCACCCTGAACCCTAGTTTCCCCATCTGCAAATAGAGACGGTAACCCCGATCTGTACCAGGTGAGGGTCTCCAGAGAAACAGAACCAATAGAATGGGGGGCGGGGTGTTATTACAAGGAGTTGGCTCATGCAGCCATGCAGTCGGCGGGCTGGAGACCCGAGCAGAGTCGCTGTTTTAGCCTGAGTCCAAAGGCAGGACGAGAGCAAGTCCCAGCTCAAGCAGGCAGGCAGGGGGAGCCCCTCTTACCCAGCCTTTGCGTTCTGCTCAGGTCTTCAGGTGACTGGCGAGGTCCCCAGGGAGGGCCAGCCACGTTGCTCAAGCTACAGATTCAAACGTGCGTCTCATCCAGAGACACCCTCAGACACACCCAGAATAGTGCCTGACCAAATGTGCCACCTTGGCACAGTCAAGATGACGAACAGAATGAACTGTCCCACCACTCGCCTGGTTGTCGTTAGGCGTCAATGAAACAAAGCATTCAAGTGGTTATCCAGGTATGGTCCCTACCACTGTCATCATTACTGTAACAGCAGGACACGAGCACACCTGAGTCTCAGAGCCAGATGGAGCCAGCTGCCATGTCCACCTGATGGCCTCCTGTTCCCCTGTCTCTGCTGACTGGAAACACCTGCCAGTCAGTCACCTTTGTGACCATCCCCATTCAGCCCCCTACAGCCTCACCTGAGGGCCCAGCCAAGGCCAGGGGTGGCTTCTGCTCAGCAGCAAAGGGCAGTGCCAAAGGGGGCTCTGGACCAAGTGGCAGGAGGGCCTGGGGCCAGGAAGGGCTCCCTGTGGGGAAACAGTTACAACCACGCAGCCAGGGCCTCCTTAGAAACCCAACCAGAGGAAGGTGGGCTGATCTTGACCAGGTGTGAATACCTGAACCACCCCATGGCTACAGCCCCAGAGCCTCCACCCCTCCACACCCCCCCCACCTCTCCACCCTACCCCCACCACCTGACACCCCATGCTGGCAGCCCCCAACTCCTCCAGAGCCCCGTGGGCTGGGCCCAGAGGGAGGCACTACAGGCTCAGAGACCACCAGGGAGACACAGCCAGTGGCCAGCTCGAGCTCTCCGGAGTGGAGGGTGGGCTGCCTAGCTGTGAGCTGGGTGGAGCCTGGCCTGGGGGTGAGGCCTGACTGGCCAGCCTGGGGCTCTGGGGCTCTGGGGCACCAGCCTGCACGGGTCAGCGGGGTGTGGGTCAGTCCTGGGGCTCAGAGGGGGCTTAGAAGGCCAAAGGCAAGGTGGCTGGGCCCGTTATTATAGTATATTATGTCCCCTTGACTTGGTGGCAAAAGCACACAGCCTCATAATTAGAAATCCCTTGGGCCACCTGAAACCACAGAGTTATAGCCAGAAGGGACCTTGACATCGCATCTTTCAGACACCACAGCCCTCATCTGGGCTGGTCTCCAGCCTGGGAGTGCTGACTCAGCTGTGGAATCCGGATCTCCTGTCCCCAAGACTGCCCTGCACCTGCACAAGGCAGCCCACCCCCTGCCTGGCAGTGCCTGCACCCCCTGTCGCCGATGTTTACAACACCACGCTGTTCACCAAGGGCTCTACGCTGAGCACCGTTTCCCCAGGCGCACTACTGGGTTCCTTCAGGGACACCTTCTCCCCACATTGCACTCATTTCCTGGTTTTGACCAGAAATGCCACAGAGCCCCAGACCTTAGGGACCAGGCGTCTTTCAGCCTCGTGGGATGGATGGACTCAGAGGTGATGCAGGATGCGCAGCGACGGGCTGCCCCCTGCTGCCTCTTGGCTGTGTTGCATGCACTGCCGACTTGGCCACGCCACCCAGCGCCGCTCTGATCTTCAGGAATATCCCCGACAAATACTTTCTCCAAAAATGCATTCAGCTGCCCATCAGCGGAAGTTGCAGAATAAAGAAAATAAAGACCATGTGCCAGAATATTTTTTCCAATGCTTAAAATTTCCCCAACTCCCAGGAATCTAGAGTCTTCAGAATAGAAACCATTGAGTTTATATTTTTGACAGCCGAAGTAAAACCGTTTACATGGAATGGTTTTCCTCTGTAAATAATAACTTAAGAGGAGACCGGGAACTATAGTGA
This sequence comes from Microcebus murinus, assembly GCF_040939455.1. Taxonomy (NCBI): domain Eukaryota; kingdom Metazoa; phylum Chordata; class Mammalia; order Primates; family Cheirogaleidae; genus Microcebus; species Microcebus murinus. Next base: position 8,274,221 of record NC_134106.1, read on the forward strand.
GAGGAGATCCTGGTAATGGTGGCACATTTCTTGCCATGGTTGTCTGAGCCCCCAACTTCTCCCCCCGAATCACACACGATCAGCTCCACCCACAAGGCTGTCATGATACTTCCATGAGAAATGCGAGTGAGTGCACTTTTAAACCTTAAACGCTATACAACTGCTATTTTTAATGTAATTATCTATCAGGGAATTTTAAAATCATCTCCCATAGGCGCGATTGGATTGAAAATGTGGCGCGTCTAATTGCTGAAAATTATCAGGGAAGCTCCTAGGGAAGAAAATAGTAGTCAAGTGCTCGTCACTCAGTGCCAGCTCCGCAGCTCCACAAAGATTGTCCATAATCTATCCCAGAAGAAGTCTACATCCATATATTCTGTTATGGATTGAACTGAGTTCCCCCAAATCTTACACTGAAGTCCTAATCCCCCGTATCTCAGAACGTAGCCCTACTTGGAAAGTGTGATTGCAGGTGTGATTAGTTGAGACAAGGCCATACTGGAGCAGGGCGGGCCCCAATCCAATATGGGTGTGACGCTGCTACGCACCAAGGACTATCAAGGGTCGCCCAGAAACCAGCAGAGCAGGGGGAGAGGGCCAGAGCAGAGTCTCTCTCACAGCTTCGGAAGGAACAAACCCCACCAGCAGCGTGATCTTGGACTTCTGACCTCCCGAACCCGTGCGATGATAAATTTCTATTGTTTCACTACCCAGTTTGTGGCCCCAGGGAACTGAAACGTAATCCAAGAAAGACTTTAACAACTTAACTATTGAATAATCTTTATCAAGGGGCCTAGTGGATTAGGGTCGGAGCATAGACTAGAACACATTTCTCTGGACTCCCAGTACAGTGCTCTCCCCACCACCCCGAAAGACCATTTCTTACAAGTTAACATGATTTTCTTAAAGGAGTTCAGTTTTAACTCACAAAGAGATTTTTTAAAAGACAGGAATCAGGAAAGCTGGGTGATAAAAGTGAACAAAATTAAAACTTTATAAAAATTTTCTTTAACCTGAATAAATTATCATATTAAAAGGGCAAACCACTTATATGCATAGTGTAGTTTTAAATTATTAAATAATATATGCTGTCGTATTCAAATACCACAAAAATACAAACTAGAAAGTGATACATCCCATAATTCTTCCTAAAGACATCCACTAGACACAGGTGCACTCATTAAGTCAGGCTTTTCCCAGCCAACACACGTGCATAATAACGAAAACAGAATCATACCACATGTATGGTTTATAACTTGTTTTGCTGTTGTTTTATCATTTGTTTTGCTTAACATTATATAGATGACATCTTTACAAGTAATTGTGTATCAGCCTTGCAAAATGACCTCCTCCCTAAGTTATTTTTTGTTCTCTTCCCCAGTAGCTCAGACTTTCAGAGCACTCAAGCCTAACGAGCAGAACACTGTAATCTTCTTGCTTAACCAACTTCTCCACAAGACTTCCTGATGCCTCTCCATCCATCCCCAACAGCTGGCTCTTAAATGAGACCACCTGCAGACCCCGTGACTTCAAACTCCACCTGCCCTGCATTCCACAGCCCACTATAAAAGCCCAGTAGCTCCCGACTCCCAGTTGATGTCAATCAGCTGCAATAAAGCCCTTTCTTCCCTGACAATGCTCATTGTCTCAGTAACTGGCTTTCTGTGCTGCACGTAACCAGACCCAGGCTGTGCTCCTGTGGGGTTCCGTGACAACGGGTGTTATAAGGGCACCACAAGTAATTCAACCCGTCCCCTACTGATGACCATTTAGGTTTCTTTTTCTTTTTCTTTTTTTTTTTTTTTTAGTAATAACACTGCAGAAAATATCCTCAAATAACTTTGAGCCTTGGTATGAGGTTTTTTGCAGAATAAATGCCTAAAAATGGAAAAGCTCATATCATATGTGTGTGGTGGTTTTAAAGCACATCCACAAATTATTTGACGCTTCTCCCATCCAAGGTGGATCTTCATTCTCTCCTCCTGTATATGGGCCAATACTAGTGCCTGTCTCTAATCAACAGAATGTAGTGGAAACGGCACAGGGTGGCTTCTGTGGTTAGGTTAGAAAAGGTGATGCAGCTTCAGCCTGGCTCCCTCTTTCTCCGACACTCATTCTTGAAACCCAGCCACCATCTAGGGGGAAGCCCAAGCCACGTGGAGAGGCCCCAGCTGACCAGCAGGGACGGCAAAGGTCACAGCTGATGGCACAACTTCCGCCCTTTGGGTGAAGAGCTTTCAGCTGGCCCCAGCCCCGTCTCATCATTTTATACCGAAATAATTTACCTTCAAAAGAAAATGAAAGAAATACATGTCGTAGCAATGCTATCCTTAGCAAAGCCTGCTTGCATGGTCGGCCCTTGGCTGGTGTCTGGGAACTTGGATTTGGGGAGAATTCCGACCGTTCCCTGATACGGATGGCTCACTGTGCCTAAACTGTTTGTGCAAACACTATGATTTATGCCGAATTCTGTTTTCCTTCTGGGAGTCTAGAATCTTGGTAGACACTAGGCAGAGGGTGCCTCTGTGACCAGCCCCTACTAAAAATCCCACGTGCTGAGTCTCTAGTGAGCAACCTTGGTGGATGACGTTCCATTCGTATTGTCCCAACACGCTGCTGGGGGGGTAAGTGCAGCCTGCGTGACTCCCCTGGGAGAGGACTCTGGAAAGCTCACACCTGGTCCCTTTGGTTTTGCTCTGCTTCCTTTTGCCGTTAATAAATCACAGCCTTGAGTGTCACCGTATGTTGAGTCCTGCGAGGGTCCTCCCAGCCAGTCATCAAACCTGGGGGGTTCTTGGGGACACCGACACACCACGCAGCTCCACTGCGGCAAGACTGCAGGGAAGCTGACACACTCAGAGGCTGCTGGTAACACGTACGTACGTGGGCTCGGCAGCTCTGCTCTACACGTGGGAAGTCATTCAGATGTTCCTTTCCAGTGACTCCATAGTCCCATCCCGGGACCGTGTCCTGTCACAACTATTCAACAGAAGGAAAGAGAGACAACGATATTCAAGAATTCAAAGATAATGATAACCTGAAAATAAAATAAGATAAATGCCCAAGAATAGGAAAAATGGTTAAGTAAATTATGGCACATCAACTCTAATAAACCGATTAAAATGAGATGTATAAAAATAATAAAGAGAAACATGAGAAGGTGCTTCTGATATGTTTAACCCTTTACATTCGCTTGCTTTTTTTCTCCATTCCTTTATTCTACTTGGGATTTAATTTTTTAAATACCCCAGATTTTACAAAGCACGGCAGTAGAACAAAAAACTGGAGTTTCTTTTCATACAAACTTATTTATTTGGACTTTTTTATATTTCAAATTATTGATACATTCAAAGAGTAATTTTAATCTCTATAATTTTTGCTAACCATGTCGAGTCACACTCAGCATCCAAGTGCAAAGGGTTAAAAAAATTTAAGCTGAGACAATATGGTAGGTTCATTGACAGCAACTATACGACAAACAGGAAGGTCAAAGTGACTATATGTAAAAATGAAATGTTTGGGGCCAGGCTTCAGGAGGAAGGTGGGGGTAGGTTTCCCATAGATAAATTGGTTTTTTTCCTTAATGTTGCTGTTCTAGTGAACTAGGAAGCTTTCTGGGGACTTGCTAGGAGCAGCTGCCCAGGAATGACCTGTGGCCCTGAATTCTTTGACTGTCACCACCTGTTATGACGCCGTCAAGGTGTGTGCATGGGAGACGGGGAGATGGCATTTAGCCAAAATTTTTTTCCGGGGAAGTGGAGGTCTAGGGGTGAAAAGAGTGGTTCAAATACACAAATATTTCCCCTGCCCTCTCCTCCTACGGACCGCACCCCATCTCCAAAGCCCTAGCTCCTGGGCCCCACGCCCTGCAGCGGGAACCGTCCCTTCTCCCGCCAACTAGGGAAGGGGCGGAGTCTACAGGAAGGGGGCGGGAGTACCAGAGCTGGCCCCGCCCACACCTGCGGCGCGGGGCGGGGCCTCGCTCCACTCTGTGCTCCTTCTTGGCCTAGCGGGGCCCCGCCTGTCGCTGCACACCTGTGCCGGGCTGGGAAAGGTCTACCGCACCTACCAAAAGGTCCTAAACTCGCCGTGCCTTCTTGGGCTTGAAAAAAACTATTAAAAGACAACTCCAGCATCCTCCCAAATCCAGGGATTCTTGTCCTCTCCTGGAAAGACTTACATAAGCTTAGATCACAAAATGCGGGGTGAGGGGGGCAATGACTCGCTCAAGGGCACACAGCAAGTCACTGGCAGAGCGGGGCCTGGAACAAGGTGTCCTGATCCCCAGGTGCCCCTTAGAACTGGGGGTGAAGGGGGTCATGGGGGTTGGTCCTCCCAGGCTAGGGTGCGGTGAAGCTCCCCCACAGTGAATGTGGGTGCTTTTCCAGGAGCCGTGACATGCGGAAAGAGACTGGCAGGTGACTGGCCTGGACTGGCAGGTGAAATCTCTTTTCGTCAAACATTTTATTTTGGAAATTTTCAAACACACAGACAAGTTGAATGAACAGTAAAGCAAACACCCATACACCCATCACCTAGTTTCTATATTAACATCTTATTACATTTGCTTTGTCAAAAATCAATCCATCCTTTTGTCAGCCATCAGTCTAAAATGGTTTTTAAATTAAACTGTAATTTATAAAAGCCAACCTCCGTGGAAATATTCAGCATCTACAGACATCAGGAATTTGGCCGGGTCAGGAGGGCCCATTGCAGATGCCCTTGCTAGTCACTTGCCCTGCTCTCTGTCTCCGGAGCCTGCGGCCAGGGGACCTGGGCAGAGGTGTCTGAGCCAACCACATGGCTGGGCCTGGCCAGGCTTCCCAGGACACACGGCAAGGACCTTAAGGACACTGCCTCTTCCAGGGTAGCAGGCCCTTCCTGTGTCCCACACTGGCTCTTCCAGTGTGTGCCCTGTCTACACACACTCAGGGGACCCCTTCTGGGTGTTCAAGGAAGGTAGAGCTGCCACTCCTTGGGCATGCTGGGACCTGTCCTCGCCTGCTGGGGACACAGACACCTCTGAGTGCCACTCAGAAAAGCCTGCCCTGGGGCCCCAGCACACTGTGGCCATCCCAGCTGCTCTCCCGCCTGCACACCTCTGCCAGGAAAATGTAGGAGTCACTGGGTGCCAGCCTGTCTCATCCACACTGCGGGAGGAGGAACAGTGGGGAGACAGAGTCCCAGGCCCACAGCTCTGATCTTAGACCAGTGTTGTCCCAGAAGATCGCACCACTCAGCCTCTTCCCCTCTGGCAGGTGCCGAGAGAGGAAACTGGCTGCTCTCTCTGGCCTGGCCCCCAGCCTGGTCTCCTCCACGCCTGTGCCCTGCCCAAGCCCATGTCCCTTTCTGATGCTTCTGTACCCTGCGGCTCCCTTGGGGCTTGCAGCCCATCAGTGCCTCCCCACTGTGTGCAGGACAAGGTCCGAAACACCCCCGGGGGACTGTCCCCATGTGCCCTTGTGCCCTAGTCCTTGCCTCCTCCCTCCCACTGCTCCCCAAATACCAGGCTCTCTCTTGCACCCAAGCTTTTGCAGTATCCCACCTGGCAAGTCCTTGTCACCAGTGAAGTGCCAACTTCTTGCTGCAGATCCAGGTGAGGCACACAGGTGCCAGAGTGCAAGCTCAGCAGTTCCTTGGCTGAACTGGTGCCAGTGCCTCTGGGCGTCTATGTAGCATGGTTCTGTCTGTACTCAGTTGTTCACACGTCCCCTTTCCCAGCCATGCAAAGATAGGGAGCATCGTGCCCAGCTGAATCGGCCCACAGGAGAGCTTTGTGGAAAGAGTCATGAATCTGGCAACATGCACAGGGACTAGCAGGAAGCCCCGAGAACCGGAAGCGGAGAGCGCCCGGGGCAGAGTGACGAGAGCGTGCATGTGGGCGGTTGGCTGAGCCGGACCAGGAGAGGCGTGCTCTGTAAACTCTCGGGGCTTACAGATACACCAGGCACTAATAAAACATGTTCACTAACTTTCCCTCACCTGACGCATACTTATAACCCCTGCCACTACACTAATATCTGACCTACAATTCACAGAGCTCCTCCGTCCCCCATGTCACTTGCACCTCGCAGCATACGCGAGGGGGCAGAACAGGGCTATGTCTACCCTTCGTCTGCCAGATGGGGCAGGGACTGCCCCAGGTCAAGTGACGGGGCCTGCTTGGGATGCCCTGGAGTCTGGACTTTGCAGCCCTTCCCCTGCCCCACACCGTGTTGAGGCCTCCTGCCTGGGGTGGGGGTTACTGCGGAGCTGGGCATGGCACCCCATCAGGAACCCTCTGCACCCCACCCTCAGGGTTTGGATCACACACACACACACACACACACACACACACACACACACACGGCCTCACCCCTTCCTGCCACACTTAGAAGCTGTTCCCAGGACAACAGTCAACAGTTGACACAGGTGAAAGTTTAAAACACAGCTGGCCTCAAATGCCCTCCCCAGCCTGCGGGCCCCAGTCCCCATTGGCCACTCTGAGCTTGGGGGCTCAGGGGCAGCAAGGAGGACCCCTGCCCAGGCTCCCCAGGGGTGGCGGGGAGGAGGTGTCCCAGGAGAGGTGAAGCTCAGGGGCTGGCGAGTGCTCTCTTGCTCTCCCTTCCTCTCTCTCTCTGCCACAGACAGACACACACACACACACACCTGCGCTGGTGAGTCCCTGCCCTGCCCTCCTGGGACTGACTCCCTTTCTGGACCACACCTGCAGAGTCCCTGCCCCTCCTCCCTGCTCCCTCAGCCTGCCTGCAGGTCTAGGAAGCTTCTGGAGAAAGGGAGGTGGTGGGAAAATGATCCAGGCCAAGGGACAGAGAGCATGTAGGGGCGGGGGATCGGCCCACCCAGGCCGGACCTGAGCCTGGAATGTGGTAGGCTAGAGAGGCCGGCCAGATAGCCCAGGCCAGGCCAGCCCACCTCGCTCATTCTAACTGTCCCTCTCAGTTTAGACCTGTCCCTACGCCTGAAACTCAAACAGCTGGGGGAAGTCCTCGCAGGGAGCTGTTGGTCAGCCTGGGTGACAGATGCTGGCTGGCTGTCCTCGAGACAGGACGCCCCTTCATGCATTCATTCACTCACAAAGTACCCACGAGGGACACTGCAGGTACCCTGATTTGATCATTACGCCTTGCATGCTTTTACCAAAATAGCGCCTGCACCCCATATATATATGCAACTATTATGTATCCATAATGATTAAAAACTAAAAAAAAAAAAAATACCCATGAGCCGCTCTGCAGGGCTGCAGCAGGGGACAGCACAGGCCGTGTCTCCACAGAGCTCCGTTCTCAGGACAGGGCAGCAAAAGGCAGCAGAGAAATAACCAAGTACGAACTGTGCCTGGTGATATGAAGGGACCAACTTGGAGGTATTGGGTCCTCCCACAGGAAGCCTCTTGGAGGTGACATTAGGCTAAGATCTGAAATACAAAAAGGGGCCAAGAAAGGGGTTCGGTGCACTTACAAAACAAAATGCAGAATGTCCCTGTGGCTGAGGCACAGCTGGCCAGCCGTGGGGAGGGCCCCGGGACGAGGGTCAAGTGTGAGAGCCACCTGAGCACGCATAAAAATGTGGAGGACTTTTTCCAAACATAAGGAGGTCCCAAGGGTTTTAAGCAAAAGCATGACATGATCTAGGTTACATTTTAAAACGACCAGTCTAGTAGATCTCTAGAACTTACTCATCTTGCACAACTGAAACTTCATACCCATTGAGCAACTGCCCACTGCCCTCTCCCCCTGGACCCTGCCAACCATGCCTACCCTGGGCTGCCAGCTCAATGACCTGTCAACAGGAAGGAAGTCAGTCCTCAGTGACCATCCGATGCCCCCCAGCTATGAGATCTTTTCCCCCCACTAATCATTTAGAAATTGGCTCTATACTGGGATTTTGCTTAAAAGTGGCCAGTCTTGCTAGTTTGTTTCTAGAATTCAGGTTTTCTGCATTCTTGAAAACCGGACAGGCATTTCCCTTCTTCAGACCACGGGCCTCTTTCCTATCTGTTCACATGTTCCTGCGTGTGACCGGGGAGAAGGCCTCATGTTCTGTCACTTTCCCGGGTTACCAATTGTCTAGTCGCGAAAGTGTGAAATCAGTTAAGGTGACCAGAAAGGTTTCTACCCTCTCTCTCCTATGTGGAGATTGCAATTCCTACGAGGTGAGAAGTCTGGCAATAGAATGTATAGGTTGAACTGGAGTAACGCCAGGTGGCCAGTCAGATCATCTAGGTGGGGGAGGGCCAATCTGATTAAAGAACGAGCCCCCCATGTGGAATGGGTAGAATCAGGCGACACCCCCGGAGCAGGAAAGGGAAGGGAGAGACCGATGGTTAGATGACTCCTTCCTTTCCCTGGACCCGTGCCGGGCACTTGCACAAACGCACAGCCCCCGACAGTGCCAGCTGTGGTGTGGCCGGAGCAGGACGGGGGAGAGCTGCCTCCGACTAGTTCTGTGGCCCATGGAATCTCATGTTTGTTCATTTTGCATTCATATAATGTCATCAATCTTAAAATCGTTCGTTTTTATGCCTTGCTATATGCAAAGTACCTGTCCTTCTGGAGTGGTGTTTGTGTCTGCACAGCGAGGAGAAGGGCTGCACTAATGGCATCTCAGGGACCTTCTAACCTTGAGGTGTCACAGTCCAGCCGCAAGGCTGTGGGGATGGGGGCTGCGGGAGGGGCCGGTGGGCGGCGGGGTCTGGCCCTGAGCCAGGCGGGCAGGTCGCTGGTTTTCCCACGGCCTGGGGGCTGGGGCAGGCGCCCGCGGTGTTTCCAGACAGTGCAGGTGATTCTGTGAGGGCAGAATCGCGGGGACAGAGGCGCCACCGTCCCAGCTGGGGCCTGGCTGTGCGCGGTGAGTCAGGAACCAGCCTTCCAAGGCGCCTGGGAAATTGTCGCAAATGTACAGAGGATTCTGTCACTGCAGAGGCTGTCATTCCGTCACACAGACATATTTCTTGGAACATTCTAGTCGGGAACGCAGACGGCTGTCGGGGGCTCTGACGTGGATCGCCAGAGGAAGGCAGAGTGACGCGACCGCGGCCGGGTTCCACAGGAGACCCGCCTGGGCGCTCCACGGAGGAGAGCTGCAGGGCGCAGGTGAACAGCGCGGATGGAGGGATGGAGGCACCAGAGCAGCTCCCTAAAGCCACAGGGTCCTTCGGGCCCTCCCAGGGGACTGTTTCCCGTGGTGCTCCGCTGTGAGGGGCTGCGCTTTCCAGCCATCCTCGGATGGTCCTAGTTTGGTGGCACATCTTCTGGGAGGCGGGAGTGCTGCTGCGTCTCCTGTCACTGTCCAAGCCCTACATCCTCCACGCACCCTCCAGGCACCAGCCCCAGCACCTCACTTCCCGCTCCGGGACCTCTGTCCCCAAGGCGCCAGGGCTCGTGCCACCAGCTCCTCTGCCAGTACCACAAGCCACTTCACTCTGGGCACCTGCATTCCTCCTGTGCCCAGACACATGGAGCCCCTGTCGCTCTAGGCTCTGCAGGGTGGCCACCCGCTCCCTCGCCACCTCCGAGGAGTCTTCCAGGTCTCGCTCCTCTGGACTCCCACGGCCACCTGCGGCTTCCTCTCTGACACTGTCACCCACGCCTCAGGCGTTGGCTTGTTTGTCTCTCTCCCCAGCCACTGGGAGCTACTGGAGGCCAGGCGGCCCTGCGAGTGGCAGCAGATAGGTAACACTGGAGAGAAAACTCTGAACCTGACTGAAAAGGAGCGTTTATACAAGGCTAAGGAGTTTTGATTTTGTTCAACAAGTACAAGTCTTTCAGTTAGGGATTGGCATGTTCAGACTTAAGGAGATCCTAAACTGAGTACTGACAGTGAAAAAGGAGAGAAGAAACCTGGATTCAGAGAGGTTTCTTAAGTCTAAATAACTAGAATTGGGTGACTGGTTGGAAGGGGATGGGGGAGAAGGTTTGAGGGAAGTCTGTGTGCACTGCACTAATATCTAGCAGTTGGAATTGTAAATCCGAGATCCGGACACCAGCACACACTGCAAAGGTTTTGGAAGGATGCGCAATGCAAGTTTATCGTCAAGTAGCCAAGCTGGGGCTTGGATGCCCTGGAAGGCCTGCGGGTCTCAGCCTCCCAGTCGGGGAGCGGAAACCATAGCTGAAAGTTCCTTTATATTTAAGCATAGAAAAATAAATGCACACTAGGCTGTGATATGTATTAAGTGAATAAGTAATTATATCTAAGCTTGTGTGTTTTCTCAAATATTATTCTGTGTTTAGCACATTTGAAAAAAGTAATCGGAGTAGTTTCTTTACTTTTAAATTAGGGTAATTATCCACCAACCTACTCTTGTCAGTGTTTCTCAATGTTAACCAACTGCATCAGAAATCACCTCAGGTATTTTATTTAAAAATGCAAATCTTTGGGCCCCATCTTCCGTCCAGTCATATCAGAATCTCTTGAGATGAGTCCTGGTAATATGCATTATAGAGAGCACTCAGTAAATCACATGCACTACAGTTTAAGAACTGAGACTTTGGGGACCAGGGGAGTTTCTTGGCACAAGTTGATTGGTGAACAACCAACCACAGTTATTCATGATGAAAGGTTACTCCTAGTTTTAAAAACAAAGATGATTGCAATGTTACAGTCCAGGTTATTGGATTAGAAAGAAAAGACCACATATAACCCAGCACTAAGTCCAGTTTATTTAGCTGAGATACGTTGCTGATGCTACTTACATACGTACCTGGCAGCTTGTCCATAGTTTTTCATATGTACAGCATAGCTGTTGGTGACCCTTGGAGCAGGTCCTGCTGGAATTCAAAAAGCTGTGTTCTTACTATTTTATTCCCTTTTTATATCATGGCTTATGGAATAATGGTGGAAAAATGTGAGCTGGTAATCTAACCACTTTTGTGAAAGGAATATTAACAAATGCTGGGCTCTCATAGTTGTCAAGCAAAACTAGGCATCAGGATGGTCACGTCTTTATCTGGGGTATAGGAGTGATGAGGGGGAAGCACCTTGTGTCTTATTATCCCAAATACTATCTCTGTCTTCAGCTCTCTGGTATTCTGGAAAGGGTAGCTACCTGGCCAACAGATTGTATGTAATTCCATATAAAGGGAAAGTTTTCCCTGTGAGCTTCCATCTTAGTTTTAATCATACTGTTAACCATGAAGGGAAAGTTACAATGTTTACAGCATATTCAAAGTATGATTTCTAGGTCATAGCATTAAGCTGCAATTTCTAAAGAATGTTAGAGTATAAATTTGCAAACCTCCTATTGCAGATTGCTTGATTTGGCATTTAAAGACTGGGATTGGTCATTTGATGATGTTGATGGTGGTGATGATGATGACGATGTTTTTGATTTCTGAAGAAATAAATGGGGTAAATCAAAAAAAGAAAAATGAGTTATTTTAGTATTTCTACATAGTGCATGTGGTTTGCACTCGTGCTTTCATTATTTATGACTCGTTTTGAAAATTTATAAAGTTGCTAATAGTACATAATTTAAAAAGTCCTTTTCAGACAAGTTTCTAACTGAAATTGCCATGTTAAATATAAATGTGAAATGCTATGTTCAGATTCTTTATTGGCTATAAATTTCCAGTACAGTTGGAATTAAAATTTTTTATTTTAGGAATGAAACATGTAGAAACCACAAAAGGAGTTAATTCTGTGTTCATTCCATATTCAGAGGGAAAGTAAAATTTACAACATTTTTAAGTTTCTGCAACTGTACTAGTTTGTGAACATAGCATGGGATTCTTTTCTTTCTCCATCTCTGTCTGCTTCCTTCCTCTTTCTTTCCAACTTGCAAGAATTGAAACTATAAAAACTTTATAAGTCTAATAAGTGCTGTGAAATAGTTATTTCTGATTTGGCTTTTGTGTGTGTGATGCTCTGAAATGTTTGCTTTGTGAGAATTTAATGTTACTCTTGCTGAAGAATGTTAATAGTATTGCTGTGAAAACTCTTGTGCTTTTAGAAAATGTGAAATAGTTTGGTTAATAGTGCCTAAGGGAGATGTGAATGAAAGTTGAGCCTCATGACTTAAATCTTTTACATAGAATGGTTTTAAAAGAAGTACTGTGTGACTTAACCTAAGTAAGCATGTTGCAAAACATAAAGCATGTACTATTGGGATCTATTTATAACCTGGTTAGCAGAGTATCTTTGCATAGATTTACTATAACCTATTTGCTCCTATTTTATAGAAAAGAAAAATGTGGCTGAGGGTCAAGCAGCCAACTGGAACCTGGTCCTTAAGTCCACTGCTCTTTCAGCTGCTTAGGCAGCTAGCAGTTAAACACCAAATCAGAGTCATTAACACCATATTCAGAGTCATTCTGTGGCATATTATTAAATAAGTCTAATAGCTAATTAATCATATTAAAACTTGTGTAATGTTTGTAGCCAATATGGAACTTTCAAAGTCCATATATCGAGAAAGAATATTAAGTGCCATGTACCTAAAAATAAGAAAAGTAATATAATAAGTATGCTTATGTATGATTTAGGTGTTAAAAATAGAGTAGCAGGAAGACAGTATAGTTTAATAATGTGAATGGAATGCCTTTTCTTTTTTCTTTTTTTTTTTTTTTTTTGAGACAGAGTCTTGCTTTGTTGCCCAGGCTAGAGTGAGTGCTGTGGCATCAGCCTAGCTCACAGCAACCTCAAACTTCTGGGCTCAAGCAATCCTCCTGCCTCAGCCTCCTGAGTAGCTGGGACTACAGGCATGTGCCACCATACCCAGCTAATTTTTTCTATATATATTAGTTGGCCAATTAATTACTTTCTAATTATAGTAGAGACGGAGTCTCGCTCTTGCTCAGGCTGGTTTCCAATTCCTGACCTTGAGCAATCTGCCTGCCTTGGCCTCCCAGAGTGCTAGGATTACAGGGGTGAGCCACCGCGCCCGGCCTGCAATGCCTTTTCAAGGAACTTAAATTATTTCAGCTCTTAAATTATTTCAGCTATTATACAGTTTAAACTGTAGCAGCTAACTTTATTTTTCCTTTCTTTCCAGCTAACTGCCTTCTATGAAAGCAGTCATTTATTCAAGGTGATTGTATTCTTCCAGTTAAAACAAGACTGAAGGCCGGGCGCTGTGGCTCACGCCTGTAATCCTAGCTCTTGGGAGGCCGAGGCGGGTGGATTGCTCAAGGTCAGGAGTTCGAAACCAGCCTGAGCAAGAGCGAGACCCCGTCTCTACTATAAATAGAAAGAAATTAATTGGCCAACTAATATATATAGAAAATTAGCCGGGCATGGTGGCGCATGCCTGTAGTCCCAGCTACTTGGGAGGCTGAGGCAGCAGGATTGCTTGAGCCAGGAGTTTGAGGTTGCTGTGAGCTAGGCTGACGCCACGGCACTCACTCTAGCCTGGGCAACAAGCGAGACTCTGTCTCAAAAAAAAAAAAAAAAAACAAGACTGAAATTATGATGGCCCAAAATTTCTTAAAAAGCTGTACTTTCCAGAAAGACTGATAAATACACGTATACATATATGTTCCTTTTCCCCCTGTAATATAAATGACAGATTTTGGACAGATTTCCTGGGCTCCTTTGAGGCAACAAATTGATTGAACCAACTGTGATTGGTAACAGAGTAAGGATATCATGTGCAACTCTTCCAAACTTGTTTCATAAAGCTCTCTTGGCAGTCACTCACACTACATTGCACAAAAGGATGGAGAAGACTTAAAGTTTGAAGAAGTCATCTTTTCAGCTTCAATAGTGAGATTTCACCAGCACATTCACCAGAAGAATCTGGAAATGGATTTCACTACAGTGATACTGACTGCATCTTTCAGAAGTGACCATTATACTGTATATGTGTATATATATATATATATAATATATATATAAACCATATATATATTATTGTAATACTGCAAGAGGGTTTTTTAAACTTCCCACTTTATTTTTATATACATTAATCAGATATCATTACTTACTGCAGTTGCAACTATGCACTTGTATAAAGCCATAATGTTGGAGTTTCTATCACTCATTCGTGTGTACCTGATGGAAGCTGCATGTTCGTGTTTAAGCAGTTACTGTAACAAGAAGTTTGAAGTTATTTTTATCAGTTTCCTAATGCTTCAGGATAGGCAACTTTGCCCATTTTGAATGCCCTAATTTTTTTTTCAAAGTCTCAGCCCTTTTCTGTATTAAAAAAAAAAAAAAGTGTTTACCAGCTCTTAGGATGCAAACTTGCTTTGTGGAAGAAAAATAGTGCACTATTTTTACACATAATAGTTATATCAGTGTCAGCCTATTATGGTTGTATAACTAATTTTTTTTAAAGTATTGGTTATAGGAATAATGGATAGTATTAGAACTAATATATCTTTGATGTGTATCTATTATTAATCCAACCCTTTTTACAGACCTCAATGTTAGTCTGTGACTACAAAATGTTTGCTTTGCTTTGAATTTGTTGGCTACCCTAGATGTGCTTTTATTTCTGGCAAAGACATTTGTGAATATCTTTACATTCACACTCAAGATTCAAAAATTATTGCAAATATAAAGAAAACTAAGACATACTGTAGATATATTTTAAATATTTGAATGTGATCTTCAAACACACAACTGTGTATGGCAATATTTCAGTATTGGGTTAAGAAAAAACTGATAACTGGGAAGAAGTGGCCTCAAAGGCACTTAATTTGATTTTCCTTTTTTAAATGCTGTTAAAATTACAGTTTAGGCAGGACCATTCCTGTTATAATTCTCATGATCACAGATAAGTATATATTTTATACCATAACAGTATGCAGCAATGGTAAGCATCAGGTTTTAAAACAAAAACATTATGTAGTCTTTTATCAGTCTCTCTTCATATACATACACACAGAGTATGGTATGATACTGAAATATACATCATCTAATATTTCAATGAAGGAAGTAGACATAATTTTCATGATTCCCTCCTGTGTCAGTATAGAAATGTTTAAAGAGTTAGATCCCTATTATAGATACTATTATGGAAATTGAAGAGCAGTCATTGTCCTACTGATGTTCTGAAACTGAATTTTGTTATTCTTACATTATCCAGTCTGCACTCTTTTATGCGCTGTCTGTGCTAAAACTAGATGTGCATGCCATTTCTCTTGCAGGTATGTTCTGCAGTTCTGGTTTTGGGGGGACAGCTTTTTTTTAAGATTAAAAAATGAAAATATATAAAATTTATAGAGAATAAATATTTCCATTCATTAGAGCTGTTAAAAGGAGACTGAATGATTATTTTACATAAAGATTTTGTTACACTATGGGAGGTTCTATCCTATTCTGAATTGGAGAGTATATATATATATTTTTTTAATAAACTTTATTAAGGTGAAACAATTTCAAGTTTACACATGAGTAACTGCAATATTTGAGTGAAAAAGACAGAAGTTTAAATGTTGGATGCTGTATATATTAGAGAACATGGAGAATCACCGTGTGATGCAACTGTACCAGGAAAATTAATGTGAAGTATTTGGGGGGAAAAAAAGACATTCTGAGGGGTGAAAAAAATCTCTCCCATGGAGATTCTTCACATTATATAGTTTGACATAAGATTATTAGTTTGTTTGTCCAACTAATAGAAATGCGCTTAATAAAAAATTCTGACCTTGGGTAAGAATTTGCTTTTTACCGCATTGCAGCTTTTCTGTACATACATGAGTGCGTGCATCTGTCCACATGTTCTCGTCCCACCACTCATCAAATACAATACAACCTGATTTTGTGCCAGTTTCTCTTTTTCTTGAGGCCCCAAAGCTTCCAAGATATTTATGAGACTGTAAATTGCTTATTTTTTCACACCTGATTTCTCCTACAGCCATAAATATCTCCTATTGGGAACTAAGAAATAGTGAGTATTGGGATTTTCTTAGTTCAATTTTTTTTTACTTTTGTTTTGTGGAGATAGAAGTGGAAGGAAAACCGGTGCCCGTATTACTGTGGAAATTAATGTATAGTGAACTTTTTTAAAGTATTAATTTTAAAAAATGCTACCTAGAAGCAAGATTTCTCTAACAAAAAAATCTATTTGAAAGTTTAAAATGCTCTAATAACGGATAAGTATACCAGTAAATATAAAGTTTAATGCCTTCGGCCGGGCGCTGTGGCTCACGCCTGTAATCCTAGCTCTTGGGAGGCCGAGGCGGGCGGATTGCTCAAGGTCAGGAGTTCAAAACCAGCCTGAGCAAGAGCGAGACCCCGTCTCTACTATAAATAGAAAGAAATTAATTGGCCAACTGATATATATATAAAAAATTAGCCAGGCATGGTGGCGCATGCCTGTAGTCCCAGCTACTCGGGAGGCTGAGGCAGGAGGATTGCTTGAGCCCAGGAGTTTGAGGTTGCTGTGAACTAGGCTGACGCCATGGCACTCACTCTAGCCTGGGCAACAAAGTGAGACTCTGTCTCAAAAAAAAAAAAAAAAAAAAAAAAAAAGTTTAATGCCTTGAAAACTAACCTGTGCTGCAGGTGCACAAATCTGGCCCTGAAGGATCTACTTTGCGTCAGCTTATCTGTAGGTCCTGAACAAGAAGTACTCCAGATTGCCAAGCCACACTTTAAAAAGTTATGCTGCTGTTGATCTGTTCTTATAGGATTCTGATGTTAGAATAGAGAAACTCAGACATGATGTGAGCCTTACTGGAACGTGCTTTAAATAACATGTTTAAATCTTATCTGAGCAAGTCACTTCTGAGTTTCTCAGTCTGTGTGGACACTGCTACTGACTCACCTCTCCTCCCCTGGACTGAGGCTTCAGCTTCCCTATGTTGTGCAGACGCCACAGTTGAATTGTAAAGCACTTTGAAGGTGAGCACTGTGTGACAGTGCTGAATCTGATGCTTGGGGACCTCTCCCCGTCTGCCTTCCCCATAATGAGTTTTGTTTGAAACTGTAATAAGTTATGAACTGCATGGTTTAGATAATCATAAATATTTGATCAGCTGTCCCCTCTGAATAAAATCGTACCCTTTTTTAATTTGTTGCATCTTTGTAGTAATGTAATTGTATTTTATGCCTGCTTTTTATAAAAAAATAAAATAAATGAAGACATGAGCATTTTCATACTTTTCCTATGAAATAGTCCTGGAGTACTGCAACCTTTTAGAATTTACCCTAGATATTTGTCTTTCTCATATGATGGGTATAAAAGATGGGATGGGGATAGCAAATAAGTCTTACAGCTGAAGCTATAGAGTTGTATGATTCTTCTGCTCTGTCATTTAGTTCTTGGAGAAATGCAAAATAGAATTTCAGCCAGGAACCTGTCTCTAATTTGAGTATTTTAATGGGGACACAAACCTAACAATCTCATTTGAGCCAGTGAGGATTAGGGACAGAGGCAGGGTGTCTCTTTTGCCAGGAAATAGTGTGCTGATTGGTGGTTTTCTAGAAAGTATCTCTCTGGTAATCACTGTGTTCTTTTCTAAGACACTTATCTGCTATATGATCTTGGGCAGGTTATTCATGCTGAGCCTGAGTGTTTTCATCTGTAAAATGGAGATTGTGTCTACTTTATAGGGTCAGTGTGGGATTAAACATGAAAATGTGTGAAATATCTGGAATAGCTCAAATGTTTGTTTTCTCCCAAAGGAGGAAAAACAGACCTCTTCATATAATATGTTATTAAAGGAGCTGTTTTAAGCAGTGACAAAGTACTAATAAACTATATCTAAATAAAGTATTTGTCGGAATAAAAATAAAATAATTTGTATTTATACTGATGCTCAGATTATAACTGCAAGTGAAAAAAGATTAACTTATATCTTTTAAAAATGGCATCTGTGATCCAAACTACAGAATGAATGTTTTATTTTTAGATAATCAAGTTTCTCTTCCTTTTCCCAAGCAGTTCTAAAAGGATTAACCAGTTAATTTAAAAACTGCACCTTACATAACAAAATTAGATTAAAACAAATGACAGCTTTAAGACTTAGCAGAGTTCAAAATATGAAAGTTTATTTTACATAGGAAACTAACCATTCTCTAATAAACATACTTATTGCATATAGCAGAATGTCTTCAGTTAGAATGGGAAAGTGAATTATTTTATATTTTTAAATTTTATATGAAAGGGAGAAGTTAAAAAGGGGGTTCAATTTTCTGTTGTTTTTTTTTTTCCAGTTTGTTTTCCAGTTTGTTTTGAGACAGCTTCACTCTGGCCCTGGGTAGAGTGCAGTGGCATCATCATAGCTCACAGCAACCTCAAACTCCTGGGCTCAAGTGATCCTCTAGCCTCAGCCTCCAGAGTACCTGGGACAGCAGGCACCAGCCACAACACCCAGCTAATTATTCTGTTTTTAGTAGAGACGGGGTCTCTCTTGCTCAGGCTGGTCTCAGCTGTAAGGACCAGAAGAGTTTGAAGACTTAAGCTAGATGGGGTTTTAAGAAGAGACAGCAAGGGAGATGTGACAGATTCCCTGCAAGCATTTCAAATGGTAGTGGACACGCTGGGCACTCATTAGTAAAGAACACTAGGGAGGACCAACAATTAACAGCATCTCTGGACAACAGGCCACGTGACCCGTGAGTCCACTCATGCTGTGCTCTACCCAACTGAAGACCTTCCTTCAAGCAGATGAGAAGAAAGCCTGCCGTGTCTCTTGTATTGTGGTATCATTATAACATTTTGTACTTTTTAAAACATTTACAAATAAAAGTCTGAAATAAAAAAATTTAGAAAGTGATCCTCCATATTGACATCCCTGAGTGCTGGGAATACAGACATGAGCCACTGTGCCTTGATAGAAAGTGGATTTTTAAATGTTCAGGTTTATCTTTATAGAGAAAAATACAGTATACACATAATCCTAACATGTTAAGAATAAGACACTATAATGAGAATAAAATCTATAAGAATTGGGCAGAACCTAGCAGTACTCTTTATATATTTTCAATAGACAAAACCTGGCATTTTATACCACATTCCAATAATGGTAACTGCATAGGTGTGGCCATTTTTAAAAGGCAGCATTGTGCTTGAATCAAAAAATTTCTTAGGATTTCCTCTTTTTAAGTAGAGGTTGCAGCTAACAGTAAATACCTTTTGTTAGGAATTGCTTAAGGCACAATGGTAAGTGAAAGGACTATTTTGGTACACAGACTCAAGCCGATTATATTTTGTGCTTCCTTTGCTGTCCTTGCTAGAGCGTGAGCAGGTGTTGTACCGTATTATGACATGCAAACAAGGCTGTCCTGTTATGTCTATGTTACAATTAAACTTTAGTCCCAGAAAGTGAACCCTAGTAATCTATACAGTTCCGCTTCTGACTTTCAGCACAATCCCACTCCACTCACTGCCACTGATGGGGAGGATTTGTTTTTTCTTTTTCCTATTCTTTATCTCATCAAGGATTTGTTTCTTAAAAGATTCTGAAAGTTGAAAAGTACATGCAGGAAACTGGCACTTAAACAAGTGTTGAAGTGGCTCCTTCGAGTCTAAAAAAGACTTTGGGCTTCAAAGATTCTGAAATGATTGACTCAATTTATAAAAGACCTTGATTTAGCAAGGAGCTTCTTTTTTCCTTTGGTTCAGTATTCAAAATCCGCTTTGTGGGCAGGAATAATAAATCCATCATTCAGCCTTTATAACGGTCTTCCGGTAGCGAAGTACTGTAGCTGTTACCCATATATTTAAAGCCAGCATGATCACGAAACGTATAAGAACTGAAATCAAAAAGAACAAAAGTGTGTATTAAAAACTTTTCACATAGTAGAGCAAAATCACCTCCTGCTCTAAAGTATAATTCTAAATAAAACTTTCACTCCCCACCCCTAAAATGAAACTTAATTATAGATTATGAAGACTTCGAACAACTCTGGTTCCAAGTATTTTTGGGGAAATGATCTCCCTATCATTATCTCTTGGCCATTTGGCCTGACTCCATGAATAAATAAATCCTAAAAGATTAGAGACATTTGGCTCTGGCTAAAAGGAGTATAACTTTTTAAACCTCTTCACTCCTTTGAAGTCTTAAGGTTACCAGTATAACAGAACATTCCATCTTAAGCAAAGCTAGTATAACGCATTCTGTTGATTCTTATACATTTCTTAACAGAAACACTTGCCCAAATGTCAAAGCATATTTTATATTGAAGTAACCATGAAAATGTGACTCTGTAAAAAAAATAATAAAAAACCCCAAAACTTTAACAATGACTTAACTTCCACTTTAAGGCCTGATCACCCTCTTGATAAATAAGGTTTATGAGATTTAAGATAGCTTTGTGTTTGTGAAACACATGTAAGATATTAGCTAAACTGTTTTTCAAAGGTTATCCCCAGATATACTAAGTCTCAGGAAAAGCTGTCACACATAAGAAATCAGAATTAGAATATTCTTGATCATGTAAACTTAATTTTTAGTGTGTAGGTTTGTTGTTTAGTTAGGGTTTGACTCTCCTTTCCAAGCTCAGAATTCTTGAGGTCCTGTGGAGAAGACCCGGTCTGTCTTCTCTCCAATTCCCTCCTTGATCTAGGTTTACTCTGACCAGAAGAATTTAAATCCTACAATCAGAGCTGACAAAAAGTATTGGAGCCAAAAGTACAACCTCCAGGAAGAGACCAACAAATGCATCTCTGTTCTGATGCAGTACTTCTCTATTAAATAATAATTCGCTTATGGAAGGGGTCCATGTGCTGGGGACATTGTCCAGTATTCATAGGTGACACCATCTGTTCTAATCATTTTCGAAAGACATATAGTATGCTCAATTAGGGAGTTGAAAGCCTAAGGAATTATTGATTCTTTTTTAGTTAACCAAAGTATTTTCTCCTCCATCACAGCTTTTTCTTTTAGAAACACAGAACAAGAGCATACAGTCAAGGGAGTATACCACTCCCCTGCTTTAAAAACCTTCGGGCCCTTCCTGCCGTTTGTGGGCACTTCTCTTCGGTGCCGGACGCCGACTCTGGACGCCTCGGCCACGGCCAGCCTCACCCCGCCACGCTCCCCGCCCTCCCCCGTGCCCCGGCCCTGCAGGCCTGTGTCCTCTCTGCTGCTGGCCACATGCTGCTCCTTGTCACAGTGCCCCCACCCTTTCCTGGACTAAATCTCTACCCACTGTGAGACTTCACTCCTCTTCAAGTTAATCTTCCCAGCGCCTCAGACTAGGTCTGGTTCTCAGGTGCTCGCCCTGCCCTGCGCTTTCTAAACTCATCTCACAGCAGGATCCAGTAGGTAATCGTGATCACTTGTGTCCCATCCCACTGCTGAAGTGGAGGTACCACGCAGATAGGAACCCACTCGTGCGAAGTCTGTCCCCTGTACTGCAAGTACATGGTTAATAATAAAAATGTGACTCATGAAAACCAGGAATACATTGCTGCTGTCCTCTACATCCATCATCCCTTACAGCGGAGCCCCTCTACGAACCCTAAGACACTTTCCAAATGAAGAAGGCACAAACAGCATAAAACTCAGAAGTGGGAAGAAAAATATTTTGCTTACTTGTAAAGTCATTGGTGGTCATTAAGGTTGTGACTATTCTTGCTGTAAAAGAAAATTTGCAGCAATGAATGACTTGCTTCTCAGACATTTTGGTGTTTACCTATTGTCTTTCCTTTAAATATACCAATATATACTAAGTGTTGTTGACAGACTTTTGGTAGCACATAAAACCAAACAGTACTCTATTCCATAAACATCTACCAGCCAGCCATGCGTCCTAGCCTAGTGGCTTTGAAACTGCTCATAAGAGAAGCAGCAGTTCCCAGAAGGTTCTTCGGTCCTGCCCGGGGAAGCCAGGGCTGGGGCTGAGCTTCCCCTGCCCGGCCTGTGCGCGCCAACCCGCCACGCCCCCACCCTCAAAAAGCAGCTCTATTAAATCTCATTTACATAATGAGCTTCTGGGTGGTTTTATTTAAAGAAAGGCTCTCCCTAGTTAAAAAACAATGTTTTAAATTCTACCCCTGTGTTTTATAGATAGGAAAATCTTACCCTTTTCGGAGCCTCAGTTTCCTTAAGAGTCTGACTAGAACTGTTTAATTCATTTTTCTGGTATAGCCCTTCATTTAGCAAATAAGCAGGAAATCGGGGTAACAGCTGAAACTGACACTCGTAGGCTACGTGAATTGGGAGTTAGAAAACACCACCGCCTGCAACTCAAGGTGGGCCTTTTCCTAACCCAAAACCGACCCATCACACACTCTCCCTCTGCCTAACATGTTTTGCACTTAGTATATGTCGAAGGGCAGACATCAAATCCTCTGAAATTTTGTGTGGCCAAATTGGATGACCCAAGGCTTTAGGTGCAGACACCATGTAAACAGGTGTTAAGTCAGCAATTTAAATGAAGGACATTGATCTTAAGTCAAGGGAGAGAAGACTCCAGTTAGGCAGGTGGCCGACAAGGACTCTCATGTCCTAACAGCCAAATATCTGATAAGGGTTATTATCCAACATACAGAAGGATCTCAACTCAATAGCATGAAAACAAATGACCTCAATACCGTATTAACTTAAATGTCAGAGTAAAAGGAAAAACAAATGACCTGATCTAAAAATGGGCAAAAGATCTAAATAGACATTTCTCAAAGAAGACATACAAATGGCCAACAAGTATATGAAAAAATGCTCCACATCACTAGTCATCAGAGAAGTGCAAATCAAAACCACAATAAGACACACCTCACAGCTGTCAGAATGGCCGCCATCACAAAGATGAAAGATGAATGTGGGAGAGGGAGTAGGAAGAGGGAAGCCTTGCATGCTGTTGGGCAATGTGCATCAGTACAGCCACGACGGAGAACAGTACGGAGATTCCTCCAAAAATTAACGATAGAACTGCCATGTGATCCAGAAATCCCACTAGTGGGTATACACATCCAAAGCAAATGGAATCAGTGTCTGGAAGAGGTAGCTGCGCACCCACGTTTACTTGGCACAGTTCACAATAGCCGAGACGTGGAATCAACGCAAGTGTCCATCAACAGGTGAATGGATAAAGAAAATGTGTGGTGTGTGTGTATATAAAAACTTTAACATTTTAAAAGCTAAAAATAAAACTCAACAAGTATTCATGTTAAGTAACTTTGGACAGAAAGACCCAAACCACCAACCATGGATAGAGAAATAGATCCTTTAAAATGCAGAAGAATCATGAGACAGTAAGATATCTAAAACTAGTAAATCCAATTAATATGCTAGCTCTGCATTTTTAAAATGTTTCTGCCTATATATAGTATGCATGTGTTTTAGGCAGCTCTTGCGAGAACCCAAACGAACGGTGGAAATTTTAAAGTTAAGACCAAACAATGTGGCTGCGGGAAATCCCTCCACTGCTACAAACTTCATTCATTCTTAAAAGCCAATGTATGATTTTCATCCTCTTAATATGTTACAAAGGTTCAAATTTTTAAAATAAATTAGCAGATTCAATATAATCAACCTCTTGATACTTTTCAAAGACGGGACCTGTGATTATAAGGCCTGATTTTTACTTTCACTTTTTTCTTCTTTTTCTGGCATCTGGAATATGGATCTTGCAGAAAATGGAGGGCAGTCTGCTTAAATCCCCCTTGTAAATATGGATACACTCAGCTGGGAGGTTCTGCCTGGGGAGCCAGGTCCATGGCACTTCAGAGCCAAGGTAGCAACTGCCAGGGAGACACCTGGCGCTGGAGACACACTGGCGCCAGGCCCTCACCTGCGCAGGTGTAGGCGGAGAGGCTCCAGGTCAGCGCGCTCACGGCTCCCGAGTCCCTCCTCTTCCACAGGCACTGGAGCTGCGCAAACTTACTGGCCGCACTGATGAAAGTACATAAATTCTGTTTGCAGATAAAACGTGACAGAGTCAAGAGTCTATTTGTAAAAATATAAAAATAAATTTAAAAAGTACAAGAGCACCAGATACTCCAAGCATGCCTGAAGCCAAATTTTCTGGTCAAATCATAATCAATTTGTACAATACGAGGTTGAAACCTAAGTCTGGTGAAAAAGAACGCAACAGTGAGACGTGTATTAATAACTCACAGATTCCGCTGTGCAGTGGGTCACTCATGGGCTATAGCTAGTTTGAAGTTGGGAGTAAGAATGAATCACTGCCTGGCCACAAAGGCTTATCTATCCATACCCCCCAATAAAAAATACAGAGACTGCGTTTTGGAGCCTGGGGAAAACCAGGCTGTTTGGAACTGACAAACTCCTCGACTCAAACATCAGCCCTGAATTTCCTGGCTCTTCTATAACAAGTCCACACTACGGCTGGCTCAGGCCCTGGGCTGCCTGGCAGAGTAAGATCTTCGCAAGCTAGCCTGCAGCACCCTGCATGCTGAGGGAAGAAAAGCAATATTTGGGGGGTAAAGTCAGAAAAATAGTGAGTATGAAACCAGCATGTAATTATTAGCCTAATAAGCAGCTCTCAACTGACGCTCAGTTTTTCATTATACTACGGTTAACCACCTCCCCAATCTGGTTCTCTATGGCCCCCAAAGAGAAAGTTTACAAATAAATTTGGCCCACATTTAAATGAGAATAATACCATTTAATATTTGGATAGCACTGTACTTTGATTCCCATTATCTCTTAGTGCAGCTGAAAATTGAGCAGGTTTCACATTTGATCTCGAAAGTTCTCTCCAGGGCAGCTTGCTACTTCTCACGCACGTCCTTTTCAAGGGTGGTACTCACCATGGCCAGGTCTAGGATCCACTTCTGCAGGGTGAGGATGAACCAGGAACACACCAGTCTTTCCCAGCGCTAAGGCAGACAGCAGTGGGGCACCTGGCAGGACCACCCTCCCGTCCCACCCAAACAAACCAAGACCACAGAGAGCCGCACACGGAAACCAAGCGTGGAACTGGGGGCGGTTCTGCTAGCACTTGTCAACTTTGGAGAAGACAGAAAGGGTTCTGAGTGAACATCTGCTCAGAGTTCAAAAGAACAAAGCAGATTATGAGAGAAAAACGCAAAGACACCTGTGTGCTCGGGCTGTTCCCTGGGACTGGGAACATCCTGATGGTTGTAACACCCGCTCAATCCCTCACCAGGCAGCGGTCTCAATTCACTGTCAAAAGTCAAGCACTTAAAAGGGAGGACCCACACTGCAGAGTAGGAATGTTCTGCGAAACTGGGGTGATGTGGACCTGTTCACCGATCCCCGTCCCACCAGCTCCACCCTAGAAACGATGCAGCTGAGTGACGGCTGAAGAGGGCGCTGGAACGGCCGGCCAGGAGTCTCGGGACGGCCCTGAACCAGGCACTTCCGTCTCTTGACCTGGTTTGTCTATCTGTAACGTGCACCTAGCATTCTTGCCCCGTCTACCTGCTGAATGCCAACAGCCACATCACTGGGACTCAAAAGATTGCCGTGATTATAACTAACACCATTAATTAAATGAAGGGATTGAAATGTATGGCGCCCTGTGCTAAAAGTCAGCAGAACTGAATATTAGCAGCCTGGTCAATGCCAGGTGGCAGCCTGAATCCAGCTGGATGAATTGTTTTCAAAACAGTCTATAACTCAATTTTTTTTTTTTTTTGAGACAGAGTCTCGCTTTGTTGCCCAGGCTAGAGTGAGTGCCATGGCGTCAGCCTAGCTCACAGCAACCTCAAACTCCTGGGCTCAAGCAATCCTCCTGCCTCAGCCTCCCGAGTAGCTGGGACTACAGGCATGTGCCACCATGCCTGGCTAATTTTTTTCTGTATATATTAGTTGGCCAATTAATTTCTTTCTATTTATAGTAGAGATGGGGTCTCGCTCTTGCTCAGGTTGGTTTCGAACTCCTGAACTCAAACGATCCGCCCGACTTGGCCTCCCAGAGAGCTAGGATTACAGGCGTGAGCCACCGCGCCTGGCCTCTAACTCAATTTTTTAAGTTGATTTTTGTGATTTTCTTTTTGCCCAAGTCTATACCATCCCACCTCCATGTACTCGAAATATATATTTTATAGAATTTGAGTGGCAATAGGAGCTACTGAGATGCTACAGAGGATTTCTTTGTAGGGTTGCCAGATTTGGCAAATAAAAATACAGACACCCAGTTTAATATGAATTTCAGGTCAACAACAAATAATCTTTAAGTATATAAGTATACCCATGCAGTACTGGGGACAATCTTACACTTTATGAAATATTCGTTGTTAATACAATGACCCTACTTATTTGCTGTCCATGAGGCACGACTGACAGGTTATAAACACCTGCTGACAACAGACTTGCCCTGAGCACCCACAGCTCTGAATAACTTACCCTCAGCACCCACACCGTACCTTCAGCCTCACCATTTGCACAGAGAAGCTGTTGCATTTTATTTCAAAAGTAAATTACATGATGCTTTTCATCTGCAATGCACTGTTCTCAAAAACCTTTACCCAGCTGGGAATGACCGTGATCTGCGGAGGTGCAGCACGCGGGGCACCCCCTTTCTGCAGAGCCAGGGAGCTTGCGGCTCAGTGAGACCATGGAGGGCCCCGCCGCGCCAGAGCCCAGCTGCCCCTGCAGACCCGGGCTGCAGAGCCGCCTTGCAGTAAACCCAGCACTACGGCCCTGGCATTTACTCAGCTGCTCTGTGTTGCTGGTACTTCCTTTTGCACAACTCTAAAGGTAGATGTCATTATCCCATCTTGCAGATGGGGAGCTGCAGCTCAGAGCATGGGGTGGGGCTGCCCTGTCTGATTCTGGGCCAGCTGCTTCCCGACCCCCAACACCCACGTCCCAACACCCACGACCTCACAGGCCACATCCCCACGGGCTGCTCCTTCCCTCCTTCCTCCTACCTAAACAGCTCAGAGCCTGTCACAGCCACAGCGGGACCCTGCCTGCCCATCCTGCCCTGCCATTCACAAAACTCCCGCCTTCTAAGCAGCGTGCAGTGTAGTGAGAGAATCTGGGCGAGTCTTTACAAAGAGTGGGAACAAATACTCGCCCTCCTACATGGGAGCCACCCCTTGAGCCTCCTGGCCACGCTGACGCTGGGACCCCAAGGCTACGCCTCCAGACCACTGTCTGGACCAGGAGCAGAACCCGCTGGGGCCCAGCCTCGGGAGCCCAGGCCGCCCATGCCTGGCAGCGAGCGGCTGGTAACGGGCGTGGCCGCACAGTGATCAACACCAGACATCCTTGTTATCAAGGTCTCTGGGGCTATTTTCAGAAAAGGAAAAAATGTCCAAGATAAACCAGTACCGTTGTGCCATGCTGCCCTGAGCAGGGGCTGACTGTGCGTTCCAGCATGCTCGGCAATGCCATGCTAAGGCGACACTCCACTCGGGCCATTGGCACAAGCCAGGCGCCCTGGCCGTGGCGGGGAGGCCGCTGCCAGGGACTGTACCGAGGGCACCTCTGGTCCGTGTTGATACATCTGCATTTGGGATTCTTCTCTAGTGTAACCAAAAAACACATATCTGGTAAAGGACCCTGCTTCACGACGAGAATTGTCAGCAACCAACACGCCCAAGCCCATTTCTGACTCTGATGCCGAAAAGGATACGCAGCAATGTAGGGTGTGGCCTGTTTCATGCTCCCACTGAAGTGAAAGACGCAGAGCAGGAGGATGACGTCTGCAAGAGGAAGGCTCTGAGTGAGGGGGAGGGGAGGCGGGGGAGGGGAGGCGGGCGGGGAGGGGCGTGGAAGGGACGTTGTTACCTTGCGCGATGAGGATAGGGTACTCCAGGTAGGTCAGCAGCGGGTACCCGTAGTGACACTGGTACCGCAGGAACACCAGGAACCTGGGGGAGGACGACACAGACTCACACGGCCGCCCCGCAACAGCCACCCAGATCCCAGGAGCCACGTTCCTTTGCCAAATCCTGTGAGTGGTGGCCGGGAGCCCCACTGCATGCATGGTTCTCAGTCTGATAATCTGAGCCGGACACCGTGGCTCCCTCCTGCAACACCAGCACTTTGGGACGCTGAGGCAGAAGGATCACATGAGTCCAGGAGTTCGAGACCACTCTGGACAACATAGTGAGACTCCATCTCTACGGAGAAATCAAAAATGAGCCAGGCATGGTGGCGCATGCCTGTAGCTCCAGCTACTCAGGAGGACAAGGCAGGAGGATGGCTTGAGCCCAGGAGTTGGAGGCTGCAGTGAGCTATGACGATGCCACTGCACTCTAGCCTGGGTGACAAGGGAGATCTCATTTCTAAAAAAAGAATTAAAAATAAAGAATCTGAATGATTTTAGGAGCATCCAGAACTTTCTGGGAGCTGGACCCGAGTGCACTATCCATGCTCTACCCAGTCCTTTGAGATGTCCATTGACAAAGGGTGTCCACAGAAGGCAGGTCACTGACCCTCTGCAACACGAGAGACCCGGGCCCGCCAGTCTCTAAGGCTAGGTGGTCACCTGGCCCCCAGCCACCGCCCCCCAGCTGCTGCAGGCATCACCCCGAGAAGCTGCAGAGGAGCAGGGGACCAGAGGGGGCCGGATCCACGCCTGGATGGGAGGTTCCAGACCTTGCGTGTCAGTCACAACGCCACCTGGGTGCCGCGTGCTGCCTTCCAGAAGTGCAGCCCCGTCCAGGAGACAGCAGGCGGGAAGGGCTTGAAGACCACCCTCAATCCCTCTAAGGGACTCCTGGCTCTGTGACGGCCCCACCCTCCTCGGGAGACACGCCCGAACCTCCGCCACCCCGCTCACACCCTGGCCCTATCACCTCCCTCAGGACCTGAGTCCCCAATGTCCCCTGGGCTGCCTGTCTCTGTCCCACCACCCAGCAGTACAGTTGCCCCACAGGTGTGTTCAGTCCAGACCGCGGGGACAGGAAGGAAGGGAGCCCGCACCACGGAGCATCAACCCACACTCGGGGCCCAGGGCCTCACTCCCCAAGCTGGGGAGGGCTCACAGAAAACTGGCTTTAGCACAGAACTTGCGCCTGCCCCATCCTGCTCTGACAGCCTGCAACGCCAGGCTGAATGAGGGCCGGGGAGGGGGTCACAGGAGGGGAGGTGGGGCCCAGGTGTCACCCTGAGCATGTGGGTCTCCCCCAGGCCTGGGCACCTGTGTGACCAGCAGGACCCCAGGCCTGGCTGCAGGATCCCAGCTTCAGGGGCAAGCAGGTGCCTGGCCTCCTGCGCAGCCCCTTCTGGTACCTGGGAGAGGGAGCCCAGGGGACTGGGGAGGCTGCCTCCCACCTGAAAGGACAGTCAGTCCATCTTGCTAGCAAAACAACAGAAAGATGAGCTCTCCGCTCTGTGTCTCTGACAGGCACGTTATGGAGCTCTGTTTTCACAACATCTTAAAGGAGCCCAGCAAACAGAAAGGAACTGCAAATTGTTTTCTTTTCCCATCACTAGATCACTAGACCTATGACTAAGACGGCCCTTTTACAATCTGCTTTCATAGCCTCCTGTGCTCCTGAGAAGTTCCCAGACTGACAGCAGGGACCAACTTCAGCCCTCAGATCCTGCCCCAAATCCCATCTTTCTGCCGTCAGCCTGCCACTAAGAAGAGGAGCCGTAGGACAGTTCACAGCACCCTGTTAATTTGGCTACAGCCATACATCATCTTTCGCTCTACCCACCCACCCCCTTTTTTTTTTTTTTTTTTTACAATTCCTAAATAAAAGGTCTGAGTAACCAGCTTTCTATGCCAATACACTCTTCCTCCCCCCCTTTCCTGTTGGCCCTTTGTCCTCCCAGGAAAAGTTAAACTTCTTTCCATCCTAATGCTTGTCCAGAGAGATCTTCCTCAAACCCGCGTGCACCAGCTGCGCACCCAGCCCTGCCCCCTCTGCAGCGCCCAGCCCGGCGGCCGCAGACCGTGAGAGAAGGCCACGGGGCCCTGGCCACCCGCACACCTGCGCTCTGTCCACGCTCCCCCGGACACAGCCTGAGACCCCAGAACCAGGCAGTGTCCCTGCTGTGCTCCCCTTCAGGCCTCACGCAAGCTGGCCTCTGCATCTTACAGATTACTTGGGGAAACTGAGGCCCAAGCAAGCCAAGCCCATACAAGAACTCAGAAAAGATGAAGAGCCTGGATGTCCTGACACCAGTCTGGGTGCAGCCATCAACATCCCCCCATCGTCTATCCCTGCTTGGCAGCACCCAAACTTCCCACGGCTCCTGCGGCCAGGGTGTGGGGCCGTGTCTTTATTTTTCAATGTTTCTTTTAACTGAAAATAGCAAAAATGCTCATTATAATAGAATCAGACCAGACGGTCATGTGACACCAGCCCCGCTAGCTTGTGTGTATTCCCTGCCTGCCCCGTGGACGCATTCGAGTTTTCTGCCTTAACTCACCTGCCACCCAGACGCAGGGAGGTGGGTAGCCTGAGACAGAGAGGCAGAGCTGGGAGTTGAACTCTGCACTTTTCCAGAAGATTCTTACCCAGAGGCCAACACTCTGCTGCCTAGAACTAAACTGGGGGAGTAGAAGGGGCCCCTGTGCTCTGGAGGGGCAGCCGTGTGGCCACTTCACACCCGCCCACACTACGGGCTCCAGGGCCTGGCCCTTGGCGTCCTCGCCCAGACTTTAGGCTCCTGCAACCCACCCACCGGTACCCCAGTGGCTTATTTATCCAAACAACTAGACACCCCTATCTGCAGCTGGCCGCCTTGCCTTAGGACACTGGGTGTGGCCGCCTCTTGCCAGGGAAGCACTAAAGCTTTCCCTAGCACAGGACCTTCATGTCTTTTCTACCCTCGCCTTCCAGATCTCCTAACTCACCGCCCTCCACACTCTTCTCTCCTCCTGGCTGGATATCATTCAACATACCCTTGCCTTCCTCTGAAATAATCCCTAATATTTCCCACTGCTTCCTCTGTGCCTCCCTCCAGGGACCCCTGCTGGCTGCTGTCCCTCTACGATATTCTAACCCTCAAAGGGATCCCTCAAGCTCCACTCTGCTCACTCTCGTTCCCCTTTAGGAAACTGAGCCCACAGGCCAACCCTATGCGGATCACCTGTGCTTTCTCCCCTCCCACACTGACCCCAACCCACGACTTCAAGGACACCGCCTTACCAGCCATACTGTGACCACAGCCACCTCCCCTGCTCAGGGACAGTTCTTCTGGTGCAATGGAACACTCACCTGCTGTGTCAGTACATCCACCCCGGTCCTTGTCTCCCTGTCACGGTGGTCCCTCAATGAACTCTATGCGTTCCTCCAGCGCCGCCTACCAGAGCTGTCACGAGTGGCAGTAAACCAAGTACTTCCTCAGCCATGCTCCCCTCTACCAGTCGCCCCTCCACCAGCCGACCAGGCCTATAGCCCCTAACTACACCCCCACCCCACCCCCAGCAGGAAGTAGTCGGAAAGAGATGCGGCGCCCATCATAAACAAAAGGCCGGGATGTAAGGCTTGTGGTGGGCCTCCTCCCCACCCTAGATCACAAAGAAAAGGCTCACAAGACCAGACCTACCAAGAACAACTGCCAAGCACCCCTGAAAACAACAACACCTGGATCCCCCCCCCATAAGAAAGTTTTGGTTCCTGAATTCTGCAAATACCACCAGCCCCTCCTATTTCTCAATGACTGCCACAGGTCACAGTGGAAAACCCCAGCTCTTCCCGACAAAAGTCCCTAGCCCACCCCAAACAGCATAAAGGCCCAGCAACCCTCCAAACGGATGCAACTTCTCGGGCCCCCTCTCTTGGGACCCACAGACCTCGCCTGGGAGCGCTCAGTAAAGCCACGTTGTTTGGCCCCACTTTCTGGACGTCACAGTGACCACCTTGGGGCTTCCTCCGCTTTAACTCCGGCTGTCCCCCCATCAGCTGGTCAGGGGGCCTCCAGGCAGGCAGCACCTGAGGAGTCAGGCAGACACTGCACCCACCCCACCTGGGCCTCCCCAGGGAAGGCTGGGGGAGGTGGGAGGGAAGAGGGCAGGGAGAAGGGGAAGAGTGGGTGAGAGGGCCGCCACTGCTGAGTCGCCAGCCTGCTCAGGTTCCTACCGTCTGGGATGAAAACAATACTTACCTGCTGAGGCAGTGGTGAGGATCAAGTACAGTAACGCGCACAGCCGCTGAGTAACTCAGAGGGAGTGATCAGGGAACGGGAACTCTTATACTAAATCGCTGGGGAGATGGAGCTAAAATTGATTGGGATCCAGTGGTGGAGCTGGATTGCTTGCAGCTGGCTCGCAGCTGGGCCCTGACCCAGCCAAGCCACTAGGGAAGTCTGCGGACCAGCAGCAAGCCCCTCAGACAGCCCACCCGCCTCCGGCTCGCACTCCGCTGCCAGAGATTTCCTGGGAGGCTTTATCTGCATAGGGCAACCATGTTCCACAGTGGAATCCACACCGCACTTCCCACCACTTCCCCCAGAGCTCAGAGCAGCTTTTTGCCAGGCATTCTGGTGGTAACTCATTTCCCCTCGAAATCATTTATTACTCCTGTAAAGAGAAATAAAAATCTCAAGGATTCCCCCAGCCCCCAACTCCTCATGCAAAAGGGAGGCTCAGGCCTGGGGGCTGAGTCAGGCAACAGCCCCTCCCACATGGACAGCTGTTACTAACATTACTAGTCAGCCAGAGCCGCAGGAAAAATAAAGGCCTCGGGCATCCTGGAGGACTGCCCGCCCCACCCGGCCTGGCAGATGATGGGTGAGGAAATTCTTTGCTGGCCGCCCATCAACAAGGGCATGCAGATTGTATGTAACTGCAGGTCTGCAGGCCAGTCTAGCTCCTAAAGCTAAAGCCTGTTGGATTCCACACTAGCAATGTGACTATGCGTTTAGCTTCCCAGGTGCAGAACAGAGAAAAGATGAGACTAAACATTCCTCCACCTGCCCAGGTCACCTACATGATTGATTCTTCCTTCACTCCCTTTTCCTCAAACAGGCCCCTTAGCTTCTGTGAAACTGGATCTCCTGGCACTAGTTGGAGCCTCACAAGAACTACTCACCTGCCTCTCTGCCCGCCCCTTTCCTCCTTTTCCTTCTGTATCCAATCCCTCTTAGGGAGCACCGGCCACAGGTGCATCTGTGCTGTGTGCTTGTCCCGGTATGGCCTCAAACTTCAGCTTAATAAGCCTCTGTTGGTTAAGACCTGTCTGGGTCACTGATTTTGCATTGTCACACCTCACTGCTGCCTACACCGCCGTCCCCCTCCCCCACGAGGAGGGTAGGTACGCCTCCACCACCTGGCCCTTCTTTGAGTGTCGTGTTTGCAGGACTCTGGAGTGCACAGACATATTAGCAAACTTGTAGCCTCTCTGCCTAGTCATCTGTCCCCTGCCAGCCTTTCCCGTGGCAGAGAGCGCAGAAGGGAACCTCTCCCTCCCCCACAGCCGCACTGCCAGGCCTCCCAACCAGGTTCACACCTCTGCTTTCCAGGCTCAGGTCAGTAAGCCAGGGGTGAGCGTGCCCCCTCCGGGTCTCCCACGGACAAACTGGCACCGGGAGTCCGTTGGGCTCCTCCACGCATGTCTGACTCCTGCCCGAATCCCGCCTCCTCCTCTCCCTCCAAAGGTCTCCCCATCGTCTGAGTCTATAGAAATCTTAGTTCAAACTCTTGTTTTTCCGGTGAGAAAACCGAGGCCGGAGAAAGTTGATGGTGTGGGGCGGGCTTAGGGATGCTGTGAGAGCCTCATTCTGCTATGACTCGGTTTTCCCATCTGTACAATGGGCGTGCGCAGTCAATGCAAATCACGGAAGGCTCGGCCAAGCAGTCTAGGAGGGTGGTGAGGAGAGTCGGGAAGTCCTGCCCCGCGCGGCCCAGAGGCTCCCGAGTTAACCCGTGGCCGCCCGGCTGCACCACCGAGCTCCGGGGTCGTCCCGCCCTTCTTGGCGCGCTCGCAGGGGGCAGAGGGAGGGCGGAAGGGGCAGCCTCGGCCTTACCCCGCCAGCTCCAGCAGCAAGCTCGGGAGGCTGACGCCCCGCGCGCTGCGCGCCGCCAGCACGGCGGAGATCTGCGGCAGCTTGAGCGCCGCGCACACGGCCAGCGTGCTCCAGTTGCAGAAGCGCAGCAGCGCGGCCTCCATGGCGCAGGACGCGGGGTCCGCTCGCAGCGCCCAGGGCCGCTCGGTCTCAGCCGCCCCGCTCGGCCCAACCCTTCCGCCTGCCCCGCGCTCGGCCGGGGCTTGCCCGCCCAGCTGCCGCCGGGACCCGCCCGAACCCGCCCAATATGCGCCCAGCCCCGGACTCGCCCCGCCTCCGACCACGCCCCGCACCGCCCCCGACTTGTCCCGCCTCCGAGCCCACCTCGCTCCCGGATTCGCCCGCTACTGGAGTCGCCCCGCCTCCGAGCCCACCTCGCTCCCGGATTCGCCCGCTACTGGAGTCGCCCCGCCTCCGAGCCCACCTCGCTCCCGGATTCGCCCGCTACTGGAGTCGCCCCGCCTCCGAGCCCACCTCGCTCCCGGATTCGCCCGCTACTGGAGTCGCCCCGCCTCCGAGCCCACCTCGTCCCGCCCATCACTGGCATGGCCCCGCCCCCGATTCGCCCCGCCTCCGAGCCCACCTCGCTCCCGGATTCGCCCGCTACTGGAGTCGCCCCGCCTCTACACTCGCCCCGCCTTTAGACTCGCCCCGCCTTTAGACTCGCCCCGCCTCCGAGCCCACCTCGTCCCGCCCATCCCTGGCATTGCCCCGCCCCCGGACTCGCCCCGCCCCGCCCCCAGCGGCGGCCCCGGCCGGGCCAGCCCGACGCTTTCTGTGGCTGACTCCCGTCCCGCGCTCTCCGACTCGCGGTGAGGACCCGCCGGTATCGCCCCGCGGCCCCGCTCTCCCGCGGCTGGGGGCCGAGGGCCAACGCGCGCCCGCAGGGGAGGGGACTGTCCTGCTGGAATTCCTTCACCCCAACGAGCTGAGTTCCTCTGAGCACCGCGGGGGGGAACCTGGCGGGACGCCAGCGCCCCCGTCGTGTGCGTGTCCAAGTGCGCCCGCGGCCACGGGCTGGGGCGGCCGCGGGACGGCGCGGGGACGCAGCGCGGCCGCTCGTGGCGCGCCCTCCCGGAGCGGCGGGGCGGGGAACCCAGCCTCCCCGCCTCCCTCCCGGACTCCGGCCGCCGGAGCGACCCTGTCCCGGAGGAGGTGAAGCGGACCCCGCCCACCGGGGAAGGCGACCGGACGGGGCTCCGAGCAGCCCCGACTCGCGTCTGTGCTGGGGCCGGACCGCGAACCCAGGAAAGTCACAAAATGCGGTGCTGAGTCTGGAGCCTCAGCTGGGCGTGTCTTGCTCTTGCACACGCAGGTCTCCATCTCCTAACCTCAAGGGATCCTCCCACCTCAGCCTCCCAGACTGCTAGACTTTCTTCATTTTAAAGGGGGGGGGGGAAGCATTCCCAACTCAGAAGGTGATTGAGAGGCATACAGTAGGTGCTCAGTATGTATAGTCATTCCCCAACAGGTGCAGACTTGCAACCGAGTTTGGGAGTTGTGAACACTGGCTTTTGGGGGCTGGGTGGTCCTAGCTGGAGTCCTGTTTGGGCCTGTGGGAGGTGTTTGGGTCCAAGCTCCCACCCCCCAGCTGGGACACCCCGGCAGCTTGCTGGCCCTGCAGCCCAGATGACCATCTCAGAACAGCTCATCTTCAAGGCTCCTCTGCACCTTCAGGAGGTCGGGCAGTGCTTGGATGGGGTTTCTGCAGTGCGCACCCGGGAGATCTCTCCAGCACAAGACAGTGCCATGTTGGAGACCTCTGCCTCGTCTTCCCTCCACGGCTACACTGGACACAGCCAGCTACGTGAGCCCGACCCTATGTGGCCACAGCTGAGCAGAGCGTGACTGAAGCTGTCCTCCCCTTCAGGAGGGACTTA
Source organism: Microcebus murinus (assembly GCF_040939455.1). Lineage (NCBI taxonomy): Eukaryota > Metazoa > Chordata > Mammalia > Primates > Cheirogaleidae > Microcebus > Microcebus murinus. Next base: position 8,309,841 of record NC_134106.1, read on the forward strand.
GAATTGAGCAATGACTGACTGCATTACCCCTCTCACCCCCTACCCTCTTCAGCAGGGGAGAGTCAACTCAGGAGCCTTTGGTGGTGGCATTTCCCTCACCTTAATTTTTTTTAACTTCCTAAACCTATAGGAAGGTTGCAAGAATAGCACCTTGAATACTCATGTACTCTTCACCTAGATGAGTCAATTAGTGATATTTTAATCTAGGTAAGCTCTATTTGTCTCTATTTACACACCATGTGTGATGGACATCATGTTGTTTTGCCAGACACTTCCGCACACTCCTCCTAAGGACAAGGGTTTCTTCTACAGAACCGCAGTGGAACTGCCCCACTCTGCACCTTAACACTGGCACAGTGCTCTTCTCTCATATTTAGTCCACGTTACCTCATATCTAGTCTGCAGAGTGTCCTTCGTGGCTGCTTTTGCTTAGACCCAGGAGCCGGTCAAAGATCTTGGTCTGAACCATCCTTAATCTGAGTCACTTCCTCACCCTTCCTTTGTCTTTTATGGCATTGATATTTTCGAAGAATCAAGGCCAGCTATTCAGCAGAATGTTCCTCAATTTGGGTTTTCCTAGAATTTCTTCCTGATTACACTACGGTCACACTTTTTTTTCTTTGTGGGGGGAGTGATCCCTGGGTACAATGCTCCTGGGTGCAGTGCTCCTGGGTGGTGCGGGCATTGTCACCGTGCGTCCCATGTGGAGGTGCTCATGTCACCTGTCCTGTTATTGGTGAGGGTAAGTTTAACAATTTGGTTTATGCAGCATCTTCTAGACTTCAGCATTTACAGGTCTCTAAGAAGCCTTCACCATGGGACCAGGCATGGTGGCTCACGCCTGTAATCCTAGCACTTTGGGAGGCTGAGGTGGGCAGATCGCTCAAGGTCAGTAGTTCCAAACCAGCCTGAGCGAAAGTGAGACCTTGTCTATACTATAAATAGAAATTAATTGGCCAACTAATATATATAGAAAAATTTAGCCAGGCATGGTGGTGCATGCCTGTAGTCCCAACTACTCTGGAGGCTGAGGCAGCAGGATTGCTTGAGCCCAGGAGTTTGAGGTTGCTGTGAGCTAGGCTGACGCCACAGCACTCACTCTAGCCTGGACAACAAAGCGAGACTCAGTCTCAAACAAAAACAAAGAAGAAAAGAAGCCTTCACCAGATGGTTTTAATGTTTTTTATTGATTCTTCCCTAAATCAGTTATTGCCGTCATAGTCATAAATTGGCAATTTTTCTGTTATTGTTTGTTTTGTATTCTTCAATAGAAAAGAGATTTTCCTCAGTACTTCAAATGTGTAAAAAATTATTGGCGTGAACTTGTAGATTCTTGGTTTTTTTTGTGTTTTTTTTGAGACAGAGTCTCGCTTTGTTGCCCAGGCTAGAGTGAGTGCCGTGGCGTCAGCCTAGCTCACAGCAACCTCAAACTCCTGGGCTCAAGCAATCCTCCTGCCTCAGCCTCCCGAGTAGCTGGGACTATAGGCACGCGCCACCAGCCCGGCTAATTTTTTCTCTATATATTAGTTGGCCAATTAATTTCTTTCTATTTATAGTAGAGATGGGGTCTCGCTCTTGCTCAGGGTAGTTTCGAACTCCTGACCTTGAGCAATCCACCCGCCTGGGCCTCCCAGAGTGCTAGGATTACAGGCGTGAGCCACCACACCCGGTGGATTCTGGGTTATTATTGCTGTTGTTATTCATTGGGTTCGTGGGTGCTGGCTGCGGGTGGCTGTCACAGGTATGGTCGGGGGTGGGCTATTATTGTCCTTCATGTTGATGCTCATGTTGTCCCCAATTCAGGTTGGTTCTTACGTCCCTTTACATTTCCTCAGATGCTCCAGGCTCACCTTGCATGTTCCCTGGATGAAGGTCATTTCTTACCAGGGGGAAGCGGAGACTTAGGTCCTGCCCAGGCAGAGGTGATTCGAGAAGCCACAATGATGGAGAAAGCGTCCTTCCAGCTTTGCTGTGGCTCTCAGCTGCTCGCTCTGTAGCCAGGGTCCTGCTTCCCAGTTCTCCATTCTGAACCGACCCGAGCGTTTCTTGCTCTCAGTGCAGAACTGACCTTCAGTCTCCCTCTCCCCACCAGCCACTCCCTGGCACAGGCGTCCCCATCTAATTGTGTGTGTGCGTGGAAGGTGCAGAGACTGAGCCCTGAGACAGGCTAGCTGTCACCAGGAAACACCTGCAGGCTGCCGGGCATGTGTGAGCGGCCTTTGAGATGGTGCCAGACCATTCACCAGGTGTAGCAATAACTCAAAGCGACCATGGGGACCAGCCATGCCGTCCGGCACCTCCTTGCCATTCCTGCAGACCCCGCAGAGCAAAACCCCTTTTAAAACCCCTGTCCTCAACCTGAATCTTTGAAATGGTTTCTTCGAGGCACTAACCTTGGCCATTTCCCCACTGCTAGCTCTAGAATAGTCACCTTCTTTTTACCACTCCTCATCCTTGTTATTGGCTTTTACAAGTGGTGAGTGGCCGAGGCTGTGGCCGGTTATAATTCCAGTCCCTACCCAGAGCCCTGCTGCTCCCTGGCCCGTGGGCTCTGAGCTGTTCTGTGTCCTTATTGATAATGCCCGTCTGCTTTGCTAGTGCTGACGCGCAGGCTCGGTGCCCACTTCCCCAGGGCTGAGGTCCGGAGGCCTCCTTTGCTCTGGCCCAAACAAGGTGAGAGGCTGGGTCAGGACTTTAGTGCAGATGCCCTCTGTCCTGATTCCCCGGGCTCCCACTGGGTGCCGTGGGGGTAGAAGCAGCCATCCTATTGAAAAGAAGGCAGCTGTGGCAGGGAGCAGAGGGCAGGTGGGGCTGGCGTGAGGCAGCGTCTACTAGGATGACAGCACACACAGGGGCGAGGCCACAGGGGTTGGCTGCAGGGGGCATGCAGGCGGCTTCAGTGTGCTTGTATGATTCGGTTGGGCCCTTGTGCCCTAGTGACGTGCCATGAGAAGAACATGTCCAGGAGGCTGTGGGTCCAAGAGAGTGCAAGATATCTGGGTAAGACTCAGATCCAGCCTGAAATGTGGAGCCAAGTCCAGCCAAGGTCAGCCGCCCCAGCTCCATGCAGACCTGTGAGCAAGAATGGAGGTGTTCGTTACACAGCACTGTTGCAGCTGACTAGTCCACTCTGTGAAAGAGCCGGCACTGCCTGAATGCTCAGAGAAGAGACTCTTGGAGCTGGTGATGTCCCTAGAATCTGTCTCCTTCTCCCCTCCCCCCATTCCATGGCCTGGCACGGGGAACGCGACATGCAGAAGTCAGAGGTGAGGTGGATCCTGGCTCTTCACCAGCTGTGTGCCCCTGAGTAGCTTCGTTCCCTGAACAAAGTCTTTGCCTTTGTTTCCAAACCTTCCAGTGGTGACCGTCCTACCTACAAAGGAGACAACCTGGGTACAGTGCCCAGCACAGAGTCTGTGTTTATCTGTCACACCATCTGTGAGTGGCTGTGCTTCCAGGAGTGGCAGAACAGGCGCCCTCCCTGGGCCTCCTACCCTCCCCCCAGGACAGGCAGCGAAGCCCCGGATGACCGTCCAGTCTGCACAGGCTAGACCCCCGCAGCCATGGTCACCCTCCACTCCTCCTGCACCTCCTGCTCCCACACTCGCCCTCAGACGGAAACAGTCCTGTTTTCTGGCTGCCTTGTGCGGATGGTGACCGGGCTACGCCTGGGCCAGGCCAGCCCGGAGCCTCCACCCTGCACACGCCCACCTGGGGAAGGCCGGCCGGGCCCCCCTCGCTCCTAGACCGGCTGCAGCTCTTCTTCCAGCTTCTTCTTGCGGGCCCCTTCCACGAAGAAGAAGTCCATGCCGATGAGCGCCTGCCCCAGGGGCGTGTCCACCCTGCTGCCCACGACCCGGTTCGCGGAGTTGGGGACGGTGTCCGAAAAGAAAGGAACATAGTCCGGCAGCTTCTCAGGCTCCTTCTTATTGCCCTGAGGAGAAGGGACAGTTCAGGTCTTGTGCTGTGTGGACAAAAGGAGGGACCCGGGGGGCTGCAGGGGCCCCTCGGGGCGGAGGACAGCAGGGAGCGGATGGCTCTCTGTCTGAAGCTTCTCTGGGGGCCTCTGTCCTGGTTTGGATCTGGGTCCCCTGCGGGTGACCTGGCTCCACAGCCTTTGCCGGGCTGGCTCTCTCTTCCTTGATCCCAGAGCCCTTGACTTTTACTCTGTGACCTGCAGTGACAGAGGGAGGGACCGTGTCTTATTCTTTCTAGCCCCATGTCCTAAGATGCTGCTTCACAGGTGGTGGGAGGACGAAGGTTTTGATTTGGTTTTTTTTTTTTTTTTTTTTTTTTTGAGACAGGGTCTCACTTTGTTGCCCAGGCTAGAGTGAGTGCCGTGGCGTCAGCCTAGCTCACAGCAACCTCAATCTCCAGGGCTCAGCGATCCTTCTGCCTCAGCCTCCCGAGTAGCTGGGACTACAGGCATGCACCACCATGCCCAGCTAATTTTTTGTATATATATTTTTAGTTGGTCAATTAATTTATTTCTATTTTTGGTAGAGACGGGGTCTCGCTCAGGCTGGTTTCGAACTCCTGACCTTGAGCAATCCGCCCGCCTCAGCCTCCCAAAGTGCTAGGATTACAGGCGTGAGCCACCACGCCCGGCTGATTTGGTTTTTTGTTAATTTTTACTTAAAGAGTAATATTCATACACAAAAGTGTACAAATCATGACTACAGTCCAACAAATTTTCACACAGTGAGCAGGACTGTGTAACCCTGCCTACATCGGGAAATACGGTCAGCCCGTCTCACCTCCCGCCCCTCAGATGTTCTCTCTGCCCCTGTGCCAACCTGACCTTGACCTCTGACACCGGGCATCAGTTTGCCTGGTTTAGAACTTTATATTAGTGGAATCGCGTCTCTTCTGTCCGGCTTCTTTCTCTCAGCACTATGTTTGTGAGATTCAGTCACATTGTGTGTGTGGTTGCAGTTCACTCATTCTCACTGCTGTGCGACACTCCATGGTGTGAACTGTGGGAACAGTCCACAAGTTATTTGCCTGCACTGCTGTTGGGCACGCTTGGGTTGATTCCAGTTTGGGGCTGTCATGAGCATCCGGGTACAGGCCTTTTGGTGACCTCTGTCACTGATGGACGAATGAGTGAATATGTGAATTAAAAATAACCTGATGAGTGGGGGAACAGTCCTTACTCTTCCTAACTCAGTGGCACAACCAGTCCCGCCATGAGCTCCTGGCTTCCGCCTGGGAAGGTCCATGCCAAGGCGGCCCCACCCTGTGGGTGTGGTGCAGATCCCAGAGGTCATGTTGCTGTTACTCAGCCCCTGGCAGGGAGAGACTCTTACAGGCTACAAGCCCAGACCAGAAGCTCAGTGCAGGATGTCAGGTCTCACAAGCTAAATTCTCCCTCCCAGGTTACAGTGAGCTACGAGCGTGCCGCTGCACTCCAGCCTGGGCAGCAGAGCAAGACCGGTCTCTGAAAAGAGGGAGGGAGGGAGGGGTAGAGAGAGAGAGAGAGAGAAGTCAGTGTGGGGTGAATGAGGCTGGCGGGTTAGGCAGAGTTAGGTCGCAGGAAGCTTTGTAAGCCACTTTGTTAGCTGAGTGAAGAAAAAACGAATATTCAAACTGCAAGCACATTTGACAGGAACACACTCGCCTTACCATGGGGTCATAGTCTTTCAGGAAGCTCCAGTTCTCAACCCTGGAAAGGAAGAACATGTTGGCAGTGTGAGTTCTCACTCTGTGGAGTCGATGCAACTATGTATCACCTGGAAGAACCAAAGAGCTTTTAAGTGAAAGCAATGCCAAGTGTCAACCAGCTACTTCGGGTACCCTACAAAATGGACAAGCAATTCAACGACTTTCCCCAGAGTGGCAACTATGGTGCCAGAGGACGTTGCAGGCTGCCTAAGGGGACCACTGGCTGCAGTCTCAACACCCGCCTCTGTGCGTTTTCAGAAGGCCACGTTAGGTGCGCTCAAGCATTTTGTGAAGAAAAACCAGTTTCCATGTCCTCAAGCCTCTGCAACCTTCTAGCATGGGGGACAGAGGAGGGTGGGGGAGGAGTGGAAAGATGGAGGGTGACCTAGACGAGGACGGCATTACCTGCACTGGTAGTTTAATTTTTATTTTCAACTATTTTTTAAAAGTCAAGCAATTCTACAAGACATGATAAAGCCAGCCATCTCTGCCCCCATCTTCACAGCCCCTGAGCCCCGCACCCTACAGTCAACCGTTCCCAGTCTTTCTGCTGTTTCTTCAAGCCTTTTGTGTCCATGTTTTGAAATGATATGCTTATACAGCTGTTTCTTAATATTTTTTTTAATTAAAATTTATCTATTGACTTCCTATTCTGGGAGGTGATGAGTTAGCATTCTTACCCCCATTTTCTCACTCATTGTTCTAAAATAATTATATTATACATCTTGGTTAAATTGCTATTTATTGTGCATATCCCATGGTTATGTAAATGCTATTCACTGATGACCTAAGGAGTACAATATGATTCCAGTTCCTTTCTTATACAACTTAGTATATTTTCTTGTCTTTTCTTTTTTGAGACAAGGTCTCACTCTGTTGCACAGGTTAGAGTGCAGTGGTGTCAGCATAGCTCACTGCAACCTTGAACTCCTGGGCTCAAGCCATCCTTCTGCCTCAGCCTGCTGAGTAGCTGGGACTACAGGCATGCACCACCATGCCCGGCTAATTTTTCTATTATTTTTTTTTTAGGTTTCACTCCTGCTCAGGTTGGTCTTGAATTCCTGACTTCAAGTGATTCTCCTGCCTCAGCCTCCCAGAGTGCTAGGATTACAGGTGGGAGCCCACCATGCCCAGCCTCCTAATGGTCCTTTTGCCTCTCTGCAGCCCGGGCTAACTTCTCTGGCATCTCCTGGCCGCGCCTCTGCCCTGCCGGTAAATGTTGCAAGTTCTTTGCTATGTCCTCACTTCTTCTGCTCCATCATATTCTTCCAGGGAAAGCTCATTCATATCGACTGGGTCAATACCCACCTTTTTCTTTTTTAAATTGAGAAATAATTCACATATTGTAAGATTTACCTTTTAAAGTGTACAATTCAAAAGTTTTCAGTATATTCACAGAGTTGTGCAGCCATCATCACTATCTGATTCCAGAACAAATTCATCACCTTGCCATCCCCTGGTACGCATTTAGCAGCCACTCCCCACTTTACCTTACCATCAACTCCCAGGAACCCCAAATCTACTTTCTGTCTGTACAGGTTTTTATTTTTATTGTCTGACTCCTGATCTCATGTTCAACTCCCTCCCAGCCAACTCCATTTGGGTGTGGTTGAGACATTTAAAACTCACCAGAACTCAGCACCTTCATCATTTGTCTTCTCCTCCCCATTAATTATGCAAGCTGGAGATCTCTGGCACCCTACATTCCTTCCTCACCTTGCTTCCCACATCTACTCAGTTTGCAGATTTTTTCTGCCATCCTACAGGCTGTCTGTTCACTCTGTTAATTGTTTTCTTTGCTGTGCAGAAGTTTTTCACATGCAGAAGAATGGAATTGGACCCTTTTCTTATGCCATACACAAAAACCAACTCAAAAACATAGGAGAAAGCTTCATGGCATTGGTCTTGCCAATGATTTCATGGATATGACACCAAAAGCACAGACAACAAAAGCAAAAATTGACAAATGAGATTATATTAAACTAAAAAACTTCTGTGGAGCAAAGGAAACAGAGTGAAAACCCAACCAATGGAATGGGAGAAAATATTTACAAAGCAATATCTGATTAGGGGTTAATTGCCAAAATATATAAGGGGCTGCTATAACTTAATAGCATAAAACCAAATAACCCAGCTGAAAAAATGGGTTAAGGACTTGAAGAGACATTTCCCCAAAGAAGACATATGAATAGATAACAGGTATATGCAAAGATGCTCAATGTCACTTATCATCAGGGAAATGCATGTCAAAACCACAATGAGATGTCACCTCACACCTATTAGAATGGCGATTATAAAAGAAACAAAACAAAATAAAGGACAACCAATGAGTGTTGGCAAGGATGTGGAGAAACCGGAACCCTTGTACACTTTTGATGGGAATGCAAAATGGTGCAGCTGCTGTGGAAAACAGTATGGAGGTTCATCAATAAATTAAAAATAAAGCTACCACATAATTTAGCAATCCCACCTCTGAGTATTTATCCAAAATAATATTATCATCAGGATCTCAAAGAGATTTCTGCATTCCCATGTTCATTATACCACTGTTTTTGTTAATAGTAGCCCAAATATGGAAGCAACTTAAATATCCATCAACAAATAAATGGATAAAGAAAATGTACCATACATATATACTGTAATATTTTTCAGCCTTAAAAGGAAGGAAATTCTGCAATAGTCTAAAACATGGCTACACCTAGAGGACATTATGTTAAGTAAAATAAGCCAGACAAATACTGCATGTTTCCACTTATATGAGGTACCTAAAATAGTCAAACTCATGGAAGCAAAGAATAGAACCGTGGTTGCCAGAGGCCGGGGGGAGAGGGCAGTGGGCAGTTGCTACTCAATGGGTATGAAGTTTCAGTTGTGCAAGATGAGTAAGTTCTAGAGATCTACTAGACTGGTCGTTTTAAAATGTAACCTAGATCATGTCATGCTTTTGCTTGAAACCCTTGGGACCTCCTTATGTTTGGAAAATATCCTCCACATTTTTATGAGTGCTTGGGTGGCTCTCACACTTGGCCCTCATCCTGGGGCCCTCCCCACGGCTGGCCAGCTGTGCCTCAGCCACAGGGACATTCTGCATTTTGTTTTGTAAGTGCACCGAACCCCTTTCTTGGCCCCTTTTCATATTTCAGGTCTCAGCCTAATGTCACCTCCAAGAGGCTTCCTGAGAGAGGACCCACTACCCCCAAGTTGGTCCCTTCATATCACCAGGCACAGTTCGTACTTGGTTATTTCTCTGCTGCCTTTTGCTGCCCTGTCCTGAGAATGGAGCTCTGTGGAGACACGGCCTGTGCTGTCCCCTGCTGCAGCCCTGCAGACCAGCTCATGGGTATTTTTTTAAAGTTTTTAGTCATTATGGATACATAATAGTTGCATATATATATGGGGTGCAGGTGCTATTTTGGTAAAAGCATGCAATGCATAATGATCAAACCAGGGTACCTGCAGTGTCCCTCGTGGGTACTTTGTGAGTGAATGAGTGCATGAAGGGGCGTCCTGTCTCGAGGACAGCCAGCCAGCATCTGTCACCCAGGCTGACCAACAGCTCCCTGCGGGGACTTCCCCCAGCTGTTTGAGTTTCAGGCGTAGGGACACGTCTAAACTGAGAGGGGCAGTTAGAATGAGCGAGGTGGGCTGGCCTAGCCCGGGCTGGGTGGGCCCATCCCCCGCCCCTACATGCTCTCTGTCCCTTGGCCTGGATCATTTTCCCACCACCTCCCTTTCTCCAGAAGCTTCCTAGACCTGCAGGCAGGCTGAGGGAGCAGGGAGGAGGGGCAGGGACTCAGCAGGTCTGGTCCAGAAAGGGAGTCAGTCCCAGGAGGGCAGGGCAGGGACTCACCAGCGCCGCAGGCCCCGCTGCTCCGCCTCCAGCAGCTCCCTCCACAGCTGGTCCTGCTGCGCGCCCTCCGCTACCTGTGCCTTCGCCTTTGGGGCCTGGGGGGCCGGGCAGCCACCCGCAAGACCCTTGCCCGCCACAGGGCCACTCTGGACAGCCGGCCTGGTGCGGGGCAGCCGGTACCCAGCTGATGTGGTTCTCTGGAGCTCAGGGGTGGGGCGGCTCCCCATGGGTGCAAGTGTGTGTGTGTGTGTGTGTGTGTGTGTGTGTGTGTGTGTGTGTGTGTGTGTGCCTGTCTGTGGCAGAGAGAGAGAGAGAGAAAGAGAGCAAGAGAGCACTCGCCAGCCCCTGAGCTTCACCTCTCCTGGGACACTCTCCTGTCCCCCAGGGAGCCTGGGCAGGGGTCCTCCTCGCTGTCCCCTGAGCCCCAAGCTCAGAGTGGCCAACGGGGACTGGGGCCCTGCAGGCTGGGGAGGGCAAAGGAGGCCAGCTGTGTTTAAACTCTGGCCTGTGTTGACTGTTGTCCTGGGAACAGCTTCTCAGCCTGCCAGGAAGGGGCGGGGCCGTGTGTGTGTGTGTGTGTGTGTGTGTGTGTGTGTGTGTGTTCCAAACCCTGAGGATGGGGTGCAGACAGTTCCTGACAGGGTGCCATGCCCAGCTCAGCACCCAGGGATCCAGGAAGAGGAGAGACAGCCCAGCAAAGGGTGTGGAGTCAGGTCACTCTTGGGGACCCAGATCCAAACCAGGACAGCAGCCCTGGAGGTGTTTAGACAGAGAAGCCATCGCTCCCTGCTGTTCTCTTCCACCCCAAGGGCCCCCTGTAGCACTCGGGTCCCTCCTTTTCTCCACACAGCCCAAGACCCGAACTGTCCCTTCTCCTCAGGGCAATAAGAAGGCCCGGCCGGCCTTCCCCAGGTGGGCGTGTGCAGGGTGGAGGCTCCGGGCTGGCCTGGCCCAGGCGTAGCCCGGTCACCATCCGCACAAGGCAGCCAGAAAACAGGACTGTTTCCATCTGAGGGCGAGTGTGGAAGCAGGAGGTGCAGGAGGAGTGGAGGGTGACCCAGACTGCGGGGGTCTAGCCTGCGCAGACTGGACAGTCATCCGGGGCTTTGCTACCTGCCCTGGAGGGAGGGTAGGAGGGCCAGGGAGGGCGCCTGTTCTGCCACTCCTAGAAGCACAGCCACTCACAGATGGTGTGACAGATAAACACAAACTCTGTGCTGGGCACTGTACCCACGATGTCTCCTTTGTAGGTAGGATGGTCACCACGGGAGAGGTTTAGAAACTAAGCCAAAGACTTTGTTGAGTCTGCTTGCAGGAATGGCAAGGAGGTGCCAGACGGCATGGCTGGTCCCCATGGTCGCTTTGAGTTATTGCTACACCTGGTGAATGGTCTGGCACCATCTCAAAGGCCGCTCACACATGCCCGGCAGCCTGCAGGTGTTTCCTGGTGAGAGCTGGCCTGTCTCAGGGCTCAGTCTCTGCACCTTCTACGCACACACACAATTAGATGGGGACGCCTGTGCCAGGGAGTGGCTGGTGGGAAGAGGGAGACTGAAGGTCAGATCTGCACTAAGAGCAAGAAATCCGCAGGCCGGTTCAGAATGGAGAACTGGGAAGCAGGACCCTGGCTACAGAGCGAGCAGCTGAGAGCCACAGCGAAGCTGGAAGGACGCTTTCTCCATCATTGTGGCTTCTCGAATCACCTCTGCCTGGGCAGGACCTGAGTCTCCGCTTCCCCCTGGTAAGAAATGACCTTCATCCAGGGAACATGCAAGGTGAGCCTGGAGCATCTGAGGAAATGTAAAGGGAACCAACCTGAATTGGGGACAACATGAGCATCAACATGAAAGACAATAATAGCCCACCCCTGACCACACCTGTGACAGCCACCCGCAGCCAGCACCCATGAACCCAATGAATAACAACAGCAATAATAACCAAGAATCCACGAGTTCACGCAAATAATTTTGTACACATTTGAAGTACTGAGGAAAATCTCTTTTCTATTGAAGAATACAAAATAAACAATAACAGAAAAATCACCATTTTATGACTATGACGGCATAACTGATTTAGGGAAGAATCAATAAAAAAACATTAAAACCATCCAGTGAAGGCTTCCTTTTTTCTTTGTTTTTTTTTTTTTTGATACAGAGTTTCGCTTTGTTGCCCAGGCTAGAGTGAGTGCCGTGGCGTCAGCCTAGCTCACAGCAACCTCAAACTCCTGGGCTCAAGCAATCCTTCTGCCTCAGCCTCCAGAGTAGCTGGGACTACAGGCATGCGCCACCATGCCTGGCTAATTTTTTCTATATATATTAGTTGGCCAATTAATTTCTTTCTATTTACAGTAGAGACGGGGCCTCGCTTTGCTCAGGCTGGTTTCGAACTCCTCACCTCGAGCAATCCGCCCGCCTCGGCCTCCCAGAATGCCAGGATTACAGGCGTGAGCCACCGCACCCAGCCCCCTGGTGAAGGCTTCTTAGAGACCAGTAAATGCTGAAGTCTAGAAGATGCTGTATAAACCAAATTATTAAACTTACACTCACCAATAACAGGACAAGTGACACGAGTGCCTCCCCATGGGACACACCGTGACAATGCCCGCACCATCCCAGGAGCACTGCACCCAGGAGCATTGTACCCAGGGATCACTCAATGCACAAAGAAAAAAAAAAAAGTGTGATCGTAGTGTAATCAGGAAGAAATTCTAGGAAAACCCAAATTGAGGAACATCTGCTGAATAGCTGGCCTTTATTATTTGAAAATATCAATGCCATAAGAGACAAAGGAAGGGTGAGGAAGTGACTCAGATTAAGGATGGTTCAGACCATGATCTTTGACCAGCTCCTGGGTCTAAGCAAAAGCAGCCACGAAGGACACTCTGCAGACTAGATATGAGGTAACGTGGACTAAATATGAGAGAAGAGCACTGTGCCAGTGTTAAGGTGCAGAGTGGGGCAGTTCCACTGCGGTTCTGTAGAAGAAACCCTTGTCCTTAGGAGGAGTGTGCGGAAGTGTCTGGCAAAACAACATGATGTCCATCACACATGGTGTGTAAACAGAGACAAATAGAGCTTACCTAGATTAAAATATCACTAATTGACTCATCTAGGTGAAGAGTACATGAGTATTCATGGTGCTATTCTTGCAACCTTCCTATAGGTTTAGGAAGTTAAAAAAAATTAAGGTGAGGGAAATGCCACCACCAAAGGCTTCTGAGTTGACTCTCCCCTGCTGAAGAGGGTAGGGGGTGGGAGGGGTAATGCAGTCAGTCATTGCTCAATTCTAAGTCCCTCCTGAAGGAGAGGCCAGCTTCAGTCACACTCTGCTCAGTTGTGGCCACATAGGGTCGGGCTCACGTAGCTGGCTGTGTCCAGTGTAGCCGTGGAGGGAAGACGAGGCAGAGGTCTCCAACATGGCACTGTCTTGTGCTGGAGAGATCTCCCGGGTGAGCACTGCAGAAACCCCATCCAAGCACTGCCGGACCTCCTGAAGGTGCAGAGGAACCTTGAAGATGAGCTGTTCTGAGATGGTCATCTGGGCTGCAGGGCCAGCAAGCTGCCGGGGTGTCCCAGCTGGGGGGTGGGAGCTTGGACCCAAACACCTTCCCGCAGGCCCAAACAGGACTCCAGCTAGGACCACCCAGCCCCCAAAAGCCAGTGATCACAACTCCCAAACTCGGTTTTCAAGTCTGCACCTGTTGGGGAATGACTATACATACCCAGCACCAACTGTATGCCTCTCAATCACCTTCTGAGTTGGGAATGCTTCCCCCCCCCCCTTTAAAATGAAGAAAGTCTAGCAGTCTGGGAGGCTGAGGTGGGAGGATCCCTTGAGGTTAGGAGATGGAGACCTGCGTGTGCAAGAGCAAGACACGCCCAGCTGAGGCTCCAGACTCAGCACCGCATTTTGTGACTTTCCTGGGTTCACGGTCCGGCCCCAGCACAGACGCGAGTCGGGGCTGCTCGGAGGCCCGTCCGGTCGCCTTCCCCGGTGGGCGGGGTCCGCTTCACCTCCTCCGGGACAGGGTCGCTCTGGCGGCCGGAGTCCGGGAGGGAGGCGGGGAGGCTCGGTTCCCCGCCCCGCCGCTCCGGGAGGGCGCGCCTCGAGTGGCCCCGCTGCGTCCCCGCGCCGTCCCGCGGCCGCCCCAGCCCGTGGCCGCGGGCGCACTTGGACACGCACACGACGGGGGCGCTGCGCGTCCCGCCAGGTTCCCCCCCGCGGTGCTCAGAGGAACTCAGCTCGTTGGGGTGAAGGAATTCCAGCAGGACAGTCCCCTCCCCTGCGGGCGCGCGTTGGCCCTCGGCCCCCAGCCGCGGGAGAGCGGGGCCGCGGGGCGATACCGGCGGGTCCTCACCGCGAGTCGGAGAGCGCGGGACGCGAGGCAGCCGCGGAAAAGCGCCGGGCGGGCGGGGCGGGGCCGCCGCTGGGGGCGGGGCGGGGCGAGGACGAGGGCGGGGCAATGCCAGGGATGGGCGGGACCAGGTGGGCTCGGAGGCGGGGCGACTCCAGTAGCGGGCGAATCCGGGAGCGAGGTGGGTTCGGAGGCGGGGCGAATCGGGGGCGGGGCCATGCCAGTGATGGGCGGGACAAGGTGGGCTCGGAGGCGGGGCGAGTCTGGAGGCGGGGCCAATCCGGGAGCAAGCTGGACTCGGAGGCGGGGCGAGTCTGCAGGAGGGGCGACTCCAGTAGCGGGGCCAATCCGGCAGCGAGGTGGGCTCTGAGGCGGGGCAAGTCAGGGAGGGGCGGGGCCTGGTTGGAGGCGCGGCGAGTCAGGGGCGGGGCGCAGATTGGGCGGGTTGGGGCGGGTCCCGGCGAGGCGCGGGGCAGGCGGAAGGGTTGGGCCGAGCGGGCGGCTGACACTGAGCGGCCCTGGTTGACCAGGCTACTCTTATTCAGTTCTGCTGACTTTTAGCACAGGGCGCCATACATTTCAATCCCTTCATTTAATTAATGGTGTTAGTTATAATCACGGCGATCTCTTGAGTCCCAGTGATGTGGCTGTTGGCATTCAGCAGGTAGACGGGGCAAGAATGCTAGGTGCACATTACAGATAGACAAGCCAGGTCAAGAGACGGAAGTGCCTGGTTCAGGGCAGTCCCGAGACTCCTGGCCGGCCGTTCCAGCGCCCTCTTCAGCCGTCACTCAGCTGCATCGTTTCTAGGGTGGAGCTGGTGGGACGGGGATCGGTGGACAGGTCCACATCACCCCAGTTTCGCAGAACATTCCTACTCTGCAGTGTGGGTCCTCCCTTTTAAGTGCTTGACTTTTGACAGTGAATTGAGACCGCTGCCTGGTGAGGGATTGAGCGGGTGTTACAACCATCAGGATGTTCCCAGTCCCAGGGAACAGCCCGAGCACACAGGTGTCTTTGCGTTTTTCTCCCAAAATCTGCTTTGTTCTTTTGAACTCTGAGCAGATGTTCACGCGAAACCCTTTCTGTCTTCTCCAAAGTTGACAAGTGCTAGCAGAACCGCCCCCAGTTCCACGCTTGGTTTCCGTGTGCGGCTCTCTGTGGTCTTGGTTTGTTTGGGTGGGACGGGAGGGTGGTCCTGCCAGGTGCCCCACTGCTGTCTGCCTTAGCACCGGGAAAGATTGGTGTGTTCCTGGTTCATCCTCACCCTGCAGAAGTGGATCCTAGACCTGGCCATGGTGAGTACCACCCTTGAAAAGGACGTGTGTGAGAAGTAGCAAGCTGCCCTGGACAGAACTTTCGAGATCAAATGTGAAACCTGCTCAATTTTCAGCTGCACTAAGGGATAATCGGAATCAAAGTACAGTGCTATCCAAATATTAAATGGTATTATTCTCATTTAAATGTGGGCCAAATTTATTTGTAAACTTTCTCTTTGGGGGCCATAGAGAACCAGATTGGGGAGGTGGTTAACTGTAGTATAATGAAAAACTGAGCGTCAGTTGAGAGCTGCTTATTAGGCTAATAATTACATGCTGGTTTCATACTATTTTTCTGACTTTACCTTCCAAATATTGCTTTTCTTCCCTCAGCATGCAGGGTGCTGCAGGCTAGCTTGCGAAGATCTTAACTCTGCCAGGCAGCCCAGGGCCTGAGCCAGCCGCAGTGTGGACTTGTTATTGAAGAGCCAGAAATTCAGGGCTGATGTTTGAGTCGAGGAGTTTGTCAGTTCCAAACAGCATGGTTTTCCCCAGGCTCCAAAATGCAGTGTCTTTATTTTTTATTGGGGGGTATGGATAGATAAGCCTTTGTGGCCAGGCAGTAGATTCATTCTTACTCCCAGCTTCAAACTAGCTATAGCCCATGAGTTACCCACTGCACAGCGGAATCTGTGAGTTATTAATACACGTCTCACTGTTGCGTTCTTTTTCACCAAACTTAGGTTCAACCTCGTATTGTACAAATTGATTATGATTTGACCAGAAAATTTGGCTTCAGGCATGCTTGGAATATCTGGTGCTCTTGTACTTTTCTTATTTTTTTACAAATAGACTCTTGACCCTGTCACGTTTTGTCTGCACACAGAATTTATGTACTTTCATCAGTGCGGCCAGTAAGTTTGCGCAGCTCCAGTGCCTGTGGAAGACGAGGGACTCGGGAGCCGTGAGCGCGCTGACCTGGAGCCTCTCCGCCTACACCTGCGCAGGTGAGGGCCTGGCGCCAGTGTGTCTCCAGCGCCAGGTGTCTCCCTGGCAGTTGCTACCTTGGCTCTGAAGTGCCATGGTCCTGGCTCCCCAGGCAGAACCTCCCAGCTGAGTGTATCCATATTTACAAGGGGGATTTAAGCAGACTGCCCTCCATTTTCTGCAAGATCCATATTCCAGATGCCAGAAAAAGAAGAAAAAAGTGAAAGTAAAAATCAGGCCTTATAATCACAGGTCCCGTCTTTGAAAAGTATCAAGAGGTTGATTATATTGAATCTGCTAATTTATTTTAAAAATTTGAACCTTTGTAACATATTAAGAGGATGAAAATCATACATTGGCTTTTAAGAATGAATGAAGTTTGTAGCAGTGGAGGGATTTCCCGCAGCCACATTGTTTGGTCTTAACTTTAGAATTTCCACTGTTTGTTTGTGTTCTCGCAAGAGCTGCCTAAAACCCATGCATACTACATATAGGCAGAAACATTTAAAAAATGCAGAGCTAGCATATTAATTGGATTTACTAGTTTTAGATATCTTACTGTCTCATGATTCTTCTGCATTTTAAAAGATCTATTTCTCTATCCATGGTTGGTGGTTGGGGTCTTTCTGTCCAAGGTTATTTAACATGAATACTTGTTGAGTTTTATTTTTAGCTTTAAAATGTTAAAGTTTTTATATACACACACACCACACATTTTCTTTATCCATTCACCTGTTGATGGACACTTGCGTTGATTCCACGTCTTGGCTATTGTGAACTGTGCCGAGTAAACATGGGTGCGCAGCTACCTCTTCCAGACACTGATTCCATTTGCTTTGGATGTGTATACCCACTAGTGGGATTTCTGGATCACATGGCAGTTCTATTGTTAATTTTTGGAGGAATCTCCGTACTGTTCTCCATCGTGGCTGTACTGATGCACATTGCCCAACAGCATGCAAGGCTTCCCTCTTCCCACGCCCTCTCCCACATTCATCTTTCATCTTTGTGACGGCGGCCATTCTGACAGCTGTGAGGTGTGTCTTATTGTGGTTTTGATTTGCACTTCTCTGATGACTAGTGATGTGGAGCATTTTTTCATATACTTGTTGGCCATTTGTATGTCTTCTTTGAGAAATGTCTATTTAGATCTTTTGCCTATTTTTAGATCAGGTCATTTGTTTTTCTTTTTTCTCTTATATTTAAGTTAACAATATGGTATTGGGGTTATTTGTTTTCATGCTATTCAGTTGAGATCCTTCCGTATGTTGGATAATAACCCTTATCAGATATTTGGCTGTTAGGACATGAGAGTCCTTGTCGGCCACCTGCCTAACTGGAGTCTTCTCTCCCTTGACTTAAGATCAATGTCCTTCATTTAAATTGCTGACTTAACACCTGTTTACATGGTGTCTGCACCTAAAGCCTTGGGTCATCCAATTTGGCCACACAAAATTTCAGAGGATTTGATGTCTGCCCTTCAACATATGCTATGTGCAAAACATGTTAGGCAGAGGGCGAGTGTGTGATGGGTCGGTTTTGGGTTAGGAAAAGGCCCACCTTGAGTTGCAGGC
The DNA here is from genome assembly GCF_040939455.1 of Microcebus murinus. Classification (NCBI taxonomy): domain Eukaryota; kingdom Metazoa; phylum Chordata; class Mammalia; order Primates; family Cheirogaleidae; genus Microcebus; species Microcebus murinus. The sequence goes on from NC_134106.1 coordinate 8,327,529, forward strand.
GGTGGTGTTTTCTAACTCCCAATTCACGTAGCCTACGAGTGTCAGTTTCAGCTGTTACCCCGATTTCCTGCTTATTTGCTAAATGAAGGGCTATACCAGAAAAATGAATTAAACAGTTCTAGTCAGACTCTTAAGGAAACTGAGGCTCCGAAAAGGGTAAGATTTTCCTATCTATAAAACACAGGGGTAGAATTTAAAACATTGTTTTTTAACTAGGGAGAGCCTTTTTTTAAATAAACCACCCAGAAGCTCATTATGTAAATGAGATTTAATAGAGCTGCTTTTTGAGAGTGGGGGCGTGGCGGGTTGGCACGCACAGGCCGGGCAGGGGAAGCTCAGCCCCAGCCCTGGCTTCCCCGGGCAGGACCGAAGAACCTTCTGGGAACTGCTGCTTCTCTTATGAGCAGTTTCAAAGCCACTGGGCTAGGACGCATGGCTGGTTTGTACATGTTGTCTGAGAAGCAAGTCATTCATTGCTGCAAATTTTCTTTTACAGCAAGAATAGTCACAACCTTAATGACCACCAATGACTTTACAAGTAAGCAAAATATTTTTCTTCCCACTTCTGAGTTTTGTGCTGTTTGTGCCTTCTTCATTTGGAAAGTGTCTTAGGGTTCGTAGAGGGGCTCCGCTGTAAGGGATGATGGATGTAGAGGACAGCAGCAATGTATTCCTGGTTTTCATGAGTCACATTTTTATTATTAACCATGTACTTGCAGTACATGGGGCAGACTTCGCACTGTGGGTTGCAATAGTGGGTTGTATAGTGGGTCCCTATCTGCGAGGGCCCTTGGCTCCAGCAGCGGGACGGGCACAGGTGTCCGCGGTACCGGCTGTTCCTGCTGTGAGATGAGTTTAGAAAGCCCAGGGCAGGGCGAGCACCTGAGAACCGGACCTGGTCTGAGGCGCTGGGAAGATCACCTTGAAGAAGTGAAGTCTCACAGTGGGTAGAGATTTAGTCCAGGAAAGGGCGGGGCCACTGTGACAAGGAGCAGCGTGTGGCCAGCAGCAGAGAGGACAAAGGCCTGGAGACCCTGAGAGAACTCCGCAGGGCCGGGGCACGGGGGAGGGCGGGGAGCGTGGCGGGGTGAGGCTGGCCGTGGCCGAGCCGTCCAGAGTCGGGCGTCCGGCACCCAAGAGAAGTGCCCACAAACGGCAGGAAGGCTCCGAAGGTTTTTAAAGCAGGGGAGTGGTATACTCTCTTGACTGTATGCTCTTGTTCTGTGTTTCTAAAAGAAAAAGCTGTGATGGAGGAGAAAATACTTTGGGTAACTAAAAAAGAATCAGTAATTCCTTAGGCTTTCAACTCCCTAATTGAGCATACTACATATGTCTTTCGAAAATGATTAGAACAGATGGTGTCACCTGTGAAGACTGGAAAATGTCCCCAGCACATGGACCCCTTCCATAAGCGAATTATTATTTAATAGAGAAATACTGCTTCAGAACAGAGATGCATTTGTTGGTCTCTTCCTGGAGGTTGTACTTTTGGCTCCAATACTTTTTGTCAGCTCTGATTGTAGGATTAAGATTGTTCTGGTCAGAGAGTAAACCTTGATTAGTAGGGAATTGGAGAGAAGAGAGACCGGGTCTTCTCCCCAGGACCTCAAGAATGCTCAGTTTGGAAAGGAGAGTCAAACCCTAACTAAACAACAACCTACACACTAAAAATTAAGTTTACATGATCAAGAATATTCTAATTCTGATTTCTTATGTGTGACAGCTTTTCCTGAGACTTAGTATATCTGGGGATAACCTTTGAAAAACAGTTTAGCTAATATCTAACATGTGTTAATATCTCCATGTGTTTCAGAAACACAGAGATATCTTAAATCTCATAAACCTTATTTATCAAGAGGGTGATCAGGCCTTAAAGTGGAAGTTAAGTCATTGTTAAGGTTTTGGGGTTTTTAAATTTTTTTTTACAGAGTCACATTTTCGTGGTTACTTCAATATAAAATATGCTCTGACATTTGGGCAAGTTTTTCTGTTAAGAAATGTATAAGAATTGACAGAATGCGTTATACTAGCTTTGCTTAATATGGAAGGTTCTGTGTTACTGGTACTCTTAAGACTTCAAAGGAGTGAAGAGATTTTAAAAAGTTTTACTCCTTTTAGCCAGAGCCAAATGTCTCTAATCTTTTAAGATTTATTTATTCATGAAGTCAGGCCAAATGGCCAAAAGATTTTGATAGAAAGATCATTTCCCCAAAAATACTTGGAACCAGAGTTGTTCGAAGTCTTCATGATCCATAGTTAAGTTTCATTTTAGGGGTGGGGAGTGAAGTTTTATTTAGGATTATACTTTAGAGCAGGAGGTGATTTTGCTCTACTATGTGAAAAGTTTTTAATACACACTTTTGTTCTTTTTGATTTCAGTTCGTACACTTTTCGTGATCATGCTGGCTTTAAATATATGGGTAACAGCTACAGTACTTCGCTACTGCAAGACCGTTATAAAGGCTGAATGATGGGTTTATTATTCCTGCCCACAAGTGGATTTTTGAATCACTGAACCAAAGGAAAGAAGCTCCTTGCTAAATCAAGGTCTTATATAAATTTAGTCAATCGTGTCAGAATCTTTGAAGCCCAAAGTCTTTTTTAGACTTGAAGGAGCCCAGCCACTTAAATACTTGTTGAAGTGCCAATTTCCTCCATGTATTTTTTAATTTTCAGAATCTTTTAAGAAATAAATCCTTCATGATATTAAAAAAAAAAAAAAAAAAGAAAAAACAAATCCTCCCCATCAGTGGCAGTGAGTGGAGTGGGATTGTGCTGAAAGTCAGAAGCAGAACTGTAATAGATTACTAGGGTTCACTTTCTGGGACTAAAGTTTAATTGTAACATAGACATAACAGGACAGCCTTGTTTGTATGTCATAATACGGTACAACACCTGCTCACGCTCTAGCAAGGACATCAAGGGAAGCACAAAATATAATCGGCTTGAGTCTGTGTACCAAAATAGTCCTTTCACTTACCATTGTGCCTTAAGCAATTCCTAACAAAAGGTATTTACTGTTAGCTGCAACCTCTACTTAAAAAGAGGAAATCCTAAGAAAGTTTTTGATTCAAGCACAATGCTGCCTTTTAAAAATGGCCACACCTATGCAGGTACCAATATTGGGACCTGGTATAAAATGCCAGGTTTTGTCTATTGAAAACATATAAAGTCTACTGCTAGGTTCTGCCCAATTCTTATAGATTTTATTCTCATTATAGTGTCTTATACTTAACATGTTAGGATTACGTGTGTACTGTATTTTCCTCTTAAATATTAACCCAAACATTTAAAAATCTACTTTCTATCAAGGCACACTGGCTCATGTCTGTATTCCCAGCACTCAGGGAGGTCAACGTGGAGGACCACTTTTTACATTTTTTTTTGACTTTTATTTGTAAATGTTTTTTTTTTTTTTAATGAACAAAACATCAACATTTTATTTATTTATTTATTTATATTTTGAGACAGAGTCTCGCTTTGTTGCCCAGGCTAGAGTGAGTGCCGTGGTGGCAGCCTAGCTCACAGCAACCTCAAACTCCTGGGCTCAAGCAACCCTTCTGGCTCTGCCTCCAGAGTAGCTGGGACTACAGGAATGTGCCACCATGCCCAGCTAATTTTTTTTCTATATATACTAGTTGGCTAATTAATTTCTTTCTATTTATAGTAGAGACGGGGTCTCAGCTCTTGCTCAGGCTGGTTTCAAACTCCTGACCTTGAGCGATCTGCCCTCCTCTGCCTCCCAGAGTGCTAGGATTACAGTCATGAGCCACCGCGCTAGGCCTACATCAACATTTTAAATAAAGACAGGATCAACAACTGCACCTTACCAGGCCACACTGGAGCCTGAAACAAAAGGAAACATCACTACAGTAATACTGATTCTGCCTAGGAATCCTTAGGACACGGTCACACATTCCTTATTTGCACTCCAGGGTGAAGGGTCCAGTCAGGACTCTTCACCAGGCAGGAGATTGGCCTTCAGAGGCCTAGAAGGGAAGAGAAGGCTCTAGAGAGGAAGAAGTTGCCCCAAGTTATGCAAGTCCAGGAGTGCCTTTCAGAACCAGCCTGAATGAAGCCCACTCCCAAACCACCCCAGGTGCCCCCAGCACTGGGACTCAGGCCACACTGCTGCCCCTGCAGTAACAGACATACATCCCCTACCCCCACCTTTCACCCCAAGGAAACCCGGCAGGGGTTTGCCGGGTAATGGCCCACTCTAGCCTTCTGCACCAACTGGCATTCAGACCTCCCAGCAAGTCCAAAAGCAAAGGGGTTTCCATTCACTTTCAGAATGAACATTGACTCAGCACCTTCTCATGCCAAGTGTAGGTAGGTGCTAGGTTTTATTTAATGTACAGCAACCCCATGAAGTGAGTTTACTATCTCATTTTTCTAGCCTAGGAAACTGAAACTCCAAGCAGTTAAATAACTCGCAGCTCCAGGGCATTGCAAATATACTTGCTTCTCAAGGAGTTGTCTCAGCTCTGAAACCCGGCTGGCCTCAAACCCAGGACCTGGGAGGTTGGGCTGGAAAGTTCTAATCCTCTTTGGTTCCCACTATGGTCTGTCCATTTCCTTCCTCACAGAGGCTATCTTGGCTCTACCTAGCCACAACTCTCTGGGGCTTAGAAGAGGTGGCATTGCTTAGGCAAGAGGAGTTCGTGAATGAGTACACAGAAATGGGAAAGGGAGAAAGGTTGGTCCTCTCTCCTGGTGGTACCCCTACTAGGAGACAGCTAAGGCACACCTAGAACCTGCTTCCTATCCTGGGGAAGCCCCTGGTCCAGCCCTCCCTAGCTGACTCACTGGACCTGAGACATGAGTCACACTGCCTCCTTCCCCAGCCTGTGGTGACTGAGCCACCAGCCCACCAGGGAAACACAATGACATAAGCCCAACTCAACCACAGAGAAGAGGATGGAGACATAAGGAAGCAGACAGCAATGAACAACTGAGATTGGGGGGAGGAGGCAGGGAAGGGAAGGAATCTCCAGATCCAGGAACTTGCCTTGCTCTTCCAGACAGACACCTCTCCTCCCTTAGGGCTGGAGGCTGACCCTGTCAGCCCTACCCCCTTTTTGTCATGAAGGACCAGATAATGCCTAAAGTATATGAACCTTAGAAAGCTATTAGACCAGTGTTTGGGTGTAAGTTATTCATAGCCCTATGTACAATTCCACTGTTAGAAAGTCATTCCTTTAGCTTCAGATAAGAATACTTTGTTTGTTTAGGATACAAACAGTAGAGAAGGGTAAATCATGGAGCCTTATGCACAATGAATAACTAATTCAATGAGTTTATCAGAATCACAGAATCAGAATCTAACCCCTAAAGAGCATCCGATCCAGACAATTTATTTTATAAACAAGGACTCCCAAGGCCCAGAGAAATAAAATGACTTGTCCAAGGTCCGGCAGCCAGTTAGTGGCAAAGCCAGGACCAGAATACAGGTCAACAGAGCTATATATTTCAAGGCTGGCTCCTGGGAAACACAGGGGCACCACTCCCAGCAGCAACCCGCATTGGAGCGTCTAGAGACTTTACAAAATACTTGATTTTTCTGACCATAAGAATAAATTTGTGCTTATTATAGAAAATACCCAAAAGGATAAAACCACCATCCTATCACTCAGACAGATGAGCAGTATTTTTATATGCACATAATTTTTATTAAATTCTACTTAAAAATGTGAACCCTGCCTTTTTTCACTTATCATGGGTAATAAGCATCTTATCAGATTAAAAAGAACTCAAAATCAATCACAGTTTTAATGACTGCATAAAATTTCATCATGACTGTGTCATAATGTCTTTAAATCATTGTTATTTAGGCGGTATTTCCTTTTTCATTGTGTAAATAAAGCTATGATAAATATCTCTGTACATAAACATTTTTCCACATCTCTGATTATTTCAATTATATGTCTAAAGTATAATTTTAGGTTAAAGAGCATACATTTTTAACATTCTTGATACATATCACAAAACCAATGTCTAGAAATGTACACGATGTCCCCACCAGCTGTGTATGGCAATGCTGGTCTCACAGCCTTCAAACACCAGCATTAAGTATAGCATTTTTAGAAACCTTTGCTGATTTTATCAGAACCAGCAGAGACCAGCCCCACTTGCATAAGCTCAGTCGGGGTTGAGCCCTGCTCTCTGGGCATGGCCAGCTGGAGAAGCTTCCCCTGGAAGAGACTCAGAGTAGGGTACCACTCTCAGGGAAAGAAGGGTGTGTGGGGTTTGGGGGAGCCAGGAGAGCACCCTGGAGGCACTTTAAAGCATGGGCAGAGGCAAAAAAAAAGGGGGGGAGGAGGAGTGGTAGGAGAGAGGAGCTAGAAGTGCAGGCAGAAAAAGACTAAAGAGAAATTTTACCTAATTCATGGCTTTACCCATGATCATCCAGGAAATTGCCCAGTCACAGAAGAAATCTGTAAATGTTTTTAAAAGTACAAAATGTTATAATGATACCACAATACAAGAGACACGGCAGGCTTTCTTCTCATCTGCTTGAAGGAAGGTCTTCAGTTGGGTAGAGCACAGCATGAGTGGACTCACGGGTCACGTGGCCTGTTGTCCAGAGATGCTGTTAATTGTTGGTCCTCCCTAGTGTTCTTTACTAATGAGTGCCCAGCGTGTCCACTACCATTTGAATAGCTTGCAGGGAATCTGTCACATCTCCCTTGCTGTCTCTTCTTAAAACCCCATCTAGCTTAAGTCTTCAAACTCTTCTGGTCCTTACAGCTGAGACCAGCCTGAGCAAGAGAGACCCCGTCTCTACTAAAAACAGAATAATTAGCTGGGTGTTGTGGCTGGTGCCTGCTGTCCCAGGTACTCTGGAGGCTGAGGCTAGAGGATCACTTGAGCCCAGGAGTTTGAGGTTGCTGTGAGCTATGATGATGCCACTGCACTCTACCCAGGGCCAGAGTGAAGCTGTCTCAAAACAAACTGGAAAAAAGAAAAAAGAAAAAATTGAACCCCCTTTTTAACTTCTCCCTTTCATATAAAATTTAAAAATATATATAAAATAATTCATTTTCCCATTCTAACTGAAGACATTATTCTGCTATATGCAACAAGTGATGTTTATTAGAGAATGGTTAGTTTCCTATGCAAAATAAACTTTCATATTTTGAACTCTGCTAAGTCTTTTTTTCGAGACAGAGTCTTCCTGTGTTGCCCAAGCTAGAGTGAGTGCCGTGGCATCAGCCTAGCTCACAGCAACCTCAAACTCCTGGGCTCAAGCAATCCTCCTGCCTCAGCCTCCAGAGTAGCTGGGACTATAGGCATGCGCCACCATGCCCGGCTAATTTTTTCTATATATATATAAGTTGGCCAGTTAATTTCTTGCTATTTACAGTAGAGATGGGGTCTCGCTCTTGCTCAGGCTGGTTTTGAACTCTTAACCTCGAGCAATCCGCCCACCTCGGCATTCCAGAGTGCTAGGATTACAGGCGTGAGCCACTGCCCCCGGCCCCTGCTAAGTCTTAAAACTGTCATTTGTTTTAATCTAATTTTGTTGTTAAGGTACAGTTTTTAAATTAACTGGTTAATCCTTTTCAAATTACTGCTTGGGATAAGCAGGAAGAGAAACATCTAGAAATAAAACATTCATTCTGTAGTTGTTTGGATCACAGATGTCATTTTTAAAAGATATACTCTCACTTGTAGTTATAATCTGACCTTCGGTATAAATATAAATTTTATTCCAACAAAAACTTTATAGTTTATTAGTACTTTGTCATTGCTTAAAGCAACTCCTTCAAGAATATACTTATGTGAAAAGGTCTGCTTTTCTTCCTTTGCGAGAAAACAAACATTTGAGCTATTCCAGATATTTCACACATTTTCATGTTTAATCCCACAGTGACCCTATAAAGTAGACACAATCTCCATTTTACAGAGGAAAACACTCAAACTCAGCATGAATAACCTGCCCAAGATCATATAGCAGATAAGTGTCCCAGAAAAGAACACAGTGATTACCAGAGAGATACTTTCTAGAAAACCACCAATCAGCACACTATTTCCTGGCAAAAGAGACACCCTGCCTCTGTCCCTATCCTTACCGGCTCAAATGAGATTATTAGGTTTATGTCTCCATTAAAATACCCAAATCAAATCAGAGACAGGTTCCTGGCTGAAATTCTATTTTGCATTTCTCCAAGAACTAAATGACAGAGCAGAAGAATCATACAACTCTATAGCTTCAGCTGTAAGACTTATTTGCTATCCCCATCCCATCTTTTATACCCATCATATGAGAAAGACATATATCTAGGGTAAATTCTAAAAGGTTGCAGTACTCCAGGACTATTTCATAGGAAAAGTATGAAAATGCTCATGTCTTCATTTATTTTATTTTTTTATAAAAAGCAGGCATAAAATACAATTACATTACTACAAAGATGCAACAAATTAAAAAAGGGTACGATTTTATTCAGAGGGGACAGCTGATCAAATATTTATGATTATCTAAACCATGCAGTTCATAACTTATTACAGTTTCAAACAAAACTCATTATGGGAAGGCAGACGGGGAGAGGTCCCCAAGCATCAGATTCAGCACTGTCACACAGTGCTCACCTTCAAAGTGCTTTACAATTCAACTGTGGCATCTTCACAACATAGGGAAGCTGAAGCCTCAGTCCAGGGGAGGAGAGGCGAGTCAGTAGCAGTGTCCACACAGACTGAGAAACTCAGAAGTGACTTGCTCAGATAAGATTTAAACATGTTATTTAAAGCACGTTCCAGTAAGGCTCACATCATGTCTGAGTTTCTCTATTCTAACATCAGAATCCTATAAGAACAGATCAACAGCAGCATAACTTTTTAAAGTGTGGCTTGGCAATCTGGAGTACTTCTTGTTCAGGACCTACAGATAAGCTGACACAAAGTAGATCCTTCAGAGCCAGATTTGTGCACCTGCAGCACAGGTTAGTTTTCAAGGCATTAAACTTTATATTTACTGGTATACTTATCCGTTATTAGAGCATTTTAAACTTTCAAATAGATTTTTTTAAAGAGAAATCTTGCTTCTAGATAGCATTTTTTAAAATACTTTAAAAGAATTCACTATACATTAATTTCCACAGTAACACCGGCACCGGTTTTCCTTCCACTTTTTTTTTTTTTTTTTTTGAGACAGAGTCTCGCTTTGTTGCCCAGGCTAGAGTGAGTGCCTTGGCGTCAGCCTAGCTCACAGCAACCTCAAACTCCTGGGCTCAAGCAATCCTCCTGTCTCAGCCTCCCGAGTAGCTGGGACTACAGGCTTGCGCCACCATGCCCGGCTAATTTTTTCTATATATATATTAGTTGGCCAATTAATTTCTTCCTATTTATAGTACATACAGGGTCTCACACTTGCTCAGGCTGGTTTTGAACTCCTGACCTCGAGCAATCCGCCCACCTCGGCCTCGGCCTCCCAGAGTGCTAGGATTACAGGCGTGAGCCACCTCGCCCGGCCCCCTTCCACTTCTATCTCCACAAAAGAAAAGTAAAAAAAATCGAACTAAGAAAATCCCAATACTCACTATTTCTTAGTTCCCAATAGGAGGTATTTATGGCTGTAGGAGAAATCAGGTGTGAAGAAATAAGCAACTTATAGTCTCATAAATATCTTGGAAGCTTTGGGGCCTCGGAAAAAGGGAAACTGGCACACAATCAGGTTGTGTCATAAGTAATGAGTGGTGGGACGAGAACATGTGGACAGGTGCATGCACTCACGTGTGCACAGAAAAGCGGCAATGCGGTAAAAAGCAAATTCTTACCCAAGGTCAGAATTTTTTATTAAGCGCATTTCTGTTAGTTGGACAAACAAACTAATCCTTATGTCAAACCACATAATGTGAAGAATCTCCATGGGAGAGATTTTTTTCACCCCTCAGAATATTTTTCCCCCAAATACTTCACATTAATTTTCCTGGTACAGTTGCATCACACGGTGATTCTCCATGTTCTCTAATATATACAGCATTCAACATTTAAACTTCTGCCTTTTTCACTCAAATATTGCAGTTACTCATGTGTAAACTTGAAATTGTTTCACCTTAATAAAGTTTATTAAAAAATATATATATATATACTCTCCAATTCAGAATAGGATAGAACCTCCCATAGTGTAACAAAATCTTTATATAAAATATTAATTCAGTCTCCTTTTAACAACTCTAATGAATGGAAATATTTATTCTCTATAAATTTTATATATTTTTCATTTTTTAATCTTACCAAATAAAAAAAAAAAAAAAAAAAAAGCTGTCCCCCAAAACCAAACTGCAGAACATACCTGTAAGAGAAATGGCATGCACATCTAGTTTTAGCACAGACAGCACATAAAAGAGTGCAGACTGGATAATGTAAGAATAACAAAATTCAGTTTCAGAACATCAGTAGGCCAATGACTGCTCTTCAATTTCCACAATGGTATCTATAATGGGGATATAACTCTTTAAATATCTCTATACTGACACCAGAGGGAATCAATGAAATAATTATGTCTACTTCCTTCATTGAAATATTAGATGATGTATATTTCAGTATCATACCATACTCTGTGTGTAGGTATATGAAGAGAGACTGATAAAAAACTACATAATTTTTTTTTTTTTAAAACCTGATGCTTACCATTGCTGCATACTGTTATGGTATAAAATATATACTTATCTGTGATCATGAGAATTATAACAGGAATGGTCCTGCCTAAACTATAATTTTAACAGCATTTAAAAAAGGAAAATCAAATTAAGTGCCTTTGAGGCCACTTCTTCCCAGTTATCAGTTTTTTCTTAACCCAATACTGAAATATTGCCATATACAGTTGTGTGTTTGAAGATCACATTCAAATATTAAAATATATCTACAGTATGTCTAAGTTTTCTTTATATTTGCAATAATTTTAGAATCTTGAGTGTGAATGTAATGATAATCACAAATGTTTTTGCCAGAAATAAAAGCACATCTAGGGTAGCCAACAAATTCAAAGCAAAGCAAACATTTTGTAGTCACAGACTGACATTGAGGTCTGTAAAAGGGGTTGGATGAATAATAGATACACATCAAAGATATATTAGTTCTAATACTATCCATTATTGTTCCTATAACCAATACTTAAAAAAAAATTTGTTATACAATCAAAATAGGCTAAGATTGATATAACTATTATGTGTAAAAATAGTGCACTATTTTTCTTCCACAAAGCAAGTTTGCATCCTAAGAGCTGGTAAACACTTTTTTTTTTAATACAGAAAAGGGCTGAGACTTTGAAAAAAAAATTAAATTAAGGCATTCAAAATAGGTAAAGTTGCCTATCCTGAAGCATTAGGAAACTGATAAAAATAACTTCAAACTTCTTGTTACAGTAACTGCTTAAACATGAACATGCAGCTTCCATCAGGTACACACGAATGAGTGATAGAAACTCCAACGTTATGGCTTTATACAAGTGCATAGTTGCAACTGCAGTAAGTAATGATATCTGATTAATGTATATAAAAAATAAAGTGGGAAGTTTAAAAAACCCTCTTGCAGTATTACAGTACTATATATATATATGGTTTTTAAAATATATATATATATATATATATACACAGTATAATGGTCACTTCTGAAAGATGCAGTCAGTATCACTGTAGTGGAATCCATTTCCAGATTCTTCTGGTGAATGTGCTGGTGAAATCTCACTATTGAAGCTGAAAAGATGACTTCTTCAAACTTTAAGTCTTCTCCATCCTTTTGTGCAATGTAGTGTGAGTGACTGCCAAGAGAGCTTTATGAAACAAGTTTGGAAGAGTTGCACATGATATCCTTACTCTATTACCAATCACAGTTGGTTCAATCAATTTGTTGCCTCAAAGGAGCCCAGGAAATCTGTCCAAAATCTGTCATTTATATTACAGGGGGAAAAGGAACATATATGTATACGTGTATTTATCAGTCTCTCTGGAAAATACAGCTTTTTAAGAAATTTTGAGCCATTATAATTTCAGTCTTGTTTTAACTGGAAGAATACGATCACCTTGAATAAATGACTGCTTTCATAGAAGGCAGTTAGCTGGAAAGAAAGGAAAAATAAAGTTAGCTGATACAGTTTAAATTGTATAATAGCTGAAATAATTTAAGAGATTGTTAAATTCCTTGAAAAGGCATTCCATTCACATTATTAAACTATACTGTCTTCCTGCTACTCTATTTTTAACACCTAAATCATGCGTAAGTATACTTATTATATTACTTTTCTTATTTTTAGGTACATGGGACTTATATTCTTTTCTCAATATATGGACTTTGAAAGTTCCATATTGGCTGCAAACATTACACAAGTTTTAATATGATTAATTAGCTATTAGACTTATTTAATAATATGCCACAGAATGACTCTGAATATGGTGTTAATGACTCTGATTTGGTGTTTAACTGCTAGCTGCCTAAGCAGCTGAAAGAGCAGTGGACTTAAGGACCAGGTTCCAGTTGGCTGCTTGACCCTCAGCCACATTTTTCTTTTCTATAAAATAGGAACAAATAGGTTATAGTAAATCTATGCAAAGATACTCTGCTAACCAGGTTATAAATAGATCCCAATAGTACATGCTTTATGTTTTGCAACATGCTTACTTAGGTTAAGTCACACAGTACTTCTTTTAAAACCATTCTATGTAAAAGATTTGAGTCATGAGGCTCAACTTTCATTCACATCTCCCTTAGGCACTATTAACCAAACTATTTCACATTTTCTAAAAGCACAAGAGTTTTCACAGCAATACTATTAACATTCTTCAGCAAGAGTAACATTAAATTCTCACAAAGCAAACATTTCACAGCATCACCACACAAAAGCCAAATCAGAAATAACTATTTCACAGCACTTATTAGACTTATAAAGTTTTTATAGTTTCAATTCTTGCAAGTTGGAAAGAAAGAGGAAGGAAGAAGACAGAGATGGAGAAAGAAAAGAATCCCATGCTATGTTCACAAACTAGTACAGTTGCAGAAACTTAAAAATGTTGTAAATTTTACTTTCCCTCTGAATATGGAATGAACACAGAATTAACTCCTTTTGTGGTTTCTACATGTTTCATTCCTAAAATAAAAAATTTTAATTCCAACTGTACTGGAAATTTATAGCCAATAAAGAATCTGAACATAGCATTTCACATTTATACTTAACATGGCAATTTCAGTTAGAAACTTGTCTGAAAAGGACTTTTTAAACTATGTACTATTAGCAACTTTATAAATTTTCAAAACGAGTCATAAATAATGAAAGCACGAGTGCAAACCACATGCACTATGTAGAAATACTAAAATAACTCATTTTTCTTTTTTTGATTTACCCCATTTATTTCTTCAGAAATCAAAAACATCGTCATCATCATCACCACCATCAACATCATCAAATGACCAATCCCAGTCTTTAAATGCCAAATCAAGCAATCTGCAATAGGAGGTTTGCAAATTTATACTCTAACATTCTTTAGAAATTGCAGCTTAATGCTATGACCTAGAAATCATACTTTGAATATGCTGTAAACATTGTAACTTTCCCTTCATGGTTAACAGTATGATTAAAACTAAGATGGAAGCACACAGGGAAAACTTTCCCTTTATATGGAATTACATACAATCTGTTGGCCAGGTAGGTACCCTTTCCAGAATACCAGAGAGCTGAAGACAGAGATAGTATTTGGGATAATAAGACACAAGGTGCTTCCCCCTCATCACTCCTATACCCCAGATAAAGACGTGACCATCCTGATGCCTAGTTTTGCTTGACAACTATGAAAGCCCAGCATTTGTTAATATTCCTTTCACAAAAGTGGTTAGATTACCAGCTCACATTTTCCCACCATTATACCATAAGCCATGATATAAAAAGGGAATAAAATAGTAAGAACACAGCTTTTTGAATTCCAGCAGGACCTGCTCCAAGGGTCACCAACAGCTATGCTGTACATATGAAAAACTATGGACAAGCTGCCAGGTACGTATGTAAGTAGCATCAGCAACGTATCTCAGCTAAATAAACTGGACTTAGTGCTGGGTTATATGTGGTCTTTTCTTTCCAATCCAATAACCTGGACTGTAACATTGCAATCATCTTTGTTTTTAAAACTAGCAGTAACCTTTCATCATTAATAACTGTGGTTGGTTGTTCACCAATCAACTTGTGCCAAGAAACTCCCCTGGTCCCCAAAGTCTCAGTTCTTAAACTGTAGTGCATGTGATTTACTGAGTGCTCTCTATAATGCATATTACCAGGACTCATCTCAAGAGATTCTGATATGACTGGACGGAAGTTGGGGCCCAAAGATTTGCATTTTTAAATAAAATACCTGAGGTGATTTCTGATGCAGCTGGTTAACATTGAGAAACACTGACAAGAGTAGCTTGGTGGATAATTACCCTAATTTAAAAGTAAAGAAACTACTCCGATTACTTTTTTCAAATGTGCTAAACACAGAATAATATTTCAGAAAACACACAAGCTTAGATATAATTACTTATTCACTTAATACATATCACAGCCTAGTGTGCATTTATTTTTCTATGCTTAAATATAAAGGAACTTTCAGCTATGGTTTCCGCTCTCCTGCCTGGGAGGCTGAGACCCGCAGGCCTTCCAGGGCATCCAAGCCCCAGCTTGGCTACTTGACGATAAACCTGCATTGCGCATCCTTCCAAAACCTTTGCAGTGTGTGCTGGTGTCCGGATCTCGGATTTACAAATTCCAACTGCTAGATATTAGTGCAGTTCACACAGACTTCCCTCAAACCTTCTCCCCCATCCCCTTCCAACCAGTCACCCAATTCTAGTCATTTAGACTTAAGAAACCTCTCTGAATCCAGGTTTCTTCTCTCCTTTTTCACTGTCAGTACTCAGTTTAGGATCTCCTTAAGTCGGAACATGCCAATCCCTAACTGAAAGACTTGTACTTGTAGAACAAAATCAAAACTCCTTAGCCTAGTATACATGGTCCTTTTCAGTCAGATTCAAAGTTTTCTCTCCAGTGTTATCCATCTGCTCCCACTCTCTGCCGTCACCCTCTGTCACCCAATCCAACATAAAATTACAAACTTAAGTGTTCTGACAACTCCACACATAACATTTTGCCTGGAGTTGGCTTTTTCTGTATTTATTTGCCTGTAAAATTATCAATCTTCCAGTTTTTGAGACCTTAATGTCCTCAGGCAGAATTCTCCATGCTTTGTATCCCCGTATCACTGTTCATGTGTCTATTATAGCCAACATCTTACACAGTGCTGTGTCTGCTTGCTCGCCTGTCTCCTCTGTTAACTGGTCACTAGAGATACACTAAAGGCCTGGGGAAATTGTCAAAGACTGCTTCAGAAATAGGGTCCATTTAATTTTCAGTTCTACCAGCAATACATGAAATGTCCATTTCTGTATCTTGCCAATACTAAGTTTCTTAAACCTTGCCAGTTTCGCAGGTAAAAAATGGTTTTATGTTATAGTTCTAATGTAATTTTAATTTCTTTAATACAGTTGTCTTTCCTTATCCATGGTTTCACTTACCAGTGGTCTACCATGGTCTGAACATATTAAATGGAAAACTTCTGAAATAATAATTCATTTAAGTTTTAAACTGCATGCCATCCTTCAACAGGGTGATGAAATCTCATGCCATCTGCTTGGGACACGAATCATGCCTTTGTCCATCACATATCCCTGCTGTAGATGCCACCTTCCTGTTAGTCACTTACTACTGGTCTTGGTTATCAGACTGAAAAAACACGGTATATATAGGATTTGGTACTATCTGTGGTTTCAGGCATTCACTGAAGGTCTTGGAATGTACTGCCCATGAGATAAGGGAGGACCACTGTAATTAGGTTGATCATTTATATTTTACATTTAACTGCTATTACTATAGTAATGCCTGCATATTTCTCACTAATTTTATATTGGAATGAGGCAATCTTCTTTTTCTTAATGATTTATAAGGACTCTTTATATACAAAGATACTAACTCATCTTTCTCATATATATTGTAAATACATGGTGTTCTAAAAATTTACAAGGCTTTATATTTTGAGGTAATCAATCTTTGACTTTGTTTTCTTCTTTTGTTTTATTCTTTGGAAGTTCTTCTCCAATCCAATATCAGATACATATTCATTCATATTCACCTATTCTCTTCTGCTTCATTTATGGATTTATTTTTCACACTTCAAGTTGTATATAACTTTATTATTTTTCCCAAATAATTAGTCTGTTAATTTTCTAATATTAGAAATAGAAAAGAGCAAAGATAAGGTAATAATAACATAACAACTACCCTCACCCTTAAGTTTTAACTGTGTTGGCATGTTTTATACTTTTCTTCATGACTTCAGTGTTGCATTTTTAAAAATGAACTTTGAAAGAAAAATAAAGAGAAATGCCCTCTAGATAGACCCATATTTTGTGTCTTGCATTGAAATAAACTAGGACTTCTGCAAATTGTCTTAATTAGCATTTTATTCACAAATTTCCTACTTTTTCAACATAGCATTTTAATTCAAAACTACTAAGAAAACATTCCTTTAGAATAGCATTTCTACACATTATGTTTTATAAGATGTCGATTAAGTTCTACTCCTATCACTGTGATGCACTGGAGTATTACAGTTAAAGGTGCAGGCTCTGGATCTAGACTATCTGGAACTAAATTCATGGCTCTGCCACTTATTCGCTGTGTGACCTTAGGCACACAATCTTTCTGGGCCTTATCTTCTTCATCTGTTGAATGGAGATATTAATAGCTACTTCATGGGGTCGTATTGAGGGTAAATAAGTTAGTGTAGTTAAAGCTCTCAGAAGAGTGTCTGGCATAAGTACTCAAAAATGTTATTTTCTATAATAATAATAGCTAACACTTATCCATTACTTTAAAACACTTCACAACTACAGAAAATGGGAAGTGCTGCAAAGAGAGTTAAGAGGAGAATCAGAACAAGGAATGTCACAGAAGCCAAAGGAAACATGCAATGGTACAGTTGTCAACAAAGAAAGATACTGAGGAAAAGTTACCAAAAAATGATCAAGTGAGTATTTATGGGTGTATGTTTTAGTGTGTATATAAATGTATAGATTTGGTGGGTCTGACAAAGCCAGACATTTGCTTGAAGAAGGATATCATGTTAATTAGTTCAAATGAAACTAGACTGACTAGTGCTAAGGCTGATACTAAATAAACTCAAACGAGGAACTACATATGAAATCATTGCTGATACATACCAGAAATTCTGTCCCTATGTTTTCTTGGATGATCCTTTAACAGCTCTACCCATTTGTATACAGGAATATGTTATAAACTAGTAGAGTGTTAAAGGCCATCTAGTCTGAAGCTTGACTCCTCTCTAGAATAATGCTACAAAATGTGGTTGAAAATTTGTCTCTCTGATTCTTTCTTGTTCTAATACCTCTTCCAAGGGAAAGGTTCTTTAAATGTTTCGTGCTTTTTATGATCTCTCACACTTTCAAATAATTTCTTCTGAAGGCAAACTAACCTTGCTCCTTCCCTTGCTATATGTGTAATACTTTCCAATAACCCATTCCCACTTGGTTATTCTCTTCTTTATACTCTCAAATTTGTATATATGACTCTTAAAATGTGACATTTAAAGTAGAATGCAAACTGTAGGTTGTTGGTTCATGTCAGAGACACAAATACAATTTTATGAGTTTATGAAGCAATGAAGACTCAAATGTCAAAAACAATGGAAATAATGTTGCAGAGGCACAACAAAATCCAA
Source organism: Microcebus murinus (assembly GCF_040939455.1). NCBI lineage: Eukaryota > Metazoa > Chordata > Mammalia > Primates > Cheirogaleidae > Microcebus > Microcebus murinus. The sequence continues at coordinate 8,345,288 of NC_134106.1, forward strand.
ATTATATTTTAAGTATGCTCTTTACATTTAGGATTTCAAAGAGTATATTTAAAAAAAAAGGGTATATTAAATAAAAAATTCTTACAAAATGTACCCTATACATTTTACTGTCAGTCTTGATATTAGTTTTATCTACATGCATAGTTGTTAAGATGAGAGAAAGAAATACTTATTTCTTACCGTTACTATGACAAAAATTTAAAAAAATCAACAAAGAATGATTCAAAGGGTAGGGCCAGAAGTTAAAAAAAAAAAAAAAGTAACAAAAATCAAAAGTAAATGTGCTTTCAAACACATCACAATGCTGATTTGGGGCAGGGAGCAAGGAAAGTGTAAGTCAGTGAACATGAAAACAGGCTGTTACATAATTCAGGGCATGACTCATTTGGTCTGAAAACTGCTTCATAAACTAATTCTATATGTTATGATATGCAGAGAAATCATTAACTTGTCAAATAGCACAAAATAAAAAATATATAGAAAGCGTTGGGGCTGTTATAGTCCTGGATCTAAATAAACTGCCCCTCTGGAGTCTCAATCAAAGAAAATGATAGCAATGCCTGTTCTACTCCATATGAGTATTTTAAAGCTCAAATGAAAGAATACCTAAGAAGTTAAATGAGAGACTAGAATATATACGGAAGCACTTTGGAGGCTGAAAAGTACAATATATTATAAGGTATTAAAATAGCATTTATGCATCAATAGTTTTACAACATTAATAGTAGGAACTTAATTTTTAGAAGTTTTATACAAGGCACATTGAATGGCCTTCAGTGTCTCTGAACTCTGAGTTTCTTTAGCTTAATTACTATCAATAATCACTATTTTATAATATTTAGTTTCATCATACCTCACACAAAATATTCAACATTTTCACTGCTGAAACACCAATTCTACCTTTGCCATTCTAAATTATTTCCTTCTAGTTTCAAGAAAGTTCGTATAAGATATTTGTGGTTAGAATAAGATTTCTGATAATACAGCCAATGCACATCATTATTCGTATACTGAAGGTCCTGTGTTAGGGAACAAAAAGGATACCTGAAATTAGATACCTGATCTAAGTGTAACTTTTTCCTTTAGCTAACCAAATCCTCATGTTAACTCCATGTGCAATGAATAACAATGTCTAAAAACGCTGTAGTACCTAGTAAGCAAATGAATGGCTATTCTGAATCAAGATACTTAATTAAATGACTTTAACACAGCCATATGAAAAATGGCTCCATCAAATTGTTTATGTGCATCATGATCATACCTTACCTTCCTCCGTGTTCTTAACTCTACCTCAATTCCAATTAATGCCCACTTTACCCATCAGTTAAGATTTGCATTTTTAAAGATGGTTTATATTTTTCTCCAAATCACGATTGAGTTACTATTTAAATGTATGGATTTGAATTAAGACTTCAGCTGAATTCAGTCCTACTTCCCAAGTCACCTAATATAAAAACGTTTGATCATGAATCACAGTGTGCACACTTTATACTTGAGGGTCTGTGTGCAATATTTTTTTTTCCTTAGAGATGGGGTCTTGCTCTGTTACCCAGGCTAGAGTGCAGTAGTATGATTATAGCTCACTGCAGCTTCAGACTCTTGGGCTCAAGTGATCCTCCCACCTTAGCCTCCCGAGTATATCACCATGCCTGCTTAACTTTTTTGTGGAGATAGGGTCTCACTATGTTGCCCAGGCTGGTCTCAAACTACTTGCCTCAAGCAATCCTCCTGCCTCAGCCTTCCAAAGTGCTGGGATTACAAGTGTGAGCCACTGAACCTAGCCTTCTGTGCAATGTTAATACTATCTCCTAAATTACTACATTAGTTAAAGCACTTACAAAAGCTGAAAGTAGTATGATTACATAGTCAGTTCGCACTTAATGTTGTTGACAGGTTCTTAGAAATTGTGACTTTAAGTGAAATGAAGTGTAACAAAATCATTTCTTTTCTCATTAGTGTTATAGCGAAACAACTTTGAAGGAAACAACTTTATTCGCTGGAAGTTTCCAAGAACTTGTGGATGTTAACTGAGGGCTGACTATATATCTAAACATGACAAAAATGAACGCTTTATAGATTTTTGGTTGAATTTAATGTATGAGTGTGATTTAGTAAATAAATTTATATCACTTTCATCCAAATCAATGAATGAGACATGCATACTAAAATACTTTCAAACATTTGGTATTCCATGGCTCTAAAATTTCCTTTCCAAGCAAAGGAAAACTAATTAGGAAAATTTGTAGTTTGAATATAAATAGCAAAATATTTTAATAGATTTTAATTTTAACCACATTTTAATTCATTACCTTGGTTTGTTTGGGGCAAGCTGTCGACTTGGCCGTCTAATAGACTGGTTTGGTTGTATCTTCATCGAAGTTCTAGGAGATGACCGTGCAAAAGGGTCTGGAGCTGGGGGCTTTTTGGGTATCTTTTTTACCAACCGACTAACCCACTTCTGCTGCTCTTCTGTAGAATTTGCTAATAACAATAGATTCTTTGCCGTTGAAATATCATAATACACTATAAAGAAATTTTTGAAAAAAGTTAATATGCTTAAAATGATCTGAACATAAATAAAATTGATGGAGTAATTTACTAGTTACCTTTACAAGGTGCTATAATCTCCTCCTTTTTGTCCATGTGATCTTTATGACATTTAATATGGCAGCGACGGCACTCTAAAGCAGGAGGGGGTTTAAACATATGCCACAGCGGCTTCATACAAGCCTCACAGTTGGTTGGGAAATGATAAAGAGTAGGAATAAATTCATGTCCTTTGTGGCAAATATAATTAGATTTTTCTCCAACTGGCTCCACTGGAAATTCTTGTTCCTTCTTACTTTCTCCTTCATTGGCATATAGAATCTATAAACAGTAAAAAAACAATAAATGATTCCAAACATATTTTTTATGTAGCAACCTTTCTGATAGTATAGATAAAGTAAAATTAGTCGTAATTATTCAGTGAGAAGAAAATGCATTGGAAATCAAAACCTAAGCAGGCTCTGCCTAATCAAGAGCTTCTGTAAGAAAAGACATTAGACAGTCATTTTGGTTCACATTTCGAAAGAACTGATCGTGTTCAAATGCTGCCTCCTTATTTTCTCTATATTTTACTATGCTTTAGCAACACTATCAGGCCAGCAAAAGGTAAATTTGCACTTCATAAGTATTAGAAAGTTTTTTGCAAGAGACTGTTCAAAACAATTGCCTGAAGAAATGTGGCAATTATACTAATTGGTGTGTTATAATCCTTAAGAACAGAAAACTGTGTGGTAGCTGTAAGCATAGCTACATTTTAAAAGATATGTATTTGGAGAGTTGAGGGAGGGAAAAAAAGAGGAAAGGATGTGTAAAATACTATGAATAAACATTACAAGTATCCAGAAAACAAGGGGCCAACTCCCAAATAGCACACTAAGCACAATGGCTTTTATACAGAAAAACTCCATAACTAATTGTTAGACTGACTAATTTTAAAATGAAAGCAGTAAAGGGAAGTATTTGGCTTTATTTTAAATTGGAAGTAAAAGGGATACAAGGTACAAACTTAACTCCATAAGCAATTTTTTTTACTTTCTAGAGAGCTGAACACAAAATTGAAAACAGAAGGAAAAGGTCGATGCTTAAAAAAATTATAACTAACTTTAAAAATACAGCAAGGACCAGAAACACGATATAAATACACTACAGACTTTAACAATTAAAATGGTAAGCAGAATGAAGATGTATCCAAATACAACAAAAGTCACAAAATAAAAAATCATTTTTAAATGGTACTGAAACAGAAAGGTAATCTGAAGGCCAAAAAATAAAGAAATTTGATCTGTCATATCATAACTTAGGTGAAAAAAATAAAACCAACCAAACAAACAAAAACAAAATAAAACTATGGTTACCTGGAATATCCTTGGAATTTCTTTAGCATCTGCTCTATATACATCTGTCTGTGTAACTGGTCGGACATGAAATAACTTGCTATGAAAGATTTTAAATAAAGAAATAAAATATTACCCAAGGATCAAATTATATTAACCTATACTTAACTCAGAAGTTAAAAATTAACTACTTTGAACCATGTTAGGAGCTTATCGAATATCTTATTCTATTAATTGAATCATTACCAAAGATTTTTAGCAATTTCTAACTTTCATCTGTATAAAGCAAATGGCAAGAAAACGTAACAACAGTATGGAAGGAGCTATACTATAGTTCTTATATGGCTAATAAATTACATTAATTGTCACTCTCTTACCACACTTTAAAAGATGAGAAAAGATATAGTTTCTAAATATTCTAATAAAAGCACTTACTCAATATCTAAAACCATGTAAGGGTTAGATTGTTCTTTATCTTGTTCACTGTCGTAGAAAAGAATCTTCTTACTGCTCACAATCACATACTGTTAAAAAGAGGGAGGAAAGGAATCAATGACTCAAGTTATTATATACCTTATTTATTGATTTTCTTTGAAAATAAATTCTTTTTTTTTTTTCTTGGTGACAGAGTCTCACTCTGTAGCCTGGCCTAGAGTGCCATGGCATCAGCTTAACTCACTGCAACCTCAAACTCCTGGGCTCAAGCAATCCTTCTGACTCAGCCTCCTGAGTAGCTGGGACTACAGGCATGCGCCACCATGCCCGGCTAATTTTTTCTATATTTTTAGTTGGCCAATTAATTTCTTTCTATTTTTAGTAGAGAAGGGGTCTCGCTCTTGCTCAGGCTGGTTTCAAACTCCTGACCTTGAGCGATCCACCCGCCTCGGCCTCCCAGAGAGCTAGGATTATAGGCATGAGCCACCTACACAGCCCTGAAAATAAATTCTATATTAGCAATAAAATCATATAAAATACCTGAGTAACTAAAAAGTACTTAATACATCTTCAGGAAAGTCTTCCTTAAAATAAGTTTGTTTGTAGATATTTTAAATAAGTAAATGGGGGAGAGGGTGAAGTTGAATATTTTTGGACTTATTTAGCTTTGGGATTCAACAGCAATAGTAACCTTATCAAAAATGAACATAATAACATCAATAATCACAGTAACAGAAGAAAAGAAATAAATGGGTCTTTTTTAAAAATCATATCCAGAGTTGTTTTCCCACTGAAACAGCAAAAGCAAGAAGATCAATGGGCTTATATTTTCCTAACAACAAAACCTGTTTTATTAATAACACATGAAGAAAAAAACAAATTTTACAAAGATAAATAAAATAACATCATTCCTAAATCATAAAGTATAAATAAGTTTTATGTGTCTAGAAGTTCTAGTCATGTAAATCCAATGGTTGGAGTTACACCAAAAGCAAAACAAAAAACAATAAAAATCATATTCAAAGGAACCAATTACCTTTTTAACCCATCCAAATTTCTTAGTGTTGTTTCGCACAGGCAATGAAAGCCATCCTTCTAATCTTGACTCTATAAATAAAAGCATAAGATATAAGTTTACATGTAACAATTCTCCTCTGACAAGGAATTTAATAAATTTTTAAATGAAAGTCAGAAACCAAATAAGGCTTTCAGAACTTATCATGGTATATTATCTAGGATACCATAACAGCATAGGATCAGTAGAAATAAGTTATGTAATGCAAAACAAAATCTATGTTATATAACATTGGAAATAGATATTCTATAGTTTTTATAAAGTCAAATATCCCACTGATTAAATTCATGCATTTGCAAAATTCAGGAGAAAAGTTGCAAAAAAAAAAAGGCAGCAGCAGAAGCTCTCAGTTGTCACTGGTCCACCAGCATTACATTAGAACCCTTTATTTTTCCTTTGGAAAAAGGCCTAACTATAGATATAGTGCACATCTTTGAGGAGAAAACATTTTAAATAATTGCATGTTCAGAGAAAATGGACTTTTAGAATGGCCATAGTAAATTTATATGAATTATACAAATTTAGTTAACGAGCAGCAATATAACCAAAAGATATCTAAATTCCAAAATATCAAAATCAATAAAATTCTAGTTCAACAAAGGAAAGTGCCTGAATCCTTGGAATTTATCCTAAATGATAAGTGATCAGTATCTTTTAATGAAATAAATGAAATAGCATTTTGGGCGGTTATCCTATTAATAATAGCAAAAGTAGTTATCACTTATCTAACATCTACAATGTGTCAACTGTGCCTAGATGCTTTACATAAATTCTCTTCAATCCTCCCAACAACCCCACAGAACAGGAATTATACCCTTAATTTTGATGAGGAAATTGAAGCCTTGAAAGATCACACAGAGATACCTCCTTGACATTAAATGAAGAAACTCTCTGGTTTTTTAATTTAATCTAAAAGCCCCTTCAGGGTAAAGATCAGCCCAAATTGCTTCATATTCTCTTATAAGGCCTAGCACAATGTGACTAGGTAAGCACTCAATAAAAACCTGAGAATCCTCTGAAACAGTCTGCATGTTTTTTCTGTACTGTCACTTCTGATATTAAACTTTGTAAAGACATTCTTCTTGGTTGAAACAGCTAAAACAAGTAGTGAAACCATGCATTCTTAAGCAATATAATGTACCGCTCCATTCTTGTTAAGTTGGCAAAATAAATGACCGATCACAATTACAATAGTAATGCCATATGAAAATACCTGAAAACCAAATTCTTTGTTCATGCAGCAGTTTATTTTTAAGCGAGTATAGAGCAACATGTTAGAGTTAGTGAATATTAGTTAATGTTATAAAAATTTTTCAAAAGGGCTAAAATCAAGGGTAGTAGGAAAAACGCTAAAGATGAAAAGATTTTCAGGATATCACCTGTACCATTAGGTTCCGTTGAAATGGGTAAATAAGGCAAAGATTCTTCTTCTGAGTCAGAGTCAGAGTCAAGGAGCATGTGAGAACTGGAAGGCTTAGTGGCAATATTGAGAGAAGTAGAGGAACGCTGGTAGGTGAATGACATGGATTCCATAGTGTGTGATTGAGTGATATGAACTACACACCCAACATAAAAGTAAGAATGCAGGAAGAGAAAATAAAATGAAAGCTTAAAAAGAGAGCTACTATAATATATAATGAGTTAATTTACATAACTAAACACATGGAGTTTTCTTCTGCATGTTTATGAAAAAGTCTGTCAAAAACCAAACCAATAAATAAAATAATTCTAAAATGTTATTTGAATCCCCACTCCAAAGTGTAGGTTTTCCCTTTAAAAAATGACAAACATTTTTCCTCCAGAGCAAAGTCAGTCACAGGACTTAAACCAACCTACTGACTTATATTAAAGACAAACAAGAGGGATGAAAGCAAATCTGTACCTGGAAACCCATCATCTGCCTCAGCATCCCCTGGTCCACTGCCTATACTGGAACTATCCAGACCAATATGTAAGGCCTGGAGCTGTGACCGCAGCTGCTCAATGTCACTGTCTTTACTGTCCAGTGTCATCTGCAGTTCAATTCGAATCTGGCTCTCTTCAGCTATTTGCTATAAGAAATTAAATTAACAAATTAAATGGATGCAATATATCTCACTGTTCTACCAGTGAAATATACACAAACATGAAAATAATTCCACTTCTTAAAAAGAAGTCTTTAGGTTGGTCCGAGTGCAGTGGTGTTTACAACTAATTGATCACAACCAGTTACAGATTCCTTTGTTCCTTCTCCACTCCCACTGCTCCACTTGACCAGCCTTTAAAAAAAAAAAAAAAAAAAAAAGAAGTCTTTAATCTAGAGTCCAAAAAGTATTCTTACAGCCTGCATTTCATTCAGTTCTTTCTGATACTTGATCATCTGCTGGGTCAATTTTTCACGTTCAGATTTAAGCTCCATATGTAGCTTTCTATTCTCCTTCTCTTTCCTCCGCACATCTGTGTCACTACCACGCTTGACAGGTTCTTTTCGATTCATGATCTCAGCCAATTTATTCACAGCCTTAAAAACATAAAAATATGTATGTAAATAAAATAAATTACATTGATGATTTCTAAGTAACTCATCAATAGCAAGTTATACAATCACTAATAATCTTTTTCCCTATAGATAGGGCTACAAAGAAACATTCCATATTATCTAAATAATATACCTTTATTACTCATCATCTACCTCCATTCTATACTGTTAGTTTTTTACACGTTTTCTGAGAACTATAATTTTAAATATTTATAGTTTTGATCTGATGTCACTCGCTACAACATTTTAGTTCCAAAAGAGACTTCAACAGGCAGATCTTTCTTCCTTCATTCTAAAAGAAAATTTTGCATGGGCATCACATTAATAAAATATACCATGTCCAACAACAGCGAAGCGTACCTAGTACCCACACGCCTTTGTGCTGTATATACAATTGTGGGAGTTGGCAGAGGGGTGGCCAATAATCACAGGTGCCTTTTCAGACTGACCCTTTCAAGCTGTCAGCAAATGGTCATTCCCTATCGTTCCTTAAAAGCAGAAAAACTTATTAAATCACAATACAAAAATCGGGAGAGAATGTGATTCCATATGGAAAAATTAAGAAAAAATTTAGTAGACATTAAACTGGACAATATTAATCAAATCTAACTTCTCCCAACCTGGCAAAAATCAGTAATTTTGACTACTCACAAATTTTGATACATTCAATGACTACTGCTTCCAATTTCTAATGCTAGAAGAGATAAACTAAAACAAAATTCAAAATCATATTTAGATTCTCTTATACATACTTGAGTTTTGAGGGTTCTTTCTGTTAACAGCTGTTTCTCAAACTGTGCTTTAATAGCTGCTGCACTTATCTCTTCATCTTTCAACCTTGACAGTTCTGAAACATGGAAAAATTTAAAAAGTTTATTGATAACAATTACAGCAACTGATAAATATGAGGTATAATAAAAATTAACATTATTCTTTGTTAATACATACGCTCTTGAGCATCCTTCAATTTATTATTTAATTCTTCTTTCTCATTTGCAAGATTGGCAACATCACTAGTTAGTGTCCTATTAGTTTCTTCAAGCTAAGAAATTAAAGTGGAAAAATAAAATCACATCCCTGTTTACAAAATTTAAGTTATAAAACAACAATTCAAATAGAAAACATCCTGCGATGTTACTGAACCTCTTGTTTTTCTAAGTATATCCACTGCTACACTTCTTGTCCTTGTGATACCTTGCCCAACTTCATCCTTGATAAAAATTTCACTAACTATAATAGACTTCATATGCACACCAGGAAGCCAAAAATTTGTCCTTTCCTCATAAATCCATAGCAGTTTTTTCTAAATGAGAAAAACATTTAATAAAGCAGAAAAAAGGAAATTCAAAGGCCTGAATAATAATTATGAAGAATAGAATTTAAAAACTAATATTTCTTTCATAGTATTATTTTTAAATGGAAAATAAAATTTTATTGAAGAAGTTGACTTTCTTTTGCATTCCTTCCAAATTCTATTTCTATTCTTCTTTCCTGAAGGAAGTTTTATTATAAGCTGTATTCACCTTTTTCACTTATAATTGTGTTTTATTACATACACCTGAAACAATATATAGTGTGGTTTTATGAGATTTCCAATCATACTGTATTTATCTCTTTGCAACTGTTTTCACTCAATATGTTAAAGAATTAAACTGCTGATATCTATAAAGATCTAACTAATTCATTTTAACTGACATAATTAGTTTCACCTTCTACTACATTTAATGTAGTCATTCATTTGTCTACTAATAAGACATTTGGGCCAGGTGCAGGGGGTGATGCCTATTATCTCACCACTTTGGGAAGTTGAGGATGGGGGGGATCACTTGAGGCTAGGAGTTTGAGACCAGCCTGGGCAACATAATGAGACCCCATCTCTATAAAAAATAATTAGCCAAGTGTGCTGGTGTACGCCTGTAGTCCTAGGTACTTAGGAGGCTGAGGTGGGAGGATCACTTGAGCCTAGGAGTTGGAGGATACAGTGAGCTAAGATCATGCCAATGTACTCTAGAGCCTGGGTAATAAAGCAAGACCCTGTCTCTTAAAAAAAATTTAGATTTTGCTGTAACAGTTATGCTGTTAAAAGTGTCATGCCTGAGTTTCTATACTGTTTTTATCTTAATGTGGACTTTCTCTGGACAGTATTATATGAATATTTAATATTTACTGGAAATTGCCATACTACTTACCATACTATGCTCTGCCATACTAAATTTACACTCCCCATAGTAGTAAATAAGAATGTCCTCTTCCCGATAGTCTTTAAACACTAGGAATTGTCAGATAATGAATTTCTGTCAATGTAATGGGTCTATGAAATGGTCTTTCAAAGTTGTTTTATCTAGGCTTTTCTCAGAGAGTAGTGAGGTTAAGCAACTGCTTATCTATTTAGGTTTTATCTTTTGGCCAATTTTTCTTCTGAATTGTTTAACCTTTTCTTACTGAATTGCATGAGTGCCACATATATTCTAGATACTAATCCCTTATTTAATAAATTATCTACTCCCTGTTATTTATGTTGTCTTCTGTTAAATATAAGTTTTAGATTCTAATAGCTTAAATTTTTCATATTTAAGTCCTTAAGATAGCTAGAATTTACTTTTGTGTGTGGTATGGTAGGAATTTAATTTTATTCCATTCCACATAAAAATACAGTTTTCTAAAACCATTTATTAAATCTGTATCCTTTCCCACTGATTTGTATACTGCCATTTCCATCACATACCAATTTCGTGTATATGTCAGAATCTATTTCTGGCTTCCTTATTCATTTCGACTGAACAGGATTAAATATCCTTTTCTAATACCACACTTCTCAATTACTGCAGCCTTTCAATAGGTCTGGATAATTGATAGGGTAAACCCAACTACCAGATATTTTACTTCTCTTTGAAATTTTTATTACAATTTTTTCAATCTGCATAAAACTAAATGTCTTCATGGTAGTTTCAAGATTCTTATAAATTAAAGTCTGTCTAAAGAGAAGAAAAATTCTTTTGTACTTTCGGTACTTTCCCTTTCAGTTTAGTCCTTTAACGTTGAATTTGTGAACAGGTAAAGTCACTGGAAACAGTTCTTCAGTAAGCCTCTATCTATCAAATAACACTGAGAAGCTGATGGTTAAATGGATTAAAAATCGTATAGGCAGCATATATAATTTTTCATTTAAATCTATGACATTTTCCTAGTGATTCTAAAGAAGATTTATAACAATTTAATTATAATCCAAAAAAGTACTAAGAATTTTACTTACAGATGCAATTGTAGCATCTTTTTCAGTAAGTTCCTGTTTGTGTCTAGCCATCATCTCTTTGATCTCCAGCTCTTTCATGATTTTCTCTTTTTCCAAATCAGAGTACTGTTCTTCAGCAATTGAACGAGCCAGCTGCTCAGAGTCTGCTTTAGTCAAGGTGATCTCCAGTTGAGCAGCCAAAGAGTCCCTACATTTTAGAAATGTCTCATTTTAATGTTCAATTTTCATTATGAAGTCAAAGTTTGTATCTAATTCACCAACAAATTTTTATTCATCAACACATTTTTGTTTAGTAAATACCAGGCACTGTTCTAGGAGCAGAGTATATAGCTATGAACAAAAGACCAGGGTCTTGTCCTTACCTTTCATCCTGTAGTTCCTGTTTCTTTTGTTGTAATTCTTTACAAAGTTTGGTCTTTTCTTCACATTCTTCTTTAAGTTCCCGAACTTGTGTTTTATAGAGGGTCTAATTAACAAAAATAGAATAAAAATTTATAGCCTCACCATCAGGAGTATTATTTCTACATTCAAAACCTACTCAGACAAAAAGGGAAACATACAAATATTTTCTTAATATTGAGCTCAGAGTAAATTAATAGTTTAATGAGCTGTCCTATTTTCTGGTCATCAGCTGATTGATTAATAAATGTTCAGCTAATTTAGAAGCATGATTTACGACTGGCTATCATAGTGTTATTGAGATAGATAGGATGAATGAGGAGGCAAGGAAAAATATTACTAATTTAGACAAGAAAATTTTGTTGGCTTAAATCAATGAAACAGAGGCGACAGTTTCTACTACATACTTTAAAACTGATCTTTAAAAAGTACAAAGGTTAAAATGACAATTTTATTTATTGTGAAAATATACTCTTCCTCAAAAAGCAATGCTTTTAATCAGCTTCACAGGGTATGGTATGTGCTTAGGATTATTTTTCTAGCAACGATAATGGATTTTTGCTAAACGATCTAAATTCTTTTGCCAAGTTACTCTTTTTTAAGAGTTGCGTGATACAAAACATCCCATCCATAACTCTGTCTGGTGTTTGCTACACAGATATATTTTAAAGACAAGAATCATTCTCCTGGTTCTGAGTAAATATTAAAAAACAAAATTCTATAAATATAGCAATTTTCAAATGAATGTGTCTAAAACTTACTGAGAAATACTGTTCTGCTTCAAGCTGATCCTGGAGCTCTTTCATTTGCCCATCTGCATCTTGACGTTCTCTGGGAGGATATAAAATCAAAGGTTTACATAAATTATACACATTTTAAACCAGCAAGTTTTGAGGTATGGTCTAGGGAACTCCTGGGAGTCCCTGAGGTCCTTTTAGGAAATCCATGAGGTCAAATCATTTTCATAATACTAAGCACCAATGCATTTTTTACTCTCATTGCCTCACTATTGTGTGTCTGGACTTTTCCTGCAGCTATATGACATACAATGGCTAATGAAGTGTGTGCTTGTGTGTGCATGTGTTTCAAAACTGTCTCAGTTTTAATTTTGAACACAACAGATATCATTAGATAAATCACATAAACAAGAACTCTTTGGAACCCTCAATAATTTTTAAGAATTTAAAGGTGGTCTGAGACCCAACAGTGTTATAGTAAACAACACTGAATTATGCATTCCCATACAGACACTGCTATCAACCACATATGCCAACCACATAGCAGAATTCAAGGAGTACCTGAAATCTGGTTATCTTTGGGAGAGTGAAAGAAATGCCTGGGACAGGGCCCGAAGAGAGATCAGAAATGCTTGTTTTATATCTAAATCTGGATGGTGACTACACAGATTTACATACTTTGCAAAAATTCACCAAGCTCTACACTTATTTGCGTACTTTTTCCATATGTTTGTTAATCTTCAATAAAGAAATAAAGTAAAAATAAAATAAAAAGTGAGCCCAATAACCCATTTAAGAAGATGGGTTCAAATACTACATTAAATTCTAAACTCCTTGCAAAAACATAAAAATTAGTTTATTGCAAGCCAAAACGAAGGGGAAAAAAGAAGTTAGAAAACAATGTAACTTGTATGATATAATTAACAAATAAACAAAAACCAAAATAAAATGTACAAAAAACCAACCCTATATATTAATATATTTGTTCAGATATATAAGTACAGAAATAGGATAAAGGAGAGATAACAAACTGTTAAGATATGTTATCTATGCAGAGAGGAAAATGTCTGAATTCATGAAGAGGAACTTCTATTGTTTTCTTTCTTTATTTAAATATAGGTCTGAGTATTTTACAATGAGAGATATTTAGATACTACTTGGATACTTAAACTGTACACAGCAAAAAAGATTCATGTCTTCAAAACAGTGTTGCAGAAAAAAATAAAAATTAAAAAAAAAAAAAGACTTGGAGTAAATGACTTAATTCCACTATATTACTTAGGACACTTAGGGAATACCTATCTAACATAATTCAATCACTTTGTTTACTTACTGGCTCTTAAACCTCTGGATAAAAAGGAAGGTATGGCCAGGGCGCAGTGGCTCACACCTGTAATCCTAGCACTCTGGGAGGCCGAGGCGGGTGGATTGCTCAAGGTCAGGAGTTTGAGACCAGCCTGAGCAAGAGCAAGACCCCGTCTCTACTATAAATAGAAAGAAATTAATTGGCCAACTAATATATACAGAAAAAGTAGCAGGGCATGGTGGCACATGCCTATAGTCCCAGCTACTTGGGAGGCTGAGGCAGAAGGAATGCTTGAGCCCAGGAGTTTGAGGTTGCTGTGAGCTAGGCTGACGCCATGGTACTCACTCTAGCCTGGGCAACAAAGCGAGTCTCAAAAAAAAAAAAAAAGGAAGGTATGACTCAATGTCACTTATTGGTATTATTTCTGTATTTTATTTTTGATGAGTATATTATTGAGAATTCATGATTTTTATTTCTCTCTGAATCAAAATGTGAGAGACACTAATTAATAATACATGAAAAGTCAAGTTTTAAAACTGACCATCATCAGTTAAGCCCACTTGTAGCATACTCTAGTATAATTTTAATATCAAGATCTTCTTGAGAGCCCATATCATTCACTTATATGTAACTTTAGAAACCTTACATTTATTAGATATACAAGAGAAGTATTTTTTCAGAAAGTAACCATGTAATAGGCACATGGTTACAAATGAATAGTACAGAACAGCAGGAAGGACTTATTATACAAAAACCAAAACAGCCTCTTAATCTACTCCTCTCCACCCCCACCAATCCTACTCCTCTAGAAGATATCACTTTGTTTCATTTCTGGGATTTGTTCTTTTGGTGGTTACCTCTACATCTCAGCTATTCTTTGACACAAATTTTAGATTATCATTTACCAATTCCTTGCTGCAAGACTTGAATTTAGCTTTCTTGCCATCCCCGACCTCTCCCCAAACCCCAATATATTAATAGTTGTATATTGGTTTAAGTGACATGATTAAGCCTCTATTTCTCTTTACTTCAACCACAAAGCATAATACCCTCAGTTTGTTAGATGAGAACTCTAGCATTCCCATCCTTTGTGTTTGTTTTTAAAATTTCATGAGAACATGTCGAGATGTAGGTCTTTTTTCATTCAGTTGTTGGACCTTTCAATCTAAAGCCTTTTCTCCTTCAGCTATGGGAAATTCTCTATTATCCCTTTAACAATTTCCTCCCCGTGGTTTTTAGTTGTCTCTGGAACTCTTATTAGCTGGGTGCTGGAACTCTTGGAACAGTCTCTCTGTGTCATACCTATTTCTTTTGCATCTTCTGTATCATTTCTTTTTGCTCTACGTTTTGTGAAATTTCACCTTTTTTTTTTTTGAGTCCTTCTAATCAATTTATATTGGCAGTAATTTTTAATCTTTGAGAGCACTTTCCTATTCTGGAATAAGTGGAAGTGGTATCTCCTGAAATTTTTAATAACTATCAATTACAAGAGGATTTTTTTTTTTTTTTTTTGAGACAGAGTCTCACTTTGTTGCCCAGGCTAGAGTGAGTGCCGTGGTGTCAGCCTGGCTCACAGCAACCTCAATCTCCGAGGCTCAGTGATCCTTCTGCCTCAGCCTCCCGAGTAGCTGGGACTACAGGCATGCGCCACCATGCCCGGCTAATTTTTTGTATATATATTTTTAGTTGGTCAATTAATTTCTTTCTATTTTTGGTAGAGACGGGGTCTCGCTCAGGCTGGTTTCGAACTCCTGACCTTGAGCAATCCGCCCGCCTCGGCCTCCCAGAGTGCTAGGATTACAGGCGTGAGCCACCACGCCCGGCCCTACAAGAGGATTTTTATAGTCTTCTGTTGTTACAGAACTTTTAGAAGTTCTCTTCTCCTTGATGTATGTTTTCTCTGGGGCACTTTTCCTTTTTTCTCTACCACAGTTTTCGTCTTTCATATTGAAGGCTTTCATGGTTAAATAAATACATGGTTATTTATTTAGAAAGGAGGTGGAAGAAATTTTAATCTCTATCCACATGGGAGGAGCTTTCTCACTGGCAAGCTTCAGTTTATGATGAGGCTTAAAAAGCCAGCATTAAGCGGAAGGATCCCTAAATGCCAGAGTGAAAAAGGCTTTTCACTCCATACTAGCTATTCTGTTATAATACTCCAGAGGTTGTGCCTTTAGTTTCTTTAGAGGAGAATGCTCTCAGAGGAACTCTAGTGGTCTATAAACAAATTTCAATGACCCCTATATGTTTTTCTAAGCCTCTCCCTCTCACGTTTTAGATTCTCAGGCCAGTAGGGCATGATGACCAGAATCCTAAAAATTTTAACTACTTGAACTTTCTAAATTGTTTCCTAGAAATGGCAGACTTTCTGCAAGACAAGGAAGTAAGACTCTGAAGCTCCTAGGCAGACTATCTGATGCCAAGATTCGCCAACCCCCACAACCTGCCCCAAATGCAGGTAGACCCTTGTTAATTTCACCACAACCCATTCCAATGCACGTAGCCCCTCCTCATAAACTTCATATTGTTCCTTAGTTGGGGAGACAGATTTGAGGCTAAAGCTGATTCCCTGTTCTCCCGACACACATCTTTTGTATTAAAAAATTCCTTTCTTTCTTGGCAATCCTCGTGTCTCAATAATTGGATCTTTGTGCAGAGAGCAGCTGACCTAGGCCAAAACCCCCCAGTAGTGGGAAGTACCTGGCTACAGATATTTCTACAAGGGTGGCAAGTAGAGTATGACCAGTCGATTATTCCATTCACAGTGTCACATTTACTCCAGCCCTTCAAGGCATTTCCTTTGAATACTGAAATGTTTTTTTTCTTCACATATATCCCACTTCATATATACTCCTGGCCTTACACATACTCCTTGTTCCCTTCATTCCACTTCAATAGTCACAAGGATTCCATCATTTGCCATCAAAGGACCCTCTTGCCCTACAACCCATTCTCATTCTTGTTATGAGGTTCATATATTTTAAAAATTTCTTTACTAGAGTTTTGCTAGAATCTTAGAAGGAAGAAGAGATATATATGTTGGCCATTTTAAAAAGAAGCCTACATAGCACTTCATATGTAAATTCCCATTGTATGTATCTTTTTCTTTTTACCTTACATTCCAATTATTTATGTACCTGTCTTACCTCCTCCCCCCAATACATACCTTCTGATAAAACACTAGTAGCTTCTCCAGAGTAGGAAATGTACTTGATAAACCTTTCTATCTCCCACAGTGACTATTCCAATGCCTCACACATAACAGGGATGCATTCATTCATGCAACATTTACTGAAGATATTCTATGTGCAAGATCTTAATTAAGAAGTGGAAAGAACAAAATATAAATGACTTTTGTCCTTCAGTGAATTTATAACCGATTAGGTGGTTGAGATAGAAAACACGGGTATCTTTGGGGAGGAGTGACTAGGAAAAAAGAGATTAAAAAACAAGACACCCATATGAACTTATAAAGAAAATAAGAGGTATATATACTAAGTAATATAAATAAGGTATACACAAAGTGTTATTAGAACTGGGGGAAAAGCACAATCTAGATGATTAACTACCTCTTGCATTCACATAAACACTATTGTTAGGACAGATACTATGGACAGCATTCAGTGAAGTAGTTTTAAACTATATTCCCTAGAGCCTAGGAATATAAGGAGGCTTAAGATGTTGACTGAAGTTAGGCCAATGAGTTTAATCCCAGGACTTGGGGTGCTTTCTGAACTTGGATTCCAGTAAAGTTCGATGATCAGAGTCTCTCCAAATAAATGAAGCTATAAGACATATCTCTAAAGCTGTCAATAGCCAAGTTTTCTGTTAAATGGAAAAAGCAGGCCTAAAATGAGAATAAACTTGATATACAGAAAAACAAAGCAAAACAAACAAACAAAAATCAAAGATGAAAATGTCTGAATATTGTTCTGATTTCTAGTTCTAATTTTATTATATTTTATTTTCAAAACAGGGTTTCACTTTGTCACCTGGGTTACAATGAAGTGGCATCATCATAGCTCACTACAACCTCAAACTCCTGGGCTCAAGTGAACCTCCCACCTCGGCCTCCCTGAATAGCTGGGACTGACTACAGATGTGCACCAACATTTTTATATTTTTTGCAGATATGGGAGTCTTGCTTTGTTTCCCAGGATGGGCTCAAGTGATCCTGGGCTCAAGTGATCCTCTTGCCTAGGCCTCCTGAAGTGCTGGGATTACACGTGTGGGCCACTAGACCTAGTCTCTAGTTCCAATTTTAAAAGTTGAAATCTCATTAAGAGTCTAGGCTTACTCTGGCAATAAACAGATCAGCAAAAAGAACAAAGTCTACTCAAATATTTTCACCATCCTTTCCTGGACAGTGTCAATTTTATGGATCTATCACAGGTATGTAAAAAGCAGGCAATTAACAATGATGAAAATAGTAGAGTAAAAAAAATAAAAATAAAATAAAAACTTCAAGATACAAAAAAAAAGAAAAGAAAATAGTAGAATAATAGTCATAGTTGTAGTGGTAGTAACAGTAATAGTTGTAGTAGTAATAGTCCCTACCATTTATTGTGTGTTGGATGCTTTAAATAAATCATTGTTATCCTTTACGAGATCTTTAACAAGCAAGCTATTACTGCCCTCTTTCACAGGTGTGATAAAAGGCTCAGAGAGCTTAAAGTATTTTGCCAAATGTTGGTCAACTAGTAACCAATGGAACCGATATTCACACCTCAGTTTGTCTGGCTCCAGAGTCTATGTTTCTTTTCACTCTATCATACTGCCTCTCATCAAATAACTGGGATCCAAGATGACCTTTAGTCATGATTGGGAAGAAGTAATTGTACTACTAATAGAATGAGTGGGACAAACTTTATAACATATTCACTGTATATTTTTAAAGTATTTTAATATGCTTTCCACTTCCTAAGTACATTAAGTACAGCACTAAGTATATTCTACAAAATCATTACAAAAGGCACATGGACAATAGGCTTGAGAGGCAGTCCTGAAGAAGAATCTTATGGGGTGAAAATCACAGACATTTTCTTCTGCTACAGCATCAAAATACCTTCTCTATCATCATATTATCATAAAGTAGCAGCAGTGATAAACTGCTGGGGATAAAAATACAATCTTCTTTAAGGACAACAGTGGCCTTCAACACAATCCCTTTCTTACTTTTGCAGAAAGAAAGGAAAAATATGGTCAGCAGAGTAAAATGGTCAAAAGAAAAACCCAGAAACACTAAAATTAAGATAATTTACACATAGATAACTGTGCATATTAAAACTTTGTCTTAGCCAGGCGCGGTGGCTCACGCCTGTAATCCTAGCACTCTGGGAGGCCGAGGCGGGCGGATTGCTCAAGGTCAGGAGTTCAAAACCAGCCTGAGCGAGACCCCGTCTCTACCATAATAGAAAGAAATTAATTGGCCAACTAATATATATATATATAAAAAAAATCAGCCGGGCATGGTGGCTTGTGCCTGTAGTCCCAGCTACTCGGGAGGCTGAGGCAGGAGGATCGCTTGAGCCCAGGAGTTTGAGGTTGCTGTGAGCTAGGCTGACGCCACGGCACTCACTCTAGCCTAGGCAAGAAAGCGAGACTCTGTCTCAAAAAAAAAAAAAAAAAAAAAAAAAAACTTTGTCTTAAACTTACTTTCGAAGTTCAGCGTTTTGTTTTTCCAAGTTCATTTTCATTTCCATGAGATGGTTATTCTCTTGTTTTAACTGCTTTTCTGACATTTTTAGTGAGTTAACTTGCTGTGTTTGCATCTTCAAGTCATTTTGTGTAAGGCAACGCTTCTGAGTTTCCTGCTCTATTTTTAATGTCAAGTTTCTAACCTAAAAAACAAATTGTGAACTTGGCATATTAGTAAATTATTTTGATTTTTATCAACAAAGTGGCATCAAATATGGTGATATAAAACAGATTCTTGCCCTTGGGAAGCTAATTCATTTCATAGTAAAATACTTTTTGTATTTCTAAGAATGTTATAAATATATCTTAAAAATAAAATATAATCTTTGCGGTAAAAATAACTTTTAAAAATTTAAAAGTATGACTCATTTAGCATATCATTAAAATTCAGTTTTTATAGAAAAAATTTTTAAATTATGAAGCCATCATTAGACCTTTACAAATAAACTTATTTTCCTATTAATTCATTAAATAGTTTATTACTATTAGTAAAATTCATACTTACATCCTCATTTAGCACATCTTTCTGTTTAAGGAGCTCGTTTGTTTTCTGTTGTGACTGCTTGAGGTCACAGTCTAATATGGAGCATCTTTTTTCAGCTTCTAGCAATAGATTCTCCACTTTCTGTTTTGAAGTCCTTTCCTCCAATAGCTTCTTCTCCATTTCTATTACAATAAAAATGGACATAATCATAAATTTACAAATAAAAGAAGCATATCAAATATATGACACAGTGCTAATAAAAATTACAATAAATGATGCTGTCTTATATTTTTATTTTAAATTAACATTTTTATCACTCCTCTCAACATATTTGAAATGTCAAGAATTTCACACTTGAAAATTAGGAGTTTTATTTGCAGTATAAAAATGTACTCTAAGCCGGGCAACAGAGTGAGACTCTGTCTCAAAAAAAAAAAGTATCACACTCTGCAATATGACATTTATTCCAATGGATGCAAGATAATCCTTCTTTTGTGTTCTATAATAGATGCTTACATCTTTAAAGATTTTTAAAAAATTTTTCCCACAATTCAATGTCTCTCAGTTTAGTAATTACTAATTTACCTTAAAACAATACAGGTAGATTCTATGACCTCCATGGTTCTTTCCCTACTAACATATTATTATGCAAATATTGAACATTACCTTTTAGGGAGATAGTGAAGGTCAGGACTATGGAACCAAACTTCTTGAGCTTAAATCCTGGCTCTCACACTAATTATTTGACCAGGCAAGGTGATTAATCTCTCTGGGCCTCAGTTTCCTCACCTCTGAAACAGGGACAATAGCACCTACCCTTCCAGGGATGTTACGAAGATTTTGAGTTAATACACGTGTAGCACTTAAAAAGAATTTTTAATAACCTAAGAAAATGCTCACAATGATTTTAAAAGA
This sequence comes from Microcebus murinus, assembly GCF_040939455.1. Taxonomy (NCBI): domain Eukaryota; kingdom Metazoa; phylum Chordata; class Mammalia; order Primates; family Cheirogaleidae; genus Microcebus; species Microcebus murinus. The sequence goes on from NC_134106.1 coordinate 8,365,988, forward strand.
AAAAAAAACAGTATAGAAAATTGAGGCTGGGTGTGGTGGCTCACGCCTGTAATCCTAGCACTCTGGGAGGCCGAGGCGGGCAGATTGCTTGAGGTCAGGAGTTCAAAACCAGTCTGATCAAGATCGAGACCCTGTCTCTACTAACAATAGAAAGAAATTAACTGGCCAACTAATATATACAGAAAAAATTAGCCGGGCATGGTGGCACATGCCTGTAGTCCTAGCTACTCGGGAGGCTGAGGCAGAAGGATTGCCTGAGCCTAGGAGTTTGAGGTTGCTGTGAGCTAGGCTGATACCACACACAGCACTCACTCTAGCCTGGGCAACAAAGCTAGACTCTGTCTCAAAAAAAAAAAAGAGAAAATATACAAAATATTACCCTAATTAGTAGGATTAGTAGATTTTTTCTTTTAACTTTCCTTTATTTTCTAAATGATTTGCAATAAATTTTTAATCTGTTTTATTAATCAGGAAAGGCTTTTTAAAGCTTCTTCCATCTTGAAGAGCAGAAAAAGTTTGTCTAACCAAGTGATTTCAACACTGAATGTAAGTTATTACAGTTAAAGGATTATCTTTTGAAATATTGACTAGTACTTCAGTTCAAATCCAACTAGAGATTTTCTGCTCCTTAATACCTAATGCTCAACATCTAATTATCATTTATTAAAAAATTTTACTTTCTAATAATTTTCAAAAGTATAAAAAAAGAAACATTTTTCATGTACTACTAATAGCTAGCATTTCTAAGCAGTGTATATGTGTTATTACACTTGATTTTCACATCACTCTAACAATACTATAATTGTTCCTTTACAGAAACCAGGCACAGAAAGTTTAGGTAACTAGACAAGGTCATAAAGCTAGTAATTATTTGGTAAGCTATATTTTTAATCCAAGGAAACAATGACACGTGGCAGAAAGACCAAAAGGTTTAGGCCAGCGGTCCTCAAACTTTTTAAACGGGGGGCCAGTTCACTGTCCCTCAGACAGTTGAAGGGCTGGACTATAGTTTAAAAAAACTATGAACAAATTCCTATGCACACTGCACATATCTTATTTTGAAGTAAAAAAACAAACATGCAAAAACACCCACATGTGGCCCACAGGCCATAGTTTGAGGACACCTGGTTTAGGCTCCGATTTGAATATCATCTATAATATTGAACAGTTTTGTGTACTCATGTGTAAAATATGGAAGTCATCCGGCATTCTTGTATTAGTGTTGTAAGTAACAGTATGAAAAAATGGTAGTTATATTATACTGAACTGGTTCATTTTCATCAGTTCAGAGAATAACCAATGAATGAATGTACTCATTTTAAAAAATAATAATCGCGATGTAGGCATTGAGAATAGAAAGAGACACAAAGGAATTTACTGACGTGATGGAAATATTCTTTATCTTTTTTAGGTGGTAGTTATGTGAGTGTATCACAAATGTCAAAAATATTTACATTTTATTGCATATGAATTATACCTCAATGAAGATAATTCAACTGTCTTCTAGGCCACAGACAAGGAAATGTGACCCAATAAACTTCCTCCCTCCCAATTAGACTTTTCTAAATAAAACACTCATTTCATTTCTTCTTATCCTGAATTAGTGCCTTAAACTAACCTGATTTTAATATGAAAATCTATAATTTTAATTATATGCAATAAGTAAAGGCAATTTATGTGTGAAATTACTTATTCATAAAGGTTATGCTTCAATATGAAATGAAATTTCTTTTCAAGAGTTTTAAGACTTGGGCTGGGTGCGGTGGCTCACACCTGTAATCCTAGCACTCTGGGAGACCGAGGCGGGTGGAATGCTCAAGGTCAAGAGTTCGAAACCAGCCAGAGCAGAAGTGAGACCCTGTCTCTACTGAAAAAATAGAAAGAAATTAATTGACCAACTAAAAATATATAGAAAAAAATTAGCTGAGTATGGTGGTGCATGCTTGTAGTCCCAGCTACTCTAGAGGCTGAGGCAAAAGGACTGCTTGAGTCCAAGAGTTTGAGGTTGCTATGAGCTAGGTTTGACGCCATGGCACTCTAGCCAGGGCAACAGAGTGAGACTCTGTCTCAAGAAAAAAAAAAAAAAAAGAGTTTTAAGACTTGCACAAGAATACTTTACTTGATTTCCTTTGGAATTTCAAATCCATCATAATTATAAATAGTTTGGAAAACAAGAAATTATCCTAAGACAATTCCAGAATAAAGTATGGTTTATAGAAAAGTTAACTGTTCTATTAGTATTATGCAGCTTTTACCAATCTGGCTAGTAACTTCATGAAGACAGAGATCAAAATATTTAGTGACCTTATATTTTAGTTAGGCTATTATTTTTAAATCTTTATCTTGCATAAACTGGCAAGAATTTTGTAATATAATCTGGTAAATTATCAAACCATAATAGATATTACAAAAAAGAATATATTCCTCAAATCTGAGTATGTATACCTAGAACTTCACAGTCTATATACCTGTTAATATTGATATCACTGAAATATTAATTTCTTTCTGATCTAAAAACTTGGTCAAATTATTTTATGTTTGAGCCTATCTTAGAAATAATTGTTGTAATGATGCAAAGGGAAAAAAAAAACACGTAAAGCTTCTCTAATAGTTTTTTCCCCTCCAGTTCCTAATATTTGGCAATAAAATAAATTTTTTTTTAAATCAAAGAGTTGAAGACAGAATCACTTCTTAGGAAAATGCTGCTGGAAAATCCTCTTTTAAAAATGCATACCTTTCATGGCTTCTGATTTAGCTTCTTCAATGGATTCATAGATCTTATTTTTATCTGCTAGCCGTGCCTTTGTGGCTTTGTGTTCAGCTTCCTCTTGTTCTAAGCTCTGCTGTATAACTTTTAGTTGGTATGTCATATCTATTTCCATGTTGCTCTTTTCCTATTAGAAATTTAAGATGGCAGTTAACAAAAAAGGCTGACTCAGAATTTCAAAAACTTTCAAAATTAACAGACTTATTAAGAATGTTCAGTATTTCCCCTCCCCTCTTCATCCAAACTTCTTTTAATAGTAATCTGTGTACTCCACTTCCTCATTTCCCACTGTAACCATCTTCCACACCTCCAGCCCACTGTTTTGAGATCTGTATTCAGATCACTTAAGCTCAATAAATTGACCAATGCTATTCTCAATATCAAATTCTAAAGACACTATTCAGTCTTTATCTTATTTGAACTAACTGCTGCCCTTGAAACTATCCCTTGACACTCCTGACATTGTACTCACTTGGTTCTCTCCATCTTGCCTGCATCTGTCCTGTTACTTCTGAAGTTTCCCCATTTAAATGCTGGTATTCTTTGGAGGTGTTATTTTTTATCCCCTCTTCCTATTTTCTAGACATACACCACAGATTTTGTAGTTCTTTAATTTCTATAGTTCATATCATAAATACAATACAGGTATATTTTCAAATAAAATCTTTAATACTAAAAATGATTTTTCAAGCCACACAATCCATCAAGACAGTAATCTACTCTGCTGTAAAAAAAAAAAAAATCACTACTCTACATAATCTCTTCCCATATGAGTTACTGCACTCAGATGCTTTCAGCTACTTACATACTGATGACTCTCAAATATTTCTAGCTCCCACTACCATAGCTGACTGCCTTGTAGACATTCTAATCTGGCTGTCCCACAGTCACCTGAACCTTAAGAGGACTATTGATTTATCATTGTCTCCTCTAAATGAGCCATTTTCCTTTATTCTTTATTAATCAATGGCATCACTATATATCTAGTCACAACCTACAAACCTGGGACTCATCTTGACTACTATTCGCATGCTACATCTAATCAATTACTAAGTGCTGCCAAATATTCCTCTCCCCAATATTTCTCAAAGTCATCCCTATATTCTATCCTTTTGGCTACTGCACTAATTAAGTCTCCATTACTGAAAAAGTCTTCTGACTAGTCTCCCTGCCTCTAGCCTTGTCTTTCTCTCAAAGCTATTCACCACATAACACACACTGATCAATCTTAAATGTACCTGTAATAAGAGCATCCAATATGAAAGTCGTTAAGTGGCTGGCCCATTACTTAGAGACTATATTCTAAATTCCTTAATAGAGTATTCAAAATCTTGCATGATCTAGTTCAAGCCCTATCCCTGTAGCTTTTCTCCACATCTTCCGGACAATTTCGATCCAGTATCTTTTTTTAAGTTGCATTGGAACATAGCCACACCCATGCCTTTATGAATCACAGCAGAGCTGAGTGGTTCCAACAGAGACTATAGTATAGACTATAGTATAGACTATGTATGGACCACAAAAGCCAAAATATTTACTATCTTGCCCTAAAAAAAGTAAAGTTTGCTGACCTCTATTCTACATTCCAGAAATATTGAATAGTTTGTACTTTAACAAGCAAACAATGCCTTTTAAAATTTCTATCCTCTGTGCCTTTGTTCATGCTATCTTCCTCAACTCAGAATGCGCCTTTACTTTGCAAAGCTATCCTGCCCTGGATTCATCCTATACACCTAATATATACACCCTGTCTATACTTCTATCATTCTATTGACACTACTGCATTAGATTTATCTGTGTGCTTTATTATTACTTTAAAAATTACCTATTAAAGGTGACATTATTCAAGTCAAGGTCTACATCCTGATATTTCTACCACATGATACACTAAATATTTAAAGAAATGAAGGAATTAGTGAATGAAAATAAAATGCTAACTGCAGAGACGCTAGAAATCACCCCTGGCCTATAGTATTTTTAAAGAAAAACTAAATGCCAAAAGTCATGATGACTATATATTATATCATTTTTAACATATGTTACAAGTCAAAATTTAATTTTAACTTAGATCCCTAGAGAGAAGATCCTTGTTACACACACTCCAGGAGAGTCCCTTCCTCCACAAGCACCCAGCATACTGAGGGCTGCTGTATGGTGCTATGCGAAGCCTTAAAACACATAGCCCTTGTCTACACAAGCAAGTCTCAATATGAAAGAGTTCAGGAGTACATGGAAATATTCCAGTTAATGACTTCCTTTATTTTAGAATAACTTTTCTGACACTGTACTGTCATTTTCTTACAAAAAAATATAAAGCTAATATTTTACCTTTTCCAAATCAGTAAATCTCTCCTGTAGTTGTCTCTTCTCCAGCTCTAATTTTGCTAGTAAGATTTTGCCATTCTTTAAATCTTCTTCTAGGCCAGATATTCTACCTAAAAATTACAACATTATTTTAAACCATAAACCCACAAAGTATATACATTCAATAAGAGTAAAAAATATGGAAGCCACATCATATTCTAGAGCTGTTATTTGTGAGCAGGAGTTTTACACTTGCTGGTATTGTGCTCTACAGTTAATTTAAGTGGAACCCAATCTACCACCTGAGGAGTTTGATGCTTAAAATCATAGTATTTGAAACTAAATATTTTGTTCCTAAAATTTTATATCAACATATTTCTAATATTCCAACTTTACATAACGAGTAGTATATACAGAAACGTGCTACTCCAGCATATTACCTATCATCTAAAGCTATTTCCAATTACAAATGAAGATTAATTAAAGTGCAATCACCATTTTAATACCTTGTAAATCATTAATTATCTCTGATCCGTGGGTTCGGTCTCTTCTTTCAGATTCCAGAGCTGACTGAAGATTAATAAATTCCTTTTCAAGTTTTAACTTGGCAGTCTCCAGCAGGCAGTTTTTATCTTGAAGATCTCTATTATTAGATTCCAGCTGCTGAATCTGTTTTGAACTTTCTGCTTGGGTTTTTCTTAACCGGGATGCAGTATCAGATTCTGTACGCAGCAAAGCATTGGTTTCATCCAGCTGTTATTCCAATTAAAAATCAAAGAAACAACAGAGGTGTACATAATGAAAATACATCAACTTATTACCCATTACAAACTATTTAAAATAAATGATTAAAAATATTCTCCCAAGGAATTTCCTCTAATATTAGAGGTCTTTTGCAACATTGCCAATTAAAACTAACGTTAAAAGACAGTCATAAATAAAACTTTATATCTTTATTGCAAATTGAGATCAACATACTTGTCTCTGGAGTTCATTCACTTTCTCAGTGGATATTTGAGAGTTTTGATTTCTTTTTTTCAAATCTTCAAGTTGATCTTTTAAACTGTTAACTATGATAAAAAGCATTTTAGTGCAAGCTTCAACACAACATAGATACATTTAATATTTTTCTTGAAAAGCATTTAATATTCTACACCACAAACCATCATTTTCCAAATTTCGTTTCTTGTCTGCTTCATGATCAGCTTTCCGTTGATATTCTGCATTTTTGTGCTGGAGAAGTGCCTTTTCTCTTTCTAATTGTCGCAAGGCTGATTCCACATTTTTCCTTAAGGTAATCTGAAAAAATGCTTACAGTTATTATCAAAAAGTATGCATAAAAATCAAATTAAACAAAAAATACTTCCAATAGAAAAAAGGACCTTAAAAAAGCTATTTTTAAAACATTTTGTTAAAACTGTGTTTTCCATGTTTATAAAAAACACTAACCTTAAAAAAATCAAAACCATAAATGTTTTGTTTACTATTGAAAGCCAAACTTTCTGTAACTTTCCATCCTACTTCAGTATGTGTCTAAAATGTTATGAATAGCAATTAAAAAAAACAAAACAAAACAAACAATGGTCACTCTGTTTTTAAACCATATCATTAACTACACTATAAATGCAATTTTTTTAGTTGAAATATCTATACATACTAAATTAACTGAAGTTTGCAAAAACATTAATAGAATAAAGCCTACTATAACATAGTTATCCTATAATTTTAGTCCTGTCCACCAATGCTATAAGGTAGGTTTTACTGCATATCAAGATATGAGTATGTATTATCATGGTACTAAAAAGAATTCTATAGGTAAATCAGACATCAAAGACTTTTACTAACAAAAACGTTAACAGTGTAGGGCAACTGTACCTCTTCTTCTAGCTCCTTTGCTGTTTTCTCTAGGCGAATATTAACAGATCTAAAGAATTTCAAAAAGAACCAGTAAATAAAATAACTCTCCTAATTTATAATTTAAAGTCTATAAATTTAAAAATTATATAATTATTTTATAGCTCTCCTTTTGTAGTAAAATGTTTAAGCTTAAATTTTATAATATAATTATAAAATATATAAAATTATTAATAATTTCCAAAACATACTTGCATTTCTGCTCTAATTCCTCTTTGGCTTGTATCTCATTGCTAAGATGTTCTTCTAATGTATACAGTTTTTTCTGAATCTGTCAAAACATGAAAAACTATAATTATGAATTTTGGCCATATTTGAAGATGAGAGGGTTAAAGAAAACAATGATAAGCTTATTTTGTCTTTCCACTCCACATAATGTCCTCTGTAATGGTACAGTATTTGTACCTTATTGCAACTTTTATTGATAGAAAAACTTCCCCATGTCTTGCTTTTACTCTATCACTGTATACATGTATGAACACACTTATGTAAACATGCATGAGAAGCTCTAACTTTGGCAAAATTTGTCTACGATAGCAAGTTTTAAATTCATTAGAAATAAAGGGTACCATTTCTGGTATCTTCTACTGCTCTTCTATAAATTATTTCTTTGAAAATATTTTTACCATTTGTGCTAATAAGATAAAGATGAAAGGTCTACATCTGAAATGAATATTCAGAACATTAAAATGAATATGCTCAAAAATATATTACTATTCTTAAAGCTATGTTGACCTTTAAATAAACTTAAATTACAGAAACTATTAAATAATCCATTTTTGGAACATTATTTCCTTTTTAAAGAATTTAACTTGTTGAGTTCCTGCATTGCCTTAGATACAGTGTCACGTACTTTATAAACATTGTCTCATCAATCCTCACAAAAACCCTAAAATGATGGTAGCATTATATCTACTTGATAAACTGAAATTCAAAAAAAGCGAATAACTAGGCCAAGACAGCATTGCTAATAAGTGGTAGTGCCAAAACTCCAATGCAGGTCTAGAGACTCCAAAAACTCTATTTTCCCATAATAAGAATATGCAGGCTAGTGAACTAGTCAAGTTTAACTGCTATTGGCTGCTACTACATTAGTATAATTTGAGCACACTGGTTATCACATGTTAATATGTTCCTACTACCAGTTATATATCCTTAATAAATACAAACTAGAAAATTATAAAATATATATTTTAAACAACAGATCCATAGAAGCAATAATAAAAGGGATACTTGGTAGAAAAAAGGATGAGAACGTCTCTTTTGGGTAGATGTAGTACTCCAAATGCTGGGTGGGATACAACTATATTAAAACACTGCTAGAGTGATGAGTTTTTCTCAGTTTTTCAATATATTTGACAGTATCAACGTACCTCTTGACTCTCCTATTTGAAACAAAACAAAAACACAAAAAACATGAAAATGCTTGTTATGCCTTGCAAAATTCACAAATTATACCAAAATTATCCAACCTACTTTTTTAGTTTTCATAAGTGTGAAGAAAATCTGTTTAGTATATCATTTATGTGTATGTATATGTGTGTATGATTTAGCTTTGTATACAGTTACAAATGATAAAGGTCACAAAATATTTTAACAGTTTGATAAAATTATCCTTTATATAAATTCATTCCTAAATACTCAGAATTTCCATTTCTTCCTTACTTCCTTATCTTATAGCTTATTATCTATACTTTTTCACAGCACTAAGATCATAACATTTTCTAACTGGTATTATAGCTATTTATAAACCTATTATATCATTTTGGCCACTAACCTAAGCCTAAAGCCATGTATAATTCATTTTAGTAGCCATCATGTCTTGAATAATGATACTGTTCACATAAATGAATCATTTCAATGTTATGCTAACTGGTATTGCACAAGTAATGCCATCTCATGATTTAAAAAGTAGCCTCAAATTACTTTTTAAAAGCATGGGTATTACTAAAATATCTGAACATGTGACTAAAATAGAATAGTAAAAATCTATACATACTTCATTTTTCCTTGATTGTACTGAATCATTTTCTCTACAAGATGGAGAGTCACTTAATAACCTAGAGAAGGGGAGAAAATAAATTCTTTTGCATTTAATCCATTTTCTGTCTTATTCAACCAAGTTAGCCTCAGAATTAAACATTAACTACAAAGATTTCTCTTACTTTTCCCTTCAACATATGATTTTAAATGAAGCAATATTTTCCCCTCCAGACATTCATATCATTTTCAGCAATTTAAAATGCTAAACTTTTCTTGCCTTATTGAATGACCTAGTCTTTCACATTTTTGGAAGTAGACTTACTAAATGAAACTATGTATGTCCTTCCTTTTCATCTCATTTAAGTTTCTACAGCTATTTTATCCTTCTTCTATTCTATCTTCTAGAAAAAGATTTTGCTCCTCCTTTTGAAAGATAACAGCTCTTCATTTCCCAGTCTTAATATATAAATCATCACTTCTATTTTACTGTCAATTTCTCCCTCTCAACTGGGTCCTTCTCTGCTGTCTATAAACAGGCTTGGGTTTCTTCTGGAACTGATATCCTCATTTTGGTCAGTATTACAGAAGTTTTTAGAACCTTATCATTAGTAGGGTGACCAACTCACCCTGCCTGTGATTTTCCTGGTTTTAATATGAAAGTCCCAAGCCACATCTTGGGAAATCTCTCAGTCCTGGGGAAATTATAATGGTCGGTCACTCTGATCATTGCATATATGGATGTATCAAAAGCTTATCAAATATGTTTCTCAAATGTCTTTAATGCCTCACTCAACTATTTTAACAGTTTTCAGTGGTCCCTCATTGCCTGTCTGTCAAATGTCCCTTAGCAGAGCACACAACAATCATCTGCTGCATTGTTCTTTCCCTAAATCCAACTCTAATATCTATCTATCTATCTATCTATCTATCTATCTATCTATCTATCTATCTATCTATCTATCCATCCATCCATCCATCCATCCATCCATCCATCCATCCATCCATCCATCCATCCATCTATTTTTTTTTTTAAGACAGAGTCTCACTCTGTTGCCCTGGCTAGAGTACTGTGCCATCAGCCTAGTTCACAGCAACCTCAAACTCCTGGGCTCAAGCAGTCCTTCTACCTCAGCCTCCCAAGCAGCTGGGACTACAGGCATGCGCCACCATGCCCAGCTAATTTTTTCTATATATTTTTAGTTGGCCAATTAATTTCTTTCTATTTTTAGTAGAGATGGGGTCTTGCTCTTGCTCAGGCTGGTCTCGAACTCCTGACCTTGAGTGATCCTCCTGCCTGGGCCTCCCAGAGTGCTAGGATTACAGGCGTGAGCCAGTGCGCCTGGCCCCAACTCCAATATATTTTCTAATCCTATGTTCAATATTCACTTTAGTCAAACAATTTTTATTGACTGACTTTGTTCCAGCCTTGGTGCTAGATGCAGAGATTATAAGCAAGAAAATCACAGTCTCATCAAGTCCTCTGAACAGTCATAATACAGTAGCACATTCCCTATGTCTGAGCCCTACTAGACTAAAACCATTGTGTAGTCTGCTCTCACGTACGCTTACATTCCAAACTGTTGCTTCCCCACTATTTACCTCCTCAGTCTCAGTCACTCAAAAGCCTTTCTGATCATTAGGCTCGGCTAAAATGCCACCTCTTCCCTGAGGTCTTACTTGACTTCTCCCTGCTCCCACCCAGAAGAGATATAACTTTCATTTTTCTTCCAAACCATCTCAGATTCTCTTGGCATCTTTCTTAAGGCAACTGTCACATTTTACCCTTTGTTATGACTAAATAATTCTCTTATATCCTTCATGATGACATGACAAGCTCCTTGAGAAGCAAGTATTTGTTCTTACTCTATATCCCCCAAAGAATATAGAACAGTGTCTTGCAATCATGTATAAATGAATATAATATTGAGAAATAAAATGAAAATTAAAAATAATTCTTCTAATAGTCCTTTTGAAAAAACAATATTTTATCTTTTATAACTGAGTCTCAAAATAAGACACATCTTATAGCTAGATCCCGAAACAATGAAATTTAACAAATAAATCACATACAAATTTTCTCTGTAATAGGTAAATCCTATAAAAGGCAGCTGATTTCCCACAAAAGCTTTAGGAATTGGGAAGGTTTCTACATCTCCTTTATCATCTTCAATGTCATCAAAATTGCTGCTGTCTATGTCACTGCTGAGTTCAGGTACTACAGGAGCTGCCGCTATTAAAAGAAAAGAAATAAATTATTTCATTCATAACCAACATGTAAGATATACGCCACCTACCTATTTTAATCATAATAGATTAATATATTATGATTACATCATTAGGATTTGTTACATAGTATTTTAGCAACATATCTCACATTTTATGATTTCACAGAATTAAAATTTTGTAAGTAATTTATTGCCATACTAGATCGGTTTTAAATATAGATTAATCAATTAAACAAGGAAAGCAATATGATATTATTCTAGGTGTTAAAAATTACAAGCAGCAATAACTTGCACATAATTCTTAAGTCCTCAGTTTCCCCATTTTTAAAATAAAAATATTCCTTACCCTTAAAATAAATAAATGTCACATATACATAGACTAAAAATGAATTACCATGCTTATCTTAGTATTAATATTTACAGTATGGTTTCAATAAATAATTAATTGCTGATTTATCAATTCAAACATATTCAATTTAAAGGATTACATTCTCTCCATTCTGAAAATGATTGTCATATACAAAACTTAACTTGGCAAATTAAGAAATATATAATGTCTGTTATAAAAGTATTAAGTAATACAGCTAATATATATACATTGATATACTAAGATATTGAGAAAATATTTAGTTATAAATATTGTCACAGAACAAACTTGAAATGAAATATCTTAATTTAAAAATGAGTTAGCAGTAAGTTCATCAAACATGTTTGTTATTTCTAAAAAGGAACCAATTTATGAGATATAAAATGTGATGGAATGGAAATATTTAGATTTATTAACTTACTCTCTCTTATGTTATCCCAATTCCATTGATCATTCTTAAAGAAAGGATGCTGTTTGATTTCTTCTACCCCGTTTCTCCCAAGTCGTACCTCCCTAAACAATGCAGTTAGAGATTGTATTATAAAAATGATAAAAAAGTTAACTCTTAATAAGTTTAATCAAAATGAAGATCATAATCAATGAGATATTTTCATGAAAAGCTTCAGCTTAAATGTTTCTCAAAACTAAGCAATCCCAATTTTATAGTATGATCTCTCTAGACAGACTGTGATAAAATGTCATGGAAAAGTGAAATATGTTTACACTTGTATTTTGCATCAAAGTACACAGGGAATTTCAAGTAAAAAAAACTCACCTCTATGTGCCAAAATCACATGACCCTCTAACTTCAGGATGTGAAAAGTTTAGATATAGGTCTACACTTTTGTTATAGAAGAGTTACTCAAAACCTCCCTAAGATAAATATTTTAAAAATCTCTCCCCTTCTATAAAGAACTCATTGTAGGCTGGGCATGGTGGCTCATGCCTGTAATCCTAGCACTTTGGGAGGCCAAGGTGGGAGGAATGCTTGAGGCCAGGAGTTAAAGACCAGCCTGGACAACATAGCCAGACCCCATGTCTACAAAAAATACCAAAATTAGCCAGGCACAGTGATATGTGCCTACAGTCCCAGCTACTCAGGAGGCTGAGGCAAGAGGAATGCTTGAGCCCAGAAGTTTGAGGTTGCAGTGAGCTGCAACAATTCCATTGTACTCTAGCCCGGGCAACATAGCAAGACCCCGTCTCCAAAAAAAAAAAAGCTCATGTATTACGTTTGGAGCTATCCATATATTACTCTGATAAATTCTATCCCATTTATATAACATATAAATATAACATTTATATTAAAGTTATAATTCTGAATACAAGAAAAATGTTACTAGGAATTTCATTCTCTGACCATCTGAGTCTTCAGTGAAGATGGCCTGGGAAAAGAGAGCATCTGTTTTATGTTGAACATAGATAGCCTCTGGAACTATGTTCAATATAAATAGGAAAACCTGCAGACTTTAAAAATTGCTAAAACAAACCTTTCATAAATAGTATTCCTTTCATTAACATATGGTGGTATCCTGCTTTATAATTTATCATTCAGCACAAATTACCATCACCCCTCTGCCAATCACATTTAGTGCCCATATCAAACACTGTACAGGCTATGCTATTCTTTGTCTGCTCTAGAAAGAGACATCTCTTCTCCTTTTCAAAGATAACATCTCTTGATCCCCAAATCTTAATATAGAAATCATCACTTCCATTTTACTTTAACAGCACTGACTGCTCGTTAACCATGTAATTAATAAGTTTGTTTGTTGTTTGTTTTGAGACAGGGTCTCACTCTGTTGCCCAGGATAGAGTGTATTAGTAGCAGCATAATCATAGCTCACAGCAACCTCAAATTCCTGAGCTCAAGCAATCCTTCTGCCTCAGCCTCCCAAGTAGCTGGGACTACAAGTACACACCACCCTGTCCAGCATCTTTTGTGTGTGTGTGGAGAGGAGGTCCCATTATATTGCTCAGGCTGGTCTCAAACTCTTGTCCTCAAGCGATCCTCTCATCTCAGCCTCCCAAAGTGCTGGGATTTACAGGTGTGCACCAACTCACCTGGCATAATTAATAAATCTTAAAGTTTTACTCTACAAATGATTGATAAACACATCCTCTCTGATGGGGAAAAAAAAAACTTTTCTTGCCTCTAATGAAAAAAAGAAAGAATGTTTTATAATATATAGTTTGATGTGGGGGAAACAATTATTGTCAATGGAAATAGATATTGATGTAACTCCTCTGGGAGTCAATTTTATAAAATCGCTCAATTTTAAAATATGTATCTCACAATTCCACCTTTAAGATTTTATCCTGTAAAAAGTATGCAAAGATGAATATATGAGGAGAATCACCGCAGTACTGTTTGTAACAGCAACAAGCTTAACAAACAAGAAGGTATGCTGAGGAATTACAGCATCTAATAGCTAGAAATGTCCTTAGTTATCTATTTTGAGCCCACTGTTTACAGATGAGTAAAATTATTTCCCCCAAAAATAAAATAATTTCCCAAGGTCACAAAGCTGATGAGTAAAAGTTTGGACTGGGGCACAAGCACCCTCTTGCATGTGTTGATCTTTTGACAAGATGATTCATATCAAAAATATAAAATGGGACATCAGAAAAAAAAATTGAATAGAAAGACCAACGAAGAAAAATCAAATAGCTTTACACCTTTATCTATATTACAACTTTATCTATTTCATTTTTTAAAATATAGAATTTCCAAGATAGATTTGCTCATATTCAAATGCAAATAAAAAAGGGTTGGGAAGGAGGTACTCCCAAATCAAACATAGTATTAAAGACTATAACCTGTTGTATACTTATCTACACAAAATGCTCTCCTCTCAAAAGCTGTACCATCAAGAGTTACATGGATTTACCATCTGAGAGGGTAAAATGTCAATAATACAAAAGTTTTATTTCTTTCAAACGATTATTCTACCAAGTTCTATATTTTCTTTTTAGACATGGGGGTTAAGGTTAGAGTTAAATTTATAATTGGGCTGTAAACAAAAAATGAGGAGGGCAAACCAATACCAGGCTTAGCAATAGGAAAAGGCTAATCCAAAATTAAATGCAACTTTGATAATGAGAGAAAGAGAATCATTTCATATGTAAATAAGTTAGGTATGCTTTTATTTCTACAAATTTACATGTAAAAGGGCTTCTCTAAAAAGAAATTCAATGTACATTACCTATCTGTTAAGAAGGCACAGATGAGATTCTTCGCATGTTTAGAAATTTCTGCATCTTCAGGGAAACACAGTGAATTTTTATGATCCATAATTTTGCTATATGTTCCTACAAGTGAATCTGCATAAAAGGGAGTATCCCCTAAAAGTTCAAGAAAGAAGATACTGAGAGAATGCAAATTAAGCACTTTTCATATAATATTTAAATATGAAATAATTTACTGAATAGTTCAAGAGAAAGATTTAATAAGTAGAGTCAGATCAGTCAGAGTTCTTTAATACTTGAGCTGGACCCGCATTTTGAAATTACTCTTGAGAGTTGTGTTATACAACACAGTTGCCATCAGCCATATGTGGCAATTTAAAGTGAAATTAAATTAAATGAAAAAATGCAGTTCCCTAGTTTTATTATCACATTGTAAGTGATCGATGTGGCCAGTGGCTATCACACTGAACAACAACACAGATATAAATCATTTCCATCATGACAGACTGGATGGTGCTACTCTAAGAGTTAGACCTGCTGTATTATCTTACATAGGAGGAACCAGGGCCCAGAGAAGTAACAAGGGACTTAAGATGATAAACATCTAGAATTCAAAAGGGCAGAAATGGCCTCCCAAAGCAGTGTTCCTACAGGTTAATGACTGTGATAAACAGGCACTCAAGCAAGTGTAAAGATAGAAAAAGCCAAAGGCACCATTTTGGCCAGTATTCATCTAAAGCCATAAGGGTTAAAGGTCCTGCCAGTATGCCTATACCATAAGTAATTTAATGAAAACCAGACTCCCAAATCAGCAAATCCAAAATGTCAAAAGGGGTATTCAGGTAGTTATTTTTTGTTTGCTTTCAAAGGGGGTTTGAGGGTGAAGGAAGGCTTTGAATTCAAGATTGTCCTAGTGCCATTTTTAACTGAGAACCTTTAAATGCACTCTAGTGCCAACCAACCTGAGCAAGCACACTATAGTGTCAGAACACTGCAAATCATTGCCATTTGAACTCTAAATTCAGTTCTCAAAGTTAAAAACAGCAGTAGGAATTCAAATAGTCTTTTCAAATGAGCCAACCTGCTTCCTCCAAAGTACCTTATTTTCGAAATAATTTTCCCTAGAAGGAAAGTCTAAGCAAATAACACAATATACTCTCCTTTCAAAATATCACAAGATACAACCTAATGCTTCATCAAGTCAGGGCAGAGATGGGACAACAGACAGCTACCTGGAACCAAATGGTATATACAAAGAGACTCACTACAAAGACAAAGGTACAAAACAAAGCATTTGTTTCAGGTGAAACAAAGTTTCAGGTCATACCAAGACCTGAAACTAAGCACAACAAGATAAATGCACAGGATGGTCATCAAGAGAAGGGAATTTAAGCCACAAAAAAGTTCCATACTAATTATTATTTCAATTCAGAATTTACCAAAAATTTCTGAATTTTTAGCAATAATCACACAGATTCTATACTACCAATTTCTTTTGGGGTCATCTTCTAGAAAATAAATTCCTTAACTCCAAAAATATATTTTCAAATCTAAAGCCATTCTATATAATCTTATCAGCCATATTACACGAGCCTTAGAAAGTAGATTTAGCTACATTTTTCTCCTCTCATCCCCATTCCATATAATTCAGTCATTGGCTTCCTTAGCCAGAAGATATTTTTGTGACCTAGTATTTTGGAATGGGAAAGCTAAGGAATAAAATCTATCATGTAAAGAAAGTTTGAAATACTTCAGTCTTTCAAATTTTGATGGTCAAAGTAAAAGAAATAATTCAATTTGCCCCTGAGCTTTTAAAAACTGAATATTATAAAATATATTTATCTTGACAATTAAGTAGTTAATAACTATATTTACAATTCAATCCATTGGAATTATAAACAAAATTTATATACAAGTAGCAATAGAAGGAATACAGTTTGCAAAATCAGTTTTATAACAATTATAGACACTAAAGAGTATTTTTAGTTTTCTATCACTTTTAGAACAAGTATTAACAGTCTTATATTTAAAATATTTATAACAAATCATCATTGATAAAAAGAATCCTAGAATGGAGGCCCACTGAAGTTGTAAGCTTCCTGTTCCAATATTTTCTAAACTCAAAAAGGTCTACTGGAGAAATATTTCCTGGCAATATACTTGCAATTTTTTCCCCACATTCTACTTATTCTATTCAATCACTGTGCTAGTATCAAGCTTGATATTAATTTTCCAGTTTACAATCTGTCATATCAGATACTACTAATTCAAAGTTTCCAGAAATTCCAATACTTTCCCAGGGAACAGGCAATTAATTTCATTATATTCTCAAATTCTTGATTGAACTAAAGTGTTATGAGAAAGGTTTTGAAAGAAAGAAGACGTTAAAATGTTTACTTACCCACAAGCATCTCAAAAAGGAAAACACCTACTGACCACCAATCACATTCTCGCCCATAGTAACCATCGCCTCCTTGTGATTTCAGAACCTCAGGTGATATATAATCAGGGGTTCCCACTGCTGTATCACAGTGCACCATGCCTGTCTGGGTAAACAGAAGACATAAAGAAAAACAGATCTGTGTAAAAACACACACATATAAGTGCAACTATGATTAGGCTACATATTGCTACCAATAGAACTTAACTGCTGACATGGCTTTGGGATACAGGGAATACATTATGAAATGCATAAAAATATCTGGATTATGGGAGATAACTCTAAAATACAGGAGGCTCCATCTATGAAAGAAAAGGTGGTAAACTCCACGGAGATTCCATGCAAATCAACAACTTTGTTTCTTTTTCTTGTTTCTTATATTAAAAACTAGCAATAAGAGAAGTACAAAATGTAGTCTTAAGGCACTGACCTGGGGAAAAGAAACGAATCATTAGAGAAAGAAAGCTTTCATATTCCCAAAATAAACTGAAGCAATTAAGATGACAAAGGGCCCCAGTTTAATATAAAGAAATGGTTCTTATATTATCAAGAAAAAAATGAAGAAATAAATCAAATGTTTAAATTAAAAGAACTGAAAAGTTTAAAATCTATACCTCCAAGATACATATTTAGAAATATGCAGCTGTGGCATCAATGTATTTGGCAAAATGATTTTAAAAAATGCTTATCTGTGTTTAGCTTCAGTAGGTAATAAGATAATCCCTGATGTCTTTTTGATGAGGATAATAACATCATGGTTGTGTGTATGATGTATACGTATGCATGCTACAAATAAATCACTATAGTAGGATAGTGCTACATAATACTCTTTGGCCTCCAGCTCTAACTTGCAATGATTTTACAGATTAATTTAAATGCCCTTTATTTCCTTTATCTGCCCAGTAATGCATGTGTTTACTCACACTCCTCATACAGAAGACATAAAAACTACCAAAATATTAAGTATTACAACCATCTTAGGAAAAGGAAGATCAATGTATTCTGTTAACATAATTTATGTGAATGTTTTTGTTTCTTTGTTTTTGTTTTTTGAGACAGAGTCTCACTCTGTTGCCCAGGCTAGAGTGCAGCCTAGCTCACAGCAACCTCAAACTCCTGGGCTCAAGCAATCCTTCTGCTTCTGCCTCAGCCTCCCACATAGCTGGGACTACAGGCATTCACCACCATGCCCGGCTAATTTATATATATATATATATATATTTAGTTGGCCAATTAATTTCTTTCTATTTTTTTAGTAGAGACAGGGTCTCGCTCTTGCTTAGGCTGGTCTTGAACTCCTGACCTTGACTGATGTGCCTGCCTCCACCTCCCAGAGTGCTAGGATTACAGACGTGAGCCATCGTGCCTGGCCTGTAAATGTTTTTATTTAGGTACTACAAAACTTGTTAAACATGGGATGTTAACTTCAAAAACAATCTTTTCAGGCCAGGCGCAGTGGCTCACGGCTGTAATCCTAGCACTCTGGGAGGCCAAGGCAGGAGGATTGCTTGAGCTCAGGAGTTCGAAACCAGCCTGAACAAGAGTGAGACCCTGTCTCTACTAAAAACAAAGAAATTAACTGGCCAACTAAAAATATATAGAAAAAATTAGCCAGGCATCGTGGCATATGCCTGTAGTCCCAGCTACTCGGAGACTGAGGCAGGAGGATCATTTGAGCCCAGGAGTTTGAGGTTGCTGTGAGCTAGGCTGACGCCACGGCACTCTAGCCCAGGCATCAAAAAAGGAAACCTCACTGATTTTATTTTCCCAAGTCTATAGCAAATACAGAAATCATTTTCAGGTCGGGAGCAGTGGCCCACCCCTGTAATCCTAGCACTCTGGGAGGCCGAGGCAGGCAGATTGCTTGAGGTCAGGAGTTCAAAACCAGCCTGAGCAAGAGTGAGACCCCCATCTCTACTATAAATAGAAAGAAATTAATTGGCCAACTAATACATATAGAAAAAATTAGCCGGGCATGGGTGGCGCATGCCTGTAGTCCCAGCTACTCGGGAGGCTGAGGCAGCAGGATTGCTTGAGCCCAGGAGTTTGAGGTTGCTGTGAGCTAGGCTGACGCCACGGCACTCACTCTAGCCTGGGCAACAAAGCAAGACTCTGTCTCAAAAAAAAAAAGTCATTTTCATTTAAATATAAATTAAAAAATAAATTTTATAGAAATAATTGAGCAAACTATGGGAGTCATACTTTGTGTGGATTAATACAAAAATGAATGATGAACAAGACAGTGCCTGACTTCAAAAAGCAGGGGATGCAATTAATTTTTATCATGGACTATCCTATAGTTTAGACTTACATTGGGAAAAAAATTAATAGAGACTTATTGTGGTAAAGAAAATTTCTTCATTTGACACATATCCAGAGAAATTAGACTTCAAAAAAAAATAAGTATTTGGGAGGGATATGGCTAATTGAATGCACAGTACGTTGATGGTTTGAGAAGTTCTGTTCTGCTGATTTTAAACTTGAAAGTGAGCCACATGGCTGACCTCAGACCAAGGTGGATACAGATGACCTAAAAGCTGTGGTGGAAGCGAATTCATCTCAACCTATGTATGAATTAGCAGCAAGGTTTGATGTTACTATTCCAACAACATTGGGCCATTTGAAACAAATCAGCAAGGTAAAGAAGCTGGATAGATGGGTTCTTCATGAATTAAATGAGCATCAGAAGAAAAATCATTTCAAAACTTGCCTTTCTTTGCTGTCATGATATAAAGGTGAACCATTTCTATACTATATTGTTACATAGGATGAAAAATGGATTCTTTTGACAATTGCAGGCATTCAGCACAGTGGTCAGATAACGGTGAAGTGCCAAAAGACAGTCCAAAACCAAATATTCATCAAGAAAACCCTAATGGGTGTCTGTTTGGTGGCCCAGTGCTGGTATTATCCACTACAGCTTCATTAAACCTGGTCAGTTGATTATAGCAGGTGTCTACTGCAACCAACTGGACGAAATGAGGATGCAAGTAAGCAGCCAAGATTAGTCAATAGAGACAGGCCAATCCTCTCACAAGACAATGCTCAACCACATGTCACACAAACAACACTGCTCAAACTACAGAGACTGAACTTGGAAACTCTCTGACATCCACCATATTCACCAGACCTTGCACCAACTGACTACCACTTCTTTCAGGCTTTGGACCACTTCTTGCAAGGAAACTTATTCAACTCTCAACAGGCTGTGGAAAACGCCTTTCGGGATTTCATTACCACTCACTCTCCAGGCTTCTTCACTACTGGCATAAACATGCTACTGCTAAGATAGCAAAACTGTGTCAACAGGTTAGGTGCATAATTGACTAATTATATTGCTTCTTGTTTGAGATATATAATAAACTACACTTTTGATTCAAAATCAGATATTTCATATTTAAGGACCTAATAGAATATAAAAAGAAATGAATTTGTTTTATAAATGAATAACATAATTACACTGAATGGGGAGGAAGAAAAGAACTAACCTAAGTAACTTTGGAAAACAGTATCCTAATAGGATACTATAAGACAAACAACAAAAAGAAGTATACAAAAATAGTACATTTTACTTAGCAAATCTGTTTGTCACAGGGGTAGGAATTGGCAATTCTGGAATAATTTTATGTGTATACTAGGGCTGAACAAGTAAATATACTATAGATAATGACAGTCAGATTTTTCACTACTCATGAAAGAAATTACAAAAAAGAAGGAAGACTAGAATAAAATCTTTGGTGTTGGACTTGAATCAGAGGTATCAGTATGAACTTGTGATTTTTAATATACTATATACACAGATAAAAAAATTAAATGTAAATGTATATACATGTGGTTTAGTGCATATGTAGTATATACAATATAAATGTCCTAACTCTGTCTTCTGTCAGGGCCTAGAAGTAATGACACTCCAGGAGCAATGAGCACACCTAGCACCAAAACACTGATTTCTAAATACCATTCTGTAAAAACAACAATAATATTCAGAGCTTCTTGAAGAAGTAGCTGATTCCAGGGTTGAGATGGAGAAAATTCAAGTCTTTAACACCTTATAGTATCGAAAATAAGAAAATGCTCCTAAAGGGGCGGGGGGCATGTTGAAAGGACACAGGAGCCAACCTAAGGAGCCTTCACAAAATCGCAAACACTGAACTGAGT
This sequence comes from Microcebus murinus, assembly GCF_040939455.1. Taxonomy (NCBI): domain Eukaryota; kingdom Metazoa; phylum Chordata; class Mammalia; order Primates; family Cheirogaleidae; genus Microcebus; species Microcebus murinus. The sequence goes on from NC_134106.1 coordinate 8,387,335, forward strand.
TTCAAAATACAGGTAGGAATTTGCCATGGAGATTATTAAACAGCATGTATGTATGTAGGCCAGGAATCACAGAACACCACAGTATAAAAAGAACTACAGAAGACTCAAGACTTCTGAGCCATAAGGACTACTTCACAATAGAGAATGAGGATGAAAGGTAGGCAGAGGTCATTCATCATAAGAGTCTTACCAGGACAAGCTAAGGAGTCTGAACCTTACTCAGTAGGTGACAGAAACCTCCTGAAGGGTTTAAAACTGGATAGCAAGATAATCAGGTATGGCTTTTCAAAGATTTCTCAAATTTTTTACATGTATCAGATTAAAGGTATATTAGATAAGTATTAATATATCTGATGTTTTATCATTGACAAAATATCATAACTTGAGAGAATTTACTGAAAACACAAAATTTGTCAATCAGAAATCTTATGAGTTGGTTTAATAAACTACTGAAATGCTTCCTATAAAAAGAAAAAGAAAATTTATAAGTGGAATTTTTCAAGTATCAGAAGCATTAAAAGCTCCAGTTTGCTGCATAGGTGGAAGCTTTTCAGTCCATTTTAAACACTGAAAATGATCGGCCGGGCACGGTGCCTCACGCCTGTAATCCAAGCACTCTTGGAGGCTGAGGCAAGAGGATTGCTCGAGGTCAGGAGTTAGAAATCAGCCTGAGCAAGAGCGAGACCCCGTCTCTACTATAAATAGAAAGATATTAATTGGCCAACTAATATATACATAAAAAATTAGCCAGGCATGATGGCACATGCCTGTAGTCCCAGCTACACGGGAAGCTGAGGCAGTAGGATTGCTTGAGCCCAGGAGTTTAAGGTTGCTGTGAGCTAGGCTGACACCAAGGCACTTACTCTAGCCTGGGCAACAAAGCGAGACTCTATCTCAAAAAAAAAAAAAAAAAACCTGAAAATGATCCCTTGCTCATTCTCTTCACAGATGCATACCCCTTGCTTCATGAGGGTTCTTGGCTAACGGAGGCCTGCTTGTTCTTACATTTTACCCCAAAAACACCTAATTTACAATCCCATTTGCAATGTTGCAGTACTCACAGCTACACAAAGCTGCCTACCTGGATTATCCCAGTTATCCCTGCTAGCTACCAATTTTTATTTTCATAAGTTTCTGAAACAGGTATATTTTTAAAATTGATGTCACTTGTAAAAGGGTTGAGAACATTAAACTAAATTGTTTATAAAGTTAACTTTTTAAAAATCACAACCTTAATTTAAACAAGTGACATACACCAGAATGTTAATGGAGAAAATCGTATCCTATCTTCATGTAATTTAAAATACCAGAATATCATGTGCCTTAAAAGGTGGTAAAGGTTGCTATGAAATTAGCAACAGGTAAAGCATAAGCCCAACATATATGATCAATGTAGATAATTTTAAATAGCAGTAGTTCTCAGCTGTCACTGAGACACATCTAGATGTAAACATACTATAATGTAACTCTCACATACATCCAGAAAAGGTTCTTTTTCCGAGGCAGAGAGAATAACAGCAACACCACCCAGAAAATTGTGTCACCCAGGATTTATCAATAATAGAACTTAATGAGACACCATTACTTTTAACTGTGACCATAACAAATTATTTTAGTCCTTGTAAGTTGTAATTTTATAGTTGTATTTTATTTTTGTTCCTATACAAAGCATAACATTTTACAGGAATCCAGGACAGCTGAAAAACAATTCACGCATCTATGTCTACATTATAGATGAAGGGTTGGCTAATTTTTTTCTATACAGGGCCAGATTGCAAATATTTTGACTTTATGGGCCACGCAGGGTCTCTGTCACATATTTTTCTTCTTTTTATAAACAAACTTTTAGAAATATAATAATCATTTTTAGCACATAAGCTGTACAAACCAAGCCATAGACCAGATTTGGACCTTACATTCCGGTTTGCCAATTCCTTCTATAGGGAAATGAGAATGAAACTACAAACATTTCTAATGGTTTCAGTATAGCAACAATAATCAAACAAGGCAAACAAAGCAATAAACCTGAAACTTATAATTAACACTATTCATATGAATAACTAATATAAAATTATCAATTCTATATATTATAGTTTTTAAGAAAAAACTTTTGTTCTTTAAATTATATAATCATCCTCATTATTAGTATTGTCTGAAGAATGGGGGTTTGAGGTAAAACAATCCGCATTTTTAAAGTTCAGTATTTTAAAAAATCTGACTATATCAAAACGAAAGATTTTTATTTAAACAAAGGCATAGTGGGGTAGCAGACTGGAAGATGTTAATGGCAATATCTGTGGAATCACTATCTAGGTTATACAAGAAAGCTCTGTACATCTGTACATCAACAAGAAGCCCTTTTTTTCCCCCCTGAGACAGAGTCTCGCTTTGTTGCCCAGGCTAGAGTGAGTGCCATGGCGTCAGCCTAGCCCACAGCAACCTCAAACTCCCAGGCTCAAGCAATCCTCCTGCCTCAGCCTCCCGAGTAGCTGAGACTACAGGCATGTGCCACCCATGCCTGGCTAATTTTTTCTATATGTATTAGTTGGCCAATTAATTTCTTTCTATTTATAGTAGAGACGGGGTCTCGCTCTTGCTCAGGCTGGTTTTGAACTCCATGACCTTGAGCAATCCGCCCGCCTCGGCCTCCCAAAGTGCTAGGATTACAGGCATGAGACACCATGCCCAGCCTATTCTTGACATTTTATTTGAACTTTTACATGGATGTTCATAAATTCTCTTTGTGAGCCACTGAGTCTGGGCCAAGAAGCCCATTTTTTAAAAGATACACAAAGCCAAAAGATAAAAGATATACACAAGTAATTCACAAAAGAGAAATGACTGACAAGTATATGACAAGAGGTTTGTTATCACTAGTTATAAGATAAACACAATTTTGAAAAAATACTACTGTAAACCAATGGAAGTGGTAACATTTAGAGAGCTGAATAATAAGAAGGGTTAGTGAGAATATGAGAAGACAATGTCTCTCATGCACTACTAGTAAGGTTATAAACATTTACAGCCATTCTGGAAATCAGGCAATTCTTTATTTATGTACCCTCTGATACAGTAGTTTCACTTCTAAATTTATACTTAGAGAAAGCCTTGTCAGGGTACACATGGGACATATAAGAAGATGTTAGAGACAATATTGTTGGTAGCAGGGAGCTAGAGGTGACCAGAAATCCAACACGAGGGGAATAATAAATTGACAGATAGATACTAATGGCATACTATGCACCAGAAACAAAGCAATGAACTAATTTCTATTATCAGGGATATATATAAAAACAAAGTAAACAAAATGGCATCTGTACCAATATATTGTTTATACAAATGAAGAATATATATGTATATTATACTAATACTCTGCAAAAGCATATGGCAAACACATTATATTAGTTATCTATTAAAGAGAGGAAAGAGAATGAGACAGAAACTGAAAAGAGGAAAATATAACTATTTGCACCTTAATTAAAACAGTAAATAAAATTAGATAAGCCATTTTTTGCCTTATAGAGATAATTTAAGATATTTTTAACAGCTGATTTTAGTAGTTATTACATGCTCATAAAATTATTTTACAAATGCCATATTATATCCTGTTGCCCATATTGTCATACTTTATATCTTTTTTTTCATAACCACCTTTACACTCCCTAAAAACATACTATGTGATTTATTTCTCTGTACTCCATCCCACCCCCAAAAGTTTTTGGTTTAATTAAATTAGAATAATTCATAGGAGTACAGTGCATAAACATTATATATTATGTACAATAAACATAAAAATGTCTAGCATTCTACTTGAAAATTATTTCATTTTCATTAAAGAAAACTTTCACTGTTAATCATTTCATACTATATTATGCTAAATACCACAAGAGGGAGCTTTGGGTACAATCAAATACTCCACATATTAAATACTGAGGAATGGTTGCAGAAGATAGTAACTGTCTCTATCAAGACAAAAAGGAAAGGGATATTAAGTTTTAGATGGGTAGATAAAAATGGCCTATAAAGTATAGCACAGATTCTGAATAAGCAAAGGCATTATGACATTAGAAAAGTGATTAGTCAGTTTAGGATTACCACCTGAGCTTGGATGAACATAGAATGCTGATGAAAGTAGGATGATTAATAAAAGTAAAAGTCACATAGGTGGCATGAATAAGTTGAGGTAAAGAGAAAAGAAAATTATCTTTATTTATAATAAAGGTCTTGACTAGATAACTAACAAGAAATACATTAGCTATATAAGCATACTGGAAGGTTATGAAAAGCACATAAAAAATGAAATATAGTTTGCTTTCAATATATATTAACATTTACAAGTGATCTTCTAGATCCAATATGTTCCCTTCCAATAAGGAATTACTGTTAGGACTTATAGTGCATTTACAGAGAAAAGGGCAAGACATATAAATTTTTTAACCAAAATAAATCAATATCATAATTAGCTATGAAGCTAATGTCACTGAACCTATTAATTATAAATTGTTCAACAGGTAAAGTATCACAAAAGATGTCCCCAAATTTATCCTATATGGTTGATTATAGACAGGGGTGGGGTAGACGGTAGTAATATAAATTTTTTTCCTTACCTTACTTCCTTTTTAAAAAGAAAACTGCAGAAATATCAATGGTGGTGGAAGAACTCATGTAGCATAATTTAGATTTTTGTGTCCTTCTTTACCTATATTATTATACACATGCACCAGTTCTGACTGGTAGCAAATGCTTATCAATAGTCCACGAGGAAGGTAACAAAGACAGCTGAGTTTTCATTTTTCTTGGGTCCACCAAATCTGCCTAATTAAGTACTCTATAGCTAGATGAATGAAATGTTTTAATTTGGCATTATCTTGTTTGAGTTATTACACAGTTAGAAAAACTAAATTTATCTTTGTTCAAAACCATGAAGTCCTGATTTTAGGTATTTCATTTACTTTTGTTTCTCAAAAAACTAGCATTTTAAAAATTTGCTTACTTACTTCATCCATCTTCATACATGTGCCAAAATCTGCTAATTTTAGATGTCCATGTTTATCCAAGAGCATGTTATCAGGCTTCACATCTCTGTGTATTAAACCCATGGAGTGTATTGCATCCAGAGCAAGAACAACTTCAGCAGTATAAAATTTGGCCCATTTTTCAGGCACATCATAATTACTCATAAGGTTTACAAGGTCTCCACCAGGCATATACTCCATTACCATGTACAGATACCTATCATCTTGAAAGGCATAAAAGAGCTGGAAAACAAAAGGAAAAGGGCAAAAATTTAAAAAAAAACAAAAAACAAAAACAAAATCATAAATAGAATAAAAACTAAAACCTACCATTACTATTGAAAAAGATAAACTATTTAGTAACCAAAACTAAGTTAAATTTATGAAATTTTCTATTTTAGACTTGGATATGTATAACAGAAAAACAGTATGAGACAAATTTTTATATTGATACCTTATTGAAGCATAGATGAATATGTCCCCTCTTAGGGAACACAACACAGTAAACCATTTAAATAGAAACATTTAAAACAAAGAAACAGAAAAGGAACGAGTAGCATAGAAGGTGATAACAAAAGCATTCATCATAGTTTAAAAAAAACCAAACAAACTACTGCACATAACTCATAAAAGAGAGCTGAGTGATTAGAGCAATTTAGAAAAATCTAAGAGATTCAAGGGATCTAGAAGAGGGAATAAGCCCCTGACCAGTGGAAAGAATGAGTAAGTGGCAGCCATATTTGGAACAGGACTAACTCCTCTCTGCCTCCCCATCACCTTAATTTTGGTAAGCACCAAGAGGCATTGTTAACTGTACCCACACTACAGCAGGGGCATGGGACCAGAGAAATAGGATACCAACCCAGGCTGCTACTGCCCCCAGGTGAAACAGAGAAACCAAAGTCAGAAGAAAATGTATCTGTATATCCCACCAAACAACATGCCCCACCCCTCTTGGAAGCAAGCAATGGAAACAGAAAAGGCTTCCACAGACAAACAGGGAAAAGATAGAACAAAACCAACAACCAACATTTGAGAAAAACCAACATCATGAAATAGAGGAAAAGTAATTCAAGAAATAAAATTAACACTCAAGGAAATGTTTAATAGAACAGCTTTAAATATGTAAAATCAATACCTTCAAAAGTGTTATAGTATCATTCAAACAGGAGGCTGACATGAGTAAGAGATGAAATATAAAGCAAGGTTAGAAAAGCTCCCACACCTATCTACAGCAGTTCTACAAAGAAAGAACAAACTGGTAGAAAAAGAAAAAATAAACAAAAATTTCTGGAAATGAATAAAGTTAAAAATCTAAGATTGAAAAGACCTCTAAATGAAACAGAGGAAAATTTTAGACAGCCAGTGCTAAATTTTCAAAAATCCAAGAGAAAAATCCTAAGTTTCCAAAAACATGTCTCATATGCAAAAACATAGATAAATTATATTGACAACAAAACTTTCAGCCAATATGCTGAATATCAAAGACAACATAACTGTATCTTCAAAGTTTGGGGGAAAAAAATTTTGATTCTAGAATATGAGAGACTAGAAAGCAAATGAGATGGCAAAAATTGTTCAGGGATATCGTTTGACAAAATAAATCCAAGTAAGAGGATTATGTGAGACATAAGAAAGAGGGAAAAATAAAGAATATAGAAAAACTTATTAAATATAATTACTGATACAAAATTACTTTTTTGATAGTCAAGACAAAAGTCACAATAATTTTAAAATGGAAAGTAGTGTATGCAGGGAAGGAAGAGATGAAAAGGCATTATAAGGCTGGTTACCAAATTGAGAAAAAGTATGTGTATGTGTGAGAAAAAGTATGTGTGTCTATCAGTGTGTATGTATTTAACTCTAAATGATTAAAGAAAAGAGATAAATAAACAGAAAGACACCCATGTTCATAGACTGAAAGAGTCAATATTATCAAAATGGCAATTTTTCCCAAATTGATCAATACTGTCAAAGCAATCTCTATCTAAATCCCAGTAGATCTTTTCCAGAAATCAACAAGCTGATCCTAAAATTTATTTGGAAATGCAAAGAACCTAGATGAGTCAAAACAATACTGAACAAGAACAAAGTAGGAAGACTTATATTTCCCAATTTTAAAACTCATTACAGGCCGGGCGTGGTGGCTCACGTCTGTAATCCTAGCTCTTGGGAGGCCGAGGCGGGCGGATTGCTCAAGGTCAGGAGTTCAAAACCAGCCTGAGCAAGAGCGAGACCCCGTCTCTACTATAAATAGAAAGAAATTAATTGGCCAACTGATATATATATATAAAAAATTAGCCGGGCATGGTGGCGCATGCCTGTAGTCCCAGCTACTCGGGAGGCTGAGGCAGAAGGATCGCTCGAGCCCAGGAGTTTGAGGTTACTGTGAGCTAGGCTGACGCCATGGCACTCACTCTAGCCTGGACAACAAAGTGAGACTCTGTCTCAAAAAAAAAAAAAAAAAAAAAAAAAACAACAAAAAAAAAACTCATTACAAAACCACAGTAATCAAGACAGTATTAGTACTAGCATAAAAATAGACATATAGATCAATGGAACTCTTGTATCTATGACCAATAAAAATTTTCTGACAAAGGTGCCAGCATAGTTTAGTAGGGGAAAAGATATTGTTTTCTAAAAAATGGTGCTTGAAAAATTCAGTATTTACAGGCAAAAGATGAATTTTTTAGATCTCTACTTCACACCACAGTCAAAAATAAATTCAAAATGGATCCTAGGCCTAAATTTAAGAGTTAAAATCACAAAAACCTTAGACAAAAACGAAGGAGAAAATCTTCAAGACCTTGGATTAGGTAAAGATTTATTAGATGTAACATCAAAAACACAGCTGACAAAATGAAAAACTGATAATACAGTTTTTCATCAAAATAAAAATTTTCTGGCTTCAAAAATTACCATTAATAAAATAAAAAGATATGCCACAGGTTGGAAGGAAATATTTAGAAATGATATATATGTGACAAAGGGCTTATATCTAGAATATATGAACTCTTCTAATTCAATAATAAGACAAAAAAATCAATTTAAATAAAGGCAAAAGATGTGAATAGATATTTTACCAAAGAAGATACAGGAATGGCCAGTAAGTACATGAAAAGATGTTCTACTACCATTAGTCCTTAGAGAAATGCAAATTAAAACCACAATGAGATACCACTTCACACCCATCAGAATGGCTATACTAAAAGACACAGAGAATGCAAAATGACACAGCCACTTTGGAAAACAGTTCAGTAATTTCTTCAAAAGTTAAACATAAATTTACCATGCAATCAAGGATTCCACTCCTATGTACCTACCTAAAAGAAATGGAATATATTTACCAAAGACTTGTGGGTAAAAGTTCATAGTAGCATAACAGCGAAAAAGTAGAAACAATTCAAATGTCCATTAACTGGTAAACAGATAAACAAAATGAGGTATATCTATATACTCTGTTTCCACCCCATCTGGGTGTGCTGCAGTACAATTCTGACACTAACCATAAGAGCTGGCATCGGACCCTGTAAGTAGAAACCTCAGTCTTCCACAAGACTGCCCTCATTTCAGACAGCAGCTGCACGGTTGGGATCCCCAGGCCACATACATTTCTGACTTACTGGCTATAAGTTCAGGGGTTCCCACAACCTCCTCAGGCTCAACAATTCACTAGGATGAGTCACACAATCAGGAAAGCACTATATTTATGATTACAGTTTTATTATAAAGAATACACAAAGGTTGAAGTCTGGAAGAGACTGTAGAGATTCTGCGCCCTCTTTCCATTTAATCAGGGTGCGTTACCCTCCTGGCACTAGCACATCAATATGTTAATGTGTTCACCAACCAGGAAGCTCCACTGAGTGTCAATGTCCAAAGTTTTTACTGGGGCTTCATGACAGAGGCATGATTAATTAAATTATTGACCAAGTGACTAAACTCAATCTCCAGGCCCCCATCCCTCTTCTCCCAGGAGGTCTGGCAGCTGAAAGGCCACTCCTCTAATAATGTACTCTTTCTAGTGATCCCCTAGCTATCTGGAGACCACTAGAGTCATCTTATTAGCATAACAAAGACACTCTTATCATTCAGGAAATTCCAGAAGTGTCAATGCTTTGTGCCAGAAAAAGAGGACCAGATAGATATATTCTTTTTTTTTTTTTTTGAGACAGAGTCTTACTCTGTTGCCCTGGCTAGAGTGAGTGCCATGGCATCAGCCTAGCTCACAGCAACCTCAAACTCCTGGGCTCAAGCGATCCTTCTGCCGCAGCCTCCCAAGTAGCTGGGACTACAGGCATGCGCTACCATGCCTGGCTAATTTTTTCCTATATATATTAGTTGGCCAATTAATTTCTTTCTATTTTTAGTAGAGACGGGGTCTCACTCTTGCTCAGGCTGGTCTTAAACTCCTGCCCTCAAGCTATCCACCCACCTCAGCCCCCCAGAGAGCTAGGATTACAGGTGTGAGCCACCACGCCCGGCCAGACAGATATATTCTTTATTATACCACAGCACACAATAGAAAACTATTGAACACTAAAAAGGAAAGAAGGATGATAGATGTTACAATGTGAATAAACTTCAAGAACACTATGCTAAGGAACAGGTACCAGATGTAAAATACAACATACAGTATGATTCCATTCATATGAAATGTTTAGAAAAAGCAAATCTATAGAGACAGAAAGAGCATTAGTGGTTGCCTAGGGCTAGGGTAATAGGAAATGATGATAAATGGGTATGAACGACCATTTTGGATTGTGGAAATGTTCTAACAGAAAACTGTAGTGATGACTGCATAACTGTAAATTTCCTTAAAAATCACTGGATTGTACACTTAAAACAGGTGAATTTTAAGGTATGCAAATTATACCTCGAAAAAGTTTATTATAAATTTAGAAAAAGATTGTATACCTCAATAAAGTTGTATAAATTTAAGTTACTATATACCTCAATAAAATTAATTTAAAAATCTAAATGTGCATGTTAAAATGATAAAAAGGCAATTCTAAATCCATGCAAATACAGCTTAAAAATAAGCCTTCTAAGAACCAAATGGATCCACAAGTTAACAATGCAAAAGTCCTCTCTCACAGCAAAATTTTTTAAAATATGCCAATATTTATCTAGTGAATTTAAAATCATACCAAAAAATATTTCTAAGAAAACATTTATATTATAGCATAATTTATATAAGAAAAATGAAAAGAGCTATTTCCAAAAAGAGTATAGTAACAATAAATTATGGGAACATTCATATGATTCAATATGGAATAGTCATTAAAAAATAAGAGCTGAGATTTGGAAAACCAAAATAATCCACTGAAATTGATTATAGGCACACCCTATGACTCACTAATTTCACTGCAAGGTAAATCCCTAAAATAAATGTATGAACATATGCACCAAAATCCATATGAAAGAATATTCATAGCAGCATTATTCATAATAGCCAAAAAGGAGACCCAAAAATGTCCATTAAATAATGAATGAACAAAATGTGGTATTTCCATATACAACAGAGTATTTATTCAATTATAATAAGATATGAAGTACTGATATATATTATAATATGAATGAATGCTGAAAACACTAGGCTAGGCGAAAGATGTCACAAAAGACATACATACATATTATATGATCCTATTTGTATGAAATGTTCAGAACAGGAAATCCATAGAGATAGAAAGTAGATTAGTAGTTGATAGGGGCTGGCGTCAGGGAATATTAAGGAATAATTGTTAATTGGCTCAGGGTTTCTTTTGGGGGTGATAAAAATGTTCTAAAGTTAGGTAGTGGTGATGGTTGTACAACTCTGTGAATATATTTTAAATCACTGAATAATAAAATAAAATAATAAAAATAAGTCACTTTGGTAAGTTTTCCCCAAAAGTTTAATACTTCGTGCATATAAATATAATGGTGCATGGCATGTCTTTTACCAAGATAGATAAACATATGACAGCCATGATGATAATCTGAGTTAGTTTTTCAACTGTACTATGTTTTACTGCTGATTTGCTTCCTCGGATCCACCATCTCTCGATTGTCTCAATAATCAACAGGTCCTCTCTATCTCAATTAACACTCGATAAAGGTCCACTTAGCAGAATTAAAGATCAAAAGATACCAATTTATAAAATGATTAACTAGAAATGGCAAGGAATCTGCTACTATGAAAGCAATTTAAAGCTAAAAGTAGAATACATACTTTCATTACCATCATTCTTTAATCAAGTAAATTATCATGGTACATAATTTTCCACAAAAATTTTAGTTTTAGCTTCACGTAACAGGATTTCTATTCCCTGCCTACAGTAAAAAAATAAGAGGGGAGGACTGAGGCTCAACTCTATTAAAAAAAAAAAAAAAACAGCAATGAGCTTTTAAATGACATGGTCATTGATGTAACAAATTTTTTTGCCTCCAAATTGCCTTCTTACAAGCAAGGTTATCAAATTCCTGGATCATTTAAGCATTCTGAACAAGCACTGGTATAGATCTAATCTTATTCATGCATGACACTTGTTCAAAAATGTTTGCAGATTTAGATATAAAATATAAAAGTATAAAAAAACTTTTAGAGAAGTAAAGCTGGTGAAGAGTATAATAGAAAAGGCAAAACAGAGCCATAAATTCCTTAACCCACAGTCAAATAAGAGTCGTGGAATTAGAAGCCCTAATACTGTCTTACATTATAGGTAATATATAAAGCACTGTAGGAGAATTTTCAAAATATTTATTATATAAAGTTTTTTCCCCCCAAGATAGGCTGATTAATGTAACATAAACTTCTAACTAATATTAGTATGCATATAACCTTAAATGGTTCAATGAATTTACTATGTTCCTACCATGTAAGTCACAACAAGGGGTTGAAAGGGAATAATGGCATACTGGTGATCAAGCCAATTCTTTATAAAAGAATTAAAGAAGAAAAAGTTGCAAGTAATGCAACTTGCTTCCAAACACCAATTTAAGTAATCATTACATGTTATATCTATGTGGACATACTGTTTAGGAACATTAAACAAGTGCACTGAATCAGATCCTATTAAAAATAACTGCACTGTTACCGTGTGAATAAAGCATACGAATTTTAGCACACAAAATCAACTCTTACGAATAATAAGCATATATCAAAAAAGGAAATAAACTTATAAAAGTTAGTATGCTTACCTGAACCACCCAGGGACTGTTGGCAAAGGCCATAATATCTCTTTCTTCCCAGAAAAAAGCAGAATCTGATCTTTTTATCATTTCAAACTTACTAAGAAGTTTCATAGCATAAACTTTCTGTGATGCCTTATGACGAACCTGTCGATTTTTTAAAACACAAAAATGATTAATACTTTAGTTTTATGAGAAAGGTGAACAGATCATACTGTAATACTATAATTAAATACTTCAACTGCAAAACAAAATGATCCTTAGCTAACTAATAAAAAGTAAAAGCAAAACATTTTTAATGAAAGAAACGGGTAAAAATTTTTAAGGGAAAAACTACCAACAATATGGTTATTTGATCATTTCCTATCTTCCCCATTAGACTGTAAATTCCATAAGGGCAAGAAGGATATCTATTTTTGACCATCCTTTTACTTCCAAGAACATAGCAAACTGTCTACCAGAGAGATAATAGTGATAACAGTGAACATTTATTGGATAATAGTTCATAATAACTGCCAATATTTACACTTGAGTGTCTAATAGGACATCTAATACTGAAACTCCTAATCTTTACTCCTGAATGGATTCTTCCCAGTCTTACCCATTTTAGTAAATGGCAGCTTCATCCTTCTAGTTGCTCTGGCTAAAAATCCTTTAGCACCTCTTTTTCTCTCAAACAACTTATCAAATTTATCAGCAAATCATGTCAGTTCTACTTTTCAAGTAATTTCAGAATCCCATGATTTCCAACTACATCCACTCATATCATCCTGATACAATATCTTTTATTTCAATTACCAGCAATAGCCTCAACCAGCTTCCCTGACATTTTCACCTATCCACAGTCTAGTAATCCTTCTAAAACAAACCATTTTCTGTCACTCCTCTGCTTAAACTCCCCTAGAGGCGTCCAATATCATCTCTGCATGTGCTGTTCCCTCTACCTGGAATCGCCTCCTCTAACTGGGCTCAATCCCTCACTTCCTTAAACCCTTGCTCAAATATTGCCTTCTTAGTGAGGCCTACTCTAAGCAAACTAAACTTTGAACTCATTGTTCCCCTCTGCTGCCAGCATACTACCCATCCCACTCTCTCTTCCATGCTTTTGCTCCACTGCACTTTTATCACCTATCTCTTAGCACTAGCATTTAAACCTAATAAGGCAAGAAATTTTGTGTCTTGTTCACTGCTTAATCCCCAGTGTCTAGCATAATGCCTGATATATAATAACCTTTCAATAAATCTTTGGTGAAAGAATGAACTTACTGAGTACTTAGTATGTGCCAGGCACTATGTGTTTTGATCCATGTATTATTTATTATACTTAATCTTCCTAACAGTCCCAATGAGGTTTATTTCTTCCATGTTACAAATGGGAAATTTGAGGTACAAAGAAGTTAAACTGCCTGAGAGCTATACAGATAGTAAGTAAAATCATGATTTAAAAGTAATTTGTGTCCAGAATCTGTACTATCTCTACACATGTATGCCTTCAATTAGGATGATTTCCCCAAACAGGGCCAGATTACATCTTGTCAACTTAGTATTCTACCCAGTTTGTGCTTCTTTTCACTCAAGTATGCCAGCTTTGGTATAACAGATTATATGGTCACTCTAGTCAGGGTTGGAGGAAAGAAAAGAGGCAGTTAAGCTCCAGACAAGAGTCTACAGGGTCATAAATGATCTAGCCTAATCCCACCTTCTCAATTTAAATCTCATCACTTGTTCCCCTTTTATTCATATTTCAGGCACACTGATCTCTTTTAGTTCTCCTAATACATCAAAACTTAACGTCAGAATCTTTACAGGTACTGGGAAGGTATTAGAAAACTCATCACAGTCCCTTACCCCACCTCTAACTAACTCAAGGACACTGGCTCATTATCCACTCAGTTGAAGTATAAAATTCCTCAAAGAGGCTTTCTCTGACCACAGTATCCAAAGTAGGAACTCATTGTTCTCTGCCTCAGAACCCCACCTGTTTTCTTCCTAGTAGATACCATAATTTGTAATTTTTCGATGTTGTTTCTTTGTATTTATTGTTTCCCATATTAGAATGTAAACTAACGAGGGTGGGGATTATTCATGCCTATTTTGTTCTCTCATCATATCCCAGGTACAAGTATAATGCCAGAATTGGCAATAAGAGACACTCACTAAATATTTGACAAGTAAATTGATTTGCAAATTATTTTTTACTTGATAACTGGCCAGACTATGCATTTTTATAAAAGATTCAACAAGTTTCTAGTTATCTTTTGTCAAATACTATCCATTTCTAGAATCAATACTTTCATTAATGAAAATAAAAACCAAAGATATGTTTGTGTCTTCCCCAGACATAACAGGGAAGAACCATCATATCTTACAGATCAGATACTATAATATATAAAAAGCAATACAATTTTAGAAAATCATAAAATGTAACTCTTTAATAAAGTTTTTTTCCGCCAACAAAATCCAGGTAAGAAGACTTATTTGTTGACTGTGTTTCAACAAATCACTAATAGAAAACACAGAAAAGTCCTGGGATGACACAATAAATACAAACATTTATCACTCAGAATCATGCACTTCTGGCTATGACAGAATAACTGGTACCAGCTAATCTTCCCATTGTAGACAACGACTGAAATGGCAAAATATATGAAGCAACTGTTTTCAGGTTTTGTAAAATAAGCAGCATAAGACTACAATCCCTGAGAGAAGAGAAACTTACCATGTCAGCCCCATAACTGCCCCCAAACTATGATTAAAGTCACTATCCTAATCAGTGCACAGCAAGTGATTGCCTAAGCAAAGCACAGTGGTCCTGCTGAGTTGAAGAGGCAGAAATCAGAGTTCAAGACAAATAAGGCAGCTAAATTATTATGCTGGGCAGGAAACTGAAAAGTAAGGTGCTGTACAGAGGGAGGTTCCTAGAAGTCACATGTAAGTACTTGGCTAAAGGCTGGTCTATCTAGAGAGAGTAGTCCAAGTTGACTACAGAGTAACTGCTATAGGGCTGATAGCAGAATAGAAACATACAGGTTAAACAGCATTGGAAGGAATGCTTATTAATGTCTTGGGCATCCAGCTGACCCATGTTATAAGAAAGAACCATGCTCTAAGTAAGACCTACTCTAGCACTACCTAACAAAGCTTAATACCAAATCCTAAAGATCCAAGATGGAACAGAATTTAAAGGTTGAATCCTACCAAGTTAAATGAACTTGGGAAACAGCTTGATCTTGCCACACATCTACAAAGTATAAAATTAAGCCTGCATGAGTTAAGGATGATCAATCAGCAAGTAACTGGACAGCCTATTAGAATGGAAATCAACACTCAAAGAAAAATAACATGCCTGTAATCCTAGCACTCTGGGAGGCCGAGGTGGGTGGATTATTGGAGGTCAGAAGTTCGAAAAATAACAAAATCCAGACTCTTTACCAACCAAAAAGTATAATATATAATTTTTGAAAATTACTAGAGAGGCAAAAAGGAAAATGTGACTCAACATCAAGGAAAAAAGTCTATAGAAAATGGTTCCAAAAGATGTTAGATTTAGCTGACACTTTAAAATGTTCTTGTATTAAAATAAATAAGCTCAAACAAAAGAAAATATGTTAAAGAAATAAAAGAAAATATAGTCTTAATAAGTAAACAAGTAAATATCAACAGAAAAATGGAAACTATAAAAAACCAAATGGAAATTCTATAATTGAGAAATATAATAACTGAAGTGAAAAATTCACCATTAGGGTACACATAACAGACAATGGAGATAGAAAGGAAGTCAGTAAGCCTGAACACAGATCAATCGAACAATAAAGACAAAAATGAATAAGTGAAAATGAACAGAGACTCAGGGGCCTCCAAGACAATTTTAAACAGTCTAAAATATGTATAGAAATAAATGGAGTAAACATTACAATTAATAAACAGAAATTATCAAAATTGATTAAAAAGCAAGACTTAAACTTATAGTTTAAATACAAGATCAAATGAGCTGGAAATAAATGGATGAAAAAGATATACTATGCAAACAGCAAAGATATGAAAGTTGGCATAGCAATATAAAGCAGACTTCAAGACCAGGAGTATTATAAGAAATAAAGAGGATAATTCATAAACAAGCAGTAAGTCATCAAGGAGGCATAAATATGTATGTATCTTTAATTAATAAGCTTGAAAATTTATATAGCAAAAACAGAACTAAAAAGAAACAGGCAAATCCACAATTTCAGTTGGCAATTTTAACACCCCCATCTCAGTACTTGATAGAACAAGTACATAAAACATTAGTATGGATACAAAGAAAATACAGTCCAGAATGAAAACTGCTTAACCAAATTATAATTACAAAGATTATTATATTAATAGGTTATATCATTTCTCATTTTAAGATATTTTGAAATCTGAGGTATTTTGATACACTGTAACTTTATATGAAAAGAATCCTAAATGCAAAGTACCAAGTAAGTGATAAGAATCATACGTTATATCCATCTTCTTTATTATAATAAATTACAAAGTTGGAATAACAATTACTTTGATTATATAGTATAGTATTATTAAAATAACAATTACTGCGCTTATATAGAACAGGGTTATAAAACTTAACAGAATGCTGAAAATAACACAGGAAAGAATGTGAAAACATAGGTGGTGTGAGGAATTAAGAGATGAAGCTAGTCTTTTTTTTTTTTTTTTTGAGACAGAGTCTCACTCTGTTGCCTGGGCTAGAGTGCCGTGGCATCAGCCTAGCTCCCAGCAACCTCAAACTCCCAGGCTCAAGTGATCCTCCTGTCTCAGTCTCCCAAGTAGCTGGGACTACAGGCATGCACCACCATGCCTGCGTATTTTTTCTATATATTTTTAGCTGTCCAGCTAATTTCTTTTCTTTTCCTTTTTTTTTTTTTTCAGTAGAGACAGTCTGGTCTCAAGCTCCTGAGCTCAAAGGATCCACCCACCACAGCCTCCCAGAGTGCTAGGATTACAGGCGTGGGGACCTGGCCTGAAGCTAGTCTTAAAACTAGAAATATCTTCCAAAGCAGACAGACTTTTAATTGATTTGTGTTGAATTAGCATATTACATCAAAGAAAATGATCATCCCAGCATTGTTGTTAAATAGAGTTTAAAATATGTTAACAATGTTGTTAAAAAGAAGTTGCTAAGGTACATCTTCTTCTATATATATTTATACCATTCTTCAAACCTTCACTTACTCTAAAAACAAATCAAATTTTGAACCTCTCCTAACTGCATTAGAGAAAGCAATCTATATGACATTAAGAGTCAATTAATTTATACAATATTATTACTTATGTTTGATTCAGAACATATGAATTTTTAAGAATTATTATAAAGCTACAAACAGAAGCTAAAACATATTTGTTAGCTGTTGGAAAATAGCTAAATATTTATGTAAATATTTAAACCAGCAATGTTTACATATGAGATAACTAAATAAAACAAACAAACAAACCTAGAAGAAAAAAGACAAGATGATGTCTGAGTATGAGAAAAATGCTTATTGACTTCACTTTTGGTGATTCTTCATGCAAAACTGCTCCCCTCTCTGTGGTTCCACAGCACCTAAAATAATCTATTAGTGTGTACATGTCTACTTCATAAGCTCCTTTAAGGAATAGAACACATACTTTGATTTGTGGGACTGCCTAGTGGTTGACATAATGCCAAATTGTCTAATTCAACAAAATCATACCTATGTCTGTATGATACATATAAAATGTTAAATAAAGAAGGAATATTTTGGCTAGATGCTCTAGTTCATATGGTCTAAATTTCATTTAAACTGCCTTGATAGGACAGTTATTGGCTCATAACGTAAGAGCTAAGAACCACCGGCTTGTGATCTTTGACATAACTTGATCCACAGAGCAAACATTAAGAGACAATAGTCGTATTTATGCCAAATGTCTACATCATATCTTTAAAATTCATTAGCAGTAATGTTACAAAGTACCACAACAAAGTGGTGTTGCTTTAGGAAAGGTGGTTTCCACTGATCTTCCTGTGAGATGTCTGTGTCTGAGTTACTCTACTATAATCTCCCTCAGCATCTTCATAGATTTCCCTTTTTTCTCCAGCTCCTTCTCCTCTATTCAATACAGATGGATAGACAGATGAACAGAAAGTCAGATATAGCAGCTATTCATTACTACACTGTACAGAGTATTGTTTAAAAGCATAGACTTAAATGTCAACAAATCTGGACAAAGTCCTAGCTATTTATGAATGATATGGCCAATTTATTTAATCTCTGTAAATTTCAGTGGCTTCATCTATATAACATCACAGAGTTGTTGCAAAGATAAAATAAGGTAACAACTATAAATACTTAGCACACAGAATATACTCAGTGAAAATGTTAGCCAACTCCACCACGAACAAAGGGAACTTGGCTCATTCTATTATGAAGCGTTACCTGTGTTCCCTGTCACTAGTCTATGAGTACCTAAAGGACAAAAATATTACCCCTATTCCAATGTTTCTCTTTGCATAGAAAAGACTGGATGAGTGCAAAAACACCATCTAATTGACTGTACATATAAGGAAAAAAAGACTAAAAAGATAAATAAATAAAGGGCCAAAAAGTTAACAGTGGTTATTGTCGCAACTGATGAAATTTTGGGTGATTTTTATTTTCTTATTTTTGTTATTTGTACTTTCTACAGATAATATGAACTGCTTTAAGAAAGAAAGAAAACATAAGTAGATGAGACGTTCCTAAGTGTAGCTAAAGGTATGCCTGGAAAATCCTAAAATGGACCTCCTGGACGACTCACTTATGGACAAAAACTTTTGCAAATCATTCTAACCCAAACACCTCATTTGAAATCTTCAAATTTATTTTTATTATCAAAAATCACATTACATATTTTTTATAAGAAGATCCAATGTATCTATTTGATAGTCCTGGAGTAGTTATTGTTTCCACTATAGATGCAAGAAAAAAATGTTCTCACACTGTGGCAGCCAAGAATGAATGGGGAATACAGGAATTACAAAAACATGGAGGGAGAGAATAATTTTTACAACTCAGAAATAACCCTATAAACAGTGAAGAGTCTGTTTTATTCCATAAAAGGAATAAAAAAAGTTGAGTTTATATGAGAAGTATTGGAAAATCATGTCTCCTACATCCCTGCCTTCTAAAGCCTGGTTTGAAACTAAATCAAAAGCAAGCCAGCGGAATGCCCTGGAAACAACCTGAACCCAGAAATAAGGAAGGATCATAGTCCATTCACTTCAATGAAAACTTTCTATATTCAAGGTTCTGTGCTATACAGTATATAAAAAGACAGAAAAATCCAATTCCACATATGATCTGGTTGCACATATACACACCAGTTATCAAAGCCTGGGTTGAGCCGGGCGCGGTGGCTCACGCCTGTAATCCTAGCTCTTGGGAGGCCGAGGCGGGCGGATTGCTCGAGGTCAGGAGTTCAAAACTAGCCTGAGCAAGAGCGAGACCCCGTCTCTACTATAAATAGAAAAAAATTAATTGGCCAACTGATATATATATAAAAAATTAGCCGGGCATGGTGGCGCATGCCTGTAGTCCCAGCTACTCGGGAGGCTGAGGCAGAAGGATCGCTCGAGCCCAGGAGTTTGAGGTTGCTGTGAGCTAGGCTGACGCCACGGCACTCACCCTAGCCTGGGCAACACAGTGAGACTCTGTCTCAAAAAAAAAAAAAAAAAAAAAAGCCTGGGTTGAGTTGACAAATGCCTACATGTCTCTCTGCTCCTCTAGACATTCCTCTTCGACTGTGTACTTAACTAAAGAAGATACTCCTCCCAGATACTGGGGAACTATTTTAGATAAGCAGCTATGAATCCCTGGTGGAAATGGCAAAAATACTTGAAAGACACAGTTCCTGCCCTCAAAGAGTTTACAACATAATAGGAGGAATCAAAGAAGTCTACAACATATAAATGATAGCACAAATCAAAATAAGGTAAATAAAATAATTATAATTAAAGGATGCAGAGGAGAGATCACACCCAGATAAAAGCCAGGCACGGTGGCTCATGCCTATAATCCCAGCACTCTGGGAAGCCAAGGCAAGAGGATTGCTTGAGCCCAGGAGTTCTAGACCAGCCTAAGCAATGTAGCAAGACCCCAACTCTACAAAAAAAAGTTTTTTTAAATTAGCAGGACATGGTGGCGCACACCTGTAGTCCCAGGTACTCGGGAAGCTGAAGTAGGACTACTTTGAGCCCAGGCGTTTAAGGTTACAGTAAGCTATAATCATGCCAATGCACTCTAGCCTGGGCAACACAGCGAGATCCCATCTCTTTAAAAAAAAAAAAAGTAGAAAAAAAGAAGAGCAAACGGAATAAAGAGTTTTCTTTTAAAAATGAGACACAAAGTCAAACTAAATGACTGAAGAAAGAGACATGCTTTGAAATGAGTAGCCTGTCTACAATGAACAGCACAGTGGAAGATAAAAGTTAAAAAGCTTAAAAAAAATTGGTGACATCTTAAAAGAGGGCCTAGAAGGCCAGGATGAAGATTTTGTAGTTCATTTAGCAGGCAAAGGATCCACTAAATGCAGAGGATAGCTAATACAGCAAATGTATTTTAGAAGGGTCAATTTGGCAGCAGTTTGTATTAGATCAGATCTAGAATTCCCTGTCTTTATCTAACTCAATATGAGGTAAAGAAATAAAAGACAAAAACAAAACATGTACGCTAGAAAAGCCTCACACTTGATTCTATTACATCCACATCAAGAATCTGGATAGGAATGATACATGAGAATGACATGAGAATGCAAGGATATAAAGAATGGGGGAAACAGTCTGCCAAATAGTAATGTTGGCCCAACTGAGCTTGGATAACATGAACTCACAGAAGATTGCATATTGATATTTTCAATCTTCTTGATATTTTCTCCATCAGCACTTCACATCTAAGATCAACAGTAACAACAGTGAAACACTGTTAGCAGACGTGGAAAAGAGAAGAACACAAAGCAGGTGTTCATGTATGGGTAACAAAAGGGTGGCTTGGAAGAAAGTAATGATAGTGAATACAGGGGGGAAAAGTGCATAGACTGGAGAAATATTATGAAGGCAGAAACAGTAGGACTTCCTAAAAAATTAAATATAAGGAATAAAGGAAAGAAATCAATGACGACTCCTAACTTTTTGACTTGAGCAACTAAGTTGATGATGAGGAAGGTAAGAGAAGGAAAAGATTCGTGGAGGAAGAGTAAAATTAGAGAGGTAATCAAACATCCTAATTTCACACATTTTGTATGTCTATGACACATATTCATAAAGATGTCAAATAAGCCACTGTGGATATGAGTTGGAGAGCAAAGTAGAAAGTTCTGAGCAGTAGCTATAAATACGAGCCTTGCCAACACATAAATTTTATTTAATGTCACAGGTATGCACAAGCTCACCTTGGTAGAGAATACAAATAAAAGAAACAAGACTCAGCCACTAGGAACTATTATACAGTATTTAGAAGTCAGGTAGAGAATGAACCATGAAGGAAACTGAGAAGGAAGAGCCAGTAAAGTAAGAAAAAGTAGTTTCAAAAAATAAGGAGATCTGAATACTGTAACAGTTTAAGATGAGAGTGAAATACTATGCAGCCAATAAAAATATAGATTAAGTCTATATTTATTGACATGAAAGACAGTTATAACCATGTAACAAAGAAAACAGACTCTGGAATCCTCTGCCCAAATTCAAATTGCACTTCAACCACTTAGTAGCTAGGTGAACTCTCACAGGTTATTTATCCTATCTCCTAGAGTTGAATTTTCCCATCTGTAAAATGGGCATAATAGTAACAACCTATCTAGAAGGACTGCTGTAAAGATTTGTTACCATATTCAGATTGCTCAGAAGTCCAGCTGACATGTTATAACTGCTATAAAAATGTGTGCTACTATTTGTTGTTGCATTAAAAAACACAAATTACAAAACTAATATGAACTCTTAATATAGATATATTTAAGACACATATATTACACATATATTTAGAAATGAAAATGCTAGAAAGCTATACATCAAATTAATAAGAGTAACTATCTCTTCAGTTGTGGGACTACAGGTAAATTTAAAGATAAAATCACCTTTGTCACAGAACTTCCATGATAGAAAATATAAAATAAATGTATATGTTCTCTGCAGGTAAAGGAAAAAAGATAATAACCTAAGCACATTTTGTATCATGGAATTTTAGAACTTTTCAATCTATAAGAAATTCATTTTTAATATGAGGAAATCTAGGCCCAAAGTAGCTAAAGACTTGGCACTTTCCTAATTCACATTTTCATGGGCTATTCTCTCTCTGTTTTGACTCCTACCCCAACCTCAGTTCTCCATGTAGCTAATTCCTTTACATCTTAACTCAGGTGTCACTTTCTCACAGCAAGACCTTTCCCATCTCCCCAATCTGAATTAGGCACATCCCTCCATCATTCTCTCACATACTATCTTTTCCTTCACAGTATTTATCATAAATCAGAAATAGTGATTTTACTTGCTAAATCTTCATCTCCTCCACAGGACCATCACTTTCAGAAAAATGGAAACTATTATTGTATCCTTAGAGACTAGCAGAGCTCCTGGAACATAACAGACCCTGATTAAATATTTAATGGGTAGATGGATAAACAAACCATTATAGATCTGACAATTAACTACTAACATTTACTGAGCACTACTATATTCCAAGGGCTGTTTCACATCTTTATATGTATTGTCACATTTAATTCTTACAGTAACCCTATGAGATATAAATGCTATTTGTTATCTTCATTTAACAGATAAGACACTAAGAGACAAAGAGATTAAAGTTAAGTCACAGCTAGTTACTGATGGAGGCAAAATTCAACTGCAAGTAGCCTGACCATAAAGCCAATGCTCTTACATAGAGTCATGTGTCACTTAGCAACAGGCAGGTGTTTTGAGTAATGTGTCATTAGATGATTTTGTCATTGTGCGAACATCATAGAGTGAATTAGACACACTTAGATGATATAGCCTACTACACACCTAGGTATATAGCCTATTGCTCCTAGGCTACAAGCCTGTACAGCATGTTACTGTTCTGGATACTGCAGGCAACTATAACACAATGTAAGTATTTGTACATCTAAACATAGAAAAAGTACAGTAAAAGTATGGTATAAAATATTTAAAATGGTACATCTGTACAGGACGCATATATGAATAAAGCCTGAAGGACTGGAATTGCTCTGAGTGAGTCAGTGGTGAGTAAATGTGAAGGCCTAGGACATTACTGTACACTACTGTAGACTTTACAAATACTGTATACTTAGGTTATACTAAATTTTTTAAAAAATATTTTTACTTCTTCAATAATAAATTAATCTTAGCTTACTGTAACTTTTTACTTTGTAAACTTCTGACTCTTTTGCAAGAACATTTAGCTTAAAACAGAAACACATTGTACACAGTAAAAAAATATTTTTTCTTTGTATCCTTATGAAAGTAGCACTTGGACTCCTCCTTTGCAATCGTATTCTTCTTTTAAAGAGTCTCTGCATAAAGTAACAAAACCAAGAATTCAAGACAAAACAAATATGCCACAAGCTCTTGGGCCAGGTCATCAGATTAGTGAAATGTTGAAATATTTTTCATTTTAAAAAATATATTACTTTGTTTCTGGATATTCTGTGGCCAAAACAAATTTTGGGTTGGAAAATTAACAACAACAAAATAAAAGCTTTCTGTATCTGTCCATTTTCCTTTGTTTTCCTTTCCTTCAACATACTGAATTGTAATTATCAAAGTAACTTAGAATGATGAATACCCTGCCATTAAAATATAACAAGTCAGAGTCTGTCATATTTCCTTTGCAAATTCAACTCCAAATTCTCGTATCTTTTCTATAACTACCCTGAAACATAAGTATGCAGAAATAATGTGTCTGTTTCAAATATAAGCAGCATGCATCTATATACCAAACAGGCAATAAAAAGTTAATACTTCAGGAACACTTACAAGCCTATTACCAGGCTTATTTATTAATTCACTTAATCTCCCACAATGACTCCCATAAGATAGATATTATTATCTTTATTTGATAGGTTATAACTCAAGAGAGAGAGATTCATGCCTATGGTCACCATGATCTTTGAGTTAGAAAATGGCAGAACTGGGATTCAACTACCTAACATCTTAGATGATCTTTCATAACTCAACTGTCTGGTAATCTAAGCTCCTGCTCTCCCCACTAGAGTATCAAAATTTTAAAAGGTGAAGCTTTACTATTTTCATTAAAAACCAAAAAACAAAAAAATCCAGCCAAACAATAACAAAACTTCATCACTTTCCATGGCAGCCCTTTCCTCAGATCTGCTCCAACTTAACCTCTCAATTATTTAAACCACACCTCAAAAGGCATTGTTTCAAGTCCCTGAGCACTCCACCCCTTGAATACATTCTATTCATATGCCTTTTAAAACAGGGCAACAGGTTTCTGGTTCCACATGTAAGGAGTCTGAAAGTCATCACCCCATCCTAACAACAAAGAAAAAGCTGAACAGACTGAAAAATCAACAATTCTTTTTAAATCCAAAAGAGAGGTAAGGACACAGGATAAACCACTGTCCCCCAAGAATAGAGAAACAGAAATGCAAACAGAGGAAGTCATGGTTACAGGATCAGAGACTCACAAGTGGAAACTGTCACAGGAACCAATGTCAGGGTAGGAAAACCCGAACTGTAATTGACAAATTGCTGGAGACTAAGTGTACTCAAATCTGAGTACAAATCTGTCTCTTCACAATTTGAAGAGACAGCAAGCATCAGAAGCAAACGTGGCAGGAATGCTGTAATTAATAGATCAGGAACTTAAAAGAGCGATGATTATTACTCTAGGGGCTCTAATGGATAAAGTACCCAGCATGTGAGAAAAGAGTGGCAATGTAAGCAGAGAGATAGAAATCCTAATGAAAAAAAAAAAAATGCTAGAGATTAAAATCACTCTAACAGAAATAAAGAATGCCTCTGAGAGATTTATTAGTAGATTGGACATAGCTGAGGAAAGAATCTCTGAGTTTCAGGCTAAATCAATAGATACTGAAAAGTAAACAGAGGGAAGACTGAAAAAATCAGAACAGAATGTCCAGGAACTATGAGACAACTACAAAAGATGTAAAATATATGTAATGGGAATACTAAAAGAAAACAAAAACACCAAATAAACATTTGAAACAAATACTGAAAATTTCCCCAAATTAATGTCAAAAACCAAACCAAACATGCAGAAAGCTCAAAGAACACAGAGCAGGATAAATGCCCCCCCCAAAAAAAAACTACATTTGCATATACCATTTTCAAACTACAGAAAATCAAATGTAAGGAAAAAAATCTGAAAGCAGAGAGGAAAAAAGTTACTTTACCTACATGAGAACAAAGATAAGAATTATATCTGACTTCTAGGAAACTATACATGCAAAATGAGAGTGGAGTAAAATATTTAAACTGTTAAAAGAAGGAAAAAAACTACCAAACTAGAATTCAGCACTCTAGGAAATTATCTTTCAAAAGTGAAAAGAAGACTCATGCTTATAATCCTAGCACTCTGGGAGGCTGAGGCAGGGAGAATCACTTGAGGTTGGGAGCTTGAGATCAGCCTGAGCAAGAGTGAGATTCTCCTTCTACTAAAAATAGAAAAATATTAGCCAAGCGTGGTGGTGCCTACAGTCTCAGCTACTTGGGAGGCTGAGGGAGGAGGATCACTTAAGCCCAGGAGTTTGAGGTTGCTGTGAGCTAGGATGACACCCCTGCACCCTAGCCAGGGCAACAGAGCAACACTCTATCTCAGAGAGAGAGAGAGAGAGAGAGAGAGAGAGAGAGAGACAGACAGACAGACAGACAGACAGACAGACAGACAGACAGAGACAAGAGAGACAGAGAGAAGAGAGAGGATTCTGGAAAGATCGGTTAGTAGGAAGCAAGAGGAACCAGTCTGTCACCCAACCTAGACAACAACTGCACTGGCAGAATATGTCTGACGTAAAGATTTGAGAATTCTGGAGTCTACTTAAGGCTTGCAACTTCCAAGATAAGGCTTGGACTGCAAATGGTTGTTAATTTTAATCAATTTCAGCTCCCAGAGCAGTAGCAGATACTAATCCCTGGTCCACTGCCCCTAGGGAGGCAGCTGGGTACCTGTTCCTAGAATAAGCTGCACTCAACTTGGGAGAGCCAGGGTAGGCAAAAAGGATCCTGTTCTCCAAACATCAGGCATCTGGGCTCTGATCACTGATGGCTGCTTCTGATCATACAGGTGCACACGAACATGGGTGACCACTGTTGTCGCACATCCCCTCATAGTTGCAAACTCCTATCCCTCCAGCTGAAGTGACACCCAGGTGATTTAAAAGGTTGGTACTCTTTTTGAAGACCCCTTCATTTTTCAGTTTTTTTCCTTCTGAGAGCCAGACTTTAAAGACTAAAGACATTTAAAAGCAACTGCATATGAGGAAAATCAGAAAGTGACTACATGTACCCAAGGAAAGGCACAGGCTCAGAAAAGACCTGAGAAGGCCTTAAGTTTATATCTCAGATTAATACTTGGCACAGAGACAGGATACAACAGGATATGCCAAGTATGCCAGGATACTTGGCATAACGACAGTAACAAAAAATAAATAAATAGCAAACCCTGCAAAGGGGGAGAATTCCAGAGTCAACACATTATTAGAGTCAAATGTCTAGTTTTCAACACAAAAATCACAAGGCATAAAAAACAAACAAACAAAAAAACAGGAAAGTATGGCCCACTGAAAAGTAAGTCAAAAAAAGCTGTCCTGAAAACGAATTGATGGCAGATCTATCCAACAAAGACTTTAGACCAAGTATTTGAAAGATGCTCAAAAAACTAAAGGAGGATGTACTGAAAGTCAAGAAAATGATGTATGACCTAAACATAAGTATCAATAAAGAGACAAAAAAACCTAAAAAGACACAGTAAATTCTGGAGCTGAAAAGTATAATAACTGAAATTTTAAAACTCACTAGAGGAATTCAAAGGCAGATTTGAGCAGGCAGAAGAATCAGCAAGCAGGAATATAGGACAATGGAAATTAGTGAGTCTGAGGAACAGAAAGCAAAAAGATTGATAAACACTGAACAGAGTCTAAGGGGTATGGGTGGGACACCCTCAACTAGAACAAAATACACACTGCAAAATAGCAGAAGGAGAAGAAAGAGAAGGGGCAGACAATATTTAAATGGCTGAAAACTCCCCAAATTTGATTAAAAATGAATATATTAATAACATTCAAAAAGTTTAATGAAATCCAATAAGATAAACTTGAACTCAAAGAAATCCACAATGAGAAATATTACAATTAAACTTCTGGAAACCAAAGACAAAGAGACAATCCTGAAAGCAGAGAGAGAGAGAAGAGACTTGTCACATAAAAGGAATCCTCAGTAAGATTATAAATAGATTTTGCATCAGACCCTTTGGAGGCCAGGAGACAGTGGGCCAAATATATTCAAAGGGCTAAGAGAAAAAAAATGTCAACCATGAATCCAGATACACACATACACACTCAGAGCAAAACTGTCCTTCAAAACTAAGAGAAACATTAAGACATCACCAGATAAACAAAAGCTTAGGGAGCATGTTACTGGCAAAACTAACCTCCAGTGGTCAAATGGAGTCCTACAGGGTGAAATGAAAGCATACTGTCTAAACAATAACTTTAAGTCATATAAAGAAATAAAAATCTCAATAAAGGTGAATACATGGGCAATTATAAAGGCTGGTATTATTGTAACAACAGTTTGTAATTGCATTTTTTGCTTTCTACATGATTTTAAAGATACACATTTTAAAAAATTATTAGTCTAAAAGCTAATATTATTTAAACATTGATTCATAAACCCACGTTGTTCTATACAATTTGAGAAATATGCATTTAAAGGTGAGGGAAATACCCATTGAAATAATAAGGAGATGAACAACCAAACTCCAGAACACTGACAACACCAAATGCTGGCAAGGATGTGGAGCAAGAGGAACTCTCATTCATTGCTGGTGGGAACATAAAATGGTATAGCCACTTTAGAAGACAGTTTGACAATTTCTTACAAAACTAAACACATTATTACCCTATGATCCAGCAATCATGCTGCTTTTAAAAGTAATGAGCTATAGAGCCATGAAAAGACAGAGTGACACCTTAAATGCATATTACTAAGTTAAAAAAGCTAATCTGAAAAGGCTACATATTATATGATTCTAACTACATGGCATTCTGGAAAAGGCAAAACTATAAAAAGATCAGTGATTGCTAGGGATTGGGGGTTAGGGGATAAACAGGGAAGATTTTTAGGGCAGTGAAAATACTATTTATGATAGTATAATGATGGATATATACCATTATACATTTGTCCAAACCTACAGAATATACAATACCAACAGCAAACCCTAATGTAAACTATGAAAGTGATTGCTTATGACACATCAGTGTAGGCTCACCAATTGTAACAAATGTATCACTCTGATGGGGATGCTGATAATGGGAGTATCTATGGGAGTATCTATGTGCGTAGCAGGACAAGGGGTAAATGGGATATCTTTGTACCTTCTCAATTTTGCTGTAAAACTAAAACTGCTCTAAAAAAAATAAAATCTTAAAAAAAAGAAAAAAAAACAGGACAACAGAGCATCAATCATGTCAAAATAGAGAAAATAAATCACTAGAAAATCAATAATTTTAGATATAATATTAAAGCAGCCCCAAATCTCTTTATTATTTTGGGCGATCTCATGACTAATGACTCTTGTCTCATTACATTCAAGGAAAATTGTTCTTTAATTCATATGTTACTGTTAAAAATCTATTCTTTGTGTTCTTCACATCAAAGTACATATATTCTAGTTAAATTTCACTTCTTGAATCTAGCTGATGATCTTCCCTGTTGATAATTTCTGGATTTTTGCCTCATCATCTAATCATCCTCATTGTACTTCAGGTTTAATTCATTTGCAAAATTATTCAACATACCACCATTACCCCCATACGAGCCATTAATAAAATGTTTAACAGGAGAAGAGAGACAATGAAACTTGTCCTTGACGATCTCTGTCCAATGTACCATCTGAGTTTCCACCAGCCTTAGAATATAGTTAGTAAATTAGCTATAAAGCTGCTTATGTATATAATTAACTCAGTTGCCATTTTTCCATATTATCCTCAACTACATTAGATTTCTTTAAATATCTTATGGATATATATCACACCTATTGCACCACTCTGATATACAAGTCCAATAAACCTATCAAAGAAAGAAGCAATGAAAAGAGAAGAAGAAAAACGTTAGTCTGTCATGATTTGTTCTTAGAGAAACCTATGCTGCCTTGTAATGATCATTGCTTTTCTCAGTGCTCCCTCAAGAGGAATAAACACTGTAGTAAGAAGAACAGAATTTGACTCTAACTATAAAGACAATAGAGGAGTCTCATATAGTCAGGTGATAAAAATAGAAATATTATTATAGCTCCTCATTTAATAATATAAATGTCATATTTGTTGTTCACATTTAAAATATTTCAAGTTGGCACCACTTTGATCTGCAAAGATAAATTTCAGATTTACCTTGTTATTAAAATTTCTTTGTTGGGTTTTTTCATTAAATCTCAGTTCATTAAGCACATGTTATTAATATGAACATTCTAAATAAAAACACAATAGTTTCAGAGGAGTATTAACTGCTAGGCAGATCACATGTGAAGCCAAGTTGGCCTTATTCTCTTAAGTAACAGTGTTTCAGAGGTGGAAGGGACCTGGTATTTACATAACAATTGCCTCTTTTTATAGATGAGGACATTGAGGTTCTCAGGGATGGAATGAATTGAGCAAGATCACAGAGCTAACTTCTGGCAATATCTGGCCATAGAAATTAGATCTACTCAGCTGCTATGGCTAATGTCTCACAAAACCATGATGTAAAAAAAGTAACAAGAACCAAAAAAAATACTTTCTTACCAACTGGACTTCACCAAAAGCACCTCTTCCAATAACTTTTACAACATCATAGTCTTCTGCCTTCATCTGTAGACCTCTGATTTTTTTCACAATTTTCTCATCTACAATAAAAAGGTTACCATATTTATAATATCATACTGCTAAGCAATGTTTTAAAATAATCACATTTGTAAATGAATTTTTATTTTAAGAAACTGGACTTCATTTTCAGCTACATCTGTCAGTTTTTAAAGTCTGCTGTTTAAAAGTATAAAATACAAGTCAGGGGCACTGGCTCCTACAGCACTCTGGGAGGACAAGGCAGGAGAACTGCTTCAGCTCAGAGTTCAAGACCAGCCTGAGCAAGAGTGAGACCCACTTCTAACAGAAAACACTAAAAAGAGAAAAATTAGCCAGAAGTCCTGGTGTACACCTGTAGTCCCAGCTATTTGGGAGGCTAAAGCAGGAGGGTTGCTTAAACCTAGGAGTTTGAGGGTGCGATGAGCTACAATGACACCCCTGCACTTTGCCCGGGGCAACAAGGTGAAATTCTGTCTAAAAAAAAACTGAATCCCTCCCCTTACTCCCTCCCCCATTAAGAAAAAAGAAATCTAAGATAGGCATTAACTTTACATCAAAGAACTAAAACTCTCTATAACCAATTTATTAACACATATAAAGGAACCCTACTGACTAGCAAAAAGTAGCCATTAAAGCTATTGTTTCTGACTCAGTTGCTTGGCAAGTTAGATGACAGCTGACACAGTGATGACCCAAGCAATTCTGGTATGCATTCTGAATCATGGCAGAAAGTTGCCAAGAAATTCCCTGCGAGGCTAATCTTAGTAATGAATTTTGATAGCCTACTTTTCTGAAAAGTGGTAATTATATATTGTATATATAGTAACTACAGACAAGATTGTTTAATTGGGAAAACATTCCAGTCTCTGGCAATTTCAAATTAAAGAGCTTACTGTGGTGATACGAATTGTTTTGAGAATTTCTTAGTCTTACAATTCAATTTCATTTACTTCTTCACCTGAACATCAATAATGGCAAATATTAAGGGTTACCACCCATATGGTAACAATTGTTATCACATTATTTTTCATTAACTAGACTGAAATGTCCACATTTACAGAAACATAAAGATTTATTAAATCTCTGGTTAATATTAAGTCTTAGAGTTGTAAATCTAAATTTAAAACTTCTCTTGGCCGGGCGTGGTGGCTCACACCTGTAATCGTAGCACTCTGGGAGGCCAAGGTGGGAGGATTGCTAGAGGTCAGGAGTTTGAAACCAGCCTGAGCAAGAGCAAGACCCCATCTCTACTATAAATAGAAAGAAATTAAATGGCCAATTAATATATATAGAAAAAATTAGCCGGGCATAGCGACGCATCCCTATAGTCCCAACTATTTGGGAGGCTGAGGCAGAAGGACTGCTTGAGCCCAGGAGTTTGAGGTTGTTGTGAGCTAGGCTGATGCCATGGCACCCACTCTAGCCTGGGCAACAAAGCGAGACTCTGTCTCAAAAAAAATAAAAAAATAAGATAAAAAAATAAAACTTCTCTTGAAAGTGCTGCAAATAACCTGTCCTAAAATAGTAAATAGTCTTAATAATTTATTTAAAATTTTTTAACTTTACCTACTTTATATATTGTAATTTGGTTCTGCAATTTTACATTAAAAATAAAGAATGTTAATTTCCAAAAGGTAAACTAAAAGGTAAACTAAAAAAACTTAAGAATAATAACTTAGAGTTTAAAGTTACTAAGTTTATAGGCTACTAATATTAATCAAACATAAATCTCTTATCAAAAACATAGTTATGTCATCAAATGTGAAGCTAAAACATACTTACATCTATTTAAGAAATTATCTATATTCTTGTTTTTCCTCAAAGCAGGAAAATCCAAATCAAGGACCAAGGAGTTTAAGCCATCCTGTTAAAAAATAAAAAGAGAAAAAAACAGTTTTCACAATTACCAAGCATTCAAAAAAAGTATTCAAATTTTATCATATGTTGTTCTTGCTAGAAAAATGCCAATACACTTCGACATAATATTACCCAGAAGCTCCATATCCAACAGCTGTATCTAGTTTCTTAATCTCTGCCACAGAATATTAAGATTAACCTTATTGTGTTTTTCTTTGTTCTTTTAGCCAACAGAAAAATGCCACTTAAAAATACGTGTCGGGCCAGGCGCAGTGGCTCATGCCTGTAATCCTAACACTCTGGGAGGCCAAGGCAGGAGGACTGTTTGAGCTCAGGAATTCGAGATCAGCCTGAGCAAAAGCGAGACCACGTCTCTACTAAAAATAGAAAGAAATTACTTGAACAGCTAAAAATATATAGAAAAAATTAGCTGGGCATGGTGGCACATGCCTGTAGTCCCAGCTACTCGGGAGGCTGAGGCTGAAGGATTGTTTGAGCCCAGGAGTTTGAGGTTGCTGTGAGCTAGACTAACGCCACTGCACTTCTAGCCTGGGCAACAAAGTGAAACTGTCTCAAAAAAAAAAAGTATCTATTATTACTTTTGTGAGTCAGATGTCTTTTCTCTCTTCAAATAGCCAGTAGTAAAACTTCACCAGCCTTTTGACTTTAAGAAATATACCTACACTCAGTTCCCACTCATTACACAAGCATTAATTTTGTGCCTAGTACACACAAAGAACAGAAAATCCAAAAGTAAGTATGACATTACCCTTACCCTCACAGAGCTTGGTCTCAAAACTTAATGTCTCCCAAAAACAACCCCAATAAAAGGATTTCTATATTCTTCTCTAAGTTTTCTGTACTTCCCAGATTTTTACAATGAGCATGCATTACATTTTATAATCAAAATACGAAAAAGTACATACATATAACTTGGTGGGGGTAAAAAGAAACTAATCAGAAAGTAACTAAAACCCAAATTACTCAATGGACATGCTTATGAAGGTTAACAGTATTTCTAAAACACTATATTGCATGTATTGTTTCATCCCCAAGTAACTCTAAGGAGGGCAGGAGGAAACATCCTCCTTTTTAAATGTGAAGAAACAAAAGTAAGGCATGGAAAAATTAAGTGACTTTCATTTGCCCAAGGTCACACTTTCAGAAAATGACAGTAACAGAATACTACCTAAACCTTAAGAGTTCTAGTATACTTAACTCATGCCCCTAGACTCAATGATCAAATTGACACCATGCTAAAAGAAATAATGGGAGCTTGGAAGGGTATAGGAAGCTAGAGGATTGCAGAAAAAAAAACCCAGCAATTCAGAAAAATCCCTTAGGGGACGTGGGTAGAAGGAAAATGTGGAGGAAATTACATGAAATTTAGAAAGGTAAGCTGGGTGTGCTAGCTTTGAATTGAATATTTTTCCTTGCAGGAATTGGTCCAAAGCCTGGACGAAGTGGTCGTCAGTTGGTGCAAGGTCTGGTGAACACAGTGGATGACAGAGAGTTTCCAAGTCCAGCTTCTATAGTTTGAGCAGCGATCTTTGTGCAACAGGTGGTCGAGCTTGTAGAGCATTGTCTTACAAGAGAATTCGCCTATCTCAAAGGACCAAACTCAGCTGCTTAATAGCAAGCATCCTCATCATTTCATCCAACTGGTTGCAGCAGACACCCGCTATAATTGATTAACCAGGTTTCATGAAGCTGTAATGGGTAATACCAGCGCTGGACCACCAAACAGATACCATTAGCTTTTCTGATGAATGTTTGGTTTTGGACTATGTTTAGGCATGTCATCTTTATCTGACCACTGTGCCAACTGTCTGCAACTGTTACAAAGAATCCATTTTTCATCCCACATAACAATACAGTGTAGAAATGGTTCGCCTTTTACGTTGTGACAGCAAAGACAGACAACTTCAGGATTTCTCTTCTGACTCTCATTTAATTCATGCGGTACCCATCTATCCAGCTTCTTCACCTTGCCAATTTGTTTCAAATGGTCCAATATTGTTGGAATAGTAACGTTAAACCTTGCTGCTAAATCACGCATAGGTTGAGATAGATTCCCTTCCACCACGGCTTTTCAGCTCATCATTTTCCACCTTGCTCTCAAGTTGCCCACATGGCTCATTTCCAAGATTAAAATCACCAGAACGGAACTTCTCAAACCATCGACGCACTGTGTGTTCATTAGCCACATCCTTCCCAAACACTTAGTTGCTATTTCAAGCTGTCTGCGCAACATTGGTTCTGCGCTGCATTGATTCCACGGAAGAGCCGAACTTCTATTCGAAAATAACATGAATTTTTGACTTATCCATGTTACACAAAAATTGCTCTAAAAAAATTTGAAAGTTAATCACAAGGCAAAATATGTGTTTGAAAGTCTGAGGATGTACCTTCACAGTAAAAATAAAACAAGAAGTGTCAAAGTGAAATGTCAGAGACATCAACTGTCAAACTTAGTACTTAAGGAAATCAGACATTTCATATTTAATAACCTAAAAATCATTTATTGAATGCATACTATGTGCAAAACAAAGTCACTTTCATATTTAATTATCATAAAAGCCCCACTGGAGAAGGAATGTAGGAAATAGAGAAGTGTTTTGAGGCAGAGCCACTTAGGTACAGAACAGAAGCAGAAGTTGTAACCATAAAGAACTATTCTGCTATACATACAACTACCACTAGGAACTGTGAAAGAACACTTCAGCAAGAAGAAAACAGTTGGCCAGGCGTGGTGGCTCACACCTGTAATCCTAGCACTCTGGGAGGCTAAGGCAGGAGGATCCCTCAAGGTCCGGAGTTCAAAACCAGCCTGAGCAAGAGCGAGACCCTGTCTCTACTAAAAATAGAAAGAAATTAATTCACCAACTAAAAATATATAGAAAAAAGTAGCCGGGCATGGTGGCACATGCCTGTAGTCCCAGTTACTCGAGAGGCTGAGGCAGGAAGATCGCCTGAGCCCAGGAGTTGAGGCTGCTGTGAGCTAGGCTGATGCCACAGCACTCTAGCCCAGGCAACAGAGTGAGACTCTGTCTCCCAAAAAAAAAAAGAAGAAGAAGAAAATAGTTGTTGTTGGTTAGTTGGTTGTTTGCTTTGCTTTAAAGTACACACTCTTTTCTCCTTTTGCTAACTACATGTAAATCTAACTGCATATTGCTTCTTCATTTCTGGTAGTAACTTCACTTTAAGCAGAAATAGTTAGTTACCAATCAATTTAGATACCCATTAGCAACTGTGGTTTAAAGAAAAAGAAAATTACTCAAATACATTGAACCTAAATCACAATTAATTGGAACTTACAAATAGCCATAATTTTTCCTACATCCAAAAGGAAAAGGCATCAGTATAAATACATATCTGGAATTTATTCTTTGAACCATCGTTTAGGGCTTGCTAACTCTATTTCTACAAAGTACACAGTGACCTAACACCATTATTTCCAAGTTTCCACCTAATACCGAACAGACCAATATGAAAGATGACCTACTGAAATTAAAAATATATACTATTGGCCGGGCACGGTGGCTCACACCTATAATCCTAGCACTCTGGAAGGCCGAGGCAGGTAGATCACTCGAGATCAGGAGTTCAAAACCAGCCTGAGCAAGAGCAAGACCCCGTCTCTACTATAAATAGAAACAAATTAATTGGTCAACTAATATATATAGAAAAAATTAGCCGGGCATGGTGGCGCATGCCTGTAGTCCCACCTACTCAGGAGGTTGAGGCAGCAGGATTGCTTGAGCCCAGGAGTTTGAGGTTGCTATGAGCTAGGCTGACGCCAAGGCACTCACTCTAGCCTGGGCAACAAAGTGAGACTCTGTCTCAAAAAAAACCCCACAATACACACACATACACACACACACACACACACTATTAATAATACATAACAATATAAGTTACATACACACAGACACACACAAAGGCTTGGCATGGTGGCTCACTCCTGTAATCACAGCACTTTGGGAGGCTAAGGCAGAAGGATCACTTGAGGCCGGGCGCAGTGGCTCACACCTATAATCCTAGCACTCTGGGAGGCCGAGGCGGGTGGATTGCTCAAGGTCAGGAGTTTGAAACCACCCTGAGCAAGAGCGAGACCCCGTCTCTACTATAAATAGAAACAAATTAATTGGCCAACTAATATATATAGAAAAAATTAGCCGGGCATGGTGGCACATGCCTGTAGTCCCAGCTACTTGGGAGGCTGGGGCAGGAGGATTGCTTGAGCCCAGGAGTTTGAGGTTGCTGTGAGCTAGGCTGACGCCATGGCACTCACTCTAGCCTGGGCAACAAAGTGAGACTCTGTTTCAAAAAAAAAAAAAAAAAAAAAAAGAAGGATCACTTGAGGCCAGGAGTTCTAGAGCAGCCTGAGCAACATGGCAAGACTCTATTTCTACAAAAAATAAATAGACAGATAGATAGAAAGAAAAATCAGCCTGGCATGATGGTGCACACCTATAGTCCAGCTTTCTGGGAGGCAGAGGCAGGAGGATCACTTGAGCCCAGGAATTTTAGGTTGCTGTGAGCTGTGATAACAACAAAACGATAGCCTACCTCAAAAAAATACTTATACACACATGCACACACACACACTACAATTTGCATATTTAACCTAAAAAAAGTTAAGGCATAATATAGGCATTTTCAACATTATCTCACTCTTGCTAGCTTTTAGTGAATTGTGAAATACTATACTTTACACACACACACATGATCATGCATATTCCTGGATGTTATCTACTAAATTTTTAAAAATTCTCTCCTTAAAAAACTACCTAGTAGATTAAAAACATTCCATTTTAGGGTGCAGACATATGTCAAAGTTTATCAAATTATACAATTTAAATATGTACAATTTATTCTATGTCAATTATACCTCAATTAAGCTGTTTAAAAATGAATATAATATTTGTGGAACACAGATGGAACAAGAGGACCTTATCTTAAGTGAAATAAGCCAGGAACAGAAAGTTAAAACACCGAATGTTCTCACTCATATGTGGAAGCTTTAAAAAAAAAACAAAAAAAACCCGATGATCTCATAGAAATAAAAAGTAGAACAGATGATACCAGAGGCTGGGGAGGGAGGGAAAGGGAGAAATTTGTTAAAGGATACAAAATTACAGCTAGATAGAGGGATAAATACTAGTGTTCTATACCACCGTAGGATGACTAGAATTAACCATAATTATAGTTTCAAATAGCCAGATGGAGGATATTAAATGTTCCCAGCACAAAGAAATGACAAATGTTTGAGATAACACATATGCTAATTACCCTGATCTGATCACTATACATTATATGATTCAAAACATCACTATGTACCTCATGAAAACATATAATCATAGTCAATTAAAAAATATGAATGTAATATACACAATCACAGATTTAAGATAACACTAAAATGCAAGTATTAGAAGGAAACAAAAAGAAAATGGCAGGGTTGACCCTTCATCTACTCCTTGTATACTTTTTTTTGAGACAGAATCTCACTTTGTTGCTTGGGCTAGAGTGCCATGGTGTCACCTTAGCTCACAGCAACCTCAAACTCCTGGGCTCAAGCAATCCTACTGCTTCAGCCTCCTGAGTAGCTGGGACTACAGGCATGTGCCACCATGCCCGGCTAATTTTTTATATATATTTTTAGTTGGCCAATTAATTTCTTTCTATTTTTAGTAGAGACGGGGTCTTGCTCTTGCTCAGCCTGGTTTCGAACTCCTGACTTTGAGGGATCCTCCTGCCTCAGCCTCCCAGAGTGCTAGGATTATAGGCGTGAGCCACCATGCCTGGCCCTTGTATAAATTCTTGTGGTTCAAATTATGAGGCCAAAAGAAATGGCAAGCTAATCACATCGCTCTCTCTCCCCAAAATGGTCAAAATTACCTTAAGCCTATTTGAAATAGGGCATTGCATCCACAATCATTAATGAAGTACAATATGGGCTGCTATAACTTATATATCAATAATACAGGCCGGGTGTGGTGGCTCACGCCTGTAATCCTAGCTCTCTGGGAAGCCAAGGCGGGCGGATTGCTCGAGGTCAGGAGTTCGAAACCAGCCTGAGCAAGAGCGAGACCCCGTCTCTACTATAAATAGAAAGAAATTAATTAGCCAACTAATATATATATTAAAAAAAAATTAGCCAGGCATGGTGGCGCATGCCTGTAGTCCCAGCTACTTGGGAGGCTGAGGCAGAAGGATTGCTTGAGCCAGGAGATTGAGGTTGCTGTGAGCTAGGCTGACGCCATGGCACTCACTCTAGCCTAGGCAACAAAGAGAGACTCTGTCTCAAAAAAATAATAATAATAATACAAATATCTCATATTTACCTGGGGAAGAAGGGAATGATATGAGTATTAAGTAAAACACATGATTTTCTCCAGCATATAAATGTTTTTAAATGATGATGAGCAAGCTTTCTCAAATTAAAGAGAAAGCCTTAGCAATAAATGAAGCCATTAAGAAAAAAACACAAAAATCATGTACAAATGCCTTCCCAAAGTACAAATAGTGCCTTCAATAACCCCTATACTGTTTATGACATTAAGCCACCTTGTGAGATTTTAAGTGCAGCTGAAGAAGCTAAGAAGCTCTTTCTCCTTTGCTTAAAAAACAAAACCAAACTAAACAGAGGGCTATGGTAGCAAAGGCCTCCTCAGGCCTAAATTTCAAAGAAAAAAGCTCAAGCCTTAGGGGTTAAGGTTGCAGACAGTGACATGTCTGTAATGCTGGGTACCAAGGCCAACAGAGATTTAACTGTACTCATTTTTATTTGAATTGTCACTATTT
Source organism: Microcebus murinus (assembly GCF_040939455.1). Taxonomy (NCBI): domain Eukaryota; kingdom Metazoa; phylum Chordata; class Mammalia; order Primates; family Cheirogaleidae; genus Microcebus; species Microcebus murinus. The sequence goes on from NC_134106.1 coordinate 8,426,256, forward strand.
TAGTTATTATTCTGGTTAAAAGTTTGCACAGTCTGATCCATCCTATTTTTTCTCATAAGCCCTGTTAGTTATGGTGCACGACTTTCGCAGAACACAAAGATTTTCATAAATTTGTTTTTCATGTTAGTGACTGAACAAAGGCAAGCCCACCACAATTAGCAAGACACTTAAAACCTAAACAAGAGCATGAAAATAAATCTCTATAGTTTTTTGAATGTTTAATGTCCTAAATTCCATCCAGCACTTTACCAATTTTCATTGAACTTAATGACACACATTTGTAAGACTATTTTGAATTTTAGGGTTTTTGTTTTGTTTCCTGTCTTTAACATCAAAAGATCCTTTTAAAAAAATCCATACACTTCTGAAAGACACTGGTTCTTCTAGTTATGTTTTTTTAATGGCTGAGATATGAAAAACATTATGGTGAAAAACGTACATTTTGTACATGGCAAATATCTTTGGAGGGCACACAAAAAATAATTGAAAAGCTGGAGATATGTATAACAAAATAAATAATTCAGTAAAGAGAAGTTTACTGGAAGAAAGTAGACAGTATTGGATACTGCTAAAATGAAGAAATAACTGGAGTAACTATAAGGTATTCTCAATTGTAAATTACCTCTTTAATATCCATTTTAAGGAAAACCTTTGTAATAGTCAACCACTGATAGATCTGGTGCTATGAATGAAATACAAAACTGCCTCCAGAACTACATATAAGTATTAAGAATAGCACACATGAAATTCATTCATTGCATTATTCACAGAACAAGCTTTAACAACTAAGAAATCAAATCCTTAAGCACACAATATGCTACAATATGTCATCAACACTGTAAAATTTATAAAAGATTGTTAAAGTATAATAGAATATTTTCAATCCTTTGTAGTGAAATGAAAAATAACTATGAAAAATCTCAGCTTCATACAAAAGTTTCCCAGCTATCCTGTCACAATGAACTTTTAAAAGTTATTGAACTTATAGATGAATTACATATTTTTCTTCTATAAAATGAAAAGTCCAAATTTGCTGACCTTGCCTATGATATTAAGTACCTATTAATATTATGCTGGTAGATATTTTTTGGAAAAAAGTAACAGATTTTGTCTAAGGGTGATGTTTTTAACAGTAAGTCAGGAAAGAAAAAAAAATTCTTTTTGAAAGAAATTCTTGCTATGGAAGGAGTATTCGGCAAAGGGATGTCTGGTAATGTTTCCATCCATGGGTGAATTTTACTGATAACAACATGCTTTGCCTAGTAAGAATGTTTCTAACTTTCACACCCATGTTTTAAAATTTAAAAACATAATTTTCTAACCCAATTAAAAATAAAGACGTTCAGTGGGTCTTAAACTCATTTGTTAAAATATAAAAATGCAACTCTTTCTGATTAGTCTTTAAGAAGTGGCCTCCATCAAGGAAAACAGAAATCTGCAAACTTAATTTCAACAACCACACACACACAAATGTAAAATTTATGGGCAGAATTAGAAAATAAGTATCATGATTTAGTAACTACAGCTACTGATACATTTGTATCAGTACATTTGTATCTATACATCTTTGTCAAGTTTCAAAAAAAAGACCTGGGATAGTCCTCAAAACCTAGTAGCAAAGTAAACAACTTAGAACCTGATCTTCAAATCATCATTAAGCCAAAAAAAAAAAAATTTTTTTTTTTTTTTTGAGACAGAGTCTCACTCTAGCCCAGGCTAGAGTGTCCTGGCATCAGCAGAGCTCACGGCAACCTCCAACTCCCAAGCTCAAGTGATTCTCCTCAGCCTACCAAGTAGCTGCCACTACGCCCGGCTAATTATTCGATTTTTTGTAGAGATGAGGTATCACTCTTGCTCAGGCTGGTCTCAAACTCCTAGTCTTAAAGCAATCCTCCTGTCTCAACCTTCCAAAGTACTAGGATTACAGGCATCAGCCACCATGCCCAGGCTAAACTTTTGCTCTTGTATCTCATTTGTGAAAGCAGAAAAAAAAAAGTTTGGAGGTCACAAATTCCCTGGCTAAGAAATTTTTATTATATTCCTTCAAGGTAAAAACTTACTTTCTATATTCTAAGCATAGTGTATCTCCTCAAAAAACTGACTGTATAAATAAATAGCCAACATCTTGGTATCAACATAACCAAAACTGAATCAGTCATCTTCTCATTCAAATCTTACTATGATACATCTAATAAGCAGTGCCATTCTATGTCACTCAGGTTTAGAATTCCTTTCCTTGGTCCCTTTTATCAAGTCATTTCCTCTGCACAGCTGATACTTCCTATAAGGAAGTATCAGTCTCAATAGTTGCTCCCTTCTCCACTCCATTCTCTATTGTTTTTCAGATTCTCATTATTTCTTACTTACTAATTAGTTTCCCAGCCTCTAATCTCCCTCTGCTCCAGACCACTGCTGAGTAGTTAATCTTTTTGAAATATAAATCTGTACATTTCATGCCCTCCTTAAGATTATACAATAGCTTCCAAATGCCTAGAGAATAAAATCTATAACCTTAAACTAGCATTCAGAATACCTTGCTATCTGCCCCATCAACCTTCTCCAATCTTATTTTCCCCTATTTTACTACCCTTCATTCACATTTGTACCAGATTTGTATTGTCCAATAGAGAAGCCACTAGCTATGTGTGGGTGCTGAGCACTTGAAATGTACCTAGTCCAAATTGAGATGTTCTATAAATGTAAAATATACACTGGATTTCAAAGACTTAGTATCAAGAGTGTAAAATTGTTCATTTATAATTTTTAAATATAGATTACATGTTTAAATGATAATATTTTGGTTATACAGGGTTAAAATGCAACATATTATTGAAATTAATTTCACTTGTTTCTACTTTTTAAAATGAGGCTACTAAAAATTTAAATTAAAAAAATTTATAATTTAATATTTCACATTATATATCTATTGGACAGCATTGCCTGGACCAGGGAAGGGGAATGTGTGGCCTTTGGACTGAATCTAATTTTACAAAACAAATCCTTTTATTTTTATTAACAGATTTATGTTAGACTTTTGTATTTTTATCTTTACAATGGATGTATGTCAAGTACCAAAGAATAAAATAGGTTTCAAGGAAATGATCCTCTCAGACTGACCAGCACAATTAGAAGATTAGTAAGCCACAAGGGCTAAATTGGCGACTGCTACACTCATAATTTAATTCTACCTTTCCCCGTTTGCCTGGCACGACTACCACACAAGGCTGGTTGGTGAGAGTTTATCAGGTTGAGTAAGCCAGTCTGTTATCAGCTTTTGACAACAGTGCACTGTGTTTCTGTCTGAAGTGTAATTTGTGAATAGTTGCACAGTTTGACAGTATTTTTTAATTTTGTCTATTTAATGGCACATCATATCAAGGAAGACCAAGAGGATGCTAAAGGAAGAAAACATTTTTTAATGAGAATTGGGAATTGCAATATTATCTTGTTTATGCTAAAAGTAAGATGATTTGCTTGCTTTATGATACTCCAATATCAACATTAAAGAAATTCAGTATTCAACATTATAACACTCATAAGGATCACAAATATTTTAAATTCGACAAGGAGGCACAAAAGGTTGTACTGCAGAAATTAAAAGATGAAAAGCAAAAGCAAAGACTATTCTTTCAAGCAGCAATAAGACCTGGAAATAATGCCACTGAAACAACTTATAAGGTAGCTTATATACTCAGTGAAAAAAGGGAAGCCATTTAGTGATGTAGAAATTGTGGAAGTATACATCGTTGAAGTTGTAGGATAACCAATAAAGTTTCAATGCACAAATCCCCACAACAGTTTCAAAGTACAAACAACTGCCTCTTTCAAGGAGAACCATTAACTTAGCAGCACCATGAAGTAGCCTTCAACATAACAGAACAAATTCATGCAATACTTCAATATATTATTCAATTGCTTTAGATGAATCAACTGACTCTACTGACTCAGAACAGGTTTTATACTTTATTCAGGTCATAACTAACAGAAGATTTTCTTTGCTACAAAGAGTTACTCACTTTGGGCCCTCTTGCAAAGAGAACACAGGGAACAGATACATTCAACAACTTTCAAGAAAAATGTTGTGAAGGTGGACTGAATTTGGTAAATCTAGTGAGTGTACATACAGACTGGTGTCCCTTCCCTGACAGGAAAACATAAGGGTTTACTGCACAGATTTAAAAAGTATTAACAGATCCAGATGCTCTCATTTCTTTTCATTGTATCTTATATCAGCAAAATCTCCGTGCTAAAGCTACTATTTTAGATGACACTTTGCAACAAGTTATAAGTATTTTTAATTATACTTGTGCTAATGCAAAATGCAACAAGGCATTGTCAGTTTCATAATATGCTAAAGTTGCACACTGAGGTGTGGATTTGCCACATCATTCTAAAGTGCATTGGCTATCACAGGGATAGGTGTTAGCCAACATTTTCTTTCTACAAGAACAGATAGTTAAATTTTATGAACAACAGAATCAGCAATGTGAATCAGTAAAAGAAGATTTCTATAGGAATGCAGCATTTCTGTGTGATATGTCAAATCAAAACAATCTGAGTACTTCTTTGTAAGGTAAAACTAAGTCAATATATGATATGTGGTAAAAAAAGTCCAAGCATTTCGAAAAAAGCTATCTTTTTTCAAAACATATATTCTTCAAAACACATCATCTTCAAAAGGAAATTTCAGATGAACATTTCACCAGTTAGCAAAGGTCACTGATGACCACGATGATATATGCGAATCATTTGAAGAATACATAGCTGTTCAGAACTATTAATTGGAGAATACAATGAAAGGTCCACTGACTTTGAGAATCATGACATCACATTCAAATTAGCATTTCAGCCTCACCTAGTTGATATCACCAAGACACCTAAAGAGCTGCAGATGGAATTTATTGAGCTCTCACTCAGTAGATGACATTTTAAAGTAATTGTTTGATGCTAAGAAAGATCCAACTGAAATATGGAAAAATGCAGAATACCCACGCCTTCATCAATGTACCCAAAATATGCTTTCTTGCTTTTCAACCACTTTATTGCTGCAAATCTACATTCTCCTACCTAACCCAAATCAAGACACCTCTAGATGATACCCATCTAGAGGATCAATTGAAACTGTGGACCTTCAGGGTGCAACCAAATATTCAAATGCTTTCCAACAAAAAGCAGAAACAACAAAGTCATTATTAAAAGGTTAGTTTACTTTAAAATTAACAAATAGTTTTCATTTTTTGAAATTATTAAGTACATAGTACTTAGAGTCTTACAAAATAATGTACATTTTTAAGTATATCCAATTGAAGTTTCTTGAATCGGTCTTATTTGATTACAGCTAAATTAATGCAAACTTCCAACTATGAAAGGTTCCCCAACCCTGACCCTGAGCAAACAAACTTTCATCTTTCACACTAATTTTTCTACTTCCATAACTTTGCTCACAGTCTTTCACCATGGAACATTAACACAAATTAGTGAATTAATTTGTTCAGAGGCAGCCATATACTATATGAATAAGTGCTAAACATAAAAAATATTCTTCAGTCATCTCTACTTGGCCAGTTCTTACCTATTCTTCCACAACCAGCTCAAATGAAACTTATTTCCAAGAAACTTTCCTTCATTATCCTCCAGGATAAAAATCTCTTATTCCAAATTCCTATGCATTACATGTTCTTGAAGAAAGATGTCACTTTGTACTTATAACAGTTCTTTTTGTACAGTTTACCACAACTATTAGTTGTAAATCCTTAAATCCAGAGTTTTTCAAATTCTATTTGATTCCTCTAACATTTCTGTTGTAATACCTTACACAGAGCCTTCCCTCAAATATTAAATCTGGTACCAACAAGAGGACTGGTGATACAATCATCAAAGATTAAATAAGTTACATTTATTAAAGTAAAAAAGGAGAAATTTATGTTAGTATTATTTACATAATATGTAATCTTCAGAATGATTCAACTATTTACTAAACTTAAAATGGCCATCCTATCTAGACCTTCTTGGTCTAGCTGAAACTCAGCTCTCCCTTGATAACACAACTTAACCTTACATCTACTCTCAGATGGCGTAGCCTGCAGGTGGGGTGGATGTTCTACTAGTTCATCAGGGCCACTCTAACACCATTCTAGGCCGGGCGCTGTGGCTCACGCCTGTAATCCTAGCTCTTGGGAGGCCGAGGCGGGCGGATTACTCAAGGTCAGGAGTTCAAAACCATTCTTTCTCCCTCCTTCCTTTTATTTTAATCTGTTCTAACAGGCATGTAGTGCTATCTCACTGAGGATTTAATTTGCATTTCACTAAATGACCAATGATAATAAGGATCTCTGAATGTGTTTATTTACCATCCAACTAATAGAGTAAACATGTATAGCTATAACCCAAATAAAAGCTACTTAGGGTCCTAAATAATTTTTTAATTATAAAAAGCACATATTTTTATTCTTTTTCTTTCTAAACACTTGCACCTTTTTCTTTTTCTTCTTCCCTCCCTTTCTTTTTCCTTCTAAACATTTGTACCTTTTTCTCTTTTTCTTCCTCCCTCCCTTTCTTTTTTCTTTCTAAACCAACATTTGTACCTTTCTTTCTCTTCTTCCTCCCCCCCTTTCTTTCTAAACCAACATTTGCACCTTTTTCTTTCTCTCTTTTTCATCCTACCTTTCTTCTTTCTAAAGAATTTATGTTTTTAGAAGAGAGTAAGAATGTGAGACCAACATATCAGATTGTAATAAATCAGTTACATGGTAAATATCCAGGGAAACCACCAAACTAAGAGAAAAAGTATGTATAATAAGCAGGTTAATGAGGGAAGAGATACAATAATAATAAACAATTAATTTGAAATGCAGTAAGGGGAGAAATAAAAGCATACAACAGGTGAGACAAATTTTAAAAAGCAAATATTAAGGTGGCAAATATAAACCCAAATATATCAATAATTACTTTAATTATAAGTAGACTGAATAGCCAATTAAAATCAGGAACAACAAACAAAACAGACCTTAAAAAGCATTACCATAGATAAAAGGACATTTCATGATAATACAATTCTATATTTCCATATACCTAATAACAGCTTTCAAATATATAAAGCAAAATGGATAAAACTAAAAGAAACAGAAAAATCCAAAATGTATTGCACAAATTTAACAAACCTGTCTCAGTAACAGATACAAGTAGACAAAATGAGTAAACACAAAGAATGTGAAAATGATCAACAAACTTGATCTAACTGACACATACAACACAGCATTCAAAAACTGTTTTCAAAACTACATGGAACATCTACCAAACCTGATCATATGCTGAGCCATAAAATAAGTCGTAAATTTCAAAAGATTTAGCTAACAGAGTTTGTTTCCTGACTACAATTAAAGTAAGCTCAAGAACAATAACAAAGAGTACCCTTGCTTCTACTTACTTTTTATATTTTTGTAAGTGGCATATTCCTCAAGCTCGTTCCTCTCCTGCATGTTCAGAGCATCACCACCGGCTCTGCACTGCCCCTTTGCAGCACTGCAGACGTGAGGAATTCATGCAAACATCCAGCTCTGACTGCTACCGTTTCCAAGAAACAGTAGCTTGTTTCCAAGAGTAATGAGGTCCTTTGTCATTCACCCAGGAGTCTAACGTCTTCTGCTACCATCTATGAAACAGTAACAAGCTGCCTTACTAGCCTGTCAAAGTAAAATCTCACTCCCTTCACATGTTTTGACAGATATATGTAACATGAATGAATCTCAAAATAATTATGCTGAAAGAAGCCTGACATAAAAGAGTATATGTTTTCATACTGTAGGTTTTACTTTCTATGAAATTCTAGAATAGATAAAATGAACCTATAGTGACAGAACAGATCGATGGTTTCCAGGGGCTATGGGGGATGGGACTGACTGCAAAGGGAAAGGAGGGAACTTTCCAGAGTGATGAAAATGTTCTATAACTTGGTTGTATAGATATGTTTATTAGCCAAAATCTATCAATCTGTACATTTAAAATGTGTGCTATTATATGTAAATGACACCTCAAAATTTACTGTCTTATTTTTTTTTTTAGAAATTATGTGTATGTCATTTGGGAATTAAATTTTTTTTAAATGAGATATCATTACACACCGATTAGAATAGCTAAAATCCAAAAATGAACAGTACCAATTACTGACAAGGATATGGATATATAGGAACTCTTTTATCTATTGCTGGTAGAAATGCAAAATGGTATGGCCACTATGAAAGACAGTTTGGCCGCTTCTTACAAAGCCAAATACAGTCTTATTGTATGATCCAGCATTTGCGCTCCTAAGCATTTTCCCAAACAAGCTGAAAATTATGCCACAGAAAAATCTGTATACAAAAGTTTATAACAAAAACTGGAAGCATCCAGTATGTCCTTCAATAGGTGAGTGGATAAACTGTGGTACATGGAATATTATTCATTAATGAAAAGAAACACTCTATCAAGCCACAAAAAGACATGAAGGAAACCCAAATGCATCTTTCTTTGTAAAAGAAGCCAGTCTAAATGTACACTTCCATTTATTCAATACATGACATTCTGGAGATGGCAAAACTTCAAACATACTAAAAAGATCAGTGACTGGGGGAGCAGAGGCAGGGGGAATTGGGAAGAAGGAATGAAGAAGTGGAGCACGGGAATTTTTAGGACAGTAAAACTCTTCTGTGTGATACTTAAATGGTGGATACATGACATTATACATTGAACAACACAGAGTGAACCTTAAAGAAAACTATGCACTTTAGTTAATAATAATGTACCAACATTGGCTCATCACTTGTAACAAGTGTACCACACTAATGTAGGACATTAACAATGAGGAAACTGGAAAGAGAGAGAGGTAGGGGTCACATGGGAACTCTGTATTATCTGCTCACTTTTCTGTAAACCTAAAACTATTTACTAGCCTAACAATTTAAAAAAAAATTGACCAGTAGTGTATAATAAATGTGGCAAATTTACTCTCTTCTACATGAGATGTTACCATATTTTAAATATTTTTTGGCTTCATAGAAGCAAATGATCTCTCATTGACATTTTAATTTTCATCTTTTTAAATCCTAAGCATTATTTTTGTTGTTTGCACTTCTTTGGTGAGTTGTCTAAATCCTTTCACCATTTTTCTTTTGATATTTGAGATTTTATGGTCAATTTATATAAGCTCTTTACATTAAGAATATTAGTGCATCATTGTCTGCCTTTTGGGCAAGTGGTTTTCCTCAGTTTGCTATCTCTCCTTTAACGTCTTTTAGTTTTATTCACTATCAACAAATAAAAACTACAATTTTTTCTTTATGACTGTTTTCATATCAATTATGTTTAGATTGGATGGAAATTTGCATAATTTCATTTTGCTTATGGTTCCTCACTTTTCCTTTACCCCTTTAACTATATGGAGTTTATTTTGGTGCATACTATAAAATGAAAAAATAACCTCGCTTTTCTCCTCAAATACTTAAACATTTTAAACCAAATGTTTTCATTATAAACATAAATTCTTACTTTGTCCTTACTGTAAAAATATGTAACACTAATTGAAGATATATGATATACAGAAAAAAATTCTAGTGTTTTTCCTAGAATCTACATAAATGCATATTTGTAAAGACATACTTTGCTATCCAGATTAAGTAATTATTCAGTCAACAATTTGCATTTCACAATAACAATAATACTCTCCTCATAATCCAATGTAGCAAATAAAAATATCACTGTATTTTTATTTTATTACTATATTACTGTATTCCCATTTGCTGCTCTCTTCATATCAATGTTGACCGATATGAATACTTTGTCTAAATGTTCTGTAAAGGAATTGATTTGAACTTCTGCATATATTGACTTTTTAGTTACTATTATTCACTGAAACACAATACTATTAAATGCATTTAAAATACCATAAGAATGTTTTAGAACTTAATTTACCAGTACATTTGTTGCTACCAACATAATACAATTTCCAACCTACAGTACGCTATATTTACATGCCACATTTTACAAACCATCAAATCCATTAAGTTTAGGAAGAAAAAAAAACATAAACCACACATATCCTTAATTTTACTTTTCATGGTTCTTTATACTAGAACATTCTTGAAATTAACTTATAAAAGCTACAAAGCCATATCATAACTAAATTTAGCCAGTATCCCAGCATCCATGATTCACTGTTTTGTATTTGCCACTAAAGATGTTCTTCAAATAGCTAAACCATATTGTAGTAGTCACAAAGTCAGGCAAATATGATGCTTAACTATGACGTCCTTGAAAAATTATTCATCCCTTTAAATGGCATATCAAATAACTTTCTCCTATAAAAAGAGCTGCAAAAAAAGAAAAAAATTTATATTAAAAATGAGACTATAATCCTTAAAGGCAAGAAATATGTCCAAAAAGCTGAATTATTTTTTCATTAAAATTTCAAGCATATTCTTACAGGCAAAACCTACGAAAATGGATAAACCAATTATCTAAATTCAATTTGGCAGATGAGTATTTATTATATATATTAAGTACAGTGCTATAAATTGAGAATACAAATATAACTAAAATAACTTATATCCTGTTTCACTGCAAAGAAGATCTAAGGTAATCAAGACAGGTCCTTGTAGTCAAGTGGCTTATACTCTAGTAGAAGACATAAACTTAAATAATTACAAAAAAAGTAAAACAATTATATTCAAGTTACAGATGTACCCTTGTATGATGAGCAGATTACACAGAATGTGATGTCCAACAAGAGGGAAATGTTTAAATAAATTATTAAAACCACTTATTTCAATATTAATACATGTATTAGGAAAGTTTAAGAAAAAATTAACAATATCATAGAGAAATCCTTATGCCACAATGTTGGAACAAAATGGAAACTAAACTAAATATAAGATACATTACCAACAGCTTAAAAATTTTTTTTCCTTCTTTTTTTTTTATTTCGGCATATTATGGGGGTACAGATTTTAAGGTTTCAATAAATGCCCATTTCCCACCTCAAAATTTTTTTAATTATAGAAGAAAACTAGCCAAAAAAAAAAAAGCCCAGAATATTACCTCTGAGTGGTCACAAGTTTTTACTGTTTACTCTTTACATTTTCTGATTTTTTATAATGGCTATGTATTGTTCTTACAATAAGGAATATACCAAACTTCAAAAAAGACATTCATAATGTTTTCTGGCAAAGCCATTTAACAAAGAGCAAAGTCCTACCTGTCTACTGGGCAACACTGTAAAAGACCTCAAAATATAGTGGGAAAACTCCTCAAAATGTAGACTGGTAAGCAAGGCAAGCTTGACAGAGATTAAAGATCTCACTTTTTTAAACAACCTCAATCAGAAATTAAAACTGGTAAATACATTATTAAATGACATATATATCTATCTAAAACAGAGCCATGCCAGGGACCGTCTTCAGTTTACATTCTGATTAAAAGTACCTCAGATATTCAACAGGACATTTGAAATGTTCTATATATCTGTGCTATCAAGTATGGTAGCCACTAGTCACATGTGGCTATTGAGCACTTGAAATAAGGCTAGTGCAACTGAGGAACTAAATTTATGTTAACTAATTTAATTAACTTAGCCACAGGTAGCTAACCATATTGGTGAAAGTAGTGTTTGCATATATCCTAGGACAGCTCTCTTGAAAAGCTACCATATTGGTGAAAGTAGTGTTTGCATATATCCTAGGACAGCTCTCTTGAAAAGAAATATCCAATACCATTACCCTCAACTGGTAGCACTCAAAACTTGAGAAGTAGGTAAGTATTGTAAAAGCAAATGAGGAAAAAAAAAATGAGGGCTGTCCAGAAAGTATCCAGCCATTGTTAATATAACAAAAACAGTTTGTGTGACATTGATGTAACCTGGCAACCAAGGAAAGTGGACTATAATGCACATGCATGAACAGTGATGATTTCCCTGTACTAGTCAGTGGGACGCTAAACACATTCAGTAAAAACGTGTACTGGGTAGCCATCGCATTCAAAATGACTGAGCAAGTAGAGCGATGAATCTGCATCAAATTTTGCATTAAGCTTGAACATTCCTCCACAGAAACTACTTGAATGATTCTTAAGGCTTTCAGGACAATGCAATGCATGCAGCCCAAATAAAAGCGTGGCACAAATGCTTCAAAGAATGTGTTGATAGTGATCCGTGTTCTGGGAGGCCTGCAACAAGCAGAACACCTGAGAATGTTGAATGTATACGCGTTAGGTTAAGAGACTCTGGGAGAACTGTGTGAAGTCCGAAGGTGTCTACTTTGAAGGGGAATAAGGCGTCACTGTCCTATATACCATGTTTCTTGTTATCTTGCAACTTCTTCAATAAATGTCTCTACTTTTCATATTACATGGCTGGATAATTTCTGGACAGACCTCATATCTCCAATAACAAAGGTAGGCAGAAGGAAGGTGATGGGTAGTTCTTAGAGACCAAGAAAATTTGGAATTTATACATTTGTATATATAATATTACCAACTTTAAATATTTTTCCTTGCTAAATTTATATCCATATTTTGTCAATTACTAACAAGAAAAACCATGCCAGACTTATAGAATAATAAAGGTAGCATTAAGAATTTCTACAGCATAGGGAACATGTGAACAGCTGAGAATGGCAAAGTCTTCCACGGTATTTAATTTCCTGTACTCCAAAAAAGGAAAGACTCAACAAACTAAAAGGTTACATAAACAAGGGCTTATTCTCAGTAGTTCTGGCATTCTGTCTACCAGTGAACTTCTCTTTCAGGTATGCAGTCTTCATCTCACTTAAAAGATAACAGGTAGAACAGGTTCTGGAACACCCAGGCTTAAAAACATTTTACCATAACAGATTATAAAAATTAAATTTCTTTAAGAAGTAAACATTTTATGTGATTATGTATTTTAAGTAATTCTTGACTTGCTTAGGCCCGTAGGGTGTGATATATCTGGCCTATGACTGCTAATATGTCATTCCAGAATTAATGAGAGGGTTAAAACAAAATAAGTGAATGAAAATAAAAAGTGAATCAAAATTTCTCAATGAATTAGGGGACTTAGCCTAAGTCAAGCTATTTTCCTCAGATCATGAGTGCAGTAATTTAAAGCATTTATTTAAGCATTTATTTATTTATTTAAAGCAGTAATTTAAAGTAATGCATAAACTAAACCTTTAACTGACAAAGAATACTAGTGCATTAAGAGGCCAAAGCAAAGGCCAATTTGAGGCCTTCTTCAGACTGATATAACCCTCATCTGTGTTCTATTCCTTAAGGTCAAATTAACACTAGTCTAGAATTTATGGCGGTGTTCAATTTTGCAGGTTCAGGAGTTTTAACTTCTCCCAGGAATAATGAGGTACCAGAGAAATTATGCACACTAACTAAAAGACATATAACTTATGCCAATATATTAAGAAACCAAAGATATAAGTAGACTGGAACAATGAATTTAGTCACTTTTATAGAGCATCTCCTAAATAATTAATTTACCAACCAGAAGACATCTTAGAAATAAGGATTTAAAACACAGGAGTTAAAAAAACATGGCTTAGTGAAAAGAATATGTGATGGAATATGAACTCTACCATTGCTACCACTGAACTGTAAACTTAAAAGTGGTTGAGATGGTAAACTCCCTATTATGCACAATAATGTAAATAGAGGTTCAGAAAACACTGAAATTTTTAAATAAAAACATGTAATATATAAAAAGGACACAAAACAAAAAGCCAAGGATAAAAAATACCAGGTATAAAACAAAAAGTGCACTGAATGAGACTAACAGAAGGCTAGAATTTAGAGAAGACAAGGGAACCTAAAACATAGCAAAAGTAATTACCAAAATGAAATACAGAGGGGGGAAAAAGACAAAACGAATTAGTAAAAGAAAAGACTATCTGTAAGGTGTGGGACAACATGAAGCAACCTACTATATTAATATATGTAACTGGAGTCACCAGAAGAAAGAACAGAAAGAAAAATGTGAGGAAATAAGGGCTCAAAATTCTCCATAGTTGATGAAAACTAAAAACCATACAGATTAAGAAGCTCAACCAATGAGAAAAACAAGAAATATGAAGAAAACTACATACAGCAAGGCACATCATAATCACATTGACTAAAGCCAATCAGAAAAATAAACTCTTAAAAGAGCCACAGAAAAAAGGACACATTACGAACAGAGGCACAATACAAATCAGAAGACAACGGAGATCGGAACCGCCATCTCCCAGTAATTTACCAAAATGACCCACACAAAGAAAAGAGGTACCTGCTGTATGTTCTCTAGGACTTTTAGAAAACTGGGAGCTGTTCGTTTGGCCACATACATGCAAATGTAAAAGAAAGCTGATACTGGAGACATCATGGGGATGGACACTTTTCAAAAAGAAATGTTTCACAAATATTCCCCCAGCAAAAGTGGAAGAGTCTACAATGTTACACCTTGCATGCTACTGGCATTGCTCTGAACAATGTTAAGGCCAAAATTCTTACCAAGAAAGCATATGTATGTATGCACGTACTGAGTTTATTAAGCACTCTAAAAGCTTTTAGAAGGTAGCTTCCTAAAAACGTATGAAGGAAAATAATCAGAAAATGAAGGAAACCAAAGAGAAAGATACCTGGGTTCAACTGGAGAACCAGCTTGATCTACCCAGGAACCTGAGCTGCTATTCCCATGAATTCATGGCATTACAGCAGTTAAAACACACACACACACACACACACACACACACTCTCTCTCTCTCTCTCTCTCTATCTCTCTCTCTCCCTCTCTCTCTCTCTCTCTCTCTCACACACACACACACACACACACACACACACAAAACCTCTGGACTGTTTTAAAAAAAAGAATGGAGCAACACTATTAAAGTGCCAAAAGAAAAATGAAAAGTCAACCTAACCCAAAATAATCCTGGAAAGTAGGAATTGAAAACTATATTACAGACAGAAAAGTGACCAGTTTCTATTGTAGAAAGGAGGAAAGATCACAATGAAAACTCAATCAGAAGTTTTCATATATATATATCATTGTATGTTTTTAAAATATATGCAATTTTATAGCATTCCAGGTTTTAAAATGATAATTTTATAGCATTCCAGGTTTTAAAATGATAATTTTATAGCATTCCAGGTTTTAAAATTAGATATAAATGAATGTTTACAAACTGAATTGTGTCTCTCCCCCCCAAAAATTAACAAGTTGAAGTCTAGATCCCCAGTACCTCAAAATGTCACTGTATTTGGAAAGAGGATGGTTCGTTAGAGTAAGCCCTAATCCAATCTGACTGGTGTCCTTATAAGATTGCAACATAGAGAGACACCAGGGGTGTGGAAGCACAAAGAAAAGGCCATGTGAGGACACAGTGAGAAAGTGGCCATCTGCAAGCCAAGAGGAGAGACCTGAGAAAAAACCAAACCTGCCAACACCTTGATTTGAGACTTCCAGACTCTGGAACTGTGAGAAAATAAAATTTTTTTTTTTTTTTTTGAGACAGAGTCTCACTTTGTTGCCTAGGCTAGAGTGAGTGCCGTGGCGTCAGCCTCACTCACAGCAACCTCAAACTCCTGGGCTCAAGCGATCCTCTTGCCTCAGCCTCCCGAGTAGCTGGGACTCCAGGCATGCGCCACCATGCCCGGCTAATTTTTTCTATATATATTAGTTGGCCAATTAATTTCTTTCCATTTATAGTGGAGACTGGGTCTCGCTCTTGCTCAGGCTGGTTTCGAACTCTGACCTTGAGCAATCCGCCCGCCTCAGCCTCCCAGAGTGCTAGGATTACAGGCGTGAGCCACCACGCCCAGCTAAATTTCTGTTATTTAAGTCAAAAACAAAACAAAACAAAACAAAAAACCCTATCAACCTAGAATACTACATGCAGCAGAAATATCTTTCAAAAATCAAGGTGTTAACATCATAAATATATACACAATTTTTATTTGTTGGTTTGTAAAAAAGAGTAAATAAGGAAAAAAGTTGAATTTTATAAAAATCAAGGCATCACTACATAAAGAGTGTGTGAGCGTGTGTGTGTGTGTGTGTGTGTGTGTGTGTGTATGTATGTATAGAAACAGTAGCCATTTCAGTGTTTGAGGCTATTATTATCACCACTGTTACTGTCAAGTTCCTATTCCTTCACAACGCTTTAACAGTTCCAAAGCATGGTAACTACTACCTTTTCTTAATTCATGGTGTTCACTATCTGCTGCTCAAATAGCAAGTAAGGTACTATTTTATATTACTGTATTTATTTGCTCTTCATCCTTAATTTTCCACTGGACAATAAGCTTTATCTTCCCAAACTATACTTCTTAAAAGTACCTGGACCATGTCTCAAACATTATCTTATATGTGGTAGAAAGTTAAAATAAATATGCATATATATATAAACAAATAAAATTTGGCTAATTTTATTTTTATTGGATACCACAGTTTAAAGAGCTTCCTTCTCCTTTCCTGAGTTACATATTCCATTTCTTCCCTAACTTGGTCAAATGATCAGTGAACTATATACATCACACTAACACTAGTAGATTTTAAAGATACTGTAATTTCTTAATCACCTAAGCCTCTCCTTAATTTTGCTAACCAAAAATATATAAAAGATGGAAGTTTCTGTCACCTCCTTTATTTTAACGACATCATTACCATTTTTATTTGTATCCCAGACATACCGGGCCTATCACAAGACTTGAGGATACCTCAATTTCAATGTACCACTAAGCTATGCTGGAGTCTGACAGCAAACCAGTCTGAGAGGAAGAGTAACAGCAGCTCTCCTTATATTAATACTCTGTAGTAATTTGAGAGAGAATGTTGTTCATCACTAGCAATGAAAAAAAGTGCCAACAAAAAGGGAAAACTAAACATAAAAATCCAGGATTCAGATTGCAGCTTTACTATCTTAAGATTAAATAATCTGCAGAATTCCACACACATCCACATTCAAATGTTCTATACAAATCCTTAAAAGACATATAAATAAAAAGTGATCATTAAATAAGGTACTGTTCTTAATGAATCCATCATACTGTAGACCTTCAATAAGTGTGGATCACACAGTTAAATGCTCTCGCCACTTGAAAACGTGAAAAAAACAAACAGTACCCTTTCGAAAAAGAGTAAAGAAGATTAACCTGAACCTGAGAGGATATCTTAGGGTGAACAAGTTGAACAACTAACTGCTGGTTTAACAAATATTCTGAAATTTGAAACCGTTTTAATGTTAAAACATTTAATATTATTAATTACTTTTCTAAGATATCCATCCAGCTTGTCCAAAAATAATAGCTACCAATTTCTTATACTTGAGGTTTTACCTTAGAAAATAAGAATGATAATGAGAAAAAGAACACAATCTTAGAAATCTAAAGATGCTGATTCTCATATAGCTACATTACACTGGACAAATTATTTAACCTCTCCAAACCTCAGTTTCCTGTTCATTCATAAAAATATGAATAACATCTGCCCTACATATTTCACAGATTAAGACAGCGAATGCTCAATACAACATTAAACCTAAAAGACAGTAAATCTTTTAGCTACAGAATGTGTAAACCTTTATTGAAAGAACTGGGTAAGAGAATATACTGTTAGATGTATGCTACTCAGACTTTTTAACTTTAATATAACTTTAATCCTGACAGGTAATACATTTCTCATTATGTTTGCAAAAAGTATGTAACTCTATTCTACCCGAAAGGGGTCATACTTTTTTAGAAATGTTTTAAACCATATCTGAATTCTTTAAGTATTTCCAAGTATAGGATATTTTGAAAGAGTATGATGTTTTCTTTTAAGACTTTATTTTTTTAGATCAGTTTTAGGTTCACAGCAAAACTGAAATGTACAGAGATGTCCCGTATATCGCCTCCCCGCTTATCAACATCCCCTACCAGAATATTTGTTACAACTTATAAACCTGCTACACTGACCCATCATTACCACCCAAAGTCCACAGTGCACAGTAGGATTCACTTAAATGTTGCACATCCTATGGGTTCAGACAAATGTATAATGTCATATATTCCATATATTCTATTATATGGCATATATAGTATTTTCACTGCCCTGAAAATCTTCTGTGCTTCACCTGTTCAACCCTCTCTCCCCTCTAATAATCACCAATGTTTCTTGTTTCCTTACTGTTGTCTTTGTCCAAAACATCACATAGTTGTAATCATACTCTTACTGTACAATCCAGCATCGCACTCCTTGGTATTAACCCAAAGGAGTTAAAAACTTATGTCACACAAAAAACTACACACAGATGTTTATAGCAGCTTTATTCATAACTGCCAAAACTTGGAAGAAACCAATGTCTTTCAGCAGGTAAATGGATAAATAAAATAAACTATGGTACATCCAGACAATGGTATACTATTCAACATTTTTTAAAAATGAGCTATCAAGCCATGAAAAGACATGGAGGAAACTTAAATGCATATTACCAAGTAAAAGAAGAAAATCTAAAAAGCATGTTATTTTTATGCCACTGGAAAAACCAAACAGAAATTTAATGAATTAGTAAAGCATTTCAGAACAGTGTCTGGAACATAGTAAGAAATACATACCTTGCTAATATTATTATTATTATTATTATTATTGACAAGAACTTTAATGGTATGTCATAAAAACTTCTACTCAATGTGATAGGATTCAAGTACTTATCATTAAAATATCTATTAAAATGTCTATCACTTAAAATATCTATCCATTTTCTCTAGTTTAAAGAAGTTTTATGTTCAGCATCTTCATTACCATTTTTCCATTAGCCATCTATTTTATCCACATTTTTCATAACAGAAATGTTCACAAGAAGCATTAGTTCATATTAGCCATTTCTCCTTGAAATACATCTCTAAGGAAATCCTCTTTGAATTCTATTAATATAAACCAACTGTCCATTATAATTAAAAACATAAATAGGTCACTTTCTGAAAGACATTACTGTAAATACAGTTGACCCTTAAACTCCAAGAGTTCACTTATAGGCAGATTTTGTTTCAATAAATACAGTCGACTCTCTGTATCAGCGAGTTCCACATCTACAACCAGACGAAACCCACAGATACCAAGGGCCTACTTTCTGGATCCACAGGTTCCACAGGGCCAACTGCAAAAATGAGCATGCATAGATTTTGGTACCCACGTAGGTTCTGGAACCAATCCCCCTTAGATATTGAGGGATGACCGTACATATTTGTCTTTTCCTTCCAGAATCTGACTTCAAATCAAAGTAAGTACAATAGCTACAGAAGTTTTTCCACACACTGCGTAACAGTGATATTTGGGGAGTCTGCATTTTTATTTTAAGCAGAGGGATCTACATGTCTTAAAATATATATATATCCTTAAGGATGGTAAGAAAAACTGTAGCTTTCAAGTAAGTTATTTAATATGGGTGGATCTGGGAGAAGGAAGAGAGTAAGTGACAACAGATAGGGCTGGAAAATTCAACAGAAATTAGATCATGAACAATTTTGTGGGAAATTACTAGAATTTTTAACTTTTCCCTGAATGAATGGGAAATTAGCCATTTAAGTACTTTAAGTTAGAGAGTAACATGGTAAGATTTGCATTTTATAATAAGTAATCTCAGCTGGAGAGGAGAAAATGGATAGGACTAGAAAAGCTGGAGGAAAGAACACTGGGGAAGAGAATATCATAATAATCTAGAAATAGTATGACAGTCACTTGAAGTAGGGAAGTAGCAGGAGGTGGGAGAGAAGTGAATAATTTTTAGGAGGTTACACTGACAGGAAGGATCCAGTGAGTGAATGTGAGGTCAAGGATAACAATAGACACCCAGATTTTGGGTTTGATCCAAGCTAGATGGATAGTGGAAACTGGGTCTAAGATCACAAAAAAATGAAGCAGATTTGGAAGCAAAGGGGGAAAAAGAATATAGCTGTAGATATGCTGATCTTTAAGTGTCCACAGTACATCCAAGTGGAGATCCCTAGCAAGTAGCTGGATGTGTGAGCCTGAAGCTCAGAGGCAAGCTTTCAGATGGACAAAATGGAAGTCATCAATATACAAATGATAAAGTCCTAGAAAAAGATACAAAACCAATAAGGCAGCAAATGCATTAACAAACAAAAACAAGTGAGGAATGTTCCCATTTAGCAGAGGAAGAGGAGGTAGCAAAGAAGCCTGAGGAGAAACAGCTAGAGATGCTCTGTGTACTGTCACAGAAGCCAATTTGAGAAGTGTCAAGTACTTCTTTCCGAACATTCTACCAGATGACGGTTTTAGCAGCAAGGAAGTCCAGATGATCTTGGAGCAAGCAGTTCTAGTGAGTGATGGGAGAAAAACATAATACATTGTATTGAGGAGTGAATAAAATGTGAGACAAAAGAGAAGTAGACAAGTTTGGGGCTTTCTTTTGCTGGTGAGGCGATGCAGAAGCTAGAAAGAATTGAGATCTCTTTCCTGGGGTATTTTGGTTTGTTTTTGTGAGACATTTGAATATATTTATTAGCAAGATAAGAGTCAGAATTAAGTGAGAGATTAAAGACTAAGAGTTAACCAGTAGGAAGGAAAGAATGAGACCAGAGCACATTTGGAGAATCAGCATGATGGACTCATCCACTGAAAAAGGAAAGGAAGAACAAATGGTATAGAGGAGGCAGACAGGTGAGTCAAGCAACAGGAAATCTAAGAGATCTCCTTTTGATAGCTTCTATTTTCTTTCCCACAAGTAGGAAGACCATCTGGAAGACACTTTGTGTTTTTTTTTTGTTTTTGTTTTTGTTTTTATCTGCCCAATTTGTCCTGGATGGAAGACACTTTGTTTCTTAAGTGTAAAGGAAGAAAAGAATGTTTAAAATAGCCCCTATGGGGAATGAAAGAACTGTCCTGCAGACCTGATAGCTCCTTCAGGGACTAGAGATCATGAATTTGCAGTACCATTAATGTTGGGTAATTGTGTGATTTTTATTCATCATCTCTTGTGTAGGCCAAAGAGACAAACTGATCTAGAACCTAGGTTTTGCCAGATGCATATGATGGAAATTCATCAGGACAAGGAAACTGAGAATTCTAGCAAGAGGTTTGAAGTGACAGACAATGGATTCTTGCCTGCTTGTAAAGAAGGCATTTAGAGATGTCAAGGAACTGCAAATCTCAAGTGTCAATGAATAGATTTTGTGAAAAGATAGTGATTAGAGTCAGAACTAGGAGCAGGATGTTTTAAATTTATGATTTCAAAGGTAAAGCTGATTTCAATTAATGATGTCCAGAGTAGCTCCTTAGGATTAAGTGAATGAATTAAGTGGAAAAGAAAGACCCCTAGAGATGATGAAATTAGGAAACTGTAAAGCCAAGGCCCTGGGCAATCTGTTCACATTAACACTAAATTCACCTGGAATAGGGCATGACCTTGTGTGTGGAAAGACTATAAGGCCGATGCCTACATCTTCAACGAGTAAAAGGATAAGGCCAAGAAAGAGGTCAGCAGGTAATACCCAGGAAGACAGGCAGAAGATGTATATCCCCACTACACTGGATTTAGCTGTAATTTTAACAGGAAGGTTTTACAGCAATGCCAGTGCCTTTCTTATGCTGAGATGTAGGGAGTAAAAGAAGACACAAGTTCTTCTAGAGAGCTTCCCCTCAGGGAAAGGTGTTAACTAAAGCAAAGATAAAAGTAACTTTTGGTAAAGAATTTGAAGATGTAAGTGAATATGTTAACCTTAGAACAAGGGAGAGAAATGTTTCAAAAGGATAGGAAGAACAAGTGGAGGAACAAGAATGATAAGAAAGCTTATACTTTTATCTTGAGCACGAAAAGGCAACCCTGAAATGAGGCTTGGTGGGGAGCTTCTTCATGAGAAAGTAGCTCTGAGGACAGGTCCCAAGAGTTCTCTGGAAGAGAAGACATCAGGCCTCTCAAGAATCATCCAGTGTCTGGAATAACTGCAATTAGAAGAGAATCTGTTTCTAGTATGTAAGAAGATTCAGACCTCTTTGGAAGGAGCCAAATGAATGGAATGAACTGTGTTGGTTTAAAGCTCCATGATAAAACAATCAAGCAAAAACCTCAATGGTCAGGCTTGGTCTGTAAAAACTGAGAGAAACTCACCATGTATCACAGATTGTAAAAATAAACAACTGTCCTTGACTGTAAGTACCTTCCAGTTTGGAGTTCTGCTATGTTTCACAACACCTAGTAGAGTGTGATAAAGAAATAAAAACATCTCATTAACCAAACAAGACATTCCTCAGTCCTTTCCCCTTTAGACCTAGTTTGTAAAATGAAGGAGTTGAACTAGGACCAGTAGCATTAACAACCTTCACACTCAAAACAGAAGGAAAGCAGCAAACCTTAGGAGCAGACCCTTAATTGAGAATCAGACTAACCATTCAATGAAGTTTCCTAAACATATAGTAAGAGCTATAGGCACCATGCTAGATAGTGAGAAGAGACATAAATACCACATGATCACAACCCTCGAGAGGAATCCCTGGTCTAGTATATAATATAAACAGATAAGTAAATAATCATAATACAGGAGCTGGGAGTGGTGAGCCATACCTGTAATCCTAGCACTTCGGGAGGCTGAGGCAGGAGAATCACTTAAGGCTAGGAGACTAGCCTGGCAACAACATAGCCCTGCCTCTACAAAAAGTTAAAAATAAAAAAGTTAGCCAGGCTTGGTGGCACACGCCTGTAGTCCTAGCTACTCTGGAGGCTGAAGCAGGAGAATCACTGAGCCCAGGCATCTGAGGTTACAGTGAGCTATGATAGTGCCACTGCACTCCAGCCTGGTGACAGTAGGAGACTCTGCCTCTAAAAAAATAAAAAAATAATAAGATAGCAACTGTAATACAATATGATTATAATTGCTTACAACACAGGTATATACAAAGTACTATGTAAGTAAACTGAGAGAAGGAAACTGCCTGGAGTGGAAAGAAGGAGTAGGAATGAGAGATCTCACAGAGAAGATAATTTAAGGTGGGTCTTAAAGTAAGGATTAAAATCCAAGAAAGACTAATAATAGGTTATTGTTAGTACCTAACAACAAGTACTCAATCTCATTAGTAGTCAAATATTGAAATGCACATAAAAAAGTAAAGGGATATACTGGCTTTTTTTCATCTATCAGATTGGCAAATGATGTAAAAGGCTAATAATATTCAGCCTACCAAAATGTGAAACTACGTGTATTCTCATCACTACTGGGAGAGTTCAATTTTGCTAAAACCTTTTTTAAAAATAGAGAATATTTTGGAATTCTAAAATGTGTATATATACCCTTTAACAATTTTTATTTCTAGAAATCTATAAAAATATTCATATATGCAAAAATATTTATAATTATGTTCACAGAGCAATGTTTATAACAGAAAGAAAAAAATAACCTAAATGTCTATCAATATTGAAATAGTAAAATAAATTATGGCAAATCCAGATAATGGAGTACTCCACAGCACTTTAAAAAAACTAGAAAAATTATAAATTCTGACCAGAAAATCTCCAAACTAAATGAAAATTGGGATACAGAAAAATAGATATGGTATAGCTACATACAAGTAGTCATATATTTTTATATGCATGAAAAACAGGAAAATGATACATTGTTATATGGACAGAAAAAAAGGAGTGTTACAGTGATGTTTTATAAAGTAGTTGCCTCAGAAGACTGAGATCAAGGAGAAAGGGCTAACAAGAGAACTTATATTTTATATTCACTTCAGTAATTTTTAATTTTTACAATAGGTATATATTACTTTTATAATTAAAAAAATGAAGTTTGTTTTGTTTGGTTTGATAAGCTGATAAAGGAGAGAGGGAGAATGAGCACTCTAGGCAGAGATAAAGGCAAAGAGTATAAAAGAACATAATTCAGATTATCAGTGAAAAGAAAATTGCCTTCATCCCCTGGTCCTGCTCACTCCCTTCCCTTCCACATCAGAGGAGGAGAAGCTTCCATTCCCAATACCCATGTCTCTGAGCCATAAACCCCACCAAGATTTTGCCCTACTATCCAGGTCATAAAGGCCCATCTAAAATCCCAATGCACCTAACTATGCCAGTGAATTAAAAAATCAAAAATGCCAACTAATTTTAATTTACTGATTTAATACAGAGAAAACCTAATATGTGCCAGCTAACATGCTACCTTTTTGGGAAAAAACAGGCTAATATCAGGAGACTTTCTGTATACACATATTATTTTTTGGTAGACATTGAACAGAGGCTATTTTACACATAGTTCTTTAACTGTCTGTAAAAAGCTAACACTGCACAGTTTACAGAACACGAGCACATACAATTAGCTTCTCACTAAATTTAATCTTCACAACTCCTTAAGGATGGCAGATAGTTTTATAAATTACTCACAATCAGGAAGATAATCAGTAGAACATCTAATTAATTAATATCAGTCTTCTGACTACAAATCCAATGTCTTATACTACTCTGCTTCTCTTTTAAAAATCCATTTGAAAATGTTTTAAAAATCAAGTAATTTGCCTTCATTTCTCTCATCTTCACTATCTTAGGAAAAAAGAAAGACTCTTAAGGGAAAAAAAACTCATTTTTATTTTCATATGTTAATACAGGTTAAACAGGGATCCACTTTTGAACTTACTTTAGTGGAATTTCACTAATAGAAAATTATTTGAAATAAGCCATTGTTCAGAGTTTGAAACTTTTATTTCACAGATTTGTTATAACTAGAATCAAACTGAATAATTCTGTTTATAATAAGGGGGGGGAAGAAGACAAAAACACTATCCTAGGAACTGACATTCTCTATATCATTCTGAAAAACAAAATTTCCCTATGCTAAAACTTATAACAATCAGCTCTCCCCCAAAAATCAGTTACTTCTTAAAAATTTATTCAGTGTTTTGTTTTATGACTTCCCTCAGGAGGAAATTTCATAAGCCAATTTTGTACTAGAGTTTCCTTTTATTAGTTCTAAATTTAGTTTTATTTGTATCATCTGTTGTTCTATTATGGGAATGTCTTAAATATGGAAAACAATCTGTTTTCTGGAATGTCTTCAAAATTTATAACTTTACAGCCTCCCCTTTTTCACAAAAATATATACTTGTTTTGCAAAACAATCAGTAAAATCCTTTCCGTAAATTTTCTCATTGTTTTATAATGTAACTCCTTGCTTTTGTAATTAAATTCTTCTTTAACTTCAACACCAACCTTGACAAAAGATATTCATACTCTAATTTTAAATGCTGCAATAATGAGATATATTTCATTTAAGCTATAGCAAGAAATAATGTCTGGGAATATTTTTAGCATGAACATGTCATAACTGAATCATGAAGTCTCAAATTAAATTGCATTTTTCCAAATACTTAGAAATACTGGAGCATCTTGTATAAAGCTGAAGTATTACAGGACTAGGAATTCTCATCAGCAGACTATAAAATATTTCCAATTAGAAATAAATTAGAAATATTTTACAGTCCAATTAGAAATATTTTACAGTCTGCTGATGAGACTGTAACACTTCTCACATGAAAATGAGAAGTGTTACATTCCAATGAAAATGTTCACTTTTCATTGAACACTTCCAATGAAAATGTTCATAAATGACCCATAACAAACTTCTAAAGATAATTGCAAAAATAAGTTAGTGAAAGAAGGGTCACCAATTTCAGACTTATTTCACATTTCTAATATCCTATTCAGCAATTATTTAGAAAGGATAAATACATTTTAAGAGATAAAATGTCATAAATCTTTTGAATTTTAAAGATCCTTTTATTATGTGTCATCCAAGAGCCTCATAAAAATTAATTGTGCCACGGCCACAAGTATATGCAGTTTTATTAGCCGGGATATAAAAAAGAAATCTACAAACTGAATTACTAAAGATTTCAAATACTGAAAAAGATAAAAATCACAACTGTCATTCCTCTAAAAGCTATAACTATTATCTCAAAAATCAATAAATGCAAAATTTAATTTTCAGGCCTGGCATGGTGGCTCACACCTGTAATCCTAGCACTCTGGGAGGCCGAGGCAGGCGGATTGTTCAAGGTCAGGAGTTCGAAACCAGCCTGAGCAAGAGCGAGACCACGTCTCTAGTATAAATAGAAATAAATTAATTGGCCAACTAATATATATAGAAAAAAATTAGCCGGGCATAGTGGTGCATGCCTGTAGTCCCAGCTACTTGGGAGGCTGAGGCAGCAGGATTGCTTGAGCCCAGGAGTTTGAGGTTGCTATGAGCTAGGCTGACGCTATAGCACTCACTCTAGCCTGGGCAACAAAGCGAGATTCTGTCTCAAAAAAATAAATAAATAAACAAACAAACAAATAAAATTTAATTTTCAAATATCTGACATATGTAAATATCCCTTAACCATCAAAAATAAAAGAGCCATACATCAGGAAATCTGATATACATGTACTTCCAAGAAAGAAAAATATGAACTCCATATCCACTGCCCATGAATCCCCTGGTGTTCTCTAATTTTAAATTATATGAAGAGAAATAATTGCAAAGAATGCATTTTTAAAAATCTAAACGGTAACATATTCATGACTATTTCTTAATGTAACCAGTAACTTGAAAGCTGCTTTGAAAATGAATTTTCAAAATAATTTTAAAATAAGGGTTTTAAATATTTTACATTTTATTTTTTGCTCACTTTTAAGGAAACTACAAAATAATTTTTGAATGATCCTATTATTTTTTAAATACAGGCACAATCACAGGATAGACATATACTATACTGCTTTAGGTGTTATGCTCTGAAGGACCACACGTTCAATTCTAAATTTCTAGTGAAAATTTTCTTCCTGAATTAAATCAACTCCAGTGACTAAACAGATTGTCACTATTTTTCTTATTGCCATTTACTAAATGTGAAACATTAAAATTATACATTTCTATATTTATTTCTCATAGAAGGGTAAGATGTAATGATAAAATTTCTATATTGAAATTTTATTACATATATTTAACAAATTTTTTTTTCATTTCTATATTAATGCTTCTTATCTGATCCTCTCACAGAAAAGCTCAGCAAATTAAGTTTCCTTCTAAAAAAAATTTTTAAGCCTTTTTCTGATTCCTGTGGAAACCTAAAAGACATAAAATGTGATGATCCTACAATATTTCAGAAAATCTGGCATCCCTCAATATTTCAGCCTTTCAACATATACAATTCTATGTCCCAAAAAGATCTCAGGCATTTATTTGTTTTTTTCACTTACTAGAAGCAGCAACAGTTACAGGGTTTTTAAACTGTGACCTGCAGATTACCTGCATCAGAATCACCTGAGATCTCCTAGCCCCACAGAAGATCATCTAAATCAGAAGATCTGACACCACTTCCACCAAGCACCCTAAGCATAATTCTGGCTTACATCTGATTTTCAGGCTTTATGCAAGCCTCAGTGCACCACAAAGTTAAGGGAACAAAAAAGTAAATAAATAAATACTCTCCTTTTCTCAGATATAGCTGGACCCAATGGCCACCTCTCCCAATCTTTAAATTACAACACTGCACTCCTTAGCTCAGTGGGTCCCAAATTTTCCTGTGTATAAGAATCACCTAGGGAACGTTTAACGCCCCCCCCCCCAAGTCATACCATGTACCAATTATATTAGAATGTCTGGGGGGTGGAAGCCAGGCATCAATATTTCTAAAGATCACTGGTGACATATATATATAGCAAAGTTTGGAAACCACTGTCTTAGCTATTAGCTTTAGCAGATATGTATCAGAAAAATCTTAACTTAAAATGATCTGGAAGAGCCAGGAAAAAAAATTTATCAGTGTTAAACTATTTTTAAAACTTCCAGACATGTATATATTTCTATATTTTAAGCCCAGTAGGAACATTTTTTCAATGCATTTTTTTTTTTTTTTTTTTTTTTTTGAGACAGAGTCTCGCTTTGTTGTCCAGGCTAGAGTGAGTGCCGTGGCGTCAGCCTAGCTCACAGCAACCTCAGACTCCTGGGCTCAAGTGATCCTTCTGCCTCAGCCTCCCGAGTAGCTGGGACTACAGGCATGCACCACCATGCCCGGCTAATTTTTTCTATATATATCAGTTGGCCAATTGATTTCTTTCTATTTATAGTAGAGACGGGGTCTCGCTCTTGCTCAGGCTGGTTTTGAACTCCTGACCTTGAGCAATCCGCCCGCCTCGGCCTCCCAAGAGCTAGGATTACAGGCGTGAGCCACAGCGCCCGGCCTTCAATGCATTTATTATAGTAAATCTTCTTTAAGATTACTGTTGAAAAAAATATAAGACAAAAATTTGTTTCACACTGAATGTAATGTAACTAACATAGGATCATACCATGTACCTAAAGTTTGAGGGAAAGGTTCATCATTATTTCATTTGCACATTCAATGCGTGGTTATATTTTGAGAAATTATATCATTAAGAAGCCCATGCAAAAATTCAAAGTTCATATTTAGATACTTAAAAGCAAATCCAAATATTAGTTAACTCCAAATCAATTTTATTCTACATTTATAATAGTTGCAATATTGGTATTTTACATTATCTCTTTCCCCAATTTCTTACTTGCTATGTTGTTTCTCTGAAAGAAAATCATAACTTTGATCTCTTTTCCTCTAATCTTTACTAATTCTATGGATGCTGATGGCATGGCCTGTTAGCAGCACTTGGTGAAATCTAATGATACACAAGGAAAAATTTTTTAAATCTTTATTCTTTGAACAGATGCAAAATCGTCAATCATAACACACTGTTTCAACCATTCGACTTCAACTTTACTCACTATATAAAACACGAAAAATATGGCCCTATATATTTAAATGTGTAAGAGCCCAAAGTGCCACAAACTGTAACACTATTAAGTTAATCTCAAGAGTGAAATATTTTTCAAAACAGTATTAGTATTTTCACATTAAATACTTTTACAGAGATTTCAACATACAAAAACACATTTTTACTCAATCTTACAGACATCAAAGGTCAACTGTGTTAATGTACTTTCCTTTTAGAAAAATAATTATCACTACAACCAACTTTTTAAATTTATCTTTAATATATTAGAGAAGCATCTTAAATACTGAAATAATTCTATTCTAAAATTTTCCTTCACTGCTCAAAAAAAAGTCCCACAGGTAGGTATCTTTAATAAAAATTCAAAATAATTAGAATGATCTAAACTAAGGCTAAAGGGAAAACTGTAATTTCAATACACATATTTCGAGAATGACTTCTAGAGGAATCATACTTAAATACAAGGGAAAACAGTAAGATCAAAACCTGATACTGAATGCATACATTAGCAGCTACTTTTACATCTGAAAAGGACACTGTATCTTGGATAATATGCAAGAAGGCTCTGATCTGTATATATTTTGTGTTCTAACACTGGAATTGGCCTGTGGCATAATAAATAAAACTCCTTTACCAGTTGATTACCATGTTATCTTTTTGCACAAAAACAAAAAAACAATTTAAATATACTGATTCAACACATTCATGGCACATCAGCAAAAATCAAAAGAATAAACAAAATTAACAGACAAATAAAATGGTAGTCAACATCATTTGTCATTAGTAAAATGCACTACAATGGCTATAATCACAAAGACATAGTACCAAGTGTTCTGTGCAGATATGGAGAAACTGAAACCTCATTCATTGCTGGTGGGAATGTAAAATGGCAGGGCTACTTTGGAAAACAGCAGGCAGTTTCTCAAAAGTAAACTTACCATATAACCCTGCAATCTCACACCCTGGAATCTACCCAAGAGAAATGAAAATATATGTCCTCACATACGATGCTTTCATAAACAAAATGTCCCACATGTATGGAATAATACATAGAATATTATTCAGCAAATAAAAAAGAACATAATGCTGATAAATGCTAAAACACAGATGAACCTTAAAAACATTATGCTTGGTAAAAGAAGCCACATATAAATGACTGCATATTGTATGATTACATTTATAAGGAATTTACAGAAAAAAAATTTATAGACACAGAAAGCAGATCAGTGGTTGCCTGGGGTTGGGAGTCAGGACTGGCTGCAAATAGGCACAAGGGAATTTTAGGGGGTTAAGGAAAATGGAATTGTGGTGATGGTTACACAACCCTATACATTTACTGAAAATCATTAAATGTACACTTACAATGGGTGAACTTTATGAAATGTAAAATATAACATAAATCAGTTGAAAATAAAAATAATTAGCAAAGCTAATCAACAATGATACCGGATTATTTCAACACCTGTTGTCTCTCAACTGCCAGACTTATTTCAGAGCTGATTCTAAGAGCAAATAAGAGATGGAAACATGCCTCCTTGTCAATTGCACTACATATGCAAGCTATATTTATTTATTCAACCAATAATTATCAGAACTTACTACAAGCAAGATACTATGTATTATTCTTTGTCTGCTAAATAAACACCACCAGTAGCTGCAGAAGAAAAACTATCATAACTCTAAATTACCCTTCCTGTTTTAAACATGGTGCAAAGACAACACGAAAAATTAAGCATTTGCATCTATTAGAAAAACCACTATTACAAACATTAAACAGTTTAAAGCCAGATAAAGATGTTAGTAATCTGGCTGGGCTCAGTGGCTCATGCCTGTAATCCTGGCACTTTGGGGGGCTGAGACAGGAGGATGGCTTGAGGCCAGGAGTTCAAAATCAACCTGAGCAACATAGCAAGACCCTGTCGCTACCATAATAGAAAAATTAGTTAGGCTAATGCAGCAGCGCATGCCTGTAGTCCCAGGGAAGGCTGAGGGAGGAGGAGGATCCTTTCAGCCCAGGAGTTTGAGGTTGCAGTGAGCTATGATGATGTCACTGCACTCTAGCCAGAGTAACAGCGTGAGATCCTGTCTTAAAAAAAAAAAAAGTTAGCTGCCTGTAATCCTAGCTCTCTGGGAGGCCGAGGCGGGCAGATTGCTCAAGGTCAGGAGTTTGAAACCAGCCTGAGCAAGAGCGAGACCCCGTCTCTACTATAAATAGAAAGAAATTAATTGGCCAACTAATATATACAAAAAATTAGCCGGGCATGGTGGCACATGCCTGTAGTCCCAGCTACTTGGGAGGCTGAGGCAGGAGGATCCCTTGAGCCCAGTAGTTTGAGGTTGCTGTGAGCTAGGCTGACGCCACGGCACTCACTCTAGCCTGGGTAACAAAGCGAGACTCTGCCTCAAAAAAAAAAAAAAAAAAAAAAAAAGTTAGTAATCAGAATGCTTGATAATATCTAAAGATTATTCATTCACAACAGTCATTCATCACAACAAATGTAATGACACTTGATTCTTAATCAAAATCTCTCATGTCCTTTAACTTTGTTTTTAATGGTAATAAATACTGCCTTATTACTAATAAATAGCCAATATGTCATTTTAAAGGATTTCACCACGTGAACACAGCGCCAGCATTTCTTATGCCCTTATTCATGAAGTGCTGTTTCAATAACAGGCATACCTAGGTACATAAGAAGTGGAAGTGTTTAACCAGAAAAAAACATTACACGGGGCAGGAGGAACGAGAATAAATGATACATATTAATGTTAAAGGTTGTTCAGCCCACACTTGGTATCTTTCTTCACCAAAAAGACTGAATAAAATTAGCTTAAATCCTTTCCAAGACAAACTTTCAGCACAATCTAGAAAATATCCCAATCACAATTCACTTTTCCTATATGACCTAATATTCTACTTCTAAACCTGTCCTCCCTAAATATACAAATGTTTACTTTCCTTCCTATGGCTAGATAAGAACACATATCAAAATGTTTATGTGGGGAATACTTTAATACCTCTTCAAGTAGGGATATATTTCCACAGGTTATCATTCCTGATGTTTAAAAAAAACAATTGTTACTACAGTCAACAAATATTTACAGAACACAACAAAAACAACAAAGATCCATGCTCTATAAGAGCTTGTATTCTGTGCATTAAGTAAAAAACTCAAAAGTCAAGAAATATATTAGAAGACAACAGTGTATTAAGCATTCCTGAACACAAGCATCTAGATAATTAAGATAATACCAAGGCTTCTCTGGCCTCTTCCTATCTAAAGTATCTCTGGAGAAGGCTCTGCTATTCATTTCCATGGCACAAAAAACAACCTCAATAATGAAATCTTAGAAATTAGTTCCAAGTCTATAAAGTAAAATTTCTATCACTTGCTTTATAGCTAAAGAAGTCTGAAACTCTTTTAGAGAATACAGAAAATTGAATAATGAATACAAAGTGGTCAATCAACTATAACAAAAAAATTATAAAGCACTTTAGATATGTGAACAAACAACCCATACCTTACCAAACAAGGCAACAAACCATAAAATCATTCTTGGACTTAGACCCATTCCACAAAAGATTACCAACAATGAACCAAAAATGAATCCTAATATTTCCCTTTGTCACACACACAGTGCAATGCCAACTGTTGTGACCCAAATGCTTTCCAAGGAGTGAAGGTCATTTGGGGAAGCAAAATTTATGAGTATATCCATACAATTTAATCATACTTTTAAAGGAAAAGTATAGATGAGAGAAAAGGAGAATGACTCCAATCAAGGACAAAGTGAGGCCCGTTTTAGTGGAGTCCCCAAATGCACTGTGATTTCATGTGAATTTAAATAATATTAAGTTTCATATAATAAACTAGCCCACCAATGGAAAATGTTCCTTTGCATAACTTTTAAAAGCTATAATAAGTTGCACTGAGTCATCCACATTCTCTTTATCAGTAACCCTTATCACTAACAGCCCATATATATTTTTTTAAATGTCAGCACAGATTAGCATTTTAAGTATACTTGTAGAGTAATATTTCCATGAAGAAACTTAAGAGGCCCAAATAGAGATCAAATCTATAATCATGACCCTCTCTCACCCCAACGACCACTCTCCAAATAGAAAGTATAATGTAGAAATATAATAAACAGAGACTCCCAACTAATATTTTGGGAATTCTAATGCTTAGAAAAGTCTCCTGATAAGATTTTTGTACCCCTACTTCATTCTTTCCATCAGAATTCCAAATGGAATCAAAATATCAATAAAAATACAGCCATAAGAGTACAAAAAGTCAGCTATATGACATTATTATTTTGGTCATGAAGAATTCCCTAATCATGAAATCATTTCTAAGCCAGAAATCACTTTACAGTGAAAAGATAAATTTGACTACATAAAACCAATAACTGTAATAAAACAATGACAAGCACATATATAGTGTAATGTTTGTAATTTTTTTTAGATATATACACCAAAATGTTAAAGAGTGGTTATCTCTGAGGGGGCAGGTGGGAAGGGAGACTGCAGATAAGTAAGTGCTACTAGCATTTAAACTTTTTTATATTTCCTAAATTTCTATAATAAAAATATATTATTTTTGTAATTTAAAAAGTGGGAAATCTTTCTTCACTTCAAAAAATAAAATATATGTTTCCCTTTCTCAGTCATGGTTGGCTGCCCATTTCCTTCAGGTACAGATAAAACTAAAAAGAAATGACTTTTGAACAGAGCTTGGGTTAAACAAAACCAAACTGAGGATTTGATGTAGTTGGTAATGTGGTAGAAATGCAAATAAAAAGTTCACCTATCAGTAAATTGATCTTTAAAAAAGATGCCAAAGTAATCTAATGAGAAAAGAAAGAAAAATAGTTTTGTTTTGTTTTTTAACAGTTATGATAGTCTGTCTGGACAGTGACATGGAAAAAAAATTGACCTCAATCCCTAACTCACACCACACATTAAATGTGGCTTAAAATGTATTCTAGACCTAAATGTAAAAGTCGAACCATAGAGCTTCTGGAAGAAAACGAAGGAGAATATCATTTTGACCAGTGGATAGGCTTGGGCAATTACTTGGGCAGAAAAAGCAGTAACCATAAAAAATTCTTATTAAAAAAACAGAAATTGGCCAGGTGCACTGACTCTAGCCTGTTCCTAGCACTCTGAGCTGAGGCAGGAAGATCGTTTGAGCTCAGAAGACCAGCCTGAGCAAGAGCAAGACCCATCTCTACTAAATATAGAAAAATTAAGCTGACATGGTGGTGCACGTCTGTAGTCCCAGCTACTCAGGAGGCTAAGGCAGGAGGATCACTTGAGACCACGAGTTTGAGGTTGCTGTCAGCTAGCTGATGCCAAGGTACAAGCCTAGAGAACAGAGTAAGACTCTGTCTCAAAAAAAAAACAAAAAAAAAACAAAACAGAGATACCACAAACTAGGAAAAAACATTCACAAAACACATCTGATAAAAAGTTTTCTCTTTATTTATAAGACCCTTTATAGGCTGGGCACGGTTGCTCACGCCTGTAATCCTAGCTCTCTGGGAGGCCTGGCAGATTGCTCAAGGTCAGGAGTTAGAAACCAGCCTGAGCAAGAGACCCCATCTCTACTATAAATAGAAAGAAATTAATTGGCCAACTAATATATATAGAAAAAATTAGCCAGGCATGGTGGTGCATGCCTGTAGTCCCAGCTACTCGGGAGGCTGAGGCAGCAGGATCGCTTGAGCCCAGGAGTTTGAAGTTGCTGTGAGCTAGGCTGATGCCAAGGCACTCACTCTAACCTGGGCAACAAAGTGAGACTCTGTCTCAAAAAAAAAGACCCTTTATATATCTAAGATATATAAAGAGTGTTTACAACTCAATGATAAAGAAATAAATGACCCAACTTTTTTAAATGGGCAAAAATGGAGATAACAATATTTTGAACAGATGCTTCACAAAGGACGACACACAAATGACTGGTAAATGCATGAAAAAGTACATCATTAGTCATCAGGGAAATACAAATTAAAATCACAATGAGATATCCTTACCTACCCAGAGAATGGCTAAAATTTTAAAGACTGAATGTTTGGGAGGCTGTGGAACAACTGGAATACTCATACATTTTTGCTGAAAGTGTAAAATGGTATAACTACTTCAAAAAAAAGATCTGGCAGCTTCTTAAAAAGTAAACATATATCTGCCCTATAACCCAGCAATCTTACTACAAGGTATTTAATTTACCCAAGAGAAATGAAAATGTCCTTACAAAGACTTAATACAGATTGTTCACAGCAGCTGTATTCAGAGCCAAAGTATATAATACAGATGGCCCTCTACATCCTCAAATTCAACCAACCATGGATTGAAAATATTTAGAAAAAAATGTAAAACAGCAATATAATCGTAAATAATAATACAAATAAAAAACAATACAGTATAATTATTTACATAGCATTTATGCTGTATTAGGTATTATAAGTAACCTAGAGACGATTTAAGTATACAGAAGAACATATGTACACTATATGCCAAATACTATGCCATTTTATTAATATATAATTTAGGATTTGAGATTTTGGTATGGTGGGGAAGATGGGAAGGGTGTCCTGGAACCAATCCCCTGCAGATACCAAGGGACCACTGTAAATTCTAAAAACAATAACTGAAAACAGTCCAGGTGTTCATCAACAGGAGATGGCTAAACTGTAGTTTATACATAATAAAGAATAAAACTCAGCATTAAAAAAGGAATAAACTGCTGACACACACAATATGGATGAATTTCCAAAACTGTGCCAAGCTGAAGAAGCCAGACACAAATAAGTATACATGATTTCATTTGTATGAAGTCCTAGAAAAGACCAAAAGTAATCTTTAGTCCAAAAAAAATCAGAAAAGTGACTGCCTCTAAGAGAATGGGGTTTGGACTTAGCTGAAAAGGCATGTAAGGGAGAATTCTAAATACTAACTCATAATAACGGTCTGCATTTTGATAAGGATTTGGATTACACAGGTATGTGCTTTTGTCAACTCTTCAATGGTACACTTAATATTTATTTGTGCATTTCATTGCACATAAATTTAATCTTTAAAATATCTAAACAAATATTGAACTCTACTTAATCAAATGCATGCTTAAGTATTTAAAGGTGAAATGTACTATTATCTCAACTTACTTTAAATGACTCGAAAATAAAAGATATTATTGATAGATAATATAAAGTGATTGATAAATGTAATAAAGAAAATATTGCAAAGCATTAATTAGGTGGTAAGTATATGGATGCTCATTGTCAATTCTTTCACCCTTACTATACTCTGAAATTTTCCATAATAAAATATTGGGAGAAATTTTAAACTATTAAATTCTATCCATCATGTTATGTCAAACCCAGCATATCTTAAAATCCACCAATTCCACTCCCATATATATATCCTAGTCTATAGAAACTCTTCACACGAGCTCTAAGAATGCTCCTGGCAATACTTTCCATAATACCGAAAAAATGAAAAACAACCTAAATATCCATCAAGTAGACTGGAGCTATACTGATTCATGATAGCAGAGAATATGAATAAACCACAATATGAATAAATCTTAGAAACACAATTTTGAGTGAAAAAAAGCAAGTCATAAAAGCATACATACAAATGTTGACATTTCATAGTTTAAAAAAACCAATAAAACTAAACAATATTGTCTAGGGATACACACAAATATAATAATCTATGAAATAAAGAAAGAAAATTTTCAGGGTAGCAGACGGGAGAAAATGTAGGAAGACTGAAGCCAGCAACAGCAGTAGCACGCAGGTTACTTCAATAGGCCAGTGTTCCATTTACCAGCTTGTGTGATTTCATGAATGTTTGCTTTTTATGCTTCATAACTTACATTTGTATGCTACATTCTTTTAATGATTAGAATATTTCTGAATTCAAAATGAGAAAAAGAGGGCTATCTGATCAAAACTCAGCAAAAAGAAAAATAAAAAACTTAAGCTTCAAGATAATCATCCACTATTTCTTTACAACTACTGAGAGGTATGTAAGTCTACATTTCCTTTGTCTACACTGGCCTCACAGTGGGGCCAAGATGTTTCAGAATTCAGAATTTTTTGGATTTTAGAATGGTAACACAGTATATATATTGTATATTCCCGAAAACCTTCCTGGGAATCTGGGGCATTACCTTGAAATCAAACACATTAATATTTCTCCATTGAAAGCTATTCCTATTTACACCAAAAAGAATCACTGGACTACAAACATTCTAATGTCAGATCAGGTCAGATGTCACCATCATATAAATTTTACCAAAAAACTTTGCTTTCAGAGCTTTTTATATATCAGAATTGTGGATAAGACATTGTGGACCTATACATGCAGAGAGTTCCACATATCACCTTTTTTTTTAACATCTCCCTAAATAACTCATTTTCTTTAAAGATTTCCTGACTATCAAAATGCAAGTTTTAAAGAAAACTAATCTCCTTTATGCTATAAATGGCAAATCCTCAATCCATCCACAAAAAAATGTATAAAACAATTTTTCAACTTTTATTCTATTTCATTATTATTTATAATACACTCCATTATTACATAGTTGGAAAAAATACACATACAATTTTATTCTAACTAGGCAAATAACTAGCAGCAAGCTGAGCTTAAGCACCATAAGAAATATTTTCATATAGTTTACAAGTATAATGAAATTGATCAAATCAAGTGTTTTGTGTTCTACACCACAGAAAATTACAGAGGAATTTTTAATCACCTCTGCCCATCCACACAAGTCTTGAGTAACAGTTTACTCAAGTCTAAGTCCTACAGGTTATTATGACTGTTCACTCTTTGAAAGAGTAAAATAAATCAAAAACACAGACTTTTAGAAAGACATATTTCCAGCATAACACTAAAACACAATTCTTTTTACCATAACAGGTTAAGCAGTTTGAAAAGCTGAGTCTTGACAACAAAACACAGGTATCTACTCAAAGGTTTCAAACACTACAAAAGCATATCACTGAAGATTCCCCTTAAAAAAAAGGCATTACAGGCCGGGCGCGGTGGCTCACGCCTGTAATCCTAGCTCTTGGGAGGCCGAGGCGGGCGGATTGCTCAAGGTCAGGAGTTCAAAACCAGCCTGAGCAAGAGCGAGACCCCGTCTCTACTATAAATCGAAAGAAATTAATTGGCCAACTGATATATATAGAAAAAAAAAATTAGCCGGGCATGGTGGCGCATGCCTATAGTCCCAGCTACTCGGGAGGCTGAGGCAGAAGGATCGCTCGAGCCCAGGAGTTTGAGGTTGCTGTGAGCTAGGCTGACGCCATGGCACTCACTCTAGCCTGGGCAACAAAGCGAGACTCTGTCTCAAAAAAAAAAAAATAAATAAAAAAAATTAAAAAAAAAAAAAAAGGCATTACAGAAACAAACCTCTCTAGAAACTCTATTTTTAATAACAAGCAGCTCACAATCTACAACCACAAAAGATATATATATATTAATATTTATTCTCTTCAGATTAACTTAAGGACCTGCATAAAGCAATGAGCTTCTGCAGAGAAACAAGATAATGTACTCTACACAATAATATAGTCTTGGAATCCAGCTCTAAGCTTGATGATTGCTAGCACTTTTCTGATGGTAAGAAAACTCAAATGATAATGCTACTAACCAAAAATTAAGATGCAAGAAATAGTTGTAAATAAAACCAATTTCCTTTTTAAAAGGAAATTTAAAGCAATTAACTAAAAATATGCCTAATGCACGCAGAAGTGAACTAAATTTAATGAGCATGAGTACCAAGCACTAAGCTAAGCACTTCACTTGTTATCTCATGTAACTGTTATACCTTGTAGGTCCAGCCTACCAAAAACATCCTACAGTAACTTCTGGTATACTTCATCTTCTTGCTCTTATCATCTTAGGCAATTTACAATTTTCAGTGATAGTTTCTTAGCTCTTGCATGAAGTAACTAAATTTCATGGCTATGTTTGTATTAGATTATATTCCTTTAAGTCTTCTCTGTTAAAGCCAAAATACTTATTTTCTATAGCAAAACCAAAAGAAAGGCCACATGAATTAAAACAATGATCAACTGTAAAATGCAACCTAAATGGTAAGGTTTCAAACCTTTAAGGTGATATCTGCCATTATTTCATCAGTATTTCAGGAAATATAAGTTTTTATAACATTCTTTTAAAGATTAATTTGCAGTTTTAGTTTGGAAAGATGAAAAGGTTCTGCAGATGGATAGTGGTAATCACTGCACAACAATATGAATGTACTTAATGCCACTGAACTGTACACTTAAAAATGGTAAATTTTATGTTATGTATATGCTACCACAATGAAAAACTTGATTTGTTCTAATATTTTATACAGTTAAATATACATACTTTAAAATTAATTTATTATAAAAAGGTTTTTAAATTTTTTTTCAGTTTATCAATTTGCAACAGAGGCACCAGGAACTTTGCTCCAAAGAGTAAGGGACACCTTTTGGCTTGGTAAGATTTACTGCACCTCACAACCATAACATTTAATCAATTAAAAGCAGCAATAACAGTCTATGAAGTCATCAGCAAGTGACGTCAACTCTCATACCAATAATATGTCACCTTAATAAAAGTATATCTTGGCTATATTAAGCACTCAATAAATGAATGGACTAAATTGTTTAATAAGCATGTGAAATGTTTCATTTTTAAAAATACCATTCATTTTATTAAGAAATATTTTAATAAAACAAAATGTATGATCTTGTTACACTTGTAAACACTTCAGGCTCAAGTTCATAATAACCCTAAAAATTATGATTAATATCACTAAAGATCCAAGAGATGAAAGTAAAGTATAAAATATTTCTATCTGGGATTGAGTATGAACCTGATGAATACTTGAGATTTGCTGTACTATTTTTAACTGAATTTTCTGGCCTTAGGTCAAAGTTTTGCTAGCAAATACCAAAGTGAAAATGCTGGGAGTGAAGCCCAGAGTCTCTGCTTTAACCTAGGAAAATCTATGCCCTCCATGCAACCAATCTTAGTCCCAATTAAAGACTTCCACAGACTGTCCAAGATGTCACGCTCCCAAGAGAAGATAGGAAGAACACAGGAACCCGAAAATCAGTATTAAAAAAGAAAAAAAAGACAAACATGTATGATACAATACAGTACATCACTGCCTTCTGTGCATTGCACAGAAAGACACACACTCTTCAGTTAGTTCCTGCATTTTGGCCAAACAGGACTGAGTCACTCAGCAAATGATTCCTGAAACCTCAAAGGATAACCAACAGCCTCTGAAGAAAAGTCAGGCAGTCCTTGTAAAGGGAGGAGAGACAGTTTTTCTCATCACATGGTGACTAGGTTTATCCCAGCAGGGACTAGAACTGAACATCTGCATTTTGGCCCAGAATGTCTAAGGGATCTAAGGATCACCCATCCTAATTCAAGTCTTCCAGAGTTAATTTAATATCCAGAGTATCTTTTTCACTTTCTTCTACTCCCCAGGGTAAAAGTCCACACCACCTTTTCCCATAAATGCACGCTAATCATCCTGTCTGCGAAATACCATTGTCAATCCTAACAAAAATAAGGAATAAGCCAGCATTCTACTGTGCATTTCTAATTTGTAAAACATGTTCCTTTCTTAATCAAGAGCCAATTAGCAGCCTTTACTTGGCTATTAATTTGGATTTCAAAGGCCGTCTTTGTAAAGAGATACACAATGAAGGGGAGAGATTTATTCCACTCTACGATTCAGACTGATTTTTGGGCTCTGGCACAATAATCTCGGGAAATTAAATTTACAGAAATTAAAATGTCCTAAACTACAACTACGGAGTGTTTAAAGGCAATTAAAAACAACAAAACTTTAGCTATGCGTTCCAAGATTTCAAACTAAAAGGAAAGTGAGGGCAGCTTTCTGTCATGTACCCCAGATGGATACTTCCAATAGGGACAGCATCAGGTTTCTTTCTCCCTTGCTTGCACCCAAGTCCCCACGCAGCATGACACTCTTTCAAATCGGCTAGTCTGGTGTATGAAGAATGGGCCGTCCTCCACCCTATCTCCCCAGAGTGGGTAGGCGGAAGGCAAAGAGAGGTGTTTCCTCCCAGTGCTGGAAGAAAGGAGCAGCCGGGGATGACACCAGCTCCAACAGGAGGTATAACAGAAGGAAGGAATCAAAGGCGGGTCACTACTCTTGGAACTTAGTCGCAGGAGCGTTTGGTCTCCGGCCTCAGCTGCCGGAAGCTGGGCGGGGTGGGGTGAGATCTCCCCACCCCACGGATGGATGGGCACAGAGGGGTGGCAGAGGGGGGATCAGAGGCATGAGCTGGAGCGGGAAGGGCTCCCAGGCCCGGGCCACCTACCAGCAAGCTCTCCACGTTGATGGGGGAGCGAGGGTCTCGGATCAGCGCCTCCAGCTTCCTCTGGCGGCCCGCGCCGGCCCCGTCCCCCGGCACGGTCTCGGGGGCGCCGGGCATTTTCCCCGTCGGCGGGGGCCGGCTCATGCCGCCACCACCGGGCCCGCACTCCGGCTCCTCGCGCTGGGGTCCGGCAGCCTCGGGGCCTAGCGCCGCCCCCGAACCACCGGCTCCGGGCGGGGCTCTGCCCCGGCCCACCGCCCGCCTCTAGCTCGGGCTCCGGGTCTCCGCGCCCGTCCGGGGCCCAGGGGCTGCTGCGAGGGGCCCGCCCGGCCCGGCCCGGCCGGGAGCGACGAGGCACAGACGGCGTCCCCGCCCCTCAGTCAGATTCGCGCCGCCCGGTCCGCTGGTCCGCCGCGAGCTCCAGCAGGACGCCGCGGGCGGGAGCGGGGAAGTGGCGGCGCCACCGCCGCCGCCCTGACCGCCCCACCCTCTGGGGCCCCGGGAGGCTGAAGCCCAGGCGTGAGGGACTACGGCCGCCGCCAAGCCGCTGCCATGGTCGCCTCCAGCCGCCTCGCAGTCCCGCCGCCCCGCGCCCCTCACACGCACTCCCGCGCGGCGGCCCGTCTCCGGCCGCGCGCCGCCGCTACCCACAAGCCCTTCCGCCCGCGGCCGCCGGCGCGCGCCCGCTCGCCCCGCCCGCCCCGCGCGCCCCCGCGCCCGCCGGCCTCGGCTCGCCGCGCTGCCTCTTTCTTTCCTCCAGTATGCTCTGCTTCGCTCTGTCCTTTGCACCCCCTTCCCCCGCTTCCTCGTTCGGGGTCCTGAGAGGCGAAGGCGCCGGGCCCGCGGCCCCTGCCGAGCCCTCGTGGGGGAGGGGCGGCGCCCCCGCCCGCGCCCCTCCCGCCTGACCCCGCCGCGGCGACGACCCCGTGGCCTCTGAGGCGGTCCCCCGCCGCCGGGGAGGGGGCCGGGGAGGACGGGCGGGCCCGCGCCCCCGGCCCCGCTGACTCAGCGCGCAGCTATGCGGGCCTTGCATCACCCGCGCCGGAGCCGCCGCGACCACCGGCCGCTGCCCCCGCGCGCCCGGCTCTGCCTCGCGGGGCCTCCCGGGCCGCGGGGCGTTTGGCGGGAGGGTGGG
Organism: Microcebus murinus; assembly: GCF_040939455.1. Classification (NCBI taxonomy): domain Eukaryota; kingdom Metazoa; phylum Chordata; class Mammalia; order Primates; family Cheirogaleidae; genus Microcebus; species Microcebus murinus. The sequence continues at coordinate 8,468,520 of NC_134106.1, forward strand.
AGAGGCGCCCGCGTGCGCTGGGCGTCGGGAGTTCGGGAAGGGCAGAGGCGGGTGGAATCCTAGGCCTGGGGCAGCAGGGCCCGCGGTGTCGAAAACGTTTCTGCCGCTCCTCGGCAGTCACCTCCCCGCCCGGGCTTAATCGCTAACCGCGTCGAGGGAGCGGGAGAAAAACACTCGCACTCCGCAGGCTTTCGCGGGGTCCTTTCCTTTGGGGGGGCGGAGGGGGGTGGTCGTCGGTGCCGCCCCCCACATTCCTGCCTTCTCGAGGCCCGTGCCATTGGTCACATCCGCCCAGGGCGCAATATGAAAAATATGTGCCAAGAGCTGTAAAACTGTCCATAGAGCCCTTTTGACCCAGTAAACCCATTTAAGGAAGTACATTTCTAAGGAAATGATCCAAAGGGGGAAGGGGGGTGGAACTTGCGGAAAGATGTTTACAGCAGGGCTATTCACAATGTTTGTAATGACCAGAACCTGGGAATGGACCCAATTTGTCCAACAATTGAATACTCCAAGCAAGCTCTGTCGCATTACAGGAAGAATCCTGGCAGGTATGCGGACTGTGTCAAGCACATGAAATTTTGGCAAGTACATGAAAGGTGTGTTGGAAATAAAGTTAAATGAAATAAAACAACCACAAAATAGTTTGTGCACACTATTTAAGGCTATGTAAAATGAGCAGCAATAAGAAACAGAGGAGAATACAGTTGTATTTTAAGTGAATGGGATTTTTTTCGTGCGTAAAGACACTTAAGAGCACGTTAAAATTTCAAAAATTGAAATGTTGTATTGAGATACTTGAGCCACTCCAAAAAAGCCACAATCTGATAGCTATTAAGTAATAAAAATGTTGAGAACCTTCTCACTGGCATGTCAGAGATAAGTCCACCGATAGGCCAAAGCCCTAACCTTGCAAATGTAGCATTTTAATCATTAAGTGTTCTGAGAGCCTCTTTTGTTTTGGGTTAAAGCCACCCTTACTTGCACTTAGGCAGGAAGAGGCCTTAGATGATACAATACAGCTTTTTCATTTCAATTAGTAGCACTGATTTCTGGTCAAAAGGTAAGTCATTTAAGTCTGTGTGTTGAGTTATTCATTTATACCTCCACAGACCTCACCAGGAGGACAGAGTAAGACACTCCTCCTATTGAGCATTGGAGCAAAATAATGAGATAATCCATGATTACAGATTCTTATTTCAGTAGCTATATAATATGCAAGGCAAAAGGAACATTAGGTGATTCTCAGTTTCCAAATTATTTTTGCAATGACTAGGCTGTATATTTCTGTGGAGTTTGGAGGGATAACAGGATTCTCTGGTCCCGAACACTGGACATGGAAACCTTATTTCAAAAGAAAGAGTAGTGATCAACAAGCTACTATGCAGGGTACCTTCTTCATATGGTTATTTACATAGACCAGAAAAAGCCATAGTATAAAAGATCTTCACCCAAGATCTGTACCATTGTTTACCAGGAAGAAGAAAAGGCTAATCTTTTCTTCTTGAGCTAAAAATTGGGGGGGAGGGGTAAAGAGAGGGGGTAAATACAACACTTCTTGTTTTACAAAAGTAATGCACGAATGCATTCTTGTAAAAGTTCAAACAGACCAGAAATATATAGAACATAATCTGAAAAATTACTCTCCCACATACATTCTTGTATCATTCCAGGCCTTTATCCATCCTCATACATATACATATTTGCATATACACATGTATCTTTTTCCCACATATATGCAATTATACCATATCATAGTATTTTGCATCTTGATTTTTCCCTCAATAATATCTTAGAGATATGTCCATGTCTGTTGACAGAAATCTAACTCATTCTTTTTAACTGTTGTACTCTAGTCCATAGTATATGGCTGTACCACACTGTATTTACTCTCTGTTAGCACAGTGGTTAAGAACAGACCTCTATAAACAATTGTCTGGGCTAAAATCCTGCCCCTACTACACACCAACTGTGTGACCCTGAGCAAGTTACCTAACTTCTCTGCATCTCTGTGTCCTTATGTTTGCTATAAAGTGCTTTGAAAGTGTGTTGGCCCTCACTAAATGATTGATATTATTAGTATTTTCTAATTTTTCCCTGTCACAAACAATAATGCCATTGACATCTTATATATTTGCCTTCGTGTGGAAATATTTGAAGAGTATAGATCCCTAAAAGTGAAATTGTTGTAACAAAGGGTAGGCATACTTTAAATAGTTACAGATACTGCCAAACTGTCCTTTAGAAAAACTATGCCAGTTTACGTTCTCACCATCAGTAGAAGAAACTGCCCATTTCCCACTATGACAAAATTAAATATTACAATTTTTTACATTTTTGCCAATGGGCAAAAAAGATGGCATCTTGTTTTAACTTGTCTTCCCTTAATTACTACTAAAGATGGGCATTTTGTGTATCTGTTTCTTCTCAAATCTCCTGTTTATATCTTTTGTCCATTGGTTTTTGCCTCTTTCTTAGTGATTTACAAGAGTTCCTCATGTATTATGGATAGTTCTCCTCATTATAATATCTTTGTTAAAATATGTTATAGTTTGCAAATATGTTCTTCCAATTTGTTGCTTGTCATTCAGTTTGGTTTTGGTATCTTTTGTCACAAAAGTTTTTACCTTATATTCAGTCAAATCAGTCAATATTTTCCTTTATGGCTTCTGGATTTTGTGTCTGGGCTGGGGAAGATTTCAAACCCGGTTTGAAATTGCAACAGGCTATATAAAGGAAATGTTAGGAAATGGCAGTTCTAACACTACCAGCTCAGCTCATCCCAAATTAGCTACAGAAAGGGGCTCCATGTCCATGCTCTTCTCCGAGGGGTCTGCTGCCCTCATTCTTGCTGCTCTGCAACTGTGTCCCATGTCAGCTGCTTCTTTTCAACATTGTCTCTGGGGTATGCTGAGCACAGGTGAGACAGGCAGGGACTTGGACAAAAACTTTCGTTCAATACTAAGGAAGAACAATGGGGAAATAAGCCCAGAAAATCCAGGGCATTTAAACAGGCTGGCCAATCGGAGCATAAGGCTTTGATTCTACCACAACTTGCTTGCTCTGCAGGACTTAAAAGCTCCACCCCATTTCATATGAATTTTGTCTGTGATTCTTTTGTCCATCTCTTCATTCCCAGCCCTTTCTAAGTGGTTGGAGTCAATTTAACAGCCATTACTCAACAATGCCTTCCCAGCCCTCCTGAGGCTTCTGTCCCAAAGCCAGGGCCCAGGCTTCCCTCTTTGGTCTGAGGCCTGTCTCCTCCGTTCTAGTTTTTGATTTGAGGGATCTGCTTCTTCCCCAAGAATTAATTTAGCCTTCAGATGCAAACTCACCCTCTCCACCCACAGATAGGGCTGCAAAAGGATCACTTTTTTGTCTTTCAATCTAGCTCTTAGTAATTACTTACTTGTTTAATGATAATAATTATTATTTTAAGGGCTTACTATGGGCTAGGCAGCATTCTTTATAGAAATTATCTTAATTCTCCAAACAGCCTTTTGCTAATGGTAATATTATTGTGCCCATTTTACAGATGATGTAATGGGGACTCAGATATATGCAAATGGAATGAATAAATGAATTAACAAATGGATAGATGAAAACGATGAGCTGTGAATGGTCTGGCCATCATGGATAAAACACGTAACAACTTTTCCCGTCTTGCTTCACACCACCAAGCAACTCAGACTGGAGCTGTTGTAGTGAGACGCCTCTGCCCACATAAGCCAGGATTTAATAACAGAATAAAGGAATGGACTCTCAATACAAAGATGTCATTATCTTTGTAAACTCCACTACTACAAAGGATACAGAGTTTAATGGTTTATAAAATAGACTTTCATCCTAAGTTTCATTCATGGTTCTGGTCATAATTCCCAGGGTGAACGAGTAAAGCACTGAACCCCTCTGTGAGTCAGTTTCCTCATACACAAAACAGAAATAATGACGCTTGGTTGTCATTAAGGCTTCTTAAGATCCCCAGATGAAAGATACTGTATTCATCCAAGACATATTATTCATCAGCATACTATGAAAGAAAGACTCTCAGAGGAGAAAGATCTGGCCATGGTTCAGCAGTGTGCTCAGAAGTAAATGGTAAGTCACTCCAAAAATGTATACATCGTAGACATATGTTTCGGAAGAAATGACTGGATCCTGGAAAGCTAAGCTTAGACTCCAGCTCTGCTAGTTTGTGGAGAGACCTTGACGTCATACCTGGCGATCTCATTTTCCCCATTAGTGAGATAGAAATGGTACCAGGATTCTCCATGTGATTTCCCTACTCAAAAACCTTCACTGGGTCTTCTATGATTGTGCATGAAATCCTCAGCTTAGAATTCAGAGGTTTCTACAGGAGTCCACAGCCTTCCTTTACAGACTTTTGTTCCAGTGCTCCTCTTCACTTTTTCTCAAAATGAAACACACATAACTCTTCCCTCTTTGGTGAAGCCACTTTCCAGCCACGGGGAATGGCACCTCCCAGCCCATCTCTGCCCGTTGAGCTCCTGCCCGTCCTTCAAGAAGACCTCCTCTTCCTTGAACCATGGCTTGATGCTTACTGAGTTCTGGATCCCCTGTAGCTTTTAAAAAGATATTTAGCAAGGTGCTTGCCTCAGATACATGAGAAGAGCAGTGTCTTTATTCTTCTTTCAATGTTTTTGACATCCAGAAACTTGGGTCTGTTATATGTCCAGAGTAAGTTAGTAATTTCAATTTCCCATTGTTTGCCATAAAGAGTGTCTTCCTACTATTCCACTCTCCTAGCACTCTGGTCCAGCAAAACTATAAACTGTGTAGGATGCATTATCCATGGGAGAGACCACGCCATTGCCACCTCTGCCTTTGCTGGAACTGCTGAATCTTCTTGTAAATTCAGCTTGAACACTGTGCTAAGTTCTTTGGCAGATACAAAAATGACTGAGTATGGGTTATTCCTACACAGAGTTTGCAACCAAGAATTGTTGATTCAAGCTGGGCATGGTGATGTGTACCTGCAGTCCCAGCTACTTGGGAGGCTGAGGCAGGAGGATCCCTTGAGCCAAGGAGTTTGAGTCCAGCCTGGGCAACATAATGAGACCCTGTCTCAAAAAAAAAAAAAAAAAAGAAAGATTAAATTTAAAAAGCCTGTTGATCGGATACTCAATTTTTTTAAATGGCTGAATATATAAATGAAAAAACACAAATCATTGTAATTCAAGAACCATATGTGCCCAAAGAAATTCACAGATAACATTGCTATGAGAACCCAAAGAATCCTGAAGCAAGAGATGTCTTTTAGCAAAGGGATCAGAAAAAGGAGGTGGCATGTGACCTAGTCCTTAGGGTTCAGCAAGGTTTGGAAATGGAAAGAGAGAACAGTCCTCCAGGCAAAATGAGGGAAGGAGTGGGAAAGTATGAGTAAATAAAAGGAAAAAAAATGATGCCTAGAGAACGGGACACACAGTGGTTGGACCGAGAGTGGGTAAGTGAAACCAGATCAGAGGAGGCCTAGAGGCTGCACTGGCTTGCAATGTGACGTCAAAGAAGCCACTGCAGTCCAGTCCTCCAGGACTCACTGTAACCGAAGCTGTTGGCATAGGATGCCATCCAGGTCTCTCCAGCTGCACCACCCTCTGATTCCGTAGCCCTGTGTGGCAGGCGGGAGGGACCTCTCAGCGGTCATGGGCAAGGTGGGGGTGGGACTTGGAAAGAGTCCTCAGCCCTCAGCCGCAGAGTGGAAGAATGCCAGTTTAGAGGGCATTTTACTAATCCACAGCCCACTGTTTGTAATTAGGTAGTTTATGATCATGATCGATTAAAAACTTACAAAGCATACAAAAAAGAAAGCTGTAGTTTGAGTGATGGGTCATTAGAATGCAGGAATATACTTAGTTTCCATAAAAGCCTGCCTTGTTGTGAAATGAGGAAACACTTTAAACTTCCTGGCCTTTAGAGTGGCGCTTTGATGGCTACGGCTGCCCTCGGGATATTCCATTTGCTCCTTTGGCCTCTAAGCAGAGTCAGGGCCTCCGTGGAGTGAACCAGAGGAGGCCGGCGCGCTGCGGGTGAGAGCTGTGTGCCAGGCGCACGGGCTGGTCGAGGCTCTGGGCAGGATGTGACAGTGGGGATGACGGCATTTGCAGTAGAGTCAGAGAGTCAGAGACACCTCATTTCAGGCCTAGCTCTGCCTTTTCTAGCTGTGCAGCCTTGAGCACCTCTGTGAGCTTCAATTTCTCTGCTGGGATTTTTATAAGGAACACATAAAAAGAAGGCTCATACGGCATCCAGCGTATTGAACAGGTGCTCTGCATAGGCTAGCTCCTTCCCGCCTGGCAGAAGCTGACAGAATTCCAGGCATTGTCTCTTTCATGTATTCATTTTTTTCATTTATTCACTCAACAAAGAAATGTATGTGCTGGTAACACAATGGTGAACAACAGAGAAATAATCCCTGTTGGCCCTTACTAGGCTTATAATCTAATGGAGGGGACAGATATTCAACAGCCATTTATTGGCTGTGTGACTTTAGGCAAGTCACTTAACCTTGCTGAGCTCTGCTTCCTCGGTGGTAAAAGCTATACCACAGAGTTGATTTCAATACTAAAATAAGCAAATGTATGTGCAGGGGCTACACGAGTATGGGAGTCTGGATACCGCTGCAGTCTTTTCTCTGACGTCCTGCAACAGCCTCCAGCTTGGGCTCTGGACGTGGAAGAGGAGGGACAGGGGGTGTTAGGATGGCCCTCGGGTTTCACCAGGCTTCATCAGCAAAGTAGCAAAGATTGATTATTGTATCTGAATGCTGCCAATTTATTTTAGGGTAGATAAAAATAAATGATTTAAAAACAAACAAAATCAGAAGCAGGTTAATCCATGGTGATTCTTTTGCCCTTTTCCAGAAAAAGAAAGAGAGATATTGAGGCAACTACTGAATCAGAATGCCAATGGCCACAGTCTTCATGCCTTTGGATTTCTTATTGACATTCTCGCTGACCATGTTTAAACAGGGGCTGTTAGGCACAGTCACTGTTTGCTGTGGCCCAGCAGGGCCGACCAGGGAAGGCCGTTCAAACCTCAACATAGATCACTCCTATGCAAGGAGGTGGGAGCCACGTGTTGGAAGGAAAAGGGTAAACTCTGCTCTCATCAGCTGTGCCATGAGCCTCCAGAAGTAGCACCGACACTCCGCTGCCCAGATTGACAGCTCAGCAGAGCAGAGGTGCTCCGAAAGGGACACCCAGCCCCAGAGCTCTGTGCTCTGGGAGTGGCGAGAATTTCAAGAGCATCAGACACATCAGCCTCAGGTATCATCAGCCTTACGTATGATCCCCACTCCCACTTCAAGACAACAAGAAGGTGACTTACTGGTGAGCACAGCAGCAGTCCCTCCCAGGGCGTCCAAAGACAGCCAGCACGTACAGCTGCCTCTGTGGCAGCAGCCTCAGTACAAGTCACAAGTGGTATTTTGTGGGACTATTTATCAATCAGTAAAATGGGTTGAATGCCTACCATGCATCGGAGACTCCGACTGGCACCAAGGGGAACTCAGAGATAAGAAAGGCAAGGTCATGGACCTTGTGATTTGGAGAGAGAAATGAGACAAATAAATATACAGGGCCTGGCCAGGAGCAAGTGCTCAGTGTATTTATTGCCTACACAAAGGATGGACTGAATGAATGAACCGGATATACACACAAGAAAGGCATGCGGTACAGAAGAAAGAACACAGGACTTGGAATCTGAAGACACAGTTGGCATCCTGGCTCACCCACTTCCCAGCTAGGTGGTTCTGCTTGCTTCCAGATCCATGGTCCACCTGCTCTGTGCCCCATGGTGACCTGTGTAGATGCCTTCCCAGGGCTCCCTTGTGGTCTGTCTTCTGGCTGGGCTCAGCCCAAAAGGAATCCCTTGAAAGAGACTGGGGGTGAGGACAGGATTTCTTCCCCTCCCCGGGCTCAGCCTCTGGCAGCAGCCCTGCACCTCAGTCCTTGCACTCCCACAGGTTGCTTCCCACTTCTCACTGGGCTCGGGGAACATTATGTCCTGCCCCTGCCTTGCCCTTTGACCTCAGTTTCTGTTACTGATGTCTTAGTCCTTCAACACTCTGTCTTCCTTTAATCCTGTCCATACCTCTGGAAAAAGTTCCTCCTTGGAACTAACCACCTGAGTTAGTTCCATTTCCTGCTGAGACCCAACTCATTAGGTAAATTAGAGGAAATCATGGAACTTCTCAGAGTGCCAGATTCTTTGACTATGAAATAGAATAACAACAATACTTAGGACTAGTGCTATGCCTGAACATTGGCCCTAATAAACATTGGCTGCTTGAATAAATCAATGAGTGAATGAACTAATGAACGAATGAATGAATGGCTAAGAGGACTAATGATGAGGTGTTACTGTACTAGGTGTGAAAATGTCGGTTACTATAATTCTTATTAAATGGCAAATGAATCTAACAGTGTTAACTATCTCGATATCCTAAAATGGGCACGGGTCAAGAATCAGGAAATCTGATTCCACTTGCTAACTGTGTGGTCTCAGGAAAATTATCTCCCCATTCTGTGCCTCTATTTCTTCCCCTGTAAACAAAAGAGTTGCAGGTAATAACCTGTAAGTACCCATCCAATTTGGAGATCCTATCAAGTACTCAGCATTCAGGGGACTGTACAACAATCTGAGTTGCAGAAGCTGGGGAAGGCCGTGGGGAGGAAGCAGGAACTTGAAGAATGGAACCATAACTGGAAGAGCAGAAGATCTCCCAATGGAGCGAGTCTTGGGGGGTGGATGGTGGGTCACCATGCTGGTGACTAAGAAGAACATCCAGCCGGAACAGAAGTTGCCCATGGGACATAAGGGGAAATGGCTGGGGACAGAGCCTGGAGACACATGACCATCAGACCGAGAAACTGAAAGGAACTGTGGAAGAAGGAGTCTGACCTCCTCAAGGACCCAAAGCTAGTGCGGAACTCGGGTTCTCGTTTCCTCTGCTGACCCACTGAGTTGCCATCAGGGTCTGTCTCTCCATCTCCTGATGGCAGTTGCCTTCTCCCTTTTGTGATTCCTTTCTTTGAAGGTCACTTGTCAAAGTAGGGTTGGAGGAAAATTTATTAAGTGAGGAAACCATTCGGTAACAGATATTTTTGGCACCATTCAAATCTTGGCAAAAGACATGTGCCTGTCGTTATCCCGCTTGCATTTTAAAATATGTTTGTTTGCAGCAAAGTCAAAGGCATGCTCACCAAAACAAAGTGATGTTTTTAAGTTCTTGAAAAACTATAAATCCAGGGAAAAAATGTAATTGGCCTCGAGCAAGAATATTCACTGGAGGATACTAGGCATTAAGTCAAAAGTACTTGTAAACAAATGATAAAAATTAACAATAAGGATGATAATGTAAAACTGCTGTAGGACAACTGGAGTTATTTGAAAAATGTGGCTAGCTGTGTGAGTTTAGTCATCTCCCTTCCCTTCTTGGGCCTCAGTTTCCCCTTAAAATAAGTTTCCCCTTCAAATAAAGGATTTAGACCCAATGGTGGGCTCTAGAAGGCTGTCCTGCCCTGATGGGGCCTGCGGGTCCCACGTTGCTGCTCTCTCCCCCTTTGTTGGGAACAGCATTCCCAGGAGGGCACAAGAGAACTTTCGTCACTTGTTTCGGCTCTTCTGATGTCCCTCCCTTGTGTGGTCTCTTGGCGCCCAGGAGCTGGAGAACCAGGGCAGCTGCTCAGCTCTGGCACTTTGGCTCTGGCCAGAGATGAAAGGAGTCCACGCCAGCCTGCCATAAGGCTGGACCTTTGGGTAGAGGTCATCTGGACGTGTGCCGGCCTCACTGCCACTGCTGGGGACAGGACTTGTCCCCTCTTGCAGATGCTCACCAGAGGAGCCCCTGAACATTTTTCCAATCTCCTGTCCACATCCCGCATGACACCCAGAGGGGTCATTCCACAATGCTCATCTGTTACTGTTACTGTTATCTCCAGCTCAAATATGTCGGTGACACTCCCTTGCTAAGCTACGGCAATGTGGCCCTGAGAGACACTTAGTCACTGGAGTCACTAGAGAATGTAGCCACTCTCTCTCTCCCTCCCCCTGGCTGCCTCCTACTGCTCCTAGAGTCCTGCAGGAAGGAAACCTGTTCAGCCTCATTGAACTCAGTGTGTTTCCCAAATATATTCAACCAAAGGACTTTTTTTTTTTTTTTTTTGCTTAGTAACTCCAAGAAATGTCCCTCAGAACTACAGTTCCCCATAATATGCCCTGGGTAATACTGCTGTGTGGATTAAAATCCAAACTTGCTAGTGTTTAGACAAGGCTTGTCTCAGTCCAGACCCAGATAACCCTCCACCTCGCTTCCCAGTACCCATCTGTGCACCCTAAATTCCAGCTCCATTGAATGATGAGTTGGTAGTTGATGACACGTGTGTGTGAGAATGTTGCAAAATATAAACCTGGAGAAAGAAAAGAAATACAGAGCCTTAAGCAAGTATATTACCTGAAGGATCCTAGGTCGCAGGCCACAAGCACTAGAAAAGTTAAACTATACTAATTATTTGCTCACTTTTTTGTCAAGAAACTAGGCAGTTATTCCCCCTCCAGGCCTTTGCTCCTGCTGATCCTACGGTCTGGAAACTTCCCTCCTTTCTTTACCTATAAAGACTGTATTCATCTTTCAAAGCTCTAAAGTGTCAGCTCTTCTGTGGAACCCCCAAATTCTGTATAAGAATTTATCACTCATTGCTCTGAGTCATCGTAGCATTTTTCATGAGCTTCTGTTAAAGTACTTTTCATTCTACTCTCCCCGATATGTATAATAAAAGCTATGATCTATGGGTGGCCCTCGGGACCACTATTAGGTGGCAGGCAAGAAGCTTACTGGTTAAAAAGAGATACAGTCCCTGTTGTCTGTGCTTCTGTGTCCCCTCCCCTCACCGGGGAGCCTCTTGGATCATCACGTCCTTGGAACCTTCTTCCCATATGCTGCTCCATCCCGAGTCTGTCTCAGCCACACATGTGGAACTAACTCGTGTATTGACTTGTCTCCTACTACAATAATCTGTTGAAATCAGGGGGAAAAATGGTTCTGAGCCCTAAAAGGAGAGACAATGATGAATTAGCAATGGTTCCCAAATTAAGGGTTTACTTATTTGACATTTAGACAGTCATGAAGGACATGGAGAGCAAGGAAAATGGGCACAAAAAGTCCTATCTGAATAGGCAGAACAGATGTACACTTTAGGCTTTTGTTCAAGCCTTTTTCTTCTAGATCCACGCCTGCAAACCAGTGTTGTATTAGAGAGGGCAGATGAGAGGTGTGGGGCAGTGATGCAGAGGAACTACCAGCGACAGCGGGATGTGACAGTGAGCAGATGCCGTAGAACCAACACAGAAGGAAAACTGATTTGAGCCGTTGAGTGGAGGGCGAGCAGTGCTGTGAACTTTGACTGTCTCGACCGCCATGGACTCCGTGACACTGCAGGTCAGCACAGACCGTCACAGAGACGCCTGGATTATCAAGAAACGTGAAACTACTTGTCATGCCCTCTGAAGGAAGCCAAGTATATACAAGCTATTTGGGAAAAATTTCTTTTTAAAATAACAAATGATTGTTCAAAAGGTTAATATTTCCCCCAAGATAGCCTCTCAGTTCATGCCTTTTGTTCTCAAGTCTTTACTCAAATGTCACCTTCCTGAACACCTTTATTTAAATTGCTGCCTCCAGCCCCTGCCAACTGCCAGCACTACCCGTCCCCTTTTTCTACCACATTTTTCTTTGTACCAAGTATCACCTAATATAACTTAGTGCTTGATTATTACCCATGTCTCCCACCCCCAAAAAATATGTACTTTGTGAAGGTAGGGGTTTGTCTATCTGTTTTGTTCCCTGCTGTATCATGGTGAAACTGCATCTGGCATCTCTACAGGCCTTCATTATTGAATGAAAGCATGAATGAATAGATTCAGTTATTTGGAAGACATATTTAAATTTTTTAAAGTCATATTATAGAAATACTGGTTAAATGCAGAGAAACTATTAGAGAAATTTTTAACATAAGGCATATTAATTCATTGGCAATATTTATTAAGGTCATACTCCATGCAGACACCTAGCATTGGAGATTTGCTTGTTTTGTTTATACTCACACTTCTGAAGCACCAAGTCCTCTACATGCAGAGTCACTGACAAGCTACACACACACAGACATACACATACACAAACAACATTCCGGTTTCTTCTTGTAGCTTAGCTTAGATCTTATCAGCTCTTTCATGTAAAGGTTTGACAAGTCTGGTCTATGTCTCCTTCAGGAAATTCTTAGAAGTAGGAGATGATGATATTGATTAGAAATGATGGTGTTTGCCATGGGTGAGCCTAGAATCAATATTTAACCACTGTTTATTGGGATGTTGGAGGCAGCTATTGGGTTCCGAAGAGTATACTAGACATAGAGCCAGAAAATTTATGTCCTAGTCCTAGACCCATATCTTAAAAGCCGATTCTGGAAAGTGACTTAACCACAAATAGCTGGTTCAGAGGTCTTTTTTACAGAACTTTGTGAACTACAAAGTGCCATACAATTTTAAGGAATCATCATTATTTCGTTGAGAAGTAAAAAGTATATTACATGGCACTAGAAAAGAGTAAGATCTTGGTGACTCATGACTCTAAAAATTAATGGGTATTAATCTTGATATCCAGGCCAACTGGATATGGAATTTGTGTGACCTTTACTTTTAAGACATGTTTCATCATGTGCAAAAAAGACTTCTACCTAGTTCCAACCTGCTGGGCTGATTTCTGTGACTCTTATCATAACTGATAAGGTCTGTAGGTCTGCGGCAGTCAATAGGGATGGATTCCAATTGATCCTGCAGCCTCACTTGATGGTTCCCTAAGAGTGAAACTTTAGAGATCGAATCAAGATGGCAGAAGAGAAACACCGCCAGACAAAGTGTCTCTGCAGAAAAGACAGATTCTAAGAGAAATTAGAAGAAGCAAGAAGACGAGCATACATTGGATGAGAGTCAGAAGGAGGGGTACCTGAGACCACAGGAGACGCCACAGGAGAAGGTTGTGGAGGAGAACTGGAAGCAGAGACCTCTGGAACAGCCTGGAGACCAGTAGCAAGGGTAGGTAGAGCAATTAACTCTCCCCTCCCTTGCATCTCGGACTGCTGGTGGGCGCCCCAGCGGATGGAAAGACCTGCGGAGACCAGCCCAGAGACGGCCGCCACCAGTGAGCAGTAAGCCTATAGCGGACGTGGCACCAGGCCCCCAACTCCCGCAGGGCACTTCCCTGTGCACACACCCGAGCCGCGCGGCAGGTGCCATATTGCCTCATTCTCCCCTCCTCCGACCCTATCCGCGGCTGCCGAGAGAGACAGTATAGCCACCAGCTTGAGGCACCTCCAGGGAGCGGGACCTTCCCTTTTGGGGCCCTACAGCTGACTGAGGGGAACTCAGACTGTGAGCTCCCCACCTGCCAGCCCTCCCAGGAGCTGCTGACCCAGTGATCCCAGGAGAACGGGGCAGACCCTGAGTCTGAGAGACATAGACCCAGCTTGGGCTTCCTGTGGGTGAATTGGGACTGGCACTCCTCTCCCTGGTGGGGATGTAGTTTGAACTCTGGGGCCCAGAGGTCAGACCTGCAGACCAGATCCCGTGCACCCAGGTCTCACATTGCCCAGGACACAGAAGGGGTATACTGGAACAGCCTACTGAGGTGTGTGTGCCTTCAGGGGAAGATCAGTGTCCCAGAGGGCAACCCTTCTTCCAAAAGGAGGCCGTGCGCCCAGCCCAGGTGGCGTTCCTGCGCAGGGAACCTCCAGCATCACAGCCAGGGGAGGCCCGGTGGCATGAGGTCTGGCCTGCTGGCAGAGGCCCAGGAGTAGCCACAGAGTTGGGGAGGGTGGAAAGAAGCGAGGCCCGCTCCACACTGCGGGTCTCAGACAGCCCCACCCCACACTCAGACTCTGACTGAGTGGGGCCATTCCAGCCCCTCCTTGGCAGCTTTTCCCGAAAGCAGAGAACAGAACTTTGACCCCTGCTAACGGCATTCGTGGTGCCCGAGGGCAGGCTTCCAGCTCTGCCCAGACTCTCTCCCAGACCAGCCCTCACTGAGGGGGAGAAAAGGACACACCTGGAAGTCCCAGGGCCTCACTGACCACCTGAGGCACTAGAGTGCCTCTCTACAGGAACAAGAGCAGGTCACAGGTCACAAAAACAACAGCGTAGCCTGTTCCTCCAAGCAAGCACCACCTACTGACAGGGAGGACACCCTGCACACCCTCTTCATGGCACCTACTGACTCATTATACAGGGAGTGGTCGAACCTCACCTACAGACACCACCTACTGGCTCAGAAACTAAAGCAAGGCGTGTGAATACCCAAATGAAAGAAGCAACAACTGATCGACATGGGAAGAAATCAGTGAAGGAACTCCGGAAATATGAAGAACCAAACGGAAACACACCCCCAAGGAAGAGCACCAGCTCCTTAAAAACGGAAACCAACCAAAATCAAGCAAACAAAATGACAGAAGAGGAATTCCGAATGTGGATCATAAGAAAATTCAACGCCCTGCAAGAACAACTCAATAACCAACACAAAGAAACCACAAAAAGCCTCCAGGACCTGGAACAAAATTTCACTAAAGAAATCGATACAATGAAGAAAAGTTTAACTGAACTCCTGGAAATGAAGAATCAATTCAGGGAACTACAAAATTCAGTGGAAAGCCTCAAGAACAGTGTAGATCAAACAGAAGAAAGATTCTCAGAGATTGAAGATAACACCTTCCAATTAAATATATCAGTCACAGAGATAGAGCAGAGAAACAAGAGAAAAGAGCAAAGCCTACAAGAGATGTGAGATTATGTGAAAAAACCTAATGTGAGGGTCATAGTGTTGCCAGAAGGGAAAGAAGACAACACTCAAGGGTTGGACAAGCTATTTGAAGATGTAATAGAGGAAAATTTCCCAGGCCTTGCTAAAAATCTTGATATACAAGTTCAAGAAGCTCAAAGGACCCCTGGGAGATTCAATGCGAAAAGGAAGATGTCATGACACACAGTCATCAGACTGACCAAAATATCAACTAAAGAGGCCCTTCTAAGAGCTGTAAGACAAAAGAAGCAAGTAACATACAAGGGAAAGCCAATTCGAACAACACCAGACTTCTCTACTGAGACTTTACAAGCAAGGAGAGACTGGGCCCCCATTCTCACTCTTCTGAAACAGAACAATGCCCAGCCTAGAATCTTATTCCCTGCAAAACTAAGTTTTGTATATGAAGGAGAAATCAAGACATTCTCAGATAAGCACAGACTTAGGGAATTCGCCAAGACAAGACCAGCCCTTCAAGAAGTACTCAAATCAGTGTTACCCACGGATCAGCACAATAAACACTCACAAATTCCTGTTAAATCTACTCAAAGCTAAAGATCAAAGCCCAGACACTACAATGGCTCAAGAGAGAAAACAAAGCAACAAAGTTCAACCCAACATAATGAACAGAAATCTTCCCCACCTAGCAGTTATCTCAATAAATGTGAATGGCTTGAACTCCCCACTCAAGAGACATAGGCTAGCTGAATGGATAATACAACACAAGCCAAGTATCTGCTGCCTTCAGGAAACACATCTAACCTGCAAGGACATTGGCCTAGGCAAAGAATTTATGAAGAAGACCCCAAAGGCAATCACAACAGCAACAAAAATAAACAAATGGGACCTAATGAAATTAAAAAGCTTCTGCACAGCCAAAAGAAACTGTCAAGAGAGCAAACAGACAACCCACAGAATGGGAGAAAATTTTTGCAAGCTACACATCTGATAAAGGGCTGATAACTAGAATTTATTTAGAACTCAGGAAAATCAACAAGAAAAAAAATCAAACAACCCTATCAAAAAATGGGCAAAGGACATGAACAGAAACTTCTCAAAAGAAGACAGAATAATGGCCAACAAGCATATGAAATAATGTTCAACATCTCTAATCATCAGGGAAATGCAAATCAAAACCACAATGAGATATCACTTAACTCCAGTGAGAATGGCCTTTATCAAAAAGTCCCCAAACAACAAATGCTGGTGTGGATGCAGAGAGAGAGGGACACTCCTACACTGCTGGTGGGACTGCAAACTAGTTCAACCTCCATGGAAAGCAATATGGAGATACCTCAAAGTGATACCAGTAGATCTACCATTTGATCCAGCAATTCCACTACTGGGCATCTACCCAAAAGATCAAAAGTCACTTTATGAAAAAGACACCTGCACTCGAATGTTTATAGCAGCACGATTCACAATTGCAAAGCTATGGAAACAACCCAAGTGCCCATCAATTCATGAGTGGATTAATAAAATGTGGTATATGTATACCATGGAGTACTACTCAGCTTTAAGAAACAACAGTGATATAGCACCTCTTGTATATTCCTGGATAGAGCTAGAACCCATTCTACTAAGTGAAGTATCTCAAGAATGGAAAAACCAGCACCACATGTACTCACCAGCAAATTGGTATTAATGGATCAACACCTAAGCGGACATATAGGAGTAACATTTATTGGGTGTCAGGTGGGTGGGAGGGGGGAGGAAGGGACGGGTATATACAACCACAACTAGTAAGAAGTGCAACGTTTGGGGGATGGACATGCTTGAAGCTCTTACTCGAGGGGGGAGGGGGAAATGAAGAATATAAGTAACCTTAACACTTGTACCCCCATAATACGCTAAAATAAAATTTTAAAAAAGAAAAAAAAAGAGTGAAACTTTAAACTTTATTCATTCACTCACTCACTCATTCATTCACTCAACAAATACTGGGCATCCGTTGGTGGCAGAAGCTGTACTAGACGCTGGGGATAACAGATGACAAATAGAAGGAGACAACGTCTCAGTGCCATCAATGATCAAAGCTGAGTCGGGAGCAGACTTACAAACACATAGTTGACGTACAGTTAGGAGCCACAAGGAGATAGGAACAGGTGCAGGGGGCCCACAGAAGGAGGCCTGACACACTCTGTCTGGGCTCCCCACAGAAAAAACGTTTCAGTGGGACTTCAGAGGAGAGGTAGGAGTTAGCCAGGTTTGGGGGGGTGGGAGACAGGAATGGAATAAAGTGAGGAAAGAATGTGGGAAGACCCTGAAGCATTTCACTGTGGCAGTTGAATACGCATTGATTGTGCACCAGTTGTGTGTGTGCTAGGCACTGTAGACGAGAAGGCATGAATATCAGGGAAGAAGATGGAGCTGAAGAGGTTAGATTTTACAGTGCATGGATGCCATGATCTCTTTGGCAGGAACCTGCCATAGTGAAAGGCACAGACTTATGGCATTGTTAGTGCAAAACAGGAGATTACAGAACATGATCCCTTGTGTGAAATTATGTACTTTCACCCTTCTGACATTCAGGAGATATTAATAAATGCTAACTGTATAGAAAACACTGAGGATACAGAAACAAGTAGGGCAGTGTCCCTATTTCTTAACAAAGCACATCAGTGAAGTGTAATAAATGCTATGACTATAGGAACACCAAGCAGGAGGACTTCATCTAATCTGGGGGGAGGGATGGGCAAGGGAAGACTTCCCAGGAGAGGAGAAATGTTCAGCTGAATCTCTAAGGGTAAACAGGAACCATGTGAGTGACTGGAATGGGAAGTGTTTCAAGCAGAAGCATGTAGAAGGTCCTGGACACCCACGGAAGGAACTGGAAGACTTCAGTGTGGCTGCCGCATAGCGCTCAGGGCCTGAGGTCTGTGGTCAGGAGTTTGGGCTTCATCCCAAGGGAAGCTGTGGGTGGATTTTAAATAGGGGAGTAGGGGACCAGCATGACAAGCATTGTATTGTGGATGTGTGTCTATATCCACATAATTGACACCTGCCACCTTGCCAGCTTGGGTACAAACTGAAGTCACTCTTCCTTAATACTCAAATCATAATGCCCACAAGCCCCCACCCACCCAAATTAGGAGAAAGATGCTATCTCTGAGATTCCCTTCTCCAGGTATTTCTGAAGACTGTCTGTGCATCAGCCCCCTGTCCCCCAGGCATGTCCTTGCTGCCACCTCCCCAAGAACATGAATGTGGCTCTGTCCTTTGATGCTGACCCTTCCGTGAATGGCCAGCTTCTGTGGGCTGCGTCCAGAGTGGCCTCACTGCCGTCACTAGAGCTGGCGCTCAGGATCTTCCCAGAGCAGGGACCATCCAGGCAGCTTGAGGAAACACCCAGTGCCTTCCATGGCCACATGAGTATCTTAGGACCCTCCCGCTGCCTCCGTGGGGGCTGATGTGGACCTGTTTCACCTCAGTGTCTCCCAGGGAGAAAAGAGAAGATCCCCCAACCCTTCTGTCACATTCAGAAGAGGCCTCCAGCAGCAAGTAGGGCATAACTGTGACAACTCTAGTGGATCAGCTCCTCTCTGCAGTGAGTAGATGGCTGTTTATCCAAAGGCAGGATAAGGCATCCTGCAGCCATGGCAGCAGACACGGTGAGGCCAGCACAGGCTCTGTCCAGAAACAGCATTCCTCTCTGGCCTGTGGGTGGGGGACAAAGCCCTCCTCCTATCCACAGGGTCAGTCCTAATTTCTTTCATGGCTGTCCAGGTGGGGAGTGCGTTTGGAGGACAGAGGCCACTGTAGCTCTCACTTGCCATGCACGCTTTGGCAGCTGTGTGTGTGTGGGGGGGTAGCTCCTTTCCACCACAGCAAACGCTTCCAGCCTCCCTAGGCAGGCCCTGGGCCTCCCCCAGCCATAAGGCCGACCTTATTTCCTGCCTAGCATTATCCACTTTTAGTAATAGTGACAGTGGATGGGTGTGGTGCCCCCCCATGATCCCAACAGCCACTGATACTGGCATATTTTACAAGATAAGGCAAATGGGTACATATGCATAAAGCAATGTCTGGAGGGCTGCTTCCCAGAATTTAAAGCAGTGCCTCTGGGTCTCGGGATTTTTTAATAATCTTCCTTGTACTTTAGTACAATGTTTGATTCTTTTTTTCACCATGACTATACATCATACTTCCAGAACAAGAATTCAGGCTTTGGAATCAGATAGCCCTGGCCTATTAGGTAGCCTTTAGTGAATCAGATCACAAGTTCCCTCATCTATTCAGTGGGAAAAAGAACATTTCACAAGGTTCAGAAAAATTCAATACTATTTTTATATTTCTAATATTTTCATTATTCATAACTAACATGACTGTACATAAATACATCAGTATGATTACGTTGTGTACCCTGGTGATGTCCCACTGTGTCCTGGCTCCCGGTCAAACCCAGGCCCAAGACGCAGCCCACATAACTGTGCTGACAGCCTAGATGTTCCATGTTTTTCTCCATGATAGTACAATAATAAAAGCATACAGAGAGATAGATAGGCATATACACTTACGTGAATATATGTAATCATACAAGAGATTGATTGATCTTTTTAAAAAAGAGATCTTATTATACCGAATTTATGTATTCTACTTTTCTTACTCAACAATACTTTCTGGAACTCCATCCAGTCACTTGGTGAAGCTCTGACTTTAATGGCTGCATAACATTTCATGATTTGAAAATAACATAATTTTTTGCATTTTCTCACATGTTTATCAATACTCACTTTGTTTCCAGTTTTTGACGCTATGAAAAATTCTGTAACACGTGTGTGCGTGTGTGTACACGCTTAGGTGTTGCTTAGGTGTTGATCCATTAATACCAATTTGCTGGTGAGTACATGTGGTGCTGGTTTTTCCATTCTTGAGATATTTCACTTAGTAGAATGAGTTCCAGCTGTATCCAGGAATATACAAGAGGTGCTAGATCACCATTGTTTCTTAAAGCTGAGTAGTACTCCATGGTATACACGTGTGCATGCACACGCACCCCTTTGTTATGTTGATGATTTTATTTCTTTGCAATAGATTTTCAGAAATGAGATTTCTGGGTTCAATGATTAGCCAGTCAACACCATTTCTAAAGCGTACGCCAAAGTGTCTCTTACATAGTAATTGCTCAATAAAGTGATGTCTGCTATTATTCTTAGTATTAGCCGGGGAGTTAACTTTTGAAAAAGTTTAGTCATTTGTTAGAGTTCCAACGAGATAAACTACATTTACTTTAAAAACATAGGTTATCTGTAATAACCGAACTAACTGTCCTTCCCTTGTTTATACAAAGCCAAAAGGAAACGGGACTTCACTGGAAAACTAAAATAGACATGCAAGTTTGCCTCCTCACTTCCTCCCTGCCATTCAAATCCATTTCCTCAGCGAGGCAGGAACTCAGAAGCCAAAGGCTCTCCGCTCCCAAAATTGGAGGTTCTTGTTTTGCATTTTTTAAAAAATTATCAGCTTCTTTGCATATCTGATTTGAAAAACAAAAAGAGAGCTGGTTGAAGAGTTTTCCAGTTGTGGAATCGCAGTGAGGAGCCGACTCTAGCTTTGGATGAGATGGATAAGTTCCTGTGTCCCGGCCCCCACTCTGCCCTCTCCCGCAGATGTCAGATGGCGGCGGGAGACCTCAGGCGGTTCCCAGTTGGAAGGGTCTCCGTGTTGTATCAGCAGCGCACAGTGAAAACCCAGGCTGCAGCTGGGGAGACAGGGCTGTCCTGCAAGATGCAGACTGGGTGGATTCTGGGCATGAGCGCTCCCAAGCCGTTTGACTAAACATCCAAGCAAGACAGATCTCTAACCCCAGACAGAAAAGGAATCTTGCAAGTTGGCTGAGGGCCAGGTGCTGGGCCCTGGACGCAGCCTGGAGCCCGGAAAGTGAGGTTCTGGGAGAGAAAAGGCACTTCCACAGTCTGGGTGAAACGGAACATAGGACTCTCCGTGTGTCTGCAGCTTTGTTCTCTTTCGCCTGGACGCTAGTGGGCTACGGGAAGCTGGGGAGGCCCGTGTGGGTGTCCCTCGGATTCCCAGCCACCAAATGGGGCGCCCTGTCCACACCGGCTAAACAAGCTTCGCCTGCCCAGCCTCCTTCGCAGCAACGTCCAGCTCTTCCTGCCCTCTTCTCTGTCTGCCTTGCATTCCAGAAGGCTGAGGACCGGGCTTCTCGCTTTCTGGCTTTTGCACCCATTTTGGGCCCCGTGACGACTTCTTGGGCAGAATTCTGCTTTTCTAGTTTGATCCTCATCACCCAGATTTTCCCACTTTGATCCAACTCTAGCTCTAAAACTCTAACCTCTCCCCAGGCTCAGGTTGTCCTCTTGGAAGGGGATTGGGGATTACGGTGGCGTGGTCAGGGGCTCAGTCTGCAAGGTGGAGGCCCAGACAGAACTCAGCTCAGAACTGGAAAAGGAACAGTTGATTGACACCTAACTGCCAACTTTTTTTCCTTGCTTGTTCTGCAACCATTATGCTTTGTGTTTCAGAGGTTCTAAGGTCCGGTCTTTATTTATGTTGCATCTACTTCGAGCAAGACCAGGCCTGAAATGAACATTGCAGGGAGACAAGAGTGGCCAGGACTTAAAGTATCAGACTGCGTCTTTGTCCTCAAGGAGCTCGGAGTGTAGACTTGGGGAACCACATGCCCAGGGAAAAATGTCTCAGTTCAAAGTTAACTAGGGGAAGGAGGAAGTGGTATAGGAATTCAGAGGAGAGGGTTGTCCCTGGGGGTTGGGGTAGGGATTACTTGGGATCAAGGCCCACCTCCACAGGTGGGGGAAGGAAGGGAGGCAGCAGTTAGCACCCACCACGTGCCAGTGTTGGTGTAAGAGCTTTGGCTGGTTATCTCTGGTAATCCTAAGATCGGGTTGGAAGGGAGAAGGGAAGAAGCCATTTCAACCAAAGAAATGGTGCAATTAAAATACTGACAGCATGGTCTGAGCCATGGCTAAATCTATTCAAGTTGAATGTTTGTATTGACAAAACACACTTCTCTACCAGGACAGAAATAGCCCCAATCCACGTATCAAATGGCCAAGGAGCAAGTTTAGTTGGCTTACTCCAGAATCACGAAGAGTTCTCTGAGCACCTGGAACGCTTTGGGTACTGCGGAAACTGTGACATGGGAAGAGATCGTTGTGGACCCCGGGATTTGCTGAGGTCTCAGGCTCACATGCTCAGGGGTTTCGGGGTAAGAAAGATTATGGGAACTTTTATGGCCTTATTGAAAAGTCTCACCCAAGCATTATTTCTCATATCATATCTATAATGAAGAATGATGAAAGAAAAAAAAAAGGAGAGAATTTAAAAAATCAGACAATGTATGTTTAAGCCCTTAATACCTGTATTTATTCCTAGAGTTTGTTCAATACATGTTTTCTCACAGGAAAACAGTGAACACAATTGGTAGGGTTCTGTTCCGTGTGTTCACAGCCTAGTTGGAGAGTTAGACATGACATAAAGCAACACACAAGTAAGTATGTGATTGCAGAGGCCGTCCTGAAGTAAAAAAAAAAAAAAAAAAAAAAAAATAGATCCAGGTGCTGCGGGAGAGAAAGGACTCCAATGTCCTCTCCGGGCAGGTGCTGAGACCTAAGCCATGATATCCAAAGAGGCTGAGTGGAGCAAAGGCCTGTGCTCTTGGGCAGGCCACACAACCCATCAGAACTTATGACACAGAGATGACATGATGCCTACTCCCTGGGGTTGTCATGGAGATTAACACATTGACTGCCACACTACAAAAAAAAAATGTTTTTCCTTGGGGCCACAGTGTTTTATTACGAAAACAGAATAGAAGCTTTGAAAACGAAATGATCCTTTCTAATTTAATGAAAAATTTGTTATTTTTTGTTTTCTGCGCCCATAGGTATAGTGACTAAGGGGAAGGGACGTGTTGGGTACGTATGCTTCACGAGACCCTGGGCTGAAAACTAGCATGGGTTAAATATGACTCACCTGGCAGTTAACGTGTTAAATTATTTCATGTATCTAAGTCACCTGGCCTGGTGCCTGGTACATACTGGGGCACTGAGCAAATGTTTGCTGAATCTGATTGGCAAGGCCCTCCCCACCCTTGCATTCCAGGGTGCCCTGTTTCTCTCTGACTTTGACCCCAGGGAACCTCTCCCTGGCTATAGGTGCCTGCTGTGGCCTCTCTGGCTATCTGCGCAAGCAGAGGAGCGTGGGGAGCAGGGCCCTTCCTGGACCCTAACCCTGCCTTTCCTGTGACGCTCGGTGCCTGCAGTTGGCTCTTAGGCTGCTTCTCTCTAGGAGGAAAACCGTCAGCTCTTTCCCACCCATCCACATGGAAAATAGTAACAATCATCTGAACTAGGGACAGTAGATATTTGGAAGTCCTCGAACAGAGCAATTTGTCTCCGGGGATTGGCTGATGGTCACTCGTGACTCTGAGGGCCCTGTGGCCAGGTACCAAACCGGGCTACCTCCATATGCCATGGGGACTCCAGGGGGGAAGGTGACATCAGAGGCTCAGACCTGGATGTGTAGTTCTTCCTCCGTGACACACTGCGTTGTCGGACTGAGAGTAGGTGCCCACCAGAGGACAGGGCAGAGGACTCGGGGCTCACTTCCTGTCCCCTTACACTCTTCTCTTTCACCTTCAAGTGCAGCCCTTACTGTGCGTTGTCCTCTGTCAACACTGTGCTGGGCCCCGTGGAGCAGTGGCCTCTTTGAGGGTGGTGTTTTAAGGCCTGCAGTGGCAGAGAGATGCCGCAGGGGCCTGGGGGTGTCTCCAGCCGTTGCTGGAGACTGACCCTGAACCTGAGCGGCCCCTGGTCTGGGTGGAGTGCCAGGCCTGTGGCAATACAGTTAACCTTTGAAATGTAATCTGTCTGCCGCGGCTGGGCCACAGCCTGCCTAGGGGACAGCCAAATGAAAGGCCCAACTTCCTCCTTCAGGAACTGAAAGTTCCAGAACAAGAAGCAGAACCTGAGCTGCCACCAAACCTGTTGTGGGGAAAGCCATTCCTCTGGTTCCCTGCGCTCGTCCTTGGGGCATTTCTCACTTGCCTCCTCCACGCTTGGCCAAGGGGGGACGCGTGGCACCCCCAGGCAGGATCTCACAGCATGCCAGCCTGTCACCCCGGGGGGACTCCCCTCAGGTCACCCGCTGCCCGTCCGGCAAGGCTGCCCCATGTCGGCCTCGACTCCCACATTCAAGCCAAGTGTGTCCAGGCTTTAAACCTTCTCTCTTCCAAAGGTTCTTCCGCCTCTGCCAGACCAACTCCTCCGCCCGACCTTCAGGTCCCAGATGGGCCGTCCCTGCCCGGCAGCCCGTCCCCCGACCTCCACGTGCTCTCAGGGCCTTGTGCACCGACCCACAGCGCCGCACAGTCTTGTCATGAGCTCTTCTCTGTCCGTGTCCCCAGTGGCCCACTCTGCAGCACCTGGCCTAGTCCCTGGCACATAGTAGGCCCTCGAGGGCACTTAATGAATGAATGGGGGTGATCTTACCCTCCCACACCGCAGACACACCTGCACCCAGACCTCTGCAGTCCCCGTCCCCACTGGCCTTGCACTGGACTCTGCAGTCCTCCCCTCGACACCTGCCTGGGAATGCCACTGCCCCCAGGCCCTGCTCTTCACTGCCGTCTTCGACACTTAAACTGAAATATGCTGTGCTTCGCTAGGTTTCTGCTGCTTCTTCGTCTGTCTCTTACTCCACTGACCATCACTGTGACACACGTGAGGGGCTTCTGGAAACACAGATGCCATGAGGCGTGTGTCAAGATAGGTTGGGGTGGCAGACGGAGACCCGGTGCTGGTGGACTGACCCATGAGGATTTGCTGGCAGCTGTCTACATGCCTTCCTGCCCTGCAAGAATTTCAAAGGTGAACAAATCAGGCCTTGCCCTCCAAGAGCTTAGCTTGAGGGTTTGGGGAGGAAAACACAGCTAACACAAAGGGCAGATCCAGAATGGGTACCAATAGCAGCACGTGTCATTTGCTAAGCGCCTAGTGTGTCTGGGGGGATGCTTGATGGTCACCACCTTTCATCTGTATAACGATCTTGCAATTTGTGAATTAGAGAACCGTTTTACAGGCTATGAAATCGCCCCATATGCCAGAGGGCAGAAGGTTCTGGAACCAGGATGTGAAACCAGATCTTTCCAAGGAAGGTCCAGAACTTATTCCTTAACAAGGTGCCACTCTGGGGGCCTAATTTTACAGTGCCCATCTGCTTTTTCTCCCAGTCCCAGCGGTCTTGTGAGGACAGTCTTCTCTCGGGGACTCTCAGCGACATCTCTCAGTGAGGCAGGCTGAGAACACCTGCGTTTAATTTAGGTGGTGACTCAGAAGTCCCATTCTGGAAATAGGCAACACAGGCCCACACAAGCGGTGGCCCCCTTCTTTGGCCTCATAACAATAAACCCAAACTTCCGACCCTATTGTCTGCGATGGAAAAGAGGCACAGCGGTGGCACAGGAAGAGCTGCTCCCAACCTGAACCTCGCGCCCGATGACGTCAGCGGTCACGAGTCAGCACGAAGGTTATTAAGCGAGAAACGAGCTGAAAAAAACAGAATCCACCAAGCCTAGCTAAGTGGAGAGGATGTTTTACCAGGTTAGGGTGCACGTGTATTTGAAGTTCATCCAAATTGGGAAAAAATTCACCTCTTTCACCTTTACTTTCTCAAACCGGAGGAGATCCCATCGAGATGCCAGTCAGTTGGGAGGGCCCCAGGGGGAGGACCCTGCAGGAGGGCTGACAAGGCTCTGTTTTTCCCATTGAGTAAACGAGTCTACAGTTAGGAGCAGGACTTCATTCTTTTTTTTTTTGAGACAGAGTCTCGCTTTGTTGCCCAGGCTAGAGTGAGTGCCGTGGAGTCAGCCTAGCTCACAGCAACCTCAAACTCCTGGGCTCAAGCAATCCTTCTGCCTCGGCCTCCCAAGTAGCTGGGACTACAGGCATGTGCCACCATGCCCGGCTGATTTTTTCTATATATATTAATTGGCCAATTAATTTCTTTCTATTTAGAGTAGAGACGGGGGTCTCGCTCTTGCTCAGGCTGGTCTTGAACTCCTGACCTTGAGCAATCCGCCCGAGTTGGCCTCCCAGAGAGCTAGGATTACAAGCATGAGCCACCACACCCAGCCCCAGGACTTCATTCTTAATACACTTGGATGGAGACTCCATTTGTTTGAAAACGATTCTGTTTAAAACTAATACCAGCCACCCCCCCATGGATCTCTGGACAATCCGGCATCTTTGGAGTTCACTCCGAATGACACGCTGCGGCAACATTCCACCGCTTTTTAAATTAGAGAAGAGGTGACACAGTGGAAAGAACGCTGGCCCGGGTCAGGGGGCCTGCCCCCTGCCTCGGCCCTGGGCTCCCCCGAGAGCTGGGACAGGCCCGTCCCTGACGCCAGTCCGCGGTCTCTTCCTGCAGCTTGTTTCTCTCTCTTGAAGTGCTTCCTCCACAGACAGTGCAGCACTCTCTTGAGGTCTCTGTGGCATTTCTGGAATGTCCTTCTTCCCCAGTGCTGCTGCTCTTTCTCCTTAGCATGAAGGCAGGGGAATAAAGAGACCTATTTATACTGGGCTGGGCCAACACAAGCACATCTCATAGCTGAGTATTTACGACTGTTAGCGTTGCAGAGACAACCTGTGAATTGCCTGGCGTCTCTCCAGGAGTGTGGACGTGGAGTTGGCACCACCTGGCACTGGACCGGGGCTGGGTGCTGCCTCCCAGCCAGGGTGCCTGCAGGGCCCAGTGCGAAGCTGCAGGGCTTGCTCTTCCCCTCCCCCGGCTTCCTGAAGGAGAAGCAGCCCCTGAGAGCTGCCCAAGTGCTGCTGTGTGCAAGAACTCACTCTCCCTCCCGGAAACTCAGAGTGGCTGTTGCTGTCCCTGTTGCTACACACAGCACAGCTCCAAAACACTCATTTTGTGCCACGTAACAGGCTATTCTAGGCAACCTCTGGGGTATCTGCCTCTCCAACATAGTCCCTTAACTTTGAGAACTGACCCCAACCACAGCCACGTTCATGCAGTGTGACCCTGTCTCGCCCCAGCCTTGGTTAACTGGACCAGCGCAGGACCAATGACCCAAGGTAGAACAAGCAGATACTCTCTTCTGAAGTTTTGATTCTTAACCTCTGTTTTGCTCTTGTGTGGGGAGCCCTGGGGAAGCCAGGACAGGGGAAGCTGAGCTTGTCACATCAAACAGAAGCCACTGAAGCTTCTCTGCAGAGCAAATGATGAAAGTGTCACACGATGACCCCCAGAACTCCAGACAAATGGTTCTGACAGCTTTCCTAGTCCAGTCACTCTTGGGGCCCTTTGGTTCCCTGAGATACTGCTATATCATTTTGTAGCAGAATGTTCTATTAGGGCTTAAATTTATGTAACACTATACCCTATGAAAATTAAAAAAAAAAAAAAATTTTAAGGAAAAAAGTCTGTCAGCTGGTTCCCTGAGATACTGCTGTATCTTTTTGTAACAGAATGTTCTAGTAGGGTTTAACTTTATGTAACACGATACCCTATTAGAATTAAAAAAAATTTTTTTTTCTTTGAGACAGGGTCATACTCTGTCACCCAAGTTAGAATACAGTGGTATCATCATAGCTCACTGCAGCCTCAAACTCCTAGGCTCAAGGTATCCTCCTCCTTCAGCCTCCAGAGTAGCTGGGACTACAGGTGTGTGCTATGACGCCTGGCTAATTTTTCTAGTTTTTGTAGAGATGGGGTCTCACTATGTTGTTCAGGCTGGTCTTGAACTCCTGGCCTCAAGAAATCCTCCTGCCTCTTCCTCCTGAAGTGCTAGGATTATAGGCTTGAGCCACTACACCTAGACTGAATTTAAAAAAAAATTTTTTTTTTTTTTGAGACAGGGTCTCACTTTGTTGCCCAGGCTAGAGTGAGTGCCGTGGCATCAGCCTAGCTCACAGCAACCTCAAACTCCTGGGTTCAAGCAATCCTCCTGCCTCAGCCTTCCCAAGTAGCTGGGACTACAGGCATGTGCCACCATGCCCGGCTAATTTTTTCTCTATATATTAGTTGGCCAATTAATTTGTTTCTATTTATAGTAGAGACCGGGTCTCGCTCTTGCTCAAGCTGGTTTCAAACTCCTGACCTTGAGCAATCTGGCCACCTCGGCCTCCCAGAGTGCTAGGATTACAGGCGTGAGCCACCACACCCGGCCCATTTTTTAAAAAATTTTAATGGAAAAATCTACCAGCTGCTATCTGGTGAGACAAAGACAAAAGGTCATTGCAGGGCAGATTCCTGAATGGCCTCACTAGGTGAACAAGAGGCCAGCTTTGACTTGGCAAAGCCAGCCCCTGCAGGTGTTCTGCAGAGCTCCAGGAACTAGGGGGGCAATTTGGAGAGTGATCCAGAGATACTCAGCAAAGGAAGGAGCTCTAGCCCTTCTCCCCTATATTTGGAGATGGGGAAGCTATTGAGATAAACCAGAATGTCCCAGCAAAAGCAGAGAAGGACAGCAAGGCCCGGATGGCTGCCATGTGTGTAAGAGAGCACCACGCCTGAGCCAGCTGTGGTGCTTCCCCCCGACTTCCGAAGGCAGCTTCCAAGAGCATCCATGTCGTCTCTGTGCCACGGGCTTATCCAGGTTAAGGCAACGGGACTGCGCCCTCCATTCCCTCTGCCTCCCCCACGGTGGCTGGCGGTTGGGGCTGTCTGGACTTAGAAGAGGAATCCACTGGGCTTCATGAAGTCCATACTGCCATCTGAGACCTGGCTACACTTCCAGTAACTTCCCCATCTTGCTTAAACTAGTTCCTGTGACTAAATGAACCTTGTTCCAAGTCACAAATGCCGAGGGATGCTGAGTATAGACCCAGGTCTGTCCGACTGGAAATCTGAGTGGCTTTATAAGTCCAGAGGTCATTCCACGTCAGCCACCTCCTCTCTGGCTGCCTTCAGCAGAACCCTCAGTGCTGCTAAGTGGCTCGAGCCCCCCGTTACTCCAAGGGGAGGCAGCAATGGAGCCCCAGGAGCTTGGTAGAAATGGAGAATCGTGTCAGAACTCTGAATCAAAATCTGCATTTTAACAATTTCCCTGGTACCTTCGGGAAGCCCTGATCCAGATTCACTCCGCTGCAAATCCCTGTGGTGCTGCGAGGTGGACCCTGGTGGGCTGCCCCCCTAGACCCTGCCGATAGGACCGCACCCCTCTGGGCTCACTTCTCTATAACGCAAAGGGCCTTCCTGGCTCTGAGCTGTGGTGGGACCAGCTGCACCCTTCAAAAAGATGGTCCAATAGGAATGACATTTCTCGGGTGTCGGGCAGGTAGGGGGGGAGGGGATGGGTATATACACACATAATGAGTGCGATGTGTACCATCTGGGGGATGGACATGCTTGGAGCTCTGACTCTGGGGGGGGGGGGAAGGGAGAAGAAAGGCACCACACATAACCTGAACATTTGTACCCCCATAATATGCTGAAATAAAAAAAAAAAGATTGTCCAGGGAGGAGAAGAGTGGGGGTGACTTGCTAACAGGGATTTGTTTGGGGGGTAATGAAAATATTCGAATTAAACTGTGGTGATGGTTATACAACCTGTGACTGCACTAAAAACCACTGAATCATACACTTTAAAAGGGTACATTTTATAATAAGTGAATTATATCTCAATAAAACTGTTATTTAACAAACAATGGTAAAGAAGTCGTGGAAGAGAAACAATAAACCTCAGTAAAATTACGTTTAGTTTTTATCTCAGAGACCTAAGGCTTCTCTTCAGGAAGCCTTTGCCTTTGTTCTGTATCTCATGGTTTCTCCTCACAGGGCTGTTATGAGGCTCAGATGGCGCAGTGGGTCGGAAGTGATTTGCAGAGGAGTAAGGGAGAGATCAAAGCAGGGAGCACGGGGTAGAGGCAGCCCCTCCTCCGGCCTGACTGGCTCTGAACCTCCGGGCAGCTTCCTCTAGCAACAAGGTCATGTGGGAGAAGCAGGTAAATCTTGCATTTCTTTACAATGCCCACGGCAGCTGGCTAGATGTTGTGGGACATTTATTTTTAAAGAATTGAAAAAAAAAAAAACCCTTTAGGAAAATGAAAGTCTAGTCCCTGGGCTCTCAGCCCTGCTGGCTGGCAGGTCTTCCCGGGGAATTCCTAGCCTTGCAGGCTCACCTGGCTGGGGAACTTCCTCTGACCTCCCAGGCTGACTCTGTCCCCATGCTTGCTCCCCCACCCCCACTCCCACGATGCTTAGTAACATTCATTGAATGCACAAGCATTGCCCACACATAGAATTACTAGAACAAGAACATTTAAGGAAATGAGAAAATTTGGTAAGGTATGAAACCTTGGCCTGTCAAAGTCAAACTGACTTTCGGATTAGGAGGAGCCCAGCCTTCAACGCCCCTGGAGAACTGTCTGTTCCCCTCCTTTGCTGCTGGGCTGCAAACATTTATGACCCATTTAATGGTGCTCAGTGTTTGACGCCTCACAGAGATGGCTTCTGGAGGCTTGGGCGGCACCTCAGGCGCGGGGTGTTTGATGTGTCAGGTGTTGAAATGCTCCCCACTCCCCTCGCTTTTATTATGATTTTTGCTTGTTAAGCAGACAGAATCCATCAAAGATTAGGACTCTGCTGAGTTTCTGGGTCGAGTGATAGAGCACAAATATTTCCCTTTCCAACACTCTCTGCGCTCTCTGTGATATTTCTGTCTCCTATTCACAAAGTAAAGCCCGGCTGTGCTAAGCTGCCCGTCCTCCCTTGATGGCGTCTGAAATAGCTGTGTTTGCCGTAGCAGCGTGTGGGGTCGTTGCTTGCTGTGATAAATGGTCCCTTCCCCCCACATGGCCACCACTCCTCCTGGGAACTTTCTCTCAGGCCTCTGAAAGGGCGAGAGTCTAGTCTCGGGTGGGCCTGTAGGGGCTGGGCAGGGACTGTGTGGCCCAGGGTGGCTCCTTCTGAAAAGTGAATGGAGGGGAGATTTGAGAGTCAGGCTGAGGCCCCATGGAGCTGTTTCTCTTCTCTGAGCAGTAGTTTTCTAACATCGATCAGTGAGAAGACTAAATGAGATACTACAGGAAAGGTGGCTTGGTCCAGATCAGACCGTTAACAAATGCTCTTTTTCTTACCCTCTCCCTCTGGCCCACAGCTGCCTCCTGCCACTGACTATGGCCAAGCTGTGGGAAGAAAGTCCAGAGAGGCAGGGCTCCCAGCCCACTCCTGCTCTGTGCCTACCTACTTCCTGAGCTAGGCTCATTGGGTCACTGGCTCCCTCCCGCCCTCCTTTGTTTGATAGACATTAAATGGGTATACCTGTGTCTGAGAGCCTGCACAGGGCCTTGGGAAGGTAAAGACAGGGAAGGCATGGTCTCTGCCTTCAGTACACAGATCTCTACAGGACACGAGTGACAGATCTGTGTACACTGTGAGTTCAAAATGCCATGAGCTGGAGGAGGAGAGGCCTGGCATTCACTGGAAACTTCCAGAAGGTTGCTCCTTTTGCTGAGGCTCAGTCACAGCTTGGGCTGTTGGAAGCCCCTCACCCCGCTCCTGTTGCACTCAGCTCTGATATGTGGCAACACTGTACTTCTGGCAGAATTTAGAGGAGTTTTACCTTATCTGAGATGCAAAGGGAGCCACTGAGGCCAGAGACCTGTATCAAGGAAGCAGCTAGTCACCTGGGAAAGCCCAGTGACAGGGCGGGAGCCTCACTTTCCCCATGTGTTCGCACGGGACCATGTGTTATGTAGGGGTCTTCTGGCTCCTGACATTTTGGAGCCCAGAAAATCCTAAAAGCTGATTACTATAAAGGGATGGTGAGTTTGGGTCTAAACTTCCTGGCATCTAAAACAGAGGGAGGAACATATAGAGTTACACAGTTTTCTTTTTCTGACAAAAGAATGCATGCAAATTGATTTGCAAGAGCACAGCATTTTCCTTGATTTCATTTTCCTGGAATAAAGCTCCTGCCAAAACTTCCTCTGAGTGTCCCTGCAAAAGAGACACAGGGTAATGGAATGGACCGTGGCTTCCAACACAGTATTGCAAAAGACCCACAGACGCTGTGCAAACAGATGATGCTCGTAGGGCATTTCCAAAAAGGCAGAGGCCACCGGGAACACCATAACTCAAGGAAGGCGTTTCTGCCTTTGATGCGCCTGTGCTCTTCGGACAAGTACAGGAAGAACCTCATGAAAACATGGCTTCTCCGACATCTGAGAATTACAGCAGAGCCCTTGGAGTGGCTTTGCTGCGAGAAGCCGGGATTTCCATTAATAGTCTGTGGATGGCTGGCATTTAATTTTAACCCCCCCCCATATACACATATGTATACATATACACATATATGTATGTGCATATATATGCATAGTTTTTTTTTGAGACAGAGTCTCGTTTTGTTGCCCAGGCTAGAGTGAGTGCTGTGGCGTTAGCCTAACTCACAGCAACCTCAAACTCCTGGGCTCAGGCAATCCTCCTGCCTCAGCCTCCCAAGTAGCTGGGACTACAGGCATGTGCCACCATGCCCGGCTGATTTTTTCTATATATATCAGTTGGCCAATTAATTTCTTTCTATTTATAGTAGAGACGGGGTCTCGCTCTTGCTCAGGCTGGTTTTGAACTCCTGACATCAAGCGATCCACCCGCCTCGGCCTCCCAGAGTGCTTATGCATAGTTTTTTTTATGATTTTAAAAATAGGACTAGTGTTCTTTTGTAGAAAATTTTGAAATTCAGAAAACCCTGAAAACAAGAAAATGCCAGTAGCAGCAATTCAGAAAGATAACCTTGACTAGGTCTTGCTACATTTCCCTATATATGTGTGATATATTTATACAGATATATATCTGAATATGACCCTAAGATCATTCCCCATGTCTTTGTTTTTTTTTTTTTTTTCCCATCTCAAGCTTATTTATTTAACAAGATTTTCTTTAAGTGTGTTAGGTAGACTCTGGCATTGCAGGATTTTAATAAGTATTCCATGAAGAAAGAGAACTATAGTCAAATAAGTTTGGGAAATGCTGGGTGAAATGGTTATTTTTTCTTCTTCTAGGCCTTGTTGGAGCCTTTAATGTTCTAATATTATCATACATCTCCAAAACAAGGATGAAGGGTGTAATATTCTCCAGGCATATTTAACTATGGAACATTTTCCTGCCGACATTGTACAGAACTAGTGTCCTAAGAAACACACTTAGGTAAATGGTACTTAACATATCATGGTATATCGTATAATATGTATCATGCTGTTAAATATCTTTCAAATGTATGGCTTTTAATAGCTGCATACTTTCAAAGTGTGTCACTGTTCCAAAGTTCTCAAAGTGCAATTAGTGGGTCAAAAGGCCTAAGCCTTTCTAAGGCCTTTCCTACATACAGTCAAATGCCCTGTAAGGAGGTTGTATCAGTTTTGTATACAGTAGTAAAAGAATCTAGTAATTCACTGTTCTGACCCTCACTAGGTATGATCGTTTTTAAGAATCTCAATTTGAAAAATGAACAACGGTATCCTGATTTTTAAAATCTTATTTTTTGTTGGTTTTGTTGACCAGATGTGCTAGTCAGAATAAGGACCCCTGAAGATGTCCAGAACCTGTGAAAATTCTACCTTAAGTGGAAAACAGTATTTTGCAGATGTGATTACGTTTAGAATCTTGAGACTGGAAGACTATGCTGGATTATTTGGCCATCAGCGTAATTTCAAGGGTTCTTATAAGACAGAGGCAGAGACCTAGCAGGAGACGTGAAGACAGGAGCCAGAAGGGAGAGTGACGTGAGGAAGGGGCCACAAGCAGAAGCTTGTGACTTCTAGAAGCTGGAAAAGGCAAGGAAATAAATTCTTCCCTCAGAGGCTTCAGAAGGAAGCAGCCCTGCCAACACCTTCACTTTCACCCAGTGGGACTGATTTTGGACTTCTCACCTCCAGACAATAAGGGGAGGATAAATTTGCACTGTTTTAAGTCACTAAGTTAGTTTGTGGTAATTTGTTACATCAGCAACAGGGAACTAATACACCAGGGTATCCCAAATATATAAAGAACTCCCACAAATCAATAAGAAAAAGACAAACCATTAGCAACATGGTTCAGAACAGATCCTTCACAACAGGATATGTAGTTGGTCACTAAGCATATGAAAACGTACTTAACCTCATTAATTATTGTGGACAGGCAAATTAAAACCATGCTCACCAGAATGACTAAAATTTAAAAATTTGATAATGCCTATTGTTGAGAAGGTATAGAGCAACAGGAGCTTTCTTACTCTCATGGTAGGAATATGAACAGGTAAAGTCATTTTGGAAAATGTTTGGCTTTAGAAGATAATGTACTATTCAACTAGCAATTTTACCCCTAAGTAAATATCCACTAGAGAAATGTATGCTCACCAAGAGACATATGCAGAATATTCATAGCATCATCATTTATACATGCCCTCAAACTGGAAGTAACTCAAAATGCCATTAACAGTAGAGTAGTAAAAATAATTATGATGTGTTCATACAATGGATGCAACAAGGAAAATAAAGGAACTACAGTTAGTGCAATCACATGGATTCTCACAGGCACAATGCACAGCAAATGAAAGCAGATGCTAAAGAATGGATACTTTAGAAAATTTATAAACAGATGTTTTTTTAAAGGGGCAAAACTAAACAGTAATGAATGATACAGTCAGAATAAACTTTTACCTTTGGGGAGGAAAGAGGAAGTAGTGATTGGCAAGAGGCATGTAGGGTTCTGGCAATGTCTATTTATTGATCTGGGTGATGGATACTTACTAAGCTACATATTTATTTTGTACTCTTTCTGTATGCATATTATACATCACAGTGAAAAATTCAAAAACATGGCTCACGCCTGTAATCCTAGCTCTCTGGGAGGCTGAGACGGGTAGATTGCTCAAGGTCGGGAGTTCAAATCCAGCCTGAGCAAGAGCGAGACCCCGTCTCTACTATGAATAGAAAGAAATTAATTGGCCGACTAATATATATAGAAAAAATTAGCCGGGCATGGTGGCACATGCCTGTAGTCCCAGCTACTTGGGAGGCTGAGGCAGGAAGATCGCTTGAGCCCAGGAGTTTGAGGTTGCTGTGAGCTAGGCTGATGCCACGGCACTCACTCTAGCCTGGGCAACAAAGTGAGACTCTGTCTCAAAATAAATAAATAAATAAAAAATAAAAAAATAATATATATATACTATTTATTTTAACTTTCAATTAATTCAAGGCAGTTGAGTTTTTATCTAATTTATCTTTTAGCTTAGTGTTTTCAAAATAAAATTAGATTTTTTCTAATCATTACAACAAAAATATTTTCAATAAAGTCTTTCTTTTTGCATTTTAGGATGTTCCATTTCACACTCTGTAAGGTCTATTGCATACAAGGCAGCTATTGGGTCTGTCATGCCTTTTAAACTTTTTAAATATATTCATTTACACAAAGTAGTCCATGCAGAAAAAAAAAAATTTTTTTTTTGAGACAGAGTCTCGCTTTGTTGCCCAGGCTAGAGTGAGTGCCATGGCGTCAGCCTAGCTCACAGCAACCTCAAACTCCTGAGCTCAAGCAATCCTCCTGCCTCAGCCTCCCAAGTATCTGGGACTACAGGCATGCGCCACCATGCCCGGCTAATTTTTTCTATATATATTAGTTGGCCAATTAATTTCTTTCTATTTATAGTAGAGATGGGGTCTCCCTCTTGCTCAGGCTGGTTTCAAACTCCTGACCTGGAGCAATCCGCCCGCCTCAGCCTCCCAGAGTGCTAGGATTACAGGCGTGAGCCACCATGCCCGGCCCATGCAGAAAAATATTAATGCTACTTTTTTTTTTTTTTTTTTTTTTTTTTGAGACAGAGTCTCACTTTGTTGCCCAGGCTAGAGTGAGTGCCGTGGCATCAGCCTAGCTCACAGCAACCTCAATCTCCTGGGCTTGAGTGATCCTTCTGCCTCAGCCTCCCGAGTAGCTGGGACTACAGGCATGCGCCACCATGCCCGGCTAATTTTTTTATATATATATCAGTTGGCCAATTAATTTCTTTCTATTTATAGTAGAGACGGGGTCTCGCTCTTGCTCAGGCTGGTTTTGAACTCCTGACCTTGAGCAATCCGCCCGCCTCGGCCTCCCAAGAGCTAGGATTACAGGCGTGAGCCACAGCGCCCGGCCTTAATGCTACTTTTTGAGACAGAGTCTCACTCTGTTGCCTGGGCTAGTGTGCTGTGATGTCAGCCTAGCTCACAGCAACCTCAAACTCCTGGGATCAAGCAATCCTAGGCATGTGCCACCATGCCCGGCTAATTTTTTTCTATATATTTTTCATTGTCCAGCTAATTTCTTTCTTTCTTTCTTTCTTTTTTGGTAGAGATGGGGTCTCGCTCTTGCTCAGGCTGGTCTTGAACGCCTGAGCTCAAACGATCCTTCCACCTTGGCCTCCCCGAATGCTAGGATTACAGGCGTGAGCCACCGTGCTCTGCCAACATCAGCTCTTATTTGAGTGAATAGAAAAACAAACAGAAATCAATTGCTATTTCTTGACAAGAGGAATCTGTCGTGTGCATACCATAGCCCCCTGTTGGCTATTCATTAACGCCTTTGACATTTCTGCAGCAAAACAATGCAATTATATCTTTGGTTATCCAGTGCTTCCTAAAATTATTTGACCAGGTAGCCCTTTTTTTAGTGTAGAATATGTATTAAAAATCTCACACAATTAGTGTTCCGTGGGACATACTTTGAGAACCATCTAATTAGTTCATTCTCCTAATTTTACAGGTAGAGAAACGGAAGCCAAAGGGCAGTAGTGACCAGCCCAGGGTTGCACAGTGAGTTACAGCCACAGGCCCTCTACACTAGGCTGCCTTGAAAGGAAGGATTACTCAGACTTCGGTTGCACTAACTTATTCCCACGGATTTATAATAAAAAATAGAATAACATCAATATCCGGATACCCACCACTCAGCTTAAAAATACTATATTGCAAATATGGCCCAAGCCTTCTAAGCACCTCTCCCTGGTCACGTCCCACTTCATTCATTCCTCGTAAAAGTAACCGCTGTCTTGAATTCGGTGTTGATCTTTTCTAGGCATGTTGGGTTTGTACTTACCCCAGTGTATTAATTTGCTGGGGCGGCCAGAACCAAGCACCGCAGGCTGTGGGCCTCAAACAACAGAAATCCGTTTTCTCACAGTCCTGGAGGCGGAAGTCTGAGATGAAGGTGTTGGCAGGGTTGGTTCCTTCTGAGGCCTCTCTCCCGGGGTTGCTGATGGCCGTCTGCTTGTAGGCGCCTGTGTCCTAATCTCTTCTTATGGAGACACCAGTCACGCTGCATTAGGGCCCACCCTAGTGACCTCTCTTTAATTTAATGACCTCTCTAGGGGCCCTATCTCCAAATACAGTCACATTCTGAGGTGTTTGGGTTAGGACTTCAACGTGTGAATTTGGGGGGACGCATTTCAGCCCACAGCAACCTCCTACATACTTACTCTCCTGTGGACAGACACTTTTTGGTATTGCAAATGACACTGCAACAAATATGCTCCTACTAAGCTCTGTGTCACATTTGCTGGCTAGAGCTGAGTGTGTCTGCCTAGGAGTGAAATTGCTGGGCTATTTGGGTTATTTATTGACTAGTGTCTCATCCCTTTCTCGTTAATCCATAGAGTCATGTGTTGAGTCGCCAAATGTACGTGGGCAATGTCTGGGCTCTCCAGCCCAGGGTCTGCTTGTCTCTCCGGAGGAATTCACAAGGGAGAGGGACTCTGTTATGGACTGAGCCGTGTCGCCTGCCCCTCGCCAGCTCCCAAAGGCGTATGCTGAACTCCTAATCCCCAGCACCTCAGAATGTGACCTTATTTGGAAACAGGGCTGTTGCAGATGCAATTAGTCAAGATGAGGTCATGCTGGACTCGGGTGGGCCCCTGATCCAGTGTTCCTGGTGTCCTTATAAAAGGGGGAAATTAGGACATAGCTGCCCACAGGGAGGACACTATATGAAGATGAAGACGGCCCTCTGCAAGCCAAGGAAAGAGGCCGGGAGCAGATCCTTCCGTCACAGCCTCAGAAAGAACTACCCCTGCCAACACCTTCACTTCAGACTTCTGGCTTCCGGCACTGCAAGGAAATGAGTTTCCGGTGTCTAAGCCCTGCAGCACGTGGCGCTCTGTTGCGGCTGCCCTGGGGAACTAACACAGCCTCCACTGTGCTGCCCCACTTCTGAGCCTCATCCCCATCTCTTTTCCCTGCTTGCAAAGCCCGCAGAAGTGCAGGAGGCTGAGTCAGGACTGGCAGGCTCAGGAGCACTGCCAGCCACACCCTGCCCTCCTAGCCCCATGATTGCGAGAAAGCACAGAGCAATGACACGGGCAGGGACTCCAAGGGTCTGGGTTGAGTCCTCGACCTGCCGCAGAGGGCCTGTGTGTCCTTAACGAGTTACCACCCCTCTCTGGGCTTTAGTTTCCTCAGCTGTACAAGAAGGCTGTTGCTTGGGATCTTCCAACTGTTCTGTTTATAACAGCATTTTTAGGTCACCGGGAATAAAAATATTCTGCTTGCCTCCCACTTTCCGCAAACTTGGGTGGCAAAGATGACTTCAATTCTCCTAATTATCTAAGCCACAAATGACTCTGCCTCATCCTTCAGATGAGTTGGTTTTTTTTTTTTTTTAATATGAGCCTCTGCCCATTTTGCAGATGTTTATCTGAGAGGCTATCATAAGACTGAGATATCACGTGTGTGCGTGCATGTGTGTGCGTGTGCGTGTGCGTGTGCGTGTGTGTGTGTGTGTGTGTGTTGGATTGCTTGTAGTAGCTGCCTACCTGATTTCACAAGGATGCTGTCTGGCCAGAGTCACTCAGAACGACTGTGCCCAGATGGACCTTGGCCAGGGTTGAACCAGAGCCCAAGATAATGTATTTAAATCTTCCCTGTCCCTAGACCGAAGGCAATGGACCATCAGACACTGAGCAGCTGTGTTGTTCCAAAGGTTTCGGGAGTGAACGTTGGTTCTATGGTTCCCTATTTGACATCTGGCCTTCATTAGGCCATAAAAAGGATAGTTTATGGCCCTTCTGGTTGGAACAATAACTTTTACAATATCCACAGTGGCTGAGTGGTTATCAGAGGAAGGAAGCCAGACAACTAACATTCCGTATCCTTGTTCTTTGTCATGGACGGTGCCAGCCATATGTGTTAATTTACTAATCTCACATCGACCCTGTGAGTTAGGTAGGTATCATGATTGCCATGTTTAGACTTAGCTCAGAGAGGCTTAGAGACTTTGCCAAGGTCACACAGCCAGCAGAGCCTAGTTTCAAATCCAGGTTTTCTGATTCCTAGACCAGCATTTTAAAATTGTTTTCAATGTTGCCCAGCCAATTTTGGTGACAGTTTGACTTGTTAAAATTTTGTTTCTTAGTTTAGTTAAACCCTGAGCTCCTACACCCCTCCAGGCTAGAAGCCTGGCACACGGTGGTGAATAAAATATTGCTTCTGTGTTTGAACTGCCAAACTAGCTACTCTGGACAGGAGCTGCTTTTATCGAGTGTTTGGCAAAGGGCTGGCATATAGAGATGCTTCATAAACGTGGGTTCAGAGTGTTAAAAGATACATGTAGGCATATTACAAATTTGAGTTTACTTGAGCATTCAGCAACTCATGGATTGGGCAGTGCAAGTGTGCAAACTGTTTAGGGCTCTACCAACAGGGCACGAAAGGGAAACTTGTATAAGGTGTTCACAGAAGCATGGCAGAGAAAGTATTTGATTGGTTAAAGTGAAAAGTCTTTAGTTAGAGATTAGTTGGTGGTTTCTGATTGGTTAAGCTCAAGTTTCATTTTACCATTTCCACTGAGCTGAGTTTCCATTTGCTTATGTAGGAACCTGGGGTGCTGGGGTGTCTCAGCTTGGTGGCCTCCCCATTCATTATTTTAACAAGAGCATGAGCAGCTGAACCCAGCGTAGCAGCCTGCACTAGAATCTGGCCTCCTGTAGCTTCCCCAGCTGGTTTTTGTTCTGCCTTCTGTTGAGGGTGGTGGGGAGGGCGGTGCCTTTGGTGGACACTGATGTGTCACCCAGAGGCCTCCTCCCTGAAGGACTTGCTTCCCTGGCTGCTGGGAGCGCTGCGTACAGACTACCCCAATCGTCAGCCCCTTCAGGGTTTGCTGCAGCTGCAGAGAGCTGGTTGGTCCAAGATCTTGCCCTTTTGGGGTGACTGCACCCTATGGGGAAGGTGTAAAGGCTTGGTCATCTGGGTCCCAAGAGAGACAACTATGACAGTCATTCTAGCTCCTGTGCTCCCTCTGGTCAGCAAGGCTGTCTTTGGGCCTCACCTTTGCCTTCTGTCCAATCCTGCTTCCTTCCTCTCTCCTCCCCGGGGAGGTTCTGATGGCATGGCTTAGCAAGCACCCTGCCTGCAAACGACCTGTACCTGTACCGACTCCTCCCTGCCCCTCCCTCAGGACAGTCCTTGAGAGGGTGGCCCTGCAACCCCGAGCCCCTGAGCCCTAAGCCTCCCCCTCTGGGAGCCCATGACCTTGGGGCTGGCGCTGGCTGCTGGTGGGCTGCCACCTTGGTGGGTGCTCTCTCGGGTGCTTCTGAGTCCCCACCTGGCGGCCGGGGGGGGGGGTGGATGGCCGCTTTGCTGGGCGATCCCAAAACCTTTGGCTCTTCTGATCGCTTGTGGTGACTGTCACCAGATGGCTTCCAGCACAGAGGGAAGCATTGTTTGTTGTTCCCACAGGAACTAATTTAGTCCAAAAACCTGCCCATGGTGGGCAGTGCATGGCTGCATTTCATCTTCTGCCTTCCAAGCCTCTTTGGCACCCAGAGGGGAGCGAACTTACAGGGCATCAGTGAAAGACAATAACTATATGAATGCAGGTGCTCAGGCTCCAAAAAACTGGTGTCAGCCTGCCTTAGCAGAAGTCCCCTGCTGAGGAGGATCTGAGATGGGAAGAGGTCATAATAATCCTTTCACTTTCACTTTATTATTATTTAAGTTAAAGTGAGGAGTAGAACCTCTGTTAAAGGAATTCCTTCAAGGTACCACAGCTCTCGCCCTGCCCTTCATAGTCTGCTTCCCTGCTCCCTGCAAATAATAGAAATAAACTTGACTTAGTTTAACAACAACAAAAAATCCAAAAGGGAGAATTTATTTTAAGGTGTTTCCCCAAACCTAAGGTCAGAAATGCTGCCGGAACCCAGAAAGGGATCAGACATGTGATCTGGGATGTCTGTCCACTGAATTCTGGTATCTGTGTGCGTGTGTGTGCAAGTGTGTGTATGTGTTTGTATGTGTGTACACACATGTATGTGTCTTTCCCGTGGTCAAGTGCCTTAGGCTGGCAATTGGCCAGTTCTCCATTCCAGGCTTTATATATAAACATCTTAATCAAGATACTAACTAAACTCTCTCTTGGACTCCATCCCAGATTCCTAGGAAATACAAGTTTGTTGGTGGGTTTTGGCCAGATACTAACTTCTTTTTTTTTTTTTTTTTTTTTTTTTTTTTTTTTTTGAGACAGAGTCTCACTTTGTTGTCCAGGCTAGAGTGAGTGCCGTGGCGTCAGCCTAGCTCACAGCAACCTCAAACTCCTGGGCTTGAGTGATCCTTCTGCCTCAGCCTCCCGAGTAGCTGGGACTACAGGCATGCGCCACCATGCCCGGCTAATTTTTTATATATATATCAGTTGGCCAATTAAATTCTTTCTATTTATAGTAGAGACGGGGTCTCGCTCTTGCTCAGGCTGGTTTTGAACTCCTGACCTTGAGCAATCCGCCCGCCTCGGCCTCCCAAGAGCTAGGATTACAGGCGTGAGCCACAGCGCCCGGCCCAGATACTAACTTCTGATGCTCTTAGGCGGGGGCTTGCAGCCCACACGGCTGCCAGGGACCGTGGATGTGATCAACAGCCCAAGATCTGACCTGGACAGTAGTGCTGGCCCAGCTGCAGGCTAAGATCATCGAGCCCTGCTGCTTCCCTGCACTGCATAGGAGGCCACCAAGAGCCCACATTGACACCAGTGAAACTTTCCCCAGCTCCCCTTCTCGCAGATCCCTGTAAGGCGCGGACCCGCTGGGGAGCATCCACCCCAATCGGCGACCCACAGGACTGTGATGAGCCCATCAGTGTTTAGTAAGAAAGCCTACCAGTTGTTGAATGGCTTCTAATGTGCCAGGTGTTTTATATATTTCATCTCTACGCTTCACAATTAATCTATCAGGAGATAGTGTTATAGCCCACTTTATAGATCAGAAAAACTGTAACTAACTCATCCAAAGTCAAATTGCTAGTATTTAGTGGGGAGAGTTTAGGATTTGATTCAAATCTGGTTAGTTCTAAAGCTGGTAGTCTTCCCAGGATGATGTACCACCTTCTAAATAACGAATAGATCACACAAGTGAAATGTTAATAATTCATACATTGTATGATTCAGGAGTGCCATAGGAGGCTGCCTGAGGCCCAGATCACTCACTGAAGCAGTGAAGCTTTCTGTCTGTCATCTGCAGCCCAGGCTTTAGCCTAGACTGCTTCTCAGTAATTTATGGGATGGGGAGACTTCACTAAGTTAACTCACTTTTCCCTTTTCATGCTTATTAATTGCTTTGAGAATCATCTAGATCTGCAGTCCCTAACTCGCAGGCTATGGAACAGTACCAGTTGGTGGCCTGTTAGGAACTGGGCTACACAGCAGGAGGTAAGTAGCTGGGCCAGCTAGCAAAGCTTTGTCTGTATTTACAGCCACTCCCCTCTCTTGCATCACCACATAAGCTCCAACTCCTGTCAGATCAGCCGTGGCATTAGGTTCTCATAGAAGCGCAAACCCTACTGTAAACAGCACACGGAGAGATCTAGGTTGCATGCTCCTTATGAGCATCTAATGCCTGACGATCTGAGGTGGAGCTGAGGTGGTGATGCTAGCACTGGGCAGCAGCTGCAAATACAGATGATCATTAGCAGAGAGGTTTGACTGCACAATAAATGTAACCCACTTGAATCATCCCGAAACCATCTCCCCTACCTCTAGTCCATGGAAAAATTGTCTTCCATGAAGCTGATCTTTGGTGCCACAAATGCTGGGACCACTGATCTAGATACTTCTGTGGACTTGGTATAGACTTATGGTGCAAATGGTGAGTGACAGAGGGAAGGCTTAGGGACTAGCTGCTCAGCCTTCAGGTTCTCTGATTGAGGCACAGAAACAAAACAGCCCAGCCAGTGGTTGGTGTGTCTACGGTGCAAGGGGGCAGGGGTGTGGAGAGGAAAGAGCACTGGACTTTGAGTCCAAACGCCTGGCTTCTAGCCCCAGTACCAGCGCCCGGTAAAGGTGGGACTCAGGCAGACTCACCTGCCATCCCAGGCCTCCAGCTTCGTCTTCTGTAAAATGGCCTCATTAAACCCGCCTTGCCTCCCTCTGTGCATTGCAGTAAGAATGGTTATTAGCAGGTCATAATAATAGTTAGCAGGGAGTAATAATGGTTAGCACTTACTGGCACTTGCCACAAGCTAAGCACTCGACTTTTACTTTCCTCACCACCCAAATAGGTTGACCCTGTTCTTAGCCCCATTTTATAGATGAGGCAACTGAGAAGGCACCTAAAGGGTGAGATAACGTGCCCCAAACCGAGTGTGCCTGGACCCGGAGCCCAAACAGAGCTTGCCTTCCTGGCCAGGGTAGTGTCTGTCCCTTAGAAGACTTTGCTCTTGCTGCCATTGCAGGTAACAACACTGCGGGTGTGACCTGTGCAGGGCGGGAGCTGGGCGGCAGGGGGTGGGGGAGGACAGATCCTGTGTGCCCAGCTGCCTCTACCTTCCCACTGTCACCAGGGAAACAGCCTCTCCTTTGCTGTTGTCATAGAAACCATCAAAACTCTCTCTTTCTCTCACCTTCACCATGGAGACAGCCAATCGGAAAGAAGTTCCTCGAGTGGGAGGAGGTGCAGCAAGGGAGAGGTGAGAATGTGCCTCCAGACACTCCTTTGTCACCCAGAAGCGGCATCCAGCAGGAGCCCAGACTGGAAATTCCCACTCGGGGAGGAATGCGGAGGCATTCCTGCAGCTGTCACAGCCAGGACGTCCCTGGGGAAACGAGTTGGAAGAACTTCGTTTCTGAGTTTATTTCTAGGGGCTGCCTTTCTCTCAGTCACCCGCCGTCCAAACCAAAGGACATTCCCAAATTTTCACGTCTCACCGATGCTGAAATCTGCCAGGCCAGGTCTTCTCTTTGTCTAATTTGCTTCCAACTTG
The DNA here is from genome assembly GCF_040939455.1 of Microcebus murinus. Lineage (NCBI taxonomy): Eukaryota > Metazoa > Chordata > Mammalia > Primates > Cheirogaleidae > Microcebus > Microcebus murinus. Next base: position 8,512,575 of record NC_134106.1, read on the forward strand.
CTGGGCGACATTGAATACCTGAAGTCCGTCTCCCAGGGGCGGCTGTCAATGAGCCTGAGGGGCCACACCACTGGCTGTCAGGCCTCCAGACTGCTAGGCCAGCACGAGTTCTGTGACAAACACGAGGCTCCAACCCAGGGTTGCCACAGTTTTATTTGGGGAGACAAGAACATCAAAATTTCAAAACTGCATTTAATCTACAGAGACAGGAAGATGTGATGGTGAAGGGTGTGCAAGATGAAATCAGACCGGCCAAGCTCAGGTCCCGACTCCACGACACGCTGCTGTCTGACATGTGCCCACTTGATCTCCCCAAGTCTTTGTTTCCTCGAAAGTAAAACTGGGTTAATAGCAGTGTCTGCCTCTTAAGGTTCTCATAGTGGTGAGGTGAGGCACGCTGCGCAAAGTTTTCAGCACGATGCTTAGCGCGTGGCAACGATAAATGCCAGCAAATGTCATCACTGTCACCATCATTTCACAAACGAGAGGATCGGTGAACCAAAAAAGTTTTAAAAAAAGATATAATGTCAGCCAAAATGATAGTGTTTAAATTTTATAAACGTAGCTTTTGGAAAAAGTCACTCACTGACCCTGTTTCATCAGGGTAGACCTCAGAATCCCCAGATGCGGGGAGATTGGGGTTCTTTCTGCTCTGGGAGGCAATGCTTTCATGGTTCTTAATGACCCTAATTAGCAGAAGGAATGTCCACAGCCCATGGCCAAAGATGAGTGACGGATGAGGCGCCCTTGGAGGCCATCCTGAACCCGGTCAGGCCCTGGCTCCCCACTGCAGGCTGGACGGTTTCAGGAAATGAGAAGCACAGACGTGACATCCTTCCCTCCTCTCCTTTCTCTGTTGATGACATCAGGTTTAAGCCACACTAGCAGTTAACTGAGGCTGGACGAGGGTCCAGAGCCCCTAAGTGCCCCTGCTTTGTCCTCCTGCAAAAGCTGGTTGTTTGGGCCACCTGGTTTCTAGCTTCCTTGTGGCCCCTCCCACCCCCAGCCTGCTCCCCGACCTCGGTCTATCTGCCGCAGAGCTGGACCTTACGGAGCCTCCTCAGTGGAGCTTATTTGGAGAGGCCTGTTCTTCCTCCTTAGGCTCCCTCTGGCTTTCTCTGCTGGGACTTGGGTGGTGGAAGCAGCAGAAGGATAAATGAACAGGCTGAGAGCCAAGAAGCCTGAAGATTCCAGAATCCAGCGGGAAAAGCATTCAGAGTCAGAATGAGTAAGCAACTTCATCTCCGGGCCTTCACTTTTCTTTTCTGTAAAACAGACAATCCTACCCACCTTACAGATGCGATGAAGCAATACTGCGACTAATAATAACAATATTCGTTCAGGAGTGCATCTGGGTTTTATAGGGCCTGAAGCTTATTCAATTTGGAGAGCCCTTTTTAAGAAAGAAGAGTACACATTTACAAATACAACATTTAGTATGAAAGGGAACAGTAACTTAGAAGAAAAAGTCACAACAAATTACAAAGAAAAACTGAACAAATACTACAAACATCACAAAACCCAGAAAAATAACATACTGTATTTTATTAATTATCTTATATGCTTCTAGAAGACTTTTTTTCTATATATTTTTGGCTGCATACATTTGATAGCTTCTTCCTATGACAATGATTTTGTGATGGTATTTTCTATAAAGAGATAACAATAATTCAGTGTTTTCTTTAGCATGGCTGATCAAAAGTTGTTTTTTATTATTGATAGTTTCACTTAGATGCCAATGAAAAACAAATTCTCTGCTTGCAATCAGAATTCCATCTTCATGACTGGAAGAATTTTCCATGGATTTATTCTGACTTGCTTCTTCACAACCCCATACTTTTGCAGCCAGAACACATTCATTTCACAGTGTGACTTTCAGAACTCTACTTTCTGTCATGATGCCTGGTGAGTGGGCGCAGCTGGCCTCAGGAAGATTTCTAGAAGCCATTCCTTCCCCTGGATGGCTGGCAACAACTTACTGGAAGTGATTTTGAAACATGTCAATATATCCCACTAGCCCAGATAAGATGAATCTTAGGCCCACTCCTAACAACTGTGTAGCCCAGGACAAGACTACAAACGGATATCTACATTCCATATATTTAAAATAAATACTTGAAAGTTATTAATCATGCTAACAAACTGTTAAATAAATTGTGTCTCAGTCTCCTTCCTTGACAATCTGAAAGGCTGGGTTCAGATTTAGAACAAGTGCATATGGGAATGTATCGGGAGGAGAAAACTAGCCACCCCCTGGCTATCTGTCTCCTCCTGCAGGAGGAGGCGTTGTGTTTGCACCACGAGGGCTCTTGCACATGAATGTGCACAGCCCAGGCTCCATGGCTAAGATCTGCCACTCCCATGCAGACAGCCACTTCTGGCACCCCTCAGGCCTGGGGTTTGCAGACCAGAGTGTGGGTAGCCTTTGGGAGGACGTGGGCAGAGCCCCTTGCGGGCCCTGGTAGCACGACCAATGTCATTGGCAAGGAATCCCACGTCCCATGGATCCCATATATCAATCTAGGTCTTCTGATAAGCAGGTGCTGGACCAGGGTTAGGGATGCAGGAGGTTTCCGGGGAGTAACAGTTGTGACAGGTAAAAAGAGTTGAAACGGGATTGGCTGAGAAAGCCTTCAGACCACAGTGCTGACCTGAAGCCTGTCAAGGGTAAGAAAGAGGAACAGAAGTGGCGTGGAGGGCCCTCACTGTCCTGTAGGGCTTCTAAAGTTGTGGTCCAGCCAGCAGGCAGTTCTGGAGCAAAGCCTGCCGATCCCAGGAGTCCTGCGTCTGCAGAGACGGCTCCTGGCATGCTCAGCCACTGGCTGCCAGGGAAGAGCCACAGTGAATCATGAAAGGGCCTCAACGGGAGACTGCCAGCCAACTGCACCCCTTACCTCTGCCCTTGAAGGGACATCTGAGCAAGGGACACGTTTTCATGACAGCCACAGCCCACAGTCACCAGTCAGGTCTCGGTCAGTGGCAGCCCATGTTGTTGGGGCCATATATAGCCTCTGCCTCTGCAGGTTTGCAGGCTCTAGCATTTGCTCGCTGACATCAGGTGGCTCAGTTATTTTGCCTACTCGGTTATTTAGTGCCCCTTCCGTGCTGAATGTTTTCTGCTAATTGACATATAACACCAAGATCGTCATTCTTTTTTTTTTTTTTTTTTTTTGAGACAGAGTCTCGCTTTGTTGCCCAGGCTAGAGTGAGTGCCATGGCGTCAGCCTAGCTCACAGCAACCTCAAACTCCTGGGCTCAAGCAATCCTCCTGCCTCAGCCTCCCGAGTAGCTGGGACCACAGGCATGCGCCACCATGCCTGGCTAATTTTTTCTATATATATTAGTTGGCCAATTAATTTCTTTCTATTTATAGTAGAGACAGGGTCTCGCTCAGGCTGGTTTCGAACTCCTGACCTCGAGCAATCCGCCTGCCTCTGCCTCCCAGAGTGCTAGGATTACAGGCGTGAGCCGCCATGCCTGGCCCAAGATCTTCATTCTTTACACCCATTTCCATATACCTGTGAATTGCTTCTCCCCCAGACACCCTTGTCTCAGTCATTTGGTCTTCTAGGCTGGCCCCTGACCAGCCCTCCAGGCCATTTGTCACTGCCATGAGTTCAGATTTTTCTCATCTTTGGCAAATTTTCCTTCCACATAAAGGGCATAACCAGCGACACTGCTGGAGTCCCTGCCTCTGGGAGGGTCTCCCCTGGCCACCGTCTTTAGCGATCCATCCCTGAGTGTCGTAGTAGCCCTCCAGTCCCAGCTTGCACCCGCACATAGTACTGAGCCAGCCCACCTGTAAATCAAGCTCTGGCCCTTCCTCCTCCTTCAGCTGGCAGTGTGAGACCCCCACCTGCTTCCACCTGCCGGATTGCCATGGGGGTGAGCTCAGGGAGGAGGACCTGGGCTCCGGGACACCTGCTTGGCACCTTCCTCTGCCCCCACCCCTCAGGCTCCATCTCAGGTGTACCTTTTCCATGGCTTGATGAGAACCCAGATCACCATGGCATTTCTAGATGCAATTTCACTTGGTATCCCACGGGCAACTCTTCCATTCCCATTAATAACACACCTGGAGCACTTTTTCCAAAAAGCATGCATCCTCTGCTGCCTATGGCATGGTCTTGTTTCAGGACCCCGGTGGAGGGCTGTGTGGTGATTCTCCCATGGCAGCTTGTCATGGGCACTGCATTGACACCTCAACACCACAAGACGTGCTAGATCAGTGGCCCTCAAACTTTTTGGCACCAGGGACCAGTTTCATAGAAGACAATTTTTCCATGGACTGGGGATGGATGGGTGGGGGTGGTTTGGAAATGATCCAAGGGCATTACATTTATTTTTATTTTTTATTATTATTTTATAATAATAAAAAATAAATAAATAAAGTAATTATTATTACTTTATTTTTATTATTATTACATTGTAATATTATAATGAAATAATTATACAACTCACCATAATACAGAATCAGTGAGAGCCCTGAGCTTGTTTTCCTGCAACTAGAGGGTCCCATCTGGGGGTGATGGGACACAGTGACACCCGGAGTGTGTTGTTTATGTCTAGTCTACTTTGTATTCTCATTTTGGTTGCTGTCACTGCAGAAAACTGCTTTACAAAGATAAAATGTTGGAAATGGAAGCTGGATTTTCAGTGCTTTTGTGGCAATCTCAGGATATTCCACATTGACTTCAATCCAGAATGTATGAGATTCCAAGTTGTCTCAGACACAGTTTTAAAGCCACCATCATTTATGATCAAGCAGTTGATCCTCTTCTAGCCTGGACAAAGTAGATTCACCTGGCTTATTCGCAAATGGGTCATGAATGGCCATTCTTTCCCAGTTCAGGGGTCTTCTGTGGTTGGGAAGTAATGCTCAAATTCTTTTGAAAGCTGAGATAGGTGAGCATGCACCAGCTGGGAGAGAGAAGGCCCTGGTTCAGTCTCTTTCAAAGTCTCTGCTAATGTTTGAAACATGTCAAAAATCCCAATGTTCACTTGTCGCCCCCATAATTCCAGTTTGGCTTTGAATGCAGCCAATTTATATGCTGACTTGACACAGTTGTCGTTCTCCCCTGAAGTGATAGATTGAGTTTGTTGAGCAGGTTGAATATGTAAGCAAGTTTTGCAGCCCATTCTGTGTCCCTGAAATGTGCTGTTTTTCTAAACAGTGGTGACTGTTTTTCTAAAAGAAATCTCTGGAGTGGCTCTCACAACTCAAAAACTCTGGCCAGTGAGCTACCTTTAGAAAGCCATCTCACTTCCATGTACAAGAGAAGACATGTGTGCTCTGTGTCCATCTCCTCACAGAGCTGAGCAAACAGATGTGAGTTAAGGGCATGCACTTTAATGTGGTTGATAATTTTAATCACATCCTACGAAACGCTCTTTAGTTCAGGTTACATTTTCTGGCTAGCCACCATTTCTCTATGGATGACACCGTGCATAGACTCACATGCAGATGAGACCCCTTTGACCCAAGTAGTGAAACCAGAAAGCCAGTCATGGCAGCTGCTCCATCCGTGCATATACCGACACAAAATGCCCAGTTCAGTTTTCCTGATATGAAATCATTCAAAGACTTGAATAGTTCTGCAGCTGTGGTGTTGGTTGGCAACAAAAGTGCATATGACATATCCTCATGCACATTCTCCTGAAAAATATATGGCACAAAAACAAGCATTGTTGCCTTGCTGTCGACATTGGTAGACTTGTCAACCTGGATTGCGTACCACAGTGACTCATTAATCCTCTCTACAATTGTGCTTCAATATCCTCCGCTATTTCATCAATTCGTCTAGTCATGGCGCTAGCCAAAAGAGAAATAAGTGCCACCTTTTGAACTACAGCCTCTCCTAAAAGTTCACGGCAAATGTCCTTAGCAGCAGGCAGGATCGACTCTTCACCAAGAGTAAAGGGCTTCTTAGCTTCAGCAATGCGGTTAGTCGCTAAGAATGATGCTGTCAGTGCAGACACATTTGAAGTGGTGGCCTTCAGTAATTGCTTCTGTTCTTCATGTCCGTATTTTTATATTTTGAAAAACTCCAAATGCTTGTCTTTAATACAGGGTGCCTGGCCTCCATGTGGCAAAGCAGTTTTGAAGGTTTCATGGCTTCATTGGATAGCCAGTCACCACATATTGTACAAAGCAGCTTGGAGAATGTGAATCACCTGTTGCAATGAACCTGTAATTTAAGTAGGACTCTTGGTATTTTCTTTTAAAAGCAGCTTTCATTTTGTTGACAGTCTTAGCACCTTCTGCTGTCTCATCATTGGGTCTTTTCTCCTATCCAAAGAAGCTTTCCAGCTACATTTGTTTTTTACTCATTTTTTCTAGGGTTAGCTGTGGGCTTACCAAAGTGTGACTGGGACAAGTGCACAGTGTGGGGAAACAGGCATAGACAGAAGTGCTAAATAAAATAATGGGCAGGCCACTCGTGGACTAAAATAAGTGCTGGATTCTGGCTTAAAGCCTGCCACCAGATGCAGTTGTACAATTGAAGTATATAGACTAACTTGCCACTATAAATCTTATCATCAGATGCAGCTTAATTGTCACTTGCCACTCACTGGGTTGATAGTCTGCAAGCAATTGATTTATCATGGTCTCTGTGTAGTCAAACCTCTCTGCTAATGATGATCTGTATTTGCAGCTGCTCCCCAGCGCTAGCATCACCACCTCAGCTCCACCTCAGATCGTCAGGCACCAGATTCTCATAAAAAGCACAACCCAGATCCCTCCCATGCCCAGTTTACAGTCGGGGTCACGCTCCCATGAGAATCTAATGCCACCACTAATCTGACAGGAGGTGGAGCTCAGGCGGTGATGCGAGCGATCGAGAGCAGCTATAAACACAGTTGAAGCTTCGCTTGCTAGCCTGCTGCTCACTTCCTGCTTCCAGGTCCTTGGCCCAGGGGTTGGGGACCACAGTGCTAGATCACACAGCCCAACTGGCAGGGCTGTCCACACCACAGCCCGAACCTGCCTCAGGGCCCACTCTGCTCAGAGCTGGCGGCCCTCCATGCCACTTGCCGGTGGGGCTGGAATAGCATTCCTGGGTGTGCAGCAGGTGGCCTCTAGAATCCCCAGGGGCTTATCAGGCATCCTGCTTCCTTCTTTGCAACAGAGGATGCAAAATGCACCAATTTATCTTTTACTTTGGAGGGGATGCCCTAGCATGTCCCCAATCACTCCACCCCTTAAAACATCATTGCTATGCCAGTCTCTGCACATCAGTGTTTATCACCCACACTCTATAGCGTGTGTACTTCACCAAGTCCTCTGCAAGCTAGCTACTCCTTCCTCATCCTGCCAAATTAGAAAGATAGTATCAATTTAATGGATCAGTGTGATGTTCTGTGAGGTGCCCAAACAAGCCAGATCTCTCCCAGCTAAATTAAGACAGAAAGCAAATGAGTGAACCAAATAGCCCTGGGGCAACACTATAAATGTGAGTTGTCCATTCCAGATGAATACAAAATATTTCTGATTCTCTTATCTGATTGGGATAAAAAAGAATGTGCTCATTAAATCAATGGCTACATGTCATGTACCTAAGGCCATATTCATCTGCTACAGCAGAGACACTGCCCTGGCTGTCATTGGTTGAGTCTGCGAGTCCTCAGTTCTCCTGGTTCCTCCCGTTCTTGTAGGGCCAGACTGCTCAGTTAAGTGGAGATATGGTGGGGACCACCAGCCATGCATCCTTGAGTTCCTTGAGGGTGGCATTCATCTCCAGCCTCCCCAGGAGATGTGACATTGTTTATATTTTACTGTCTTGGCTGAGGTTCAGAGTGGGAGCTGTATCGGAGGTTTCCACTTAGCTTTTCCCACTACAATAGCTTTTACCCTGCATGCCAAAACCCAATGTGGGATTTCTCCAATGCCAATTATGCATCTAAGGACTGGGGAAATGACCACAGGATGGATCCATGGGCCTAGTGGACCCAAAAGAAGCTGGACTTTAGCCAGTAAGTACTCCACTTATTACCCTGCCCCTGTGGTGCTTGGGGTCTCTGGATGTCAATGTCAATTCAGTTCTTCAAATAGTCCCCCAAATATATGAGTATTCCCCTTTCCCCAGTGAAAAGTCACTCTAGTAAATGGCCATAGGTCCTGTTGTTTATCTGAAGTCATTACATTATAACCCATTATGTTACAGGATTCTTTCTCTTAAGTACCCAGCCACCTCTCATCAATGGTTTTCAGTTTAGAAAACTGAATCCAGTCCAGTTTATATACACACACATTGACACACACTTATATATGTGCACAACCATGTTCATACATGTACAGCGATACACTTACGGGCTGCTGTGTTCTATTAACGTCTCCCCCACTCTCTGCAGGTCAAGCCCCCTTGGTTGCTGTTCCAGCCTTGCCAGTCCTGAGCTCCTGGCCTCTGGTGGCTAAGCCCTGCCACCTGGCTTCTACTGCTTCCCAGCACCATCATCCCCCCAGCTGTCAATTAGCCAATCTCAGGGACATCTCCTGCTGTCAGCCCTGGCCTGCAGGGAACCCGCACGGCTGCTGCCCTCTCACTTGGGCTTCCCAGATACAAACAGGATGCCCAGTTATGTTCAAATTTCAGATAAACAAGCAATACTTTTTAAGTATGAGTATGTCCCAAACATTAAATAAAAATGCTGCATGCCCCAAATAATGCATGGGACATACTTATACTTAAAAATTACTCCTTGTGTACAATGTATACTTTATTGTGCATTCCACCACCCATATCTCCCGCTACTCTTTAAAAGCTAGGACCATCGCACTGCCTGGACTCTCCCGTGGCTGGGGCATTCTCCAGTGTCATAACTTTCTCCCAGGGAAAATGATAGCAAGTGGGTTGCAACCTCATCCCAAAACTTGGAACATACTTATACTAAAAAAATTATTTGTCCTGAGGATTTTGGTTCCCAAGACCCCTCTGAACCCTCAAAGCTGGCAGGGGTGGCCCACTTCTCCCATTAAGAGCTGGGCCTTTCTTCCCCCACCCTGCAGAGGCCTCTCCCCCACTGGGCAACCGGAGCCCCCTGCAGGCTCTTCCCCCAGGGAGGGATGCCACAGAAGGCAAAAAACCAAGATGGCAGTTCTTGACTTCTGAGTTCCTAATTATCCCATGGCAGAGATAACAAAAAAGTGGTGTTTTTTTTTTTTAAGAAAATGCTTTGGGTTACAAAAATCTAGGCTTTTGAGCTTCAAACTCCTAATCCTTGAGAGACTTAGAGAATAAAGTTTATGCCATGGATTTGAAAACAGAAACATATCTAATTATTCAGAGTCATTTTCTAATACTCTAATGCAATGATCGCTCAAAGATTCCACATGCTGGCATCAGCCGCTGGGGGTTGGGGGCAGGAGGAGCAGAGAAGGAGATGCAGTTTAGATGGATACTGCCATGGGACCCAAGGGAAGGATCCTGGGCCACACCCTCAGAGGAATGGGCATAACAGAAACTCCAGATCCACTTGGAAATTTGACTCGAAGAGGACTTTAACCTTGCTTCCAGAGTGGAGCCCTGAAGTGGCAAGTACCATGGAATCTCCCCACCGGTCCACCTGAGAGGGGTACAGTAGAGAAGGCTGCATCTGGCTGGACCATGGCAGCCCTGAGTGACACCACCACCACCATCACATTATGGGCAATGGCCCAATGCTTCCCAAGCTCCCTAGAGGGCTGAAAGAGAATAGGACCTAGAGAGATCTTACAGTTGGGACAGGCACTCACGAATTTGATCCAGTGACAAGAGACCAGATGGGAACAAGGATGCCTTGAGAGATGCCAACATAGAAGTGAGGATAGAAGCAACTGTTGCCTGGGCACCCTGCAAACCTGGTGGACACACATGAAGCCCCTTGCAAACATTTTTTTTTAGCAGTTAGTTTGTGCTGGGATCCAGAATTGGCTGAACAAACTATGAACTGACTGAGGTAAAATTTCTACTACCCTTCAGATTAGAAGCTCCTCGTAGAAAGGAAATGAAACTATAGATAAATAATGCTCCATTTCTTATACCTCTGCGTTGGCCACCTGAGATTTCATATCTACTTCACAGGACTATGACAAGGATTAATGAAACCACCACAGTCTCCCAGTATAGTTTCTGCCACCTAATCAGTCCAAACAGCTCGTGGCTGGACATTTTCCATCTTCCCCGGGATCCGCTCCCCAGTGGCTCTCGGCTGCCGGAAGATGACCTCATGGACTGCACGTCATGGGCCGGTTTGCCCTCCGACTTCCGGTAGGGTTTGGCCAATGGGAGGCACAGCAGGAAATGGGAGGGGCTGGGAGGAAAGAGCGGTGGGTGTTCATTCCCTGAGTTTGCCTACGACTGTGTTTCCCGCAGCTCCTGGTGGCAGTCCCCTAACCAGCACAGCTCTCCTTGGGGTTCCAGGAACCACTCCCTCTCTGCTCCTCCACGGCCTCGGCCTTGGCCTCGGCCGCTTCACGATCCCTTCTTGGGGTCCCTTAATCCTGTGCACACTTCTGTAAATAGTCCCTTCATTATACTTGTGGGAATCACTTCTTTGGAGAGTGCCGCTGTTTCCTGGGTGCTACACCCTTGTTAGTGTTCCTTTGAGTGTGAGAGCACATCTGATTTCCTGTGTGATCCTATCAAGTCAGTAATCCGTTCTGAGGCTGTTTCTTTAGCTGTTAAATGAAAGTATCATACCCCAGACTTTCCTAATTCAGAGGTACAGTGTGGGAATTAAATGAATCAATATAGGTGACAATACTCCGGGAAAAAAAGGTATGATAGTGACTCTGTTATTAGAATTATTAAAAGTAACAATAGTAATGAGATTGTTCTTGACCACAGATCTCCTCTGTCCCCTCTTTCTTCTCTCCAGCACCGTGGCAGTCTTTGGTCCGTGGCAAAAAGCCCCTGTCCTTTGTTGCAAAGTCCTGTGCTGCTGAAAGATGAAACTGTGTGATCAAGATAAGGCACACAATTCTCAGAGCTGCTGCCACCACATTTGACAAATGCCACAGTGGGCCCTAGGCTGTGTTGCAGCCTCTCAGAACAGACCCAGGCCTGCCCTTGCAGCCTCTGGGCTCTGTTTGCTGCCCGTGGAGGCCTGCTGAGAACAGCCTGTGGCCCTGGCTGAAGCCACAGAGCGTCAGGGTCTCCCCACCTGAGTATCGGGTAGATGGGGCCTGGCTCAGTGAGGGCTGGTGTGGACTCAGGTTGCTCCAAGCTCCTGGCAGAAGGAAACTGCTAGTGAAGTATGCATGGCCAGGTGAGCTAGGATTGCTCCAGAGCTGAGAGAGAGGAGAGCAGCCCTACTGAGGCAGTTTTAGTTTTCTGTGCCTATTTCAAAACACAAGCATGTCCCTTGAGAGCTTCTCCTGCCCCTCCTTCCAGCCTCTTAATCCATCATTGGATTGTGTTTTCATTGTCACTTCTTCCTAGCCCAGTGCCCCACCAGGCCTGACAAGGGAGGGACACCAGGAATAGCAAAGCTCATCAGTGGCCTCTGTGTGATCGAGATATCTCAGCCCCCAGTTGTTTAAAATCAGGAGTCAGTACACCTGGAGCTACAGCAAGAACTATCCTGAATCAATTTATTAATAGAACTTTGTTCTGCTGCATTAAGCAAAAAGCTGCCCATAGTGGATTATTCAAACAGGTCTCTCTTTTCTTTTTCTTTTTACTTCTGTAAGGGATCTAGAGGTGGGCAGCCCTGGGTGGCTATAGCTACTCAGGGAGGTGTGGCTCTTGCTCTCCTGGCGTTTTGATGGTGGATCCCCTCCAGCCATCCACCCCATTGCACCTGAGGCAGGAGGATGAGGGAAGAGCCAAGGATGCAGGGCTAAATGAAGATGCCATTCAGGTCTGTTCCCTTTCAAAAGCTGACTCGAAGCCTCACCCAGGACATCAGTGGCACATCTGGATTACATGGGCTTCTGTGGTCAACCCTGGGAATCCAAACCGTCATTAATTACTTGATACCATGGGAAAGTCTGTTCTGATCTCAGACTCCGAGATCCAGTCATGGAGCAGCCATCCATTGGGAAATGACTGTATGTATAATCAGATGTGTCAAATCCGGCAGTGAGGCTGGCCTTTGGAAGCTGGGTGGGGTCCGGAGAGGGGAAGTGGAAGGGGGAGAAACATAGGCAGAACAACAGTGTGACAATGTTGGGACAAGTTCTGGGGCTGACGGTTACATTCTGTGGTGGTCACCACACAGTTCCAAAGTGAAGGCTACCCAGAGCTCCACTGTGTTGAGAAACCACTGCCCAAGATTTTCTTTCTGTCTGGTTCTATTTAATGGGAAACTATGTCTGCTTTCCACTCCCTGAAACTTCTCCTCAGGGTTCCTGCCATTGGCTCAAGCTATGGGAGAAGGCATGTGAGACCGAGGCCTTCCGGAGGCTTCCAAACTTAAAGCACTCCCACGGACATGACAGAGAACTGCCTATGGAGAATTGTATTGTAGCCAAATGCCAGGGTATATATTTATCTGTGCCTGAGATTCTCATCTCTTTTTAAAGAAAAAGCCACACATTTGGCCAAGAGACAAAGTGGAAAAAATGTACTGTTGAGCAAATATTCAGGATGGTTGCTCAGAATGTATGAAATGAACTGTGTGGAAAAAACATGCCTGAGGCAAATTGTCAGCAGGCTATATTTGGGGGTCTAAATCCAGGTCCCCTGCCAACGGAGTTCAGTGTTTTTCCATTTCTATTTATAACTAGGCGCACATTCACACATGAAAAATGCAGGGGACATTTGACTTCGTTTTTAAATGACGAAAATGTTCTAGATGTATCAGGTTACAGCACGTGAGAGCCTTTCTGTGCCCGTGATTAACCTTGCTTACTGGAGAAGGGATTAACCAACATGCAGAAAACAATGTAACAGGATCCCTTGGGAATTTGAAAGTCTGAAAACAACATTTTTCTTTATTTTTTTAAAAAGTCTAATTCACTTCAACAAAACTTTATTGAGCAGCAATGATGGGAAAGGTTAACTTGAGACCTAAGCAAGACACAGTCTCTGGTCCCAAGGAACTGGCAGGTTTCAGAGGGAGGTACATGAATAAAATACATTACACGACAAGGGTGACCAGTCCCTTTATAGAACTGCTGACAAGTGTTTTAGGCATATAGAAGAGGGCGTGATTGTAACGGACATTTGATGGTTCTCTCTCATCATCCTTCCTCCTACCCTCTTCCCAACAGCCCCTGCTTCTATTGGAGGAGCCACATGGTTCCAGGGAAGTAGAGTCTCCCTCCTAGCTGAACACATGACTTGGCTTGGCCAATCAGTGCACTTCATGCCCTAGCACGGTGTTTGGTTCAGGTTCACCCCAAGCTGGACCAATCAGAGTGAAGTTTAAGACTGTGGCTGGGAATGTTGATACAGACTGGGATGGGAGGCTCTGTGTTGGACAGAAGGAAAGAAGCCCGGAGTTGCTGAAAGCTGTTTTGTAACCATGAGGTGAGCCAGCCTTCTGATGAGGCTGACTGCAGAAGGTGAATGAAGGAACAAGTAAACTAGTCTCTGAACCACGAGAATGTTCTTTACCTAACACCATTCTTGTTCTTGGTTTCTCAGTCACATGAGACAATAAATTCTCCTCATTGTTTAAGTCAGTTTGAGTTGGGTATTTTTGAACTTCCAACCAAAGCATCCCTGCTGATACAGGATGGATTAGGATTAGAGGTGGCATAGAACTTAAAACTTGAAGATGAGTAGGATTTGGAGCAGTGAGATGAGAGAGGACAAGGACATCTCTGTGGCTGAACAGTCGTGTTGGCTGGATGTGGGCTGAATCCTAATCCAATTAAGCTGACCCTAGAAGGGTTGGGCTGGGTCAGAGCATGGTGAGTAGTGAAGGACACACTAAGAAATCTGGTCTTAATCTTTCAGGCAGTGTTTGTATGGGTGTGATGGGAGGCTGTGGCCTTCTTCCTCAAATCCCTCCTCAGGTACCAGGAGTTCATTCAGTGCATCCGCATTTGCTGTTCAGCGGATCCTGGGCCAAACTTTATAGCAATTACGAGACTAATTCAGAATTTTGAGGTGAAAAACCAGAGAATGACTGTGTTAGTTCCCTGGGGCTGTCATCACAAATTACCACAAACTGGGTGGCTTAAATCAACAAAAATTTAATTCTTTCACAGTTCTGGAAATTAGAAGTCCAAAATCAAGGTGTCAACAGGGCCATTCTCCTTCAAAGGTTCTAGAGGAGGCTCCTTCCTGCCTGTCCAACCTCTGGTACAGATGTTTCTTGGCTTAGGACAGCTCGACTCCAATCTCTGCCTCTGTTTCCACGTGACCTTCTCCTCGTTTCTCTGTGCCCTCTCCTCTTCTTTTAAGGACACCAGTCATTGGATTTAGGGGTGCTCTAAACCCAAGATGATTTCATTTCAAGACACTTAGCTAAGTACATCTGCAAAGACCCTATTTCAAAATAAGGTCATATTCTGAGGGTCCCAGTGACATAAATTGTGGGTAACACCATTCAACCTTCTACACTGACCAATACCAAAGCCAACTGCTACTCCATGAGTTATGCCAGTTAAACTATGGCGGCCCCTCTGATGGCTAAGCTGGACCTTCAGTCTTCCTGTGAACCCAACCAACTTGGCCCTCTCTTAATAATTAGAATAACTAATTTATGGAGAACTTAAATGTAAGAAGGACCGTGCTAAAAGCTTCTTATTCAGGCTTAGGCCCTCTCCCTGGTTTCTGATATGGCAAGGTTTTTCAAATGAGGGGAAAAAAAGAAAGAAGGAGGAATGGGGAAGGGAGACATTCTAACCCCAATTTTCAGATGTGGCTCAAGTGACTTGCTCAGAGGGGCTGGGACAGTGCTGGGATGTAAGGGCACTCTTTCTAACTCCAAACTTGTGTTTTTAACCTCTCTTACTTCTTTCTTGGCTCAGAGGGGAAAAAATAAAAGATAG